>NC_140583.1:448689736-451273723 GCF_964204655.1 Triturus cristatus | reverse complement strand
GGCTAAAGAACAGGTGATGGATCAAACCCATATCTGTTGGACTGGTGTGAGTGTTTGATTGGTTTCGATGCTCCGTCCTATCACCACCCCCTTTTGTACGCTTGTTGCCTAAGTGGCGGTTGCTCCAGATGAGGCCCACTTTGCCACTGGATCCAAGAAATGCCAGAACGTCCGGAAGCTTGTTCGGTCCAGGGAAAAAGCATGGCTTGGCGTTCGGGCTGGACTGTCCCATGGGCCAGGGTCAGACTGATTGCATATGGCCATGTCTGACTGGGTGGCAGAGTGGGCTAAGAACGGTGATGGATCAAACCAGATCTGTGACTGGGTGTGAGTGTTTGATTGGTTCTGATGCTCCGTCCATCACCACCCCCATTTGTACCGCTTTGTTCGCCATAAGTTGGCAGGTATGCTCAGCGTGAGTCCCTTGCTCACTTTGCCACTGGATTCAAGCAAGCCTGGCTGAAGACGGCTGAAATGCCGAAACGGTCCTAGGAAGCTTGTTTCGAGTCCAGGGAAGGCATGCTTGGCAGTTCGGGGCTGGACTGTTCCACTGAGGGCACAGGGCAGACTGATTTGCATATGGCCATGTCTGAACTGGGGTGGCAGAGTGGCTAAAGAACGGTGATGGATCAAACCCAGATCTGTTGACTGGGTGTGAGTGTTTGATTGGTTCTGATGCTCCGTCCATCACCACCCCCTTTTGTACCGCTTTGTTCGCCATAAGTTGGCAGGGTATGCTCAGACGTGAGTCCCTTGCTCAACTTTGCCACTGGATTCAAGCAAGCCTGGCTGAAGACGGCTGAAATGCCAGAAACCCGGTCCTAGGAAGCTTGTTTCCGGTCCAGGGAAGGCATGGCTTGGCAGTTCGGGCTGGACTGTTCCCATGAGGCACAGGGTCAGACTGATTTGCATATGGCCATGTCTGAACTGGGGTGGCAGAGTGGGCTAAAGAACGGTGATGGATCAAACCCAGATCTGTTGACTGGGTGTGAGTGTTTGATTGGTTCTGATGCTCCGTCCATCACCACCCCCTTTTGTACCGCTTTGTTCGCCATAAGTTGGCAGGGTATGCTCAGACGTGAGTCCCTTGCTCACTTTGCCACTGGATTCAAGCAAGCCTGGCTGAAGACGGCTGAAATGCCAGAAACCCGGTCCTAGGAAGCTTGTTTCCGGTCCAGGGAAGGCATGGCTTGGCAGTTCGGGCTGACTGTTCCCATGAGGCACAGGGTCAGACTGATTTGCATATGGCCATGTCTGAACTGGGGTGGCAGAGTGGGCTAAAGAACGGTGATGGATCAAACCCAGATCTGTTGACTGGGTGTGAGTGTTTGATTGGTTCTGATGCTCCGTCCATCACCACCCCCTTTTGTACCGCTTTGTTCGCCATAAGTTGGCAGGGTATGCTCAGACGTGAGTCCCTTGCTCACTTTGCCACTGGATTCAAGCAAGCCTGGCTGAAGACGGCTGAAATGCCAGAAACCGGTCCTAGGAAGCTTGTTTCCGGTCCAGGGAAGGCATGGCTTGGCAGTTCGGGCTGGACTGTTCCCATGAGGCACAGGGTCAGACTGATTTGCATATGGCCATGTCTGAACTGGGGTGGCAGAGTGGGCTAAAGAACGGTGATGGATCAAACCCAGATCTGTTGACTGGGTGTGAGTGTTTGATTGGTTCTGATGCTCCGTCCATCACCACCCCCTTTTGTACCGCTTTGTTCGCCATAAGTTGGCAGGGTATGCTCAGACGTGAGTCCCTTGCTCACTTTGCCACTGGATTCAAGCAAGCCTGGCTGAAGACGGCTGAAATGCCAGAAACCGGTCCTAGGAAGCTTGTTTCCGGTCCAGGGAAGGCATGGCTTGGCAGTTCGGGCTGGACTGTTCCCATGAGGCACAGGGTCAGACTGATTTGCATATGGCCATGTCTGAACTGGGGTGGCAGAGTGGGCTAAAGAACGGTGATGGATCAAACCCAGATCTGTTGACTGGGTGTGAGTGTTTGATTGGTTCTGATGCTCCGTCCATCACCACCCCCTTTTGTACCGCTTTGTTCGCCATAAGTTGGCAGGGTATGCTCAGACGTGAGTCCCTTGCTCACTTTGCCACTGGATTCAAGCAAGCCTGGCTGAAGACGGCTGAAATGCCAGAAACCGGTCCTAGGAAGCTTGTTTCCGGTCCAGGGAAGGCATGGCTTGGCAGTTCGGGCTGGACTGTTCCCATGAGGCACAGGGTCAGACTGATTTGCATATGGCCATGTCTGAACTGGGGTGGCAGAGTGGGCTAAAGAACGGTGATGGATCAAACCCAGATCTGTTGACTGGGTGTGAGTGTTTGATTGGTTCTGATGCTCCGTCCATCACCACCCCCTTTTGTACCGCTTTGTTCGCCATAAGTTGGCAGGGTATGCTCAGACGTGAGTCCCTTGCTCACTTTGCCACTGGATTCAAGCAAGCCTGGCTGAAGACGGCTGAAATGCCAGAAACCGGTCCTAGGAAGCTTGTTTCCGGTCCAGGGAAGGCATGGCTTGGCAGTTCGGGCTGGACTGTTCCCATGAGGCACAGGGTCAGACTGATTTGCATATGGCCATGTCTGAACTGGGTGGCAGAGTGGGCTAAAGAACGGTGATGGATCAAACCCAGATCTGTTGACTGGGTGTGAGTGTTTGATTGTTCTGATGCTCCGTCCATCACCACCCCCTTTTGTACCGCTTTGTTCGCCATAAGTTGGCAGGGTATGCTCAGACGTGAGTCCCTTGCTCACTTTGCCACTGGATTCAAGCAAGCCTGGCTGAAGACGGCTGAAATGCCAGAAACCGGTCCTAGGAAGCTTGTTTCCGGTCCAGGGAAGGCATGGCTTGGCAGTTCGGGCTGGACTGTTCCCATGAGGCACAGGGTCAGACTGATTTGCATATGGCCATGTCTGAACTGGGGTGGCAGAGTGGGCTAAAGAACGGTGATGGATCAAACCCAGATCTGTTGACTGGGTGTGAGTGTTTGATTGGTTCTGATGCTCCGTCCATCACCACCCCCTTTTGTACCGCTTTGTTCGCCATAAGTTGGCAGGGTATGCTCAGACGTGAGTCCCTTGCTCACTTTGCCACTGGATTCAAGCAAGCCTGGCTGAAGACGGCTGAAATGCCAGAAACCGGTCCTAGGAAGCTTGTTTCCGGTCCAGGGAAGGCATGGCTTGGCAGTTCGGGCTGGACTGTTCCCATGAGGCACAGGGTCAGACTGATTTGCATATGGCCATGTCTGAACTGGGGTGGCAGAGTGGGCTAAAGAACGGTGATGGATCAAACCCAGATCTGTTGACTGGGTGTGAGTGTTTGATTGGTTCTGATGCTCCGTCCATCACCACCCCCTTTTGTACCGCTTTGTTCGCCATAAGTTGGCAGGGTATGCTCAGACGTGAGTCCCTTGCTCACTTTGCCACTGGATTCAAGCAAGCCTGGCTGAAGACGGCTGAAATGCCAGAAACCGGTCCTAGGAAGCTTGTTTCCGGTCCAGGGAAGGCATGGCTTGGCAGTTCGGGCTGGACTGTTCCCATGAGGCACAGGGTCAGACTGATTTGCATATGGCCATGTCTGAACTGGGGTGGCAGAGTGGGCTAAAGAACGGTGATGGATCAAACCCAGATCTGTTGACTGGGTGTGAGTGTTTGATTGGTTCTGATGCTCCGTCCATCACCACCCCCTTTTGTACCGCTTTGTTCGCCATAAGTTGGCAGGGTATGCTCAGACGTGAGTCCCTTGCTCACTTTGCCACTGGATTCAAGCAAGCCTGGCTGAAGACGGCTGAAATGCCAGAAACCGGTCCTAGGAAGCTTGTTTCCGGTCCAGGGAAGGCATGGCTTGGCAGTTCGGGCTGGACTGTTCCCATGAGGCACAGGGTCAGACTGATTTGCATATGGCCATGTCTGAACTGGGGTGGCAGAGTGGGCTAAAGAACGGTGATGGATCAAACCCAGATCTGTTGACTGGGTGTGAGTGTTTGATTGGTTCTGATGCTCCGTCCATCACCACCCCTTTTGTACCGCTTTGTTCGCCATAAGTTGGCAGGGTATGCTCAGACGTGAGTCCCTTGCTCACTTTGCCACTGGATTCAAGCAAGCCTGGCTGAAGACGGCTGAAATGCCAGAAACCGGTCCTAGGAAGCTTGTTTCCGGTCCAGGGAAGGCATGGCTTGGCAGTTCGGGCTGGACTGTTCCCATGAGGCACAGGGTCAGACTGATTTGCATATGGCCATGTCTGAACTGGGGTGGCAGAGTGGGCTAAAGAACGGTGATGGATCAAACCCAGATCTGTTGACTGGGTGTGAGTGTTTGATTGGTTCTGATGCTCCGTCCATCACCACCCCCTTTTGTACCGCTTTGTTCGCCATAAGTTGGCAGGGTATGCTCAGACGTGAGTCCCTTGCTCACTTTGCCACTGGATTCAAGCAAGCCTGGCTGAAGACGGCTGAAATGCCAGAAACCGGTCCTAGGAAGCTTGTTTCCGGTCCAGGGAAGGCATGGCTTGGCAGTTCGGGCTGGACTGTTCCCATGAGGCACAGGGTCAGACTGATTTGCATATGGCCATGTCTGAACTGGGGTGGCAGAGTGGGCTAAAGAACGGTGATGGATCAAACCCAGATCTGTTGACTGGGTGTGAGTGTTTGATTGGTTCTGATGCTCCGTCCATCACCACCCCCTTTTGTACCGCTTTGTTCGCCATAAGTTGGCAGGGTATGCTCAGACGTGAGTCCCTTGCTCACTTTGCCACTGGATTCAAGCAAGCCTGGCTGAAGACGGCTGAAATGCCAGAAACCGGTCCTAGGAAGCTTGTTTCCGGTCCAGGGAAGGCATGGCTTGGCAGTTCGGGCTGGACTGTTCCCATGAGGCACAGGGTCAGACTGATTTGCATATGGCCATGTCTGAACTGGGGTGGCAGAGTGGGCTAAAGAACGGTGATGGATCAAACCCAGATCTGTTGACTGGGTGTGAGTGTTTGATTGGTTCTGATGCTCCGTCCATCACCACCCCTTTTGTACCGCTTTGTTCGCCATAAGTTGGCAGGGTATGCTCAGACGTGAGTCCCTTGCTCACTTTGCCACTGGATTCAAGCAAGCCTGGCTGAAGACGGCTGAAATGCCAGAAACCGGTCCTAGGAAGCTTGTTTCCGGTCCAGGGAAGGCATGGCTTGGCAGTTCGGGCTGGACTGTTCCCATGAGGCACAGGGTCAGACTGATTTGCATATGGCCATGTCTGAACTGGGGTGGCAGAGTGGGCTAAAGAACGGTGATGGATCAAACCCAGATCTGTTGACTGGGTGTGAGTGTTTGATTGGTTCTGATGCTCCGTCCATCACCACCCCCTTTTGTACCGCTTTGTTCGCCATAAGTTGGCAGGGTATGCTCAGACGTGAGTCCCTTGCTCACTTTGCCACTGGATTCAAGCAAGCCTGGCTGAAGACGGCTGAAATGCCAGAAACCGGTCCTAGGAAGCTTGTTTCCGGTCCAGGGAAGGCATGGCTTGGCAGTTCGGGCTGGACTGTTCCCATGAGGCACAGGGTCAGACTGATTTGCATATGGCCATGTCTGAACTGGGGTGGCAGAGTGGGCTAAAGAACGGTGATGGATCAAACCCAGATCTGTTGACTGGGTGTGAGTGTTTGATTGGTTCTGATGCTCCGTCCATCACCACCCCCTTTTGTACCGCTTTGTTCGCCATAAGTTGGCAGGGTATGCTCAGACGTGAGTCCCTTGCTCACTTTGCCACTGGATTCAAGCAAGCCTGGCTGAAGACGGCTGAAATGCCAGAAACCGGTCCTAGGAAGCTTGTTTCCGGTCCAGGGAAGGCATGGCTTGGCAGTTCGGGCTGGACTGTTCCCATGAGGCACAGGGTCAGACTGATTTGCATATGGCAATGTCTGAACTGGGGTGGCAGAGTGGACTAAAGAACGGTGATGGATCAAACCCAGATCTGTTGACTGGGTGTGAGTGTTTGATTGGTTCTGATGCTCCGTCCATCACCACCCCCTTTTGTACCGCTTTGTTCGCCATAAGTTGGCAGGGTATGCTCAGACGTGAGTCCCTTGCTCACTTTGCCACTGGATTCAAGCAAGCCTGGCTGAAGACGGCTGAAATGCCAGAAACCGGTCCTAGGAAGCTTGTTTCCGGTCCAGGGAAGGCATGGCTTGGCAGTTCGGGCTGGACTGTTCCCATGAGGCACAGGGTCAGACTGATTTGCATATGGCCATGTCTGAACTGGGGTGGCAGAGTGGGCTAAAGAACGGTGATGGATCAAACCCAGATCTGTTGACTGGGTGTGAGTGTTTGATTGGTTCTGATGCTCCGTCCATCACCACCCCCTTTTGTACCGCTTTGTTCGCCATAAGTTGGCAGGGTATGCTCAGACGTGAGTCCCTTGCTCACTTTGCCACTGGATTCAAGCAAGCCTGGCTGAAGACGGCTGAAATGCCAGAAACCGGTCCTAGGAAGCTTGTTTCCGGTCCAGGGAAGGCATGGCTTGGCAGTTCGGGCTGGACTGTTCCCATGAGGCACAGGGTCAGACTGATTTGCATATGGCCATGTCTGAACTGGGGTGGCAGAGTGGGCTAAAGAACGGTGATGGATCAAACCCAGATCTGTTGACTGGGTGTGAGTGTTTGATTGGTTCTGATGCTCCGTCCATCACCACCCCCTTTTGTACCGCTTTGTTCGCCATAAGTTGGCAGGGTATGCTCAGACGTGAGTCCCTTGCTCACTTTGCCACTGGATTCAAGCAAGCCTGGCTGAAGACGGCTGAAATGCCAGAAACCGGTCCTAGGAAGCTTGTTTCCGGTCCAGGGAAGGCATGGCTTGGCAGTTCGGGCTGGACTGTTCCCATGAGGCACAGGGTCAGACTGATTTGCATATGGCCATGTCTGAACTGGGGTGGCAGAGTGGGCTAAAGAACGGTGATGGATCAAACCCAGATCTGTTGACTGGGTGTGAGTGTTTGATTGGTTCTGATGCTCCGTCCATCACCACCCCCTTTTGTACCGCTTTGTTCGCCATAAGTTGGCAGGGTATGCTCAGACGTGAGTCCCTTGCTCACTTTGCCACTGGATTCAAGCAAGCCTGGCTGAAGACGGCTGAAATGCCAGAAACCGGTCCTAGGAAGCTTGTTTCCGGTCCAGGGAAGGCATGGCTTGGCAGTTCGGGCTGGACTGTTCCCATGAGGCACAGGGTCAGACTGATTTGCATATGGCCATGTCTGAACTGGGGTGGCAGAGTGGGCTAAAGAACGGTGATGGATCAAACCCAGATCTGTTGACTGGGTGTGAGTGTTTGATTGGTTCTGATGCTCCGTCCATCACCACCCCCTTTTGTACCGCTTTGTTCGCCATAAGTTGGCAGGGTATGCTCAGACGTGAGTCCCTTGCTCACTTTGCCACTGGATTCAAGCAAGCCTGGCTGAAGACGGCTGAAATGCCAGAAACCGGTCCTAGGAAGCTTGTTTCCGGTCCAGGGAAGGCATGGCTTGGCAGTTCGGGCTGGACTGTTCCCATGAGGCACAGGGTCAGACTGATTTGCATATGGCCATGTCTGAACTGGGGTGGCAGAGTGGGCTAAAGAACGGTGATGGATCAAACCCAGATCTGTTGACTGGGTGTGAGTGTTTGATTGGTTCTGATGCTCCGTCCATCACCACCCCCTTTTGTACCGCTTTGTTCGCCATAAGTTGGCAGGGTATGCTCAGACGTGAGTCCCTTGCTCACTTTGCCACTGGATTCAAGCAAGCCTGGCTGAAGACGGCTGAAATGCCAGAAACCGGTCCTAGGAAGCTTGTTTCCGGTCCAGGGAAGGCATGGCTTGGCAGTTCGGGCTGGACTGTTCCCATGAGGCACAGGGTCAGACTGATTTGCATATGGCCATGTCTGAACTGGGGTGGCAGAGTGGGCTAAAGAACGGTGATGGATCAAACCCAGATCTGTTGACTGGGTGTGAGTGTTTGATTGGTTCTGATGCTCCGTCCATCACCACCCCCTTTTGTACCGCTTTGTTCGCCATAAGTTGGCAGGGTATGCTCAGACGTGAGTCCCTTGCTCACTTTGCCACTGGATTCAAGCAAGCCTGGCTGAAGACGGCTGAAATGCCAGAAACCGGTCCTAGGAAGCTTGTTTCCGGTCCAGGGAAGGCATGGCTTGGCAGTTCGGGCTGGACTGTTCCCATGAGGCACAGGGTCAGACTGATTTGCATATGGCCATGTCTGAACTGGGGTGGCAGAGTGGGCTAAAGAACGGTGATGGATCAAACCCAGATCTGTTGACTGGGTGTGAGTGTTTGATTGGTTCTGATGCTCCGTCCATCACCACCCCCTTTTGTACCGCTTTGTTCGCCATAAGTTGGCAGGGTATGCTCAGACGTGAGTCCCTTGCTCACTTTGCCACTGGATTCAAGCAAGCCTGGCTGAAGACGGCTGAAATGCCAGAAACCGGTCCTAGGAAGCTTGTTTCCGGTCCAGGGAAGGCATGGCTTGGCAGTTCGGGCTGGACTGTTCCCATGAGGCACAGGGTCAGACTGATTTGCATATGGCCATGTCTGAACTGGGGTGGCAGAGTGGGCTAAAGAACGGTGATGGATCAAACCCAGATCTGTTGACTGGGTGTGAGTGTTTGATTGGTTCTGATGCTCCGTCCATCACCACCCCCTTTTGTACCGCTTTGTTCGCCATAAGTTGGCAGGGTATGCTCAGACGTGAGTCCCTTGCTCACTTTGCCACTGGATTCCAAGCAAGCCTGGCTGAAGACGGCTGAAATGCCAGAAACCGGTCCTAGGAAGCTTGTTTCCGGTCCAGGGAAGGCATGGCTTGGCAGTTTCGGGCTGGACTGTTCCCATGAGGCACAGGGTCAGACTGATTTGCATATGGCCATGTCTGAACTGGGGTGGCAGAGTGGGCTAAAGAACGGTGATGGATCAAACCCAGATCTGTTGACTGGGTGTGAGTGTTTGATTGGTTCTGATGCTCCGTCCATCACCACCCCCTTTTGTACCGCTTTGTTCGCCATAAGTTGGCAGGGTATGCTCAGACGTGAGTCCCTTGCTCACTTTGCCACTGGATTCAAGCAAGCCTGGCTGAAGACGGCTGAAATGCCAGAAACCGGTCCTAGGAAGCTTGTTTCCGGTCCAGGGAAGGCATGGCTTGGCAGTTCGGGCTGGACTGTTCCCATGAGGCACAGGGTCAGACTGATTTGCATATGGCCATGTCTGAACTGGGGTGGCAGAGTGGGCTAAAGAACGGTGATGGATCAAACCCAGATCTGTTGACTGGGTGTGAGTGTTTGATTGGTTCTGATGCTCCGTCCATCACCACCCCCTTTTGTACCGCTTTGTTCGCCATAAGTTGGCAGGGTATGCTCAGACGTGAGTCCCTTGCTCACTTTGCCACTGGATTCAAGCAAGCCTGGCTGAAGACGGCTGAAATGCCAGAAACCGGTCCTAGGAAGCTTGTTTCCGGTCCAGGAAGGCATGGCTTGGCAGTTCGGGCTGGACTGTTCCCATGAGGCACAGGGTCAGACTGATTTGCATATGGCCATGTCTGAACTGGGGTGGCAGAGTGGGCTAAAGAACGGTGATGGATCAAACCCAGATCTGTTGACTGGGTGTGAGTGTTTGATTGGTTCTGATGCTCCGTCCATCACCACCCCCTTTTGTACCGCTTTGTTCGCCATAAGTTGGCAGGGTATGCTCAGACGTGAGTCCCTTGCTCACTTTTGCCACTGGATTCAAGCAAGCCTGGCTGAAGACGGCTGAAATGCCAGAAACCGGTCCTAGGAAGCTTGTTTCCGGTCCAGGGAAGGCATGGCTTGGCAGTTCGGGCTGGACTGTTCCCATGAGGCACAGGGTCAGACTGATTTGCATATGGCCATGTCTGAACTGGGGTGGCAGAGTGGGCTAAAGAACGGTGATGGATCAAACCCAGATCTGTTGACTGGGTGTGAGTGTTTGATTGGTTCTGATGCTCCGTCCATCACCACCCCCTTTTGTACCGCTTTGTTCGCCATAAGTTGGCAGGGTATGCTCAGACGTGAGTCCCTTGCTCACTTTGCCACTGGATTCAAGCAAGCCTGGCTGAAGACGGCTGAAATGCCAGAAACCGGTCCTAGGAAGCTTGTTTCCGGTCCAGGGAAGGCATGGCTTGGCAGTTCGGGCTGGACTGTTCCCATGAGGCACAGGGTCAGACTGATTTGCATATGGCCATGTCTGAACTGGGGTGGCAGAGTGGGCTAAAGAACGGTGATGGATCAAACCCAGATCTGTTGACTGGGTGTGAGTGTTTGATTGGTTCTGATGCTCCGTCCATCACCACCCCCTTTTGTACCGCTTTGTTCGCCATAAGTTGGCAGGGTATGCTCAGACGTGAGTCCCTTGCTCACTTTGCCACTGGATTCAAGCAAGCCTGGCTGAAGACGGCTGAAATGCCAGAAACCGGTCCTAGGAAGCTTGTTTCCGGTCCAGGGAAGGCATGGCTTGGCAGTTCAGGCTGGACTGTTCCCATGAGGCACAGGGTCAGACTGATTTGCATATGGCCATGTCTGAACTGGGGTGGCAGAGTGGGCTAAAGAACGGTGATGGATCAAACCCAGATCTGTTGACTGGGTGTGAGTGTTTGATTGGTTCTGATGCTCCGTCCATCACCACCCCCTTTTGTACCGCTTTGTTCGCCATAAGTTGGCAGGGTATGCTCAGACGTGAGTCCCTTGCTCACTTTGCCACTGGATTCAAGCAAGCCTGGCTGAAGACGGCTGAAATGCCAGAAACCGGTCCTAGGAAGCTTGTTTCCGGTCCAGGGAAGGCATGGCTTGGCAGTTCGGGCTGGACTGTTCCCATGAGGCACAGGGTCAGACTGATTTGCATATGGCCATGTCTGAACTGGGGTGGCAGAGTGGGCTAAAGAACGGTGATGGATCAAACCCAGATCTGTTGACTGGGTGTGAGTGTTTGATTGGTTCTGATGCTCCGTCCATCACCATCCCCTTTTGTACCGCTTTGTTCGCCATAAGTTGGCAGGGTATGCTCAGACGTGAGTCCCTTGCTCACTTTGCCACTGGATTCAAGCAAGCCTGGCTGAAGACGGCTGAAATGCCAGAAACCGGTCCTAGGAAGCTTGTTTCCGGTCCAGGGAAGGCATGGCTTGGCAGTTCGGGCTGGACTGTTCCCATGAGGCACAGGGTCAGACTGATTTGCATATGGCCATGTCTGAACTGGGGTGGCAGAGTGGGCTAAAGAACGGTGATGGATCAAACCCAGATCTGTTGACTGGGTGTGAGTGTTTGATTGGTTCTGATGCTCCGTCCATCACCACCCCCTTTTGTACCGCTTTGTTCGCCATAAGTTGGCAGGGTATGCTCAGACGTGAGTCCCTTGCTCACTTTGCCACTGGATTCAAGCAAGCCTGGCTGAAGACGGCTGAAATGCCAGAAACCGGTCCTAGGAAGCTTGTTTCCGGTCCAGGGAAGGCATGGCTTGGCAGTTCGGGCTGGACTGTTCCCATGAGGCACAGGGTCAGACTGATTTGCATATGGCCATGTCTGAACTGGGGTGGCAGAGTGGGCTAAAGAACGGTGATGGATCAAACCCAGATCTGTTGACTGGGTGTGAGTGTTTGATTGGTTCTGATGCTCCGTCCATCACCACCCCCTTTTGTACCGCTTTGTTCGCCATAAGTTGGCAGGGTATGCTCAGACGTGAGTCCCTTGCTCACTTTGCCACTGGATTCAAGCAAGCCTGGCTGAAGACGGCTGAAATGCCAGAAACCGGTCCTAGGAAGCTTGTTTCCGGTCCAGGAAAGGCATGGCTTGGCAGTTCGGGCTGGACTGTTCCCATGAGGCACAGGGTCAGACTGATTTGCATATGGCCATGTCTGAACTGGGGTGGCAGAGTGGGCTAAAGAACGGTGATGGATCAAACCCAGATCTGTTGACTGGGTGTGAGTGTTTGATTGGTTCTGACGCTCCGTCCATCACCACCCCCTTTTGTACCGCTTTGTTCGCCATAAGTTGGCAGGGTATGCTCAGACGTGAGTCCCTTGCTCACTTTGCCACTGGATTCAAGCAAGCCTGGCTGAAGACGGCTGAAATGCCAGAAACCGGTCCTAGGAAGCTTGTTTCCGGTCCAGGGAAGGCATGGCTTGGCAGTTCGGGCTGGACTGTTCCCATGAGGCACAGGGTCAGACTGATTTGCATATGGCCATGTCTGAACTGGGGTGGCAGAGTGGGCTAAAGAACGGTGATGGATCAAACCCAGATCTGTTGACTGGGTGTGAGTGTTTGATTGGTTCTGATGCTCCGTCCATCACCACCCCCTTTTGTACCGCTTTGTTCGCCATAAGTTGGCAGGGTATGCTCAGACGTGAGTCCCTTGCTCACTTTGCCACTGGATTCAAGCAAGCCTGGCTGAAGACGGCTGAAATGCCAGAAACCGGTCCTAGGAAGCTTGTTTCCGGTCCAGGGAAGGCATGGCTTGGCAGTTCGGGCTGGACTGTTCCCATGAGGCACAGGGTCAGACTGATTTGCATATGGCCATGTCTGAACTGGGGTGGCAGAGTGGGCTAAAGAACGGTGATGGGTCAAACCCAGATCTGTTGACTGGGTGTGAGTGTTTGATTGGATCTGATGCTCCGTCCATCACCACCCCCTTTTGTACCGCTTTGTTCGCCATAAGTTGGCAGGGTATGCTCAGACGTGAGTCCCTTGCTCACTTTGCCACTGGATTCAAGCAAGCCTGGCTGAAGACGGCTGAAATGCCAGAAACCGGTCCTAGGAAGCTTGTTTCCGGTCCAGGGAAGGCATGGCTTGGCAGTTCGGGCTGGACTGTTCCCATGAGGCACAGGGTCAGACTGATTTGCATATGGCCATGTCTGAACTGGGGTGGCAGAGTGGGCTAAAGAACGGTGATGGATCAAACCCAGATCTGTTGACTGGGTGTGAGTGTTTGATTGGTTCTGATGCTCCGTCCATCACCACCCCCTTTTGTACCGCTTTGTTCGCCATAAGTTGGCAGGGTATGCTCAGACGTGAGTCCCTTGCTCACTTTGCCACTGGATTCAAGCAAGCCTGGCTGAAGACGGCTGAAATGCCAGAAACCGGTCCTAGGAAGCTTGTTTCCGGTCCAGGGAAGGCATGGCTTGGCAGTTCGGGCTGGACTGTTCCCATGAGGCACAGGGTCAGACTGATTTGCATATGGCCATGTCTGAACTGGGGTGGCAGAGTGGGCTAAAGAACGGTGATGGATCAAACCCAGATCTGTTGACTGGGTGTGAGTGTTTGATTGGTTCTGATGCTCCGTCCATCACCACCCCCTTTTGTACCGGTTTAGATGATTTGGGCACTGTGCCACTGCTATTCAGTGCACAGTGCAAGTGCTCCCTATGTTAAATTGATGTATTGATTAGCGACTCCATGATTGGGTTATTTGATTTACTTGTCAGACCCTAGTACAGTGCACCATGTGTGCCCAGGGCTTGTAAATAAAATGCTGCTGGTGGGCTTGCAGCACTGATTGTGCTACCCACAGAAGCAGCTTGTAAAGTGTGTCTCAGGTCTGCCATTGCAGAGCCTATGTGCAGTCTGGTACTGCCATGCTGACTGGCCAAGTGCACCTACTTGCCAGTCCCTAAACCTTCCCTTATCTTCATATCAGACACCCCTATGGTTGGCCCAAGGGCAGGGTGCATTGTAAGTATAAGGTAGGACATGCCCTGGTGTGTGTGGCATGTCCTAATAGTGAACTACAGCCATTTTCGTTTTTCACTATTGCAAGGCTACCTGTTCTCTATTGGCCAGAATGGGCAGTTTGATTATTACATCTTATAATCCTAACTGACTCAGGGAACATGGTAGAAATTCGAATTTAGTATGCCTGGACTCAGAATGATAAAATACATCTTTTAGTGAAGTTGGTTTTAACATTCTGTGTTTGAAAATACCCCTTTTAGAAAGTAGGTATTTTCTTGCTTAACTGTCCAAGTCTGCCTCTGCTAGGTTGTGTATTGTGTGTCTGGTTCTGTGAGTGACAGGGGCTGGGGATTCCAGGGGAGAGGGTGAGTCAGCACAGGGCTGAATAGGACGATCTGCATGTAGATGGGTGAGAGGAGTTGCACCTTGGACCTGAATAGGGCTGTGCCTTCCCTCCACAATGCCTGCTCCACCTCCTGTGGTGTGTCTGATGTCTCTGCCCTGCACTCTGAAAGGAAAGAAGGAGTCAGGTAAACAAAGTGCTCCAGGACTGACCAGAACTGGTTTAGACTAGGCAAAGGCCTCTGCCTTCAGAGAACAAAGAGAAAAGTAGTATAAATATGGGGACCCAAACCCCAAGACTTTAGATCACTTCTAGAACAACAACAAGAAACCTCTGCCAAGGAGAAGAACCAAAGGAAGTTGTAGGAGTTGGACTACCCCCCCTGCCAGTGTGCTGTGTTGTTGGGTTAGCCTGCAGTTGTGTCTTCATTTCCAAGTAGAAGAGAAGGAACTTTTACAGAACTTTCATCATCTTGCAGAATATTACTCCAAGGGCTTGAACTTGTGCTTGCCTCCTGCTGAAGTCTCAGGGACAACAGACTTCACCACCAGCTCCCCTCTGAATTTCCTTGCTGGGAATTCTATCTGCAGAAGCCTGCGTGTCGCTGGGAGCTGGAAGCGCGATGCACCGAGAAGAAGCATGTCGCCGCCGCAGCTGTAGTCATCGCATCACCGGAGAAGCATGCCGCCGCTGCACCTCCCAGAAGTGTGCCTTCGTCGCAGCTGTCTGCTGTCGCATCACCAGAGAAGCACCTCGCAACCGTGAGGGTCGCCGTCGCATCATCGGAGAAGCATTGTTGCAGGGCCTCTCGTGACTCCAAAGTACAGATTCGCTGCAAGGCTGCCAGGGCGTGTCACATCGTCGCAACGTCGTCGCATCAAGGGCGCCATCTTATTGCATCGCACCGGATTGTCGCATCACATCGAGGCGCCATCTTGCCGTCTCCCAACCAGGCTGCAGCACGAGAATCTACGCATCACCTCCTCTCCGGTAAGGATCAAGACGCATCCCCTACTCTGCGCAAGCATTGAGGCGCGACGCATTGTCTCCCCCGAAGCAAGGAACTGACGCATCTACAACACTGCAAGCCTTTTGGTTTATTTTGCGTTACGCTTCCAGGTACTTTTGTGACAACTGTGTCGCATTTACCAACAACTTGAACTAAGCTAATTCTACCATCTTTAAGTCAATTTTGAATACAGTATTGTGGATTTTTGTCGTTTGTGGTCTTGTGTGAAGTCTATATAAAGAATACTTATTTTTATAAAACCTGTGTGGTGTCCATCTGTAGTGTTTTCACTGTATTACTGTATGTGTTCACAAATGCTTAACACACTGCCTCTGAGATAAGCCTGTCTGCTCGTGCCAAGCTACCAAGGGGGTGAGCAGGGGTTATCCAGTAGTGTAATCCCCTTTCCCTGACTTAGAAGCAAGGGTCCCTATTTGGTCAAAGGTACCTACCTTTGCCAACTAGAGACCCCCAGTTCTAACAGGCCCTTTCCTGTCACGGTCACTAGACCTACCCACACAAGTGAGGTGCCATTTATATCAGGAGACTTGTGGAAGAATAGAACAGTAGACCATTTGTTATTACCAATCGGATTGCTGCGTTTGTGCCTTTCAAATTTAAGCCAGTGTATTAATAATGACATTTAAAACAATTGCTTCAAAATCATATGCTAGTACGGATACCCACAAATTCAGAGATGTATAAATAACCACTGCTCTTGAACTCCATGTCTTGTGTCCATTTCATAAATACATAGATTTCCTACATACCCATTTTTCACTGCCTATTTCGCAATGTGAATTAGTCTATACTCAGTACTCAATGCAAAACTATTGTATGGTGCAGCTCAGTTGTTGGTTCTGGGTTCATAGTGATCCTATAAACCCTATATATCTCTGCAACCAGAAGGGTCTTGCAAGCGTAATGGTATATTGTTTTTATCAATCGATCATACTCACAAAATGTTACAAATTAAAATGTTGTCACAAATGCCCATTTTTTCCTACTCATTTTCAATATTTCTTTATTTCAACAGTTATTTTCCTTAGGAAAACCTTGAGGGATCTACATATATGAACTCTTGCTGAATTAGGAATTGTATCGACGAATCAGAAATCTATAGCTTTTCTGGATCACCCATGGGTTTTACAATGGTTTTCACCACGAACTGGAAGTAGGTTGAGAGCACAAAAAATAGGGAAAATAGGCTACCCCTTAGGAAAATGCCATAAGTGTGGTACAAAATTAGGTTTTCTGATTCAGCTCTGGATGTTCCTGAAAGTTGAGAAGGTGGTGACTTTAGTACAGTAAACCACTCCAGGGTCCACCCGAGCTTCTTAGAGGTTCTCTTAATGAGGCGTGCGCTCTTGCCTGCCATGTCCTTTCGTCCCAGACCTGCTCAGGACATGGGCTCTCTGACATGACAGAGATCAACAGGCATTAGTCTCAGGCATACATTCTTATATCCTGATGATGATCCCAGTATCTTGTTTTATGGGATCGAAACGTCGTTGACTTTGTACCCCTTGACACAATTGTTATCCTTTTTTCATTGAAATTTGCTACAGTGTTGTTTTGCACATTTGCTTGGAACATTGTGTATTCTAAACCCAAGCGTATGTAAATTCCTAAGCCTTTCCATTTCCTGTTTTAGTTTTCATGTTGTATGTGTTCCCACTTGAATATTGATTGTTTGTTTTACTTGAAGATAAATATATTAAAGATTCCTTGCCCTGGATTGGGCAAACACATATAGATCTCATTGTATTTCCATATCAATTCCTACTTCCACTTGTGTTGTGAGGGACCAATGTCTATATAAAATTCTTGTACCCAAAAGTCCCTGGCTGACTTTGAGGTTCTCTTGTTTGCACATAACACAATTAAAGACTTGGCTAAAAGAGCAGATGGGCAGTATTATTGCGATTCATAATATTGATTCTTGTCTAAAAAAGGATAAGTACAATTTAATTCCAAACTTTGTAACAGGAGATAGGTAAAATCTCCTCCTAGAAGACACAATCTGTTATATATGTAATAATAATAAAAGTATTATTCATGTAATTTTTATTTGTCCGGGGTTTACAATTTTCTCGTTGTTACTTTTTAAAGCCTCTGTTTATAAGATCTAATGTTCCTTCTAATGACGAAGCTTGACAACTGCTACTTTTCCCAGAAAAAGAAATGTCCTGTATTAAAATTTCAGGAGTTTTATGAATTTATTTAGAATTATATGAATTAATGAGACAAGTTATGTGGTTCTCTTAGCAAATCCAAATCTTATAATCGAAACTTGGACTTCTTTGTGTATGTTGTTGTGTTATGTTCTGTTGCTTACTTTAGATGCATCAACAAATGCTGCTACAATTCCAGCGAAAGGTAGCACATTACTTTAAAGTTCCTATGGAAAGCAAACATCTGATGGAGCGGGTAGTGCAAAATTTTGTATACCTCCTCTAGTCTGCATGAAAATACTAATTGAATAATCTATTAACTATAATATTATTAAACGAGTTTGCATGTTTATTAACCAACATTATTAATATCGAAATTACGCATGGGATTTGCATTTGCATGTCTAAAATAACCTTTATGACTAAAATCTTTACGCATATTAGCAGTAGTATATGTGGCAAATAGAATACTGCATGATATATGTTGTTTTTGTAATATTGCCCAAGAGGAGGACCGAAAAGGTGAATATAATGGCTTTAAATGTTGCTATACACTAGTTAAATACAAGCACATAGAGGTATTAGTAAGGGGTTAACATTAGATTCATTATTTCTATGTATTATTTACACTTTTGTGTTTGTTTCGCTTAAATTAGCATTTGGGCCTAAATCCAAGATGGCCGCTGACACCACACCACGAAGTGGCCACTGTCCCACGAGGCGCGGAGTGAGCTGCACATGCGCAAGAATTCTCCTAAACCTTGTCACGACCTTTGTTCACCATGTACCCGAACAAGGACAGAGTGGGACATCAGCCAAAAACCAGAGAACAATCGACCTTACAATAAACCGGAACAAGCCGACTTTTGGACAAACTCATGACATCACCCCTCTGAACTGAACTGAAAACTTAAAACTGACATCGGACGATCTCAACCAGCAAATCACGGCTGTTCTAAAATAATATATTGTATCTTTTTGACTTCATTGTGTTATAAAAGAAGTAGTAGAATAGAGAGGGTCGACTCGTTTGGCTCGTTACCTTTGGGTCACGTCGCTTACGTTGCCTTGCTTCATTTTGCGCGTTTTCCTGAATCCTTGAAGGTCCGGATGCTGCCCGATCATCTGATGACTGCGAACTTTTGCTAAATCTACGGGCAATGATAGATGCTTGCACGTCTCTGGTCCTTTGCCGATCTTTGGGACTGTAGCGTGCTGAGCAAAGAACTTTGAGCTTTGGCTTGCTTTCGGACGATTTATGACAAAATTATGCAGAGCCAATGAATTAGAGGACTCCCAATAGCAAGATTAGGTAAATATGATGTTCTGCGATTTACTAAAAATTTTATATAAACTTTTTAAAATTTTGACGAGACAAATGCGAATTTAGATCATTATGAAATTTTAGATAAACAATTATTGATAAACAAGAATTCAGGCGTTGTGAGTTTCATTCAAGAGATAGATTCTGAGGTCTTAAAATGTGTTTTAGCTGGTTCTAAATCACCATCAACCAATCCAACTAATTTGGTCCATTTGACCAAAGTGGGAGGAGTGCCTTGATGTTTTAGGATTAAGGATCTGTAGGCGAAAGGGCGTTAATGTATAGTTTGTAAATGATTTTTTCTTCCCTAAAGGTTATAAGGTGTTTCCTCTACATGTCCGGCGCTTGAATCATTCATCCCTCCTGTGTGTGCAGACCGGTGTGGAAGTAACGTGTGAGTGTTGGTGTTATGGGCCCCACCAATGACTTCATGTGTGAATGAGTGTGATGTGGGTCTGTGACGCAGGGAGGATATCGGTGCAGGTTGTTTCCCTGTTGCTAGGGTTTTTGTGCTGGATCAGTTTTTCTGGTAGCAGGATGATGGTTAATATTGTTTTGGTTTGGTGATTATGGCTTGTAAATTGCTTATTGATTATTGATTGTGGGAAAGTATTGGTTTATGTATTAACACTCTATGTTGAGTCGCGTCGAGTTCTATGTTGTTTAACGGCTTCTGGGATGTAGGAAGTCGGAAGTTTGTAACGGTTCCGTAGTAGAGCAGAGGTAAGCGCTGCTCTCGGGAAAGACGGAATTGTTGTTGCTCTGTAGGTTCACGGGAAAAATGTGTGACGATTGGAGTTGCACAACGCATTGTCTGGGTTCGATTCGGTAGCATTGTCGTGTGTTGCCAATAGGGACATTTTCTGTATGAGAGAAATGTATGGTAGCGAAGGTCACCTGTGAAATGTTGGTCTTAGGTACCAGGAGTCCAAAAGGCACTATGATTACTCTTATCACTGGGAAGGTAATATGTGTTCCCTAAGCTTGCTAGAAGGATAAAGTAGAGGGAAGTGCTACTTTATTAACGTGTGTCATAATTCTGTAGTAGGACAGACTGTTCGCTGTTCTCGGGAAAGACAGAATTCTGTGTGAATGAACTACATTTTCCGTATGAAAGTGCGTGAATGAAATAGCATTCAGGTTAATTGTGAAACTCTGGTTTTATTTTTCAGGAGCAGAGCGTCTCCAACTAGGTGTCTTAATTCTAGAGAAACAGTTAGCTAATGCTTTTTAGAAGGGTAAGGTAGAGGGAAGTGCTACTTTATCAACGGAAGTAACGATTCCGTAGTAGAGCAGACTCGGGAAAGACGGAATTCTTGTAAGAAAGGTCATTAACTATTCTTTGGTTAGCGAAACAGATAATGGTGGCGTTTTTATGTCGTTACTAACAGATTTGTAAATCAGAAGGCACGAAAGAAAGCTTGCAGATAAATTTTGTAAAGGAGGGGTCAGCAGAAGCAGGAGTAGCGAGAAAAACTGATGCCAGAAAGACCGCGCTGGGATTGGCTAGTCAGTAAGAAACGTAGACGCTCCTGATTGGCGCGTTAGTGTAAGTCGCGCTGGGATTGGAGAATTACAGAAGTGACATAGACGCTCCGGATTGGTGCGTTAGTGTGAGTCGTGCTACGATTGATTAAAACAACAGAATAGTTGTAGGGAAAATCTAGCGATATACAGAAGACAAAATGATGTATTACGATCCACCAGAAAAAGAGAAAAAGTCCTGGTTTGGATAAATCAAGAGTTTATTTAAAAAGGACAAACCGATTAAGACTAGAGAGGGATAGTTGCTTCCTCCACCAAAATCGCCTGCATCCTTCATGGTTGCGAAATATGGATATCATACTTGTATTTGGTTGGACAATTGGGCAAAGTATACAAAAGATGATGGAGTTTTGGCATTTCCAGAACATGGTTCATTTAATTTAGCGGTTTTGAGGAATTTGAGAGAAAGAATGATGAATCTAGAACCGAGACCTAGACCAACACAGTTTGAAGCATTGACTGAATGGGAAGATGAGATGCATGACAGGGAACGACAGAGGAGTGGCGGAAGGTAAAGATACATGTTTGATAGATCACATGGACAGGAGAATCATGATGACAGAATGAGGAGATGGCGAAGTGCAAATATGACTGATGGTTTATTTCCTGTGAGACATACTGAGGAAATTAGCGGAAGAAAATGTACAGTAAAAAGACATAATATTGAATCGGGAGGGTATGGAGTGCATGAATCAGAGGATGATGTTCTTGATGACATGTTTTATAAAAATCCAACCCGTATCAACCAGATTCTGACATGTTGACACCAAGTGCCCCAATGAGAGAGACTTTGCGAAACATAAAAGTTGAATCAGTACCCCAAGAGATAGGGAGAAATCATTCCTTCAGAGAAATAGAGAAATAGAGAGAAAACAGGATGGCAAAATGAATATTGAAAATTCGGCAGAATTAGCGAAAACTATAGGTCCTGTAATGCCTATTTTTGATAAACAGACAGATAATGAGCATTGTCTTATGGTCCCTTATAACAGTAATAGACAGATTGAGAGACCAAGAAAAGGTTCAGACGAGAACCCATGGAGACAAACAGTGAGTACGTCAGAACAGAGTACACCTAAAAATTTGACAGCAAATCCAGGTTTAGTGGAAAGAATGATAATGACTACAGAATCTGTATCAGAAACTCCAAGAGACCCAGAACGAGGTAATGAAGAGAAACTAGTAGGTCCTACTTCAGAAGAATTAAGTGAATGGTTAAGGAGTTTACAGAGAAAAGACAGAGAATCCCAATCTATAGATGTGGCCAAGCTAAGGATGGTTTTGGAAGAATGAAAAGTAAGGACTGTTCCCACAGAAAAGCAAAAAAATTATCAGGATGAAGAATTACTATTTCTATGCAAAAGCATAACATGGAGAGCAAAGAGTCTACATGAAAGACTAGAAGAAGTGGCAAATGAAATGGGTATAGACATGGAAAGAGTAAAAACCTTACAAAAACCCTACAGAGTAGATTTTTCTGAAAAATATATTGAAAATCTGAACACCACAGGAAGAATAACCCAGATTAAAAACATAATCATTTTGTTGAGAAAATGGGGAGATGTAGATAAATGGAAAAGTAGATGGTTTAGAAAACAAGATGATGCCTCAGATAAAACATTTGCAGCTTTCCCTGTAAGAAAAAAAGAAACGGTAGTGACAGAATGTCAATTACAAATGATTTCTCGGCTACGCGAAAAGCCAGTCGAGTGGTATAGGCAAGTGGATAGATTTGTAAAATGATCGAAAGTTTTGTGGATTGATCTAAATAGTCTATTTGACATAATAGTACCAGCAGATCTATGGACAGAGTGCAAATTGATGATAAATTGGCCTACACAAGAATACCCTAGGGATCCAAAAGCAGGAGCCCCTGACCCGGAATTCATGAAAAAATATGAACAAGTAATTGTTTTCCTGAAAAACAAGGTACCTCCCAAAGAGACTGATTGGGTAAAAATTGATCAAACTCATCAGGAGACTAAGGAGTCAGTACACGCATACTATGAGAGGTTAATCCTGGCCTTTAAGCAGTTTGGTTGTGATGAAAATTTAAGTGAGAAAGATTTAAGTCATTTTGTATACAGAATTGTATATGGTCTACGCCCAGAAATCCGTGAAATGATTAAACAGCATACAGTGGATTGGCAAAATAAGAAAATAGATGAAGTACTAAGACATGCAAAATATTTTAGTGATGAAATTGAAGCCAAGCAGCGAAAGTTAAAAGAGAAGGCTATGTGGGCACAGGTAGAAGTGGCAGAAAGACAGGAAGCTCAGTTGATTGAACAAGCAAATGGTGCAGGACCAAACCTAAATGTAATGCCGGAAAAGTAAAGGGGCAATTCAATATAGAAGAAGCCAAGAAGAAATGCCATGTCATAATTTCGGAAGAATAGGGCACTGGAAATCCGAGTGTAAACTTCCCCCAAATACTAATAATGATAATGCATCATTGAATTCGCAGGTGCAGAAAGAGGTGAGTTGTCAATCGCAGCGACAGCAGCAGGTTGTTGCCCAATAGAATCAGGCGCCAAAACCGCCTTTTCCACAGAGCGTAAATTCACAGAAATACAGTCATGAGACAGGATTCTACAACGAAGAACAGGTAACTAAGCTGCCGCGCGCTAGCGATGTTTCGCAGTATTGGCTACAACGCGATGAGAGTGAGTCAGAAGAAGGTTATTGACGGTGCCGAAGGGAGGAAGAAGAGTGCGTACTTGGCACGTCTCTAGAAGTAGACCAGACAGGCCCTTTGGTGGATGGAAAGGTAAATGATGAAAATATTACTTTCCTAGTAGATACTGGTGCTACTCGATCAACTGTTAGGTCAGCTGATGGTAAGGATCTTCCTCTCTCGGACGAAACACTCCAAGTGGTTGGAGTACCCAACAGACAGATTAAGATGTATCTCACAGAACCAGTAAAAGTCAATATAGGGAAATTTTCCGAAATGCACCGCTTTGTGGTGTGCGATTCAAGTCCTGTAAATTTGTTAGGGAGGGACTTACTGTGCAAGATGAATTGCACCATATTTTGTACCCCTGATGGTATAGCATTTGAGACCCCTGATGAAGACGTACTGCATAAAATGACTATGGCTAATATGGAAACTGAGATTACTGAAGCCTTTGCTGTATTCAACCCTGATGAACTACCAAAAGAATTGAAAAAGACAGTAAAAGCAGAAGTCTGGGATTTCACAGGAGAAGATGTAGGATTAATGAAAAATGTGGATGCTGTAAAAATAAAAGTGAAGGAAGGAATAGGCTACCCAAATGTTCTTCAATATAAATTGACACCTGAGATAATTGAAGGAGTTACTCCTGTAATTGAGAAAATGGTTAAACAAGGTTTGTTGAGAAAAATAATGAGTAGTCCATGTAATTCACCAATTATGGGACTGAAAAAGCCTAATGGAAAGTTCAGAATAGTGCAAGATTTAAGAAAGATAAACAAAATTGTTGTGTCATGTTGTCCTATTGCATAGGTGTACTCGCCGCTGCTACTTCATTGTCCAGAATCCTATGGGGCTACTTGCTAGTATAACGAGCGGTGTGCGACCCACTTAATGGTTGAATTTAAAGCTCCCTCGAGCTAAACGGCTGACGAGTCAGGATCCCGCACCCGCGCGCCGTGAAAGGTATTTAACCTTGTATATTTGGCAGTCTACCGGCACCCCACATACAGACCTGCTCCCTGCTGACGAGAGGCAACTACCTCGAAACACGTGTCCAGGGATGGCATTTACTTAACACTCGTAGCATAGGTGTACTCGCCGCTGCTACTTCATTGTCCAGAATCCTATGGGGCTACTTGCTAGTATGACGAGCGGTGTGCGACCCACTTAATGGTTGAATTTAAAGCTCCCTCGAGCTAAACGGCTGACGAGTCAGGGTCCCGCACCCGCGCGCCGTGAAAGGTATTTAACCTTGTATATTTGGCAGTCTACCGGCACCCCACATACAGATCTGCTCCCTGCTGACGAGAGGCAACTACCTCTAAACACGTGTCCAGGGATGGCATTTACTTAACACTCGTAGCATAGGTGTACTCGCCGCTGCTACTTCATTGTCCAGAATCCTATGGGGCTACTTGCTAGTATGACGAGCGGTGTGCGACCCACTTAATGGTTGAATTTAAAGCTCCCTCGAGCTAAACGGCTGACGAGTCAGGATCCCGCACCCGCGCGCCGTGAAAGGTATTTAACCTTGTATATTTGGCAGTCTACCGGCACCCCACATACAGACCTGCTCCCTGCTGACGAGAGGCAACTACCTCGAAACACGTGTCCAGGGATGGCATTTACTTAACACTCGTAGCATAGGTGTACTCGCCGCTGCTACTTCATTGTCCAGAATCCTATGGGGCTACTTGCTAGTATGACGAGCGGTGTGCGACCCACTTAATGGTTGAGTTCATGTTGTCCTATTGTACCAAATCCATCTGTGATTTTGTATCAGATTCCACATGATGCAGAATGGTACACAGTGATTGATCTGTGTCACGCTTTCTTTTCCATCCCGTTGCATCATGATAACCAGAAAATTTTTGCGTTACATTTTGGCGAACGTATTTTGGCATGGTGCCGAATCCCACAGGGGTATACAGAAAGCCCCTCGATATTTAATCAGATATTGAAAAAGTCCTTAGAAGACCTAGAAATGCCCAAGAATTCAGTGCTAGTCCAATATATTGACGACCTACTTGTGGCGTCAAAGACTCGAGAAGCTTGTGTAATGGACACCATAGCATTGCTAAACCATTTGTCAGATGGAGGACTTAAGGTATCCCCATCGAAATTACAATTTTGTCAGAAAGAAGTACAATTTTTAGGCCACAAAATTTAAAAAGGACTGAGGAAAATAACTACAGACAGAATCAAGATAATAAAAGAAATTAGAGCTCCAATGACGCAAAGAGAAGTTAGAATGTTTCTTGGAATGGTTGGATATTGTCGTCAGTGGACAAGTAACTTTTCCTTGATTGCGAAACCTTTGGTACGCCTGACGAGAAGTGATGTAAAAGACCCCATTGACTTAAATAGGGAAGAACTAGCAGCTTTTAAACAATTGAGAGACAGTCTGTGTGAAGCGCCAGCATTAGGAATGCCTGATTACGATAAAGAGTTTGAATTGTACTACAGTGAGAGGAATGGATGTGCACTCTCTGTACTAATACAGAAACATGGAAAATTGAGAAGACCAATCGCATATTTTTCAGCTATGCTAGACCCTGTAGCTGTAGCATTGCCAGGTTGTTTGAAAGCAGTAGCTGCTACTTGTAAGAGTCTGGAACAGAGTGAAGGAATTGTGATGGGATATCCTGTGCGAGTGTTTGTACCTCATGATGTGGCAATCCTTTTAACAAGGAGTCGCACTCAGTTCATGACACATAGTCGGCTGACTAAATATGAAAAGGTCATATTAGGTGCAACAAATGTGAGCCTTGTGAGATGCTTGAATGTAAATCCTTCAACGTTACTGCCTGATGCTGAGAATGTAGAAGTCAGAGACGAAGTGGATCATGATTGTTTGGATGTACTTGATTTCTGTACCAAACCACGTCCTGATATAAAAGATGTACCATTGTCAGAAAGTGACTTTGTGATGTTTGTGGACGGGTCATGCTTGAGAACAGACGAAGGAATTCTAAGTGCAGCATATGCAGTATGCACAGTTGCAGAAGTAATGGAAGCATCTTACCTGAAGGGAGTAAAATCAGCCCAGGTTGCTGAACTTGTAGCCTTAACTAGAGCATGCAAGTTGGGAAAGAATGTGAGAGTGACTGTGATAAATGATAGTCAGTATGGCTTTGGTGTTGTGCATGATTTCGGTTAGATATGGCTGCAGAGAGGATTTCTGACTTCAAGTGGAACTCCTATAAAGAATGCTGAAGTGGTTGGGAAGTTGCTTGAGGCGATACAGCTGCCTAAGCAATTGGCTGTTGTAAAGTGTGCTGCTCATGTTCAGACAGGAGATTATGTCGCAGTTGGTAATAAGTACGCCAACGATATGGCTCAATATTGTGCTCGTAATCAGAATTCGATCAACAGGGCGAAAGAAAGGGAAATGAATTCTTGCCCCCTACTGTTTACTAACATTGTGAGTACTTGGGAAGAAGTGAGGCAATTGCAGGAAGAAGCAGGAGAGGAGGAAATGAGACAATGGGTAAAAGCAGGATGTGCACCAAGAGAAACAGACCATGTGTGGGTCTATCGAGATGGAAGACCAGTCATGCCTGATAGTATGGTGTCTGCCATGGCACGGATGTATCATGGACAAGGACACATAGGGAGAGATGCGATGATTAGGTCATTTAAGCAAACATGGTATAATGCAAAATTCAGACTTGTAGCTGAGAGCCTTTGTCAAAGATGCCTTATATGTCAGCAGTTCAATCCTGGGAGGAAAACAGTGGTAAGTCTAGAAACGATAGGTCGAGAAGGAGGGCCTTTCACCAGAATGCAGATTGATTTCATTGAAATGCCTCCCTGTAACAGGTTGAGGTATGTTCTGGTGATGGTCTGTTTGTTTTCTAGATGGGTAGAAGCATATCCCACAAGAAGAAGTGATGGAATCACAGTAGCAAAATTACTTTTGAGGGAATTCATCCCTAGATTTGGGTTCCCAGTCACAATTGTATCAGACAGAGGAAAACATTTCCATAATGAGATCATGAAATTGATTTGTGAAGCATTGAATGTACAACAGAAACTACATTGTGCCTATCGCCCAGAGGCTTCTGGTGTAGTGGAACAAATGAATGGCACCATTAAAAACCGATTGGGAAAAATGTGTTTAGCCACAGGTTTGAAATGGCCTGATGTCTTGCCTCTAGTACTCATGACTATTAGATCTATTCCAGATAGGAACACAGGTCTGAGTCCCCATGAAATTGTCATGGGAAGAGCAATGCGACATGTTTTCATACCAGTCAACAAGCTGTTACCTATAACTGATGACTTGGTGTTGGATTACTGTAAGGGGCTGGCTGACGCAGTTCATTCTGTGTTTCATCAGGTTGGATCGGATGCCACCACCCTTGAAAAGAAGCAAGCTCATGATCTGAGCCCAGGAGACTGGGTGAGAATCAAAGTACACAGAAGAAGGAACTGTCTGGTCCCACGTTGGGGAAAACCACAAGTGATTTTGACCACAACAACAGCTGTGAAGTGTGCTGGAATAAAGAACTGGATACATACTAGTCACACATTGAGAATCCCAAATCCAGTGGATAACAAGGAAGGAGAATATTTTGAAGAATCAGAGACTAGTTCTGAATCAGATGCTGAGGAAACAAGAACAAGAGAAAATCCTGAAAGGGGGGAATCAGAACCAGATTTGACTGTTGCCCCAGAAAATATTCCTTTGAGAAGGAAATTACAGATTTCTGATACCAGCTCAGACTCGGAGACTGAACAAGTACAGGTACATTGGAGAAAAGAGAAAAGCAGTGAAGAGGCAGAAGAGACAATCAACTAAATTGTTGATATGGAGGTTCCTGATGGGAAGCTGAGAGAAATTTCACCTGAAATAACAAAGGTAGATGAACAGGTGCCAGATACAGAAAGTGAGGGAAAGATTCTTGCGGAAGACCCCCGAGGAGTTGTAGGGAATTCAAACATCCAATTAGAAGAAGGGATAGTTAGTCAGCAGGAAGATTGTGTGCAAGAACCACGAGGAGGGACAGAAGTAGGGAAAGTTAAAGAAGTGGTGGAAAGCGGAACAGCTGAAAGCAAAAAGCAAGTTGTAACAGAGTCAGGGGATAGTGATGAAGAAGTACCAGAGGTCGAGTCTTGAGAAAGAGAGCATGGAGAGCTGACAAGAATGATAAAGGAAAAAAATCGAAAAGATCAGCAAGAGATGAAATTTGGCCAAACAAAATAAAGAGATGGAGATACCGACTGACACGAGTAAATTCACCAAGAGCAGAACAAGTGAATGAAGTATCTAGTCAAGAAAACTCGAAAAATGAGAAAATAACTAAAGCAGAGGAAAACAAAAGAACGAGAAAACCTAACCAGAAGTATAAGTCGCCAGAATGGACGTATGTGGCCCTGCCTGAAATTAAAGAAGAGGCGGATAGCCAAGAAAACCCAGAGGTGACTGTACAAGAAGTGGTTGAGGAAGACGAAGAATCGGAAATCCTGAGAGTTATCTTGTCCGATATTGGAGAAGAAACGGATGTTCGGGAAATTCTGTATCAAGATTACAAGAGAAAAGTGAAAGACGATCAAATGCCAAACTGAATAAGACAAAAAAGCTGCCGATGGAAAGGCAATAAAATACGGAAAAAGACATAACTGATAGAACCAAGTAGGTGCTTAGAGCCTTGGGTTAGACAAAACTAGTTGTGAAGTAGAAGAGGCTAAGTCAAAAGACACTGATCATTTTTACGAAAATGGCAAACACAGAAAGTAGAAAAGCTAAATGTACGTTTCTTGGAAGGTGGTTTAAAATGTGTTGTTGTTGCACAGGATTACTAATGTTTCTGTGGAGTGTATTAGCTTTGATGATATCATTTAAAGTTACGCTAGAAACAATAGCAGGACATAGTGAGAATACAACTAATATAGAAAAGATTCAGAAAGTATATCCGACTAAAATAGATAGAAATTATCTTCATAAAGACAGGTCTATAAATGATTTCTCTAACAATGTATTTTTGAAACTATTGTATGAATATGTAAAGACAATGGATGTGACGGATTGTTGCGTCTGTATGCAGTTACCTACATCTGTATCAGAGGGAGTGACCTACCATCACCTTCCAGTAACCTATGGAATAACATGTAGTGTGAAAGCTAGTTAGTTTTACAAAATAGGGAAATTAGAATATTTTTTTTCAGATGTAGATAACATATTTTCACAAGTACCTGCAATTAACAAATTGAACAAAGTAAAGCCTGCAAAGGTGTCAGGTGAATTTTTCTTAGAAACTAAAGAACTAACATTAGAATATATATTTAGAAATAATTTGACTTGCAGTTTAAAGAAAGAGGAAAAGACACTAAAAATATAACTGAATTGCATGAGGAAATTGTACCACTGGAGGTTGAAAGTGTTTGGGAAAAGATTGGAAAGAAACTTTCTTCCATTAAAGATTTCTTATTAAACTTAGGTGGTACATTTATAGGTAGGATCTTATTTCCATTAACATGTGTGATTTTTCTAGTATTATTTTAAGACTAGGATGTTTACGTTATAAAAGAAAGAAAATACAGAAAAAGTTAAAAAGAGCAAATTTGAAAAGAAGTCAGAATAAGAGACAAGAGAGGGAATTTGAAGAAGTAGAATTAGAAGACATGAAAGATAATATGTATAAAACAGCAAGAAGAGAAGAAATCGGGGAAACAGAAATGTGAACTAAACGAAAGAATTCATTTCGCTTTTTATGACAAATTGATAAAAAAATTTGAATGGTGTGGTGATAAAATCACCAAAGGGGGGATTGATGGAGCGGGTAGTGTAAAATTTTGTATACCTCCTCTATTCTGCATGAAAATACTAATTGAATAATCTATTAACTATAATATTATTAAACAAGTTTGCATGTTTGTTAACCAACATTATTAATATCGAAATTACACGTGGGATTTGCATTTGCAAGGCTAAAATAACCTTTATGACTAAAATCTGTACGCATATTAACAGTAGTATATGTGGCAAATAGAATACTGCATGATATATGTTGTTTTTGTAATGTTGCCCAAGAGGAGGACTGAAAAGGTGAATATAATGGCTTTAAATGTTGCTATACACTAGTTAAATACAAGCACATAGAGGGATTAGTAAGGGGTTAACATTAGATTCATTATTTCTATGTATTAATTACACTTTTGTGTTTGTTTCGCTTATATTAGCATTTGGGCCTAAATCCAAGATGGCCGCTGACACCACACGACGAAGTGGCCACTGTCCCACGAGGCGCAGAGTGAGCTGCACATGCGCAAGAATTCTCCTAAACCTTGTCACGACCTTTGTTCACCATGTACCCGAACAAGGACAGAGTGGGACATCAGCCAAAAACCAGAGAACAATCGACCTTACAATAAACCGGAACAAGCCGACTTTTGGACAAACTCATGACATCACCCCTCGAACTGAACTGAAACTTAAAACTGACATCGGATGATCTCAACCAGCCAATCACAACTGTTCTAAAATATTATATTGTATCTATTTGACCTCATTGTGTTATAAAAGAAGTAGTAGAATAGAGAGGGTGGACTCGTTTGGATCGTTTCACTCTTACCTTTGGGTCACGTCGCTTACGTTGCCTTGCTTCGTTTTGCGCGTTTTCCTGAATCCCTGAAGGTCCGGATGCTGCCCGATCATCTGATGACTGCTAACTTTTCCTAAATCTACGGGCAATGATAGATGCTTGTACGTCTCTGGTCCTTTGCCGATCTTTGGGACTGTAGCGTGCTGAGCAAAGAACTTTGAGCTTTGGCTTGCTTTCGGACGATTTATGACAAAATAATGCAAAGCCAATGAATTAGAGGACTCCAAATAGCAAGATTAGGTAAATATGATGTTCTGCGATTTACTAAAAATTTGATATAAACTTTCTAAAATTTTGACGAGACAAATGCGAATTTAGATCATTATGACATTTTAGATAAACAATTATTGATAAACAAGAATTCAGGAGTTGTGAGTTTCATTCAAGAGATAGATTCTGAGGTCTTAAAATGTGTTTTAGCTGGTTCTAAGTCACCATCAACCAATCCAACTAATTTGGTCCATTTGACCGAAGTGGGAGGAGTGCCTTGATGTTTTAGGATTAAGGATCTGTAGGCAAAAGGGCGTTAATGTATATTTTGTAAATGATTTTTTCTTCCCTGTAGGTTATAAGGTGTTTCCCACACATGTCCAGCGCTTAAATCATTCATCCTTCCTGTGTGTGCCGACCGGTGTGGAAGTAACGTGTGAGTGTTGGTGTTATGGGCCCCACCAATGACTGCTTGTGTGAATGAGTTAGTGTGGCGTCGGGTCTGTGACGCAGGGAGGATATCAGTGCAGGTAGTTTCCCTGTTGCTAGGGATTTTGCGTTGGATCACATCTATCACTAATTAATGTGATAAAATATTGTTGCTCCCTCTTTTCAGCTACTTAAGACACCAGCCAGCCCAAACCTACTGTTTGCTTTGTGTGAAACTGCCCACAATTTCGGCACCTCCTCAAGTGAGCACTGAGAACTCTAACTGTAGAGTAGCTTTTGTTGAATTTTTGGTGGTTTGAAATATTAGCTCATTTTTGGGTTGAGGGTTATTGATATTTAAACATTTTTACTGGTGACATTTTTTGGTAGATACTCCGCTGCCTTGGCTGAAACCCATTGGTTTGACACCATTGTGCTCAGGCCCTATAGGATACTGGTACAAAGAGCACACTTGGGGGAGATCACGGTGGCAGCAATTCAAGAAGGCCATTCCCTAGCGTTCCTCCGGAGCATCGAGGAAACGTAATAAAGGGAATGACGGCTATTCGTCCACCTCGCAACTCAATAAATATGCGAAAATTCGTCAGAAGTTCCTGGGAGTGGCGAGGTAGGTTTTCAGAGGTTTTTTCGGTCTGAATAACTATTTAGGTCTTTTTCCTTGCTGCTCCCGGTTTGCTCATTACTCCGGCCACCATTTTATGAGTTTCACAGCTTATTTTTTTTCTTTTCCTTCAGGAATGAGTTTGCATTTGGTCAGTGCGTTTATACAGTACAGAGGCTGAGGAAATTCACTCTTTTCTTCCTGCTTCTTTAATGGATATTACTGTTCTTTTGAATTTTTTTCGTAATATTTTTCTGACACACTCACTTCAAGGGGATCTGACAAGAATATACTGGCTGTCTCTTTTTGCCATGCTTTCACTGTGATTCCTAATAGCACTTAGTCACTCAACTCTCCTTCTCAGCAACTGCGCTTTGAATATATCAGGTGCTCTGGTGGCTAATTGAGGGAATACATAGTGTATCCTGTTGGTGCTTGGGCCTGAACAAATATGGAGTCTGAGCGCTTAACTAAATCTTCAGCCTCTATCAATTCCACTACCAACGGTTGCAAAGGCTCTGGAGGTAATGCTAATAAGAGGGATAAAAAATATCCTGCCTCTCTGAACAAGTCACCGTTACCTTTGACTTTAGAGGATATCATGGATGAACTGAGGAATATAAGACCCTTCATGGTAGAAACTACTGCATCACTCGAAATAATTGGGGATAAGTGGGCTCATATGGATGCAAGGCTCTCAGAGGTTGAACAAAGGATTAGTGATGCTCAGGATGTTACTAAAGTGGATACCTCATCTAAAAACGTTACTCATCTCAAGAAGCTAACAGAAGCATTGGAAAATCGTAATTGGTGCAACAATATAAAAATTTATGGCATTCCGAAAGGTTCCAAGGGCCCCAACATGATTGAATTCTTGAAGACTCACATACCAAAAATATTGGCTTGCTGAAACCTTTGGATCTCAATATTCAGAGGGCTCACAGGATCGTCACACTACGCATCATCCTCAAACAAAACGCGGGGAATAATTGCATATTCTCTTCAATATTCAGACTTAATGATGGTTCACACTGCGGCCAAGCAAAGTAAGCAAATGTTATGGTCTGGCCCAAATATTGTTTTCAATCAAGATGTCTCAAAGACTACTTCTAATTGCAGAAAGGAGGTTTTGGATCTTAGACCGAGGCTTCGTTCCATGAATGCTCGTTATTGCCTTATTCTCCCTTGTTTTTAAGGTCACGTACCAAGACAGGAAAAACACATTTGAGGACCCTGGAGAACTTAGGAATATTTTACATGTGCATAAAGAATACATGGAACTAACTAAAGTTTAAAACGTTTAATTTTATTTATGTTATTTATTTTTCTTATGTAATCTAACAACTGATCTCTCTTTCTTTTTATTGCAGGACCACAAATCCCTCTGGTATCAATGACGCTATATCTGTTCATTATTGTATATGTATACAATGTCCACGTTTTGTCCTGATTTACTGTTTTCTTATTCTATGGTAAGTCCATATGGTGCTGTGTTGGTCAAGTTTTTCTATTTTCTCACAACTTTCCACTTTTTTTTATTCTTGATGTTTCCATTTAAAATAGGTATCTGTTTTCCTCGTTCCCTCGTCTCTTTGACAGTATCTGTTTTGCTCTTTACTTGCATGGCTAAAGCTCTTTGGCTTTTTGTCATCTCTAATGCATATGTTTGTCTGAGGAGTTTGTATTCTCCTCATACCTTTTTCCTCTTTTTGCTCCATCTCTTATTCCACCTCCTTTCTTATCTCTCTCTTTTCTCTTTCTTCTTTGTTATGCAGCAAACGTCTTGATGAGCAATTCTGTTTTTCTGGTTCTCTAATACTTTTATGTGGTTTTGGATGGATAAGAAGTTGCCTATGTTCTTTCAAACCAACCTCTATGTTTTATTTTAAATTCTTTCCTACAATCTTTCCTATAACAATTTTTTTGTCTGTGTGTACTGTTGTTTATTTGGATCCCCACTACTTTTTTCTAAAAACTTTATGGTTTGCCACGTCTTATAGTCCCTACTGGTTTCTTATTTGTTCTTTAATTATCTCTTTGATGAGTGGTTTACTAATTGTTTCCTGGAATGTTAAAGGAATTTGTAACCCAGTCCAAAAACAAAGAGTGTTGTCTCATTTATCAAGGTTGAAATGTCAAGTAGCTTTATTACGAAAAACACATCTTAAAGAACAGGACTTAAACTCCTTGCGTAAACAATGGGCTGGGAATGTTTTTTTGTTCCCCAGCTGTTAATAATAAGAATGGTGTTGTAATAATATTGCATAAATCGCTATGTATTCATTTGCTGAATGAGGCCGAAGATGACAATGGTAGATGGCTGCTATTAGAGATTAAGATAAATAGTACTCAGTTTTCTATTTGTAATGTTCATGGTCCTAATGGTGTAGATTTAGTATTTTGGAATGCATTCTCTACTCTTCTTTCCTCTCATGCATCAGAAAATATCATAGTAGGTGGTTACTGTAACCAATTTATGGATCCCTTTTTAAGTTCGGAAGTCCCAAACTAAGTTTATTCCAAACAAAATGCATAAGACTTCTCACAAGGCTATCGCCTCTAGAGGGTTGATAGATGTTTGGAGAATCTCTCACCCAGACGCTCTAGAGTTCTCTTTTTTCTCTCCTGTGCATAGATCCCACTTTAGAATAGATTATATTTTTTTCATACATCCTATTCTACAATTTTTTACACACGCTGCAATGGGTTCAATACTTATTGCAGACCACGCCCCAGTCCTGGACTACCCTACTCCTACGCCCACTTCACGTAGATGGAGATTTAATAATATTCTTTTGCTGGACAAGGATTTTACAGAGCAGTTTACATCATTTGCACAGAAATTTTTCGATGATAACCTTCCATCGGTCTCATAGATTAATTTTGTCTGGGACGCATTTAAGGCAATGGCCAGGGGATTCATTATAGATTATGTTGCAAAAAAAAAGAGGAAGAGACATAAGGAATCAATGTTATGTTATGTTAATGGGCTTATGGAGAGCATGGCTGCCCCAGCAACAGGGCGTCCCAGCGCTATGACTAGCAGAGTGGGTATCCAGGAGGCTACTGATTGGAGAATAACCACGTCTTGACCATTTTCCTATAGATCCAATGGTCGGACATACTGAGTGCAGCCAGGGGAATGGAGTTCCACAGGGTCGTTGCCATTGCCCTAAATGAACAGCCACCCGCTCTTGCCCTGCATACTTGGGTTATTCGGTCCAGGTGCAAATCCCGGAAGCGCAAGGCCCGTGCAGGAAAGTACCAATAGGACATATCACTTAAGATGTGAGGACAAAGGTCATAGTGGATCTTATGGGTAGTGCAGAGAGCTTTAAACTAGACTCTCTGCTCTATAGGTAGTCAGTAGAGCCGGCAAAGACGATCCGAGACATAACAATATTTTGGAAGTGCGAAGAGAGTGCGGGCGGCCGTATTCTGTGCCTGTTGAAGCCTTTTGATCACTGAATTGTTTGACGCTGAGGAGCAACCCGTTACAGTAGTCTAACCTTGACAGAACGGTGGACTGAACAATCAGCTGTCGAGTATGTGGTCAAAAAGTCCCAAAATCGGCTTTAAGCCACATAGCAAGCCAAAGCAGGTATCTTCCACTGCCTTAGCGTGCCCCTCAAATGAGAGGACTTCATTCACCAGAACGCCCAGGTTCTTGACCACTGATTTAGGTTTAGGGGGTACTCCAAGGGCTGAGAGCCACCTTCGACTGCCCCACAGATGAGTATCTTTGCCCACTAGGAGAACCTCTGATTTGGTGGAATTCAGTTGTAAATAATTATCGGCCATCCATTCAGAGATGGCCGTGAGATCGTTTTGAAATTTCGCCAGATCCTGGTTGGGGTTGCTGGAGAAGGTAAACATCAACTGGGTATCATCGGCGTATGACACCAGGGCAATCTTCCAGGCTTTAGCCATAAGGGCCAACAGGCAAATGTAAACATTAAATAGAGTGGGGCTCAGGGCAGAGCCCTCCGGAACACCACAGCGTAGGGGGTGAACACCGGTGGAAAAAGGGGGAGCAAAGACCTGGAAGGACCGATCAGTCAGAAAGGATGAAAACCAGGAGAGGGCCTCAACATTGACTCCGAATTGACCTAGCCGATAGAGCAAGATCTTATGGGATACCGTGTCAAAAGACGCACTCAGATCGAGTACGATAAACGCCACGTTCTGCCCTCATCCAAAGAAGAGCGTAGCTGCTCCAGGACTGCGAGTAGAGCAGATTCAGTGCCGTGTCTGGGTCGAAAGCCATTTTGAGACGTATCTAAAACAGGTTCACTTCCAGATATTGAGTCAAGATGGAATTGACATAAAATTCCATGATTTGAGAGAGATATGGGAGTAGAGATATCAGTTGAAAATTTTCTGGCTGAGATGCATCCAGTGTTGTTTTTTTTTAGCATGGGAACAACTTTAGTGTTTTTCCTGGACTTAGGGATGGCGGCCAACAATAGCGACCTATTAATCAGTTCCCGGAATTCTGATAAAAGGCAGTGTTGAAATTTTACAAAAAGGTCGGGTTTCAGAGGGTCATCAGGGGACCCTGACTTAACCTTGGTGAACAGGGTCTCCATGTCTTTTAAAGACATAGGCGGAAGGACGTGGCAAGAGTGACCCTCGGGATCAGAGAATGGGCTCTCCCAAAGCCTGGAGGTGGCAGTCTCCTGGCAGAAGGTGCTGTAAATACACTCTACCTTACTAATAAAGAATTTGGCCAGTGTCTCACATTGTGCACTGGAGGATATGGTACTGTTAGCGGCAGATGGGGATTTTAGCATATCTTTCAGAAGTGCAAAGATGGTTTTGGAAGGATTACTACTAGTAGTAATCATGTTAGCATACTGCATCACCTTGGTCTTTTGGACCAATTTATGGTATGCTTTAATTAAGTTTTTATAGTTAGCTTTTGCCAGGAGATCATAGGACCATCTCCAGCCACGTTCTAAAATCTTAAATTATTTCCTTTCTGCAATCAGTGACTCATCATTCCAGGCACTGGTATGTGTACGCTTGGAGTGTGTCAATTTCACTGGAATACAAATATCTAGTGCTTTCTTGACCCAACCCACAAAGGCTGCATTGGCTGGCTCAATGTCAAATATCATGGACGCTTCATTAGTGCTGAGCGAGGAAGTAGCTGTATGGGACCTTCAAGACAGAGCCACAGGGAAATTAGGTAAAAAAAATGTAAATCCAGTATTTGTAAAGTGCGAACAGTTACCCGGAGGCATCCCAGCGCTGGGGGCCATTGGGAAGATTAAGCAAGCTATTGCCCAGAGTCACATGCTGCTGGGCTGACCTACTAGCGGTGCCGGGGATCAAACCGTGGCCCCCAGATTGCAGCGTCAGTCGCCCTGGCCGTGGCGCCACACCTCTTCCCTCAAGGTAATGATGAGGTAATGATCAGTCCAGGATATAGTCTGGAGATTTGAGAATACAGGGTCAAGGAGATGACCAGCTACATGCGTAGGTCCCAAAACCAACTGCATCAGCTGGCAGGCTGCCATGTCCCCAAAGAAATTGGCAACATGTAGGGACTCCTAGAGTTCTAGGTGTAGGTTGAAGTCACCTATGATGTTGAAATTAGCTGCCTCTAAAACTGATGTAGATGCGATGTCGGCAAGGGATTCTTGAAAGGCTTTCAAAGGGCCTGGAGGGCAGTAAATGAGTAGCCCCGATAGTGTAAAGTTGTCTGTCAAGGAAATTTTGAAAAGAACACTTACGCAGTCTGTAATAGCTTTCGGGGTAAGGTTGCAGTTGTAAACAGATTTAAATATAATAGCTTGACCCCCCCTCCCGACCGCTCTGTTTTTAGTGCACATCACGTAGGCTACAGGAAGTGTCAGGGCCGGCATGGCAACGGAATCTTCAGAGAGCAATGTCTCCGTAAGGAATAAGATGTCCGGGGCAGTCTCTTGCAGGAGGTCCAATACCTCCGCATGGTGTTTAACTAAGGAGCGACAATTTAGACTGCAGATAGTAAATTCCTTCTGCCCAGAGGCTGAGGACGCAGTTCGGGAACAGGGACTTACCCTGAAGCCGCATTGATTACACTGCAAAGGATACAAATCGGGGTACCAGCTATGATACCCACAGGCAACTGTGGATTGCAGGGCGGACAGGGATTCTCGAGTATAGGCTAATCTATGGGGTAGCCCAGAGAGCTTGCCTTTGCGCTTCTGCTGTGCGTCCATGCTGAGGCGTGCAATTAGTACTTAGGGGGCACAACTGCTCCTCCCAGGCTGACCTGGATTGAATGAAACAAGCCAATCAGGTCGCGGCAAACCGTGAGTTAAAATTCAGCAAGATACAGTTTTAAAACACAAACGAACAGTGTACAAATTCAAATCTGTGCAATACTAAGCAATAGCTCAAGTAAAAACCACCCACAGTTCCCTCTAAGAACCGCTCATGCTAGATGTGCGTCTGCGCTGCAGCGTGCATTTAGTACCTGGGGGGCACAACTGGCTCTTCCCAGGCTGGACAGGATTTGACGAAACTAGCCAATCTGGTCGCAACAAACTGTGAGTTAAAATTCAGCAAGATAGAGTTTTAAAACACAAACGAACTGCATACAAATTCAAATCTGTGCAATACTAAGCAGTAGTTTAAGTAAAAACCACCCAGCAGTTCCCTCTAAGAACTGCTCATGCTTATTGATTAAATTAAATTCTTAGAACATGAATACTTTTCTTCAAATCACACTGACACTCTCCCTAAACTTGTTAAGGCAAAAATGCAATATAATAAGCAGTCTTGGGACGACGCCTGTGAAAGTTTGCTTAAGTTTAATGCTAAGATGTATGGAGGTCGGAATAAGGTTGGCAAATCACTGGCTAATTACCTTAATATTAAAAAGCAAAAGACTATATTTCTGTAACAGACATTGCTGGGTTTAGGCATGTTAGTGATTCTAAAATACACAAATGCTTCACAGATTTCTATAAAAATGTATATACCCGAGTCCACCCCTTCACAGGACCAGATAGATGCGTTCTTTCAATCTATTCCTAAGTTACCTGAAAATAATATTGATCAATCCTCTTTGGACACTCCAATTTCAAAGCAAGAAATTTCAAATGCCATGATTCACCTTCCAAAAGATAAAACTCCTGGGCCTGATGGATTCTCTGTGCGCTTTGTTCTACATTTCAAACAACTGCTGATTCATAAGCTGTTGCTTCTTATTATCCATTTCTTAACCACGGGAAGGACACAAGGCTCGTTCACTCAACCCATGCTTTGTTTGAGCCCTAGGAAAGCCAAGAACCCCTCTCAGTGCAGTAATTACAGCCCTATTTCATTGATTAACATGGACTGTAAGATTTTTGCTAAACTATTGCCACTCCATATTAACCAAGTTGTCCCTGACTTAGTTGATATACATCAATCTGGGTTTATAAAGGGTCGCTCCATCATGGACAACTCTATAACTTTCCTTAACATAATTCATTTGGCCTCCAAGTTGAATTCCCCTGTGACAGCCATAACGCTAGATGCAGAAAGGCATTTGATCGTGTGAACTGGGAGTTCATTTTCGGAGCATTGAAATTGCACAGCTTTAGTCCCCATATCCATCAATATATTACGTTATATTCAGATCCTTCCACCTCAATTTGGATTAATGGTCAACGGTCCAGTTAATTTTCCCTCCACAGGGGGACTAGACAAGGTTGTCCTTTATCCCCACTATAGTTCACTTTATCTCTAGAACCCTTTCGGGAAATAATTCGCCATTCTTCACAATTCAAAGGGTTTCTCATTTAAAGATATAGACATTGGGGCGTGGCTTGCCGAGCCACAGAATGGCCGCCATCTAAGCGAGCTCCGCCGGCCGGAATCAAATCCTCTTCTTAATCCTGCACATTTAGACGAGCTGAGCCTGCCAGGACCTGACGAGGCGATAGCGCATGTGGCGCGGAGCACGGTGGTGCACTCTTGAAGCCCGGAAGCATTGGGAGGCAGAGATACGGCCGATTGAAGGCTGTGGCGGTGTGAGAAGCTGCCGCCACCGCGACCCGGAAGCGGCGCTACGGAAAATTGAGGCCGGGGCGCCCACGCGGCTGTGGGCCCGGCTGCCTGAGGAGGCCTCTCTGACTGGGGGCTCGCTGGCGACCTGGCTGCTAGGCATGCGGCAGCGGGAGACGCGTGGCTGCTGATGCCCGCCGAGACTGTGGTGGAGACTGATGGTAACGCTGGGGAAGCTGATCGGCGAGTGGCGTGGTGAGCGCTCTGCTTATCGGAGGTGCGGGAGCTCACAAACTGCAGAGCGGCCCTGAGGGGGAGGCGGCCGTGTGTACTGCTGCCCTGGTGCCCCTGGGGGACTCGAGGAGGTGCTGTCTATCGATTGTACACAGCGGGGAGGTCCACGTGTGGATATAGCCGGGTGGCGAGATCGGCGGCAGCTGAGACTGCGAGGCTGTGTTTGAGTGAAGCGCCTGCTGGCAGAGAAGATAAGTAGACTGCTGGTGCGCTGTGGCGGCGTGGGACCGATTCGCTGAATCGGGAGACCGCAGGCACGCGCCTGTGGCGCTCTGAGGAGGTGAGGAGCGGCTCCTTATCTCGGGAAGCGCCGCACGATCACAGATATCGCGGAGGAGATTGCCAGCGGCTGATGCCTGCAGGGGGTGGCTGTCGGTTGGAGATCCCTCTGGGCCACGGCGAGCTGCTTGGATTGGAGGGCCTTTGCCGAGTTGCCGGGAGAGAGGGACCGGCGCGGTGTGCTGCCCAAGGGAGGCCTGCATATGAGGGGGAGCTGTTGACCTGACTCCGGGGCATACCTGAAGGGCCATCCCGCCCATTCTGGACTTTGGATTTGCCGGTACGTCATCGAGGCTACTCTGCGGAGAGCAGGGGACCTTGCTTTTTGACCGGGGGGGCCGCCCTCTGTCTGGTGGCTTAAGGGAGGATTCCGCGGTGGCCGGGATGGGGAAGCATGACGCCAAACAGTCGAAGATTACATTCGACAGTAAGCGCGCAACGCGGCAAGTGGACACCGGAGACGAGGTGCAGGCGGAGAGCAGACATGAGCAGGTGGTGGAGGATCAAGGGGAGGATTTGAGGACCCTTATGCTTGAGATGAGATCCAGCCTCCGCAATATTGACACTAAACTGGACACCCTCACGTCGCAGCTCGAGTCGGTCAAGTCGCAGGTTACCACGCATGAATCGCGTCTGGACTCGCTGGACGGGCGGGCTGCAGACTTCCATGAGTTTCAAGTCGAGACTAAGGAGCAGCTCCTCCACATGGACAAACTGCTGGGAATCATCAGAGCGAAGAATGATGATTTAGAAGCTAGATCGAGGCGCATCAACCTCCGAGTTACGGGGATCCCGGAGATGACCGCTATATCCAAGATGGAGACGTACATTACGGAGCTGCTCCATGAGCTGTTCAACCCGCACCTTTCCGCGGTCTTTGTGGTGGAGAGGGCGCATAGATCGCTGGGCCAGAGACCGCCGGTTGGGGCGCCTCCGAGGCCCATTATTGCTAAGCTTCTCAACTATCAAGACAGGGACGTTATCCTCAGGATTGCGAGAGAGAGAGGCAAGATAACACACCAGGGAAATGCAGTTTCTTTCTATCCGGACTTCACTCCAGCTGTGCAGGCGGCGCGGAAGGAGTTCCTGCCGGCCAAGAGACTCCTCCTTCAGGCGCAGATTCCGTATTCATTGCTGTATCCGGCGAAACTTAAGGTGGCATTTGAAGGCACCACACACTTCTTCGCGGATGCCAAGTCGGCGATGAAATTTGCCAAGCATGTGGGTGGCAGGAAGCCCAAACGACAGACTGGGGGAGCGGAGGAGGCGGCCGGAAACCTGAGTGACAATGACTGATATGGGTATCGTATTAATGTACAGTGTCTTGACTGCCCCTGCCACTTGCTAAACTTGTGCTGAACATTGCGGACATCTGCTTCTTTTCCCATAATGTGTTGCCGTGCTTATATGTATCCCTTTTTGGTAAATGTGGTCTCTGGCGGGCCAGGCTGTCTGCAGTTCTTCTGGCCACCCTGTTCCAACCGGGGTAAGACGCTGGCATAGGCACGACCCCATGGAAAGGTTCCCACCTTTGATTGTTTTTGGTACTGGGATGGGTAATTCACAACCTGTTTGTGGGGTTGGAGTGGGTGGGGGGTGGACGGTGGGGTGTTTTGGTTTGGTAATTGGTTCCAGCTTGCATGTAATCTGCCATGTGGTCGCTATCGTGCATAGGAAATGTGGAGGCTAATGGGTATATTGACTTGACACAGACATGACCCACAAGTTAACTAATGCCTTGAGGTGTGTGAAATGGAACGTGCGGGGCCTGAATGACTGCAGAAAGGCTAGACTAGTGCACGCCTACTTAGTCCGCCACAATGTAGACATATGCCTCCTCCAGGAGACGCATCTGGGTGCCTCTTCATCTCCCCGACTTCGACATGCCCGCTGGGGTCATGTATACTCTGCCACGTATTCCACTTACGCCCGGGGGGTGGCCATTTTGGTTAAGCGAGGGTTGTATTGGAGGGAGGAACTGACGCAATGTGATTCCGAGGGAAGATATGTATTAGTCCGGGGACTTTTATGTGGTATACTGGTGACAATTGTGGCTGTTTACGGCCCGAATGTAGACTCCCCTGATTTCTTCCAGGACGTCTGGGCGAGGGTGCGGGCGGCTGGGTGCAATACTGTTCTCTGGGGGGGGATTTTAATGCGGTATTGGATGACGCTCTAGATAGACAGGGGGCCGCCCGCAGCCTACACCCCGCGGCGGGTGCTGCTCTGGGGGCGATTGTTGAGGAGGAGGGCCTGGTCGATGAGTGGAGGGTTAGGCATGGTGGGCTGAGAGAGGGTACCTGTATCACTGATCATCGCTGCGCCTGGTCTCGGTTGGACTACTGGCTACTCTCTAGTGATGCTGCTCTGTGGACGGTTGAGGCTGAACACATGCCGCGCTCGCTTTCGGACCATGCACCGTGCTTGTTGCGAGTGTCGTTGCCTGATCTGCCTCCGCGCGGCTTCTCCTGGCGCCTGCCGAGGCATGCTCTGATGGATGAGGCATTTAAGGAGGAGATAGGCGAGGATATTACAGATTACATTGCGCTGAATACAGGTTCGGTTACCACTGAGTCATCCCTGTGGGAGGCGTTCAAAGTGGTTATTCGAGGCAAATGTATTGCTCGACAGGCCGGGGTGCTGAAAGCTATAAGGGGTACGCTTGCGTCCCTGGAGGCGGACATAAAAGATCTGGAAAAACGCTTTTATGCCACAAGCACTCCTGACATCTTGGGCCTACTGAAGACTAAGCTTTTGGAGTATGATGCGGAGGCACAGTGGGAAGTTAAATTCCTTGGTAAACACGCAGAGGCCAGGAAATACGGGGAGGGGGATAGGCCGGGTCGCACACTGGCGAATATGATAAAGCCGTCCAGGTCCGCGACGTATGTCCATGAACTGCGCTCGAAAACCGGGGCCACAATCAGGGGACAAGAGGACATCCTGCATGCCTTCTCGAGCTTTTATTCCAATTTGTACACTGCCACCCAGGGTGACTGCCCGGAGGGGTTGGACTCCTTTCTGGAGTCCATAGCGCTGGTCTGGTTCAATAACAAACATAGAGAATACACGGATCTCATGATAACGGCCGAAGATGTAGCCCAGGTGATCAAAGGTTTGCCCCTCGATAAGGCCCCTGGCCCGGACTGCCTGACCACGGCCTTCTATAAGACATACGTTGAGGAGCTGGCTCCCCGGCTGTTGGCGGTGTATGAGGAGGCGTTGCAGGCGGGGATACTTCCCACAACGATGCGGGAAGCGTCGATTATTACCTTGCTCAAACCGGATAAACCAAAGGAAGAGATGGACTCCTACAGGCCTCTCTCTTTAATAAATGTGGATGTGAAAATACTGGCCAAACTGCTTGCTAATAGAATTCAACCAATGCTACCCCTGATAGCCTTACCGGACCAGTCTGGGTTTATCCCGGGGCGGTCCACTTCTCATAATCTACGCACGATCTTTTCTATCCTGCATTACTTGCATCCGGACGTGCGCGCTGCGGTGGTTTTTTTGGATGCCACCAAAGCTTTTGATACTCTGGAGTGGCCTTATTTATTTGCCATACTGAACCGTATCGGCTTTAGCCAGCTCTTGATCAATAAGATCCGATTGTTATATACTATGCCCTGTGCCAGGGTCAGGGTGAACGGTATGATCTCAGACCCATTCCCTATCTCGCGAGGTACGCGTCAGGGATGCCCGCTGTCCCCGCTGCTCTTCGCAATTGCGATGGAGCCGCTAGCGGCTCGCATTCGACAGCATCACACGGCGCGAGGAATAGGACTCAGCTCACGAAGTCTGCTGATATCGCTCTATGCTGATGACGTAACACTCTATCTCACAAAGCCAGAAGAGAACCTGGACACAGTATTACGAGAATTTATCCGCTTTGAGGGGCTGGCCGGTATAGCAGTGAACTGGTCCAAATCGGTGGTCTTTCCATTGACGGAGAGCACCCCGAAGATGACATCGGAATACCCCCTACGGTGGGAAACAGACGCTGTTAAGTATCTCGGCATCTGGGTGAGTCGAGTTCCTCAGGACATTTGGACTCTAAATTTTGGGAGGGCTGTCACGTGGCTTGAGGAAAGGGTAAAGATATGGGTGAGGCTGCCCCTGTCCCTAACGGGCAGGATAGCCCTGGTTAAAATGGTGGTTCTACCAAAATTTTTATATTTATTTGCGAATATACCGGTTCCTTTGACGTCACATTTCTTCGCAACGCTCAGGTCGCATCTGCTTGCGCTGGTGTGGGCGGGTGGCCAGGCGTGAGCGCCCTGGGATATGCTGACTTTGCCGTTAACGCAGGGTGGGCTGGGAGCGCCTGACATGCGCTTATATGCCCTGTGCGCGCAAGCCCAATTATTGCACTTTTGGGTGCATCCGACACCTTTCCAGCCACATGTGGCTGTTGAGCAGGACACTGTAGCGCCCGTACCGCTAAGAGTGGCCATCTGTGCAAAGGCGCGCCGTCCCCGAGGGGATGTGGACACTGCGGAGATGCTGCGCTGGGTCTGGGTGGAACTTAGGCGCAGGGCGGGAGTGCCGCTCCTGTATGCCCCGTCTTTGTCCCTGGAGCGTAACCCGATGTTGCCTTGTATCGGAGACGGAATTGGCCTGCCCCTGCTGCGGAGGATGCACCTGAATACGTTCGCGGATCTATTCCCGGATAATACCTTCATGCAGCCGCCGGTGGCGGAGGAGGGGCAGGAGGTGCACTTTTCTGAATCATTTTTATATCACAAACTGCGGGAGACTTGCCGGGCGTTCAGTGAGGACTTCCCGGCGGCCCCACCAGTGTTCCAGGCGCTGGAGGGCGTGGTGGGATCCGCGTCTCCCCGGAGCTTGGTCACTAGGCTTTATAAGTCAATGCAAAATGTGGCGCCGGCGGTTCGGCGTCAGTCCCTTCAGCGCTGGAATGAGGAGCTTGGCTCTCCCCTATCGGAAGAGCAGTGGACCTTCTGCTGTGGACAGCTAGCTGAGCTCTCCCCGAATTATAAACTGAGGCTTATACATTTTAAGTATCTGCATAGAATTTATAGAACACCGATCGCTTTACATAGAATGGGTATAAGGGAGGACGTCGGCTGTTGGAGATGCGGGGGTGAGCCTGCCTCCTTCTTGCATGTGGCGTGGTCCTGCCCCAAGCTTGCGGAATTTTGGTCCCAGGTGTTCACTCTGATCAATCAGATGTTGGGTCGCACTGATGTCCCATCCCCTGAGTTGGGGGTATTGGGCTATGTCAAGAACACGCCACCTAAAGAACGTAAACTGCATGCTTTGCTCCTTCTGTTCGCTAAACGGCAGGTGGCGATACATTGGGGTAGAAGCCGGGGGCCCTCAGTGAAAGGATGGCTGGCGGACGTGACTTATGGCCATGTGCAGTTGAGCGCATTTTGGGATTTGCTGCCGTCAGCTGCCCGCCCACGAGACATCTGGGAACCCTTTGTGCGGTGGGCTCAGGGGAGGCGAGAGGTGGAGGACGAGAGGGCTGCATTGGATGAATGAGGGTGGGAGGTCAGGTGTGTGATTCGTGGACGTGGGAGGAGAGGAGAGGGGTGAGCTCGCCTGGGGACTGCAGGGAGGGAGTCCGGGCGGTTTCTTTAATTGGCAGTCACCCGGATGGAGCTTGAGGGGCCCGGGCATGCTTCCACATGTTCCTAGGTGGGCACGTTGGCGGATCCGGTCTGGCCCTGCGCTGAGGGGTCCATTACGTGAGGGTCTATCATGATGACTGGAACACCCACTGATATGGATGTATATATGCGACTGCATTGGCATGTACCACGAATGTAATGAGGATATAATATTGCTGGCTTGTTTTGTTGGTTACAGTATGTAACGTTGTGTTAATTTCAATAAAGCATAAAAATAAAAATTAAAAATTAAAAAATAAATTTTAAAAAAAAAGATATAGACATTACATTTACTGCTTATGTGGATGATATTTTGTTATATCTTACTAACCCAAGCACATCTGTTCCATAATTTTTCTCACTATTCCAGGAATACTCCATAGTATCTGGGTATAAACTTAATATAGACAAATCAGAGGTCATACCTCTTCATAAATAATGCCTTCCAGACATCTCCAAAGATACAGAGTTTACATGGAATGCAAAAAGTATAAAATGCTTAGGTATTTTATATACAAACAACATTAAAGAAACTATTAAAATTAATCTGAATGAAATCATTACTAAGGTCTGGGCGTTGATTGAGGGTTATTTTTGTCCTGGTGGGATATACTGGCAACAATTAAAATGATGTTGCTACCGATAGTTCATTTTTATTTATCTATGTTGACAATATCTCATCCACTCTCTTTCTTCAAAACTGGTAATGGCTCTATCATTAAATTCTTATGGAACAATCGCAAGCCTAGAATCTAATTAGTTTGTCTGCAACAATCAAAAGAAAATGGAGGGGGTCAATTTTCCCAATCTTAGATGATACCATTCTGCCTTTACGTTGAAACAAATTTGGACCTCCCTTGCGCTAACCCCTCAAGAAGAATTGACTACTTGGGGTCAACTGGAACAGGCTCAATGTACACCATTTTCATTGAACAAGGCGGTTCTTCTCTCTCAACCTCCTAAGGTATTTTTCTCTCCAATACTTACCCACACTATAGCTGTTGCTAAACCTCCAATTGTCTCTTTTAACTCCTGTATGGATATTTTTTTGCAAACTCCCATTTGGTACAATAAATACTTGAAATTAAATGACAGTTCTCTCTTGGAGAGAATGGATTAGCAGATGCATTATAACCATTGGCCTTATACTCAATGATGGCTCTCTTATTGATTTTAATGAGAATCAGGAAAAGTATGACATATCTTTGTTTTATGCTATACATTACCTTATTCTTAGGACTCTTCTTCTTCCTCTCCTCTCTCAGGCTTCTCTCCCTGTACAAGTAGGCCAACCCCGCCCCTTATGTTAGATGTTTCCTCTCATATGAAAGCTTCTGGTATATAGGGGCACTAGAGTCCTGGCTGCAAAATGGCCACCACCTAGTGAGGCTCTGCGGGCTGGACCGTGGATCCGCCAATTATCAGACGTATCGGGAGGGTGCTGAGAGCCCCAGAAGTCAGAAACAAGCACCGGAATGCCCTGACGTTAAGTTGTTCCCGAGAAGAGGGCTGTAAACACCCGTGATCGGGTGAAACGCATCTTCATCACCGCCGCAAGGCCGGGACACAAAATGGTGGCCCCGCTTGGACAGAACCTTGGAGCCGGGCAGAAGTATCCTGCAGGTCTCTTGCGCAGCAGGCGGCTGAGGCAAGATAACATGCGCCGGTGGCGGAGACGCGCGAGCCGCTGACTTTGTGGGTGGCGTCTGCGGTTCCCTGGGCCCCAGTGATTCTGCCACTGCGCTGTGGGAGTTTGGACCCGGCGGGCACGCCACACTCGATCAGTAGGAGGACCAACGCGGGGAAGCACATCTTGCACAACGGCACGGCGAAGGCGCCCTATGACCTGGCCGGGCCCGCCATCTGAAGTGAACTGCGGCTAATGTGAATAGACGCGGTGTGGCGCAGGCGGCAGCGGCCGAGCTGCGGCTGGCTCAGAGACACAGGTAGGTGCCCCTGATGCTCTGGACTGCGGTGGAGAGAGGGCTGTAAACACCTGCGATCGTATGACACGCCAGGACATCATCACTGTGGAGCCAGGGCCCTAAATTGCACCCAAGATGCCGTGGCTTCAGGGGCACTGCTTGGACAAAGCCTTGGAGCCGGATAGAGGTATCTTGCAGGCCCCTTGCGCAGCAGGCAATTGAGGCGAGAAGGACGGCGTCGGTGGCAGAGGTACACGAGCCACTGGCTTTGAGGGCAGAACCTGCATTTCCTGGGCCCCTGGTGCATCTGCCGGCTGCGCCGTGAGCACATTGGGCCCAGTGGCCAGGCCGCAACCGAGCCGCATTGGGACCACTGGAGTGAGGAGTACCCTGCACAACAGCGCGATGGCTGCGCCCTGATCCTTCATAAGACTTGGTGGCCTTCCCCCTGGGTGGATTACCCGAGTGAACCCGGAGCGCTGTGGTAGAGCCTGCTACTTGCGGCAAGACCTGGTCGCCCGCTGGCATAATAAGTGTGCCCTGCTCCCTCAGCACTACAAGATGGCCAGGGAGTGTTGCAGAGCTTTAGGGCAGCAGATAGGGCCATTGGAGCATCACCAAGATACTGCTGACTTCGCTGCTCGGGGTACAAAAGGACTACAGCGAGCCAATGAGGGCGGCAGTGATCAGGGAACAAGGAAGCTGGGGGTGTTGGACTGAGTCACCCAACGATTCTGCTCCAGACGGCGAGCATTCTACACCAGTAGCTACAGCGGCAGCAGAACCTGCCTCGACGGGGGCCTCGCACTGTGGCCCACGCTGTGCAAGTTCACAACGACAACGCACAACTGACATTAACCCGCGACGCCATCTTGAATCACCATCCTTTGAACAGCGGAGGAGCCAGAAGACGAACAATGGCTGAGTCCTCTATGCACCCGACAGATCCTAGCATACGGGAAATGTTTCTGTATCTGAAGCAGTCACTCTTGACCATCGATTCCATGTCTGATCACTTGGACTGGCTTAGGGACAAGGTCTCAAACCATGAAGAGCGTCTCACAGAAGTCGAGCAGCGCACATCCGCGCTGGAAGATGAGGGTACCACAACTCGTGAGAAGCTGCTCCAAATGGAGAAGGTGCTGGAGGTGATCTGCAGCAAAAACGTAGATCTAGAGGTGAGATCGTGCCGCAACAATCTGTGCATCACAGGATTCCCGGAGACTATGGCCATTACAAGAGTCGAGGACTATATTGAAGAAATGCTCAGGGCAATGTACAGGGACTCCCTCTCAAAGGCATGCATAGTGGAGTGCGTGCACAGATTCTCGCCGGGCTCATCCAAGGGCGGCTGAACAGCTCCGCACTATTATGGAGGAGCACAAACTGGTGGATATCTGGAGACGCCGGCATCCTACAAAGCGCGAGGGCATATGTTTCTCTACAGCAGGCCCTGCTTGGTCCCGTATAGACTATTGGCTCACGACCTGAGACATGGATGCATGGATACTCACGGTTGCCCATTTAGCCAGATCCCTCTCCGACCATGGCCCCGTGTTACTCCGATTTGCGTTGCCAGGCGTGACGCGCTTGCCCTTTAGCTGGAGACTCCCTGCTGGGGCGCTTCGTGACCAGGTATTCAGGGAGTCGATCGGTACTGATATTATAGAATACTTTGAGTTAAACAGTGGTACTGTAATCTGGGGAAAATGTATTGCCAAACAGGCGGGAGTACTGCGCTCGCTCTAGCGAGATCTCCGGTGCCTAAAAGGGGAATCTGGAAATTTGAGCTGCAGTACTTTGAAAGCAACAGCCCGGAGGTCCTGGTCAGCATCAAGGGAAAGATTGCAGAATTCAAAGAGGTGGCACAACGGGAAAAGCACTATTTGTGCAAAGAGACGCGAGCGTGGCAGTACTGCAAGGGGATTGTACCGGGAAAACGCTGGCGGGTCTGCTAAGGAAGCCCTGGGCTAGTGAGTACATTTGCGAATTACGTAGGGACAATGGGGACATAGTTGCAGGACAGGAGGCAGTGCAGACAGAGATGCTCGAATTTCACACCTCCCTGTACTCGGTGCAACATACAGCGGTGCACCCAGATCTGCTTTACCTCTTTGACTCGATCGAATTGGCCAGGCTGAGCGACAGGTAACTGAAATAACTCGATGAGCCCTTCAAGGAGGAGGAGGTAATTGCGGTGATCCAGGCCATGCCTGGGGACAAGGCCCAGGACTGGACGGGCTCACTGCTTCTTTCTATAAAGAATATGCGCAGCTTCTGGTCGCTCATCCCCTCAACATGTATGAGGATTCACTGGAATGTGGTACACTTCCACCCTCTCTACAGGAGGCACTAATCATGACCATTCTAAAACCCGATAAAGCTCCACAGCTATGTGACTCCTATAGGCCGCTCTCAATGATAAACCTGGATACTAAGATACTGGCCAAGCTACTGGCGTCGTGTCTTCTCCCTCTGCTGCCGGCGGTGCTGCGGTCTGATCAGAGCGGTTTCATGCCCGGGCGATGCTCGGCTCACAATTTGCGTACTTTCTTCACGACCATGCAGGAGGTTGATGATTCCCGTCCCGCTGCAGCTACCAAAGCTTTCGATACCCTGGAATGGCCTTACTTGTTTGCTCTCCTTTCCTGCATCAGCATCAGTCCCTTATTCCTAAAACAAATTGCCTTATTGTACTCCGCTCCAACTGCGAGATTGAGAGTCAATGGCCAGGTATCACCGTCCTCCCAGTGGCCCTCGGGACGCGTCAGGGATGCCCTCTTCCCCCCTCCTGTTCGCTGTTGCGATGAAGCCGCTCGCAGCTAGGCTGCGGCAGCTTCATGCTAGACGGGGATTGGACTTCACCCCCAGGGTGATTTGGTTTCAATGCATGCTGATGACGTGACGCTGTATGTACAACATCCCGCTTCAGTGGGCAAACGCCCCGGTAAAGTACTTTGGGATCTGGCTCAGCCGGAACCTAGATGAACTCTGGAGCCACAACTATGGCAGGTTTATGGAGTGGCTGGAAAGCAGATTGAGCAGGTGGAGATCGCTTCCTCTATCCCTTTTGGGTCGCCTGGCTATATCCAAGATGGCGATCCTCCCCAAATTTCTCTATGTTTTTACCAATCTGCCACTTCCCCTTACTGCGGCGTTTTGGCACCAATTGTGCTTGAATCTGATTGCATTGGCTTGGGCTGGACGACAGCCTCGAGTGTCATAGGAGACCCTGACGCTGGCGTTTGACCAGGGTGGGATGGCAGCCCCGGACTTGGAGCTGTACTATAACTGTGCCCAAGCTCAGTTTACCTATCACTGGGTATTCCCGACTGTCTTCATGGCACATACTGCCCTGGAGAGCGATAGGGTGGCTCCGGTGCCCCAACATATGGCACTATTTGGATCTCAAGGGAGACCCAGAGCCAGGATTGATACAGTAGGTTCTACGGTATGGGCTTGGCAAAATTGGAGATCACATTCACCCCCTCAACCCTCTCATTAGTCACCCGGGACTGCCTTTTACCGCTGAGGCTGGGGTGGGTCAGAGGCTGAGAGGGCTTCAGTTAAACACGATGGGGCAGGCATTCCCTAATGGGGTGTTTGATCCCATAGACGATGCATTAGGCGAAGAGCATACAGGGATGTTGGACAGGTTCACTTATTATCAATTAAGAGCAGCGCTACGCACCTTATATGAATCCTTTCCTGTAGCACCACCAACATTCCAGGTGCTGGAGAAGAACCCTTCACTGCGAAAGCTCATAACCCGGCTTTACTCAGGAATGCAGCGCACCTCCCCGATTTCCATTCCCCAAGCGCAGCAAGTGGGAGAAGGTTCTGGGGGGTCCGCTTGAGGATGGCACATTGGCTTACTGCTGCGCACAGCTGAAGGAAATGCCACCTAATTATAGATTGCGGTTGATCCATTTCAGATTTATTCATAGATTGTACAGGACCCCTCTCTGGCTACACAGAGCTGGTCTGAGTGAAGATGCGAGGTGTGTGTGCTGTGGAGCCCCAGATGCCTCCTTCATTCATCTGGCCTGGGAGTGCTCCGCGGTGGCGAGCTACTGGGAACGTATTTTTGAGGTACTGGCCCTGTTAATAAATGCTGCAATTGCATTTTCCCCTTTATTGGCCCTGCTGGGGTATGTGCGCAGCGTAGCCGCAGAACATAGAAAGCTTGTGGCCATGTTGTTGCTCTTAGCTAAAAGACTGGTGGCTATTTGCTGGGGCTGCAGGCGCAGTCCGAAAGCAGAGGAGTGGCTTAAAGATGCAGCATTCTGCCACAATCAGCTGTCTGATTACTGGGAATTGAGGCCTGCACAGTCCCAACTCAAAGATATCTGGGCGACACTGCTTAGCTACCTAGAATCCCTATCCCCGAACAGCAAAGATGGGGTGGTGGCGGTAGCCTAGACGTTGCGTGCTGGCTGGACATCACAGCCATGGCTTATATGGCACTCTGGTTGCACCAGACAACTGCGTCCTCATTAGGACAAGTGAGGAATTTTCCTTCCCTATCTATATCATCCCTACCCCTTCTGTCCATTCCCTCTGTCCATCCTTCATTTCGCTTGTTTGGATTGGTTTGGGAGTATGTTTCATTTCTCGGGGGAATGTCGTTTTGAGATATAGATAGCAATAGACGGAGATGGACACTCTGTATGAACATAGCATCTCTATCTGTGCAACATTGCTTCCCGAGATTATTTTGTCTTTGGTACACATGGCAGAAAGAATGTATGTTCATTCTCTTAAACACTATAAAAAGAACTTTTAAATAAATAAAGCTTCTGGTATAAACAGGATTTTGTCTCGTCCCCCTGATTTGAGGACTAAAACCAAGGTGGGGCTCTCATGGGAAGCGGATCTTAACCAGGAGCTCTTTCTCCAGACATGGGAACCCATTTGGGCTAAATTTCATACTTTATCGCGCTCAGAAAGCACAACACAAACACTATAATATTTTTACAATAGACTCTTCCTCACCCCTGTGGATCTTCACAAATTTAAGTTGACTGATAATGCAAAATGTTGGTCTTGTTCTCATGTCAAGAGTGATCTCTTACATATGTTTTTCTTTTGCCCTCCTGTTAAGAAGCTTTGGATACTCATATGGAAAAAAGCTGAATGACATATTATCCACGACCTCTCCTTTTGATATTATACACATTTTCTTAGGAGGTTCCTCTTTTATATGGCGATCCCAGGGTATGGTAAGAATGCTCATTGACTTGTTCATAGCATTAGCCCTACAGATTATCACTACGAATTGGAAAGATTGCACTACAATTTATTTTACTGGTTGGTGGAATTTATTTTGTCATCATCATAGACTAGATCGTGCATATGCCACCTCTATTCTTTTATTAATTAAAAAGGATCTACTATGGCTACCACGTACGTCTTTCCTATCCATACAATCTGCTGAATCCACATCCATTGTTACCAATTATGAACCACAATACATGTTAGAAACTTTAGCAGGTTAATATTGTTCTTTGTTGTTAATTTTTTAGGAATTGTTGCATTGCTTAATACATGTTTTCTCTCTTCTCCCCTCCCTCCCCTGGTTTCTTTTTCTCCAACTTTCTCTTATTTTTTTCTTCTTATGAAAATCTATAATGCAATTGCTTCGATAAAATGCTTATGCTTTTCATTTCAGGCTATATATCTTTCATTAATCAGTTTATGCATGGTTAACCCTAGTTGGCTATATATTCAGATTTTCTTTTAGTTCACTTTTGATTAAGGAGCCATTGGTTGTTTTGTTTTCATTTGCCCATTAATTCTGCTTGAATTGAAGTGCATGTATATTTTTTGTTTAATTGCTGTACTCTTACAATTTTAATAAAGCACTCGAAAATCGAAACAAAAAAGCACACTTGATCCATTACAAAGTCCTGTTTGGCTACTTTGTTTTATTTTCCAGAAGATTATACACAATTCCCAAAATGACACAATTTCAAGAGCCGACAAGAACTGGCAAACCTTCCTCTCCCTCAGAGGATAACTTGCCCATAGATGTAAATGCTATTTCAATTAGAAGGCCTTATTACAAATCCTCCATAAACTGTTTGAGATGATGTCTCAATCCAGGAAGGTGCTAGGAGAAATATGGTTTGTGTTTCCAAACGAGGGCATGTCCAGAAACTATTACCACTCTCTCCTCCTGTATCTCAAACTATAAGTGGCCTGAACTTGTGGTTCTGCATCCCTAAGGGTGATGTTCTTTGGATCCCGAAATCTCAAGAGTCCAAGAAATTCTAACCTTTAGTGACACAAGAGTAATTCTACCTGCCCCTTCAATCCCCATAAACCCGGAGCTCCTCCATTCCAATAGTTTGCCTTGAGCCTGACTACATCAAGTTCAGAAGAGCCATGAGCTGCTTCATTTACCATACACATTTTGATACTTGCAGGATGTAATCCAGACCACCGCTTTGTCTTTGCTGTTACCCTTGTAAGTGGATAGTACTCCATAGACGCCATCCTGAGACCCTACGAACCCGAACCAAGGACAACTAAGTCTAGACTGCACCAGCACTTCAGAGATGGGGCAAGCTACATGCAGGTTCCCAAAAATTAATTGCGGGCCCCCTGTGGCGTGGGATGGCATCCTGAAATGCTGGGTCCCAGGCCAAGGACTATATAGTCTAAACTGCACCAGCACTTTGAAAGTGGGGGCAAGCCCTGAGCAGGCCTCATAATTTGATTGCGGGTTTACACCGGCACCGGACCCCATTCTGAGATGCAGGGGGCCTGGACCAAGGTCTACATAGTCCAGACTGCACCAGCGCTGTGGAGGCAAGGCAAGCTACACACATGCCATACAAATTGATCAGAACGGGCTCCCCCATTCAGAGACGCCAGGGGCCTGGACCAAAGATTAAATAGTCCTGAGTGCAACAGCACTTTGGAGGTGGGACGAACTCTGTGCAGGCTGCGTAATTGATGTGGGACGCACCTGGCATGTGCCTGCGCCTGTCAGAGCCCAACTGAGACTGGGCTAGCGCACATCGCTTAGTTGTGTTTTTTTGTTATTTGTCATCCGGTATTTATATCAATTTGTTTAAATAATTGCATTGTGATCCCTGATAAGGTGTGATTTCCATAATGGGCATAGGAAAATGTGTAATCCTGTGGGGGGGAACAAAGGGATAAAACAGTAGCTTCCATCACAATTTATATCATCAGTACAATGGGGGCTATTAATTCAGAGACTAGTTTAGCTGCATGGAGATTGGGGGCGGGCATTAATCCTGCCTTCCCTGTGGGGATGTTGAAGGTTTGGTTACTGATAATCCACCTGAGTTTCTGCCCTGCCAGAAGGGTGTACCCTTTAGTAGTGATGAAGCCAAACATACAGTTTATAACCTGCGCGTCCCTTCTGAGTCTCTAGTTCTTATCCTGAATGCTACTACCCTACCAGATATTCTCCCTCTGCAAAAAAGAACAAGCATTTTCAATGCAATGGGTCTCGCATTTGGGACCTCACAAATATATAGCCATGCAGCACATTACCTTGCCTGCTACAACATCTACTGATTTTTAACGTGGAAGCTTTGACACTAATAGGTACATTATAGCACTTATTTAAAGTATTACTTTTGTACAACTGGTAGTCTGAACTCACATATCTGGAAGTGCTTTCACACACGATAATGAAGAAAAAAAGAGTTTTAATGAAATAAATAATTTGCTTCATAACACAATTTAAGCGAGGAAGCCCCAATGTCTCCAGATTTTCTGTTTCGCTCTGTACAAATCAGCCAAAAAAGGGGTATCGATGTGTCTTAACTATATTAGTGTCGATGACAAAAACGGCCAGGGGCTTTGAAAGGTTCTACTGTAATCTGGGTAGACAGCTTCCCAGCACAACTGCAATACAAAAACCACAACAAATCGCCTCTGTTATCTGTGAATTGTTGGCTCTCTGCTGTGTTAACATGATTGTGCAAAAGAAACACATCTTACTCAGAGTTCGCCCCCTGAAGCAGGAGCCTATGGCTGAAAGAGACTGACAATGCTGGGGGTCATATTCACATTTTATTTTCTCTTCACTTAACAGAAAAAGCTTAAAAGCGGGTGTTTGAAGCATTAAAAAAATATATTTTTCGGGCAAGCAAATTTGACTCTGCACTCTTGCTTTTATGACATTTGCTGTGAATTGTTACTTTACTTATATTTTCACAATAATGTGCCAAATCCACAAACAAAGAAATATGACTAGCCCCTGAATTTGGGGAGATATTTTTCTCGATTTTTTTGGTACTAACTCCAGGCGTGTTTCGATTTGTGCGACCTGAAGTTGTTGCATGGGAATGCTGTTCAACTGATCTGAAATATATCCGTGGTTTGGTTTTAGTTGGGGGCAGGCTGCACTATGTCAATAAGTGAGTGTTGACTTCTGACCTTGTTAGGTCGAGCATGAGTCAGCGCACATGTGCTGCTCTGCGAGACTTGCTTTAGTAGAATATGGAAGAGAAGCCCCGCCCACTCTCCGCCCATATTTTTCATTTGTTTCTGTCTTTGTCCTTCGTAAATTCTGCCTTCTGATTCAGTAATCGGCTTGTTAGTCCCTCCTTAGTATGACCTTTGCTTCATGTGTATCCTCCCATGGTGACTGGCCCCTTTACTTCGGTTGTTACGCGGTAGGTCTTCTTTAGTCTTTCAGCACTATTTTCTTTATTGAATTTCTCACCTCACGGGTTCACTGAGCAGCTCAGGGAGAGAAGGCAGCATGTGCAGAAATGGGCAATGCAGAGGAGAACCGATAGAATCAGTGAGCTGGGTAGACAGAGACTGCTGGGCCCCGGGGGAAGCAAAGTCGCAGACTAGTCTTCCCCCGGGGTCTTTCGCGCAGGGGAGGACCCGGCAGGGTCAAGGGGGTGGGTATAAGAGCTCAGGGGAGGAAGGCGACTTCCTCTTCCTGCACTCAACACCATTGGGAGGGTCAGTTTAAAGGGGTAGTCAGTGAGGAGTTTTAGGTAGTTGAGGCTGGGGATCATGTTTCCGGTGGTGGAGCGGTTTGACGGTGTTCTGTGCGGGGAGCCACTGGCCGGTGGTTCTGGGAGCTCAGAGCGAGGTTGCGACGGTGACGGCATGTTGGGCGTCTCAGCGGACGAGGTGAGGCAGGCTTTGATGTTGCTCGGGCGCACAGGGCCGGAGGATCTCCTCCGGCCCAGCATGCTTGGGGAGGCGTGGGTGGGGTTTGCGAGGGCCCCGCTGGCGGCTTCGGCGGGGGTGGCAGCGGCAACTCTGGTGTGTCAGGAGGAGCCGCTGCCACCTGGGACGAGTGCACCTGGGAGGGGGAGGGGCACACCTAAGAAGGAGTCTGCTCGCGGAGGCCGGCGGAAGAGCCTGCCTCCACGCACAGTATTCCCGCAACTGAAATTTCATGAGCGAGGGGTGGGGGGGCCCGCGGCTACGCAGGCGGTCGCCTGGGAGCTGCTAATTCAGCCCGGTGAGTGCGCACAGGTGGGGGAGGGGGGCTGTCGGGCCCAGGCCAGAGCGGGAGGCAGCGGCTGAATTTTTAGAGCGTGCAGGGGTGGAGGTGGGGTAAGGGGGGGCCTATTCTGAGGATCTGGTGACTGATGTGGGCATAGGGGAGGTCGTAGTGGACTTGGGGCAGTGGGAGGACGCTCCCATTGACCTCTCTAGGGGGTCATGGGTGGCTACCCCGGTTCCGGTTGGGAGTAGGAGGGGGCCCAAGGGGTTTTGGTTCCAGTGGGGGGCGGCAGTGGGGTTCCCGGCTCGGAGAAGGCCACTCTGACTGGGATTTTGCAGCCTGGACGGGGGTTCCAGGGCTACTGACCCCTTCACCTCCCAAGCTGGGAGGCACTGGCGTGGGAGGACAGGATTAAGGAGTAGTGCCTTTTGGTGCAGCTGAATGAGGCTAGGCGGGCGGAACAGAATGCGTCCAGGGTGGGAGCGGTCTGGGAAGATGGGATTGAAGGGCCCCCTACTCCCACTTTGGAGGAGGAGAGGTGGGCAGAGCAGGAGGAGCTAGACAGGGCTGTGAAGGGCAAGAAGGGTGGGGAGGAGAGCCTGAAGGGGCTGCAGATGCAGGTAGGGACAGCCAGGATGACTTTGAGGCCCGATGGTGCTGGGGCCCACCCGGGTTGGAGCGACCTGGGGGGTAGGGAGGATCCATGCAGGCGGAGGTTGGTAGAGTGCGGGGTGGCCTGGCGGGGTGCAAGACGGCCCCAGGTCGCCGGCTGGAAGCAGCAGGGCGGTCCATGGCGGCCATCCCTCCGGCGCGGTGACGGGCAACGGCGTCATGAGTGTCGGGGGGACAGGTGACGAGTGCTGTGAGAAGTAAAGGTGTGAAGAGAGCAGTGAGAGAGGTGTTGTGGGCACCTGTGGAGGTGGAGCCTGAGGTGGAGTTGGATTATGATGAAGAGAGTAAGGAGCTTGAGGACGGGGAGGTGAGGGATGACGATGACGGACCGGGACGGGGAAAGCGCAACAGTGGCCTTGGTGTTTTGCAGGTCCCTCGGCAACCGTCAGGGAAGGAGAAGGCGGAGACACCCAAGGCTTCCATCTCCAGAGGACGGCCCGGAGAGCGGCACTCATCGCTGGCAGGTGAGGGGTCTTAGTGGACAGCTTGGGATGGTGGGCCAAAAGGGGGTAGGAAGAAGGCGTGTAGGTGTGGGGGAGGGGTCAGTGCGGGAGGTTGGTGGGTTGCCAAAAGGCAGGCCTACACTGGTTGACAAACAGGTAGGAGGTAAGTCTGTAGCTACGGTGGGGGTTCAGACTCACAAGGTGGAGGGGAAGGACGACAAAGGAGACAAGTCAGAGGACAAACATCAGAAAAAGTTGCCCTACATGGGTTTGGCCATGCCCCTGGGATCGCATCTTTCGGACAAAATTAAGAGTAGAATCTGGAAACACAAGTATGTGGACGTGTTTAAGTTGTTACACAGGGAGGTGCAGGCGAAAGAGGGTTCCAAGGAGGAGTAATGGGAGTTGACTAGACGGCCCAGGGTCCCGGTGAACATGGAAAATTGGACTTCAGCGTTTCTCATGTACGCTAATATTTACTGTGAGAAACGTTTGGATAGGGCCATAGCGTTGCTGAAGTACATGGACATCATCAGGAAGGCCCAAATGCAATTCGGGGGTTCGCCTGGCTGAGTTACGACGAGGAGTTCAGAGCTAGGGCTAGTGCAAATCCGGACAAGCATTGGGGGGAGATGGATCAAGAACTTCGGATGCAGTGGATGGCATCAACGCACTCCTCGGCGTCTACCCACACGGGTAGCGGTTTGCCGGTCACTTATCGGTCTTTTCAGCCGCGTCCTGCCCACAGTGGGGCGGAGGGGAATACCGCCAGTACATGTAGCACAGGTCAGACCGCCAAGCCAGGCAGTTACAATACCGCGCCATGTTGGAGCTATAACCGGGGCTATTGCTCACGGTACCCTTGCAAGTTCAAACATGAATGCTCCAAGTGTGGGGGAAGCACGCCCTTACCTAATGCCTTACCCTGGTCACCCCTTTCAGTGGACAGCTCGGCTCCCTGCCGTGAAAGTGACGGAGATACAGGCGTGCCTCTTGTGGGCGATCGGAGAGAAGAGGATCGTGTTGAGGGCGGTGCAACAACTGCTGGGTTTCTTGAACTTCACGTGCAGGGTGCTCAGGGGTGTACGGACTTTCTGTAGGCAGCTCGGCATGGCCATGTTGGGGGCAGTTCTACCGCACCACAGGGTCCGAATCTCCACGGGGGTACGGGCGGATTTGAGGACATGGCTGACTTTCTTGACTGATTTCAATGGGGTTTCCCTGGACTTTGTAGACGAAAGGATGGTTTGGCAAGGTCAAATTTACTCTGATACAGCCGGGGCAGCTGGTTTGGGGATTTTCTGGGATGGCAGGTGGTGCGCTGAAGACTGGCCGGCTCACTGGGTGAAGCAGGGGAAGAGCATTGCGTTTTTTGAATTCTTTCCCTTGTTGGTGGCCCTGGAAGTGTGGGGACCTGAGTTTCAGAACAGATCAGTGTTGTTCCATGTGGACAACAAGGCTGTGGTCGAGTTGGTCAACCGACAGAGGGCAAGGGACCTGAGAGTGCTGCGCTTGCTGAGGAGTTCTATGTTGAAATGTTTAAGATTGAATGTGGTCTTTCGAGACAAGCATGTCCCTGGAGCGAATAATGACATTGCGGATGATTTGTCTCGTTCGCAGTGGCAGCGGTTCCGGCGATTGGCACCAGGAGCGGATCTGTGCAAGACGAGCTGTCGGACGGCATCTGGGCCTTGGGGGAGTGAGGGTGATAGGCCTGATTGAGAACTCTATTGCTGATACCACAAGACGGACCTACAGACTGGCGTGGGCTGAGTTTGGATCCTTTATGGGATGGCGCGAGGATTCTGCATTTGGAGATCTCTCTGCAGTGGAGCAAGGAGTGTTGCAGTTTGTATTGCATTGTATTGAAAAAGGGCTGACGTCTGCGACTATATCAGGGAAATTGGCCGGAGTGTCGTTCTATTGTTGCTTGTTTTTCTGTTTTGACCCTACGAAAGATGTGATTATAAGTAGGGTACTCAGAGGTTGGGGCAGGGAGAGTAGGGGGGAAGGGTATTGCGGGAGGCGATAACGTTTGAAATGTTGGTCAGGTTGGTTGAGGTTTTGCCGCTTTGTTGTTATGATAATTTTGAGGTTCGAATTTCCGTTTGTGCATGATCTGGATGTTTTTTGGGGCTTTTTCGGGTTTCTGAGTTGCTGGGTACGCGGGCAGTGTGTGGCAGATGGTATGAGGAGATCAGGCTGGATGCGTGGTGACTGGGGGTTTGGTTGGGTCAGTCCAAAACAGATCAGTTGGGGCGGGGTATGTGGGTTTGGTTGTGTGAGAATGGTTGTGGGGGAGTGTGCCCGGTGGCTGAATGGAGGACGTTTGTGCTTTCCACGTGAGTGGCGAGTGGTGAGATATTTTGTCACGTGTCTGGGGCAAGGGTGACTGCGGGGCAGTTATTGGCAGTGCTGCGTATGGCTTTGAGGCTCTTGGGCTTGGAGCCGGCAGGTTTTGGGACCCACTTGTTCCGTATTGGGGCGGCGGCCCGGCTGGGTTGGTACTGGGACAGGATTCGGCAGATTAGGAGGTGGAAGTCTCGGTGCTGTGAGCGGTATGTTCGTAATTGAGAAATCTGGGGGCCAGGTGCTAGGCGTTGGGGGAATGGGGGGTTGGTTTTAAACTATGTTTCAAACATATTTTTCTCCCGTAGGTTGCGTGGGTGGACCGGGGGCCAAGACGGTCACTTGGATCGTGGGGCATTCCTTCGTTCATTAGGCTTCCAAGTATGCAGAGCAACAGGTCTACGGCCGTAACCAGGGACTCAAAGGACAACATCATGAGGTGCACTGGTGGGGAAAAGGAGGCATGCGATGGGGGGCACTGTTGCCCTGGCTCGCGAAGATGGTTCCCCAGAAGGGATGCCCTGATCTGTTAATCATACATTTGGAAGAGAACGATTTGGTTTGGCTGTCGGGTTTGGCGCTCTTACAGCTGATGCAGAGAGACTTGGAGGTTTTGAAACACTGGCTGGCAGGGACTTGCATTGCCTGGACTGAGTTTGTTCCTAGAAAAGTATGGAGGGGTGCCATCAAACACGGGGCTGTGGGAAAAGCACGACAGAAGCTCAACAGGGCGATGCGGGTTTTCTGTGGGGAGAAGGACATTCAGGTTATTGCTCACGCTGGACTGCGACTGGAGGAACCGCTACTGTTTAGGGACGACGGAGTGCATCTTTCGAGATTGGGGAATGCTTATTATATGATGGAGATGAGGGATGTGGTTAGCAAGCTATGGAATGAGGTGATTTAGTGTCGCAGGGATGATTGACTAGGTGGGGGACGAAAGATGCATTGTCTGAGCCCCAGGGGAGGCAGGTAACCGCCCTAAAGGGGGTTCCCTGGTTGGCGATACTTTGGAGGGATGGGGGAGTCAATAGCGGGTGCACCCACCCCTCGGGGGGCGAGAGTGAATGATGTGGGGAGCTGGAGGCATGAGTGGAATGCCAGGTGATACCGGGGAGTATGCTAGCAGATTTGTGGAAATGGATAAGGAACGGAAGGGGCACCGAGTGGTAGGAGATGTGAGTTCGGAGTGGGTGAAATGAGTGAAGGGATGAAGAGTTGATGTGGGGGTTTGGTATTGATGTTGATGTTATTGGGTTATTTTTTATTGTTGTGCACTCTGGTCCTAATAAATGGCCTTTTTCGCTTAAAGACATCAGCGTGGACTGTTTATTGCGCGATTGAGTGCTTTTGTAAGTAGCACAGTGAGAGAAGGCATGCCGCGACGGTGCTGGTATTTCACTTAATTGGACTTGACCCCAGCCCCACCACCACAGGCAGCAGCTGACTCCCAGTCGTGAGCCAGTCTCACCCGGATCAGGCAGATAACGTTGGGTACCCAACCACATCCAAGTCGTTGCGGCCCGGCCACGCTGTTCGGGATGCTCACGCTGCAATAAAAATCTTCTTTCTTTCTGATGCTATCTGCAGATCTTGGAGAGGCTACTAAATCAAATACTTCAAAAATAGATTATCCATCAAGTGCAAATGAATGCGGGAAGAGAGGGTAGCGCTCAAACACAAGAAAAGGACCCTCAGTCCAAGGGTAGCACCTGTAGGCATGTTTCGAGGCACCTTGGAAACAGCCTATGTGTATACGTGCCTCTACCTGTCCTAAACACCAGCCTTCAAGGAGGTGAGATGTTTTATTTGATCTTTCAAGAGCTGGTTCTTAGCAGCCGTGCTATCATAGCTGTGAGGGATGGTATTCCTGACACTGTGGATGAGAGGAAAGCATGTACTGAAAGGCCGAGAGGCAGCTCATGCATTTTAATATATATTAGTCTGGTGTTCATGGGAAATTTCAGTTTCCCTCTTAAGCTTATCCTTCCAATGTTCCTCCATGTTCTAAGGCCACTCAAATTTCTTCCTATTTCGTTTTTTGTTCTGCCACTCTGTATTTTTTATCCACTTCCATCTTGTTGCTTGTTGGTCTTCTGCTCCCTCCCTCCCTCCGTTCCATCCTTGCTCCTGGTTTCCTTCTCTTTCTTTCTCCTTTCCTCCCTTTCTCTCATCTCTCTCTGGGTTGCACTCCTTCTTCCCTCCCTCTCTTTTTCCCCTTCCCAAACTTCATCCCATTCTTCATTACTTTAGTGTAATTAATGCCTCTTTTTTGCAACACTTTGAAACCGCAATAACGGCGGTAGCCAGCGTTTCATGAACAGAGCCATCCCTTTTAACATCTAAGATATGACGGCCTGCTCCATTGTTAGGTATTGCTACAAACTGCTTTAGCTGTCTGTTGACCAAGCTTACATTTCGGCCTCACAGCGCTAGGTTAACTTGCATCTTTCCGCTGCTAAGGTTGTATGCATTCAGAGAACAACCTTCTTTTTCTTTCCTCTCTCCATGGGAGTACGTGAATTTTCTTGGTCCCTACAGTGTGTTGCCTTTCCCTTCATTTTCTTCTCCAAGAAAGGCCGGCAACAGGACCCTCAAGCCCACTCTGCACTCTTGAATTACAAGCCCCTTGGACAAGCTTACCTCAGGTGCTTGCCCGAGAGGTGGATCTTCTGAGCACACATGATCTGGGAGTGGGCTCACTGGGGGATAGAATCGCCACTGCTTCCTTGTGGGCTGCTCTTATCACCCTGATTGTGTTCAGAAATTAGAACAGCGCATGTGCAGCTGTGAATCCCAACTAAGCATGGCTGCCAAGTTTCTGTAGTCCATGCATAATTTGCAGCTCCAGACCTGTGTTTTTTAGGTCGAGCCTATAGCAGCAGCGGGTATGTACTGTTCGCTTTGCGAGGCATGCAGTATTCAGTATGGTGTGGAAGCTCCGCCCACTCCCTCGCCCATCTTTTTCATTGGTTTAGTTCTTAAATGCTGCCTTGCGATTGGTTTTAGGCCTGTTAGTCCCTCTTCATGACGGCCATGTCGTCATTAGTATCCTTCCATGGTTACTGGCCCCTTTACTTCAAATACTATTTTCTTCTTGTGGCCCTCCCCTCTCCCACAGTCCGTTACTTCTGGGGCCGTAGTCCGTGACTTCTGGGGCCCTCCCACCCCCTCCACCGCACTCACGTTTGTGCCTTCTTGTACGGCCGCTATTCCCGTTTCCAATGCAATAGGTCTGGAGTAAGTGCGAGTCCTATTGCATTGAAAATGCTTGTTACTTAATGAGTGGATTTCGTGCCATTGTCCCATCCGGGCAGAAAATCAATAAGTAAACAGGGCCCGTTTTCCCAGGTCCGGAGCCCGTCCCTGTGATATACAGCAGATACACTCAGCCGATCGGTGGATGGGCCCTGGAAACCAGCTCTCTTTGTTATTGAAACCATGTCGAAATATGGCAACGCACCATTATTAAATACAAGCAATCGAGGTCGCAGGACAGAGGAAGGAGGGTCCATGCTGACCAGGAGGTCTCTCTGGAGACTTGCTCTAATATGGCGGGAAATATGAGTGAGTCACTTCCGGCTCCTCCTGTCACCCTGCTAGCACTGAAGCAGCCTGAGGTAAGCTCAGGGACGTCGCCTCCTGCAGCTGAACACATGCCTTATTTATCATCTGGGACAGTAACAAAATGAAGCGTGTATGACTGGGCCAGAAGCCAGTCTGAGCGACGAGTCCGGCCCTTGCTGCGTGCGTATGCACACAACCTTTGGTCAGGGATACACTCACGCGTGTTCGTGCACAACTGCACACTTGCAAGCACTATCACTGACGCACACAGACGCACATGACATTATTTTTGGAACACAAGGAAGATATTGAAAAAAAACAAAGATAAACAACATTAAGAAAACAAGCATTGGCATAGCCAATAGATCTCGCCTTTGTGACCGTATAAGTGTTTAGCCAGAGATATTGGCAATATTTTAATGTATGTTGTAGAGCAATCTAGCTGTCGTGTTTAGTACTGTGAAGTTTGTGTACAAGTTGTGCTTAGTGTAGTGACGTAAGGGCACTGGCATGGTGTGGAATGTAGTGGTGAGTTAAGATATGATGTGTGTTGGTGGGATGTGTGTGTGTATTTATCATAACATACTTTGAGATTACAACGCTGAGTACCTCACATATTTCTTTATTTAATGATATACCTTTAGAAATAAAATCTACTGAGAAAATGTTTTTTTGTGATTTGTCAGGCTAGGCACAAGCTAGCAAGGAATTAACATTAAAAGGCACTAGGGCACCCTATAAGGTACTGCACATCTCAGGGTCCCATCTTTCCCCCCATATGTTGTATTATTTTTTGAGCATTTGTGATGCGCATTGCAAATATTTCTGTTATCCGTAGTGATTTTGTAGCATGGTAACTTATATGAATGGGTTCGGTCTGCAAGCAGGCTATAAGATTATATAACAAAAAATTGAAAATCATAAATTACAGTTTTTTAATTAAATCTCATAACTAATACGAAGCGTAGTGTGCCATGATATATACATGGGTAATGCTCCGGAAGAAAAAGCCTAGTGTGCCATGGTATACACACCGGTAATGCTCCGGAAGTGGAAGAGTAGTGTGCCATGGTATAGACAGCGGTATTGCTCCGGAAGTGGAAGCGTGGTGTGCCATGGTATCTACACCGGTAATGCTCCGGAAGTAAAAGCCTAGTGTGCCTTGGTATACACACCGGTAATGTTCCGGAAGTGGAAGTGTAGTATGCCATGGTATACACACCAGTAATACTCCAGAAGTAAAAGCTTAGTGTACCATGGTATACACCGGTAATGCTCCAGAAGTGGAAGCATAGTGTGCTCTTGTATGCACACCGATAATGCTTTGAAAGCATAGTGTGCCATGGTATTTATTTTATTTATTATTTTTATTTATTTTGTGTATTTTATATAGCGCGCAGCTACCCCAACGGGGTGTCCCGGCGTAAACACAGGTAATACTCCAGAAGAAAAAGCCTAGTGTGTCATGGTGTACACCGGTAATGCTCCGGAAGTGGAAGCGTAGTGTGCCATGGTAAACACATTGGTAATGCTCTAAAAGTAGAAATGTAGTGTGCCATGGTATGCACACCGGTAATGCTCTGGAAGTGGAAGCATCGTGTGCCTTGGTATACACACGGGTAATGCTCTGGAATTGGAAGCATAGTGTCCATGGTATACACACCGGTAATGCTCCGGAACTGGAAGCGTAGTGTGCCACTGTAAACACACCGGTAATGCTCCAAAAGTAGAAGCATAGTGTGCCATGGTATACACACCGGTAATGCTCCAGAAGTGGAAGCGTAGTGTGCCATGGTAAACACACCGGTAATACTCTGGAAGTAAAACCTTAGTGTACCATGGTATACAGCGGTAATGCTCCGTAATAGAAAGCATAGTGTGCCATGGTAAACACACCGGTAATACTCCGGAAGTAAAAGCCTAGTGTGCCATGGTATAAACCGGTAATGCTCCTGAAATGGAACTGTACTGTGCCATGGTAAACACACCGGTAATGCTCCAATAGTTGAAGCGTAGTGTGCCATGGTATACACACTGGTAATGCTCAGGAAGCGAAAGCGTAGTGTCCATGGTATACACACTGGTAATGCTCCAGAAGTGGAAGCGTAGTGTGCCATGGTATATACATGGGTAATGCTCTGGAAGTAAAAGCCTAGTGTGCCATGGTATAAACACCGGTAATGCTCCGGAAGTGGAAGAGTAGTGTGCCATGGTATAGACACCGGTAATCCTCCAGAAGTGGAAGCGTAGTTTGCCATGGTATACACACTGGTAATGCTCCAGAAGTAAAAGCCTAGTGCGCCTTGGTGTACACACCGGTAATTTAACGGAATTGAAAGCATAGTGTCCATGGTATACACACCGGTAATGCTCTGGAAGGGGAAGCGAGGTGTGCTATAGTATACACACTGGTAATGCTCCAGAAGTGGAAGCGTAGTGTGCCATGTTATACACACCAGTAATACTCTGAAAGTAAAAGCCTAGTGTACCATGGTATACACCGGTACCGCTCCGGAACTTGAAGCGTAGTGTGCCATGGTAAACACACCGGTAATGCTCCGGAAGTGGAGCCTTTCCAGTAATCGGAAGTGGAAGCGTACAGTGCTCTTGTCTGCACACCGATAATGTTTTGGAAGCATAGTGTGCCATGGTAAACACACCGGTAATGTTCCGGAAGTGGAAACATAATGTGCCATGATAAACACAACGGGAATGCTCCAAAAATGGAAATCTAGTGTGCCATGGTAAACACACCGGTAATGTTCCCAAAGTGGAAGCGTAATGACCATGGTATACACACCGGTAATGCTCCAAAAGTAGAAGCGTGGGGTGCCATGATATACACACCGGTAATGCTCCGGAAGTGGAAGCCTAGTGTGCCATGGTATACACAGGGGTAATGCTCCGGAAGTGGAAGCATAGTGTGCCATGGTATACACACAGGTAATGCTCCAGAAGTAAAAGCCTAGTGTGCCATGGTATACACACTGGTAATGCTCCGGAAGTGGAAGCATGGTGTACATGGTATACACACTGGTAATGCTCCGGAAGTGGAAGCGTAGTGTGCCATGATATACACATCGGTAATACTCCGGAAGTAAAAGCCTAGTGTACCATGGTCTACACCTGTAATGCTGCAGAATTGGAAGCGTAGTGTCCATGGTATACACACCGGTAATGCTTCCGAAGTGCGGTGGTCTGCTACGCTGACATGACTATGCCTGCCTTGCAGGCGTGCGCTGCCTTTTTAGACAACGACTTTTAATTAAATAACGTGCTTGCAATCAAATAAACCAATGGGAGATAGCATGACAAATTAAAAAGTGCAAGAAACAAATAAAGGAGTGAATATGAAAAAGAACCACAGACAAGTGTGGGAGACACGCACGCGTGGCCGCAAAGTGAAAGGGCCAGCGCTATGTTTAATTTGTAACATGATCCACGACAAGGGAGGAATGCATCTGGCAGCCTGCGCGCCGCTGCTCGCTCCCGACAGCTGGAGGCCGTGGGAGTGAACATTTAGAGAAAAGGTGGGACATGCACCCGCCTTTGGCCACTTGCGTGCTTTTCATTTTTGAAAGCCACGCGCATAGGTCAATACAATGTGTGGAAAATGTAAATCCACACGCACAAGTTTTTAGAAAGTCTGAAGTGATACTAAGAGGCCCTCTCCTAGAGCAGCCCATTTGCGCTGCGCTAGGCTAGACCTTGGTATAAACACCGGTAATGCTCCGGAAGTGGAAGCGTAGTGTGCCATGGTATACACACTGGTAATGTTCCAGAAGTGGAAACATTGTGTGCCGTGCTATACACACCGGTAATACCACAGAAGTAAAAGCCTAGTGTACCATGGTATACACCGGTAATGCTCTGGAATTGGAAGCATAGTGTCCATGGTATACACACCGGTAATGCTCCGGAACTGGAAGCGTAGGGTGCCATGGTAAACACACTGGTAATGCTTCGGAAGTGAGGCATTTTTAGTAATTGGAAGTGGAAGCAGAGTGTGCTATGGTAAACACACCGGTGATACTCAGGAAGTAAAAGCCTAGTGTACCATGGTATACACCGGTAATGCACCAGAATAGGAAGCATAGTGTTCCATTGTAAACACACCGGTAATACTCTAGAAGTAAAAGCCTAGTGTGCCACACGCGCTTCCTAAACAATGAAAATAACAATGAAAACATGCCATTTCAGTGGACAAAAAATCATGAGGAACTTTTCAAACAAAAACAACAACGATAAACAACATTAAGAAACAAGGCAGGTAAATAAATGAAGTAAAAAGAGGTCCAGGACAACATTGCAAAAAAAAGACAATTGCTGCAAGGGCTGTGTGCTCTCGGAGATGAGGGGAAGGGCTTATAACGTGAAGCAGAACGAAATGAAAATGGGAGGAAGCCACACCTAAATAAAAAAATAAAAAATACAAATATGAATGAGACGCTTTTGTCAACCAATGGCAAGCGGCAGCTGTAATTTCACTCCTTTGGAGTGATTACAGCAGGTCTTGCAGAGATGCGCGCGCGGATGCTCGACCGAAAAAAGGGGATGATGCTTGCTCCTTACACAACACATTTGAAACAAGCATTGGCATAGCCAATAGGTCTCGCTTTTGGGACCTTACAAGTATTTAGTTATGCAGCACAATATCCTTGGTGCAATAACATCAACTGTTGCATGGCTAAAAACTTATAAGGTCCCAAAGGCGAGACCTATTGGCTATGCCAATGCTTGTTTCCTTTAGGACAGGCAAAAGGAACCAGAGCAGAAATCTGTAGCCCTGACATAACCAACAGTAGCGTTTATACCTCAGATGATTTCATCACAAGTTTATAGGTAAATAAAAAACAGGAAGGCACGGACCGGGCATTACACAATACAGGAGGCGGGAGGTGAGGCAGCAAACAACGCTGGAGGTTTGAGGGGAACACTGAAGGATGCGGAAAGGGGGGCTAGCAACAAGGCAGGATCCTGGGACCCGGAAAGAGGCAGCAGGAACACTGAACAATAGACTCGCTGCCTGGGTGAAACGTACTCCTACCAATTCCCCCAGAAGTACAAAAAGTGATACAGAGAACTGTGGGTGAGGCACACAAAGGTAAATAACGCAGTAGAATTTATAAATGAAAGGCCAAATGACATTTTAAAATCAATGGGGCTACCGGTATACAAAAGACATTGTCTCCCACTGCCTTGAACAGAGCTCTGACTTCACTGCAAGCTCAAATAGTTAATACAGGGGGTTCTGATGGACCAGGAAGCTCCTCTCCGTACATAATCTGCCGCTAAGTTCCACCGAAATTCTGTTTCGTAAGTCAAGGTGATATTTAAAAGAAGTAGAGGTTAGTAACTGGGGAAGGGGCAGAAAATAGAAATTATGACATTCCCCAGGCATCACCCAAGAATGCAACTCGTAAATTCCCCGCTCTAAATGTGTATCCCCATTCTTAAGTCTCTCTCTCTCTGCCCGAGGAACAGGTTGAAACTAAAGTAAAAAGCAGACGAAATAACACAGCTTTTTGATTACATATACTTTATGCCGTATTTCAACGTACATGTTCACATTCCCCATAATTATACCTCAATGAAAGCTTATATTTGCATTACTGATTAACATCACAATTTGGACTAAAACTCAAATTAAAAGTGATATATAGTGACAAGTGCGCAGTACATACAGCGCAGTTGGAATTACTTAAACAGTCATAATTATATGCCCAATTGAGCACCTTTCAGTATCCACTGAAAATGGTTATAAAAAAAGTTTGTAAAATGTCATTGTAGAAACGAGGTCATATTCCATCTTATGCGTACAGATAAACACCGTCATCAAATTAAAGGATAACTGCACAATGATTAAGCAACCATGGGATATGGTAACTGCTGCGAGTTTTCAGTTCTAATATGATAATTCACTACAAGCAGGGCAACAAGAAAAACAAATATTTTAGCGGGGCAGTAGCACAAACATATGTATGTACACACGTGCCTATAACTTTAGCCATATGACAATGAAGCATAGCAACCCGTATACAGATACATTGAAGGACTGCAATATGGTGCTACCAAGTAAGAAGAAAGAGTGCTTCTGGTGTATAGCGTTAATCTTGTGTACTACAGGTCGAGCAAAATTATTTATGAAAGTTTTACACCTACATCTTACCTCTTATCTGGAAGAGGTTCTTAAAATTCTGGTTGCTTGTCTGCCTTGTTTTCAACTCGTTTACTACTTCAACAAGCAATGGCCGGGCGGCAGTAAAAGTAACGCCGCGCGGCTGTGAAAGCAAAAGTCATCGCGATCACTGTGAAAGAGAAAGTAATCACGATCGCGATGACGCGCTAAAGCACGTGAGGGATGCGCGCGCAGCAGCGCATAACAGCAAGCTGGTGGCCGCTTTGGTAGCACTTCGAAAAGCCGCTACTAAATGTCTCGCTGAGCAACGCATGCGCTGGCTCAGGCGTGACCTAAAAAACAGTAATGAAGGATCCGGCTCAACCCGCTGAGGGGATTTCACAGGTGGAGGCATTGTCAGTATCCAAACGTATTTGGTCGACTGACTTGAACACGTTGCAACAGGTTTTAGGTAAACAATAAGATAAGGGGCTATGTAAATTAGAACAGAAAATGAAAATCTTTTGCAATATGGTGCTAGATAGAGTGACCAAGATGGGGCAATTACTTTTCAATAACTTCTCAAATCAAGAGGAGTCAACTAGGGCTTAATGGTATTGCTCAGCCTCTCGGCTTCCTAGCTACAGGAGAGATGGCCCTGCAATGTACCCGATACAGCTATGGTACAGAGATCACCAGTGCGGCAAGGGAGGGCTGAACCGAGTGGAAAGGATTGTTGGGAAAGCTGCCGTCCCAAGTCTAGTCTCAGGGGGGCTGGTTGTCGTTAATCCTGTCTCCAAAGCCTTATCAAAATCCTTTTGCAAGGTGGCGCCTTGTGGAGATTACCTGCAGTTACCCCTAGCCACCACACTATATGTCATTATTTTGCGGAATGTGCCACTTCTCCGTCAATAACAGAGAGAAGAATGAGGAGATTTAAGGCATAAAGTAGTGCATTGGATGAAGAGGCATATGGGGAATAACTTTGACTCATTTAATGAGGTTATTATGGTAAGGAGAGTGGCATGGGTGGGATTGAGACCTTAAAACTGCACGGGGGAGTGTATGGTAGTAAAGTTTAAAGACTCCTGCCACTGTTAGAAACATCCTACTTATATTGAATTAAGCGTCTTGTCAAACTGACCACTTCAGGGTATTACCGATAGGCGTCTTTTATAGACCTGAAGATTGTTCAACGCACAGGAAGGGGACCTCAGGGGTTGGTATTAGGGGACATTCGCAGCCCTTGTTCAGTGTAGATTTGAGCAACTCATTTTCACCGCTTGAAGCTCTGGAAGAGATTGACTGACTCCCAGATGTGGACAGGCTGTCATGCTACTTAGTGGTAGGTGATCGGGTCCCCGTGCACCCTGCTCCTAGCTTAGAAATTCCTGATCCAACATCCAGCCTCCAGAACAGCTTAAAGCACCCAAAGACTTCTAAAGCCTATAGTATTCCATTAGCATCCTTGAATATCGCAGGTATTTTTAAATAACTTAGATAGCTGGGATTGGTTTGAATTCATGTCTCACTTTGATATTGTCTGTTGTCAGGAAACTTGGTCAGTTGAACCTTTCTTTGTTGGTGGCTTTTGTTCATGTTGCAGTCCAGCTGAACGGTCACTTCAAAGGAGAGCCAAAGGGCCTTATGTATTTTAATATCCGTTAATAGAGCAATTCCTATGATGAGAGCTATTGCCTATGATCAGCTGCTGAGCATTCAACTCCGAGATTTAAAAAACACCTTATTAATTCATTTGTACTACAACAACTTTGATCCTAGAAGTTATGCAATCATAATGAATGAATTAGATAATGAATTGGACAAATCAAATTCTTCGCAAACAGCAAGAGCCTGGTTCATATTATATGGGTGGAAGATTTAAATTGCCTTGTGTGTACTCTACCTCCAGCAGCAGTCTGAGGGATGGCAACAACACATAATATGTGTCACAAGCTTTTTTGCTCACTGCGGTTATGGTGAGGCTCTCAACCACTTGTGGATGAAGCATAATCTTCTATTTGCCTTGGTAATCTACCCTAAGGAGGGTAAATTAGGACACTGCTTCACGGGTGAAGGAGTCTGTAGCACTATTGATTTGATACTATTTTCTGATGGATATCTAATTTTTAGTATTTTACCCAACTGTTGTAGTGACCATCATCCGCTCTCCATTAAATTAATTTTGAATACAGAATAACCTTTAGCTGAGAATAACCATGCTGCTCTGACTTTCTGAAAAAATAAAGTTGTGATGATGAAATCGAATAACCTAGACCCATAACAATTGCTGTAAGGATAGCTGAAGATGAATATGAGGGCATGTGAAACAGTTCTTGATCGTAGGGCAGAACCCCCGAAGATATTTGACTCTTATTCTTCTATTTGTGAGTCCTTAAAATATTTGATGACAGTGGATTTCAAGCCAAGAGGCTTAAAGCCCTATAGACTGTTAGATAATGCTTGCTCCGTGGCACATAGAAAACTATTACATGCTTTAAAAAGGAAACCATGAATCTGTGAAGAAGTCAGGGAATGCAGGACGGATTACAAGGCAGTGATTGAGTGAAGAAAGAGCACCATTAGAAACCATGCGTGGGAAGACCTTATTGGATTTGGGGAATTAAGGGATATGGCCACCATTTGGAAATTTATCAACTCACCTTTTTTAAAGAGTCCAATACTCCAAAGGTAGAAACTCTGGGGTAGATTTACAAGTTTTTTCCTTGCTGCACTGCGTGACAATTAAAGGGCAGAATGCACTGTATTTAAGGCAATACAGCACATTCCTGCCTTTTTCCCTGCCCTGGTGCCCTTTTGGCAGGAATATGCCAACTTTTGGAAGCCTAGCGGCAACACAGGCATGATTTGTGCTGCGTTGCCTTACTCTAGATTTATGGAGCCACTCAGGATCACACAAAGTGGCTTTGCGTGGCTTTATAAATCACATGTACGGTTTGTATCCCTCTTGAACCACGTTGCGTGGTGCAAGAGCGCAACAAACGGCTCATAAATGGCCCTTATGATTCAATCTGAAAGTTGGTTTAACCAACGTAATTTGCTCAATTTATTGCCACATCCTAATAATAAGGGACTAGTTTTGGAATGCAAGTTTGACATAGTGGGCAAGGGGCCTTTTTATTTTCTATTTAAGGTTGATTAAATATCTGCAGAATTTAAGGGCAGTCCAAGTGGCAAGACCCCAGGTCCAGATGAAATCCCTAAGGATTTGTTAAAAAATAATACCTACTTTTTGGGCCCAATCTTAACTAATTTGTTCAGGTCCTCTTCTAACTATCCTCTTCTGTTGAAATGGCTGGAGGCCATGATTGTACCAATTTTAAAAAAGAGTGACAGGAAAGATCCCTGCTGCTATCAGCCAATATTCTTGCTAGATTCCACAATCAAGATCCTAGGGAGAGTTCTCTTGGTAAGATTGGAAACCAGGGCCGAATAGAAGTCTATTTTATCAGGTGTTGTTGGAAAATGGCCCTCTCTGAAGGGTCACCCCAAACTTTTTGCCTTCCTCCTCTTTTTGCAGAAACTTTTTGTTGGCCTTTGGACTCTTATCACTTTGCCACTGCCAACCAGCTAAAATGCATGTGCTCCTCCCCTAAAGATGGTGACATTGTTTTATATCTGACTGGCATTTTTGATTTATAAATAAGTCCCTTGTAAAGTGGTATGACCGGGGCCGGCTTTAGCACTGGTTGTGCTCAGTGCAATAATGTTTGTTGGCACCCCCCCCCCCCCAATAACCACCTCCACCACGGATTCCCTCACAACCACCCTTTAACAGTAATCCTCAAGTCTCCATAACCACTCTCTCACTCAGATGCATTTCATTAGGTTTATAGCGCCACTCATACCAGTGTAGGGTGTCAGGGACATGACACACACATTACATTGAGACAATCAATCATGCATGTGTAAATGACTGTATAGAAGATTTTACATAAGACAGAGGACTGCAAGGTGTAGGAGTCACATGTCATCCATACTGGTAGCCAGTATAGTTTAAGATTGCTTGGTATGGTGAAGCACAAACTCAGAAATGCAACAGCATGGGTGGGGGTTCTCTTTAATAATAAGAACTTGATTTCTACCCAAATGAACCCTTTTTGCAACATTAGGATAATGAAAGACTGGAGAACACATCATAACACTCTAATCTATACCTTGCAATTTACATGCATCTCTTCGATGACAGTTAATAGCTCACTGTGATAGATTAGGATTTTTACCTATAAACTGCAAGTAACAAAATGGTGTCTCTTAGAAAAGCAGTAACCCACTAACCTTCCTATTTACATTATATGCACTTTGTGATCTGCATGGTACACATTCTTTGCAGCAAGCATATTAACCCTCAGCGCTACCTTATCATGAGTCGAAATTCCACTAAACAAACCTCCGATCTCTCTCTAGGAAGAACATAAATCGCCAGAGTTATTTTTTACATTTTTATTGATGCCTGAAAATTTCTGGAGGCAAGGAAGGTGGCAGGTAGTGCTTTTATATGCATAATAGCAAAAACGTCGCCCCCACCCCAAGTCAGTGCCCGGTGCGGTGGCACCGGTCGTACTGCCCTGGAGCCGGCCCTGGGTATGACATATATCTAGGGCCTGTAAGTCAAATGCTACTAGTGGGCCTGCAGTACTGGTTGTGCCACCCACACGAGTAACCTTTCAAACCTGTCTCAGGTCTGCCACTGCAGGGCCTGTGTGCATAGTTTACTGCCACTTTGACTTGGCATTTAAAATTACTTGCCAAGCTTGAAACACCCCTTATATTACACATATGTCATCCCTAAGTTAGGCCCTAGTTAGCCGTATGGGCAGGATGCTGTGTAAATCAAAAGTAGGACATGCACTGGTATGATTTGCATATCCTGGTAGTGACAAACAGCCTATTTTGTTTTTCACTACGTTGAGGCCTACTCCTCTCATAGGCTAGCATTGGGAATTCCTTAATACACTTTTAAGCTGTAATTCCTGATCAGAGAAGAGTAGCTTTGTCATGTTTCATATGTGTGAATGGTAATGACAAATGCTCCTTACTGGTAAAGTTGGATTTAGCATTACTATTTTAGAACTGCGACATTTAGAAAGTGGGCATTTCTCTGTGCTTAGAACTCTGTGTGTTTTCCAGCCTGTCTCCAATACACTTCTGGGCTGGGTGATAGCTACACTTTGTGCATTCCCTCTAGACAGCCACAACATAGGAAGGATAGGTATGTCTGAGTACCCATCTACATACGTCTACATTCTGATGGCCTTGCTGGGCCGGATGGATGGCAGGGGCTAACACTTCACTTGAATAGACAGTGTCCTGTCCCCACACAAAAGACTGAATACCCTCGACATATAACCTGGCAGACAGGAATGGGTTGAAAGAGATATTTGTGCACTTCAGAGAGCTGCTTTGAAGTCATTCCCACATCAAAGGCACTTTTGGGTATAAGTACTGAGTCACTGACCCCATCAAATCAGACAACACTGGACTTGTAACTGAAGCTCTGCCAGAGGAACTGCATGCTGCTTAAAGGACTCAATTGGACTGCTGATCTGGAAGGCACACGTTTCTGTTTCTTGCCCTGCTGCTCTCTGACTCTGCTGAAAGAGAGATGGACTCTGCCTTGCCTCCAAGTGATCTCCAAGTGCTTGTTAGCTTGCCTCCTGTTGCTTGAGACTCGGGGTATCAAAGTCTCTGCCCCTGCTACTGTGCCTGTCTCACTGAAAGTGGCCCACATACTTGCAACACTGATTTTGACGCATCTCCTGTCTGTGTGTAGAAGAACCAACGCATCAACGCGGTTGCAAGAGTAAAATCAGCACAGCGCCTCATAACCAGCGCTTTGCCTGCAGAGATCGACACATCGGACAGCGTGTGGCAGACGCTGCAGCCTAGTGAGATCGATGCATCCCCTCAACTGTGTGGCAGAATCTACCGCATTGCTCATTGCCTTTCGACTCTGGCACCTATCTTCATAACTGACGCATCACCTTCACTGTGTGGAGAAGATCGACGCATCTCGCCGTTTGCGACCAATAAAGGTGCTTTGTTCACCGGGGCCTGCATGGGTCCTGTAGCCGGTGCCTCGGTGCAGCGTGACCCAAAGTTACCTTTTAAAGGCACTACTTGCTTCTAAGCGTTTTACTGCATTTATTCCCTTGAAATTCAATATCTCAACTTTCCATACATTGGATGTTTGTCGTTTTGCCCTTGTTTTGTTCAGAATATAACAATTAATTTTTAACATCAAACGAAAACTATTACCTTAAAAAAAGATAAGCAGCATGATTCATTTACTCCATGTTAGTGAAAAGTGCTAATATTAAATGTGCTAATCAAGGTAACATAATGTATCTTTGAGTAACTTTTAAGCTTAAATCTCCTTTTATATGTAGAGGAGATTCATGTGACAAAAAAAGCCAGAACTGACATAAATGAAAACAAAAGACCGTAGCTTTTTAAAGCAATCTCTTTATTTCTTAATTTGTGCTGCATCATTGTTTGTCAGGTACACGTGTTCATTATTTTTTGATAAGCTGGGAAATATTAACATAGTGTTCAAAACTTAATCTAATATTTGTGACACTCGAAGCAACTAATTTTTAATTACAAATTATAGTTTCAAGCTGTGACCCTCCACATAATGTTTTCATTCCAAAGTATTTCGATGAAAAGTTCAAGTAGGACCAGCACATTAAGATCAGAGGCGACGACACTGAAACAACATTGACAAGCGAGTGTTATGAGACAGGCAAACGTGTGAAAAGAGGTGGGTTGGATAATTGAGCATGGCTTGTTGGTCTTTTTAGGGGCTAGTGTGGGTGGTTGACCCACAAGTATGGGTGTGGTGGTTGTCCTGTTCTGCTGAGATATGTTTTATGTATCAAGAGTTATGACATCTGCATGTACCTTGCCAAATGTAATATTACTTATTGTCCTAGATCAGGGTTGCTGCATCTAGGTGTGCACTGGCTGGAAGAGGAGTGGCAGATAGAAAGCATGCAGTCTACATTAATTTAGTGTTATGTCCGATTGAACAGACATCTATAGAGTCCATCCAGGACTAACATAGCAGAGCCCAATGGCATGCATGGGACACAGGTAGTCATGAAAGATGCTCTGTATAACCTGCAATCTGTATATAGGTTACCATAGAAGTGCAGTCTTAGTAAATGCTCTTAAAACAATTAGCTGAGATGAGAGAGGTTAGGGAGGGAGGGTGTGAAGTAGAGGGGGAAGAGGAAGGGAGAAAGAGGAAGAGAGTGAGTGAGTGAGAAAGAGAGAGAGCGAAGGAGGAAGTGAGAGAGGGAGTGAGAAATGTTGTTTGTCTCAGTGGCCTTTCAGGCTGAATTTGTGTGTTTCGAATGATAAAACAAGATTTTCACGTGATTACCTTCATTATAAGAAATGTCGTTTTTTTTGCTGGTTCGCACTATGTGGACTTTAGTCTCATTCACTATGTTTCACTTACTCTAGGAGTATGGGTCTGATCTACAAAACTAAAACATTATTACAGTCGCAAACAGCGATTCTGACTGTTTGTGATCATAATAATGTTTTTTAATATGTACAGACCCCATTTTAGGAGTCAGTAAGTTATTACCAACCCCTAAAAAAGGCTTTTGACTCTATAAGGAATCACTATTTGGAAGGGGTGTGTTATAGGCATCCCTTCAAACAGCAATTTTTTAGGAGATGTATTCGGTCACAAAACATTGAAAAATCACCGACCAGCTGAGATGGTAAGCCATGTGAATTTAAAAAAAACTGTTGAGGAGAATGAACCTTTTTTTCACTCAACTCTGTTTCCAATAAGGAAAATTGTCTGCTTTTAAAATAAAAAGATTACTTTATTTAAAGGTATCACTCTTTTGGCCGGAGCAGGCCACCATCTCTATGATGGTATCCTATCACAATTTTCAACCAATCTCATAAATAATCACAAGGCAGGTCAGATTGCAAACCACCTCATATTGGAATTTTGCGAACCAACCTATTAGTGCATAGGTTAGTTCCTAAAATTTCACATTGATCGCAAAAATTCTGGTGGTAATTTGCACCAGTATTTTGCAACCACTATTTTTTACATCAGGACCTATGAAACTGGCTCATAGACATGTCAATGAGAACATTCTCTCCCTATTTTAGGCCGCTTTCCATTAAAGAGTGCACCCTACCCACAGTCTTCAATTCCAAGTTGAATTACCTGCTGAAATGAAGCTCGTGGTGGATGGCAATCCGAGAGAAGGGTTCCTGACCATAGACATGAACAAATATTTTCCATGTCCTGTGACAAAGATACATACTAATTTTTTTATCGTTTGATAACACGCACAGTTGTTCTGTTTATGACACACGCATTTTGTTTTATTATATATGTGGCTTTTTAATAAATAAAGAACATGTGTACTTGCCTACTTTGATGTACCCACATTATATTTGTAATTTTCCAACACTGTGTACGCTTTAAACACAATTACAGAATATTGACCATTAGCCATATTACAAGATGATCTTCAGTTCCTACTGTCATCCTGAATCAGACCATGGCCTGCAAGGGGCAGCAAGGGAGTTGCAAACCACACTGAATGCTGCACTCTGGAAAGCTAGGGACGCTATAAAATTTAATTAGTTTTTTGAAGGCATTTTTTTCTAAAATGATCACCTTCTCAGGCAGTTTGGAAAATATATTGCCTATTCTATGAGACTGATTTCCTGCAGCAGCATCATCCTTAGGCACTGCTTTCTGATTGGTCATCTCTCGGATACCATTTAAAGGTACACTGTTACAACTCAGGGAACGGGACTTCTTTTCTGTCTCTTGGACAGACAGATACCTGTATATGAAAGAAGATGGCTTATGTTTGGTTGCAGCAGAATCCTCTTCTGGAAAGCAGTCATCAGGGGAGTCCTGCTCTTCTTCAAAAGCTTGACTGACCCAATACTTTGGACTGATTATTTCATTTCTAGGCTGCACAGTGATCTTGGTGAGATGAGTTTTGCTCCAACCTGTCCCCAGGGAAGGCTTATTAGAAACAGTATTCTCTTTGGGCGTGTTCTTCTCGGAAGTGTTCATTTGGTTCAAGGCATGGGTCGGTGTCCATGGGTGATGCTGGTTGGTCACTCGGGTGGCTGTCTCTCGGATGATGCTCCAGTCTCGCTGTATGTCTTCTCTGGTTGTGAACTGAGATGTCACGGTGAAGCGGATGATAAACCTGCCGTTGATGGTGGCTGGAATTAGGAACATGCGCCCATCTTTTGTTAATTCTTTCAGGAGCTGTTCTGTTAAGCTGTCGGGCCCCTGTTTATACAAATAAGCACACAGTTAAATGACATAATATAATAGCTCAGTAAGTGACATATATGCGGCACTCGAGGGTCAAGGTCCTAAGCAGAATTAGGGGAATTGTGATCACCGGATGGCTGATACGAGAAATAAGCATGAAAAGACATTGGGCTGTTATCAAAATACACATGGAACCGGTACCTGACCCTTAACCTTCTTATATTACTACAGTTGTATCATTCAACAGTGGATCAAATAAGATATATTTACTACAGAGACTCACTCCATCACCTGTGTGTCACCACTCCCACCAAAGACAGATGAGAACTGAAGGTGACGCATGGAGCATCTATCCAACTAACAATCCTTTCCTACCACGCTCAGCCTCACCTCCCGCACCAGTCACAATAAAGAACAGCACCGAATTTATCTTGTTTTGCTAGGACATTTAAATCAGCATTCAAATTTATAGTCAAAATCTTAGTTCAATATTTATTAAGGACAAAACAAACATGGGTTGACCTGCTGACAGTAAATGTAGTCTTTTTTTTTTGTTCACATTTTTTTTTATTGTTATTTAAAAGAGATAAAACAGTGATAGTATAATGCAATTCAACATAGCATTAGATAATAAATTGTAAATGAAAGACAAAGAATTTACAGAATCAAAAACAGAATTCATATCTGCAATTAATGAACTGGGATAGAAAAAAGGTAAACCTATCATTATTTGGACTGAGAAAACCCAATATATAAATGAAGATGATAAATATGATATGTTATACAGTGAGCAGCTAGTATTACACAACCCAGGTACATGAAATAAATATAAATACCATCATAAAAACATGTGCAGATGATACACCAGACGAATTGCTGATAAAAAAGAACCCCGAATGAAAAAGAAAACAGAAAAAAAGAAAAGACGGAAAAAAGCAAAGGAAAGAAGAAAGAGAAGAGCGAAGGAGGAAAGAAGAAGAGGTGGGGGTATCTGCTTCAAATGTAGAAAACAATCTAAACAGTAGAGTCAAAGGGATACTGAGCTATTAATCCCTGAGAGGACAAATTCATATAAGTATCCAGTGATCGCCATACATTACTAGAAATAGAAGGTAGTAATGCTTCTCTTCAACAAAAGTGTGAGCTCCACGAAGGTAAGATACCCATGCCCACCAAGTATGATAAGACAGAAGATGAAAAGATTTCCATTCTGTTAACATAACTTTAACAGCAATGGATATAAGTAAATCCATTAGCTGCATATCCGTATTGTCAAAGGGTAAAGGAATAGCTGAAGCATAAGAATCCAAAAAGATCAAAGGCAAAGAATTCTCCAACGAAATATTAAAGATTAGTGATAAATGTTTCCATACTAAGGCCCAATAGAATTGTAGTAAAGTACATTAAAAAAACATGTGTTGATGAGTACCTGTTTGCAAACTACAATTCCAACAAAGATCACTATCCCTTGGTTTCAATGTATATGAACGAGCAGGGGTCCAATGAAGGAGATTTGAAATAAAATATTTAGATTGAATAAGAGAAGGGGCAATTTTATTAAGTAGGGATAGCTTCCAAATCACGTGCCAGGTCTCTTGTGAAATATGTTTAAAAACATCAGGTTCAAAGTAATGAGACCATTTATCATATGTAATTGTAGACTGTGAGGGAAGTGGAGCAGCGAGAAATTCATAAATTCGCAAAGCAGTATGGCCTGAACTAAACCACATAGAAAGAAGTGAAACAGTAACCGAATCTATTGAAAGAGATACTTTAGAAAGAGCAACCTTCAACTTCAAAAATGAATAAAAATCCTTATTTGTAAGGTTATATTTTTTAGCCAAAAAGAAAATGGAAGAGGGTCATTATTGGAGTCATAAAGATCTTTGACCAAACAAATACCACGAGCAGGCCACGAAAAAAACGTAGTAAGGTCAATATCAGTAAGAATTTTAGGCTTTACCATAAAGAAGACCACCTCGATTTAGGAATAGGTGTTGATACTTTTTTGTCCATATATTTTAGTTCATAGATTGTGCCAAAAATAATACGCTAGGAATGGTGAAGAGCGAGTTTAGAAGCAGTAATGAAAGAAGAAGTAGAACGAGGCAAACACAACTCACGCTCAATATACATCCACGGGGGTGTATGTTGGGAGTCTGGCAGGAACCAAAGAGTACCTTGCGAGGCTAAAAATACAATTGGATATAAATTCCAATCTGGCAGGTTACAACCACCCAGAACAGAAGGCTTCCTGAGATGTTTATAAGCGATTCTAGCACGTTAGTCACTCCACAGAAATTTGGAAGTAAGTGAATCAATCTCATGGATGAAGAGAGATTTACAAGTAGCATAGAGGATAATAAATTAATAATCAGGGTTATCATCATTTTAAGATTTTGAACTCGTCCCCACCAGGAGATGTATTTAGGAGACCAGGAAGCCAAAAGGTCTTTAATTTTAGCTAATATGTGGGATTCGTTATAAGAGATCGTATCTGAGAGATCTTTACAAAACCAAATTCCTAAATACTTAATATGAGTTGATTGCCATTTAAATCCTGCATCGCCCATTTGGGAAGGGAAACACAGCAAGTTAAGGGAGAACATTTCCATTTTCTCTTTGGTGAGAGAATATCCAGAGACCAGAGAAAACTCACTTATGGTATGAGAAATAGCAGGAATCGCCGCAGCAATATCTTCTGAAAAGATAAGGACATAGTCCTCATAGGTGGCCGTTTTAAGTGTATGTGAACCAAATTGAAAGCCTTTGATATCTTGGTTCAGGTTAAGTAAACAAAGAAGTGGATCAATAGACAATAAAAAAAGAAGAGGTGATAAAGGGCACCCCTGTCTAGTGCCCTGCCGAAGATTAAAAAAGGAGGACATAGCACCATTAACTCTAATATTGGCTTTTGGCAGCGCATGAACAGACATTACCATATTAATAAAAGAGTCCCCGAGGTTATGGGATTGTAAAACTGCTTTTAAAAAAGGCCATGAGACGTTGTTGAAAACCTTTTTGGAGTCAAGGGCAATTGTAGCCGATGGCAATGACAACAATTTGGCTTTCTCTAAAATATGACAAAAGGATCGGGTATTATCTCTAGCAAGTCTCCCTTTAATGAAACCAGTTTGAGAGACATGAATAAGACTATGACCTTCTAAACGCTTAGCCAAAATTTTGGCAAATATATTAGCTGCCATATTCAATAAGGAAATTGGACGGAAAGTTTTAGGATCAGAATGATCCTTGCCATCTTTCGGTAAAACAACAATAGTAGCCCCAGCCGCGGAGCTAGAAACCTTACCAGAAAGAACAAAATTGTCAGGTCTCTTCTTAATGAAGCCATGGAACGCTCCAAACTTTGAACATGTTTAGCTTGCGTGTTTGTAAAGTCCTCTACAGTACTTATTCGTGTTTCGGCATTAGAGACACGTAAGGAAAGATTTTTGAGATCATTCCAAATTGCCGCAAACTCAAATTTAAGTAAATCAGTGTTCGTTTTGGTACTCTGTGCTATATCATGTACTGAGTTAAGTTTGAGTAGTGTAGTATCTAAGGTCAAAGCAGAGTCTAAATTGCCCTTAGCTGGTAAATTCGGAGGAGGGTAATTTTGTTTAGCCCTCTTCAGGTGCCCCTTAGAGTCTCTGCCCTTGGGAGTGACACCCATGCCTTCTGCCATCGGAACAAGTACAGCAATCACACAAATGACTGAAAGAATGTAGATGCTGCGTTCAAGAAAAGAGCACACAGTAATGAAGAAATTACTCAAAAGGGATGAAGAAATAATGCCTGAGAGACCAAAGGCCGACACATTTGTAAAAATGTGTGAAAACTCATCAAGCACCAAAGGCTCCTTTTGTAATTGAATGTGTTATAACGTGAGAGACTCAACAGAAGATCACCATTTGTATTTCCAATAATGTGAGACCTTTATGCCACCCATACTCAAAAGGGAATAATCCAAAAGATGATGTCTCACTGCAAAAGACCGTCAACAGGCAGATGGCTCTCCAAAGAAGATCAAACACCATTTGGTTAATGGGTATGGTATTGCGTAGACTTCGCACAGCCACCAATATCCAGAACAGGCTCCAAAAAACTGAAACTTGAACAGATGAACTGTTGCACAAATGATATCACACCCTTACTGAAGCAAGACTAATTGGATATTAGGCCACTAAATAGGCAGTAGGACTTCTGAACGAATCCTGTCAGCTTGTGCCATTTTGAGTGAGCACTAATGCAATAGTTCCCTCAGAAGAACTCAGGACTTGACAGAAAGAGGTATCAAATTCTTCATAAAGTACCTCTTGCAGGGCAGGGGAGATGCAACTGGAAACCAAACATGCAGGTAGGTGGATTTCATGCCATCGGTCCGTGTAGTGAAACAACCTCCGCGATGAACGCCATATTAAAATCCCGACGTGACGAAAAACTCACTGTGTGCAGTTTCACACAAGGAGGCAGCTCAAATCACCTACGAGCCGTCCCTAGGCTCCCACGCTGTTCCGCTGCCTATTGCCAATAAACGGGAATAAAAATCACCCAAACAACGGCATTAGAAGAGCATCCGCATCGGTGATCTGACGGAGCTCAAGAAAACACGACTATCTTGGATGCACACTGAGCCATGCCCCCAAGTAAATGTAGTCTTTTAAAGAAAGGAGATAATGAAAAACTACAGAACAATGTTCTTCCAAAACTCTACTCTGCCTGAGACGGTGTTCCTGGATAGAGCCACACCACTAAAGATCAGGCAAAATGAGTGTTTCGACTATTAAGCACCAAACACACTTAATTAATGATCTGCTTGTATCCTAATGTGGTTGCTTCATAATGTATGCCATCCATGATTGGCCACTCTCCGGCATTAAGGGACTACCTATGCCATGGTGTCCAACATTGATCCATGGAGTACCTGCACTTTTGGATGAGTAATTCCTCCTTGAACAAGCAATAATCCACTGCAATATAAAGCTTCCCATTTTAAATGCGTTATTTGCTTTGCACCTAGACCTCCCAAAGTAAAGATCATAAGACAGCAGCCTATTTTATCCCCAATCTCTAAGTAGAATCTTGTTAAATATCAGCTACCCAGGTTTGTGGGAAGGTTCTCTATATAGGCTTGTAAACAGTGAATTACTTAACATGAGGTTTTTGACAAATGTTGGAAGCATGGTGAAGTAGATTTTGTGTTTCCGTTATCAAATAACTTGCTGGTAACCTAGGTGTAAGCTGCATTGAAAGGAATTCATCAGCGTGTGGCCAAGGTAGAGAACTACTAAGAAATGTCTCTGCTAGGCTCCATGTGCCAGGTCCCTGTGGTGCCTGAAACATACAGGCAGAAGTGGTCCAATTTATAAAAGAACAAACACACAACGATCAAAGGGTGTTCTGACTAGTAGTGACTTGTAGGAGCAGCCCAATTTTGAACCCCCCCATGGCTAAATCTTACCAGCTCACCCACAATGGGCTGAGAAGCTGAGCTCTCGAGAAGGCTGAGGCCAGCTGGCCATAGCTAAGCCCCATGGGTCAGCCATATCCGATCTTAACCCCTTTTGCGCTCAAACTCACTAGATGCATGGTCCCAGCACCATGAGACCAGGTCAGCATTCTGAAATCTCGGATCTTCCCAGGTTGGCGGAGAAGGGTTGGGTATAGTACCAGAGGTCCATAAGCTTGTGATGAGCAAACAAATAGACTTGGGGCCGTGGGGAGAATGTTACCATCTCCTACAGGTTGGGGTCCCGCAACTCGCTTAACCGAACACATTTGTGAAGGCTGCCATGCCGAGACCTCTGCGTTGAAGAAATATGGGTCCGAACAACACCACATGGAGTGCCCCAAGAGACAGCGCCTTGTGCTGTAACCTGATCGGGATAGCCTAGTCTTGCAGGCTCACCCTGCAAGTGCAAAAAGGCAAATAGTGTGACGGGATCTATCACCTGTCCCCAAACCTAGACCCACAGTGAACACGTAAGGCAAGACTTAACCCCACCAATCCCAATCTTTTGACCGAAGGGCTGGTAAATTCAAGTCCCTCTGGTGGAGTGGTGGATGTGTTCCCCCTTTGAGCCCGGCTATCATAAAACTGAAGACTTCGCCAAAGTGACTAACATACTATACTACGGGCTTGAGTAGTGCAACCATGTTTGTGCTTCCACCCTACGCTCACCGGTCAAACAAAAGTTAACAAGGGAAATGTCTAGTAGCAGGAGAACTACTCCAAAAGCAACGTCCATTAAAGACATGCTCCAAATTCTCAAAGCCAACGTGGGCCCATCATCTGACAGCTAATGCACAACCTGTGCGAGTCACTCAGACAAACCACAAGACACTCAAGCACTAGCTACCAAGGAGGACATCAGAATCCTCCTCCAGAAATTTTGTAAGGACATGACCTGCCTAGAACAGGACCTCACAGCGAAAATCTCAGAACCTGATTGGACAGAGAGTAGTTTGGCCCAACAGGCACCTGAACAGAATGAACAAGCCTTCCAGATCAAGCCCATAGAACATCAACAAATAATGACAAACAAAATTGACAACCTCGAAAATTGGGCCTGACCCAGCAATATTAAGAGGCAACAACAAGGACATACCAAACCATAGATAGAGGCCCATGTCCAAGAGCTTTGGCACACTCACATCAACCCCAGCCCGAAGAGCCAACTCTTCTCGACCACACACATGGGGTATTGATGGTCTACTAACAATGAAAAATTCTGGTTCCTAATGTGCTGACATGGTTCGACCACTTCTAAGATAAAGAAAAGATCCTCCTTGAAGCCCAGAAATAAGAACCCCTGATCTTAAAGGTTGATATTATCTCAATCTACCCACTGAGGAAATACACCAGTGCTTTCATCTCCCCATCATGGAGAGCTTCAGATTAGCATAACTGAGACATTGAGTAACTATAAGATATATAGGGGAACCCCTTTGGATAATCCACTCCACTGGAAGCCCTATTTATAAATAGGCTCTGAGGTAAAGGCTTTTCCTGGTTTTACAAGGGATTTCAACAACTTAATTCCAAATACAGACACACATATGTGCAGGTATGTGAGTAGGACTTGGGGATTCCAGAGAGCTCTAGGGCAGCAATATGGCACCAAGCACTCAAAAGAATAATTTGAGTACAACCTCTGGAAAATGCCTACAAAATCAGGATTCGCTGGTACCTCTGACCGGTCATCTATAAGCAATGTTCGGGGGATCGGGCTTATGCTGGAGGAGTTGTGAGGGAAAAGGAACGCTCTTACCAGTTTTGTGGGGATGCAATCACATGAGGTTATTCTTGGGCACGGGGACAAGGCTACCTCTACAGCCTCTCGTACTGCTATTACCAGGAGTAAACAGTGTGTTTCCCCAACCAAACCAGGGGCAAACTTAATTCCCATTTTTTCTGGCTGCACCACTCTCGATACGCATATGTGGAAACAGCTGATGGCGCCACCTCTTACCCTGTGGAGGATTAAGATGTGAACCATCTTTGCAATGAAAAAATAATCGGCCATAGTTCATGACAGGGTTTACAAATTTGATAGAACATGGCTTCCTTTTATTACACACATGAAGCGATCACAGGTCCTTAGGGGTGAAACTGCAGCCATGTCTGAGATCTTCAGGCAGTTTGTGTCCCTCCAAAGTAAGGACTATGAACACTTCTCATGAGAACGGAGCTTGGAAAGAAGTTCTGTTTTTTTCCTCAGAACCAGCCGATTTCCACTGCCGCCGCTGGAAAGATTCCATGCTATATTGATGCATGGTGGTGTAGGGACTCATGGTGGCTTACTCCAAATCAGCAGCTGATACCCTGCAACATTGTTAATAAATCCAAACATTTTCTATGCATTCCAATATCTGTGCGTAAACAAGATGAAAATAAAGTCATAATAATATTAATTGTATCACTTTTGGTCTAATGTTATCGTTGATACCATCTAGTGTGAATAACTATTAATAAATAAGTTTGCTGTATGCGCTATTTAATATTATGCATAATAACTGAAAATAAACAATTATGGCTCCTAAATGGAAATTAAAATCCTCAGTGGTTTGAGATCATGTGATAAGATGAAAACTATTGCTCTAGCCCCAACACCTGTGTCAGAGAATTGTTTTCCAGAAGGAATAACTTTGTATTATGCACAGGTCACGAACAGCGAGGAAGCGGAAAATGGAGTGGATGGGTGTTCTCTGCTGCCATGCTAATGGATCTGACAAAGTACCTACAATCGAGCAGTACAACACCTATCCAAAGCATGCTCATTCTGTTTTCATCTTGCCCATCATATTGGTTTCCACACGCCAGCATTCCACGCTGCACAGGTATTGAAGCAGCTGTAAATGGATGCAATTGGTGCTATTTGGTTTACCACTGGTCCCAGGGCTGTAAATTTGAAGAACAGAGGAGTGCTGATCTCTAGCCGTGGAAGACTCCAAAAGAGAACAATAGCACTATCCAAATTATTCTAATAAACTGATCTTGTGTAATATAGACATACGTACTGAAGAATATGTCTGGATTTTTCCCTGAAGACATCTTGTCCAATCAATAGTGGACCTGCGTCTTCCAGACAGAAACCCAGATTTACTAAGATTTAGCGTTGGGGTCGTGTCACTTTTGTGAACTTAATTAAGATTAGATGAGCCTATACCTTCGCCAAATCTATCACGCATTCATATACTTAGGGGCATATTTATCGAGGGATTGTGTTGCCCTTGCACCATGCAACGGGGCGCATGAGCAACTCAACCCTTAAGTTAGATTTATCAAGCCACGCAACACCACCATGCGTGGCCCTGCGTGGTTTGATAAACCTAAATAAACACAACGCAGCACAAACCTCTGCGTTGAGTTACTCTTCCCCAGGGAGTCGTTCCATGGGTGGAATGTGGGTATTCCCACGCACCAACCCATGACTTTTGGTGTATTCCCACATTTACCTTTACTGGTAAGCCAACCATAGAGAGGCTCTCATAGACCACAACCTGCCCAAAGAGAGTGTTGACCAGTTGGTATGTGTTATCACTTATAATATAATCTCCATTGAGGTAAAGAAAGTCATCAATAGAAACTGGCATATTTTAAAATCTTGGTACTTGAATTTTGAAAAACTGTTTTTTTCTGCCTAAGCGGGGTAGAAATCTGAAGGACATTTTTGTACACAGCAGGAACTGGACAAGTAGGCAAACGTCTGGTGATAAAAGAAACCATGTGGGAGATCCCACAGGTGACTGAACATCACCCCTGTAGGAGGGTGTAGTATATGTCATTTGATTTGACTAAGAAGACAAAGAAACTGGAGTTCGGACTTGGAAAGACCTGGATTCAAAAGAAGTACACCAACTGCAACTCAGGCCATGTTGTGGATCTCATTGCATGTCCATGTGATCTCCGCTCTGTAGGCATAACTTGTAGAAAATTAGAATAAAGCAGATGTGAGCATCAGCGCAAACTACGGTGTAAAAGAGTCACTACTAAGATGGCAAGCCACTACAATGAAGTGGGCCATTCGGTAGAGAATTTAAATAAGACCATAGTGGAGCAAATACACATCACAACCCCTACCCCTACCAGGCAAATTTCCACGGTCCTTTTTGAGAAAGAGCAAAGGTGGATTTAAAAGTTGCCAACTGATAGGATTTTCCTTAATGATGAAATAGAGTGGCTAGATGCGAAGTGATGCATTTCCTGTGCTTTCCCTGTCCGTGTTTGATGAGTTCTGCATTCCTCTTAAACATACAGAGGGTAAACAAAATGCTTATAAATTTATATCGCGGATGGTAGTAGATTAGTAGGGCTCATGAGAGGTGGCAAATTGTTAAACAGGATGGGAAATCTGTTCAGACAGTTTCCTTCAACAACACGGCTTAAATGTTCAGAAACTATGGACATCGTTAAAAGATGGTGACCATTGTGGCTGGGAGCAACTCAGAAATGAAGATGGTATGCCTTGTTAGCCACATTCATTTTGTAGTCTGGTGTCTTCTGTGAACGGTGCACACGTCCCGAGACCATTAAGGGGACTATGAGAAAGAAGCCAGTGCAACATGACTCAGACCATAGAGAACTTAAGGAAGGCAGGAGATACTGGGGGCGCTTCTGGGCGTGAAACGAATTTCTAATTGTGTAGATGTGACGGATGAAGAGAATTGTTACCCAACCCATTTGCATAATGTAAATGCCGGTAGAGATTTTCTTTCTGTCTTATCTTTTGCACCCCCCTCCCCCCCCTCTTTTTCGTACGCTCTTTGTGTATTCATTGGACAGAACATCGCCTTATCATGCGTTGGATTTGCAATCTAACGGTAATACAGAGACTGTACATTGTTGAAAAATACACTGTAATATATACTGATCTTCTGATATGGGGGATGCATAATGTACGGGTTGTTATGTTAGGTTTTGTTTTAAAATTTCAAGAAATAACAATAAACACATTTAGACAAAAAAAATTAACCCAAATGGAAACACTAGGATCTTAAACAGTATTTAGTGATATTAAAGTAGTCAAAAAGCCGAGTGAAATAATACACCATTCCTCATTTACCTTTAGACGGAAAACAACCAGTCCTAGATGCCTCTTGGCAGGTATTTCAAACAGTTGATCACTACTAACCAAAGATTCAAAATATTTGGCCATCTCAGTTCCCTGAAAATGAAAATATAAATTGTAAGTTTTCTTTTAGTTACTTTTAAATCTCTGTTGCTGGTTAGAAGTAATCATTTGGGCCTCAAGAAGCAATGAAAAAAACGTTGTTCACTTGACTTTCATTTTGTGGGCACGTACATTTAAATCAATGATTTTACCTGTCAGAAAGTTCAATTATCCTGCCTTATTTTGTTCCTTCTTAATGGCGCGCACAGCCTGAGAGCAGACAGTGGCACTTTGCATTGGCTTTTATCTGTGTTTAGATCTAAATTCTTACTTGCAAGACGTTCTTCTTAATTAATACATTTTCTCAGCAATGTTGTTCCTCTTTGCTGTATTATTCGTATTTTACTTTTTCTGTTGCTGCCTAGCTATACACGATTCTACAAATAGTCCACAAGGGCCAGAGATATCACGGGTTTTCAGGAACACCATAGAATTATGTGAATGATTCCCATTTTTATTAACTCCATATGCCTTCACCTGGTATGAATGAGCATCCTTTATAAAACAGGCGTGGGCTCCCTTGGACGGAGCACAGCCCTGTCATATACATACCTTTGCACTTTGATCTGGATTGATTCTCGAAGCACATCTCTTAGGAACCAGTAGGGGTTCTTGGCTGTAAATGTGTTTGCAAATAAACCAGGTCTGATTTGGAATTCTAAAACCCATTGCTGGAAGTTCACAAATCGTATTGTGGCATATGCATTATCTGTGATTAGACTGATCTCAGAGCCTTTCGTATAAGGCAACCCTCCTTCCCTATTACCCTGAGTGCCCTATCTTGAGGCTAGCCATGTAAAATGGCCTCCTGTGCAGTCACCTACTGCCAATCAGTTTCACACCTTCTGCATGTTTCAGGAAAAGGTCACATCTGTAGCTTTAATAATGAGACTGCAGCCCCCAAATCCTATCATGCTGTCAGCACGTTAAAGCAGGGCCTATTCCAAAAGGGGGTGGGTGCATAGGTGCCACCCCCACGAGGAATGGAAGCTGCCCCCTCAAGCAGCACCAACATAGGTACCAATATTCAATAGGAGGACATTTTCGGCCACCTCACCTATATTCCTTGAACGGAGTGCGACACTGGAACCCAAAATGATGGGTTCCCCTGCAGAATGTGATAAGGGCGCACTGAGCCTCCCATATCTCACAGATATTAATTGACATTGAGCTGAATGGGGCCCCCCTGAAAGGTTGAAGCCCCCCCTGAATTTGTGAGCCTGGCGACACAGGGGCTGCAGGAGCCTGCATTACTCCCCTGCCCCACACCCCTGGACACCAGCTGGAGTCGACCCAGGGCCGGCTTTAAGGCAGTGCGACAGGTGCACCCGCACCGGACGCTGACCTGTGGAGTGGTGCTGACTTCAGGGGGTGCGCTGTGTTTAGCAATAACTTATGACTGGAGAGATGAGGGGCACTTTTGCCCAGGGGTAGTGAGATAATATGAGGAGGAAGTCATGGGGGGCACCAAAAATGATTGTTGCACTGGGTGCCACTAGCGCCAAAGCCGGGCCTAAGCCAACCCTGCATAGATGGGCTCTAAATGAAAAGAACAGCAGCAATAAAAGGCAGGGAACAGCTTAATTGAAGGAAACAATACTACAAAGGTAAACTAAGTATTGGAAACAGATATGAACACAATATGCACTTCAGGTGTTCTTTGGACAATTATTCGTATATTAGGACATATAAAAATACGAACATGCTGGTGCTCTAAAACACCTGCCAATAAGCAATTCATGCACTGGTTACCACAGGCATATGAAAGTTGCACATACATGTCTTATATGTGACTGAAGATTCTTCACTCCAAAAGAACGAATAACAAACCAGAGCTTCAGAGATCGAAATCTGCGGCTTAGTGGAATTTGCCAGTTCTGTGTCAAAAAAATATAAACAATCAAAGACATTAGCCGTACACATCAGTCAGGAATCAGAAAGTTAGGAATCACTTGTAGCCAACTGGAACACACTTTCAAAGCTACTGATATCACAAACTAATGACTCCACCAATTAAAGTATGGAGTAAGGCATATATGTACGTGAATTGTTCATCGTATTTACAATTAGAGTTCATGGGGAGTTGGGAAGCAATGGATCTTGGGAGATGATGATTTCCAGTCCATCCTTAGGGTCAACAATTGACTCCAAACGTCTTAAATTCCCTAAAAACCTTCGAATTAAACATAGCCATAGAAAACCAATTTAGTAACTGCATAAGGTAATAGGTAGCCTTGGATTAATGTATGCTGACTGCAATGTTCTAAACAGGATGGTGGGCAGAGGCTTGTAAGCCAAGGGAAAGAGTGGGTTGTACAGAATGGATGACACTTATTCAGATACGCAAATTTGATGGAACAGCAGGTAAAGACCTTGCACGGAAGCTTGGTTTGACTTCCACACTTCGCTGCTCTCCATAGACAAGATGTGGGCATCACCCTTTATCTTCAAGCATATATTTACAACCAAGGAGCATCTACATTTCTTATGTGTCAAGGCAAGAATGGCATGCATATAAAAAAGGTGAAGCGAACACCAACCAGCACATTTTACAAACGGGATGCTTCCGGAGCCAAAAGCAGAGGTTGGAAGACATTCCGACAGAACAGCCCACATTTTTCATCATTGAAAGATAAGTTTAAAAATGAAAAGTTTCCATTTAATTTTTTAAGAGTAGGCAGTGAGCCGTAGGACCACTTCCTGCGCTTAAAAAATGCTTTTGTTACCATTCACAAAGGGGAATGGTTCCCCTGGGGACCCCTTCCCATTTTCAACTGCCTTACCACCTACTTGAAGTAGGCGGTACACTGCAATTGTTTTGCCACCGCATTCCGGTTGCAAAACAATTGTACATCCCAGGCTCACTATTAGGAATGGACACCTTTGGCACACTCCTTCCTAACAGCGACTCGCAAATCCTGTTTTGTAAAAGGTTACCAAATAGGGTTGGTACATGGCAAAAGCCGTTTAGTGGCCACAAACGGGCTGAATCTCTGCCGGCGACCACTAAAACCATTCGTATGTGTGCCCCTTGGTGCCTTATAAAGCGTTCTGTTGCAGTAGGTGCAGTCTCCAACAGTTGAGGTGGCTTAAAAAAAACAATAAGTGTGATACAAATTCCTTATGTCACCCCGAATAAGGCACCTTGTTGTGTCATGTACAGATGATTATTTAGGGGTCTTGAATTAGATTAGTATGGTCCTCAATACGAGAGGCCCATAATTCCTGGGAAGTCCAGCAACCCTGTAACCGACCCAGCGGAGCTACCACAGACCTCTCATGTCTATCGCGGACCTCTCATATCTATCATGACCCTCTCATGTCTATCGCGGACCTCTCATGTATTTTTCCAGACATTTTAGCTGAAGAAAGCTGATGAAATCTCCGGGGAACCTGGGGACAAGAAAGAAGAGATATGGGAGAATCGGGCTTGGTAATTCCTTATTTCTTAGGGGATTCTCAGGGTTAAACCTTGAATCCCTGTTTATTCTGCACCCCTGGAGTTCATGGAGCCCCCAGGTATAGTTAACCCTGTTGGTGAGGATTTAGTCCCCCAGCTAATAGGAACCGTGTAATGAGGCAAAATGTTTTTTAAAGCACCTTTTCTGAAATATTTCAGAACTTTTGTGTATTGGGCCAGATGTATCAAACAGTTTTACCCATTCTGTGTTAATGGGAAAATGTGTTTGTACATCTGGCCCACATTGTTTTAAGTGCTTTAGTTTGCTCTCAATGTACCTTAAATACTAATGTAAAGTAATAAACAGCAGATAAAGTGAATGACAGTGTCTGAATAAGCAGAATAATGTAGAACAGAATTTGAAGTTGTCCAGTCCGAATATGTATCCTTTCCATACGTGCTCAGTGGTGGCCTTTGTGGGTAATATTGCTTTTTTCTGAGTGTGGAATTATTACTGCACATTCATTACAGGAGGTGTTTAGGATACATTTGTAAATATGATCCTGGTCTAAGGATGCTGGGTTTAGACGCATGTTTTAGGTCTTGTTTAATAATTTTATAAACTGTAGAGAATCAGAAACTATCAAAATCATATCTGATATTTTGGCTACTTTTAATTCTTTCACTAATAGGTAAAATAGCTGGTTTCATAAAAATCTTTCACAATATGTACCATTACATTTACCCACAGAGAATGGGTAAAACCCCTTGATACATCGGCCCCCTTTTCTAGCAAGTCAGTATTGATAGTAGGTGAATTGCCAAACCCCTCAGGATTCAAACATTCAATGCAAGGTGTAGTGATCGGTATATATGAAAAGAGTGCTGTCACCAAGCACCTGGAATAGTGGTGATAGCATAAGACCAGACTTTTGGAAACATGGAACGCAGTGTCACTAGGAATGCTGCTACAAAACGTTCTTACCAAGTTCAACAAAGATTGGAGTGATATTGTTTATATTTGCAGTGATTCAGCTACGTACATGAAAAAGTTGTGTGATGATGTGTCAAAATCGATACCTGAGATGAAGTGCTTTTCTGTAAGAGATCCTTGCCACTTGCTAGATGGTATGCTGAAAGCATCTTTACAGTCTTCAGAGTTAATGAAGAATGCTATTGACTTTTTAGTCCATTCTAGTGCACTGTTTTGGTATGCGCGGGAACTAAAATGCAAATATTTCTCATTTTGTGCTTTGTGTGTCATCAAAGAAAGAGTTATCCCAACTGTTTCATTTAGCTGGTGTTTCTTAGTCCCAGAAGCCATGAATGCTGTATTATCCATGTGGCAACCGTTCACAGAATTGTCGTTGAGTGATGATGCCAAAGGCAAGAAATGTGAGGATCTTCAATTGCATATTGATAGTGATGTGAATAAAGTACACTCTGCTGCATTCTTAGATTTTTATAGGAAAATATGACTGGTGTAGTGGACATAATAAAAAACTAGAGTCTGAAAACACCCGTGTCTACCAAGAGTTCAGTAAAATTGGTGTAGATGTGAAATACCTCCTTGAGAGTAGACTGGGTGACGCTTTTAGTCACTTTGGCACAGCAACAAGTTCCGCGAAAATGTGTAACCACTGATAATCACTGTTTTTTAAGGTATTAAAATCACTTGAAAATACTGAAAAAAAACACCGGAATATATCATAAACAGAAACTGAAAACAGGAAAGCCTACTGACTGTCCATGAAGTGACTTCTGAGGTGCCAGAGTCATCAGAAGGGGGCATGGTTGCCTGCTGAACACTAACAGCGAGTGACTCCTCACCCTCCCCAAAAAGATAAACAACTTCTAGGGTGCTGCAGATGTCCTGGGAGGGTTGCTAAACACTCCCATGTCACCGGCTGTACAGAGAGTTGAAAAAGGAATTGAAGGCCCACACTCTGCAGGGATATCGTGATATTGACACCAGGAAACTGTGATAAGGTAGCCAATATGGTGACACACAGTGACACCATTTGAGTTGGCAGGTCTGAGAATAGGGATTTGTGTCATGGAGATTCTGAAAGGCAGCCCAGAGCAAATCACAATAGTTGTGACGAGGACTATGTTACAACATCTCACAAGTGGGCTAGCAATCTTGCAGAGTCACGTGGATCTTTGCATGATGCCACTGGCTATTTGATGTGTTTTTTTCAGCACACAACAGCACGTAGAAGCAAATCCTCCTAGTATTCACTTCTTCTTACCACAGAGTAAAAAACATAATTGGCCATGCCTAGTCAGTGTATGCTAAATAAATACTTACCATGTAATCAGTAGCAGCTCCTGAATTGGCATGCCTTAGGTAGATGGGGTTAACAGTAAAGGTCTGTTGTAGTTTGTATTTGTCTCTGACCCTGTTGGAATATAAAGCAAATGTGTCAGTGTGCCAAAAAGACTTAAGAGGCAATATTTTGTGTGGTGAGTAATTGTTAGTCTTCTCAGTGCTCTCACCAGAAGGCAGTGCAGTCAAAGTGAACCATCATCCACTTGGAAGGATTAAACGTAAAGGAGTCTGCATGTTCAACTCCATGTAGGAACTGTCTGAATTCTGGGCACACAAAGGCTGTTCCTGCATAAGCAGCATCGATATGAAGCCAGAGTCCTTCACTGGCACCTAATTGAATGAAACATATTGGTAATGATACTTTCTTAATTTAAAAATATATATATTATGTTGCCACTCAGTACTAAGTATAACAATAAGGATACATTTAAATAAATGTAGCTTTTTAATATGCTTATGACAACCAACCCCTAACTATAATGTCACCTTAACCTTTTTGTTTGTGTGTGTGTATCTACATATATATATAAATACACACACATATATATATATATATATATATATATATATATATATATATATATATATATATCAATTCCACAGTCCACGAAACATGCGAAGTTCGCATAAATCAGTAACAGACCACTCCGTGACGAAAAATAAAGTGCTTTTATTCCTTAGGTGATATGTGCATATAATATATATATATATATATATGCATATAAAATATATATAGATAGATAGATGGATGGATGGATCGTCCAACAAAAAGGTCCTCTGTAGTGCGCCCTTTTCCAGCCGGTGCTAGCTTTGGGGACGTACCTTGCCCTGAAAGAAATCAGCCACCAAAGATTGATAACGCCGCTCTCCAGGAGATTGTCTTAAAGTCAATTATATTTGTGGATGCACATCTGCCACTTACTCCAACCACTGACGTGTTTCGACTGTCAAGTCTTGCTTGCTGTTAAGTGAGCCCATCTTCAGTTTCAGCTATATATACAAACATCCAACCTAACCATTATGTGGCATTGTGGGAATTGTAGTTAACAAAATAACATTTACATTTTAGAACAATATATTCATGCATAATAATAATTCATTGCTGTGGAGGAATTGTTGCATGGTTTCTTACCACATTAGACATGAGCCTAAGAGATCAATTAATTCATCCATTGTGCACATCCACCGCAATTTCACACTATTGAGTGGGGAAGTCAAGACTGTTATATATGTTCATTCTCTTGCCAGCACATTATTGTATTTATTGGCAGTAATTAACCCTGATGTCATTCGAGATGAATATCATAAATCCTGTATTGGCTAAGCACCAATGGGGCTCCATTGTATGGTCATTATGGTTATTGTATAGTGTAAGTAGGTGGGGGTATCCAGTTAGCAGTTGCTTCATGCCATACTATCTAATATACAGTTGTGGCTCAAACTCAGGTTAAGTACCAGCGTATTTGGAAAGGAGACTCTCCCTGCTAAATGGGCAGACCCTGAGTTCCCTTCTACATGCAGCTGTTGTTTTTCCACATATGGTGGTTATCTGTCCATTAAGGAATCAGAAGTATACTACGACAGAGAACTCTATCCCCTCTCACTCATTCTTAGGTATGCTCGCTATCCCTTAGTAGTGCATACTTTGCCAGTGTTTTTCAGGGTGTGTAGGAGATGCTTGGCCATGGCATAGTTAAAATCCTTTTTCTGCACTGCTCTGTATGCGTTTTGTCAAAGGGCAGAGGATACTGCCCACGTATCTTAATCCACAATAGCATTCTATCATATGCACTATGTATGAAGTGTCATAGGTGATCCTCTCATTGATCGTGATCATCTTGCTCTTGAAGTCCTGGAAGTCTCTAGTGTTCTTCCCAATCCGGCAGGCTCTGCACTTCGCCCAGAGGGTAAAGCCCATTTTTTGCTTGTCCAGCCAATTTGTTTGTTATTTTTTAAATTAGAATGGCTCCTAACTATCTTGTCTTTCAGTGAGCTTACCTTTCGATAGGTGACATTGGATCCGGTACCTAGTATATTCCCAAAGTCCATATCTTTCTTCAGTACATTCCAGTACTTGTTCAGAATATTCACATTGCACTGGTTCTCCTTGCTATATGTCAACACCATTCTGATTGTAGTGACTTTCTTGCTCTCATTCTCTTCATTTTTGGTGTTATTGACAAATGTTTGGGCAAGTGTGAGAGATCTTCCTCGTTCTTTTCCATGTTTGATGCCACTGTAATTGTATCCCTTCCATAGGAATCTCTGTTCCGTTTCCTCAAACTTTGCTTCTGTTTTATTATCATTAGAGCAGTCACCTCATTCTAATAAGTTTACCATATGAAATACATTTCTTCAGTGAATTCAATGGAAGCTCGAACCATGTAGAATGCTATTTGTTGGTGTAGGTTTACGATACAATGTAGTTTGTATTTATTTGTCTTCAATGTATATTCAAACATCAAGGAACTGTATTTCAGTGGTACTAGTGTTGCAAGTAAATTGTAAACCTACTTCATTCTGCTACTGTTCCATTCCAGATAAGGAATCAATTGTCCTTTTCCCAAGCTATTGTCATCTCCACCCAAACCCATGGTGAGGTTGGTATAGCTGGAGAGAAGAAGACTCTCATCACTGTCCCACAGATTTTGGAGCACACTTGATGGTTGAAAAGAAAGACATTATTTCGGAGACATGGCTCAATCATTTCCAACAGCATGTTGGACTGTTGCAATTCTGGAATGTTTCTTTGTTGCAAAAAATACTAAATGACTTTTAAGCCTAAATCATGGCTGATGGAAGTATACAATGATACTACGTTGATTAGCTCAAGTAGATACCCCTCCTGCCCTCCTGTATCTGCCAGTATCCTGAGAAAATATCCTGTGTCTTTTATGTAAGCGCTGAGGGTAACCACAATTGGTGCTAAAAAGTGATCTACATATGTCGATAAATTCTCATAAAAGGAACCACAGCTGAATAGGATCGGTCTCCCAGGGGGTTTCACCAAGGTTTTATGCACTTTTAGCAGGACGTAGATAGTGGGAATTATAGGAGTCTCATTGCTTAAAAATGCTACCTCAGCATCACCCAGTAGAGCCTAGGTATACCATTTTTTCAGTTTTTTATTCAGTTCCAATATTAGGTCATTAATAGGATTTGTTGTTAATTTCATGTAAATGGTGGTCACATTCAATTGTTGCACAGCTTCTTATATGTAGTCTTGTTTTTCCAGGATAACTGTATTGCTACTGTTGTCTGCTAGTTTGACCTCCTGGGCCTCAATTTTCATCAAATCAAGTGCTTTTTGTTCTTCCAAAGTAAGGTTTTCTTTCCTTTCTTTAAGTTTTATGTTGTCTAGTCTTTCCAGTTCTGATACCACTAGGTCATGGAATGTATCTATCGTGTTACCTGGGGTCAAGAATGGACAGAATTTAGATCTTACTTTGAACTCAGTGTATTTGTGACTACCTGTATCAATGCCTAGTTCTACCCGTATTTGTGTCTCAGTCATATCTTCCGCTTCAAGATTGTGCCTCAAATTATAAATCATTTTACCATCCGATTTTTGTTCTATCATTAGATCAGTGGGTTGGTTCAAGGACCAGGCCTATGGATGTTTTTTAGTTCTTTTTTCTGGAGAACTTGGCCAGCTTAACGTTTTGTACAAATTTGTATAGGTTGATTCTTGACAACATAGTCAAAGTGTTTCTCTGGGCAGAACATCAAGCCCTTGTTCAGAAGTTTACTTTCATGCTCAGTTAGGGTATGCCTAGAAAGACTGATTATCAGATGTTCCTCTCTTATAATTTCTGAATAATTAATTGTTTCTTTTGTCGATTTGGCAGGGGATAGCCTCTTGTATTTCCAGACCACCTTCTTGTCTTTCTGCAGTGGCCTCCCCCATTCACATCCTCTTCCTCTTCCTCTTCCTCTGGGTGTTCGTTGGTCTATGTACATGAGCTACATCTCATCACATCGAAGTTTGAGGTATTCCTTCCCCTTCACTGAGGTCTGTGTCTGATTCACTAACTGACATACCAATGCACAGACCCATACAAACACTCATAAATCTACTCACTAATCCGTGGAGCCACTCACACATCAACTCACAAATACAGACACTAACACAACAACTAGCTCACCTATGTAGGTACTCACTCATGCACCAACTCACTGATCAATATGCCCACTCACACATCCAGACATACAGACACTTACATATCCACTCATACACCCATAGAGTCTCTCAGACAGTAAATTACCCATATAGCTGCTCACACACCTACCTACTCACCCATGGTTATTTACATAGCCACTCGCTCATCCACACAGTTACTCCCACCCAATTACTCATACATATGCTAACACATTTACTCACTTACCTATACAGTCACTGAGACAAGCATTTACTCTCCCATACAACCTCACAGCACTCACACAACCTTTCAATCACCCACCCACTCACTCATCCATACACCCACTTACACACCCATACATGTACCTGTATAGCCACTCATGTACCCTGTCACTCACCCATTCAGAAACATATCTACCTCCTCGGTCACCCATTCAGCTACTCACGCAACCTCGCATTCACCATTTACAGCCACTGACATACCCGTACACTAACCCATAAGCCACTCATTCACCCTCTCATTCACTATTACAGCCACTTGCACACCCACCCTCTCACCCATACAGATGCTCACACAGCCACTTACCTACTCATACATCCTCTGACACACCCACTTGCTCACCCATACAAAATCTCACACACCCACTCACTCATATATAGTCTCTCACATACCCACTCACTCTTCTATACACCTAATACACACCCACTTAGTCACTCACAGAGGCACTCACACATCCTCTGACCATAGTATATATGTTTAACACTCAGTAACATTTATTAAACACTCACAATCACTGGATGTTATTATCATTGATGTCATTTGAGATGTCATCAGTGATGTCACTGACCAGGTCATGAGTGATGTAATATGTGAGCTCACAAGCAGTGCACCACAACCATGGAAATATGCTCTTAAAAATGCCCTCGGGCATAATGAGGCGCACATTCCTAGGAGCAGAGAATAATAAATGAGCAGCTCCTTTTTGGGGGTATTGGCCCTCGGAGCCTTTTAGGCTTGAGAAAGGAGGCTGTGGAAGCTGGGGTCACCAAAGCCTCCCAGAGGATGGCCACGTGCCAACCTCCTCTAAATATTCTATTGCACCACCCCCTCCCCCCCCCGGGATGTTTATTTTTCTAGCGTGGGAGCCTGAATGTTTTTTCCCAATATACCGGGGATTCATGGATCGATCCTCCTTGAATTTGTAGTAACATTTTAACCCTCTCCCACACCAGGCCTAGGGGTCAGGGTATCTCTACCCTGCCCCCTTATATCTATTTTGGGGGGTTTTGTATGGCTTAGACTGGACCCTGAGTCGTAGGATGGCTGCTGCCACAACATTGTTGTTGTGGTGGCAGCCAATCAGATCTCCTCTGGAGATTTATTGGCCTCCGTATCTACTGCAGCGTAAAATATAAAAAGATTTTTAGCCTTAATTGCTTTAAAACTATTGAACGGATATACATGAAATCCCAAAAAGTACGCTTTCTAGGCCAAGATATAGCTTACTCCCAAATTTGGTGCAATTCCATTCAGCAGAGTTTGCTGTTTCGCTGTTCAATTTTCATGTGCAAAAATGAATGGGGGAAACACATTTTGGCTTGCTTGACGGATCACCCCAAATCTTTCCAGAAAAGAGCTGTGGTGGATGAGACTTTTTGTGGAAAGTTTCTTGAAGAATTGTCAAATGGAGCCAAAGTTAATATGAAAAGAAAAAATGTATTTCAAATTAAAACATGGTCTTAACTATAACTACCTAGTTGCAACCGCCACTGGGTAATATATATATATATATATATATATATATATATATTCCTTAGGAAATGGCTTTTTTGGTTTGCTAATAACTTTGGTGCCATTTAACAACACTTCCTGAAACCTTCCAAAAAAAGTGCTCTTTTTTCTTCAGCTCCTTCCTCGAAAGTTTCAGGGTGATCCGTTGTGGGAGAGGATCAAGAAAAAAGGAAGGGTCCCAAAATGCAATTTCTCCATGCAATTTCCATAGGGACTTTTAGAAAGGATTTTTCATCAAATTACACCAAGATTTCCAGAAAGCTCGATCTTGTTCCAGAAAGTTTGCTTTTTGTGATTTGGTGTAAATCAGTTAAATTGTTTTTTAGGGATTAAAGTTTAAAAACCTTTGTATATCTGGACCGATGGGCTGAAATAAAAAAAATTAAGCCTTCTGATTGCCTGAGAGCCCTTTCTCAGAGCAAGTGCTCTGAAGGCTAGCTACAGATGAAAATATATGTTGAACGGCCATTACAGGACTTGCTCCACTGCTCTGAAAAGATTTTTAAAAAAGAACATAAGGGACATCTTTCATGACATTTTCTACAACATCATTGATAAAAATCACTGCAACATTTGCAATTACATAATTGATGACAATGCTATGCATGGCGGGGGCACAAATTATAGTTACTTGAGAGAACTATAACTGGTGATTTTTAGTGGTTTTGTTGGTTTAAAACTGTATGTTTAAACTGTCATTGTCACCTCACTATAACGTCACTTCAACATTTTGAATTTTCAGTGAAAAGGTTTCATTTAATTTAAAGTAAGATATAATTACAATTCCTAACTATAACTTTACTTTAGCTATGGTTTGTTTTGTGAATATATATATTTATATATATTCACTGAAGAAAGCAAAGGTTACATGGGTTTTATAGTTAGGCTTGGATTTCAATCATAAAAAAACAGTGAAATCTATCCAGGGCACCCAGTTGCTGATGCTGGGAACCACTGAGGGAGCCTTAAGGCCCCTGCAGTCCCTGCCACCTCCCCGCCTATAACAGGAGCCGGCATTGTTTTCTTTTGACAGAGAGGGAGCTGCTGAACATGCAGCTCCCTCTCTGTCAAAGCAATTGCACTCTGCTTCAAGCAAACAGCCCCCCTGCATTCTTCAATCATAAAGTCCCAGGGAGGTGGTGGTTCCCGGGGCATCAATGAGCCCCAAGCGGGGCTGTGTGCCCCCCTTTATTAAAATGCCCCCAGGACTTGGCCCACCTGGGGGCCGATTAGAACCAAAGTGCAGGAGCCAGCGCTTCGTGTTTTTTAAACTTTCTACCTGGCCCCCCATTTCTTTTTTTAAAAACATTTTTTGTGACTCAGTTCAAGCTGAGTCACAAGATAGCTACCAACACTTCCTGGTTTAAAGTGTTGGCAGCTAATCAGATCTCAGCATGAGATCAGAAAGGGTCGCGGATCCACAACATCCCGTCATATACAACTGGAGATTTCTTTAAATGACTCCACAACGAAAGAACAGATTTAGACCAATCTACAAAAGGTAGCTTTTTGGGCCAAAAGCTACCTTTCTGCCAAATTTGGTGTGATTCTGTTCAGCAGTTCGGGCTGTAGCTGTGTCTAAATTTCCTATGAAAATTAACATGGGAAAATGTGTTTTTGGACCCCCCTTTTACTCAGCTCCTGTTTGATGGATCACCCCGAAACTTTCAAGATAGCAGCTGAAGTGAGCGTCAAACTAGTTTTGAAAATTTTACGAGGACTCGTCATACGACCCTAAAGTTATTGGCAAATGAAAAAACACCCTTCCTACGGATACTACATCCTAACTTTAACTACCTAATGTCGACCACCAGTAGGTAATTATATATATATAAATTTATATATATATATAAAAAACTTTCCATTATTCAATCTAACAAAAAGGAACGCGTTTCAGCTGTAGAATCAGCCTTTGTCAACCATACAATGCCACAGTATTAGTTTCATTTATATCTTTCCCACTGAGTCGTGTTTATCTCAAACCTCAAAATAAAGTTGTTCAAAAATAAAAAGTAGGGGTATCCCACTTAGAGGAGGTTTATCTCATACTGGAGATGTAAGCATAGCACCAATATGGCATCTCAGGAATGTGTGTAGTGTATTTTAGTAAACTAGAGGGTGTTGTCCATAGGGCCTCACAGGAAGTGTTTTTACAGTACCAAATGTATAGCTGTCAACCTCTTGACTTACAATTGTGGGTTATGTGAAATCTTTAAGAGGGTAATATCATTAAGGTGAATAGAAATTTGCCCGCAGGTGTACCAAAATATGTTATTTAAAGTCCACAAATCCTATAAGATGGTGTTTCAACTGCACATGGCCAACTCAAATGAGTACATAGCAGGTTAATGAAGTGCATCATGAGCAAAACATACCAATCCACTAATAAAAACATAGTTTATGGTTAGTATGGTTCTGTAAATGCAAATCCAGACAACCTATGACATTTGCCAGCTAAGCAAAAGGAACAAACCACAACTCATGCCTCCCGCCTTGTTAACATTCCATTCTTCTAGTGGTGGAAGACAAAACTGTTGTCTATCAATAGCAAAACATGTGGGTGGTGTGATATACATAACATAGTAATCCAGCTTTGGCGTGATAGCGTAGAAAACAAAAAACCTTGGAATAGGTAAAAGTAAAGAATAAGATAAAGCAGTTTCATGACACGTGGGTTTAATGTGGATAGCCATCAAGCTCAAGACTGTACTGGCAAATGCAAAATGTCTTTGTCACTTTCTAGCTCAGCACTGATAATAATTTACAATCCAATTCTTAAAGTTATTGCTAGAAAAATAGACACTTGGGGAGGGTAGATAGAATTTATTGTTAGAGTGGGTGTTGTAGATGTCAGAAATAGCTCTCTGCTGAAAGACACCTAGCCTGGTCTTGCCAATATAAAGAAAGGAACAGCCTATACTTAGAGTGTTGGCATTCTCAGCAAGCATTAACAATGACAGTAGGTATGGCTCATAATTGAAAGTTCCTTTTCAGGCATTGGTGAGTTTGGGCACTCAATATGTTGTCATAAAGGAAGTCTGGCACACACTTTGTATCACTGATGCATTCATTCACTTACCCACCACTGACTCATTCTTACATTCACCCACAAACCCATTGAATATAAAGCACAAAAAAGCTCAACAAGCATATTATGATAAATAAAAAGAATAAAAGTAGAAAAAAGAAAACATAATTAAATTCAACATAGCAGCTGGCGGCGGTCTTGCAATGATATTGTACATAATGTATCTTTGTTTTAAAGTTCCAACATAGCCACCAGCTTTCGAAGCAATGTGTTGGACATCTTAGGATAATAATGATGCACTATGGGCAATACCATTCCAAGATGGCTACCCGGTTTAGAAACAGTGGGAAAACTAGACAAAAATTATTGTGGATGAAATAAGCAGCAAGCGAAGGCCCTAGTTACACTCTCTAGGGAGAAGCAGTACCCTGTAAAAAAAAATAATACAAAAAAAGGAGCCACAAACAGAGAAAATGGAAAACTAAAGCTCTAGCCCACCAGCTGTGGAATGGGATCACATTCATTTTCAGGAACGGTGCACATGTGATCAGGCAAAATGTCGAAACTCATAGGGAAATTTAGCCAATAGTAAAGTGGGCTGACTCACTGCTCCATGCTGTATGCTATCATGGATGAAAGCAGAATGAGAACAGACCAATGGCAGGCAGGGCTGATTCAAAAGCCCAGGTTTTGTCAAAGTGGGTAATCAACACCAAAACCCTTGCCTTCTAACATAATTACAGATAACAAAATACCTGTCCAATTGGTTTTATTTTCTTTAACATACTCTTTTCACAATAGATAAGTCAGTCCTGCTGCCTTTGTCATAACTCTACATAACAGATCAGACTATAGAATTTTAACTAATCAAGTCTATACCTTTTAAAATTGCCTTGTCACCATAACCACCTCTTTCCTACTACATTGAGCACATGCTTTTCCACAAACTAAACATCATAAAATTATAAATATGTCCAACATTATAGTTGGGAACACTGCATACAACCCCTTTTATGGGGACTTAATATATATTCTAATAGTGCAAATCTTCTAGCCTAAGGATTTTCAAAAGGGTTAACCAACAACGGCATCTACATATAACCTCCCATGTATCAAAATTCCTGTCTACACCCTTTAGGTTAGTGTGGGACCAATCCATCCTTAAAGATCTATTGGCTTTAGCAAATGCGTTTCACAATAAATAAGTCAGATCTACTGCCTTTGTCATAACCTTTTGTAAGAAACAGAGCAGAACAACAGTATCTAACTTCAGTTTCTCAGTGAACCAATCAAGCTTTTATCATAAGTTGCTTAAGCCTACCGTGGTGTGCATAAATTCTGTTGACAAAACAATACTCATCCCCTCTCAAAATGGCCTAACAAGGATTATCACATTACAAATCATTAACCTCAAGGGTTGTCAGAGGCGGTGACTAACACCAAAATGTGCTTGCTACTATAGTCTGTTGGATTCCATCTAGCAAAATACCGCTCTATAGTATTTAACACTGTATAACAAAAAACGTGTCTGTGGCAGGGATTGGGTAGCGAGACATGGATCTAAATCTCCAAGATGGCAGCTGGGAAACAGAACAAAGAGAGAGATATTGACCGGACTGGAAAGGAGACAGTCCAGTCACAGTTCCACCATATGAAACCAGCTACCGTAGAAAAAGAGAAGCTGTGTTGTCCATTCCATAGTCCTGGAGGAGGCATGTGGCCACAGGCATGAGACACAATCATTATTACTAAATTGGCATAATTGGTGGCACTAAACAGATAAATGATCACTGATTGACACTATCATGAAAAATGATCAAAGAGTCAGTAAGGGCTGAGGTCCTGGCTTAACATGCTTACAAGGATGGTGGTGGTGGGATATTAGAGAGCTAAGGCAAGTGGATGTAGTAAACCAGGCATTTTCTGTCTCTTACTCATTGGGGAGAACAAAAAGCGATCTTTCCAGGAAGAGCAGAGATAAAAAAGCAGAAAATGGGTTTTCCCAGACCTAGAACCGATGTGGAGAAAAGAATAGGGGACTCTAAATAACATTTGCACATCATCACTGCTGTCCAGAAGAATTTCTTTATTTTACCTAAACAAAATAGACTGTCTCCATTACTGACTACAGATCACGTCATAACACCCTTAATGATATGTTGGCTTCAACAAATACTTATCACAATGAGTTGGCCAGGCCTGTTGTCTTTGTCGTAACTTTTCATGATAAACAGATTAAATTTATGGCATGTAGCACAAGTTTTCCTAATGGATTAACTCAGGCCTATAGACGCCTCTATTATTGGCTTGAAACCATAAACAACTCTGGCCCACTGAATTGAGAATAACCTCTGCTGCGGAGACACTATTTAGCATTCAGTTATTAAATTACAAATATATTTAATCATAATTCACAAAACAAAATATGATGCTTTTTAAGAGAGTTTAAAATAGATTATCACTGTGCAAGTCTTATACCCCAGCATTTGTCATTGAGGATGCTAAAACCAAATCATTTGCCAACAATAGTGATCTGTGGGATTCCACTTTCCTGTTTACAGCCCTTACTACAGTATGATAATCATAAATTCTTAAAGGTCGATTGGCTTTAACACATGGTTATCTCAATAAATAATCCAGGCCTACTGCCTTTGCCATAACTTTCCTAATAAACAGATCAGACCTGAGGCATCAGACATGTTTTTCCAGTGACCCAATGAAGCATGTAGCCTTTATATTTGGTTTGTTACCACAGCCAACTCAGGCCTACTGTATTGTGCATAAACTTTCCCAGAAGGCAGCCATCTCAGGTGTACGGTCATAACTTTATAGGCATATACAAACTAAAAGTTGGCAAAATACAACCCACTTAATTGGACCTAACAAGGAGTATAGTGGAAACCGTCTACCCCTGGGTCCGTCAGATTGGGTAACCAACACAAACACACTTGCATATTATGGTAATCTGTGACATTCAATTTAGTAATGTCTCTCTCTATAAAGATTTTAACACAGTATAATACCAAGCCATCATTAAATGCTTATTGGGTTTAACCTATGCATTTCCAATAAATGTGCCAGGATTACTTCCTTTGTAGTAACTATAATTAATAAACAAATTCTGTACTCAATTAAATCCTAATGTGGGCAGAGTCAAAGTAGTGTGTAGTGCTTTTGAATGTCCTTTCTCAGTTGATCACATCAGATCTGGCGACAGCTGCACTGTCAAGCCAGATCTAAAAACTATTCATGGGTCTTCTTAATTTGATAGCAAGGATCCCTAGGAGCAGTAATTGCTCTCCAAACCTGCCAATGATTGGTACATCCTGCAGCCTCCTGCTTTCTCGAGGCCATTGAAACCAACAATACGGCCACTTCCTCCTTTTGTAGTTTTGCCATCACTTATAGAGCACCACAGTAATAAGTACATTATTGATTCTTTTTTCCCTCTGTGCATCAATTTCCTAGATCAATCTTGTTAAGAAATTCCTTTGGGGGCAGGTTTTATGCACATGTGTCAAATAGAGCCAAAGTTAAAGGCACTCCAAAAACACTCTCCTCCAATGGAAAATAAATTCAGCCATACCCACATAGTCAATGGTAATCACTGTTTATCCAACAAATAATGCTCCTTCAGGAGTCTATGAGAGTTTAAGGGCTTTTATCCTAAGTATTGCAAAAGCATAAAAAAACATTGTGGTGTTTGGGAGTACACCGCCAAGTCGGTGGTAACCTGACTGCCGCATTACGAGTTTACCTCCGGCTGCGTTGTGGCAACGGTGGTCTTTCTGCGGCGGTATGCTTCGGCTCACACAGTGAGCCTGAAGACAAAGCTGCTGCACTGCTGAGCCTGCACTGTCATGCACACACTGTTGCCATACCCCATGTCGTGCATGGCACACAGTGCTTACACAACAGTGCAGGCATGGGGGGGCACAACAAATGCCCCCAGCTACACTTTACGATGGGTTAAAACACCAGTGGGCCCTGTTTGGGGCCCCTTCCCTGCCTTTCTGACAACCTTTACATGGGGGGGCTCCCACCATGAAAAGGTCGTAGGGAATGCAACTCATAATTCAAGTGGCGGTGCCTGCACCTCTGCCATACCCCGCTGCTTTCATGACTGCTGCCGCTGTGTATCCACGATCCTGTCGGTGGCAGTGGTCTTGCGGTGGGCTTGAGGCGGTGCGACAGCCCTACTCATGATAGGGCGGTTGGTCCGACAAGTAGGCTGTGGTCGGACTGGCACTGGGGGTACATAATTGGACCCAAAGTATGCTCATGAACAGGACGCTGCAATTGATCAAGTTGGGAGCTGTAGCTCCTGTTTCTAGAACTTTAAGGGCCCGATCACAAGTTTCGGCGGTGTGGGTTATAACTATAAAGTGGTCTTGCGAGCGGGCGGAGTGGCAGTCCGATGGGTGGTGCCTCCTATAAAAACAGCGGCGACTTTGAAAAAAGCACCACACTGGGAATGTCTCATAAGGTTTCTTCACGGCTTGGACTTGAAAGTCCATGCCATGCAGGAACTGTTGTGCATGCACACAGTGGGACACATGTTATGCCCCTCTCCGTTTACATCCACAAGCGTAGGAGGCACAGGGAGCCCTGTCGAGCCCCCTTTGTTTCCTCTCCTCCAAGGTGTACATACAGGTGGAACCTCCATGACACCGCCGGCAGAGAGGAAACTTGTAATATGCTTGGCTGGACTGCGGCAGACCCGTCAAACATATTGTGGGCTCCTGAACGCCACTTCCTGGCAACGGCAGCAGTCGCAGGGCGGTCTGACCACCCTACTCGTAATGGGGCAGTCAGACCGCCACGCCCATGTGAGTCTGGCGGTCCTCGTACTGCCAGACTCATAATTAGGTCCTAAGTCTCTTAGAGTTCAAGGTCATGGGCAAAGGTTGAGATTCTAAAGTTTAAATATTGCCCAGTGTATTGTTCATAACATCTCCTATCTAAAGGGCAGTCCCCCTTTCTCAAGAAATAAAATCCAAAGAAGCAATGGCTCAAACTCAGAGGAGACACCGCAAGCAATTTCGGATGGAGACAGGGATGATGGACCTTCAATAAATACTGAAATTCATCTTTAAATGGATAATATTATTAAAAATGTTCAAATGAATACACAAAATTAGACTCAGTTGAAATGCTTCTTTATGAATTCCTATTCAGGAGTTAGAAGAAATATTTTAGAGAACTACATTGTAAAATAAATTGTATAGCATTTCATCTATCCAAGGTTGATAAAATCACTAATAGACCTATTGCTATAGTGTTTGTTTATGTGCGTAGTGAAGATAACACTATATAAAAATGCATTATTATTTTTTTTGTTTGTTATACTTACAAATTGGTCCCAGTTCAATGAGACAGTCAAAGGCACAGACCCCAGTGGTACCCAAAGTTGCACAAACCTACAAACAATAAAATATTTACATGAATGACACTAACATTAAATCCACAATAGACATAGCACTCTTTTCTTTTTCCCAAAATAACTTTTCTTAAACAGCTTACATTTTTTCATTATAAAATTTGTGCTACATAAGTTAACACCAAAGAATTTTGAATTTCTGAAAATATCAAATTTTTAAACTGATCTAAACTTGAACAACTATTCAAATTGACATTGCTGCTATAAAATGCCTATTATATAATCCATGTACATTTTCAATGGCAAACACCACTTCTACAATTGCATATGAATCAGCATTTCGAGAATTTCTAAAAGTCGCTAAGAGAAATTTTCAGAACGCCGTACTGTGAAACACTTAAGACACAATTATATCAAGGTTAATTTACAAACATCTAGATGAGTAGAACGCCATTTAAGAATTCATGGAATTCTAAGGTGGTTACACTGAGAAATTTCTAACATTGGTATTTTTCTGTGATTGAGCAGCCATCCTCCTAACCTAGTGAACCTTAACTCTAATTCTGTTAAGGGATAAGCGAAATATGCGTTCTGTAAAACCCATTTTCTCCACAGGGAAAATTGTTTTCCTGTGGAAGAATTCCTCTAACAACCCCCTAAATTATGTAGATGTTTTCTTTTTATTCTCACCCAGGAAAAACACCTATGCCTGTCATTTACAGGAGTAATTTTCAGTGCACTTACAGGGTGGGAAATATCTTAGAAACCTTTTGAGATTAACCACAAAGTTACAAACATTTGAAGATTCAAAGACATTTGCATGGCCTACTCACCTTGCCCTTAACAGTACTTCCTTCTCTATATCCCTCCCCTAATAAAGACTTCTTTCACACTAACAAAGTGGAATTTTTCATCATGTGCAGTTGGAGTTTCCCATCTAAAAATCCATTAATCCTTATACCGTGTATCAGGATGTGGAATGTGTGAATGCATGTTCCACCTTTTGAATACCTGAGTACGTTTAAACCATGTTTGAGGAATTAAGTCTTTGGCAAGTACAAAGAATAGTAAACACTGTGCTGTAGAAGTGAAAAGACACTGCCTCAATGAAAATCTATACACCATACAACTCATGAATTTGACATGCTTTGGAATTAATTAAATTGTGGGAAGCTAATACCATACACCTCACTATGTGTAATGAGTATGCAAATATCACCCTCTGGATATGGTTAGATAGATCAGCTTGATGTTGCAGCTGAAAGATTCTTGCCCCACCCCACACTTATTTTAGCCCATATAAGCAAGTCATCTGATTTATGGCATTTCTTGCTACTTTACACCTCAGAATGGAGATTAACTATAGCCCTTTGATGGAGCAAATGTCTGACCCTTTTTAGGGTGGGTAGCACATGAGAACAGTTTGTGATTCAGGAACTTTCAAGGGTAAACCATACCTTGATCCAACCACTATTCACCCCCTATGTGGAAGTTCCTGCTGAGCATTTATGTGTTCCAAATATCTTTTTGTGCATTCTGGGAAGATATAAATGTAGCCATTTTCAGTCATTAGCATATATTTACAGCTAAAAATGTTTTTGGGGAAAGAGGCGCAATATCTTGAGTTCTGATGGTCAGGCGAGTTATGATCCTTTACATAGCATCATCCATCTTGAATTGGGTGGAGGCGATTATATTGTCCGGGCTTCCCAGAAAACACAAACAAGTAGTTGATAGACAACATGTAAAACAGTAAGGGGGTGATTATAAAGAGAGGCATTAACAAGGATAAAGTTACATTTTTCAGCTCATTTACTAACATTTCAGCTTGCACATCATCTAAACATTCATTCATTATACATGGCAAAAACAAAATTGTGTGGTCTTCACAAAAAAGTTGATGTATGCCTATTTACGTAGCAATCCTTGTGTAAATTCCACATTGTGTTTCTGAAACTTGCATTGGGTTAGAAAATGTCCAAAGCAATCTTCTAATTTCTTCTTCCATCTTATAAAAAATAATACTTCTATACATGTCACACCCTATTCAACACATCTTGTGATAACTGGATTGATTGACTCACTCCACTACACTTTTTATCCACATTTTGCTTGTTCTAGTTAGTGATGTGTACCTTTTCTACTAAAGTTAGCTAGAATATCTTGAGTGGCATTATATGAAGGTAAGTATTATCTTTAGTGGGTATATCGTTTTTGACCTTTATATAATATTATTGAATATTAAAATGAATAAAACTTAAATATTGTTGTATAAGATTATTGTTTTTAAGGGTTTTAAGACATTACTTTAAATATTTTTGCTACAGTTTACATGCCTTTTGGGTTGTTAAAAACTTTGGTGCTGTTTGATGAATCTTTACAAAACTTTCCCAAAAAGATTTATTTTTTGCCTAGATTGTGTATGGAAAGACTTTGGGTGATCCATCGGGGGTGAGGAGGGTACTGAAAATGCTCTTGGTCCAGAAAAGGTGTTTTTAGTGATTTGATGTAAATCCGTTCAGTAGTTTTTGTAGCAATTAATGAACAAATACTTTGTATATTTCAAATTGTGGAGGGTCTGCGAGACAACAGATCGCAAGCTGAGATCTGATAGGCTTTCACCACATCAACCAAGATGTGGCGGCAGCGGTTAGGACTTGGGACCCATTCCTGAGTCCTAAAACAAAGTAAAAACAAAGACATAAGAGGGATGGGTAGGGATAACCTTACCCACAGCAAGGGTGTTGTAAAGCCCCCGCTTTAGCAGCTACAGCGGGTTGGGGTTCTTAATGAGCCTTTTATGTCACATGAAAAGTTGGGTGAGTGAGTGTATGAGTGAATGGATGTGTGTAAGGCTGGATGTTTGTGTTAAAGGGTGGATGGATAAGTGAAAGTGTGGATGAATGGATGGATGATGAACATATGGATGGATGGATGGATGGATGGATGGACTGATGAAGGAGTGAAAGGATGGATGGATGGATGGATATGTAATGAAAAGAAGGATAGATGAGTGTGTGAAAATATGGATGGATGCGTGAAAGGGAAAATGGATGGATATTTGGGTCGGTGGATGATGGGTGGAAGGGTGGGTGGATGGATGGATGAGTGAAAGGATGGATGGCTGAGTGAAAGGATGAATGTAAAGATGAATGAGTGAAAGAATAGAAGAGTGAGTGAAAGGGTAGTGGGATGTTTGAAAGGATGGATGGATGAGTGAAAAGATGGAGTGATAAGTGAAAGTATCGATGGAAGGATGGATGACTGAACAAAAGGATGGGTGATTAAAAGGGAAAGGGAGAATGGATGGCTGGATAAAAGGGTGGATGGAGAATGAATGAAATGGTGAATAGATGGACGGACAACTAAAAGGTTGGATAGATGAATGAAAGGGTGGATGGATGAGTGAAAGGATCGATGGATGAGTGAAAGCATTGACGGATGGGGGAAAGAGAAGATGGATGGAGTGAAAGGGTGGATGGATGGAATGAAAGGATTGATATATGGGTGAGCAAAAGAATGGATGGATGTATAAGTGAAAAGATGGATGGAGGGATGGATGAGGGAAAGAATGGATGGGTTTGATGAATACGCTTGAAGAAGGATGGATAGATTTGGATATGGATGGGCAGATGGATGGATGGAGGAACAGATGGATGAAATACTGAAATAGGGATGAAAGAATGAATTGATGGCAGAATGTAAATGTGAAATGGTGGATATCAGTGGGTGCATGGAAGAATGACAGGATGAATGGATGGAAGAGACAAGAGCTATTCTAGAGAGGGTCAGGTTGACTTGCTATGCTTGTTTGGTTGCCATAAGAGCTGTGGTTAAAAGTAAGGCATATTTTAAGCTTCTGGTTACTCCCTTGCCCCCTAGGCATCCTGATGAGGTCCCAGAGAGACAAACACAGAGTACATAAACAGAGGATACAGTGCAAAATTTAAAAAAACACACAGGCTTCACTGCTTCTCTTAGTTTGCCCCACTGCGGTGGGCCAGGGCCCAGAGGGCATTGCACAATATTCTTTTGGGGAGGATGATGTGTGGCCTCACTCCACAAGCCTCTTTGAGGCCTTAGGAGACCCAATCCCCCAGGGTTGTTGTGTATCATAGGTGGAGGGGAGCAGGTGGCTCTCTCCCTGAAACTTATTAGACTCCAGGGACCCCACTCCCCGAGAGGGTGAAAGTCGCTAATAAGGGGTGGGGGTGGCAGTGCAGGCCCCTTCCATGAGACTCTTAAACCTCGGGAACCCCATCCCCAGGGCCAGCTCACAGACTGTGTCCTGAGGAACCCACCTCCAGGACATAGTAGTTTCACTGCCTGCATTAGTGCGGGCAAGGAAACATGCCTTTTCTCACCGGGCGGGAGCATTTTTAAACCTCCTGGCGGGTGGACCTACATGCCTTGCCTGCTTGCAGGAAAGCGGGCCAGGAAGGCATATCTGCTCTCACTTGGCAGGAGCTGAAAAAATGCTCCAATCAGGTGGGAGCAGACCTTTAATTCCATGCCAGCCCTCCTGCAGGCATGGAAACACACATTACTCCCGCCCGCCGGGAGAAGACGAAAATAGGCTGCTCCTGCCGGGCCCCATGGTTCCCCTTGCAGTCCCCAACTTGCGGTTTGGTGGGTGTCCTGGGTGATCACCGGGACACCCACCTAAAAGAAACACAGGCCCCCTGTGCTTTAAGTTAACTGCATCACCAGGGGATGAGTCCCAGAGGCCTAATAAGGATCAGGAAGGAGTGTTGCGTGGCCCACTTCCCCGTTTCTAAAGAATTTGACCTTTAGAGATGATGTACTCATGCCCTATTAAGGCTCAGGGAGTGTTGCACTTCCCTGATCCGGAACACCAAAAGTCTCGCTGGCGTGAAACGGTGATGCGGTGGGAAGTGTCCCGTTTCACGCCCGAACTACATTTCTCATGAGTCCTCCGGCCATAGTCGCGCGTGTGCAGTGATGACGCGCCTAACCAGAAGCCTCTTAATCCGAGCCTCGGCATCAGTGCATTGCTGCGAATTCTGGGGAAAGCAGACGTCGGAGAGGGAGTGAGTAACTCGGAGAGAAACCCTTGGTTCAAAGTCGCACGCTACAAGGGCGGTAATGGTGACGCAGTCACCAATCGTGAGCGTGTAAAATCTGTTGCACGTTAGAGCAAGTTCGGAGTTTTGAGCTCATATTGTGAACCATACACCCAGGTGTGGGACTCTGTAACCTCCGAAGTTTCTAGGGTGTGTACTTTCTGTTACATATTGATTAAGCTGACTACGTGACTCTTTAGTGGAAATACCACTTGTGACATATGCTGTGAGTAAACAGCCAACTTCGTGTTAGGCATGAGATGTTGATGCCGGTACAGATAATTCATTCTATGGCTGATATATATTCAAGAAGGCTTCATGTAGTTCTTTTGATTCTTTCTTCCTAGTAGGGAATTGTGGTGTGTGCCGTGTACTCAACCCCCCGTGATGCAAGTTCCTTCAACATTGTGGTGGGTAACGTGTGACGTGAGTGTAAGCGTGTGTGTGGTGCTTGCCCAGGGTGTGTTCAATACTGATGGAATGGTGTTTTCTTCGTTTTACATTTAAAGAGCCTTCCGCTGATAAGATATCTCCAACAAAGATTGTTTGCAAGATTGCAAGTTCTTTTTCTTTACAGGTAGTTAGAGCTGTCAATGTATGTTTGTACATCAGAGTATTTGATATTGGAGTTAGAACGTTCCTCTAATAGTGGTTTTTGTGTTGTAGATCTCCCTCCCCGCTGTCCCCATCCTCTCCTTCCCTCGCTTAATCATTCCTACCCTCTGCGCTGTTATAGCATCAGAGAGTGGAGCGATAGAGAGGTGGACCCATTTGAGCAACACGCCGATCCTGGGAGTTTGGAATAAAACCTTGACAGGGAGTGGGGCCGAGCACCCCACTCCCCTTGAATGTACATTTTGGGATCAGTTGATGGGATCCCAGGGCTCCTATTACCTCGGGGAGAAGGGCAGTGTGCCCCCCTCCCCTTATCATATATGCTTCGGCCCTGGGGATAGGGTTTCTGAGACAACTATTCGCATGGGGAGGGAAGAAATGCGCCCCCTCCCCTTAATTAGGAAAAAGGCCCTGGGAGATGGGATCCCTAGGGCCCAAAGTTGATTGGAGAGAAGGGGCCACATGCTCGCCTCCCTTTAAAAAAAAATAGTCTTGGGGGATGGGGTCCTCGTGGTCCAAAGTGACTTGGCGAGGGAAACTGTGCTAATGGTTTGGACACAGGGCCTGGTTGCAGTCCAGGCCCTGCTGCCAACCCCACACTGCGCCTGGCCAAAGGCCATGCCCGAAACCACTTAAATTCGCCCGTTATAGGTATCTCAAGAAACTATAACTTGTGCCCTAAGATAACAATAACTCACACCCTCACCATATACTGCTAATTACCTTACATATTACCTCACCCATGACGTCCTCTATGACATCATTGACAACGTTCTATCATAAAAGGGGAGAGATATAGGGCATTAGTGGGTTCAAGCCTGCCCTAAGTCACTAGTCAAAACACAAATACGACGTGACCCCAGTTTTTTAGCTCAGTGTGCTCTTTTAGCGAAACCTGAGGGAGAGATGCAATGACCTCTATGTTAGTGCTATCTACTTCTACCACTAGCTTCTGGGGCAATTCCAAGAATTGGACGAGGATGGCTCACTCACGAATGTCATGTTGCCACCTTGTTCCACCCTGGTGAGATAATACTACCAGGGCGGACTTGACCTCAGGCTGGGGCTCGCCTGAGGGAGTTCTTAGACATCTCTTGTCTGGATAGTAACGGGCATAAAACTTTTTACCAGTATACAGAGATGAATATCGGTCATTACACCTATATATACCTCCTGTAGTTACGCCCTTAGTAACATATCTGGGATGCCACTAGAATAAAGGATATCTTTGCGGTATATATATACATATATATATACTTATATATCCAACAAAAATTGCGCTGAGGCGAGAACATGCCAGCTTGCAGGGTGGCTTTCACCACAAATGTATTTAAACAACTTTCTCAGACCAGAGTAATTATTAGCATTCCTAACGCGTTTCAAAGCTTGGCAGCTTCTTCTTCAGAAGAAAGTCACAAAGGAGACAAAGAAACGCTGCCTGAAGCACTTAAACGCATGCGCTATTTATTACTCCCAGGTGGGCTCCGTGAAAGGCATGCTGGTGCTTGTAGTAATGATGAAAGGCATGTATTACCTCCATGGGTTCCATGGAATCTGTGACAAATAAAAGTCATTAAAAAACCCAAGTGGGCCTCCGGGCCGAGACAGCTGCTGATAACATCTTTCTGCCCTGCTGCCCCTTGAATCCGACGATATATATGTACATATACCACAAAGATATCCTTTATTCTAGTGGTATCCCAGATATGGTAAAAAGTTACAAGTTACTAACAGGAGGTATATATATATATACATACATATATATATATATATATAGAGAGATAGATAGATAGATAGATAGATAGATAGATAGATAGATAGATAGATAGATAGATAGATAGATAGATAGATAGATAGATAGATAGATAGATAGATAGATAGATAGATAGATAGATAGATAGATAGATAGATAGATAGATAGATAGATAGATAGATAGATAGATAGATAGATAGATAGATAGATAGATAGATAGATAGATAGATATGTGTTTGTGTGTGTGTGTGTGTGTGTGTGTCTCAAGGGTTGCATGTATACATTACAGGTTGGCTTGGATGATAAATCACCAATCAATAGCTGTAATACTGTGCCTGGAGTGGAAAAATACTTTTGGCATTTTACAGCTCTGCATGGATGACACTGTGCCACTCCTATGCTTAAAGACTTTGCTGTAGAAATGGGAAAAGACTTTGGGCCTAAATATGACTTTGGAGGTCCGATGGATACAAGCTGGGCGGTCGGACCACCATGGGACTGATACAACTGCCAGTGATCAAAGATCCCTGGCGGTGTTGCGGTGGTCTTGAGGCGAACCGCAATATGCTTGGTGGTGCTACTGCAGCACCACCAAGCACATTGCAAGTTTCTTCTCCGCCTGCAATGAAAACTGTGGCGGAAAGGAAACAAAGGGGGCCCTATAGGGCCCCATGTAGCCTATGGGCCATGGGGAGCATGCAGGGGGAGCATGTTGAGCCACCGTGTGTGCATGCACCCCGGTTCCTGCACGGCATGGAATGCACCTGTCCATGCCGTGCAGGAACTGCCTTTGAGGTGTCGTTTTCATAGGCACCGCCATGGGATGACCAAAGAACCGGCCACCAGAGACTAAAAAAAGTCATAATCTGGCAATGTCAGAACAGCTTTGTCGGTCTTGGAGCGGGAAGGCAGCATGGCAGCCCCGCTCCAAGATCGTCAAAGTCACCAAAGTCGTAATTAGGCCCTTTGTTCACTTTGCTCATCATGGATAGCACTGTGGTAATCCTATGCTTAGAAATTTTTCTATTAAAAAAGGAGATTTCAGGTCAGCAGATTCAGTGTCGCTTGTGTTGTAAGGTGCTCTATTCAGGAGCTGCTCTCCACCTAAACTTGGGAGTTACCCAGCGTTCTCTGTGTCTTTTTTGCATACATACATATCGTTTCCAACCCTTTCCATCAGGAAACAAAGTATTGCAGACTGCCAGAACCACCGTGGCTGGCCATTCTCCATTCACCAAAAGGTTGTGAACAATTCATGCTCATGGATGTTGGATCATTCGACTAATGCCAGCGGATAGATTCCCGTGCTGCAGCAACAAATGACGGACAGAATGCTGAATGAATCAAACATTGACCCCCAGTCAAGAGATCTGGGTTAAATCATTCTTTTGCTCACTATGCCATCCCAGTTTGGACCAAGCCATATGCAAATCAGTCTTGACCCTGTTCTTCATGGGAACAGTCCAGCCTAAACTGCCGAGCAGGGTCCTCCCTGGACCAGATACAAGCATCCTGGGAGGGATTTCGGGGTAACACCCCTCATCAGCCAAGTTAGCTTGAATCCAGTGGCACCAATAGATTCCCAGCCCAGCAGCTGTGACGAGAGGCACATATGTGAAGCAACACAGCACCTTGGTGGAATAGGGGCAGCCCAAGTTGGGTTGAATGGAGTGTCAGGACTGCATCAATGTGGCCATTTGTGTGGCCAAAAGAGACTGTTTATCTGGTTGTCTTATGCCAATTCAGAGGTGTAATGGTGTATTGGGCATTGTGCTGTGTATTGGATATTAAGTGAAAATATCAGGCACTGCCATCTGTGGACTTAAATAAAGAAATGCCACACTAGTATGGCGGTCAAACAAACAGACTATCTGGCAAGATAGCTGCAGCCCACGTTCATTGGCCACTTATTCCACCAATGGAAGTGATCTTTGTGACTTCTAAATCACGGTAAATTGTGTATCGACTTCATTTTAAAATGACCAGCATTGAGAAAGTCATTGTGCCGAAACGCGCGTGTTGTTATTAAACAACGTAAAACTACCCTGTGAGTGCTCCGTGCTGTTTTCTGATAAGTAAATATATATATATATTACAACGCCCTCTACTTATGGAAAAGTATTGAGCCGCACTCCTACAGTGAGTTTAAATTGTTCCTTTATTTCTGCGTAGGCTAATTCCTTCCGACGCATTTCGGACAACCTTTGACCTTCTTCCTGGGTGAGCCTTTAAGCATCAAATACCACACCAAACAATTGCTTGCATTTGAAAGTTTTTGACCTCTAGTGGCCGCCCTTATGGGACATCCTTTTCTGAGGCATGCTGGAACTTGTGGTGTGATAACAATTCAATCCCTCTGGTGGGTGATGCTTCTGATGTATTAAAATAAAGTCAATTGCTGCTCACCGCTGCTCCCTCGCATCCCTATTATCGAGGTTGCTGGATACCATACCAGAGTCAGTCTCTGGTAGCGCGCTGCTGAACCATTGATGTTTTCACTGACTCCAAAGACGGTTCAGATTATATATATTTTCATATATATGTACACAAAGCAACATAACACACACACATATATGTATATTTATAGATAGATATGTTTTTCTTTGTCTAATTCATCTATGTGAATTTGTTAAATAGTGCATTTTTATTCGGTATTGTAGAAAATTAGGGGTTTTAGGTGAGTAGAGTATCAAATTCAATTATTTTGTTTTATCTTTCTTATTATGAAATTTACATTTAATGTAGTTGGTTATAAATAAATTAATGTTATTTCTTTTTGGGTTGGTGGTTATTTTGGGGTAATGGATGGTTAATTTGTTACATTCTATTTTAATTTTTTTTAATAATGTTGCAAATTTACTATATTTAAATAATGTGAATGCAGACATGTTATTTATAGTTTGTATTTTATTTTAGAGATGTACTGTATGTTTGTGTACATAAATACATTTATTTCTTAATGCAAATATATTTTGATAGAATAATTATATTATTAATTTATCTTAATTCTATATTTAACAAAAATATATTTTATACAAGCATTTGTAAATTTTTTAAGTTTAAAATGATATTTAATTAAATGCATGTAGTATTTTAAATATACATTGCCTTTTCCAATGTCTACATTTAGTTTTTGGGTATTTTTGCTATTTTAATGGTAATTTCAAAAGTCTATATTATTGTTATCTATTTATTGGTGACAGATATTTTTAAACGTTTGATATTTTTATGTAATGATATTTTGGTTATTTTAATTATAAATATAGGGATGTCTATATTATATTATGGGTGTTAATATTTTGGGTTCAATACTTATATATGTCGAATTGTTGTATCAATATCCATTTAGGTGTAAATTAGGGGTTCCAAAACCATTTTAGAACCTTTACAATTGCTCGATAGTCTACTACTTTTGAAGCATTTAGAAAATGTGGCTGTTAAGTCCTTGAAAACTTTTATGGTGATCTCCTTTTCTTTGCTGCCCCCCTTTAAACTATCTCTACATATGCCTTACTAGCAGGCTACTGATGTGGACGTTAGCCAATCCTTCTATCAAATTCACTCCCATAATCTCATAAACTCCAAAAGTAGAGCTTGAAGCTTTATAAGATTATGCATGTGTCACTTGAACATGTGTTTGAGTGTATTTCATGTGGGTTGCAAATGTGCACATTGTATCTTTTATCAGGCATAATTCAGCCTTATGCCTGGAATAATCTTTGTGAATTACATTTTAATGCCCGTTGCTTTACATAAACCATTTGCACTCAGAAGTAATTATGAAATGTACTCTTCACAATAATTTAGACTTGCACAATTACTCTCAAGTCTCCTTCCCATGACGTTTTTAGCTACCACATATACCTGCGACTAAACCCATGAACATAATTTTCTTCATCAAGTCAAGCAGGACAAGCAGGACATGCCAAACAATGTTTACTACCAGCTCCTGCCGACGGAACTTTGTGTGCATCCAGAGTACAATCATAATGTTACTCAATGCACCACACATCAGTCACAAGTTTCCTGTGTCTGCTCTGTTCTGCTCCCATTCTGGAACTTTGCCTTACTAATTAATTTGTTTTTAAATTTGTTATTTGATTTTTCACAAGTAATGCAAAAATACAAAAACAACACCGCATAGAGGGAGGGGCTTTGTCAATCCAATACATGGTACATCAGAACATGCAAGTAGAACTATGTGCAAGAATGGGATGATGGGATGCTGGGAAGTTGTCAGTGTACAAATCTCTCGGAATCCAGCAGACAGGAGGCAATACAGGAGATTCAAAGAGTAGAGCCCATAGAGCAGGCAGTGAGCGTAAGAGCTAAAATGTTCAACTTGAGTCGTCGGCCTCTAAGGTGAGGAGATAGTCTTGCAGAGGTTGCCAAACATCCTCAGGCCAAGAGGTGAGGGGCTGTATTTGTCCAAAATCTTCACTAATTTTGTTGCAATACGACATGGACTTGAGCCTGGCAGAGTTTGTGGGGATATGATTACTGTCCCATTATAGAGCCAGTTCCCGATTAGTGAATAATAATGCCACAGATGTAAATCTGCGTGCAGCTTTGGGGATGTCATAGGCATACCCCAGTAGTGCCATCGCAGATGCAAGCAAAATTGTGGAGTCTATCATTGTGGATATGAGAGCGAAAATAGTGGTCCACTAATGACCTATGAGAGTGCATTACCAGGTTAAATGTGCAACTCAGTAATTAATTATATACTCATTTAGACATTTCCTTGAACATTTCTCTACTGGCATTGACTATATTGGACCTCTTTAATAGCATTTTATTAGAGGACTCTAACCTAAGCCATATTGAACAGTTAAGCCTATTTTATCCTGGTAAGGGTATTATTGATTGTTTTATCCTCAAATTATTTAAGTAAGCACATCCTCATTATTTGAGGGAATTTCTTGATATTTGTGTGTTGTTACTTGCACACTATCCATTTCCTCTGTCAGAGAAAATCTTTGAGCTTCAATGTTGAGCTTCAATGAGCTGCAATACAATGAGCCAAAGGTATCTCAGAAAAACCCTGGTTCACCTCTGTGAATAACTGAGGCTAGGTCCCGTGGGAGTTCCTGTAAAACTAATTATCTTTAACTCCCCTCTTCCATGTACCATTCTATACCAATAGAGCCCTTTGTGTTCAACCAGACATCATTTCCATAAAAAAGGCATCCACTTTGCTTTAGTCTTACATCTGTGTTCACTTTCTCTGTGTACAGAACTTCCTAGGAGGGATCTTTTCAGGGGAGGCTTTTTTTTTAATTTCAAATCATTTTTATAAAATTTTCAAAAAATAAATAAATAATGATAAACACAATGATAAGATGATAAACATTGGCAACATGATAGAGAACATACAAATCATAAGAAATACAAAGTAAATAGTAAACATCAAAACAACATATTTTCACTACATGTACTTTCTAATGGCTTTAATGTAATGGCCCTTGACATTGCATGCCGAGTTGTGGCCTTATGGCATCGGCTACATTAGGTGAGTCATGGACATCCCCTGGCAGTGAACGGCAGTGTGCCTCATCTGAGTGTGCTTTCATCGATGTGAGCAGTGCCTGACCTCGAAATTGTGAGAACTACACATCTGACACCAATGTGGAACTGTATTTGTGCGCCAAAGCACAACATGGTGAATGGCAGGAGCTCATGGCCATTGCAAAATGACATTTTGGAGTCTGTTTCTGTGTTGTGCCCTTATGGTGACTCGATATGTGACTGTGATAACATGTTGAGATGTACATCTTTTTCACTTACAGGGTCTAGGTATGCTCACAGGGATCTGTATGTCAGGTTACACGGAGGCACGGGCAAGCTATTTGGCTGTGTGGACATCACGTGGGTCATTAAGGCCAAGTGTGCATGTTACCATGCATGATTTGATTTTTGATTTAAGGTTGCACATGCAGACTGCTCAGGGTGGTGTGCAACATGGGGGTATAATCATCTTGTTTTGTGCTTTGCTTGCATATGATGTTCGTGTGTATGGCACTAAACAGAGCCTACGTCTCTGTCTCTTGCAGCATCTACAGAGGGCACAGAAGGACAGGGGACGGACACCAGTGGTGAGCCATCTTGCTCGACTGCTATACATAATCTCACTGACACTGATGTGACAAGCGCCTCGGAGGGGGACAGGAGTGCCCTTGAGGAATCAAGCCCAGAAACACCAACCTCAACGTCATCTGACGCCAGCGGTGACTCCTCAATGTTGGCGAGCACAGGGAGTGATAAATCTGCCTCCTCTTCCACCACACATCATCCAGTGCCCTCCCTCCCAGCTACTTCCACTAGTGCTGCACATGCTCGCAACAGTGAAATGGGAAGAGTGTCCTTCCCCCCCAGGCCCCACTGCCCCTGCCTCCCCTGCTGCCCTCAGTGTTGAGGCTGTAGACCTTTTGCGCCAGCTGTGTGTGGGTCAGACAACTCTCCATGACAAGAAGTTCATGGAGGGGATTCATTCTGACGTGGGTGGGCTGCACAGGACTGTCCAACCCTTTGTCCTCCACAGTGATGGCAGCCATTCAGCTGTCACAGGCTCAGAGTCCGGCTCCAGTCCCTTCGGCAACCCCCTGACAGTGGCTACATCTGACGAGAGTGAACACACACCACAGGCTCTAGGAACACCACACGCAGCACACAACAGCAGCACCCCAAGCGGCCCAGAGCGCAGACACCATCCCCCAAACAAACAAAAGTCACACAGGAGCGCAAAGGCAAAAGCCCTTCAGATGACACTCAGGGGCATCAAACAAAGAAACAGGCCTCAGTCTTACATGCCTCAAAATTAGCCCCATCCAAGGACACTCCTGTCCCAAAATTGGCTCCCAAAGACAAGCAAACAGTTGCCGTGCCTGCTTTGAAGCTGATACCTGCTAAGAGTCCGCAGAAAAAGCCCTCTAAGGCAGATTCACCCACAACCTCAACTCCCACCCACACCCTTGTGAAACTGGGACAGGAGGACACTGTGGGGGGTTCACCTGGTCAACAGGGGAAGGAGGGGAAAAGGCAAGTCCAGGCCAAGCGTACCGCCAGATCCAGCAGATCCCCAGAGGAAGAGCCACCACCTGCACCTGATGCACCTTTGGTGGAGAGTGTGCCTGTTGTGCCCGCCTCACTTCCCACTCCTACCATGACAATTATTCCCTATTGACTCCCCAAGAAGTGGAGAGGCAGCCCTCCACATTCTCCCTCACACACTGTGTCTCACTGAAGCATGTCTCCCCCTCCAAGTGCCACCACACTACCTGGTCCAAGCATCCCTCCAGCTCAGACAGCCACTGATGCCTCTTCCTTAGCTAGTCCTCTCACTCCCAGTTTCAGTCCTCCAACTGTGCCCGACAATCAGCCACCTCCCAGTTTGACTGACAGCCAAGTCTGAGGCAATGTCCCTCTCCCACACCTATCTCTCCCACAGTGGTGCCTGGACTGCCCATTGTTATCCCCCTAGCTGTGTTGCTGACCATGGCAGTATACGGTGTCACCCATTCCCTGTGCAGGTTCAAATGCACACATGTGCCTCCTTTGCACTATGGACTGGCCACTGGCCTTGCTGTTTGTAATTTGGATGCCCATTCCATGTGCAGGTTCTCATGCACACATGTCCCTCATTTCTTCTATGGACTGGCCACTGGCCTTGATGTTTGTAATTTGGAGGCCCATTCCCTGTGCATGTTCTCATGCACACATGTCCCTCGTTTGCACTATGGACTGGCCACTGGCCTTGCTGTTTGTAATTTGGATGCCCATTCCCTGTGCAGGTTCTCATGCACACATGTACCTCCTTTGAACTATGGACTGGTCACTGGCCTTGCTGTTTGTAATTTGCATGCCCATTCCCTGTGCAGGTTCCATGCACACATGTCCCTCCTTTGCACTATGGACTGGCCACTGGCCTTGCTGTTTGTAATTTGGATGCCCATTCCCTGTGCAGGTTCTCATTCACACATGTACCTCCTTTGAACTATGGACTGGCAAGTGGCCTTGCTCTTGTCAACTTTTGTGCTATTGCTGTGTATTATGTAATAAAGACCGTTACACCTGTTGTCTGCTTTGTCAGTGTCCTTGCTAAATAAAAGTTGTATGTATGGGTATGGTTTCATGTGACACATACTCTGTATGCCACTTTAACATTGCCAAGTGCTTGTTTTACTTTTTCAGAGTTTGCCAGAGGTGACAGGTACTTTAGTTCTTCTGGACTCTGAGGCCTGAGGGTGCAATGATGGTTGTTTGTAATGATCTACTGTTATCCCAATCATTCTATGGTCAGGTTTGCTAAATTGTACACATGTCATGTTCGGATGCAATACCAGCACAGAGGGGAATTCTATCCACAGGATTACATGAGAGCTGGCCAGGGTCCAACATATCTGTGTGATCTTTCTTAATGTGTGAACAGCAGTGTTGATGTGTGGTCATCTTGTGATGTCCTGTCTTCCTAGTCACATGGGTACATTTGTATGTGTGCACTTGAGTGGTCATGAAGTGTGAAGGGGTGACTTGGTCAGTAGTGCTGATGTGTGTGTGCCCCTGCAATGCCAACTGCACACATGCATGACCCAAAAGCTGAGTACCTGTTTGTTTCAATTGTCTGCCATGTGCTTCAGATTGTGGGCACATGTAGGAGTTGTAGGTTGGGCACTGTGCAGTGTGTTGGTGTGTCCTTGCACTCCTGGGGGACACCTACTTGTTGTAGCTGCCAGTTGTGAGCATGCAGAGTGTGTGACTACCAGGTCTGTGTTGTGTTTTGTTGATCAGCCATGTGTGTTGTTACTGCTTGTGCTCACTGTGCAGACCTGCTCAGCCACACTGACATTATTTGTGAGTTTTCTCATGCATTGCTGTCACTTGACCCATTTTTGGCTCCAGTATGGTATGTGGGATGTGGAGTCATACCATTCCATATCTGTGCTTCTGATGCCTACCAAATGTGAGTGACTCCTCTATGTGTGTGTGTACAGTACACTCCTGACCTGTCCACTACTGACGTACACACCACTTCAATCTCATGCCACCTACCCCTTGGGTTGCCAGTGTGTGAGCCTCCCCACCACTTCATTTGTTACACTATGCTTTGTGGTGCTGATCTGTGCACAGGACCAATGTGCCACTCAGGACAGTTTCCCAAATAGTTATGTGTGATTTGCTTGGACTGGTTTGCAGTCATGGTTGCTCATGTGCAGTGCAAATGTTTGTGCTGCACAGTCGTCTGGTCATGTTGTTTGCACCTGTGTGTCCCTGAGTTGTGCATCTGTGGGTGTTGGGTTAGCTGTATGTGTGTTTGCTGAGGGACTGCTACCCTTCCTGAGTGTGATGTTGTTTGTGTGCTTTGCTGATTTGTGTGGTGGGAGTACATGTTGTGACACTGAGATGTGTGTGCTACTGATTTGGTTGGTGCGCACACACTGCTTGGCCTGCATGCAGTGTTGTCAGTGTATGTTGCCTTGTACTTGCCAGGGGTGCATCCCCCTGATGTCCAGCTGAATTTGCAATGTGATGGATTGGCATGTGCATCTGTTGTATTTTTTTTGTGGATGTATGCAGTGTTTGGCCTGTGTTGGCTCTTTCTGCTGACAGATGCCCTGTGTGTGTGATGTTCTATTTGCATGACATTGTGTGTGAGTAGTTTGTGAATTGTGATACATTCTGATGTGTGTTGCAAGTGTAGTGTGCATTACGTGTGTGTCTGTCACATGCAGCAAGGTGTATTCTTGTTACTGGGCTTTTTTTGAGTGCACAATGGTGCAATGTCCTCCTATATTTGAGCTGTCACTTGTCAGGATTGTGCATGTGCATGCTTGTGGTACACTATGACACCATGTTGACTTGATGGGTGGTGTGATGTCTCTGAGTTAGCTTATTGTCCCATTGATCCCAGTTTGTGTTCATGATTGTTTTGAGATGATGCAATTCTTGTTTGTGTTGGGTATGGTGTCTGTGCATTGGTCCTGGGTGACAATGTTGTGTACTCCTGTTCTGTCTGGGGTTTCATTGCCTTTTCATTGTTTGGGTGGCCATTTGTGGGCTTGTTGGACTTTTGTGGATGTTGTTTGTGAGGTTTGTGTTTGGCTATTGTTTTGTGTCAGCATTGGTTCAGGCATCCCTGAGTGTGTGTGTGATGTTTGTGGATGCACCCCAGGGAGTGTGATTGGTTGTCAGTGAACTCACAGGACATAATTTGCACCATTCTGTGTGTTTAACACTGGTGTTGAGTGTTGCAGGTGTGAGGTGGGTAGAGGAGGGCTCAAGTAAGTTGAGACAGATGTGTGACTGATCACTGTTTGACTTCAGACACTTCCTATCATTCCTGTGCCTATGCATGGCTTGCCTTGATGTCTCCCTGAGTTGTTGCACGGAGGTCACTTTGGTTTAATTTCACTCACTGTGCCACCCATGTCTGATTTGATGGCCTGAGGGTGGTGTGATATGTTCCTTCTCTTGCATGTGATGTTCACATGCTTTGTGGCTTGCTCCATGGCTTTCCAGCACTGTCCACTTCACTTTTGGCTAGCACATTTATTGTCCTCCATTGCTGCTGACATCTGGTATGTGTATGTGGCTGTGCGTCAGTATGGGTTTGTCTGAGTGATTTGACAGGCAGTGCGGACAGTTCAGTGGATGTTCATATGCATTGTGAGTCTTCATTTTGTGATTAGACTCAGTTTGCTTGACATGCTTCTGCGCAGGGTGTTCCTCTTCACCCCCACCTTCTGAGACAGGCTCCCTGGTTGTTCAAAGTTTTATGAAAGGAGTAGAACTGAAGCTCCTTGTCTCCCTGGCCCATGGAGGTGGGAAAAGACCTAAAAAATGAGGTTGTAATCAATTTAATAATTATGAAGAACCTTGCACCTCTCACCTACCTCTTCACCACAGAGACATTTTAAGGAATGAGTAAAGTGGGCTATGGCCCAGGGCCCCAGCCTTTAAGAGGCCCCCCTTATAGAGCCAGCTCTGTTCTATGAAGAGTCGTACCCTAACAATCTTCAATAATTCTTAAATAGATTGTTTTTTAAATACTGATTTCCTTTAATTTATTTTTAATGTGGGTAATTTGTGAGAGTCTCTTACAGGCATTTTGCAGAGCATTTTTATCTTTATGCTTCATTCAACATCCACAAAAAAACGTTCTTTTAGATCAAAACAGGACCTCACATTTGAGAAATGGGTGTCACATAAATTATTTGCAGTAATATTAATTAGCTGCTGCTGTTTTCCAATATTGAAAGCACAGGTGACTATCCCTGAATATTAGATGTAAACACGTTTAGAAGTTGGACAAGTATGCCTGCCCACTATCAGTGACCTGGTCAAAGAGGGCATGAAGGAGCTGATATTGGATCATACATTCCCAACAGGGCCCCCCAAAATCCTTAAGATGTCCTTGCTTCCCCAGTCCATGACATCTTTGACTCAGAGAGAATGGCGGAAAATGTAAATTTGACATTTCTTAAATTCATGTCAAAACTTTATCCTGTGGTTGATGATAACTTTGGATTGGTAGATAAAAGTCTAGTAAATGAACTGCTGTCAAATCTGACAAAACTTCTTTCTATATTAGTAAAACATATGACTCCAACTCCTGAAAACTGTAAAGTAGAGTCAACACTAAAGGACGTTTATGCAGATCCCATGCTATCAAAGAGAGCTGGAGTATATACAGCATATATGGCAGAATCCCTGAGAAAAATGTTGCCCTCTGTATTTAAGATCATGCAAAGAAAGCTGACTGATCTGAAGTTCTGTCAGCCATGGAAGATCAAGTTGAATATTTGACAAACATAGCATTTGATTCTATCAGGGCTGCTGCATTTGCTGGGGGTTTAGCCACATCTGCCACACTCAACATGTGGGTGCCTGATTGGAAATGTGATGCAAACTAAAAGTATTGCCTCTTACATATGCCGTTCGGAGGAACTATGTTTTGGGTTCAGGCCTGGATAGCGTAGTAAAAACAGCATTTGATAGTCACAAAATCCTCACCCTTTCCAATGCAGAATCATACATTTTAATCTTCATGCCAGTTTAAACCATGATCAGTCCTTCCTGGTGGAAAGGAGGACATGTCTCGCTTTCAGCCACTGCTTAGTTGTAAACCTCCCTCTTCCTGACTGGAGGTTTTGTCCACTACTTGATGTTCTGGAAGGTAGAAGTACTTGTCTCTTTTATTCTACTGAAAATATAGTATCCAGACTTTGGGTTCAAAATGTGTGACCCAATGGTTATTTTCTAGATTTCATTTTTGTTCTTTCAGATTCAGGGTTACAAATTGCATTGGCCAAATAATTTTGTAAAGAAGGCAATGTTGGCAGAGGGAATTCAATATCTACTGTCCAAAAGGGCTATTGTTCCTGTCCCACCAGAAGAGATTGGCTATGAAAACACTACTATTCAGTAGTTCAGTCTAGTGCCAAAATGGCAGTGGAGAATTCAGATTGATCACTGCCCTAAACTGTTTGAATCAATGATTACACCTCTCCTTCATAATGATTTTTATTCAGCATGTTATAACAATGGTGCTCCCGAGCAATCTTCTATCCTTTCTGGTTACAAAAGACGCTTCTCTCCATGTCCCTCTACATCAGTTCATTGTATTGCCTTTTCTGATTGAAGTGAGTGCTGAGCGCCTTTACCAAGATATTGGGTCCAATGGTGAGGGAATATATATCTTGTCATACATCAACAACTGACTGATTCCCATTGTGGTATTTGGCAGAAGCAGCAACAAAGAGTGTAGAAAATTTACCTTTTCTGCATGGTCACCCAAGATTTTTCATGTTTTTCTGGATCCTATTTTTGCTGCTAATCAGTGCAAAAGTGCTTTTCCAAAGGTCCTAAAATTGTATTGGTGAAATTAGCTTTACCCAATAAGTCCATCTAACTGCTCTTTGAGACAATGATAGATGGAATGGAAAATGCACTAAAGGCGTTGAAGTTAAATGTCACATATGTGATGCAGTGCATGTTTACTCCACCCTCAAGTAGGACAAACATATGTGTCTGCCAGGAGCACCACTATGCTCTGGCTGGGCTCCAGATCTGGAACACCCACCCTTGGTTGGGAGAGTTATTGGCTCCAGCTTAGAGGACAATAGTCTGCCCCTGGCCCAGGAAGAGCAGATAGGTGTTAACTGCTGACCACTTAGAGAATTATCGATCTGAGAGGGGACATGAACAGTTAAAGAAAAAAAGCATTTGTGAAACGGTGTGGTGTAATGGCCTGAGCTGTCGACTTCGGAGCTGGTGGTAATCAAGTTCAAGTTTCTGTGCTGGTGTCCACATCCTGTGATTTTGAGCAAATCACTTAATATCCATGTGCCTACAATTCAGCGTCATGAAACCCTTACAGGTGATTTGCCATGCTTTACAAATCCTCGATTTATTTATTTATAAAGCTCTGCCTCTTTTGACTTCGAGATGCCAGGGAGGGCGTATCCAATTCATTAACAGGACACTACTAGGTATTCTGGGTTCAGTCACAGTAAGGAAAACCCCAGTTTCGACCCTGTCAGGTATGGAGGGAACTCATCTAAATAAGACAGTGGTTAAGGGGCTGAAGTTAGGACTGCCTAATGACTGAAGGATGTAATTTTACAGTAAAGCAAATAGGAAGTGGGGGCCTGCAAGAAAATAATTAAGACTGGGTGGCACAATTTGGCCAGCTGCTAGCTAGTACCAAGATTAAATGTGGTGCCTCAACCACAACCTCCTCAGAACATATCTGGACCTGGCACCTCAACCACAAATTCCTGAGAACATCCTGGGACCTGGGAGGACTCTGCCTGTAGAAGGCTGTGCAGGAAGATGACTACTTGCTCCTGCAAAAAGAAGATGACTACATCAAGGGCTCAAGAACCTTATAAAGATGCACCTTCATAAGAAGTTGATGGAAACTACACTTAATTGGAGAGAAGATGGCATGAAGGGCCAGCTGGCTCTCGGCCATAACAACAACTGTCCCATTATAAATCCATCAACAATTAATAAATTGAATAACAGGCTCCGTGAAATCATGGCAACTCTCTACTTTTACCCATGGTGCAGTAATTGTCAGGCAGTTTACACCACATCTATAAACATGACTTGTAAATTCTTGATGAGCCCGTCATAGCAGAGCTGATGTGTGAGACTGTAATCGTTTCCATGCGTTTACCAGTGGTCCTGTATCATTCATCATCACTATAAATATGCACCTCCACACAAAGTTGATGATAACTTGTTTACTGGAGAGAAGACGGTAGCCCGCTGTAATATTTGTACATCTATCTACCAATTCCATACACAGAATCCACATCACAATTGCCAAGATGGTAGGGGAAACACAAGACTGCCAAACAAAGTAGGTTATACTGGCAAAGGAAGACAAATACCCAACAGACTCCTGAATCCATGACACTCAGACACTGTAACTGGGTAAAGTGGTCAGCCTCCTGTTTACCTGCTTTAGGGGTACAAAAAGCAGAACTACTGGCTTCAAGAGGGTCCAGCTGAAAGATATCCTATAGAGAGACCCGGTGTCTTGAAACCTGCCCTGAGGAGCTGCAGGCTGCAAAACTGATCAGATGGAAAGTTTCCAAAAGTTGGAAAAAAGTGACTCCACCTCCGGACGTCTGAGACAAGGCAATGAAACTCGCCCAGGGAGTATGCATTCAAGGTGGGCAAGAAAACAAGATTTACTATCCTTGAAGTTCTTTGCCACACTGAAAACTGGTTCCGCTGGACCTCGTAATGAAGGTATCTGCCTTGTAGAGCCCCGCCTGGATTTAGGTTTCAGCCTTGCCCCTCTGGAGGATTTTGTCTTCCAAAAGTTTGAAATTAAAGCATTCCACCAGGTCAAGGTAGCAAATCTATATGACCCGTGAAGCAACCACAAAGGTTACAAAATCTAGGGTCCACTCAGAGCTTCTGGCATCAAAACCAATCGCATCAGCTGGAGCTCGTGACAACGTATCCAACGAGATCGATACTTACTGGCCACAGCGTTGGACATTGCCCAGGTGGAAAATTTTGACTTCCATTTCAGAGACTAAGGGTCATATTTAGAGTTTGACAGATGAGCTACTCCATCAAAAGGTGGCGCATACCCCAACAACCTGTGTTACAAGTGCTATAGGCTATATTTAAGTCTGGGGGTGAACTTTGCTCTGCTCGCGGAGTTTGCAGGAGTTTTCTGCACTCTGTGTTACGTGGAGCACGCAGAGTTTTTCTCCTCACTCACATTCGTCAACATCAAGTTGGCGAGCCCGAGCAAGGTTTATCCACCTCCTGGCGAGATTTTTCCTCGTTCGCGATCGTCAACGTCAAGTTGGCGAGTGCGAGCGTGGAAAATCAACCTCCCAACAAGATTCCTCAACGCGGGCGGTCAGATTTCTCATTGCGAGTGGTCACGTATGCTCACGACTGCTCGTGTTGACAAATTGTTCGTTTGCAAGGCGAAAGCTGCTGCTCGAGTAAAAAACCTACTCGAGCGGCAGAAAGGAAGCAGCGCCCGCTTGCATTGTGCATGGTGTCATTCGCGATGATTGGACAGTGCGTACAAGCACCTGGTGCTACAAGTCACAGTGAACGGCATATATCTAACACACTCCGCCGCTGGCAGAGCTCTGCGTAGCGCAGTTGAGTTTTTTTGTACTTCGTGGAGTTCCTCGACTCCACGGAGCCTTAGCCATAATGCACTTGAAGTGAGTGCCCATAAGCCAAACTCTAAATAATATCCTAAATCGGTTGAATTGGAAGACATGATTGGTGTATTTGACCTTGTCAAATTGCTGTTGACCTGAAATCACACCTAGGTCTCAGTGATCCACATCAACTTTTGATTTGTGCTGTACTTTTTCTTGGCCTTTTTTGCTTTAAAACTTAAAAAGATTCATATCTCTGGTTTCCCTTTACCTATGTGAGTGATCTTGATGTATTTTTAATAATTATTTTTTCTCTGTTTTTCTAAATTGGTTTATTGTGTTGTGTTTTTTACTTTAAAATTGTTGGTATTGCTGGAACATAAAAGACGTTTCTCTGGGATTTGCCTGCTGCTTGTGCCATTGCAAATAGAGGATAAGAAGATATTATTCTAAGAAGTGTGATGTGAGCTAACCAGAGTGGATTTATTTGGTTAGTAGTGGGTACTTCCATCCAAAATGAATAACCCCATTCCTTCTGAAGAGCATTTGTAAAGTGTTAATCAACATGAGTATACAGTTCCTATGAACAAAATGGGGTAGTGTGTATCTAGGAACAGAATTTATCCCGTACCTAGATGCAATTTCCCCCATTTCTTTCATAGGAACTGAAGACTCTTGTTGGTTTATGAGTCATATTTAGGAGCACGTATGCTGGACCTAGATGCTCTGGGTCCCTCTTCCCTTTGAAAATATCTGTAAAGTGTTAACCCTACATGTTCTAAAGATAACTCAAAAAGAGTCACATTTGATTATATCACAGATAATGGATTTAATCCATGAACTTTTCAGGACAGGTGCAGGGGCGTAATACAGGCCCCTCAGCACAGGGGAGCCCCAAACCCTATTGGTGGCCCCCAGACCTTCAGGGAGCCCCCATTCAGCCCAAGGTAAATGAATATCTGTGAGATTTCTTTTTTTTATTTAATGTTGGGGTTTTTCAATGCAGAGAGAGACACAAGCTACAGAGATGCAAATCATGCCAGAATATAGTGCAAATCAGTCTTGTGGTTCACTCAAAGCACATGATGGTAATTAGTACAATTTGTGTATCTCTCTGGCAGAATTAGGAGGGAGGAGGGAAAAGGACAGAGGGGAAGGCAGCAAAGCAGGAAGACATGCATGTAGGGGGATGTAATGTCATATTGACTCTACTCAAGTCCCTTAGAGGGTGAGCCCTGGGCTCTACAAGTAATGAATTCAGGCATGAACAGTGAAGGCACCATGTGCTACATGGGAGTGCGGTGCCCCATATGTGACACTTGTGTCTGCAGCGGGAGTTCCCTCCCCCTCCATCATGTTCAGACGCCATATGAGTTAGGAATTCTGTAGGATACAGCTAGTAATGCACAAAACTGTGCCTGCAAGCAGTAGTACATAGGTCCATATAGAGCGCCCCCATTCCACCCTGCTGAAAGCGGAGCGTAAGTATCTTCCCGCCCAACCAAGCGCTACCAAATGTGACCTGAGCTGTCTTTGGAAGCACAGCAATAGGAACGGATGGTTAAGAAACAAGTAGAGTAATCTGGGTGAAATAACCATCTTAGTTTTGGCCAGGATGCTGGTCATTGATATCGGAAGCTCCAGGTTTCCAGCTGCCCTTCCAGCCAGGTCATCAGATGACCATAGTTGTACCGCCAAAGTTCATCAGGGTCGCAACTCAGCAAAACCCAAGATATTTCACAGGCTTGGCCGCCCACCCCAACAGGAACTCTGAGGGAAACTCCTCCATTGCCACAGTGAGTGGGAACATTTCTGATTCCACCCAGTTTGTGGTTATGCCAGATATCCCCCCAAATCCAGGCAATTTCCTAATCAATGGGTCTTAATTGTCACAGGGATTCTTGACATATAAGTTGACGACATCTGCGTACATGTACACAAGGGCAGCGCGGAGTGTAAAAGCCATGCCACTTTGAGAGTGGTGTTGTCGGAGTCGGGCCATGAGCGGCTACATATCTATGGCAAATAAGATGGGCAATAGGAGGCCCCTGTGGCGGGTGCCGCACAACACAGGGAATTGACCTGGAGGCACACCACAGGCTGTTGATACAGAGCGGATAGGGCCATTCAAGTGAATCGAACTCTATGGTAGCGTCGAAGAAAATCACCACTGTACTAAGTGTGGTATCAATAGTGTGTAGCATTGCAAAGAAGGTGCGAAGATTGTGGGCAGTCGATTGTCCCAGGACGAAGCAATATCTGTGAGATTTGGGAGACTCAGGCATCATCACATTCTTCATGTCAATTTGCATTTTGGCATTGGACAGGTGGAAGGTGTTCGAACTGGACTACAGGGCGATAGTTCTAAAATCATCTCTCTTCTCTTTCCTGCATTTCAAGTCATTCCTAGTCAGTTCTTGTTAGAGGTTAATAGGACATATGTCTGTAAGAAATTGGGTTATTAGCTGGAAGGGGTGGGAGTCCCACTCAAATAATAAACACAATCCTTGTCAGGTTGAACCACAAAAGCCACTAAATAAACATGTGCTTAATCCTCTGGTAACTTGGCACAAAAACAGTCCAGCTTACCTTAGAAGCAATGTATAAAGCATTTATGCAGCACTTAAATAGTAATTAAGTGAAACCACAACACACAAAAAATCAACCTAATTAGAAAGGTAGAGCAAAATTCAATAAATAAAATGTCACCAACATGACAAAAATTTAGTCAGCAGAACTGGAAATTTAGTTAAAATTTGTGTCATAAAGCACAAAGCACCACTTGTGGATATCTGGTTGTGCTGAACTAGGCCAAAGTCATAGGTTCAGACCAATTGCGATGGAGCATGTGTCGAGTATAGGGATTAGGTTCATCCAGGAGAAGTTGTTACATTCTCTGAGTCCAAGTCTATGCAAGGAGCTGCACCCAGATCTTCAAGTTGGTGGAGCTTTGCATTCGTGGGAGACACAAGCTGTACTATTTGTTACGAAGAGCAGATCGCCAACAGAACTTCATGTTGGCGGAGACGCAGCCATCAGCACTAGCGCGAGGAGCCCACTACAGGTCAAAAAGAGCTCAAAAACTCTGCATTTTCACCTAGAGTTTCATTTTGAAGCAGGGGGAGCGCACTTTGATGCCAGCCTATGGTCTAGCACCTGGGGGTATCTTCTTAAGGAACAGTACTCCATTCACTAGATGCCAGCAGAGTGGCTCAGACAGGTTCTGTCATTGCTGGTCAGCTGGACAGTTGCAAGTAAGGTCTCTGGATGCTTGTTGTGTCCCTGTAGCTCAAACAGGAGGTGAGCCAATAGACCCTTGGAGTCATTTCTGGGGATCCTCGGTTAACGGCAAGAAGGTCTGGTCTTTCTTCTTCAGACAGCTAGGCAATGCTCTAAATATTCTTCCACAGGTCCAGGAGTGTTCTGATGAGGGTCTCTGAGGGCTCCATTATTATACCAAGTTCCAGCTTCTGTGTTGGAGGCAGTTTGTGACCTACACCTAAACTAGTTCTGGCCAGTTCTTTCCCTTTCCCTGGGATTGACTCCCATCTGTTTAGCGGGACAAAGACAAGGGCAAGCCTGTAGTCAGGTTCTGCTGTAGGTAGAGTTCTTTGTAGTGTAATCAGGGCCAAGCACAACTCACCCACAGCCATCGTGTCATGAAGACCAACTTGTTACATATCTTGGCCTCATTTCCCCCTATGTCTGGAAAGAATACAAAGCACACCCTACTGGACACTGGCAGAAAGGCCAATTTGATTGAGGTACTTTCGAAAAGTGGAATTTTCAGAACAGTAACTTAAAATCTGACTTTACCATTAAAGACGACATAAAATGATAATTCAAATGAGTGGAAGAATTATTTCTCTCTCTGTTTCCGAACTGAAGTTATCACTTATTAAGTGAAAAAAGGTAACCCAGTGTTAATCTATGGGAGATATAGCCTTGTTACAGTGAAAAATTACTTTAGGAGTGTTGCACTATAAGGACATGTAAAACTTAAGTACACATGTCCTACTTTTTAAATACCATACTCCCTGCCCTAGAAGCCTTTAGTATTGCAAAAAACTGTTGTTCTCGTTAATTATAAACTGGATTAAATGGTCAAATAAAGCAACAATAGCCAAGTACAAATATACTGTTTCAAAATACGAAGGAAGAAAATTAATTGTCTCCATCAGAGCTCGCAACAGATAAGGACCAACAAACACCCAAAGTGTTTAAAAGGAGGAAAATTGCTAATTCGGGCAACTCAGAAGGAGTAACCCGAGAAGGAGCGACACAAGTGCTGCCCGGAGGCGTGCCCAGTGGCCAGAATGAAGAAAATCTCTTTGAGGAAGCGAAACAAAATTGCTGAATTCATCTCCCAATATAAAGCTTTTTTGAATATAGCAAGTTGGCGTAAAGGCAGAGGTAAAGATGCCCAGGTTAAAATGCAAAGGTGGGAGACCACAGTCATCTCCACATGAGGCTCGCAGGAACAGAGTTGCAAGTGTTTGTCTTGCGTACTTGTCAATGTTCGAAGAGGCCATTAAAAAGATATAAAAGTACAATTCAAATGAGTGGAAGAAGTATTTCTCAGTCTGTTCCTAAACTGAAGTTCAATCAGGGAATTGTAATCAATCAGGGAATTGTAAGCGCGCTACTCACCCGTGAGGGTCTCAAGGCGCTGAGGGGGGGAGGTCCTCAGATCTGTTTAGCCGAAGAGCCAGGTCTTGAGGGTCTTCCTGAAGGTGTTCAGGGATGGGGCGCTTCTGATGTCCGCCGGTAGCTCGTTCCAGGTCTTGGCTGCAATGTGAGAGAAGGATCTTCCGCCTGCTCTGGCTCTGTGGATGCGTGGGGTTTTGGCCAGTGCAAGGTTGGAAGATCGGAGGTTTCATTTGGGTATGTGGAAGTTGATTCTGTCATTGAGGTATTTGGGTCCGTTGTTGTGTAGACATTTGTAGGCGTGAGTGAGGATTTTGAAAGTGACTCTTTTCTCCATGGGGAGCCAGTGGAGACTTCGTAGGTGTTGACTGATGTGTCTGTGTCGGGGGATGCCGAGGATGAGTCTGGAGGCGGTGTTCTGTATTGTCGGGAGTTTGCGGAGTAGGGACTTGTTGATGCCGGCGTAGAGTGCGTTTCCATAGTCCAGTATGCTGGTGATGAGTGCGTGGGTGACAGTCTTCCTTGACTCAGGGGGGGATCCACTTGATGGTCTTACGGAGGATGCGAAGGGTGTTGAAGCAGCTGGAGGTAACAGCGTTGACCTGTCGGTTCACGGTGAGTGATGAGTCGAGTACGATGCCGAGGTTCTTGGCATGGTCTGAGGGGGTAGGTGGGCTTCTGAGGGCAGTCTGCCACCAGGTGCTGTCCCATGCAGAAGGGTTGGTACAGAGGACTTCTGTCTTTTCAGCGTTGAGCTTCAGGCAGCTGTTGGTCATCCAGATTGCGGCGTCTTGCATTCCTTTCTGGAAGTTGAGTTTAGCAGTGGTGGGGTCTTTGGTGAGGGAGAGGATGAGCTGGGAGTCGTCCGCATAGGATACGATGTTGAGGCCATGTTGTTGTACGATGGCTGCGAAGGGGACACAGTAGATGTTGAAGAGGGTGGGGCTCAGGGATGAACCCTGTGGGACTCCGCAGGTGATTTTTGTGGCTTCTTCCGGTGAGGAATGATCGGATCCAGTCCAGGCTGTTCCTTGTATGCCTGCTTCGTGTAGTCTGGCGACTAGTGTGCGGTGGGTGACGGTGTCGAAGGCCGCTTATAGGTCGAGTAGGGTGCAGATGTCATCTGTGGGGGCGAGTTGGTCGGTCTCTGTGCTGTGGTTGCTTTGGAATCCGGATTTGGACGGGTCGAGGATGACGTTCTCTTCAATGAATCGTGTCAGTTTCCTGTTGACTGTTTTCTCTGCAACTTTGGCTGCAAAGGGGAGGAGCGAGATTGGCCGATAGTTCTTGAGGTCAGTGGGGTCAGCTGTGGGCTTCTTGAGCAGAGGTCTGACTTCTGCATGCTTCCAGTCGTCTGGGAAGGTGCCTGTTTTGAAGGTGGTGTTGATGGTGCGTTGTAGTTCAGGTGCGATGGCGGCAGAGGATCTGTGGTAGATGTGAGGGGGGCAAGGGTCGGTGGAGGCCCCCGAGTGGATGCTTTTCATGGTCGAGGCGGTGTCTTCGGCTGTGATCGGTGTCCAGTTGGAGATGGTGGACTGGCTGGTGTTTCTGGGGGGCAGGGGCCGACTGTGGCGCCTGGTGGATGGTCGATGAAATTGTCGTAGAGGTTTTTGATCTTGAGGTGGAAATAGGTTTCAAGTTTGTCACAGAGGTCTTGGGATGGGGTGATGTCTGTGGCTTCGCTGCGTGGGTTGGTGAATTCTTGATAGGCACTGAAAAGTTCCTTGGAGTTGTTGGAGTTGGCCAGGATTTTGTTGTGGATGAAGTTCCTCTTGGTGGCTCTGATCTGGCTCTGTTTTTGGTTGTCTTGGTGTTTCTCCAGTTCTTCTCCATGCATCTGCAGGTGCGTCTGGCTTCTTGGAGAGCAGTGGTGAACCAGGCGGCTTTCCTGGGACGTTGTCTGTCGGGTTGCGTAGTGGGGCGAGCTCGTCTGCGCAGTCGGAGATCAAGGTGTGGAATTCTCTGGCTGCGTCGTTTGCGTCGGGTGCCCAGGTGTGGTAGTCTCGGGCGAGGGTGGAAGTTTCTCATCGGTAACCTTGCTCCAGTTCCTTCGTGGTGGGCGTGGGGCTGGTTTGGATGCCTTGAGTTTGTTGATGGCGAAGTGTACGCAGTGGTGGTCGGTCCATGGCGGCTGCGTTGTGTGGCTGAATTGGATGCTGTTTCCTGCCACGAAGATGGGGTCGAGGGTGTGATCTGCTCTGTGGGTTGGTCTGTCGGTTGTTTAAGTCCGATGCTGGTGAGATTGTCACCAAGGATAGTGGAGATGGGGTCGCAGGGGTTGTCGAGGTGGAAGTTCAGGTCTCCAATGAGTATGTATGTAGTTTGTTGAGGCGATGGCGTGGGGTGCGATAAAGTCGGTGATGGGGGTGGCAAAGGATGTTTGGGGGCTGGGGGGTCTGTAGACGAGGGTTCCTCGGAGTGTGGGTTTGGGGGTGGTCTGGATCTGGAAGTGCAGGTGTTCGGCGGAGGGGAAGGTTTCGCTGGAGGTGGTGAGGCAGAGGGCTTCTCTTGTGGGCGATGGCAAGGCCCCCTCCTGGGTGGTTGGGGCGGTCTTTCCTCTTGATCTTGTATCCGTCTGGGATGGCAGTGCTGATGTCGGGGGCGGAGGAGGCATTGGTTCAGATCTCTGTGAAGAAGGCGATGATGGGCGCGAGAGAGTCGAGTAGGTTCCAGATTTCCATGGCGTGTTTGTGTACGGAGCGTACGTTGAGGAGGATGCATTTTAGGGTGTCGCCGGTGCTGCCGTCGGCAGTGTTGGAGGCCAGGGTGGCTGTGAGGGTCTGGTGGCAGTGGAGGCAGGAGAATGGGCCGTGGGTCATGTTCGGCGAGGCCTGTTGGCATTCTCTAAGTCTTCCAGGGTTGAGTGCGAGGAGGGTGGTGGTGTCGTAGCGAAGGGTAGTGGGAGGTCCAGGGTTCCTGGTGCTGGTCGGGGTCGCGGACAGGCGCAGACGGGCTTGCCTTTGGTGTGCCAGTGGCACGACCGCGCAGTGGCCGCCATTAAGTAGGGGAGGTGGGAGGGAGGAGAGGCTGGGAGGCGGGAGAGGGGGAATTCCGGGGGGGAATTCCGGGGGGGAATTCCAGGGGGAATTCCCGGGGGAATTCCGGGGGGGAGGGGCCGCAGGGGCAGCAGCGGCAAAAGGCGAAAGGAACAAGCAGGCACGAGAAAATAAACACAGTGGTGGAATTAGAGCAAGACACAGATGGGCACAATAACAGTGGCACAACAGGGAAAAATTAAGAAAAAAAACGGCTGAGAAAGGTTCGGTGGTTGCAGGTAGTCTGGTCCCAGTTGGACAGCAGCCTCGAACCTCCCAAAGAGGAGGTCGGGTCTGGAGGCAAGAGACGGCACAGCAGAACTGGGGGAGAGAGTGGACCATTAATTGTAATAAGGTAACCAAGTGTTAGTCTATGGGAGAGAGAGCGTTGCTGCAGTGAAACACTACTTTAGGTATTTTTCACTCTCGGGACATGTAAAAATTTAAGTACACAAGTCCTACTTTTTAAATACCACCCTGCCGTAGGAGCAGTTAGAGCCTTCTTTAGGCGTGACCTATAAGTATTAAAAAGGAAGGTTTCGGCCTAGCAAAAGGTTTATTACTCCAGGCCAAAATGGCAGTTTAACACTGCACTACAGGCCACAGTGACAGGCCTCAGACATTTTTACAGTGGCTAGTTAGTGGGTGACACTATGAGGGCTACATCCCCCTAGTAGCAATTAATTTACAGTCCCTTTGTACATGTAGTACCATTTACTAGGGGTGTATAAGTAAATTAAATGTACCAGTCAGGTGAAAGCCAATGTTCCCAATTTCCTCATGTTTAGAATAGAGAGCTCAAGGACTGTACCACTAGGATAGGATAGGATAGGATATATGTTTATAGAGCGCTCGATTGCCATGGCGTCTTGGCGCTAGTGTATGTGAGAGGACGTACGGCCTGTGTTACCAGGGGGACTAGGTGGAGGTGAACAGCCATGTTTTCAAGTCCACTGATAAGGAGGAGTAAAGTGCTGAGAGTACTAAAAAGCCAAATCAAAATGGGGTCAACAAAGGGAGGCAAAAATCTGGTGTGACCCTGCAGAAAGAGGCAAGTTCAAAAATGTTATATACAGTGTTTCTAATACCATGGGCCCATCACAATCTAAATTATAATACATCCCAAGGGATTGTAATCCAGTGTCAGGGTTATCAAAATGTAAGGATATCAATATTATTCATCTTTCATTCAATCTTCTTGTCTAGGTCATGCCTTACAAACTCTGTCTTGCCCTTCTCCGTAAGATTATTTCCTTCTTACCAGGAGGTTTCCATTTGGCAGTAGCCATCCGGAAACTGAAATTGGCTCCAAACAGGGCCTTTAAAGAACCATGAGGGTTGTATTATATTTCTTCAATGCTATCAAGCGAACAAATTGTATTTGAAGTTCTTCTCTTAAGGAATCAGTCTAGAAAGACCTCCATAGGACTTACTTATAGTAATGAAAGGTCTTCAAATTCCACGATTTGAACCCCTTGTCACTCTTTTCTTTGGATCTTTTGACTTTAAACGTCATATTTCCAGTGTCCATCATGTCTTTAATGCAGTTGGGAGATCTGGATTCCTTGGTCATTTCTCCTACTTACTTAATAATAATTCCAGGTTGCTCAATTTTAAAACCTGGTCCTAGGTGTCTGCCAAAAGTACTGTCATCTTTCCATTTGCATCACTGGATAAATATTCTGGTATTCCAGAGGGTGAGAAAAGTAGACCATTTAGAGGGTCTGTATGTAAGTGGAGCCATCTTGATCAGTTTGGAGTATACCGTTGAGATCTGCAAATGAGATTTACTACTTGTGACATTTGTGGCAAGTAAAGGGGGCATGTCGCCAATTATCCTTGGCATATAGGTTCCTTCAAACATTGGCTTACTTAAGTCCTTATTGATAAGGAATGATGTGAGAAAGAAGGGAGGAAGAGGTAATGCTTGAATTATTTGTGGTAATCTCATTTCTCTCTTTCTTCCCGTTGCAATTTTCTTGCCTAATAGAAGGCTGAGAGAATCGGAAATGAATATTACCTCAAGTAGTCTAAGCATTAGCCTTCTCGACCAAAGCAATAAAATCCTTATATACTGCTTGCCAGCTAACTTTAGAAGTGCTGTAAAATGAAGCTCTATTTTATATTAATTTGATGACACTGTAGAATAATAACGGCTTCTAAAGAAAATGAATATATGGTATCATTGACAATACTGAAAAAAAATAAACAAGCTAAAGTTAGCATGAAAAGGGAACTTTGAAGAGGCACTGTAAGAGTGTCCAATCGAGATAGGAAAAATGGAATAATGCAGTGGCGGCCGGCACTGATTGGGGATAGGGGAACAGGGGCGGAAGGGGGTGGACACGGGAGGAAGGAGGACGGAGCAGGGGGGATGGACACGGGGGGAGGCTAGAATAACAAAAATAAAACAAAAACCTACCTTCTTGCCGCTTCCTTGCCTCTGCAGTCCTCCCTCGCTCGGTCTTAGCAGAAGCACACCCAGGCAACCAGTCAGCCAATCACGACGCTGCCTTAGCAGCATTTTGATTGGTCTGAGCGCCGTGTTTCGCCGCTCAGAAGCCGACTGGGGGCCTGGGCATGTTCTTCCTGAAGGCTGTACTGCAGTCTGCATGGAGAACATGCGAAGTGTGCAAGAGTGTTTTGGGTCGCCCAGGAGGGCCGGCCAAGCTGTGCCTGCGCTCTTTAGGAGGGTGCTACCACTCCTACCCTGCTCCCACCCCCTAACGCAAAGCGGGTGGAAGAAGGAGAATATTAAATAATAATAACGCAAGTTATTATCATTTTATTTTTCCTTTGTGTGGCTGCAAGAAAGCAGTGGGGTGAAACTCCTCCACCTTAGCGGAAGAGCTGTCACTGGAATAATGATAAGGCAACTTCACAGGTGGGCCAAGTGCACACTTGGTACGTATATGTTTATTCTGTCATTTGCACAAACAAGTTTCCTTAAAGAACTGACCGAACCCCTGGAGCTACATACTGCATACGAGCATGGCCAGGCAAGGCAGCCCCCTTTAAAATAGGCAAGGCGGGATTCAGATATGATAATGAGGGAGTTGGTAGTTTCAATTAATGCAATGGTGCTGTGAGTTAGTTACCACTGTTGAAATATCGTAACTATATTTAGTATATTTTTAATCTACTATTTTGAATACACCATTTCTAGAAACGTTTTTGAAGAGTCTACATTTTTGCATTCAAGCTATTTTATATCACGCCACATCTTTGTGCGCTTTGTGATTCTGAAAGACTCGGGCATAGCACACGCATATGAGTCTAGAAATGGCATTCCCTCAAGGGGCGCAATTTGCTAGCCGATGGGACAGTGGGGGGTAGCTATCAATAGTGCAAAAGGGGCATTGGCACTGGAGCTCAGGATGCAGCAGGTGCACTGGCACCGGGGCTCAAGGCTGTGCTGGTGTATGGCCCATTGCTTCCCAAAATTGAATGAATGTATTTGCCTGCCCTAGACTCTTAGGGGCCTATTAGGATGGCGGAAGGACTGCCACCGCAGGGCCGGCGGTGGCAACCGCTGGCCCTGAGGTGGCGGTCCTTCTGCCATCTAACGGATATTTCCCACAGCCAGATTAGGATGGTGGTGGGAACATGAGTGTGTTTGCAGCGGACGCAAAGACTGTTCGCCACCAGCAAATGTCCTGATTGCCTAGCAAACAGTCCAGGGAGCCCAAAATGGTAGCGGTGCTGTCCACCAGATAAGGATGCCAGCTTTAACCGGCCTTTTCATGGCGGCGATGCTGCCATGGAAAGGCATACAGTGTTTTGCCAAGGGGCTCGTTGCGGGCCCCCGGGGCGTGGCTGCACTTGGGGGGGTACCATCATTGCCATGCACAAGGTGGCAGGCACCACATGGTGCCTGTCCTGTTGTGCATGGCAATGCACAACATGCCTCTTTGGCATTGCAGCGGGTGCTGCTTACAGCTCCGCCCGCCACAATGTCAAAGATGAGGGATGCGACCACCAGGGTGGCGGTCGCATCCTAATTGGTGGTGCAGGACTGCTGCACCCCTGGCGGCCAGTCCCAGCACCGCCTGGGTGGCGGGCGGGACCGCCCACCATCCTAATGGGGCCCTTGCTACGGCCTTGGTGGGAAACGTTGACGTTTTAAGGCTGGGTGGTCGTTACATGCCCTACAGTAATGTGCACAGTTTTGAAATTAATTTGTGGGCAGTCCGCATTGCGATGCAATTAGGTCTGCAGTAAACCAATGAGCCTCTATGGTATGTTAAACGAATCGAATTAAATGTCATTTTTTATAAAATTGTACGTTTGTCAAAGCAGCAATTCGTTGTGACATCATTAAAGAACACATGATTAATAAATCTTACAAAGACAGGCACCAAGCCTTTTTTTCGGTCTTCTTCTATGGCTTTCCATAGTGTTTCACCTCGCAGGGAAAAGTTTTCATCCACAGGCAAGAAGCGCACCTTCACAAGAGAAATGAGACTAGCTTTTTCCACTGAGGAATGTGCCTGTATGTATGAAAAAAAGATATTGTTCAATTCAACGTGACAAATCGATATAACATATCAAAAACCAACTTTTGGAAAAAAGAGCAGTGTTAATCATGGAACTTGCACGGTGGGAAACTCTGTGATATGCAGTATTATGTAAAGATCCTATTTTATTTAGTTAGTTCATCTGGTGATGGAACTGCAACACTTTTCTGTACTGTCTGGCAATGTGTGCAATAATGTTCAACGCACACAGCACGCGCCATAACTCGTGTCGTCTGCCATGCACAAATCACACATGTACAAATGGAAGTGGACACAAGGTAAACAAGCAAGAGTTAAACATGGTGAGAAACACAAGTTATAGCATGCATTGCATACCATAACTGGCGAATTTCAGTGATTTTGCACATTTGAGCCAGAGCCATAACCCAGTTTTGAATATTATATTAATATATATATGCATATTTTTATATTTATGTGTGTGTGTGTGTATATATATGTACATATATATATATTTATATACATATATATGTGTGTGTATATACACACACACACAAAACCAAAGTTCACAATTACATTGTAGCTAAGTGAGAATGTTAGTTAAAACGTAACATTTTAAAATAAAAAAACACTGACATTAAGCAGTTATAGTTAACTCAAGAAAGTATAACTTGCAACCCCGCCATGCATAGTGTTGTCATCAATTATGTCATTTCAAATGTCATCAGTGATGTTATCAATGTCATACAAGATGTCATGAGTGTTGTACTATGTGAGGTCATAAGCAGTTTATGGCAAAGAAGCAAGTTATAATTATTGAATTAACAATAACTGGTGACTTTCAGTGGTTTTTGAGTTTAAAATGTTAACGTTTTAACTCACATGTTCACCTAACTATATCATCCCTTTCACCTTTGTTTGTTTTTTAGTGAATTTCTGAGTTTTTTTATGTAAGTGAAATATTATTTCCAGATCTAATAAAAATGTCACTTTAGCCTTTGTCTTTTTTAGTGAATTCTAGGGTTATTGAACGTTACAAAAGAAATGATTACCACTTCTGTGTGTCAGCAGGCCAGTGTGCATGTTAGTGTTGTGTGTGTTGGTGGGTAAATGTGAGGGGTGTCAGTGTGTGGATGTTGGCTGTGTGTGTGTGGATGTGTGCAGCTGTGTGTCTTTGTGTGTGTGTGTGCACATGCAAGTGTGTAAGGGAGAGTGGATCTGTTGTATGTGTGACTGTCCTGTGTGTGTGTATAGGGGTGTGGGTGTCTGTATGAGTGTGTCTGTGTATAGGTCTCTTTGTGCGTTACCAGGATATTGCTTCAGGACAACACGGGGGCCACGCTGTGTACTGCAACTGTACCGCAGTACCACAGGGCTGCAAAACACTGAATTTCTTTTTAAATGAACCTGGGAGGATGTCTGAAAACCCCTTTCTCACATATCCATATAACTATACACTCCCTTATATGTGTATACATGACCCCTGTGCACAGGGGTACCGCAGTACCACAGGGCTGCAAAACACTGAATTTCTTTTTAAATGAACCTGGGAGTAGGTCTGAAAACCCCTTTCTCACATATCCATATAACTATACACTCCCTTATATGTGTATACATGACCCCTGTGCACAGGGCCACCTTTCTCTCCTCACCACCAGCAGTTTCATGGAGTAAGAACCTTTATGAGACCGCTGGTGGTGAGGAAAGTCATAATATGCTTGACGGTGCTGCAGGGCACCACCAAGCATATTGTGGCCCTCAGAATGCTGCGCAAATGCAGCGATGTCTGATCCCTGGCGGTTGCGGTGGTGCCATGGTGGTCTGACCACCCAATTTGTAATCCAGCGGTTGGACCGACGGTGCAGCGGTGGCGGTGGCGGTTGTGCCACCATGAGTTTAGTGGTCAGAGGAGCGCCAAACTCATAAGTAGGCCCTTTATAGTGCTAGAGGCACTCTTGTGGTCTAACACCATGTGATGACCTTTGACTACCATTATTTTAATTGACTTTGGTGTGTTATTTTGTCCTAACCTGAATGTACAACGTCCTGCATATGCCTTGCTTCTCTTGAAGGTTTATTTCTTGTAATCTTGCAGTCTTTCAGTGGGAGCTGTCACGGAGTAGAACAGCCTTGCCAAAAACAGAACGTGTGGGATGTGCATTTGAAAGCATGAGAAAGAGAGGTGTGGAATGTGCTTTTTGGTCTCGAAGTGCAGTGTTATGAGCAGTGATGCACAAATGTGCACTTTGTTGTACATTGAGAGAAGAAGTATGTGATGCTATAAGCAGTGGTGCACAAATGTGCACTGTGTTGTACACTGGTAAGTATTATGAAGTTCTTTCTATTGGCTTTGACATGGCCTCATGTCATCCTTAATTCTGACTCTGCCTGGCTTGAGCTTTATCTGCGTGCACAGCCAGGCTTGCAAGTTGTTTGGGTTAATCACGTTCAAGGATTGTTTTTGTGAGAGATTGTTTAATGTACCCTGGAAGGCTTTTGTGAGCTTCTTCAAGATAAAGGCTGGAACATGTACCTGTAGAGGGGATGTGGGAACTCCTTCCTGCCGTGGAATGCTTGCTTGGAAGCTGGCCAGCTGGTAAGATTCCTTTAGGCAGAGGGGGAAGGTTTCTCGAACCTTCTAGTGTGTGCTTTGTGATTATAAAGCTGAGGGTTGTTGACTTAGAAACCGGGATTTTGGAATCTGAATGGGGACGGACACGTCTACTTCGGTACAGCGGAACCCTGCTTGCTGAGGCTCTTATCCCCGGCTGTTAATACCCTGGTCAGGAGTGGGCTAAGATGCAGTGTTTGCACCAGGTGAAGTATTGAGTTTTGATTATTGCCATTGTGATGTGTGGCCAGTGGCTTTGATCATTTGAGGTGTTTGCGTTTTGATTATTGCCATTGTGATGTGTGGCCAGTGGCTTTGATCATTTGAGGTGTTTTCTTTGTGATGTGTGAGTGAGTCGAGGTACACATCCAAAGTAATCATTTGATGTATTTAGTGTACATAAATATCTTTCTGATCTCTTGCAGGACGTCCCATTATATTTGCTTGAGTCTTATCTCATATTATTTGCTGCTTGTTTATTTATTAGTATTATTCATGCATTTAACTGTTGCATTTACCAAGTGTGTTATTATTGTTTGCATATAAACATATATATCTCTAAATATATTTGAATGATCTGCATTTGGCTTCTGGGAAAGCCTTTCTGTTAGAGAGCTTTGTGTAAAATAAAACCCTAAGCCTTATTCTAAAAATAGAGTCTTTGCATGTTGTTTTGTGTTTATGTCTCCTGCTTCGCTGTGTGTGTTTATTTGAGCTACCGTTTGGGAGATTCTGCATTATCTGAAAGGCAAAGCAAGATAGCCCTTACTGTTTAATATTTAACATCATCCTAGTTTTTTGATTGAAGTCAACTGGTGATCATTTTTTGTTTAAATAAAGTTGTAAATGTATCATTGATTGAAACATGCTTGGGGAAAGTTGTCCTATCTGAATTTAATAGAGATCTTCATCAAAGCCGTTCATTCTTACCCAGTCTTAAGTACGACAAAGTGTATGCAGACAAAGTGTGCAGGCTAGTATTTCAATCTGAAGCAGTCTGGAACAAATAATTCAGAACAGCCCGAAAGTGGGCAAACGTTCAGAGAATATCAAAATATACTGCCCCTCCCACAAGTCTGCAGGGGTCCGATTATAGACACCTGGCACTGTTACCAAAACAGGGAAAATCCATTTTCATTCTATCAAAGGTATGTAATGCAGAGGGGATATTTGCACCACAGCAAAACAGAAAGGACTGGATACCGGAACCAACACAAAACATAGGCATTTAAAAAGAAATCTAATATAGAGCAAGCCAAGTTTGCTAAATGAATGCTACTTGTGTGTTGATAAAGGAAGAAACCATTTTTGCCTCATGCACTATCCTTTATTAGAAAACAGAGAAACTATATTTTCTCTGTTTGATCTTATGACACCAAAATAAGACAAAGTAGTTCGGAACCAGCTTGCTGCCTGTTTTATCCTGCTGAGAAACATTATTTTGGAGGAAATACTATTTTTTCATGTCAACAATATGTAAAGAGCAGCAATGGAGCAAAAGATTTCCCCGTCCTAATTGAAGTGGTGCAAAGTGTCTGTAATCTGGCCATAGGGGCCTTCCTATATCTAGCCTCAAGAAGTCACAAAACGAATATGATATACAAATCTGCCTTAACGCATCCCATGTGCACATGATACTATTACATTTGCTGGGCTGTGAGCCTACCTGATCAGAAGCATAGGCAACGAGGCGGGAGTTCAGTGAGGACTCGTCAGTCTCTGGCTCGCGAACCTTCATTTCCAAAATTTTATTTTTTCTTGCTGCCAACAATGCGATTAATGTTGATTCACTGACAGTACTCTGTGAAGGAAGTCTATATTTTATTACAATATTCATACAACGTTTACAATGAAACGATCATCCAATGTGCAGGTATCTTCAAATAATGTGCACTCATCAATAGGACAAGTTTAGAGTCTGCACATCTCAATCCCATATTATTACAGCAATTTACTTTGTGAAAAGCTCCAACTACTGGACAGTCTGACATCACCTAAAAGATGCAGCTTTAGATTTACTATCAATGCACACCATCCCTGAGCAACTGGAGCGCCGGACACTTGGGCCCATGGTACAGGAACATCATGGCCTGGGTCACAAAGCTTTTTTTGTGTTAAAGTGTGATTTACACACAGGGCCACTGGAATTATGTGGCAAGGAAACACCAAATTATGCGACAGGGTTGACTAAATTATGCAGCAACAAAAACGGCAAATTATGCATTAGGATAGTATAACTTAATTTTATTTGTATTTTTACACATGGTAATACAATCTGGATAAATATTTCATCCCATTAACACTGGGTTTAACAACCACATACACAAATAGGCAAATGAAAGACGACCAGTTAACCTTTCTGAAGGGCCTCCCACAACGAGCGAACACATTGCTACATTTTTAGTAACTTTCGATCCTTTTCAGCTATAAACAAAATGGTTTTATAAAATCTGAACATTATGCTGCAGATTATGGATTTTGTGGCAAATGAAGCAAATGCATAATTATAGGAAAATAGCAGCAGAATAGCCTAATTCCAGTGACGCTGCTAACGCACAGAGACTTAGCGGTGATTCACAAAAGCAGGAATATCTGTTACTCAAGTAGAGATGTCATCTACTTGTGCTGAGCCTACGCAAAGTGTGCCCAGTTTTAAAATGTGTAGCTTCCATATAAATGAGTCAAAGTGAGCATTCCCAGAGAAGGGTCACACTCATTGCACCTGGGGGCAACACCCAAAAAGTTGTATTTTTGGGGAAATTCACAAACATTTGCAATGTCTTTCCCATGCATATTTGGACATGTATATATACGCATAAATGAGCCAGGTATAAGTGGCACAGAAAGTATAAGAAAATACATGTGACATCTGTGAAATCCATGTAATACGGAGACAACAGATGTATGGTTAGGGAAAAATACAGGTATTTCACAAGTTTTTGATTTGTGAATCAGGTAACCATTTCTAAATATTGAAGTGGTTGGAAGTTTCTTTAGGAATTAGACCACATTTCCAGGTCTTTGCTTTCATTTACCAAGAGAATACATGCGTGTTTTTGTTGCAAATCACATTAATTGAACAAAAAGAACTACTGGGGTTTGTAAATGGAAAGTCTAGGAAAGGCAAAATGATGTCCTGTTTGTAAATAGCCATATGAAAAGCTAGTATCAACTATTGTGTAGGCCTGCTGCCAAGGGAGAACTATTCAAACTATAAACTGGATTCCACACTACACTTGTAATCTGAAGTTATTTTCATGGTAAATGTAATAGTTTGAAAAGAGGTTAGAGAACCTAATGACCCCTGCAGACAAGAGGTGATATTATATAAAAGGGCAGCCATCTTGAAAGGGTACGGATTGAAGAAGTGGAAAGCCAGTGACATGACAGCATGCTTCCACAATCTCCTGTCTACTGGGAAGAGGGACAGTCTATGGGCACATGTGCTTGAAAAACAGCAACATGAACTGTTGGCCAAGACTAAGTGGAACTTCCTTTACAATATGTACACTTTTCTACTATTTTCAAGAACTTTTCACAACTCCTAATGGAGCAGTAACAAAGAATACATACCCACAACACACAAATCACACACGGGCACATCACCAAATGCCATTTCCTACAGGTTCGTCCATTGAAGGAAATGGTAAGATTCTACGTATGAATACAATACGTTTTCCTATTCAAGTAAGAATATGTAAACTTTTTTTTTTTTTAAATGGTGACGTGATACCAGTATACTGCTATTCCCGTGCAATATCAGTAAATACGGATCTAATGACTTGTGAAAGTGACCTACCTGTAGTACTCCCCCTCCTTTGCTGCTTGGATAATAATGCAGAAAATGATCAGGTAGTCCCAACATTTTGGCGAGCCAGTCCATTATATTCATCTCCAGCTCTGTACAAGCTGGGCTAGAGGCCTTTAAAATACAAGTTTGCTTAGATGTGATTTCATGTACAGGAATACAATTCTTTCGATAGAGAACCATGCATCATTTAAATACAAAATAAACAGTGCCCATGCTTACTTTCAATTAATATATTACACTTTGTGGCAAAGCAGAAACATTCATCAGTAATCAGACAGATTTCAAATGTTGCTGTACTGAGCCTTCAACTAATCTAACTTTTAATTGATTTCATTGTTCATTATGTATTTGATTTCCCCCATGGTGGTATGTACCAGTGTGAGAGCTTTGGTCACTACAGTGCAGTGTTTCATATAAACAGTACCTAAACAATTAACTTTTGCGGTAAAATGATAAACCCCACTGAGACTTTTCATAAAACTAGGAGAATCTTTTATAGTACCAGAGGACAGCAGGTACTTCGGTTATAGGCTCAACTATGATAGAGAAAACTATGTACAACTTGAGCTATATCTTTTCTCTCATTCGATACGTGACAAACAAAGCTTAAACCAAACCGTCTTTACATCGTGAAAGCCAACTCTCTTTAAATACATCTTAATATAATGTCTTGAACATTTTGGGACCCAATGGGCAAATACGATAGTCCTGCCGAGAAAGGAGATTTTCAATCACCCATTCTGGTGAAAAAAGCCTGTTGAGCTCATGAGTCTTAAATAAGTGTGATTGGCCACCTTGGAAGATGGTTTTGATGCAATTAAGGAAAGCACCTCGCATCACTAACAGAGGCACAACATGCAGCCAGCGACGCAGGACAATGTTTTCAACTGATTCAAATTTGGATCCTACTCTCAAGTCAGAAGTGAGCACAGGTCTGACCTCACCATCCCACGACCACCATCCACTACTAACAACCCCTCTACTTAGCGTTACTCACAGCGCCCACGTCATCAACATAACCAAGGATATTAAGGCACTCGCAAGCCCCAGTATTCTGATTTATCCTAACTCTGACCCAAATTTACTAATATAAAACATTATGTGAAGGCAATGACGGCTCGCCGAGGTTGTGCTGAAGGGCAGTGGGGCGGGGGAGGGTAAGGTATGGGTAGTAAACTCCAGCATACGACCGAAGGGAGTTAAGCAAATAAATAAATAAAACAATTTACATAGCGTGCGCTGCACTGCCGAGTTTGTCCCACCGCCCCGCAGCACACCCTCGGCGAGCCACCACTGTTTGGAGGTGATACCAACTGCAGCCAAATGCTCGTGACCAGAAGATGTTTGTTTCTGTCTACAAAACGTCATAAATATACACTTTCCCCATTTGCATGCATTCTGCACCCTGCCCCTCTTTCTAGTTCTGGCTACAGATGGATTTAGGTGTCTGCCAGAGCTCAGGTACTCAACACCAAAATCATAGACAGGAGATTTCGGTCATTCTACTCCCTCAATTGGTTGGTTTTGATCATCCGTCATCAGTCAATGCTTGAAGAAAGTGTCATTCACATTTTGGAGTACGCCAGAGCAATAGTTCAGTCTTTCTGTTGACTAGTGGCTATTGGGTGTGCTGGTCTCAATTTGTAAAGAGAAGCATCCTTGCACTGCAATAGATGCACTTCTCTGCTCCTAAAAGTGCTTTGGGTGAGGTGGCTGCCATTTTCCACAACAAATACCTAGTGACTACCCCAGTATCCCTTTTTAGGTCTTATCTAACAGCGCAAAATGTGCTGTTGCTGCAAAGGGTATTATATACAGTAAAAGGCTTAGAATTCACCCATTACTTACCATTTACTGGGTTGATTGTCAGTCTTTTTAGCTGCCTCCTAATTGGTCACCATATGGCTAACATCACTTCCTTTTATTTCTCCAGAGCATGGACCAAGTACCAATTGATTTAGTTTGATTTGTGTCCATCCACTGATCGCGCTGGGATTCATGTTTTTTTGGGCCATCTTTTTATGACTGGTATTTTTTTTTCTACATTTGACGTAGTTCTACGTGACTTTTTTTTGTGCAGCGCTTCCTTTTTCTAACACCTTTGGGTTGCTTAATTTCTTTTGCAATTCAGCGCTTCCTTTTAGAGGAACATATAAATGGAATGGACTATTAAAGCAGTGTGACTGAATGTGGGCCATGGATTGTAGAAGCAGCTACCCCACTTCACTCCAACCTACCCCATTTAGCTTCAATCTACCCCCACTTCACTCCAATCTATTCCAATCTATCCCACTCCACTCCAATCTACCCAACTCCACCCTCCTCCACTCCACTCCACTCCAATCTACCCAATTCCACCCTCCTCATCCCCAATCGACCCACTCCAATCAACACTCCATTCCAATCTACCACAATCTACCCCACTCTACCCCAATCAACTCCAGTACACCCCACTCTACCCACTCCAATCTACCCCACTTAACTCCAATATAGCCTGGTCCACCCCACTCCACTCTTCCCTACTCTACCCCAGTCCACTGCACCCCACTCCAATCTATCCCAATCTATCACACTCCAATCTAACCTACTCTCCCCAAACTACCCCAATTCATTCCAACCCATCCCACTCCAATCTACCACAATCCACCCGCTCTACCCCACTGAGATCCAATCTACTTCACTCTATCCCACTACAATCTAACTCACCCACCTCCACTACAATCTACCCCAATCTACTCCATTCTAATCTACCTGACACTAGCCCAATCTACCCCACTCCAATCTATCCTTAATCTGTCCAACACTACTCCACTTTACCCCACTCTTCTACAGTCCAATTTACCCCAATCCACTCTATGCCACTCTAATCCAATATACTCCACTCCATTGCAATCTACTCCACTCAAATCTTCCCCAATCCACTGCAATCTATACCAACATAGCCCACTCTAATACAATCTACTTCACTCCATTCTACCCTATTCCACCCCAGTCTACGCCCATTTACCCCTATCCAGCTCACTCTGATCTATCCCACTCCCCCACTTTAACTTACCCAACACAATCCACTCCTATCTACCCCACTCCAATCTACCCCCCTCCACTGCAATCAACCCCACTCTAATCTACCCCACTCTACCCTAATCTACCACATTCCAATCTACCTCACTCTACCCCAATCTACCCCAATTCAGTATACCCCAATCCACTCCACCCGACGCCAACCTACTCCACCTCACTCTATGTTAGACCTGATACTCTTGAGGTGTTTCCCTAAACTGTTGACTTTTTCCTCATGGGTGTTGCTGATACTCTTTTTGTGGTCTTAGGACTCTGGGCACTTCCCCACTGTAATGCAGAGCGAAAGTGTGCGCGCCCTTCCTACACATGTTAGGAAGTGGTGTTAACCTGATGTTTTTAAACTTGTCTCAGGCTTGCCATTGCAGGCCTGTGTGTGCGCATTTGCACTTATGCTCAGGTTGGCCTTTTTTAAATTATTGGCCAATGTTGAGGGTGACTTTCAATCGCACTACAGCACCCCGAGGGTGAGCCATGGGGAGTGTAGTAAAGAACCCCCATGTGTTTGTGTGTTTCACTACCTATGAGGTTTGCTCTCCCCATAGATTAACATTGGAGAATGGCTGAGATTACTTTAAGCTACAGTGGTGGCTTACAGTGGAGAAGCCTCATGTTGTTTACTATCATTGGATTCATAATGACAAATCCTCCCTTGTGGTAAAAGTGAATTTGTCATTAATAACTGAGAAATGCCACTTCTAGAAAGTAAAAGACACACTAATGATGGACGGAAGGCAGAACAAATCAAACATTCACCCCCAGTCATGAGATCTGGGCTAAATCCATCATTCTTTTGCTCACCATGCCAACCCAGTTTAGACCTAGCCATATGCAAATTAGTCTTGATCCTGTGCCCAGTGGAAACAGTCCAGCCCAAACTGCCAAGCCAAGTCCTCCCTGGACCAGAAACAAGCATCCAGGGACCGGTTTCAGGGTATCACCCTTCATCAGCCAGGGTAACTTGAATCCAGTGGCACATTGAGCCCAGGACCCTTTGTCTGAAAATACCCGGCGCACTTACGGCAAGAAAGCAGAAGACACACAAAGGATGGATGGAATGCAGAACAAATCAAACATTCACCCCCAGTCAGGAGATCTGGGTTAAATACATTGTTCTTTTGCTCACCATGCCATCCCAGTTTAGACCCAGCCTTATGCAAATCATTCTTGACACTGCTCCTCATGGGAACAAGCGAGACCTATTGTCTTTGCCAATGCTTGTTTTTGAGTGCCACCGGTAAGGTTAAAAATATGATATACTTGATGCATTTGGATGTAATTAGTAAAGTATCCTGTGTTTCAGCCTTCCAGTTCAAGGCCACTAAGTGTCAACGGCTTTCATCAGGATTGATTATTGAGCCCTATCAGCAAATGATATCTAGTTATCACATACGGTAGTGGTGGATATATCGTCGCACATTCAATCAAATATTTAACAGATAATAGGGTATTTGTATCAACTAAATATGGTCATATAAGGGTCAAACGTATAGCAGGTGCCAACTCGGGGTGAGATACCCCACTACCAAGAGTATCGATCACACAAGCCACCAAATGACTTGTAAGGAATATACAAACATGGAAACCCCGGCACTCTGGTTGTGTATATATACAATTCTAGATATGGATCTCTTGGGGGAGAAAAACGAAATGATGTGAGGAAATAGCCCCTGACATAGAGAACGTCCAGGAACGCACATGTGTATCATTCAAACACTGATTTATTCATTAAAGAAATGATCAAGAGCATAAATCAAGACATTACATCCCATATCAAAAAATGTTCATAAAAATAATTAGTTTTATGAAATTCTTGGGAGTCCAGTTCTTGACATGTAGAGCATCAGATACAGCCAACGCGCGTTTCGTCACCACCGTGACTTCCTCAAGGCTCTGTTGTGGAGCTCACATAGGGGAAGCTTCAGTATACCTAGTCCTCTATTGACTCAGATATCCTGGATAGATGTTGAAACCCAGGTTACAGTTCCAAAATTCTAACCAATTCCAAAATATTACTCTTTTTGTGTTTTAGTTTCACACAGTCCTGAGTCAGAATTAGATGGAGATCAACTCTAGTGTCCCCAAAAACTGCGAAGTATTCATTTAGAAGTGTGTGATCATAGTCGTCTTTGTCATCAAGACACAATGTATCCACAAATTAGGGAACCATGATAAGGCCCTTGGGAGAATAGTGTATCTGATGCAAAAAAGTCTTGCCGTCCGTTGGGGCCAAAACACCTCCCCAACGGACGGCAAGACTTTTTTGTATCAGATACACTATTCTCCCAAGGGCCTTATCATGGAAGTCACGGTGGTGACGAAACACGCGTTGGCTGTTTCTGATGCTCTATATGTTTTTCTGCCCCAAGAGATCCATATCTAGAATTGTATATATACACAACCAGAGTGCCGGGGTTTCCGTGTTAGCAAATGATATCTGTCCTTTCTCTAGAAGTCTGTCAAGTGAACAGGAAAAGTGTAAATTCATAACATGCTGCCATAAATTTAAATTCATAACATGCTGGCTTAACCTATCAGGAACGATATAAACATATAAATATGCCCTAAGCCTGAACATACAAGACCTCACTGGTAAAAGGGGATATGCTCCTGTAGTCAAACAATGTGTCTCAGTGTACAACCTATACTATCAATCCAAATGAGTTATTCAACAGAGAAAACGTATCCGCATTGTTTCTCTGATTGTCAGTCAATGACTGCTGGTGAATTTTGTAAATCTTAAAGACTGGACACTGATTCTGTCATGTGTCAAATTCTTGTTGAAGAAGTGGGATGTAAACAGTTCCATACATCCCTTGACATCAGATTAATGAGGGAATCCGCGGACTGCACCTAAATGCGTCGCGGCTAGTGCGCTTCACCCGGTGATACCCCGCCCCCTGGAAGCATCGATGCAGTAAGCCGCGAGCGGGAGATCAGGACGGCGAGGACTTCCGCGGCTCTCGCAGTTTTCGTCGTTAAAGGGTTTTGCGGCCCCAACAGGTAAAACACAAAGGGGGAGAGGTTTCGCACGCACAGCATGCTCAGCAAATGCCCTACAGAATGGCCCCCTCGATGCTACAGGCAACAGTGGTGCTGGGCGGAATTTCGGAGCAGAGCTGAGGTGGATCCTGCATAGGGTGTAGAGCTGGAGTAGGAGTTGGAGCTGCAGCAGGAACAGGAGCAGAAAGCACGAATAGGAACAATTGAGAGGCATCGTGGAATGGGAAGAGGTGAGCAATAAGAAAGGGCATTAAGAAAGGGCCCGGGACTCGGTTTTACAGGAGCAAAAAAATTCATTAAACTGGATTAAGGAGAGACGGGAATAGACTTGAACTTGATAGTTGGGCATAGACTACAGCTGCTGGTATGTGAAGACATTGACTGGTGAATAGGGACAAACTGAAGAAGGGGGAAACGGGCGAAAGAAGCAGAGGCCTGGTCATTTACCCTCTATCTCAAAAGCACTACAGAGAAAAACACAGGCTTTGAAGAATTGGGTAAGGAAAAGCCGTGAAGAGGGTGCGAGGCACAGAAGTATGCGCCCAGTAAAACAAAATAAAGCAACCACAAACCCTTTAGATGGTACCAAGACCAGTAATCAGCAGTCAGATACACAAAGGAAGCCGCGTACCAAATCAGGCACGGAGAAAACTGCAGGCACTACGCGTGTTTTGTGAAACGCCCAAAAAATAATGGACTTGAAAGTCCAATACCTGATTTCCCAGGAGAAAGCACAGTCCCCTGTAGGACAGGTCGCCATGCCTGGAAAAGCGATTAATGACTCCAGCCAGGCATCACCGGAGACTTTTCAATTCCAGATACAGAGCTCCTCTGAGCTGAGGATAGAAGAAGTACATACCAGCACTGTCTCCTCCCAGAAAATGCCAGTCACGGAGTCTTTCTCCACCCCAGTTTGTGGCAAGCAGTTCCCGCTTTTCTCTAAGTCCCACTTTACGTCAACAGCAGCTACTCCAGCTGCTTCAGCTACTCCAGTCAGCCAGGCTCCAACCACATCGCAAATTTCTGTACCACAAGTTTCTATTCCTACATCTTTCTGTACTCTTCAATTAGAAGACGCAGAGGGACCTACAAATCAACACCAGCCCGTAAATCCGAACCCTCAGAGCAATGGCAATAAAGAAACTGACCCGGCTATTCAGAGCATGTTTGAAGTGATCCTCTCTAAAATCAAAGAGCTTCGGATCTCACAAGCTGTAGAAATTGCTTCACTGCACGCCAGGATCTCCCAGATAGAAGAATCAATAGGGAAAATTCCGGAACGTTTGGATGAAGTGGAAGAGCGTGTCTCCAGTCTGGAAGATAAAACCTCAACCTACGGACAGGAACTAGCCCATTTTAAGCATAATGAGGAAGTTCTTAAATCCAAGTTACAGGACATGGAGAACTTCAATAGAAGATCTAATTTGCACCTAGTAGGTGTGCCAGAAACCGTTGAAGGTCTACACGTATGTGAGTGGGTCAAGACTCTCCTAGATCAAGAACATTTACTTGGGGTCACAGCCCCTTATTTATACAGCTAAATCCTTTGTTTTACAACTGTAGGCAATGGGAGAACCAGATACAACTGGTTCAGGGGAGCTCCTGATCACTTTGTTTTGCTCAGCTCCTCTCTCGCTTACACAGGACAGGCTAGGTGCTCAGACGCACCACAGGGGGTGGAGCCAGCATTGTGGAGGGAAGGCCCAGCCCTATTCAGGTCTCAGGTGCAACTCCTCCCTCCCATCTACATGCAGATCTCTCCATTCACCACCGGGCAGACTAACCGTGGCTCCTGGAATTCCCCAGCCCTCTCAGCTCCTGTCAATCACAGACCAGACAGGCAATTTACATCATACAGCACACAGACATGCCAACTTCTAGAAGTGGCACTTCTCCTAAAGTTATAATAAATCCGCACACATCATTGCGCAGCATTTATTCTTACGAGTTTGCACATACTAAACTTGACCCTGCACTCCCATCACATCAGGAACTACCATGGACACACATATCCCCCATGCATTCCTATGAGAGGGCAGGCCTATCTCACCACATGCACTCAGAGAGCGCACGCACTTTACACTAGGCCACAGTGCTAAAGTGCGCAGAGGCCAAAAATCACTACCAATATGTCAGAGCTTAAGGCAAAAAGTTCAAGGGTGAACCTGCCAGAAGGGCCAAGTTCAACAATAGCCAACAGAATCAGTTTTTTGCCCCTGAGTTGCTTACAGTAATTTCAGAATTTTATGAGGGGGCCACGGCTCAAATAATAGCACACGGCAAGAGGGTGGGGGCCTGCAGAGTATTCAGGGGGACCAGTCAAGGTTGCCCCCTTTCTCCTCTGCTCTTCGCTTGCTTTATAGAACCTTTGGCCATAGCCATTCGTAATTTAAGCAATACAACATCCCCAATGCCTGGAATGATTAATATTAAACTATATGCAGATGACATAGCCTTTTTTTAAAAAAACCTGAAAGGGAAGTGCAAATGCAAATATTTAATTTATTTAAGGAATTTCAATCTGTCGGGGGCTATAAAATCAATACATCTAAAACAGAGATTCTGCTTTGCAATTGCACACCTGACTCGCTAATAGTGGATTTAGTTCCATTGATTAATAGGCGGCCTAAGAGGTATTTGGGGATATACTTAACAGAAAACATTAATGACCTTTATGTTTTAAATTATAGCCCCCTCATAAATAAAATAAAGAATATTCTGTCAAAGTGGAAAGACCTCCCAGTTTCAATAATAGGCCGAGTAGCCATAATTCGAATGATGATACTGCCTATATGTAACTTCCTCTTTTTAGCTATTCCTAATGCAGTCCAAATTAAGTTTTTTAAGGAAGTTCAAGGTCTTTTTTCTACATTTATATGGGCAAATAAAGCGCCTAGGCTTTCATTGGATACGCTTTTTAGACCAGCGCCAGAAGGAGGACCAGCTCTTCCTAATTTGAAAGAGTACTATTATGCTAACTCTGCACACACCACATATAGGACTACAAAGGACTTAAATACCAATAGGTAAGATACATTTTTAGACTTAATTTATAAGGAATATCTAATCCAAGATGTTATGCATTTAATAATAACTCCTAAAAAAGTAAGGTATAAAACCCTTCAATGGAGTATTAAACCGAAAAAACAGCTATACAAACATTATTCGATCTCCACTTTAAATGGAGAAACCCTCTTCTCGGATATCTATATAGGGCAAGATTTATTATTAGAACCAGAAAATATACACCAGCTGGACACACACACTGACCCGTTGTACGCCCTTGTGGCGTGGGACCTGGCTCAGGGAGGTGTCCGGGCTTCGGGGCTTCGTGGCCTGCGACCGCATAGGCATTTCACAGCTAGGGGATGTTTGGGGGGGGATCACATGCGCTCCTTTGATGATCTCCAAGCCCGGTACTCGCTGCATCCCTCGCAATTCTTTCGCTACCTCCAGCTGCGGCACGCCATCCACTCACGCCTAGCGACAGGCACACATTTGCCTGACCATAGCCCACCTGAAGCACAGATTATGTTCGGGGACCTGGGGAAGGGTGGCATTTCCTGTACTTATCGCACACTGATTAATAACACCCCGACTTCCTTGGACAGACTGCGGACGCAATGGGAGGTCTGGGTAGGCCCCTTGGAGGAAGAGGACTGGCGAGATGCCCTTATGGCCCCTAGAACGGTCACCGCCTCTGCTCGGCTGCGCTTAGTGCAACTCTACTATCTACATGCTGCATATCTCACCCCTGTACGTCTTTACCGCGCGGGGCTTAGTCCGTCCTCAGCCTGTACCAGGTGTGGCCCTGATCCCGCAGACTTCCTACACATGGTGTGGGTCTGTCCGCTCCTAGCGGGATTTTGGGAGGGCATCGAAGTCGAGCTTTCTGAGGTTCTGGGGTGGGGGGTTCCACATGACCCTAAGCACACGATCCTGGGCATCACGGACAGGTTGGATGGGTCACGAAATGAAAAACAGTTTTTTAATACGGCCATGGTGGTCGCTAAGAGAGACTTTGCTGCCTTGTGGAAATGTCCTGATCCCCCCACCGTGGGACGTTGGCGGAGTGGGGTGGACTTGTGTGCCACACAGGAGAAAGTTATGTACGCAGCACGTGGCTGCCCCAAGAGATACCGGAGAATATGGAAGAAGTGGTTGGTGGGTGGGTCTAATCATAAGGGGCCTGATTGGTTCCATCGTTTCTTTGTCTTATTATTATCTGTATGCTGGGGGTGGGGATTCTGTGACTGTATTTCTCGATCATTGATTTATAGTGTGATATGACTGGTGCATTCATTTTGTAAAATGAATAAAAATTTGATTATCAAAAAAAAAAAAAGAACCAGAATATATGTCCAATTGGAAAAACCAGGGTTTTAGTAAAATAGGAGATTTTCTGTTGGGAGACTGGAAGACCTGGTCTGAAATAGAACCAACGCTTAAACACAGTAGAGTTAATATGCAATGGTCATTTGCGAATGGTTAACCCTATACATATTTGCGACGTTAGCGAGCTCGTAGAGCAATTAGTAAATCATACGCAACGTATGTCAATAAGCGGTTGGGTCTCTCTGTTCCGGTCCCGAGGGCCAAATATTGTATCAAAAAAGCATACAAAAATGGGTAAACCAGGAAGGATTGCATATTTCCAGTATGGACAGGAATCAGATTAGTAAGTTTAACAGCTCCTTGCTGAAAGCGGCTAATTTGAAGCAGATGCCATTTCATTCTAAGTGACTGCTGTATCATACTCCAGATTTCCTACACAAAATGAATCCCCAGATTTCATCAAATTGCTTTCGATTTACAGGGAGGGGGGAATTGGACTCATATTATCTGTGAATGTCCGAAACTAGATGTATTCTGGGAAAGCGTCAACAGATATTGTCATGATATTTTGAAAGTCCCCCAGACACAAGATACCCAGGCAATAGTTTTAGCATACTCCACAGGGTTTACAGCCACTACATTACAGAAAAACAGATTTATATCCTGGTTTTAGCTGCGCGTTCGTTGAATTTACAAAATTGGAGATCGAAAGACATTCCCACCCCTACACAGCTATTTAGTAAATTGAACAGGATTAAAGAGTGCGAAAGAAAGTACGCTTTAAGAGCCGGCTCGTATAAGAAGTTTAAGGCTTTGTGGGAAGATTTGGGTTAAACTATAGTGGTAGGCTGCTATGTTCTCGGATTGGATATGCTTTTAAAAAATATTGTTAAATTAGACTGAATAATTAATGATGTGAATTCTCGCACATTATAAACCTTTTAAGTTCATGAACTACGTATGGTTTTTAAACATCGGTTGTAATTGTATAAATACGTTGTTACTGTTATTAATTAATTTCTTTCTGTTTCTTACTTATGTACTATGAATAGATGAAATATCTCCAAATAAAAAATATATATATAAAAAAAAATGTGTCAAATTCTTATATAGCTCAGTGGTCCCCTAAAAGAAAACAAGGGATAATGTATAAAGTTGAATATTGTTCTTTTTCATTAGTAAACAAAGGAACATTTGCATGTAATTACTGAGACAAATATAAACACGTAACATCATCAAAAGAACAGTTAAGTGTACTTAAAGAGACAAATATTTACACATAACGTCATAAATCGCACGGACATGTACATACATTAATATTGGTCACTTCACACAACAAACATTAGTGACCTTGTGTTGCCCTTCAATAGTGTGGAACATGTAATATATTCAATCCCACCAAATATACGTGACACCTAGTGTCCAGGTACTATTAGTAACTGAGGGGTACATATTCTGAGCCTCTGTTGTGGAGTCCTGATGGTACTAGTTGGCCCTTTCCTTTGGTGGTCAGAGATCTTTAACCATTACCCAGTGAAGTCATAATTCACATCACCGTTTAGAATAGGATAATTGATTATTTTATGATTGCCAATACCTCCTGGCCACACCACTGTGTACACCGACACGTTTCGACCTTCGTGTAGGGCATAATATCTTTTGTTTTTGAAGGTTTTCTTTAGGGCTGGGGGACTATTAGTGGGACACGTGCATTTGGTGTAATCCTGCATGTCTATGCAGTTCAGGGTTCTGAGGTTGCGTTAGTCCTTCTCGTGCGGTTGTTGAGAAAATTTGCAGCTGTGAAGTCAAAGCAGCTGACAGAAGATGGTCCTCGAGAGAACTGAGCCGAAAGGCGCATAGAACCTCCAAGGTATTTTCCGGGATTTGTTTCCGGACTCAAGACTGCCTGACCACTCCAGGGGTCTCAGTGTCTGAATGTTCTCAAAAACTGCATGAATTGTCCCACTAAAAGCCCAGCCCTGAAAAAGATATTCACAAACAAAAGAATAAACCAATGACTGGCCTTGTTTAACCTCATTTATATATTTAAATACCAGTATTTATTACTGTGCATCAGACAACACTCAAACAAGAAATGTAAATCAAAAATATGCATTTTAGTAACAATAGTTTCATTTAAAATGAACGATACAGGTATGGTTGAAATTAAAATGCTATGTTGTAATCTGTATACTTCACATTGTAACCAGTGTGTTGTGTTGTTTCTATGAAATGTAGGTGTTTTTACTTAAGCTTGTCAGTTATGGAATAGCGTGCGTCATCACGTTTGGAAGGGATGGAACGCTGCATACCCACGTAAATCCTAAGCAGTTGATGGCGTCAGCCAGCATGTCTCCCAACAGCGAGGGCCACGAGGTAAGAGCAGGAAAGTACGCATGCATGTGTGGGCTCTGCCAATGAACAACCTGAAAGAGAAACGTGGAAGCAGTGTCAGATTCTAAATACATCAAGAACGCCTGTTAACGAAAGCCACTAGAGAACAGCGTTTCTTAACTTAACCTTCTTAACCTTTTGACTTCTAGGGGCTCCTCATTTAATCATTATTTGAAATGCGGAGAGCCCCACTCAATCAATAACGGAAGTTAGGGACCCCTGACCTAAGGATTTTTTTTACGTTTTTAACCTCATACAATACACAAAAAACTACAAAAATATGTATACACTAAACAAATGCTAACATTTTGAAATATTTGGTTTCATTTATAATTAAATGTAGAAAACGTTTTCAATTTTCAAAGTTGCTTCTTCCATTGCATATACTTCATTAATTTTAATATTAATTCTGTGAAAAAGCCACAGCACCCTGAGTAGGCCTCTCAGATCCCCATGGGTCCTCAGACCAATGGCTAAGAACCACTGCTGTATAATATACTACACAGCGCGCCTGCTCACACAGATGCTATGCGTTACCACCATTTGAAGTCAGAAGCAAGAAAAACATATTTGGCCCTTCTCACTACTTTAGACCATATCTTTAATGGCACTTAGAGGGCACAGTTACTTTGCTTGGCCCATTCATAAAGACATTTTTTTTAAAAATCGGGCTAAATGGTATAGTTTACAAAATAATTCTCTAAGAGTCTTTCCGTGGAGTGTTGAGGAGTTACAACTCTAAGCCACCACTTGCCCAAAGGTCTTTAAAATGAATGTGTATTTTGCAGCAGAAATGTCATATTGCCTAAATAGCCATATGTTTTACAGTCAGTTCTTAAGGGGTACTCATGAAATATTCCAATACTTTCATCATGTGCTATGAAATTAGGGTGCTCCCCAGTAGTATTAGGGGTCCACAACCCAAGAAAACCTGTCAAAAATGGAAGCAAGAGAAAGCATCTTCAGTTCTGTTCCCCTACAAATTGGCCAAAGTGCTATAGATTTTAGAGGCAGTTAAAGTGTCTGGGTCTGCATTGGGACGTGGATTCCTTTCATCTTAATTCAATTCTTTCCATTTAATTCAATGCTTCCCCTTTCAAGTACATTTGCATTCATATATCATGACTGTTAATCTACTTATAGCAGGAAGAGACGAAAAAGGATGTTTCACAGATCGTGTACACTCAGTCAGTAGACAGGAGAGCTATCCTTCAGGATACAGATCTCATAGAGAGCTACTGTGCAGGTTAGAGAGACTAAACAATGCAAGAGAGCGAACAGATCTTAAAGGGAGAGCAATTGTTTAAAATCGTGTTACTAGTGGAGTGCGAGCCAGCAACAGGTAACCAGTAAGGCCTGCTGAAGAAGAGTACATTAAGTCCTTGTTGTGGAGTGTTGCGACTCGAGGTGCGGCATCTTGGATACGTTGTGCAGCCAAGGCGATGCCAGGTTTGAGAGCTGCATCGAGCAGCATCGGTTCTGAGGAGTTGCAAGGCTGCAATGTGAGGTCCTGCGCAATCGTCAAGGATACCATCGACGAGAGGCTTGCAATGTGAGGGCCTGTGTCAAGGATGTGTCACACAGCAGTGGTTTTGATGAGACTGCGGACTGCAAGGCGATGCGAGGTTCTTACCTGGGAGAATCCTTGCAGCAGAGGCAACACCTCAGTTCTGCGCAGGGCTGCACCACACAGCAGAGGAAATGCATTGGTTCTGCTGGATTCACATATGGGCTGGCAGAGTAACTTCAGGCCCACTACCAAGATAACAAGATTGGGGTGGCACAATTGGCAGGGTAGAGCTCACAGTTGCAGAATCCAGGTGCTGGTTACAAGAGACTAGCCGTTGAAGTCTCCCTGGTGGTCCTGGTTAGAGGTTGCAGGTCTAGTCCTTCTCACCCAGGCAAGAGGGCAGCCGGGCAGCAGTCCTTCAGGGCAGCACTCCAGCAGCATAGCAGTACTTTTAGCAGCACAGCAGTACTTCGCCCTGGCTGAGTCTTCCACAGGTCCAGCAGTGTACTGAAGATTTGGCGTCTGAAGTCTAATATTTATACCTAGTGCTTCCTTTGAAGAGGGAGAAACTGATTCCCTTTGATGTGCTTAGGTTTCCTACCTCTCCTGCCCTGGCTCCAGACTAAACACAGGGGGTATGCAATCCTTTCTGTGACAGCAGGACACAGCCTATTCAGATGTAAGTGGGGCTGTACCTGACTCCACCCTCCTATCCTGCCACTGGTGGCCCATCCAGGTACACATTAGCTCTCTATTGTGTGTGGCTGTCTAGGAGGAATGCACAAGACCAACTGCCCCCTGCACCCAGTCATGTGACCCAGAGACAGGCTGCACGCAATAAATGGCAAAGGCAGTAAAATGGCACTTTCTAGAGGTGGCATTTTCAAACTTGTAATTAAAAATCGGCCTTAATCATAAAAGATGATTTTTCATTAGAATTTTAAAGGCACAAAAAATGTACTGTTTACCTGTTCCCAACTGGAAGTTATCATAATTAAACACAATAAATTATCTCCAATGTTATCTTATGAGACCGTTGGACCTTGCAATAGTGGAAAACAAATTTGAGAGTATTTCACAACCAGGAACTGTAAACCTTTAAAGTATATGTCTTACTTGTTAAATATATTACGCTCTGCTCTGTGGGCTGTTTGGGGCCTACCATAGGGGTGACCTATATGTATTAAAAAAAATAAGGTTTGGGCCTGGAAAAAGGGTTATTTTGCCAGATTAAAATGTCAGTTTAAAACTTAACACAGTCTGCAATGGCAGGCCTGAGACATGTTTGCGGGTCTACTTAAGAGGGAGGCACAATCAGTGCTGCAAGCCCACTGGTAGCATTTCATTTCTAAGCCTGAGGTACATGTCGCTCCACTTTACTAAGGATTTATAAGTAAATTAAATATGCCAATTGATGAGGTGTAAGCCAATTTTACCATGTTTTAATGATTGAGCACACACGCTTTAGCACTGGTTAGCAGTGGTAAAGTGCACAGAGACCAAAGGCCAATAAAAACGAGATCAGAAAAAAATGGAGGATTAGGGCAAAAGGTTCACCCTTGCCAGTTTGCAGTGGCTCTAAAAGGGTGGGCAAGTTGCATTTAGGTCGCGTCCCTCCACGTTTAGATCTCTCTAACGCGCCCCCCCCCCCCTCCCACTATTTTTAATATCATCTCTGCTGGATATTTGTTCAGCGCACCTAACACCTTTCTGGTATAGCTGCACTATAGAAGAAAACAAATAAATGAGTAAAAGTAAATAAATTACGTCTCAGATCCAGTTCTAGTTCCCTTTAGTGTAGATGGGCATTCAAGATCAGCTTTAAATGTACACTGAATGCCTGTCATACAGGCTCAAGGAGCTTTGGGAAGCAGATTGCTGAATTCAACCATAGTTCAGACAGAACATATTCAAACATTAAGAAGTAAAAATGCTGCTCCACCTTATTAGTGTGTAGTTGTGTCTTCAGTTCCAGGTTACCAAATAGGCATAGTAGGCATCCGCCAATGGGCCCCACACTCCATTTAGGGCCCCCGCGTGAATGGATCAAAATAATATTGATTTGATCTTGAAAGGAAATTACAATCAAGATTTCTTAAATTGTTTGCAATTCATTTTTGTTTAATGACATTTATAATTGTTACTGTTTAGTTTTGTGTAATAAAATTAATTTATTAAAAGTGCTGGTTGGTAAAATTAAAAACGTATTAGGAGATCATTTGCAAGGGGATCCTGAAATGTCAACTACCTTGGGGCATCCACAGGGTTTAATACGGCACTGTGTCTCTTTGAAATAATAGTTTGAGCAACTAATCTTCAGTGGAGGCCTGACCGCCACCCGGTTCCTACGTGGCGCCTCCAATCAGCGGCCCTGGAGGACGGGGAATTTCGTGCCTCTTTAGGCACTGCGATAGAACAGTTTTTTTACCTCAACGAAGGCACCACAAGCAGTGAATTGCTGGAGTGGGATGCCCACAAGGCCTGCATTAGGGGGCATTGTTTGGGCGCGACGTGGAACATCCGCAAGCAACTTGCGATGTCTCTTGCTGCTTTGGAGTCTTGCCTGCTCTCGTGCGAGCTACATGGGGAGGGCGGCAGCCGAGACTCAGACCAACTGCTGGGACTTCGGGCGCGCCATGCCGAATTGCTGGAACGCCTGCGCTGCCACAACTATGCGGCCCATTCGGCACGAGTTCATGCTACGTCAGATAGAGCGGGGAGGCTACTGGCCTGGCTTCTTTGACAGGAGACTGATCATACCCCGATTGGGGCTATACGCGGACCCGATGGGTCATTGGTGTACACACAGTGGGAAATTCACCAGGCATTGATAGCACATTACACATCCTTGTATCGGTCGACGGGAGGTCGGCGGGCGCACCATTTGGACCAGTTTTTGGAGACTGCTGACCTACCCACGGTCCCGGATGAGCACCAGGAGTCACTTGAGAGCCTCCTCACTGCAGACGAGGTTAGGGATGCGGTCACCTCTCTGGCCTCTGGAAAGGTGCCGGGTCCCGATGGACTCCCGGCGGAATATTATAAATCCTACAGGGAAACACTGATACCTAAGCTCCACACTCTTTATCTGGCCGCCCTTGAGGAAGGTGCTTTACCTGAATCAATGCGAGAGGCCTATCTGGTTTCCCTGCTCAAGCCTGGGCGGGATCCCACCCAGTTGGGGTCCTACCGCCCCCTTGCCCTACTTAATACGGATTACAAAATCCTGGCTAAGGTGTTGGCGGAGCGTTTGGCGCCAGTGGTACTGGCGTTGGTACATGTAGACCAAAATGGGTTTGTACCTAAACGCAGCACCTCTCTTAACCTGCGACGGTTTTTTCGTATGGCAACGGACAGTGTCCAGCAATGGCCCAGGGCAGGTTGCCTGGTCTTAGACCTTGAAAAGGCATTTGACTGCCTGGAATGGGGATATCTGGTGGCGACATTGTCACACTTCGGGTTGGGCCTCGGCTTTCTTCAGCTCGCAGCCCTCCTGTACAAGGGCACCACAGTGAGAGTAAGAACTGGACCGTACATATCTGACGCCATCCCTGTTGGTCGCGGCACCAGACAAGGGTGTCCGGTGTCACCCCTCCTGTTCGCGCTCACGATGGAGCCACTGGCGGCGACACTTCGCAGAGAACTGGCTGACGGCATCCCACTGGGCAATACAATACACCAGGTGTCCCTCTATGCGGACGACTTGTTGGTCTTTGTCAGGGACGTGTCTCGTATTCCTGTTGCTCTGGAGCTCATTCTGCATGAATTTGAGGTGCTCTCAGAGCTCCGGGTGAACGCCGCCAAGTCATGTCTTTATGCGTTCGGGGCTGATACCCGGGATCCTAGCTATTGCCTTGGGGGAGTACCGGTGCAGTGGAGACCGGATACCTTTCGCTATCTGGGTATCCAGATATACCGCCAACCAGCAGATCTTCTGGAAGGCAACCTGGGAAGAGCCGTGTCTGCAGTCAGGGCTCAGATGAAGTTTTGGAGTATGCTCCCTCTCTCGGTCACTGGCCGAATAGCATTGGTTAAGATGGTGATATTGCCCCGTCTACTGTATTATTTTGCTAACCTACCCATTTATGTCCCGGCATCCTTCTTAACGGGTTTGACGCGATCCCTTCGAGATTTCATATGGGGTGCCGCGCGACACAGGGTTGAGTTGCCCAAATTGTGTCTGCCCGTTGGCCAGGGGGGACTTGCAATGCCATGTTTCGAACACTACTATCTGGCAGCACAGCTTCAGTGGATAGCCTGCTGGCTGGCAGACAGAGGCCGCGAAGACACTGCAACTGCGGTGACCCCTCCTCTTTCATTGGCTGACCTTCTTGGGCTCTTCCATCCGGCTGCGGGGATGGCGAGGCCTGCGCCGCTGCTGCTAGTTGTCTTCGTCTCACCTGATCTAGGGTCCCTTATGCCCCGGCTATACCGCTAGAGGGCTCCCCTGGTGGGCAGGGGATGCTTGGGGCTTCGGAGTTGGAGGACTGGAGTGCAGCTGAAGTCCACACCTTAGGGGACCTCTACCGAGATGGGACTATTCTTTCATTTCCCGCCCTGGCGGAGGAGACGGGTCTAGCCCTGGGCCAGTTTCTTCGCCACCGGGCCTTAGTGGAGACGCTGGTGGAGCACTTGGGAGACCTGAGGGAGGAGCCAGAGCAACATTTAGTGGTACAATACCTTCATGTTATGGGGCGAGGGAGACACCTGGTTAAATGGTTTGCGGTGGCTCTGCGAACACACGCGGCGATGAGTTTAGTGACGCTACGTGGAAAGTGGGAGGCAGATTTGGGTCGTCCCATGACCGACAAAGAGTGGGACGGGGTGCTGCAGGGCCCGAAGAGAGTCCCTAGGAACATGCACTTCCGCCAAATTCAGTTCTTCATCTTACATAGGGCGTATCTCACGCCCGCATCTATTAACAGATACTTTCACCGTATAGATGCGTGTTGCCCCCGCTGTGCGGAGCCAGATGCAGGCCTGATCCATATGCTGTGGAGCTGTCCCGAGTTGAGTGCCTACTGGCAGACGGTACAGGAGGCGCTCTGCAAGTGCACAGGGCGCGATATTCCATTCGAGTGGTCAACCTACTTGCTGCATCTTTTCCACAGAACACCCTCCACAAAAGTCACCTCTAGATTCATAGACCTAGGGATCGTGGTGGCTAAGCGTCTTCTCACCAAGCGCTGGAAGGCGGACGCCCTACCACACATAAAGGCGTGGCGCGGTTCCTTCCTTGTCTGGGCAAAGGTGGAGGGTGTGGCCCTCCGGAGGGAGGAAACATTGGGGTTCAGGATGACACCCATAGCCCAGTGGGAGGAGTTGTTGCAATCCATGCTGCAATTGGGATCGGCTGTCCCAGAGAACAATGAGGGGTACACTGAGGGAGCCGCGCTGGATGGCGAGGAGCTGTCCTGCCTGGCAGAGGACCGCGACGCAAGGTACCGTAGCTTCAGTCAGAGTGGCGAGGCATAGGAACACACACAATACCGTCTGTAAAGCATCTTGAACAAGGGGATGCGGGGCTTGAGCTGAGGTGACCCGAGGGGTGATGGGAAGAGGATACTTGGGCAAACACCGGGCGCTGCTGTTGTTCTTATAGTTGATGTTTTGCAGAGGTGATAGTTTCCCAACTGCGTAGTCTTGTTACTGATAAAGGAATGGGTTATCTGTTTATGGTATAATACCGGAAGGAAGTGGACACAGCAGTAATGCCTTTAACTTATAGTTCCCCACATAGGGTAACACTTCAAGATATACCGCGGTTCAGCAGTTGAGGTCCTGTTCATGGGGGCCTTCAGTGTGGAAGGGACGTAAGAGATGTACCCATTACTGCAGTTAATAGTACACTGATATGAATGTTTCGCTAAACGTTATCTAATGCTGTATGTTATTCTGCTCCATGATGTGCTGTATACCATCTAAAACTCAATAAACAGATTTCTAAATAAATAATAGTTTGAGCAACTAATGCTTTTTGGACATAAACAAATGCATTTTATGTACAGTCACACTGAAACTTTGACTTGAGAGAATGTTTTCTGTTTTCTAGTTGCAAAAGGGTAAGAGGAGGTTATACGGTATTTCTAAAATACCCTCCAAACCAGTAATTGCCGGAATTTTTAATTTGTTAAAGGAAGTGGTGGCCATGAGTGTAGAACTATATAAGACTAACCTGACGCCATTGTATTTATTTCAAATACCCTTGATACCAGCGTAGAGATGTCTATCCCACATACATGGTGTTAAAACGAGGGAGATCTGCAACATAACTGATTGGCCAAGTGTTTTTGGTTGCTCTGCTTAGATTGAGACTCCTCCTTCACATTCACTCCTCTGAGATGTCTAATACCTAGAGACATTGTTGAACCAAACTTGTGGGCCTCTGGTCTTGAGATACATTTAAAGGTGATCTGGATAAGAGCACATGGCAAAGTGGAAGTCACAGAGCATGGTGTGAGAGAATGTCAGTCATAAACTGAGCGGGGGTCATTGGATGCTCAGCCCTAGTTCGTGGTTGCACAGCACTTTTAAACCTTGCTGCAAATGTTATATTACCTAAACGCTAGTCACTAAAAATGCCAATTAGAACACAATGTAGCATTACCAATTGCTATGAGAATATACATTTTACAAGGTACACTTGTACACTACTATAAGTATTTGTGTAAGAGCTAACACATCGGCTGCAGGTGCAAACGGTTAGTGCATCTGGCCGTAAATTGTACATCAATACAGAGAAGACGGACGCTCGAAGTGTCAGAGATCTGAATGGACTCTCCCTGAACAGAGAACAAACTCAGTCATGATTTTTTGCTATGCTGTTAGGGCTCCCTCTAGTGGCTCAATTATACAAAATCACGTAAATATTAAAATGACCTCACGTTTCTAAATAAGGACTTATGTTTTCCCATAACTATGTGAACTACATTAAAATGTAATATACGTTTAAAACTGTTCCACTGCTTTCTTTCCCTGAAATCAATTTTACAGATGTGAGTTATTGCTATTTTAATGTAGAACTATTTTACCACTCAAAACAAGTTCAGTTTAGTAAAGAGTGCAGCAGAACATCATTCTAACGGATTGCAATACTTACACTTTTCACTGTCATGCCAGCTCATACTGTACATTTTTCGGAAGCTTAATTCTGCCAGAGATAAAGCACTGCGTCGTACCATATCCTTCATAACAGACACTTTTTAAGAAACTTCTCAGACTAAGGCCCTCATTACAAGTGGCCCGTTTCAGTATGTGCGACAACTCATGTTGAGCCTGATACATTTTGAACATTTAAGTGTCGATAATTTTTGCACCCTCTAACAGACTACTCATAATGAGGGCCCTCAAAATGCTTTTTTACGTACATATTTTTATACTTTCATCCAATCAAAAAATCTGTTCCCCTCCAAGAATTTGCAATATGGAATTGTGCCTTTAAGCTATCCAGTCTCTCTATGTGTTTTGTAGGGTTACGAGTGTTTAGTTAACTCTTTGAAAGAGGGCTGAGGCTGAAGTTATGGCTATCAGTTTCTGAGAAAAGTTTGTGGAGTAGCTTCTCTAGAAAAGAGTAAATATGCTCATGCAAATTGCCAGATTACGTCTTCAAACAACTGCATGTGATGCAATTTGTTTAGCATACATGTTTTTGACACCTATCCATGCCTGTAAACGTACGCAAACATTCCTTATAGATGTTGTTTTTCTTAATTGCAAAACATAAACAGATGACCCACTGTTTATCAAGACAACTGTTGTCATGGCAGCGGTTGTGGTTATCTTTTCAACCAAGATGAAAGCGAACCCACACATATTTGTTGTGTGGATGCAGGACAGCGTGAAATTAGTTGTCACTAGTAGTTTTCATTTATTTTCTGACTAATATTCAAATCTAATATGTTTGTTCCAAGGGCAGAGTAACGTTTCACTTCTGTTTTTGAACACAATCTTCTTTTAATGATCTGAACGAGATGAAAGGTTTTTTATGAATTGTTCTTTAGTATTATTATGAACAGAAAAACAGTGTACAGAAAATGAAGTCTTATGTGGCTGCAACTTCTAGCTTACCCAATGTAGGTGCAGGATGGCTGGCTCTATGCCAGGTTTTCAGGATAACCAATATATAAAAAACGTCCACTAACATTCACTGTGAGGAAATGTATCTTATGTGGATATCCTCAACATCTCACAGAACCAACCCTCCTAAATCAATATTAGACATCCATGCTCCGTGCCCAGCTCAATATAATTCCACATGTGGATTACATTGTTTGGTAAAATGCATACGGCACTGTAAGAAGGTATGGCAGTAGCATTCATAATACATTTCTTTGCATTTTCTGACATAAATATAGGCAATACGTGTAACCCAGTCTATTGCCTATGTCGTCAAAAGTAGGAACAAGCCCATAGGTAACAAATGTAACGCAGTGGCATATGTCTATTGGCTTTGCTAATGCTTTCTTCATTTTAGATGGCTGATTAGCATGCACACACAGGCAGCCAACTTGAAACGTGTTTTCTATTGCTTCAAGAAAGCCATTCTAAGATGGCCCCATATGTGCATGCATAGCAGCCATCAAGAAATCGTTTTTCCTTTACACAGAAGATAAAGTATTCCAACAAGCATGTAAAGCAAGCTCATGTGTGTAAATGCAGATGCACAGGTAGCCATCTTGGAATGGTTTCAAAGATTTTAAAATATGGCTATTCACAGATACAGTGGCTGGTGACAGATAGAGCAGAGGGGTATGGTGGGACAATATTTAAAGGAAAAGAAAGGGAAGCAGAAAAGGAGGTAGAAGCAAAGAACACAAGGAAAGACAGAGAGGGATAGAAAAGCCTCCCTCTTGCGCTGCAATGCAAGGTCCTGTCATCAACAATGGAAAGATACAACTCATTAAATCAAAAGACAGTGAGACTGAAATTTCCTTAGTTGGGACAAACAGAATAATATGGAGGAAAGCCATTGAATCATCAGCAGGAGGGAAGTGAGACAGACAAGAAAGCCATTGAATTGGAAGCCCGTCTTCATTTTGCTGCCTGCTCCATTGTCCTGCTGCACCTGAGGGGGAGCGGAACCACAAGTCCCAGCCTCCAACGTGGCCGTTGCCGCCGACGACATTCTTCTGCGCCCAGAGGCGCTTTAAAAATCTTCACGGGCTCCGGCAGCGCAGGAAGCCCGTCTTCATTTTGCTGCCTGCCCCTTTGCCCTGCTGCACCTGAGGGGGACCGGAACCACAAGTCCCAGCCTCCAATGCGGCCGTTGCCGCCACCGACATTCTTCTGCTCCCAGAGGCCCTTTGAAAATCTTCGCAGGCTCCCGCAGCGTGGGAAGCCCATCTTCATTTTGCTGCCTGCCCTGTTGTCCTGGTGCACCTGAGGGGAACTGGAACCACAAGTCCCAGCCTCCAACACGGCCGTTGCCGCCGCCAACATTCTTCTGGGCCCGGAGGCGCTTTAAAAATCTTCGCGGGCTCCCGCAGCACGGGACAAGAGCGGGCGTACCCGGGCGCAGCCCGGGCGAAGACCGGGACAAAACGTGCGTTCTTAGCCCGTCATAGACAAGAAGAGACTGGGCTGGGCCCCCCTCTCTTAGTTTTACTATCTGGATCCCATTGCACTTGTATCCAGTGTCATCCACCTCGCAGACCATTAATGTCCCCTGGGCCGGTCCAACTTTAACTCCTGAGAGGATGACACTGAGACTATCTGTAAGTGCCATTACCTGTTGTTTTGATAATTTGCCAAGTCGTTTAATGACTGTCACTTTTTGTCGTAACCCCCATCTCATGACCCAGTGCGCCTTATTTCTGACCGGCTGGGTGGTAAACGAGGGAACCCCGGTGCCTTTGCTACGTGTACAGTAAACTTTCAAAAATGGGGAAGCAATCTACCAACGTAAACCATCGTGCACCAGCACAGCCCATACCCCCTTCCCTTCCGCATACATCTATTGACAGGATGCTTCAGAGGGCCATTGGGGTGGTGGCTACAGATATAGAACCTACAGAACGTCGGCTGTCACTAACCCCTGGCCTTCGACATGCCCTTATAGACACAGTCTCGCCCACAAGTAATAGTGCACTGGAAAGATCTCCGGTGTTGTCTCTACAAGCACCTGATGTAGAAACAGGAACCACACCTAAAGTAACAATACGGAGGAGGGGTGATAATAAGGGCATAGTCAAGAACAGTAAAACCAACCAGCCCATAAAGGTGGGGGCCAAGCGTAAAACGTCTAACGATGGAACTCAGGTTAATATGGGAACTGGGATCGACCAGGTCTCGATTGAGGGGCATAGTTTCCAATCGGATACGTCACTCCCATCCTGGGTGGCTCCCCTGATGGAAGTTCTAAGTGGTTAAATTAGAGACATTGTGAGAGATGAACTTGCTCCAGTGCTTGCTCGACTAGATAAATTGGCCAACCAATACACCACTGACAAAGGAAACTCTCTTATAAACTCTTCACCAGCTAGAGAGAGCAGAACTGATTCTGTTGTCCAAATACCTTCTGGAATCGCTGAGACCATGGAAAGGCCAAATACATCTTGTGTGGCGATTACCGTCCCCCCAGCCCCAGCTATTAACATTCCAGATGCTGGTCCTAAGCTAGGGGAAAGGTACCATCAACAAAGGGTACTTTGGTAAATAGTTTGGCCAAAGATGGGTCCCAGAGTCTGGGGGCTGGGGCTGGGGTTGATTTGCCAACAATTAACCTTCCTCCAGCCTCAATCCCATATGTTATTGTGCTCGCAGGAGTCCCAGATGTCAAGGAGGGTCAGAAGGAATCCCAGCTTGCGCTCAAAAACAAATGTTTGCACTGGCCTGTTAGACACTGCCAATATGCTTATTCAAATGCTAATGAAATTTTTATGACTCGCAGGGTAGATTGGGTGGGAAACAGGCCCAAAGATCTTCGAGGGGATTGTGTTATAATGAATTTTAGAAACCCACGATCTGTAAAACATCTCCTGCATTTGAACCATCTTTCTCCAGTACCAGGCATCGCAATTAGACCTCTTCCGCTCACATATTTTTATATTTCAAAATCCATGGTTGTTAACAGACACCCACAGAATGATTGGTACCAGAATCAGTTAACACTGGGACAGGGACCTTTTCTCTCGAGACCACATGCTTTTAATCTGCCCCAGGCAAACAGATTTGGAGTTCTGGAAGAAGTCGATTGACTTTGGGCTGGGAGGGTTCACGGAATGGCAAGAGTGAGAGTAGCCACAGCGGATAAGGCCGTGGATGTTATAACCAAAGTGCCTAGGCCAATTAAACAGGATCTTAATGTTAGGCCTGTGAATGTGTATCCCGCCCCTGCTGTTCATCCTAAATTGCCAAGCAGCATATCAGTAACCTCCAGCCCCAAGTATAACTCATTGCCCCTGGATAAATACCCTTCTACCCCCATTCCATATGCCCTTTTACACCTGCCTGGTTCACCGGAAACCCCTGGTAACACAGCTAATAGGTCCAACCTAGTAGCATCCATAGACACACTGAGCAAGTGCCACTTTGCACCGGCAGAGCCAGATGTTCCACTGGTGCATGATATCCAGGGTGGCAACACAGCTAACCAAAGTGTATCAAACAAACTTAAGGTTCTATCATGGAACATGGCAGGTCTTAAGACTAAACTAGGCTGCCCCGATTGGGGGATCTTTGTGGATACTTTTGACATATGTATGTTTCAGGAATCCTGGGCAACGGAGGAAGCAACACGTCTGGGGTTTGCATCATTTGAAATACAAGCTGTATCCAGGGGACGGGGTAGACCCTGCGGTGGGCTATGTACATGGGTAGGTTCCCATCTAGGTTGCACGGTAACCCCAGTGGCGCACTGCTCAACTGATATACTGTGCATCCTGCTGACCTTTGCACCGGATTTTAAACTAGCTTTAGTTAACATCTATTCTAGGCCAGTGAATCCCCGACCTTAGATCAACTTGATGGTCTGATCTCTAGTTTTTCTAACAACCCTATGGTGGTTTTGGGGGGGCGACCTTAACTGCCAATATGAGCCAATGAAAGATCGTAATGGCACACCTGTCACTGAGGAGGATGAGCTGTGGGCCATCCCTGAGTCCAATATTCCACCAATTAGGGCCTGGACACCGTTGGCTCTTCAGATTAAAGCACTCACCCTAAAACGCTCCCTGCGAGGCTGCAATTGCCGAACTAGTACTGGCTCTTTCGGGAAGCATACCTTCAACAGAGTTGGTCACTCTTCTATTATAGATTGCATCCTAGTAGAAACCAGGATGTGGGGCAGTGTTGTGGATTTCTCTGTTAGGCCACGTCATGATAGCGACCACAACGCTCTAATTCTCGAGCTGTCTTTGCCAACCATCGGGGGGACCCCCGATCCAGCTCCAATAATCGACAACAGATTGACACTTACCGACGACAGGCGCAAAGTCAGGTGGGCATGGATAGAACAATCGCCCAAAAAAATGGCCCTTCTATTCGAAGCTATTATACCCATTCTTGAGGTTCTGGCAAAGCTTGTAAAGTCAGCAGATATCGCTGCATCCCTAGTAGATGTTGCTAAGATTAATGTGTCCATAACTGCAAAGCTGGTGGATGTGTTCTGGCCAGTGTGCACACAGGGGGGAGGGACGAAGTTGAAGAGGACCTGGTTCAATGGTAGTTGTCGAGAGGCAAAGAAGGCCCTGATTGGGGCTAAAAAATCTAAGTGTAATTCCAAAGTAAAAATAGCAAGGACCTCTTACAAAACCACCATTGCACTTGCAAAAACATCATGGGAAATGGACCAATGTGAAAGTCTGAAATTGGCCCTTGTGACCAAAGACATGAAAACCTTTTGGAATATTGTAACCACAGGAAGTAGCAATGGAAAGATGGCTCTAGAGTTAAACATAGCGTCTGACCGTTGGAAAGAGCACTTCCTGGCTCTTTAAGCTTCACCGGAGGCCGAGGCTAGTAGCCAGACCCTACTCACCCTGCCACCCTTGAACTTTAATCCAGTTGCCTCGGAGATTACCCTGGCAGAAGTTATCAATGCCTTAAGTAGAATAGTTCCCGGTAAAGCTGCCGGTTTGGACAAGATACCAGGGGATCTCTTCCGGGCCAAACCCAACATCTCGGGTCCCTATCTACGGGTGCTTTTTAATGCCATCCTCCAAGGGATGGTGCTTCCTGCTACTTGGGCTGGAGCTGATATCCTCCCGGTACACAAAAAGGGATCTCCTCTATTACCCACCAATCAGTTTGATCGACGTATCGCAAAACGTATTTGCCAGGATCCTACTAGACCGGCTGCAATCATGGTTGGAGGAACATAAGATTATGAGCCCCCTACAAGCTGGTTTTAGGGAAAAAACGTCAACTATAGATCAGATTTTTAGGGTCCAACTCCTCTATTGGAAATCAGTGTATCTGGAAGGTGGTAGTCTGTATTTGGTCTTTGTGGACCTCAAAAGTGCTTTTGACCTGGTTCCCAGAGATGCCCTTTGGGTGGTGTTGAGCAGACTTGGAATACCCCATTATCTTTTGAACATGCTGAGAAGGGTCCACACTGGCAACTATGCCCAAATTAGGTATGGGAGGAAGGGGGAACTCACCTCGCCTATTCCATTAACAGGGGAGTTAGACGGCTGTGTGCTCGCTCCTACCTTGTTCTGTATTTGCATCAACTGACTGGTCGGCGCATTGAGCGAACTGAGGGACATAGACGCCCCCGAGCTAGTACACAAGCTAATTCCAGCAATGATGTTCACAGATGACACCTTACTGCTCTCTAAATCCCCCATGGGCATCCAGAGAATACTTGATGGATTTTGTGAGTTTTATAGGCATAGGGGGTTGGAGATCAATATACAAACGACAAAATATATGGTCTTCAACCCCGCTAGCTCCACCTGCCCCAACCCGCACATGAACGGTATACAACTGGACCGGGTATCTGTCTTTGACTGTTTAGGCCTCACTTTAACCGAAAATATGTCCTGGGGAACCCCAAATGGAGAAGTCAAGCCTTAAATTGGCCTAGACCGCTGGTAGCCTGCCCAAGTTTTATAGAAACTCTATTCACAAGCCTGTAAGCCCAGTTATAGAGATCTATAAACCCCAACTCAGGAGTGCTACTTTGTACGGGGCTGAACTCTGGGGGCATTGCCTCCCCAGGTCTATTATTAAAACTGAGAAGAGTTTCCCTATGCAGCTATTTGGCTTACCAGTGAGCTCCTCACTAGTCCCACTGCGTTTGGATCTGGGGGTGAGACCCATCACAGAGGAAATAGGTTGCAGACCCTACTATTCTGGCGGTGCTTATGGGTGACATCCGAACTGGCCAAGTACAGGTCTGAGCTCCGAGAACTTCTGAGACTCCCTGGCATAGGTAAATTGCCCTGGTTTGCACATATCAGGGAGGGTCTTAGTATCATTGGTGGAGACAACCCATGGCACAACGCAGAGTCGGCCTGTGTGGTAATTACATGCAATCAACTAGTCAGCAGCTACAGGGGGGGTAAACTTGCTCAACTCCACAAAAACTCCACCACTGGTTCCCTCACAGTACATTTCCTGGCAGTACAGGACATGTATAATAAAGAGCCATGTTTAGATGACATACGACCGGCTCTTGCCAGGAAACTGTATGTGCAATTCCGGCATGGTTCTCTCCCCTTGCGCTCATTCACTAATAAATGGTCAAGTTGCGCTACTCTGGGGTGTCCAGCCTGCAGTAGGGGAGAGGAGACTGAACTCCATGTATTCTTCTTTTGTCCGGGATACCACAAAATCAGACACAGATGGTTGATCCAATTATGTAGGAACCTAGGTACACGACACTGTAGTGAAATATTTAGGCTCCTAAAATACAATACTGATCCCCCAATTGTCTATGCTGTATCCTGTTTCTTAAGGTCTATGTGGTGGGCACGAAAAGATTTCTTAAGAATTAGTAATGGATCTAATACTGACTGATCTTTTTATCTTTTTAATATAACGGCATTTTTTAGCCAATCTTTTTTTATCTGGGTTTTAGCTTTTTAATCTGTTTTGCAAAGTTTGTATATATCTGCGTATGTTCTTTTATGGTCCACCGACCGAAATAAAGAATATAAAATGGAATGGAATTGTGAGCAGAGTGTTGATCCAAAACCCGCTCTAAACCTATATTGGATTAAATAGGTTTGTTGTGAATAGACAACTAAAGCTGTCTGTTGTTGAGACCTTAAAATATGTGAGTTTTGAAAGCCTATGCTGTGCATCCTAAATGTCAACACCCTACTGGCCAACTTGCAGATATACCCCAGCTATGAAATGTATATGGTTCGATACTCCTGGCAAAGATTGGAAATGCCCTAAATTGAGATTAATTCTTCTGTTCCTGAGTTCGGTGCAGCACCACTCACCCGGTACCCACAAGTCCTCCAATTCCATCAGTAGTGGCTTCTTCAGTAAGTTCAATTTTCTCGCACTCGTGCCCGTGCTCTATTCCCCGTAGCCATTCATCACTAGCATTCACACATCCCCTTTCCTCCTCAGCACGCAAATTATTGTACCTCCTGTACTTCCCACTCATCGGGCTACACAGACCTACGTCTCCATTAAGTAAGCCCTCCTACTCATATTGCATTCTATTCATAGGCCCCCCATGACCTAGCCCTCACATCCCTTCCTTACTTCTTCAGCTTACGCCACGTTCATACGAGTGAATGGAAGGCCTGCTCCTGTCTGAATAGTTTCCTCTGACATTCGCCTACTCTGGCAAGTATTGGCGCCATGCTTCGCTCTAAGACTACGCCTTCTCATGCTCGTTTTCTTCTCACATTAACTCTATACAGACTCATGCCAGTCCCGATTATGGCCTAGGGGTCCCCACACTGCACACATCTTGACCGAGTTAGTAACACCTCTCCCCTTCTGCACCATCCTTCATTGTATATATAGCTCCACTATTAATGCATGATTATCGCACCAGCCGCATGTTAGCCCGATTGGCTCCGCAAGGGCTCTTTCTTTCCTTCATCGTGGAGTTAATTCATTTCCCACGCACAACCTCATCTTGGAGTTACTGGCATTCCCTTTCTGCACTCTTCTTCCGTGTACAGACATGGCTTGACTCTATGCTCCTATTAACTCTCCTATTTGTGTAACTGTCCACTTAGTAGGAAGCAACCGTTGCTATTATGCTATATGAATTAATTCACCAGTAAGGCAACAGTAACTGGTTCTTATGACGATTTTCTTAGAATTGTTAAGATATAAAGTTTGTTTTACTTGTCTATCTCGGGACCATTGTTTGACTTCTGGTTTTCCTCTTAATAGATTCTACCTGCTCACACTTGTCTTGTCCTGATGATGATCTCACATTCATGAGATCGAAACGCCGTCGACCTTTACAACCAAAACTCTATTACTGCAACTAATTAATTTGGAGTTTTGTTTAGTGTTGTTGTCAATGCGATGTAAATTTGTAATGTCACAAACACCCCTCACTTCACGCACTTTCACTATTGTGTGAGCACCAGAACTATTATCAGAATTACACTATGATACTCCGTTTATGCTGTTAATAAATGTGATGTCATACCAAACCTTGTGTCCCAGCATATATTGCATAACCAGTCCTACTTGGACTGCTTTACTTTGTTGTACCTGACTAACACTGTCTAAAATAATTCAGTAGCCTAGGCTACATGAGGACCTAAGTGGCCTCCCCCTGACCTTTGTTCTCCAAAATACTAAACTGGAGCTGAGCATCATGGCAGTAGCACGGGTGTAGCATGGCAGCAGGATGAACAGAGACCATCAAAGCAAACCAAAGGCTATAATCAGAAGCTAATTTTTTATTTCTGGAACGTAAGGTTGTGAGATTTTAAAAAAAGGAGATCAAATGCCATTGTAAAGGTCACTTATGTGGTTTCAAGAGTCCATAAATGGACTCAGTCACTCCCTGGAAGTCATCATTCTGATCATGATAAGCAGTGAGCTACACTAATACTTCCTGCAAAACATCATGCAACAAAAAAAGCAATATTAGGAGTCATAATGAATTAATGTTGTCAGGTAAGTATTAAGTTAGCTTCAGGGCTAGGGTTAGTTTCATGAATAGAGTTTGGTTAAGACTAGAATTAGGCTGAAGGCTATAATTAGGTTCAGGGGTATGGTTAGTTTTAGGGTTGGAGTTAGGTTCAAAGCTAGGGTTAGGTTCAGGGCTATGGTTAGGGGTAGGGTTAAGGTTAGAGTTAGGGATCAGTTTGGAGTTTTGGGCCAGGACTAGGTTTAGGTTTACAGATAGGCTTGTGGTTCAGTACTAGGGTTAAGCTAGGCTTATCGTTAGGTAGGGTTTTGTGTTAGGGATAGAGTCTAGGTTAGATTATGTCATACAGTATAAATGTTAGATGATATTATGGTAAAATATGTAAGCCATACTAAACACAAAATGTATAAGTTCAACATTTTGAACAAGACATTTATGTTGCATGATTTTTTTGTTGTAAATAATGTGCCATATATCAGAGTACACCATCATCCTGCATCTTGACAGCAGAACCTACCTGTTTATATGCTTTAAATGAATCCCTCTTCATATTCTTCCATTTGGAATTGTTTATTTCTTCTTCATTGTAAGGCTAGCCAGCCAGCGATAGGGAGGGAACTAATACGTCATGGTGATAATCACCTATTTGGCTGCCTGTGTTTAATGTACTTCATGAACCTACTGTGTCACCTCTATATTAGTAGAGGTACATCTCAAACAGACTGCTATGTTTTAATGTAAAATTACAAACACTTCTAAATGGGGCAGCTCCACTAATAATGGACAGCACCAACAATTCTCAATAAAGCTTCCCTTCTAGTAATGGGCATTACCAACACTTCTGAGCAGGACTGCTCTGCTAGTCTTATTTAAAATGGCGTGCACGCTGAACATTACAATTCAGCAAATTAATGGCAGTGCTCCACAATGAATGTCAATTATGAGTTTGCAAGTAATGAACAAAGTTTATTTTATGTGCATTTGTTGTTAAATCACTTCACTATCTATGAGGGAAAGTTACCACTATTTTTTACATTGATTTTGGAATTTAAAGATGGATTCCATATCATTAAGAGGAACTAATATTCCATTGTTGTTGTTCATTAAGGAAACTTGACCCTTTTTGGAACATATTAAATGGGTGTCCAAGATGGCGCACGTAGTGAACGCTAGCAACACATCATGTGTGGGCTTCACTTCATATAATAGGTGGGTTTTAGAATCGTAATGTTTCTGTGTTGACTACTGTTAACTTTATTTTATATTTTTTTGGGAGTATATATGACTGTTAACCCAAAAAATGGATGATCGGTGGTGATACATGTTTTCGGTCAATCCGAATTGCACTGGATATATGAGTTATTATCTTGGCTATGAAAAAAAATACAATCTCTATAGGCTTTTTTTTAAATGAATTACTGTTTTCTTTTAAAGTTCTTTATTAACGGTGGCTCCAATGTGATAAGATGAACTTTATATGTGTAAAATCCTTTGGATATGAAATGGATGCACAAGTCTTGTGTATAAATAGTGAACAGTTTATGAGAATTTAACGACTTACAAAATATTGCTTAGGTAGAAGATACCGGCACTTGTTATCTTATTTATCCAGCCTAGTCTTCTGACTACTATTTGCAGTTTGTATATAGTAAGCGTTATCCCGGTCATAGGTTGATGATTCGTTTTTTAATATTTTGTAAATATTCATGTATTTATCATGATTTTTTGCAGCCGTGAAGAAGTTCTTATGAACAAAACACGTTGGCTACAGCAAAAAATTGGGTCATGTTAAAATGAATGTGTAGAAGTACATGAAATAAGCATTTCCATTTTATATTTCACATTGAATCATCGTGTGAATGCAATAGCACTTCTAAGTTTGTCTTTATGTTCTTATGTTGGTTTTTCTTTAAACGGGAATCTGACTGATATATATAGAGTGCTTAACCATATTCTGATAGCTTTGAAATAGACACATGTTTTTATCTTATGTTGGGGACGGTGGTGGTAGGTCCCTGGTTTCATGAACTCTTTAATGACTGTATGTAATTCTCATGCTTCTTATGATTACTATTGGATATGTGCTTCTGATTGCTAGTTCCTCTGCGACCAGATTGGGAGGTATTTGTTTAGTTATGTATTCTCTCTTTGTTGACATATTTGTTATTCTACTTGTCTCCAAGTGTTATCATGGAGTGTGTTAACCAACCTCTTTCCTTTCTTCTGTCAGCAAAAGAGCCTCCTATTAAATAGAAAATACATATTTAAAGGCTATTAAGGCAACAGGGAAAGCCCTGAAAGGAAGCACAATTTAACGTTTGAGGGTTCATTGAGTTTTAAATACCAGCCCCCACATGAATTGCTAGCAGGAGAGAAGGCAATACACGAGTACCAAAACATCATAACAAATGTTACATTTATTTTGTTACCAAACCAAGTTTGGTTGTCAAAAGACACAAGTTTTTCTCCAGCATGAATGGTCAGAATGAGTCGTATACGCATAAGTGTCTGGTTTGCGCATATTGGTGGTATATTGCTAATTTGAAAACTTTACCACACAATTGATAAAAAAACAAATTGTTGTAACATGTTGAAACAAGCATGTTTAACAGCAACTTGTGCCCTGAAAAATCCATCCTTAAGTACAACGGTTCACGTGGTTAAAAGTATGAAATAGTCATTTTCATCATCTTGAGAGTTAGACAAGAGGGAGGGTGATACCATATAGGTAAATGGGAACAAAAAAGTTGCTACAACATATAAAAAAATAAGTAAAACTCTTTAAGTGGAGCGTTTTTTATCAAAAAATTTGTTTGGAACGTAGATACTCTTCAAACACTTCAGCGGGATGTTAGTGGCTGGCAAGAAATGCTACCTGTAAAGAATGTGGAAAGGACAGGCATTTTGCAAAGGTCTGTTAAAGTCAAAAACAAAGGGTCAACAAAGTCAATGAGAACCATGAGGAAGAGTATGAGACTGAATGGAAAGGTATAATCTTAGTGGGTAGTGGTAATAGGAGAGACAGAATCACCTATATACAAACATAGCAATGGATGGGTGTTTTCTTATTGTAGTAGTTGACCTCAGGCGCATGCTTCACTATGACTGCCAAGGAATTCTTTAACCAACACTGTGACAGCAAGAAGCTGGATTCTCCTGACTAAGTGCCCATTTCATATAGAGGGCACAGTGTAGAGCTACTGGGATATTTCAAAACCATACTGAAGTTTAAAAAGAGCGATAAACAAAGGAACGTTTTTGTGGCAAAAAAGGGTTGAATATTTTAGGCTAGGACCATCAGGGGTTGTTCGCGATGGCTTTTAAACTGGGGCTGCAGAGTAAAGTCTGCTGGTGGGAGATTGTGAAAGTGGAGGGTGCTTTGAGTTAGTTGAACAATTCAAGGAGGTGTTTAGAAATGAATTAAGGAGATAAATGGTTATCAACATAAGATTGACGTCAAAGAAAATGAAGGTCTGGTAAAACATAATATGGGATGAGTGCCTCATAGTATTAAATAAGATTTGCCTGATGCATTAAAGAAAATGTGTGCTGAAGGGGTAATTGTATCCATTCAATCATCACTGAGGTTATCTCATTGGTCATAATGTAAAAAGGTTGAGACTACTAAATGGTTTAGCAAAATTGATTTGGCATCTGCCAAACATTAGGCTGGAATTAGACCTAGAATCTAAATCTCTTACACAATTTATTTCACCTCTGGGCACATTCAATATATAAGGATGCTCTTCAAATTAGCACCCACAGCTTCAGTTTTCAGAGGCTAATGTTTAAAGTTTTGGATGCTAGCGAATGTGCGATCTCTTTAAAGGCCTACATCTTCATAGCTGGTTAGGAAAATTGCGACATGGAATTTAATGCATTAGAAGAAGAAATTGTATCGGGAAAAATTCTGAAAGCAAGGAATCCTAATGCCATGTGTTATTATTACTGTAGATGCTAGTAAGTGATTGCGGTACTGTCTCGGAAATAAGGAGAGAATGACATGACCATTGAGTTTGTAGCCACAACATTTTATCAAGCTGAAAGACTATAATCCTTCATTGAAAAAGAATGTCTCAGACCTTGTTAGGCCTTTGAAAAATGTTAAAACATTTGTGCGGGGTAGTACATGTTTGCAGGCCACTAGTCATAAGTCTTTAGTCTTTTATATTGAATAGAAATGTGGTCAAGCATCATACACCTACGATTGTAAGATTGGGGTCAAAATTGTTGCTGTATCATTTTCAAATTATCCACATACCAATTGGAAGGCTTTCAGATCTGATTAATTGTCAAGGGTGCCTTTACTTTGTAAAGAAAACATTGAGGAACACGAGGAAGAAGAATGTCTGACAGTGGTAATTGATTTGATAAGGTCTGGTTGTGTTCAGAGGAACAGTGGTTTGAGGCCCTGAAGAGGAATGAAGATTTGAAATTGGTACAAAATATATTGGCCAGAGGTGTCAATGAGAAAGATCAGTAACCGGCCACATCCAAGTGTTCACCAAGGTTGCTGATTAGCAAAATTGTTATTGGGGGTGAAAAATGTGTTTCATCTTATAATTTGCAAGAAGAAATGTGGGGTTGGGTCATGAAGGGTACTTTGGTTAGATCCTTACTGTTGGACTTGGCCCTCACTGGCCGGTCACCCCCAAACTTGTTACCTTCAACCCTCCTGTTTTGCTGAATTTGTTTTTTTGGCATTCGGATTCTGTGCACTTTACCACTGCTAATCAGTACTAAAGTACTTGTGCTATCTCTCAAAAACAGGAATCTCCAACCTTTCTGGTAATGAGAGCTACTTCTGATCAGTGAAAATCATTATGAGCTACTAAGGGCCAAACAACGTGTGGTTACCAGATACCCCACGGCCAGCTTTATTAACTTTAAGCCTAATGTCTACTTAGATTATTTGTACTATGACAGGGCTGTCATGTGTGTCAATAAGAGCATGGTCTGTGGAGATGCATGAACAGGTGGGTGTATGAATGGTATATATGAGTATGGGTGACTGAGAGACTGTGTCTTATGTATTGAAGGCAAAGGACTTACTTTTCACCATGTTACATGTATAACAACAAACATGCTAATTTTTTTAAATGGGAGAAAATTAAAGTGCAGAAAAATGTTCCATTATAAATTTCTCCCACTTAAATGATAGCTATATTTTTCAGTATGAAATATGTGGGGTCTACCAGCCATTGAAATGGGAGAAAATTAAAATAAAGGGTTCATCATTAAGTTAACTCTTCGTTTTAATTGTCTGCCATTTAAAAGCATTAAGAAATATTTTGTTTTCATGCTCCGATATTGAGTTGACATCAACTTTCATTCAATAGTTAAATACATCAGTCATTCAGTTCTTCACCTCTGTGCCCCACTCTGGGTCATAAAGCAGAGTTGAGTAATGATCATTATGAGGCCCTACTGTGTGCAGCTGTAGAGGCCTGACTACAATAAACACAGGTGTCTGTAATGTAACCCTACCCTGCCTTTCTTTTTTAATGAACTCCAGGCTAGTAAGGTACTCTGAAGGTGTCAGGTGAGCTACCAGTTGGTTGGATTCACCTTCTCTAAAACATGCTAAAATTGGCTTACATCTAATTCTAACCATCATTTGACTTATAATTGGCATGTAAAGTGGTACTTAATGTAGACAGGGACTGTAAATGAAATGCCACAAATGGGCCTGCAGCACTTATTGTGCCACTAACTTAAGTAGTCCCATAAAACATGTCTCAGGCCTGTCATTGCAGCATGTAGTGCAGTTTGAAATTGTCAATTCAACCTGGCAAAATAAACCTTTTGCCTGGCCTAAACCATTCTTTTAATACAGATATGTAACCTCTAGCGTAGGCCCGAGTTAGCCCCTAGGGCAGGGTGCAGTGTTTTTTAAATGTTGGATATGTACTTTAAAGTTTTAAATTTCTTGGTAGTGAGAACACTCTTGTATTTGTTTTTTATTACTGCATGGCCTACCTCTCCCATAGGATAAAATTGGGTTACCCTATTACATTTAATAAGTGATAACTTTTGTTTGGGGAAATGCGGAAATGTCATGTTCACAACCAAATTAATTGTAATTTGAAACCCGCTTTAATGGTAAAATCGGATTTTAAGTCACAATTCTGAAAATGCCACTTTTTGAAAGTTAAATATACATGGGGTGGGCCCTTAACTCAGCTAGAATGGGCCGATAAACACTAGACAAACAAAAACTTCTATCTGGCTATTTCGGAGGTTGCCACTAATTCAAGCAGACTAAGACCAAACTATCTAATAAGATGGTCAACATCGTTTATTAAGTCATAATTGTTCATTATTCTTCATATTTTCATGTGTATTTAAAAATGACAGAATGCAAAACACTTCAAAAAATGACATAACATCAAAGCAAATTTAAAGCAACAATCAATTTGCAAACAGTTATTTTTGATTATACCAGTCAGTAGCACACAAACAATAATGTGAAAGGTAATCCATACCAACAATTTCAGAATAGCAACTGTGGATTAATGACCAAAGGGGAATGAGCATTCCAAACAACAGAGAATATAAATTTTTAGTACATTATTTTTCCTGTTGTAAGAAAAAATGTTAAACTAAAATTCGGCCCCTTCTGGTACTTTATGCCAATGCATTGGCATTTTCTTCTAACCATTTGACGCTGGGTCACATGACTACGTGTAGTTGGCTGACAGACAGTGGCACAAAGGAGGACTGAAACTTTTCAGACACTCACCCCCAGTCACAGATCTGGGTTGAATCCATCATCGTTCTTTAGCTCACTTCACCACTGGATTCAAGCTAGCCTGGCTGACAAGGGCTGTTAGCCCGAAACCGGTCCCAGGATGCTTGTTTCCAGTCCAGGGAAGCCGTGGCTTGGCAGTTCGGGTTGGACTGTTCCCATGAGGCACAGGGTCAAGACTGATTTGCATATAGCTGTGTCTGAACTGGGATGGTGAAGTGAGCTAAAGAACGATGATGGATTCAACCCAGATCTGTGACTGGGGGTGAGTGTCTAAAAAGTTTTAGCGCTCCGTCCATCATCTCCTTGTGTTTGCTTTGTTCGCCCTAAGTTGGCAGGGTATGCCCAGAGATGGGTCCGTTGCTCACTTTGCCACTGGATTCAAGCTAGTTCATAACCTAAATTACAGAAATAGATTTATTTTGGTGAGTTATTATAGCAAACGCTGTGAGGTGCAGTTCATACCAGAACCTAACACAAGATCAGTAATAAAAGTTTTTAAACAATATTATGAGGGAGGGTTTCCTCGCAGTATAGAACAATGGGCTGCAGTCTACATCCAGGGAGATCATGGACTTTCACTAGAAAGCAACATAAGCCATCACAGGAGTACGCTATATATCACCTGAAAGCTACCAGGATAGCACAGCGGATGAACAGAATGTCAGTTAAGTCTGTGTTGGGTTAAGAGAAGCAAAGTTGGTATCAGTAAGGTGACTGACAGCAGGTTATGGTCCTATCGTGCTAGTCCTGATACGGATACAGGTTTTAGTCCATTGGAAGTCCTATTAGCAAGAACCTCTCATCTAAAATATGTCCAAGATGAATGGGGGATTAGCATCAGAGGTCAGTTGATGTGAGCAGGATGGATATATACGTTTGTCAGGAAGCTGAAAGGGCTCAGTCCAAGTCCCATGATCAGTGTGATAGAAGAAGGAATCCCGAATAATATCTGTGTAAATGTGTGGTTTGGTTAAGATTAAAGGTCTGGTGTTCAAAGGAAAACAACGAGTCCCAATTTAGGGAAGCGGCTAATGTAGGAGAGGTGCATGGCACTGCTGTGAGTATTTTGGAAAAGAACAGCAATAGTGGAACTTGGAAAGAGTTGCTAGGGTCAGAGTAAAAGCAGAAAGGACATACGGAACTTAGTGGAAATGTTATCCATGAAGGGAGGGGGAATATACAGCTCTGCAGAAGTGTCAGGACACGCAGGACGTCTGATAGGTTGGTAGCGGAGTGATGCTGTAGGCATCGACACACCTATTGTCGTTCAAGTGTTAGCCTCTGTTAGTGCAGTAAATCCCACACAGGAATGTTTTACTTATTAATACAGTTTTCTTTTGCTGGTACTCAAACGGTATTATAAATGTGGATGTTTATAATTTATTACTTATTTGTATTTTTATTGTTAACTGAGCTTTTATTATTTTTCATGAGATTTTGCTTACTTTAATAGTAGTCTACATCATGGTTAACAGCTACACTGACACCCTAATAAAATTCTTGTGACCTTACAAATCTAGCAATGTATGAAGCTAAGGCAACGTTGGGTTTTCTAAGTAAGGAGCTTCTAAGCCTGTTTGCGTCCCTGGCGCTGTTGAGGGGCGACAGCGGATAAAAGCGCCTTTCATCTATGGGGATGTCATGCCTTTTTGTCCCTGTGCCGTAATCACCTTTCCCACTTGCATCAATAGAATGCACATTCTGGCTTTAATCTCACTACTTAATAGTACTCCACAGTACCAGATATAGATGTAAAATTGCCACGAGGATAAACTGAGCGCGGTAAAAAAAATTGTGTTTAAGTAAACAAGAACTAGGTATAGTTTCCAAGTGAATTGTTTTTCAAAAACACACAACCGTCCCCTTTTAGATCTGAGACTGGCATGCTGAAGATGTCATTCTCAACGCGCTTCCCTTGGTATCCTTTGTGAAAGGGAGTTGATTCTCTGGGAGTCGGTGCAAAGGTAACAGCTGTTCGCGACAGTATCCGTGCGCGCGCGTTCAGCTGCAATTGATTACGACCTTCCTTCTAAGACAAATGATGCTCTGATCTTACCCCAGGCATGATGACCTCTTCAATGTCACCGAAGATGCGCTCCCAGCTCTCCGACTCGAAGGGCGCGCTGTCCGGAAGGAGGGCGCGCATGTATCCGGGCTCTACTTCGGGGTTGACGCGTCTCTCCCTCACAGTGCTCAGGTACTGGCAGATGTAGTCTACGAGCTCCTTCCCTGTTGGTGCAAAAAGGACATTGATTCATCAAGATCTTAACATGCAAATCCTTCCAACGCCCAGTCCGAAAATGTATTTAAATGTATCGTTGTTTTTCATATAGCAGTTACTAGAAGGCGCAGGATAGCGCCATGCTGTCAAATAGTTTTATATCATTCTCAGTGGCGGATGCCAACTATAGAGTGAGGGATGGGGGGGTTGGGGAGGGGGAGTATAGGGAGGCAGACAAATGGGTGGTGGATTTATTAACTAAATTGATGCATTATCGATTTAAAGCTAAATTATAACTTTAAAAGGTAATGTAATGCATGTGGGACATACATGAACACAAAAAATATATGCAAAACAAAGGAAATATAAGTCACTTACCTTGCTACACGTCCTCCCCGGTGTTCTTCTCTGCTCGGACCCAGCCAACTCCCCTAACCAATTCTGGCGCTGCTCTCATGCTGTTAACCAGCATTAGAGAAGTGCCAGGATTGGTTTGAGCAGCCTCTTTCAGCACTCTCAAGAGCAATGGAAGCCTATGCTTTTTCTAACTCAGCTGTCTAAGATAGAGGGGTTCAGAGAGCTGTAAAAAACACATGTCTTGCTGGTTGTCGCAAGTTGGCTGGCCAAAAATCCACGCACACTTTAAACTAGTGAACAGCCAGCTCACCACTTCTCCCTACTGCTGCTGCCACTCAGCAGGCCCTGCCCCATCCTGACACTCCTCTCAGGACGTAGGTTTGCTGATTTAATCAAAATCTAAATGGTAATAATGTTTATTGCCATTTTTTTTTCATCTGGTGGCATTTTAATTAGTGGGGCGACACTCCTCCACCTTCCTGGAGGAGCTGACCCTGAGTATTCAAAATTACATATATAAAATATTTCTATAAAACTTACATGACTGCAGTGGCATAAGAGGGGGGTGCGGGCCGCCCCGGATGTCATCACAGAGGGGGGGGGGGGGTGACAAAATGGCAAAAATATGTTTTAAACACATATTTTTGCCATTTTGTCAAGTTGGGGGTGACAAGCGTCATCACTGAGGGGGGGGACAAAATGGCAAAAATATGTGTTTTAAACACCTATTTATTCTTGCAATTTTGTCAAGCCGGGGGTGACAAGTAATTTTCTGCACTGGGTACCACCTGACCTTGCTATGCCACTGCATGACTGAACACAGGATCACCACGCTGTGCATCTTACAATGCCACACATAAAATGTAAAAGAGTGTAAATTAATATTACAAAACGATTCACTATCTATCTAATAAAAAAGTTACAACAAAACACTCTTAAAGACCAGGGGCCCAGATTTATAGATATTTTGCATCAGGTTTGTGTTACCTTTTTGATTCAGACCAGACGCAAAATCCATTTTGGTATTTACAAAGCAACACAAATTGTGCTGCTTCGTAAAAAGAAAAGGAACGCAAGGCAGTGCAGTGCACTGCACTGCAGTGCCTTGCAATACTTTTTATCAGGGAGGTGTTCCGTGGGTGATACATGGGCATTCCCGTGCATCCTACCCTGGATTTTGACAAAACTCATTTTTACACAGACTTGCAGACTGCATCTGCCCCAAAATGGTGCACCTTCCAGAGGCTGGCATAACAAGGAGAAATATCTTTATTTCTCCTCACTATTTCCTCCTTGAATGTGTGCTGCATCCTGCAGCACACATACAAAGATGAAATACCCTCAAAGGATAGTTTTTGTGTAGAAAGGTAGCCCTTTCTGGACAGAAACTATCCTGACCTTAACACAGACACCCTGGTACTATGGCGCAAGGATGCCTGTGTTGGCGCTAGGCAGCCCCAAGTGCCCCAGAGTATGGAGCGAGCAGAACTGCGGCATTTCTTTAAAGATATGGCACAGTTCTGCTCTCACCTGCATCACATAATGCAGTGCAGCAACTTCTCTCTCTTCGCTGCATTGCGTGAACTCTTTGAAAACATGCCCTCAGATGCCTGGAGTGTAAAAATGGGTTGTCAGTTACTAGTGGAAGGCCCACAGGTTTGTTATGAACAAAATTCAGATACACGTTTCAGAGCTATAGCCAGTGATATTGAATGACAGTCCATATGTAAAAAGCATGTGAGGGTAGTGAGAAAATCAGTCTAGCCTTCATCAAACGATACAGCGCCCACAGACACAGATTTACACTGTATTGTATTGTACTGCAACATTTATGTATCACTTGTGGGGCAGGGATGCATTTACCTACAAGTCCAGTGTGATGCACCTTGCAGAATGTGTGGTTGGAAGGGTGCTGTTTCCATGTTGTGTGTGATGACCACTGAGATGTAGTTATCATGTTATGGAACGCAGCACTTAGCAGTGTGATGGATGAAGAGCTGTGAGAGAGAGATGCACAGTTTATGGCTTGGAGTAGTCTGCGACTGCAGGCTCCTATTTGTTGTTTCTTATGATCATGGCCCATTTAGCTGGTCAATGCACCATCTTGTCACATCTGAGCTGTTTGTTTAAAAGTTCATGGTCCTGAGCAGGCATGGTTGGAGAGCTATATGCTGGGGAATTTGCTGGAATACATTTTGTTAGTATTAACCGATATCAAATTGTCATTGTGAGATGTAAAGAAGCGGTCATATTATTTAGCTAGTTGGGACCTGCAGAGGTGGAGTAGATTAGAGTCCTCAAATTGGCCAGCTGTGTGTGGCAGATCTATTCAGTCATTCCATGTCAGTCCTGTTGGTGATGGCTGGAACATCCATTGATGGCACTCAGCAGGCTCAAAGGCAATATAAAATCAAGGATGCGGATAGAACACCACTGTTCGCACAAGGAAACAGGTTTGTTTTGATTACATGTTCTATAACACAGTGGTATGCATACAATAGTTCCCAGAGGCACAGCAGAGCAGCATGGAAGGAGGGCTGACCAGTTACAAGGGGTTCCTATTAGCATTCCGGAGCCTTGAACAAAGTCAAAGTCAAAAAGCTTTATTTCGATAAAATTATATCATAAAAGCATTGGTATGCGGACATATAAAGTGCAATACATCAAAAGAGTGGGAAAAACTTAATGACGCCAAGGTACAGAATATGACAATTTAAAAGTCAATTTGGAATATATTCATTAAAACATTTATGCAATAAAAACATGTTAAAAAAGAACTAATTGTTATAAATGTAAACATTTGGCCCTAATGTTCCAAGACCACCCGAGGAATTTTGCCACACCACAAACTAGCACTGGGCTGGTGTCGGAGCGTAATATTCTCAGTGCAACCCAGTAGTTCGACGTGCCCAGCAAACGACATACAGGTCCCAACCATCGACTTCTTGGATTTTTGTAGGCTGGGCATTCGAACATGATGTGTGCCGTATTTTCCACCAGCCCACTACAGCTCAGGCAAGTGGACGGAGTTTAATGGGGTGGCTTCCATTTGCTCATATACTCGCGGGTTGGCAGTGTGTCGAATCTAAATTGGATGTACAGTGATCTGTCTCTGGGCTTCTGTACAAAATCCAAATACGGCTCGAAGCTGACAGCCTGTTTATGCATAAAGAAAGCTTTGGTCAGGCTGCCTAGATTGGGACTACTAGATTCCTGAATGTCTATCCATGTCCAATAAGCTTTCTTCAGGACTGTCTTGCTCAGGGGTGCACCTTGCTCCCAAACTTCACTAAGGCCTAACGACAAGAGAGACTTCTTAATACAGCGTAACCAAGTGATTTTGTGGGACCCCGGGGAATTTATTATTTCTCTTAAACCCTCAGTATATTTTGCTAATTCAGGGGTACGCCATAATCGAGCCCAAAAGAGCAGGGGACGTAATCTTGCCATGTCTTTTATCGTGTGTCTACCCATATCTCTAAAAAGGGGCTTGAGTGGGGTTCCCCTTGGGAGTGAAACCAACTCTCTCATAAATTTATTTTCTGACCTGGAGATGTCCTCGAGATTGTCGAAGCCCCAAAGTTCGGCTCCATACAGTGCCGAACCTACAGCTTTAGCCTGATAAATCACCAACGCGGGAGCGATTGGTCTGTTAAGCGAGGTACGATGTTCTTTGCTAATTGTTCCCGCTGCCCGTTTATGATTTAGCAGCATTTTGTCAATATGGGGTCTCCAGCTCAATCTATCGGAGATTCTTATACCAAGATAGTCAAATGTTTTGACAAACTCCAGGGGTACACCATCAAGCTTAAGAGTGACATTAGATGGTTTTCGTGAGCTAAATGAGAGAAGCTTGGTTTTTAGGGTATTAATACTCAAGCCTCTCTGGGTACAGTACAAGTGAAACCTGTCCAGGAGCTTTTGCAATCCTACTGGGGTTTTGGAGATTAACAAGGTGTCGTCAGCGAATAATAATGTGGGGACTCGATCACCAGCCAATGCCGGGGCGTCAGCAGGGACATCTTGTAGGAACTTCACCACCCCATTTACGAACAGAGAAAAAAGGGTGGGGGCCAATACGCAGCCCTGTCGGACACCCCTGTTTACAGGGATCTTTGCAGTCTTCTGAGTCTGGCTACCCCATCTCACCTGGGCATAATTGCCTTCGTGTAACCGGACCAGGAGGTCGAGGACAAGGGAGGGCAAACCCAAAACCCTCAAGACCTGCCATAAGCGATCTCGGGGGACTAGGTCGAAGGCGGTCTTCAGGTCTATAAACGCCAGGTGGAGGCTACCCCTACCAATCAAAACCACCTTCCAATATAAGAGGAGGAGTCTGAAGACCTGATCGATTGTACTTGTATTTGGTCTGAAACCCGCTTGATAGTGGGAGAGAATATTATTCTCGTTAACCCATATCAGGATTCTTTCTAGCAGGACCCTGCCAACGACTTTCTGACCAGCGTCAATGAGGCTGATGGGTCGGTAGTTGGCAGTGTCCTCCCTGGAACCCTTTTTGAATATTGGAATCACCTCGGCTCCTTTCCAAGATTCTGGAATGGGCGACCCCTTAAGAAGAACATTAAGAAAAATAGCAAAATACTTTGCCCAGTGTTTGGGGTCCGATCTATACAGGTCACCGGGGAGACCGTCGGGTCCAGGAGCCTTTGCTGGGACTATTTTGTTAATGGCAATCTCAACTTCCGCCTCTGTGAAAGGATCATATCCCTCGGGAATGGGGGTTAACATTGCAGTAGATACAGCAAACCGGGGGCTTTGGGTGTCTTCCCCAGAATAAAGTTTCATAAAGTGATCGAACCACTCCTGGCTCGTAATATGGTTTGGGATTACATCGGGGTCACAACCTCTTGAGTGTCTGCAGAGGTTCCAGAAAGCATTTCCATCTTTGGCCAGGCTCGCAGCTTTGAGAGCCAACCAACGGGATTCCTCCCAGGCTTTCTTGGCTCCCAGCACTGCCTTTCTATATTCTTTCCTGGCAGTTCGGACTTGGTGGCAATCACGATTTTTGACAGCGAGTATTAGATTATTCTTTTTTTGCCTGCACTCGGTATTGTACCAAGAGTCTGGAGTTTTATGCTTAATGGAATTTCTAAAAGAAGTAGGTGCCCAAAAGAGGGACCCAATCATCTCAACTGTATCTTTGTAGATATTCCCAGCCCTAAGATACCCATCTGTATCGTCACGTGCTCCCTGAAGTTCCGTAATTTTATTAAATAAAATCTCCTTGATGGCCAAAAGTTTCTGGTCATCAGAGGAGATTTTAGACCATTTAAGGTGTCTCTTGGAATTTTATGGAGTGACTTCCTTAGTGGACATGATAGGTCTAGTATCAGAGCTTAGTGGGTCGAGACACCAGGGACTCTTTATGGTCAGACACAAGGGGTTATGATCACTATCGACAGTGGGAGTTATGACCAAATCCACTGCATTTGGCCATAGTCTACGGTCGATCAGGATATAATCGATTCGAATAGGGCTGGACACTCTATTAAAAGTAATAGCACCTTGAATGTCAGATGGCAATCGGCCATTGGCGGCTCTCAAGCCATATTCCAGTGTTAGTGCATTCAATTGGATTGCCATTTGGGTCCATTTCTTAATTGGGGGTATTGACAAAGGTGGTATGCCCCATTGTGCATCCTCAACCTCTATCTCCAATAAGTCTTCGGAGGCCAGGGGTTCGTAGGTGCAATTCAAGTCACCTGCTACCAGAATGAGTGAGTCAGATGGACAAGAGGAAAGAGCGTCTCCCAAAGTTGTGATAGTCGGCGACTTGCAGCCGCCATGGGTACCTCGGATGTAAACATTAAAGAGCTCGATGACGTGCCCACCTTTTGACCCTCTCAAGGATAGATGAATCACGTCTGGTGATATAATAGAAAACTTGGGAGCCCTACAATTAAGTGCAATATTCACCCTTATTATAAGTCCTCCTGAGGGACGCCCTCGCCCAGTGGATATAGCTGGGGCACAAAAACAAGTATAGCCAGATTTGTGCAAGGGAACCAGGCTCCAGGTCTCTTGAAAGATACATATGTCCTGAAGATCAATGTATTGGTTCCAATCTGGGAGAGAAAGTTTATCTCTAAGACCAGCAATATTTCATGAAATTATTTTGAATTTGTTATTTGATGAATGGAGCGATAGAGTGGGCAAGTCAAATGGTGGGGATTCGATCTCAGGGTCCCCATGGTTAAGAGAGGCAATGTTGACAAATGGGCAATGAATCGATTCTGCAGTGGCGCTAGGAGAGCGGCTGGTAGGTATAGACGGTTTTTTAGATGAATTGATGACAGGTGTTAGTCAGTCAATGTTATCAAGAAAGGATTTATCTGTTTTCGTTGGATCTAGTGTCCCACCCCTTATCCTAGTTATTTCGGGAAGGGTAGGGGGGAAACGCCTGAATTGTATAGAGGATGAGTCTGGGGAGGATGATCTGAATTCAAGTGCTAAAAGTCCCTCTGCCACTGGATAGCTAGCCAGGGTGAGCTCAATGGTATCTGTGTTGTTATCAGCTGATCGTCGTCTATGGGCTCTAATTATGTCTTCTCTTATTAAAGACTGGCAACCCCTAGTATGGCGAATCCAGTGGGTGACCTTGTTTTTTAATGATTCCTCATCCTCACGCCCATTTGCCTTGGGGACGCGAACCATAAAGACCGTAGGGTTATCATTAACTTGAGAAGTTTGTGTTTTATGCTGCAATTGGGTTAAAGGGGAGACAGAAGCTCTGTGAGACGGATTAGTCAACCTAGGATTATTATGAGAAGTGGAAGCCACTTGAGGCTTCGTTGGAAGATTGCCAGGAGTAACCCCAGCTCTAAACAAGGGGTTATTTTAGTCGGTTTGGATATTAGGTGGGGAAGGGAATTGTCAGTGTAAGTGTTCAGAGGGGAAAGATGTTTTTGTTTAACAATAGACATCAGCTCCAGAACTACTTTCCTCAACTCGGTAATTTCTTGTTTTAATAAATCAATGCTGTCGGCGATTTGCCCCTCACCAATTGCCCCCCCATCAAATTTCTCTCGAATTTCCCTTTCTTTATCCTTCAAGGCCCTATTTTGTTTTTCTGGGCCTGTAGGTAGGTTAGTTGGTACAAACATATCAGGGTTATCAGCCAGTGCCGCATAGCGGTTGTTACAAACAATAACAATGGGGTCAAGGGGGACAGGATTCACAACAGAGGGAGTAGAAGATGGTGCGTCTAAAGTTGCTAATGGGTTACTCGTATCACTCGGCCGGTCCTCGGATTCGACAGCTGATTGATGGAGAGGAGCTTTACAAAACATTTGCGGAATAGTGACAGTGCCAACATGACTTTTGATCATGGACATATTACTTGCAGGTAAGTGGGGAGAAGCATTTTCTAAGATAAGTTCGCAATCATTAACTAATGTGTCTATATGATCCAATGTGGTGGCAGATGGCGATTTTTTCGAAGTCCTTTTAGCCTTTTTCCTTTTGGCTACCCCACCATTGCAAGTTGTAGTCCCTCCATTAACATCAGGTAATTTTCTCTTGCCCATCGCAAAGGATGCTAATGAGGGGGGTAGGGTAAGAATAGGGAAGCGTCAAATCAAGAACAATATTACGAACACAAAGCTAATGTAGAGTCTCAATGATAGTCCCCAAAAAAGATAATGTACCTTTGGTCACGCATATAAGCTCCTCTTGACGGGGGCCGTGTACACAATCGCTGGTGAGTGGGACGAAAGGGGGGTTGCCCGACCTGGCCCCTGACGGCCACAGACGTCCCACCCTTTGCCCGGGCTTAGCCCGGCACGACCCGCGCGCGGTCCCGCAACGCGGAGCCTGTCGGTTATTTATGGCGCCTCCGGGCGCGGGAACAGCGGTGCAGAGCAGGCTGGAAGGTGTAGTCTCCCTCTCCCTCCACTCGGCGGCCGCTGGATGGACTACTGCGGCGGCGGGAGGGGGGTGATAGAGTCAGCAGCTTACAGGTGGGTTTCGCCCAGGGGAACACAGGGGAACACAGCGCCCGCTCCACCGAGCCTGTCGGTTATTTATGGCGCCTCCGGGCACGGGAACAGCGGTGCAGAGCAGGCTGGGAGGTGTAGTCTCCCTCTCCCTCCACTCGGCGGCCGCTGGATGGACTACTGCGGCGGCGGGAGGGGGGTGATAGAGTCAGCAGCTTACAGGTGGGTTTCGCCCAGGGGAACACAGCCTATATCTGGCACTTACACGTCACCATCAGGGATGTCCGGCCGCGCGACCATCCAGAATGTTCCCGCTGTCTCGGACCCCGCTGCACCGGCTTTACTGAAAGGAACAGGCGGACACCCACCACTGAAGCACCCAACCCGCCCACTGAAGGGAGGTGCGAGTACAGAAAGCATTCTCTGCCGGGGCATACCCTTGAACATTGGATTGCATATGTCTACCATAATAGACAGAAACATGCTGTCAATAAAATACTTAAGGAATCTAATAGAAACAAATACCCATGTCTGCTTTATAAACTGAATCACTGAAATATTCTAATACACAAATCAAATACACTGACATTTCTCCATAGCAGTTTATCCTCCAAGTCTGGTCTAATTAGCTCAGTGGTCTGTTGCATTCACTCCAGGAATCAGTGTTTGACCTCATGGTCAGAGGTTTGAGTCACCCTTCCATCTACCTGAGGTTGATAAAATGAGTATCACTGAGTTCGTTAACAATAGATATGTTTTTCGGCATTCTCCACACGGTTCCCCATGTATGAGCGTAGAGTTTACAAATGAACCGAATCTCAAAGAAATAAATTGTTATATGTTTGGTGTCAGGCTATTTAATTCTGCGATGTATGACTGCTTATGTTATTCACAAACAACCCAGTCTTATGTGTGTTTCCTCCCTAGTTTTGGAACTTCGCACTCAAATACATAGTATTTAACTCTTGTCTCGCTTACACCTGTGTGTAGAGTCTCCACGCATACAAACATGTGTAGGGAAAGTTAAGGAAGCTCTTAAAAATACTTTTTGGGTTAGTTCATTAAAAATGATTTTCACAAAATATATTCCAGCCCTGCACTCTTGTGTTTTACCTCCTGGGCACGACATGGCGACTGGCCTCTCAAATCCCCTGTTGCACATTTCTCCCGCCTTTCTTTCATTTTGCTTACCTTGCCTTCTGCCTAGCAAAGAGATTGCTGGCACTTCCGTCCATCAAGCGGTCACTGCAGTCACTTGGGTTCCAGCTCTCCTGCCCTAACTCGTCTCTGTTTTATTTCCACATTCCTTTTCACACATTTCTTTCTCAACCTCCTTTTCCTTCCTTCCAACCATCGCTGCATAAGTTATGTCCCTCAGAAAGCCACTTCAGCCAAGCATTATGATCCCTGTTCTACACCTGTCCCCCAGCTCCTTACTGCCACAATCCTGTTTTATTTCTCCTTGCTGTCCCTATTCTCTTCCCCTATTTTCTCTTCCTATAGTCCTGCTTTGACTGCATACCTGACAGGTTCTTTTTTTCATTTAGAATTAAACACTCCGTTGGAGTGCATGGGTTTCCTCGCTCTCTGCACTTTTTTCCTTGTTATCCCTCCACCTGCTCTCTTTTTACTCCCTCCACTTCCTCTCGATTTACTCCCTCCACTTCCTCTCGATTTACTCCCTCCACTTCCTCTCTTTTTACTCCCTCCACTTCCTGATGCTCCTATCCCCACTCCAGCCAAGGCTCAGACAATTGCAAAGTGCCGCCGGGCCATTCACTTTCATTCACAACTTCTGGCTGGAAAAGCATTGTTCACTCAGAATGTTCCCTGAACGTTCCCAAAATAAACATGTAGATTTGTAAAAGAAAGAGTGCTGGAGCGGAAACTCTGTTCAGAGAGCACGGCCGAAGCAATGAATTGTCCGCGCGCCGAATCCCATTCTTGGCAGTCTTCAATCCATCTCGGGCCTCCTTAGTCCACTACTAGGCACTCTCGGACCCTTTATCTCCCTCTGTTCTACTCTTTTGCTTTGTGAGGTTTTCCCGTCTTTCTTTTCCTCTGTTTTTTCCGATTTGTGTGTTTTTCCCTCTAGGGTGACCAATCGTCCGTAAATTTCACGGACAGTCCGTAATTTCGGCCGTCTGTCCGTTGTCCGTGAAGGATTCTTTAACGGACGCCATTTGTCCGTAATTTTAACCGGGCACCGGTCGCACCACACTAAAGCCGGCACAGCTTCCACCCACCTTCCTGCTTGACTCCGATGCTGTTGAGGTCGGGTGTAACAGACTCCGATACAGCACCAAAGCTCAGATCCCCAGTAGCATTGGAGGGGCACAGCGGGATGGCAATCCTCACACCTTCAGCCTTGATGAGCTGTTAACAGGTGATTGAACGTGACAGAGGGAGGGGCTGCAGCTTCAGGAGCAGGGGCATCTATTCAGATGCAAACAGCCCTGAATGGTCATGTCTCTGCAACTTAGAGGGGGCTCACACATTCCCTTTCTGCCCAATGCCCCAAACATCATAGAACCGGCCCTAATTACACCACCTGATTACACAGAGGCAGCACGTGGTTCTCATCACAGAGTTTAATTGCTGTTACTAAATTGTAAACAAACCTCGGTTCTGCAAACATGCAGTCTATAATGTAATACAATAAAGAAATGGCACAATCTCACCCACACTGATTAACAAAGTATGGAGGACAATCAGTTCTCTTGGAGTATCTCCTTTAAGTACTGTACATCACAGTGGGGGATGGCAAAACGAACATTTTAGAAAGAGAGCCTGTCGTCTGGTTGTCTTGTCCAGGAGGAGGTGAGGAGCCCTACCCCACTGTGGAAGAGACCAAGATGATACGAGAATACTGCACGCCCACCCCTGTGCCCACCCTGGTGGATCCTGTTCCCCCTCCTGTGATGGCTCCTGCCCCCCCCCCCATGATGGCTACTGTCCCCCCATGTGGTGGCTCCTGTCCCCCCCCCCCAGCCTGTGATGGCTCCTGTCCCCCCCCCCCCTGTGGTGGATTCTGTCTCCGCCCTGGGTGGCTTCTGTCCCAGTCCTGGAATGGCTCCTGCAACAAGGGTGAAGTTCTTGATGGGCCTCTTCTCAAAAAGGCTCAGCTCAAAATTAATATGAAAAGGTGAGCGAGTGAGTAAGTGAAGGAATGGGTGGATGGCTGGATGAATTAGTGAAAGGGTGAATGGATGAATGAAAGATTGAATATGATGGATAATGAGAGAGGATGGATGGATTGATGAGTGAGTGGAAGGATGGATGAGAGCAAAGGTAAATAGCTGGATGTATGGGTGAAGGGTAGCTGGATGGGTAAAAGGGTGGATGAATGAGTGAAAAGGTGGATGATGAGTGGGTGGATGGATGAGTGAAATGATGGATGGATTGATGAATTGATAAGTGCAAGGGTGAATGGATGGACGGATGAGTGAAAGGGTGGATGTAAGGATGGATGAGTGAGTGAAAGGGAGGGTAGGTGGACAAAAGGATGAATAGATGAGTGAAGGAGTGAAAGGATAAATGGATGAGAGAAAGGATGGATGAGTGATAGGGTCAATGGATGGATTCATGAGTGGATGAGTAGATGGATGGGTGGGTGGACGGATGGAAGGAAGGATGGCTAAGTGAAAGGGTCGATGGAGAGAGAAAGGGAGGATGGATGGATGACTGAAAGGGTGGATGGGTGGAAGGATGAGTGACTGGGTGGATGGATGAGTAAGTGAAAGGATGGCTGGATGGGTGAAAGGGCAAATGGCTGGATGAATGAGTGAATGGATGGATGGGTAGAGGAGTGGATGGAAGAGTGTACAGATGGATAGGGTGAAAGGGTGGATGGATAATGGATGGATGAGTGAAAGGATGGATGAAGGGATGGAAGGATACATGATGGATAGGTTTGTAAACGGTTGAATATGTTTGGATATGGCTGGGCTTACTTATATACTATTGCGTGACCTCCTCTGATGTGTCTGTAAAACTTACCTATTGTCCTGAAGTTTTGTCCTGAATTTTGACCTCCTGTCCTGAATTTGTGTCCTGAATTTTGACCCTTTGTCCTGAATTTTTACACTCACCGTCCTGAATTTGCACCAATTCCAGTTGGTCACCCTATTTCCCTCTCTTGCTCTTGGTAAATATCTAATGCAGAAAATAAGTGCCTGTCATTAACTTCCCCAAATGGGGCGGTGATATACCCTCTTCCCAGTGTGGGCTGGCACAGAGAAGGGAGAGACACAACCGTCAGCACGCGCTGTGCAGCTCCTACAGCACCGCCGCCTCCACTAACTATTCACATTTTACTTCAAATGATAAAGAAGCCGGAGAGGCAGTCAAATCACGACGTATGTCTCTTGCCTCTCCGGGCAGCGCTGCTGCACATAGTTCATGGCTTTTCCACCTGGCTGGTGTGATGCATTTGGGACCCATTAGGGGGGGCGGGGAGGGGGCTCAATCTTAGACTCACAGCCTCATCTCGGGTGTGTGCCCACAATCAAGTTCTCCTTTGCCGATGCCCTGACAAGCACTACACAATGGCTTCTGGTGAAGGCGACACGGAATAGAGCGAGTTTCAGGGAGCCTTGGGGATCCATACAGTCCCCGGAGCCAGCCTTCCTAGCCAGCTAGTTTTTTGTTTTGTTGTTGCATCTTTTATATAGCGCGAACTTGACCCGAAGGTATTGGAGCGCTTTACATGAGCACCGTATTTACATTACACATCCAGGCACGGGGAGATTAAGTGATTTGCCCAGAATCACAGGATGTGGACGCGACCTCGAGGCTCGAACCCTGGTTTCCTGCACCAAAGTCGGCAGTTTAAGCAGACGGACCACATCCTCTCTCCTAAGTTTTCCTAGGTTTCTTCCTGCAAAAGTATAATCAAGAAGCCTAGGGCCCCCAGGACTAGCCATGGGCTTACAGGTAGCAACAGGTAGCAGGTGGCAAGTGCAACAGTGAAGAGAATTCTGAGCTGAGCCCAATCTCTTTTGTTTCGGGTTTGGCGAACAAGGTAGCAGTTAGTAGGAGAAAGATATGCAGCAAAGGGGCAACCATCCCGGGGGCCTGTTCATCTTCAGGGGGCCCCCTAATAAAACATTATCTGTAAGATATAGAGAACACAGGGACCACTCATCCCATTCTGGAGGGCACGTTATTTTGCGTTACGCCACTGGTAGGAGAGGGTAATAGCAGAGACTTGTAAAGGTTAGGTATTGAATTGCTTACAGGGTACATAACTTGTTATCCTGTTGAGGTGGAGCGCATTGTTCTAGTCAGAGGAGCTTATAAAGCGCATGGCTACTCGGATTAGGCCACCCAGCGCTAGTGGAGTTCGGGCACAGAACTCGCCAAGGTATACAAACAGCCAGGTCTTAAAATGCCTCCCAAAACTGAGCTCATTTTGGGCCTTTGGTAGCCTAATGGGCAGGGAGTTCAATAATTTGGAAACCAGGTAAGAAAAGGATGGCCCGCCCCTTCTAGTTTTCTGCATTTTAGGGGTAACTGCTAGATGGAAAGTAGAGAATCCCAAAGTTCTTGTTGGATTATAGGCTAGGATTAAATGCTGTAACAGAATGGACCCCTTTATGATAAGGTTAATGGGCAATACAAAGAGCTTTAAATTGAATTGTCTGTTTAATGCGTTGCAAGTAAGGAGAGGCCAAGGACCTGAAACCGAATGGTGTCTAGGTATTCTTAGTAGAAGACGTGCTGCTGCATTTTGCATCACCAGCATCTTTTTAATGCATGATGTGAATATCCAGGATAGAGAGTGTTTCCATAATCCAGGCGAGAGAGAACTAAGGCCTGAACAATGGTCCCCTGTAGTATGTTAAGTAGGATTTCCAAAATCTTTCTAAGCATTTTCAAAATGCCAAAAATAGCGAGCAGCTAATTTCCATGCATGTGTCCCAAAAGGAAATAATATTATCCAAACACATGCCCGTAGCTTTTGGCTAGGGTTGCCTGCCTAAGGACTCTGGCTGACAGACCAGGAACCAACAACTGAGATCACTGCTGACCACTATTACTTCATTCTTTTGTCCATTTAGCTTCGGACAACAAAGAGGCAATCCAAAATGCAACCTCCTTAAAACATGGTTTAAATTGAGAGGCTTTTGAATGCTTTTTAGGAGCTAAAGAGATTGCTATCTGAGTATCATCGGTGTACAAAACGAATGAAAGATCATAAAATCGAACAAACTCCGCAAGTGGATGTACATACAGATTAAGCAGCTTGGGGCTCAAAAGGAGCCCTGGGGCACCCCACACTCGAGAGGAATAAAAAGGTTTGTTATACACCTGGAAGCTCTGATCTTCCAAAAACGTGGAGAACCACTTCAATGCCAAATCGGTTACTCCTGAGCTCTGAAATTGCAGGAGATACAGTGTCAAACGATATGCTCAGATCTAGCAGAATAACAGCTGTTGAGCTGCCTTGGTCCAAAGTCATTTTGAGCTCCCCCATAACTGTCATGAGAGCATCTCGGTGCTGTGAGCAGTACGGAACCCAGTTTGTGAACGATGAAACATATTGTGAGTCTCCAAAAAAGGGGATTCCGGTTACATCAGTCATATGGCCCATCGCATTTAAATGATCAGGCATGGTCTAGATTTATTGATGGCCCAAATGCTCTACTTAACATTTCTTTTAAAGGTCTTCCTGTCGATCCTTTGTACATTTTTATCACAAATACAGTGTTGCAGTTAATATATAGAATTGTAGATGGGTAACAGTGAATAATGGGGATGTTTTTACCAAATGGATCTGAGGGACATTAAAGAGACAACGAGAGCGAAGCTCGAGGTGTCTATGATGTCACTCAAAATACCCCAGGTGAAAGACATCCCGGTTAGTCCGTTACCAATCTATGAATTTATGTTAAGCATGGTCCATCCAAATCATCTGCCCCTGCTGTCAAGCACTATGCAGGGACAGAGGAGTAATGGAGGAGCCATACATAAATGGCCTCGCCTTCCTGTCAACAACAAAAATAAACAAATGGCCTCTTGCCACCCACCTCCACCACCCACTGTACCTTCCTTCCCTCTCCTCTGTCCTCCGCCCTTATGATGCGCTCTCTGCTCAGCCAGCATTACACTGACCGGCACTGTGACAGGTCAGTCGGATATTCTTTGATGGCGTTGCAATAGTGGGTAACAACTTTTGTTAACCCCTGTTGTTGCTTCATCGCAGTGAATTACCGGATTTAGAATCTGGCATTCATGCCAGTGGGTATCAGTAAGAGTCATGAAGAAAAAAAAATCTTTAATCCTATGTTCTCAAAAGCAATGCAAGGATTTTCAGTGTTGAAGGAATAAAAGATGTTTTGTGAGGTGGAGAACACCCGGTTTATTCAATTAGGGCCATTCTCTGGCCGTTTTTCACCAATTTTGCACCACCACAATGTAGCTTCCGAATGTGCTGCCTTGACTCACCTGATAGAATCACTTGCCCTTGATGATATTGTTTAAAGACATTTTTAGAGGTAAATTGGAAAACTCAGCAACTATCACATCTGAAGAATTGAAAACGGTCACTAACGCACCCATCTTGTTTTAGACTTTGCACTTAGAACTCCCCAGAAGTACCTAGGAACTAATTATAATTTTTCAAGGGGTGCACTTTGGTAAATGGGTTTGTTCACTCTATAGATAAACCCACTAGAAAACCCTGCTGGTGACAGGAACAAAGACCTCAAGCACAGATAAAGTTGTAGTAAACAATGCTCTAAGACCCGATTATAATCTGAGTGGAATTCCTGTGTAGAATCCCTCTCCGCTCAATCATGAGTTGGCCGTTGCGCACTAGGATTTACCACTTGTGGGAACAACAGACTCAGTTTTACTGACTGAAAAATCAGACGGTTGAAATTAGCTTGGGGATGGACTGCACAGAAGCTCACCATATAACCTAGCCCATGTCAGACCCTTTGCAAGATTTCCAACCCCGGTCAAACAATGTCCTCTCCTTCCTTCTACTACCCCCCATTCCTCACACCCCCACCCCACAGCATAGCCCCATTAACATTTACCACTTGCTCAAAGTAGGTGGTAAATGTGGGTGTTAATCTCCAAGGAACAGGGAATGTCATGCAGGCTTCTGCCTTGTGGGTCCATGCAGTTATTTCACACTTCGTGGGGATTCACTGGCACGCGCACGGCACTGATGGGGTATTATCCCGGGGTGTACGGGTGGGAGTTACTACTGCACCTGTACTGAGCAACTCATAATAAGGGCATACATGCCACACCGATAACTGGAAATGAATACACCGTCCAAGGGATAGGGAATGTGTTCAAAGCTCCTGTTTTGTGGAATACCCCAAGACTGGATCCCATCTGGAAACACCCTTCTGTCACTAACCTTTAATTAACAATGTGCTGCTGATGGACGGGGGAAGTATGCCTCTTCCTTTACGAATATGCCCACAGTAACTTAATCTTATCAATTTAAATCCATTGCCATGGTTTGGTATAGAAAGAAGATTGGGGTTTCAATGGTTATATCAGAGGATAACTATTTTAGTTCTAGGGTCGTGGCAGGACTGCTGACTTAAAAATAAATACCTCACATGGAGACAGGTAAGTCTTACGTAACTGACATTATCGAAACAACATTGATTTTTAAGTTTATTTTAATGGCGCCCAATGCCATTATTGGCATCAGTGCCATAGCAATCAAGAGTGTCGCAGGCTTCAATGCAAGCAAGGAAAACTGCGCCCTTTTTCCTTGTTCGTGTAGAAATATATGTGGGGCACAGTGAGCCCCTCAATGCCATGCCTCCGCATCACCGGAGCTGCAACTTTAACGACAGCTACATACGTGAATGTCAAACGTTACGGCGATTCTTTTCCTAAAATGGCCCATCGCAGCCCAATAACTGATCCCGATTATTGCCCTGGAAAACTAAGCACCACCGCCTTGAAAGGGGAATGGAAAAATAATCCTTTCAATAGGATCTGACCTCCCAACTGGTCAGCGATGTGTGAGGGACTCAAAGTCCTCAGAATGACATGTGTGGGCATGGAAGAGTGAAATGCCTGTTGTGCTGCCATGCGTATACACTTGTGTTTGGAAGGACAAGGGTCACCCTACTCACATGGAACCAGGGTATCAATTATATAACAGCGAACAATGTATGTAAAATCTGATAATATTTAGCTTAATGGCATTTTACATGGGCAGAGAGATGTCCGAGAGAAACAAAAAGGAACCATATACAAGACAATTCATGAATCTTAGCTGTTTATGTAAATACTTAGTCAAGTTAATCATAAAAGTGCATAGTGTCCCAAGTGAACATAGAACCTACATATCAATTTAGCGACAATTTGTGACATAAAAATAGGTTTGCAGAATACAAAAAACGACCATAACATAATTGTTCATTGGTTATACACAGCCTTCTACTACATTGGTAGTGGCCGGAGAAAGGTTAATTTATACAGTTTTGTCGACAGCGCTTCGACCCCAACCATCAATAGGGGGTCTCTTCAGGACCTAACAATGAGGGACACCTAAAAAAATTATAACTAAGGGTTGCTAGAGGATAGCCCAATAAAATAGTGAAGAACTCCCTCAAATGTGCATGGCTTTGTCCTAGAGAGGAATTACTCATTACAAAAAACAAAACCCCTGTTGAGAAACTGATTTGTGTTACCACTTTTGGCACACACACTAATAAGATCCACAGTCTGATAAAAAAAACAGGCACCTTATTAGAAACATTGATCCCACAATAGAATCCCCCATGTTTGCTTTAAAACGTGGTAAGAATATCAAAGATCACCTGGTGCATTCTGCCACACAATGTAGAACCTACCCCAAACCCAGGACACTAGAACCAGCCTGGGGCCTTCCAGAAGTGAAAGGTCACTTTCTTTGTGGCAACTGAAAAGCCTGCACCTATTATTTTGAGACAAAGGTCTTTGAACACGGCAACGTCAGACAAGACTTACATTTTTTTTCATACTGTGTAAAACACGTAATGTTGTTTACTGTATATGGTGTCCATGCCAATTACCAAACATTGGGCAAACCTCTCAACGTATCAAAATGCGCATCTGCCAACACCAAAGTAGAATAAGATGTTCTGTACTAAATGCTCCCTTGGTGATTGATTTTGTGGAAAAGAACCATACAGCAGATGATCTGAAATGGCAAGTCACAGACAAAGCAACAATTCCCAAAAGAGGAGCGGATATGTCACCGATCCTACAAAGACTGGAATGTCGATGGATAGATCGTATCAACTCTATCACTCTGGGACTGGATACAACTGAGGAGTGGCTTGGGTTCATACCCACTCTATAAAACTGACTTTGAAACTAGATTTGAACTGTACTTCCATTAAGTAACATAAGGAGATGTCACCCTAGTTTATTGTTATTGTATTTTGTGCAATGTTTTGTCAATACCGCTCTGCGAGTATAATGTGTCAATTGTATGCATGTATGATCTAATAAGACTAGTTATACACTCCGTTTATCTTTTTAAATGAGTGTATTCTGCACCACCAGTTCACTTGTGGTCAAACTATACCTCGATCGCCATCATAAATCATTAATGTTTAGGTGGACCCTCACTCCCACGATATCCCTCATTCCTGTAAGACATAACTTTTATCATGGATCCCAGAGCATCACAACATTTGTGTTTTCCTCTTCTATCCTTTGCTATGTCTGCCACGTCGCCGACGTGCACGAGGCCGTACGGGCGCATTTGTTCTATTTTTAGCCACTGTGGCCGCCCGCGGCTCCATCATTCGAACAACAGAGGCTGACATTGGCGGTCTCCTCTGATTTTACTCCACATCCTTGAGGTAGTGTGAGACTGACTACAGCAGTCTCAGGCACAGCACAGGCTCAGGAATTTCCAAGCGCTAATGCAATAGGTAAGCCTTGCCGGGTGCCCTCTTCAGTCCAATTACATCGTGGCCAGTTACCTGGTACCTTTTTCTGTCATATTACACCGTTGCCAGTTACAGGCTGCAACATCCCGTTGCACCATTTTCCTTCAACAGACTTGAATGACGCAGGGGTGGGTTCCATTCGCTCGCATGGGTTCTGTGATCTCTGCGGCTGCCCGAGGCCACCACAGGAGGCCACTCAAGGGCAGCCCTCTAGTGGCATTGGGCACCTCACTACCCCCCCCCCCCGAGGGGGCAGGGACTCTGGCGGAGTCCCCTTCCTGGGCACGGGCAGTGCCGCGTCATGTCTGTTGCGCGAGGCGGGGTGAGGGGTATATGTGTCCCCCCACCACTCTGACGGCCTCTTTGTCGCACCGGACACACCGCGGTCGCTGCCTCGCTGGACACGCCGTCTCGCTGTTTAGATGTGCCCCAGACCTCCAGGAGCTGTACCCGGTGAGTGCGTTAGCCCACCCCCAAATCCCTTAGGCAGGGCTGTTTAGCCCGGCCATTGCCGAGGCGGCGGTCCACCATGGGGGGTAGGTCAGCTCCTGAGGGCACAGGCAGTCTTCCCTCATCCCGGGCCAGATCTCTGCCATGCCGCTCAGCGCTGGCCTGGCCCCGGTGTGTGTCGGAGGGGGAGCCAGCAAGGGCAGCAAGGCTCCTCTCCGCTCAGCGAGGCCGGGGCTCCGGCCGTCGAAGCCTACTTTGGTGGGGAGGGGGGAGAGCAGCGAGTGCCACCACCCTCCCCCTTTAGCTGTTTAAGAGGATGCGGCCAGTCGGCTTGACTGCTGACTTGGGTGCAGGAAACCAGAGTTCGAGCCTCGGGGTCGCGTCCACATCCTGTGCCTCTGGGGCAAATCACTTAATCCCCCGTACCTGACCGGTGCTATTGCCGAGGCGGCGGTCCGCCATGGGGGGTGGTGGGTCCACTCCTGGGGGGCACAGGCAGTCTTCCCTCATCCCGGGCCAGATCTCTGCCATGCCGCTCGGCGCTGGTCTGGCCCCGGTGTGTGTCGGAGGGGGAGCCAGCGAGGGCAGCAAGTCTCCTCTCCGCTCAGCTCGGCGAGGCCGGGGCTCCGGCCCTCGAAGCCTACTTTGCGGGGGGGGCTCTATATCTATATCTATATAGATGGCTCTATATCTTTCTGAGCGTACGGATATCCTTATGACATGTCGGGAGTTTAAATGTCTGTCATTGTTGTTAATACAGAGCTTTGCACACCGTTGCTGCGCATTTATGAATCGGGGTCGACGCGGGAATCTCCCGGATTGATCCACGAGTGATGGGCCAACCACCAGCACAAGGCGCCTCGATCCCCTGAGGAGGCGTGGGGTTCTTAGCGTGCAGCGATTCGATTGTTCGTCTAGGAGAGGGCTGCCGCTTTTGCTTTGCCGGTGCTCTTGTGTGCCTACGTTGTCATGTGGGTGATTTCTAGAGCTGAATTTGAGTCACCCCCTTAATGACCCAGAAGCAGTGACGGGTGTTACGTTTGCAGATTTAGTTACGTAATCGACTGTCGGGGTGGTGTTGGGGTATCCTGGGGGGCTAGGCCCGGGTGCCGCAGGCATTCAAGCCCCCTTTCAGTGACTTTTGCTGCTTCTGCAGGCACCACCCCCCCCCCCCCGTCGGCTCCTCTTATTTGTGCGGGTGGCCCTGTCTCCTACCCCCAACCCGCAACTCCATCATGGCCGCGCCCAGGGGGCCTTCCATACCGCAGGTGTGGCATCGCTTTGGGCGAGGGGCCGTGTTATTTCAAAAGGCACATGATAGAGTTGTCTCGCGGAAACTCCCGATCACATAAGGCAAGTAGTGAGCTGCTGACGGGGAGCTGGTATGCCAGTTTCGAATGCGGCATCCGTCCATCACCCTGCGATTCTGGACAAAGCACTCACCTACTGTACCTACAAAAGCATTTGTTTCCCCAGTGGGTGCAGCGAGTGCGGTTCATGCAGAAGGAAGGGCACAAGGGAAGAGACATGCTCCTTCTGCCAAGTGATAAGTCCAGTTGCGCTGCAATCGACCAGGTGCGGCTGTTGCCATGGCAACAAGTTGGGTTTGTGGGGCCGCGGGCTTCACGCAGCTTGCCTGGGTGGGGGCGGCGCCTCTGTTGGCCGCTGGGCCTCGTGGCTTGCGCCCCTGCTGCCCTGCAGTGCTGTACAGAGGAGAGGCAGCTTGGACGAAAAGGGTCACGCTTTCACATTGTACTGAAAAGAAAGTGCACCGGCAGCACCCACAAATTAGTGACGTGAGCACCCCTAGACTCGCTGCCATTGAGAGCAGGGTATTACGATAAGGCCTACCAGAGCAGCAAGCATATGTTTCCGAACGGGAGAGTGGAAATGGTGGTAACAAGCCAAGCCATAAGTGTTTTCACAATGCAAGGTCGGCTACTTAGTGAGAGTAAGGGCACCTGACTGTCCAATACACAACGTGCTAAGCCTCCAGGGGTTCCGCATGGCAGCAAGTTGTCATCATGCACCAGTCGGGGTAGGGACTTCATTCCAAAATTAGCACGCCTAGCGAAGGGCAAATACGCGTAAAACCGTAGCAAGAGCCTAGGTTCTTGGACAGAGGCTGCCAGGCAGAAATGTGCCATGCGAGAGCAGCCTAACATGGCAAGTATGAGTCTCACGTCAGCAACATTCTGGGTTTCTGTGTGTACGATGGCTACGGCATTCGCTGGAGTACACTAGAAGGGATGTCTTTCTCTTGAAACAAGGTAGCAAGTTTGAGTACGGCGCCAGCTCGCAACACTTTTATCCTTGGCACTGCAAGGAACATTCCGTCGCCCAAATCAAGATAGCTTTGTGCATAAGCTCCCGGTGGCCGGGCCTATGTTATATACTGTAGGCCTTAACGTCCCTTCCACTGGGCTTGGGTCCCCTGCTGCTCCTCACTTTGGTTTGGTGTCGAGGTTCAATGCAACACAGGTTTGTCCCCGGTCACATTCTGATCGACGACTGATTGTCCTTTCTCTGTTTCCTTTCGGCTTATGAAAGGGCCTCCTTTGCCAAGTTCGTCCAGCAATCTGGAGAACGCAATGTTTTGTCCCCTTCCGCAGCATTTTGCTGATTCACTTTGTTGGCTTTGTTCGCCATAAGTTGGCAGGGTATGCTCAGACGTGAGTCCCTTGCTCACTTTGCCACTGGATTCAAGCAAGCCTGGCTGAAGACGGCTGAAATGCCAGAAACCGGTCCTAGGAAGCTTGTTTCCGGTCCAGGGAAGGCATGGCTTGGCAGTTCGGGCTGGACTGTTCCCATGAAGCACAGGGTCAGACTGATTTGCATATGGCTATGTCTGAACTGGGGTGGTAGAGTGGGCTAAAGAACGGCGATGGATCAAACCCAGATCTGTTGACTGGGTGTGAGTGTTTGATTGGTTCTGATGCTCCGTCCATCACCACCCCCTTTTGTACCGCTTTGTTCGCCATAAGTTGGCAGGGTATGCTCAGACGTGAGTCCCTTGCTCACTTTGCCACTGGATTCAAGCAAGCCTGGCTGAAGACGGCTGAAATGCCAGAAACCGGTCCTAGGAAGCTTGTTTCCGGTCCAGGGAAGGCATGGCTTGGCAGTTCGGGCTGGACTGTTCCCATGAAGCACAGGGTCAGACTGATTTGCATATGGCTATGTCTGAACTGGGGTGGTAGAGTGGGCTAAAGAACGGCGATGGATCAAACCCAGATCTGTTGACTGGGTGTGAGTGTTTGATTGGTTCTGATGCTCCGTCCATCACCACCCCCTTTTGTACCGCTTTGTTCGCCATAAGTTGGCAGGGTATGCTCAGACGTGAGTCCCTTGCTCACTTTGCCACTGGATTCAAGCAAGCCTGGCTGAAGACGGCTGAAATGCCAGAAACCGGTCCTAGGAAGCTTGTTTCCGGTCCAGGGAAGGCATGGCTTGGCAGTTCGGGCTGGACTGTTCCCATGAAGCACAGGGTCAGACTGATTTGCATATGGCTATGTCTGAACTGGGGTGGTAGAGTGGGCTAAAGAACGGCGATGGATCAAACCCAGATCTGTTGACTGGGTGTGAGTGTTTGATTGGTTCTGATGCTCCGTCCATCACCACCCCCTTTTGTACCACTTTGTTGGCACAGCCTGAGCAGATGCAATTTACTACTGTACTGAAATTACTATACATTTATTAGTAGGAGCGGGTGAACTTCACCAGGCTTTTGGTAATCACATGTGTACATTAGCAGCTGCCAGGGGTCACATACTGATCCCCCACCCATTGGGACACGTCAGGTGTTAGGAGGACAGATAGCAGTGTCAGGTGCCCCAGTGTACAAAGAGGATGTACACTAACTCAAGACACTGGCATCGTTTAAAACAATTAACGATTCGTTTATACAGTTATGGCTTGAAGAAAATGGTAAAAGCAAAGGTGATAATTGTGATGCAGCCAGACTTGGATTTAGTGTCGCTACACTGCACCAGCTGTGGCGTCAGTGGGCTTCTAACCTGTGAAATTACTGGAGATGCTTTCAGATCTGTATTAGAGTCCCTTCATCTATCCCCTCAGAGCACACTGAGTTCCCATCGATCGCTGTTGCGATGCTCTTGCGTTCCCACTGGCCTCAAAATTAAAGCCTTTGGTATGACAGTGGCTTCTTAGTGGCCGCGATTGTGTTGTGACAGAGGTACCAGAGATTTGTATAATAACGGAACTTCATAGATCACTATTGTGATGCAGTTGTGTTCCTAGAGATCTCTATTGTGACCGCACAGAAATTTCAATGCACCTCTATTGCAATTGGCATGTTTTGGGACTTTTCCACCGTGACGTCATTGGATTTCCAGGGATATTCAGAGAGCTCCGTTGCAGCTCTTAGGACAACACTCTGAGTGCAGCAGACTGGGCCCACCCCTATGCCGGGCTTAAGGATGACATCTATCTCCAGATTTGCATGTATGTAGCGCGCACGTATGCGGATTCTAGTTTTGCGCAATACTGGGCATCACTATGCATGTGTCGCCGCGAACAGCCCAAGGTCAGAAATGGTGTTTCACTCTGCCTTCAGTTGGCATTGCGGCACGTCTGCTTTGGTGGTTACCGGACAGGGTGCCCTGGGTGGGGCTAATCAGTATATCAGTTTGGGGTTAATTATTGGTGCTCTAAACCAAATTGTACTGCCAGGGTGCCATTCAGCGGGAAGACCACTTGGGGGGCAGTCTCTCTCAATTTGGCTGTTCATGAATGAATAATGCCTTCATTCACTAATTTCGATAACGGGCATCGCTCCATCCTTCCCAGCAAGGTAGACCTAAGCGGGTAGTTATGTCCTTTACTTTTAGGAGCGATTCTTTCAATGCTTTTCTCCATAGAACTATTCTCACCAACTTGTTTCAGAGTGGAGGGTGCCTTTGTCCCAAATGCATCAATATTTAACTGACTGTCGGGTGACCTGCTGTGCACTGGTCCTTGTTCAAGACCGTCTCATGGCGCCCAAGTTAATCGTGGCCAATGTAGGTTGCAATTGTTTCAATATCAGTTTTAGCCTGGGCAATCAACCCAACGGTGTAGCGAGTGACCACCCAGTTGGTCATGGTTTGCCTGCCCTATACTAGTGCTCGTTCATGTCAGTGGGGACAAGGTGGGGCGCTCCAGTGAGGTCCACCTTCTTTAAGTTTTGTTGGTTTTGAAGTAGGCAGGAGCTGTACTTCTCCTCTCAGGGGGCTGTGAACCGTAGCGGGCTCTTCTGGAAGGTGGCACAGCTGTCCGTTTGTCAGCATTATGTCAATGTGGTGTTCTAACGTAGTATTATACCCGCGTGGCAAGGATGGAATTCGCACATTCTTTCATGTTTAAAAGAGTCATCGTGTGTCCCCTCCGGGTGCATGTCTGGATGCGATATCATGGGGGTTATTGGTTCGTGGCCAATTCTCGGGGATGTGGCCCTTTGGCCAGTTCATGCATGATGCAGAGGTTTCCTGGCAGTTCTGATTCGGCACTACTGCTTTAGACCTCCATTCCGTCCACAGCTCTTTAGAACACTGCCTACATGCCACGTTATTTAGTATAATATCTGTTGCTTGGCAGCGCAGTGTGGCTGCACAAGCCAGGGTGGAGCTTGCCTTTCCTTGAAGGGAGACATTTAATGCTTGTCCAAACACATAAGGTGACAGTCCCATATTTCAGAATGGAAGCATTTTCAATATGCTACGCAGCGAATCCAGAAGTGTGGCTACAGTTATCTGATACAATCTAAGAAGTATTGTTAAGCGACTGGTACTGGCGTGTTGTAGGGTAGGTGTAGCGTGGCCTTGTACTATATATCGCAAGGCAATATCAGAAGCCGCAAAACGCCAGCCGGCAGCACACTAAGCTTAGCACCTACCCAAAGCTTAGGCCTTTAGGGAGGAACACCTGCTGGCACCATTTAGTAACCGCAAAACACACAAGTTGATGGACGGAATGTTGCACATTAGTAAAACATTCACCCCCAGTCACAGATCTGGGTTTAATCCATCGTTATTTTGCTCACCATGCTACCCCAGTTCAGACATGGCCATATGCAAATCAGTCTTGACCCTGTGCCTCATGGGAACAGTCCAGCCCGAACTGCCAAGCCATGTCTTCCCATGCTCTCCATGCCACTGGAATCAAGCTATCCTGGCTGAAGAGGGGTGAAACCCCGAAACCGGTCCAGTATGCTTGGTTCCAGTCCAGGAAGGACCTGGCTTGGCAGTTCGGGCTGGACTGTTCCCATGAGGCACAGGGTCAAGACTGATTTGCATATGGCTGGGTTTGAACTGGAATAGCATGGTGAGCAAAAAAACGATGGATTTAGGCCCAGATCTCTGAACTGGGGTGAATGTATGACATTGTTCTGCATTCTATCCATCAACTGTTGTTTTTGCACCATTTAGTACCAGTCACAGACATACACTGGGGGGCATTCTTCTGTAACCAAGGGCAGGTTTCAGGTCGCTTCAGTTAAGACGTATTCACCCGCACTTTAGCGAGGGTTGCAGGCGGGTGGTGTAGGGGTCAGCTGACAAGCATGCGGTGGTGCTAAATAGTCCGGTAAACGCTTTGTTTGAGCCAAATGTTGACAAGGTATTATTGACCATGCAGCATTATAATACTTAGGAAAGGGCAGGTATTTGCCCTGTATGCTCCTGTATGGTTCCCACAGACTTTTCTGCCCCCTGGTTTATCCGTCTATGGGTTAGAACCCGAGACTTGAAGGGGCATCCCCTGCCCCGGTGTCCCTAACACATTGATAGTCAACGCTGGGGTAGTTGTACCATGAAGGGCCTGATTACTACTTGGGTTTTCCCTAAGTTTTGGGGGTCAAACTAGATGGGAGCATTTAGTCTACATGCCTTATGGAGGATCCAGCTTTCCTTCTATCCAAGCATGGGCAGTTAGCGATAGTAGGTCTGCATGTGGGAACAGACACCGGCTCTTAACCAACATCGTGCCCCGGGGGCTCGCGCACTGCACAAACACAGAGCTTCAACAACAGGGGTGCCAAGTAGCATAAACAAGTAAATAGGTCTAAGAGGTGTGTCTCTGGCCATTCAGATGTGTGAAGCCAACTCCATTTAGAGGTACGCCAAGACTGATATTGTGTGCTTCTTAAGGTTGCCATGACCAATGCGGTTAGTGGTATCTCCCAGCGGTTCCACTGGAAGGGTACGGCAGCCAGCATGTACAGGGAACCTGGGATTCCAACACTCTTACCACGCTTGTGGGGATGCGGGCAGCCAACACAGTGTGCTGCTGACCCAATAATTGGTGTAACAAGGTGTCAGGCACAATGGGCTACTATGTCTATAGAACACTTGGCACGTCCAGTGTTCAACTAAAACTAAACTTGAACGGAGCAGATAATTTTCCCTGCCGGGAATGCTCCGAGTGGCAGAGGGTACCCCCCTATTTGGGAATATTCTAGGTGGGGTAAAGTAGGACTTAGTCAATCCTCAATGTTAGGCACCATTTACAGTCAGTGTGCACTGCCTAAATCGGACAGATTATCTGAGGGGTTACACACTCCTAGCAATGAACACTCCTCTGCATCATGACCTAGCGTGCACAGGGGCTGTTCTAGGGTTAAGTATATTCCTTCTCGCCATATAGCCATAGTGGCAGGGCGGGTTGGGGGAGGGGTCACCTAGCAAGTGGGCTGCTGTCCCATAGATGGGGCACGCAGGTGTTCAGGCACACTCGGTGCTCGAAGGGCGGCGGCTGGTGAGATCAGCAACCTGATGGGGCAATGTGCGCCACAGTGTCTGATTTCTTTCCGCCCACTGTTGGCACGGGGGGGAGTCATGTGAGACAGTGAACTTTCACACTGAAGGGTGAATAGCCAATGGCACAAGTCACATGTCAAAGCTGATTCGGGCTACGTCAAGGGCCATCGTGAGATAGACGATGTTCATTTATCTCCGGTAGGGAGGTATCCCTTTCCTCTAGATTTGCTGGTGGCGCTAGAGAGGAGAGGTTGCAGGCAAGACTACAGCTGTTTTGGGGGGGGCTCCGGCGGCAACGGTGGCCGCCTCCAGAGCTGTGGCGGAGTTACAGGGCGATCTGGAAGCAAATGGGTACAGAAGGGTACCTCTGCACGGCACCATAGGGGGTGCCAGAGGCAAAGCCCAGGAGCCTCATGGGAGGTTCCTGGAAAACCGCGTTGGCGCCCCGTTAGTCCTTCAGGCGGTTGTGGGCCTGAACAACCGGGGGCTTGCCTTGCTACGCTCCGCCATGAAAGGAGCGTGAGTAATAAGGGACTATGTGTCACGTGATCCGAGAAGAGGATCACCAGAAGGTGTAGTACAAGGTGCTTCGCCACCGTGCTGCTAGGCTCATCAGGCGGGCAGGTGTCGAGAAGGCTGCCTGCCCTTGGATCACCCGTAAACTAACCCACCAGATTACATAACGTTGTATGTAATAAACCTGCAGCAGTTTTTTTCCCAAAACAGAATCTGTGTGGTGTGTACTCATTTTGCATGCATGCTATCTGCTTGGGGGTGGGGAGTGTTGCCATGATGGTGCTATGACCTGCACTGCAGAGGAAGGATGTAACAGTGGAGCAACTCAATGTGGCTACACTCGGAGATGACCCCAAGTGAGTGATTGCCTTGGTCGCATGGTCCACAAGGTTTACATCAAAGGTCTCTCTTCATGGCCCTGTACGGTCTCTGTGCCATTTTGAGTGCGACTAGCCGGGCATCCATGGCTGTCTGGGCCACTGTTGGACTGTGCAACTAAGAAAGTAGCTAAGTGTTTGAGCTGCTGGAGAGCTTCAGCTATATTCTTGAGCTGTTGCAATGGTTTGTCATCTACTCAAGCATCCCCCACTCCAGAAATCAGGTCCTCCAGAGTCAGGGCAGTATAACCCTGCCGGCCATGGGCACTACAGGGGGTGCCCCAGTGCAAATAGGAGGTGAAGGTGCTGAATCAGCAGCAGGTTGTTGACCACAGCACCACCCACAGCATGAAGAAGCTATCCTTCCACCGGCTGGAAATTGTCTGCACATAAAATGTGGTGCAAACCTGTCATTAACCCAAAGTGGTGAACTGGTCTAGCCTCTTCCCATTTTCTTCATACTGGAACTAATATACGGAACCCAGCATACCCTTTCACCCAAATACATTATCCACTGGCTGTAGCATCCACTAATCTCACTCATTTCAACCACATAGATCCAGGGTCATCCTCTAGAGCATGGATACTGACAAACTTTCTGTCAGGGACCAAAATTACAGTGTTGTTTGTGGCAGAGGGCTGCACTGGTAGGGGTGGGGTCAGTGGGGGCAGGGCAAGTGGGGGGCGGGGCTCGAGTACTGCCATCAAACACCCTGGATCTACTACTCATAGTAGTCAGTCAGTCTCTGTCAGTCAGTCTCTCTCTCTCTCTCTCTTTCTTTCTCTGTCAGCCAATCTCTCTCTCTATCAGTCAGTCTCTCTCTGTCAGTCAGTCTCTCTCTGTCAGTCAGTCTCTCTCTCTCAGTCAGTCTCTCTCTCAGTCAGTCTCTCTCAGTCAGGCTCTCTCAGTCAGTCTCTCTCGTCAGTCAGTCTCTCTCTCTCAGTCAGTCAGTCTCTTTCTCTGTCAGTTAGTCTCTCTCTGTTAGTCTCTCTCTCTCAGTCAGTCAGTCAGTCTCTCTCTCTCTCTCTGGCAGTCTCCCACTCTCTCTCTCTCTCTGTCAGTCTCTCTCTCTCTGTCAGTCAGTCTCTCTATGTCAGTCAGTCTCTCTCACTGACAGTCAGTCTCTCTCTCTGTCAGTCAGTCTCTCTCTCTCAGTCAGTCAGCCAGTCTCTCTGTCAGTCAGTCTCTCTCTCTGTCAGTCAGTCTCTCTCTGTCAGTCTCTCTCTCAGTCAGTCAGTCAGTCTCTCTCTCTCTCTGTCAGTCTCTCTCTCTCTCTCTCTCTTTGTTAGTCTCTCTCTGTTAGTCTCTCTCTCTGTCAGTCTCTCTCTCTCTCTGTGTCAGTCACTGTCTCTCTCAGTCAGTCTCTCGCTCTGTCAGTCTCTGTCAGTCAGTCTCTCTCTGTCTTTCTCTCTCTCTCTCTGTCAGTCTCTCTCTGACAGTCAGTCAGTCAGTCTCTCTCTTAGTCAGTCTCTCTCTGTCAGTCTGTCTCTCTCTGTCAGTCTGTGTCTTTCTGTCAGTCAGCCTCTCTTAGTCAGTCACTCGCTCTCTGTCAGTCAGTCTCTCTCTCTGTCAGTCAGTCAGTCTCTCTCTCTCAGTCAGTCAGTCTCTCTCTCTCTCTCTCTGTCAGTCTCTCTCTCTCTCTCTGTCAGTCTCTCTCTCTCTCTGTCTCTCTCTCTCTCTGCCAGTCTTTCTCTCTCTTTCTGTCAGTCTGTCTCTCTCTCTGTCAGTCAGTCTTTGTCAGTCAGTCTCTCTCTCTGTCAGTCAGTCTCTCTCTCTGTCAGTCAGTCAGTCTCTCTCTCTCTCTCTCAGTCAGTCAGTCTCTCTCTCTCTCTCTCTCTCTCTCTCTCTCTGTCAGTCTATCTCTCTCTCTGTCAGTCTCTCTCTCTCTGTCTCTCTCTCTCTCTCTGTCAGTCTCTCTCTCACTTTCTGTCAGTCAGTCTCTCTCTCTGTCAGTCAGTCTATGTCAGTCAGTCTCTCTCTCTGTCAGTCAGTCATTCTCTCTGTCAGTCTCTCTCTCAGTCAGTCAGTCAGTCTCTCTCTCTCTCGCTCTCTCTCTCTCTCTCTCTCTCTCTGTCAGTCTCTCTCTCTCTTTGTCAGTCTCTCTCTCTCTCTCTGTCTCTCTCTCTCTCTCAGTCAGTCGCTCTCTGTCAGTCAGTCTCTCTTTCTTAGTCAGTCTCTCTTTCTTAGTCAGTCAGTCTCTCTCAGTCAGTCTCTCTCTGTGTCAGTCTCTGTCAGTCTGTCTTTCTCTCTCTCTCTGTCAGTCAGTCAGTCTCTCTCTGTCAGTCAGTCTCTCTCTGACAGTCAGTCAGTCTCTCTCTTAGTCAGTCTATCTCTGTCAGTCTGTCTTTCTCTGTCAATCTGTGTCTTTCTATCAGTCAGTATCTCTCTCAGTCAGTCAGCCTCTCTCAGTCAGTCACTCTCTCTCTGTCAGTCTCTTTCTCAATCAGTCTCTCTCTCTCTGTCAGTCTCTCTGTCAGTCAGTCTCTCTCTCTTAGTCAGTCTCTCTCTCAGTCAGTCAGTGTCTCTCTGTCAGTCTCTCTGTCAATGAGTCTTTCTCTCTGTCAGTCTCTATCTTAGTCAGTCAGTCTCTCTCTTAGTCAGGCAGTCTCTCTTAGTAAGTCAGTCTCTCTGTCAGTCTGTCTCTCTCTGTCATTCTGTCTCTCTCTGTCAGTCTCTCTGTCAATGAGTCTTTCTCTCTGTCAGTCTCTATCTTAGTCAGTCAGTCTCTCTCTTAGTCAGGCAGTCTCTCTTAGTAAGTCAGTCTCTCTGTCAGTCTGTCTCTCTCTGTCATTCTGTCTCTCTCTGTCAGTCTGTCTCTCTATCAGTCAGGCTGTCTCTCTCTCAGTCTCTCTCTCTCTCTCTCTCTCTCTCTCTCTCTCTGTCAGTCTCTCTCTCTGCCAGTCTCTCTCTCTCTCAGTTTCTCTCTCTGTCAGTCTCTCTCTCTCTATCATTATCTCTCTCCCTCTGTCAGCCAGTCTCTCTCTCCCTCAGTCAGTCAGTCTCTCTCTCCCTCACTCAGTCAGTCTCTCTCTCTGTCAGTCTCTCTCTCTCTCATGCAGTCTCTCAGTCTCTCTCTCCACTCTCCACTCTCTCTCTCTCTCCACTCTCTCTCAACTCTCCCCCTCTCTCCACTCTCTTCTCTCACCCATAATATTGGGTTTACATTACCTGCAAGGTCCGTGGGCCGCCAAGGAAGGCCTGCCGGGCAGTACTATGAGTACCATGGCTCTAGAGGGACATTCACTCAGCAGGCTACTGGACTCAAGCTGGAAGCTGACTCTGGGATCCAGAGCAGGAACCGGTTTTTGGTCAGAGACACCCCTCTTCTCTCAACCTCCCTCGCAGGGGAGCTATTTGCTTCCTCCAACAGCACTCTCACTCTGTGCTAGAGCTGTACAACCTCTACCTGCCGCTACAGCACAGTTAAGCCTCTCACATCGTAGGTGGGGCTCACCATTCTCATACTCCTGCACTAAGTCAGTCAGATGGCTTCAACATGCTCACACCTCGATGTCTAGCTTCAAGGAATAAAACTCTGCAGTAGTAGGCTCTGTTTGTTTGCCTGCTTATTGGGCCCCCAAAATGCATATGCCTGACTCAGAAATTTGGGTTAGATGGAGAGATTAGATAATAGTTAAAAGGAAGAGAATGCAATGAGCTCAGGAAAGCAGCCATTTGTGAAATCATTATCTGGATACATGGGTATAGGAGTCATAGAGGTTGGGGAGATATAACCCCCAGATTTTGGAATGGGATGACGTATTAGAAAATACCCCCAACCAGATTTAGAAGTGTAAACTGATGAATCAACAGTGGCAGACAGATCAAGGGGCATATTATCAAGAACCAGCGTTAAAATTGTCGCTGCTTTAGCGGCAGAAGACTGCCGCTAAAGCGGCGATAATTTTAACGCCGTGCTTGATAATATGCCCCTAAGTTTCTCTGAAGCCACGTTGCACAATGCCTTTGTCTCCATGAAGCTCTAAACCTTGAGGAGCAAACTCTGTAGGGGCTTTGGGGTATCTTTGGTTTGTTAATTAATTAATTGTGGTAATTGAGATATTGGACCTCTCCTAAAATTGGTCTGATTGTCAGACAGGTGACCCAGAAGAGTAAGGAAGGCAAGAAATGTTATTTTATGTTGATGTTACTGTTGGCTCAACTGACTGAGAAAACTTTAGGAGAGGCTCAACACCTCAGTAGCCTCAATTAAATAATTAGCCGAAACAAAGAGGTCTGGGGCGGTCTCAGAGCCCCCACAGAGTTTGCTCCTTAGCAAAAAGACTCATGTTTATTTCAGACAAACATGTTCTGTTGCTGTGTATGATCATCATTGTGTGTTCAAAGATTATGAACCGAAAAACACACCTTAAAATCTCATGACTACTCCCGTGTGTGTGTGTGTGTGTGTGTGTGTTTGTGAGTATGTATGTATATATATATATTTGGGGAGATGCGGTTAATGCAAATGGTGACGCGGCAGAGAGGAAGGGGAAGAGGCTCAACAATGGGAAGAGGACAAACCACACAGGCACAAGAAGAAGCAGGAAGAGGATCAGGATCCAAAAAGCAAAGAGGAAAGAAATGAAAAAAAGAATGAAATTTTCAACTGAAGGAGATCTGGTCATAAACCTCTCAAAAAAGACCTTAAATCAAAATCATATACAATTATTGAATAGAGGTCTATCATATTGTCCTAATCAGAACATGGACATCCCCAACATCAGGATTGATCTATACAAATTCTGTCGCAAACTAAAATTGCAAAAACACTATACTGAAAAAATAGTCAGTCAAAGACCAGACTCCCGCAATTCCGACACAATCTCCCCATTGGACTCAAATGATCTTGTAAACTTAAGGACACTAGATGCCCTAGAAGAGGGACTGGACGATACCAGAGAGAAAATAACTGACCTTGAATTATGCCAAAAAATGGGAATATCTACTGGAGAAGGAGGTAGGAGTGGTCTGAAAAAACAATCAACGTTCTGTCCCCAACTAACACCAGGGAATAAAGTGGATGTTTTCCAAGAGCTTATGATTGAAGACATCAACAAACTCATAACCTCTAAAACAACTGATTCTCAAATTAAAGAGAGAGTAAAAAATAACAAACTGAAAAAACATCAAAATAGAAATTGGAATTTAACGAGAGGTGAATATCAGGCTCTAAAAGAACTAAGAGAGGATCCTGAAATAATAATGAAAGCCTCAGACAAAGGAGGTAATATAGTTGTACAAGATACTGAGAACTATCTTGAGGAAGCCAGGAGGCAACTCTCTAATCAAGAACATTATGAATGTTTGAAAGAAAATCCAATGGAACAATGGACACAAGAATTCCATCAAAAATTGAAAACATGGAATGAAAACGACTTGATCGATTTCAATGAATACATGTACCTAAAAACAAACCATCCTATTGTACCAACAATATATTTCTTACCAAAGGTACATAAATCCACTGGTAAACCACCAGGGAGACCAATTGTGAGCTCAATAGGGTCACTCCTGGAAAATACATCAAGGTTTATTGACACATTCCTCATTAAATATGTAACTTCGCTCCCTTCTTACATAAAGGACACAACAGACTTCCTGAGGACAATCCAGGATGTACAATGGAACGAAATATGATAATGGCGACTGTTGATGTCTGCTCGTTATATACTTCAATCCTACATCAAGATGGTATAGATGCAGTTAGGGAATTCCTCAACACAAGATCATTGAGCTATTTAGAACATTCGAATATGCTTATTGAAATGTTAACGTACTGCTTGACACATAACATCTTTCTTTTTAACAATGACCTCTTTCTTCAACGACAAGGAACGGCAATGGGGACATCTTTTGCCCCAACATATGCTAACATCCTGATGGGCGTGTGGGAACAAGACGTCCTATCAAAAAACAACAACATGAATATCATCAAATGGTGTCGGTTCATAGACGATCTGTTCATAATTTGGAATGGGGAACAACAAGATCTAGAAACATTCATTGCCTCCTTAGGAAAGAACAAATTCAATCTAACTTTCACTTCCACTGTCAGCAAAGAAAAAATTATATTCTTGGATGTGGAAATTTTCATCAGAAATCAAAAAACTTGCAGTAAAATACATCGAAAACCTACTGCCTGTAACAGCATCCTTCATGCTAACAGTGGACATCCTCAACACCTGAAATGGAGCATACCCTATGGACAAATGTTAAGGGTAAAAAGGAACTGTTCCGAAATTGAAGACATGAACCAACAACTAAATGAAATGAGTGCACGTTTCCTAGAAAGAGGTTATCCCATTGAAGTGATCAGAACAGCTAGATCCAAGATCAATGGAAAATCAAGGGAATCTATACTTAGAGCTAATGTGGAAGACGAAATTGAACATCTGGAAGAGCAGGACACAATCAGACTAATTGTGGATTTCAATAATGAAAACATTGAAATTAAGAAAATGATCAAGAAGAATTGGAAAATCTTAATGTTGGATGAAACTCTCAAGGAAAAACTTCCAACTTACCCAAGCATAACTTATAGAAGAACTGCAAGTTTGGGGGATATTCTTACACAGAGCCATTATGAAGAAAAAAATTCAAAAAAACAGAAAAATTGGCTAAACACTCCGGGATTCTGGAAATGTCAGAAATGTAAGGCCTGTGAATATGGCCAGAACAAACAAAACTTTAAATTACAAAATGGTGAACTAGAGCAAATTCAAGATCACATCACCTGTGAGTCACATCATGTAATTTATATCCTGGAGTGTTCATGTAAGAAACAATATGTTGGAAGCACCATAAACAAGTTAAAATTAAGAATATTGCAACATCTAAGAGCAATCAAAAATAAAGACTTCAGCTACCCAATTCAAAACACTTCTCTGAACATCATGGGAGCAATGACCGAGAACTGAAATATTTTGGAATCAAGATTGCTACTTGGAAGAACAGAGGGGGAGATAGAACTCTTGATTTGAGAAAAATGGAATCAAGATATATCTTGAAAATTGGCACAGAGACCCCCTTTGGCCACAACTTGGATGCTGAACTGTATATACATTTGCAATAAAAACATCAGGATAAGTGTTATTACACCCAATTTAAAATCCGACTTTGAATGAAGTTATAAATCTGGAAGATCATTGTAAACATTATCGAATGAAGAGAGAAAAAAGAGAGAAAGAATGTTTCCTTTGGGACTGCTGAAGTTATTTGTTTGTCTATTAGTGCTAAGATGATCTTGAGAGTAGAAATGGTCAAGGGACCCTGTAAGAGAGATTATATCATAATTTGGGATTTTGAAATTTTGTACTTTACATTGAACATATTCATTTTTGACTTCTCCTTTGTGTTGCCCCCCTTTTTTAATTGGGAGAGTACGTTAATTATATAAATACTGATATTGCATTATTTGCACAGAACTTTTGGTAAATATAGTGGATTATAACAAAAAAGACATAGAAAATACTGAAAAGCATGAATGATTTCGATAAAATTGTACTTCACATGGAAATTGTTGAGATATGTCAAATGTATCCCTTAACTTACCAAAATGAAGCTTTTGCTATTTTGCACAAATTCAGAAAATTTAAATTAATGAAATTATATTTACACTATAGAGAAGAGTTTAGGTAATATCACAAAAAAAAACCCAAAAATGTAAAAATCTCTCTATGAAATCGTTAATTAGTTGATCCCTTCTCAACTTTTGAGAATTTGTTTAACTTTTGCACAAACACTCATGCACTTTATATAGCAGAAAATATATATGCAGCCCGTTTTTTTCATGAATTGTTTTAAGTACTTCACAGTCATGATCATTATTTTTATCCAATTATAATGAAATCTTTCGTGTTGTGGGAGAGCGATACGTCTTAAAATAACAGTGAATGTTAAAGAACGTTTTATTTGTTAAAAAAACTCACATAAAAATGTAAAAAGAGAAAATGGACTTAATATTGCACCTATCACTTTAAATAAGACAATCTAGACATAGAAAACGCTATGGTCCAGTTGAAGGCATATCGCCGAAACGCGTAGACCGTTTGTATCCCCTACCTTGGAGATGGACTAAATTATAAGAAAAATCCAACCTGCTTCGAGTCCTGATTGGGGTGCTGTGGATGCCTGTTACTACCGGACAGGTAGTTTTGGTGAATTCCTTAATATATATATATATATATATATATATAAATATATATATATTGCGATGAACGAAGTTCCAGTCGCGCTTTCAGACCATTACACAAACACCAAAAACCAAGTTCCATCATATGAGGTTTTTTAACTCCATAAACGCGCCGTGACGCGTTTCACCCTCAAGGGGCTTGTTCACACAACAGTGCCACATTGAGTAGTGGCTTTACATACACTTCATGAATAAACATGTACATAGAAAGCGGACTGCTGTGAACAAGCCCCTTGAGGGTGATACGCGTCACAGGCGGATAATATACCCCTTTTGATGGAACCCTTTTTGATGGAACCTGGTTTTTGGTGTTTGTGTAATGGTCTGAGAGCGCGACTGGAACTTCGTTCATCGCAATATATTTAAATACCGGCACACTCCGCCGGCATCGCGCTACCCCTCGATGGGCTACAATCTCCGGAAGGAGTAACTCTAGTGTGATATTGATTGAGGAGATTGACGTCCGGCCGCACGACGAGGATCTATAATCGGGAGCAATCGAGGCAGTATCCGGCAACCATCGATATCCCTCGGCAGGACCCCGTCTCACGCTATACCAGGACCGGGATACACTGTGAAGGTAAGGACTTCGGAGGTCTGGAGCGGGAGGGTGGTTTAAGATGGGAGTAATTGCAACTGCCTTTTGCCTCTCTTACTATTGAGCAAAAAAACTACACTTTTTTCTCGCACAAGGACATATCACCAGAAAAGGTCTTACCTTGACATTTTTACAAGTACTCCCTGGCGAAATCGCACCCAGCGGGAACGACGGTGACATAGACCTCTAAAGAACGTACGGCAAGGGGAACTCTGCATTGTAGCAGGGGGATCAGGCACCACCAATTTCCAGGGGACCGAACTGGGATTACATATCACCCAGGCATGGAAGAAGATGAGCGCAGAGCAGCAGCACAGACACTCTTTGCAAGAGTGCCGGGTGTAGGACGCACCTTACGGGCAACGAATCAAACTGAAAAAACCACTATGGAGAAACTGAGAAAATATGAGAAATTGCAAAAACAGGAGATGTCGAAATGGTGGGAAGTCACATCACTTCAGGATTACTTAGACAAAGAGATGGTGCCCCGTGGCCTAAGAATATATGTAACTCCCTCATATGACTCACCAGATCCTCGCATGTTGGAGGAATGGTTGGCAAATCCAGCCAATAGTTCGAGAAGCATGTTGGGAATTCTGCTAAAATACGCCTAGTCTGATAGAGAGAACATTAAAAAAGAAATAGGGCGTATCAAGGAAGAATTAAATTCACTTGCGGAACAAGAAATAATCTCAATGTTCCTAGAAGAAATGAAAAAGCGGCTGAAACATGTAGAGGAGGAGAGTAAAGCAAGCGAACAACGTAGACTCCACCGGTATTGCGGGGATTACGAATCTGGCAGGATTTTAACCTACAGCAGAAAATACGACCATCTCTACGACAAGGAGCAAACTAATGCTAGAAAAAAATCACCAGCACAGACAAATATGGAGGAAGAAGCAGCCAGCTTGAGTGATACCAACACGGAAGAATCAGATCTGACAGTCACATCGGAAAACTCAACATCGGAGGGGAATGGCACAACTCACCCAAAACATTTTTAGACGGATCCTGGCTCATGAGAAGGAGCAGGCAAACAACAAGGGCGGCATCCAATGTGAATCAGAGGGAAGATTCCCCAATGATGAGAGGAAGGGGAAGAGGCAGTGCAAAGGGCACCAGAGGAAGAGGTGGAAGAGGTGTCGGCAGAGGAGAAAGAAAAGAGAAAGTTTTGGAGCAAGTGGGAAGAAAGCAGACACGCTCCAAGAAAACACAATAATGAATGACAGCATGGTAAACCAAACTATTGTTAACTTATCTTCCAGACAAACCATCAACAAAGATAAGAGAACCCTTTGCTTAGAGCTTTCTTACGGCCCGACCATACCCATGAATTTTGTAGGCAACAAAATTGATACATTTAAGTTTTTTAGGAAATTAAATCTAAAAAATGGCACAAACTCAAACCTACAAGGAGTAAGGGAACCCACCAGAGCAAAAGAACAGCCCCTAACGAGTAGATTACCATAGGTGATATTGATACATCAATGGCATTACATGAATTACAAAATGCCCCCGAGGGAATGAACATAAGTACAGATGCTCACCGCATCGTAGATGAAATGGAGATCAGACACTATATAGCAGCCAGCTCTGATTTCAAACCCAAATCTACGTTCCTACCGACCATGAATCACGATAACATTGATACTTTTCAGGAACAGGTGGGAAAGGAACTATTGGAGTTTAGGCAAGAGAACTGGCCGAACAAAATGAGAAAATTCAAATTCAGTCTAACTTTGACTCAGAAAAAACCAATACAAGTACTGGCCAATGATGACAGCATTGATATAAGGCCCGCCGATAAAGGGGGCAATATTGGCATTCTGTTCAGGGAAATGTATGTCGAGGAAGCCACACGAAACCTGAGTGATACCAATACTTACACTAGAACCAACAGAGTAGAGTATAACAAATAGCATCATAATTTTCTCGGAGAAGTTGAGTGAGTGGAAGGATAAGGGATTAATTGAATGGGAAGAATACTGTTATCTTAAGACGGATTATCCCATCATCCTGGTAATGTATCTACTCCCAAAGATACACAAAAGCAGAACCAATCCCCCAGGCAGACCCATTATTTCTTCCCGGGGCAGCGCCCTAGAGAACGTTTCACGATACGCTGACCATTTCTTAAGAGAATTTGTGACCACCTTGCCGTCATACGTGAAGGACACCAAGGATTTTCTTGGTGATATCAACAAATTGGAATGGGAACCTGATCTTCTCCTTACAATAATGTATGTTAAATCGCTGTATACAGTGATTAACCATGAGCAAGGAGTAGGGGCGTGTGCCAGACAAGGACATAAGATATGGGGATCACTCACAGATGATTCTGGACATCATTAGATTTTGCTTGACCAACAACTTTTTATGTTTGATGGCGACATTTTGAAACAGTCCCTCGGTACTGTAATAGGTACCAGCTTTGCGCCTAGTTTCGCAAACCTTTTCATGGGAGCATGGGAAGAGGACTTCAGGGTAGACACTAATCTAACCAATGACTTTATCAAGGTTAAACTCTGGCTGCGATACATAGACGACCTGTTTGTTGTCTGGCAAGGCAGCAAGCAGGAAGCTCTAGCCTTCCTCGATAAACTGAACCATAACTCCATGAAACTCACATTCACAAGTACCATCAGCAAACACAAGGTAGAGTACCTGGATACAAAGGTAGAAATAGTGAATGGAACTGTGGTTACAACCCTTTTTTGCAAAAGCACTGCAGGGAACACCCTATTGCATGCGCTGAATGGCCACCCAGACATACTGAAGTTGAGTATCCCCTACGGGGAACTGCTTCTAGCGAAATGGAATTGCAGTACAGAAGCCGGCTTCTTAAAGGAGCAAACAACCATGATTGAGAGGTTCAAGGACAGGGGTTGGGCTTGGGTTCTAAGAAAAGAGGTAGAGAGAACGAAAACAGTTAACAGGGACGACATTCTGGGGGATCCACCCAACATAGATGATGAAAACACTGTCGCAGAAACATGCATGATACTGACATACAATGGTAACTCAGAGCAAATCCGCAAGAGTATTACACGTAACTGGAATATACTCAAATGCGATCCAGTCGTAGGGAACACGTTACCACCACGGCCCATGATTACCTCTAGAAGGGGACGTAACCTCAAAGATATGTTAGTACATAGTGATATTCCAGACAACACGGGGGAAAGGGGAATTGATTTTCAAGGTTTTTTCCCTTGCGGCCACTGCAAGGCCTGCGGGACCAGCCGCATTTGGAAGGAGTTTTGGAACACAAGTACCAACAGAATGGTGAGCATAAGGCAATTCCTCACATGCAGTAGTACCTTTGTGATCTATGTACTAGAATGCCCGTGCAAACTAAGATACGTGGGGAGCACGACACACATGCTGAAAAAAAAAAGTCCTAGAGCATATGAGGGCAATAACCAACAGGGACCAGCAGTATCCAATTGCACAACATTTTGAGACCAATCATTTCTCTGACTATAAACATCTGTCCTATTATGCAATAGAACAGGTAACAACAAATAGGAGCGGGGGAAACCGGACCTTAAAACTTAGACAAAGGGAATCAAGACACATCATATGGATGGGGATCCGTCAGCTGAATGGACACAATGTAGACGAGGAAATGGCCATACACCTTCATGAGGGGTAGTTCGCAGTGAACACACATGTAGCAGGTTTGCCTTCCTGAAGATCTGTGACATTGTGCTGTTTTGAAAAATATGTTTGGTCTGTATGCATTTATTCTCATAAATATATTACACTGCTCTGTTACTACTTTTATCTTTCACAGGAGGAAAGGAAGGGACTATGTCTCAGATCCGTGACAAAAGTATTCATACCCTTTTCATACGGCTGCATCCCAGTTGGCAGATAAGATCTCACCCAAATTTTAACATTTTATCTTATTATCATATGATTGGATCTCTTTTGGGTGTTAGGGGGTGAACCACAAGAGTAGATGCGCATACTTACATTAACTTAGAATGAGGACATAGGAGAATGCACCACTTTTACTTGGCTGTACTAGAAAGATTATCCACGCACTGTGCATCAGGAAATACCACCCCGGAAGGAGTAACTCTAGTGTGATATATATATATATATATATATATATACACACACACACACATATATATATGTACATATTTTACCAACAAGAAGATACTCGCACTCCAGGAGACATCTGATTTAGGTTGTTTTATTCCATTGTTGCCATCACCATAAACAACCAACGCGTTTCGACCTCAGCGGTCTTGATCATGGTAAGATTAGTCCCTCTATTGTTTCAGTATATTTAAAACTACCCACGTAGCTCATACATGGTAGTACTAGCTTGTTTGGTAACAGTAGTATACCGGACCATAATAAATTGTAGTAGTATCAATGCCTTAATGGGTCTCAGTTCAAGCTGGTTTGGCTCTTTTAAATCCCTGGTTGGCTGACAGCTATAATTATTCAACTTCCTGGTTGAGTACCATATTTCAATGGTTTCTGGCTGAGTGCCATATATGTCGTGTTGTGCCAAAATTCCCAATTGGTGATTTGGGAGTTCCATTAATTTAAATTTACAAATAATAAGGCATGAATTCAACACGCTGAATACACATTTGAACTTCAGCGATAACCAAAAGGTTAAAAGAACGATGGCCTGTTTTGTGAACCAGTCTTGTTTAGGTTGGCACAGAGTAATACTGGTTGAAGAAATTTGACTACCAATCAGAACAATGGAAGCAAGAGTCTCTAAAAGGCAACAAAAGGCAGAAACACTCTTAACAAGTAGTAAGAAAGAACTAGTGGGTGGTAAAACCACAGACACAGTGAAATTACCTGCGACAGAAAGCAATTTAAAACAACTGTTTGCACACCTTGTGAAGGTTATGAGAAAATAAATTAATCCCATTTCGTTACTCGCACCGGCTGAGCTGCGCACTGCCAATAGGATCAATCGTTGGCAACAAAATATATATATATATATATATATATCACTGAAAAAACCATAGGTTTCACACACGTTATAGTTAGGAATTAGCATTTAAAAAACCTTGCAAATTCACTGAAAAAACCATAGGTTTCACACATGTTATAGTTAGTGGAAATTTTACTGATAAAAAACCAATGAAATTCCCCCGTTATAGTTAGTGCAGGCAACTATAACTCACGCGACCGCAATCCTCTGCTGATGCTAATACTGTATTTAGACACTTATTTACCCATGTCTTCTTCCATACATTTTTAGCTATACATATATTACAAATATTTTTTTTCATAAAGACACATATGTCATCAGCAGAAGATTGCGGTCGCGTGAGTTATAGTTGCCTGCACTAACTATAACGGGGGAATTTCATTGGTTTTTTATCAGTAAAATTTCCACTAACTATAACATGTGTGAAACCTATGGTTTTTTCAGTGAATTTGCAAGGTTTTTTAAATGCTAATTCCTAACTATAACGTGTGTGAAACCTATGGTTTTTTCAGTGAATTTGTACGGTTTTTTAAATGCTAAGTTACTTTACGCCATTCGTGGCGTGCGCGCCCACTTAACGCAGTTTGTTCCGTGCGCGCACGGTGCGCTTCGCGCACCGTGCGCGCACGGTGGGCACGCGGTGCGATGACAAAGCAAGAAAGCACGTCAACAAATCTGTTTCTGCTTTCCTCCGTGACTATGGTATGGGTGCCATTTACCACAACAACTTGCGTTATGACATGCAAGACATTTATAGAGGAGATGGTGTGCACTTCAATGATGAAGGGAACAGAGTCTTCCTCTTGAACCTTAGACTCTGCATCGGTACTTACTTGTAGGTACCACTAAAAAATCATTTCATAAACACAACGGCTCTTTTTAGAGCCCCCTAATATCTAAACACTTAAATCTGATTTTCATTTTTTTTTTTTTTTTTTTCTCTCCGTACGCTTACCGTAAGCTTACCGTACGCGTACCCCGTGATTTTTTTTAAAATCAATAAATGTTTTTTTTGTACTTTTCTGTCCTTCTTTGACCCCCTTACAAATGTTAGGGGGTCTGTAACTCTCCTCATTGCCCCCTTTCCTTGTTTTCACTCTTTTTTTTCAGAGTGAAATACACAAAATGGCGGCCGCCGCTTCCTGGTTTCGGCCGATTCGAATGTTTACTAAGATCTAAGAGCCAATCAGAATCGCGCTCGCGCACGCCACCGTACGCTTACCGTAAGCGTACGGTAAGCGTACCGTAAGCGGGCTCAGATATATATATTGATTTAAAGGCTATTTTCTCAGAATCTACTGAACAGATTTACACCAAACCTACAAAAGGCACTTCCTTGACCTAGGGACTACCTCTGTGCCAAATTTTGAGTAATTCTGTTCAGCCGTTCGGGCTGTAGCTCGTTCTAAAGGTCCTATGGAAAAATGCATGGGAAAAATGCGTTTTGGGACCCCCCTTTTATCTCAGCCCCCGCTTGACGGATCCCCCCGAGACTTTCAGGGTAGGAGCGGAGCGTAGCGCCCCACCTATTTTGAGAAATTCGCGAGGATTCGTCGACCGGCGCCAAAGTTATTCAAAATAGAATGTTGAGGTTTTCCTATGGAAACGTGGTCCTAACTATAACTACCTACTGGCGACCGCCAGTAGGTAATATATATATATATATATATATATATATTCAATGAAAAAACCAAAGGTTTCACACATGTTATAGTTAGCTGGACATTTCACTCGTAAAAAACCATTGAAATTCCCCCGTTATAGTTAGTTCAGCTAACTATAACTCGCGCGCCCGCAATGCACTACTGATGACGTCACATATTACATCACTCATGACATGGTCACTGACATCACTCATTTATACCATACACTATATCTAGTTTTCATTTTCAATCGTGCTCTCAGGACTATGTTCTATATAACACTAAAGAACGTACGGCAAGGGGAACTCTGCATTGTAGCAGGGGGATCAGGCACCACCAATTTCCAGGGGACCGAACTGGGATTACATATCACCCAGGCATGGAAGAAGATGAGCGCAGAGCAGCAGCACAGACACTCTTTGCAAGAGTGCCGGGTGTAGGACGCACCTTACGGGCAACGAATCAAACTGAAAAAACCACTATGGAGAAACTGAGAAAATATGAGAAATTGCAAAAACAGGAGATGTCGAAATGGTGGGAAGTCACATCACTTCAGGATTACTTAGACAAAGAGATGGTGCCCCGTGGCCTAAGAATATATGTAACTCCCTCATATGACTCACCAGATCCTCGCATGTTGGAGGAATGGTTGGCAAATCCAGCCAATAGTTCGAGAAGCATGTTGGGAATTCTGCTAAAATACGCCTAGTCTGATAGAGAGAACATTAAAAAAGAAATAGGGCGTATCAAGGAAGAATTAAATTCACTTGCGGAACAAGAAATAATCTCAATGTTCCTAGAAGAAATGAAAAAGCGGCTGAAACATGTAGAGGAGGAGAGTAAAGCAAGGAAACAACGTAGACTCCACCGGTATTGCGGGGATTACGAATCTGGCAGGATTTTAACCTACAGCAGAAAATACGACCATCTCTACGACAAGGAGCAAACTAATGCTAGAAAAAAATCACCAGCACAGACAAATATGGAGGAAGAAGCAGCCAGCTTGAGTGATACCAACACGGAAGAATCAGATCTGACAGTCACATCGGAAAACTCAACATCGGAGGGGAATGGCACAACTCACCCAAAACATTTTTAGACGGATCCTGGCTCATGAGAAGGAGCAGGCAAACAACAAGGGCGGCATCCAATGTGAATCAGAGGGAAGATTCCCCAATGATGAGAGGAAGGGGAAGAGGCAGTGCAAAGGGCACCAGAGGAAGAGGTGGAAGAGGTGTCGGCAGAGGAGAAAGAAAAGAGAAAGTTTTGGAGCAAGTGGGAAGAAAGCAGACACGCTCCAAGAAAACACAATAATGAATGACAGCATGGTAAACCAAACTATTGTTAACTTATCTTCCAGACAAACCATCAACAAAGATAAGAGAACCCTTTGCTTAGAGCTTTCTTACGGCCCGACCATACCCATGAATTTTGTAGGCAACAAAATTGATACATTTAAGTTTTTTAGGAAATTAAATCTAAAAAATGGCACAAACTCAAACCTACAAGGAGTAAGGGAACCCACCAGAGCAAAAGAACAGCCCCTAACGAGTAGATTACCATAGGTGATATTGATACATCAATGGCATTACATGAATTACAAAATGCCCCCGAGGGAATGAACATAAGTACAGATGCTCACCGCATCGTAGATGAAATGGAGATCAGACACTATATAGCAGCCAGCTCTGATTTCAAACCCAAATCTACGTTCCTACCGACCATGAATCACGATAACATTGATACTTTTCAGGAACAGGTGGGAAAGGAACTATTGGAGTTTAGGCAAGAGAACTGGCCGAACAAAATGAGAAAATTCAAATTCAGTCTAACTTTGACTCAGAAAAAACCAATACAAGTACTGGCCAATGATGACAGCATTGATATAAGGCCCGCCGATAAAGGGGGCAATATTGGCATTCTGTTCAGGGAAATGTATGTCGAGGAAGCCACACGAAACCTGAGTGATACCAATACTTACACTAGAACCAACAGAGTAGAGTATAACAAATAGCATCATAATTTTCTCGGAGAAGTTGAGTGAGTGGAAGGATAAGGGATTAATTGAATGGGAAGAATACTGTTATCTTAAGACGGATTATCCCATCATCCTGGTAATGTATCTACTCCCAAAGATACACAAAAGCAGAACCAATCCCCCAGGCAGACCCATTATTTCTTCCCGGGGCAGCGCCCTAGAGAACGTTTCACGATACGCTGACCATTTCTTAAGAGAATTTGTGACCACCTTGCCGTCATACGTGAAGGACACCAAGGATTTTCTTGGTGATATCAACAAATTGGAATGGGAACCTGATCTTCTCCTTACAATAATGTATGTTAAATCGCTGTATACAGTGATTAACCATGAGCAAGGAGTAGGGGCGTGTGCCAGACAAGGACATAAGATATGGGGATCACTCACAGATGATTCTGGACATCATTAGATTTTGCTTGACCAACAACTTTTTATGTTTGATGGCGACATTTTGAAACAGTCCCTCGGTACTGTAATAGGTACCAGCTTTGCGCCTAGTTTCGCAAACCTTTTCATGGGAGCATGGGAAGAGGACTTCAGGGTAGACACTAATCTAACCAATGACTTTATCAAGGTTAAACTCTGGCTGCGATACATAGACGACCTGTTTGTTGTCTGGCAAGGCAGCAAGCAGGAAGCTCTAGCCTTCCTCGATAAACTGAACCATAACTCCATGAAACTCACATTCACAAGTACCATCAGCAAACACAAGGTAGAGTACCTGGATACAAAGGTAGAAATAGTGAATGGAACTGTGGTTACAACCCTTTTTTGCAAAAGCACTGCAGGGAACACCCTATTGCATGCGCTGAATGGCCACCCAGACATACTGAAGTTGAGTATCCCCTACGGGGAACTGCTTCTAGCGAAATGGAATTGCAGTACAGAAGCCGGCTTCTTAAAGGAGCAAACAACCATGATTGAGAGGTTCAAGGACAGGGGTTGGGCTTGGGTTCTAAGAAAAGAGGTAGAGAGAACGAAAACAGTTAACAGGGACGACATTCTGGGGGATCCACCCAACATAGATGATGAAAACACTGTCGCAGAAACATGCATGATACTGACATACAATGGTAACTCAGAGCAAATCCGCAAGAGTATTACACGTAACTGGAATATACTCAAATGCGATCCAGTCGTAGGGAACACGTTACCACCACGGCCCATGATTACCTCTAGAAGGGGACGTAACCTCAAAGATATGTTAGTACATAGTGATATTCCAGACAACACGGGGGAAAGGGGAATTGATTTTCAAGGTTTTTTCCCTTGCGGCCACTGCAAGGCCTGCGGGACCAGCCGCATTTGGAAGGAGTTTTGGAACACAAGTACCAACAGAATGGTGAGCATAAGGCAATTCCTCACATGCAGTAGTACCTTTGTGATCTATGTACTAGAATGCCCGTGCAAACTAAGATACGTGGGGAGCACGACACACATGCTGAAAAAAAAAAGTCCTAGAGCATATGAGGGCAATAACCAACAGGGACCAGCAGTATCCAATTGCACAACATTTTGAGACCAATCATTTCTCTGACTATAAACATCTGTCCTATTATGCAATAGAACAGGTAACAACAAATAGGAGCGGGGGAAACCGGACCTTAAAACTTAGACAAAGGGAATCAAGACACATCATATGGATGGGGATCCGTCAGCTGAATGGACACAATGTAGACGAGGAAATGGCCATACACCTTCATGAGGGGTAGTTCGCAGTGAACACACATGTAGCAGGTTTGCCTTCCTGAAGATCTGTGACATTGTGCTGTTTTGAAAAATATGTTTGGTCTGTATGCATTTATTCTCATAAATATATTACACTGCTCTGTTACTACTTTTATCTTTCACAGGAGGAAAGGAAGGGACTATGTCTCAGATCCGTGACAAAAGTATTCATACCCTTTTCATACGGCTGCATCCCAGTTGGCAGATAAGATCTCACCCAAATTTTAACATTTTATCTTATTATCATATGATTGGATCTCTTTTGGGTGTTAGGGGGTGAACCACAAGAGTAGATGCGCATACTTACATTAACTTAGAATGAGGACATAGGAGAATGCACCACTTTTACTTGGCTGTACTAGAAAGATTATCCACGCACTGTGCATCAGGAAATACCACCCCGGAAGGAGTAACTCTAGTGTGATATATATATATATATATATATATATACACACACACACACATATATATATGTACATATTTTACCAACAAGAAGATACTCGCACTCCAGGAGACATCTGATTTAGGTTGTTTTATTCCATTGTTGCCATCACCATAAACAACCAACGCGTTTCGACCTCAGCGGTCTTGATCATGGTAAGATTAGTCCCTCTATTGTTTCAGTATATTTAAAACTACCCACGTAGCTCATACATGGTAGTACTAGCTTGTTTGGTAACAGTAGTATACCGGACCATAATAAATTGTAGTAGTATCAATGCCTTAATGGGTCTCAGTTCAAGCTGGTTTGGCTCTTTTAAATCCCTGGTTGGCTGACAGCTATAATTATTCAACTTCCTGGTTGAGTACCATATTTCAATGGTTTCTGGCTGAGTGCCATATATGTCGTGTTGTGCCAAAATTCCCAATTGGTGATTTGGGAGTTCCATTAATTTAAATTTACAAATAATAAGGCATGAATTCAACACGCTGAATACACATTTGAACTTCAGCGATAACCAAAAGGTTAAAAGAACGATGGCCTGTTTTGTGAACCAGTCTTGTTTAGGTTGGCACAGAGTAATACTGGTTGAAGAAATTTGACTACCAATCAGAACAATGGAAGCAAGAGTCTCTAAAAGGCAACAAAAGGCAGAAACACTCTTAACAAGTAGTAAGAAAGAACTAGTGGGTGGTAAAACCACAGACACAGTGAAATTACCTGCGACAGAAAGCAATTTAAAACAACTGTTTGCACACCTTGTGAAGGTTATGAGAAAATAAATTAATCCCATTTCGTTACTCGCACCGGCTGAGCTGCGCACTGCCAATAGGATCAATCGTTGGCAACAAAATATATATATATATATATATATATCACTGAAAAAACCATAGGTTTCACACACGTTATAGTTAGGAATTAGCATTTAAAAAACCTTGCAAATTCACTGAAAAAACCATAGGTTTCACACATGTTATAGTTAGTGGAAATTTTACTGATAAAAAACCAATGAAATTCCCCCGTTATAGTTAGTGCAGGCAACTATAACTCACGCGACCGCAATCCTCTGCTGATGCTAATACTGTATTTAGACACTTATTTGCCCATGTCTTCTTCCATACATTTTTAGCTATACATATATTACAAATATTTTTTTTCATAAAGACACATATGTCATCAGCAGAAGATTGCGGTCGCGTGAGTTATAGTTGCCTGCACTAACTATAACGGGGGAATTTCATTGGTTTTTTATCAGTAAAATTTCCACTAACTATAACATGTGTGAAACCTATGGTTTTTTCAGTGAATTTGCAAGGTTTTTTAAATGCTAATTCCTAACTATAACGTGTGTGAAACCTATGGTTTTTTCAGTGAATTTGTACGGTTTTTTAAATGCTAAGTTACTTTACGCCATTCGTGGCGTGCGCGCCCACTTAACGCAGTTTGTTCCGTGCGCGCACGGTGCGCTTCGCGCACCGTGCGCGCACGGTGGGCACGCGGTGCGATGACAAAGCAAGAAAGCACGTCAACAAATCTGTTTCTGCTTTCCTCCGTGACTATGGTATGGGTGCCATTTACCACAACAACTTGCGTTATGACATGCAAGACATTTATAGAGGAGATGGTGTGCACTTCAATGATGAAGGGAACAGAGTCTTCCTCTTGAACCTTAGACTCTGCATCGGTACTTACTTGTAGGTACCACTAAAAAATCATTTCATAAACACAACGGCTCTTTTTAGAGCCCCCTAATATCTAAACACTTAAATCTGATTTTCATTTTTTTTTTTTTTTTTTTCTCTCCGTACGCTTACCGTAAGCTTACCGTACGCGTACCCCGTGATTTTTTTTAAAATCAATAAATGTTTTTTTTGTACTTTTCTGTCCTTCTTTGACCCCCTTACAAATGTTAGGGGGTCTGTAACTCTCCTCATTGCCCCCTTTCCTTGTTTTCACTCTTTTTTTTCAGAGTGAAATACACAAAATGGCGGCCGCCGCTTCCTGGTTTCGGCCGATTCGAATGTTTACTAAGATCTAAGAGCCAATCAGAATCGCGCTCGCGCACGCCACCGTACGCTTACCGTAAGCGTACGGTAAGCGTACCGTAAGCGGGCTCAGATATATATATTGATTTAAAGGCTATTTTCTCAGAATCTACTGAACAGATTTACACCAAACCTACAAAAGGCACTTCCTTGACCTAGGGACTACCTCTGTGCCAAATTTTGAGTAATTCTGTTCAGCCGTTCGGGCTGTAGCTCGTTCTAAAGGTCCTATGGAAAAATGCATGGGAAAAATGCGTTTTGGGACCCCCCTTTTATCTCAGCCCCCGCTTGACGGATCCCCCCGAGACTTTCAGGGTAGGAGCGGAGCGTAGCGCCCCACCTATTTTGAGAAATTCGCGAGGATTCGTCGACCGGCGCCAAAGTTATTCAAAATAGAATGTTGAGGTTTTCCTATGGAAACGTGGTCCTAACTATAACTACCTACTGGCGACCGCCAGTAGGTAATATATATATATATATATATATATTCAATGAAAAAACCAAAGGTTTCACACATGTTATAGTTAGCTGGACATTTCACTCGTAAAAAACCATTGAAATTCCCCCGTTATAGTTAGTTCAGCTAACTATAACTCGCGCGCCCGTAATGCACTACTGATGACGTCACATATTACATCACTCATGACATGGTCACTGACATCACTCATGACATCACTGATGACATCTCAAATGACATCACTGATGACATCACTGATGACATCATCCTTGTGATAGAGTGGCAGACCTCCTCTCCCCCTAATATAACCATTGAAACACACATTCAAAAATAGAAACTAAAATGTTCAAAATAATGAACATATCAATATCAGTTACAACAACCTATTCAGTAATTCTAAGAACCACATACACATACAGTAATTCACCAACAGTCCTCTACAGTCACTCATACATGTACTCACTCATCATATGTACTCATACACCTGTACATCCCGTTACACAATGCCACTCATCCATAGAGTAACTCACACACATAGTCACTCATGCTAATAAAGAATCAATCATCCATTTACTTGCATATACAGTTATACACACACCACCACACTTACTTCTACAGAAACTTACGTATACTTACTCTTTTAAACAATCACTTATAGAAACACATACTTATTCATACAGGAACTCTTCCAATCTCTCACTCTCACATATACTCACTTATATACACCAATAGTCACATATACTAGTTTAAAACATATGTAGTTACTCATAAAGACACTATTGAGACAGTCATTCACTCACTAACACACCCATGCACACACTCATCCACCCATACAGTCCTGCACACATGCTGTATTCAACACATACAAACAGTGAGTCACTCATTCATGCACCTATGCACTAAGTAATACCCCCCACCGAACCATACAGAAACTCAGACACTCATAGTGATAAAAAACCAACTAATAACCTATATAGACACTCATGTAGCTACTCACCAACCCATGCAGCCACTTATACACAAAGTAAGAAACTGATACAGATATTTAAATATTTAAAGATTACTCAGTAAGCCATGTATTCACTATGATACACTTAAACAGTCAGTTACACAAAAAAAATTCCAAAAAAAAGTATCCATTTAGACACTTATATACCCATTTATTCTTCCTTTGACCTTGAGATATACATAAATATAAAAAATATATAATTTTCATAAAAACACACAATCACTGGATGATGTCATCAGTGATGTCATTTGAGATGTCATCAGTGATGTCATGAGTGATGTCAGTGACCATGTCATGAGTGATGTAATATGTGACGTCATCAGTAGTGCATTGCGGGCGCGCGAGTTATAGTTAGCTGAACTAACTATAACGGGGGAATTTCAATGGTTTTTTACGAGTGAAATGTCCAGCTAACTATAACATGTGTGAAACCTTTGGTTTTTTCATTGAATTTCTAAGGTTTTTTAAATGCTAATTCCTAACTATAACGTGTGTGAAACCCATGGTTTTTTCAGTGAATTTCAAAGGTTTTTTAAATGCTAATTTCTAACTATGCCTACAGAGATAGGACATGTGAAGAAAGAAGAAAAAATGCACAGAAAGAAACAAAAGAAGTGCAGAAAGAAGCAACAGAAGTCCTCAAATACGAAGATAAGTGCAGGAAGAAGGATAACGTGCAGAAAGAACAAAAAGAAGAGCAGAAAGAAGCCTTGTTGCAAAATCATCCTGTACCCTCAACTTTTTCAGACGGATACTGGTGGTAACTGAGTCTGACTAACCAGTCCTAGAGCCAGTGCTATGTTAAAAGACACTTAGAATACAGTGAAAACACCTACATACACTAGGGAACATTATGCGTTGGGGTCCCCCTGTGATTAGCATGACCTCCTCTGTAAGCCCCTAGTGTATAATAGGGCATGGGGATTAAAACTACCTCTTAAAACAGGCCACAGGGCGTTTTTGCACACATTAACTCAGGCCCCGTCCCCTCCCTTCACCACTGTGTAAACACGCCCTGTGTCCATTTTTAGTTGGGAGATTAAGTTCATTTGAATCCTGAGGGTCCCTAGGGTCCAACTAGCCCACTAGGTACCTCCAGTAAGTGCCACAGAGCTGCGTTGCAGAGAGGTGTAAAAAGTGGCACGGCCTGGACCACCTCTCTGCAATGCAGCTCAGTGGCGCTTACTGGAAGCACTTGGTGGGCTAGTTAGCCCCCAGGGGCCCTCAGTATTGAAGGGAAATTATATCCCCAATTTAAAACATGCCATAGTGCGTGTTTGCACACGTCACCTCAGGCCCCGTCCCCTCCCTTCACCACTGTGTAAACGCGCCCTGTGGCTGTTCTAAGTTGAGAGTCCCCCTGAATCCTAAGGGTCCCTAGGGTCAAACTAGACCACTAGGTACCTCCAGTAAGCGCCACAGAGCTGTGTTGCAGAGAGGTGTAAAAAGGGGCTTGGCCTCAGAACACCTGGCTGCAGCGCAGCTCCCTGGCGCATACTGGAGATGCCTGTTGGGGGCGCGTTTGCAGAGTGCTGCACGGAGGGGGCATGGCCTCCGGCACGATGCCAGTCTTTTATTTATTTTAGTTTTTTAAGAAGGGGGGCTGTTTGGTTCCCCTTCTTATTCTAATTTATTGGCCCTGATGACCCCATCCCCCAGGGCCAGTCTCCTAATTATATTTTTTTGACCCCAATCCCCAGGGCCGGCCACTGTTTTTTATTATTTTTAAAAAATATATATTTATAGACACACCTAGGACATGCTGGACAAACCGTACGTACCTATCACCATGACGATTTGCGTGATATTCATTAAAAGGCGACTATGCATGCAATGAATCCACGTGGAATGTATTTACACCACTAGTGAAGCTCTGACATGTCTGATGCCCTACCGTGCCTAATCCTGGTAGACACCCTTGTCGTTTATTTATACAAACATGGGTAGCTATTGACGGGCACATTTAATACACATGCACACCAAGCCATTCAAAGGGGATTCGACAAAAATTCGACCAAAACTATGCAAGAAACCCCCCTCACGGTTAATAAAACACACATCCACTGCCGGATGTGAAATACTTTTTATTTTACTCTCTGGAAAGGGGACGAACATCACTTGAGAGTCACAGCGTGCTCCTGACAGAGCCCAATGCTGTGTTACACCCACCATTGCCTGCCGAGTGCCACACACCTCTGTGTTGTATTCCACTAGCTAGTGCATATGCTATGACACTCTCTAGCCCATGTGCACTGTAACACCACCCCGTGAATATGTCATGCCACACTTGTCTTCGCACGGGTTATATTGCCCCATCTAACGTGCCTTTCTCGATGCCTATGTTATAACGCACAGTGCTATGCCATACATATTACAATCTGGGATCCATATATTTGTCACAGTGCATATGCAACGTTACACTCCCCAGCACATATTTTATATTACAACTTTAGAGACTAGTTAGGTTACACAACACTGCCCTGTGCATATTACACTCCAAGGCGCATATCGCATAGCACGCGCTAGTGCCTGTGCTATCTCGCGCTCTCCAATGAATCTGTCATTGCGCACAATGTATTGCAAATTATATTTCACGCCCGGTTCATCTTATATCACACTTTTTGGTTCATAGTTTATACCATACACTATATCTAGTTTTCATTTTCAATCGTGCTCTCAGGACTATGTTCTATATAACACTGTGTTCACCTACCCTTTTCACGGGCATTACATTTTGCGATAGGGGGTGGAGGGTCAGGGGGTGTTTCTGCCAAGTGAGCCCGGAGTCACAGTCACAAACGTCCTCTTCTTCCTGAATAAAAGTGAGATTATGCTGCATACTTGTTCATATTTTAAGTAGTTCGCACAGACACAATGTTTTAAAAACAATAAAGTTCCTAATACCCGCCTTCTCTGAACAGTTAGCTTGCTGCCCCATCCCCTTCCTCCCTATCCTCTGTTGTGTGAATCCATGGACTAGCCTCCTCCCTCCTGCCATGCATGGTCTGATGTGCTGCCACTGCCCTCAATTTAGTATGATGTACCAGTCCAGTCCTCCTGCCCTCCATTGCCCAATTCTATGCCCCATCATTGACCTCCTGCTTAAACTCTGTGCTTAGCTTGCTGCCCCTATTCTCCTTCCCCCTGCCCTCCGATGTCTTTGTGCATGCCCCTGCTTTATCCTTTTTGCCCACCATGTCCCATGGACCTGCCACTCCTATCTACTCTGAGTGTTCTGTTGAGCTGCCACTCCCCTCCCACCTGCCTGGCATTGTCAGATGACTGTAACCTGTCCCTGCCACCTCCACCCTGCCTGTCCACATGCCATGCCCCTATCCTCTTCCTCCTGTCCTACATGGTCCATTGTACTGCCACACCCTTCTGCCCTCCCTGGTCTGTTGTGCTGCAACTGCTCCTCCTGCCTGCCCCGTGTGGTCTGTTGTGAGGTCCCTTCCCCTGAACTTTCTTGTCTGTGCACAGGTCCTGACCCTCCCTTCTATCCTCCATTGTCCTTTGTGCATGCCCCTCCACCCTCCTTCTTGCCCATCATAGCCATTGTGCTGCCACTAACCCTCCCACTTGCCATGCATGGTCTTCTGTGCTGCCATGGCCCCTCCCACCTTCCCTGTGTGGTCAGTTAGCTGCCCCTGACCCCCTCCCACCTTCCCTCCATGGTCTGTGTGTATGCCATCACAGTCTCACTGTTGCTCTTCATGGTGTGTCTTGCTTCTAGTGCCCATCCTGCCTGACCTCCATGGCTATCTTGCTGCTCCTGCCCTGCCCCCTTGCCCCCAGCCCTACTCCCTCCCTCCTGGCTTGTCTGTTCCATTGTAATGCCCCTGATCCGTCCCTCCTGCCCTTTATGGTCTGTTATGCTGCAGCTTTCTCTCCTGTCTGTCCATTATGGTCAGCTAGCTACCATTGCCTCTTGCCCCTCTGTTCTCTGTTGTCCATGTGCATGGTCCTGTCCCCTCCCTCTTGTTTCTATGGATTGTTGTGCTGCACTCCCGTCCTGCATGCCCTGTGTGGTGTATTGTGCTGCTGCAAACCCTGATGCCTGCCCTGCAGGGTCAGTTTGGTGCACCTCTCCATGTCCCTCCTGTCCTCTGTTATCCAAGTCCATGTCCCTATCCCATTTCCTTCCATGATCCAATGTACCATACTTGCGAACATTTTGAACTTGGTAAGAGGGAGATTTTGAAAAAAAACTGGGGTATTGATTTTCCCCTTTGAGTTACATTGAAAAAGAGGATATTGTAGACAGGAGACAGATCAAATAAAGCCCATTTGAGCTTAAAAACATTGGACGTTTCCTGGCTGAATCGGGTCTGTTGGCATGTATGGTTGTACTACCATTGCCTCTTCCTTCTGCCCACAATGGTCTATTACATTGCCACAGCCTTGAAGGAGGGTAGATTTTGTATCACAGGGGGCCCCTGGCCCGTTCTGTCCACACCTGAAGTATGAGACCCTTGTCCTTGCCCTGCCAGCTGCATTTGTAGGCCGTATTAAATTGACCAGCGGGTCCTGTATTGCTATATAATTATCCTGAGACATCCTTACCACTCAGCCAGCATAAAACCCCTGTGTAGGCCCTTCTGTTCAATATGTAGGCCTCTTTGTTAAATTGACCATAGCTCTGCAATTTTAGTGTATAGCAGTCTGAAGGCAGGTCTGCGAGGCCTTCTGATCCAAACTAGTAGCCCCCACCCTACCCGAGTGCTCCGTGCTCGGTATCAAAGTTCAACATCCCCCTGAAGCTGTCGACATACAGTAGGCTGCATCCTGGACTGGTACTTGCTTCCTGGGCAGGTTTCCCGCTTTTAAGGAAGTGGCAACCGCAGAGCGTCAAGTTAGGAGAACTGAGGAGATTTTATACATGAATATATTGAATTCCCGTACAATACCCATTATTTTCTGCTTGCTCTATGGAACTTACGATAAGCGATTGGCCTGAGAGACTGACCTTTTCACCCAGTCCATTGTCAGCATTAAGTGGGTAAATGACGAAATGTCTGGTAAAATCTGCAGTCGAAGCTTTTGGGTAGCATACGTAGGTAGATGTAGCGTGCAAAGGAGCCCACAAAATGATATAAAAAGGGAGCACCCACAGATATCGACGGACTACCTCGCCGTCTGTATGTAGGTTAACAGGCAGTGCAGGTTTTCCCCAAGAGCTGGGAGCTCTTGTCTTCCTTTGCTTAAAATCTCTTGCTCTGCTTTGCTTGAAGTATCTTATTCTATTTTACCTATATGAAATGTCATGTTATGTTTAACCATTGTTCTCTTTACTTTTGCATTTAAAAGATTTTGTATTGTAATTGCAGGAATGCTTGCTCTAAGAGTAAACGTGAGTGTTCCTAGGTAACATTTTCCTTGGTGTAACTTGTTTCTCATGATGCATTTATAGATGTGTTTTCTCTCTCTCTCTGTCAGTACATTAATTGAGATACAGAGAATATTATGACAGCTGTATGATTATCTGGATTCTGTTTTTTGTACTTTATGTCTCTATTCTGCGGTTTCTTTGAAGTTGCATCTTCTCATTAAACTGCCATTGTATTCTGCCTCCAATTCCATGTCTCATATGTCTGTTTTCTTCATTTTTGGAGCAAGCGTTCCTAGGCACCCCGGCTCAAATTAAGGTGCCCCTTTTGTCCCTGACTCACTCTCCTGCTCAGTTCTGTGGTGGCTCCCGGGGATCTGGGGACCGCCCCTAGCTTCCTTGACCCGTAATAGATCTTCCCTCCAACAGCCTCTCTTGCAAGTCCTGTATTGTTGGTTTGTTGCCCCTGCCCCCCTTTCCACTGCCCTCCATAGTCTGTTGTGCTTCCACGGCCCTTCCTGCCTGCTCAGTGTGGTTAAATTGTTGCCTTTGCACCCTCCTACCTGCCTTCAATTTTCAGAGTCCGTGCCCCTGGCCTCTGCCTCTCAACAGTATCCTAATGAACAACTAGATTGCTAACATTCTATATTTATTACAAAAGTGTGGAACGCCTGACATCATCTTGATGTAATCAAAACTGTAATACCTAGAGCATTTCCTTTAGAAATTACATATATGAGAGGGTCTTATTGGCATCAAAATTATGGTTAGTGCTCTAAAAGACTAAAATAAGGACATATTTTCTGAGTTTTCAAATAGCGACAAAGCACTTTTAAATTATTTGTTATCTTTATGTTTTTTTATCCAGTTGACCACTTGATTAAATGTTGCACTTAGGGGAGAGGATGTGGTGTTACTTCCAGAACTGCAGACTTTGCAACTGGGGAACCAGGTTGAAGTTTCTGCTTCAGCTCGACATTCTGTGATTCTGGTCAAATCACTTAGTCTCCCCATGTCTACAACCAAAATGAATTTGTTCTTGTGTGATGTAACCAATGCTCATGTAAAGCACTCCAATACCTGACAAGTCTGCACTATATAACACTGCAAAAACACAAAATAATAAGTGTTTTGCACACTTCTGTCATTGGGCTATATTTGGGCTACATCTGGTTGATTTTGGGCTACATTTGGGCTCTTTTGTCTCCGGTGGCCATCTTGGGAGATTTATTTGTTATGAAGTTTCCTAATTTCCTCATGTACTGCAGTCTCCTCAGTAGGAAATGCTTTCAGTGTTTTACTTTGATTCCATCATGAAGGTATTCAGATATGTCACACATTTGCCATAAATTCTGAATGTTAGCACTCTAGTTGCTCATTAGATCACTGTAGTAAAACTACTCCACCATGGAAGTCTGCTCCTGGTATTAAAAGTGCATGTTTCAGTCTGCATGTCAGAATTTTTTAATGAAATAGAAGAGGATTTGAGAAGTCACTCAAAATGTGCCCTCATTTTCTTTCTTCAGTATTAATCATAATTTCTATGGCAAAATGAACCTCCTCATTGTGTTCCTTTTTAAATTAAATGTTTTAAGTGTTACCAGTTTATTCCAATCAAGATGGCTTCAGGTGTGCCATACTTTTGTCATAATGAAGACAGTAAGCGCTCTAGTTGTTTTTAAGAACATTCTGGGACATTCTGTCATTGGGCTATACTTGGGCTACATCTGGGTGATATTTGGGCTACATTTGGGCTCTTTTGTCTCTGGTGGCCATCTTGGGAGACTTATTTGTTATGAAGTTTCCTAATTTCCTCATTTACTGCAGTCTCCTCAGTAGGAAATACTTTCAGTTTTTTACTTTGATTCCATCAAGAAGGCATTCAGATGTGTCACACATTTGCCATAAATTCAGAATGTTAGCACTCTTTTTGCTCATTAGATCACTGTAGTAAAGCTACTGCTCACCAGGGAAAACTGCTGCTGGTATTGAAAGTGAATGTTTCAGTCTGCATGTCAGAATTTTTTAATGAAATAGAAGAGGATTTGAGAAGTCACTCAAAATGTGCCCTAATTTTTCTTTCTGCAGCACTAATCATATTTTTTATGGAAAAATGAACCCCCTCATTTTGTTCCTTTTTAAATTAAATTATTTAAGAGTTACCACTTTAATCCAAGCAAGATGGCTTCAGGTGTGCCATACGTTTATCATAAGTAGGACTGTTAGCGCTCTAGTAGTTCTTTGGAACACTCTGGGAAGCTGCAGTAGAACACAAAGGAATCAACTGACAGTCTCTGCCCTTGTTGGATGTACATGTTTTACTGAGAATATCAGACTTCATTCTCACATGACTGAGAAAGATAATGTGAATTTACAGAAAATAAGCTCTCAGTTTAGCCTATAGATCACCTTCCAAACCTCTGTGGTAAAAGCATGAGAAAATATTTTTCTCTCAATCATGATATCCCAGCAGAAGGCTTTTTCACATGGTGAAATCACCTTAGAACATACCACAATTCCTAAAATGAGTATGGTACCATCAACAAATGATTTATAATGTAACTAAAGTCTTAAAACCTTCTATTAACTGCAATGCTTTTTAATGAGGTGCTATCATGTATATTTGTCCCAAGATGGCTGCCAACACTTCTTGGATGAAGTGCTGACAGCCAATCAGATCTCAGGATGAGATGTGTGGTTAGGCTCCGCCCACATATATATATGCTTTTAAATGCTATTTACTCAGGAAATACTGAACAGATTTACACCAGACCTGCAAAAGGCACTTCCTTGACCTTATGGCTACCTCTCTGCCAAATTTCTAGTAATTCTGTTCAGCCGTTCGGGCTGTAGCTCGTTCTAAAGGTCCTATGGAAAAATGCATGGGAAAAACGCGTTTTGGGACCCCCCTTTTATCTCAGCCCCCGCTTGACGAATCCCCCCGAGACTTTCAGGGTAGGAGCGGAGCGTAGCGCCCCACCTATTTTGAGAAATTCGCGAGGATTCATCGACCGGCGCCAAAGTTATTCAAAATAGAATGTTGCGGATTTCCTATGGAAAAGGGGTCCTAACTATAACTACCTACTGGCGACCGCCAGTAGGTAATATATATATATATATATATATATATATATATATATATATATATTACCTACTGGCGGTCGCCAGTAGGTAGTTATAGTTAGGACCCTGTTTCCATAGGAAATCCGCAACATTCTATTTGGAATAACTTTGGCGCCGGTCGACGAATCCTCGCGAAATTTTCAAAATAGGTGGGGCGCTACTCTCCGCTCCTACCCTGAAAGTCTCGGGGGGATTCGTCAAGCAGGGGCCGAGAAAAAAGGGGGGTCCCAAAACGCGTTTTCCCCATGCATTTTTCCATAGGACCTTTAGACACAGCTACAGCCCGAACGGCTGAACAGAATTACTTGAAATTTGGCAGAGAGGTAGCCATAAGGTCAAGGAAGTGCCTTTTGCAGGTCTGGTGTAAATCTGTTCAGTATTTCCTGAGAAAATAGCATTTAAAAGCATATATATATGTGGGCGGAGCCTAACCACACATCTCATCCTGAGATCTGATTGGCTGTCAGCACTTCATCCAAGAAGTGTTGGCAGCCATCTTGGGACCAATATACATGATAGCACCTCATTAAAAAGCATTGCAGTTAATAGAAGGTTTTAAGACTTTAGTTACATTATAAATCATTTGTTGATGGTACCATACTCATTTTAGGAATTGTGGTATGTTCTAAGGTGATTTCACCATGTGAAAAAGCCTTCTGCTGGGATATCATGATTGAGAGAAAAATATTTTCTCATGCTTTTACCACAGAGGTTTGGAAGGTGATCTATAGGCTAAACTGAGAGCTTATTTTCTGTAAATTCACATTATCTTTCTCAGTCATGTGAGAATGAAGTCTGACATTCTCAGTAAAACATGTACATCCAACAAGGGCAGAGACTGTCAGTTGATTCCTTTGTGTTCTACTGCAGCTTCCCAGAGTGTTCCAAAGAACTACTAGAGCGCTAACAGTCCTACTTATGATAAACGTATGGCACACCTGAAGCCATCTTGCTTGGATTAAAGTGGTAACTCTTAAAACATTTAATTTAAAAAGGAACAAAATGAGGGGGTTCATTTTTCCATAAAAAGTATGATTAGTGCTGCAGAAAGAAAAATTAGGGCACATTTTGAGTGACTTCTCAAATCCTCTTCTATTTCATTAAAAAATTCTGACATGCAGACTGAAACATGCACTTTCAATACCAGCAGCAGTTTTCCCTGGTGAGCAGTAGCTTTACTACAGTGATCTAATGAGCAAAAAGAGTGCTAACATTCTGAATTTATGGCAAATGTGTGACACATCTGAATGCCTTCTTGATGGAATCAAAGTAAAAAACTGAAAGTATTTCCTACTGAGGAGACTGCAGTAAATGAGGAAATTAGGAAACTTCATAACAAATAAGTCTCCCAAGATGGCCACCAGAGACAAAAGAGCCCAAATGTAGCCCAAATATCACCCAGATGTAGCCCAAGTATAGCCCAATGACAGAATGTCCCAGAATGTTTTAAAAACAACTAGAGCGCTTACTGTCTTCATTATGACAAAAGTATGGCACACCTGAAGCCATCTTGATTGGAATAAACTGGTAAAACTTAAAACATTTCATTTAAAAAGGAACACAATGAGGAGGTTCATTTTGCCATAGAAATTATGATTAATGCTGAAGAAAGAAAATGAGGGCACATTTTGAGTGACTTCTCAAATCCTCTTCTATTTCATTAAAAAATTCTGACATGCAGACTGAAACATGCACTTTTAATACCAGGAGCAGACTTCCATGGTGCAGTAGTTTTACTACAGTGATCTAATGAGCAACTAGAGTGCTAACATTCAGAATTTATGGCAAATGTGTGACATATCTGAATACCTTCATGATGGAATCAAAGTAAAAAACTGAAAGCATTTCCTACTGAGGAGACTGCAGTACATGAGGAAATTAGGAAACTTCATAACAAATAAATCTCCCAAGATGGCCACCGGAGACAAAAGAGCCCAAATGTAGCCCAAAATCACCCAGATGTAGCCCAAATATAGCCCAATGACAGAAGTGTGCAAAACACTTATTATTTTGTGTTTTTGCAGTGTTATATAGTGCAGACTTGTCAGGTATTGGAGTGCTTTACATGAGCATTGGTTACATCACACAAGAACAAATTCATTTTGGTTGTAGACATGGGGAGACTAAGTGATTTGACCAGAATCACAGAATGTCGAGCTGAATCAGAAACTTCAACCTGGTTCCCCAGTTGCAAAGTCTGCAGTTCTGGAAGTAACACCACATCCTCTCTCCTAAGTGCAACATTTAATCAAGTGGTCAACTGGATAAAAAAACATAAAGATAACAAATAATTTAAAAGTGCTTTGTCGCTATTTGAAAACTCAGAAAATATGTCCTTATTTTAGTCTTTTAGAGCACTAACCATAATTTTGATGCCAATAAGACCCTCTCATATATGTAATTTCTAAAGGAAATGCTCTAGGTATTACAGTTTTGATTACATCAAGATGATGTCAGGCGTTCCACACTTTTGTAATAAATATAGAATGTTAGCAATCTAGTTGTTCATTAGGATACTGTTGAGAGGCAGAGGCCAGGGGCACGGACTCTGAAAATTGAAGGCAGGTAGGAGGGTGCAAAGGCAACAATTTAACCACACTGAGCAGGCAGGAAGGGCCGTGGAAGCACAACAGACTATGGAGGGCAGTGGAAAGGGGGGCAGGGGCAACAAACCAACAATACAGGACTTGCAAGAGAGGCTGTTGGAGGGAAGATCTATTACGGGTCAAGGAAGCTAGGGGCGGTCCCCAGATCCCCGGGAGCCACCACAGAACTGAGCAGGAGAGTGAGTCAGGGACAAAAGGGGCACCTTAATTTGAGCCGGGGTGCCTAGGAACGCTTGCTCCAAAAATGAAGAAAACAGACATATGAGACATGGAATTGGAGGCAGAATACAATGGCAGTTTAATGAGAAGATGCAACTTCAAAGAAACCGCAGAATAGAGACATAAAGTACAAAATACAGAATCCAGATAATCATACAGCTGTCATAATATTCTCTGTATCTCAATTAATGTACTGACAGAGAGAGAGAGAAAACACATCTATAAATGCATCATGAGAAACAAGTTACACCAAGGAAAATGTTACCTAGGAACACTCACGTTTACTCTTAGAGCAAGCATTCCTGCAATTACAATACAAAATCTTTTAAATGCAAAAGTAAAGAGAACAATGGTTAAACATAAAATGACATTTCATATAGGTAAAATAGAATAAGATACTTCAAGCAAAGCAGAGCAAGACATTTTAAGCAAAGGAAGACAAGAGCTCCCAGCTCTTGGGGAAAACCTGCACTGCCTGTTAACCTACATACAGACGGCGAGGTAGTCCGTCGATATCTGTGGGTGCTCCCTTTTTATATCATTTTGTGGGCTCCTTTGCACGCTACATCTACCTACGTATGCTACCCAAAAGCTTCGTCTGCAGATTTTACCAGACATTTCGTCATTTACCCACTTAATGCTGACAATGGACTGGGTGAAAAGGTCAGTCTCTCAGGCCAATCGCTTATCGTAAGTTCCATAGAGCAAGCAGAAAATAATGGGTATTGTACGGGAATTCAATATATTCATGTATAAAATCTCCTCAGTTCTCCTAACTTGACGCTCTGCGGTTGCCACTTCCTTAAAAGCGGGAAACCTGCCCAGGAAGCAAGTACCAGTCCAGGATGCAGCCTACTGTATGTCGACAGCTTCAGGGGGATGTTGAACTTTGATACAGAGCACGGAGCACTCGGGTAGGGTGGGGGCTACTAGTTTGGATCAGAAGGCCTCGCAGACCTGCCTTCAGACTGCTATACACTAAAATTGCAGAGCTATGGTCAATTTACCAAAGAGGCCTACATATTGAACAGAAGGGCCTACACAGGGGTTGTATGCTGGCTGAGTGGTAAGGATGTCTCAGGATAATTATATAGCAACACAGGACCCGCTGGTCAATTTAATACGGCCTACAAATGCAGCTGGCAGGGCAAGGACAAGGGTCTCATACTTCAGGTGTGGACAGAACGGGCCAGGGGCCCCCTGTGATACAAAATCTACCCTCCTTCAAGGCTGTGGCAATGTAATAGACCATTGTGGGCAGAAGGAAGAGGCAATGGTAGTACAACCATACATGCCAACAGACCCGATTCAGCCAGGAAACGTCCAATGTTTTTAAGCTCAAATGGGCTTTATTTGATCTGTCTCCTGTCTACAATATCCTCTTTTTCAATGTAACTCAAAGGGGAAAATCAATACCCCAGTTTTTTTTCAAAATCTCCCTCTTACCAAGTTCAAAATGTTCGCAAGTATGGTACATTGGATCATGGAAGGAAATGGGATAGGGACATGGACTTGGATAACAGAGGACAGGAGGGACATGGAGAGGTGCACCAAACTGACCCTGCAGGGCAGGCATCAGGGTTTGCAGCAGCACAATACACCACACAGGGCATGCAGGACGGGAGTGCAGCACAACAATCCATAGAAAGCAAGAGGGAGGGGACAGGACCATGCACATGGACAACAGAGAACAGAGGGGCAAGAGGCAATGGTAGTTAGCTGACCATAATGGACAGACAGGAGAGAAAGCTGCAGCATAACAGACCATAAAGGGCAGGAGGGACGGATCAGGGGCATTACAATGGAACAGACAAGCAAGGAGGGAGGGAGTAGGGCTGGGGGCAAGGGGGCAGGGCAGGAGCAGCAAGATAGCCATGGAGGTCAGGCAGGATGGGCACTAGAAGCAAGACACACCATGAAGAGCAACAGTGAGACTGTGATGGCATACACACAGACCATGGAGGGAAGGTGGGAGGGGGTCAGGGGCAGCTAACTGACCACACAGGGAAGGTGGGAGGGGCCATGGCAGCACAGAAGACCATGCATGGCAAGTGGGAGGGTTAGTGGCAGCACAATGGCTATGACGGGCAAGAAGGAGGGTGGAGGGGCATGCACAAAGGACCATGGAGGATAGAAGGGAGGGTCAGGACCTGGGCACAGACAAGAAAGTTCAGGGGAAGGGACCTCACAACAGACCACACGGGGCAGGCAGGAGGAGCAGTTGCAGCACAACAGACCAGGGAGGGCAGAAGGGTGTGGCAGTACAATGGGCCATGTAGGACAGGAGGAAGAGGATAGGGGCATGGCATGTGGACAGGCAGGGTGGAGGTGGCAGGGACAGGTTAGAGTCATCTGACAATGCTAGGCAGGTGGGAGGGGAGTGGCAGCTCAACAGAACACTCAGAGTAGATAGGAGTGGCAGGTCCATGGGACATGGTGGGCAAAAAGGATGGAGCAGGGGCATGCACAAAGACATCGGAGGGCAGGGGGAAGGAGAATAGGGGCAGCAAGCTAAGCACAGAGTTTAAGCAGGAGGTCAATGATGGGGCATAGAATTGGGCAATGGAGGGCAGGAGGAGTGGACTGGTACATCATACTAAATTGAGGGCAGTGGCAGCACATCAGACCATGCATGGCAGGAGGGAGGAGGCTAGTCCATGGATTCACACAACAGAGGATAGGGAGGAGGGGGATGGGGCAGCAAGCTAACTGTTCAGAGAAGGCGGGTATTAGGAACTTTATTGTTTTTAAAACATTGTGTCTGTGCGAACTACTTAAAATATGAACAAGTATGCAGCATAATCTCACTTTTATTCAGGAAGAAGAGGACGTTTGTGACTGTGACTCCGGGCTCACTTGGCAGAAACACCCCCTGACCCTACACCCCCTATCGCAAAATGTAATGCCCGTGAAAAGGGTAGGTGAACACAGTGTTATATAGAACATAGTCCTGAGAGCACGATTGAAAATGAAAACTAGATATAGTGTATGGTATAAACTATGCACCAAAAAGTGTGATATAAGATGAACCGGGCGTGAAATATAATATGCAATACATTGTGCGCAATGACAGATTCATTGGAGAGCGCGAGATAGCACAGGCACTAGCGCGTGCTATGCGATATGCGCCTTGGAGTGTAATATGCACAGGGCAGTGTTGTGTAACCTAACTAGTCTCTAAAGTTGTAATATAAAATATGTGCTGGGGAGTGTAACGTTGCATATGCACTGTGACAAAGATATGGATCCCAGATTGTAATATGTATGGCATAGCACTGTGCGTTATAACATAGGCATCGAGAAAGGCACGTTAGATGGGGCAATATAACCCGTGCGAAGACAAGTGTGGCATGACATATTCACGGGGTGGTGTTACAGTGCACATGGGCTAGAGAGTGTCATAGCATATGCACTAGCTAGTGGAATACAACACAGAGGTGTGTGGCACTCGGCAGGCAATGGTGAGTGTAACACAGCATTGGGCTCTGTCAGGAGCACGCTGTGACTCTCAAGTGATGTTCGTCCCCTTTCCAGAGAGTAAAATAAAAAGTATTGCACATCCGGCAGTGGATGTGTGTTTTATTAACCGTGAGGGGGGTTTCTTGCATAGTTTTGGTCGAATTTTTGTCGAATCCCCTTTGAATGGCTTGGTGTGCATGTGTATTAAATGTGCCCGTCAATAGCTACCCATGTTTGTATAAATAAACGACAAGGGTGTCTACCAGGATTAGGCACGGTAGGGCATCAGACATGTCAGAGCTTCACTAGTGGTGTAAATACATTCCACGTGGATTCATTGCATGCATAGTCGCCTTTTAATGAATATCACGCAAATCGTCATGGTGATAGGTACGTACGGTTTGTCCAGCATGTCCTAGGTGTGTCTATAAATATATATTTTTTAAAAATAATAAAAAACAGTGGCCGGCCCTGGGGATTGGGGTCAAAAAAATATAATTAGGAGACTGGCCCTGGGGGATGGGGTCATCAGGGCCAATAAATTAGAATAAGAAGGGGAACCAAACAGCCCCCCTTCTTAAAAAACTAAAATAAATAAAAGACTGGCATCGTGCCGGAGGCCATGCCCCCTCCGTGCAGCACTCTGCAAACGCGCCCCCAACAGGCATCTCCAGTATGCGCCAGGGAGCTGCGCTGCAGCCAGGTGTTCTGAGGCCAAGCCCCTTTTTACACCTCTCTGCAACGCAGCTCTGTGGCGCTTACTGGAGGTACCTAGTGGTCTAGTTTGACCCTAGGGACCCTTAGGATTCAGGGGGACTTAATCTCTCAACTTAGAACAGCCACAGGGCGCGTTTACACAGTGGTGAAGGGAGGAGACGGGGCCTGAGGTGACGTGTGCAAACACGCACTGTGGCACGTTTTAAATTGGGGATATAATTTCCCTTCAATACTGAGGGCCCCTGGGGGCTAACTAGCCCACCAAGTGCTTCCAGTAAGCGCCACTGAGCTGCATTGCAGAGAGATGGTCCAGGCCGTGCCACTTTTTACACCTCTCTGCAACGCAGCTCTGTGGCACTTACTGGAGGTACCTAGTGGGCTAGTTGGACCCTAGGGACCCTCAGGATTCAAATGAACTTACTCTCCCAACTAAAAATGGACACAGGGCGTGTTTACACAGTGGTGAAGGGAGGGGACGGGGCCTGAGTTAACGTGTGCAAAAACGCCCTGTGGCCTGTTTTAAGAGGTAGTTTTAATCCCCATGCCCTATTATACACTAGGGGCTTACAGAGGAGGTCATGCTAATCACAGGGGGACCCCAACGCATAATGTTCCCTAGTGTATGTAGGTGTTTTCACTGTATTCTAAGTGTCTTTTAACATAGCACTGGCTCTAGGACTGGTTAGTCAGACTCAGTTACCACCAGTATCCGTCTGAAAAAGTTGAGGGTACAGGATGATTTTGCAACAAGGCTTCTTTCTGCTCTTCTTTTTGTTCTTTCTGCACGTTATCCTTCTTCCTGCACTTATCTTCGTATTTGAGGACTTCTGTTGCTTCTTTCTGCACTTCTTTTGTTTCTTTCTGTGCATTTTTTCTTCTTTCTTCACATGTCCTATCTCTGTAGGCATAGTTAGAAATTAGCATTTAAAAAACCTTTGAAATTCACAGAAAAAACCATAGGTTTCAGGCACGTTATAGTTAGGAATTAGCATTTAAAAAACCTCAGAAATTCACTGAAAAAACCATAGGTTTCAGGGGTGTTATAGTTAGCTGGACTTTTCACTTGTACAAAACCATTGAAATTCCCCCGTTATAGTTAGTTCAGCTAACTATAACTCGCGCGCCCGCAATGCACTGCTGATGACGTCACATATTACATCACTCATGACATGGTCAGTGACATCACTCATGACATCACTGATGACATCTCAAATGACATCACTGATGACATCACTGATGACATCATCCTTGTGATAGAGTGGCAGACCTCCTCTCACCCTAATATAACCTTTGATACACACATTCAAAAATAGAGACTAAAATTTTCAAAACAATGGACATACCAATACCAGTTACAACAACCTCTTCAGTAATTCTAAGATCCACATACACATCCACTCATTCACCAACAGTCCTATACAGTCACTCATACATGTACTCACTCATCATATGTACTCATACACCTATACATCCTGTTACACAATGCCACTCATCCATAGAGTTACTCACACACATAGTCACTCATGCTAATAAAGAATCAAACATACATTTACTTGCATATACAGTTATACACACACCACCATACTTCCTTCTACGGAAACTTACACATACTTAGTCTTTTAAACAATCACTTATAGAAACACATACTTATTCATACAGGAACTCTTTCAATCTCTCACTCTCACATATACTCACATATATACACCAATAGTCACATATACTAGTTTAAAACATATGTAGTTACTCATAAAGACACTATTGAGACAGTCATTCACTCACTAACACACCCATACACACACTCATCCACCCATACAGTCCTGCACACATGCTGTGTTCAACACATACAAACAGTGAGTCACTCATTCATGCACCTATGCACTACGTAATACCCCCCACCGAACCATGCAGACACTCAGACTGATACTCAAGAAAACAACTAATAACCTATATAGACACCCATGTAGCTACTCACCAACCCATGCAGCCACTTATACACAAAGTGAGAGACTGATACAGATATTTACATATTTAAACATTACTCACTAAGCCATGTATTCACTATGATACACTTAATCAGTCAGTTACACAATCAATTTTTCAAAAACAAATCATCCATTTAGACACTTATATACCCATTTATTCTTCCATCGACCTTGAGATATACATATATAAAACATATTTAATTTTCAGAAAAACACACATTCACTGGATGATGTCATCAGTGATGTCATCAGTGATGTCATTTGAGATGTCATCAGTGATGTCATGAGTGATGTCACTGACCATGTCATGAGTGATGTAATATGTGACGTCATCAGCAGTGCATTGAGGGCGCGCGAGTTATAGTTAGCTGAACTAACTATAACGGGGGAATTTCAATGGTTTTGTACAAGTGAAAAGTCCAGCTAACTATAACACCCCTGAAACCTATGGTTTTTTCAGTGAATATATATATATATATATCTCTACTGGCGGTCGCCAGTAGATAGTTATAGTTAGGACCGTGTTTCCATAGGAAATCTCAAAATTCTATTTTGAATAACTTTGGCGCCGGTTGACGAATCTTCGCGAAATTTTCAAAACTAATGGGGCGCTCCGCTCAGCTCCTACCCTGAAAGTCTCGGGGGGATTCGTCAAGCGGGGGCCGAGAAAAAGGGGGGTCCCAAAACGCGTTTTCCCCATGCATTTTCCCATAGGACCTTTAGTCGAAGGTACAGCCCGAACGGCTGAACAGAATTTCTTGAAATTTGGCAGAGAGGTAGTCCTCAGGTCAGGGATGTGCCTTTTGCATATATGGAGTCAATCTGTTCAGTAGTTCCAGAGAAAATTGCAGTAAAAAGCACATACATATCTATAGCCGCGCACCGTGCGCGCACCGTGCGCGCACCGTGCGCGAGCGTAATTCTGATTGGTTGTTACATGTCAGTCAACGTTCGAATCGGTCGAAATCAGGAAGTGTCGGCCGCCATTTTGTTTGTTTTCAGTGCAAGAGTGGAAAAGGAAGGTGGCGAACGTGAAAAGGGGGCAGGGTAGAGAGTTCCTGACCCCCTAGCCTTGGTCAGGGGGTCCCTGAAGGACCCCGAAGGCAGAAAAAAACATTAAAAAAAAAAATAATTCAAATCGCGGTGGTGCGCGCACCGTGAAAAACCATTAAAAAAAATGTAAAAAAAATTTAATACGTAGTTTATTGAAAAATAAATATATATAAATAAAAAATATTACATACATAACTTAGCATTTAAAAAACCATACAAATTCACTGAAAAAACCATAGGTTTCACACACGTTATAGTTAGGAATTAGCATTTAAAAAACCTTGCAAATTCACTTAAAAAACCATAGGTTTCACACATGTTATAGTTAGGTGGATATTTCACTCGTAAAAAACCAATGAAATTCCCCCGTTATAGTTAGTTGAGATAAAACTATAACTCGCGCGACCGCCACTCTATCACAAGGATGATGTCATCAGTGATGTCATGAGTGATGCCACTGACCATGTCATGAATGATGTAATATGTGACATCATGAGCAGAGGATTGCGGGCGCGCAAGTTATAGTTATCTCAACTAACTATAACGGGGGAATTTCATTGGTTTTTTACGAGTGAAATATCCACCTAACTATAACATGTGTGAAACCTGTGGTTTTTTAAGTGAATATATATACCAGCAGTATCACTTTAAATATGTGACATCACGAGTTACACGCTGTCATGTGAACAAGGCTCCACGGAGCCGAAACGTTATGGCCGTCGCTCTGGGCATTGAATATTAAAAAAATGTGCACTATATGCAGGCTCGTGTACTTACTTCCTTGGCAGTTGAAGGACCTTCAAGGCTGGTGGGAGAAGTCTTTGGACATATATATATATATATATACACAGATAGATAGATAGATAGATAGATAGATAGATAGATAGATAGATAGATAGATAGATAGATAGATAGATAGATAGATAGATAGATAGATAGATAGATAGATAGATAGATAGATAGATAGATAGATAGATAGATAGATAGATAGATAGATAGATACATACTTACGTATATATGTGTGTATGTGTACATATATATATGTGTGTATATATATATATAAATATATATATATATAATATATATATGTATATATATGTATACATATTACCTACTGGCTAGTTATAGTTAGGACCACGTTTCCATAGGAAATCCGCAACATTCTATTTTGAATAACTTTGGCGCCGGTTGACGAATCCTCGCGAATTTTTCAAAATAGGTGGGGCGCTACGCTCCGCTCCTACCCTGAAAGTCTCGGGGGGATTCGTCAAGCGGGGGCTGAGATAAAAGGGGGGTCCCAAAACGCGTTTTTCCCATGCATTTTTCCATAGGACCTTTAGACACAGCTACAGCCCGAACGGCTGAAAATAATTACTTGAAATTTGGCAGAGAGGTAGTCCTCAGGTCAAGGAAGTGCCTTTTGTAGGTTTGGTGTAAATCTGTTCAGTAGATTCTGAGAAAATAGCCTTTAAATCAATATATATATCTGAGCCAGCTTTCGGTGCGCTTACGGTGCGCTTACCGTACGCGTACGGTGGCGTGCGCGAGCGCGATTCTGATTGGCCCTTAGATCTTAGTAAACATTCGAATCGGTCGAAACCAGGAAGCGGCGGCCGCCATTTTCTCTCTCGCACTCTGACAGGGGGTTGAAAAACCAAGTGCAAAAACATGTAAAGGGGCTGTTTACACAGCTCCCAAGCACCTAGCCATGTCGAGGGAGTCCCCAACGATCCCCCAAGTGAAAAAAGGCAATTTTAATTTTTTCGAAAATTTCGCCGATTACGCTTACCGTATGCGTACGTTAAGAAATAATCAAAAAAAAAAAAATATCCACATTCTCCCCACCCCGTGTGCAAAAGGTGCCCGAAGGGCACCTTTTGTGCATGACTTAATAGAGCTAAACAAAACATATATTTTACCTGTCACAACGATGCTCATCATATGTCCTCCATGTGCGCACGGTGCGCGAAGCGCATAGTGCGTTCATGGCCCATCTAGCGTAACGTGGGCACGCGGTGCGCGAAGCGCACCGCGTGCTCACTGTGCGCGCACGGTGCGCAAAGCGCACCGTGCGCGCACGGAACGAACTGCGTTAAGTGGGCGCGCACGCCACAAATGGCGTAAAGTAACTTAGCATTTTAAAAAACGTACAAATTCACTGAAAAAACCATAGGTTTCACACACGTTATAGTTAGGAATTAGCATTTAAAAAACCTTGCAAATTCACTGAAAAAACCATAGGTTTCACACATGTTATAGTTAGCTGGACATTTTACTGATAAAAAACCAATGAAATTCCCCCGTTATAGTTACTGTAGGCAACTATAACTCACGCGACCGTAATCCTCTGCTGATGACATATGTGTCTTTATGAAAAAAAAATATTTGTAATATATGTATAGCTAAAATTTAATGGAAGAAGACATGGGCAAATAAGTGTCTAAATACAGTATTAGCATCAGCAGAGGATTACGGTTTTAGCTTTTCTAGACACAGGGTGCCATCACACAGTAGTGGACAGGTCTCTGATATGGGATTCCCAATTGATAGACGAGGAAGGTATACAAGTAACATGCGTCCATGGAGACAGAAATTGTATCCTTCGGCGGAAGTGTTATTGGATATAGAGGGAGAGTCCCAACTAAGGAAGGTAGGGGTTGTGCCAAACCTCCCTGAGACAGTCCTGTTAGGAACAGACCTTCCCAGGTTCCATGACTATCTCCAGGCCTACGCCACATCTCCTCCCTCTGCCCTTTGGTTGGATAGTGCCCCTTTCTATGCAGAAGAGATAGAGGAAACGTTCCCTAAAACACCAAAAACCCGCAAGGAAAAAAGGAGAGAAAGAACTATGTACCTACGGTCAGAACCACTCCCACCCACTCCTATCTTTACCTACCCAGACACATCGCAAGGGACGGGACTAAGCTTGCGATCTGCCCAAAGAGATGATACCACGCTACTCAATGCCTGGAACCAGGTGCAGGAAGACCAACCAGAACAGGTAGGCCCCTTTTTCTGTGCGACAATGGGACTTTTATACAGGGTTTCACATGAGGGAGACAAAAGAAAAGAACAGTTGTTGGTACCGCGATCCTACAGGGAACAGGTACTATCCTTGGCCCACAGCCAGACCGGGGGTGGGCATTATGGCAAAGAACATACCCTGAAATATTTTTTGCCAACATTTTATTGGCCAGGGGTATATCAGGAAGTAGCCAGGTACTGTACTAACTGTCCCCGTTGTCAATTGGTCAACATACCAGTCATACCCAAAGCGCCACTTCAACCCCTCCCCATCATATATATTCTCTTTAAGAGAGTAGGGATGGACTTGGTGGGTCCCTTAATTCCCTCTGCTCGAGGCCACCAGTACATCCTTGTTCTGGTAGACTACGCTACCAGATACCCAGAAGCCATACCCCTTTCCTCAGCGACCACTTCAGCTGTAGCCCATGCCATGGTTACGTTCTTTTCTCGGGTGGGGTTCCCTCAGGAATTGTTAACAGACCAGGGAACCCCGTTTATGTCCCGTTTAATTAAAAAAATATGTGCCATCATCAAAGTAAAGCAGATACGCACGTCAGTCTACCACCCACAAACAGATGGGTTGGTAGAAAGATACAACTGCATGATTAAGACCATCTTATGAAAGAGCATAGACAAGGCAGGGAGGGATTGGGACCGGCAACTCACCCTAATCTTATTCGCTATTAGGACACACGAACAAAAATCAACAGGTTTTCGCCCTTTGAACTCTTGTTCGGGTGACAACCCCGAACACTCCTAGACATGGCTATAGAAAAATGGACAGAGGAAGAAGACGAGGGCAAACCTCTGCTTCAATATTCAGCGAGTTTAAAAGATATATTGTCTTTCCCGTGGGAGGAGGTTCATGTAAACATGGAGAGTGCTCAAACTAGGCAAAAACAACAATATGACCGTCAATCAAGGCTTAGGGAGTTCAAGACAGGAGATCAGGTGCTCATTCTATTACCTAGCTCAGAGAAAAAACTATTAGCCACCTGGCAGGGTCCCTACAAGATACTGAGTAAAGTAACCCCCATAACTTACCGAGTGGATGTCCCCCATAAAAAGAACGAGGGACAGATATATCATGTAAATCTGCTTAAAGCTTGGGAGGGGCCCCTTCCAGATACTCCAAATACAGACACGTCTATATGTCACACAACTGTAGATAAACTCATGGAAGTGTCCTACGTTCCCCAGGGACATAAGGAAGATACCCCCATTCAATTAGGACCACAAGTGACACCAAAACAAAAACAACAGATGTTGGATCTGTGCGCAAAATATGCCACAGTCCTATCAGGGGATCCTGGAAGAACTACTCTGGTAGAGCACGACATTGTCACAAAAACAACCCAACCAATTAAGCTGAAACCATATCATATCCCTGAAGCTAGAAGCAGTCGATCAGGAGATACAAGCGATGTTGGAAGCCGATATAATCGAACCTTCCCACAGTGCCTGGTCCTCTCCGGTCGTTCTCGTCCCAAAACCTGATGGGAGCATAAGATTTTGCATAGACTTTCGTCAGGTGAACACGGTATCAAAGTTTGATGCGTATCTGATGCCCAGGGTAGACGAGTTAATCGAACGGCTGGGCGACGCTAGAGTAATGACAACCATCGACTTAACCAAAGGCTATTGGCAGATACCCTTAACCTCTTCAGCCAAAGAGAAAACAGCCAGGGACTGACCGCATAGAATATCTAGGGTATACTATCAGTAAGGGCAGTATAAAGCCACAAGTCAGCAAAATAGAAGCTATCTCCCGGATACCCCGGCCCTCCTGCAAGAAAGATGTTCGTTCATTCCTTGGGTTGGTGGGGTATTACAGGAGATTTATCCCACGTTTCTCTGAAATAGCCAGTCCCGTCACCGATCTGCTCACAAAAACGCACACAGGGAAACACCTTCTTTGGCTAGCCTCCCAAGAAGAAAGCTTCCAGAAACTAAAAAGGATTCTGTGCACGTCTACAGTCCTTACCTGTCCTGATTTCAAAAAGACATTTGTCCTTCAAACAGATGCCTCAGGAAGGGGTCTTGGGGATGTACTCTCCCAACCAGATGACTTCGGAGACCTACACCCCGTCCTCTACTCAGATGCGCATCCAAGGTCGTATAGCAAGAAACATACTGCAGTTCGATTAAATATTTCAAATAAACAGATGATTCTTGCCTGAAAGCACATATCCATACCATGCCAAATAAGCAGCAATGTACAAGAGTTTCAAAACTTGTTCCAATTATCAAAAATAACATTTCAAACAAAATGGAAAATGCTCCATGTTAAGAGTCTGTAGTGGCCAGGTGCTCCCTTCCCAACCGCATGCCGATGAAACATGGCGCTGGGTGGGCTCTTTGAAGGCTCGCCATCCATACATCCAAGAACTACGTTTGTAATTACAGTAATTGCGCCACGAGCTGTCAGCGAGCAGGTTTTGGCTGCAACAAGAACTGCCTTTATGGCATCTAACATAAGCTAATAAATCGGGGTATTAAAAACCGTTCTGCATCTTTAAAACGGAGATGTCTGCTGTTGCCTCTTCGAAAGTGGAGAGCTGTTCCCCAGAGCGCACAGAATGAGAAGAGCAGGCCACCAGAGGGCATCGGAGCAGGGTCGGACTGGGGCAGACTGGGGCGACTAGTGTGCAAGACCAGTCTTTTCCGTCTGAAGCCTGCTGAGGAATCGGGGTTTACATGCAGGCACTGGAGGACAGGAGACTAGCCTTGAAATCAGTAGTCCCCAGTCTGAATCGGGAGGGTTGGCATGTATGAATGCAACAGTTTTTGGTGCAATACCTTAAACTTTCAGAATGAGGCTAATGAATGCTAAGAAAAGAAGCTCATCAGGAGTCAACAAGGAAAATGCTGTGCGTGGAGAGGGAGGGACATTCTTTAGGTGGGAGGTGTGGGAGGCAGATTAGAAGTGTAGACTGTCAGGGGCGTCGTGCAGGGTGGCTCCTCCATGTGGGAGGAGGAGGTTCGCCCCACTGCTTTCTCACAGTGCCAGAAACATAAAATGGTATTATAAATATGCGAGAAAGCAGAAGGGTTTGGTTGGGGGGGTATCTTCTCAAGGGTGGGGGAGCAGTGGCTTGCCCAATGTTGCTTGCCCTGACTTTTTGGTCTGCCCTCTGGGGCTGACCAAACCAGTCATGCACACTCTCCGTTTTCTCCATGTAGGCTGCATGCAGACTACATGGAGAAAATGACCTCCCCATAGACGCCTGTGTGGTCGGCGTCTCAACTAATCGCAGCATTGTGATTTTGGCTGAGGGGAGGGAGGCTGTCTGCTGCCTGTTCCTGCAGAGGCAGAAAAGCAGGAGCAGACCGAGCTGTGAAGACGCTGGGCCCAGGAAAGGTACGTTAATAAAAATATATATATTAATTAAACCCTCCCTGCGCGACTCCCTATCACTCGCAACCACTCGCCCCCCACCCAGCGTGACCCCACAACTCCCCCCCACCTATAAGCCATGCCGGCCGCAACTGGTCGTGAACCCCCTGCTTTACTAGCTTGAGCGGGGGTGGAGCTTCTGATGGGCCTCTTCTGTCTGCAGGTCAGCAGACAAAGGCTCCTAAATAAAGTGAAAGATTGGTAGTTGGTTGGTTGAGTGCGTGAAAGGACTGCTGGATAGGTGTGTGAGTGAGAGGATGGATGGGTGGGTGGTTGATGGGTGGAAGAATGAATGAGTCATGAGATGGGTGTAAGGATGGATGAGTGCAAGAATGAATGGATAGGAAAAGAGAAGGTGCGTGACTGGATGCACATGTGGATAGATGGATAAGTGAAAGAATGGATAGGTGAATGAAAGAGGGTGAGTAGATGGATGAAAGGGTGAATGGATGGTGAGGAAAGGGTGGATGGATTAGTGAGAGGTTGGATGGATGAGTGGATTGAAACGGTGAATAGATGGATGGAATGAAAGGGTGGATAAATGGATAAACAAAAGGATAGTTAGATTATAAAAAGGATGGATTCTGGGATGCAGTAATACCCCAAACTTTTGATGCTACAGCAGGATGAAGTTCTTGATGGGCATCTTCTGTCGGAAACTTGGCAGACAAAGGGAAGTTAGTTAGTAAAAGGATAGATGTATGGATGTGTGAGTGAAAGGGTAGATGAATGAGTGAGTGAAAGGATGGATGGATAGATGAATGGACAAATGACTTAAAGGATGGATGAGTGAAGGAATGGATAGATGAGTGAAAGAGTGGAAGGATGGAGGAAAGGATGGATTAGTGAAAGAGTTGATAGATGGATGAATGGATGGATGAGTGAAAGAATGGATGGATGAGTGAAAGGGAGGGTGGATGGATTGATAGATGAGATGAGTGAAAGGGAGGATGGACAGATGAATGGAGTGAAAGAGTAGATTGATGCAGGAAGTGAAAGGGTGGATGCATTAGTGAAGGGATGGGTAGATGAGTGAAAAGATTGATGGATGAGTGAAAGGATTGATGGATGAGTGAAGGGATGGATGAGTGAAAGAGGGGATAGATGGATGAGTGAAAGAGTGATAGATGGGTGAAAGGATGGATGAATGAAAGAATAGATCAATGAGTGAAAGGGAGGGTGGATGGATTGATAGATGAGATGACTGAAAGGGAGGATGGACAGATGGATGGATTGAAAGGGTAGATTGATGCATGGAGTCTAAGGGTGGATGCACAAGCAAAGGAATGAATGGATGAGTGAAATGATTGATGGATGAGTGAAAGAACGGAGGAGTGAAAGGGAGAGAAGATGAATGAAAGCATGGAAGTATGAGTGAAAGAATCAATGGATGAGTGAAAGGGAGGGTGGGTGGAGGGATGGTTGAATGAAAGCATGGATGGGTGAGTGAATGGATGAGTGAAAGGGTAAATGGATGGATGAGTGTTTAGGTAGAAGGATGGGTGATATGATGGATGATTGGATGGCTGAGCCAAAGGATGGATGAATTAATTAAAGGGAGGATAGACGGATGGAGTGCAAGGATTGATAGATGGAGTGAAAGGGTGGATGGATGGATAGATGAATGACAGAGAGGATGGATGGATTAGTGGAAGGGTGGATGTAGAGAAGGATGAGTGAAAGGGTGGATGGATGGATAGATTTGGATATGCATGCATAGGTTTGAATATGGCTGGGTGGACGGACGGAATGGTGAAAGACTAAATGATAGATGAAAGAATGAATGGATAACAGAATGTAAAGGTGAGATTGTGGATATCGGCAGGTGGATGGAAGGATGAATGTATAGTTGCTTGGATGGAATAGACAAGAGAGCTCATCTGGGGAGGGTCATGATGACTTGCTCCGCTTGCTTAGTGCCACAAAAACTTTGGTTTGAAGTGGGGGGTATTTTAATTTTCTGGCTACTCCCTTGTAGACTGTTGTTGGAAATATATTGGGTTGAAGCGTTGTTTCCTTTATTCTTTGAGAGGAGATTTTCTCCTCTCTATTTTCAATGTGTGCCTCATTCAGAGACAAACTGGAAAACGCGTAGCATCTTTGATCACGTCACTAGCGTGAGTGACTGTCAAGAGCAACAGTGGATGAGAAACTATTTCCTTGGATTGGGAAGGGCGTACTTTAGACAAGAAATGCTCTGCTTGTGTCCCTGCGTAATGTCGCGCACTTCAAGGTATTGGCGGATTATGGCCCACTGATAAAAACGTGTGGTTTTTTTGCTATTGAAGCCTTGAGTAGGAATTTCAAATACGCGAGGATGTTTTTGGAGTCAAAAATAAATATGATAGGGTCAGTTTAGATACTCATGTTGGTTACGTTTGCAGAGTGTGTCATACAGCTTCAAGTGGTTTCTGCTGCCTGTCGTTTCAGGTGTTTTATATGCCTTGTTTTTTCCGAGTAGATTCATCGGACTCGACTCAAGGCAGGTGTAGGGCCAGAGGTTTATTAAATTGGCAAAGTGACCTTTTTGTGGGGACCCCCCAAAAGAGGTGCAGCGTTTGGTGTTTGCAAATAGCGCCCATGCTGCATGCTCACATGCACGTTGTATGGGCTGGGCCTGAAATGTGCCCTTTTTGTTGGACTTTGAGTTCACACATTCATTAATGACCTGAAATAATGAAAAATGTGTCGAAAAATGCACAATTTCTCACATCCCCACCCCCGCTGGTTTCAGGGTTAAACTCGCTCGCTATGGACCGTATGGGGACTGAACTGGTCTGTCTTATTTTTTTTGTTCTCTGTAAATTTACTCTCTGGTCAATCTTTCTTATTGGTGTTCTCCATAAGAATTTCTATGGATATTACGACTGGGAATCCTGGTGCATTGTAAAGGTGATCATTTACTATGTTTAAAAGTTATTATTTTACCCCTGGGTAACCGACTGATTTCAAGCCGTTTCTAAAGCGGATGGTGCGAGGAGGGTCAGTCGTCTGCGGGTTTTCAACTGCAGAGATTAGTTTGGTGATGAGTGATCAGAAAAATAGTTGCAACCTTTACTATATGTTTAGATTTCGCTTAGTGGGGAAAGAATAGGAAGTGATAACAGGCTTTCTGTACATTTGGCATGGTGGGATCCTTCTTTAACACACTCTAAAATCCACTGTGCCTGATGGATGCTAATCTGGAAATGAAACCTGTTGCTAAAACTCCCAAAATAGCCCTCGTTTTACGACACTGTTATGAGTTGTCCTTTATATCCAGCAGAGCTGGTAACAAGAGGGACAGGTGGGTATACAAGGTCCATGGTGTGATGATTGCGGGAAGTGGCACCCACCCGCAGTTCGGTGTGCGCTAAGGGCCTTTGCGGCGCTGAGCAAAGAATACACGCACACACAGTGGGGTGGCTAGGCGCGGACTGCCTGCGCAGCTCCGACCATGTTTATTTATGTTCGCGCTCACGCCGGCCGGTGTGAGCGCAGGGGCAGTGATCTTCCGGCGTGTGCCGGCAATGAACACTACTGCGCTGACTGTCACATCCCAGCTCAACTCAGTCCTTGACTGGATCTCAAGAGTCTCATAGTTCACTTACTTGACAGGCAAAGACCCTCAAGCGAGTGCTCGGTGGAGGATTCTCCTTCAGCGCATACCTGGAGGGGCCTCAGCTGGTGTTTGGGGCAGGGACCAGGGTGCTGGGTACTGGAGGCAGGCTTGGAGTTTCACGGCGGCTTCTGGACTTGCCGGTGATGGGGTAGGCCCTGGATGGGGACCCTCAGCTTCTCGTGGCCCTTCCTGGCTGGCCTCTGGCTCTTCAGCGTGGTCCGCGATGTCAGTAGGAAAGGCTGGCCTATCCACTTGTTTGAACCACGAGATGTTGCGAGTCACCGTTTCTCCTTCTTTCTCGACAGTCACCATGGTCCCTTGTCTATCGATCACTGTCCAGTACCCCTGCTCCTACCGAATCCGGAACTTCCCCCTGGGCCTCCTGTCCTTCATGACGACGGTGTAACGATACCGCTCTTCGGACCTGACTAGCAGTGTTGTTGCGTCTCTCTCTACCCCTGAGGGCACCCTCTTTGTCAATGGAGGGGGAGACCACCCCAGAACAGTGGGGAGACCATCCCAGCAGGTGCAGTTGAACATTAGCGCCCAGGGTCATTGGCGTGTTGAGCAGTGTGGCGTGCTCCGATATTCCTGCAGGAACCTCTGCAGTTCTTGTTCTGGGTCGCTTTGATCCACCACGGCAATGCGAAGGGTATTGTTTATTGTTCTCATTAAACGTTCAATCTCCCCATTGGCCTGGGGCCATTGTGGGGTGATACGCCAGTGCCGGATGCTATGGTGGTGCATGAACTCGCGGAATTTGTGTCCTTTGAACGGGGAGCCCATTGTCACTGCGGAGCTCATCCGGACATCCAAACATGCCGAACATCTTCTCTAAGGCAGGGCCAACATGCAGGAAGGCCGTTGAGTTCACAACTTCTACCACCGGGTACTTTGAGTAGCTATCGATGAAGGCTAGTGTGACCCGCCCATCAGGGCAACTCCCAAAGTCCACGTTCACCTTTTCCCATGGGCTTTGGCCGTGTTCTTCTGTGTGGATGGGCGCTGGTCTCTCAGGCCCGCTTGTTATTTGGCAGGATGGGCACTTCCGGACAGTCTCTTCTACCGGGGCATCCATCCCTGGGAACCAGACCTTTTCCCTCATGCAGGCCTTCATTTTTTCCACTCCTTGGTGCCCTCCGTGGGTGAGTTGTGTTGCCCGCAGCTGCTGGGATGCCGGAATGAAAATGTGGGGTCCTCTAAGGAGAATGCCTCCTTGGGTGAGGCTTAGTTCATTCCTGACCCTCCACATGTGCATCAGGCTTTCCTTCTCTGGGCTTGACCATGCGTTTGCAGACTGTAGGAACTGACGCCACAGCCCTCCTTGGATAGTGTCCCAAACCTTGGTCATGACTGGGTTTTGCCCGGCTGCGGTAGCTACTTCGCGAGCGTAAGTGCTCGAGTGCAGGTCAGTGCTGCGATCATGTCTAGGTGTGCCTCAGTGTCATCACTGCTGGGTTCTTCACTTCCTTCCCGTGTCTGGGTGTCTTGATAGGAAGTCGGCTGGGTTCTTGGCGCCGGGCCGGTAGATCACATCCATGTCGTAGTGTTGGAGCCCGATAGCCCACCTTTCAATGCGTGGTGGCAGGTGAGGCATTGACCCTCTGAATAGCGGCACTAGAGATTGGTGATCCGTGACAACAGAAAACGGGTGTCCGCATATATACAAGTGAAAGTGTCTGCAGCCCCAACAGATTGCTAGGACTTCCCTTTCAATTTGAGAGTATTGTTTCTCTGTCGGTGATAGTGCTTTGATGGTGTACGCTAGGGCGGCCAATCGCCCGGGCTCCTGTTGTTGTATGAGGACGGCCCCTAGGCCTACGGGCCTGGCGTCTACAAGTATTTCTGTCCTCTTCGCAGGGTCAAAGTACACCAGCGTGGTATGGTCGAGGAGGGTCTTCTTGATGGCCTGAAACGCCGTCTCTTCGGCTGGACCCCACTGCCACATGGCATCTACCCGAGTGAGATTTCGGAGGGGCTCCGCAAGGGTGGCTAGGTCCGGGATGAAGTGGCCACAGTACGTGGCCATTCCCAGGAAACTGCATAATTCCACCACGGTGAGTGGGGCAGCTGCAGTCTTGATGGCTTGGGATTTCTGTGGGTCGACCTGTATGCCCTCTTGGGTAAACATGTAGCTGAAGAACTCTATCTTTTGTTGGAACAGCAGGCCCTTCTCTTTGTGTAGGGTGACCCCGTGGTCCAGGAGTCTCTTCAGTGTGACTCTCACGTGCTGGTAATATTCTCCTGCTGTCTTCGAGTGGATGAGGATATAATCACTCACATTTAAGACGCTAGGTAGCCCGACCAGGATCTCCTTGACGGCATTCTGGAAAATTTCCGCTGCAGAGGATATGCCGAAATTCTGCCGTTTATACCTCCGGAGGCCTAGGTGCGTGCTGAAAGTAGTTATGTATCGACTATCTTTGGCAAGGGCTAGTTGGTGATAGCCTGCATTCAGATCCAGCTTTGAGAACCATCTGGACCCATTCAGATCGGCCACGATGTTATCCATAGTCGGCGTTATGTGCCGTTCTCACCGAATGGCCTTGTTAGGGAGGCGCATGTCAATGCAGAGTCTGATCTTCCCCGGTTGGTGAGGCTTTTCCGCGATTACCATGGGTGACACCCACAGAGAGGGCCCAGACACTTTCTCTATGACCCCTTGATCTTTGAGCTTCTATAATTCTTCCTCCAACAGTGGACTCTTCTGGAGCAGCCTGTCTGCCTCCTGGTTAATGACGTGGATATCAATGGTGATCTCGATGCCTTCTGACCACACTGGCACTGTCATTTTGCTCCAGAGAGGCAGTGGTGAGTCGCTACCATATGCGAAGATCTGGGCCTTCGACGGTCTGAGTTCCGGTTTGGGCCTTAGCTTGTTGTACTGCTGGTTCCCCATTACTGTCACTGAGGCTCCGGTATCGATTACCGCATTCACGTCTGACCCTGCAATTTGTATTGTGCATCGAGGTTGGGGCCGCCTCCTACTCTTCAGGGCTCGGGTGAATGAGACCAGGTACGTCTCCCCTTCGTCTTCCGATGTGGAATCGTTTCCTTGGTAGACTGTCTGCTCTCTCTTCTTCCCTCCGGGTTGTAATGCTAGCGAGATATGCGATCGTTGGCGGACCATCCTCCTCATTTGTTTGGGTCGGTTCCCTTCCTTGCGCTGTGCCTTCTTTCTGCACACTGATGTGAAGTGGTTTGCAATGCCACAGTTAGTACAAGTTTTCCCTTGCGCCGGGCATGACTGTGAGGGGTGTTCCCAGTATCCGTAGTGGTTCTTTGGGGTCTGCGGCTGGTGATCTCGTGGTCTGTAGGTCTTGTCTCTTGTTCTGACTGCGTCAGTCCTTTCTGCTTTGACAGCGACGCTCTTTTCCGCCCCACGCACTAACGCCATGTCCATTTCTTCTGCCCGCTCCACCGAAAGGTTGTGAGACCGCACCAGTACGAGGATGTCGCTCATCGGTATGTTTGGCTGCCTGGCCTCACAGGACTTTGCTGTGTATCCCAAGAATCAGCTGGGCTCTGATTTCTTCCTTGGCTCGATCTCCTACGAGGTGAGTATCGGCTACTTCTCTGAGCCATGCGTGAAAAGTGTCTAGCGACTCACCCTCTCTTTGATTGGCTTGCCTCAGCTTGAAATGTTCAAATTCTGGGTTCATTTGGGGGTCAAAGTGAGCGTTCAGGGTATGAGTTCTGGGTTGCCAAATGAAACTTTAGGTTTCAGTGTGGGTATGTGTTTTAGGGTGCTAAGGGTAATTTAGGGGTTCAGGGTAGGTATGGGTTTTGGGGTGCCAAGGTGGTATGGGATTTGGGATTTGGGGTGCCAAGCGTAATTTAGGGGTTCTGGGTGGGTATGGGTTTTGGTGTGGGAAGAATAATTTTAGGGTTCAGGGGGGTATGGGTTTTGGTGTGCCAAGGGTAATTTGGGGGTTCAGGGTGGGTATGGGTTTTGGGGTGGTAAGGGTAATTTTTAGTTTTAGGGGGTATGGGTATTGGGGTGGTAAGGGTAATTTTAGGTTTTTAGGAGGGATTCAAAAAATTATATATATGTGTGTGTGTGTGTATGTATATATAAATAGATGTAATAAACATATACACATGTATATATGCAATTACTTACCTCAACCACTTTTGCCAAGTGTATGCCTTTACCACGCATGCCTTTGCGTTTTAATGGCATGTATGGTAACGGCATATGCGTGGTAAAAGTTTGAAGGTAATGCATTGTAACAGCAGTTGCGTTGTTACAACCGCGTTGTAATTGCATGCGTTGTGATGGCAAGCGATGTAACATAACATAACACAACATAACACGTGTATTTGTAAAGCGCACGTTCACCACTACGGGTATCTTGGCGCTGAATAACAGATGTTTGTTGTTACCCAACTCAATGGTACTCATTTTATCGACCTCAGATGGATGAAAGGCTGAGTGGACCCGCCGGGATTTGAACCTGTGACCATGAGGTCGAACACAGGCCCCTGCAGTAGACACATTAGTCCACTGAGCCATCATATATTGCCTCATTATTGGTATAGCGTTGAATGACAGTCAAGGATAGAGGTTCACTGTCACAGCTCTCTTGATATCAGTGCTGGGACCCAAGTGCATGCTCTGAGAGCCCTATGGAAGCCCTCTTACTGGATAACAGTATATGATAGGCCGCAATAAAGGTACATTGTGAGAGCTTTGTAGTTATTGCAATAGTGCTACAGTTGTGCATGACAGTCCATACTGGAAAGTTCTGTGGTTCTTTGAGTCTCTGGATAGCGGTAAGTGGTAGGTGAGGATAGAGGTGCATTGTTAGATTACGTGAGAGGTCTTTAGACATCTCCATATTGCCACAGTGGTGCCTGACAGTCCAAGATGGAGAATTCGGTGGCTATATCAGACTTGAGATAGTGGCAAGTGGAAGGTGCAGATAGAGATGCATTGTGAAATCATGTGAAGGGCTTGGGACATATCAGTAAAGTCACAGTGATGCATGACAGTCCAGGATGGAGAGTTCTGTGGCTATTTCAGACTTAAGAGAGTGGCAAGTGGCAGGTGCAGATAGGGATGAATTGTGAAATCCCGTGAGAGGTCTTTAGAAATCTCCATCAAATAGGACTTGTAAACGGATGCATGATAATTGCTTGAAACGTAATTCTAAGACTGAGGTGATGCTTTTTAGTAGCAATGCCTCCTATTGGAATACCTCATGGTGGCCTTCCCAGGTTCACTTCCATTTCTGTACAAAAAACAAGGAACTTAGGGGTCATCTTTGACACTAGTGTTTGCGGACCATATAAATCAGGTAACATACGCCTGTTTTTTTACATTAAAAGTTCTCAGGAAAATCCTCTCCTTTCTTCCTTTATAGCTGCGGAACACAATAATTTCTGCTGTGGTAACCACTCAGTAAGATTACTGCAACACTCTATATGTAGGCTTCCAGCAGCACCTACTAAGCAAATTACAAACTCTCCAAAATGCTGCAGCTTGAGTGTTGCTGAATCTTCCCAAATTCAGCTCTATGTTGTAGAGCTTCTCTTACCTGCACTGGTTAGCAATCAGGGAGTGGGTTAAGTCTAAGGCCCGGGGCTGGGCCTATAAGATGCTACACAAGGCTGGCCCTCTCTCCTTCCAAAACCTTTCCAAGTGGTATTTACCTACTCGCAATCTTCAATCTACTACTGCGAATAAGGTAGCTGTCCCTAGAATTAAGAAGGCTCACAGAGAGGAAGAAGATTCTCCCATACCACTTGTAAATAGTGGAATGCACTGCCTGGCCATCTCAGGGTGCAGCCCAATCAGTTAAGTTTCAGAAAACAACTGAAAACTATGGCTTTTACCCTTAGCCACTAACCAGGTCCCAGTTGCCCTTCTCTTCAGGATACTGTACAGACATAAGCACCAGGAAGCCAAAATATTTGGAATTCGCGTGCTATACAAAATAATAAACGAGATGAGAAGTGACCTGGACACGGTAAGAAGTGAACTGGATACTGAGAAGTGACTGGGACACAGTGAGAAGTGACCTGGACGAGATGAGAAGTGATCTGGACACGATGAGAAGTGACCTGGACGCGGCAGGAAGTGACCGGGACAAGGTGAGAAGTGACCGAGACAAGGTGAGAAGTGACCTGGGCATGGTGAAAAGTGAACTGGACACGGTGAGAAGTGACCGGGACACGGTGAGAAGTGAACTGGACACTGAGAAGTGACTGGGACACAGTGAGAAGCAGGCGCGCAACATCCATTGGACTCACAGGGCTTCAGCGCCGCCCCCACCCCTCTGTCGTGTGTGGCAGCCCGGGATGAGACAGCTTCACTGCGCACATACAGCCGCACCCGAGCACTTCACAGGTCTTTAAAAGACCATTTGTATGTTAATGAGGCCTCGCTGTTGTTTCACCCCTTCTAAGAGCCCCTGCAGCTCCACTCTGCCTGCGGCTTAAAAGATTCAGCACCACCCACCCCCCCCGAAATTTTTTCTTAGCCCCCCACGAAATTTGGCTCTAGTTGCGCCTCTGGTGAGAAGTGACCTGAACGAGATGAGAAGTGATCTGGACACGATGAGAAGTGACCTGGACGCGGCAGGAAGTGACCGGGACAAGGTGAGAAGTGACCGAGACAAGGTGAGAAGTGACCTGGGCATGGTGAAAAGTGAACTGGACACGGTGAGAAGTGACCGGGACACGGTGAGAAGTGACCTGGACGCAGCGAGAGGTGACAGGGACAAGGTGAGAAGTGACCAGGACACGGTGAGAAGTGACCTGGACGCAGCGAGAGGTGACCGGGACACGGTGAGAAGTTGCAGAGGCCCGCCGTTCCTCCCCGGAGGGGGGGAGAGGCTAAGGGGCCGGCGCCATAACCCGCGCCGCGCCGAGAGGGGGACAAGAAGGAACCGGTTTTGGGCGCCCGAGGCGACCAAAGACGGCGGGAGGTAGCACCTCCTGCCCACGCGCTGGCCTCGCGTCTAACACCCCCCCCGCAGCCAATAGGGGGGCAGGACACGAGGCAAACCCCCCCAATGGGGGGGTAGGCCTGTTCAGGCGGGAAGAAAGAGTCGGGGATATAAGGGGCCGCTCGCCCAAGGGACTCCTAACTTCGGGAGCAGGGAGAGCGGCGCCCCAACGTTGTCACGGCAAATACTGTTTTGCTATCTGTAAAGACGGACGAAGTACTGCCCGGACGGGAGACAGCACAGGAGGAAGACCGGCGGAAGAAGGACGGCGACCAGGCAGCGGGCTACTGACGCACCAGTCTCTCCGTAGGTGTGAGTTTGATTCACACTACTATCGCTGAATTTTGGCAGCAAACGACTGAGATACAGACGGCCAAGGGCTAATCCCGCTCTCCCGGAGCCCCTGCACCACCGCCGGGCGAAGAACCTACCGGAACCCCAGGAGCGAGACCGGACAGGACGGCGGAGGACGGGCGCACAGCCCCGAAGTTGGTTGGAGTGTGGGCACCGCTCTCGAAAGAACTTCCAAGTCGCCTGGCTGGCGAGAGACACCTGGCTGTTTACCTGGCGCGCACCGGGGCTGGGCAGCATCTCCATTACCAGTCGGTCGCGTCGCGGGTAGCGGCTCCGCCTTTGCAGCGCAGGCGCGTGGTGTGCGGGTGCATCCAGCGGGGCACGAGAACGCAGCCTATCGGGACAAAGGCCCCCCGGAGCAACCCGGAAAGGAGGGGAGGAGCTCCACGGAGAGGAAGTGCTGACAGCGAACAGGTGCTTCGGAAGAGTTATCGGCGGACGAGTCACGGACGGTGATTTGTTTTGTGTGCAGCTGGCTTGGCGTATTTAACACGCCGGGTGCATACAGCGGCGGAGCAAGCACGCCAGAACGGGGGTCATAGGCCACAGCAGGAATCCTGCTTTGCATCGTGCGCACCAAGCGCCTTCACCCTCACGCCCCCACTTCGTTCTGAGCAAGAACAGCACGGGAGGAGCGTTACCCTCCTAGGTAGGCTTGGGGACATCACAGCAAATTTGGTGCATAATTGAGCGGCTGCACCCCGCTAGCAGGAATGGCAGAAGGGCAGCCTGAGGAGCTTGCCGACCTCCTCAAACGCATAAAGGAAGCGTCGGAGGTGCACGGCAGGGAGTGGCTGAAGCCTCATCTGGACCCAGAAGCTGAGGAATCTACGGAGTCGCAGGGGTCGGAGGACGTGGACCCACCATCGCCCAAAAAGCGGAGGACGGCGGCGCCGGCGTCTGCCACATCAGGGCTGGCCCAGAGGAAGGTGCCCAGAAGGAAACCACAAAAGAGGAATCCACCGGCAGGAGGCGCGCAAAAAGGGGACAGCGAAGGAGAGCCCAGCAAGACGACCAGTGGTGAGCATATCGCAACTATTGTGCAGGAATGCGTTAAATCAATGGCGCCTCTATTACTTAAGGGTCTTGGGCAGGGGGTCGGGGAGGCCCAGACACAGCGCGCAGAAGACACGACCGGCTTGCCATGGCACCTGATAGATCCCGGGTGGGCACGGCAGGCAAGATTGCAGGGACAAAATGGGCAGAACAGCCAGGGCGATGCAGGGTCACCCGTGGCAGCATGGGGGTACACTGGCGGCGTGGGTACCCCAGCGAGCGATCCGCAGGCCACCGAAGGTTACGGCAGGCCATCTCCTGGTCCTGCATCCTTGACCACGAGGGCCACGGGCCTAGCAAGTCTTATCCCGTTAGCGGTGAAAGAAAGGATATGGCGGAAAGAATTCATAGACATTTTCTCCTTGCTTGAGGTTCAAATGGAGGGGTTGGATCTCACCGCCTGTGATAGGAAAGAGGAGGACAGGAGGGAGAGGCGCGGCGCCAGGAAAGAGCGGAACTTTGATAATTGGTTGGATGCATTCCGCATTATGGCATGCATCATTGTAGAGAAATTCCCGCGCTGCGCGGCGGATTTATGGCTATACGAGGCTAACATTCATTGGGCCCAAAGGCAATTCCCGGGTGATGCATGGTTAGAATATGATAAGGGGTTTAGGTTGAAGATGCAGAGGCATCCAGAGATGGAATGGAACGAGGAGGATGTCTCTGGATTCATACATAAGATGCTAGTGGCCAAAGAGGTAAAAACCTGGGCAGGTAAGAGTGACCAGTCCTTTCGGACCTCCTATAGAGGGAAGGGGAAGTCGTTTCACAGGCCCAAGTTTGGCGGGGGAAAACCGAGCCCACCTAATGGCCCGGCGGCAGTTTGCTGGAGTTTTGAGGCCGGGGACTGCACGTGGGGTGCAGCATGTAAGTTCCGGCACGCATGTTCCAAATGCGGGGGGGGCCACCCGTCAGCCAGCTGCCGAGGCAAGCACGAGCAAAAGAGGGACAAAAAGGACAAGAAAAGTAAACAGTGATGGAGAGCAGCGGGGTCTGGAGGATTGCCAGTTAGCCAGGTCCCCAATTCAGATTCAGCAACTGCGTAAACTGGCGAACAAGTACCACAATAGGGCAGACGCAGCAACATTAGTCAAGGGTTTTGAAGAGGGTTTTGTTATACCGTTCAGTGGCACACCTCCCCTGGGGGGGGCAGAGAACTTGAAGTCCGCCAAACAGCACCCAGAGGTAGTCACCAAGAAGTTGGCGAAGGAAAAGTCATTGGGCAGGATAGAGGGCCCCCTACCACTGCACCTCCAAAAGGGCCTGGTGATCTCCCCTTTGGGGGTCGTGCCCAAAAAGGAGCCAGGACAATTCCGGCTCATCCACCACCTTTCCTTCCCAGAGGGGTCTTCAGTGAACGATGGCCTAAGCCAGGATGCATGCTCGGTGAACTATGCATCCGTAGACGACGCCATTGATATGGTAAAAATGGCAGGGCGGGGTGCATTGATGGCCAAAGCAGACATAGAGTCCGCCTTTCGGCTGTTACCTGTCCACCGCTCTAGTTTTTATCTGCTGGGTCTCCAGTGGGAAGGGGACCTGTATATTGATAAAGCCATGCCCATGGGCTGCGCCATATCATGCGCATACTTTGAGATGTTTGCCACATTTTTAGAATGGGCACTGCACGATAGACACCCAAAAGGGGGGAAGCTCCATTACCTGGACGACTTCATGTTCACGGGTCCCGCACAGTCACCGATCTGTGGGAGCACGTTGGCAGCGTTTGTGGAGCTTACGGAGGCACTAGGGGTTCCCCTGGCCCCAAACAAAACAGTGGGGCCTTCCACGCAACTCACATTCCTGGGCATAGAGCTGGATTCCGAGGCCGGAACGGCTAGACTCCCTCGAGACAAGGTGGAGGATTTTAGGGCGGAAGTGCGAGGCTTGTGCGGGAAGAACAAAGCAACTCTCAGGGAATTGCAGAGGCTGATTGGGAAGCTTAATTTCGCCGCCAGGGTTATACCTGCGGGTAGGGTGTTTGCGCGGCGACTCATGCAATTAACGACAGGCCTCACACATCAACACCATCACGTAAGGCTGGGAGCTGGGGTCAAACAAGACCTATGTATGTGGGATAAATTCCTCTCAGGCTTCAATGGCATCCTCATATGGAGGGAGGGCTGGGTGACAGCCAAGCAGATAGCCCTGTTTACCGATGCAGCAGGCAGCGCAGGATTTGGGGCAATTCTTGGACGGAAGTGGTGTGCTAGGCAGTGGCCAGAGAGATGGCACAGAATAGGGCGCACGAGCAACATAACATTTTTGGAGCTGTTCCCCATTGTGGTGGCCATGACAATATGGAAAAAGGAACTGAAGAACATGAAACTAACACTTTGGTCCGACAACAAGGGGGTGGTGCAGGCCATTAACAGGGGGGCTGCCAGGTGCCCCGATATATTAAGGCTAATGCGTCAGTTGGTTCAATTGCAGCTGGAAGGAAATTTGGAGGTGAAGGCCCGCCATGTCCCAGGGGTGGACAACGCGGTGGCGGACGCCCTGTCCAGGGCACGGATGGACCGTTTCAGGGAATTGGCGCCAGGGGCAGACGAGCATATGACACCTTTCCCAGTGCAACTGTGGGACCTGGGGGGGTAGACCTCTCAATCCTGGTTAACCAGTCCCTTACCCCCGACGCGGCCAGGCGCTACAGGAAGTACGCTGCAACAGTCATGGAAATAGGTGGGGTCCAGTCCCTGTCCGACAGGGAGGGAACAAGAACGGCGGCGGAGCGTTTTATACAGTGGGCATTTGCCAGCAAAAAGTCAAGGTCCTGGGCACAGGCACATCTGGCAGCCATAGCCCATTTCGCAAAAATCCATACGGGGGAGGACCCGACAGCATCCTTGTACCTCAAAGCAGCCATGAAAGGGTGGAGGCGGGTCGAAGGAAAAAAGGTGGACGGCAGGAGGCCTATAGATTTTAAAAAATTAGGCAGCTTGTTGGAGGCCTTAGTGGGGTGCACAAAGAATGACTTTGAGCTCCTCCTTTTCCAAGCAGCATTCTCGGTGGCGTTCTTTGGTGCCTTTCGCATTGGTGAGCTAGTGGCCCCCAGGAGACAGGGGCCGGCAGGGCGATGCATTCAAGCGGAGGACGTCACGCCCGGCCTAGCCTCGGTGCAAATAAAGCTGCGAAGGTCCAAAACCGACCAGGAGGGCAAGGGCGCGGTGGTGCAGCTGCGATGCATCCAGAACAACAGATCATGCGCAGTGTGCTGCCTCCAGAAATACATGGTGGCGCGCCCCGCTGGTGGGGGGGCATTGTTCAAGCATCAGGACGGGAGTAACCTGAGCAGGTTTCAATTTACTGCATTGATGCGCCAAGCCCTGGATAAAGCAGGGCTGCCCTCGCGAGCGTTCGCGCCCCACTCATTCAGGATCGGCGCGGCAACGGCAGCATCACAGCATGGCATGCCGGAGGCAAGAATCCAAGAAATGGGCCGATGGCGGTCCAGGGCCTACAAAACATATATCAGGCCGCAGCTGCTTTGAGCTGCGGATGGGGGATCGCGCCACTCACCTTGGGATGCCGTACGGCAGGGTCAGTGGCGCGCAGCATGCCACCTTGGGATGCCACACGGCAGGGTGGCACGCGGCAGGAAGGCCAAAGGAAAAAAAAAAAAAAAAAAAAAAAGATAATTTTGATGATGAGAAACAAGGTCTGGATGATGATCTGACATGCACCCCATTGTTCAACAGGAAAACGAAAACGCCCCCGGCTAGTCTGGGTTGTGGGCCATTCGTTCATCGCCAGGATGGGTACTTGGTGGCGGCAGACGGGCCACAGGCTTGCAGGAAGGCCCAGGGACACGTGCATACGGTGGCTGGGGCAACCAGGGATGAGCTGGAGCAAGCTGACAACGACGCTCGAGCACCTCCTGGCGGACACAGCATGGCACCCGGATATACTGATCATCCATCTCGGGGGGAATGACCTGACGGGCATGGGCAGGAGAGTTCTAAGCCACACGATGCAGGGCGACCTCGTAAAGACAGCGGCGGCATTCGGGGGAACGACCATCATCTGGTCTGAAATAGTAAGCAGGGGCCACTGGAGGGGCGCAGAGTCCCATAAGGCAGTAGAGAACAGCAGGAGGAAACTGAACATTGCGATGCACAAATTTTGCTGCGCTAACGGCATGGAGTCAGTCAGACACGGCTTGATCCACCTGGGGCGCCAGGAGCTGTATGGCAAAGATGGAGTGCACCTATCAGAGGAAGGGATGAAGATTTTCTGGGGCAACCTTTGGGGCGCGATGGCCTTGGCAGGTTGCAGATAAAAAAAAAAAAAAAAAAAAAAAACAAAAAAAAAAAAAAAAAAGAGAACAAACGTAGGGGGGGGGAGCCGCAAGAAGACGGGAGCCTCCCTGCGGCGTGGCGGAATAACGGTACGAGGGTTGGCTAACGATACACACCGACAGGGCGGTGTGTAGGAGGAGGGCCGCTCACCTTGGGATGCCGCACGGCAGGGTGATGTGGCCTGGCCAACGGAAGAGGGGTAGCAAACGGAGACGGCGCTCGCGGCCCAGACCCGGCCTGTCGGCAGGGCACAAAAGGTAGCGAGTTGGGGCCTAACTCCGGGGGAAGACGAAGCTACCCCTCCCTACACGCAGAAAAGCGTGGGTGACCAACCAAAGGGTGGTCCCAGTGGTAATTGGACCAGAGGAGAAATACGCACGAACAACAACAGACCTGGCTGGTGGGTCGGGTACCTTACGAACTGGAGCGGCAACGGACTACGAGCGGGGGCACGGCTGTGTGTCCAAAGGGGTGGCAGTTCGCAAGTAACCCCAATACGACCGATGTTATGCCAGATGTATGTAACCAGAATAAAAACTGCGGCCAACAACGACCACAAACGTACCATTCGTGTTGGCTAAGTTTTTGGGGGTACAGCGGGGGGAGCGGGGGCAGGGGTCATACCGGGTAGGCGCAGTGCGAGGGTTATTGCAGAGGCCCGCCGTTCCTCCCCGGAGGGGGGGAGAGGCTAAGGGGCCGGCGCCATAACCCGCGCCGCGCCGAGAGGGGGACAAGAAGGAACCGGTTTTGGGCGCCCGAGGCGACCAAAGACGGCGGGAGGTAGCACCTCCTGCCCACGCGCTGGCCTCGCGTCTAACACCCCCCCCGCAGCCAATAGGGGGGCAGGACACGAGGCAAACCCCCCCAATGGGGGGGTAGGCCTGTTCAGGCGGGAAGAAAGAGTCGGGGATATAAGGGGCCGCTCGCCCAAGGGACTCCTAACTTCGGGAGCAGGGAGAGCGGCGCCCCAACGTTGTCACGGCAAATCCCACCCACCCACACCAAGGATACAGCAATGTCGCAGTGCTGGACAGCAACGCAAGCGTAGCGGCGGAATAACGGTACGAGGGTTGGCTAACGATACACACCGACAGGGCGGTGTGTAGGAGGAGGGCCGCTCACCTTGGGATGCCGCACGGCAGGGTGATGTGGCCTGGCCAACGGAAGAGGGGTAGCAAACGGAGACGGCGCTCGCGGCCCAGACCCGGCCTGTCGGCAGGGCACAAAAGGTAGCGAGTTGGGGCCTAACTCCGGGGGAAGACGAAGCTACCCCTCCCTACACGCAGAAAAGCGTGGGTGACCAACCAAAGGGTGGTCCCAGTGGTAATTGGACCAGAGGAGAAATACGCACGAACAACAACAGACCTGGCTGGTGGGTCGGGTACCTTACGAACTGGAGCGGCAACGGACTACGAGCGGGGGCACGGCTGTGTGTCCAAAGGGGTGGCAGTTCGCAAGTAACCCCAATACGACCGATGTTATGCCAGATGTATGTAACCAGAATAAAAACTGCGGCCAACAACGACCACAAACGTACCATTCGTGTTGGCTAAGTTTTTGGGGGTACAGCGGGGGGAGCGGGGGCAGGGGTCATACCGGGTAGGCGCAGTGCGAGGGTTATGACCGGGACACGGTGAGAAGTGACCTGGACGCTTCGGCAGGACTACCCCGGGCCATTTTACCCCTTCGAATTTCGAACAGTTTAGTGATGTTTCAGTGCTGAAGCGCTCACTGAAGTCAGTACTGACACAAGCGTCCCAAACATGACACTAATAAGTAACTGTTTTGGTTCGTCACCAGCGAGCGCTGCAGCCAGTGCAAAGCATCGTTTGCAGAGCGCTCACTGCTTGCGAGAAACACTGGGCGACGGTAATCAATGGAGCAGGCACGCACACCCACGGCAGCACATGGAAGGAAAGGGACAGGTGGGGGGTTGGAGCACTCACTTTTGTTCACTGTGTCGGTGATTCCAGCACCGCCCTCTGATTTGAAAATGTTCGGTCACTTGATTTGATTTTAGTGAGGTGCTCCCTGGGCCCGGAAGTAGCTCAAAAGTCCTAAGCAGGAGAGCTGGGTCTGCTCAGACCCATTGAAAGTCCGGCCAGCTGGTAACGCACGTGCCTCGGAGCAGCCTGGCGGCTGGTGCGGTGTTGGTCCTTGGGTAACAGTTTTATGAAAGTAGATGTTTAGCTTCCATATCTATCCTCATGTGATTTATGTGGGAATGGTTTATTAATGCATTGTGTTTGTTTATAGTTCCTAAAACGTAGAATATAAAAAATGTATTGTCCAATTTAAGAAAACGAATGTTTTTAAAACGAGGTGTTAGGGAGTGCATTTTTACCATATTTATGTCTGGAAATAATACACGACCTGACAGTAACAACAATAACAAATAATAATAAATACATAAGGAAAATTATAACAAGAATAGCATTAAATAGCAGGACGTGGTGACCGTGATAAAATAATCATGATCAAAAGTAGCAAGCTATGGTGTACAACGATTACAGGAAAAAGTTGAGTCCTCAGAGCGTCTTGAGGAGCCTACAGAAACGGCTGACCAGGGCATAATGTCAGCCTGGACGGGCCCTCTCTCGCCGCACGCCCTTCCCTCTCCCGCTTCTCTTGAAGTCACTTGTGCTGAAACATCTAGATCATTTTTGGGAAAAATCTTCTTTTCTAAATAACGCTACCTATCGAGATTCCACCTTTTCGTTGTTAGGTACTGTCACCCTAAAACCCTTTCCCATTTTCTTGTTCTTGAACAATGTGCCTTGCGGTATGATTACTTGGTTTCTTGGCGCCTGTTGGAGACTGGATGAAAAACCAAGGACGCTTGGCAGAATGTGGTAATGCGCTGGTCACCGCAGCCCCCTCCTGCACCTGGATCCCGGCGCGCCCGCAGACTCACCTCTCTGCCTGTACTCCTCAGGTTCCATTCTGTAGCCGTGTTATTATTCTCCTGCCTGCACACACCGAGTCCAGAGCCTCCAGATTCGTCCAGTTGCTGTCATTGGTTCGCCACATGCCCCGCTGCCTTTTTATACCCTTTACGATGCTGCGTAAGTGCATCTTTTTCCTACGTAAGCAGCCGAGTTCAATCCATTTCCGAATCCCTCCCACGTCCATGCCTGGCTCGGAGCGTGTTTGCCTTTCTTGATGTGTTTGATGTCCCCGCTTTATTCCCCCACAGCCCATTTCTACCCCCGCCCTCGCACGCCTTGCACTTGTGTGTGCGTTTGTGTGGTGTCCAGCCTAGGGTCCCTGCATCAGAGTGCGCGGTGGTCACCGGACATCAAGCGCGCAACGCCCATTGGGCTCAAAGGGCTTCAGGGCTTCGTGTGTGGCAGCCCGGGCTGACAGCTTCCCGGGCACCCACACAGCCGCACCAGAGTACTTCACAGGTCTTTAAAAGACGGTGACCATTCACTTGTTAACGAGGCTGTGTTGTTTTATCACCCCTTCTTAGAGCCCCTGCAGCTCCACTCTTCCTATTGTTGGAAGAATTAGCCCCCCTAAAAAAAATTGTTCTTAGCCACCCCCGAAATGTGTCTCTAGTTGCGCCTCTGCCGGACATCATTCTGCGTTTTTCACGCGTAAAGCAACGAAGTCAGTGCGCAACTACCTCAGTGAACCTACAACCAGAGTAAACTAAATAGACACACGAGTGCAAACAAAACCAACGTCATTTCTTCAAGGGCTTCGAAATAATGCTAGCAAAGATCTTTTTGCGATGGAAAAAGTACCATTCTTAAATAGAGTTGTGTGCAAGCTAGGAAAGTCGGGAGCTTGAGCACAGCCGAGTCATGTAAATGATGCAGCAAACATTAAGTAAAACACGATAAGGGCTCTTTAGAGTAAACTACTTTATTTCTTGAACACCTGCTACACTATAGTGCATTGGATTGTATCACTGCATTCCAATCTGAAGTAATAGTTTTTAAATCTAAAATGGTTTGAGTTGATGCTAAATTAAGATGAGGCACAGAGAAATAACGTGATCTGTATAGGATCACACACTTTAGTCAAATGAAAAGCTGGGCTTTAAATCCATATTTGTTGGTTACACTTTGCACTTCTATATAGAAACTTGGTGAATATCTCTTCTCTGTCATTTAACACCAAAGTACAATGCCTTGAGTTCAATTAATTATTGACCTAAATTAGTAATATCCAGGGCAGATGCACTAAGAGCCATAAAAAATGTTTTCGTAAATTGTGTACCGCCTTTCTGAGACTCTCTGATTTTGCAATGCTACCTATGTACTCATAGGTCACGTTATATAATCGCCAGTCGTCGGGATTTGCAGCACCACCTGCCTAACAAATATATTAATTAAGCAGATCGCTATTTGTGACTTCCTGTGATTGGCTAGAAACACAGCGCTGGTGGCCTGCAAGAAACAGCAGACCTCCAACCCTGCATTTGCTTTCCCCAATTTTTTTTTTTTTTTTAAAGTTGCCCATTTCTTTAATGAACCTAGCGCTGCCTTAACAAAAGCTTCCCATTTGGAAACATTCAAGGGGTCAGTGAGCGAAGGCAGCGGGCAACTGTGGTCGTTCGAAAGGATTCACAGGATTTAGCCGCTTTTGAGGTCGAAATGGTGTTGGTGTCGGTAACGAATCATTAGTTTGCAACTACGTTTGCGGTCACAGACCATTGATACATGCCATAAAAAATTAAAATTTACGCCGGGACACCCACATAGCACCACATTCTAATTGCGATCCAGCATGGGTCACTAAATCCATTTTGCAAAATGAAAAGGTTTTTGCAACTCGGGAAACGCTTTTAATTCATACCTAAAAACCATTTGGGGTTGTAAGACCTGTGAGTTTACTAATCACAATATTTGCAATGGCAAAATGACTTTGTACATCTAGCCACAAGTTCAGTAAATACAAGTATCGCATGTTAATTCAATTTGCCTCAATGACACATGTATACAATATCAAAATACCCTTCTCAGGCAACATTAAGTGCAAGGGAAGGCAGGCGACTATTTTTATTATGTGAATGTCCCTGCCTTCGCCTGACTTATCAACAGTAAGGGGGGAAGAGAGCAGCATCTCAATGACAGCAATTACAATTACCAGCAGAACAAAAACCTCTCACTTCCCGCAGGTCTTCAGTGAGACACACACAAATTGCAGTCCAGCCTGGATGAAAAACACTCAGCAGAAAACACCACCTTAGATTTCATGTGTTCAGCTATGTCTGGTTTTTAGGTTTCAACTACTAGGCAGCTTATGCACTGTCTGCTGCAAGACATATTGTTATTTTAAGTGGGCTTAGAGTCTGCCCATTGCTTACCACAGGTGGGCTTCATTGTCACTCCCATTTGCTTGCTTCTTATTCATTACCTTGAGTGGGCCTTCCGTTCTCTTCTTGTGTGTGTTCCTACCCTGCACATTGGAAAACCAAAGGGGATGATGGACGGTGTGTTGAACATTGCAAGCACTCACCCCCAGTCAACTGATCTGGGTTTAATTCTTTAGCTCTCTCCGCCACCCCAGTTCAGACATGGCCATATGCAAATCAGTCTGACCCTGTGCCTCATGGGAACAGTCCAGCCCGAACTGCCAAGCCATGTCTTCCCTGGACCGGAAACAAGCATCCTGGGACCGGTTTCTGGCTAATCTGCTGTCATCAGCCAGGCTAGCTTGAATCCAGTGGCAAAGTGAGCAAAGTGACCCTGGACATTGGACACATTGGACACATTAATTGTGTCCATCTACTGCTCATTTTTCAGGCGCAATTTTTTTATTTTTGTTTAAGCACTCCACAAAAGTACATGTGTTTTCCAGTTGTTTCCCTAGAGTGCTTCTCTTTCCTCCTAACTCTGTATTGAGATCTCCCTCTTGTCCGTGTGCTCCTCCCCTGCCCAGTGTGTATTCTCCATTTTAGATCCAACTCCTTAGATTGACATCTCTTTCTCGTGGTGCCCTTTGGGCCACTTCTGCTAATGCATTAATGTGCTGTATGTGCATCTCTGATAGGCACGGACGCCCTGAAGTCTGTACAGTTAGGCCCAGGGTGGTACATGTAGAATATGATGTTATTGTTTTCTTTTTCTTTCTGTATTCGTTAAGAGACACTTCATTTTAGCTAGATGAAACCAAATGAGCTGCTCTGCGCCTCTGCCAGAGATAACAAGAGCAGTAATTTATTATATAAACAACTTCAATGCGAAATCTTTTTGAGAGAAGCATTTCCATGCTAGGATTACCACAGAACCGCTGCGAACTGTGACTGAGATGCAGCCCTGCTGACTCCGACCTCCATCCTGCTAAAGAAGATAATCTGTGCACTGCTGTAAATATTGATAAAATCAATGCCAATGTTTATAATAATGTATTCGCACATAAGAACGAAATCACATTATTATTATCAAATTTGCCCGTCGTGAACTCTTCATTAACCCGACTCAGAAAAATGTGGTCAGGCAGGCTCTGCGACCTAGGCCTGAGGTTACTGGTTGACAGGTCATAGGTGGGGTGGCATGTAGCCGAGAGGCAAACACGAGAACAGGAAACTCAGGTCAATCCCCCTGATAAGTGCAGCAATGGTCCATGGAGATTCGCCCCAATGAAGCACAGATGGCCGGAGGGGTGCGCACATTCCCAAAACACCATAAAGTCAGATGCCGCATGAAATTAGGAACACACAGCCAATCAGGACACAGCACACACAGTACACACAGTGATCACGCACCCCTCATGCCGGATTATCTGGGCACATTACCCACTGGCCCCCATTGTGTCTACGCAAGGTCGATGCCCAGCTGCATTTGTTATCAGGGGCCTTATTTAAAATTCCACAGACAAGGCTCGCATTGTTTTACTAACAAAGGATCAAGGGAAGTACTTTAAGATCCCCAAAGATATGTATAAAACCCTACTCACATTGATTGTACTTTGAGACAGTCCACAGACCTGCTTCTTTAACTGTGCTCCCGGCCGAAGTGTTTGATTAACCCAACTGTTCCTGTTTTGCCAAACGCCTCTTGTATTTTGTTTTTCAAGGTATATTATTATTTGAGAAACATTTTGGTGAGCCAGATAGGAGAGATTGGTACCTTGGACCCGACTGCAGCCAAAGGAAAGGGACCCTGTCCAGATGGATTCACGCTTGCATAGCAAGGAAGGTGAGCAGACACTGCAATTGATTGGAAGCTCTGCTGAATCTGAGGGGCGGAGGTCTGTCCTGAAACCACAGTCAGTGGGTAAGAGACTAAGGGGCTGATTAGGAAGGCGAACTCTATCAGGAATCGGGACCGCCCAAAAGGCTGTCGCTACATAGACATTGCAATGCGACCGCCACCACGGCGGTCATAATGCCTATATTTCGTATTGCCGAGAAAGGGTCAGGGGAACCCAACTCACTAATACGATTGTATCAAACCAAAACCATAGGTGTATGTGGTTTCTTCGCCCTCTAACATCATTTTAACCCTTCCATTGCGATTGCGCATCCTATTATCTATATATGATTCCATTATTCCACAGGAACCACTGTTTCTGACAATAATATATTTTGTAATGCGGCGGGTGCTGCTCGCTGCAGCACCCTCCGCAAGACAAAAATGGGTCACTGCACATATCCTTGCACTACGTGGCAGGCACCATGTGGTCTCTGCCACATGGTGCAGGGACATGTAGGGGAGCACCATTGGTGCCCCCAAAGACCCACATCGGAGGGCCAGGGGGGAAGTGGGGCCCGCAACGGGCCCCCAAAGTATCTTTCCGTCAGCATTTTCATGGCAGGTGAACCACCATGAAACAGATAGTGGGGAGGGACATTGTAATCTCTACGGCGGTGCCTGGTAGGCACCGCCATCATTGCAGGGATTGTGAGGCCACCAGCGGGCTCAAGGAGCCCATCGAATGTGTGGCAGGTGGTGTTTCTGACCGCCATCACACCGCCCACCATTATAATATGGCGGGCGGAAAACATGTCACCGATGGAGGTGAGACCGCCACCACTGTCGATGGTGGTCTCGCCGCCATCGTAATCGGCCCCTTAATGTAAATTTCAGGGGTAATAGTATATCATATATGTTTATTAAAATAATAATTTTAAAACACGTTTTGGATTTTCGTAAATGATTTTTTTTGCAATTATAAAATATGAAAATTAAAATAGAAAGTAAATAAATAAGTAAAAAAAAATCATTTTTCAATTTCCCTTTATTTAAAAAATTAAGAAAAAAATCTAGCACACTTTATTTTATGTGCAATATATTGCATGCATTTTTTTTATAAAATAAGACAATAATAAATGTTATATTTTTTGTAATCTAACTTATTTTGTAAATATTTTATCATAATTAATACCATTTTTTAACACAGTAAATATTTAAAAAAAAATCTTTTATATAATGCAAAAGTTTGGAAACATACATTTTTTCAAAGAAGAAATAATTGGGTTTTTTGCATACATATATTCATTTCATATTTATTTTGTACCAGTTATACAATTATTCATATTTTAAAAATATATATTAAATAATTATATACAGTGTACATTATTATTCAATATATATTTTTTAAACATTTTTCTGTTACATTTTCTTTTTGTTTTATTTTTAATATCTTTGATATTAAATAATATTATAGTTTATATAATATTATTTAATGTATAAGAAACATAAATATTATATAGTTAGGAACGCATTGTGTTAAAAAAAGATTTTTTTTTCCAACATATTACAACTTTTTTATATTTATATAAACAGTACGTAATCATTTTTCATATTAAAAAGACATGAAATATATTTTAATCTATAATAAAACATATAAAGTATGTTGTAATATTTATTATTAAGAAAATTATTTAAGATTTTCATTTTAAATTGGGTTCAATGGGGAATAGTCTTTTTTTTAGTTCAATTAGGTGGCCATTTTTAGGTCTCGCGCAGCGAGAGACCTCTTGTAGGGAGTTTAGGAATCGCACACGCACGAGCGTGTGCTTTTCCTTTTGGGCCACGCTATTGGCCTTTGCGTGCGTCTTTTTTACAAAGACAGCACGCCATTGGCCAAAGGCGGGCGCATTGCTCCACCCATGGCCTATTGGTGTCTGTTACGCGCAGCAGCAGCATATGTTTCCAATTATCGTGCCCAGACACTGGTGCGATAATTAGAAACATATGCTGCTGCTCGCAACCGCAAGCGCACACCAGCAGCTCCCGCATCTCGCGCGCACCATTTGTGGGCTTGTTATATATGACTCACAGACGCCTTGTTCTCATTAGTTCTTCAGTTCTGTGGCGCATCACTGACCTCTCGGCACTGCTTCCTGCTTTACAAAATATTGGCTTCCAAATAGATTTTTAATCGACCATTTCTGTATTCTTCTATTGTTCTTTCAGAATTAGACCTGTGCTCCCCTCTTGGGTGGTCTACCTGCTATCTTCACGCATCCCATCTGATTTAGGGGTCTATCTGTTTCTCCTCTGTTGTATATGGCTTCCATAAGACGACTTTATCGCGAATAGCAGAATTGAAATCTGGTTATTCACTGCTGTGATGTCACAACAGTGGCTCCCCAAAGTGGTTGCTTCACCCTTATTCTGCGGCCTTGCTGAGGTCTCGAGAGGCCTTAGTGTGCCAGTGTACTGGTGGCTGCTGGTCTCACCTGCTTTCTGCCACCTTTCCTGGGTCTCCCCCCTCTCGCACTCCGTTGTCTGTGCATTTTCGCTCTCCCCCGCCCGTAACGGGGGGGGTTCAAAGTCTGCTTAACTTCCTTTTTCACAATTATGTGAAATTTCAGCAAATGTGTTCGAAATTCAAATCTGGCATTTGATGATGTTTGTAGCTTTAGACAGGAAGATGCATTTTGTGCATAAAAAAGTGTACAAAAAAACACACACAATAGCTGCCCGCCCTCATCGGGTTGTTCACATGCATACGTGTGTGTGTGTGTGTATATATATATATTTTATATATCTAAATAAATATTTCTATATTACTGAAGTTGGATGCTATACAACTGCTAATTAACAATATATCTTATATGTCACTTTAATCCAGATTGCAGAGCACTGGGTAATATTCACATCTGTTGTTTATACTTAGGAACAGCAGACGTGCGTCAGTCATAACGCACTATAAAAACACAACATTATTTTACGTCTTGTTATAAGTTGAAAGTGCAAGTGGTGTGTTTTACCTGAGTGAACAGCTACAAACATGCGTTGTTTTTGAATATGTATGGTTTTCTTTTGTCTTTTTTTTTAAACCAAAAATATCAATTCTACTTTTATAAAGGACAATAGAGAGGGCGTTTGTGTCTACTGGGGGGACGCACACAGATATCTCTCACGGCCCCAATGAGGCGGGATGAAGGCAGGTAGGGGACCAGGCGGAGCGTCTGTGATGGGAGCTGGAGACAAGAAGGATGGCCCTTTTCAATCTGCTTGACTGACTTCTAACGCGGCCTTCAAGATAGACTGACTGCCTGCCAGCAACGTACAGAAACAATCTGAGGTGACGCGGTCCCTCTGTGTGTAGAGGAACTCGAAGAACAACACTCTGTGCCAGTGACACAGGCAGGTGCACACATAAGCTATCCAACTGAGTAACAGAGGCGTCACTCAGTCAGAGAGGACACAGGAAGATGGACAGACTGACACCAACAATCCGAGTCAGAGGCAGGCAGCAGCAGTCATGGGACACACTGACCATACATCAACAATGTGACTCAGTGACGCAGGCAGGGTGACAGTGTCATAGAAGAGGCAGGAAGATAGAAAGGTAGACACACAACAACAGTCAGAGGCAGTCAGCAGCAGTCATGGGCCACGCTGACCACACACCAACAATCTGACTCAGTGACAGGCAGACACAGACAGGGTCACATATTCAGAGAGTAGACAGGAAGATGGACAGACTGGCACCAACAATCCGAGTCAGAGGCACAGACACACTGACCATACAACAATGTGACTCTGACGCAGGCATGGTCACAGTGCCTTAGAAGAGGCAGGAAGACAGAAAGGCAGACACACAACAACAATCTGACTCAGCGACACAGGCAGGGGCAGACAAAGGCACACAGAGAAGAGACTGGAAGATAGAAAGAAAGACCCACAACAGTCAGAGCAGGCAGAATCAGACAGTTATGGACACACTGACCACATGACAAAAATGTGACTCCGTGACACAGTGTGGTATTTGAAATATCCAAGAATCAGGTAGATGATGAATGAAGATTTATTCCAATGAAATTCACCCACAACCACGACGTCCTGCTGCCACGGATTCCAGCACTAAACTAACGTTGCCTGGAAGACCGGTGAGCAGAGAACGCCGCGGAGCGTGGACACATTCAATACATAACATGTTTACACACAAGATGATCGTACGCAGGAGCCTCATGAAAGACTCCACGCACTACGATCATCTCGTGCATGTAATTATTACATCACTACAGCATCTTTCCCCTTAACAATTGATAAAAAGAATTACATGTTTGTTAAAATAGCAGTCTACATAAAGTGGAAGTAAGAACACCATAAGCAAAACAATTTACATAATAAGAATGAAAAACAGAAACCTTGAATCATTCTAAAATATAATCTTTGTATTTTTCTGGTAACCTTCTTGTGCGAGTAGTGTTTTTCCCGCACATATCCACCTCTCTGTCACTTAAATGTGTAGTTGCAGGTACAACCAAAGAGTGTGTTTGGAACATATGACAAGAGGGTATAACTATATTTTCTGCACTTTGAGTTTTCACAGGATCCACATCCTGCAACCAATTGTAGGGTTGTAAATGACCTGCATTAGACCCATGTCAGCTTGAGTATTGGAAACTATCACTAAATCTCTTTTGTTCCACCACCCTTTGTTAAATAAAAAAGCTGAACCTTTAGATACCTTGCAAACTTTGACTGGACAAGAAAACTTAGAAGAGCCCTTCACAACTTTCTTGGGTTTTGTGATTAACACCCAATCACCGGGTTTCAATGAATCTCCACTAAAATGTTTTTTTTGAGTCAAATTGACTTTTCATTTTTTCTTGGGTGTTCTTCACCCTGTCTCTGATTGCATCTACAGATTCTATTTTCCGTTCTGATGTGTTAGACAACCAAGTGGAAAATAAATTTGAATGTACCATTCTACCTCACAGTAGTGTGAACGGTGCGACCACAGTGGTGGAATGGGGAGTGGTGTTGTACGACCAGACCTTATCTCTCAAAAAATCATCAACATTTAGATTCGAAGCAATAGCAGTTTGGATACCTTCCTTAATTAGCCTGTTTCCTGTTTCAACTAGACCATTTGAAGATGGAGAATAAAGGGCTACCTTTAAATGTAGTATGTCATGAGATTCTAGATATTTGCACATACGTTGTGATGAAAAGTGTGTACCATTGTCAGTAACTATGGACTTCGACGAACCCTCTAGTTTGAACACATGTTCAAGGAACTTGATTGTGTTTTCAGTAGTAGCTCCATCACAAAACCAGTAAAACATCCATTTAGAAAAAGAATCAATTAACAAGATTTAAAATTTGTTGTGCATGGGGAGCAGTTCGTATGGACCAGAAAAGTCCATACCAACTTTGTCCCAAGGTCCTGTTGGGAAAGGTACAGGGTGTAAGGGAGTTTGTAAAGTCTTCCATTTTTTATCAGATAAAAGGCATTCTGGGCATGTTTCTATAGTGGACTTGACTTGAATTTCCATGGAAGGCCACCAATAGAATTCCTTAATTCTCTTACAGGTTTTAGAAATACCAAGGTGGCCTTGGTGTGCTAACTGAATGATATTCTTGCACAACTTTTCAGGAGGAACAAACAAATCATGACGCATGACAATATCACCCACAATAGAAAGTTCCTCAGCAACGTGAGCAAATTTCTTCAAGTCACAAGAAAGTGTCCTAGTTGCTGGCCAACCATGAGTAATAAATTGTTTAACTTTTTGTAGATTATGATCTTCATCACATTCCAACTTCCAAGTGTGTTCAGAAATAGAAGGAAACCCCAGAGCAGCATCTATAGCTGCAACCACACACTCTGAAATATTGTTATCATCTTAATTCTGAACATTTTCCAAAGACATCCTTGAGAGGCAATCTGCTCTAAAGTTTTTTCCTCCCGGTAGATGTTTTATTATAAAATGGTATTCTTGTAAGGTGGATAGTAAACGTATAAGCCTAGCAGATGCTTTGTTCGGGCCAGAACCTGAGAGCATGTAAACTAAAGGTTTATGGTCGGTGAAGATATCAAATTCTCGTCCCCAAATATATGATCTACATTTTTGAATAGCCCAGATGCAAGCAAGTGCTTCTCTTTCAATTGTGCTATAACGTGTTTCTGAAGGTAGTAAAGTCCTAGAAGCAAATGCAATTGTATGTTCCTTATTTCCTACCCACTGACAAAGAACAGCTCCTAAGCCAGATAAACTTGCGTCAACATTTAGGAAACATCTGCAATTGTTCTGAAATGGGCGGAGAGCAGGGGCACGTTCTATAATGACCTTGACCTTATTAAAAGTGTCTTGCAGATCATCACTCCATGAACATTTTGCCCCTTTCCTAAGTAATGCTCGGAGAGGTTCAACTATCTGAGCATAACCATGTACGAAGCAAGCATAATACTCAGCCAAGCCAAGAAAAGAACGTAAAGCGTCTCTATCCCTTGGAGGAGAAGCTTCACGTACTGCTTGTATTAGTTAAAGTTTAGGTTTGATGCCTTCTGGTGACAGTGTGTGACCCAAATAATCAAGGGTTTGAACGCCAAATTTGCATTTTTCATGTCTGATGGTCATGCCAGAGGAGGACAAAATTTGTAAAACTTTGTTCAAGTTGGAATTATGTGCTTCACGACTGCTAGTGTGGACCAAAATGTCATCCTGGTATGCTTGGACTCCTAAAATATTTTTGAAAAGAGAGTCCATGAGTTTTTGGAATATGCTAGCAGCGGATGCTAGTCCAAATGGTAGCCTGAGATATTTAAATGCCCCAAAGGGAGTAATAAAAGTGGTGAGTTCTTGAGAGTCTACACTGAGAGGGATTTGGTGGTATGCAGACCGTAAATCAATCAGGGAAAAGTACTTAGAATCCCCTATGCCAGCTAAAAGATCATGGATTTTTGGAAGAGGGTGACAATCTATAATAATATTCTTATTTAATGAGCGCAAGTCAACACAGAGTCTCACTTCGCCAGACCTTTTCTTGCAAACGACGATGGGATAAACCCATTGAGATGAATCACAAGGAACAATTATGTGTTCAGAACAAAGATTGTCCAACACTTTTTTGAGATCATCTCTGGCACTGAGAGGTAAGGATCTATCTTTATGTATGACTGGTTGGGAATCCGGTTTTAGTCGTATTTGATGTTCAAAACCCAACACGGTATTTATCCTGAATCTATCCTGACTCGGTTGATGGAATCTGGGAGACGAACGCTGGCTGAACACTAAACTCCTTTCGGAAATCAAATCGGACCTGGCAATCCGGAGTTATGGTGGTTTGAACTTTTGAGGCCCACCCTACGGCAGTGCCCGATGCGAGGGTGATCTGTGGAGCCGGGGCGTAGTTGAACAACAACGGCAGCAGAGCGGTGCCAGTGGCCGTCACATCACTTTCGGTTCCACTTTTGGTCTTTGAGGGGCTGGACTGTGGACTTGCTTGGTGTGACTGGGCTTCCATTTTGCCTTCGCTTGATGCCGGTGGCTTCGTCTGCTGCCAGTGTGCTCATTGACGGTGGTCCCTTCGCTCTGCCATATTGCGGCCTGTGGTGCGACACGCGTCTGCCTGGCCTGTGCCACCTCGACGCTTCCTCGGTGGTCCCCTTCGGCGATCGAGGTTCTCATGGGAGGCAGGGGAGACCCCGAGAGGCGTAAGACCAAGACATCCCTACGTGGGGGACCGGTCCAGACGAACAACATGGACCGCTACACTCAGGGTAAAGGATCCCCCGGGACAGCCAATGTCCCCCCGGAGGACACCAGTGGTGGCCCGTCCGTTTCTCCGGATCTGTCCCTGCAGGACATCATGGGCGCCATTAAGGGCATCAGAGAGACCATCGCTACACAGTACGAGGCCTTGGCCCGTAAAATCGACACGGTGGCCATTGACATTACCCTAATCCGGGCGGATCTCTCTAAGACCAACGAGAGGGTTCAATCGCTGGATGTGCGGACGTCCTCCCTTGGTACGGACGTGTCGGACCTGCAGGCCACTCTCGGCGATCTCAAGTCGGCCAATGATCTGATGGCCCGGCGGCTGGAAGACTTCGAGGGACGGGCCCGCCGCAATAACATCCGCGTCATAGGCGTTCCGGAGACCTCCGATAACCGCCCGGTTGATCTCCTGGTCGAGGAGCTCATCCTCGAACATCTTGCTCCCGCTGGCCTGAGTAAGTTTTTCGCTGTGGAGCGGGCCCATCGAGTCCCAGGTGGCCGGCCGCGACCGGGTGCCCCCCCCGAGGCCTATTGTTGCGAGACTTTTCCATTACAGAGACCGAGACGCGATTCTGCAGGCCTCACGGGTTCATGGCCCGGTCCGACATGAGAACTCGTCCATTAACTTTTTCCCGGACTTCACCCAACTTGTCCAGAAACAGCGGATGGGCTTCCAGGGGGTGAAGCGGCGTCTCCGGGACCTCGGTCTCAAGTACTCTATGCTTTATCCTGCAAGGCTCCGAGTGGAACATGAAGATCGGACTACCTTTTTTGACTCTCCTGGGACTGTGAGTGACTGGCTGGATTCGCTGCCAGACCGGGGTGACCGGACTGGGCCCTCTGCCGGTACCGAGGGTGGTGGGTCTCCTTTGGAGTGACTTATGGTCCCGGACTCTGCCAGGTTGTACTGTTCGGCTGGGTTCTACTTCTTTTGTGCATTTTGTTTCACTATGTTGTGTGTGGGGAGCGGGCGGGGACGGGTCCCTTCCCTCCTCCGGGGTCTTTTCGTAGAATGGGGTTTGTAGGGCGACAGGCACACTGCAAGTTGGGGTGGTTTTTTGGACCGCAGGGGTGCAGGGTGGGGGGTGTTGGAGTTGGGGGGGGGGGTTGGTGGGTGGGTGGGGTTGTTTGCATTTGTGTTTTTTGTTTTCAAGGCAAAGTATTGGCTATGGTTCATCCTTGGGTGTTGAGCTCTTTGCTAGGGGGCCCTTGATCTACTGGATGGGATGGGGGGGGACGGGTTGAGAATGATGTCTTGGAACGTCAATGGATTGGGGGACCGTATCAAACGGGGTATTGTGCTGCAATATCTGCGTCGTCTGACTCCTGATGTGGTGTTCTTACAGGAGACGCATCTGGTTGGCACTGTTTGTCGGGCTATGAACAGGGGGGGATATCGACTTGTGGCCCACTCTGGTTTCACCACTGGTTCGAGAGGGGTGGGCATTCTCTTGCGAGCTTCACTTCCGTTGGAGATCACCAGGGTGGTCCCAGACGATAGAGGGCGCTATGTGGCTCTGACTGGGAGGTGGGAGGGGCAGTCCCTTTCCTTGATCTCGGTCTATGTTCCCCCGGGCCTCCAGAACTCCACCTTCTCAGACTTGGGTCGTATGTTGCTTGGGCTTCCTGACAGTCTTTTGCTTATGGGTTGGGACTTTAATTCGGTTGTCTCGGGTGACCTGGACCGTCATCCGCCTAGGGCCCTCCCTGCTGCCCAGGCGTGGCTGGGCGGGCTCCTGGAGACCTTCGGTCTGGTGGACTGTTGGAGGTTAATGCATCCGACACAGTGTCAGTACACCTTTCACTCTGGGGCCCATGGGAGTCTCTCCAGACTGGACTATTTCCTTATGCCCGCGGCCCAGGCTGCTCGGATTCGAGAGGTCAAACACCTGGCCAGGGGTATTTCTGATCATTCCCCACTGTGGTTGCTTTTTGACACCGGGTCGCGGTCCGCTGGGCGGATCGCTCCTATTAACCCTTGGTACCTGCGAGACCCCAAGATCCGTGATAGCCTGATTAAGTCGATTGATCAATATTTTTCTGAGAATGAGGGGTCGGTGTTGTCCTCGGTGTCCCTGTGGGAAGCTTTCAAAGCAGTGCTCCGCGGGCATGCCCTGTCCCAGATAGTGGAGGCCAAGAGGGTCAAGAGAGAGGCGGTTGTGACGCTGGAGACTGAAATATCGGGGCTGGAGGCAGCCTGGAGGCGGGTGTCACCCCGGATGGGCTGCATGCCCTCAGCCTGAAGCAGTTTGAATATAAGTCTCTCGTCACTGATGCTGCCAAGACTATATATAGGGAGCAGCAGGGCAGGTTGTATGACGCCGGAGACAAGGCGGGTAAGCTGATTGCCTGGTTGGACAAGAAGGAGAGAGTAAATCGTGTGGTCCCGGAGCTTCGGGTATCGGATGGAGTGTGTGTGACTGAGCCTGGTGAGATTGTTGAGTGTTTTGCTGACCACCTCCGTGCAGTGTACTCCCCGGTGTCCGATAGAGATGAGGACGACTCTCGTCTTCTGCTTCGGGATATTGCCCTGCCCGGCTTATCCGTCGAGGACCGCGAGCTGATGGATGCCCCTTTGTCTGTCGAAGAGATAGCTACTGCGATTCGCTCCCTCCGCTCGGGCAAGGCTATGGGCCCCAACGGCCTGCCGATTGAACTATATAAGTTGCGCCCGGATAAAATCGCGCCTTTCCTCCGTCATATGTTTCAGGAATCGCTCGAGAGGGGTTCCCTTCCTGACGACCAGCGTCTGGCTACTATAGTAGTGATTCCCAAGGAGGGTAAGCCACGTGATCGCTGTGCCTCCTATAGGCCTATTTCCCTGCTGAATGCCGAACCCAAAATCCTTGCTAAGGTCCTCGCTAATCGCTTGCTGAGCGTTATATGTGACTTGATACATCCGGATCAATGTGGCTTCATCCCACATCGTAATACCGCTCTCAACTTACGGCGTCTGCACGGCGTCCTTGCTAGGGCTGAGTACTTGGCTGAACCGGCCATATTGGTTTCCCTAGACGCCACGATGGCCTTTGATACCATTGAATGGCCATTTCTTTGGGCCGTCTTGGCGAAGTTTGGGTTTGGGGAGGGGTTCCTTGGCTGGGTGAAGCTCCTTTATGCTGGACCAATGGCTCAGGTGGTTGTCAATGGGCGGGTTTCTCGGCCTTTCGCTCTCGGGAGGGGAACTAGGCAGGGGTGCCCGTTGTCCCTGCTGCTCTTTGCTCTCGCCCTGGAGCCGCTCGCTGCCTGGCTCCGTTGGGAGCCCTCGATTAGAGGGCTCCGGTGGGCCCCGGGCTTCGAGGATCGGGTTTCATTGTACGCGGATGATATTCTCTTGTATCTCACCTCACCGCGGAAGTCGCTCAATGTTCTCTTTGATGTCCTTACTTCCTTCGGGAAAAACTCGGGTCTGATAATCAACTGGTCCAAATCTTGTGTGTATCCTATCTCTGGTGGTCTTCCTCTCTTGCCGCCTCGGCTTCCGCTCCAAATATCTCAGTCCGGCTTTAAATACCTGGGGGTGTACGTTTCGTTGGATCCGGCGGTCCGCTATGAGCAGAATCTCCTGTCTCCACTCCGGCGTTTGAGGGCAGATACGGCTCGGTGGTGTAAGCTGCCCTTGTCTCCGCTTGGTCGCGCGGCGCTGTTTAAAATGATGTCCCTTCCCAGATTCCTTTATGCACTCCAGAACTTCTTCGATGTCATTCCTGCGGCCTACTTTAGGGAGGTGGAGAGTTTGCAGAGGAGACTGGTTTGGGACGGGCGATCGCGTATCGCGTTGGCCAAGCTGACTCTTTCCTGGTATGACGGGGGCATCGCGCTTCCTGATATTAGACGGTACTATTGGGACTCCCAGCTGTCTGCCATTAATCATGCTACGTACGCTCCTGGTTCGAACCCGGCATATGAGATGGATAAATTCCTGCTCCCCGGCGGTAACTATAACAGAGCGCTTTACTCGCGGTCTGCTGGTAGGGCCCTTATGGGCCCTACCAGGATTGCGGTCCGTGTATGGAAGGCGGCTAACGTTGCGATGGGCTGGAGTGAGCGTTTAACGTGCGCCACTCCTCTATTCGACTCAGACCGCTTGGGAAGCCTCTGGACAACGAAAGGCTTCGAGCGCTGGGATACGATCGGTATCAGCAGAGTGGGGGACCTGTGGGTTAAAGGTGCGGTTAAATCCTTCGCGGCGCTTCAGCGCGAGTATGAGCTTAGTGACAGAGAGTTCTTCCGTTATGCACAGGTTCGGCACGCCCTGCTTTCGGTCTTTGGGGAAGGGACCACGGTCTCTTCTTCTTCGCCTCTCGAGGACCGCATACTCGACGGTCACGTCCCCGACAGTACTATCTCCCTGATTTACAAAAAACGGATAAACAATCGGGCTGACCTCTTGGTGCGTCTTCGGGAGGCATGGACGGGAGATGGGGTGGAGCTGGACGATGAGGACTGGCAGACTGCACTGTCATCCCCTAAGGAGGTGGCCATCCCGGCCCGTCTCCGCCTGGTCCAGCTTAAGATTCTCCATCGTATATATGTGACGGGCCCCCGCCTGGTCTCGATGGGGTTTTCAGACGACGGACTCTGTAAGCGTGGCTGCGGGCTCAGTGCTACTTTTCTCCATATCCTATGGGAATGCCGCGAGGTGGCGGAATACTGGCGCCGGGTGCATGATATTATGAGACGAGTCACCGGGGTCGCTCTGCTGCCGGAGGTGCGTCGTTGTGTGCTGAATGTATGGGAGCCCAATGACTGCAATGCGGCTCAGGCTCGGTGGGCGGCCTTGGGGAACATGATTGCAAAGAGAGATATTGCGCAGCTTTGGGGTTCCCAGCGGCCTCCCACCGTGTCCGTCTGGAAGGAAAACATGGACTGGTGCATGTTCAGGGAGAAAACGGTGTATGTGGCCCGTGGTAAACCGGGGGCTTGGGGTAAAATTTGGGGGCAGTGGAACGCGTATCGTGGGTCTATCTGTGCTCCCCCTTTGGTAGATACGTCCGGGGTTGCCGCGTCCCCCTGATCCTTGAGGGTTCCTTGTGCATCTCGTACTTTGGAGTACAGATTTGGTTCTCTCGTTGCCCCCCCCTCCCTCTCAGGTCTTCTTTTATTGACCGCCCTCGGGTGGTTGGGTGTTGACTCCCCCGGCTGGTGTTCGCCGCCCTTCATAAGTCGTTTCGCCTTGTTTGTTGTATTTTTGTATTTTTCTTTTTTGTTGTTATTTATACTAAAAGTGTGTATTCTGATTTTCTTTATGTGCAGTCTGATTTACTGTGATAGTGCGGAGCCCCTGTGGGCCAGCCATTGTTTTCTGATATGCTGGAACACTTTGACTACTAGCGGCCGGCCCTGGTGGTTGTAGGCCCGTGTTTGTAACCCTTTTCTGCACAATAAAATCTTTTAAAAAAAAAAAACCCAACACGGTACCAATTTTGTTAGTGAAAACCGAAGGGAATTGCTTGATAATCTAATTAATTTCAGTGGAGAGATCTGGAAAGGAAGAAGAATTAGTGGCCAAGGTGTTAATACTATCAGCGTCCTCTGCAATGTATCCTTCCGGTAAATCCCCAAGAACAATAGGGTTGTCAGAACCTGGTTTAAGATAGATTCCCATTTTAGCAAGGTCCTGCCACCCAACAATGTCCCTACCCTTGATTGCAACTTAGATTTTTGTCAAAACATGACGACCCAAACATTTTAAATTAGACCTGAAGTATCCAAGCATATCAATCTCATTCTCTCCGAATGCCTTAGGGTTGATGTCTGTTGGAGTGAGGGGAATGGAATTATCCCAAGTGTTGACAAATGAGATCTCTGAAAGAATTGTAATAGGAGATCCCGAATCAGCCATGGCCCTAAATGGAATACCTGAAACAAAAATATCACACCATGGACCTTTAGCAGTACCCAATTCACAAATAGCATTGCATTCAATAGTCACAACAACATTAGTGAGTTTTTCTGAAATGGTTTGCACATCCTCCGTTATGTCTATGTCGTTAATTTTAGTTGGTCTCCTTGCTCTGCATACTCCTTGAAAGTGACCAATTTTTTTGCAAACAGTGCACCTCTTCCCTAATGCTGGACATAAAGGAGAATTCCCAATATGTGACTTTGAACCACATCTGTAGCATATTAAGTTTTTTCTTTGAAAGTTCCTTCCAGAATTGTACGTAGAAATGGCAAATACGCTTGTTTCAGGTTGACTGGTAACAGAATTAATGGAATGTCCCTCTAGAATGGCCTTGGATGAGACCATGGAACGTTCAATAGATTTAGCGATATCAATAGTTTCAGATAATGTTGGATTTCTGCAGCTTAACAGTCTTTTGTGTGAGAAACAGCTGAATACAAACTGGTCACGTATTGCACAATCTGTATTTACACCAAATTCACATGTGGATGCCAGTATTCGTAATTCTGCAATGTATTCTTCCACTGTTTCCTCAATACTTTGTTTCCTCTTAAAGTAATTATTACATCACTACACACAGGCAGGCAGGATCACAGTGTCATAGAAGAGGGGGGGGAGACAGAAAGGCAGACACAAAACAACAATCTGCCTCAATGCCAGACAGGCACGCACAGTCATAAAACAGACAGAAAGCTTGAACATCAGACACACTACAACAGTCTGAGGCAGGAAACATCAGGCAGTCATGGGACACGCAGGCTAACAAAACAATAATCTGACTCAGGGACAGGCACAGACAGACAGGGTCACACAGTCAGAGAAAAGACAGGAAGATGGAAAGGCAGACACACAACAACAGTCAGAGGCAGGCAGCATCAGAAAGTCATGGACACACTGATCACACAAGAACAATGTGACTCCGTGACACAGGCAGGCAGGGTCACAATGTCATAGAAGAGGCAGGTAGATAGAAAGGCAGACAAACAATATTATTCTGACTCGGCGGCAGAGGCAGACAGGGGCACACAGACAGAGAAGAGACAGGAAGATAGAAAGAAAGACACACAGCAACAATCAGGACAGTCTGCCACTGCGGCACAAACCCTTGGGCTGCGAGTGAACAGTACCACAGTACAGGTCTGTGAAAGAGGACAGTCAGCACTGACCCACTGTGGCACAAACCCTTGGCATCCAGTGAACAGTACCACAGGATGGTTCTGTGAAAGAGGACAGTTTGCACTGACCCACTGTGGCAAAAACCCTTGGAATTCAGTGAACAGTACCAAAGGATGGGTCTGTGAAAGAGGACAGTCTGCACTGACCCACTGCGGCACAAACCCTTGGCATCCAGTGAACAGTACCACAGGATGGGTCTGTGAAAGAGGACAGTCTGCCACTGACCCACTGTGGCACAAACCCTTAGGCTGTTGGTATTATAAATGACAATGCGTTTTATTTATGTTTCTTTTTAAAAAACCTAAATAAAAGGCATTGTCATTTACAATGCGAGAGTATAAGCTATTAACAATGTAAATAACAATGCCATTTATTTATCTGTTTTCAAAACCAACACATAGATAAAAGGTTTGTCATTTACAATGCCAATAGCTCAAACTTTTGCAAATACGAGACCTATTGCATTGCAAATGCTTGTATTTTGTCTGGGGTGGTGGCTGCGTGTAACATATATGAGGCGACAGTTCGATTTTTTATGGGCTACTGCGCATGGATATTTGGGGGGGACTATGGAGTGTGTGGAAGTATAAGTAGAGTGAAACTGATAGAGGGGTCGTAGCAGCAAAGTGGGTGAGTTTCAGTTGGAGATGGACGAGGCCTTATCCCTGTTGATAGTCGTGTGCCTGCTGAGTTCGCAGGGACCTGCAGATTTCTTTTTGTGGGCTTTGGAGATTGTGTTGGGTTTAACTGTAGTGTGAATTAAATGAGTACTGATGCACCCCAAAATTCTGTCGTAAATATAAAACAAACGAGTTCATGGCCCCGGATGTATTGACATTTTCTGTGTACAGTGTGATTGTATTGAAGGCACAGACATGGTATAGTTTCACTCACACTTCTCTCTTGTGTTTCAGATGGATCACGTCCACTGGTCATAGTGTCCACTGTCCTATCTCCAGGAGCAGGTGAGCCACTGCCGAGTGCACATTGCGTTGTGTCTGACATTCCACTGTGCGTGTGATAGTGGGGATCTCACTCGAACCGCCATCGCAAGTCTCCAGGAGAACCAACAGTAGAAAGTATTTTTTAAATATCACATCACTGTTGCAGCATGATGACTCTGTCAAGCAAAACTATTGCAACAATCCAATTGGACTGGACTAAAATATATTTGTAAAAATGAAACTAAATGAAAATGCAGCCTAGTTAAGGGTGGAGAACCTCATGCTCTTCTTGTAGGTGGCGCACGTGCTCTGTGATTGAGGAAGCAAGAACAGGAGAACCAGCATGAGCAGGTTACCGGGAACTTGTTACTCGGCTTGCGGCCTGTCGGTGTGTCCAGCGTGGGAGTATTGACCTGGGTGCTGCTGTTCCCGCTGTCGCTTCTTGTTCCGAGAATGGTCTGCCCTGACGGTAGAGTGCATATGCCTTGGATGTCTGTAAGGCGTCCGGGCACACTGAAAGACTGGGATTGAAATGTATTGATGTTTATCTTATCTTCGATTAATTGTCTCAATAAAATGCATTGATGGCTTTGTGGATTTTTTCCTTGGTTTTATAATAAATCCCCTTTCTAACTCTGGTGGCTGAAGTCGCATGGTCCCAAGTTGAGGTTTCTTTCATAGCAACTTACCTGCTGCAGCGTCCATGGTTTGAATCGTACTTTTAACCATAGCTTTTATTCCTGGACAGGGAGAGAAAAGCAGCCTAAAGATTGGCAAGTAAAAGGTGGATACATTTGACTCATTCTTTAATGAGCAGGAGCTGGGAATTATTTAACCTGCTGGTTTGGATTGGGCTTCCATGCAGAGGAAACAGTAAAAGAAATTGGCAGATGGGAATCGCAGATTTTGTCCCAATGTGGAGTCTCCCGTTTGAGAAGAGGGAGTCAGTATCCAGCTTGGGCTTGCGGCTGACTTCTTCATCACTACCAGCCTCTCAGTGTTAATGGTCCTTCAAGAAAAGTACTGATGTCCATTCAAATTAGCCCTGGTGTGGTCTGAGATGACATCCAAGCTTTTTTAATACTACTTTTTATACAAAGGGGCCGATTCCGGCCGCAAAACGGACCGACCGACACGGACCCGGACCGAATACCGACCAACACGGACCAGCGCCGTACGACCCGCGCAGTACGATGCAACGCGTGTGAATTTCAACTGACACGTACAGAATACAAGTCGTACGACCGAGCCGTAGGGAAAATAGTGATCCTGCTGGAAAACCGACGCGATTTTCACCGACCGACACAAACCCAGAATGAACCCGACCAACCCGTACCCGCGATGTACGATTAGCGCAGTACGATGCAATGCGTGTAAAACCAGACCGACTCGCACGGAGACCAAGCCGCACGACCGACACGCACAGACAACCCGGCACACAAGCAATAGAGACCGCCGCGAGAAGCCCGCATGAGACAACAGCAGCGTCCGTTTCGGTCACATGAACGTCTCCTTCATGCCTACAAAACACAAAGGAAAAAAGACAAAAAAGGACCAAATAAGCAATGAGAAAGCCAATAAATACCCCCCCAAAAAATGGGACAAAGACACACCCACAACTCCAACTATATAAAGAACTACAATCACTACCATCATCCCTTGCAAACAGGAGACACAGCCAGCAGCAAACACCAGTACACAGCAACCACAGACACACTCACAACTCACACATCACACAACTAACATACCATCAGCACCTCATACAAAAGCACACACACATACACACAGCAAAACCAACACCAACCCACCATCACTTGCACCCTCACACACACATCACTCACCACCACCACCACCCATCACCATGCCTCCAAAGTTCACAGATAGTGAGTTAGAAGTGCTGGTAGACGAGATCATCAGAGTAGAGCCACATTTGTTTGGTACATTGGTTCAAAGGACCCCCATCTCACAGAAAACCAAGATGTGGGTGAGGATTGTGGACAAGGTGAAAGCACAAGCACCAGCAAGGCGCACAAAGGACGACATCCAGAACAGGTGGTATGACGTGCGCAGGAGGGTCAAGAAACTCATCGAACAAGATCACGCCCTGAGTCAGTGCACCGGTGGTGGCCCTCCTGCCAAACCAGTCTACTTCAGGACCTGGGAGGAGAAGGTGCGGGACATCCTACCACCAGAGAGCGTCCATGTCCTAACACACATCCCAGAGCCTGGTGAGTACACAAACAACATGGACAGTGAAACCATGCACCCCAAGCAAAGCTACACTAACCAATAGATAATCAGCCCAAGATGTGTATGCCAGTCAGACACACACAATACCTGCCATCTCAAAGTGACTGGGGACTGTGTCATGTCAGGAAGGAATAGTGGGGATGCAGGTGAAGTGAGTGTATCCAAAAGCATAATGGGGCCTGAAGTCACAGATAATGCACAGCCTCCTGATTGGCCCATCAAGACGTCTCTGAAACATGCCCGCATCACAGGGAGTGGAAAATGACTGACAAGATGGCTGACACTGGGTCCTGCTGTGGGGAGCACAAGGCCCTGCTAGGGCTTGTGTGCAAATCAGAAGCAGGACACCACTGATTGACATCCTGAAAGACAACTTGCACGCCCTACAATGGAAGCACGTTTCATGATGAGAAGGAGGACTGACAGCCCTGACCATACTACTCAGCATGGGGAGACACCCCCCCAAACACAAACTCCACACAACTCACCGGGTACAATGCATTGACATACACCTCATTGAAATATCAGCAAAAGATACCCCGTACTGGGTGCTGCTGTGTGAAGCACAGGGGCTCACTTGGGACTAGTAGCCAAACAAACACCAGGATTTCACAGTCAGCCATCTTGCCATTGCTGTCACACCCCTCACAGGGAAGCAGAGTCAAGAGGGAGGAAGCATGGGCATGCTGGGAAGAGGGGTGTAGCCAAGAGTATGATGGGACTCGCAGTCACAGACAACCTACACCCACCCACATGGCCCAGCAAGACCAAACTGAACCATACTCGCCTCACAGGGAGTGGGAAGGGACTGACAAGATGTCTGACACTGGGCTCTGTCGTGGGGAGCACAAGGCCAGGCTGGGAAATGGGCAACATCATACATCAGGACTACACAGTCAGCCATCTTGCCATTGCTGTCACACCCCCTCACAGGGAAGCAGAGTCAAGAGGGAGGAAGCATGGGCATGCTGGGAAAGGGGGTGTAGCCAAGAGTATGATGGGAGTCGCAGTCACAGACAACCTACACCCACCCACATGGCCCAGCAAGATCAAACTGAACCATACTCGCCTCACAAGGAGTGGGAAGGGACTGACAAGATGTCCGACACTGGGCTCTGTTGTGGGGAGCACAAGGCCATGCTGGGAAATGGCCAACAACAACATCAAACTCTGTCTGTGACAAGCTGGGAAAAAGCAGTGTACAGGCAGGCATCTGTTTGAAAAGTAGGAAATGTCATGTTTGTGAACCAACTATGCACGTAGAAACATAAATCACATTGTGTGTCTCTTCCAAACACTGGTGGTGCTGGGCACCCAGCACCAAATGACGAGGATACCCAGTCCCAGACTCTGGTGGACACTGAGCTCTCTGGTCTGACTCTCTCACTGGCCTCTTCGGATGACGATGACCAACCTGGCCCCTCCGGTGTGAGCCATCATGCAGCACCAGCAGCATCAACATCTGCCCCCCCTATACCCACGCCTCCAGCATCTGGACACCGACAGGGCACCCCCACCAACACAGACAGACCAAGGACAATAAACACCCACAGCACATCGACACAGGAGCCCCCGGAAGCTACAGCCAACACCACCAGCAACACCACCCAAGGGGTCCCAGTGTCACCTGTGCGTACTGCCACTGGTCCTGCCCATGTGGAGAGGGGTGCTGGGAGGAGTGGGAGGCACAGGGCACGCCTTGCAGAGGGGTCTGGACTGCATGATGACCCCCAACTGGCACGCATCTTAGATGCGTACCAGTATAGCACCGGAGGATTTGGCCAGGTAGTGGGGATCCTCAAGGTCATGCAACACGAGCAGGTCGCCCACCATGCCTGCATAGAGGCCAAGTGGGATGACATCACTGCGGTGCATCGTGACATACTACAATGCCTCCACCAGATCAACACCAACCTGTCCACACCCCACTGTGTGCCCACAACATCAGCACCACAGGGAGGGAGGAGGACTCTGGCGGAGAGTACCCTGCACCGCAGAGGCCTGCACATGAGGATCCCCCTCCCTGGAAGAAGAGGGGTCGTCCGAAGAAGGACATGTGAGAGGCAGATGTCCCAGCACATCCCCCAGGGCCTCCAAACCTGTTCTGGACAATGTTCTTTGTGCGCAACCCGTTCACCTTGTCCAATCGCACACAACTCGCCCACATGACATGTAGGGTTCATGTTGGGCAAATGTATCAGATGACTGTGGACTTTACTCTGGACATTTCATCTACCAGCACTTCCAACTCCAATGTGAACTTTGGATTCCCAAACCACTGTACAGCACCCACCATCCTGTGCACTTCCCTCACACATGTTTGTAAATAAACTCACCAGTACACCATACTTGCCTCTGTTGTGATCCAAACTTGTCATGTTCAGGGAGATGTCGATCTGCTACACAACACAGTGCATGCCAAATACTGCAACAATGTGACCAACGTAAGGTGAGTCATGGGGATGTGACACATGTGAGGGACACACACCACTATGGCAACATAAAACATACACACCATGGCCATGTTACTCATCACACACAATGATGTTGACCTGAAACACATTAGCATGCACAGACACAACACCAAGCCCAGTCAGTGGTAACAAGTCCACAGGTGAGGTAAGCAGATGTCACTCAGATGTGGGAAGACAGACAACGCACATAACAAAGCGTAGCACAGGTTCATTACACATCAGCAACACGTTTATTCCACACTAGTTGCACTGTAATTTTACGTAACAGTGGACACACGCTCACAATGTGTTGGAGAATGGAAGTCCAGGGATGTGTGGTACATCAGTTGATGGGAATTGTCAACTTCCACACTGGTGTTGGCTTCTGGGTGTTGGGGGTCAGTGTTGACCACACAACAGGCAAAGGACCCTGGGAAGGACAGACAAGATACAGTCAAAAGCACAGAAGTACAGGAGAGAAATGCAATACACATGCACAAAACATGTTGCAAAACACCTACAAAAACACTAGTTAGCAGTACTACCCTATTGTGGAGTACACACCACCTGAATGGACACATCACAGCACGCATCCAGTCAAGTGGCACACAAACACACTCAGACAGCAACAGAGCTGGTTCAACACATTCCAGGCTACCTCCATACATTTACATAACAACCCTGGAAATTCACATTCAGGTGAAGAAGTTGTTGATGAGCTGGGAGCGGACGTCACCATCATCTTCATCATCACTGGCCTCTTGGCCCAGGCCGGGATCCTCCACAGGTGCCGGAGGTTGGTCGTGGTCATCGTCATCCTGGATGAGAGGCACCTCCTTCCGCACCACCATGTTGTGTAGCATGCAGCAGACAAGGATTATTTTGCACACCTTTGCAGGCTCATATGGGAGGGCACCTCCGGTCTTGTCCAGGCAGCGAAAGCGACTTTTCAGGAGGCCGAATGTCCGCTCAATCACCCTCCTGCTCTGACCATGTGCCTCATTGTAGCGCAGCTCGGCTGGTGTCACAGGGTTCCTGAGGGGTGTCAGCAACCACGGCATGTTGGGGTATCTGGAGTCACCTACACACACAAAAATGAACAAGTAGCTGAGTTTTGTAGGAGTGCGGAATACAACAGTGACAAACACACACAATGAGAAACAGTCAGTACACACCGACAAGCCAGGCACGCTGAGCTGGCATCTGTGACATCAGCGTTGCAATGCGACTACTCCTCATAATGTAGGCATCGTGCGCCGAACCAGGGAACCATGCACACACATGTGTGATCGACCTGTCAGCAAGACAGACCACCAGAGCATTGATCGAATGGTAGTGCTTCCTGTTCCAGTATGCCTGCTCATGTGCCTGTGGTGGTATCAGGGCAACATGTGTCCCATCAATAGATCCGATGACGTTCGGCATCCTCCCCAGTGAATAAAAGGCATCCTTAATTTCATGGAGTTCATCTGGGCTCGGGAACTTGATATACAGGTCGAAGAATTGTAACATCCCATCCAAGACATCGCGTAGCACCCGACTAAACATCATTTGCGACATACCACCAGCAGTAGCCACAGTGTACTGGAAGGTACCGGTAGCAAAGAAGTGCAGGGCTGCCATCACCTTCACCTCTGGGGTCAGTGCTGTAGGGTATGTCCGGCCAGGTAGCAGATGTGGCGTCAACTGCTCCACCAACTCCTCAATCAGTGGCCTTGTGAAGCGGTACCATCTGATGCAGTCGCGTTCCTGCATGGTTGCAAGGTCTGGGAACGGACGATGGACAGCTGATGCCCTGCAGTACAGAGATGCACAAAGGAGGATTGTCAGTACATCCACCCATGTGGCCATGACCACGCTCACTATCACATGCTAGTTCATGATATTACACAATGTACTGAGGTGTGTGCTGTTGGGCATGGACACATATATCACCTACAAGACCACCACCTCACATCTCAAATCCACATGTCCACATGAGTCCCATGTAGTGCAATGGCCAATCATCTGGCTGTGTCACCCAACCTATGTGCTGCTGCAACGTTAAAAAAACACACCCCAGTGACAATTGAGGCCTCATGTCTCCCAGGCACCCTGTATTGCCACATCAACACAGCAATGGACATGGCGTAGCACGTACACACCACAAGGCAAGCGTAAGTCCCACAGGTAGTGGCCACTGCTGCTCCTGCCAGCCCTACATGTATGTCTCTTAGACACACACCCCATCAAGGTTGATGCATATACCACATGGATGTGGAGACTGTCACCCATTGGTAACATGTGATCAGACACATCTGAGACACAACATGCACACAGACTGTGGGTGCACATCAGTATTGTGGCTACAGGTCTCACTGTGACGTACATGCCATCACCCCCAGGACTCAGGGTGTATGTGACATGTCCTAAACATATCCAACCTGACACAGTGGCCTTGACTCATGCCCATTACTGTACAATTGCACATCACAGTGGTAATGTGCACAACACACAAAGGATTCTGCCCCCATGTACACGTGCACAGCCTAGGAGTGGCTGCACAAAGTGCCAGCCACAATTACTGCTGTGCCCCCCCCAAACACCCAGGGAATGCAGCCCTACATGCCATGGGTCACTGTGTGGCCAATGCTATAGTGTGGCAGGTGTGCGCAGGTGTCCATGGCCAGTATATGTGTGTTGCATCCGTATAATAGTCACACTAATGAGGTCCGACGCGGGTGACAATGCGTACGCATTGCACGGGTCATGTCCGAGCCGTGCGTACGCTTTGTGATTGAATGCAATGAGGTCCGACGTGGTGACACTGCATATGCATTGCACGGGTCATGTCCGAGCCGTGCGTATGCTTTGTCATTGAATGCAATGAGGTCCGACGCGGGTGACAATGCGTACGCATTGCACGGGTCATGTCCGAACCGTGCGTACGCTTTGTCATTGAATGCAATGAGGTCTGACACGGGTGACAATGCGTACGCATTGCACGGGTCATGTCCGAGCCGTGCGTACGCTTTGTCATTGAAGGCAATGAGGTCCGATGCGGTTGACAATGCGTACGCATTGCACAGGTCATGTCCGAGCCGTGCGTCCGCTGTGTCATTGAATGCAATGAGGTCCGACACGGATGACTATCATGCATACGCGTCGGACAGGCATGGTCCGAGACAGGCGTAAGCCTTGGCCATTGAATCGTATGGAGACGGGTGCATGTGTACATTCAAAATACGCGTTGTACAGTCAGTTGAACGAGCCGTGTGCACCCATTGGCTCTGGACAGTCATGGAGACGGATGCGGATTCAAAAGTTGTACGCGTTGTGCACTGAGAATTCAGTTGGATGCCTACAACAATGTTGCAATTTCAAGTGTTCCATGACGGTGAAGATTTGAACGATGCGGAAGGCGTGTACGAGTCGTACTTTTAAATGGATTGGCCAGATTCATAGAAGGCAACCGTGTTGGACCTATCACTTGGGACACATGGCACAGAGTCTGCCTCTGCAGCACAGATATAAGACTGGCTAGCCCCCAGGGAGCTCACTTGCCTGCACTACATGCTACTGGACCACATACCTGCTACCACTGCTGCTGTCTATGCATCCTCTGGCTCCTGCTATGGCACGTACTCTGGAGAGGGCCCCAGCCTTCACTGAGGAGGAGAACCAGGCCCTGCTGGACAGGCTCCTTCCAGAGTACAGAAAGCTCTATGGGAAACCAGGGGAGCAGGTGAGTGTGCAGTCCACTGCCTTCCTAATTATGCATGTTGTCTGACTAGCAGTACTAGCAGTGTGTACACCAGTGGCAAGCAGTCTCAATGACTGCTTTCATCCCCCGAAGTGTGTAGGTCCATGCAATGAATAGTTTTCCTGCTGCTAAAGTGCATTATTGCAAGTTCAAACTATCCAGGCATTGTTAACATGTCAGACATGCATGTGCTTTTGCAATCCCCATGGTTGCACTACCTGTGTAATTTATTTCCCTTTGTGATGATGACATGTCTATCCAAATGTGTGCTGCAGCAATCTGGGGCATGTGTGTTAATGTACTTTTCACTTTGTCCTCCTCACAGGTTGATGCCCACCAGAAGCAGGAGATCTGGCTGACCATCGCCCGGGCTGTTCGTTCTGTGGGGGTCTACAAGCACTGGATCCGCAACTGCCAGAAGAGGTGGCAGGACCTCCGGGGCAGGACCCAGAGGATAGCTGAAGCTGTCACCTCCTTGCAGTAGGGGTGGACACCGGACCCTGACTCCCCACATGCTCCGGATCCTGGCGGTGGTTTTCCCGGGCGTGGATAGGCAGCTAAAGGCCAGACAGCAGCAGTAAGGGGGTGAGTCCATGTCTGATCTGTGTACTATGTCTGACATGCAAATAGCAGTCTTTTGTCCTGCTCACACTTCCACGTTACGTAGCTCTTGTAGTCCCAAACTCAGGTCCCTCATTTGTGTGATGCACCCTCCTCATCTGTTCCACAGGTGTGGCCCCTCCAATCTGTTGCTTATGTCACTAGGGCACTGTGTCCCTGAAGTGAGCTATGCTTCAGGTACCAGTCAGCATCAGTTCCCGTGAATCTGTTGTGTGTTTCATGGGTGGGTCAATTGTTTACACAATGCATGAGATCTGACATGTGATCTGTGTGTGCCCTTGAGATGTGTACCAATTGCTGGTCTGACTCGCAACATGTGGCTGGGGTATTCCAAACAAACCCATGCAGCAGGGGACTCCAATTTAGGGGCCTCAGGAGTGTACATATATTTATAAATTATAATACAATTAATCAATTGAGTTCACACATTTATATTGACTATACACAAAAGGAAAACAGGTGTAATCCATTTAAACCACCCGATATCAAGTGACAGTCCAAAGACCCCCACACCTCAACACCAACCAAATGTGTTGAACACCAAATATCACCCTCCTGTGAATAGCAGACTTCACATCCAACAAACGTGTGGTAAAGAGGGACTCACTTCATTGTGAAGTCGAAAATTTCAGCCTGTTATATGATTTAACAGCGTTCTTCAATAAGGGAAGCACTAGATCCAAAATCCAAATAAGACCACAATTAATAATCAATATTCCAAAAACTCCATGAAATCCTACTCAATCTAAGTGTTTAACAATCACTCATACTAAACATACCAGCTGCTACTTACAGAAAAGATGGCAACACTCGTCTCTCCCTCTTTTATCTGCGAAAAAAATCACAATACAAGTCCTTAAGCCTCAAGTTCTACTTAACCCGCACTGGTGTTGAGGTGTGGGGGTCTTTGGACTGTCACTTGATATCGGGTGGTTTAAATGGATTACACCTGTTTTCCTTTTGTGTATAGTCAATATAAATGTGTGAACTCAATTGATTAATTGTATTATAATTTATAAATATATGTACACTTTTTTAATAGATTCATGGTGCAACTTTTGTCCTGAGGATGGTCTCTGTGATTGATCTTCAATAGTGAGACCGAAACGTCGACGCTACGACACTTCTTTTACATAACTAATAGGCATTTGATGCTGTTAGAAAATTCATCTGTTTGTATTGATTGATTTCAACACATGGCCAAAATGTGGATGGCTTGTATTTGTTTGTAAAAAGTGTCACTGACTACTGGTGTTGTGATTCTAAATGAGACAGTAGTTTTATGTTGCCTTTCATGAAATGTTAAGTGGATTGTTTCACTACTTTATTGAATGAAAATATCGAAAATATACAAAATAATTTTTGATATAAAAAAAAGTATAAAAAATGAACTTGGGTCATTCTTGAAAGTTTTCTTTTTGAGCTTTTTTTTGAGTTCCTGGAAATCAAGATCACTATTTTGACTGTTTAATTAATTAATCTAAACTGAATAAATCCTCAAGGTTCTTATTGTTATTTGACTGAATCTACCCAATTCCTTGGGGAATATTGGGTTGCCCTATTGTGATATCCTGTGTGTATAGTGACATACTCCTACATGTTCACTTGCATGTACAACTGATGTGTGGGTGGTGCATGTTGGCACATTGAGGTGTTAGCATCCAACATGCAACGGACATATGTGTGAAAGTCAAGGAGGGATATGTGTCACCATGGTTGATGTTGAGAATGACAATTGTCTTATCCTAAACAGTGTTGGCACTTTGAGCTGTGTTCATCTGATGATGCCAGGGCTTGCCCTGTGATGTGATGTATTCACTGTGGTGTGTGCAGTCGGTGCAGGTGACTGATGTAGTTCTGTTACTTCCTATTCCTATCCAGATACACCCACGGCCACAGGAGGGGACAGCTCCACGGACCAGGAGGAGCCACAGACCCTTACAGGGACAGAAGGAGAGGAGTCGGGTCGACCCAGTGGCACGGAGGTCGAGTTGAGCCACACAGAGGAGTCGTTAGCACCATCCCCCCAGCTGAGGGCCACAGGAGCTCTGAGGATGACTCCCTTGTGGAGGCGAGTGTCAGCAGCCACCAAACCCCAGCTAGTGATGCTGTCCCCGCCCCCGCCACTGTCACCACCACCACCCCGCTCCCATCGGCTCTCTCATCCCAGAGGTCCCTGTGGGCTCCCGTGTTCGTGAGCATGTCTCCTTCGTGCCAGGCACCACACCCCCTGCCCCTGTGTCCCCTGCTGCCCTGAGTGAGGAGTCTGTGGACTTACTTCGACAGATCCATGTAGGGCAGACGTCGATGCTGAAGGTCCTCCATGCACTCACAGGTCTGTTGACACAACTGGTGTCATTCATGGAGGGCATTTCCTCGGGCATGTCTGCCCTACAGAGGACCAATCAGTCCGTGGCCTCCTCCCTGATGGCAGCAGTGTCCCTCCTCCAACAGTCCCGCACCCCTCCTACCCCTGCACCACCCATGATTCCTAGCACCCTACCTGTCCCAAGCACAGAAACACCAAAACCAAGGTCTAGACTTGCACACAAGCAAGCGCAGGGGACTGATTCCACACTCACAGGGGCTGGTTTGCTGACACACACACAGTCATCCACAACCACTCCACAGTCCTCCGAGACCTCTCCCTCCCAGCCCCCTTACCTTGCCTCACCTGCAACCCCATTCCCCCAGAAGCTTTTCCTCTGTGACCTTGGCCTCTTCCCCACCGACCCTGCAGATCCAGATTACAAGGGGAAGAGGAAGTCCCCACACACAGAAGGGAGTGCCCCTCACACCCAGACACCCTCACCCAGGCGCAGTCAGACCGAGACGCCCACCCGCAAGTCCCCCCGGCGCCAGAAGAGCAAGACCCCCCACCACCACGCAGCCTCAAAGGCAAAGTCTCCGTCCTCCATCCCCCAGGCCACCACTCCAGAGGTTCCCCCGCCACACCCTGCCCCGGGTTCCCCACACACAGATACACCATCCCCAAAATGCTAAGGCCATCCCCCCTAGCACTTGCTCCTCCACACCTGGTCAGACAGTTGGTGCCACTGATGTGGGGACCGTGTCCCCCCCGCCCTGCCGACCTCACCTGCCCCCCATTCCGCTCCCAGGGATGAAGGCACTGCTCTAGAGTCCACGGCCACCCCATCTGACTTGGGCACTGCAGTGGTGAGCCAATCCACTCCATCTGACCTGCCCACTGGAGTTGTGCCGGCACCCACCTCATCTGACTTGTGCCCCACAGTTGTGACAGCCCCCACCACTTCAGTCAGCTCCACCGCAGTTAGAAGTGTCTCGCCTGCATCCATTACCTCTTCACTGCCTCCTTCTGCTGCGCCCTGATCCTGTCCCTGCGGTGCCTGGCCTGCCCCCATGTATGCCCCTCCGAGGGGATGACCCCGGTCCTTAGCAGTGCAGGCAAGCAAGGTGTGACAGTTGTCACTCTAGTTCACTCCTTGGCATTTGGACATGGACTGGCCATTGGCCTTTTGTTTGCACAGACGTTTAGATTTTCATACACTGAATTTGTCACTCTAGTTCACTCCTTGGCATTTGGACATGGACTGGCCATTGGCCTTTTGTTAGAACAGACGTTTCACTGTTAATATGCTGAATAAAGCTTTTTTCTTTATCCCTGTGAACTTGATTTAGCTGTACATTATGTTGATGTTGTTTTACATGCCCTTGCACCTGTAATGCTTGGTTTACAATGTTGAATACTGATGTGTTGATGTGAGGTACTCCCTGTGGTCCATGAGATATGTATCCTATTCTGGTGGGTATCCATGTCATCCTTTGCAGGTACCTGGGTGTGTCAGGATCAACTATTTGTGTACATCTCTCTGTGAGTATTTCATTGGCATGGTCACATCTGTTGCTTGCACCCCATCACATATGACGTGCTTCCCATTGTCCAATTTATCACTTCCACATACTTTGTGCTTATCAACACTGGACCTACAGGTGTGGGCATCATTGTAATAGGAGCAACTGGGGCCACTGTGCAACTTGCTAGACATATGTTTTGGGTATGTGCAGATGACTTAGGGGAGACTCCCGTACCCAGGCTGTTGTGACCAGAGCCTTCATTGTGAGGTAACTGATGGCTGACTAACCAAGTGTTCCGCAGACATGAGTGGGACTTGCAGTGAATATGTTTGGCACAGCTTGGCTCCCACAGGAGTTGTGTCCCCTCAAGTAAGTGTGTTGTCCAGTGACATGGCCTGGGCCCATGGTGTGTGTTGTATGAGCATGTGTGTGTGTCCACAACCCTGTTCATACACAGACAGTGTTCCCTTGCTATGTTCCTGTTGTTGATGCTTGCTGAGTGGTACTGGGTTCATCCCACTACTTTTCCAATGGGCTACCAGATGTGTGGGTGCATGACACACTACTGTTAATTGGTGTATCATCATTGGGATTTGTCAGTTCTGAGTGGTGATGATGTTGTCAGACACAGATGGGACACAGTCAGGGTTCCTCAAGGCACTTGTTTGTTCGCAATATCATGTAGTTGTCCCTAGGTGGTAGTTTTCAGTGATTGAGACATTTGTATGTGTGTGTGACTGCTCCCACTTGTCGGGTTCACGGCTGCGATGCTGGCAGGTTCAGCATGTGTGCCTTGTGTTTCTCCTTGGCATCTGCATTGTCCTGGGACTGTGGCAGGGATTCTGAAGGTTACATGAGCTCTGAAGTCATGGCTATGTCCCGCATACTGTGCAGTATGTCTGTCATTCCCCAGGGTTGTAAACTGTCCTTGTGCTATGTGTCTGTGCACCTTAGTTCATCCCAACATTCCTGTGTTTGTCATGGGTGCATGTGCAATGTCACCTGTCCATGTGGGCTTCACAGACACACATTGTTGCAGTTCAGGGTGTGTGGTGTTGAGGGTGGACTGATGTGAATGTTTGCATGGATGGTCCCCTAGCTCCCGTTTGACCATTGATGAGGGGCCATGCTGAGTGATTTGTGTTTGTGTATGTGTGATGTACGTTTGTGGCACAGGACACATGTCTGGGTTTCCCAGTTTGTACGACATCTGCCTTTGTCATCACAGTGGAGGTGTCATGCATGCTTGTGTCACCCCACTGTCTGGTCCCTGGGGGCAGTGGTGTTGTGTGTCAGTCTCTTGCTGTGTTAGTTGGTGTTCATTCTAGCTTGTGTCACATGTGTCTGTTGTGCTCCCTCTCATCTCCCAATGCCTGATTGCCCACTGAGGGTGTCCCAATGATGGTTTACTTTTGTATGGCACTGTGTCCGCATCTGTGTCACTGTGGTTCAGCCCCCCTCATGTGTTGTGTAGTTGCCTGGGGATACTATGACACACACACACACATATTGTGTCCAATGTGCAGTGTGAGTTTGCATGTTTGTGTTTGTGCATCTGCACCAGTGCATTGGTATTGCTGTTGTGGACCATTGTCTGGATGCTGTCCCGGTGAGTCATTTCACATCATTGTGCACATTCATCCTGGTTGTTGGGTGCCATTGCTGGCATGGAATGTGAGTTTATGAGCTGACACCTACAGTCTACACATGTTGTTTTGATTGGTGTGTCTATTTTCGAGATGTGTGCATGCTTGCTGCTGTTGTGTCATTGTACGCTGTATGCATTGTCAGCCCCCATGTCTGGTGCTTGTCTGCACATGGCCGAGAGTGTGTTATGTTTTCACAGCACTGTTAGCCTCTCCACATCTCTGTGTGTATGGGACACAGCCACTAGTTTGCCCCAGAAGTGTTTCATGTGTTGGGAGTAGGGATCATACATGCTGTTTGTTATTTGCAGCTTTGACCATGATGACACTTACCTTGTGGTCACTGTGATGAGGGGGGTTTGGTCCCCATCACCACAATGCTCCACATCTGCTGCATTTTGTGAGCCCCCACTTAACTTCTGTTCTACACAGTGAGGGGGTGTTCTTTTACATTGCCACAGTGCTATGGTGATGCTTGCCTTGTGTATATCACACTCATGTGTTGGTCACACATGTGCTGTTACTTACATTGTATGCTCGTAGCCATAATCACTGTTGTGGGCATTTGTCACAGACTACACACTGTTGCCATGATGTTATGGGGGATGTATTTTGCAGACATACCTGATGTTGGAGTATGCTGGATGTGTTGCGCATCACCCATCCTATGGCTGGGGGTGGCAGGGGTGATGGGCAACATCAGCCTTATGGCTGGGGGTGGCAGGGGTGATGGGCAACAGGTCCCCTGTGAGTGGGGGTGGCAGGGGTGATGGGCAACATAAGCCCTATGGCTGGGAGTGGCAGGGGTGATGGGCAACATAAGCCCTATGGCTGGGGGTGGCAGGGGTGATGGGCAACAGGTCCCCTGTGAGTGGGGATGGTAGGGGTGATGGGCAACATAAGCCCTATGGCTGGGGGTTGCAGGGGTGATGGGCAACAGGTCCCCTGTGAGTGGGGGTGGCAGGGGTGATGGGCAACATAAGCCCTATGGCTGGGGGTGGCAGGGGTGATGGGCAACATAAGCCCTATGGCTGGGTGTGGCAGGGGTGATGGGCAACATCAGCCCTATGGCTGGGGGTGGCAGGGGTGATGGGCAACAGGTCCCCTGTGAGTGGGGGTGGCAGGGGTGGTGGGAAACATAAGCCCTATGGCTGGGGGTCGCAGGGGTGATGGGCAACAGGTCCCCTGTGAGTGGGGGTGGCAGGGGTGATGGGCAACATAAGCCCTATGGCTGGGGGTGGCAGGGGTGATGGGCAACATAATCCCTATGGCTGGGGGTGGCAGGGGTGATGGGCAACATCAGCCCTATGGCTGGGGGTGGCAGGGGTGATGGGAAAAAGGTCCCCTGTGAGTAGGGTGATGGGCAACATGAGCCCTATGGCTGGGGGTGGCAGGGGTGATGGGCAACATAAGCCCTATGGCTGGGGGTGGCAGGGGTGATGGGCAACAGGTCCCCTGTGAGTGGGGGTGGCAGTGTTGATGGGCAACATCATCCCTATGGCTGGGGGTGGCAGGGGTGATGGGCAACAGGTCCCCTGTGAGTGGGGGTGGCAGGGGTGATGGGCAACATCAGCCCTATGGCTGGGGGTGGCAGGGGTGATGGGCAACAGGTCCCCTCTGAGGGGGGTGGCAGGGGTGATGGGCAACATAAGCCCAATGGCTGGGGGTGGCAGGGGTGATGGGCAACATCAGCCCTATGGCTGGGGGTGGCAGGGGTGATAGGCAACAGGTCCCCTGTGAGTGGGGGTGGCAGGGGTGATGGGCAACAGGTCCCCTGTGAGTGGGGATGGCAGGGGTGATGGGCAACATCAGCCCTATGGCTGGGGGTGGCAGGGGTGATGGGCAACAGGTCCCTTCTGAGTGGGGGTGGCAGGGGTGATGGGCAATGGGTCCCCTGTGAGTGGGGGTGGCAGTAGTGATGGGCAACAGATCCACTATGGGTGGGGGTGTTTGTGGTGCTGGCCATGCAACCCCTATGGTGGGCTGTTGTTAGTGGCCAGGATGTGGATCCCCTGTGTGTGTGTGCCAATTTGCGGGTACATGTCGTTTGTTTGTGTTGTAGTTGTCTGACTTACCGCCTGCGCCATCGGCGTCGGTCCCTGATCCGGTCATAGATGTAGAGTACTGGTATGACCTGCGCGATGGGATTCATATGTCCGTGTTGTACACGCTGCTTGTTGCTCCGTCTCGTACCCGCTGCAAGCTGGTCCGTCTCGTAGCCGTGTACTGATTTGTGGCGCGAATCGTAGCTGATATGCTTGTTTTCGAATGCTGTGACATCCCATGCGTGACGACCCGTCCGGCGCGTAGTAAGTACACATCGTACTTGTCATGCCGGAAACTGCTATGGATACTGCTTCCGAGCGACTCGGTTCATCTTTAGGCGTTACGGCTCGGACGGAGAATGGGGCTTGATTCACAGCATACGCGTCGGTCGTGTTTTTGGCAGTTATGTGCATCGTACTTCTTATACAGGATGGACCGGCTACGGGTACGTGTCGGTCGCACGGTAAGGCTACGGACAGCTGTCCGACCGGCCATCGGAATCGGCCCCAAAGTGTTTTTATTACATGTGACACTGTACGCTATATGTTGCCTCAAAGGCAGAAAGTAAACGATTCCTGAATTTTCAGCCACCGTTGTTTCCAAAAACCTCAAGCCCTTGAGGGTTGGAACGTTATGGGGACCATAGGTCCTGTTTGTTAAAAGAACTTACTAGATAGTGCAAGTCACTAACTGACTTTGATGTTTAGTGATGATATTCTCAACGCCCAACTTAGTGCTACTTCTTTAATAAACCTCAGAAAGATGAAAGCCTGAGTTGACCTATCTGGAATTCAGAACCTGTCACTTCAGTTTGCACATAGGTCTAGCAGAGTGAGTACAGAAGCACATGAGCAATCTAGCCTACCCTCTTTTAACAGAGCAGCGTTGTCTTCTGAAACTGCAGTACTCTTCTCATGTCGAAATTGTATCTTTTTATAAAAAAAAAAAAACACCCAGAGTCAAAGTCTTTTTGCTACAGTTTTCGTAAAGGGAAGCAAAAAGACTCCTTGTCATTGAACAGCAGAGAGCAGTCACAAGGAGCCTTTCTCTGGATCTGAAACGGTGCTGTAGGGCGGGGCGGGGTGGGGGGTATATGGGTGCAGGGAGTCTTGGTCTTGCCAATCTATTGAATGCGATTGCACTGATGGAATTGGAAACGTCACAGCCAGCCAGGAGGAGTGGAGGAGAGGCAAAGCACCAAGGCAGCAGTGGATGGATGAAATCCAGGCCAGGGAAGTGGGACTAGGCCATAGTATTTGCTTCTGAAATGCATCAAGTGCACAGGGGCATTAAAGAGCTGTGGTATATGGTTTCCAAGGCTGCTGAAATCCCTTGTGTAATTAAGCCTTGCTTGGTGGCCCTTGTCCCCAGGAGGCATTTAGTGTGGTTAAATAAAGTGGTGTTGGTTCGATACTTTGGCCTAGAGCCAGATAGGGCACTGTCTTGCAGTTGATTTACCCCCATTAAGTCTTGCAACTGTTTTGCAACCACGTTCTGGGTGATTTGTGCCTAGAAGGCAAGTTGCATAATGTGTCCCACATCAGCTGGTAAAATGGTCTCAGAATAACTTCGTCACCAAAGACATGACTCGTCCTTGTTTGAGATCAGGAGGCAGTTGACCTTCTGTGAAGGATTAGTTACAGATTGCAGCATTGCAAGGGTGCAAGTACTTCTTTCCGAATATATACATGGATGGGGAGGAGAATCTACCCGCTGCCTAAGTAACCTAAGCTAAGGAGGTAGTAGGTCTGACTTAAGGTGTACCATGCCCAGATATTTTCCAGCTCCAGCCCACATGTTGGATTTTGATATAATATATAATGACCCGTAGGTCTAATGAACATTTGAGGACAAGCTACTCTAGATTTTTAAGGTTTTTAAACATTTTAAATATTTGAGATGCACTGCTGGCTAACCCTACAATCATATATGGGAGCAGTGTTCACTTGCCTTTTGAACTGCAAGAAAAGGTAATTGGAAAACCACCTGTTTTTCTGTTTGTGTGAATGTTCTTATTTGTAGCTGATGGGGCAAGGTTGATGAAGACAGGTTATTTGTGATGCAGTGAGATTTCTGATCGAAGTAAGGCAGGATGTGATGAAGTAATTCACCGATCAGGAGATGAGTTTGCTTTTAAAACTTCAGATGTAGATCTAGAGCAGGTAGTCTGTCTACCGAAATACTGTGGGTATAACTATATGAATGGACGGGAGAGCGGGCCTCTTCTAGGAAGTCCGAGATATGAGGCCACTGGTTCTCATGCAGCCAGAGAGGTTGAAATCACACACAGGGCTATTGTTAGCCAAGTGGGAACTCAGCTGAGAGACCTATAGATTGGAGCAATTATGAGGGACGATTTCTTCTTGCTCAAGGAACATCTGGTAGTCGAGTTCAATGGAAGTGCGTGAGGCATTGTGTTCTCACACCACTCACTGTTTGGTGTAGTAATCGTAGACCGCCCTTTATCATTTTCTATCCATGGGGATGATGTTAAATACATCCGGAGCCAGATGATTGTACATATGAAGCTTTCAGAGATCCACCTTATAATGATAGCCAGCCGGTGCAAGTAGTGACAACTCTTTAATCACCGCTGCATGCAGCAACCTCTTCATGCTGTGCAGTCCTCCCACGTACATGTTTTCTCTTTTGCCTGTAAATTTATTATTTCTGTGTATTAGGTAGTAACCAGTGTAGCTTGGACCCAGATGTTCTGAATATTGTTTAAAGTGGTAATATTGTATTCTAATTTGAGTAAAATCTTTTTAATTAGAATTGTCACTTTGATTTACAGAAAGCATCAAATGCGGGGGACATAATAATTCTGTGTTGCATTGCAGCTAGTTCAGCAGGGAGTGTCAGTGATGGCTTAGCTGAATGTGGGAATGGCTGCATTAAAGTCATTTTTGAAGCACACCTTCAGGTTTGCACCAATCTTGTCAAAGATAAAAATAATATTACTGCTTCTAATGGTGTCTCAGTGAGTGACTCTCAATGGTCGCGTAAGAGAGACCAGTGGTGTTTGCTGCAAAAAATGCTCAAATGTATGAATGAATGTAAAGCCTTCACCACGTGTCAACACGGGGAGGACTTGTCTCCTCACCTCCAAAAGCCTTCATCTTCCAGAGGCACACCTTACCCTACCTTCCTGTGGTGGCTCCTTCTGCTTGATGGAACCTCATATATGAGGCAGGGTCGATTTCCCAGGTGTGTACTAAAACCATAAGACGTGTGTAATGTGGCGCCGAGTCAGAGAGCGCTAGGACCGCCTCGGACAAGGAGGCGTGGATGGGGCGGGACTAAGGAGGGGTCAGGGAGATGCCCGCCAAAGGAAGTTAGTTAGAGGTAGGCAAGTGGCGAAACAAGTCGCCCGTAATAAAGATCTAGTGAAACCTCCACATGTGTCTGCGTCGTACCTCTGCCGACACTACAACGTGTTTCAGATTACTGATAGCAGACTACAAATCTAATTCTGTGGTTCCTACAGCCTTATGTCCATGTGGCCAGAGCTGCCGACTATGGAACCAGGTTCGAGTCTTGACGTCGGCTCAACATCCTTTGATTCTGGGCAAACCACGTAATCTCTGTGTGCCTATCAAAAAATATGTATGTTAAGCACCCCAGTACCTTCCTTCGGTTCGAGTTCTATGTAAAATTGCAAAAACAAAGAAAGAAAGAAAAAGTACCTCACTGAGCCATATGGAATAAAGACAGTGTGAGTTATCCCTGAAGGGAGGTAAGGCTCCCATACTCTCATCCAAGTTTTTACCATCATCACCCATGAGATGAGCTGTGTGTGACAACCAACAACTTGTAAGCACAGTAACTTACAGAATGAGAGGACACATGTTTTAAGTGTATAGCCAGAAAATTTGAGTTGCAGTACAGAACCAGGACATTTTAAAGACCGAATTTAATTAGTGTAGTTTCCTATTTGTAAAAAGCATTTAACGCAGCATCCAGTCCGTCTCCATTGTGTATAGTGTTAGTATAGAAATCTGAGAATTTATTGTATGTCACTAAGTTGGCTTGTGCTTTGGATTTGTTTGCCCAGGACTGAGTGTCTTTTTCTCCTACATTGTATGGTCGCCTGATCCTGGTTATTCTTGGATGGGTGGGTGGGTGGTTTGCTTTTTCTGTGCCTCTCAGATTTGTTCCCTGACTGTCCTTGACTATTGCTTTGGTTGTGCTGGAATTTCTTTGGTTTTATGCGCTGGGCAAGACTGCTCACCACATTGGGTGTCCACTCAGGTTTTCCATCTATACCTGGGTTACAGTCTCAGATGTTTTCGCTTCCCTGTTTGCCTCATGGCTGTCTTCACTTCTGTGTACTGAGGGTAGGCCTGGCTCTCCCAACACCTTTGGTACCTGCATTGCTGTGGGATTGTCCAATCTTTGCCAGAGGGTTTGTTGTGTCGGCCTTTGGATCTAGAGATCTAGGGTGTTTTGGCACTACTTACACTTCTGACAGTCTCATGGTCATTTATTCTAACAGGCTCTGCTTCTTACTCTTTTCAGGGCTGCCCTTTCGATTTTTGAGTTAATGGATTTAGGCTCTTTTCATTTGTGCCTCTGCTCTGGTTCCCGATATCACGTGAGAATGTGGTGCTCCCTACTTAGTTGATTTTATGTCTGGGGTCAGGTGCAAACTGAAACCATAAACAGAACACAATATCCCACACGACCTGTATTCCTTCTATTTTGGCTCAAAGTGCTTTATGGTCTGACCAAAAACAAATTCTAACAATTTATGAGTGAAACTTTTACATAATTTGTATTTACTTTTTATTTTTCATGAATGCATATTTCGATACTTTCACATCACATATCCACAATATTGTTCACAATAAGTAAAAACCTTCTATTCTTTACTTTTTTCCTTCAAGTATCAAAGACATTTTTACAAAGCTCAAAGCCATATTTGTGTATTTCCCATAAAAACCTTTTGCAATGTACCGTGTTACAACATTGCTACATACATGATTATTGTCTCCCCAGTCATCAATCCACTCCCTTATTCCCAGAACACATCCTCTAGCATACACCACTCATACCAATCCCAGCCACACCCCACATACACCAAGGATTACAAAGGGAAAGGATCTTCTGTTTCAGCTGTTGTGGGTTGGAATCACTCCTGCTCTTGTTCCCTCCAGGCCTCACTCGCTGATGCCAGGGTCTCGGTCATGGTTGCCCTGATGGTGAGGTGATGTGTTTGGTATATTATGGTTTGTTGACACCTAATTGTGGCTGGTTTGATTTCATAGTGTGTCAGTTTCGGATGTGCTCTAGGGCTGTCCTTTTCATTTGGAAGCCTGGGTAGATCCACACTGTAATTAATGGAACAAAAAAGTAACGAGGAGTAGGTAATATCTAGATTACATCTGGTAACTCGCTTGCACTATCTCTTCTGCTACCCGCTACATGTATTTGTTGTGGTGGAGTGCATGGTGCTTGCTGATGTTGCAGGATGTGCCTGGGTAGGTCATCCCCTTCCACCAACCACCAGGACAGGAGGTTCTAACAGGGGAGGCCCTTCAAGCAGGAAAGAAAGTTTAGAAAAGCTGAAGCCAGGGCTTTGTAAGGGTTCTCGGGAGGCCCAATGCCTCATACTTAATGAACGTAACGAAGAAGAGACAGTGTAATGGATAATACTGCTTGCAATTTAGGCATTAACAACTGTGAGGGACGTGAAGCGGTGTCCTATGGGTGGAGGACATGTAACAAGACAAATCTGTAACATCAAAAGCCCAGCTTTAGAAGATGCTTATGTCAGACATTCTGCTTTAGAACTGCACAAGTCCTCTTTCCTTTCTTCCTTCCCTCTAGCCTGCTTTCCCCACCAATCTTTTTGTTGTTGTACATGAACTCACATAGTTCATATCGTAATACCTTACTACCATGCATTGATATTTTGTGTCTGTATGTCTATTATGTAGCTCTAAAACTCAATAAAATCCTTACAACACAAAAAAGAACTGCAGACGTACATTTTAACTGGGATTGATGAGGTAGTTTTGATGCACACAGTCTCCTCTGATGATGAAACTGCATGATTTTGTTGTTAAAAACCAATTAGCGTATAGTGAGATTTAATTGGGGCCAAAACCAAATTTTAAACGTTTGGAAGTCAGATGTAGCACTAGGTGTCTAGAGTTTGATACTAGAAATGCTTTTACTTTCCTAACAATAAATTATTTCTTTTATGAAATTAGACATAAAAACTGTAAGTAACCTATTTTAAGGAATGTTTAATTAATGTTTTGATTAATGTTAATACCAAAGACCCTAACCCCCTCTTTTTGTTTCTTAATGTGTTGTCTGGTAGGGAGGGATAATTCTGTTTATGCTTTCCATAAAGATCAATACAAGAATGTTTCTTTGTTTATATTTTACTGTTGCAAACTATTCTTACTGTTCCATAATGTAGAGGTGTTCTATTTTACATGAACCGTAGGAGGTTTATGGGGAACAGAGGTACACCGGCCCAGCCACAGAAGGAGAAGGATTCTCAATAGAGAATAAAGAGTGTAAAGCTTCATGGCCCGTATTCGGGCCCCAGTATACTCTCCCCAAGTGTCTTGTTGACGCTCTAAATTGTAACGATATATTGCCTCTTAGTTTGTACATTCAGGTTAAGGAACAGTTGACTGGATTTGACATGCTGTTCTGGTCGGGAGTCTGTGCAACCTTTGAAATATGACAGTGAGTGGAACCTGGAAATGGACATGAAATAAATGCAAAATAAGTGAAGTTACAGAAATCTGAGTTACTAGTTTTTCGACAATCAAATTTGTGTCTTGTTGCAGTTTCTTTTGACGTTCATGTGCCTCTGTATTGTATTAGCTTCAATAAATCCAGTACTGCATATAAATTACTCCATTCTTTGTGTAGACGCTCCATCTCAGCTTCCAAGTCTACTCTATAAATACAGGTATCTACATTCTAAGAATGATCTCATCAATGATAGGTGACATCTACTTTGAATGAAGACACAAAAGTCCCATCAAAATGTACTGCCATCCCCTGCCTTTTCACCTAACATGATACTTTTTAAAGGTGATGTCACAATGGGTCTCAAAATCATCATCAAACATAGGTACATTTTGGAATTCCTGTTGATTGTTAGCCATGCAGGACTGGCTAAAAACAATAGCCCTTTCCACCTGGAATCTAAGACACTTGCAGTTCAGGTTAGCACTTGGAAGCAAGCAAAAGGGTTATTGTCTCGGCAGGAGGGGGATGGGTGTTGGGAAGACTGGCAACGGCATGGAGAAGTTATCCATGGAATTCATTGGGTTGTCAAATAGAGTACCCCCTTAACAACTGCCTGCTCAAAGTAACCTAGCATGCAACTGACAAATAGACATAAAACATTCCATGTCCCAGTGTACATTGTATCTATATTCTACTATGCTCTGATGGCTTGGCATTGGAAGCACTCCAGGAAGGTACTCTTGTTTGCAGCCCAGATTCATTCAGTGGATTTGATGCTTGTGTTGGGTATGCATGGAGAAGACCTGAACCCGGCGGAAGCTGTATATGCCTGCCCCACCCAACCTTAGGATCTTTAAAATGCATGTCACGCCAGATAATCTTATTGTTATTAGAAATGTGCTGTCCCTGTACTGGGGACACTGGGTGCGATCGAGGATCCGTGACGTGTTTAGGGTCTAATCGCTGTTTGCAGTTGTAGGCGTGCCCTTGATTACAGTAGCTGCATAGGTTGGACGTGGCAGCTGTTGCTGGGTGAATCATGAGTGACTATGTACGTGCCCTGGCACAATGCCTTATTCATCTTCCCTGCATTGTGTCTGCACAGGGGAAAGAGTGGCAGAACTGTAAGTAAGCTGCACCATTTCCATGTCCACACACAATCACGTCCCTCTGTGGGCCCTGGTGAGGGAAACAGGATTTATTTATTTATTTATTTATTTATTTATTTAGAAGTTTATAAAGCGCACAGCTACCCCCGACGGGGGTGTCCCGGCGCTGACAACAAGAGAAATGAGAACGTCAGGGAAGGTGGAGACTGAGAAAAGCATGTGATTAAAGGCAAGAGAAGAACCAGGTCTTCAATTTCCTACGGAATATGGGTTCAGAAGACAAGAATCTGAGTTCCAATGGCAATCGATTCCAGAGCTTGGAGGTGGCTACGGCAAAGGCTCTGCCGCCAATACGTGTCAGACGGAATCGGGGGCAGAACATCAGGCGAAGATGGTTGGATCTGAGATTCCGGGAACTCTGGGAGAACCTCAGTCTGTGCCTTAAATATGCAGGGCCTCGACCATTAAGAGCTCTGAAGGCAAGAACAAGGGCTTTGAATTGAATTCGATATCTCACAGGCAACCAATGCAGCTTCGTCAGATAAGGTGAAATAGAATGGCGGTATGGGGTATTACAAATGAGCCTAGCCGCCGAGTTCTGTACTAGCTGTAAGCGGTTGATGAGATATGCAGGAGCCCCCATAAACAGACTGTTCGAGTAGTCCAGATGGGAAGTTATTAGAGCATGGACTACTGTTTTTCGGGACTCAAGAGGTAAGAAAGGAATGATTTTTTTAATCATTCTGAGTTTTCCGAAGCAGGAGGATACTACTTTATTGATTTGAGTTTTACAAGAAAGTGCTGTATCGAAGTGAAAACCCAAGTTGCGGGCAGCGTGAACTGGCGTAGGTGGAGGATTCAATTCAGAGGGCCACCAGGTGTTTGGAGGAATGGCAGCTTTTTGATTGAAAAAGAGGACCTCCGTTTTGTCTGCGTTTAGCTTTAGGTTATTAATAGACATCCAGGAGGCAATATTAGCTAGGCATTGGCGAAAATTAGCAAAAGAGCTGTCAGAGTGGTCCTTAAATGAGAACACAAGCTGCGTATCATCGGCGTAAAAGATCACTCTGACGCCCCAAGATTCGATCAGCTTTGCCAATGGCCTGAGATACACATTGAATAAAAGGGGGCTCAGGGCAGATCCTTGCGGCACCCCCCAAAGTAGTGGTTTCTGCATGGAAATAAAGGACCCTAGGGCAACCTGTTGGAATCTGCCCGACAAAAATGATTTCACCCAAGTCAAAGGGGTACCTCCTATGCCCACTTCCCGAAGACGATCAAGCAAAATGGCATGAGAGATGGTATCGAATGCTGCGGATAGGTCGAGGAGAACCAGCATGGCCTCCTCTCCTCTATCCACACATTCGCGAATTGATTCCGTTGCTTCAAGTAGGGCTGACTCAGTACTAAAATTTGGCCTGAATCCAGACTGGGTATCATAGAGCAGATTGTTTGTTTCTAGATATTCAGAAAGTTGCTCATGTACCGCCTTCTCTAGTACTTTTGCTGGTTTAGGGAGAAGTGAGATGGGTCGGTAATTGCCGAAACATGAAGGGTCAGCACCCGTTTTTTTTAGGATAGGTAACAGCATCGCGTATTTCCACGAGGAGGGAAAAATGCCTGATTGCAGGGAAGAATTCCAAATGACTAGCAAAGATTTAATTATAAGCGGGGCAATTTCATTCAGAATCCGTGCCGGGGCCGGGTCAAGCGGGGATCCAGATTTGCATTTAAGGAACAGAGACAAGGCTTTATCTTCTGACAAAGGTTTGAAAGAAGTAAATATTTCTACACACGCGGTGTCAAGCACATTGTTTGGAATAGATTGTATGGGGAACTGTTGAATAGTTGCTGTAATGTTCATGATTTTTTCATGAAAGAAATCTGACAGGCCATCGCTGAGTGACTGGCTAGGAATGACCGGAGCTGCCAAAACAGAGGGGTTTGCAAACTCCTTAACAATATCAAAGATGGCCTTGGTGGAGTTTTCAGCACTTTTGATTTTATCCGCATAGTACTGTTGCATGACTGTGCGTTTAAGTTTGTGAAACTCTTTGAGAGCGGATCTGTAGAGGTGTTTGGATTCTAGGTCGTAAAATCGACGCCAAGCGCGTTCCAATTTTTTACATTTACTTCTGCTATCACGTAGAAGCGTTGAAAACCAGGGGGCTGAGGGTTTAGAACGACGGGAAGAAAGAATCTGCATCGGGGCAATTTGTTCGATGGCGGCAGTAAGATCTTTGTTAAACATAGATGCCATTGCATTGAGATCATCCACAAGGGGATCAGAACTGCTCCTAAACAAATGTTCCAGGGTTAGACTGGTAACTTTATGCCATTTTCTGCCCTGATCTCTGATGGTAGGGTGCAGCTTAGGTGGATTAAAGCTGAATATTTCAAACGGAATCAGGTAATGGTCAGACCAAGTGAGGGGCATAGGTGTAAACACATTAAGATCAACCCAACTGGAGAAAATTAGATCAAGAGTATGTCCTGCCGAATGAGTGGGGCCTGTAACTTTTTGAGGAAGATTCAATCCTTGCATAGATTCTAAGAGGTTTATAGCGCGTGTACAATCAAGTACATCAACATGGTGATTGAAATCACCTAGTACCGTAAAATGTGGGTGTTTGAGAGAGAGGTCTGCAATGGATGCCAGGAGTGAAGACATTGCAGGCTGGGCAGTGTTAGGAGGACAGTATGCAAGAACGCCGGAAAAAATGGACGTAGAGACATCTAGAATAGAAAAATAGAGAGCCTCTATGGGTCCTAGATTGGGAATTTTCCTAGAGGTGATAGTTAAGTTATCCCGTAGAATAACAGCAATTCCACCACCAGTCTTGCCTCCCTCACGGCTAATACCCGTTAGGCGATAGCTAGGGGGCAAGGCCAGAGCAATGTCTGGATTGGAAGAGTCCTTGATCCATGTTTCAGTAAGAAAGAGTAAATCCCAAGACATCTCAGAGAGTAGGAGCCATATGTCACTTGAGTGGCACGGTAGCGAGCGACAATTCACTAAGCCGGCCTTGTAACAACGTGATAAAGTAGGAAGAGTGAGTGTGGGGGATTTATTACTTAAAAGAGAGAAGATACAATGCTTACATTTAAACTGAGGACGGGAGAGCAAGCCCAAGTTGCACCGTACCTGGGGGATGCACCCATTCTTATTCCAGGCCATAAGCTGTGATCTAGACCAGGTTAACCTTTGGGTAGAGTGGACACCGGCAGCATGCAAGGCCCCAGGCCCGGAGCTGGCGCGGACGGGCGCAGACGGGCTTGCCTTTGGCGAGCCTTCGGCGCGCCGCCGGCGCGCCCGCTGCGCCCGTCCGCTGCGCCTCCTCCAACATGGAACCATTTTATGCCTGTGTGGCGGGAGTGGCCGAGCACTAGACCGCTCGCGAGCACCTCGCTTCACCCAAGATGGCGCCTAAAGTCGGCTGCCCCCGTGATCAGCTACCGTGGAAGAGGAATCATAAAAATGAGGACAATGGATTCCCAGCACGAGCGAAGCAAGCAAGTAAGCTTTACAGAGTAAGGAACGATTTTTAACTATTTAAAAACAAACACAAACAGCTTAAAATCAATAGGGTGCAAGTGCAAATATAATTGAAAGCGCGTCACAAACACTACATACACTACTAAAAGGGTCCCGGCTTCCGCCTCAAGACCTTCCCATTAATCTGTATGTTGAGGAGTGAGGGAGCTTTTTTCGGGGTTTTTATGCCTGTGTGGCGGGAGTGGCCGAGCACTAGACCGCTCGCGAGCACCTCGCTTCACCCAAGATGGCGCCTAAAGTCGGCTGCCCCCGTGATCAGCTACCGTGGAAGAGGAATCATAAAAATGAGGACAATGGATTCCCAGCACGAGCGAAGCAAGCAAGTAAGCTTTACAGAGTAAGGAACGATTTTTAACTATTTAAAAACAAACACAAACAGCTTAAAATCAATAGGGTGCAAGTGCAAATATAATTGAAAGCGCGTCACAAACACTACATACACTACTAAAAGGGTCCCGGCTTCCGCCTCAAGACCTTCCCATTAATCTGTATGTTGAGGAGTGAGGGAGCTTTTTTCGGGGTTTTTATGCCTGTGTGGCGGGAGTGGCCGAGCACTAGACCGCTCGCGAGCACCTCGCTTCACCCAAGATGGCGCCTAAAGTCGGCTGCCCCCGTGATCAGCTACCGTGGAAGAGGAATCATAAAAATGAGGACAATGGATTCCCAGCACGAGCGAAGCAAGCAAGTAAGCTTTACAGAGTAAGGAACGATTTTTAACTATTTAAAAACAAACACAAACAGCTTAAAATCAATAGGGTGCAAGTGCAAATATAATTGAAAGCGCGTCACAAACACTACATACACTACTAAAAGGGTCCCGGCTTCCGCCTCAAGACCTTCCCATTAATCTGTATGTTGAGGAGTGAGGGAGCTTTTTTCGGGGTTTTTATGCCTGTGTGGCGGGAGTGGCCGAGCACTAGACCGCTCGCGAGCACCTCGCTTCACCCAAGATGGCGCCTAAAGTCGGCTGCCCCCGTGATCAGCTACCGTGGAAGAGGAATCATAAAAATGAGGACAATGGATTCCCAGCACGAGCGAAGCAAGCAAGTAAGCTTTACAGAGTAAGGAACGATTTTTAACTATTTAAAAACAAACACAAACAGCTTAAAATCAATAGGGTGCAAGTGCAAATATAATTGAAAGCGCGTCACAAACACTACATACACTACTAAAAGGGTCCCGGCTTCCGCCTCAAGACCTTCCCATTAATCTGTATGTTGAGGAGTGAGGGAGCTTTTTTCGGGGTTTTTATGCCTGTGTGGCGGGAGTGGCCGAGCACTAGACCGCTCGCGAGCACCTCGCTTCACCCAAGATGGCGCCTAAAGTCGGCTGCCCCCGTGATCAGCTACCGTGGAAGAGGAATCATAAAAATGAGGACAATGGATTCCCAGCACGAGCGAAGCAAGCAAGTAAGCTTTACAGAGTAAGGAACGATTTTTAACTATTTAAAAACAAACACAAACAGCTTAAAATCAATAGGGTGCAAGTGCAAATATAATTGAAAGCGCGTCACAAACACTACATACACTACTAAAAGGGTCCCGGCTTCCGCCTCAAGACCTTCCCATTAATCTGTATGTTGAGGAGTGAGGGAGCTTTTTTCGGGGTTTTTATGCCTGTGTGGCGGGAGTGGCCGAGCACTAGACCGCTCGCGAGCACCTCGCTTCACCCAAGATGGCGCCTAAAGTCGGCTGCCCCCGTGATCAGCTACCGTGGAAGAGGAATCATAAAAATGAGGACAATGGATTCCCAGCACGAGCGAAGCAAGCAAGTAAGCTTTACAGAGTAAGGAACGATTTTTAACTATTTAAAAACAAACACAAACAGCTTAAAATCAATAGGGTGCAAGTGCAAATATAATTGAAAGCGCGTCACAAACACTACATACACTACTAAAAGGGTCCCGGCTTCCGCCTCAAGACCTTCCCATTAATCTGTATGTTGAGGAGTGAGGGAGCTTTTTTCGGGGTTTTTATGCCTGTGTGGCGGGAGTGGCCGAGCACTAGACCGCTCGCGAGCACCTCGCTTCACCCAAGATGGCGCCTAAAGTCGGCTGCCCCCGTGATCAGCTACCGTGGAAGAGGAATCATAAAAATGAGGACAATGGATTCCCAGCACGAGCGAAGCAAGCAAGTAAGCTTTACAGAGTAAGGAACGATTTTTAACTATTTAAAAACAAACACAAACAGCTTAAAATCAATAATTGCTGTAGCAGCGCTCATCTTCTCTTATAAGACCCTTAAACGACCACATCTTGTGCTGTTTCAAACAAGACCAGCAAAGTGAGTTAGCCGCACTAGTGGGCATATTTACAAGCCCCTTGCGCCACCAGAGCGTCACTTTTTTTGACGCTCTGGTGGCGCAGTGTGTTCTCCCATATTTTCAAGGCCACGCAAAGCCACAGTGTGTGGCTTTTTATGGCCTTGTAATTATGGCCCCCTTTCACACATTACATGGGTATTGCTGTGGGTGTTCCCACTCAACACCCCTGGATTCTGACGCATTCCCAGATTTACAAGGTTTTGTAAACCTGAGAATGCGTCAAATTCCAGCACCTCCCCAGGGGAGGCATAAAAGTGGCGCTTAGAGAAATACCTTTTATTTCTCTTTGGTTTTTCCTCTTTTTATGTGTGCTGCATCTGCAGCACACATAGAAGGAGGAAAACACCATCAATGATAGTTTTGTGCAGGAAGATGTCTCTTCCTGTTCAAAAACAATCATCTTTGCAACACAGGCACCCTTGCACCATGGTGAAAGAGTGCATATATTGACGCTAGGCAGCCAGTTGTTCACCAGTACAGAGGAAAGTACAGGGATGCATCGTATTGCTGTGAGTACAACGCATCCCTGCACTTCACTAATGACTCTGCTCGGTGCTGCAAGATGGCTTGCGCTGCATAATTTTCTAGTAAATATGCCCCAAGCTTTCTTTACAGGGCATTAAATGATACTGGGCACGTACCTATACGTACCGAAAGTCTCACTCCCGAAGAGAGTAGGGCGAGATATAACAAGACAATTATGATTAATCGCAGTGCTTCAAATTTGAAACTAATTAAAAGTTTTGAGGAAGACCCAGAAGAGTATTTTATGATAGGATGGGGCAGAAGGATGGCGCAGGTGCGGAGTATTAGAATCATGCCGTGCAAAATAGAGAGGGAGACAGCAATAACGTAAGCAACAATAATGCTCATGTGCACGTGTGAATTATTGCTTTTATTATGCTTGGCTTCCACAGGAACCTATATTGTTTACACCAGATTATAAATTTGGTAACTCAGTGCTATAACGTAGTAACAGTTGATAACAAAACTCGTTATCGACTATTGATGTCATAAAGTCCGATCAGTGCAAACAAAAAGAGATAATGGACTGAGCGCTGAAACTTTCTAGTGCAGGCCCTGGGGGACCCCATTCCCCAGGGCCTTCACCCTTATTTTTTTTGTTGAAAAATATTAATTTGGCCCTCCCAAGGCCTTAATCGGCCCCGGGGACCCCAACCCCTGGGTCATGGTCTTATTTTTTTTTTATTCTTTAGGAGGGGGCTGTGTTGCCCCCCTCCTCAGGCCACCTATGGCCCCGGGGACCCCATCCCCCGGGGCCGGCCTTTGTTTTTTATTATTTTTTTGAAAAATATATTTATAGAAACACCTAGGACATGCTGGACAAACCGTATGTACCTATCACCATGACGATTTGCGTGATATTCATTAAAAGGCGACTATGCATTGAATGAATCCACATGGAATGTCTTTACACCGCTAGTGAAGCTCTGACGTGTCTGACGCCCTACTGTGCCTAATCCCGGCACCCCCGCCAGTGGGTACTCTCCAAGTAGACACCCTTGTCGTTTATTTATACAAACATGGGTAGCTATTGACGGGCACATTTAATATACACGCACACCGAGCCATTCAAAGGGGATTCGACAAAAATTCGACCAATCTATGCAAGAAACCCCCCTCACGGTTAATAAAACACACATCCACCGCCGGATGTATAATACTTTTTATTTTACTCTCTGAAAAGGAGACAAACCTCACTTGAGAGTCACAGCGTGCTCCTGGCTGAGCCCAATGCTGTGTTACACCCACCAGTGCCCGCCGAGTGCCTCACACCTCTGTGTTGTATTCCACCAGCTAGTGCGTATGCTATGACACTCTCTAGCCCATGTGCACTGTAACACCACCCCGTGAATATGTCATGCCACACTTGCCTTCGCACGGGTTATATTGCCCCATCTAACGTGCCTTCCTCGATGCCTATGTTATAACGCACAGCGCTATGCCTTACATATTACAATCTGGGATCCATATCTTTGCCACAGTGCATATGCAACGTTACACTCCCCAGCACATATTTTATATTACAACTTTAGAGACTAGTTAGGTTACACAACACTGCCCTGTGCATATTACACTCCAAGGCGCATATCGCATAGCACGCGCTAGTGCCTGTGCTATCTCGCGCTCTCCAATGAATCTGTCATTGCGCACAATGTAGTGCATATTATATTTCACGCCCCCGTTCATCTTATATCACACTTTTTGGTGCATAGTTTATACCATATACTATATCTAGTTTTCATTTTCAATCGTGCTCTCAGGACTATGTTCTATATAACACTGTGTCCACCTACCCTTTTCATGGGCATTACATTTTGCGATGGGGGGTGGAGGGTCAGGGGGTGTTTCTGCCAAGTGAGCCCGGAGTCACAGTCACAAACGTCCTCTTCTTCCTGAATAAAAGTGAGATTATGCTGCATACTTGTTCATATTTTAACTAGTTCACACAGACACACATTTTAAAAACAATAAAATTCCTAATAACCACCTTCTCTGAACAGTTAGCTTGCTGTCCCATCCACCTCCTCCCTATTCTCTGTTGTCGGAATCCATGGACTAGCCATGCATGATCTGATGTGCTGCCACTGCCCTCCATTTAGCATGATGTACCAGTCCACTCCTACTGCCCTCAATTGCTCAATTCTATGGCCCATCATTGATCTCCTGCTTAGCCTCTGTGCTTAGCTTGCTGCCCCTATTCTCCTTCCCCCTGCCCTCCGATGTATTTGTGCATGCCCCTGCTCCATCATTTTTGCCCACCATGTTACATGGACCTGCCACTCCTATCTACTCTGAGTGTTCTGTTGAGCTGCCACTCCCCTCCCACCTACCTAGCATTGCCACATGACTGTAACCTGTCCCTGCCACCACCACCCTGCCTGTCCACATGCCATGCCCCTATCCCCTTCCTCCTGTCCTCCATGGTCCATTTTACTGCCACACCCTTCTGCCCTCCCTGGTCTGTTGTGCTGCAACTGCTCCTTCTGCCTGCCCCGCGCGGTCTGTTGTAAGGCCCCTTCCCCTGAACTCTCTTGTCTGTGCCCAGGTCCTGACCCTCCCTTCTATCCTCCATGGTCCTTTGTGCATGCCCCTGCACCCTCCTTTTTGCCCATCATAGCCATTGTGCTGCCACTAACCCTCCCGCTTGCCATGCATGGTCTTCTGTGCTGCCATGGCCCCTCCCACATTCCCTGTGTGGTCAGCTAGCTGCCCCTGACCCCCTCCCACCTTCCCTCCATGGTCTGTGTGTATGCCACCATAGTCTCATTGTTGCTCTCCATGGTGTGTCTTGCTTCTAGTGCCCATCCTGCCTGACCTCCATGGTCATCTTGCTACTCCTGCCCTGCCCCCTTGCCCCCAGCCCTCTGTTTCCATGTGCAGATCCCTATTCCCACCCTCCTGGCTTGTCTGTTCCATTGTAATGCCCCTGATCCGTCCCTCCTGCCCTTTATGGTCTGTTATGCTGCAGCTTTCTCTCCTGTCTGTCCATTATGGTCAGCTAGCTACCATTGCCTCTTTCCCCTCTGTTCTCTGTTGTCCATGTGCATGGTCCTGTCCCCTTCCTATTGCTTTCTATGGATTGTTGTGCTGCACTCCCGTCCCGCATGCGCTGTGTGGTGTATTGTGCTGCTGCAAACCCTGATGCCTGCCCTGTAGGGTCAGTTTGGTGCACCTCTCCATGTCCCTCCTGTCCTCTGTTATCCGAGTCCATGTCCCTACCCCAATTCCTCCTGCCTACCATGATCCAATGTACCATACTTGCGAACATTTTGAACTTGGTAAGAGGGAGATTTCGAAAAAAAACTGGGGTATTGATTTTCCCCTTTGAGTTACATTGAAAAAGAGGAGATTGTAGACAGGAGACAGATCAAATAAAGCCCATTTGAGCTTAAAAACATTGGACGTTTCCTGGCTGAAACGGGTCTGTTGGCATGTATGCTTGTACTACCACTGCCTCTTCCTTCTGCCCACAATGGTCTATTATATTGCCACAGCCTCTCTTGCCAGTCCTGTATTGTTGGTTTGTTGCCCCTGCCCCCCTTTCCACTGCCCTCCATAGTCTGTTGTGCTGCCACTGCCCTTCCTGCCTGCCCAGTGTGGTCAAATTGTTGCCTCTGCACTCTCCTACCTGCCTTCAATTTTCAGAGTCCGTGCCACTGACCTCTGCCTCTCAACAGTATCCCAATGAACAACTAGATTGCTAACATTCTAAATTTATTACAAAAGTGTGGAACGCCTGACGTCATCTTAATGTAATCAAAACTGTAATACCTAGAGTATTTCCTTTAGAAATTACATATATGAGAGGGTCTTATTTGCATCAAAAGTATGGTTAATGCTCTAAAAAACTAAAATGAGGACATATTTTCTGAGTTTTCAAATAGCGACAAAGAACTTTTAAATTATTTGTAATCTTTATGTTTTTTTATCCAGTTGACCACTTGATTAAATGTTGCACCTAGGGAAGAGGACGTGGTGTTACTTCCAGAGCTGCAGACTTTGCAACTGGGGAACCAGGTTGGAGTTTCTGCTTCAGCTCAACATTCTGTGATTCTGGTCAAATCACTTAATATCCCCATGTCTACAACCAAAATGAATTTGATCTTGTGTGATGTAACCAATGCTCATGTAAAGCACTCCAATACCTGACAAGTCTGCATTATATAAAAACTGCAAATACACAAAAAATAAGTGTTTTGCACACTTCTGTCATTGGGCTACATGTGGGCTACATCTGGGTGATATTTGTGCTGCATTTGGGCTCTTTTGTCTCTGGTGGCCATCTTGGGAGATTTATTTGTTATGAAGTTTCCTAATTTTCTCATTTACTGCAGTCTCCTCAGTAGGAAATGCTTTCAGTTTTGTACTTTGATTCCATCAAGAAGGTATTCAGATTTGTCACACATTTGCCATAAATTCTGAATGTTAGCACTCTAGTTGCTCATTAGATCACTGTAGTAAAGCTACTGCTCACCACCGAAGTCTGCTGCTGGTATTAAAAGTGCATATTTCAGTCTGCATATCAGAATATTTTAATGAAATAGAAGAGGATTTGAGAAGTCACTCAAAATGTGCCCTAATTTTTCTTTCTGCAGCACTAATCATAATTTCTATGGCAAAATGAACCTCCTCATTTTGTTCCTTTGTAAATTAAATGTTTTAAGTGTTACCACTTTATTCCATTCAAGATGGCTTCAGGTGTGCCATACTTTTGTCATAAGTAAGACTGTTAGCGCTCTAGTTGTTCGTTAGAACACTCTGGGACACACTGTCATTGGGCTATACTTGAGCTACATCTGGGTGATATTTGGGCTACATTTGGGCTCTTTTGTCTCTGGTGGCCATTTTGGGAGACTTATTTGTTATGATGTTTCCCAATTTCCTCATTTACTACAGTCTCCTCAGTAGGAAATACTTTCAGTTTTTTACTTTGATTCCATCAAGAAGGCATTCAGATGTGTCACACATTTGCCATAAATCCTGAATGTTAGCACTCTAGTTGCTCATTAGATCACTGTAGTAAAGCTACTGCTCACCAGCGAAGTCTGCTGCTGGTATTGAAAGTGCATGTTTCAGTCTGCATGTCAGATTTTTTTAATGAAATAGAAGAGGATTTGAGAAGTCACTCAAAATGTGCCCCAATTTTTCTTTCTGCAGCACTAATCATACTTTCTATGGCAAAATGAACCCCCTCATTTTGTTCCTTTGTAAATTAAATGTGTTAAGTGTTACCACTTTATTCCATTCAAGATGGCTTCAGGTGTGCCATACATTTGTCATAAGTAGGACTGTTAGCGCTCTAGTTGTTCTTTAGAACACTCTGGGAAGCTGCAGTAGGACACAAAGGAATCAACTGACAGTCTCTGCCCTTGTTGGATGTACATGTTTTACTGAGAATGTCAGACTTCATTCTCACATGACTGAAAAAGATAATGTGAATTTACAGAAAATATGCTCTCAGTTTAGCTTATAGATCACCTTCCAAACCTCTGTGGAAAAAGCATGAGAAAATAGTTTTCTCTCAAACATGATTCATGATATCACAGCAGAAGGCTTTTTCACATGGTAAAATCACCTTAGAACACACCACAATTCCTAAAATGAGTATGGTACCATCAACAAATGATTTATAATGTAACTAAAGTCTTAAAACCTTCTATTAACTGCAATGCTTTTTAATGAGGTGCTATCATGTATATTGGTCCCAAGATGGCTGCCAACACTTCTTGGATGAGGTGCTGACAGCCAATCAGATCTCACGATGAGATGTGTGGTTAGGCTCCGCCCAGATATATATGTGATTTTACTTTTGATTTTCTCAGCAACTACTGAACGGATTTACACCATTTAAGCAAAAGGCACGAGTCTGAACTGAGGACTACCTCTTTGCCAAATTTAGTGTAATTCCGTTCAGCACTTCGGGCTGTAGCTGCATCAACAGGTCCTATAGGAAAATGCATGGGGAAAACGCGTTTTGGGACCCCCCTTTTTTCTCGGCCCCCGCTTGACGAATCACCGTGAAATTTTCAGGATAGTAGTGGGCTAGAGCTGGCCAAAAGTTTGGAAAATTTCGCGAAGATTCATCAATCGACGCCAACGTTATTCCAAATAGCATGTTGCGGATTTCCTATGGAAAATAGGTCCTAACTATAACTACCTACTGGCGACTGCCAGTAGGTAATATATATTACCTACTGGCGGTCGCCAGTAGGTAGTTATAGTTAGGACCCTGTTTCCATAGGAAAACCGCAACATTCTATTTTGAATAACTTTGGCGCCGGTCGACGAATCCTCGCCAAATTTTCAAAATAGGTGGGGCGCTGCGCTCCGCTCCTACCCTGAAAGTCTCGGGGGGATTCGTCAAGCGGGGGCTGAGATAAAAGGGGGGTCCCAAAACGCGTTTTTCCCATGCATTTTTCCATAGGACCTTTAGACACAGCCACAGCCCGAACGGCTGAACAGAGTTCCTTGAAATTTGGCAGAGAGGTAGTCTACAGGTCAAGGAAGTGCCTTTTGTAGGTTTGGTGTAAATCTGTTCAGTAGATTCTGAGAAAATAGCCTTTAAATCAATATATATATCTGAGCCAGCTTACGGTGCGCTTACGGTGCGCTTACCGTACGCGTACGGTGACGTGCGCGAGCGCGATTCTGATTGGCTGTTCGATCTAAGTAAACATTCGAATCGGTCGAAACCAGGAAGCGGCGGCCGCCATTTTCTCTCTCGCACTCTGAGAGGGGCTGCAAAAACCAAGACAAAAAACATCTACAGGGGGAGTATATTCAGTTCTTAAACACCCAGCATCCATATATGTGTCCCCAAACAACCCCCAAGGCCAAAAAAACAAATAAATTTTTTGTCGAAAAATCGCCGATTACGCTTACCGTATGCGTACGGTAAAAAATTTATTAAAAAAAAAAAATATCCACACTTTCCCCACCCCGTGTGCAAATGATGCCCGTAGGGCACCATTTGTGCATGGCATATATAATTAAATGGAAAGTACAAATGAATAACGTTCACAACGAAGCGCATAATATGTCCCTCATGTGCGCACGGTGCGCGAAGCGCATCGTGCGTACATGGCCCATCCCGCGTTACCGCGTGACCACCGTGCATGCACGGCACTAAGTGCGTAAAGTGGGCGCGCGGTGCGCGAAGCGCACCGCGTGCTCACTGTGCGCGCACGGTGCTCGAACGGTGCGCGAACGGAACGAACTGCGTTAACTGGGCGCGCACGCCACGAATGGCGTAAAGTAACTTAGCATTTAAAAAACCGTACAAATTCACTGAAAAAACCATAGGTTTCACACACGTTATAGTTAGGAATTAGCATTTAAAAAACCTTGCAAATTCACTGAAAAAACCATAGGTTTCACACAAGTTATAGTTAGCTGTACATTTCACTCGTAAAAAACCAATGAAATTCCCCCGTTATAGTTAGTGCAGGCAACTATAACTCACGCGACCGCAATCCTCTGCTGATGCTAATACTGTATTTAGACACTTATTTGCCCATGTCTTCTTCCATTAAATTTTAGCTATACATATATTACAAATATTTTTTTTTCATAAAGACACATATGTCATCAGCAGAGGATTGCGGTCGCGTGAGTTATAGTTGCCTGCACTAACTATAACGGGGGAATTTCATTGGTTTTTTACGAGTGAAATGTACAGCTAACTATAACTTGTGTGAAACCTATGGTTTTTTCAGTGAATTTGCAAGGTTTTTTAAATGCTAATTCCTAACTATAACGTGTGTGAAACCTATGGTTTTTTCAGTGAATATATATATATATATATATATATATATTATCTACTGGCGGTCGCCAGTAGATAGTTATAGTTAGGACCGTGTTTCCATAGGAAATCCGCAACATTCTATTTGGAATAACTTTGGCGCCGGTTGACGAATCCTCGCGAAATTTTCAAAATAGGTGGGGCGCTCCGCTCCTACCCTGAAAGTCTCGGGGGGATTCATCAAGCTAGGGCTGAGACAAAAGGGGGGTCCCAAAACACGTTTTCCCCATGCAATTTTCCATAGGGACCTTTAGTCCAAGGTACAGCCCGAACGGCTGAACAGAATTACTTGAAATTTGGCAGAGAGGTAGTCCTCAGCTCAGGGAAATGCCTTTTGCAGGTCTGGTGTCAATCTGTTCAGTAGTTCCTGAGAAAATCAAAAGTAAAATCATATATATATGTGGGCGGAGCCTAACCACACATCTCATCCTGAGATCTGATTGGCTGTCAGCACTTCATCCAAGAAGTGTTGGCAGCCATCTTGGAACCAATATACATGATAGCACCTCATTAAAAAGCATTGCAGTTAATAGAAGGTTTTAAGACTTTAGTTACATTATAAATCATTTGTTGATGGTACCATACTCATTTTAGGAATTGTGGCATGTTCTAAGGTGATTTCACCATGTGAAAAAGCCTTCTGCTGGGATATCATGATTGAGAGAAAAATATTTTCTCATGCTTTTCCCACAGAGGTTTGGAAGGTGATCTATAAGCTAAACTGAGAGCTTATTTTCTGTAAATTCACATTATCTTTCTCAGTCATGTGAGAATGAAGTCTGACATTCTCAGTAAAACATGTACATCCAACAAGGGCAGAGACTGTCAGTTGATTCCTTTGTGTTCTACTGCAGCTTCCCAGAGTGTTCCAAAGAACAACTAGAGCGCTAACAGTCCTACTCATGATAAACGTATGGCACACCTGAAGCCATCTTGCTTGGATTAAAGTGGTAACTCTTAAAACATTTAATTTAAAAAGGAACAAAATGAGGGGGTTCATTTTGCCATAACAAGTATGATTAGTGCTGCAGAAAGAAAAACTAGGGCACATTTTGACTTCTGAAATCCTCTTTTATTTCATTCTGACATGCAGACTGAAACATGCACTTTCAATACCAGCAGCAGTTTTCCCTGGTGAGCAGTAGCTTTACTACAGTGATCTAATGAGCAAAAAGAGTGCTAACATTCTGAATTTATGGCAAATGTGTGACACATCTGAATGCCTTCTTGATGGAATCAAAGTAAAAAACTGAAAGTATTTCCTACTGAGGAGACTGCAGTAAATGAGAAAATTAGGAAACTTCATAACAAATAAGTCTCCCAAGATGGCCACCAGAGACAAAAGAGCCCAAATGTAGCCCAAATATCACCCAGATGTAGCCCAAGTATAGCCCAATGACAGAATGTCCCAGAGTGTTCTTAAAAACAACTAGAGCGTTTACCGTCTTCATTATGACAAAAGTATGGCACACCTGAAGCCATCTTGATTGGAATAAACTGGTAACACTTAAAACATTTAATTTAAAAAGGAACACAATGAGGGGGTTCATTTTGCCATAGAAATTATGATTAATGCTGAAGAAAGAAAATGAGGGCACATTTTGAGTGACTTCTCAAATCCTCTTCTAGTTCATTAAAAAATTCTGACATGCAGCCTGAAACATGCACTTTTAATACCAGGAGCAGACTTCCATGGTGAACAGTAGTTTTACTACAGTAATCTAATGAGCAACTAGAGTGCTAACTTTCAGAATTTATGGCAAATGTGTGACATATCTGAATACCTTCATGGTGGAATCAAAGTAAAAAACTGAAAGCATTTCCTACTGAGGAGACTGCAGTACATGAGGAAATTAGGAAACTTCATAACAAATAAATCTCCCAAGATGGCCACCGGAGACAAAAGAGCCCAAATGTAGCCCAAAATCACCCAGATGTAGCCCAAATATAGCCCAATGACAGAAGTGCGCAAAACACTTATTATTTTGTGTTTTTGCAGTGTTATATAGTGCAGACTTGTCAGGTATTTGAGTGCTTTACATGAGCATTGGTTACATCACACAAGAACAAATTCATTTTGGTTGTAGACATGGGGAGACTAAGTGATTTGACCAGAATCACAGAATGTCGAGCTGAAGCAGAAACTCCAACCTGGTTCCCCAGTTGTAAAGTCTGCAGTTCTGGAAGTAACACCACATCCTCTCCCCTAAGTGCAACATTTAATCAAGTGGTCAACTGGATTAAAAAACATAAAGATAACAAATAATTTAAAAGTGCTTTGTCGCTATTTGTTTTCTCAGAAAATATGTCCTTATTTTAGTCTTTTAGAGCACTAACCATAATTTTGATGCCAATAAGACCCTCTCATATATGTAATTTCTAAAGGAAATGCTCTAGGTATTACAGTTTTGATTACATCAAGATGACGTCAGGCGTTCCACACTTTTGTAATAAATATAGAATGTTAGCAATCTAGTTGTTCATTAGGATACTGTTGAGAGGCAGAGGCCAGGGGCACGGACTCTGAAAATTGAAGGCAGGTAGGAGGGTGCAAAGGCATCAATTTAACCACACTGAGCAGGCAGGAAGGGCAGTGGCAGCACAACAGACTATGGAGGGCAGTGGAAAGGGGGGCAGGGGCAACAAACCAACAATACAGGACTTGCAAGAGAGGCTGTGGCAATGTAATAGACCATTGTGGGCAGAAGGAAGAGGCAATGGTAGTACAACCATACATGCCAACAGACCCGATTCAGCCAGGAAACGTCCAATGTTTTTAAGCTCAAATGGGCTTTATTTGATCTGTCTCCTGTCTACAATCTCCTCTTTTTCAATGTAACTCAAAGGGGAAAATCAATACCCCAGTTTTTTTTCAAAATCTCCCTCTTACCAAGTTCAAAATGTTTGCAAGTATGGTACATTGGATCATGGAAGGAAATGGGGTAGGGACATGGAGAGGACAGGAGGGACATGGAGAGGTGCACCAAACTGACCCTGCAGGGCAGGCATCAGGGTTTGCAGCAGCACAATACACCACACAGGGCATGTGGGACGGGAGTGCAGCACAACAATCCATAGAAAGCAAGAGGGAGGGGATAGGACCATGCACATGGACAACAGAGAACAGAGGGGCAAGAGGCAATGGTAGCTAGCTGACCATAATGGACAGACGGGAGAGAAAGCTACCGCATAACAGACCATAAAGGGCAGGAGGGACTGATCAGGGGCATTACAATGGAACAGACAAGCCAGGAGGGAGGGAGTAGGGGTCTGCACATGTAAACTCCTGAGATGCTGCTCCTGCCCTGCCAAGGGGGCAGGGCAGGAGCAGCAAGATAGTCATGGAGGTCAGGCAGGATGGGCACCAGAAGCAAGACACACCATGAAGAGCAACAGTGAGACTGTGATGGCATACACACAGACCATGGAGGGAAGGTGGGAGGGGGTCAGGGGCAGCTAACTGACCACACAGGGAAGGTGGGAGGGGCCGTGGCAGCACAGAAGACCATGCATGGCAAGTGGGAGGGTTAGTGGCAGCACAATGGCTATGATGGGCAAGAAGGAGGGTGCAGGGGCATGCCCAAAGGACGATGAAGGATAGAAGGGAGGGTCAGGACCTGTGCACAGACAAAAAAGTTCAGGGGAAGGGGCCTCACAACAGACCGCACGGGGCAGGCAGGAGGAGCAGTTGCAGCACAACAGACCAGGGAGTGCAGAAGGGTGTGGCAGTACAATGGACCATGTAGGACAGGAGGAAGAGGGTAGGGGCATGGCATGTGGACAGGCAGGGTGGAGGTGGCAGGGACAGGTTACAGTCATCTGACAATGCTAGGCAGGTGGGAGGGGAGTTGCAGCTCAACAGAACACTCAGAGTAGATAGGAGTGGCAGGTCCATGGAACATGGTGGGCAAAAAGGATGGAGCAGGGGCATGCACAAAGACATCGGAGGGCAGGGGGAAGGAGAATAGGGGCAGCAAGCTAAGCACAGAGTTTAAGCAGGAGGTCAATGATGGGGCATAGAATTGGGCAATGGAGGGCAGGAGGAGGGGACTGGTACATCATACTAAATTGAGGGCAGTGGCAGCACATCAGACCATGCATGGCAGGAGGGAGGAGGCTAGTCCATGGATTCACACAACAGAGGATAGGGAGGAGGGGGATGGGGCAGCAAGCTAACTGTTCAGAGAAGGCGGGTATTAGGAACTTTATTGTTTTTAAAACGTGTGTCTGTGCAAACTACTTAAAATATGAACAAGTATGCAGCATAATCTCACTTTTATTCAGGAAGAAGAGGACGTTTGTGACTGTGACTCCGGGCTCACTTGGCAGAAACACCCCCTGACCCTCCACCCCCTATCGCAAAATGTAATGCCCATGAAAAGGGTAGGTGAACACAGTGTTATATAGAACATAGTCGTGAGAGCACGATTGAAAATGAAAACTAGATATAGTGTATGGTATAAACTATGCACCAAAAAGTGTGATACAAGATGAACCGGGCGTGAAATATAATATGCAATACATTGTGCGCAATGACAGATTAATTGGAGAGCGCGAGATAGCACAGGCACTAGCGCGTGCTATGCGATGTGCGCCTTGGAGTGTAATATGCACAGGGCAGTGTTATGTAACCTATCTAGTCTCTAAAGTTGTAATATAAAATATGTGCTGGGGAGTGTAACGTTGCATATTCACTGTGACAAAGATATGGATCTCAGATTGTAATATGTATGGCATAGCACTGTGCGTTATAACATAGGCATCGAGGAAGGCACGTTAGATGGGGCAATATAACCCGTGCGAAGACAAGTGTGGCATGACATATTCACGGGGTGGTGTTACAGTGCACATGGGCTAGAGAGTGTCATAGCATATGCACTAGCTGGTGGAATACAACACAGAGGTGTGTGGCACTCGGCAGGCAATGGTGGGTGTAACACAGCATTGGGCTCTGCCAGGAGCGAGCTGTGACTCTCAAGTGATGTTCGTCCCCTTTCCAGAGAGTAAAATAAAAAGTATTACACATCCAGCAGTGGATGTGTTTTTTATTAACCGTGAGGGGTGTTTCTTACATAGTTTTGGTCGAATTTTTGTCGAATCCCCTTTGAATGGCTTGGTGTGCATGTGTATTAAATGTGCCCGTCAATAGCTACCCATGTTTGTATAAATAAACGACAAGGGTGTCTACCGGGATTAGGCACGGTAGGGCATCAGACATGTCAGAGCTTCACTAGTGGTGTAAATACATTCCACGTGGATTCATTGTATGCATAGTCGCCTTTTAATGAATATCACTCAAATCGTCATGGTGATAGGTACGTACGGTTTGTCCAGCATGTCCTAGGTGTGTCTATAAATATATATTTTTTAAAAATAATAAAAAACAGTGGCCGGCCCTGGGGATTGAGGTCCAAAAAATATAATTAGGAGACAGGCCCTGGGGGATGGGGTCATCAGGGCCAATAAATTAGAATAAGAAGGGGAACCACACAGCCCCCCTTCTTAAAAAATTTAAATAAATAAAAGACTGGCCACGCCCCCTCCTTGCAGCACTCTGCAAACGCGCCCCCTGGCGAGTTGTAGGTTGGGGAATTAATTCCTCTTCTATACTGAGGGTCCCCGAGGGCCAACTAGCCCAACAGGCATCTCCAGTATGCGCCAGGGAGCTGCGCTGCAGACAGGTGTTCTGAGGCCAAGCCCCTTTTTACACCTCTCTGCAACGCAGCTCTGTGGCGCTTACTGGAGGTACCTAGTGGTCTAGTTTGACCATAGGGACCCTTAGGATTCAAGGGGACTTAATCTCTCAACTTAGAACAGCCACAGGGCGCGTTTACACAGTGGTGAAGGGAGGGGCCGGGGCCTGAGGTGACGTGTGCAAACACGCACTATGGCAGGTTTTAAGTTGGGGATATAATTTCCCTTCAATACTGAGGGCCCCTGGGGGCTAACTAGCCCACCAAGTGCTTCCAGTAAGCGCCACTGAGCTGCATTGCAGAGAGGTGGTCCAGGCTGTGCCACTTTTTACACCTCTCTGAAACGCAGCTCTGTGGCACTTACTGGAGGTACCTAGTGGGCTAGTTGGACCCTAGGGACCCTCAGGATTCAAATGAACTTAATCTCCCAACTACAAACGGACACAGGGCGTGTTTACACAGTGGTGAAGGGAGGGGAAGGGGCCTGAGTTAACGTGTGCAAAAACGCCCTGTGGCCTGTTTTAAGAGGTAGTTTTAATCCCCCATGCCCTATTATATACTAGGGGCTTACAGAGGAGGTCATGCTAATCACAGGGGGACCCCAACGCATAATGTTCCCTAGTGTATGTAGGTGTTTTCACTGTATTCTAAGTGTCTTTTAACATAGCACTGGCTCTAGGACTGGTTAGTCAGACTCAGTTACCACCAGTATCCGTCTGAAAAAGTTGAGGGTACAGGATGATTTTGCAACAAGGATTCTTTCTGCTCTTCTTTTTGTTCTTTCTGCACGTTATCCTTCTTCCTGCACTTTTCTTCGTCTTTGAGGACTTCTGTTGCTTCTTTCTGCACTTCTTTTTTTTCTTTCTGTGCATTTTTTCTTCTTTCTTCACATGTCCTATCTCTGTAGGTATAGTTAGAAATTAGCATTTAAAAAACCTTTGAAATTCACAGAAAAAACCATAGGTTTCAGGCACGTTATAGTTAGGAATTAGCATTTAAAAAACCTCAGAAATTCACTGAAAAAACCATAGGTTTCAGGGGTGTTATAGTTAGCTGGACTTTCACTTGTACAAAACCATTGAAATTCCCCCGTTATAGTTAGTTCAGCTAACTATAACTCGCGCGCCCGCAATGCACTGCTGATGACGTCACATATTACATCACTCATGACATCACTGATGACATCTCAAATGACATCACTGATGACATCATCCTTGTGATAGAGTGGCAGACCTCCTCTCACCCTAATATAACCTTTGATACACACATTCAAAAATAGAGACTAAAATTTTCAAAACAATGGACATACCAATACCAGTTACAACAACCTCTTCAGTAATTCTAAGAGCCATATACACATCCACTCATTCACCAACAGTCCTATACAGTCACTCATACATGTACTCACTCATCATATGTACTCATACACATATACATCCTGTTACACAATGCCACTCATCCATAGAGTTACTCACACACATAGTCACTCATGCTAATAAAGAATCAAACATACATTTACTTGCATATACAGTTATACACACACCACCACACTTACTTCTACGTAAACTTACACATACTTAGTCTTTTAAACAATCACTTATAGAAACACATACTTATTCATACAGGAACTCTTTCAATCTCTCACTCTCACATATACTCACTTATATACACCAATAGTCACATATACTAGTTTAAAACATATGTAGTTACTCATAAAGACACTATTGAGACAGTCATTCACTCACTAACACACCCATACACACACTCATCCACCCATACAGTCCTGCACACATGCTGTCTTCAACACATACAAACAGTGAGTCACTCATTCATGCACCTATGCACTACGTAATACCCCCCACCGAACCATGCAGACACTCAGACTGATACTCAAAAAAAAACTAATAACCTATATAGACACCCATGTAGCTACTCACCAACCCATGCAGCCACTTATACACAAAGTGAGAGACTGATACAGATATTTACATATTTAAACATTACTCACTAAGCCATGTATTCACTATGATACACTTAATCAGTCAGTTACACAATCAATTTTTCAAAAACAAATCATCCATTTAGACACTTATATACCCATTTATTCTTCCATCGACCTTGAGATATACATATATAAAACATATTTAATTTTCAGAAAAACAGACATTCACTGGATGATGTCATCAGTGATGTCATCAGTGATGTCATTTGAGATGTCATGAGTGATGTCACTGACCATGTCATGAGTGATGTAATATGTGACGTCATCAGCAGTGCATTGCGGGCGCGCGAGTTATAGTTAGCTGAACTAACTATAACGGGGGAATTTCAATGGTTTTGTACAAGTGAAAAGTCCAGCTAACTATAACACCCCTGAAACCTATTGTTTTCTCAGTGAATTTCTGAGGTTTTTTAAATGCTAATTCCTAACTATAACGTGCCTGAAACCTATGGTTTTTTCTGTGAATATATATATATATATACACACACATTTTATATATATGATTTGTGACCGGGAGGAGAGGCCAAGTTATGTATGGCTGCCTCATTCCCCTTATAGATGGGTGAAAAAATCTAAACCCTTTGGTGAAAAAAATCTCCGTAATTCGCTGTTAAACATCTATAATATATGTGTATACATATATATATACACACACACACTCTCTAGCCTGACTGCAGTCTCATATGAGGGACAGGTATGGATTTGAAAAAGGAAACGTATAAAGGTATGATGTCGGATAATTCTTGTTTTGTTCTGAAGGATATGTAGCGCTGTCCTTCATGCCTTTATTCCTCAGATACTAGTTCCTATTTTAAGAATACTTCTCTGACTCCATTTGAGCCAACATGTGCTTTATTGTCTGTGCAGGGACATCCCTCAAGAAGCATTTACAAAGCTGCTTTGATAACATGAGTAGGTGGTAGTGTGCTTGCAGTGGCGGCTCTTCCATAGGGGCGTTTGGGCGTCGCCTCACTGCTTTCTCCCAGTGCGAGAAGCAGAAACATAAAATGGTAAAAACTACCATTTTATGTTTCTGCTTCCCGCACTGCGAGAAAGCAGAAGTGCCTGGTTGGGGCAGGAAGGTGGGCGGTCGTGCTCGAGGGCAGGGGGCAGTGGCTTACCCACTGTTTGGTCGGCCCCTGGAGCCGACCAAACAGTCAGTACCCACAACAGTGGGTAAGCCACTCCCCCCCTGCCCTCGAGCGCGATCGCCCACTCTCCCTTTTTAGGTCTCGCCTGACCCAGCGCATGTGCTGGTCTGGCGAGACTTATTGAGAGGGCTCCAAAAAGTGCTACCAGGCCAGCCTAGAGCTACAGTGCAGGTGCGCGGGCGCCCGCGCCGCGCTTTACCGCGATTACTTTCACTTTCGCGGCCCCACGGCCGCTTTGATGTTTGATCGTGATCGCGAACACTTTTACTTTCGCGGCCGCATGGCCGCTTTGCATAGCCAATAGGTCTCACTTTTGGGACCTTATAAGTATTTAGTTATTATTATTATTATTATTATTATTATTATTATTAGTTATTGGGACCTTATAAGTATTTAGTATTTAGTTAGTGTTTACCCATGCAACTGTTGCATGGGTAAACACTTATAAAGTCCCAAAGGCGAGACCTATTGGCTATGCCAATGCTTGTTCTCTATGTAGGAGAAAATGGCGCGGCAGGGGCGCTCTCCCCTGCGCCTCACCAATCACAATGCTGCCATGCAGCATTGTGATTGGCCGAGGCGGAGGGAGGGGAGGGAGGCTGCCTTTTAGGTCACGAGGAGAGCGGCAGCGGGAGTCGGACCCGTCCATAAGCTAGCTAAGTACTTTTATTTGGTATTTGTATTTAATTAAACCCCTCCCTCATCCCCCCCCCTGCGACGACCCCATTTCGAACCCCCCCCACACTCGCCCGTAATGCCGGCAGCGACTGAGTGTGACCCAGCATTTGCACTCTGGGACTTGTAGTTCTAAACTTGCTGTTACACAATAGGCCAGGGTTGAGGAATGTCTGTTTGTTAGAGAGAATAAATGATCTGAACAATATTTTCAGATAAAGGAACTGATCACCGGTAGGTAAAACGCCGAGGATCACACAGCTTTTCGCGTGACTTTCCCAGGCGGAAGTGAGGCCCGCGCTATTTGTTTCTCGTAGTTGTTTGTTTGACAAGGTGCTGCTTCTAATTACAGGGTCGTGACATTATTCAGACCCACGAAGATGCTTTGTTCGACCTTTTCTCCTAGTGTCACAACTTGATCGTTGGGGATGGGGATCTCGTGAGGGTCAATCCAGGCTTAGAGAGTTCCAAGCGCGTGGCAGCAAAAACGTAGGCTATCCCAGCATTTTCTTTGTAATTCTGAATGATAACACGCAGTTTTGAGGATCTTTGCTACCTACTGCCCCTCTGCTGTTTCAGTCAGTCGTATTCCAGCACGACGCATAGTGTAACTTTTTGCCGCCATGCCCTGGGACTCTCTACACTCGGAACCACACAGTATGGGTGTCTCCTTCATGTTTCAGTGTAATTCTAAAGAACAGCGCTTTATGTTGAATTTTTAAAGAAGCTGAATTAGTAAAAAAAAATAATATTAAACGTTAAATGAAGCTCAGACTGAGTGAGTCCCTCCATTTACAACCAGAAATGTACAAAGAAAGCAGGCGTCTACACCACACTCACCTCACTCCTATCTTTAGCTGTATCCCCATCTCCTTGTCTCTCACCATCCTCCATGTGTCTTTCATTCTACTGTAACTCTTTGCCCTTCTTTTTTTCTTTTTCCCTCCGTGTCTCCCTTTTTAGGTCTCGCCTGAGCCAGCGCTTTAGCGCTGCTCTCGCGAGAGCTTTTGTAAACGGGGGATTTGGAAGTGCAAACTAGTGCTTTCAGGCCTCCAAATACAGTGCATATGCGCCGGGCGCGCGCACCATTTGGCAGCCTGCGTGATCATTTCGCGGCCGCTTTGATGTTCTCAGTGAGCCGCGCGGCCACTGAGAACATCAAAGCGGCCACGAAAGTGCACACCATTTGCCAGCCTGCGTGCCTCTCTCCCCTTAGAGGGCGCGACGTGCCCTACCCCCTCCCTTATCCCACTTCCTGCTTGTTTTTGCTGCTTTACATAGCACGAGCGCTTGGAACACTGGAGCGAGTTACAGGAGCACCGGATAACATTACACAGGTTCATATTTTTCTGTCACGGACATTACTCGTTTTGCTGGAATCAAAGGTTACTGCGCCAACGCCCGACTCGAACTTGGTTCCGCACTTCCAAAGTCGGCAGTTCCGGTCGATAGGCAGCTCCTCTTCGCTGGGCCCACACACAGCAAAACCGGTCCATATTCACTTGTCACCAATTCTGATTAGATCAAATGTACGGCGTACAGCATGGAACAGCAAGCATACCTAATTCTGAGGCTCATAGGGGCACAGCGACTACACCGTGTGAACCTCCCAAGTGGCAGCCACCTCTGTCACCACCCCGGGATAGTATGACCTATTCTAGTCACCAAGACGCACTCAAGTCCAGTCACCACAGAAGTGCTTGACACCAGAAGTATCAATCAAGTGTATCTGTTTAGCAGCCTCTGCCGACAAAGAAGCCACAATCTGAAGGCTGCTCCCCTCTCGGGTAAATGCAGTGACATTCCTCTCCATATCGACCTCCTTTTGTGGGGACGAGGTGTTCAAGTTACAGAACTCCTTCCACCATCAGACAAGCATTTGCATAGCCAACAGGTCTTGACTTTGGGACCTTGTGTTTAGCCATGCAACAGTTGTTGTTGCACCAAAGAAATTGTGCTGCATAAATAAATACTTATAAGGTCCCAAAAGCGAGACCTATTGGCTATGCCAATGCTTGTTTGCTTTGAGACTGTCTCTCCACTCTCACCAATCTCCCTCATCACATGTAATCTTTTTCCCTCTCACCCATACAATCATCTTCCTCCTTCCCTCGCAATGCTTTATTCTTTCCTTTCCCTCCCCCTTCCACCCGCTCTCTCTTTGACTTCTGTACATATTTGTGGCGCTTCCTTTTTACAGAGTGCAATTTATGACTGTGAGTTACTACAAGTGGCCTCGACCGGTGAGAATAAAAAAAAAATACAAGGAGTAGACTTCAAAGTTTGTAAAATGAGCCAATGAAACTGCAGCATCAGAGTCGGCATGTCTGGTTTAATCCAGTTATTCTAGTGTACACGAATGACAGACCTTTGAAAACTATCACTTAAGAGTGGCAAATCAGTATTTTAAGAGCTCTGGCTGCTGTGAGACAGAGTACCACCATGCCCCCAGGGAGGTCGCCAACTGCGCACGCGGAGCCGGGAACATTCAAATGATAAACTGGACTGACTTTCTAGGTAATCTCTCCTCTTCGAACAGTGTGAAAAAAACAGCAAGACGCTCGTTGGTCTGCTCTTCCTTGAACTGGACTGCAATTCTAAACTCACGACTGCGAAGCTGACCTTTGTTGTGAGCTTAGCTGTATAAGCAAATTAATTCTAACCGTAAACATGAAACTTTATTGGAAGTGTTTTTTTAATGTGTGATTTGTGAGAGCAGAGACAGCTGCTCTACTTCAGCAGAGGATTGTCCGAATGGGTGGGTGGCAGGGAGAGGCGCAGTGATGGTTAAGGTCAGGGGTTGGCTTGTTTTTACACTTTTGTTAAGACCTTGGGGGCATATTAACGAGCCAGGTGATAAAATTATCGCCGCTTTAGCGGCAGAAAACTGCCGCTAAAGCGGCGATAATGGGCTTGATAATATGCTCTATGGAATTCCAATTGAAACCCATGTTAAATGTGAAGGAGTCTAACATGGGCTTCAATTGGAATTCCATAGAGCATATTATCAAGCCCATTATCGCCGCTTTAGCGGCAGTTTTCTGCCGCTAAAGCGGCGATAATTTTATCGCCTGGTTTGTTAATATGCCCCTTGGTGTCTTTTGGGCCTCGGTTATGAGTATACTAGAGTTTTCCAGCACCTGCAAAAACACATTTATCAGCTGGGGTGGAGTTTACCACACTCCGTACGTGGCCAACTTCTTACCTGTGGCGGTCTGGACTCTGCCAGGCACCGTTGTCTACCGGCGAGTCCGGTCACCATCCAGGCCGCCTGAGCCTGGTTCATTTGGGGAAAGGTAGATTTTTCGCTCCCTGGTGGTTGTCCCCAAGCCCCTTTGAAACAGCACATTTTCACTCCTGAGACGGTTGTTCCTTGGGAATTCATACTACCCTCCCTCTGTGCCGAAGCATCACATTTTGGGCACATGTTCTTTCCTTGTGAGAGAACCCCCCCTGGCCCCCCCCCAACCCCTGTAGGTTGTTCATGGCTCGCTCGCTACGCTCGCTCGCTGCGGTGCAGTATGACAATCCTTTTACGCCACACCACTTTCAAATATCACCAGCCGCCACTGTGTGCTTGACGTTCGTGTGCATCTGCAGTAGAAATTTTCTCTTGATCATAGTTCATCAACTTCTCAGCAAGACTGCTGTACTTTAAATGTGCTTGAACATGGACTTGTAAGAATTTCAGCTATGCCTTAAATTGGACAGTGGAAATGCTTTCAGCAAAGCTTGCAATGAAACACTGGACACATCCGAGCAGGGCTGACAGAAAGCTAGACCTCAGCAGAACTGCTGGCTGCCTGATGAGGCAGTAGTTCCACTTCTTAGGAAGACAGCCATATTTTACTCGGGAGGTGTAGGCACTGTTTAGCATTGCAGTTGTGTTTTTAGGTGCGGCTGTAGGCATGGTTGTTATGAATTTAATTGGTGAGAATTAGCACTTTTCCTAATGCATGCCACATGTGTCGCAAGACAACATAAGAATTTCTCGGCTTGACCGCTATGGTGTCAGAATGTCTCAGCAGACTTCACATAATCTTAATGAACAGTATAAGTACTTCAGCAGGATTACTGTTGCTGCACCTTTTTTTTGGAATGTGCTTGTACTCAGGCCTTCTCTGGTACAGTTTTGACCTGGTATGAAAGATAATACCTTGCTCTACAAAAGGCAGCATTAGTGCACCGTTTCCCATAGCACAGAACTGCTATAGCACAAAGATCAACAGAGCAAACAAAACAGCAGCAGTGCAAACCACTGTCAAACACAGAAAAGAGGCAGGAAAGACATAAGCAGTGAAAGCTTCTGTGACTCACACACAGAGATCAGTGGCACTACAGGAGACAGCAGTGCCTCATTCAGACATGCAAGGTACAGTACAGACCGCTTCAGAATCCGTAATTCATAAAATAATGCCCCATTCTTTGTTTTACGCAAGCCTTTATAGTAAATGGTACCAGAATTCACAGACAAACTAATGGTTAGTTGAGCTGCCATGCCTGACATTAGGTATCTTGAAGTCTCTGTAAAGTGTAGTAAACTTCTTAAAACAAGACAACACGCGAAGTCTTGAGGAGAGGTTTAGTTAGAAACGCCTCGTCCAAACACCCCAACAGCTGCAACTGCCTCCCTTGGAATCCCTTGACCATATGCCTCATAACATTCTATATGTTGCGTCACTGGTCAAGGTAATACCAACAGCGTGCAAGACACCACACATCATCCACTTAAACACATAATAACAATCTGATTTATATAGTGCAGCTAATCACCCAGAGGGAGGGAGTGAGGTGTCTCTAGACGCTGTTCCTGAGCAGTGGTTGAAGTGGGGGAAAAAAAGTAGGGGAACTGTGGGCGGAGAATTAGAGGACGGGAATAACCCAAGGATTGGGTCAGTGGGCGGAGTCAGAGGTGTGGCCAGAAAGAGAAAATCATTCTAATTTTTGGTATTTGTTTGGTATTTCACTACCCAGTTACAGCGTATTACGCTTTTTAATTCAACCAATGGATACACGTCTATTTAAGGTATATTAGAACACTGGAATGTTGGAAGCTCCATTGAAAATAATGGAGTAGCGCCGGGCTTATAATGGCTGGTATAAGCCCGGAACTCCAACATTGCAATACTTCTTTGTTCACAGCTTTGGCTGTGAACAAAGGCTTCAGGGAGCCTGGGGGGATTTCAATCCCCTCGCGCTCCCTAAAGCCTTTGTTTAATTTTTTAGAACGTTCTGCCCTCTAGTGGCAGAATGTTCTAATAGCCTTATAGCCCTTCGTAGCTGGGCCATACCACCTATTAAAGTCCGGCTTAGTCCCTCGCCTTCGGCTCGGGCCTTTAGCGCTGGAGTGGGCCTTTAACAGCCGGTAAAGCCTTCTACGGCGGGATATAAGGCTATAATATGAGTTGTTGACATTCAGAAAGTGAGATATGTTTCCAATCACAAAATGCCCCAAATACGCTTAGAAGTGGAATCACAAGCCATTTGTCTCAGAGCATGAAGTTTCTGTCATCAGCACTTCTCGCTTTTTCTACAAGAGCAGTTCAAACATGAATGGCAAAATATGCTAGTTTGCAAATATTTACTATGTAATTATGACTATGCAATATTTGCCACAAAATGCATCATCTGCTGCATAATTTTACGAGTTTAACCAATAATTTGTTTGTAGCTCAAATGGATCAAAATTTACTTAAAAATGTGACTTGTCTTTCTGAGAAGTGGAGGGCCCCTTGCAAAGGTTAACTGGTCGCCATTCTTACTGCTGCATTTGTATGTTACACTGGTACTAATAAGGCAAAATCTTTGTAGAGACTGTCAGCACGTGTAAAAATGTCAAAATAATAAAGTATCAGAAAATATGCTGCATTACGCTGCAGCCTTTCTTTTGCTGTATAATTTAGTCAACACTGGCAGAATTTTGTCCCCCATTGCTGCATAATTCCAGTGCCCCAAAGCAGGCAGAACATGTTAAAAATGCTTGTGCATGAAGCAGAGAGACCATGAAGTTTGTGAATTTAGTTTGGTGTGCGTGCAAATCCTGGATTGCCGATCCCTGGTGAGTTGCAGCTACTACTGCTGAAACAAAGCCAATAGAGGTACCAATGGATGAGGCGGACTGGCCCCAAGGGCAGGGCCGACTTTAGCCCTGGTGGCGCCCTGTGCGACAATATTTGTTAGTGCCCCGCAATGACTCCCTTTGCCACGGAGTCCCTCAATACCACCCTTTAACAGTGCGCCTCAAGTCTCCATAACCACACTCTCTCTCTCAGATGCATTTAATTTGATGTACAGCACCACTGATACCAGTGTAGGTTGTCAGAGCATTTTACATCACATACATTACACAGAGACAATCAATCATACGCGTGTAAATCACTGTATAGGAAATTTTACATAAGATAAAGGACTACAAGGTGTAGGAGTCACATAACAACCATACTAGTAGGCAGTATAGTTTAATAGTGTTTGGTCTGGAGAAACACAAACTCTGAATTTAGAACGTAATACCATGGTGGGGGCTTCTCTTTAATAACCAGAATTGATTTCTATCCAAATTAACTCTTTTTGCAACATTAGGATAATCAAAGACTGGGGAAAAAAACAATGCTCTAGTTTATACCTTACAGTTTCCATTCAGCTCTTAATTGACAGTTAATACAGTTAATAGCTCTATGTTCTATGTTAGGATTTCAACTTATAAACTGCAAGTAACAAAAGGATCTCTCTGACAAAAGCAGTAACCCACTGACCTATTTACATTATGTGCCGTTTGTTATCTGCATGGTACATGTTCTCTGCAGCAGGCACATTAACCCTCTACGCTACTTTTCCACGAGTCAAACGTTCCACTTGACAAAACTCCTTCTCTCTCTAGGAAGAACATTAATCACCAGAATTATCATGGCATTTTTATTGTTGCTGAAAATTGCTGGAGGCTAGGATGGAGGCAGCAAGTGCTTTTAGAAACAAAATATATTTGTCCATAATCCTGTGAGTTTGCAATCCTGTTTATATGGGAATACTTCTCTGATTCCAGATATGTATTTTGATGACTTCTCAGGCTAAAAGGCTACAAGAATTCTAAATTCCAAACATCTGCACTGCTGCAGCAACTATGGATCACAATTGCCTTAGCAAGGATGCTATGGACCACAAGGAACTTCAGGCGTTTACAGTGGCGGCCGACGTTTAAAGTCTTGGGAGAGTCCTGTGACTCCTTAGAGATAAGCTGTTATATTTGTTTCCTGAGCTGATTTTGTTCTTCACTTTTCCTGACCTTAGTGTTCCTGAAAGAGTAGAGCCCCCTTATAAAACCTGCCATGTGTCACTCTGAGATGTGAGTCTTGTTTTCATTCAGCTGTTTAGTGTAGCGCCTCACTCTGAGATGTGAGGCTTGTTTTCATTCAGCTGTTTAGTGTAGCGCCTCACCCTGAGATGTGAGGCTTGTTTTCATTCAGCTGTTTAGTGTAGCGCCTCACTCTGAGATGTGAAGCTTGTTTTCATTCCACTGTTTAGTGTAGCGCCTAACTCTAAGATGTGAGGCTTGTTTTCATTCAGCTGTTTAGTGTAGTGCCTCACTCTGAGATGTGAGGCTTGTCTTCAAGTGGTGACCACACACTGAGCACCCCCCCATCTTCTTCCGATCCTGAAAGCATGAATGCTTGGGAGATTAGGTGTAGCATGGAGCACAGAGGTGAGAGCGTCATACGCAGGGCAGCGTCGCAACCAGTGGCGTAACGAAACTTGAGGGGGCCCCCCTGCAAAGCACATGGAGGTGGCCCCCCTCCCCCGGCGGCGGGGGCCACCATCTACCACTTTGCCCTACCACCCAGAAATCTAGCATATTTTGATTTGAAACCTCCAACATTTAAATGAAATGCCGCTATATTGTCTTTCTCTAAGTTCTAATGAGAAAGTGGAAAACACTCTTAACATTCAAGCAATGCCATTTGTAACAATACTGTCAAAAGCAGATTATTTAACTGAGGCAGCAATCAGAACAATGCCAAGGAGCGGCCTTATTGTCTCAGGAACTGCCTATGGCTGAAGAACAAAGAACAACTATGAAGGCTCTGAAATAGAATTGACAATACCTTGAAACTTTGAAAGACCAACCCAAACCTGCAATTCCATAAAAACCCGACTGACAATATACAAGAGAAGTACACAAGCTATAACTCAGTATCCTGCGAAAGTCAAGAGAAATAGACTGGTGAATTATCTGCAGCCACACACTAGCGACTGTCAAGGGTTGTGCATGATAATAACGTGAACTGAGGAAGCAATTTCAATCATAATGTCTTTATTAGTAAGCATTGCAAAACAGGCAGGCAAACAAGACTGAGGAAGAAAACTGTTTGGATGCTTCAGAACATTGATGCAGATGTTTGTCTGTTTTAATTTATCATTTCTGTAGTGTAAACAATGCTAAATACAAGATTTAAGGTACAGGCATTACTGACAAGTGCAAGCAACACCATAAATAACACTGCATGTAGAATAAAAACAAACCATATCAGCAAGTACCTAATGACAATCTATACAAACTGTAGTTGGTAAAGCAAAAGAAAAAGTGCAAATACTTTCAAAGTGCAAAATAAAGCAATCGCCAGTCCAGCAATATGCAAAAATCAAGCATGTTTTGTAAAACAATCCAACTTTCTTCTTGCATCAAGGTGAAAATGCTTTCAAAGTGCATGGTAAAAACAAGTCCAGCAGCTTCCCTCACAAGGACTGACCTGAACCACCAGACTGGGCCTTACTCCATAACAAACAGAGGCCTCAGACCTCAGTGTGTCAACACTGGCGGTATTTACAATTTACTAAGAGTATAGACACGCCTGCTAAATTACAGATTCACCATTGCCTCCAAATGGCTCTATCGTCACGTGTGACACCGCTAACCAGGCCTGGATTTTAAGCCAACAGCGCCTTGCATTCTGGGAGTTGTGCTGTGACCATCTAAGTAAGGGGTTAAACATTCCAGCATGCAAAGTGTTGTTGGATAAAAATTACGAATGGACACGACATGGTGCCAAAGCCACTTGGCAGCTATGTTTTATACAAGCACAAGGGGATGTTTAATTTCCTCAACACAAGCTGCAGAAGTCTGGCGTCAAATAGCAGTGTGCGGAGAACCCAGAAACGTGCTGTGTTTAGTCCCCGTGTATGGACCTGAGGTGTCGTTCTCTAAGAGACCCAGTGGTAAAAGCCCACAGTTGTCTCTAATGCATGTTAGTGCCAGGCAGTGGTTGAAGTGGGGGAAAAAAAGTAGGGGAACTGTGGGAGGAGAATCAGAGGCGGGAATAACCAATGTATTGGGTCAGTGGGCGGAGTCAGAGGTGTGGCAGAAAGAGCAAAATATCCCAGTTTTTAGTATTCGTTTCCCATTTCACTAACCGGTTACAGCTTATTACATTATTTAATTTACCCAATAGATACACATGTTTATTTAAGGTTAAATATGTGTTATTAACATTAAAATACATTCACAAATAGGGATACATTTCCAATCACAGAATTGTAATTGTAATTGTAAAGTCACTTATATAGCGCAGGCTACCCGTAGGCATCCCAGCGCTCTTGGAAACGGTGATCCTGGGCTAGTCCGATCTACATTCCTACTGCAAGCTAATTTCTGGGGAATAGGAAGGTTTTGAGTTTCTTCCTAAACTGAAGGAAGGTCTGTTCCTGCCTCAAGTTGCATGGGAGGTCATTCCATTCTCTTGCTGCTTGCAGAGAAAAGAGCCGGCCGCCCAAGCGGGCTCGCTTTATCCTGGGAATGATTGCCAGGTTGTGGTCACTCGAACGGAAATTAAGTTGGGGCTTATAGGGACTTATCATATTTTCCAATATGGAAGGGCCTTCTCCATGCATGATCTTGTATGTGATGCATAGGGATTTAAATCGCACCCGTTCCTTCACAGGGAGCCAATGGAGTGATCTTAGAGCTGGCTTTGCCGACATATATCGACTAGTTCCAGTCAAAATCCTGGCGGCAGAGTTCTGAGCCACTTGTAAGGTTTTAAAAGTGGATGCCGGTGCCCCAAGGTATATAGCATTCCCGTAGTCAATTTGTGATAAAACCAAGGATTGAACTACGGTCTTCTTTGCTTTTTCAGGGAGTTGGGGCAAGATTTTGCGCAGGGATTTGAGTATCCCATGACAAACTGCAGAGGTCTTTCTGGCTTGTGTTTCGAAGGACAACGCGTTGTCGAGCCAGAAGCCTAAACTTTTTATTTCTGGTTTGGGTGGTGGTATGGCACCCATACAAGTGGGCCAAGCTAGACAGTCGGGGATATCCTGCTTTCCTAAGAGCATCAGCTCGGTTTTTCCTCCGTTAAGTCTGAGCTGAGACGAATTCATCCAGTTTACTACCACCTCCAAACAATTAGCCAGATTGTTCGGGGGAGCATCTGTTTGTTGCAAGGAAAACACCAGCTGGGTGTCATCCGCGTAGCTTATTAACTGGATGCCAAACGGAGCAACTAGTTCCGCCAACGGGGCCATGTAGACATTAAACAGTGTGGGGCTAAGGGACGACCCCTGTGGTACCCCACACTGTAACGCTAACAGGCGAGAGCAGTTGTTACCCTCAAACACCTGAAAATATCTTTCCTCGAGAAAAGATCTCAACCACTCCATGGCTTTCCCGGTTACCCCGATGTTCCGGAGTCGGGATAGCAGCAGATGATGACTTACCGTGTCGAAGGCGGCGCTGAGGTCCAGAAGGATAATGGCCGCGCTGCCACCTGCATCCAAAATCCTTCTGGCCTCTTCTACCACCCTCAACGGTGCTGTCTTGGTGCCTTGTCCCTTCCTGACCCCGTCTGGGATGGATGGAGAAGATTGTACTTCTCCAGGAATGCCGCCAAATGGATGTTTACCAATTTTTCGGTCAATTTCCCCATCCCAGGTAACAAGGATACCGGTCGATAGTTAGCCGGGTCTCCTGGGTCGAGGTTCGGCTTTTTAATCAGGGATCTGACCATGGCCACTTTCCATGCCTTTGGGACCGTAGCCGATTCCAGGGAGGTGTTAACCATCTTAATTACGGGTTCACTGATGGTTGGAAGTGCCTGGTTAAGTATTTTCATGGGGACTGGGTCTCGTGGTGATCCACTTTTTATACTCCTCAACAGAGAGGGGAGAAGCTCTTCCGTGAGGGGGGCAAACTCGGAGAGTGTTGGACATTCACTTCTTTCCTCCGGGGGAGGTACACTATGATGTGAGGCCAGGTCCGATACCGGGATCATCTCAAGAATTTTATGTATTTTGGTTTGGAAGTAGTTCGCCATGTCATCACATCTTGTGTCCTGCTCGTCTGCTTTTACGGGGGGATCTGGGATTTTTGTCAAGAGCTTTACAATCTTGAACATTTCCCTGGGGGCATTGGCGGCGGATTCGATTTTGTTCGCAAAGAATGCAGTTTTAGTGGTAATAAGAGTGGTTTTGTATTTCTTCAGTGTGGCTTTGTACCTGGTCTTCCTTTCCACGCTAAAATCCTTCCGCCAGTGTCGTTCTGCCCTTTTACATTCTTGTTTTAGTAACCTTAAGTCTAAGGTAAACCATGGATGTTTCAGCTAATTGTTGAGGGTTTTTTCGGTATAAGCGTATCTAGGGATTGGGTGATCCACTGATTAAAATTATTGACAGCCCCTTCCACATTAGGATTATCCGGTGGCTTACTGCTTTCTAACAGTCCCTTCTATTCGTCCACGTCAAGTTTTATCCAAGGTCTTATTAGTCCTCTGTCTGAGGAAGTAGTAGTACTCGTCCTGGAAATTCTCCAGTGAAAAGGAATCACCGAGTGATCCGACCAGGGGACAGGGTAAGGCTCTAGGACTGTTATAGTCGCAATGTTAGTAAAAATGGGGTCAAGAGTATTTCCTGACTTGTGCGTGGGGCGCCAAACCTTAAGGTTAAGGTTATAGCTCTCTAGGTCATTTTCTAAGTCTTTAGCTGCCCTATCTCCTAGCTTGTTAAAATGGAGGTTGAAATCTCCTAATAGCAGGAAGTTCGTGACCGTACATACCCCTCCTATCACCGCCTCCAGCAAGCTTTCGTGAAATATGCCAAGGGGGCCTGGTGGTCGATAGATCAACATCCCTGCTATCGAGCTCTCACATGAGGGATGGAGGGTGAAATGTGTACTTTCACATCCCTGAATCCTAGTATCCTGTAGTCGGCAGCTTATATTCTCCCTATGGATAATTGCAATCCCTCCTCCTACCCTCCCTGGACGGTCTTTATGCTGTGCTACATATCCTGGGGGTAGTGCCTCGACCAGATCTGGGCCAGAATGGCCCAAATATCCTTAAAAGTGGACTCGCAAGCCATTTGTCTCCCAGCCATGGAGTTTCTGTCATCAGCACTTCTCCTCCCTTTTTCCACAAGAGCAGTTGAAATGAAATTAAATGAAATAGCATTTATAAAGCGCATGGTTACCCGAAGGCATCCCAGCGCTAGGGCAGAAACCGCACTAAGCTGTGGCAATCAATTAGGGAAAAGCCAGGTTTTGAGCCTCCTGCGGAAGACGGTGTGGTCTGGCTCTTTACGTAGCTGAAGCGGCAAGAAGTTCCAGAGTTTAGCGGCGTTGTAAGAGAAGAGCCGGCCACCACTTCTGGACCTCTTGATTCTGTGAACAGACGACAGGTGGAGGTCATTTGAACGTAACCGCCTGTTGGCTTGGTAGGGCTGGAGAAAGGAAGAATTGATAGCCGGTCCTACACCCCCTAGCATCTTATGGGTGGTGCAGAGGGCTTTAAAGTGGACTCTTTCCTGAATAGAAAGCCAATGTAAAGACCTAAGTGCAGCTTTGGCTGACTGGCGGCTTGGAGTACCCTCAAGAATCCTTGCGGCACAATTTTGCATGATTTGAAGTTTCTTAAAGACCGCACAGGGAGCACCGAGATAAAGAGCGTTGCCATAGTCCAGGCGGGATAAGACAAGTGCCTGGACCACAAGCTTTCTTGCTTGAGGGTGTAGCAAAGGCAACACTTTACGCAGCAGTCTTAGAATACCGAAGTAGGAGGCAACAACTTTCCTTGCTTGGGTTAAAAGCTAAGCTCAGAATCAAGCCAGAAACCTAAACTCTTTATTTCGGATTTGGGGATAGGCACAGGGTCCATACATGCTGGCCAGATAGAGGAAACCTCGAAGGGGGAGGGATTACCGAGCAACATAAGCTCGGTCTTATCACCGTTCAGTTTTAGATGGGAATGGCACAACCACCTCATCACCTCCTCGAGGCATGGGCCAAGACAAGTAGGGGAACTGCTTTTGTAGTTAAATGCCACCACTAATTGAGTGTCGTCGGCATATGTAATTATATGCACCCCAAAGGGTAGAACAATGTCTGCGAGAGAAGCCATGTAAACATTAAAGAGAGTGGGACTCAGGGACGTCCCCTGAGACACTCCACAATAAAGGGGGATAGGGCTTGAAATGGCCTCGCCTTTGAAGACCTGGAAGGATCTACCCTCGAGGAAAGAGCACAGCCTATTCAGGGCTGTTCCTGTCACACCCAGATCTTTGAGTCGATGAATTAGGATACGGTGATTAACAGTATCAAATGCCGCGCTGAGATCTAACAATATCAGGGCTAGAGAACCACCTGCATCAAGAATCCTTCTAGAGTCTTCCGCGACTGCCAGTAAGGCTGTTTCAGTCCCTTGAGAGGGGCGAAACCCAGTTTGCGATGGATGCAGGTGTTTTCCAGCTTCAAGATGCCGAGAGAGAGAGTTCAAACATGAATGGCAAAATATCCTGGTTTGCAAATGTTCTCCACATAACTATGGCTTTGCCATATTTGCCACATAATGCATCATCTGCTGCATAATCTGACGATTTTAACTAATAAATTGTTTATAGCTCAAACACATCAAAAGTTACTAAAAAATGTTACTTGGGCTGCTGTGAAGTGGAGGGCCCTTTGCAAAGGTTGACTGGTCACCTTTCTCATTTCTGCAGTTGTATGTTCCACTAGTACTAATAAGGACAAATCTTTGCAGAGACTGTTAGCATGTGTAAAAATTTCAAAATAATAAAGTATCAGAAAATTTACAGCACCACTAATACCAGTGTAGGGTATCAGAGCACTTTACATCACACATATTACACAGAGACAATCATACATATGTGTGCAAATCACTGTGTAGGAAATGTTACATAAGACAAAGAACTACAAGGTGTAGGAGTCACATGACAACCATATTAGTAGGCAGCATAGTTTATTAGTGATTGGTCTGCAGAAACACAAACTTAGAATTAAAAACATAATACCATGGTTAGGGGTTCTCTTTAATAATCAGAATTGATTTCTACCCAAATGAACCCTTTTTTGCAACATTAGGATAATCGAAGACTGGGGAAAAAAACATAACGCTCTAATTTATTCCTTGGAGTTTGCATGCAGCTCTTACATGACAGTTAATAGCTCACTGTTCTATGTTAGGATTTTAACTTATTAACTGCAAGTAACAATAAGGTCTCTCTGACAAAAGCAGTAACCCACTGACTTATTCACATTATGTGCACTTTGTGATCTGCATGGTACATGTTCTTAGCAGCATGCACATTACACCTCTGCCATTCCTTTTCATGAGACAAACCTTCCACTAGACAAAACACCATCTCTCTCTACTAAGAACATTAATCACTGGAGTTATCAAGACATTTTTATTGTTGCCCAAAAATGTTGGAGGCCAGGAAGGAGGCAGCAAGTGCTTTTAAAGCCATAATATACTTACAACCACGATGCCCCCACCTGAAGTTAGCGCCCGGTGCGGTCACACTGCCCTAGAACCACCCTGCTCAAGGGTCCTTTGACCTCTGTGACAGAGTCACTGCCACTCTATGGTGTGCTGCTTCATAGGTCTGTCCGAAAGACTGGAGGTGAACATAATCGATAGTGGTGGACAGGCCTTCAAGGTTAATCCACACTTGCCACCGCTAGGGTCCACCTGCTGGTGCTAAGATACCAGGGCTTTTAAGGTCTTGCGGCGCCTTCTAAGGTGTAGCACAGGAATGTGCTCCCTCAGAAGAGTGGTCTGGGAGCCTGGTCATTAAGGCTGAACCTGGTTCACCAGTTCCACTTCAGCAGCTCTGACCATAGCGCCACATCCTCTCCCCCACTGAACATCGTACTGCCTCACTGAGAGAAACTTGCACTGCACTGACCCGCTATAAACACCTGGATGTGACTCAATACTAATTACGCACTAGACAAGAGCAATATGCTGCCTAAACAAAATTAACAACATCCTAGAAAAAGCAAACACGCATAGGGAATGCAAGATTGAGTAAAGCATGTGGAATGTAAGCAGGAACAACATGGTTACCTTTTATTCTTTTATACTCATTATTCTGAAATTAGTGAGTGCTATTGCATGAAAAGGTAGGGCCATGACTACAGGACCCAGAAGGGACCCATTTCAGTGCCCATTGCTTATATTCATTCAAAACACAGGCACAAAAAGACCACATTCGTAAACACACAGTCACTGTACACATTTTGTTTTCCAATTCACCCATCAAGCAGGTATTTCAGTATCTCCAGGCAAGGTGCACTTTCCCACACAGGAAAAACAATGTTGTTCAAAGAGAGAGGAGTAAACAAAAGTATCACTTCACTGGCAAACACTGTAAAGTGGCGCTAATGTGTTTAAGTGTAAATAAATCAATCTGGACACCTTGCAACCACTCTGTCTTGCTTTAATTAGTTATTTATTTTTCACATTTGGAATGTGTTATTTCTCTCCACCCCGAGGCTGCACTTGTGTCAGAAAAAGAAAACGTTTCCAGCAAAAATGTCATTCTTTTTTGGATCCATTTCACAGGGGAGCAAATAAACGAAAGGAGGAAAGAGAGGGTAATACCCGTTTCTTGAAGTTTCGGTTTTAACTAACTGAGGACCGAGACAGAATGAGAGGGAAGACTCGAAGGCTGGCTTAGATGCCGTCACCGTGGCGTCTGCGCACAGTTTAATTTATGGGGACTTGGGGAGGCTGAAGAGTGAGGGGGCCCCTGGAGTGTGGGGCCCCCCCCACACCGTGGGGGCTGCGGGGGCCTGTGTTACGCCCCTGGTCACAACAATAAGCATATGTATTTCATCAGCACACTTTAGGTTCACACTTGGACTTTTTTGTTATAGTCATAATCATTATTGTAATTATTGCTGCTATTGCTATTATTTTTACTTTTATCTCTGACTAAGCCAGTGTTTCACCTGTGTATGTTAGGGGTCTCGCTGAGAACCTCTTTAACAGAGAGTAGCAACTGTAGCGCAAGGAGAAAGTGGAAAGGAGCTGGCCTATGTAACTCCCTACTCTGTTAAGAGGTGAACTGAGTCCTAACCGTTGCCACAAGTCACCCAGAGTTCTCCCTGCAGCAGTGGTGCGCCGACCAGGCTCCAAGTCTAGCTTTCTGGCCAGTGCTTCGTTTTACATTTTGGTGCTCTTAGTCTTTTAGATCTCTTTGAAGCGTCTATAAAATAAAGCAATATTTATTTAGTTATTTTTTCACATTTTAAACAATTTATTTCTCTACATCCCAAGGCTGTTTCTTGGAATAGTAAAATGTCAGAAAAAAGACATTTCCAGCAGAAGTGTTTTTCTTTTTTGGATCCATTTCACAGAGGAACAAATAAACGAAAAGAGGAAAGAGAGGGTAACAAACCGTTTCTTGAAGTCACGGTTTCCAGTAAGTTAGAAGAAGCAAGACAGAAAGAGACGGAGGATGAGTGAGAAAGAGTGGGGCAGGTGTCAGTGGCAGAGCAGAGGTCGACACTAACCTTGTCTTCTCAGAGGAGGAAGGAAAAGGCGTTGCTGTTGCTTTTCTGCCCGCCCCGCCTGTCCCTGGACGTGTGTTTAAAATAATAAAGTAGGGGAACGTAATCAATCAAATTAAAGAAGTAGGGGCACGCCGTGCCCTGCCGATCCCGCCCACTTCGACCACTGTTCCTGAGCATGCGGAGATTACTTGATTTGCCTAAAATCAGGCTGTTGAGCCGACACCAAGACTAGAACCTAGATCCCCTGTGGCAAAGTCGTCAGCTCTTGCCCTTAAACACACCCTGTCCTTATAACAAATACATATATACATAAGACATTTCTCCCATAAGGGTATGATACAATAGTCAACGCAATTAATTAACAAAATATTTTCTTCTCTTTTACAAAACATAGTTTTCAAGTGTTTTTGAAACATCTCTAAACAAAACCTTTTAAATATTTAGGTGCATTACGAACCCGACATGACCCGCTAAACTGCATTTCCCTCCCCTTTTTAGGTCTCGCCTACACAGTGCGCATGTGCTGCATAGGAGGACCTTTAGCCATCGTTCTGCTCTTTTTAGAAGCACACACTCGTGCTTGTGGCACACCACCTTACGGGAGCGCGCAGGGGCACGCCACAAGCACAAGTGCAGTGCTTTCAAAAAGAGCAGATTGTGCGCGCAAGCACGCAAGCACCACTCCCGGGCTTGTTAGGTCTCGCGGGTGCGCGATTGCTGCAATTACTTTTGTAGCAATCGCGGCACCCGAGCTTTACCTTTAACATGGTTAAAGTAAAGCGCAGGTGCTGCGATTCACCCGCGATTGCTACAAAAGTAAAGAAATAGAAAAAAACATCTATTTCTTTACTTTTGCAGCAATCCCGGCACCCGCGCTTTACTTACCATATTTATCGTGATCCCTCATCAGCGGATCAAATGGAGCCTGTTGCTGTTTAATTTTAAGTGCAAAGCCAGAATATGGTCTGTTTTAGTGCTCATCTTGTATCCAAATTAATTCAGATTCCACCCAGATAGTTTACAACTTATTCCTCAATCAGTTGTGTATTATACACAATAGTTTGAGTGATTAAGCTTCATTGTGTTTCTACTACATATGGATGACCTAATAAGAAATAATTTTCTTCCTAAGGCAAAATTGTTTTAGCCTGTTGTACAATAACTATGTATTTCGCTTCGAGCACCGTCTTTAGAGCCCAAGGCAGTGCTTACCCAGATGCACCAATTTAAATCCTCCTACCTGGTTTCAGATTTGCTCAGGATGAACTGAGCCCTTTAATAATTGACCACTGAGGAATCGTTTGTAATAATTGCAGGGAGTCGGCATAATGTCAATGTAGATTCCACTGTGGATAGGTCTAAATGAGTGATATGACCAATGGTTGTCATTTTCGCTTCATCCTGTATCATGCAGAAGACAGTCTATTCTGGCATAAGTGTGGTGCGTGTTTATAAAATTGTGAAATTAGACAATCCATGGAGTCCCTCTTGCCACACAACCACAGACTGTGTCCATAAATGCATGCTTCTAAGTTTTGCTGGTCATCCCATTGGAGCTTCCCAATAGCACCAAGCAATGCATGTCTGGTTTCTACTTGCTGCAGTAGTGCAGAACATAGTGTAATAACCTCATTTTAACAGCCAAGAGCCTGGTCAGCTTCAGTAGGTGGGGCTTTTGGATAAGTGGTAGGATATTGTAGGACAAGGACAGTTGCAAGTTGGTCTCTTTTCCATTATCTTTATTTGTTGGTTGAAGAACAGATCAGTCGAAGATCCAGGCTTAATCTTAATTTGTAACGTTAGCAAATATTTCAAGCATTTTGTAATCTAAGAAAGTTCACAATCCAGTTTCCCTTAGATTATTTAGCCAATATATGTTTCTGTTAAATGAACCACACCAGGTACTTTGCTCTTTTCACAACTTCCATAAACACTCGCAAATGTCAGATAAACACACAGCAATCTCACAAAGATGTAAACCATTCTGAAAGTGCACTGTATAGCGACAGATGGAAGGGTAGTCAAAGCTGACTCATATGTTGTAAAATGTTCATGTGCAAGGCAAAACGTTTGTTTCAAATGTACAAAAAGCGATCGGCAACTACCACTGGAACCAATCATACTGAAAGGATGTCCGTCAAGAGAAGCGAGTGTCCAGTTTTGTTCTACTGTGTACTTTATGGATGTTGACAAAACGAGTATAGTGAGGAAGATTGCTACATGGTTCCAAGTTGGTTGTGGCAGATCACAGCAGAACATTAACCAGTCTTTTATTGAATGACTTTATGTACACAATTGTACATATTAACCTTCGGATGTTTTAAACAATGAAGAAAAAAATCTGCTTTAAGCAGGAGGCTTGCACACCTCCAGGATAAAGGAGTCAACTGGAATCTTACTTCACAATACCAATACAGACATCATTTACTACTAGTGCAATGCAAAGAAGCACCGTGGCAGTAACAATTCATCAGACAATTTAAGTGTCTGCGGTGGAACAAGGAAGGCAATCACAGAGGATATGAATTTTTTTCCCTTTTACATTCAGCCCAGTTGACTAAACACAGATGGAGTGGATGTTTTTATGTTTGGAGAAACAAGTACCCCTCAAGCACAGAAAAATCATACTCTTTTTTAGCTGTTCCAGTATCTAACAAGTATTTTGAAAAACAAATGGCCCCTGCACGCGCCTCTCTACCTCTCTCTCTACCTCTCTACCTCTCTCTATACTTCTCTCTCTACCGCTCTCAAAGATGGATCCAGCGTCTACGTGGGATGCGGTGGACTAAGTGGCAACCGGAGCCTGATAGCACTGCTTGTCCTTTTTAAAAAAAACAAGCATTGGCATAGCCAATAGGTCTCCCCTTTGGGACCTCATAAGTGTTTAGTTATCCAGTACAATATCCTTGGTGCAACAACATCAAGTGTTGCATGGTTAAACACTTATAAGTTCCCAAAGGCGAGACCTATTGGCTATGCCAATGTTTGTTATTTTCAGTTACTTGTATATTTTAGACTATCAGTATTGTTTTTGGGTCGTTTCTGAAGGGAGAAGCTCGCAGTTGGAAGCTGCGTCAAATAGGTTAAGTAAGTTAATTATAATTACTTTGCTAAGGTAATTTAAGAGTAGGGGAAGGTGGTTAGGTACTATTTAGGGTTTGTACATTGTGTTTTTGGTTGTTGTTGTGTAGTGTACTGGGTAGGTTATTTTATGTGAAGTACGGTTAGTGCGTCATAGGTTTAGTGTTATGGTATGTTTTAGAGTGTTACTTATAAGTAGAGTAGTATGCGTTGAGGAATTGTAAGTATGTTTTTGTTTGTTTTATAGTATTATTACTGTATGTTCGGGAGGCATTTGTGTTATTTTTTTTACAGGTACGGTTCCTTCTAGACTTGGCGTTGGAAGAAGGTTTTGTAAGAAACTAGCTCCATATATACTGCACAAAAGTGAGGTACAGTGTGTATAGAGTCCAAGGGTCTCCAGAGGTTTGGCAGAGGTTAAAGTTAGATAGAACCTTACTCTCTAAAGTGGTAGCTTGGTCGAGCAGTAAGTCAGTATCACACACTCAAGAACTGAACTCTAGGCCAATTGTTTTTGTTTAAAAAATATACTGTTGTTTTTGTTCTGGAACCAAGCAAGCCTGGTACGGGTAAGCATGTAAATACTTTTCAGCTACAAGATGCTGTTGTTGCATACTTTCAAAATACAGTAGGACTTTGTATCAATTCGAGTTTACAGGGGTTGCAAGGTAATGCACAAACTTAGTAGACTCAGTACATAGGAATCAATAGGCTTTTTCAGTAAAATGCAATTAGATTACTTTTCGGATTACTTTTACTAACACAGGGCTGGATCCTAGATTCAGCACTGGGACATTTCCTGAAAACAGTTGAGTAAATTCGTTTTAGTTAGAGCTACGATTTTTAAAGAATATTATTGTATTTCAAAAGTTGACACAAAACCTTTTTCACATAGAATCACCAATGTTATCCTATGGGAGGAAATTCACTTAGCAGGTAAGTTACTTTAACATTACATTTCTTACTCAGTGCTGGATACCTAGATTCAGCACTTGGACATCTCCTGAAAACAGTTGAGAAAATGCGTTTTGGTTAATCGTGTGATTTTTAAGGAATATTCTCAGTTTTCAAAAGTCGACACAGAAACATTTTGAGAGAAAAAGTGTCAGTGTTATTCTATGAGGAACACGAGGTTATCGGTTTCCAGGTAGGTAATTGGTCTTTGGAGTTAGGGTCCCGTGGTTAGACTCAGGAGTCTCCCAGGGTCAGTGATGCACTGTTGTTGCACCTCCAGCGGCGCTCCGGCGGCCGGGGGCAAGTGTTGAGGCCCAATGTTATCCTAAGGAGGATAGGGGGACTCTGGATGGTGGCTGCTGGCAAGCAGGTCACGGGGTTGTGGGAACAAAGCTCCTAGGGTTAAGTTCAGGGCAAATTTGGGACCAAGTTAGCACCAAAGGGGCACACTCAGCGGCACTAGGGCGGCCGTGTGCACGGTGCTGTTTTGAGGTCGGGTGCCCTGTTGATTTCAATGGAGATTCTCCAGGACAAAGAAACACTGCAGGCTGGGGGACGAGGATCTTCCAGGAGTGACCACCACTTCGAGGGGTAAGTTGGGATGTTGAGGGTTGGTTAGGCACCGCTGGGTTGGGCACACAAGGCCTTGGGGTGTCGGGTGCAAGGGTGCCTTTTGGACGTCGGATTTTCTTACCCGCTTTGGTCACGGTAGGGGGGTCCTCGGGATTAGGGTGCAGGTGTCGTCTGGAGGCTTGCGGCAGGTCAGGGGTCACCGGATCTCGGGTCAGGATCGCCGGGGGACCTCCTTGTGATATTTTTCCACTCGAGCCCGGTCCGGGTTCGGCAGGTGCAGAGTGGGCTGGATTCGCAGTTCCTGGCTGGCACCAGAAGCTGCAGTTCAAACACGTCCAGTGTTCACGGGAGAAACAGGAAAGTGAAGGCAGGCAGGTCCTCCGGGTTTTTTTTTTTAGGTTGCTGTCCGCTGGACACGCTGGGGTCGAAATAGTCTAGTAGGGGACTGAGTTTATGTTCATTGTTTTGGTAATAGGGGCTTTCAATTAATAAATTGTACTGTTCAGCAACTTATGTTATTGGGATGTAGGCTAGTGGAATTCGTTTTTTTATTTCATATGCAAAGTTGCTGTTAGTTGCATATTCTACACTAAGGGCCCGGTTCCGATCCAGCTCGGAAAACCCTCCGTACAGCTCGGATCTGGAGGGCTTTCCGACCGACTCGTGCTCCAGGGCTCCAAGTGCCCGAGTACGATGTGAGTATGCGCTGACGGACTCGGGTCGCTCAGAGCCCCATTGAAGTTATTGGGAGCCTTTTGTATGTTGAGTACCTAGGCTGCCATTGACGAAAAAGGTACTTTGCGGAAAAGGGTGCCCCCTGTTGTGGGGACGTGTTGTTGCCACCCGCACCCTACATGCATGAGTAGGGGCGACCCTTGGGTCTCCCCCTGTGACTGACTCGTAAGGCTACGGGTGAAGGGGGGCCATCTACAGCCCCCTGAAGTTTGCTTCCCGGAGGTTTTATGTGTCGGAGGCTTCGACTCAATCCAGCGGTCCGAATCGTGCATCGTACTTGTTCAGTCGGAAATCGGCTCCATTGCACGGCACAGTTTGGCTACGGATGAGACATTTGGAGCGGTTCGGTGCCGGATACGATTCAGTCGGCGAGTCCGCGATTATCGCATCGTACGTGCAATCTCGTACAGCTGTAAGTGTCGTTCGGAAATCACGCGTACGGCTCAGACATTTTCCGGCCGGATCGCGTTCGGAGCCCTTCCGAGCGAGATCGGAATCGGCCCCCTAAGGGTGAAATTTTGAAGGTGTCTCCATATGCTTTGATTAAAATGGTAATAGCAACCTTGTATTGCAGTGAGAGGGTAATTTTTCAGGCTGGCTTGCATCATTGACTGTTCGGAGTCTATGATAATTTTTTGTGGGTAGTACTTATTAGTTTCTTGCTTTTATTTTGTTAGCAGTTCTACATAGGTAGTTGTTTGTTTATTAGGTAATAGTGCATAAATGAAGGGGATGTTGCTATTGTGGTACTGTCCATGGATTGTGTATAATTGGAAAACTGGTTTGGGACATATTTTAAATGTACCATCCATCATCCATGTTTCACAAGTTTGAAGTTCTTGTACGTTTGTGGGAGTAAAATTATTTTTTCAATAGATTTGCTATCATAAAGAAGGAATTGTTCTTCGTTATGAGTTAGAGTAAGTTCAGGTGGTATTTCAACTTCAATTAATGTTTTGGGGCAGGCAGGGTGTCGGTAGTAGCTTGCTTAGTTCTAGCAATTAATCTTTTTAAAGTTGAGATGGAGGGTAATTGTCCAGTTACATGTTCAGGACATTGGGGTAGGATATCCTTTAGTATTTCTGTTGTGGTTTTCCGAGGGCTTGTACTAGAGTTTCTAAAACATCTCTTACTTCTATCCTCTATGTTAGGGGAAGGTTATGCTCTTTGACATTTATTACAATAGTTTCCCTTGTTATTGCCCTCCCATAGCATGCATTGGAATAGTATTTGGTGCATTTCCAATTAATTTTGTTCGTTTTTTGTTTCTCTTGGGTGTAGGCATACCCCATATAGCATAGTAAAAGCTTCCCTTTTTGCGATGTTATGAATTTTGCACCTTCAGTCATTTTGATATTTGAACTGTGATGAGAAATGTATTTAGAAAATGTTAAATATATTAAACATGTTTTATGGTATTAAAAACAGTAAAAAAAATGATATACTTATATGTTTGGTTTTGTAGAAAATGTTGGATTTTGTGAAGTTTTCTGTTGGTCTTTGGATGCAGTGCTTGGTTTTCTTTAATGATAACGATATTTTTGTTTATGATATTTCTGTTTTCGAGATTGGATGTATCTGTGCTTTTACTGGTGATATTTTTATTTCGATATTTGTGTATTTTATTAAATAAATATAGGATGTCAATATTTTTGTGGCCGATATTAGTGCGTCGATAATTTGTTGCTCGATATTAGTAGTGTCGATATTATGTCAGTGATCCGTTTGATACAAAGCGCAGGTGGGTTTCGACCTTGTACGGACACAATGCAGGGTCAGTGGATACGTGTCCAGATACCCGGCATGGGGAGCTCATGATCACTGCATGTAGAGTGCATGCTGTGTTCTGATTGGCTGTGTGTTCCTAACTTTGGACCAGATGTACGACCGATTTGTAAATTGGAAATTGGTGGCAAATGAAAAATGGGCCATATGGTATGTACAAAACCCATTCACTAATTCCGAAAAGAAATGCGACTCCCACAAATATGCAACCCCATTTAGTGGCTCAGTATTCGCGACTCGCTAAAACCGACTTGCTAAATGTATGTATAAGGCAGTCCCAAATAGCGAACAATAGCTATTTATCCAGTTTTTACATGCAATTTACCACCAATTCAAACCAGGTGGTAAATTGGTGTAAACCATAAAAACTGGGCCAGAATGCATCGGGTCCTTCCATAATGGCTGCCCTGTACCTGATATCAAGGATGAGGTGCCTTCTGGCTATGCAGTAGAGAAGGAGGAGGAGACAAGAGAGGATTTTTCCCTTCAGGCTGATGCTGTTCAATAAGACAGAGGAGGAAATATACGACTAGTACAGGCTAAGTACCACAGTTATCTTAGATATTATTGAGCGAGCTGTTAAGGCCATGTTTAGAAAGCAGTACTCAGTGAAGCTATTCCATCCCCGCCCATGTGCAGGTGTTGTGCTCATTACACTTATTACCCAGTGGAAGTTACCAGGATGTGATAGATCTTGCAGCAGGAGTGTCTCAAAGCATGCTTTCGCGTTTCTATAGGAGGTTCCAAGATGTCATGCTCTTCTACATCCGCCACTACCTATATCTGCCCAGGAATGTGCAGGAAATACAAAGCACCAAAATGAATTTCTACAGGATAACCAATTTCCACCATGTCATTGGGTGTATAGATGGGACATATGTAGCCATATGTCCACCATCCCATATTGAATATCTATTTAGGAACTGGAAAAGTACACATTCCTTTAACATACAGATTGTGTGTAATGCCCAAAACATAATCACTGATATTGTAATAACATTTCCTGGAAGCACCCATTATTTCTACAAGTTTAGGCACAGCAGCATTTACAGACGACTTGAAACTGGGGAGTTTGATGATGGATATATATGAGGTATTGAAACTACATGTTCAAACATAAATGTAATTGCAAAATGCACACAATAAGTTTGTTGCCTTACACAATTTTGTATCTTTGAGGTGACAGTGCATATACCCTACACCCATGGATCCTCACACCCTACCTCTCGAATTCCAAAAAGAATGAGAGGAGGTACAACACAGCACATTGGTGTGCCAGAACTGTGTTAGAGAGCACATTTGGCCTGCTGAAATCCAGGTTTCACTGCCTGAACATAAGTGGTGGTGCCTTGCAATATGCATCATAGATTGCCTGTAAGATGGTAGCAACTTGTGCCATCCTACACAATATTGCCTGCCGCAAAGGCGTACAAATTACAGTGTTTGATTTGGAGTCAGAGGATGAACCTGCACCTCCAATTCAGCTGCCAACAGAGAAGAATAGAGCAGCAGAGGGTAGGTGGCGCAGGGACCACATTGCCACACATTACTTTGCAAGGTCAGTCATGGTCATATCAACACGATGAATGAAAATGCTTGCTCAACAGTTTGAATGATGCATGTGAACAGAATGTTATTGTCAATGTGAACAAAATTTTATTGTCAGGTGTCTTAAAATGTATGAAAATGAACAATTTAGCACATGAACGTATGCAATATCCCTCAACATGTTATGTTATGTTATGTTATGTTATGTTATGTTATGTTATGTTATGGAGCTCATGGCTACCCAAAGGCCTCCCAGCCCTAGGCATGAGACACAGGGAAGCGAGAGAAGAAGAAGTTATTCGCACTCATTGAACAAACAGGTTTTAAGTTTTTTTCTGAAGGATGGTTCCGATGCTATGAATCTCATCTCTCGCGGGAGTGAGTTCCAGAGCTTGGGCGCCAGGCGGGAACAGGCACCCCCTCCTCCCCCCCCCGCCCGCCCATCTAGCCCTTTTTTTCTGGTAGTTTTTAACAGGCGTTCAGTGTGGAGAGGAACACATGTAGAATTAAGTAAATCAGATTAATAAGCCCCACCGGGAGCAGCATCCCTGCTACTCAGCCTACATACATCATCTGACAATTACACTCAAAGATACACAAAGAGAACATTCCATGACATCACTGAGACTGGCTGAGCAGCAGAATACAAAACACAGAGAAGGGACTAGACAGAGAGAAGTGGAAGATACCACACACCTCCCTCCCTAACGGAAAGAACAACAAATAAAAAGGCAGGAGGGAAGAAAGTAAGAAACAAATAAGTGAAGAGTAAAGAAACAAGTCAAAAGACATAAAACACACACACACCCCTCTTTCAATAGAACAGAAATGCGTGAAGGAAATGAAGTAAGAGGGATTGAGCTCTAAGTAGCATCCCAACACCCTTTAAAAATAAAATACATAGCGCAAGTAATGTGTTACCAGAGATGCGCAAGTAATGTGGTTTGAGAATTAGTAAAACGCACCACCACACATGCAAAAACGGAGCATAAGTGCCCATGGGGCGAAAGTGCCCACTAAACGTAGTTTGAGTAACAGCAAGAAATACCCATCACCACACAGAAGAAGTTTTAAATACAGCAAATGACAACAGCAAATGCAATAAAATGGAGCGAAGATGCCCGTAAAAGTGATTTGGGAATCCATGAACAGAGGAACCCACCTCCACACAGAAAAGGTTTGGACGTTGAAATAAAGTCCATCACCTAGAAACTCAGGCAAAATTGAAAACGTAAAATGCTCCATATTAAGTAGTGTGAGCTGAAACATTATGCTCACCACTAATCAACTCAGGTAAAAATTGGAAACGTAAAATGCTGCATAATAAGTAGTATGAGCTTAAACATTATGCTCACAAGTCAACTCAGGAAAAGTTGGAAACGTAAAATGCTCCATAATAAGTAGTATGAGCTTATAAATAATGCTTAAAACCAGTCAACCCATGTAAAGATTCATCATAACACCACCTGTAAACACAAACAAAATTGGGAACATAGTATGCCCCATAATAAATAGTATGAGCTTAGAAAATTATGCTCACTACCAGTCACTACCAGTTTTATCATTGCAATAGTTTAGGATACAAACAAACCCAAATCCTAGCACTATTAATTGTAAAAATAATTAAGTTTAGGATGCAATAAATAAGCAATTCTAGCACTTAGACATAACATTATGAAAAACATGGCCAAATAAATACATGCAGCATCTCAAGAAATGCTTACAAAGACATAAAGAAATAAATTAAGCATGGTAAATTCATATTCAGGCAAGTAGCAAAGCTACCACAATAAAATCCTAAATTAACAATTTAAATTCAGATAGGCAATACATTCAAAACATTCTCGTATGCAAATGTCGGACTATTAAGTATATCAAATAATCAACAACGTTGAGTGAACATGAGAAAGTAACACCGGTACTCGAGGTTAGTAAAATTTAATAAAGTCCTATTCCTAAATTACACAAGACGATTCATCTTATCTTGCAGTGAGCCTCTTCTGCAAAGAAAACACCCATACACGTTCGAGGCAAGGCAGGCAAGAGTCAGTCACGGTTGTAAAGGAGAACAATGGCTTCCATCAGGCATGAAATATCTATAAACGAAACATAGTCAGTAGAGACCGCAGGAAACTTGCCAAATGTCAAGGAGTTGCGCTCAAAGTGTGCAGCATAAATGGGAAATTTCAGGCATCTGCCAGCCAAAAGATGGCGGCACGTTTGTGACGCTGTGCCGGGTGGCTCACGACACAACAAGGCAGCAAAGCGTCCCGCAGCAGCCAGGAAAAGAAAAGGAACGTCACAGAAGTTACCACAGATTCTCCATAATGGATGCTCGAGCCATCGGAATCTGGAGAGGTAAGGGCACACGCGCTGAGCGGCACGGAATATTCTAAAGTCGCTTTTCTGAAATGGACAACATTGCTTGGCCTACTAAACTTTGTACAGGAATACCAGCAGGGTCCATCGAGCAGCATACCGAGTGAGGCAAAGTAACACAGCATGTTTACGATCAATGCCAATCCACCATGCGGCAAAATAACATGGCAATGCACCCATTAGACAAAGTTTAGAAGAGGTGCCATAATTCATGAAGCAAGTTTTCCAGGGCTTGTTTGAAGCATATTTAAAGATGTAGAGAAAATACTCGGAACAGGGCGCTCTTGAAACAGTTGCAGCATACTCACAAGCATCACTGAGGAGTCAATTTGAGTGATAAAAGTGCCGTTAAACTCACACCTGGTCCACATAAGATGGTTCAATAAAGTTAACTGATGGTTTCAAATAACCTGGCAGATAAAGTCCAGTGTTCGGTTCAGGAAAGTCACAGGGTGTGCATAGTAGACTAGGAAAATGCACAGATAGAAGCTGCACTTTTAATCACCAAGGTGCACTTTAAATCACCAGACTCCAGGATCAGGGCCCTTCCAGTAGCTTCAAAGTAAATTTAAATTGCTTGTTTAAAAGTCCTGAGCAGAGGCTGTCTGATGACAACAGACACCGGTGGGGCACCCAGGGACATTTCAACAAAGTAAGCTTCAAATACGTTCAATTAAAAGCACACTTACAGTCTCTTGTTCTCATAGTAGTAATGATGATTCCTCCTTTAATTTCAGAAAAATCCTTTTGTTTCAAATGGGTCCTTTTCAGCTCGTCGCCAGTGTGAAGTTCAATGAAAGGAGGTAGACTGAGTTGTAGTTTTATCTTGATGATAGTTTTATTCCAAAGTTCAGTCAGGTCAGGAACACATGTAGAATTAAGTAAATCAGATGAATAAGCCCCACCGGGAGCAGCATCCCTGCTACTCAGCCTACATACATCAACTGACAATTACACTCAAAGTTACACAAAGAGAACATTCCATGACATCACTGAGACTGGCTGAGCCGCAGAGTACAAAACACAGAGAAGGGACTAGACAGAGAGAAGAGGAAGATACCACAAGGAGCTCAGAGCCTGACCTCAGGCTTCTATTGGGAAGGTATAGGCCTACCAGATTTCTGATCTTACTGGGCCCTTTGTTGTTTATGGCTCTATGGGTCAGGCAAAGTGCTTTAAACTTGATTCTCGCCTCAATCTGGAGCCAATGTAGCTGTCTACGATGCTTGTTTACTGATTCCGGCATTGGGATCTGACACAGAAGTCTGGCCGCTGCATTCTGGACTAGCTGTAACTTGTTGATGACTTATTTGGGAGCACCCAGAAACAGCGAGTTACCATAGTCCATGCGTGATGTAACCAGAGAATGAATTACTGTTTTTCTTAGCAGTATAGGGATAAGGTCAAGGATCTTGGGGAGCATTCTTAACAACCCAAAGCAAGTTCCTGCCACCTTTCTTGCTTGGGTTTCCATGGTGAGTTCCTTATCCATCCAGAAGCAGAGATTCTTAATGGCAGTGCTCGGGACTGGGGCGATCCCTAGGCTGCGTGGCCAGCTGGCTAGAGGTCTGGGTACTCCTGCGTTACCGAGGACCATCAGTTCGGTTTTGTCACTGCTTAATTTCAGACAGCTCCCTGTCATCCATTTAACCACTTGTTCAAGACAAGGCGCCAGCTGGCCTGACTCGCCATTGGTCCTGGAGTCAAGTGACACCACCAGCTGGGTGTCGTCAGCATATGAAATCACGGAGATGCCATATCCTTGAACTATGTCCGCCAATGGGCACGTGTAGATATTAAAAAACGTGGGACTTAGCGATGAGCCCTGTGGGACACCGCAAGTCAGAGAATTAATATCAGAGAAGAGGTTGGCTTCCTTAACCTGGAAGGACCTTGTTAGACCTGTCAGCCCTTTGGGTGGTCCCTCCTGATCATTATTTATTTTGTCCCACTTCTGCCTCAATCCCTGTTATAATTTTTCCTTTTTGGGAACCACCAGACTTTTTAGTGTTGATGCAGGGTCAGGGAGCCATTTTCCCTACCCCTGGAACTTCTGTCTGAGGGCCTGAGACACAAAATGGTGGCCATCCATTGTCACCTGTGACATAACCAGAACCTCCTGGAACATTCTAGAATCCTGTGATAGTGGGAGGCAGTTTAGAATGTTGGAAGGCCATCTCAGGTTGGCAGTTGGCAACTGACTGGAGAAGAGAGAGGACAGAGATAGGAGGTCGGAGTAAGGCAGCAGAGGTGGAAACCAGTGCTTGGAGTGGGGTCCAGAAACCCACCCTTGATGCTAGTCTCTACTGACCAAGCCCAACCTAAAGCCCTGTGTGGGACCAAGACCAGAAGAACCATCTTAAGGAACTGAACATTTGGAACAGGCCTTAAAGAGGAAGAACAGCAAGCTCCTGACCTGTTCAGCGGTGTCCTCCTGGAGTCCTGACGTCGAGAAGCCTGGAGACCTGGGGCCAGAGGTAGAGAAGCGGCGCTGACAGAAAGCAGACGTCGTACCCGGAGCCGCCAGAGGTCGAGTGAGGGCGCCGACGGAGGTCGTGGAGAGGCACCGGAGGTCGAGTAAGGAGTCACCCGACGTCGAGTGAGGGCGCCGACGGAGGTTGTGGAGAGGCGCCGGAGGTCGAGTCGGGAGTCACCTGAGGTGGAGGTGAGGCGTCGACGGGGGAGTGAAGTCCGCCCACCGGAGACGCCGGAAACGAAGGTGAAGCGCGCCGGAGGTCGGAAGTGGAGATCGCACTCCGGAGACACCCAGAAGCGGGGAGACCGGGTCCCTGCGACGCCGGAAGGCGACATCGAGCCGAGGCCGCCCAGCGACAATGAGTCGAGACCGCCCAGCGACATCGAGCCGAGGCGGCCCAGCGACATCGAGCCGAGGCGGCCCAGCGACATCGAGCCGAGGCGGCCCAGCGACATAGAGTCGAGACCGCCCAGCGACATCGAGTCGAGACCGCCCAGCGACATCGAGTCGAGACCGCCCAGCGACATCGAGTCGAGACCGCCCAGCGACATCGAGTCGAGACCGCCCAGCGACATCGAGTCGAGACCGCCCAGCGACATCGAGTCGAGGCCGCCCAACGACATCGAGTCGAGGCCGCCCAACGACATCGATCCGGGGCCGCCCCACGGCGTCGACACGGCGCCGAGCAGAGCCGATCATCGTGAAAAGGACAGTAAGTGGTAGAGGGGGCGTCTGAGGCCCCGTGGAGCCCTAAAAGACCATCCTAGGGGTTAAAAGGGGTGTTAGGACCAGCCTGGGAGTGCCAGGGGTGAACTGAGACTGGTACAGTGACCTCCGTAAAGGGCTGTGTAGTTTGGAGGGCCAGATCTTTAGGTTACCCTGGTTCTGCCTCAGCTTAGGCCCCAGCCTTGACCAACCAAGGTGGGACACCCCCATGCCATCCAAATGACCATAAGCTGTGTATGGGCAAAGTAAGACCAAGTGACCTCATGAAAATGATCTGATCTGTAATTGTCATTGATTGTTTTACCTTATTTATTGAAGGTGCTTTATTTATTGTCTTCCACTAATTTATCCTTGCACTGTATTTATTGTCTGACTGTATTTATTTGCCGTCTGTATTTATTGCACATCTATTTATTCTTTGCTTAAGGATGACCTGAACTTAATTGTTGAAATTCCAAAGTAGCATTGTTTATTTGACCTGCTCTTTTGAAGGAAAATCCTATTGTATTGTATTTATTATGTGAAGCCTGCAACTAAGAGAAAATAAGATAAAGACATATATATTTTCAACTTGACTTCCATAATTTTTTTTCGGTGTAGTGTCGTTTTTGGAACGGATGAACGCATGGTTATTGTGAGGGTGTGACGTACGCTTAACACGGTGCCTGACCCCCAACCGCTCAAGCCAAGCTACCACTGTGCTGGGAACCTGGTGACTGCTCACCCGGTTGCCCGGTTTCCAACATAAAATTGGTGTTCAGTGGTGGGATCGAGCTGTGCTTGCGTCTACTCGACAATAACTTTGGGTAGTCCATAGGCCTACACCGGGAGTTTTCTCCAAGCGGACTTCCTAATTTTGAGTTTTGTTTTTTCCAAATTTACTTCTGGTGGTGGGAGGAGGTATTACAAAAGGTACCCCCCTGCATAGCTTCTGTAAGCAACTGTCTTCTATCCTGAGTGGGCAAAATGGAGTTTGTGTTGGAGGATGTGGAAACTTACACTGTGGCCCAACTCAGAGAGTTTTGTCAGCGGGAGGGGGTGTTTTGTCCCCAAGGTGCAAAGAAGGGTGAGCTCCAGACCAGCTTGAGGGCTTGGGGGGGAGGCACGGCGAGAAAGTAAGGTTGAGAAGGAGGACAAGGATGGAGAGCCTGACAGCGAGGGGGCTGGTTTGTACCAACCTGAGGTGGGGAACCTATTAGCGGGGCCCAGAACACTTTCAAGGAAGGGCAGCAGTGTCTCTAGCAACGGCTTATTAGAAGCGGAATTCACTGACCGGAGGGAGAAAAGACAGCTCACATGGGAGTTGGCGAAGCTGGAGAAAGAAAAGGAGGAACGGAGGATGGCTCACGAGTTGAGGCTCAGGGAGATAGATCTCCAGATCCTACGGGTCGGGGCACACACTGTTCCTAATGGTGGCAGCGAAGAAAGAGAAATCACCAGGGAACCCAAACCCTATTTGCCAAAAGACATAGTAGCCAGCTATAGTGCGGGAGATGACATCGCCAAGTGGCTAGCGGCCTATGAGGTCTCTTTAAGAGTCCATGGGGTTCCAGAGAAATATTGGGGAGGGGGATTGTATAAATACATGCCTCCAGCTGGCAGGGATACATTATTGGCCCTGGAGCAGGATGAGCAGACCCACTACCCCACCATGAAAGTGGCGCTCGTGAGGAAGTTTGGACTAACACCCGAGAAGTACAGACAGAAGTTCCGGGGTAGCCACAAACTGGGCACACAAAATTGGGTGGATTTCCTGGACTATGAAAAGAAGGCATTAGAGGGTTGGATACAGGGCAGCGAGGTGAGGGACTACGAGGGGTTGTTTAATTTGATGTTGAAGGAACACCTCCTCGAAAAATGTTTCCCCGAACTGCGTCAACACCTGGTGGATAGCAAGCTGACCAATCCCCGGAAGCTTGCTGAGGAGGCGGACATTTGGGCTAGTACCCGGGTGTCCACAAGGGGGACTGGAGGGGACTCTCAAAAGACCGGACAGGGCGCCCCCAGAAGAAAGAGGGAGGGGAAAAGAAAACGGAGTTCTCTAAAGGCCCCAAATTATAGTTTCCAAGGGAAGGGAACGGGATTCACCCCTAGGGCTAACCCACCCAGAAACCCTAATCCTGGCCAGAGTCAGCAGCCAAGGGTTGTCCATTGCTTCGAGTGCGGTGGTGTCGGACACTATAAGGGAGATGTGAAGTGCCCGAAAAGACCACCCCCTCCCATCGGAGGAAAGGCCCCCGGAGTAGCTAGTGTAGTGCTCGGGGAGGAGATGCCTTTAGATAAGGGAAGGGAGTGGGCGGGTGTCACTTTAGTGTCCCTGGGAGAACGGGAGATGGTTCCTAAGATCCAGGTGCCCGCAAATACCACAAAGTATGGGCAGTGGGTCACCATCAACGGCCAAAGAGGGGAGGCTCTGAGAGACACAGGAGCCAGTATGACTATGGTACGTAGCCAACTGGTGTCTCCAGAGCAGGTGATTCCCAATGTACTCCACCCTGCCGCGATGGCTGACGGCAGAATGGGCCACTATCCGGTGGCCGAGGTTCCATTTGAATGGGAAGGGGTTGCTTCGAGTTGCCGTAAGCCCTGCCTTGCCAGTCGATTGTCTGCTGGGGAATGACATGGAGCATAATGCTTGGAAGGAGGTGGAATACCGGACTCATGCTGGGTACACCTGATTGGGCCTGTGTCAGCACAGGGTCTGCGACTACCCGGAGAGGGAGTTCCTTTAGGCTGGAGCCTGGAACAAAGGCACAGCCGGCTGCCGACCAAGGGAAGAACCGAGGGCAGGAGGAGCCTGCCTCGGCATCCGCGCCCCGTGTGACGGATAGGCCACCGGAGGTGGTGGACCAGGAGTCCGCGGAGGGGGATGTTACCGAACTGGAGAACCTACCCATCCCGGCCGAGTAGCACGTGGAGGGAGGGCCGACCAGTGAGGAATTCTGCAAGGGCCAGAGGGAGTGTCCTACCCTTGAGGGACTGAGGCGACAGGCCGAAGCCCAGGCAGCAGGGAACGTTGAGGGGAACTACAACATTTACTGGGAGGATGGCCTCCTCTACAGTGAACCCAAGGCACCCATGCACGGAACGTCACGGGCCTTGGTTGTCCCTCAACGTTATCAAGCCTTTCTCCTGGAATTGGCTCATGAGATCCCCTTGGCAGGACACCTGGGGCAAGCAAGACCTTTGCCCGGCTTGTCCCGCACTTTTATTGGCCTCAAATGAAAGTGTCGTCCGACACCTACTGCCGGACGTGCGTGTCTTGTCAAGCCAGTGGGAAAACAGGGGTGAAGCTGAAAGCTCCCCTGGAACCACTTCCTGTCATTAGCACCCCCTTTGAAAGGGTGGGCATCGACATTGTGGGTCCGTTAGATCCGCCTACTACAGCTGGTCACAGGTTTATCCTGGTTCTGGTGGATCATGCCACACGGTATCCAGAGGCCATACCTCTGAGGACCATTACTGCACCTGTTGTGGCTAGGGCCCTGATGGGAATCTTTACCCGAGTGGGTTTTCCCAAGGAAGTTGTGTCTGACAGGGGGACCAACTTCATGTCAGCATACATGCGGGCCATGTGGAAGGAGTGTGGAGTGACCTACCGGTTCACCACTCCTTACCACCCCCAGACCAATGGTCTGGTGGAGAGGTTCAATAAAACCTTGAAAGGCATGATCAGAAGTCTGCCTGAAGGCCTGCGGAGGAAATGGGACGTCCTCCTACCCTGTCTATTGTTTTCTTACAGGGAAGTGCCACAGAAGGGAGTGGGCTTCAGCCCCTTCGAGCTTTTGTATGGGCACCCTGTGCGTGGACCTCTCGGCCTGGTGAGAGACGGATGGGAAAGAACTCCCAGAAAGCTTCCCCAGGACGTGGTGAGCTACATGCTGGCCTTCCGGAGCCAAATGGCTAAGTTGTGGAAGCAAGCTTCTGACAACTTGGAAGCCAGCCAAGCAGTGATGAAGGCGTGGTATGACCACAATGCTCACCCGGTGGAATTGGAGCCTGGCCAGAAGGTGTGGGTGATCGAACCAGGAGAGCTTAGCGCCCTCCAGGATCGCTGGTCAGGACCCTTTGAGGTGTTGGAGAAGAAGGGTAAGGCTACCTACTTGGTGGATCTGAAGACCCCTCACCAGCCCCTACGGGTGCTGCATGCCAACCGCCTCAAACCCCACCATGAGAGGCCCGAAGTCATATTGCTGATGGTGACTGACGGAGCAGAGGACGTGGAAAGCGAGCCTCTCCCCGACTTATTTGCGTCTCAAGAGAAGGATGGGTTGGTGGAGGGAGTGATTCTCTCCCCGTCCCTAACTCCTGAACAGCAGGAGGACTGCCGCCAGGTCCTGGGGCAGTACTCTTCGTTGTTCTCCCTTGTTCCGGGTAGGACTCACCTGTGCGTCCATGATGTGGACACAGGAGACAGCCCACCTGTGAAGTCAAAGATCTACCGGATGACAGACAAGGTGAAGGCCAGCATTCACAGTGAAGTCACTAAGATGCTGGAGCTAGGAGTGATTGAACCTTCCAGCAGCCCCTGGTCCAGTCCGGTGGTATTAGTACCAAAAGCTGTACCACCGGGTGCCCAACCGGAACTGAGGTTCTGTGTGGACTACCGGGGACTGAACTCTGTAACCAAGACTGATGCTCATCCGATTCCGAGGGCGGATGAACTGATTGACCGGCTGGGAGCTGCCCAATATCTGAGTACCTTTGACCTTACTTCCCGGGACTGGCAGATCTCTCTGACTGATGGAGCTAAGGAAAGGTCAGCCTTCTCCACGCCCAAGGGCCACTACCAGTTCTGCGTGATGCCCTTTGGGCTCAAGAACGCACCTGCCACGTTTCAGCGTCTGGTGAACCAGATCCTCACTGGAATGGAGAGTTTCTCTGCTGCTTATCTGGACGACATTGCTGTCTTCAGTAACAGCTGGGAGGATCACTTGCGTCACCTGCAAGCTGTTCTCCAGGCCCTGAATCAAGCTGGTTTAACGATCAAGGCCAGTAAATGCCAGATCGGGCAGGGGTCGGTAGTGTACCTTGGACACTTGGTGGGTAGGGGAGCGGTGCAACCCCTCCAGGCGAAAATCGAGGCTATCATGGCCTGGGAACCCCCCAAGACTCAGACTGAGGTCTGAGCTTTTCTGGGCCTCACCGGATATTACCGCCGCTTCGTGAAGGGGTATGGTACTATTGTGGCCCCCCTCATGGAGCTTACGTCCAAGAAGCAACCTCGACGGGTAGTCTGGACGGAGGCTTGTCAGCAGGCCTTTGTGAAACTGAAGCAAGCCATGTGCGAGGCCCCGGTCTTAAGGGCCCCAGACTTTTCCAAGGAGTTCATTGTCCAGACGGATGCATCGGAACATGGCATTGGGGCAGTGTTATCGCAACTCAATGAAGAGGGTCTGGATCAACCCGTGGTCTTCCTATCCCGGAGACTACTTCCCAGGGAACAGAAGTGGAGTGCAATAGAGCGTGAAGCCTTTGCAGTGGTATGGGCTCTGAAGAAGTTGCGGCCATACCTGTTTGGCTCGCACTTCCTAGTTCAGACCGATCACAGACCCCTTCGGTGGCTGATGCAGATGAAGGGGGAGAATCCCAAGTTGCTAAGGTGGTCTATCTCCCTACAGGGAATGGACTTTCAGGTGGAACATCGGCCTGGAGTGGACCACGCCAATGCAGACGGTCTCTCAAGGTATTTCCGCCTTAGTGATGAGAACTCCCAAGGGGTTGGGTAGCTCTCCCCACTTTCAGCTGGGGGGGACGCGTGTTAGACCTGTCAGCCCTTTGGGTGGTCCCTCCTCATCATTATTTATTTTGTCCCACTTCTGCCTCAATCCCTGTTATAATTTTTCCTTTTTGGGAACCACCAGACTTTTTAGTGTTGATGCAGGTTCAGGGAGCCATTTTCCCTACCCCTGGAACTTCTGTCTGAGGGCCTGAGAAACAAAATGGTGGCCATCCATTGTCACCTGTGACATAACCAGAACCTCCTGGAACATTCTAGAATCCTGTGATAGTGGGAGGCAGTTTAGAATGTTGGGAGGCCATCTCAGGTTGGCAGTTGGCAACTGACTGGAGAAGAGAGAGGACAGAGATAGAAGGAGGTCGTAAGGCAGCAGAGGTGGAAACCAGTGCTTGGAGTGGGGTCCAGAAACCCACCCTTGATGCTAGTCTCTACTGACCAAGCCCAACCTAAAGCCCTGTGTGGGACCAAGACCAGAAGAACCATCTTAAGGAACTGAACATTTGGAACAGGCCTTAAAGAGGAAGAACAGCAAGCTCCTGACCTGTTCAGCGGTGTCCTCCTGGAGTCCTGACGTCGAGAAGCCTGGAGACCTGGGGCCTGAGGTAGAGAAGCGGCGCTGACAGAAAGCAGACGTCGTACCCGGAGCCGCCAGAGGTCGAGTGAGGGCGCCGACTGAGGTCGTGGAGAGTCACCCGAGGTCGAGTGAGGGCGCCGACGGAGGTTGTGGAGAGGCGCCGGAGGTCGAGTCGGGAGTCACCTGAGGTGGAGGTGAGGCGTCGACGGGGGAGTGAAGTCCGCCCACCGGAGACGCCGGAAACGAAGGTGAAGCGTGCCGGAGGTCGGGAGTGGAGATCGCACTCCGGAGACACCCAGAAGCGGGGAGACCGGGTCCCTGCGACGCCGGAAGGCGACATCGAGCCGAGGCCGCCCAGCGACATCGAGTCGAGACCGCCCAACGACATCGAGTCGAGACCGCCCAGCGACATCGAGCCGAGGCCGCCCAGCGACATCGAGCCGAGGCCGCCCAGCGACATCGAGCCGAGACCGCCCAGCGACATCGAGCCGAGGCCGCCCAGCGACATCGAGCCGAGGCCGCCCAGCGACATCGAGTCGAGGCCGCCCAACGACATCGATCCGGAGCCGCCCCACGGCGTCGACACGGCGCCGAGCGGAGCCGATCATCGTGAAAAGGACAGTAAGTGGTAGAGGGGGCGTCTGAGGCCCCGTGGAGCCCTAAAAGACCATCCTAGGGGTTAAAAGGGGTGTTAGGACCAGCCTGGGAGTGCCAGGGGTGAACTGAGACTGGTACAGTGACCTCCGTAAAGGGCTGTGTAGTTTGGAGGGCCAGATCTTTAGGTTACCCTGGTTCTGCCTCAGCTTAGGCCCCAGCCTTGACCAACCTAGGTGGGACACCCCCATGCCATCCAAATGACCATAAGCTGTGTATGGGCAAAGTAAGACCAAGTGACCTCATGAAAATGATCTGATCTGTAATTGTCATTGATTGTTTTACCTTATTTATTGAAGGTGCTTTATTTATTGTCTTCCACTAATTTATCCTTGCACTGTATTTATTGTCTTACTGTATTTATTTGCCGTCTGTATTTATTGCACATCTATTTATTCTTTGCTTAAGGATGACCTGAACCTAATTGTTGAAATTCCAAAGTAGCATTGTTTATTTGACCTGCTCTTTTGAAGGAAAATCCTATTGTATTGTATTTATTATGTGAAGCCTGCAACTAAGAGAAAATAAGATAAAGACATATATATTTTCAACTTGACTTCCATAATTTTTTTTCGGTGTAGTGTCGTTTTTGGAACGGATGAACGCATGGTTATTGTGAGGGTGTGACGTACGCTTAACACGGTGCCTGACCCCCAACCGCTCGAGCCAAGCTACCACTGTGCTGGGAACCTGGTGACTGCTCACCCGGTTGCCCGGTTTCCAACAGACCTCTTCTCCAGGAAGGATCTCAACCAATCCAGGGCTTTGCCCTAGATACCGATTTCACGGAGTCTATTAGCCAGCAAGCCATAGTCGACCGTGTCAAATGCTGCGCTTAGGTCTAGGAGTAGTAGCGCAGCTGCTCCCCCTTGATCAAGGGTTATTTTAAGTTCTTCGGACACCGCTAACCAGGCGGATTCCGTACTGTTCTGAGGGCGGAACCCCATCTGTGTAGGGTGTAACCGAAGGTTGGTTACATCCTAAACCTGACAGTAAACAAAAACATAGCCCTCCAGGATCCATAACGCTCAATATTTCTTTTTTGTGTGTCCACTATGTGTAGCTACATCATGTGGGGGGCAGGAGTACGGGTAGAACTGCATCGCAGCACTTGGACTTCAGTGGCAGAGAGGCGGCTGACACTTGGCCTAACCTCACTTTCAGGCAGGTATTCAACACCCCCACCATCAATTTGCGCTCTCTGTATGGCCTCCACAGCAGTGGTAATGTTGCCAAGGGCCCTTGCCACATCCCCACTGACCTGTCCCATTTTGGCATGTTGTGTCACAGTGCTTTTGGATCAGACTGAGGTCACATGTGCACGACAGCCAATGGAGCTTGTTAAGACAACCATGCGCCCATCACTGCTCCTCTCTCTTCACCTCCTGTTGCTACTGTCCTCTGCCAACTGCATGCATAATTTTTCAATTACATCAGTCAGTCTGTCCATTTTAGTAGCTACTGTATTGAATCCCAGTGACATGGCATGAAGAATGTTATGTCATTTACGGTTCACCCCTTTTATTTCTTTGTGCTGCAGGCGCAGAACATGCAGCCTCAAGAGCACCAACCATTGCTTCCTGTCATGCACTGGGTTGGAAGCAAGAAGGCGCATGCACATAAGGTCTATCACAGCGCCTACTGGCATGCATTGCAGTATGCTGGTGTTGGGGGATGTCAACTCATGCCTGTATGGCGTTGGACAGCTGGACGGACTCCTCTTCACCACATGAAGGTGGCTGTGGCAAGAATGACGTACCGCTGGAGTGGGCATGAGGTGTCGTGAGTACACTATCCCCAAATACTGCTCCTTCCTCATCCATTGGGACCTGTTTGTCTACCTCACCAGTGGAGAATCCATTTCTTCATTACAAACAAAGAAGAGAGGGAGGCAGAGGTATATGCTAGGTTTATCCTCCTGACAGTTATGTAGAGAAACAAAAATTGAGTAATTCGAAGACAACCTGCCCTGGGGGAAGTTGTAATCACTCGTCTAGAAAAAATACTTTTTTTCTAGAGACCCCTCACCCATCAGGGTTGCCTCTAGGTGGAATGCTTCATCATTGGGGTTCCTCTCAATCCTCTACGGATTGAGGCGTGCTGCGACTTGCAAAATGCGTAGGAGCACTTACTGGTTCAGACTATGTGTAGTGCAGGGAAGTGGAGTGGAAAAGGGAAAGAAGACTTAAAAATACCTAACTAGTTGGCCACTCTTTTATTCCCGCCCCTAATTGGTATGGTTAAAAATCAGGGGTTGTTACTGAGGAGACACTGGACCTTAATGAGTCTGGTTGTCTCAGTAATGTATAGTCGTCAACATGTTTTGAGCCGTTTCCCTAATGGCTCTTCATCATGACACCACGGGGTCCAGCCCTGTATGGGCCACTCCTAGTCAATCCTATAATAAGGACACAAAACGTGCACACAATGTGCATCCACTGTATATACATACAGTCTTTGAAATTAATCTGTATTTCTGTAAACGATATATGAATGCGTCATGGTCAAAACCAGTGGTGGAGGGCCTTGTTGTCAAACTTTCATCAAAGCCGCCTCTGGTTTAATAGCCTATTTCTCTCCCTGGAGACCACATACTGAAGTGAGTATGCGGTCTCCAGGGAGAGAAGTAGGTTATTACATTTCAAAACCCGTATGTATAACTCTTTTTTTTCACAATGGAGTTGCACTTTGTAATCACGGTCACTATTTGCGACTCCCACTCGCAATTTGCGAACAGAGAATCGCAACCTGCGATTTTCAATTTAGCGCTACGATTCATTAACGAATCACTTTTTTCAGCCGTCAAGCCCTAGTACATCTAATTTTGCAATTCTCTAATTGTGTATCGCAAAATTTAGCAATTAGAGAATTGCAAAATGGTTGTTTCATACATCTGGTCCTTAGTGTGGCATCTAATTTTATGGTGATTTTGGGATTGCGCACTCCTCAGGCCAAATGTGTTTTATTACAGCCGATCTCCTGAGACCATTGTGATGTCGCTGCCTACCTGTGGAGGCGATCCGGGTTTTCCTGCTTGTGCATTTGACTAAGGGCTATGTGCACCCAATACCTATGATCTATCAATCAGTTGCTTCAGGCACAAGTCTTAGAGCCTGCCAGACCACATTTTTCTGACTCTGGTTTGAGGGGGAGGTCATATAAGGAGAATTCTACAACAGAGATGCACATTTATTATTATATATACATATATCATGGTGTACATCGACATCGTATTTATCAATATTAACAACAGTGCAGTGGGGTTTTACAGGAGAGGGAGAATGCCGATTGTGGCGCAAATCCTGCAGACCCACTGAGTGTGATGTACCGGGTGTCTGGGTGTGGTGGTGTTAGTGGTGCACTTTTTTACATACAGTACATTGATTTTGGGAAGGGCTGCCTATGCTTTTTTGTTACGTGCTGGGGACTGTCAGACAGTGCTGTAGCCCTTTTCTCTCTGCTCCTGGGCTCTGCCTTCCCTCCTCCACACCATGGGCTAGCTCTTTAAATAACTTACGACTCACCTTATAATGATGAATCCAGATATTCTCAGTCGAATGAGGTAACTACACCAACAAAGGGGCATGATGTCCCAGTACCCTGGTTATTGTTACTCTAATACTAAGATAATTCAGAACAAAGTTCTGTTTTGAGGCTCCATTTATCAGGTCAATACCAACAGTGCTTTAAATGTGCTGGTACTGAGTACCTGCACATATTTATTTAGAGAGGAACAGTACCTGTACTTCTCAGCACTGGTGCAATACATTTAATGGGAGAGTACCAGCACTTCTCAGAACAGAAGCAAATAAGTGCTCTAAAGAGAGAGTACGTGCACTTCTATATTTCCATTTACAGCACTGAATACCAACATACCCACAATATCTTAGGTACATGATAATAATTTGGCCTGGTTATAGAGGTGTGCATGAATTCCTTGTGTGCCCAAGGGTTTTCGGGTAACAATAAAAATGCCAAGATAACTTTGGTAATTAATGTTCATGCTGGAAAGAGATGGAGTTTTGTCTATTGCCTGTTCTGGCTCATCATAAAGTAGCACAGAGGGTTAATATTCCTGATGCAAATAATGTGTACTATGCAGATCACAGAACTATATTTTATTTGGCTAGCTCAGTGGGTTACTGCCTTTGTCACACAGATCCTTTGATTACTTGCAGATCATAAGCTACAATCCCAATATAGCAAAATGACCTATTACCTGTCATCAAAGAGCTGTAGGGAGACTGCATGGTATAGGTTAGAACATTATGTTTTTCCCCAAGTCATAATTTATCCTAATTTTGCTAAAAAGGGTTTGCTTGAGTAGAACTACATTCTTATTGGTAAAACAAACCCTAACCACTGTGGTACATTTTAAATCCTGAGTTTGTGCTTCTCCAATCCAAACAGAGCATACACTGCCTACTAGTATGGCTGGCATGTGATTCCTACACCTTGTAACCTTCATTGTCTTATGAAACATTTCGTATATACTGCTTTACACACATATTATTCATTGTTTCTGTAAAATGTGTGCGTAGGATGTAAAGTGCTCTGAAATCCTACACTGGTATGAGTAGTACTATAAAACAAAAGAAATCCATGTGAGAGAGGGGCTATAGAGAAATGAGGGGCACTATTGGAGTGTGGTAGTCAGGGAATCCATGGAGAAGGAGGTACTTAGGGGGCGCCAAAAGAGATTGTTGCATCAGGCGCCACCAGCATTAAAGCAAGTGCTGGCCATAGGTTTAACATATTAGGTATTTGCATAACAGGCTGTTTGCGATGTTTTACATACAACAACAATACAACAACAGGCCTGACTGTTGTCCCTTATACACTACAGGCATTGCAAAAGCCATCCATGCAATAATATTAGCAATGGTGTTTTTCATACTAAAGCATCGTGATAAATAATAAATACATAAATAAATAAATAAATAACAGCCTGACTATTGCTTTGTGCACTCTGGGGCACTGTGGAAATCTGCCTGAGTATTACATCCTGCCACAGTCCTGCCACCAACCCCAGGCTTCCTAGGCAGATGTTGCACTGTGGAGCAGTAATGGGCATCTTCAGAAACTTTGGGTGAAGGAATTCAACGGGGAGGGTTACTAAGGATGGAAGTTAACTAATGAGATAAGTGAGTACATGAAATGGAAGTGGCCTGGGTAGAACAAAAAGAATCCTGCTCTGTCTAGGAAATTCATCGACTGCAACAGCCACCAGGTGTAGGAGTGGCCGGTTGACCCTGACCCCTGCTCAAGTAAGGAGAGAACATCACCTTGTGGACAAAAGATTTGGACACCTCCCATTTAACAGGAAGCACTAGACAGTTACCAAACTATGCAGGAAACACAATGCAGATACACCATATAGGTAGGTATGACCACCCTCAAAACAGCGCCCAGTGCTAGCAACAACATGTAACACAACATTAGACAATATCCCGCATATCCACCCAACAAAGCTCAGATATTCCCAAAAATCTGAGTATTAATGAGTTTACAACAGCAACCATGATAATAGATAAAATACACAACTATGCACATTCCCAGAGCTGAATTTGAGAGTGCAGAGCAGTGCAGATGGGATTGTTACCAGAAGGCAAAGTGCACACAGTAGTGCATTCTACTCTGTAACTGACAATATGCGCACATATACAACACAATACAACTCCGATAATCCATACAACTGGTTATCATCGAGCTCACAACAGGACTAACCACAATAATAAACAATTACAAACTCCAACAGAACAGTCTAGATAAACGCACATGCAACCAACACAGTTAAGAGGCACTGTACAGTTAGACACCACTGGGCTCACAATAGCACTCGACATTTCATTAAAAAGATACCTCTCCAGCACAGCACATAGTACACTAAACCAAAACATTCTTAATACCCCACAGTTAGCCTAATTTAAAGAGGTACTGAGGACCCTAGTGTTGGACTTGGCCCTTTTTGAGGGGTTATCCCCAAACCTTTTGCTTCTTCCTCCAATTTTTTTCCTGACCTGATGTTGTTTGCTTTAGAACTCTGGACACATTACCACTGCTAGTGAGTGCTAAAGTGCATATGTGTCATGTGAAACCAGGTCCTGGCTAGGACAACACATGTAAGGAAGCAGGACCTCCTACCCACGGGGCTCCATTGGGCTGCTCACTACCTGCGCTGGCGCAGTAGCCATCACACTAAGATCCTGGGCGAACCCCTTCGTGAGAATGAATGGGAGGATATAGGGAATTCATTGCAGTGCCATTATTAACTGCACATGAAAGCGGTATGCCTTTTATTGACATGTATAAGTGTGCCTGCCCCTGTATGTGGCCTGGCAGTGCTGTATGCACTGTAAAAACACAAGCATGGCAAAGCAGCGTTATGACAGCACGAATAACGCTGTACACTGCAACCTCTCCCAGACACCGCAACCACACGTAGGGCTGAGGCGGCGTTATGAGGTAATAACGTTGCGGGACAATCTAAAAGACTAAAGGACCCATCATGCCTAGATCCGAGTCTACGTGCCTGCCTGGTATCGGCCGCTGGAGGGTACATAAACCACATCCAATGACCACGCCCTTGCTAGGCAATCTGCCTATTGGAGGAAGACAGCTTCATTCTACCGTGCGGATCGGAGCACCTGCCGGAAGCAATCCACGACCTGACTCTACCATCGAGGGACGCCTTCCAGTTTAAGCACTCCTGTGGTCCGTCCTTGATCCTGTGCCTTCGGCAACGGTCCTGATCTACGGGCGGCTCCCCATCAGCTAAGTCTGCGTCGCCGAGGCCTCGCGCGCGCGTGACTAATTGTACTAATACTGTACTGTACTAAGTGTGCTGAGCATTACAGACCTAAGCGATTGACGCATTGTTATCAGGTGCTATTAATCTCGGAAGTCGCTATGGTGCTAGCATGTATTATTTAAAGAACTACTAACACTAGATACGTTTAACGGCATGTGACTCAGCTCTTGGAAAGCATAAAGAGAACTTTCAATAGAGGTTGTAAGGCACTACTCTCTATGAACTTAAGTTCTACTGCGTTTCCTGTGACCATACGTTCTCTGACACTCAGCTTGTACCATGGAAGTAAGTGTCCATATCGCCTCAGCTTGAGCAGTGTGAGTGTGATCCTGCACCTAAATTCCTGTATGCTTGACCGACCGTTTGAGGGGGCTGAGCGTGCTGATAATCTTTGTCCTTCTCCCCATACAGAAAGTGGATGTTCCCCGAGTCCAGTCCCTACCCACACCTGCACCAGGACAACCAATCGGTGAGGGAGGTCCGCCACACACGCAGGCTGTCTTTTAATATTTTGTCCCAACCCCCATTCTCCTTGATGTGCTTCTCGGGGAGCAGCTTACTGTTCTCCATGGAAAACGGCATTGGGAGTGGTCGGACTGTCTTCTACTTCGCTCCTGCTGGGCCTAGATACATCAGGTTAGTGCACGTGTGTGTTTGGCTTCTGACAATATGCTCTCTGTGTAAATTGTTATCATGATTGGTTATCCAAGATTGGCTTATTTGATTTACTACTAAGGCCCAAGTAAAGTGCATTGAGTGTGCCAGGGCCTGAAAATCAAATGCTACTAGTGGGCCTGCCGCACAGACTGTGAAACCCACATGAGTAGCCCTGAAAAGGTATCTCAGACCTGCCACTGCAGTGTCTGTGCGCAGTTTATTCACTGCCATGTCGACTTGGCAAGTGCACCCACTTGCCAGGCCCTAACCTTCCCTTTTCTTACATGTAAGGCACCCCTATGATAGGGCCAAGGTACCCCCCCCCAGGGCAGGGTGCAGTGTATGTGAAAGGTAGGATATGTACTGGTGTGTGTGACATGCCCTGATAGTGAAATACTGCCAATTTCGTTTTTCACTATTGAAAGGCAATCTGTCCCATAGGATAGAATAGGAAATAGTTTGTAACATCTTACAAGTATAACTTCCCATTGGGATAAGATAGAGAATTAAAGTTTAGGGTCTTTAAACTCAGAATTTAATGACACATATTTTAGTAAACATGGTTTTTAAATTGTGTGTTTGAAAATGCCACTTTTAGAAAGTAGGCATTTTCTTTTTTATCCATTCTGTGGTCCTCTGCCTGTTTGTGTATTGACTATCTGGTTTTGGAGTGACAGGGGTTGGGGATGTGCATTCACTGTTGACAGCTAAGGGGGGGGGGGGGTTGAGGTGTGCCTGGCCCTGCCTGGATGACTCAGAGCTGAGCGGAATAGGGCTTGGCTGCTTTTAGAGTAGTGGGAGGAGGTTTCCTAGCACCTGAATAGGGCCTGTCTCCTTTGCACAATGCTGTCTCCACCCCCTGTGGCTATACTGAACCAGTGAGGATAGAACTGGTTTGAACTGGGCTCAGAGACCCTTGCACAAAGAGAACAAATACATTTTGGGGTATAAGTATCAGACCTAAACCCCCAGAACTTTAGATTACTTCTGAACTCAAGAGGAACCTTTGCCAAGGAGAAAAGCTGAAGAGCTGTGAGGAGGAGTACTGCCCCTTTGTTGGGTGCTGTGTGGGGTTGGCCGGCAGTTGCTGTTTCTGCCAAGGAGAGGACAAAGACTGGAACTTTGCTTTGAACCTGCTTGAAGAAGATCTCCAAGGGCCTGAAGTGTGCTGGCTTCCTGTTCTGAAGTTTCAGAGACACGAAGACTTCAGCCCAAGCTCCCCTGAACACTCTAGCTGAGAGTTCTGACCTGCCAGGAGGTACCTATTCCAGTTCTGGAGGTTGTTTCTGCTGTTGGGAGCTAGAAGAAACCTAAAAGAAGCAAGAAAACCTGTTTCCGACGCAGTCAGCGATGTCGCTGTGACGCCGTGACCTGCACAGAGGCCTGCGGCACCTCTCATGAAGTGAACGACGCACCGCCCAGCCTGCACCACAGCTCTGATGCCCTTCAGGGCCCGCCAACTCCTGCAGTTATCAGCTGTGCCTGATGACAGCGATTGCACCGACTCCATCATCGCCAGCGCCTGCATCCTATTATTGCGGCCCTGGTAACTGCAGAGGGTGGCTCCACAAACTCGCTGACTCCGCATCGTCACTGGAACCGACACCTCACCTCCACGGCGCCCTGCATTGTCATAGACTTCATTTCCAAGGTACTGTTTGTTTGGGGGTCCATGTGACTCTGTGCCCGAAGCCGCGCTCCTCGCGGTCGGCGTCGTACTTTGGATTTATTGCTGTCATGACATCGCAATTGCCCCAGGTGGAGCTATTTGTTTTCTACAAGCTTATTTATTTGCAATAACTGTTCTAAAAGTCATATCTTATTACATGTATGTTGGGTTTTTGTCGTTTTGGTCTTGCTGAGTTTAGATAAAGATACTTTAATTTTCTAAACTGGTGTGGTGTCCATTTGTGGTGCTATCACTGTAATACTGTGTGTTTTGAGTACAAATACTTTACACATTGCCTTTGGGATAAGTCTGTCTGATCGTGCCAAGCTACCCACGGGGTGAGCAGGGGTTATCTAAAGTGTGTATCTCCCTTGCCCTCACTAGAAGTAAGGGTCCCTATTTGGACAAAGGTACCTACCTCTGCCAACTAGAGACCCCCATTTCTAACACCTAACAAAACCCTAATAAAACACCAGGGTTGGTTATCGGATACAAATATATCTAAAGCATGTCCATGCACATAATAACTTTACTTGAAGGAGAGAATGTGACCTGCAGGTTACACACCAAGCACTACACCAATTGCTCTAGCCATAATTCACTTAGCTGGAATTGGAATCTGACTCTGCAGGCACAGATCCTTGAAGCATGCATAGCGTTATCTTAGTGATGCTTGAAATAGTTACTGGAACACCTAGAATACTGCAAAAGGACTTTAAACATTACTAACGTGTGATCAAACAGTGTAAATATATTGAATTTGTATATGTATCTTAAGATAAAAGGCAGCTGCTCTCTAAGCTGATCTATTGTAGATGCTTTCTGTTGTTCTACTTGTCCTTGCTCTTCGCACAACAGCTTATGTAAAAGTTTACAGTTTTAACCACTAAGGGGCTGATTTAGAGTTTAGCCGGCGAAGGTAGGTCAGTATGGTGGAAATCTTTTCTCCCACCTTCCTGAGGGTCCTCCATCTGCCAAATTTAAAGTTGTCTGCTAGTCCTGTGGACAACTATAAACATTATCAGGACCCGCCATTGCAGTGGTTCCTGTCAATGTATTAAAGAATTGACAGATAGTACAGTCAAAATGGCAGTCAAACTTTTAACATGTGTTTGTTTTTCAAAAATAAAATCCCAAATTTGGATTATGTTTTAGAAAAAACAAAAACTAATGACTCCCACAGAATGGGAGTTTTCTCTAATGGTGTGGGGTTTATTGTTAAGGTTTTAGGGATATCCTTTACTGCCACGTTTTTACTGTGGTAAGTGAGAGGAAAAACTGGGCATTCAACCACCCTCTCTCAATGGGACAACTGGCCAAACCTCCAATGGCCCTTACTTTGTTGGGCCATCGGAGGACTATGTCTGTGACGGAGCTAGAGTAGTCATTATCACTAACATACTTAAGGTCCTCCCATCTCTAAATCAAGTGGACGGACCTTTGGTTTGGCGTAGAGGATACTCTGCCACCGTTGCAATGCAGTACTGTGGAATCCTCCGTCAGACATGTTCCTTTCCTCTCCCCCTTTCCTCCTCTTCACTCAATGGCATTTCCTCCCTGTCAACGGTACTGTGAGAATGATGCTGTGGATTAGAATGTTGGCCCCTGAAGGTTGTATGTTGAGTTTCAGTGGGTGCCAGCTCTGAGGAGAGGAGAGCAGACACAGCTGTGGCTGAGGTGTGCTTAATAAACACTTGGTTGTTATAATGTAGCGTCTCTCTGCATCTCCTTGAGACCTTGCTATTTAAATTCCACACTGGGTCAGAAGATGGGATGCAGAGCACGCTGATTATTGTGCACCTCAACATGTGGAGAAAAGTGTATCGGAGCCTGAGTGGAGAGTAACCAGGGTGCAGTGAAGCACTGTCATGACATTGACACTGAAGTGGGGCACTACCGAAACAAAGGACAGACAATAGCGGTGTCGCCCAGAGTACACTCTGGATTCAGAGTTGGTGTGATTCAACATTTTGGAGTGTGACTCAAAAGGCAACTTTTGCCCTGTACTGAACTCTTAGAGTGTGTTTCAGGCTCTTTATGCTTGTTGGCCTATGGCGCTAGGAAGAGAATCTCCCCATAGAATGGTTGTGCCATTTCACTCAGCTGAGGGATTCTGAAGTCCCTCTCTGCCTCCCTCTCTCTGTCTCCCTTCCTCCCTCTGTCACCCTCTGACTCCCTCCCAGTCTCCCTCTCCCTCTCTCTGCCTCCCTCTCTCTGTCTCCCTTCCTCTCCCTTTCTCCCTCTGTCACCCTCTGACTCCCTCCCAGTCTCCCTCTGCCTCCCTCTCTGCCTCCCTCTCTGCCTCTCCCTCTCCCCCTCCCCCTCCACCTCTCCCTCTCCCTTTCCCTCCCCCTCCCCCTCCACCTCTCCCTCTCTCCCTCTCTCCCTCTCCCTCCCTCCCTCTCCCTCCCTCTTTCTGCCTCCCTCTCTGCCTCCCTCTCTGCCTCCCTCTCTCTGTCTCCCTTCCTCTCCCTTCCTCCCTCTGTCACCCTATGCCTCCCTCTGCCTCCCTCTCTGCCTCCCTCTCTGCCTCCCTCTCTCTGTCTCCCTTCCTCTCCCTTCCTCCCTCTGTCACCCTCTGACTCCCTCCCTCTGTCACCCTCTGACTCCCTCCCTCTGTCACCCTCTGTCTCCCTTCCTCTCCCTTCCTCCCTCCGTCACCCTCTGACTCCCTCCCTCTGTCTCCCTTCCTCCCTCTGTCACCCTCTGACTCCCTCCCTCTGTCTCCTCCAGACTGCCTCTCTCTGTCTCCCTCTGTCAACCTCTGTCTCCCTCTGTCAACCTCTGTCTCCCTCCCTCTCCCTTCCCTCTGTCTCCCTTCCCTCTGTCTCCCTTCCCTCTGTCTCCCTTCCCTCTGTCTCCGTCTCCCGCTGTCTCCCTTCCCGCTGTCTCCCTTCCCTCTGTCCCGTCTCCCTCTGTCTCCGTCTCCCTCCCAGTCTCCCTCTCCCTCCCTCTGTCTCCCTCCCAGTCTCCCTCTCCCTCCCTCTGTCTCCCTCCCAGTCTCCCTCTCCCTCCCAGTCTCCCTCTCCCTCCCTCTGTCTCCCTCCCAGTCTCCCTCTCCCTCCCTCTGTCTCCCTCCCAGTCTCCCTCTCCCTCTCTCTGCCTCCCTCCCAGTCTCCCTCTCCCTCTCTCTGCCTCCCTCTCTCTGTCTCCCTTCCTCTGTCTCCCTCCCTCTGTCACCCTCTGACTCCCTTCCTCTGTCACCCTCTGACTCCCTTCCTCTGTCACCCTCTGACTCCCTCCCTCTGTCTCCTCCAGACTGCCTCTCTCTGTCTCCTCCAGACTGCCTCTCTCTGTCTCCTCCAGACTGCCTCTCTCTGTCTCCTCCAGACTGCCTCTCTCTGTCTCCTCCAGACTGCCTCTCTCTGTCTCCTCCAGACTGCCTCTCTCTGTCTCCTCCAGACTGCCTCTCTCTGTCTCCCTCTGTCAACCTCTGTCTCCCTCCCTCTCCCTTCCCTCCCTCTCCCTTCCCTCTGTCTCCCTTCCCTCTGTCTCCCTTCCCTCTGTCTCCCTTCCCTCTGTCTCCCTTCCCTCTGTCTCCCTTCCCTCTATCTCCCTTCCCTCTGTCTCCCTTCCCTCTGTCTCCCTTCCCTCTGTCTCCCTTCCCTCTGTCTCCGTCTCCCTCTGTCTCCCTTCCCTCTGTCTCCGTCTCCCTCTGTCTCCCTTCCCTCTGTCTCCGTCTCCCTCCCAGTCTCCCTCTCCCTCTGTCTCCCTCCCTCTCTGCCTCCCTCCCTCTCCCTCCCTCTATCTCACTCCCTGTCTCCCTTCCTCTTCCTTCCTCCCTCTGTCACCCTCTGACTCCCTCCCTCTGTCTCCCTTCCTCCCTCTGTCACCCTCTGACTCCCTCCCTCTGTCTCCTCCAGACTGCCTCTCTCTGTCTCCCTCTGTCAACCTCTGTCTCCCTCTGTCAACCTCTGTCTCCCTCCCTCTCCCTTCCCTCTGTCTCCCTTCCCTCTGTCTCCGTCTCCCTCTGTCTCCCTTCCCTCTATCTCCGTCTCCCTCTGTCTCCCTTCCCTCTGTCTCCCTTCCCTCTGTCTCCGTCTCCCTCCCAGTCTCCCTCTCCCTCCCTCTGTCTCCCTCCCAGTCTCCCTCTCCCTCCCTCTGTCTCCGTCTCCCTCTGTCTCCCTTCCCTCTGTCTCCGTCTCCCTCTCCCTCCGTCTCCCTCCCAGTCTCCCTCTCCCTCCCTCTCCCTCTGTCTCCCTCCCTCTCTGCCTCCCTCCCTCCCTCTCCCTCCCTCTATCTCCCTTCCTCCCTCTGTCACCCTCTGACTCCCTCCCTCTGTCTCCCTTCCTCTCCCTTCCTCCCTCTGTCACCCTCTGACTCCCTCCCTCTGTCTCCTCCAGACTGCCTCTCTCTGTCAACCTCTGTCAACCTCTGTCTCCCTCTGTCTCCCTCTGTCAACCTCTGTCTCCCTCCCTCTCCCTTCCCTCTGTCTCCCTTCCCTCTGTCTCCGTCTCCCTCTGTCTCCCTTCCCTCTATCTCCGTCTCCCTCTGTCTCCCTTCCCTCTGTCTCCCTTCCCTCTGTCTCCGTCTCCCTCCCAGTCTCCCTCTCCCTCCCTCTGTCTCCCTCCCAGTCTCCCTCTCCCTCCCTCTGTCTCCGTCTCCCTCTGTCTCCCTTCCCTCTGTCTCCGTCTCCCTCTCCCTCCGTCTCCCTCCCAGTCTCCCTCTCCCTCCCTCTCCCTCTGTCTCCCTCCCTCTCTGCCTCCCTCCCTCCCTCTCCCTCCCTCTATCTCCCTTCCTCCCTCTGTCACCCTCTGACTCCCTCCCTCTGTCTCCCTTCCTCTCCCTTCCTCCCTCTGTCACCCTCTGACTCCCTCCCTCTGTCTCCTCCAGACTGCCTCTCTCTGTCAACCTCTGTCAACCTCTGTCTCCCTCTGTCAACCTCTGTCTCCCTCCCTCTCCCTTCCCTCTGTCTCCCTTCCCTCTGTCTCCCCTTCCCTCTGTCTCCGTCTCCCTCTGTCTCCCTTCCCTCTGTCTCCGTCTCCCTCTGTCTCCCTTCCCTCTGTCTCCCTTCCCTCTGTCTCCCTTCCCTCTGTCTCCGTCTCCCTCTGTCTCCGTCTCCCTCTGTCTCCCTTCCCTCTGTCTCCGTCTCCCTCTGTCTCCCTTCCCTCTGTCTCCCTTCCCTCTGTCTCCCACTCCCTCCCAGTCTCCCTCTCCCTCCCTCTGTCTCCCTCTGTCAACCTCTGTCTCCCTCCCTCTCCCTTCCCTCTGTCTCCGTCTCCCTCTGTCTCCCTTCCCTCTGTCTCCCTTCCCTCTGTCTCCCTTCCCTCTGTCTCCCTTCCCTCTGTCTCCCTTCCCTCTGTCTCCCTTCCCTCTGTCTCCCTTCCCTCTGTCTCCCTTCCCTCTGTCTCCCTTCCCTCTGTCTCCCTTCCCTCTAACTCCGTCTCCCTCCCAGTCTCCCTCCCAGTCTCCCTCTCCCTCCCTCTCCCTCTCTGCCTCCCTCCCTCTCCCTCCCTCTATCTCCCTCCCTCTATCTCCCTCCCTCTATCTCCCTCCCTCTATCTCCCTCTATCTCCCTCCCTGTATCTCTCCCTCCCTCTGTCTCTCTCCCTCTATCTCCCTCCCTGTATCTCTCCCTCCCTCTGTCTCTCTCCCTCTCCTCCCTCCCTCTGTCTCCCTCCCAGTCTCTCTCCCTCCCTCTGTCTCTCTCCCTCTCCCTCCCTCCCAGTCTCCCTCCCAGTCTCCCTCCCAGTCTCCCTCTCCCTCCGTCTCCCTCCCTCTCCCTCCCTCTCTCCCTCCCTCTCTGCCTCCCTCTCTCTGTCTCCCTTCCTCTCCCTCCCTCCCTCTGTCACCCTCTGACTCCCTCCCTCTGTCTCCTCCAGACTGCCTCTCTCTGTCTCCCTCTGTCAACCTCTGTCTCCCTCCCTCTCCCTCTGTCTCCCTCCCAGTCTCCCTCCCAGTCTCCCTCTCCCTCCCTCTCCCTCTCCCTCCCTCTCTGCCTCCCTCTCTGCCTCCCTCTCTCTGTCTCCCTTCCTCTCCCTCCCTCCCTCTGTCACCCTCTGACTCCTTCCCTCTGTCTCCTCCAGACTTCCTCTCTCTGTCTCCCTCTGTCAACCTCTGTCTCCCTCCCTCTCCCTCTGTCTCCCTCCCCCTCGCCCTCCCTCTGTCATCTCACCCCGTGTGTGTGTCAGCCCTCAGCCCGGGCTGAGACAGCTTCCCAGCGCACACACACAGCCACGCCCAAGTACTTCACAGGTCTTTAAAAGACCATTTACATGTTAATAAAGCTTTGTTGTATTTCACCTCTTAGCGCCCCTGCATCTCCACTTTGACAATCACTGGAATCCCCCACAGAGCAGAGTCTCAGAGTCTGGGCTGCTGCAACCGGCAGTGTTTGCTAACACTATTTAATTTTCTTTTTTAAAACACAGGTAGGATGTCTGCAAGGTCCGCGGGCTGCCAAGGAAGGCTTGCCGGGCCGCACTATGAGTACCCATGAGCTAGAGGATGTGCTCACCGGTGGTGCCTTTTACTGGAAATACAGCTCTTGTTAAGTATTCCTGTGGCTGCGCATTACTTTACAATTTGGCGACGGGCTGCACCACCGCAACGAACTCTGCGTAGGAATTGAACATCGCCTTTACGAATTGGATTTTTCAAACTGCTCGTTTTCTGCAGTGTTCAAGCGGAGGTCAACTTATCTACTTTTTAAGAAATATTTTCAGCTTTTTTTGTGGATATTCCTATTTCTGTTTCAGGTTTCATTTCCTGTTGCTGTCTACGCTTAAATATTTAGAAATTTTTCTCACGGTGGGGCCAACGCTGGGAGCATTGTTTAAAGGTGGTTTGCGGGGGGCGTGGCCAGCAACATGGGCGACTACAGCGTCTGCTGGAGCTCCGGCAGCCCGACACTTATCCCGAGCATAATCCTGCCCTTCCAGCCACCATCCGCTGCTCTTTTGCGGTGCCGTTTGTTGCCTACAACACATGTGCACCCCTAGCGCTGTTCCCGCTGGGCTGAGCGGTGAGCGATAGTCAAAAAACAAGATGTCCCAGAAGAGAGGCGCAGCCGCCCAAGATGACGGACGAGACGTGTTAGGACGGAGGCACTGGCCAGCGCCGAACGATGAGGCCAGATGTCAGTCCCCCTGCTGCACCCAGTGAAACAATAGGTGCTGGGGGTGTGTCGGGTGGCAGCGACAACAAGAAACCAGAGACCTGACCCCTATTTGAGGAGCCACGAAATTCCAGGTCTAGCCCGCGTGCAGGTGAGAGGGACTGCGCACGAGCCAATAAGGACGGGCCGGGTCACATTTTTACCCCTAGGCTGCAGACGGAGCCCCGGAGCAAGTGGCGGCCCGGAGTCCCCTGTAACACGTGAGCAGGTTTGCCGGGAGGCAGGGGGAGACCCTGTCAGTGGCCGGGCTGAAAGCGCACCAAATGGCAGCATAAACGATGAACCAGGGACCCAGCCCCCATCGGAAGAGCCACGAGACCCCAGGCCTAGCCTGAGCGCAGGTGAGAAGGATTGTGTACAGGCATAGTATCGCCACTGGCACCCCTCAGTCCCCCATCCAGCAAAATACATTACCCAATAATAACACACACTTGGACTGTTTGATTGGGTACAAAATGCTGCAGGTTTATTACATACACCGTTATGTAATAGGTGGATTATCTTACGGGCGATCCAAGGGCAGGCAACCAACTGGGCCGCCTGCTCGCCTGATGAGCCGGGCAGCACTGGGGCGAACCCCGCCTTTGCTGCTGTCCAAGTGATTCTCTTCCAGGATCACGTGACCGTTGGTAACTTCTACTCACGCCCCTTCCCGGGGCGGAGCGTAGCATAGCAAACTCCCGGTTGTTCAGGTCCACAACCGCCCGAAGGACTAGCGGGGCGCCGACACGGCTTCCAGGACCCTCCCATGAGGCTCCTCGGATTTGGCTCTGGCACCTCCTATGGTGCCGCGCAGAGGTACCCTTGGTACCGGCCTGCTTCCAAATCGCCCTGTAACTCCGCCACAGCTCTGTAGGCGGCCACCGTCGCCGCCAGAGCCCCCCACCAAAACAGCTATAGTCTTACCTGCCACCTCTCCTGTCTGGAGCTTCCTGTAATCCAGATGAAAGAGAACCATCCCTGCTGGTTATAGATGGCCCCCTCTATATCCCAAGCCCTTGACGCTATCCTGGGTCAGATAGTGTCTGCTGAAACAAGAGGTCCGTCAGGCCTGGGGAGTTGTGCCAAAAGCATTACACCCCCATGCGGGAAAGTTCCACTGCTTCACTTGCCTCAGCCCCGAGCCAGCTCTGGGCGGGGAGACAACCAACCCCCAGGCTCGCAGGCCCCGTCTATGTGCTGATCTCACCTAGCTGCTGTTCTCCTAGCACGGAGTGCACCTGAAAACCTGCATGCCCATCTATGGGACCGCAGCCCGCTAGCTAGGTGACCACTCCCCCACCCGCCTGGCTGCTCTGGCTATTCTGGCGAGAGGGATTTATTTAATCTTTGAACAGTCCCTTTGTTTGCTAAATCCTGACGCGCGGGAGTGTTCATAACTTTAAGTGTGTGGCCATGGGCAAGGGCCCCTCTTGCCCTTGCCATGTCTCCCTTATTCCTTATGGGAATTATGCCCGTTCAGCTCCCTCTGTGGTGGACCCCCCCCCCCCCCAGGCATACTAGCTTAGAGAATCTGTCTGATTTAAGCAGTGCGCACTGTCTGTGGCATTGTCCAAGCATTACGAATTGGCTAAGTCCTACTTTAACCCATCCTAGAATGCTCCCAGATCAGAGGGTGGCCGGGGGGGGTACCCACCGCCAGCCTGGAGCATCCCCCGCGGTGACAAATTGCCTGCTCCGTTGAAGTTTAGTTACCCACTGGGCGTGCCAAATGTTCTATTGACATAGTGTCCCATTGTGTTTGACACGCTGCTACCCCCGTTATTGGGACGGCAGCACTATATGTTGGCTGACCGCAACCCCACCAAGCGAGGTACAAGTGTCTGTATCCCAGGTTCCCAGTTTCCTGCTAGCTCCCGTACACTACCAGTGGTTCCGCTGGGAGATACCACAAACCGCAGTGGTCATCCGAACCTTAAGAAGCGCCCCATTATCACCTTGGCGTACCTCTAAATGATAGTTGTTTCACACAGCTGTAATGCTAGAGACACACCTCTTATACCTATTTACTGGTTTTGCTACTCGGCAACCTTATGGTTGGAGCTCTGTGTTTACACAGCGCGCATGCCCTCATGGCACGATGTTGCTGAAGAGCCGGGGTCTGTTACCTTAAATGTCTGAGGTGAGGAGTTGAGGAACACAAGACAGGTAATATGCAACTGGAGGATGTATGTGCTTCTGCCATGTCTGACAGCGGTCCAGCTGTGCCCCAAGACCTCGCAGAATTCATACCCTTGGGCTGTTAGCCGGTGGCATGGCAGGCTGTAGTTTAGCGGCTCATGACATTGCCTCCGTGTATAAACACAAACACCATGCCTCACTACACACCAGTACCTTTGGCGTAAAGAATGCTTGTTAGTTGTATAAGGAAGATGAAGCAAAATTCTAGCTTCACTGCGTAGCCTACTGCGGAAGCTTCAATTCTGACATGGTGGGACTGTCACCTTAACGTGTTGAACATTCCTTAACTGTCTCCCTTCAATGAATAGCGAGCTCAACCGCAAATGAACCAACACACAAATCAACTTATACAACAGCCAGACAGGTCACCTACACGTGATCATGGTGCGGGAAGCAGGAGCCCATTGGAAACGGAATGGTGGCGCACAATCCCCGCCTTGGAGACATAATGTTTTACCTCATACTACGAGATCAGTGCATGCAGGAACAACATAACTATCCTTTGCCAACCCTTAGCCAAACCGTAACTTTAGTCTAAATTGGGACAAGGGAATACCCTGGTAATATCACTGATCAAGTCTGTGATGTCATATACGACTTCTCCCCCTGTGCTTTGCGTGATATTGGCCCTCCTAGGCGTGGGCAGAGCCCCGGGAAGTATACATGGGTTCTAGGCCGATAATGCACCCTTGTTTGTGGAGAAAGCTGAAACCAAGCTTGCCGGTTCCCGGCCAAAACAAACAACCCCTTTTACCCTTTTTTAACCGCAGTACATGCATCAAAAGAGATTGATAAGGACCACATGCCTAACTCCTGATGTCCAAAGGACCTAGTATGCCAAGCAGTGAAACATCGCTGAATGGAATAATACGAAACAGTGTTCTCATGGCGCACGCCTCCCAGGTGCCGGCGGGACACCGAGGTTTACACCGAACAACCCGATTCCAAAGTAATCCCAATGTGACCTTGGCTGTAGAAGAGCTATCCCTGTACCTACAGGAAATGAAAACTTGGAGCTGAAGCCACGAAAGCTAACTAAATGAAGACCAGAGACCGGGGTACTCCACAGGCGTTTATACTCGCAAAGCTGGAGTCATGGAACACGACACGTATAGGATACCAGGGCCTGTCCAGTGGACAGCGTGTCAACCGATACTCAGTTAAATATAAATGGATTTTGGGACACAGGCACCATCCAAACTACTGAAACCAAGTTGGCGAGACTAGTTCAATGGAGAAAAGCATTGAAAGAAACGCTCCTCAACGTCAAATGACACAACTACCCGCTTACGTCTACCTTGCTGGGAAAGGTGGAGCGATGCCCATTAATGGAATAGTGAATGAATAATTTATTCCTGCAGCCAAATTGTGAGAAACTGCCCCCCAGGTGGTCTTTCCGCTTAATGGCCCCCTGGCAGTGCAATTGGTTAGGGCACCAATAATTAACCCAAACTGGTATGCTGCTTTGCCCCACCCAGGACACCCTGTCCGGTACAACCAAGGCAGACGTACCGCAATGCCAACTGAAGGTAGAGTAAAACACATTTCTGACCTAGGGTTGTTCGCGGCGACACATACATCGTGACGCCCAGTATAGCGCAAAACTAGGATCGGCATACGCGCGCACTACACACCGCAAGGCAGTCCTAAGGAACACCTGACAATTGTGCCACTATAAGCCAGTACTCCTGTCCAGCGCCACTTTCTTATGCACCACACCTTGAAACTGCCATGCTTAACACCACAACTACGGACCCGGGTACTCATGCAAATGTGAAAATTCAGCCTATTTCAAGCCCTCAAACTAAAAAGATGGCTTAGGCAGCTGGCAACCGTGATTTTAATGCCAATTGCATTAATCCATGCCTTCGGGGTCATCTCTACAATAGACAGACAGTGCCAACTCGTGGCAGACTGTCCCAAGCACCAGTGAGCAATCAAGTCATGGGCAGCGCACCAGCACCCTCTTAGTCAAATTACAGTGGCCCTATTTTGGTCCCCTTGGCCCTTCTGCGACAATGTCGATATCCCCCTGGACTTTAAACTGTACAAACCAGCTGGCCCTGTGCTCCCGGCCCTATAATGGCCCCTGACCGGTCACCTGCGGACCTCGAGCGCGGTGACCGCCAACTTGGAGCGTGACCATACACTTAATCACCTGCCTCCTTTTCACCGTCTCGGCCCCCTGTCCAACTTCACTACCAAGTCCTTGCAACCCAACAAGAACATCACACACATTTCTACAATTGGCAAAACATTTGGGAAGTGCACAGGGACACCGCAGCAAGCGTTCGCACTCGTGGCCTGCGCCAGCCGGATAACCGCGACCACAGCCTCTGCAGGCCACCGCATGCTCAGTGGCACCTCCCCCCAGACAGGGCACACCATGCTTCCTGTAGACAACCTGCGCACCACGAGGCTCCGCTGCTCTATACCCCCCAACTACGCGCCATGCTTCCATCAAGTGCCGCAAAGCAAGGGAATCTAGGGAAATCGGAAGGGCACGTGTGTTTAAGGTATACACGAGCCCCAAAAACAAAACTCCCCTTTGAAACCTATCAGAAGTGGTATCTCAACCCCTGTTGTTTTTTTTTTTTTTCCAAGAACCTGAGCATGACAGCGATGTGAAGCAGCATTGGAAGGATCTCTTCCCAAGGGAACAATGCAGAGACAACGGGGTGCAGGGTCCTGTGATCTGTGACATGCAGAGCTCATGGTGCATGCAGTGGCGTGTAATGTGGACGTCACATCCAGGGATGAACCAATTACACAAAGTGCGTAGAAACGGGATGGGCCGGCAACGCTTACATGTGGTAGGAGCGTAAACACTACACTGCCGACTAATGCACAAAGGAGTCGAGGAGAGTCACAAATGTGCACATGTCTAGGTGACCACAACACTGATCATGCTCTGGGTAATCAATCGCCGCAATGTACTGCGTTTACCAGTAAGGCCACCGCGATAACACGCCAGAAAGTATCCTAATAACAAGCATACCCCAAAGGGTGGTGAATCACATCAAGTTCAATGGGATCTCAACCATTTCAATCATGAGAGCTACTTGTGCCCAATGAAGCTTGTCCCGAGTCACGACCTTATTAAAGCTATAATAAGGATCACATCAAACATGGCCACCCCTAATACAACACATGGCAACTTACATGCTCGCTAGAACCTACGTAAGTGCCCCAACAGACTGCAATGCCTTACCATTATAAATCACCAGCGCCCTCATTACAGCCCTTAGCATAGTTGAATTTCTTAATCGGTCACTCCCTTTGAGCCTGGGATCCTCATGCCGCGGGCCTTCCCCATGCGTTGCTCTTATTGCCTCTGCCACGGGACAAAGCAGTCCACTATGGGGTGGCCCAAGCTGCCCTCTCGGCCTGAAGATATAACCCCCGTCGCATAACAGTCAGGGGTCCCAGGGCGCACAGGACAACCCAAAGACCCTCCCCCCGGGCAACCACTGGATCAGAGCCACGTGGTACACAACAGGGGGAATAATAGCCCGCACTTACCGCAGCTAACCCGACGCCCGCTGTATCTCAGTACCATGCGATGCGACCACCACCCAGTTTGCAGTTCAAAAGGAGGCCGCAACTTCCAAGCGGCTGCCACTGCGAGCAACCACGAACCCAGGGGACACACAGGCCGTGCCGGACCACATCGTGGGTCGTCTCCATGCAGTCCCCCACACAGCAAAAAACCCACCTTCCGACCTAGGCGGTAACATTGTATACACAGTGCAAACTCGACCCAAACGTATTGGAGCGCTCTGCAAGATACCAGTTGCGTTACACAAAATGTAATTTGATATACGCGCAGAATTTATTTATTTATTTTGTTTTGTTGCACAGTATATAGCGCGAACTCGACTGGAAGGTATTGAAGCGCTTTACAAGAGCACCGTAGTTACTTTACCCATTCAGGCACGGCGAGATTACGTGATTTGCCCGGAATCACAAGATTCGACCTCGAGGCTCGAACTCTGGTTTCCAGCACCAAAGTCGGCAGCTTCACCGACGGACCACATCCTCTCCCCCTAAGGACAAATTAATATTGGGTAGGCACGGCCCATCATCCATGATGCTGAGCCAATGCAGGGTCTCGAACCCGATTCCCCAGCACCCAAAGTCTGCAGCGCTGGCCTTAAGGCCACCTACTCTACATGACTATAGGTGAGGGGGGAGGCCGCGATGCACAGGCACTCACCGCGACAAACTAGCGCAAGACAGGGGGCATGCTAGCAGTCCCGCGGACTACGGCACCCACAGGGGGGGGGTGGGGGTACAGAACTCACCGGCGAAGGCACCACTGACCCGATGCATGAGCAGTACTAGGTGGCCTGACTAGAGGGCGCAGAACCACGATGCCCACTCCACGCGCCGCCAGACCGCGAGCTGATCAACTGGCCCTTCGCATCACATCAAACCCCCTTCACAGCCAAGCCCGAGGCTCTGCACCCCGCGCTGACTGGTAGGCCTGACTCACCCCTGGCAAAATTTTTCTTGGGCGAAGGAAGGCCCCAAAGGTACACTCTGCCCCCCAAATTCACCGCGCATGACAACCGCCACTTGGTACCGGGTACCCAAACACCCGAGGTCCGAGCTGCACCGTACCCAGCCGCGCACCTAGGTGAGGAGGCCCTGCCGCCATCCCAGTGACGCTCAGCAGCCCATCGAGGATCTGTTCCAACCCCACAGGCGGCGCACCAGGCGGGGCTAAATTTGCGACAAAGACCAGGGAAAGCGAAAGCTTGGAAGGCTGTCTGAGGTTGAACACGCATCCCCTGGGCAAATCTAACTAGCGTGCATCCGCCTAACCAGGGGAGTCCAAGTACGTTACCTTCACCTCATCATAAGACCGGAGACAAACGCCCTCGCTTGCAAAGAAAAAAGGGGGGGGGGCACAAGACTATGGTACAAATTGCCCCTACTGGCCTCGGACTATCCCCTCGCACACCGCAAAGCAGGCAACGGCTCACTGCCGGCAAAACAGATATATGACATGCAAACCGAAAACCCAACATATATAATGAGAAGAGTTTTTACTCTGTGGGGTAATACATACTTAAAAAGAGATCTAACTGAACAGAATCAATGGGAATCGAACCTGTAACCATGAGAATAAGAGACTCAGACCTTAACCATTAGGCCACAGTGACTACAAAACATCGAACCAGCTCATCCTCCGCTGACGGTCGCCATACTGCATGACGGGAAACCAGCACTACGCCAGACCAAACGGCGTCGACGGCATGTTCAAAACGGCAGATCGTGGCAAGGCACATCCAGCCCCTCACTGCCCTATGAGGATCACTCGCCTAGCACCAATAAAATGTCGGCAGCCCCGCCACGCATGCCTGCAACGAGCTCGCACCCCCCCCCCCCCAAGGCTGGCCGTACCATGGCACCTGCACAACTTTGGGCCGCCCAGGGACGGGGCAGGGGGGTTGTTATCGCCGCACTCACCGTGAGCGATGTCGCGCAATGGCGCACAAAGTACCACCACGCCTAAGGACGACGCTCCGCCGGAACGACACACGGCCTCTCCATGCGGCGTGCGAGGCGACAAGAGGTCGCCGGCATGGTGGGGGAGGGCTATATAGCCTCCCCTCATGCCCAGAGGAGCCCTGGAAGTGACGCCCGTCGCGTCACTTCCGGGCAGGAAAGAGGAGAGGGACACCGGCCGGAGTCCCTGCCCCCCGGGAGGGGGAGGCGGGAGGGGTGACCGGTGCCCAGGCGACACTAGGGCGCCGACCGCTTTAGTGGCCCCCTGCGGGGGCCGCGGTCAGCGGCAAGTAAGGATGGGACGAATCGCATTGTCCCGGACTGTGGACGGTATCCCGGAGCGGGCGGCGGCCTGGAGACCCCCTCACTAGGTGTGCAGATTTGCATAGAGGTAAGGGGAGGCCCCACCAACAGGCGGGTTGGTGCGATGGGGCGGCTTGCCATCTCCAGCACCGTGCCGCACCCACGACTCAGGCCTGTGCACAGGCGAGAGGGGCTGTGCACAGGCACTATAGAGGGGGACAGGCCATGCCTTCGTATCGACTGGAGGTGAGGGTAGAGAGTGGAGAGCCCTCCGGAGGCCTTCCCAGCAAAATCGCAGCAGCTCAGGGTCTGTGTGTGGGAGGAGTGACCCCGTAGCCCAGTGTGGGAGACGTAATGGAGATATTGCCACTGTGGGGGCTGAAGAAGGCAACCCTCGAGCTCCAGTCCATGCCTCCAGAAGCCCACTGAAACAGATAGGCAGCAATGTTAGCTCGGTGAAGGGTGTAGAAGACGGACGGAGGCGCCCGCCCGCACCATATGTCGGGAGAAGAGGGACACCACTGGCAAGAATCCCCAATAGTGAGGGCACTCAAGACCACAACACAAATTGGCAGTGGCTCACGGTCATCGTGTGGGAGGCGCAACCCCATCACCCAGCGTAAGAGGCGAGGCAGTGGTATTCATGCTGCGAGGACCAGAGAAGGCAGTACCGGACACCACCTTACACCTCTAGAAGCTCACGGACATTTGACAGGCCGCCATGTCAGTCCAGGAAAGGCACGGAGGATGGACCGAGGTGCCCGCCCACAAGCCCAGGGAGAGGGACACTGCTGAAGGAAGCCCCTGTAGTCATACCACCCGGAGGGCACCCGAAAACACAATACACCCTTGGCTGAAGCAGTGGGAAGGCCCATCATCTACCAGACCAGGGAGGCAGGAGAGGCCGGGCTGTATCCTGCGATGCAAACCTTAGCGATACCTGACTGGTAGGTAGGCGAGCGAGGCTGTACCCAGACGGCACTGGTCATGCCAGACTTCGTTCCCTTTCCCATTAGGTGGTGGAGAGGCGACACAGGAGTCCTCTCAGAAACCCCGGCAAACTCAAAAGCGCTCGGGCCGTTCACACCCACCAGAAGCCCAACTAGTGAAGGGAAACAGCAGGTGTGGCCCTAGAAGAGCAGCAGATAATGAACCTAGCCGTCGGCACATGCTGGCCTAAGGGAAGTGGCTCCACAACTAGAGGCCCTGGAGGAGGGATCGGCTGAGGGACACTCTGGCGCGTAACACAGCTTCGGCAGCAACAGTGAGGTGGCCTGCCATCTGCTGGGTCGCTGTGGCGGGGTGGCCGGGTTGTTTCCAGCGGCACACTTACAATTGTGCCCCGATCCTTGTACAGGCGAGAGGGTCTGTGCACAGATGATACGAAGGGTGCTAGACCCCCATACCCCTGCACTTAGAAGTAGAGGCAAGGAGCAGAGAACTTCTCAGAGGCACCTGTGAAATAAAGAGGACTTGGGCCAGCGATTATGAGATGCGACCCCATAGCCCACCGAATAAGGCGTGTCCCAACACTACTTAAAATTGAGTAGACAGTATTTGCACTTCGGGCCCAAGACAGAGAACACAGAACAGACTAAAAGTCTACAAGAAGTTTCAACCCTTTCAGCTGAATAATGGCGAGGGATAAAAAACCCAAAAGCAGGGCAAAATGGACAAGTATAAAAAAGTGCTCCCCCGCCAACAGAAACGGAGGGAGAACCCTTGGGACCACCACAAAATACAGCCATCCTTCAAGAGATCCACACCTCTAGAGATGCCATTGAGGGCAAAATGGCAGAAATAAGGTTGGAAGTCTCCCACCTACATCAAGATATGCACAATATCGTTGAAAGGGTGACCTAAACTGAAACTCGCATCTCAGAAGTAGAAGACACGACACACCAGCAGCACTCAGACATCAAAGACCTGAAGGCAGCCATGAGAGAGGTTGCATGGAAGGTTGATGACGCGGGAGCATGCAGAAACAACCTGCGCTTCATCGGGTTTCCAGAGGGAACGGAGGGCTCTGACCTGGTGACATTCTTTATGTTGTGGCTACATGGCACCCTTCCGGCGGCAACGTTTTTACCCTGCTTTATTATCGAACGGGCCCATAGGCAAGGTTCTTAAATTACCAAGATCAAGACACGATTCTCAGAGCGACAAGGCGCACAGGGGAACTTAAGCTTGCCAACGCCAAGATAATGATTTTACCCGACTACTCCAGAGAAGTGCAGAAGATGAGGTGAAAATTTGACTCAGTGAAAGACAAACTGAGAGCCATGGAGATCCAATACATGCTCCTCTTCCCTGCCAAGCTCATGGTTATCTTCCAAGGGACCTCACAATTCTTTCAAACCCCAGGAGAAGCATGGGCCTAGATAGAGGAAGGCCCCCTGCTATGACAGGAAACAAGGACCAGAGGGTCGCAACCCGGAGACAAAACCAATCCAGACCACAGCGAGTAAAAAAGAGGTATCTGCTCAGGGTCGGGAACAAAATGCAGACAGGGACCCCATTGAAGGGAACACCATACAGAACGGAGACACAGATGCGTTTGGAATCAGATAAAGACTCGAATCAAGCCCAAGCTAGGAAAAAACATTCCGGACAGCTGGAAAGCCCCCATACAGAAACCTCAGACAAGGAGCATCTTGCGGACACAGACAGTGATCATCCACTCCTCAAGAATATTAATCGGATGTAAGATCAAGGCACTGAGACAAGAATTACAGAGACCACACAACAGCAGCAAGAAAAGAGTGGCGAGGAAGGTTAAAACACGGGCCATGCCGATGGCTGACGAACTGCAGAACTGCTACAGTGCCCCCCCAGACATTACTGTGCTCAGTTTTTCTGAGCAGGACACTTCAGCTGAAGTTTACATCCTTATATCTTTATTGCGTGGGTTAGAATTCAGTGGGTTTAGGGAAGGGGTGGGATTACAGACCTCTGAAGCTGAACTCACTCCAAGTTGTCATGTTGACAGTTCAGGGAATAGGCGTAGGAAGTGGGAGAGAGTGGGGTGGAGGGGATAGGGTAAGGGGCCAAAAGTTTTACAGTTTAGTTATTAAAGATGTTCTTCGTGCAGCCAGAAACAGGAGTGCCGAAGGAACAGAGGGACAGAGGCCAGCAGTCAGCCCTACCTGAGCACACAACGACACGTATGAGATATATACACAATAAGTTACGAAGCATACACAGCATTGGCATGGAATGTCAATGGGTTAGGTAGCAAGATTAAGAGATTGGTCACAAGATACATTAAGAGACATATTGTCTTTTTTCGGGAAACCCACCTGCGGGTACACATTGTGCCTTCATCGGGAGGGAGACATATACCACGCTTGCCCATTCGGGATTTTCCCCAGGGGCGCGAGGTGTTGCCATACTAATTAGGAAACCCTCCCCCCTTCCATATAACTAAAATCTGGACAGATCCTAATGGGACTTATGTTGCTGTTCAGGGAACCTGGGGATGACTTGAGCTCACACTAATCAGCGTCTACACCCCGCCACGAATGCAACCCCAAACCCTAGATGCAATCACTAAGATACTACTAGAATCAGGCCCATCCACACACATCATTGGAGGTGACTTTAATGATGTCACCAACCCAAGCCATGACCATACACACATTGCCACAGGAACTTGCATTCCCACCCCACTGGTGGACTTCGTGAAGTCGCTGGGATTGACTGACCTCTGACGGCAACAACACCCACTAGGCCGCACGTATACCTTTTTCTCTGGGGTGCATAGGGCCTTCTCTAGACTCAATTACTTTTTTGCCCCGGCGGGAGAAACACGAACAGTAGATAAGGTGGAATACCTAGCAAGGGGCATCTCAGACCACTCAACGCTGTTTTTGACAGTAGGAGGTAGGGGTAATAGACAATGATCAGACTGGAGACTGAATGCCTGGGAGCTCCGCGACAAATCAGTAACGGAAGTGATAAGAATGGAGACTGAGCTATACTTTCAAGATAACGAGGGCTCGGTGGCCTCGAATACCACCCTCTGGGAGGTCTATAAGACGGTGATCCGAGGCAGGGTGCAGGATGTCATAGCGCGTAAGCATAGGGAAGAAACTCGCCAAATAGAAACCCTAAAAGATAAACTCCTGGAACTTGAGAGAAACATTACCCCAGATACTGAAGCCATTCTATTATGACGATTAGCAGTCACACGCAAATAACTTTGTGCCCTAACAGAATAGGAGGTGCAGACCCAAATTCAGGCCACACATCACAGACTTTATTAGATGGAATATAGAGCAGGGAGACTCCTGGCTTGGCTGGGCAGGAGGGATAGAGAGGCGAGTTGGGTGACCCATATCCAGGAGCCAGAAGCACAACACACAACCGCACACACCATAGCGGGAGCTTTTGCACACTTCAATATGGAGCTATATGAGGCTAGGCCACTAGCAGATGAAATACAGATAACAGAATAGCCTAGTAGGATAGATACTCCTACCATGCAGCGAGACGATAGGGAAGCTTTAGAGTCAGAAATCACCCTAACTGAAGTACAAGAAGCCATAAATAGATAAAAATCTGGGAAAACTCCAGGACCAAACGGGCTGCCAGTTGAATTATTTAACCAAAATGCTAGTTTGTTAGCCCCTCATCTCCTAAACATGTTTCAGGCAGCGCGGGAAGAGGGGGTGCTGCCATTAGATCTTCAAAAAGAAAAACTGATGGACAGAATGCAGAACAATGTCATATATTCACCCCAGTACAGAGATCTGGGCCTAAATCCATCGGTTTTTTGCTCACCATGCCATTCCAGTTTGAACCCAGCCATATGCAAATCAGTCAACCCTGTGCCTCATGGGAGCCCGAACTGCCAGGCCAGGTCCTCTGTGGACTGGAAACAAGCATACTAGGATCGGTTTCGGGGTTTCAACCCTCATCAGCCACGATAGCTTGACTCCAGTGGCATGGAGAGCACAGGACCCACGTCTGGGCATACCCGTCCCACTCGGGTGACAAATGCAGAAAGTCCACAGCGGTGGTAATACTACAGCAGGGTAAACCTCCAGAAAGCTGCGGATCTTCCCACCCAATATCATTATTAAATATTGAAACTAAGATCTTGGCCTCTATCCTAGCGACACGACTCTTAACAGTGATCATATCATTGGTTCACCGTGACCAATCAGGCTTTATGCCTGGCCGAGCCACGCGTTTCAATCTCCGCAGACTCGCCAATTGGTTAGACACAGTGAAGGACAGATCAACCCCGCAGATGCTTCTTCCCTTAGACGCGGAGAAGGCCTTCGACACTGTCCACTAGCCATTAATGAGACAAGTCCTTGTAAAGATCGGGTTTGGACAAGAATTTATGACGTGTGGAGTTACTATATACCAACCCTAGTGTAGGGTTAGGGTCAATGGGGTAAAATCAGCCGACTTTCCCATCCAAAGAAGAAACAGACATGGCTGCCCTTTATCGCCCCTACTTTTTGCGCTGGTCCTGGAGCCACTGGCATTGCGGATCAGGACCGACCCAGAATTTAGGGGTTTCCAGGATGTCGGAGGTCAGCTTGTAGATGAACGTATCTCCATATATGCGGATGACATCCTGTTCTGCTTCACCAACCCTGACACGACACTCCCTCTGATACTACAACTAGTCAAGGAATATGGCAAGCACGCAGGATACAATATCAACTGGGGGTAGTCTAGTCTCTACCCCATAGGAGGCTCCATAGACGCACACCTAATACCAGAACATCTGAACATCACCAATGAGGGTTTCATATACTTGGGGCTATACATTTCTCTGAACGAGGCTGACTGCCTCACTCACAACATTAAGTGAGTTCTGACAGAATTTCAGCTCCCCTTGACGCTGCTAGGGAGAGCGGCCTTGTATAAAATGATAACGATCCCCAAATGATTGTATGTCCAAAACACATATCATAAAATCCCAGAGACAATCTTTAAGACAATAAACGATGAACTCCGCACATTTCTAAGGGAGGGGGGCCACCCCAGAGTGGCGTTGCAAACATTGCAGCACAGTCAATATAATGGGGGAATTGCCCTGCCAGATATCCAAGCTTATTATCGGGCAGCGCATCTAACAGTAGTCAATGAATGGCATCATGCCTCGAGAGATCACCCTACGTATGCCCTAGAGAGGCTCCAATTCCAGAAACATTCTCACCTTCATCTATATGGGGCGTTGGGGCACGAGGCTTGCTAGCCGCTACACAGAGGATGATTGAGGCATGGAAAGGGACGGAACGGCAGATGCACTGGGACAAGAAACTGACCAAAGTTACACCGCTGTGGGAGGGAAGGTGGTTGCCTGAACTGGCGAAACTACAGGGCTTTAAGGGCTGGATACAGTTGGAATCCCGACACTAGGTGACATGATAAAAAGAGGGGACTTAATTACCTTTGTGGATCTCCAAGCTGAGTATCAACTGTCGCATAAGCAACAATACAAATATTTACAATGACAACACACTTGGAGGACACAAAAACCTGGCATTGCAAATATCCCCAAATATGCCCCACTAGAGGAAGACTGCTACAGGAGGAAATACCCTCAAAGGCAATCTCTTGGACATATAAAATCCTAATAAATAACATTCCGGATAGACTGTTATCCCTCAGCTGTAAATGGGAGGAAACCATGGGCCCGTTAGAGGACATTGATTGGGAAGCAGCACAGATGCATCCAAGGGAGGTTGCGATTAAGCTCCGATTAAGGCTAATACAGTTCAAAGTCCTACACAGGGTATATTACGATAGGACGCGACTCCACGCAATGGGCAGGGCAGAAATACCAAACTGTCTGCTGTGCAAAGCAGACTAAGGTACCTATATACATACCCTGTGGGAATGTCTACAAGTACAAAGAGACTGGTCACGAATAGTGAAGGAACTAAATGGCATATTAGAAACACAGATCCCAATGGACCCCGATATATTATCCTGGACATCCCTACAGATATATATATCCCCAGATACAAACTCCTACTGAGCAATCTGGGACTCATACTTGAAAAAAGAGACATCGCAAGGTACTGGGGAAGGAAAGACCTGCCCACTATGGCGGAATGGCATGCCAGTATAGACTTATATATGGGGGCCGAGAAAACAACATATACAGCCAGAGGGTGTCCTAAAAAGTTCAGGAAAATCTGGCAGCCGTGGCTAAGATATTACAATCTCGAGATGGTGGGGCTGGGATGGATGAAGTACACCCCAATACGCAGGACATTTAACTTGTTGGTGGATTACCTCATTTCTTAAAAATGTGCAACGAGGGTGGGCCATGCCTAATCTAGAGAGAGGGAGGGGGGAGAAGTAGTGGAGGAGGAACTATCATAATATAATCTCTGTATCCTTGAACGTAACAATTGATGGTAATAATGTTAAATCCGATGTGTGTAAGACTCACCTGCTAATGCTTTGGCTTATTTTTAAAAATAAAAACAGATTTTAAAAAAAGACAAAAAAAGGTGGTTTGTGCGCCCTGGAAGTTCAAGCGCTCCATTATTGCATCCATACAGATTTGCTTGCATTCCTTCTGCATGCCGACTTCCGTCTGTTCTCCCTGACGCACAACGTATATACCTAACCATCCTCCACCATATTGGTAGGGAGATTTTTGGTGGTTTAGTATTAAATCGCATGGACGCTTCACGTTTCATCCTGCATCTTAATGCGTCATCATATGTCGTTTTGGAAACTGTTCAAGAAAGAACAAGCATTACAAATGCAATAGGTCTCGCCTTTAAGTTAAAGCCATTTGCTTTGGTATACAACACCATTAGCAAAGCAAATGGCTTTAACTTAATAAAAGGTGAGACCTATTGCATTTTCAATGCTTGTTCCTGAATGCAGTCCCCATTACAACAGGTGTAAAGCATGTAACATAGCTCAGTGGACTAATGCTCTCATTGGGGTGATCTTTGTGAATCCTGAAAGTATCATGTTCGACTCATTTGTGACCAACTCAGCCATTCATTCTTCCGAGGTCATAATCTAAGTATCAGTAAGTTTGGTAGTAATTAACATCTGTCATCAGCGCCCAGATCCGAGTCAAATCATGTGCGCTATGTAGTTGTACTCATTAGTCCGACTGTAAGTGCAGGCATACATACAGCACCTTCTCGAGAGAGGCAATCACTCAAGCTGTCATCACTACGAAGTGGTAAAGGAGGGGGTGACGGGGTCGGAATCAAGATGTGGGTTTGTGGAAAAAACACTGGATGGCCACAGCAGAGTGTTTGCGCCCCGGAACCACAACGCTTTGTTTTCCAAAATTGCGAGTTTTTCGACACTTTAACTCCCCCCTTCCTCCGCATTAGTTACTCTTTTGCAGTTTCCTTCTTCTTGGTGAATTGTGATTTTTTTTTTTCTTTGACTCGCTGGGTGTAAGCACGGGGAGGGGGCGGGAAGGTGATGCCTGCTGAAACTGAAAGAGGAAGTTGTCTCTTGGCGAATACAAGCCTGCCCTCCAGTCCGCGCTTGGCGCACGTGATGTCATGGGAAATTCTGCGCTGGGCAGCAACCAGCCCCACCCCGGAGCGCATCCTTATAAAAGGGACAGCCGCGGCCTGGACACCAAGAAGCCACAACTGGAACAGACATCAAGAGAAACTTAACCGTGGCAAGACAAACGTGCAACTTAACGCGCAACAAGAACAATTCGCAGCTAGAAGATAACTTAAAGGGTAATGAACCAATAAAGACTTCCCAGAGTGCTTTGAGGCGACACATCCAAGTAAAAACACTGTAAGCCACTTGAAGGGTTGTAGCAAGGCAACGCAAGTGTAACTAACAGAGATAGCCCCGTTTTAAAACAAACATTGGCATAGCCAATAGGTTTAGCTTTCGGGACCTTCTAAGTATTTAGTTATGCAGCACAATATCCTTGATGCAATAACATCAACTGTTGCATGGCTAAAAACGTATAAGGGCCCAAAGGCAAGACCTATTGGCCATGCCAATGCTTGTTTTTAGAGGCCTCGCATGCAGTTTTAAATGTAGGCTGGTAAGAAAGGTGCCAACCCGAGGTGCAAGGTCTAGAGAGAAATAAGATAGGAAGAGAGGTGAGTTATAATGAGATAGCACAAATAGAAAGGTGAAACACAGAATGACAGGTCAGGTAAACAAAGTAGCGAGGCAGGTAGAGCCGGTGGGATGAAAAATAGAAAGATATGAGAAGTAGAGAGTAAAGAGGTGCAGATGAGGTAGAGAGATGAGGCTAATACAGAGGAAGGACGAGGGAGAAGTAGAGAATGGTGAAATGGGGAGAGAGAGACAGAGGTAAGACAGATGTATTAAACGAGTGAGACATTGGAAGCAGAGAGAGTGAACGGAAACAGTGAAGGAGATAGAAAGAGAGATGAAAGCAAAGGGAGTGATAGATGGAGTGGAAGAGGTAGAGAGAGCATTGTAGAGAGAAAGAAATAACATAATGGGAAAGGTGAGGGAAAGAGGACATCAATAAAAAGGAGAGACAAAGAAGGCCAATAGGTGAGGTAAATTGGGAGGCTAGACAGTGTATGAGAGGTGGGGATGAGAGAGATGAGGCAATGAGTTCTGAGGCAGAGAGAGAAATGAAAGAGAGAATGGCGAGGTAGAAAAAGGCATGTGAGAGGTAGAGAAAGGTAAGGTATAGATGGCAAAAATGATAGCAAGGGTAAGATAAAGAGAGATGAAATTAAGAGGGAGGTGAAGTAAATGGAAGAGAAATGAAGGGGGATGAGATGCAAACAGAGCAGCAAAATGCAGAAAGAAGAGAAAGTAGAGAGAGAGAGAGGGGGGCACTTGAGGAGAAGAGAGGGGCAGAGAGCTGACCAAGAGCTAGAGGTAGGATCGGAGAGAGGTGGCAAGTTGCGGTCATGAACAGTAAGTGCTGTGGGGCACTGAGGTTTATTGAAGGAGAGGTTTGACGTACAGAGAGAGTTTAAAGGTAGAGCAATAGTGTGGTAGGTACGTAGCCATGTATAAATACACAGGTAAAATTGGAGTATTTAGGTAAAGGAATGAGACATTGGACAGAAAGGTGCGACAGAGAAATAAATGTATTGGGTGGTATAAAGAAGTGACAGCTAGTAACAGAGTGTGGTATGTAGAGACATACTTTACATCACACTGGGAGGAAAGTAAGGGCTGGGAGAGCAGGTAGAGATGGGCGAAGACTGTGCTACATGAAGTGATAGAAATATAAAGAATGAAGCTCAGCCAAGGGCCGGGGAGGGCAGAAGAGGTAAGGAGCGATGACATGAAAGGGTGCCCGGAGAGAGGCGCTTAATTACCCATGACAACAAAGGAAAGGCAGATCACCTTGGGATGAACGCTGAGGTAAGCTTCTTCAGTTATAGATGGGACAAACATAGTAAATGTATCATGCATCACGGCGGCCTATTACACTATTGCTGAGTAATGTTAAGCAGCATTAAAGAGGACTTCCATGAAATTATCATGCTACTTATGGGATCTATGTGGTCTCATGCTGCCCCCACATGTTTATCTCTGAACATTAATTATGTCCTAATTAAAAGTCTCTTTGAAGAGGTGAAAAATAGCACTATATAAACCGAGTCTGAGTGGTGCGTAAAGTCAACATTTAGTCCTTCGCATAGCGTTTACTAATAGTTCTTGGTATGTTTCTAACCACTAAGGGAATTGAAGGACAGTGAGATGTAAGTACCTTTCCACGATCATACAATGCAGCTGAGCCTCATACACCAGGTCTTTGGAATCTTGAGCCAGGAGTTTGAAAACACAAGCTTGCCTCACAGTACTACAGCGAACACCATGCACCCCACTGAGGGAAGGCATCCCAATAATTAAAAAGCTAGACTTTGCGTCGCGAACCACATAATTATACTGTGCGATTTCAAATTAAATGTCCTAAAGATATAGAACGTGCATATTCAGAATACGGGAAAATCTAACTGCGCAGTAAATGGGTTTAGAAGTAAATATTATTTTGTCAGACAAAGTCGGGGAGGGGAACGAATTGCAGGAGCGAAGTGTTGCATACATCGAACACTCTGAACCCCTCCGAAGCATGAGGAATTCATTAGAAGGGGTTTGCCTACTATGCAGAAAATAAACCATGCGTACACTTCCAAGTCCTTGTGACGCACACTTAGGAATACTTGCTTGCTGTCAGGGTGGAAACCAACGCAGGAGAACTTACTCCTTAGAATGTCAGCGATCTCTGAACTTTCCCTGAGCTTAGAAGGAATGAAGACAACATGGAAAGTCTTTTTTCACATAACGTGTACTATATGCTCCCAATACTTTTTTTTGCATTTTGTCCGCCTTAATTTTACCCCAGACTCCTCATCAATTAGTTTCAACTTTTAAATCATTTTGTGTAAGGTTTCCAATTAAAAGCAGCAAAGATTTCTATTTTGATCATTCAGACTGTTAAATCCATCATAGAAAACAGTTGGGCCTAGTGGGACGACAGACGTCACACTGATGCTGCAAGCTATCTGTTAGCTACTGACTATTCAGCGGGCGAAATTAAATTACTGCAATTTAATTTCCCTTCCGAAAATGGGTGTTTCTGATCGGCTCAGGCATCCTGTGATTGTTTGCAAATCATTTAATGTCCTCATGCCTGAAAATTTAATGTGTCCATCTGTAATGCTGGTTATGTAAAGCGCTCTGATCCCTTTGGGTCGAGTTTGCGCTATATAACACTGCCAAAAAATAAAATAAACAAGCATTGGCCGCGCGGCCGTAAAAGCGAAAGACCTCACGATCGCTCTGAAAGCGAAAGTGATCGCAATCGCGATGACGCGCTAAAGCAGAGTTTTCAAAGTGCTGCTGGAGGCTAGCGGTCTGCGCGTGCACGCTCGTGTGAACACAAGCGCTAGGCCAGCCAGCAGCACTTTGAAAACTCCCCTCCAAAATGTCTCTCCGAGCCAGCGCATGCGCTGGGCTCAGCGAGACCTAAAAAGGTTTGTCTGCAACTGCGTTTCTGTGTGGAGGTTCACTTTTAATTGATAGCGGTTTGGGACACATCGGTCTATACAGTGAGCGGTACCATTTCTCTTGTGTTTTTAAACACGCTTCTCGCGTTTAACTGTACTAGGTTGACAAAGTGTTCTTTCTCGGTACCGTTTAAGAAGAGTGATTTCTCTTGGAGCTGTTTTGACATTTTTGGTCCCCGTTTTTACAGTAACTTATGCAGAGACACAGTGGTTTTGTTTGTGTATCTGCATTTGCTCAATTTGCAACAGCGGTTCGTTCTACTGCAAGGGTGAAGAGTGAAAACTGGAGTTCTTTTTTCAGTTAACTAATCTTTTGCACTTTCTGGGCAGTTTATTTTCGTGGGTGAAGAACAGACACTGTTGGATCATTATAAAGTACTAGTCCCTGTTGCTCTTTTGTTTGAGGCTTTCAACATGTGCACACAAAATTATTCTTTGTCGCCTCCCCAGTGTTACTGGCCAGCTGGGGGTACACCATCCGGAATAGAAAGCATATATTTTTTTAATTACAACAAAACCCTGGATGTACAAGGGAAGATGTCTGCTGCTCAGAAGTAAGGATTGTATTTACATTCTGTAGGCCCTGAAGGGCTTAAATCATTTAATCAGATGTCTAAAGATGATGGGGCAAGGGAAAGAAATGTGTTTGAGATGGCCATTTATGATTTTGATCATTATTTCTCACCTAAAATTTGTATAGGTATTATGAGTTGTATGTTTTTTAAAAGAAAACAGAATACGGATGAATCTGTAGATAATTATATGTTGCGGCTCTTAAAACCTTGTCATTGTTTTGTTAGTTTGGAGTTTTCCACAGAAGTTTGGAACAGAGACCAGGCGGTCATGCATGTGAACAACCCTTCTATATAAGAGTGGTTGTGGGGTGAATGGAGATGCTAATTTAGAACTTATCTTAGCCATTGTGAGGAAAACTGAAATGTTGTGTAGGAGCGCGAAGGAGGTAAAAGCTGATGTTAAACTGAAAAGTTATAAGGTAGTAAGATTGGTAACAAATCCTTTTCTAAGAATGTTGAAGTTAAAAAACAAAATTTCTGGAAATGCTAAGGTGAAACCTTATGATGCCAATAGAGAGAATTTACGCTGCTACAGCGGTGACAGGAAAGCTCATTTTGCTAATAGCAAGTTTGTCCAGCTATCATGAAAAAATGCGCCAATTGTGGAGTGATGGGGCATTTCTCTAAAGTATGCATAAAGAAAAAAAATCTCTTGGTCAAGTGTGGGGTGTTTATCTTGCTTGTAAGTTCCCTGGGAATTTGCCAAGTTAAGAGACCACAGGAGGGTAGCGAGACAAGACTAGTCGAGCGCTGTGTGCTGAGAGTCGGCCGAGCTCCGAGCTGCATGCTGCGTGCGTGCTGCGAGTGAGTAGCACACTGTGAGACACACTACGGGACCCACCGGGAGGCATTGCGTTGAATCGCAGAGAGCCCTGAGACTGGGGACAGAGAATTTTGGGTACAGGGGATTGTGGACTACTGATGCGTTCACAGCGGCAGGAGGCAGAGGGTAAGCAGGAGCACTTGACTGCCGCCGCCAGCAGGTCTCCAGCTTTGTGTTTCTACACTCTGTCCTCTTCCCCCTCTGCCCTGGTGCATGCTGGCTCAGCCAGTGTGGCTACTAGCGGTCCTGTGGGGCCGAGCATGCTCGAGAACTGCAGGCTGCATTTGGCTGCATTTGGGCAGGGAGCTTGTGGCCTGAGGCACCCCTGGACCGACCCCCCTCGCGATGGAGCAAGACACAATTCTGCCCTCTCAGCCCTCCCAGCCTGTTTTTCAGCTTGTTTAGCTGCTTTCCAATGTGAGCCCCGGATACTTGAGGTGGCTGGGAGGTGTGGTCAGCTTTGGGCCTTGGGCTGGGGCCAGGGCTCTGGGCTCTGGAAAATCACAGAGAGGTCACCCCACAGGGCCTATAGAAAATTGAGGTTGGCAGTCCAAAAGGCGGTCCAAAGGCTGTCTAAATGGTTATCTGAAAGCTAAAACACACATCAACATCACACCTTACTTATTAGTGACTAACAGTGACCAACAGTGTCTCGACAACAACAGAGAGCCATACCCCAAGTCCAAAGGAGACTGACAACCGGGCCTAAATCAAAAGCTCAATAATTAACAAAAAAGAGAAAAGAGAAACATTCTACGGGGAAACTAGAGGCAACAACAAAACCACAAAAATAATACAAATTACACAACAGAACAGTAAGGGGCCAAAGCGAGGGTAGGGGACCTAATTAACACCGCAAGAAGCCAGCTACAATAAAGAGTGTCAAGAATTTAAGAATTTAACTTAAGAACTTAAGGTCTCAAGAACCTAAGAATCACAAGAACTACAGAACCACAGGTGCATAAAGGCTTAAGGAGATGAGATCAGGCAGGGAGAGACGTACTGTCACATCCATATTCAACAGAAGGAAAAAAAGAGCACAAGCTTAACTGATATAGCCAGCAAGGAGACCTCAATGATGGAAGAAAATTCCCTTCAGATTCTGGTTGATGTTGTAGGGCCCGAACAGAATGCAAAAACTACAACATCCAGTTATCAACGGAAGATTTACACAGAATTTGCGTTTCTAAGGGACCCTGGGGCAGCACTCTGCACAAATAACGAAAGTCTCAACGGCATTCCCTCCCCCTTATGCCCGGTGAAAACAGACCATCAACACCTCAAAGCAGACATGCCTGTCCAAGGCAGCAAAGGTAGAGAAGGTAAAGAAGGAAAGAAAGGTAACAGCGAAAATAACTCCAGAGTCACAATTACCCCACATTTAGAAGTCCAGAAAGGGGGGCCAGTGCTCAACGAAAAAAACACTAACCCAACAAATGGGGACTCCATCGGACTCTGCCAAGTAATGGAAACGGCAATTGAAGTCAACCAGAAAGCAACAGCAAGAGAAGGAGCTCTAACCGTCAGGACCGAGCTAGACATAGGTCCACTGCTCAAACCAATTGTCACAATTCTTTCGGGGAATCCAAACTCCATTTTCGATATGCACTTGATCAACTCCAACAATTTCCACAAAACTGGAAAATCGCCAACAACTGCATTTAGCTTAACCTTCTTATCCAAAACATGCAACGAGGCACTTGTAGGGAGCCAAGCAAGTTTGGCAAATGGACTTACAGCATCAAATAACGAAGCCATTTACATTGAGGAAGAGAATCATATTGATACTCTAGGACCACAGCTCCAAAAGCCCCCGGGGCAAAAAGAACTCAAGCTATTCTTGCCCAGAGACAGGTTCGAAAATTCAGCACACTGGGATCAGCCCGACAGGGCAGGGATTCTAAGGAGTATCAACAACACAATATCAAAGTGGGATACCCCAACCGGAGCTGATTGCCTCAACACTGTCTTTCCCTCCTCTCCTAACACACAATCTACTCATTCTTCTTGTAGCTCACATCAAATAACTAGAGAAAGAGGATTGGGAACCACAGACGGCCTAAAGGATGACACAGCTGGCAATCTAGTGCAAATGACCAATAGTCAAGATCAGCAAGAGCTTTCCCATTCTTCCCATTTTTCAGATTTCTGACAGGCAAAGGCCATTCCCGCTCCCAACAAAAAAGGAGCCAATCGATTAGATTCAGATAAGCTCTGGGAATCCTTACTGGACACCATGCATCTCTCCATCAAGTCAATGCAGTACAACTCTAACAAGATGGACGTACAACTATCCATCCTCAACTCAGTGGCCATCCATATCTCAAACATTGATAGCAGACTAGCAGACATGAATAACTTGATTAAAAGGGCCCAGGCAGATACGGATTTGTCCCCAATACACTGCACCTGCTTTGCCATCGTTGACAAACTCTCCACCCTTCCGGTGGCTATGGGGACTATCCTAGCACACATCAGGAAAATAGCAAAAAGCTCCAGTAAACCACCTCAGGAGGCTCAAATAAAAGGCCCTTCGACGGGATCACCCTACTGCGAGAAAGATAAGGTCAACATAGGATGGGCAAAGGGACCCCCAAACGACCTTCAAAATGAAACACGACCAGCCAATCAATCAAACGTCAGGCAGACAACCGCTGACAAAAAAGCAGCCAACCAAAATAGCGAGGATCCTGGGAGTTATAACACAACAGAGCATAGTAGGGGTGTTGAATACAGCCATGACCATCACCCGGAGGAATCCTCACCAATAAAACCTGAATCAGAAGTGTTTGAAAAACCCAATGCTGCGAGAAACGAAGACTCAAAACTTAGTCAAAAAGGGAAGAAAGAAGAAAAAGAATATAACGGATTATTTCTGCACAGGTAGCATAAAATTAGGGGCAAAAAGTCATGCTGCTAGCAACACAACTGAAGCACTGCCCAAAGAAGGAGATAATAAAGCAAGCCAGTGGATGACTCCAATAGCAGGGGATTCCGACACCACATTGGAAAAGATAGAGGACGAACCAATAGAGCCACCTATAAAAGAATCGGATGAAAGCACAAAGAACATAAGTACCCGAGCTCCAGTATTCTCCACCAAGAAAAGATCAACGGAGGCAGCCATCCCCAGGAAAACAGCTAGAGACAAGAAGAAACCAAGCTCTTCAACTACTCCAATAGCAGGGGATTCAGGCGCCAAACTTGATGAGACAGTGGAGGAACCAACAGTGCCACGTATAAAAGCACAGTATGAAAGCAGAAAGCACGTAAACTCCAGAGCACCAGTATATGCTGCCAAGGAAAGGTCCGGAGAGGCAGCAACTTTAAGGAAAATAATTACCACAGGCATGGACGACAGCAGAGACCAAGTGGATCTTTCCAACCGGCACGCTGAAGAGGAGACAGCTTCCCAGACAAAACCTCCAACCGCCAACTAATCACAACTTAAAAATAACTCAATCCTGTTTATCCCGGAGTATAAGTCTAGAGGTCGTGGGGATATCCTTAACAGAGGGAATATAATACAATTAATTCAAGCAATCGGAAACCTGGCGGACATAAGTACACACAATCTCGAAAGAATTGCATTCAAAAGCATCAAAGGAATTTCTGAGAGGGAAATAACTAAGACAACTTGGTCCTCAGAAGAAGCAGCAAGGAGGATTTTGGAAGAAGAACCCCAACTAAAAGCATGGGGGCTCAAAATACTACTCATTCAAAAGCCTGACTATCCTGATCCACTGATTCCAATCAAAAGAGAGGAAGTAAATCCAGCTCCTGTATTAGTGGGCACACAATCACAATCTGTGCTGAAAGGGGCCCGCAGTACGGATGCGCGACCAGCAGAAAGGAAAAATCAGCACCAAGTACTTAAATAGAAAGTCTGGTCCTGGTTAGCAAGGACGATAAATCGACAAGACGAGAGCACCTGACTCAGGACAAATCATACACCACCAGGCGATATTGGCCTACGAATTTGCTCCTGGAAAATAAATGGACTGGGTAACAAAACAGCAGATAAAGACCTTTTGGATTACTTTCAAGGCTTCAACCACATTCTGCTCCAAGAGACATGGCTAGAAGAACCCTTTCATTCACTTGGCTTCAAAACCCATCACACCCCAGGAGTAAAAGGCTCTAAATTTGGACATTTAAAGGGCGGCTTAACAATTTATTCATCAATAAAAACAATAACATCGACCAAAGACGTTGATACTTTCACATCACCCACTAATGCCATCAAAGCACTTAGAGTGGATATAAGGGATGGCAATAGTAAACAACAACTATTACTCCTAAACATCTACATATACCCTCGCGATAAAATCAAAGGAGCAAAATTAGTGGGGGCAGAAATAACCAGACTACTCACAGATGAACCCACGACCAATTTACTGCTGAAAGGGGACTTCAATATGCATCTGATGGGGACACAGAAGAGGGACGAGCTACTTGACGAACAACATACCTCCTGGAACATTCCTTGTCAGGAGCCGAGTGCCAAGAAGCGACAATCAGCACATGTTAATAACTTAGTCAAGGACCTGGAACACCTAAGCTTCGTGGCACTAAACGGGCGCTTTCCGGGAGACCAGCCCCCGGTGGTAACATTTCACAGCGCAACCTCAAGTACGCTGATAGATTACACTTTTGTATCTTTATCATTATTCGCAAGGATCACAGGCTTCCAGATAGGGGCCCAAGATCAAAGCGATCATCTGCCACAAGAAATCTCTACAAGAATATCTAGACGATCACTAGATAAGCCAGTCGAGGACCCTGAGTCCATTCATACGGATAACTTCAGGAGGATTAAAATTAAATTAAATCACCCAAAGGAACTATTAGCTTCAGCTAAGTCAATATGGGAGCAACGGGAAGAAACTGGTGTAAATGTGATAGCACACTGGGAACACCTAACTAAATCACTAGGAGCAGTGAATACGGCAAATGCTCGCCCAGCTTCTACAACAACCGGTTCAGGAGAACCATATTTCCAATTTAACAGCTCCAAATCTCCGCATGCTCAAGAAAGCAATAAATAAAACAATACGTAATCTTCAGTGCACAGGGCTGGATCCTATTTTACAAAGGGAGCTATCGCAACTAAAAGCGAGGCTATTGCACGACAAAGTCAAACAACAGCGCAAGATTTTGGCGAACAATAAATATCCTAGCCAACCAGAATGCTCAAAGAATAAATTCTCACCTGACAGAGGAAGCCTGGGCCTCGCATCTGCACCAACATTTTAATGCACCACGGAGGCAGACCTCCAGAAATATACCCGAGGCAACCCCTCTCTATTTAAATGTCCTACCAGGAAACGACCATCTTTCATTTACAACTCTTCAGATTAAGAACAGGACAGCCAAAGACAAGAGGGAGGGCGCCCCGGGCCCCAACGGGATTCCACCAATTCTATTTAAAATAAACCCGGAGTATTGGGCTTCTATATTACTACCGCTGTATGGCCAAATCACAGGAGGAGTCATCATCCCGGACTCCTGGAGGGGTTCAATCATATACCCAATATACAAGAAAGAGGACAAGAACTCAGCAAAAAGTTACAGGCTTGTGGCTTTAATTGACATCGAGGCAAAATATTATGCTGGCCTCCTTCTGGAAGACCTTATTGCCTGGCCCGAAGAACGATCAATAATACCGATTTACCAAACGGGCTTCTGCAAGGGCATGGGGACAACTATGAAAATACTTGCACTGTCCCTACTGATAGACAGGGCCAAACTAGCAAAACAACCCCTATTCATATGTTTTATTGACTACTCGTCAGCCTTCGATAAAATCAACAGAAGCAAGCTCTGGCATAAACTCAAGGAAATGAAAGTACCATCGGCTCTCCTAAACCAGTTAATATTGCTTCATACAAACACATGGGTCCAAGTCAAGTTAGGAGATGGAAAGTTCCTGTCCAGGAAAATCCCAACAACCATGGGGCTTAAACGGGTGCGTCCTGGCGCTGACACTTTTCAACCTGTTTATGTCTGACCTTTCGTCAGAACTGGAAATTTGCAATTCTCATACACCAAAGATGGTAGGGCTACTACTCTCCAACCTCCTGTATGCAGACGACCTCGTATTGGTCAGTCGGACCCCTATCGGCCTCCAACACTTACTAGACACAACTAGTCGTTATTCAGCATCCAACAGGTTAACGATCAACAAAGATAAATTGAAGGTTATGAGGCTACATCCAAAGAAGGGAACCTCTAAATACTGCTGGCATATGGCAGACTCATCAATTGAAGTAGTTGACCAATATAAGTACTTAGGAGTGATGATGGATAATAAAGGGACTTTCAACTCACAAAAAGTGGCAATTAAAAGATAAGGCAACTCCATTGAGGTAGCTATAAAATCAATTAAACATAAAACTGCCGGCACCAGCCTTATCCCACTGCTACAAGTTTGGCAAGCTAAACTCATCCCGGCAATCACTTACGGGAGTGAGTGCCTGAGGGGAAGAGACGCGGTTTCTTTAGACAGTACTGTCTCAAGAGCGGCCAGGATGATATTTAACTTACCAAGGTACGTCTCGCCAGCCCAAATAAGGCTGGAATTCAGCCTGTAGAGCCAAGAAATAGCCCGCAAAGGAGCCTACGCCAAGAGCTGGTACAGGATGAAAAAAGCTGAAGCAGGTACACTGAACTACCATTTATGGAACAAAGTACACCTAAACAGGGAGTGTCCAGCAAGGAGCTACTTGACAGCATCAATAGATCGACTGGGACTTGAGGAACTCTGGGCGACCTCAGAGACCTACCATTGTTTTAAACAAACTGTAAACAAGACAGTGAAAAGACTATCTCTAGTAGAAGATAAGCATCACTCACAGAAAGAGCCCACGGATGGTTTGTTGTCCACAGCTATGATAAGTCCTCTCCACAACCATACCTAGGCGAGAGAGTTAATCGAAGGAAGAAAGAATAAAACCTTCATTCCTGATTGGGCATTTTACCATCATTACTGCATCTTCCCCCTTGGAATCAATGCCCGGGTCAGACAATATGCCGCTTATGTGAAGATGCCAACGAAAGTGTATTACACCTATTGTGTAGCTGCAGGAATCTACAGGTGAAACGGCGACAGTTACTGAAGCCACCCTTTGTAAGTAAGGGAATAAGAACCTGCAGACAAGCTGTGAAGGCATGCCTCGGAGGTGGAGACGCTCAGCTAGCGTGTTCAATTCATAGAAGCGATAGGGGCAAAAGCTCAGTTGCAAACCGACAGGAATGCTTTATCACCGCATCCAAATGCCTGTTAAAGTGTCACATTACAGCGAATATCACATTTTCAGGTTGCCCCTCACCAGGACAATAGACGCTCAAACAGGATAGCCAACAGCAACTTACCATTGTCGTTGTTTACAAATCAACCGATCACTGAACAGACTCTCTCTCACGAAGAACTGAGCTTCGTCTTTTAACCCACGGTCTGTGCTAACAATTACTGACAGTTGCTCTACTTGCGTTAAAATAATCTATGAAAATTTTATATGTTTTTTAAAAAAAATCTGTTTTAGAATATGAACTCTGCTGCTACGTCGCTTTTAATATGGAAATTGTAAAGATTTTAATTAACCAAACAATAAACTATTACTTACTTACTTACTCTTGGTCAAGTGTGTTGATGACGGTGATGATAGTGAGGAGGATTGCTAAGGTTATGGCACACAGAATGATACCGCCACCTCCCCGGTGCTTTTCTTAAATATGCGCGGGGGCAAGTGACCCCCTGCAGCCCCAGGGACCGCCATCTCCCAAGGGGCTTTTCTTAATTATGGGCGGGAGGCCTCTCGGGCCCCCCATGCCTCAGGGACCGCCACCTCGCCGGGGCTGTTATGAATAATACCACCATCTCCCCAAGGCACTAATTAATTGAATTTTTTTTTTTAAATGGGTCCGGCCCTGAGGGATGGGGTCCCCAGGGCCCACAAACTATTAAGAGAAGGGGGGCCACGCAGATCCTCCTTCTAAGAATAATAAAAAAAAAGAAGAAGACGGCATCTTGCTGAAGGCCCTGCCCCCTCCCTGCACCATTGTGCAAACGCGCCTTCTTGCGCGTTCTGGATTGCGGGATTAAGTCCCCTAGAATCTTAAGGGTCCTTAGAGGCCAACTAGTCCACTAGGTACAGCCAGTAAGCCCCACACAGTGGGATTGCTGAGAGGTGGTCTGAGGCCACGCACCTTTTTACACCACTCTTCAAACGCGCCTCTTGGCGCATTGCTTTTGGGGCGATGAGGTCCTCTTGTGTCCTGAGGACCTCAGGAGTAAAGTGGACTTCATCCCCCGAGCAGCAGTGCACCAGGAGGCACGTTTGCAGAGTGGTGTAAAAAGTAGGGGTGGGCATCAAATTCCGTTCCGCTTGTGGAATTTGCGATATTTTGACATTTTTGTGTTCTGCGGATAGAGCGAAAATGCCCAAATTTCCACAATTCGCAGCATAGCGGAGATTTTTTTCATGTTCGCGCTTTGCGAACATGTCAATCTCCACCGCGACAGAGAGCATGAGATCGCGAACACGTCATTTTGGATGCGCCATCGACATCCGGCGGAAGTGTGGTGAAGCTCGCGATCGTGAATACGCCAAATTTCCAATCTGGAGAAGAATATTATCTCTAGCAGCATAAAACCTTCTGTAAATGATGATTTGGATGAAAAAAACTCAGATTGATATTTGGCTGTCCTTTTTTGTGCAATGAGTCATTATTAAAAAAAATACTTTTTGGGGGGAGAGGGAGGAAGTGCCACAGAGTCTCCAACTTCCTGTTCCTGTCCAGCAGGCTCCTCCCAGTGCTTTGCCCATCTCCTGTTCATTCTGCCTTTAGATTTTGAGCTGGAAGGATCACTCTTTGTGTCTGCTGCATCATTATCATTGGATTTGAGGACTTTTGAATTTGATATGCCGCTTGCAGCTGAATCTCTGGTTGCATTCTTACGGACTACTACGGTGTGGGACTGCGAGGACCAGCAGTCCACACCACCTACAGCTGGTTACTCTTCCCGCCCCGCCTCTCTGGTGCATAAAACGGCTCGCGGGAGCCGCTCGCAGCTGAATCTCTGGTTGCATTCTTACGGTGTGGGACTGCGAGGACCAGCAGTCCACACCACCTACAGCTGGTTACTCTTCCCGCCCCGCCTATTCGGAGTCCTACCCCTAACGCCACTATATATACTGACGCTAGTCGCTGCGTGGGACGCGCGCTGGACGTGCCGGGCGAAGCCCGGGCCAAGGGCGGGCCCGTTTGAGCCCGTCCGAGACCGAAGAGACTGGACTGGGCCATCCCCTATGCTCGTTCCCTGAGGCAATAAGATAAGTGTGATAGAAATTTGCCTGTGGTATCCTGCATGACAATGGTGGGCGGAACGGGCAAGGGAAGAAGTGCTGTGGGCGGCGTTTCTATGGCAGGCACATTGGACAATTTTATTGTAAGAGCTGCTACCCTTCTTGAACGTGAAATTGACCTTACAGAGCGTCGCCTTTCCCTTGACCCTGTATCTCATAAACGTTCATCATTGGGAAAAATTGCAACGTCTGTTACACCCAAGGTAAACACCAAAACTCTTACCCTACATGATTCTATTGTCTCTGATGAAGACAGTAATGATGTCTCTATGGATATAACTACGGAAATTCAGAGCGGCAAAGAAGAGAGAAGCATCGTTAGGCATTCTACTTCTAAAGTAGCCAATACGACTGCACAAACTGAAGGTGTATCTACTCGGGCACAAACATACGTTGTTACTGAGGCTACTACCTCTTCCTCAGCTAAAACTCTAGGAGCTAAATCGAAACAGAAGATTCCCCAGCGAGGGAAAAAGGGCAGTCAACTGAGATCGACGAATTCGAAAAACATAAAATCGTTAACCAAGAATCAATCTAGTGCTGTTGATCAATTTTTGCCCACAGTGTCTGCAGATCCAGATATTAATTTGGACCAGGGACTCTGCTCCAAAATTGAGGAACTTTTTTCCCTTTCTACTCGCTCTATTTTGGACAGACTGAAGCTCATTGAAGAGCGTCTTAAGAAACTTGAACAAATGGCCCTGTCGAACCTTGAACTTAACCAAATGTTTAAGTCAGGATTATCAACGGTCCCTACTGTGCAGTTTTCATCTGGCAATCAGTCTTCTAAGGCCAAGGGTAAAACTCCTGTACCTTTGGCTCCTATTTCCGAAATTCCGAAGGGATCTTCTAGGGATAAAGGCGTGGATCTATTATGCACTAATACTAACTCAGATGCTAATGGTCTTAAAGATCCACCTCTAAGAGAAAACACATCTCTAAGACATAGTGATGTCAATGAAAATGTAACATGTGGTAAGGTCTAGAATTTTAATGAGACAGAAAATAGTTCCGTGCACAATAACAGGAGAGGTTTTTTGCTACCCAGTTTAGATTTGCCGCCAGAATCCTCTCCCTATGTTATCGTACTAGCAGGGGTTCCTGGTTTGGACAATACTACCACTGAAACATACCACGAACTAAAGAACAAAACAATGCACTGGCTTAATTCTAACCGACCACTCCCCCCTATATACATAGTAAAATTTTGTTTGCTCGGAGAGTTAGCTGGGTGGGCAAGGGTAACAAAGATATACCAGGGGATTGCATCGTTGTTAATTTTAAAGATACTCAGACCGTAAAATATATTCTGCAGGAGCGTCCATTTATGCCACATACAAGAATTCGGCCACTTCCCCTTGGTTATTTTTACGGTTTTAATCCTTACCAAACAAATAATGGTACTTGGGAAAAGGTCGAGAGGGGCAAAATAGTTACTGACACTCAAAGGTGGAGGTTGGCTGCAGCGGATTGCGGATGGTTAGAGGCCTTTCCGACAAAGAACAGATTTAGTGGCCCTGACTTGGTTGATTGACTGTGCCCAAAATTCAATGCTCCTAAATCCACACGGGAGTCGATAACTGATGACAAGAACAAGCAAGCTAGTGAACATAACGTATCTTCTGGCTCCTTGGCAGTTTACTTGCCGTTTGACCCAAAGGACAACTCTACAAACGTTCTTTCTATCAGTGAAGTGGGGGAGCAAAATAACTACCTTTCACCGATCGAAAGCCCAAGAGGAGTTCCGGTTATTGGGGTCTCTTCTCAAATTTCAAACGCGAGACCACTTAAAGATGCTGATAAAGTCTCTGATTTAAGACTCCTTTCTTGGAATGTTGCAGGGTTGTCTGCCAGGCTAGGGGATGCAAACTGCATATCTTTTCTACAACAGTTCTCGATTATTGGTCTACAGGAATGCTGGTCAGTAGATCCCATCCATATGAATGGTTACCGTACCTTTCACACGCCGGCAATTAGTACGTTTAGGGGGATAAATAAAGTAGGTCTTTGCACCTATGTATCTAATTGTATGAAAGAAACGAAAATTCTTTTTGCCCCAGTCTCGGATTTTTACCAGATTTTGACAATTATGTACGGGGGTAAACAAAATTTAATTCTGATAAATTTTTATAACATCCCAAAAGACGAACGGATATCGACCTTCAATGAATTACACAAGACCCTTAATAACATCGAAGGAAAACAAGCTGCTGATACTTGTGTGATCTGGATGGGTGATTTCAACTCCTTTTTATGCCCACATAGCAACCTTAATATTTGCGGGTTGGGCGAGGTTGTAGACGTCCCCACAGCCCACTTTTCTCATACGCCTTTGGGTAATCTTTTAAACAATTTAATATTTTGCTTGGATATGGGGTTCGTTAATGAACTCTGCTCCCCCTCAGTCCCCTTTAATACCACCTTTATAGGTAGGGGCTGTAAATCAGTTATTGATTTTATGTTAATATCTAAAAGGTACTCTAGCCATATTCGCTCTTTTGAAATATGTGAGATAGTAATGAGCGATCATTTGCCAATCAGTATGTCCATCTCCTCCCCGGGGGGTTGTGGAAAGGCTAACACTGTGGTCCAAAACCTATATAACTATAGGCTGGGACTTGCCAGGAAGAATGGTTACGCTCTAAAATGGGATAAAGTGGAACCAGTGGCTTTTTTTAGAAATCTAATTCAGTCTAAAGAGAGGGAATTTGACACTTGTCTTTCCGAGAATGATGATTCTAGTAATGTGCACGACGCTTTCCTTAGTATTTCTGAGGAAATACGTAATTTGCTCTTAAAACCTCAGAAATCAAGGGAGGCCGGAACAAAGAGGTGGTTCAATAGGGAATGTAGCAAGACTCATGCCTGTTTAATGACACAGTTAAAACGAGACCCTAGGGATATGGCTGAAGTCAGATTTGCCAGATCTGCATATCAATGTGCATTAAAAAATAGGAAAAAACAGATAAAACAGGAAGCATGGCAGACCCTGCGGGAAGCCTCCCAGTCAAAAGATAATATTGCGTTCTGGAGAGCTGTAAATGCCCCTTTTTTTAAAGACAACTCAACAGACACAATTAAGATAGCAATTACGGAAGAGGCTTGGGTGACTTATTTCGGGGAGCTCTATCTAGCAGAAACCGTGGAAGACTCAGGGAGGGGGCTTAACCTATCAGGACAGGACATTGCTCCATATCCAATAAATGTTGTATTCCTCCTGAAAGATGTCCTGGCAGCTATTGATAAGAGTGTGGCAGGGATGGCCCTGGGCCCCGATGGAATTCCTGTTGACATCTTTAAGGCTAACACTGCCTTGTGGGCCCCGCTTTTAACAAATGTTCTAAATAGCTTTACCAAAGTAGGATTCCCTTCTACTTGGCAGGAAGCAATTGTGGTTCCTATTTTTAAAAAAGGCGACCGAAATGAGCCTAAGTGTTACAGTCCGATTTCTTTATTGGACTCGCTTATGAAGATCGCCGGAAGAGTTATACTCAATAAACTACAATTATGGGTTGAAGACAACGGTATTCTCTCACAGTTTCAATATGGTTTTAGGGAAGGCCTGGGAACAATAGAGCAAGGTCTGAACTTAGCTCTTTTAGTAGCCAAATATGTTGAGGCTAAAAATGAAAGCTTATTTCTTACTTTCGTAGATCTAAGCTCGGCTTTTGACTGCCTCAATCATAATAAACTTTGGTCTACACTGCAGGATATGGGAATAGACCCAAACCTCTTAATTTTTATCAGGGAACTATATCGAGGGGCAGGCGCTCGGGTTCGTTATGGGGATAAGGGGGATTGTACTTCCAAATTTTCTATAGGGAAGGGTGTGAGACAAGGCTGCATACTAGCTCCATTCTTATTTAATTTATATATTAATTCGGTAGCATCTCACCTTTTGGAAGATAAGCAAGATTATCCCAAAATAGGAAATTCCTATATCCCCATTCTTCTGTATGCAGATGATGCAGTGATCATGGCTCGGACTCAAGTGGGACTCCAGAGATCACTCAAAAACTTCTCAGACTATATGGGCAACAGGGGCCTAAAGATTAACATAAGTAAGACCTTTAATATGTGTTGCACCAAAAAGAAGAATATCGCCTGTAAAACCTTTTTATCCAATTCAAAAATCGATACGGTAAACACTTTCTCTTACCTAGGTATCAATTTCGAAAAAAAGGGTTCATGGATCGTAGCAGGCGAAACAAGAAAGTTAGCGTTCACACGAGCAATTGGGGCAGTTAACATTTTTTATAATAAGGTGGGAGGACGTCCAGTACCTGCCCTACTGGACATTTATAAATATAAATGCGTGACCACGGCGCTATATGGTGCAGGGATCTGGGGGATAGCGAAAAACCACAGACTACAGCTCTGTGAGAATGCTTTTCTTCGCTATCTCCTGGCAGTGCCGGGGTCCACTTCTACTTTTGTATGTCATCAAGAGCTAGGCCTACCTTACATTGAGGACCTTATCAAAGTTGATCCAATCTTATTGTGGCACAAAGTATGGTCCTCTAATGAAACAGGCCTGAATAGGGATATAATCTTGGATTGTTTAGGTCTTGAGGGGGCTTCAAAGATTTCCTGGTTTGAGTGCATAAAATTTTTTGGGGCGGCCATGGGTCACCAGGAATACTTTGATGTACCGGATAGTATGGCAGGGACGTCAAGGAAAAAGCTCAAGAAATTATGTTTACATTTCTTGGAAGATAAACGGTGCCAGATAGAGAAATGCAAGAGCACTGTCATGGCAAATTGCTTACTCATACAAAATCAAGGCATTCAGCCATACTTGTTGCAAGTGCCCTGCTGCTATTCCCGTATGTTATTGACTCGTTTTAGGGTGGACATCTTTTTTAGATTAGTTACTTTCCTGGAGATGAACTGTTGGTCAAAAGAATTAATTCCCTGACCATGTGACCTGGTTTCTGCTCAATCCTCCCTTCATTGTATTTTCTTTTGTAAATTTTATTCAGATCCTAGGAAAGGAATTTTAATCCCTCTATTAAGAGAGTTTGGCCTGAGACAATGTAGAGTGGCACTGTTAAGATTGCAAATGCTAGACGACGATTTGCTCATGCTCTCGGTGTCAACGTTTCTTAAAACCATTATTAGATTTAGGTCCTCAATGAATTAAGCTGTTTATTGTAATTCTTAAACTGTTACTTAAAGGATAATTATTTGTAACTTTGATGTATTTACTTATGAAATGTTTTAAACTGTGCTTTTATGGTTTTTGATTATAACATCGAATAAAGCTATTAGAACTGAACTGAACTGAATTTGATATTTTACAAGCTAGTTGGTGTTGGGTCTGTTTGATTGGGGGCATTGCAGTTGCTGCAAGTACAATTTTGATACTTATCATTCTTTTTTTAAAAATTGTTGTGGGTAGCCAGTAGGCCCAGAGCTAGTCATGGGTGGGTGCATGATGAAGCAACTGTTCATTTGGTGTGTGTTAAATGTATTTCAAACATCATTTAGGGCATGGATGGCATTGGATTGAGTTGGAAAATGTGTTTTTGGGGGGTATTTCTGTTTGTGGGTGTGTGTTAAAGAAATGCCTTTGTTGTGTGTGTCTGTTGTGTTGGTGTGCACCCTGCAGACCTTATTTTGCCCTGTGGATTTTCATTTTTGCATTTTATTGCATTAAAAAGGCAAAGCAGTGTGGTTTAGCATGCATACTTTGCCTGGCTTCTTTTATAGGCCTTTTGTCAGTTCATTGTATCCCAGGCCTCCTGCTTGTTGCTTGTGATTTGTGAGTGTCCATGTGGCTGGTGGCCTTTTCTGGTGGGAGTTAATAGTGTGCTGCTTTTTCCATATAGGCCTGCATGGTATTCCTTTGTGGCCTAGGCTTCTTGTTGTGAGCCTGGCCATGAGGCTGGCGGCCATTCTGAAGGCAGGCAGTGTGCTTTTTGCAATAGGCCTGCATTGTCTGTCTTCTGTTTCTTGTAGTTGGGTGGGCCTGGCCATTGTAAAGCCTAAGCTTGCAAGTTTGTGTGGCCTTGTCTACCCACAGGCCTGCTTTCATTCAGTAGGCTCAGAGCAGGTAGCCACAGGTGCATTAAACAAGTGTTTCTGTGTGTTCTGTTGAATTTAAACATCATTTAGGGCATGGATGGCATTGGATTGAGTTGGAAAATGTGTTTTTGGGGGGATATTTCTGTTTTTGGGTGTGTGTTAAAGAAATGCCTTTGTTGTGTGTGCCTGGTGTGTTGGTGTGCACCCTGCAGACCTTGTTTTGCCCTGTTGATTTTCGTTTTTGCATTTTATTGCATTAAAAAGACAAAGCAGTGTGGTTTAGCATGAATCCTTTGCCTAGCTTCAGTTCTTTTATAGGCCTTTTGTCAGTTTATTGTTTCCCAGGCCTCCTACTTTTTGCTTGTGATTTGGGAGTGTCCAAGTGGCTGGTGGCCTTTTCTGGTGGAAGTTATTAGTGTGCTGCTTTTGCCATATAGGCCTGCATGGTATTCCTTTATGGCCTAGGCTTCTTGTTGTGGGCCTGTCTATGAGGCTGGCGGCCATTTTGAAGGTAGGCAGTGTGCTTTTTGCAATAGGCCTGCCTTGTCTGTCTTCTGTTTCTAGTAGTTGCGTGGGCCTGGCCATGTGGCTGGTGGCCATTTTGAAGCCTAGGCCTGCAAGCTTGTGTGGCCTTGTCTGCCCACAGGCCTGCTTTCATCCAGTAGGCTCAGAGCAGGTAGCCACAGGTGCATTAAACAAGTGTTTCTGTGTGTTCTATTGAATTTAAACATCATTTAGGGCATGGATGGCATTGGATTGAGTTAGAAAATGTGTTTTTTTGGGGGTAGTTCTGTTTTTGGGTGTGTGTTAAAGAAATGCCTTTGTTGTGTGTGCCTGGTGTTTTGGTGTGCAGTGCACCCTGCAGACCTTGTTTTGCCCTATGGATTTTTGTTTTTGCATTTTATTGCATTAAAAAGGCAAAGCAGTGTGAATTAGCATGCATCCTTTGCCTGGCTTTAATAGGTCTTTAGTCAGTTCATTGATTCCCAGGCCTCCTGCTTGTTGCTTGTGATTTGTTTGTGAGTGTCCATGTGGCTGGTGGTCTTTTCTGGTGGGAGTTAATTAGTGTGCTGCTTTTGCCATATAGGCCTGCATGGTTTTCCTATTGGCTTACTGCTTCCATCCATCCCCTTTGCCAGTAGCAGCTCCCTTCCATTACATTTGTATTTTGGTTGTTGTTCTTATTCTTTCCTATCCTTCCTGAGAGTGTAGTGTGTACACTGTACACAGTAAGTAGTATACCATAGCCCTTGTTGCCAAAGTCTCACAAATGGCTACACTATATCTTTTATTTGTTTGTTTGTACTAGTAGTAATTGAACCACAACAACAAATGCAACATTTCACTGATGTCCTTCTCCTGGCTTATTTGCTATTAGGTGCACAAAAAGACAGAGGAGGAGGTATCAACATCATCCATTGTACTGCCAGACAGAAGTCCTGCTGCGCACCACATCATGTCCACGTGTGACCACAGACATCTCTGCAACTTGTGCACTGCGTCCTGCCTGACATCTGAAGAAGATGGCCCCAAAGAAAGGTACCAAGGCCTCCAGTACCAACAAAGTTGCCGGTGAGAAGAAGGAAGAGAAAAAGGAAGTGACACTAACTACGACTGGTGTGCCGGCCAATGTGTTTTTTGGGAGCAAAAAAATTACACCTGCAGCAGCGTTGTCCGGGAACCAAGCTGGGAGCAGCACCTCCGCACCAGCGGGCCAACCCCACCAACCTAGGCCCAAGCCCATGAGTGTCGCAGAGGTAGCCAGTCTACTAACGAGCAGCGATGTTGAAATGTCATTATCGCAAAGTAGTACACAATCAACGCAGGCGGAAACTCAACAGATAAGTGTGCAGCAGCAGGCGCAGCCGCAAGAACAGCAGCAGCTGCAAGAACAGCAGCAACTGCAAGAACAGCAGCAGCTGCAAGAACATCAGCAGCCGCAAGAAGAGCAGCAGCCGCAAGAACAGCCACAACAACAGCCCACAATAGTAGTTATTCCTGCTGAAGTAGGGGTATTTCAGGAAATCAAGCTTCCTGCAGATAAAGTGGAGCAAACCACTGTTTCAGAAGATCCATTGTCTTCTAGACCCCCAGCAAGGAAAAGGAGGGTTAGTCCATCATCTTTTTCTTCAAGCCCCGCTTCTGATGATCGAGATGCCACTTGGAAGCCACCAGCTCAGTCTGAGAGTGATGCACGCCACAAGACAAGGCTAGTGAAAAAGAAGGTTCCAGAAAGCCGTTATGGAGGTAGATGTACAAGAGGGGGATGATGATTATGAGCCAGTCATCACGGACATCACTCCCGGCCCAAAGGAGATGGAGACCAACATTATTACCCTATCCAAAATGACTGCAAGGGATGTAGCATGGATACCACCAACACAGGTAACACCACCACGACCTCCAGCTTCCATATTTGCATTTGCAAAGGCACGGCAGGGACCTACATCCAGCTCAACCACCACCTCAGTAGGTAGTGGTAGAAGTCACAGTGTAGCTGCACAGAGTCGCATTCCAAGCACACCCTCCAGTTCATCTGATATTGAAAATGGCACGTCCAGCAGCACCAGAATGTTCTCCTCCCCAGTTTGGGACTTCTTTTCGGTTAGCATTAAGGAGGAGAACATTGCTATATGCCCAATTTGTCGACATGCTGTTAGGCGGGGTAAGCTTGGTACAAACTATGGTACCAGAGGCCAAACAAGTCATCTCAAAATACACCACACTATCGTGTGGGAGGCTCACCTACTTTGCTTAGAACAAAGTAAAACTCAATCCATTGTTGTTGGGCATGAAGAATCAGGGGACGATATTATCGCGGTGGAAGGTGAACAAGAGGGAGACATTTCTAGCCCTGTCCCCAGTAGTGTAGTGGTACCGCCCACATCCTCAGCAACATCTCAGTGGCACCGCAGTAAAAGTAAGAGTCAGGCTGAGACACAAAGGCGACCGAGTAGTAATGCAAGGAAACAAAGTGCGTCGTTGAGCCTAACTGGGTTAAAGAAAACAACTGCACCACAAAGGAAAATAATCCAGCCTACCATTGAGAGCATGCTTAGGTTGGAGGGGCAGTACCAACGCAACCACCCAACGGCACGGTTGTACAATGCGAAGCTGGCTAAAATGTTAGTGCTTGACCTTCTCCCTTTTTCATTTGTGGAAGGGGTGGGTTTCCTTGAATTTGTGTCAGCCATCTGCCCTAAATGGAAGGTTCCCAGCTAGGCCTATTTCGCAAGAGTTGCTGTTCCAGCACTACATCATGATGTGCTGGAATTGGTTGGACAAGCTTTGCAGCAGAGTGCTGTTCACAATATCCACCTGACAACAGACATGTGGACCAGTTGCCAAGCCACTGATTACATGTGCATCACTTCACACTGGGTCTCGTTTGTGGGGGTTAGAGATAAGCTATCTGAAGTAGGTGCTGTTGACACAGCTGAGATTTTTAAAGCTACTCCGGAACATGCAACTGTATCCATGTTCGCCATGGAGAAATCTCATACTGCTGTAAACATTTTGAGTTTCACAGCAAGGCTTTTGAATGGCTGTGCCCAAGAGGGCTTAAGATTGGTTTTGTTTCCACAGATAATGGCAGTAATGTATTTAAGGCCATGGAGCTTGGTTCCTATTTCAGGGTTCCGTGTTTGGCGCACTGCATTAACATTATAGTTCAAGACTTTCTGAAAAAAGAAGCCATAGTCAGCAACTTACTGACCACCTGCTGAAGAATATGCACTCATTTCAGCCTGACTATAGAATGCAGGTGAACGCACTCATCCAGGAGGTGGCAACACGCTGGAACTCAACTCATTACATGCTTGACCAGCTGTTTGAGCAGTACAGGCCAATCAATGAATATGTCATGCGAAGAGGGGATGCTACTGTGAAAGGCATGACCCTTCAGATGGACCAATGATGTCTAGTTCAATGCCTGACTAAGATGCTTCTTCCTTTTGAGGTCTTCACACGTGAAGTCAGCAAGGAGGACTGTACTATGGGCCAAGCTATCCCATTGTTGCAAATGCTAGAGCATCAGCTGAAGGAGGTGTCTGAAGCATACAAAGGTGTGGAGGAAAAAAAAGAAGCATATGAGTTGGTGGAGAGCTTAGCCCGTCGCTTCGCTGACAATACAAGGGTGCAAAATAAGATTTTGTCACAAGAACATTACATTTGTGCCACAATTCTGGATCCACGGACAAAATGGGCACTGAAGACATGAATTCCTTTTTCAGAAATGGATGTTGCCCGGTACAAAACTTGGATAGCTGAGTCAGCGAGTATGTTGGAAAATGAATGGCTGCTAATTAAAAGCCCGCTAGATAAACCCACAACAAGTACTGCAGCAGGGATTCCATGCTCAAGTTCAACTTCAGAACCTGAGGGCAGTGCATTTGGCTCAGAACACTCACCAACGCTATCAACAGCAAGAACTGGATAATTAGGCCCAGTAAAATCGTTTAACGATTGGTATTTACAGCAAGGCATTGGTAAGTCCAGTGCTGATGCAACGAGAAAAGAGCCCGAAAAAAGTTTAGCACCCCTGAACTTTGAGCGGATGGTCCAGGCCTATCTGGACGACCCAACAGAGGTGTACTTTGATCAAAACCCATTGAGGTATTGGTATGGGAAAAGGGGCCAATGGCCACTGCTCAGCAGGCTGGCGATAAACTATCTGGCTTGCCCTGTCGCAAGTGTCTCTTCTGAACGTGTTTTCAGTGCTGCTTGTTCCATTGTAACAGTGAGAAGGACCAGTCTCTCGCCCAAAAACGTGGAGAGGTTACGAAGTTCAAAATGAATTAGCACTTTATACCACCGAATTGCACAATACATGAATCAAGGGAGGAAGATGAGGACAGCGGCCCAGGTGACGGAAGTGGTGTGTTAGATGATGATTACCTACTTCTGGTTGAACCCCCAGAGTTTGAGGACGAGCTATACTTCCCTGACAATTAGGCTTGCAATTCTTACTGTCTTCCTCCCTTATTTTCTTTTGTTTGTGTGTCTGTCTTTCTGGTTAGAAACTTTGAATCACAACAAATCCATCACCACCGTCGTCTACTCTTTTTATTGCCATATACGAGTTTCAGCTGTCTGCATTTCACAGTACACTCCTCCGAATTCTGCTCCTCCATCCTCCTGAATCTCCCTAAATCCATTGCCCTCAAGACAGATGATGATTGGATGATGCAAAATAGAAGAACAAAGAAAATCTTTCCTAGTCCCTCCAAAAGAAGTGGAACATGATGATGACTGCTATAGCTATCCTCCTTTCTGATCCGAGAGAGACTGCCCATTAACTGAAGATGAGAAGGAACAGGTAATGAATGATGCCATGCATTGGACGCTGACTGATTTTGTTGTTGTTTGTTGTGCATCAAAGTTGCTTCATTGTGTACTATATGTAATAATCTACACACTAAAAGTAACTCAAGGCAATTTTTCACTTCTTGTATTTTTAATAACAAATTTGTCCTACTGCAGGCCGATACATTGCATTTTGAATATAGAAAGGGCACTCAATCTGTACACTGCACACTGAGTAGGATAACACCATGATGATGATGGTGAGAGAGACGGCCCCTTCACTTAAGATCAGAAGGAACAGGTAATGAATGGCATGCATTGGAGACCGACTCTGAGTGATTGGTGTTTTGTGTTTTTGTTGTTTGTTGTGCATGAAGTGAAGTCAAAGTGTACTAGTATTCACTCTACACACTAACAGTGACTCAAGTCAATATTTCCACTCTTGTTGTTTAATAACAAAATTGTACTTCTACTGCAGGCCGATCCATTGCATTTTTAAATATAGAATCTGGACTCACTCGGTACACTGCAGACTGAGTTGAACAACACCATCATGATGACCACAGTGACATAGTATCTTCACAGTCACTCAGTACAAGGATTGGAGATGATTGATGAAATAAGTCAGGGCGTTTCATGAGTGGCATAAAAGGTAAACAAGTCAACTACAACCACAGCAGACCTAAATGTCTGTGTAGCAGTGGAGTCAAGTGTAGCGGTGGAATGACTGCGGTGCATTGATTTAGTCACTTAAATTGTAAAATGCTATGTTGCTGGATATGTGCTTTGTCCAACTCTTTCAAAAAATGTACGCTAAATGGAGGATGTGCAAAGTGTGCCGTCACCGTGGGCCTGCTCTGTCCTGTTGGTGTTGTAGGTTAATGCTGGAAACAGACTAGAGTAGAGATGATGCATCCATGCCGCCTCGGAAAGTGTTCTTGTTGCACTACACCATAACTTGTGCATTTTTTTTCAACTTGGTTTCTCAATATCCCTTTTGTTTTTCCATCTACAATTACAGGCTGGGCCTTACCCTGTACTATACTTGGGAAAACAATGCACACTTACCTTACCAATGAATATACATCTGCCAGGCAGGCAGTGGCGTCACCCAAGATTGATGGACGGAGCATTCATGGAAGGGAGGACCAAGAGGAATGCCGAGATGCAACTCCCCATTTGACCAGGATAACACAGTAACAGTATCAACTTTCATCATCTTTTAAATAATTCGATTCATTTTTTTGTCTACAATCATTACAACAGTGTGTTCTTGTTGTTAATAATATTATTAGGTTTGCTCTCTGTTTAAAATTCATCCCTGCAGATATTTTAACATTTTCTTTGCTATCTGTAAAAGTAAGCCCGGTACAACTGAACACAAACTGTATGTAATCCGGGTCTCCTTATCATCATCATGCATGCATTTCCTTTTTCTCCCTTAGCATATTGATATGGATTTGGTAGTCTACAAAGATTCTGTCATTTGTTGTTTGTCCATGCGTACTGTTTTTCTTTCTCAAACCTTTCCCCAAACCCTCCTTCCTAACCATTCAACAAGCCCTAACCCTCTTCCCCCGGGCTATGTAACTTATTGAGGCATGACTAAATTAAAGGTACACCAATACGCTTGTGTCCAGTGTACTGTAGGCCTAGTCAAGTGACTCAACACAACTAGAGTTTGTAACTCTGTGTACTAGGCTATCCCCACCACCATAATGTTTTGTTATATTTTTGCATATTATTGTTTGGCAGTAAGTTCTGTACTGTACTTCATTCTACTACTCTCTCAGGCTACTGACTGTCTCATTTTCTTTATTTGCAAATGCTGCTGCCAGTGTCTACTACTACTACTACTACCACAACCACGGCATGTTAGGAAAGAAAACTATCATCACCATGCAGCCATCGCTGTGCCTAAGTTAAACATCAAGCAAAGGTAAGAGAAGTTTGGGGGAGGCATAATTAATAATGGACATGTTTTCATTAATTCAATTTCACACACCCCTTTGCGTCCAGTTGCAGAATGCATAGACTAGAAGAGACTGACATTACTAGTAGGACAAGTCACTCAGTGAGGGGTGCCGCATCTATCTGTTTGTGTCTTACAAAGTCAGCCAATTATTTAAATCAAACACTGGCTGTGGGCGGCCCTGCACCAGCAAGGAAACAGTGTGATGTAAAACAGTAACCCCACCCAGAAAACATTAACAACATCGTATGTATAGTAGAAATATATAATTTAATCCCCTAACAAAAATAAACACCTGACCTCTCCCTAACCCCAACCAATGTTCGTAAAGAAAAAGTCCAACCTAATGTCCAATTGTCCAAAGAAACCCCAACGCCCGATTCCCACCCACCAAAAGAATAAATAAAAAAGGGGCAATGAACAGGGTCTGATGCTCGACGGGCTCGGCTCTGGAGGACACATACTTGCTCCTCTAGGCGGGCAACACGGCGCTACAATGCGCAGCAGTTGCATCCACAAGGGGGGGCAGCAGTGATGTTAAAGGAGGGGCGGCGGCGGGCAGCTGCCAGACGGTGGCGCCGTAACACTGGAGGGCGGTTGCTGGGGCCTGGGGCATTGGAGGAGGCCGCAGCTGCTCCCGCCTCCTCTTCCTCCTCTTCCAGAACCACCAGATGACGGTATTCCCGCTGTACGGCCTCCAGCTTCCGGCGCCGGGCCTTGACTGCCAACTCCTTCCTGTCAGGTTTCCCCTTGGAAGGAGTAGCTATATATCAAGAAGAAAAAACAAGACTATTGTAAAATATACTCTTAGCAAAGCAGTAAGACAAATTAATTCTACACATAGTGGCATGGTAGCACTAGCAAGCACAGTACATAACATTTGTGGTATGTATCTATCCTCCCATTTTCTTGGTGTTTAACATTTGTGGGAGTTTCAGGCATTCAACCAACCATGCATCTGATTCCTATCAGCCACCTATGCATGCATGCATCCCACGTATCCTTCTCTGCCAGTCATAAATTTAAAATCTCGCCCGTCCTTCTTCCTTCCACCCTTATTTCCCTTTTCGTTCAACCCATCCATCAAGGTCATCTGATCTGACTTTTAGTCTTCTCCATAAAACTTTCACAGCTGAGTTGAAATCAGATAGAAGAGGCCATTGGTTACTCAACACTCCCGCTGCTAATGCTTTTACTAATGCTAAGTAAAGGGTGTCTTCAACCGTTCACAACAACTTCTTACTTAGTAAGTCTCAACAGTCCAGTATACAGTACACCCTTGCAGTGAGTGTAATGTCAATAAGTAAGGATTAGGAATCTAACTTACCACCGCCCGCCACTGCTGCTGGCTCACCCCCTGCAGCTCCTCCTACAACTGCCGCATCCTCTCCTCCGTCACCAGCCGCGTCGCCTTCGCCGCTGGCCCCAGCACTGGTGGTTGGTAGTGCGCCTTGAAAAAACATTACACATTTTTTAGGTGTCATATACACCTCCCCCTATTTTTCACAAGCAAGATTGAAAAATGAGTTAATAGTAATACATACATATACAACATACATCACTTGTACAAATCAGGTAGTAGTAGAGTAGACACTAGTAGTTATATGGTCCCTAGGGTCATTCTAGTCTGTGCTTAGTTAGCCCGAGCCATGCAACCATTTTACCTTTGTGTCTTTTATTTTTGCACACGTTACCTCGCAGCTTGTTGTATAAAGACGCCTTTGAGCCCACATGAGCTCATACTGCTACTGTCTCAGCGCTGCATACAAGGTCAAACAAAACAAGCCACTTTGTTATGGAGTTCTGGTGTTAGTCCATATTGCTTATCCATAAAAATGCTACACTTTTCGGCACGATTGAGTAATGCTTGCAATATACTAACGCGCACCCTTTTTCTCATAACAGACGGAAGATTCCCTTCAACGAACAAGAGCTTTGCAGAACTTATGATGTAACCAGTACTAGGTTCTTCTAAGGTGAGGGGTCCCCAGAATTTGCTCAGAGATCTTCATTTATAATTTTATATAAACTATATTCCTACCAAGGGGATTGTGGTGCTTCCACCACTGTTCAGTTATCATGATTTCGCTTTTTTTTTTCTTCGTTCTATGGACTTGTAGTTGTTGTAAGTGTAACTAAGTGTAACAATGTTTATTGTTTTAATCTTATGCATTTTGCTGTTGGTGCTGCATTATAGAACAACGTACAGAGCTTGTCAGTTGCAAATAAAACTTTTGAGCTTACATAGACTCAGTGGTATTTGGTGTGGATGAACTTACACAAGTGAGCGAGCGAAAGGAAGGATGTGCATGTGCATTGCTTCCATGACTTAGAGGTCGGGAGTGTTATGTTCTGGGTTGTCTACTCATTGGGTATCTGAGGGGGGTTCGGAGAGCTAATAGTTATGAGACACTTCTATAACTAGTCGGGCAGGGGATTGTGGTGGGTTCTGATTGAGGTGCGAAGAAGGTCCAACCTCCCATCACCAACATCCTATTTTCTTGTGCAAAGTTCTGTATGTGCAAAATCCCTACACCAGTAGTGGTATGTCCTATCCTATCAAAATAGTAAAATCTGGTTGGGCATTTTGTTGGTGGGAATTGTCGAAAAGATTCAAGATTAATAAAGCCTCAAGATTAAGAAGACTTGAAGGAGTACAAGAGGACAACCCAAAGGACTGGACTCAATGGCTAGAGCTACTGGTGAATCTGAGTTTTATTTAAAACCTTTTAAATAAAGAGTGGCCAACTATGAAAGCTTAGCTACAGACAGACTAATAGTAGTAGTACAGAGCGTCATAGCAGAGGCAGTTAGAGGCAGGGATAAAAAAGAATTTAGAAACAGATAGTCTAGATCAAATGATAATTCTTGGTAAAAAATAGCATTAGGAAGCGGAAACAATAGTTCGGAAAAAATACGGTGCAGTAAAAGTTAGTGAATAAGAATTATTAAATTTAAAAACAGGAAGACTTACTGGAGCCAGCAGCAGAGCCCTCGTCCTGGTCCTCCTGTCCCTGGTGTTCAACTGCTCCCGCCGACTCTGACCCCGTCTTCTTGCCCCTGGGTGCTGATCATGAAAGATATAAGAAAGAAAGAGACAAACATTGATGATTGGTGTGAAACAAATACAATACTTTTAAAAGACGATCAAAAAAACATTTATGTAAACAACAATTGCAATAAAATTGAACTACTAATCTGGTTGACAAGTAGCATCGGGGGATTCACGGACCGACTAGTTATTTATCAACACTAATCCAGTGTTCCATTCTGGTTCCAGAATACTAACTAAGCCTAAGTAGTACGTACCACCTGACCTAGCCCACCTACTCCAGGTGTGCCAATTGTACATTAAGTAAGCATTTCCACTTCTTTTAGTCCTCAAAACTGCATAAATGGAGGACACATGCCTACATTTTTGCATACACCAAATTGTTGGTTGGTTGATGCTGATGTTCTGCTAGTGCTAAGCCTATTACCACTCACTGAACAAACTACAAAAGGTTCTACTAAGGACTGGGGTAAGCACTAGCAGCACTCAGCAACATGTGACATAACAGAGAGGGCGTCACGCAGACCAGTAAAAAATTACAAACTCATAATAAGTACCTAAACCTAAGTATCAGTCCACCCCTATCTCTTAGTGACAGGACTAAGGAAGGACTAGAGTCACTCTAGCATTACCTAAAATAAGTTCTCTAAAATAAACTCTTACATAATCACGCAAAGTGAGCGCAAACGCAAAGTTGCAAATAAGTAAGATTAGTAGCGCAGAGCACCTGTGTCATAACAATCACAGAAGACTTTTAAACGTAATTTACCTGTAATGTAAGCAGCAGCATTCTAGCTGGTCGGAAAAAAATATATTCGCATTATATAACACAGAGCAAAAGAACAGACACAAAGTAGTAATAATTAAATAGTTACTCACCAAGACCCGGGACCTCCACTCCTAGCAGGTCCAGCAGGTCCTGCTCTTGGTCCAGGATATCGGACCACCGGTTCTGGGCACTCCGGACACCAGAGCAGCGAAACACTGCCTGGCGCACCTTTCCCCACCACTGCCGACGCTCCCGGAGCCCGTAACTGGACGCAGGCCTGCCGCCTGCTGGCAGGGTTAAGGGGAGGTGGCGCTGCACACAAAAAACAGTGCAGCCAACTCCACCGCCCCAAATAAGGCCCGTGCCTGCACCCCTTGTGGGCGCTGCCTTCCGCAAGGAAGGCGGTCGCGGCTCTGGCTGCGATGCGCCCTGTGGCCCTTTGCCATGGTTCTGGGGTAGGCGGGGGGGCGGAGAAGAAAAGGTAAACATTTAAAAAGTAAGTAAAAGAAATGAAAAAAGAAGGTAATAGAAAAATAGTGAAAAAATACAACACACAAAAAGTAGACAAAAAAAAAATATATAGAATCAGGAAAATAGAGAGAGAACAAAATAAAAAAGATCAAAAAAAAGTTTCAGAAACAAAGGATTGAAAAGATAGCGGGAGGATTGAAAAGCAGGTCCCAGAACCATAACAATAGAGTGAAAAACAAGATGGCCGTGCCCATTGCGACCGCATGGGCAAGTTTGCGCGATATTTTCCCCCTGAGCAAGCAGAAAGCGTCGCGAACACGTAATACGCGTTCCCGAACAGGAAATACTTATTGTGAACAGACGCAAGCATGCATTGTGCAACCCGGAACAGGGAATAGCATTGTGAGCAAGCGGGATAAGTGAAAACAAGATGCCGCGCACATTAGCGACCGCATGGGCAAGTTGGCGACACATTTCCAACGTGATCACACAAAAAACACCGCGAACAGACGGGACAAGCACTTCCGCGTCTTCGTGATATTTCCGCGTGTTTGCGGAGATTTGTGACGTTTTTGCGAAGATTTGCGTAACGCGATTACGCCCACCCCTAGTAAAAAGGGAGCATGGCCTCGGACCACTCTCAGCAATCCAGCTGTGTGGGGCTTACTGGAGGTACCTGGTGGGCTAGTTGGCCCCCAGGGACACTTAGGATTCAAGGGGACTTAATCTCCCAACCCAGAACGTGCCAGGAGGCGCGTTTGCAGAGTGGTGGAGAAAAGGGGCATGGCCTGTGTCCACCTGTCAGCAATCCTACTATCTGGGGCATACTGGAGGCATCACGTAGGTTAGTTGACCCCTAAGGACCCCCAGCAGCGAAGGGGACTTTAATCCACATCCAAGAGCGTGCCAGGAAGTGCGTTTGCAGAGTGGTGGGGAAAGGAGGCATGGCCTGCTATGAGAACTTAGCAATCCTGCTGTGTGGGACTTACTGGAAGTAATAGGAGGAGTAGTTCGCCACCAAGGTTGACCTTGGGGCCAACTACCCCTTCTGTTACCTCCAGTAAGTCCCACACAGTGGGATTGCTAAGAGGTCTTCGAAGGCCAGGCTCACCTTTCTCAACCACTCTGCAAATGCACTTCCTGGCACAGTACTGGTTGGGGGATGAAGTCCACTTTACTCCTGAGGGACTTTGGCAGTCAAGTAGCCCTCCTGGTACCTCCTGTAAGTCCTATGCAGCGCAATTCCTGAGCACTGGTCGGAGGCCCAGGCCTTTTTCTGCACCACTCTGCAAATGTGACTACTACGTTATAGTTAGAAAAAAAACGTAGAAATTCACTGAAAAAAACATAGGTTTCAGGGACGTTGTAGTTAGAATAGAAATTTGCATTTAAAAAACCATAGAAATAAAAAAAAAAAAACACAGGTTTCAGGGACTTTATAGTTAGTTGGACATTTCACTCGTACAAAACCAGAGAAATTTAGCCGTTATAGTTAGTTGAGCTAACTATAACTCACGCCCCCGCAATGCACTGCTGATGACGTCACATACTACATCACTCATGACACTGCAAAGAACATCCCCATCTTAGTAATAGAAGTGGAAAAAGAACTTCACAAGTTAGTAGCGGGTGATGTAATTGCAAAAGTGAATCTTCAGGATGTATTTCCCCCATTGTGGTCACTAGACGTGCCAATGGTAATATTAGACTTTGCATTGATTTGTGCAACCTTAATAATAGGGTGGGGGCTCCCAAAATGGGCATGCCCATGCCCCCACCCTTCCTCCGCAAAAATAACAGCCTTCCTACTCCCAGGCGTCTAGTGGACTTTCTGCCTCCCCTGCGGGGCAGATGGGGGCATCAGCCCCCAATCTGCCCTTCCGGGGGGGGGCAAAAAGCCCACTAGACGCCAGGGATTTTATTGGGCAAATTTTAATGAGGGTGGGGGCATTGGCATGCCCGTTTTGGGCAGCTCCCACCCTAATTTAAATTTGCCCAAAAAACTCCCTGGCATCTAGTGAACTTTCTGCCTACCCTGGGGGGCAGATGGGGACATTAGCCCCCAATCTGCCCCGCCGGGGGGGCAAAAAAGCCCACTAGATGCCAGGGATTTTTTTGTGGCAAATTTGAATTAGGGTGGGGGTTGCCCAAAACAGGAATGCCCATGCCCCCATCCCCGCCCTGCAAAAATTACAGCCATCCTGCCCCCCCTGGGGGACAGATGGGGCAGTAGCCCCCAATCTGCCCCTCCAGGGGGCAAAAAGCCCACTAGACGCCAGGGATTTTTTTAGGCAAATTTTAATTAGGGTGGGGGCATTGGCATGCCCGTTTTGGCAGCCCCCACCCTAATTAAAATTTGCACAAAAAACTCCCTGGTAGCCCTCAATCTGCCCCCCTGGGGGGGCAAAAAGCCCGCTAGACGCCAACGATTACGCTGGCTTTTTTTATGCGTGGGGTGGGTGTTGCATACCAATGCCCCCACCCCCCAAAAAAATAGCCACAGTGTTTCTGCCCCCCTTGGGGGTATATCGTGGCAACCCCCACTCCCCGACACCCCACCCCCCTCCCCCGGGTGGCAGAAAGCCAACTAGGCACAGAGTTGTTTTTAGCAATATGCCTACCTGTGGATTTTGGGGCCTAGCGCAGCCGGCACATAGGGAAACCTACCAAAACCCACATATTTCTGAAAACTAGACACCCGGGGGAGTCCAGCAAGGTATGGCTTGCGTGGGTCCCCTAAAGTTTTCCTACCCACAATCCCCTGCAAAGCTCAAATTTAGTTGAAAAAATCACTTTTTTCTCAAAGTTCTGTGTGGGAAAGTTCTGGAATCTACGTGGATCCACAAATTTCCTCACACCCAGCATTTCACAAGGACTCCCGATAAAAATGATACCTCACTCGCGTGGGTAGGGCAAGTACCCAAGACAGGCAAGGGCCCAAAACCTATTGAGGCTATATCAAAATGACCTATCACAAATCAACCTGGTTTTGCAAGGGGGGCCACCAGGGTTTTTGTCCCCGGGCTCGGCGGCCATCTTGGAAAACTACCAAACCCAAACATTTATGGAAACTAGACAGCCGGGAGAGTCCAGCGAGGTATGGCTTGGGTGGGTCCCCCATCATTCTCCTGCCCAGAATCCCCTGGAAACCTCAAATATTGGCAAATAAACCACTTTTTTCGCACATTTCTGTGTGGGTAAGTTCTGGAATCTGGGTAGATCCATAAATTTCCTCCCACGCAGCATTCCCCCAGGTCTCCCGACAAAAATGGTACCTCACTTGCATGGGTGGGTCAAGGACCCGGAACAGGCAAGGGCCAAAAACCTATTGAGGCGACATCAAAACTACCTATCACAAACCAACCTGGTTTTGTATGGGGGGTCCCAAGAGTTTTTGGCTCGGGGCTCGGCAGCTATCTAGGGAAACCTACCAAACCCACACATTTCTGAAAACTATACACCTGGGGGCTTCCAGGGAGGTATGGCTTGCGTGGATCCCCCAACGTTTCCTTACCCAGAATCCCCTGCAAACCTCAATTTTAGCTGCAAAAATCACTTTTTTTCACACATTTTTGTGTGGGAAAGTTGTGGCATCACCGGGCTCACACAAATTTCCCACCACCCAGCGTTCCCCCAGGTCTCCCAATAAAAATTGTGCCTCACTTGTGTGGGAGGCCCAAGTACCCGCGACAGGCAAGGGCCCAAAACGTAGTGAGGCAATATCAAAATTGCCTATCTCAAAACCACCTGGTTTTGCAAGGGGGGTCACCTGGGTTTTTGGCCCCGTGCTCGGCGGCCATCTAGGGAAACCTACTAAACCCACACATTTCTGAATACTAGACACCCGGGGGCTTCCAGGGAGGTAAGGCTTGCATGGATCCTCCAACGTTTCCTTACCCAGAATCCCCTGCAAACCTCAATTTTAGCTGAAAAAACCCACTTTTTTCACATGTTATTGTGTGGGAAAGTTGTGGCATCACCGGGCTCACACAAATTTCCCACCACCCAGCGTCCCCCAGGTCTCCCGATAAAAATGGTGCCTCACTTGTGTGGGAGGCCCAAGTACCCACGACTGGCAAAGGCCCAAAACGTAGTTGAGGATATTCACACAGATCCCACTTCCAAATCCAAAGATGATGTTAGATCATTCTTAGGTCTTACAGAATTGTATTCAAAATACATACAGAATTTTTCATGCAGGACGTATAACATGAGGCAGCTGCTTAAAAATAAAAGTAAATTGAGCTGGGGGTTTGAATGTGACAAAGAATTTTGTGACATGAAGTTAGCTATATGTACAGCTTCTGCGTTGTGTGGCTTTGATCCCCAACTTTCCTGCAAGGTCACCACTGATGCCACTTCGAATGGTTTAGGTGTTGTTTTGGCATAGAAGTTAGTAGATAGCGGAGAGTCTATTATTACGTATGCATCTAGAGCACTCTCGCTGGCAGAGGAAAGGTACTCTACCATCGAAAGAGAGACTTTAGCCTCTAGAGCACTTTAGGCCTTTTGTATGGGGGAAGCAATGTGAGATTAGAAGTGACTATAAACCTTTGGTATGCCTCCTTACCACGGAAGGAATGATTAAGTCATTGGCGAATCGCCAGGATGTCAATGAGATTCCAAGATTTTGTGTACAAAATGGTGTATGTTCTGGGTAAGGACAATGTCACTGCGGATCTCTTCTCAAGAATGCCTTTACCCATCAAAGAAGATGTGCGTGTGGAGTGGGACGAGTATTAGATTGCTTTGGTCTCTGTTTTGTTTGATGTGTCTCATTTGCTGTTAAAAAAAGGAGAATAATTAAAGCATTTATAAGTTGCTTCAATTGGATTTGGATGTGGTATGTGACAAAAAAATTTAAGCAAGTAAACATGAAGGAACTATGTACTGAAGAGTAAGATTTCATTTGTATGGGTCCTACTAGAAATTGTGTTGCATCGATTCCTCCGCATTACTCCCTTTCCACGTAGTTAGATACTTTTTGCCCAGATGTGGGAGGAGGATTAGGGCAAACCCCATTGCTGTTTAATATTTCCAGAGCGTGAGCATCAGACATCGCACCATGTCTTCCTATAATCCTAGAGTGAATGGTATAATAGAAAGATTGAACAGAGTATTCAAAAGTGTCATACAGATGGTAGGGGTCCCTTACACAAAAAATATTACTGTAATTTACGTAGAAATACAATGATGTCTATGTTCTAACAGTCCAACTGGACATAATCATTTAATGTGTACATAAGGCCTGACAGTCATTGAAAATATACTCAATTACAGGACATGCCCTCATGCTGTTCCCACACCATTCATCCTGCAACTCCTAACCTTATGCCTAACTCACAATTTTTTCTCTTTTGATGGTCATTTTTACCAACAAGTGAAAGGCACATCAATGGGAGCAGTTTTTGCTCCTAATTTTGCAATACTATACATGGACGATCTGGAGATTAACAGAATACTGACTCCCCCTAACCCATACTTAAACAGCTAACCACATGGAAGCGCTACATAGACAATATTTTTCTAATTTGGCCTGATTGTGAAAAGACTTTACAAGAATTTCTTGAATGGCTCAACATCAATTGTAATGGGTTGAGATTCACTTGCTCACATAATAGTACTGAAATTTCCTTCCTAGACTTGATAATTAAACACACCGAGGGTGAACTGTTTATTTCTCTCTATCGGAAATCCACAGAGAGAAACACTCTACTGTCATATGTCAGTCACCATCCTTGTGCCTTGAGGGATTCATTACCATTTTCACAATTTCTCTGCATTAGGAGGAATTGTTTGCTCAAAGAGGACTACCTCTGTGGAGCCAACATCCTATTTGACAGACTGCTGAACAGAGGTTACCCACGTAAACTCATTAGCAAATCGATCAAGAGAGCCTGGTATTGCCTACGCAACACTCTTCTCACACCAAGGACAAAAAGGGACACTACCAATCGATTAGTGTGCGTGACAACCTTCTCACCTATATCTAATAAAGTGAGGAAATACAGTTAAAAATGTTAGCCAATATTAAATGCTGGAGGCTTCAATCTAAAACGCCCCCTTTTTGCAATCCGCAAAAATAGGAACATTATGTTATGTTAAGAATTTTTTAAAGCGCGCGATTACCACAAGGTGTCTTGGCGCTGCCTGAAGGCAAGCTACGTGCTATTTAGATGTTAAATAGCCAGGTCTTTATCTCCTTCCTAAAAGATGTTAGTGAGGAAATTGCTCTGAGATGAGGTGGGAGGCTGTTCCAAAGTTTGATCATGTAGAGGACTATACCTCTGCCACCCCATTGCATCATTTTAAATTATGGGGCGGCTAGAAGATTGGCATTGGCCGATCTAAGTTCTCGATTAGGCTTATATCGCTTAAAAGCTGATATGAGGAAATCCGGCCCTGAGTCATTTGTTTCTTTGTGGGCTAAGCACAGGGCCTTAAATTTAGCACGACTGCGCATGGGAAGCCAGTGAAGTATGCAAAGTCTCTGAGTGATGGAATGAAATTTGGGAATCTTAAGAATCAATCTGGCCACAGCATTTTGGGCTAACTGAAGTCGACTCATGTGTTTTTACAGGAGGGTTAGATAGACTTACTGAGGAAGGACAAGCATAGTGATTAAGGTTTTCCTGTGGCTATCCAGGATAAATGGAAGAATTTTCCTGATCATTTTCAGGATATAGTAAGCTGAAGATGTTATAGCTGAGATTTGCGTACTTCTATTAAGGTTGTCATCAATGACGACTCCTAGATTCTTAGCTTTGGTGACGGGAAGAGGAGGCTAGGGCAAGTTTTCAGGCCACCAGTTAGTGGACCACGCTGGAGAAGGGTTCCCGAACACAATAATCTCGGTTTTACCTGAGTTAAGCTTCAGGCAATGCCCACTCATCCAGCCACGGACCGCCTTGATGCAATTTGGGCATCTAAGAGGGCCCGACGAATCATTATTGGAAGCCGCAATTATAAACTGAGTATCATCAGCATTAAAGACCACTTGGTTAGAGCCAGCCTTCCGCCAAAGAGATGAACACACACATTCCGTGGGCTGTGGGGTCTCTACCCACTTGTCGGGCACTCTAAGGGCCTCATGTAGGTAGCATACCAGTTACCACTTCTAAAATACCGAACGATACCGAATCGGTATTTTAGAAGTGGTAACTCGTATGTAGGTAATGAGTCGGTATTTTTTACCGATTCGTTACAAGTCGGTAATTACCGAATCGGTATTTACCGATTCGGTAATGAGGCATACCTTCCCATTGATGGGAAGGTATGCCTCATTACCGAATCGGTAAATACCGATTCGGTAATGGGGGGAACACATGAAAGGGTGGCAGGGTGTCACATTGACACCCTGTTGCACCCCTGATTCGGCCATGTGTGCACATGTGGCACACATACATGCCCTAAGGGCATGTATGTATGCCACATTGCACACTGCTACGCGCGTAAAAATGCTTAAACACATACATTAATTATTTACCACCAACTATAAGTTGGTGGTAAATACCGACTCTAAAACACACCCACACACTCCCCCTACATCTCGATTTTGGCTTCGGAATTTACCGAATCGGTAAAATTACCGATTCGGAATAGTTACCGATTCGGTAACATTACCGATTCGGTATTATTACCGAATCGGTAATTTTACCGATTCGGTAAATTCCGAAGCCAAAACTTGTCCCCCTACATACCAATAGCCAAAATACCGGTCGGTAACGGTATAATTACTGAAAATCGGCCGTTACCGACCGGTATTTGGCTACCTACATGAGGCCCTAAATGTGGTAACTGTGTAGCATGTCAATGCACCATTGAAAGCAAAGAATTTGTGTTTGGCGACATTAATATCCCTCTGGAACAGTTCTCCAATTGTAACACTTCAAATGTCATTTATGCCATTGTTTGCCCCTGCAACCTGATTTACATTGGACAAATGACACAAAAGATCTGGATCCGAATCTGCCAACATCGAAGCCGCATTCGTTGTAAGGTAACAAGTTCCCCACTGGTTACCCACTTTCAGAAAAAGGACACTCAGAGGACATCTGGTGGCAGGTCATCAACATCATCAAACCACTCCCCAGAGATGCAGACATCAACCAACTCCTCAATTAGGTGGAAGTCAAATGGATTCTTCCCACCAGAAGTCAGTATACGGGTCTAAATCATTTGAAGGATTGGACCTCCGTTATATAGACAATGTCTACATGTACTTTAAACATTTTTTGCACATATAGGACCATTTCATCAGTACCATATGTACATGCACAACTGTACTATGTATTTCAATGAAAACCTAATCACCATTTAATCTGTAATAATACAAGTTCAATCACCACTGTATCGATTCTCATGGCATGACTTTTACAGTGACTCACAACCTTCTATTTCACTGCTGTGTTTCCATATTGCACTGTCTTTAATGTACTGTTGCAAATTGGCTCAGCCCACAACTGTGACCTATGAACATTCATCAATTTAGCAAGTTACTTATCAACAACTTTATCAATGAATAACCGTTGAAAGCAATTTTATTCTGTGACTCTAATGATGTCTCATGCCCAATGGGTTCATTGTGGTTTGCACCTACAACAATGTTGTAATTTTATATCATCAGACACACTTTGTCCTTGCCTCTTCTACTATTCCTTAATAACTACTTCCCTATCCGATAAAGAATTCCAATTCCGAGCTTAATTCCTCACTCGAATATGGCCGCACCACTTATTCCTTGGTTCTACTTGTATCCGGTCATGCTTTTTGACCATGTTACGTAATTTTAACCCTTCCGGCATCTACACCTCTTGGGTTCACAGTTGAGCCGGCAGTAAATGTAATCATGCTGACTTGGCTCCACGCTGACCCGCCGTATTCCGGTCAACAACCACGGTAAGAGCACTCATGCCCGCTGCTATAGCTGTTTAATGCAATGCAATTCGTCTCACTTAACCTCGTATAATCTTCTCCACCAGTTACAGGTCCTTGCCCATGAGCATCCGCTCACAAGTGACAATAACGCGCTTCACCAGTTACCAAAACCACATCGGTTGCTCCAACAGCGCTTCTGGGTCTGTAATAATTACTGTGCGTGTTGCCATATTTACATCGGCTTTTGATTCCATATAGTCAAGAATTTACCTTACCCCTACCAGAACCACTCTGAGCCCTCATCCCTGTTTAGCCCCACTGCCTTACGGTCTGGATCTGGCCACCATTCCTCGAGAGTTATTCATCTCCATGCCCGTGAGCATCTGCTCATATATGACCATTCTGCGCTTCACCATTTATCACAACCACAATGGTTGCTCCAACAGTGCTTCAGGGTCTGTATATATTACTCTGCATTTTGCCTTAATTCCATCAGATTATGAGTCCTTATTGTTAATAATTCTCCTTACCTCTACCAGAACCACTCTGAGCGCTCATCCCTGGTTCGCTCCATCTCCTTATGGCCTGGCTGCCAATTTTGAATCTAAACCTTAATAACATATCTTTTCCCATTCCCCTTTTCCTTTTCTTCCAATGTCCTCCCCCACCTTTTCCCTTCTTCTAGCTTCTATTGTAATAAGGCATCCTTGATGTCCTGAAGACGATCCCAGTAATTTGACAAAGGGATTGAACCGTCATCAACTCCAGACACCTTGACACAGTCTTACCTTTTATCAACTTGTGCTATGGTGTTATAATGTGTGTTGGCCTAACTACTGAATTATGCTATAGGCCTTGCTATTTCAATGCCTAAGTCCCTTTTTATGTTGTTAAATCTTAATTATATCTTGTACTCTCAAATGTTCACATTAACTGATTATGTCCAGTTGGATGGTTAAAACATAGACATCATTGTATCTGCTTTTGAAAATAATTTATACCTAAGGTCCCTACCATCAATTGGGTTCCCTTGTTTCTGTAAAACATACAGATTGCAGGGGCAGACAATGATGGTTGGGAAGTTCAAGTGTACAAGACTGTGCGGACGTATAAGACTACCACCAATGATATGACAGGGCATTTCTCTTTTGAAATCATGAGGGGCAGGTTACCCAGAACTGAAAGAAATCCGTGGGGGCGCTAGGTGGCGCCAAACCAAGATGGCCGCACTGTAGTGAGGCTCCCGCCCGACCGGGCACTTTCAACATCCTGCATGCCATCCTGACCGCGATATCCTGCCTGGAATCCTCACCGCTGTGCCCGCAAGAGTCTGCTGAATGTGGCGGTGTCAGGATCGTCGCGATCGCACGTTGGAGAGCCAAGATATCTGCTGCGGCTCCTCAGGGCGGAGAGTGGTGCCTGTTGGAGGCCTGAGGTCCGTCGGCGCGTTCCCGCTAGGAAACCCCGAGGCTTTGGGGCCTGCGCGGCACGGTGGGCGCGGCGGCCCACGAGGAACATTGCGGCACGGGAGGGAACGTGACTGCCGCATCAGCGGAGATATCGCCTGCGGATTGCAGAGGTGAGCGGCTCGTGGAGGGTGTGCACGCCAGGGACCTTGACCGGTCACTACCTGCTGATCTGGGCTGCTGCTCCGGCACTGGGCTGTAAGGCTGCCGGTTCGACCTGGGGACGTGGACCGAACAGGTAGCTGCGGTGTCGGCCTTGTTGTGGTGCTGCCTGGCTTTGGGGCTCATCTACGCCGCCGATGGCCCTGCGCTCCGGGGGAGGTGTCCGAAGACCTACTGCGGCCTGATGTATGCAGGGAAGGGTTTTCGCATTACGCGGCACCGGGGCTGAGCGGCATTCCAGGGCCTAGATAGGAGACCGCGCTCTACCCACCCGCTAGTGACCCACGGACGCGGCTTGGGGCACTCCGCCGCATTCTGCCCGAGGTGGCTGCTGGTGCCGTGGCTGTACCGGCCACATGGGCCAATCTCACGCTGCAAGCTGCGGCCCTATTGAACCTTGTTGGACTCGGCCCTCCTCCCTCCGTCCCTAATACTAGCACCCCTTGCGGGCTGTCTCGCGCCTCGCAGGCAGGGTCACCGAGGCCTGTGGCCCCCCGGTGGTCCCAGAGCGGGCGAGGCTCACCACGCGACTCTGGGATTGCGTGGCCTGTGAGCAGGGAGGAAGATCCCACCTTGACCTCGCCTGCGGGCTACTCGAAGCACTTATTGGCACCATATTGAAACGTTTCCACTTGTGTTGCTGTGGAGGGCCTGGCCGGGAACCTACCTAGACCTGGGTGATACGGCCTACTACCGCCCGCCAGTCGGATAGAGGCCAGGCTCCATCTCCAGTTTGGCTACTGCAGGGGGATATTGGTGAGAAGACCCTTCATCATCTCTCAGCCGTTCTTGCCCCTGCGGTTTACATTGCGGGCGGTGCGGGGATTGCCTTCGGGCCGCGCCATGGGCCGCAGTGACGCTCGACAGTCCAGGTTACCGTTCGAGACCAAGAAAAACCCCCCGGCGACGCGGGGAGCGGGCCTCCGGCCGCCGAGCCCCCGGACGAGGACTGGAAATCCCTTTTACTGGGCATGAAGCAAAGCCTATCGACCATCGACTCCAAGATTGATACCATCAATGCCCGAATGGACTGTGTGGTGGCTAAACTGGAACAACATGATACCCGAATTAAGGAAACTGAGGAAAGGATCTCTACCCTGGAAGACGGCGCCGCTTCCACGGGCAAACAGGTGACTCAAATGGACAGGCTTCTCAAAGTAATTGCGGACAAGAACGAGGACCTGGAGGCGAGGTCCCGACGCAATAACGTCCGCATTCTTGGCCTTGCGGAGTCCACCAATACTGGGAAAATGGAGGTCTACGTTGAGAATCTTGTGATTGAGCTCTTTGGGAAAGACTCCTTCTCCTCACACCTCATCGTGGAAAGAGCACACAGATCCTTAGCTGCCCGCCCCCCTCCTGGGACCCCTCCACGACCCATCATTGCGCGATTCCTTAACTACAGGGATAGAGACGATGTGCTGCAACGTGCGCGGGAGATTGGTACAGTGAGATACGGCAATACAACGCTGTCCTTCTTCCCCGACTTCACTGCATCTGTGGAGGAGGCCCGACAGAAATTTGCAGGGGTAAAAAAGAAATTACAAGCCCAGGAGATTCCATACGCCATGCTATACCCTGCGAAATTGAAAATATCTCACCAAGGCAAACAACTTTTTTTTCAACAACCGCAACACGTGGAAGACTTCCTCAAGCAACATAAGAAAGACCTAGCTAGAGAGAGTGCTGCACTACAGCGCTCTAGATCACCCTCACCGATGGGGCAGCAGGACTGACCGTGTTTGTGGTGGCGCCACAGTCTCTTGCGCATGCCGATGCTGAACTTGCCCAATCAAGATAATGCATACCCCGGTGAGGTACCATTCTCCTACTACTAATGCTTGAACTGGTCACTGTTAAATTTTGTACTCGGTCACCCACCTCCGTCCCACACTGAGAGGCCAGACATGCGTCTGGGTTCTTGTGGGTGTAAGTAGGGAGGTGGTTGGCAGGTTGGGCGCCCCTAGACATTGTCCCCCCGATGGGCGAACCCCAATGCACCCCCCCCCCTCAGTGGGGTAGCGGTTGCTGTTCTATATTTTTTGCTTGTTGGGTTGGTATTGATGGGGATGGGGAGGGAAGGGAGGGCTCTATGTACCCGGCCAGTTGGGGTTGCCGGTGTGGGTGGGCATATGCTCCGACTTCATTTTCGAACCACTGACTCACTAGTGACGAATGTACGGAACTGGGAAGCTGGGGTGGTTATTTGGGGGGTATGTTTTGGTTGCTACAATAAATGCTATGTGAAATTACATGCCATGAATACATGCCAAACATTTCTATGTCTGGGTCAATGGAGGACGTAGCGGACACGCGGCCAGCGCTGCAGCTTCAGCTGGTCTCCTGGAACGTGCGCGGGTTAAATAACCCGAGAAAGCGGAGACAGGTCCTGGGGTACCTGGACAGGCAGGGAGCGTCTATTGCCATGCTTCAGGAGACACATTTACTGCCGGGAGTGACCCCCTCTTTCGCATCACGCTGGGCTGCCTGTAGGGTGTTTTCATCTTACTCAACTTATGCTAGGGGTGTGACCATTTTGGTGCGACATGGGACGGGGTTTATACCTGCGGGAACCGAGGTGGGGTCTTGTGGCAGATACTGCATGATCTGGGGTAAACTGCACTCTCACACAATATTGTTTGCTTGCTACTACGGCCCCAATACAGATGACCCGTCTGCGCTTCTCACCATGTGGGGCAAGATACAGACCATGGGTATCTCTCATGTCATCCTGGGGGGCGACTTCAATACCGCGCTCAAGCCCGTGATGGACAGGTCGCACCCACAGCCGTCGCACTACTCTCATACCCAACGCACTTTGGTAAACATAGCGGACGGACATCAGCTGGTGGACGCGTGGAGGCACCTCCACCCCTCACTCAGACTAGGCACGCATTACTCTGCTGTACATTCTACTTGGGCTCGCATTGACTATGTATTTCTGTCGGCGGGCCTCACCCCGTGGTTGGTCAAGGCGCTTCACCTGGCTCGCACATTCTCGGATCACTCACCAGTTCTACTGTCACTACGCATACCCCTCGATTTATCCCCGTACTTGAACTGGCGCCTCAACCCTGCGCACCTCACAGACTCTGCCTTTACGGCGGAATTAGAAGACGACATAACAGACTTCTTTGACCGTAATACTGACCCAGTCTCCAGCCTCACTACGGTATGGGAAGCTTTCAAAGTTACTGTGCGGGGGTGGTGCATAGCTAAAGGGGGGGGGAGTCCTCAAATGCCTGCGCGGAGAAGTGCGCAAGCGGGAGGCCGAGCTGCTGCACCTGGAGTGCGAGATGGCGTGGAACGTGCGGGATCAGGGGGTCGCGGCGCAACTTAGAGAGAAACTGAATGAATACACTGAAGCTGCTGCTAAGGAATGCAAGTTCCTAGGGAAGCCTTATGTTGCGCGGGTGTATGGCGAAGGTGACAGACCCGGTAGAGCATTAGCCTCTGCAGTCCAGCCCCCTAGGTACCAAAACAATGTGGCCTCCCTGCTAGACGAGCACGGCGTCCCGCAGCGAGATCTTGCGGCCCAACTCCGAGTCCTTACTGATCACTACACCGGACTGTACACCTCCCACAGGACGACACCGATTGCATTGCATGAGTACCTTGATGACACTGCAATTGCCTGGTTGGGCCCATCCCAGCAGAAATTCCTACATCATGAACTAGAACTTGATGAGATAAAGGACGCGATAATGTCCACGAAGTTGGGCAAGGCGCCGGGATCGGACGGGTTACCGATAGACTTTTACAAAACCTTCATCCATGTCCTGGCCCCTATACTGAAGCAAGTGTACTACTCCGCCATGGAGGGGGGTGTCTTGCCGGGTACGATGCGCGAAGCCCTCATCACATCTCTGTTGAAGCCGGGTAAACCCCCAGAGCACTGCGACTCGTACAGGCCCCTCTCTTTGTTGAATACGGATAGTAAAATACTGGCAAAGGTACTAGCTACACGCCTTAACCTCCTGATGGAGCGTCTCGTCCTCCCAGATCAGGCCGGGTTTGTCCCGAATCGGGCGACTTCTCACAACCTGCGTACGCTGCAGGCGGTGATACAGGATATTGATCCCAGGTGTGAGGCTGCTGCGGTTTTTCTGGACGCCACTAAGGCGTTTGACTCACTCGAGTGGGATTACCTTCTGGCCTTACTGGAACGGATGGGGGTGCCCTTCAACTTCCTGGACTGGATCCGGTTGTTGTACCGCCAGCCTAAAGCTACGGTCCTGCTCAATGGGGCCCGCTCTGCTCCTTTCGTTATCCACAGAGGCACCCGACAGGGGTGTCCTCTCTCTCCAGTCCTATTCGCTATCGCTATAGAACCCCTGGCGGCCAAACTTCGGCAGCATCACAAACACCGATCTCTTATCTATCCAGAGCGCCAACTACTTATTGCGTTATATGCGGATGACATGGCGCTGTACGTTCACAAACCGCAAGAGAACCTTAACCCTTTATTGCGTGAGATAACTAAATTCGGAGCTATAGCGGGGATACAAATAAACTGGACAAAGTCAGCCTTGTTCCCCTTGACTGATAACACTGCGCAGTTCCCTCTAGATTACCCCTTGGTGTGGGAGGCGGACGAGATAACATACCTGGGGGTTAGGGTGACCAGGAACCGGGAGGCCCTTATTAGAGCTAACTACGGGACTGTCATAGACAAACTCTCGGAAACGCAAACTGCTCACGCGGCTCGCGATTCACACGTGGGGCGATCTATATCACCAGGGAGGCTTTCGCGCGTTGGCACACTTCTTTGGGGAAACCGCTCCTTCTGTAATGGATACATTTCTTTACACTCGGCTTCAACAAAATATCAAGGCTATCACGCCTAACTTCCCGGATGAGCCGGAAACCATGGCGCCTCTGCATGCTTTGCTCCAGGCGGTCACCCCGACACATGTGGTCTCTATGTTATATAAGCATGCACAGGCGGCTCCGTCCCCCCCCTCTCTTAGAGCGCGGACTGACTAGGACAGTGATCTGGGAGCTCCAATGTCGGATGAACAGTGGGAGGAAAGTTGTTCTCATACTAACGCGGTGACAGGTAATGCCCGCCTTCGACTGGTTCATTTTAAATTCTTACATCGCCTCTACTTTACCCCTGCCAAACTGTACCGCTTCGGACTCCGGGACAATGATCGCTGTCTGAGATGCAGGAACGCGGGCGCAGATTTCATGCACCTGGCATGGTCATGCCGGGCAGTGGCTACTTACTGGGTGGCGGTGATCGCGGCCCTTTCTGAAATGATCGGGGTGGGTATAGCACCCTGCCCTATGATTGCCCTGCTGGGCCGCTCCTGCCCCGCGTTAAAGGCGCATCGGAAATTTTTCGCGCTGGTAGTTTTGTTGGCTAGGCGCCATGTGGCGTGCAGATGGGGACGGGGGCGAGCACCCAAGTTCAAGATCTGGCTGGCTACAATGTCAACCTGGCAGGAACAACTTCACAGTTATGCTGACCTCTTGCCTCACAAATCCCGTCCCAAAGACTTATGGGGGCCCCTCATTACATATCTCCTACGGACTCAGAACTCGGACGAATCGGGGAGGGACCTACACGGGGACTCAGAGGGAGATGGCCTGTCCGTTGCGCACTGTCCTGCGCCTGCCCCCACTGGCACCCGTGGCTGATTGATCTCCTCACCTCACTTACTCCTTTCCTTCCAACGCATACCACGCACAGCGTTTCTTAGTGCGCCCGGGTCGGTTGCACACTTTCTGATGTACTTACACACCGCACGCCGGATACTCGGACGGGGTGGGCAGCGGGTCTGCGGCTCCCCTGGATCTTGGATAGAGTGGCCCTCGCTCTATGATAGCACACACAGCATGGCATCCTAGGTGGTAGCCCCAGGTTACGTTCCCTGATTAGGTCATAACCATACCCTCCCAGGGCACTAGATAGGTCAGCCAGGTGTAGAGCTGCACCGCTCCGGGCTCTTGATTCACTCCGCAGCGAGATACACTGCGCCGCAGCTCTGCGCTGAACGGTCCTTTATGCCATATACTGAGTATGGTGGATACATCCTGGGAGAGAACTGATATTGTTGTTTTATTAAGTTGGTTAAGGAAGATAAACGAAACCTCAAATATTCTCTGTCTGACTCTATATTGTTGATGTGACTGCTCACCAATGCACACTTAAACAGCTTGTGTTCCTATTTCGCTTCCGGCCCTTAAGGGTTGTAGGCGTTGAGCTGTGTCGACTGATTGATACTTGCCAGCTACTGTTTTTTGCTCATGACACTGCATTGACGCTGCCGGCCTGTTCATCCAGGATGTGGGTAAAAAGCTGTGTACTATTTGTTTGTGACCAATAAAGGTTTTTAAAAAAAAAAACTGAGAGAAATCCGTCACAGCTTTGTAGAGTCTACCTCCACCAGTGTGGATATGGATGTGGTGAGACAGAAAATAGAGGAGACACAAGAATCCAACAGGTCTAAGTATGATTCAAAACGAGGATCTAATTGTTGTGTCTTAATATGTAGCCATATCAAGACATATGTTTTTTTCTCGGTCACAGTTGTCAGGAAAATTCCCAATTGGCATAATGATTATGTGACCTATTAATCGTCCAGTTTTTGTATTTTATTTTATGCATAAAAGAATTTCACATATTATTAATTTAACTTTATAATTTTGTTATTCCTTTAAATTGTAATATATATACTTTCTTTTTGTTCTTTAAGGAGGAAAGATGTGTTGTGTCTTAATATGTAGCCAGGCAACATGTCAACATTCCTTCCATAGCAACCAGGATGCTTTGTTCTGAGTTGACTGGAAGAGGAGAGCTGGCAGTTGCAGAGAGAGTTTGTCTAGGGGTTGTACATATGAACTTACAATAAAGTTCTTCTTACAAATATCTGTCTGCGCCTCTTAAAACTAATAAGAGTCCTATTGTCAGAGTTGGAATATTGGTAAAGGTGAAAAAAACCTTGGCGTGTTAAAAAAGGTGAGAGTCAATTCATGGAGCCGATTGACATAGAGCAAGTGTTGAAGAATGGTGTTGAACTCAGTGGTGGAAGGGTATGGAATCTAAGCAGAATTGATATTCTCAAAGTGGAGAGAATTTTTTACAACATAGATGATTCCAGGCCTTTTGAGAGTTTTTGAATTTGAGGAAGATGCACAAACTGATGTTATACCACAGGAGCGGGAGAGAGATGCTTTAACATAAGGAGGGAATGATCAGGCAAATAGGAGTATCCAGTAAAAGAAAGTTAACATTAAATTGGAGAACAAAAGAGTCCGCAAGAAACCTGTGTGGATGTCTGATTTTGTTTGCACACATAGGGAATGAAGGTGCATGTTTTTTTTCTTTTCCCGCTTCCTATTCTGGTTTAATTTTACAGTCGTAGAGATATTCATGCAATGCATTTTTGGATCAAGTTGTAGTAGTTTTTTTTTATTATTAAAGGAGGATAATCTGTAGTGTGCTTACTTTCAACATGTGGCTCACTCTCACGTTGCGCACCTGGTGTTCCAGGTTGGACCTACCGCGTCAGCACTGTGACAGCAACATGGCAGTTGCTGCCATTTAGCAGGAGCTAGAGAATGCGCTCACCGGTGGTGCCTTTTACTGGAAATAAATCTCTTGTTAAGTATTCCTAGGCCTGCGCCTTATTTAACAGCCACATAGACTTTTATTGAAAAGCTGTGTGCTGTGTGACCCTGTGCTCTGGCCAACTGGCGGTGTGGTAGAAAACATTCTCACATTACTAGAGTACCTCATTGCACGAGGCAATCATACTGCAAGCAAGCCGCACCGACGTAGCGAGTGCGCTGTGTTGCCCTGTTCTCTGGTCAACTGGCGGGGTTGTTACAAAACATTTTTCACAGAACTGTAGTGCTCCACAGACTGTATGGAAGAAGCTTTGTGCCAGATAGCCGTACTGCTCTAAAACTGTGCCAGGAGAAGTACGGCACTATGGCTCCATGCTCTGATTGACTGGCAGAGAGGGCTGAAGCATTTTGCAGTACCAGAGCGCTTCACAGGCAGCACTCTGGAAAATCGAAGGAGCAGCTCAGATCTGCGTCCAGATCGACTGGCAGCCATAAAATAGGTTGTTTATTTAGTGAGCGCTCAGCGCATTTTATTATTTTCTCAGAGGCGCTGAGAATGCGGCCCCCGGGGGAAGTAGGGTCGGCAGACCAGTCTTCCCCCGGGGTGTTCGTGCGATACAGGAAGGACAAGGTGTAGGTAGAGTCAGGGGGTTGGGTTAGGGGTGGGGTATAGGGCTAGGATTTATAGGGGGCAGGGGAGGAGGTTTCATCCTCTTCCTGCCCTCAGCGCCATTAGGGAAGGGTCCAGTTCAATTTGGAGTGTAGGAGTTGTATTGTAGGGATAGCGTAGGAGTTTAGGCCCAATCGGTCGATTGGAGCAGGCAGTTGTGCAGCCGGTGATTTGGTTTGCACGGTCGCCCATTCCTTTTTCACACTTCCCCCACGATACATCGCAGGCCCGAGGCATCGACACTCACCGTGGTCGAGGATGGCTGTGCCGGATGCGGAGGCGGTCCAGGTTCTGGGCCGGGCGGGGAGAGCGGATCTCCTGCGGCCCGGGGTCCTTGAGCAGGCGTGGGTCGGGATGACCCGCACGCCTCAGTCCGCATCAGCAGGGGTCACCGCGGTGGTGGTGGCGTGCCAGGAGGAGTCACCACCGTCCAAGAGAGGTACGTCAGGGCGGGGCCGGGGGCTGGTGTAGGGTGAATCAGGGAAGCGCGGGGGCGGCGTAAGAGCCTGGCTGCGTGCTTGCAGGAGAACGCGGCCGCGCCTGCTGTGCCGCCAGGGGGAGGGGCGGGAGCATTCCTGGGAGGCAGCGTGTGGCAGAGGAGGAGGCCTTGAGGGGCGCGCCCAGCGTTGCACTGAGAAAAGATACGCGATCAACGCCACATTATTCTTGAGACGGAACTGAAGTGGCAGGCATTGGGTGCAGCCAGGGAAGGAGGGGTTGGTGGTGTGCAGGGGGTGCTGGGCCCCCAGCACACGGGTTTGCGGAGGAGGTAGGGCCAGGGTCAGGCCGAGGGGCCAAAGGGCCCCGGGGCAAGTGGGTCTGGGTTGAGAAGATGAGGCCCCCATTGTTGGGGGCAGGGACGGCCGCGACAGCTCAGAGACCTCAGCTTCAAACAGCCTGGGGGGGCACAAGCCAGCGGTGGAGGCTGGAAGAGGCATGGGTGGGCCGGCGGGGCACAAGACGGCCCCTAGACGCCGGACGGAAGCAGCAGGGTGGTCCAACGAGGGAGCAGGCATCGGCGGCGCCGGAGTATGAGGTTGTGCCTGGTATGAAAGGGAAAGGTCTGAAGAGAGCAGTGCATGAGGTGCTGGAGGCGCCTGTTGAGAATGAGTCTGAGGAGCAACTGGATTATGATGAGGAGAGTGATGATTTGGAAGAGGGTGAGGTGTGTGACAGTGTGGTTTGGGAGAGGGCAAAGGCGGCAATGGGAAGGTTTGGTGTATTGCAGGCACCACAGGCCAGCACCAGCGAGAGCAAGAAGGCGAACCAGAAGATGGTTGACGCCAGAGGAAAGGACCGGGAGGTGCCCACAAATTTATTAGCTGAGGGTGCTTGGTGGGCAGCCTGGGATGATGGCCCCAAGGGGGGCGGAAGAAAGCCTGCCGGTCGGTGGGTGTAGGAGAGGGGTCTGTGAGGGACCAGGAAGTGCCTGCCAAGTCGGCAGTGGAACCTGTGGGGGGGAGCAAGCAGTTGGTAGGCGCAGGCATCTAGACGGACAAGAATGACGAGCAGGAAGGGAAGGATGACAAGGGTGATGACAAACATCGTAAGAAACTACCGTACATGGGTTTGGTGATGGCTTTGGGGTTGCATTTGTCTGAAAAGACTAAGTCCAGGATTTGGAAACATGAGTATGTGGACGTATTTAAGCTTTTACATAGGGAGATGCAGGCCAAAGAGGGATCTAAAGAGGAGGAGTGGGAACTGACGAGACAGCCAAGGGTGCCAGTCAACATGGAGAATTGGACGTCGTTGTTTCTGATTTACGCAAGTATACATTGTGAGAAACATTTGGATCGTGCAATAGCGTTGCTTAAGTATATGGACATCATTCAGAAAGCACAGATGCATTTTGGTGGTTTTGCTTGGCTCAGTTACGACGAGGAGTTTAGCGCCAGGATTAGCGTCAATCCGGATAAGCCTTTGGGTGAGGTAGATAAGGAACTCTGGATGCAGTGGATGTCCTCCACTCAGTTGTCTGCATCCACGCACAAGGCCAGTGGCCAGCTGGTCTCTTACCGGCCTTTTCAGCTGTGTCCCGCCCAGACTGGGGCAGGTGGGCAAAGCACTTACACAGGGACAGCAGGCCAGTCACCTAAGCCCACTGGGGTAGGCACAGGGGCATGTTGGAACTTTAGCAAGGGTTTCTGCACTAGGCACCACTGCAAATTTAAGCACGAGTGCTCCTAGTGTGGCGGACACCACTCTCTCACGCAATGTTTTACGTTGGCCACACCATCAGAACAGTGGCGAGTTACTAAGGGACGGGGGCAAACTGGTCCTAAGGGCTCCTACACCGGTTAACGCTGAGGCCATGGGTCCCTGGCTCTCTAGGTACCCCGACAGAGAGGCCGCGCTGAGGATTCATTGGGGATTTACAGAGGGTTTTCAAGTGGGTTACCAGGGCCCCCGGGAGAAGAAGTGGGTGGAGAATTTGAGGTCAGCGAAGATCTTGCCGGGTGTTGTCGCAGCTAAGTTGCAGAAGGAAGTGGCAAAAGGCAGGATAGTGGGTCCTTTTGACCACTGGCCCGTTGCGGACCTAATTATATCGCCACTGGGGGTGGTGCCAAAGAAGGAGCCGAGGGAGTACAGGCTGATTCATCATTTGTCCAGGCCTGAGGGGAGGTCTGTTAACGACTTCATTGCTGAGGAGGATTCCAGAGTGTTGTATGCTTCTGTTGAAAATGCGATCAGCTTGGTGCGGGTGTGTGGGCAGGGCGCGGAATTGGCAAAGTGTGACATAAAGAAGGCTTTTCGCCTCCTCCCCATACATCCAGCGGATTTTTCACTGCTGGGGATGCAGTTCGAAGGGGCCATCTTTGTTGAGAAGGTCTTGTCCATGGGCTGCGCGATTTTCTGTGCATTGTTTGAAGCATTCAGCTCCTTCCTGCAGTGGGCCTTTACGTGCCGGAGTAGACATCATGAGGTGTCTCACTACTTGGATGATTTTCTGTTCATCGGGAGAGCTCAGTCTGGCAAATGCTGGAAGGCGCTTAGTCAGTTTCAAGTTCTGGCGCAAGATTTCGGGTTTCCCTTGGCACCGGAAAAACAGCTGGACCCAGCTGCAGTTTGACATCCCTGGGCATTGAGTTGGATTCGGTCGCATGGGTGGCCAGGTTGCCTGAACAGAAGGTGGCAGACATGCAGGCTTTCCTGCTGCAAGTGATCGGGGAGAAAAAGATCGACCTGAGGAGGGTGCAACAACTCCTGGGGTTTCTGAACTTTGCTTGCCGTGTGGTGCGCGCTGGGAGGAACTTTTGCAGACGCCTCGGCATGGCCATGCCGGGTGCGGTGCTGCCGCATCACAGAGTCAGGATCTCAATGGGGGTCAGGGCGGACCTAAGGGTGTGGCAGATGTTTCTGTCAGACTTTAACGGTGTGTCATTGGATTTTGTGAATGACAGGATGATTTGGCAGGTGCAACTTTTCTCTAATGCCGCAGGGGCTTCCGGTTTCCTGGTTTTCTGGGACGGGAGGTAGTGCGCGGAACAATGGCCAGGGCATTGGTTGCAGCAGGGCAGAAGTATTGCGTTCTTGGAGTTTTCCCACTGCTGGTAGCACTAGCGGGATGGGGCCCGAAGTTTCGCAACAGGTCAGTACTGTTCCAAGTGGACAACATGACAGTAGTGGACTTAGTGAATAGGCAGAAAGCAAGAGACCTGCGTGTGCTGCGCTTGTTGCGAAGTTTTATATTGCAATGCCTGTGTTTAAATGTGCTGCTTCACACGTAACACGTCCCAGGTGCAAGTAATGACATTGCGGATGCATTGTCTCGTTCGCAGTGGCAGCGTTACAGACGTCTGGCGCCGGGAGCGGATTCTTGCAAGACCAAGGTGCCGGACGGTATCTGGGCCTGGGGGGAGTGAGAGTAGTGGGCCTGGTCGAGAAATCCATAGCTGACTCTACAAGGCGCACTTACAGGTTGGCTTGAATTCGGCGCGTTTCTGGGATGGACCAGTGAGACATGGCGCATGACACGACAAAACTGTAAACAGGGAGTAATTCGTTTTGTTTTGGATTGCATTAACAGGGGTTTGTCTCAGACTACGATTGCGGGAAAATTGGCAGGGATTTCTTTTTACAGCACGCTGTACATGGGTTTTGATCCGGCAAAGAGTGACTTCATGAGCAGAATGTTGAAAGGTTGTGGGCGTGAACGGGATGAGGGGGAGGCGCCTAGGGTGGCGATTACTTTTGACTTGTTACTAGGCCTGTTGGCTGAGTTATCTCATTGTTGTTATGATGAGTATGAGGTTGCGGTGTTTCATTTGTGTATGATATGGATGTTCTTTGGGGCTTTCCGGGTTTCAGAATTGGTGGGTGCGAGGGGCGGGGCAGGTAGAGTGGATGAGGACGAGCGCCTGGATGGGGCGTGTTTGGGTTTTTGTTTGGGTCGTTCTAAGACAGACCAGGCTGGCAGGGGCAAGTGGGTGTGGCTTGGTGAAAGCGGCTGCGTGGGGGCGTGCCCAGTGCAAGACTGGCGAGGTTTTTATCAGCAGACGCAGAGGGTATCTGGTGAAATTTTTTGTCATGTTTCCCAGAAGCGAGTGACGGCTTTTCAGTTACTGGTGGTGTTGCGAATGGTGTTGAGGCGTTTGGGTAGGGACCCCTCTAGGTATGGGACGCATTCCTTTTGCATTGGCGCGGCGACGGCGTGCTTGGGCTGGTCCTGGGACAAGATACGACGGATTGGGCGGTGGAGGTCCCGCTGCTGCGAACGCTATGTGCGTAAATGAGTCAGGAGAAGGATGGTGGGGTAGGCAGCAGGGGTACAGGAGGGATAGTTGTGGTTTTGTTCAGTTGTATTAACATTTGTTTCTCTTCGTAGGTTGCATTGGGAGCCCGGGAGCCAAGACGGTTACCTGGATTGTTGGACACTCGTTTGTGCATTGGGCATCAAAGTATGCAAACAGGCTGATTTACGGCTGTAGCCTGGGCCTGCGCAGCAGCCACCACGAGGGGTTGTTGCCCTGGATGACGAAAAAGGTGGCTCAAATAGGCTGCCCGGACATGTTGGTTATACATCTGGGAGAAAATGACTTAATAAAGCAGTCCGGCGTGTCCCCGTTACATTTGGTGCAACGTGATTTGGAGCCCATGAAGAGCAATCTTGGTGTTGATGGGTCTGTGGGCGAAAGGTGCACTGCAAATGGGTGGGGCAAGTAACCGCCCTACGGGGGTTTCCTGGTTGACAGTACTTTGGAGGGGTGGGGAGTCTATGACTGGCATACTCACCCCTCCGGAGAGGTGGATACAGGTGCATGATGGGGGTGCGGAATGCAAGAGTGCGGTGGCTGGAGATGCTGGAGGAGGTTGAAAGATAAGTGAGGAAGTGAATGGAATAAGGGAGGAGGTCACTGAGTGAATCGGGAGAGTAACAGGAGTGTGGGAATGGATGATGGATGAAAGACCTGAGGTTTGGGATTGTTTATAAGTTTATTGATGTTTGGTTAAATATTGTTGTCAACATTGTCCTAATAAAATGGCCTTTTATGTTAACATACAGCATGGAGTGGTTATTGCGTGAAAAGTACTCTGCAACACTCTTGGAATTGTTTATTGTGGAAATCTTACCTCTTGACATTTGCGTAGATCCAGCTGTGTTGTCTGAAGTTTGTAGGATATACCAAGAAAACTCCGGAGATTGTTGATGGGAACTTCCTGTGAAAATAGTTTCTATTGTACGAACAACGCCAACTAAGGGAAAGAAAAAACATGCTTCAGGGTATACTCTCAACTGACATTCCACAACCAAGCATCCCAACATTCCATTACCTCACCATACACACCAACATTCCACAGCACATTCTCACTGGCTGAGCAGCAAGGTAAAGGAAGCAGGAAAGATACATTGCACTGGAAGCCAGATACCACACATCTTTCCCCTTTACAAATCAGCAACAAAGTGATAAAACCAGTAACAATGGAAATAGCATAAGTAACATTGATGTGAACCAGCTGCCAACAACGTAATGTAAACTAGACAGCACAAAGCATTCCATGGGAAGGCAATCAATAAATACATAAGATGAAATTCAAATGAAACACTATTATAAGGAAGGAGAAGACAATTCAAAGATAAGTGAATAGTGACATGACATACATCTTCCCCTTTTACGGAGCAAAAAAACACAGAACAAGAAAATGCAAGATACAAACCCTGGTTTCAATAAAAGATAGAAATGTTACATATTAAAGGCTGAAGGAGAACAACATATTGCAAGGAAACCACTTAAATGAGGAAGAAAAAGTGAGAATAAAGCATAATTCTCACCCTACGCACAGCAATAAAAACACAAGCAGAAATACGAACACAGGACAACATGTTGAGTACACCGGTACACACCAGTTGTCCAGACAAGCATGCAAATGATAAACAGCAAAAGCCAAAATGAAAAGTAAAGAACTACCAGGAAAGACAAAAGGTACTCCCAACAAAAGAAACCAAGCAGGAATCTCCTACACCCACAGCAAACGGAAGGGTGAAAAATACACCTGCTAGGAGTACTAACAACAACTGTAAAGCACAGGGTACTCCCAACAAAAGAAACCAAACAGGAAACACACACATAAAAAAAGGTGAAAAATATACCTGCTAGAAGTACCTACAATAATGAAATTTGAGGAGAAGGCCTCAAATGCCAGACTATCCACGCGCAATACTTTTGCGAAAAGGTAGAATAGAACCTGACAGAAATAAATAAAAATCACAGTAAAAGATCCCAAGCACAGGAACTTTGTTAACCAAATACTGTAAAGTAAAATATAATGCAAATGTAGGTGACGAATCCACAAACATTAAAATGCACAGGGGTGGAAGGTCACACAGCTAGAAAGCTATAACAATGCATACCTCAACTAGAGGAAATTTCCTACGGAAAATTTGTAAGTACTGTAAAATAAAGAATAATGCAGGGAAAACACAGATGACAAGTCCACACAAAGAATTGCACAGGTGGAAAGTCACATAGCCAAAGGCTATTATAAAACATACCTGAACAGAGAAAAATCCCCATACGGAACTTTGTAAATAAATTACTGAAAATTAAATTATCATACAGCAGGTGATGAATCTACGCACAAAGATTTGCACAAAAGGTGGAAAGTCACATAATGGCTAAGCAATATAAAAATGAAGAAAGTAGATTGACCAGTCAAACATCAGAAGAAACTTGAAGTGCATAATCAAGAAGACAAAAAAAGATCTAAGAAACATGTTTGGAAAATCATGTAAAAGTAAACATTGGAAAAAGACTCCTCACCCGAAAACAAGGCAAGCAAACTGAATCCTAATGACCATGGCAGAAAGTTCCTCAAGAAGCTGGAGAGAAAAGGATTCAATGAAGGGTCGACTCCCAACAATAAAATAAAAGGCAGTCCAGGAAGTCCAACCGTAGAATACAGCGTAGAAGCACAGCATCACAGAAGCCATGACGTAAAACCCTTCTAGAAGAATCAAAGTACCTGCGATGTTTTGCTGGAGCATGACAACGAAAGAAGTAAGGGGATCCGCTGAACACACGTCAAGCAAAAAAATGCTGATGTTGAAAGAACAGCAAAGAGGCGATATAATAGAGTTCTTCAACCTCCCAATAACTTTATTGAAAAACCAGGCTAAAAACGTGGTTGGCAGAAAACAATGAATGACAATAGTACAGATCCAGAATTGTAGGTGGTGCCTTCAAACGCAAAATGGCGGCACGTTGAATGACGTAGAGTAGGGTGGCTCGAGAAGGAGCACGTTCCAACAATTTCCGAACAGTTGTGGTGACGCCAAGAAGGCACTTCACACAGGGGAGATCCCTAGTTACAGGAAGGCACAGCGAAAGGAAGACCACGCGACTAAGGCTCGAGGAAAGGAGTTGCCTCGCGCCGTGTTCATATGTCGGCAGCAAATAACGGTGGCTGACATGGCGCTCAGGGAAACGTTTCAAAAATGAAAATGCAGGCCCAAGATGGCCGCAAATTGCCCCGAGAACCCAGGTGTGCACTTACAATGGATACCTGCAGCCCCCCTGGGATCCCAAATAAACTGAGTTGATCCATGCCGGGGGCGAAAATTCACTGAGAGTCCCTCCTACTCGTGGAGGCTTACTGGACCCTTAAGATGATTGCTGCACTGTAGCGATTGTGGAAATACTGCAGCTCTTCCTGAGGTGACCCGGCGGCTGCCGGCCGTGCGAGGGGCAAGAGGGGCCGGCTGCTCCCTCCCCCATCCGTACACTGCTACCAGGTGGCTCTTCTCCCGAGGCCCAGTGGGACTGTGGCACTGTCAGTGGCTGCCGGCCTGGGGCACGGTCAGCGGCGTGCCAGGCCTATCGGCGGCTATCCATGTGGTGGTTGCAGGCAGTGGGTGGGTGGCGAATCGTAGGCGTGCCTGAATCTGCCAATACTGGGTGGATGGTAGATTTTTTGGAACGATTGCTCACAAGACTATTTGAGGCATCATCATTCTCTAAGCAGCTGGTAGAGGAAAGAGCACACCACTCGCTGATGACTCAACCTTCTTCCAGAACTACCTCGCGACCCATTATTGCTTGACTATTAAACTATTGTGACCACGATACCATACTCCGACTGGCCAGAGAGTAACACTTGCTCAATTTTGAAGGATAAGCAATATCTATATATCCAGATTTTACCATGGCATTGCAGGAAGCTCACAAAAAATTCCTACCTGTTAAGCGGATATTGCAGCAGGCCATCATCCCGTATGCCAATTTATACCCGGAGTGCCTCCGCCTTGCCTTTCAGGGCAAACAGCAAATTTGCAGTGACCCACAACATGTCAATGACTTCCTTCGATGCACTACCTGCCACTTGCCCCCAGCCATTGAGGGTCAGTGAGAGTCCAGGCCATCCTTGCCACTATCGGACTGGCTAAGGCTGGGGAACTGAATCCGGCTAGGACTCGCAGATTGACTGACCTGTTGTCTATGACATACATACGCGCTGTATGATAAACCTTTGATAGACATCCTTCTTTAACTTAGGACGTATATTTATGTCACACAGGAACATAGCCATTACGCTGACTATGACTTCCTGAGGGACTATGTCTCAATTCTCCACACCCACCAGGAAGCTCTCGATTTTCACTCAGGACACCCTTTTTAACCCGAGGAGGAACTGCTGGGCTCAATGGGGACACCCTGGAAGGATAACCCTACTGCTGATAATTCCTAGTGTTCTTAAGCTGATTCTACAGTCACATACAATTCCCTCTCTTCTTGACTGTTCTTCTCAACTGACTATAAACACCCTTCTTCTCTCCTCCGTTCCCTCTCTCCTATCTTCTCTTTCATTCCTATCCTCATTTCACTTTTAATATCATCATAATGAAAATGTAATGAGACACCATGTTTATGATGACCTCTTTGTTTCAGGTGTGGGAGGGAGGATTTTCTCTAGCGGGTGTGGGTGGGGAAGGACACTGGGGTAGTTACAGATGTTCTTTTTGTGCATTTTACTGATACTCATATACCCGTATCTGCACATTTTATGGTTATATGGCCATACTGCTTAGTCCACGCCCACTTACCTCATAATGACAGTTTGCCATGCCTGACCATACAGAAGTTCATGATTGTTCTAATCAACCTAGCTACAATCTCCTGACATGGAATGTCAGGGGATTGGGGAACCCCCGTAAGCGCAGACACATTTTTGCCTAACTAGACAGACACAACATTCATATTGCAATGTTGCAAGAGACACATATGGGCCCTGTTACTCACGCCAACTTTGCAGTCAGATAGGCGACACATAGACATTTTTCACATTGTTCCACATATACCAGGGGCATCGCCATCGTCATTCATAAAAACACGCCATATGTCCCAGGGAGCTCTCTCCAGGATCCACACAGTCGGTACTGCCTTATGTGGGAAAGACTAGCTTCGCAATCCGTTACCCTTGTGAACTGCTATGGACCCAAAATAGATGATACAAATTTGTTAGATAAATTATGGGGCCTTGTCATGGACATAGGCTCAACACATATTATCTGGGGTGAAGACTTCAACACCACGCTTGACCCACATGTGGATAAATCATACCCCCAGGCATACCACTACACTAATGCCAGTCCAGCATTCGGTATATCATGGTTGAACACCAGCTAATCGACACTTGGAGGGCACTTCATTCCTGGGAAAAGGAGGGCACTTTTTACTTGACTGTACATTCCAGTTGGTCGGGACTTGACTACTGGATCATATCCCGTGGACTGGGTGTATGGCTGGCGAAGGCGGCCCACCTGGCATGCACATATTTGGATCATTCTCTGGTTTTCCTGAAGTTGAGACCTCCTGTTGTTCCATCCCCTAACATGTTATGGAGCTCTCCCCTACTAACTTACTAGATACCCCCTTTTGTGAAGAACTAGGGCAAGATATCCATGATTTTTTTTAGAGAGAAGTCTAGACTCCGTCTAAAACTTGTCCAATGTTTGGGAGGCCTTTAAAGTCACCATACATGGGATCGGTATAGCCAAAAGCGGGGGAATATTGCAAGATATCCGTGACAGACTTAAGAGATGAGAGGGCAACACTAAACAGCTGGAGGCATGGCTGGATCTGCCTTGTGATGAGGAGACAGGAACTAAATTTAGAGAAGCACTCACTAATTATCAGGCTAGTTCTGAGTGCGAATACCTGTTCCGTAGTAAATACTTGCAAGCTTGCAAGTATGGAGAGGGTTAGCAACCAGGGAAGGCAGTGGCGGAGATGATACGCCACCCAGATTCCCCAACTATGCCCTTGTGATCAGGGGCGCTGATGGTTCCCAAAAAAGATACTCCTAGTGTAGTGACCCTAGTAAAGTTACAGTTGTATTGTGAGTGAGGGCATCTCACAAAATGTGACGGGCAGGTCTCACACACCACCTGGTGTCATTGTTCATCATTGACCAGTCCTCGCCCTCTAAAACCTTGGTTTGATAGAGGGCGGGCATACACCTGACGACAGGGATGCACTTCTAAGCTAAGTGGGGGCCCGTGAGAAAGTGATTGTGACTAAAAATCATTATAGTTATTAAATATGTTTTAATGTAACTAATAACTATATGATATTAAAATCAGTGGACGGTACAGGGGGAAATAATGGTCCCCTAACCGTAGTGTAAGCGGTCGACATGTTTCTGCCGGGTTGGCCCAAGTGGGTCCAAGGCATTCATCAGGACCTCAGACATCATGCTGGCATGCGGGGGGAAACTCAGATTGTGATGGGAAATACTTACACAGACATTTTTGAGGGGTAGATTTGAGGCACCAGACATAAAGCTCCAATTTCTGTATGGCCAAGCCCATTTTGATGCATATTTGTTCCAGCCACCCCCCTTCATGCCTCATTTGCTAACAGAACAAGAGAATATGGCCCCTATCCCTACAACCGCATTTCTGGGAGCGGCAGACCCATAGTGCAGATGAAGCATCCTCTACAGTTGCCTGCACTTCTTCAACCTGGAAAAAAATGGCTAAGCGGCTAAACAAGTCTCTCCTCTATTCCTCATTCATCCTGTTGCCTATCCCTTGCTCTCAGTAACGCAGGAGACAGCATGTCACAATATTCTTCAAAAGATGGGAGCCTCTACCTGTGGCACCCATCTGCAGAGGGAGTATTCATAGCTCAAAATGCCCTATTTGCTGGGAAAGCGCCGTCTCCATTGGAGGTATTCCTGTATATCAGGCTTCGCCATAAAGTGAGGGCGGTCGGTACCGATATCCCTCAGGAACCTCCCACTCTAAATACACTGCATGTCTTACTACACCCTACGACTCCTACACATGTAGACTCCATACTTTATTGAAACGCGCAGTTAGAACAGTCTGAAATACAGGGGGGCTCGCATTTCAGCTGGGACGTACAATTGAGGACACCACTCACTGATAAACAATGGCTCCATTGCTGTCAGAAGACTGGCCGGATTATGGCTAGTAGCTGATTACACCTCATACACTTTACATTTCTATACCGGTTGTATTATACCGGGGCCAAATATTGTTTGTACCCAGATGACAGGTGCAACAGATGTTAGGACCTGACTTCTATCGCCCCCCTGGTTCTGCCAATGCCACCATTCAGGAGTGGGGCGATAAGTTAATTTCTAGGGCGCTTCGTTTTTCGCGGTTCTTATTCCTCGGAGACTTGAACATACATTTGGATCAAGGGTCGTGTACTGATGCTATTGTTCTAAAAGATATGCTTCAGCTTGCCCAGATGTCTCAATGGGTTGTCCTCCCAACACATCAGGCTGGTCACATCCTTGATCCTATTTGCTCTAATTTTAATATTCTAGTAGAGGATCCTCTTCCCCTTGTGTGGTCTGACCACTTCATCACTTTTTTCTCCTGGAAGGCTGGCCCTCCCCATGCTGCCGAATCTATCTCGCGGAAACCAGCCTTTAAGAAGGTGGGTCCCGCTTCCTTGGCTGGCTAGCTTTACTAACTGGCTAGACAAGTCTATGACCTTGCTGGCTACTCCCACTTCCTCTCGGTCCTCGAGAGTTTCGCCATCTAAACCTTGGTTTTCGCCTGAGCTACGCTTGCTCAAACAAGATTGCAAAAAGCTGGAACGGATTTGGCGTCGCCAAAAGTATTGTCCTTTGGCCAAGGCCGCTCTGAGGGCCAGGCAAAAGATCTATTACTCTGCCATCTACCAGGCTAAAAAACAATACTTTACAGACCGTATTGAGCAGGCTGGTAATAATTCGAAGGAGATTTTCCACATAGTCCAGAGTTTTACATCCCCTGCCGCTCTTAAGTGTTCGGGCCCGGCCACGGATGACTGGTGCAACGCCCTCTCCGGTTTCTTCTCGGATAAAATCCGTTTGATACAGCAGTCCCTGCCGGTGTGTGCGGCTTCCTGGATGGAAGATGGACGGACTGTGCCTCTTCAGGGGGCCTTGAACCATGTCCTGTCGGTCTTCTCTCCTGTCGATCTTGCTAGCACTCTCAAATTACTTAAGGGCCTCGAGTCCGACTCGCCCTCGGATTGCTGCCCAGCCAGATTGCTGGCTGCAGTCTCAGAGACCATTAATTCGGAGGTCAATGCTATTACTAACCTCTCCCTTGGGGAGGCTTGGGTTCCACCGGAATGGAAACAGGCCAAAATTCTTCCTTTATTGAAGAAACCGTCCCTTGACCCCTCACTGCCCGGCAATTACCGTCCTATCTCCCTTCTCCCCAGCCTTGCTAAGGTATGTGAGAAGGCAGTGACTAGACAACTCTCCGAATTTGTGGAAAGATCTGAGGCCTTGCACCCAGCCCATTCTGGGTTTCGGGCATCTTATAGCACGGAGTCAGCGCTAGTTGAGATCTCGGAGGCTATTCAGGACTGTTTAGATGCTGGTGGCAGAGCAGCTTTGGTGATGCTTGATCTGTCAGCTGCATTTGACACGGTGCCACATGCCAGACTGCTTTCCCGTCTCTCCGAGATTGGGGTCTCTGGCTTGGCTCTGGCCTGGCTGAGGTCCTTTTTGGAGGGTCGTACCCAACAGGTTTGGCTGCCTCCCGCAGCCTCACCCCAGCAGGAGGTCTCTACAGGCGTCCCCCAGGGCTCATCCCTTAGCCCCCTCCTCTTTAACATCTATTTTACACCGTTGGTCTCTCTGGCCGAGAAGTTGGGGGCTAAGGTGATAGCCCATGCCGATGACACCCAGCTCCTTTTCACCTGGGGCAAGGGGGATGATTCCGTCCTGCCTGTGCAGAAGTGTTTGTCTTCGGTATTTGGTTGGCTTGCCAGGGCTCAACTCAAGTGCAATGAAGACAAATCGGAGATCCTTCTTTATGGTAACTTCCCCTCGGACTTTAGATGTAAGATTTGGCCCCCGGATTTTCCCCCTCCCTTTTCTAATGGGAGCTCCGCTAAAAACCTTGGAGTTTGGTTCGAGGACAATCTGTCATTTTCGGTCCAGGTGAAGAAGATCTCGGGCGGTTGTTTTGGCCTTCTTAAGGTTCTTAGGAGTTTTCTCCCTCTTCTCCGTAGATCGGCTAAGGAAACGGTTGTTCGGGCATTGGTTTTGTCCCGCCTGGACTATGCCAATGCCCTTATATGTTGGCCTGCCCGGCTATTCCTTGAATAAACTACAAGTGATGCAGAATGCGGCCGCTAGGCTCCTTCCCGGTATCACTAGAAGTTGTAGTGTTCGCGTTCATCTTCATGCCCTGCATTGGCTGCCCCTGATTGAGAGGGTTAAGTTCAAGGCTTTGGTCATCGCCCACAAGGCCCTACATAATTTGGGTCCCATCTATCTGCAGAGGCGGTTTGCCTTTTATGTTCCGACTAGAGCACTTCGCTCGTCAACTCTTTTACTTGCTAGGGTTCCTCGCTTCTCCCAGTCTAGGATTGGGGGCAGCTCGCTTGCTGTCAAAGCTGCCGTTGCCTGGAATGCTCTCCCATTTTTCCTGCGTAATACTCAGGACCCAGTCTGTTTTAAGCGTCTCCTTAAAACCTATCTGTTTCCATAAGTTTCCTTTAGCTCTCTACTTTGGCTCTCCCCCCCCCTTGGCTTCGCGCTGGCACACTCCTCGGAGTAACTATTGCGCGCTATAAAAATATTTAACATAACATAACTTCCTCCACCTGGCATGGTAGTGAAGGGTGATTAACGATTACTGGAAAGAGGTTTCAGACGCTATGACACGGATACTGGGCTCTCATCTGACTTTCACTCATCTAGTGGCTCTGCTGGGCTATTCTGAGGATGTTGAGGCGTCGACTAGGAAGTTTGTTTCACTTGGGTTGTTACTGGCCAAGCATAGCAGGCTGGGTAGAGGATGTGCCCCCAAGTTTAAGGAGTGGCTGCATGACCTTATTTATTGCAAAGACCAGATGACCATTTATGCAGAAGTATTACCCCAAGCTCCCTACCACGAGACATATTGGACCCTCTACAGACATACCTGTAGGAAAGTAGGATCTGCTTTCATGGTTATCCCCAATTTATGCTTGGTATCAGCGTGTTTTTGACGTAGTCTGACTGGGATCCTGCTAATCAGGACCCGTCACTATGCTTTCTCCCTAAATTGACCATGGTAAGTACTTTTGTACATCCACAATTGGCTACTGGTGTACCCCTGTAGGTCCCTAATATATGGTACTGAGATACCCCGGGCATAGGTACACCAGCGGTCTACCATGGGCTGCAGCATGTATTGTGTCACCCATGGGAGCCCACCTAAACTGTGACTACAGGCCTGATGTTTCAGCCTGTGTGAGTTGGTGCTCACACCTCTCAAGACAGATATAAGTTTCCTTATATCTGAGGTCACTGCGCATTAAACCTATAAGTCACCCCTATGGCAGGCGTTCAGTCCTGAGGGCAGGGTGCTTGGTTATAAGTGTGAAGGTGCCCCTGCATGAGCAGGACACACCTACAAACCCTGGAGTCAATTCTCCAGGCTTTGTAAGTGCAGTCACCCATTTTAATACATATAGTGGACATCAGTACCTAAATAGTGGCTGCACTGAACCCGGTCATGTTTGGTATCAAACATATTGGACACATACCCCAACACTGATTCCAGTGTTGGAAGTATGATCCCATGTACTGGGGGGCTCCCTTGAGGTACCCTCCTGTGCTCCTGGTAACAGCCTTTCACGGTCTGCCAGCAAGCTAGTGCTGCTGACAATCACAGACAACATTCTTCCCTCCTGGTGCTGAGCTGAGCTTGAGCAGGGGAAGTTAGAACAATAGGTTTCCTGCCACAGGGATGTGTGACCACCTCCCAGACAGGACTCAGTGTATTGTGCAGGGGTGGGGGCGCTTGCCAGAGCCACCAGACTGCATTGAAGGGCACATATGGTACCCCCCTTGCATACTCCAGATTGAGCCAGTTGAGGGAGCCCTTGGCTCCTGCTCTGGTACGAAACCTGACAAAAGACATGGGATTATCCTCCTCTCTATCCAGCTCCTCCCCTGTGAGGTACCCCTGAGTTGCTCCAACCCTTCCTTTAGGGTACTTAAGGTCTTACCTGTGGGTGGTTCCTTAGGTTCGTCATTGGACAAGACTCAAGCCTGAAACTACGTTGCTCTTCGACCGTTTGGACACTTGGGCTTCGTTGGACTTCGACTGGAACCAAGACTGCACTGCACCAAGAAAGACTCCTGCTGCTCCTGGTCTTGCTTTTCTTCAAGTCATCTTTGTCGTCTGTGCCTGTGCTTATTTGAGGTTCTTTAACAGACCTGTGGCATCAAGTACATATGAAGAAATCTCCCTTGAAGTGAAGGAGTCACTCTCCTCCATCTGCACACACTGCAACAAAGCTGACCTGTCTGCTTCTCCTGTTGTCCTATAGACTTCCAGAGGCTCAGCAACACAGGTGGGGGATTCTGCAACTCCTTCAAGGCCTGACCTGTCCTCTCTGTATTTTTGAGACCAGTATCCCTCGTCGGGACCGCTGGGACCGAACCCCTGTGCACCGTATCCACTTGCCGTTGCCAAAGTTTGTTGGCTCTGCACTCCGGAGATCTTCGGGTTGCAAGAAGCTCCAGCCTCCAGCATCTCTTCCTTGCAAGATAAGTATCCTCACCGCATCCTCTGCACCCGGGGCCTACATCCTTGGTGAGCTGCTAGATGCCCTCTTGCGACTCCTGTGCCTTTGTGTCCTCCTGAGGGTCTTTGACTGCTTCAGAGGGCTCCCTGCTTGCTCGGGGACTCTCCTGCTGTTGGCGAGTCCCTTGGACCTTGCTGATCCCAACGTTACTCCTTCTATGTTCTCCATGCCAGTTCCGGCTAACAAAGGCTTGTTGTTGCTCCCGCTGTCCCATCCGATGTGGGACAGCTAGTGCACAGCTCCTGGTCTTCCTCAGTGTCACCTGGTTCTCACAGCTGCAGCGACAAGGTCATCGTCGACTCTTCTGAACCTCCCGACATCGGTGGGTATTGTGTCTCCGTGACTCCTGGTCACTTCCGAGTGGCAAAGACTCTGTCCCCTCTGCTTGCAAGTTCTTCACTTCCAGAATCCACCTTTAGATTCCACCGAACTTCTTCACTGACTTCTCCAGAGGCATTTCCTTCAAAATCTTCCATTGTTTTAACAGAGGTCTCCGACGTCTCTTCAACCCTATGTACCTGGCTTCTCTGGTGTAGGTAATCAGGTTCCCACGGAGTCCACGGATGGGGTGGTTATCCAACCTTCCGCCCTCCAAGGGAATTCTTCGCGGTCCTCTGGGAAGGGTCCTTCTTCTGCAGAACTGCAACTGCGACTTCTCTATTGACTTCCATTGGGCATGCGGCTGTGTTTCCATTCTGCACACAGACTTCGTGGGGTTCCTGGGTACTTACCATGGGTGGTTCCTTGTGTCCCTAACGCCTATGGGTCTTCTAGTCCAAGTCCCGTCCTCTTTTGCAGTTTGCTTTTCACTTTTTTAATATATGGTTTGGACTCCCCCTGGAGACCACTCTAATTTGTGCTACTTACCTGATTGAATGTGAAGTATTCTTGTGTATTGTGTTGATATCTTCAGGTAGGAGATATACCAATGTGTTAGTGAGTGTTGTGTAATCAATAGAAGTATTTTTATATAAATACTGTGTGGTTCTTTTTCACTTAACTCTCACTATTGATTAAACTGGTATAACAAGCTGCTTAACACTCAAGATAAGCCTGATGGCTGCTGCCCACAGCTACCACTTTGAGACCTTTCTATGGTTATCAAAGACCACTAAAATCACCATAAAGGTTGTCTGGATTAGTGCAGGTTGCACCACTTGAATAAGTGTGCACCATGTACTAAGCCAGCCTCCTACATTTGTGTGGAGCAGTTGGGATTTAAGCCTGCAGTTTTACCATTTAATCTAGGTGAAGGTTACTTGAAAAACCATCACTAGCTAGCCATATATAATACTTCTGTTGTAAGTTCTACTGAACATTTTGATTGATTGTCAAGGGTCTTAGCACAACCCTGTCTCCAATCTTTGGAAGTTTAGTACCGTAGGTGCAACACCACACTACACCTAGTACTATGTCTTTAGTTGGGGAGGCCAGTGAGTCTCAACCCTCTAGGTACAGTGGTCTTAAGTTCCAGGAACTCAGGACCCTGATTGCATCTGGAAAACTCAAGACAGGTTGCAACCCTAACAAAGTGCAGCTCTTAAAGATGCTCCTGCAGTATGACCTCCAGAATCCTGATAGACAGAAGAACAGGATAACTTTGGGCTGGGTGTGGCTCAAAAAGGAGGGTCAGGGGTGTCTCACCCCAGTGATCCCAATTCTGAGCCTGACCAGGAGGAGTCTGAAGACCCCTCACTGGAAAAACTCTAATTCCCCAAGGAATAGTGCAAAAGGTACAGAGGAAGACCCTAGAGGTAGCCCCCCTTTATTCCCCCTGGGAGGGTGCAAAGAGTCCAGGGGAGGTACAGGTCCTCCTCTGTCAGTTCAACCTCCTCTAACCACTTCATAGGGACCTCCATCTCTAGCCAGAGGGAGGACTCCTTAGAAAGGGAATACCACCTGCTCAAGCTTGAGAGAGCCAAGCTCAGAATGGAGAAGGAGGAGTTGGACCTTGATAGGGAGACCTTGGAAGTTCAGAGGGCTAGGAAGAATTTGGGATTAGGATCCCATGGTGGCAGCTTTAGCAAACCTAGGTTCAGGGAACACTCATTTGAGACTAGGAACCTGAGCAGGATAGTCCCTCCTTACCAGGAGGAGGGTGACATCTATAAATGGATCACTGCTTTTAAGAGGTCCAGTAAAGTTCAGAAGGTCCCTCAAGGGCAGTGGAAAGCTATCCTGTGGCCCTCCTTTGCTAACAAAGGTAGAGACAAACTTCTCACTGTTACGGAGGAAGATGCAGATAATTACTCAGTCTTGAAGCGAGTGTGCCCTCATAGATGTGTTTGGTTTAACCACGCAACAATACAGGGTTACGTTTATGGACACACAGAAGACACACACCCAAGACTGGATTGATTCCGTAGACAGTGCTATTAAGGCCCTGGAAGGTTGGCTGCATGACTATGAGGGACTGTACAATTTATTGATGAGGGATCACATTCTTAATAACTGTCAGAATCAGCAACTGCACCAGTAACTGGTGGACTCAGATCAGACCTATACACAAGAATTAAGAAAGAAAACAGATAAGTGGGTCTGCACCAGGGTGAAGCAGAACTTTAATGGTGGTGGTGACCAGAAGGAGCAAGATTCTTCTAAGGCCCAATAGAAGGGTGGGGGGAAATGTAAAGACTAGAAAGAGTCTACACATGGTCCACAAAAGTCTTCCTCTGGGGGTGGGTCCCAAACCTCTTCCTCCCTCCAACAAGAAATCTTGGTGTTACCTATGTAAGGAAAAAAGCCATAGAGCAAGATATGCCAACTGCTTTAAATCTGGCACCAAAGATGCTACTACTACTGCTCCTAAAGCAACTAGCACCCCTAGCACCAGTACAAGTAGTAGTAGTGCCCCAAAGGGATTAGTAGGTTTAACCTTGAGTTCTGAAGTGAGTTCTGGCCTAGTCAGGACACCCAGTCAGGCTGTTCTAGTCTGTGACAGTAGCATGAAGCTTGCCACTTCATTTGTAAGTCCCACTAACTTGGGCAAGTACAGACAACAGCCACTCATCAATGGTCAGGAAGTTGTGGTTTACAGGGGCCAGTGTCACTACGGAGACAGAAAAATGTGTGTCTCCTTAACAGATTCTACTTGGTCAGATTTACCAAGTGACCAATGCTTGCAATATCAGAGCAGATCATTCCTTGGCAGGTGTGAATCTCAGCTGGGGAGGGTTAACTGGCCCTAAAAGAGTTGTGGTTTCCCCAGACCTACCAGTGGACTATCTGTTGGGCAATGATTTAGAAACTCCAGCCTTGTCTGAAGTGCAGTTCAGGACACATGCAGAGATGATGGGCATTCGAGCCAATTCCTTTACAGTCACTGGGGCTCAGGCCAAGAGACGAGGCACACAGGGAGCCCTGTATCCTAGAAAAATGGACAAGCCAACTCTCAAGAGAAGGAGCAGTAAGGGTAAAGATGTATCCTCCTCCCAGACTCCCAGTGAGGATTAGTCTCATGAGGGATATGACCTTAGACCCTGTGAAGGAACTGTCCCAGAGGAACTTGGGTCTGACACTGTAGAGTTCTTGGTGGCAGGGGGACCTTCCAGGGCAGACTTGAGTCTGGAGCAGAAACCCTGTCCCTCTCTTGAACAGCTCAAACAGCAAGCTGTTGCTGAGGAGGCAGGGAATGTCAGTGGGTCCCATAGGATCTATTCGGAAGATGGGCTCCTATTTTCTAAGGATAGAGACCCCCACGCTTGGTACCACCAAGATGTTGGTCATACCTCAGAAATTCAGGGGTTTTCGATTGAGCCTGGCACATGGCATTCCCCTTGCAGGACATCTTGGGCAAAACAAGACTTGAGACAGACTTGTCCCTTACTTTCACTGACCCCACATGCCTGAAGGTACCAAGGAGTTCTGTCGCTCCTGTGTCACCTGCCAAGCCAGTGGTAAGTCAGGTGGCACTAGAAAGGACCCCTTAAACCCCCTTCCAGGGGTTGGCGGTTCCTTTGGAGAGGGTAGGTATAGATATTGTAGGTCCCTTAAACCCTCCAACAGCATCTGGACATAGATACATACTGGAGGGGGGTGGACCATGCCAATAGGTATCCAGAGGCTATTTCCCTTAGGACCACTACAGCTCCTGTGGTGGCTAGGGCCCTCCTGGAAATCTTTTCCAGAGTTGGGTTTCCTAAAGAGGCCTTGTCAGACAGAAGTAGTAACATCATGTCTAGCGACATCACTGCTATGTGGAAAGAGTGTGGTGTAAACTACAAGTTTACCAAAACCTATCATCCACAGTGCAATGGGCTTGTTGAAAGGTTCAATAAGACCCTAAAGGGTATGACCATGGGACTCCCTGAAAAGCTGAGGCAAAAATGGGATGCCTTACTACCCTGCCTTTTCTTTGCCTACAGAGAGGTTCCTCAAAGGGGGGTGGGCTACAGTCTATTTGAACTTCTGTTTGAACACCCAGTTAGGGATCCATTGTGTCTGGTTATGGAGGGATGGGAGTAGTCTCTCAACCCCTCTAAGCATGACATAGTAGACTATGTACTTGGCCTGTGTCCTATTATGGCTGAGTATATGAAGAAGGGCAGCAAAAACCTTGAGGCCAGCCAGGAGCTTCAGAAAGCTTGGCATGACCAATAGGCTGTACTGACGGTTTACCAGCCAGGACAGAAAGTGTAGGTGTTGGAGCCTGTGGCCCCAGCAGCTCTCCAGGAAAAGTGGAGTGGCCCCCACACCATACTTGAAAAAAAAAGGTAAGGTCACTTACTTGGCTGACCTAGGTACTCCAAGACATCCTCACAGGTTACTTTATGTGAATCGCTTGAAACCTTTTATTGACAGGGCTGACATGAGCGTACTCATGGCCACTGATGAGGGATAGGAGTGATCCTCTCCCTGATCTCCTCTCTCCGGACCCTGTTGATGGATCAGTAGAAGGAGTAGTTTTGGCAGACAACCTCACTGGACAACAGCAAGCTGATCAGTCAGTTTTCTGGTACCTTCTCTCTGACATCCAGCCAGACTACCTGGAGTACCCATGAGGTGGACACCAGTGACAGCCTGCCTGTGAAACGCAAAAGTTATAGACAGCCTGACCATGTCGGAACCTGCATCAGGACTGAGGTCCAAAAGATGCTAGATTTAGGGGTCCGCGAGCCTTCAGATAGCCCTTGGACTAATCCTATAATCCTTGGGCCAAAACCTCACCCCAGGATGGTAAGAAAGAGATGAGGTGTTATGTGGATTACAGGGGACTCAATGCAGTCATTAGGACTGATGCCCATCCAATCCCCGGCAAATCAGACTTTCTGAAGATGCGAAGCCAAAAACAGCATTTTCAACCCTCAGTGGTCATCATCAATTTATTGTAATGCCTTTTGGTTTGAAGAATGCACCTGCCACATTTCAGAGGCTGGTGAACAAAGTCTTGACCGGTCTGGAAGTCTATAGTGCAGCATATCTATATTATATTGCTGTCTTTAGCTCCACCTGGGAGGATCACCTGGTCCACTTCAGAAATGTACTTGAAGCCCTGCAAAAGGCAAGCCTCACCATCAAGGCCACAAAGTGCCAGATAGGGCAGAGTAAGGTTGCGTACTTGTGCCACCTTGTAGGTGGAGGCCAAGTTCAACCATTGGAGAGCACAATTCAGACCATAATGGACTGGATTGCTCCCACTACCCAGACTCAGGTCAGAGCTTTCTTGGGCCTGGCTGGGTACTACAGGAGGTTTGTTAAGGGCTATGGGTCCATAGTAACACCCCTTCATGATCTGACCTCCAAAAGGATGCCCAAGAAAGTTCAGTGAACAGTGAGCTGTCATAAGGCATTTGACAATCTGAAGCAAGCCATGTGCTCTGCTCCAATTCTGTGAAGTCCTGATTACTCCAAAACCTTCACTGTCCAGACAGATGCTTCTGAGTTTGGGGTAGGTGCAGTAGTATCATAACTCAATGCAGATGGGCAGGATCAACCAGTAGCTTTTAAAAGCAGAAGGTTGACCCCCAGGGAGAAACACTGGTCAGCTATTGCGAGGGAGGCCTTGGCTGTGGTCTGGGCCTTGAAGAAGTTGAGGCCATACCTGCTTGGCACTCACTTAATTGTTCAGACAGACCATAAGCCCCTCTTATGGCATAAACAAATGTTGGGGTAAAATCCCAAATTTTTTAGGTTGTCCATTTCTCTACAGGGGTTGGGCTTTTCTGTGGAACATAGACCTGGAAGTAACCATGCCAATGCAGATGGACTCTCCAGATATTTCCACTTAGAAAATTAAGACTCAACTGGCCAAGGTTAGTCTCATCTCCTTATGTTTGGCGGGAAGGGTTGTATAGGAAAGTAGGATCTGCTGTCATGGTTACTCACACCTTTTGCTTGGTGTCAGTGTGTTATTGACCTAGTCTGACTGGGATCCTGCTAATCAGTACCCCAGTCTCTGTGATTTCTCCCTAAATTGAACATGGTAAGCACTTTTGTACATCCACAATTGACTACTGGTTTACCCCTGTAAGTCCCTAGGATATGGTACTGAGGTACCTAGGGCATAGGTACATCAGTGGTCTCCAATGCGCAGCAGTGTGTATTGTGCCACCCATGGGAGCCAACCTAAACTTTGACTACAGGCCTGCCATTGCAGACTGTGTGAGTTGGTGCTTACACCTCTCATGACAGATATAAGTTTCCTTATTTCTGAGGTCACTGCACTGAAAACCTATAAGTCACCCCCTATGGCAGGCTCTTCAGTCCTGAGAGCAGGGTGCTTGGTTATAAGTGTGTGTGCACCCCTGCATGAGCAGGACACCCTAAAAACCCCAGAGTCGATTCTCCAGGCTTTAAAAGTGCGGTCAGCCATTTTAATACTTATAGTGGACATCATTCATTACAAGATGTCTATATAGTGGCTGCATCGAACCTGGTCATGTTTGGTATCACAAATGTTGGAATCATACCCCAACACCAATTCCAGTGTTGGAATTATGATCCATGTACTGGAGGGCTCCCTTGTGGTACCCCCCTGTACTCCCGGTGATAGCCCTTCAGGGTCTGCCAGCAAGCTAGTGCTGCTGCCAACCACAGACACAATTCTGCCTTCATGCAGCTGAGCTGAGCTCGAGCAGTGGAAGATAGAACAATAGTTTTCCTACCACAGGGAGGTGTAACCACCTCCCAGACAGGACTTAGTGTATTGGGCTGGGGTGGGGGTGCTTGCCAGCATCAACAGACTGCTTTGAAGGGCACATTTGTTGCCCTCCTTGCATAATCTAGTTTGAGCCAGTTCAGGGAGCCCTTGGCTACCTCTCTGGTGCGAAACTGGACAAATGACATGTGAGTATCCTCCCCTCTGTCCACTCTGTCCAGCTCCTCCTCTGGGAGGGTCCCCTGAGTTGTTCCAACCCTTTCCTTAGGGTACTTAATGGCTTAACTGTGGGTGGTTCCTTAGATTCGTCGTGGAACAAGACTCAAGCCTGAAATTACGTCACTCTTCGACCGTCTGGACACTAGGAATTCGACTGGAACTGAGACTGCACCAAGGAAGACTCCTGCTGCTGCTGGTCTCGCTGTTCTTCAAGTCTTCTTTGTCGTCTGTGTCTGTGCTTCTTCCAGGTTCTGCAACAGTCCCGTGGGCATCAAGGACACTCAAAGAAATCTCCCTTGGAGTGGAGGAGTCATTCCCCTGCATCTGCAGGCACCGCAACGAAGCTGACCGGTCTGCTGCTCCTGTCGTCCTACGGACTTCCTGAGGCTCAGCAACACAGGTGGTGATTTGAAACTCCCTCAAGGCATGACCTTTCCTCCCTGCAATTTTGAAGCCAGTATCCTTAGTCGGAACTGTTGGGACCGAATCCCTGTGCACGTTGTCGACTTGCCTTTGCCAATGCTTGTTGACTCTGCACTTCAGTGATCTTCGGGCTACACAAAGCTCCTGCCACAGCACCTCTTCCCTCCAAGATCAGCATCCTCACCGTATCCTCTGCACGTGGGGCCTTCATCCTTGATGAGCTGCTTAGGTCCTCTTGCGACTCCTGTGCCTTTGGCCTGTGGGTCCACCTAAGGATCTTCTACTGCTTCAGTGGGCTCCCCTGCTTGCTCGGGGCCTGCTCTTACTCTCCTGCTTTTGGTGAGTCCGTCGGACCTTGCTGATCCGAAAGTTGCTCCTTCTTCGTCCTCCATGCGAGTTGCAGCTACTAAAGTTAGGCGCTCCCGCTGGACACCGACCACCTAGTCACCGATATCTGACGTGGGGCAGGTCATTCACGGCTTCTGGTCTTTCCTCAGCATCGCCTAGTCGACACAGCTGCAGCGACAGGTCACTGTTGACTCCTCCAAACCTCCTGATATCAATGGGCATTGTGTCTCTGTGCCTCCTGGTCACTTCCGAGTGGCATAAACTCTGTCCCCTCTGCGTGCAGCTTCTTCACTTCCAGAATCCAAACTTAGATTCCACTGGACATCTTCACTGTCTTCTCCAGAGGCATTTTCTTATAAGTCTTCTATTGTTGTCTACAAAGATTTCCAACGTCTCTTCACCCCAATGAACCTGGCTCCCCTGGTGTAGGTAACCTGGGTACCAAGACATCCACAGGCGGGGTGGCTCTCCAAACTTCAGTCCTCCAAGGGAATTCTTCGGGATCCTCTGAGAAGGGTCCTTCTTCTGCAAAACTGCAACAGCGACTTCTCCATTACTTCCTTTGGGCACACAGCTGTGTTTTCACTCTGCACACTGCCTCCGTGGGGTTTCTGGGTATTTACTTTCGGCGATTCCTTGTGTTCCCGGCTCCTCTGTGTCTTATGGTCCAAGTCCAGTCTTCCTTTGAAGTTTGTATTCCATTTATTAATGATACGGCTTGGTCTCTCCCTGGAGACCACTGTTTTTTGTGCTACTTACCTGATTGCATTTGAAGTATTCTTTTGTATTGTGTTGATATCTACGGGTAGTAGATATACATATGTGTTAGTGAGTGTTGTGTAATAAATAGAAGTATTTTTATATAAACACTGTATGGTTCTTTTTCACTTAAACTGCTTAACACTCCTTCAACATAAGCCTCAGGCTGCTCTCCACAACTACAACTTTGAGAGCGTCCTATGGTTATCAAAGACCACTAAAATCAACATAACGGTTGCCTGGTTTAGTGCAGGGTGCACCACTTGAATAAGTGTGCACCATATACTACGCCTGCCTCCTACAGTACCTGATTGAGAATCCCCCTGACTTGGCAGGGAAACCTATCCCCCTGTCATACCCATCTGTTGCTCCTTGAGAGCACTGCGTATTGGCCATGGCCTACATGAAACATGATTACACTAAAGGAGATGGCCTGCTCGCTTGCTGTGTCATTCCCCCCTGCACCTTAACTAATTAATCGCATGTCGGATGATACGGTCTGGTAATTGTTCTCTTCTTTACTGAAGATGCTTGACAGTACGATAATGTATTTTATTATGTTGAAACAAATGGGATTGGGCAGGAATTTTACGTTAAGGCCACATGGGTTGTCAGATCAGTTGCAATGTGCAGCCTTTGAGATTGGGTGATAATGCACACTGTTCTTTTGTTTAAAACTTTTGAGATGAGCTGGGCGACTCATAGACGACTTTATGAGGTGGAAGATAAAGCCAACAAACTGATGGCTTAGCTGGGAAAAGAGACAAAGAACTGAACTGGGTGCTAGAGATCCGTACTCCGGAGGGATAGACTTATCGAACAGGAGAGGAGATAGCAGCAACATTTGCGGATCACTATGAGAATCCAGATACATCTGCATCGAGTAGAACAGGGATAGACTGTGCTGAACTCCTCCGCGATGCCCCCTTCCCACATTGACCCTAGATGATCAGGAGGAGATTGATAAGGACCTCATCGTAAAGGATAAAAGTAGTGCTATTAGAGACAGGCAGCTGGGCCTCCTGGCTGAACTGTACAAGGGAGTAGCATCAATGGTGGCACCACATATGCTTAGTATGATTCAGGCATTGGTGCAGGGCATCCTTCCAGTGGACCAACTACTGGCCATAATTCTGGTAATTCCAAAACAGGGCAAACCCCCTGATAACTGCACTTCATAAAGACAAATCTCGCTACTAAATATGGAAACAAAAGTGTTGACTAAGATACTAGCGACCAGACTTATTGGAGTAATGACATTTATAATTCACCCCAATCAATCGGGTTTCATGCCCCATAGAAGCACCTGGCTTAATTTGAGACGTCTATATGGCGTAATACATCATACTAGGAAAAGGCAGGAAGACAACGCAGTGCTACTATCGTTGCACTACCGTGTCGTGTTTAATAGTATTGAATGGCCATACGTGATTGTGGTGCTGGAAAGGTTTGGATTGGGCCTAAATTTCTGTGCTTGGGTTCAGCTACTGTACACGCTGGCCAGGGTGCGATTGAATGGGGTGGTGTAAGGCCTGTTGTTCTTTACAAGGATGCCCTCTCTCTCCTATGCATTTTACTATGGCGCTAGAGCCCCTGTCGGTGTGGGTTAGGGGTGACCCACTGATACGAGGAATATCCGGGGGATATCATTGCACGCCAATGATATATTGTTATATTTACAATAGCCAGGAATGCGCGGGTCTCTTAACCACAAAAAGTGTAAACTGACTGATACAGCTCAACAGGACACAAAAGCTATAAAGGGAGTCCACTTAAAGAGGACAGAATCCCATCACCCACCGTGGTGACATGCTTCATCATTTGGGATCTCCTCTTAACTGCAACCTAGTGCAGCTAAGGAGCTACAACTCCTTGCTAGTGAAAAAGGAGGAGCTCGTGGATGTTTTAGATGTAAACAGGGGACGTCCTGAAGAAAGCCATGATCACATTCATGATCTAGATTGGCTGAAACATGTAGACGTAATTTCCTCTTCACTAGCGCGTTCGCTTATTTGTTCAGACCACGCCTTTACTGCATTTTATTTCTTGACACCTGGAGATATTCAATAAACACATTTTTTCTCCTGGTAGCCAATTTTAATACACTTTCTATTGACACTGCATCATACATTGTTCACCACACCTTGCCCGGCTTCATCGATCTTTAGGAGATCTAGTCCTCTGTTTACATCTAAAACATCCGCGAGCTCCTCCTTTTTAACTAGCAAGGAGTTGTAGCTCCTTAGCTGCACTAGGTTGCAGTTAAGAGGAGATCCCAAATGATGAAGCATGCCACTATGGTGGGTGATGGGATTCTGTTCTCTTTAAGAGAACTCCCTTTATAGCTTTTGTGTCCTGTTGAGCTGTATCAGTCAGTTTACACTTTTACTGGTTAAGAGACCCACGGATTCCTGGTTATTGTAGTTATGGTAGGGGGACGTGTCCGCGCTCGTCTGTAAATCTCCATCAGACCCTTTAACCTACTAGTTTTTGTGATATATTGTTATATGCCATGAACCCCTGGTCCTCATTCATTTCATATTACATATATTCCAATTGTTCGGCAGTTACTCCAGCAATCAGATAAATTGGGACAAGTCCCTCAAATTGGTGTTGATCGGGGGAACACTGCCTTTGCCGCTCAGTGGACAAGCCCTACTGATTAAGGACAAGTTTAAATACCTGGGCATACCGATCTCCAAGTCAGATAAAGAGTTTCTGGATAACAACTTATACCCACAACTACATGGGTTGCGCAATCAATCAATCAATCAATCAAAACAAATGTATAAAGTGCATGGCTGCACTAGCTAGAGCGTCCCAGCGTTACGGCAAGGACAATGAAACCTGATTGAAGACAGCGAGGCGAACAGCACATAGAGGGAGAGGTCAGCCGGAGTGGACGGGTCGGAAAAGCCACGTTTTGAGCTTTTTCCGAAAAGCAATCTCTGATGATTCCAACCGGAGCTCTGTAGGGAGCATATTCCAGTGGGTGGCTGCTAGAAAGCTAAAAGAGCGTCCGCCCATCCTAGCTCTTCTAATCCTTGGGATACTGACCAGACCCGACCCACTGGATCTTAGGTCCCGAGTGGGAACATACAGAGTAAGGAGGTCATGCAGATAAGAAGGTCCCTTCTTCTGTATGATACGATGGCTGATACACATGGCTTTAAACAAGACCCATTCCCTCACCGGGACCCAATGCAGGGAGGCCAGGGCCCTGCTAGACAATGCTCTCCTAGGGAGCATAAGTACGAGGCGTGCAGCCGCATTCTGAATGCGCTGGAGTCTCTGAACACATTTAATATTGGCACCCAAGTACAGAACATTACCGTAGTCAAGATGGGACGTCACAAGGGCGTGAACCATCGTTTTTCTAGCTGACATGGGGAGTATATCTAATGTCTTCCGAAGGGTGCGCAGGATCCCCACACAATTTCCTGCCACTCGCCTGGTGTGAGTCTCAAAAGACAAGGTAGTATCCTGTGGAAATATGGATTTTTCTGATCAGTTATGTCCCCTATCTTGGACCCCAACGGTTTCATGTATGAATCACAAGTACATGTATGTTCCCTCCAGTTCCAGTTATAAAGACGCAAACTCATGTGCGTCCACCGTCAACATGTCCTCTTTCAGATCCGCCATGAATAGGCTGGATATTCCATTCCTAAGTATGAAAGGCCACCGGCTTTATATGGTTCACTTATGCCATTTTTACAGTCCAGGCAAGTAGGCCCTGATTCTGTCATCAAGCTTTTCTTGCTTTCTGCCTCTGAAGCTCCAGTCTGAGCCTGCATCTGTGACCATGAACTTTGTCTCATTCCCTGCGCGGCTCACGATGCCTGACATCAGCTTGTAGCCTGCCAAAAACTGTATTTCACCTTCGAAATTATCTGCTCCGCTCCCTGCCCAATGCATTCCTGTCTAGTAGTTTAAGTAAACATTCTTCCAGCTACCAAGCAAAGGCCCGGCTTCTCTGTCTTTATGCAAGTAATTCATAGCCTTATTATTATGGAAGACTTCTGCCCTCGCATCTAGTGTAGACACTTAGACGCTTGTACACGCACTAACAGTCAGTATAGTCAGTATAGAATAAGATTCTACTCCAAGAAGGCCTCTCTTTTGGATAACATAGTTCTTTAAACATAGGATGTTAGATATGATTTGGGATTAGGTTGACTTGACCCTCCAGACATCTGTCGCCACATGTAGAGCTAAATGTCAAGTCCCCTTCACCCCCTAGTTGCACGTCAATCACACGTCATGCTGCTGTGCGCGCATTTCTGCCAAGTATTTCTGCTAACGTTGCGAAATTCTTTCATGGAAACACCCTATTATGACATCACACTTAATGACGTTCTTTAGTCACACCCAGTTACACCTACTTTTGCTACGTATGTATGTTTTATCTACACTATCAATTGTTACGCCTCCTGCATTTGCTTCACTGTAATGCCTATTGTATAAAAGTGATTAATTATCAATAATGTATGTACTTCACTTCCTGAACCTTCGTGGTGATGGAACTTGGAGCAACCGATTCGAATCGTCCATTGGAATAAAGCCCATTCCGAACCTCTAATACCACGGATTCTGCCTCTTATTTATTGAGCTATTTTTATTATGTTCTGTATCAAATTAAGTCCCGGTAATTAAATTATTTACCACATGAATGGCGCCCGAACAGGGACACTTTCTCATCTCACGCGCCGGCGGTGCGTTGCAGGCCCGGTCTCCTGCCACAGCTGGACGGACAACAACGCGTACCAGCAGGATTTCCTGTATCTCCCTCCGGTCAAGCGGGGGCGACTGAGGCTGCGATCAACACCCAGACGAGGCGGTGAGAAGTGCGAAGTATCCCGACCAGAGCCTAGCTGAGAGAGCAAGATCCGAGGTATACAGAGGCCCACCAGGTTTCCGATGTCCCGAAGTGTCCGAAGTTTTCGAGTCGAGTCCAGTCCGGTCCAGTTCAGTTCAGTTCCGTTCCGAGGCCTTCCGTTCCGAGCTACCCGGTGAGTACCATTACTGGGGAGGCGTTCTGACGTGCACATAGGTTGTGCCGGTCAAGACGGGTTTGGGTACACAAATCCGGTCTGCACTGTTTTAGCAGTGTATCTGTACTGTTTAGCAGTATATCTAGTATATCAAGTATATAAATTCAGAATAATTCAGTTAATGCCGAGTATTATGTTTAGTGATTAAGTTTCCTTAGATCGTCATCATCATTGTTGCTCATTTAAATGTTAAATGTTAAATGTGTTAATACGTTCTGCATATTGTGGTGTGAATGACTGTTCATTATCGTGTTTTATTGTATTAAGTTTGTTCAAAATCAAGTACCAGATCAGTTCTCAATATGCCGCTCTTTTCGAAATTAAGACAGTTCACAACTAGAAAAGGGGTACTCGAAGAAGCTGTTCCTATTCCTCCTAGGGACACTCCAGGGTACTTCATGTATCATAAACACGGCTTAGACGCTATATTATTTCTTGATTTATGGGTAGACTACACCAAGGAATTACCAGAAAGTCAGAGGTGGCCCGCAGCTGGGACCTGGGATGCAGAGTGCATCATGAAAGTAGAGGAAGAGTTATGGAAAAGGAAAGCCAGACAGTCACAGAAAGACGCTGTTGAGTTATGGCGCAAAGAATCTCATAGACGTACAGAAAAAGCACTCCGACAGGAAGAGAAAAATAAAGAGAATTCAAATAAAGTCCGAGAAAATCTATTAATTGAAGAAGGTACACGAGTGAAATCAGAACAAGTAGACAGACAAAGAAATGCCCTTATGAAGGGTATGTATCCCCTTCTGGCCGAGGGATTACCTAAGGCTACTCCGGGGATACCAAAAGACTTGCCACCCCCATTATTTCCAATAAAAGTACATCCTAAGGGGCATCCTAGAACCGCAGAAGATGTTTTTCTTTCCTCATATTTAGATGACGCAGCTCCCGAGTATGCTAACCCCGCCCCACATAGACCGTCGGCCGGGGAGGTTCAACGCCAAGATCCTGTATCTGTATCTCTACAACAACAAATCCTGACACAAGTTCCGGCAAGCACATCTGTTTCCACATCTGTTCCTACAGCTACTTCTATAGCTGTGTCCACACCTATAGTTGCTGTATCGCGTTCTACGAATCCTTTCACGCCCGATACCCCAGACGGGGCTACTGGAGGTGCTACCAACATTTTTTCTACGCCACCCAGAGTAAATAAACTTACCTTTCAAGAGTCAGCACATCCACGTACCCCCAAACTCACGCACGCTTAAGGAACTTCTTATAGATTGTAGATATGACCCTGTGCCCGGCAAAGAGGACGAAATGATCATGGCATCATTACGTATCAGACGAGCCGCGGTGTATTTAGGGAAGTTACCAGGAATGACTATGCATCTAGATAAAATATATCATTTTGTCCAAACAGGGCGAGATTCTGAATGTATTAACAGAGCTATGGAATACCAGAAAGTGGAAATACAGGGGGAACTGTTACGTTTCCTCATAAATTGTGTGATCAGAAATCAAGACCGACCGGGGGTAGACCCGGAAACAATGGAAACTCTTACCAGATGGAGCCAGAATATATCAGAAGGGAGACATGATAGGCAAAAATGTATAATAGCCATGTGCAGAAAGATCCGTAAAGAAATAGAACGCCTACACGAAGAGAGATTAGCGGTAGACCAGTTTGAACAAAACGAGGAGGAGGAAGGATCAGGACTGCCCACAGGACAGTCAGAAACCATAGCCTATGTAGGTAGAGGAAGATCTTGTAATAGTACTAGATGTTTTACTGACCCGATACGTCCGATATGTCCAGATAATAATAGGAATTTCCAAACACCTATAATAAATATAAGGTCCCCCGAGCATTCGTTCCAAGCCGCTGACAAATTACTGCGAGAACGAAGGGGTTATCATTTACTCGATTCTATGGATGAACAAGAATTAGCCAGGTCAGCCGTTCATTGGGTTGACAGTCCCGGAAAATATGGTGATGATACAGTAGCACACACATTTTTGAACCTCACCCCAGATGAACAGCGTTTAGCTGGGATTTATATGATTCAACAACTTCTTATACTATATAAAAGCCAACATTCAGATCCTGGTCCCTTACCTGATATATTGACTGAATTACTCACGAATAGATGGAGAGGTTCAGGTACTAAGCTAATTAAAGAAATACTAGAATCAAGAAAGCAGTACATTCTTTTTGTATGTCCAGAACATGTCTCACTGCCCATCAAGGAAAGACCGATGTATTACATGGACAGACAGAATCCCTTACGAGAAGTACACCCAATAAAGGGCGAGGACAATCAGTTTAAACGTGTATTTGTATATACGCCCATATCGAAAATAGAATTGTTAGAAATGAAGAAAGTGGTACCCAGTCATGACAAAGACCCAGCGGGTTTCCACCGAGAAATTAAAGACATGTTACTCATGGGAGAGTATACCTATCCCGACATTATGACAATATTAAAGGTATTAATGCCTGCTGGCATTTATGAAAAACTCAAGGAAAAAGAGTGGGAGGTGGGAGACCAAAAGATAGACTGGACAGCATTAGAAAATGAAGAAAAGGCCCGAGGTCCAGGTTCGGGGCTTGGGGACAAAACTAAAGCACTACCAGGTTTACTAGTACAGGTACTGCCGCGTTTATTAACTACGAAAAAGGAAGACTGGGGTGCAATCTCAGCCTGTAAACAAAAGCAAGATGAAGACACTAGTGATTTCTATGCCCGATTCGAAAAATGTTTTGGTATAAATAGTGGTATAAAAGCAAGTAGCGAGTCATACCCACATCTGTTTGTGACAAAATTAGTTGAAAATTCCTTGCCCCAAGTGAAGAATAGAGTATTAAAATTCGAGAGTACCTGGCAAGGTAATACCCCATCACAAATGTTACAAATGTTACAGTACCATTACAATAGAATTAGAGAGGAACAAGAACATGAACAAAGACGCATGAAAGACACGAAAATGAAAATGCTAGTCTCTCAGACAGTTCCAGCTGAAGGACATAAAAAGGGTACGACACATTCCGGTGAGTCAGCAGGACCTGTAAAAGGGACATGCAACTATTGTAAACAGCCAGGACATTACATACACGATTGCCCAGTCCTGAAGCGTAATATCGCCACAGGTAAAACACAGGAAAGACCACGGCCACCTAGACAGGATCAGAATGAACAAGGAGCCCCGCAGCATGCACAGTCCATGCCAGCTCCACAACAGTCTATACAGTTTGTGCCAGCTGCACCAGCGCTGCCGGTTGCTGCCACACAAACCACGACACGACAGCTGTACCAGACCGCACAGTATGACTACCCTGATTATCAACGATGTGCATGAACCAGCCTAGAGAGGGAAGTTGACTTACCCCTTATCGAGGTCCCTGTAGACCAAGAAGGACCTTATGTACATAGTGAATTATTAGGCCAAGATAGAAAATTTTTACTTGATACAGGGGCAAGTCGAACAACAATAAAACACAGTGAAGTTCCAGGGGCACCCCTCTCAGGCTCACAGAATATTTCCCTTGGTTTTTCAGGAAAACCTATTGTTAATGAAGTATCACAGCCTCTTCCACTTACGATAGGACCCTTGACCAGAACTACAGATTTATTGCTTACTAAATCATGTCCAGAAAACTTGTTAGGTATAAAGACACTGAAAGCTCTAGGAGCTATAATATGTTGTTCTCCGGAAGGAGTAAGATTGTTTTTACGTGATTTCAAAGGTCACTATGTGTCTCGAGACATGGATCCCCGACTGCAGACTTTACCTACACATTTATGGGCACAAGGCCCTACTGATGTTGGTTGCATGAATATTACACCATATCGAGTTACACTAAGGGCAGGAGTGGTATTACCACGAATGCGACAATACAAGTTACCACCAGATGCTGTAGTGGCTTTACTACAAATCATTGACGAGCTCATTGCCCAAGGAGTGGTTGTGGAAACAGACTCCAATGTATGTAATTCCCCGATAATTCCGATTCTTAAACGAACAGATCCAAAGGCCCCGCCAGTATATCGATTGGTTATTGATCTGCGCGAATTGAACAAATGCATTGTGCCACAATTCCCTGTGGTCCCAGATATCTCGTCATTACTGACAGCTATTGATTCTGAAGCAACATTCTTTACTGTAATTGATCTCAAGAATGCCTTTTTCAGCGTCCCTATAGATCCGGAAAGCCAATACTTGTTCGGATTTAGTTTAAGTGGACGTAGCTTTAAATTCACACGCGCACCTCAAGGATTTACAGAAAGCCCCAGCATCTATAGCCAAGCACTGAAACGAGAACTCGACAGTATCCACATGCCAGTAAACACTGTCCTGCTTCAATATGTCGATGATCTGCTGATCACCGCTAGAAGCGAACCTGAATGTGAGAAAGCATCACTGACAGTTTTACAATTTCTAGCCGAAAAAGGGCACAAGGTGTCCCCTTCTAAGCTGCAATTCTGTGTCCAGCGAGTTGTTTATCTTGGACACTCGCTGTCCAAGGAGGGAAGGCAGCTTACACCCGACCGCATTCAGTTAATAGCTAACATGCCAATACCCAAGACACAAAAGGAGGTGCGGGCTTTTATAGGCCTCACTTCATATTGTAGGCAGTGGATCCCTCAGTATGCATTTCTAGCAAAACCACTCATTCAATTGACAACACAGGAGGCAGCCACATCGACTGTTCTCCCTTGGACTCAGGAACATGCACAAGCTTTTGAAAGCCTAAAGAAAGCCTTATGCCAAGCACCGGTTTTAGCAACACCATGTTACAATAAACAGTTTACACTCTTTGTTACAGAACGCGAAGGTACTGCCTTGTCAGTACTCACACAGGAACAGGCAGGATCCCACAAACCATGTGCTTATTTTTCTAGTACATTAGATCCCGTAGCTCAGGCTTTGCCTGCATGCCTGAAATCAGTGGCAGCAACAGCTTTAGCAATCAGACAAAGCGATGCCATAGTGTTAGGACATCCATTGACAGTTCAAGTACCACATGCAGTAGAGGTTCTTGTGAATCGAACGCAAACACAACATTTGACTATAGCGCGACTTACAGGGTATGAATTAACATTGTTTCAGCCACATATAGAAATCAGACGTTGTAACACATTGAATCCTGCCACACTTTTACCCGTAATCGGAACAGACCCACTAGCTCATGACTGTATTGAAGTTATTACAATCACGACGAAACCCAGACAAGACTTGACAGATGTCCCATTGTCAGACCCAGACCTAACGTTGTATGTAGATGGTTCATGTATGAGAACAAGTACAGGAGAGTTAGTGGCCGCTTACGCAGTCACAACAGACACTGAAATCATTGAAACAAATTGCATAAATACCTTGTCCGCTCAAGCAGCAGAGCTCGTCGCTCTGACACAAGCCTGTATTCAAGCCACAAATAAAAGAGTCAACATATACACTGATTCACGTTATGCATTCGGAGTTGTACATGACTTCGGCGTGCTGTGGCGAGAGAGAGGTTATTTAACTTCTCACGGTGCCCACATTCAGCACGGACCCCTCATTCATGCCTTATTAGATGCAATACATCTACCCACTGCAATATCAATTATGAAATGTAAAGCTCATACGAAAGTTACTGATATCATTTCTCAAGGCAATGATCTAGCTGACAGAACAGCTAAACAGACTGCTCAAACTCAAACATCCGACATGACAAAGACAATAGTCCCGACGCCAACACATTGTATGACGATTAAAGATCCCGCTCTTGATGTAATTGACATACAGACACATGCTACTCCAGACGAAATAAAGAAATGGACTGAATTAGGAGGGATTCAAACGGACCAAGGATGGATGACGAAGGAAAAATCTGTGTGGTTCCTTCCTGATTCAATGGTCCAAGTTATTATCAACACTGTACATAGTCCAGCACATCTAGGAGAAAAAGCTATGCTAGACAGCATTCAACACATTTGGTTCAACAAACATTTACGAGCAGCAGCCAAACAAAAAGTTCGTACCTGTATGATCTGTTGTCAGTTCAACCCAGGAAAAAGCATTCCCGTAGAACAGGGTGGATTTCAGCCTCCTGATCACCCTTTTGAAGTCCTCCAGATGGATTATATCCAGATGGAACGATGTCGAGGATTCAAATATGTTCTCGTAGTTGTCTGTGCTCTTTCCCGTTGGACAGAGGCATACCCGGTTTCAGATTACACTGCCCCGACTACTGCCAAACAGTTAGTTCGAGAATTCTTCCCACGATACGGTTTACCACGTGTTGTCTACTCAGATAACGGCCAGCCGTTCTCATCCGAATTAATGAAACACGTTTCACTTTTGTTAGGTTATCAGTGGAAGTTTCACTGTGTCCGACACCCCGAGGCAGCAGGTCTCGTGGAAAGACATAATCAGACCCTGAAAATTAGATTGTCCAAAATATGCAGAGAGAAAGGTGTCGACTGGGTAGTAGCATTACCAGTTGCACTCTTTTACATGAGAATGGTAGCACACTCTCGAACAGGGCTATCCCCGTATGAGGTGATCTTTGGCAGACCACCAAATATGTGGGGGACGCCTATACCACGTAAAATAACTGATATTGACTGTAATATGCTGACAGATTATTTGGCTTCCTTGATGTCTGCACTACAATCTTGTCGTTCACAGGTAGCTGCAGCTTTTCCTGACAACACTGAGGTGAAACCCCATGACGTAGTTCCGGGGGACCTGGTCTTGGTGAGGAACTTTGATCGAAAGACTCAGCTGGATCCTAGGTGGAGGTCGCCTCAACTGGTCTTGCTCACCACAAGGACAGCCGTGAAGATCGAAGGCAGGAAAGGCTGGGTACATTCAAGTCATATCAAGAAATTTCATGGACTACCATCGGATGTAAATACCACACCTCGTGTGTCTTCACCCATTGACTCAAAACTTCCTTTGGTTGAAATGAGCAATCACGAACAATATAAACTAAAACTCAGGTCTAACCAGTCAGGCAATTTGATTGTTTAAGTCCTCTCCAAGGTGAAGCGGTTGAATTTGTCTCTGACATGTATCCCTTAGACCTGAATAGAGAAAAAACCCGAAAAATGTTGAAACGACATGCATACTGTAAATCACTGCGTAGTCATTGCACAGTGACGTTATTAATTTTGTTTTTCTTAAGTCTTTTAATAATTACTGCAAGTATATTGTTGCACATATATTATCCTATTTCTAGACATGTTTATAATGTTACTGCTGAACATTCTTTTAGTGAATTACCTCCGCATGAGTTGTCTTATAGATTTGCGCTGCGCAATAATACGTTTATTAGTATGTTACATCATTCCCATCAGGTTAGCAATGCTACAAATTGTTGGATATGTGGCCGACTCCCTCCCTATCAGAATTATAAAGGAATTCTACCTCTTTTTCCATACCCATTGACACACAACGGCTCCTGTGGAGCATGGTTTAGTCTAATTAATTCCCTAGATTCAAATTCTGCAGTTTATCAAGACAACTGGGTATGGGGAAATTTCAACTTAGTTTTACTTAAAGTCTGCTACCCTAACAAGGAGGGACTTCCCAAGAGAACAGGAACTGATCTAGAAAATGAAGTTTATGGATTAGGTAATTTTACGCCTAATCTTATGATCCTAAATATCGAATCCGAAGCTACTCCAATTTTGCCCGCCATGTCAGTATTTCCAGTAAAAGGTGAATTATGTGTAAGAAAGAATGGTTCCATACATATGGGCCATAGTAGATGCACCACTGTAATAGAATTCAGTGATCAAGGCAAGTCGACATTTAGAGCTTCCCGCCATTCCTATTTTATATGTGGTCAGACGGCATATGTACGTTTGCCTCTAGATTGGGATGGTACCTGCTACATTGGATTCCTTTTGCCACCTGTTTTCCTAGCTCCTCCCGATTATCACAGAAATACTCATTTAGTACACAATAGAGAAAGGAGAGATCTCCCAATAGTCGATTACACTGAAACAGCATGGGAAAAATACACAGATTTCAATAAAGGTCTCTTTCCCTATATAGGTACCGTTACTAATAGTAAGTTGATACGTAGATTAACTAGAACCCTTGAAGCAGTAGTGAACGAAACTATTTCCGCCTTAGGCAATTTAACAGAAGAACAGTCTGCTATGCGGATTGTTGTGCTTCAAAATCGTCTTGTCCTTGACGTCATCCTGGCCGATAGGGGCGGAGCTTGTAGGGTCATCGGATCAAGTTGTTGCATTTTCATACCAGAAAATTTGCCATCTGTATATAAAGCCATAACTCGCCTTCATAAGATTGTAAGCCAGATACACCAGAATCCAGGCACCTGGACTTGGTCCGGTTGGTTTTGGAGTGTATTATCTACCTTTGGATGGAAAGTCCTATCCTTCCTAGGTATTGGCTTTCTCATACTATTCAGTTGCTGTCTATGCCTACAATGTGGACCAGCGATTTGTGGTCTGTGTGCCACATCGTGTATTCCATCACCAAGATTTCATTCGTCCCAGAAGAAAAAAGAAGAACAAATGATGCTATATGAACAGATCAATGGATTGATGAAGATTGATATCTCTTGACGGGCAAGTAGGGGACAAGGAGGGAATGTGGAAATATGGATTTTTCTGATCAGTTATGTCCCCTATCTTGGACCCCAACGGTTTCATGTATGAATCACAAGTACATGTATGTTCCCTCCAGTTCCAGTTATAAAGACGCAAACTCATGTGCGTCCACCGTCAACATGTCCTCTTTCAGATCCGCCATGAATAGGCTGGATATTCCATTCCTAAGTATGAAAGGCCACCGGCTTTATATGGTTCACTTATGCCATTTTTACAGTCCAGGCAAATAGGCCCTGATTCTGTCATCAAGCTTTTCTTGCTTTCTGCCTCTGAAGCTCCAGTCTGAGCCTGCATCTGTGACCATGAACTTTGTCTCATTCCCTGCGCGGCTCACGATGCCTGACATCAGCTTGTAGCCTGCCAAAAACTGTATTTCACCTTCGAAATTATCTGCTCCGCTCCCTGCCCAATGCCTTCCTGTCTAGTAGTTTAAGTAAACATTCTTCCAGCTACCAAGCAAAGGCCCGGCTTCTCTGTCTTTATGCAAGTAATTCATAGCCTTATTATTATGGAAGACTTCTGCCCTCGCATCTAGTGTAGACACTTAGACGCTTGTACACGCACTAACAGTCAGTATAGTCAGTATAGAATAAGATTCTACTCCAAGAAGGCCTCTCTTTTGGATAACATAGTTCTTTAAACATAGGATGTTAGATATGATTTGGGATTAGGTTGACTTGACCCTCCAGACATCTGTCGCCACATGTAGAGCTAAATGTCAAGTCCCCTTCACCCCCTAGTTGCACGTCAATCACACGTCATGCTGCTGTGCGCGCATTTCTGCCAAGTATTTCTGCTAACGTTGCGAAATTCTTTCATGGAAACACCCTATTATGACATCACACTTAATGACGTTCTTTAGTCACACCCAGTTACACCTACTTTTGCTACGTATGTATGTTTTATCTACACTATCAATTGTTACGCCTCCTGCATTTGCTTCACTGTAATGCCTATTGTATAAAAGTGATTAATTATCAATAATGTATGTACTTCACTTCCTGAACCTTCGTGGTGATGGAACTTGGAGCAACCGATTCGAATCGTCCATTGGAATAAAGCCCATTCCGAACCTCTAATACCACGGATTCTGCCTCTTATTTATTGAGCTATTTTTATTATGTTCTGTATCAAATTAAGTCCCGGTAATTAAATTATTTACCACAATCCAACCACATCCCCAGATTCTTTACCTGATCCTTGTGAGATGGGGTCGGATCCAAGGTTTGGGGCCACCAGGCAGAGGACCAGATCGAGGGGGCCCTACCCACCACTAAACCCTCAGTTTTGTTGCCATGCAATTTAAGGCCATCCAGGACGCCAATTCCTGAAGACACATTGAGAAATTCAGTGCTGCCACCTCTGAATCTTGAGTTAGAGTCACCATATGACACCATACTGACTCCAAACTTCCCCACAATGTCAGCCAAAGGGGCAATGTAGAGATTGAAAAGAGTTGGGCTCAGCATAGAGCCCTGAGGCACCCCTTGGTCCAACTTGACACTTTTAGAAAGGCAAGGTTTCAGTGCCACCTGAAAACTGCGATCACATAGAAAGGAACAGAAGCACTCCAGCGCCCTGCCCCCTACGCCACCTTCTCTCAGACGTTGTAACAGTGTGTGATGGGCAACAGTGTCAAAAGCGGCACTGAGATCTAGAAGGACTAGAGCAGCTGTCTGTCCTGCATCAACCTGCCTACGGATCGCTTCTGTAGATAAAAGCAGAGCCGATTCGGTAGAATAGGTGGCACGGATTCCAGATTGGGTAGGATGGAGAAGGTCATGATAATTAATGTGAGCAGTCAGCTGGATGTTAACCACCTTCTCTGCTACTTTCGCGAAGTAGGGCAAGAGAGAGATGGGACGGAGATTATCCAATTGACTTATACAGATGTTAGGTTTCTTTTTTAGAGGAATGACAGTGGCCGCTTTCCAGCTTTTAGGGACAACTCCTGATGAGAAAGAGAGCTCAAGAAGATGTCTAATGTAGGGCTCTATAACATCTAAACTTTCACTAAGAGTCTTGGGGGAGGCCGGATCACTAGGTGAGCCGGACTTTATACCATGAGATATTTTGTTAAGTATATCCCTACTGGGAACTACAAGGTCACAGAGGCAATCCGCCTCTGCAACCCGGCGTGCCCCTTTACTGTTTATACCACCCTGTTGAGCAGAATCTGGGAAAGTGGCGTAAATCTTTCCCACCTTCTCTGCAAAGAAATCCGCTATCCTATCACAGAAGTCAGCAGAACTGACATCAGGAGCTGTTACTCTTGCCAATGATGTAATCTCTTTAAAAATAGTGGATAGTTCTTTCGAGGAGTTCTCGGCTGTCTCAATCCTCGTACTATAATAGGTGGCCCGCGCTTTTCTAATCATGGCATGATATTTTTGTAAGCTACATTTATATTCAGTTTTAGCAGATCCATCATAGTTTTTTCTCCAGGCTCTCTCGAGGCCCTTACAAGCTGTTTTAGCAGTTCTAAGTTCATTGCTAAACCAGTGGGTGGTTTTACGCAGCCTACCAGGTGCTTTCAGTGACCAAGGAGCCGTACTATCCAGTGCCGCCCAGATGCATTCATCAAGTGCCTCACATGCAGATTCGATATCAGTACCCCCAATTGTTCGGCAGTTACTCCAGCAATCAGATAAATTGGGACAAGTCCCTCAAATTGGTGTTGATCGGGGGAACACTGCCTTTGCCGCTCAGTGGACAAGCCCTACTGATTAAGGACAAGTTTAAATACCTGGGCATACCGATCTCCAAGTCAGATTAAGATTTTCTGGATGACACCTTATACCCTTATACATGGGTTGCGCAGGTATGTGATACATTGGAGAACACTGTCACTGTCATTACTAGGAAGAGCTGCTCTGTTTAAATTGTTCAGCAAAAGACACACAATTGATAGACAGAATGCAGAACAAATCAAAACATTCACCCCCAGTCAAAAGATCTGGGTTGAATCCATCATTCTTTTGCTCACCATGCCACCCCAGTTTAGACCTGGCCATATGCAAATCAGTCTTGACCCTGTGCCTCATGGGAACAGTCCAGCCCAAACTGCCAAGCCAGGTCCTCCCGGTACCGGAAACAAGCATCCTAGGACCGGTTTCGGGGTTTCACCCCTCTTCAGCCAGGATAGCTTGATTCCAGTGGCACAGTGAGCTCAGGACTCACGTCTGAGCATACATGGCGCACTTAGGGCGAGAAAGCAAAAGACACACAATTGATGGATGGAATGCAGAACAAATCAAAACATTCACCCCCTTTCAAAGGATCTGGGTTAAATCCATCATCCTTTTGCTCACCATGCCCCCCCCAGTTTAGACCTGGCCATATGCAAATCAGCCTTGACCCTGTGCCTCATGGGAACAGTCCAGCCTGAACTGCCAAGCCAGGTCCTCCCTGGACCGGAAACAAGCATCCTAGGACCGGGTTTGGGGTTTCACCCCTCTTCAGCCAGGATAGCTTGATTCCACTGGCACAGTGAGCTCGGGACTCATGTCTGAGCATACCTGGTGCACTTCGGGCGAGAAAGCAAAAGACACACAATTGATGGACGGAATGCAGAACAAATCAAAACATTCACCCCCAGTCAAACTGGAATGGCGAGCAAAAAAACGATGGATTTAGGCCCAGATTTCTGTACTGGTGTGAATGTATGACATTGTTCTGCATTCTGTCCATCAACTGTTGTTTTTGCATTTGTCACCCTGAGTGGGACGGGTATGCTCAGACGCGAGTCCCGTGCTCTCCATGCCACTCGAATCAAGCTATCCTGGCTGAAGAGGTGTGAAACTCCGAAACCGGTCCTAGGATGCTTGGTTCCAGTCCATGGAGGACCTGGCTTGGCAGTTCGGGCTGGACTGTTCCCATGAGGCACAGGGTCAAGATTGATTTGCATATGGCTGGGTTCAAACTGGAATGGCATGGTGAGCAAAAAATAAAACAATGGATTTAGGCCCAGATCTCTGTACTGGAGTGAATGTATGACATTGTTCTGCATTCTGTCCATCAACTGTTGTTTTTGCTGTTTAAATTGATGGCACTGCCACATCTCCTATATGTCCTCCAGAACACTCCTTGTAAGATACCACCAGACTTTTTTTGGAAGATCCACGATGAAATAAGATCGTTTTTATGGGGTGGGGGAAGTTCCAGGATAGCCCTAGTTACAGAGGGGAGTGTTTGAGGGAGGACTTGCAATTCTCGATATCAGGACATATTACTGGGCAACGCAGCTGATCACAATTAATGCGTGGGCATTTGCGGGTCGAGAGGAACCTGCCTACAGAGTCGATCACCACTCACTGGGACGGGGGGACCCTGGGGCATTATCCCGTAGAAAAATGGAAAAACATCTTCCTTCACATACACATACAGTAGTACGCAGATGGAAGGAAGTGACAAAATTCCTGGGCTGAAAAGGAAAACGAACCGAAAGGACTCCTTTGTGGGACAGTGACCTCCTACGGGAGGTTGGCGGACTGAAGGGTTTCCATCAATGGTGGCTTCTGGGGATTGACTACTTAGGAGACGTCTAGAGAGGACAAACGATTGTTGAGTTTGCAGAATTACAGAATACCAGATGCCCGACTCTGAACAGTTCCGATATTTGCAAATAAAACTTGCATAGCAAGCCCACATCCCAGAGTGCGAGCAACTACCAGAACATACACCACTTGAAGATAGGGTATTATTAGATCCAATGCCGGATAAGGCCACTGCCCTAATATACAAAAAGATAATGATAGTCGATATAATATGTATGGTAAGTCAGTGTGAACCTCAAGAAAACACAGTCAGCCTCAAATGAGAAATCGACATATGTAGCGGGATCTCGCACACAAGAATTGAGGGTTTCCAAATATCCAGGATTAATTTGAAATAAACAAAGGTCCAAGGACCCGCTTTAACTTCGAAGGACTTATTGATTAAGGGTCCATAATATGCGGCCTGTAGAGCATGAAAGTCTCGCGTAATGGCATGATAACCGGCAGGGCTTGGGTTCGAGATCTCGGTACATATGTCGATTTCTCATTTGAGACTGACTATGTTTTCTTAAGGTTCGCACTGACTTACCATACATACTACTCAGTTGGACATTCAAGAGCCCTGACGATGTTCCCTCTGGCAATTGGGAACGAAACGCGTTGGCTGTGTGCCAGTGTTAAGATTAACTAAATAAAGAAGTATTTTTGGAACAAAATAGGCCGGATTGATTGACGACGCAACGAGTGCACCTTCCATTTTTCTTGAACATTTGGCAATTATTTGCATCTCCAGATGGTGGGTGCAGGAAGTGATTGCACCATCTACTAATAGATTGTACATAGAAATTTGATGTGCTTGACCCTGGTCAGCCGTTCTTTTGCTGTTACCCTCACTGGAACTTGCCTGATGATTCTCTATATCTGAAGTCCATTGCTGAGTATTTGTTCAATAAAAATAATTTTTACAAAAACGAGTCCCATAATGGAGCGTTACCATTTTGGAAAACAGGGTCAAAAAAGAAGGAGAAACTGTTGAAAACTTTGTATAAGAAATGAGAAAATTAGCTGCGAGCTGCAAGTTTGGGGCAACATGTGAGGACCAGATGAGAGATCAGTTCCTATTAATGTGCAAAATTGAGAGACTATGTGAGGAGCTGTGGTTATAAAGATGATCCGCCATTGGATGAAGTTTTAATTGTGACAAAACAAGTTGAGCATATAGTGTGTAAAAGAAATTAAACAAGATACAGATGAAAAAGCATAAGTAAATGTGGTATCAGAACATATAAGTGATGTATTGGTGATCAAAGGGACACAAGAAAGAAGAAACATGGTGGCACTCAGGGGCAGTTGCTATAGATGTGGGAAAGCTGCACATATGGCAATCAGCGAAGAATGCCCTGAATTGAAATCCATATGTAATAAATGTGGGAGAAAGTGTCATATAAGATTTGCTGTAGAAGTAACATCACTCCCAGAAAATCTCCTAAAAGTGCCTAAAAATTGTGTGTCACAGGTTTGGAGGAAATTATATTGCAGTTGACAGATGTTTGGTCTAACAACCCGAAAGATTACATACATATAGAATTTCTGTTCCAGATTGACAATAATTTCTAAACAAATGTTTGAAAAAATGTTTGAAGGAAAAATAAACTTTTTAAGATCGATGTCATTCCAGGAGGATATGGTAGTCAGCGCATACAGATGAAGGGGTATTTCTGGGGAAGCATTACATACAATGACAGATACAATGTTAGCAAGGTTTATGTCTCACACAAGGGGGACAACATTTTAGGGTCGCCCAGATGCACAAGGATGGTCGGATGATGCCTTCCAGCATCCCCGCCCAGGCTGGGCAGTACCTCGCAGGGATGTAAGGCAGCCGTGTCGGCCTCGAATTGGGGCTCAGCAACCAATTTTAGCATTCATCATCCTAAAGGGGACCTGATTTTGCTACCGGCCACCCTCCCATCCAGTTGCTTGATCACCTGATTCCCTTCCCCTCAGCATGACCTGCCTTTTGCCCGGTACCACCTTGTTTTGCTAGAGGCACTCTTGTGGTTTGACACCCAGTGATGACCTTTGACTACCATTATTTTAACTGACTTTAGTGTGTTATTTTATCCTAGCCTGGATGTACGACGGCCCTGCATATGTCTTGCTTCTCTTCTTTTTAGTAATCTTGCTGTCTTTCAGTGGGAGTAGAACAGCCTTGCCAAGAGCAGAACGTGTGGGATGTGCATTTGAAAGTGTGAAATTGAGAGAGAGGTGTGGAATGTACTTTTTGGTCTTGAAGTGCAGTGTTGTGGGCAGTGATGCACACATGTGCACGGTATTGTACATTGAGAGCCGAAGTGTGTGAATCTATAAGCAGTTGTGCTCAATTGTGCATTGTGTTGTACATTAGTGAGAATTATGAAGTTCTTACTATTGGCTTTGACATGGCCTCATGTCATCCTTTTTTCATGACTTTGCCTTGCTTCAGCTTTTCTGTGTGCACAGCAGCGCTTGTAAGTTGTTTCTTTCTGTTTTTGTGAGGGATTGTTTCTGTATTCTGAAAGGCTTTGTGAGCTTTGTCAAGATAGAGACTGGAACATGCGAGATTTGGAGAAAGGGACGTGAGAACTCCTTCCTGCCGTGGGAATGCTTGCTTGGAACCTGGCCAGTTCTGCTAAGATTCCTCTGGCCCAGGGGGAGGTCTTTCTTGAACCTTCTAGTGTGTTTAAAGCTGAAGGTTGCAGACTCAGAGACCGGGAGTTTTGGAATCCGAGCGAGGACGGGCGCGTCTATCTCGGAGCATGGACCCTGGTTGCTGAGGCTCTCAAACCACAGCTGTTTACGTCCCCAGTCTGAGATGCAGTGTTTGCACCAGGTGATGTATTGAGTTTTGGTTATTGTCATTGTGATGTTTGGCCAGTGGCTTTGATCATTTGAGGTGTTTTCTTTGGGATGTGGGAGTGAGTTGAGGTGCACATCCAGAGTAATCATCTGATGTGTATATATAAATATCTTTCTGCTCTCTTGCAGGACGTCCAGTATATTTGCTTGAGTCTTATCTAATATTATTTGCTGTTTGTTTATTAATCAGTATTATTCATGCATTTAGGTTATTATTGCTTGCATATAAATATATATATATCTACATATATTTTAATGTTCTGCATTTGGCATATGAGAAAGCCTTTCTGTTAGAGAGCATTATGTAAAATAAAACCCCAAGCCTTATTCTAAGAAAGAGAGTGCTGGGTTTTGTTTTATCGCCTACTCTTTTGGTAGTGCTGTTAAACGTGTGTTGTTTAAAGGAGCAGTAGTGAAAAAATTACAATCATTACATCTTGGCGTCACTTGCAGGATTCGAAAAGAAAATTAAAAGGGGAAAATGCTTTCTAAAATGCCTATGTTTTCAGTTGCAGAGTCCCAGATGCCAATTGAGTTATTTGAAGAGGGAAAACAACTTGGTATTTCAGACAGAAACAGTGGTGTCATTTTTAATGCATTGTTTAGCATGTATCTAAAATTTGAACATTTAGAAAAAAAATGTAGTGAACTGAGACGAGAGTTGGCTGACGCTCAGTTTGAAAACAAGTCTTTGAAAAAAGAGTTAAACATGTACCAAGCTCTGAAGCCGTTTGTTTTGACCAGCTATTCTGATAGCCAGGATGAGTCATATGTGGACAATGTGAACTTAGAGTTGCCAGTTGATCTACAGGCTTCACAAGAGGTCTTAATTAATTCTTTTGAGGACGTTCTGCAGCCAGAAATGAGAAAATGTGAATGTGCAGGAAAATAAACAGACCAGTCTCTTAGAATTAGCGATCGCTGGTTGCAGATACAAATCAGACATGTCAGTGAATGATGAATCTTGCTCTACATGGAAAGACCGTCTTGAAAAAATAAATGCAGCAATGTGCTTTTGAATCTGCACAACAGACTGTGCAGAATGTTTTTAAAATGTGGTCAATTCAGAAAGGAGTCAGTGAATTTAATGTGCCAGTTCAGGAGCAGTGTGCTATTTTTAGTACTAGTGGAATACACAGGGAAAGAAAAGTATGCTTTTAAAGTTGTGGACTGTAACATTTCTTAATGTTAGACAAATACAGATGCTTTTGTGCTTTTGTGCATTGAAAGACACTAAGCAGAAGACAATAAGACATAATGTGATTTGCCAATGGGAGGAAGCAGCTGTTATTAAATGGTATGTACAGACAGAGACTGCAGTTTTGCATGAACAGTTTGTGCAGGTCCCAATAGAAAGTCCAGGGGTGGAGTTTGAGACACAGGATTCCCCAGTGAAGTGGCAGATTGTACTGCAAAGCGCAGCTACTGTGCATGACAGAACATTTAATTCCCTTACAGATGAAAAGACTAAAATCTTGGAGACAGAGGTGGTGACACATGATTCAGATTTGGTGTACATGACTAAATTAGAGCACCTAGGAGAGAAAGACAATACAACCAGGTGGGCAGAGAATGAAGGGATGTATGTCCCCCTAGATTTACTTAGAACTATGATTTCTATGTGTCAGGATAAACAGCGCAGACCAATCTCACAGAAGGTGAGGGGCGAGTTGAAGAAATAAAAATTACCAAAGCAGACAGGACAGATGGATTGTCTTGGGCTTCTGCCGATTGATAAAGGGAGCACGTATTCAGCAGTGAGTGGAAAAATAGTCAGGAAGGAGACTGCCCCAGCCCTTCTTACTGTGCAGGGAAAAAGAGAGTTTCATCCTAATACCAAGAATTCAGAGGCTATAGCGTGGGTAGAATTCTCAGATAATACCCCAGAGCCAGCAGAGAACCGTGCATACAGGAATGATAATATTGTGGCTTCAAACTCAAAACAGAGAAAGGAAAACGTGCGCTTGTTGAAAAATGTTTTTTGCAAGAAGAGTGATGCTTGTTTCTTTTCCAGGTCATCATACTGCAACATGTTGGTGTGCCTGATGTTTCTGTCCGTTTCTGTCTACCTTGTGTGGGTGTGGGAACCCTCCCCTTCCCAACCCTGGAGCGATATCCTGTGGCTGAACAGACGAGACAGACCTACCCAGCCAAGACCGATGAACTGATATCATAAACATGAAGTCAAAACGCAGTTATATTTTTAAATTCAAGAAGGTTGTGTGTCTTTCACATAGAAGGACTGTTTGTTCAAGAAGAAAAAGAACAACAAAGATGTGAGATTTAAATATGTTTTTTGAGTTAAAGATAAAAAGATGATGATGTTGCCTTTATTTTTTAGCACAAAAATCTATAAGTTTGGCTGCTTCAACAGTAGAAGTTCCAGTATTAGCCATTTGAGACATTAGGAGCATTACTGAGTTCATATACTTGATTCTATTTGCATCATTTAGTTTGTGTATCCGTCAAACATTTATTTTTGCGACCATCCAGATATACATGAGCTATTTTTACATGCTTTGAAATGATTATCACATGCTTTTATGATTTCGCTGTTTTAATGTGTGTTTCAATCATAGTTGTGCTTTCAGTTAAGAAATGCAGTTTTTCAATCATAGTTGTACTTTCAGTTAAAAAATGCAGTTTTTCAATCATAGTTGTGCCTTCAGTACAGAAGTTCGGTTTTGATGTATGTAGGTGATGATAGTCAAAGGTCATGTGGTGGAATGTAGTGCTAGAGGCACTCTTGTGGTTTGACACCCAGTGATGACCTTTGACTACCACGACTTTAGTGTGTTATTTTATCCTAGCCTGGATGTACGACGGTCCTGCATATGCCTTGCTTCTCTTCTTTCTTGTAATCTTGCTGTCTTTCAGTGGGAGCTGTCACGTAGAACGTGTGGGATATGCATTTGAAAGTGTGAAAGGGAGAGAGAGGTGTGGAATGTACTTTTTGGTCTTGAAGTGCAGTGTTGTGGGCAGTGATGCACACATGTGCTGTGTGTTGTACATTGAGAGATGAAGTGTGTGAATCTATAAACAGTTGTGCACAATTGTGCATTGTGTTGTACATTGATGAGAATTATGAAGTTCTTACTATTGGCTTTGACATGGCCTCATGTCATCCTTTTTTCATGACTTTGCCTTGCTTCAGCTTTTCTGTGTGCACAGCAGCGCTTGTAAGTTGTTTGGGTTATTCACGTTCAAGGTCTTTCTGTTTTTGTGAGGGATTGTTTCTGTATGGCCCAGGGGGAGGTCTTTCTTGAACCTTGTAGTGTGTTTAAAGCTGAGGGTTGCAGACTCAGAGACCGGGAGTTTTGGAAATCCGAGCGAGGACAGACGTGTCTATCTCGGAGCGTGGACCCTAGTTGCTGAGGCTCTCAAACCACGGCTGTTTAATTCCCCAGTCTGAGATGCAGTGTTTGCACCAGGTGATGTATTGAGTTTTGGTTATTGCCATTGTGATGTTTGGCCAGTGCCTTTGATCATTTGAGATGTTTTCTTTGTGATGTGGGAGTGAGTTTGTCAGGTTCTCGGCATTTGCCGTTTCCCGACATCCCGCAAAGCACGCACAACACTGCCGGGATTCTCACTTCCGGGTGGAAGCTGAGCCCCGGTCTAGTTCTTTCCTGCCACAGGCGGGTCACGAAAGCACTTCCGGGGGAAACGCCTTATCTCCGCGTTTCCGGCCGGCTCTGTGCTTTGAATTCTTCCGAGGCTTCAGCGACGGAGGAGTGTTCCTGGTTGCTGCCGACACGAAGGTATCTGTGGTGTTGGTGTTTCTCGCGCAGGAGCGCTCTCGTACTTGACTCTTGTATCATCGCTGGAGTGCTACAGCTGTTGCATTTGATCTTTGGGGAAGCAGCGCAGCAGCGCTTTAACTGTGGTTCTTTGGGTGAGCAGCGCAGGAGCGCCTTACTCGCATTTTGTTTGGGTGAGCAGCGCAGGAGCGCCTGACTCACATTTCATTAGGGTGAGCAGCGCAGGAGCGCTTGTACTCGCATTTTGTTTGGGTGAGCAGCGCAGGAGCGCCTTACTCGCATTTCATTAGGGGAAGTGGCGCAGGAGCGCATTACCTTGTTTATTTTGGGGAGCCGCGCAGGAGCGCATTACTTGTTTATTTTGGGGAGCCGCGCAGGAGCGCATTACTTGTTTATTTTGGGGAGCCGCGCAGGAGCGCATTACTTGTTTATTTTGGGGAGCCGCGCAGGAGCGCTATCCTTTGGTTGCAGTTAGGGCTTCTGCTGAATCACTGTGTTACCTCTTGCCCTTTTGTTCACAAGACATTGAGCAGGAGAGTCTCTCCTAGGTTCTTGGATATATTTGGGACTACATGGATGGCTGAAGACCACGTTATACAGAAGCACTGGTGAGTCCCGGCAGAAGAACGGTTGTGTGTGTTTTAGGGATATTCTGGACTAGCCTGGAGGTAGCTTACCAATCCGGTTATTATTTTGTTTTCCAGCTGCCCCGGGATATACTGCAAGCTCCATTCCACTCACCACCGCTCTACGTCCTTATTTGGCTCCCATCCTTGCGTCCATCTCATCTCTGTTGGGTTCTCTGTCCAAGGGGGGTCAGGTTGGTAGAGGGGCGGGCGCTCTTGTCGTCTCTGCGGAATTGCTTCACAAGCAAAGGTAAGTCTTGTGGGGCACCCGACAGAGTTGAGGTGCACATCCAGAGCAATCAGCTGATGTATATACATTTATGTATGTATGTATGTATGTATATATATATATATATATATATATAATATATATGTATATATATATACATATCTTTCTGATCTCTTGCAGAACGTCCAGTATATTTGCTTGAGTCTTATCTCATATTATTTGCTGCTTGTTTATTAATCAGTACTATTCATGCATTTAGGTCATTATTGCTTGCATATAAATATATATATCTCTACATATATTTGAATGTACTGCATTTAGCATCTGGCAAAGCCTTTCTGTTAGAGAGCATTGTGTAAAATAAAACCCCAAGCTATATTCTACGAAAGAGAGTGCTGGGTTTTGTTTTATCGCCTCATCTTTTGGGAGTGCTGTTAAACGTGTGTTGTTTCAAGGTGCAGTAGTGCATTTGCCTCCTTTTGGGAGTGCAGGGTCCAGGTGTGTCCCGTTGTGAAAAAATGACAATCATTACACACCTGCACACTCCTGTCAAACCTGAGGGCCCCACTATCCAGCAACGAAACAGACGCAGAGACTTTCAGCTTACCATACACGTTGGGGGGTACAGCAGCTGCTGCTCTCCTCCTTTTCTCTCTCACTGTGCCATAAAGAGACCGGAGCTGTGTACGCTCCTGACTTCTCCTGGGTTGCAGTAACAGTTAACTTCTGATCTTCAACTCCCCTGTTATCCTGCACCGGCTATTGACCTGCCCTTCCTGATGGGGGGGGGGGCTCTGGATAGCACTTTGGAATCTTATACAGAGGCACAGCATTGGACTACTGCTTGCTCCACATGCAAGGCTCATCTTAGCTTCTGCTATGATATGTGCACCTGGTTTCCTGCCTCTCCTGGAGTGAAACCAGCATAGAATTTTCTTTGCAGTCTTAGGAGTCCAGCTGGACATAGATTACTGATTTGGGGGTAGAACCCAGTAACCACTCGCACATCCTTGATCTAGACAAACACCTCATGGGGCCCAGGGGTCGGCACAGTGCCTCCTTGTCACACCCTGCTCCACTCCGTGGGGTTCACAATTCTCTTGGGTCATTGCCGCGGATATCTTGACCAGCGGTGCATTGCGGACTGGACACCCTCGCTCATACTCAGCCGTATAGAGGATCTCCACCATGTCGGTGGTCAGTTCAAAAAAGGATCGCTCCCTCAGAGACATGGTCACAAAGCCTACTGGGACTACGGCGATAACAAACCACCCATACTGGAAGAAGATAACCCTTATGAGCCAGGGGACTAGGAGGGGCCAGGGCCAAGGTCCTTTTCAGAAGCACTCTTCACATCTCTCTGTGATGACTTGCAGGCGGTGAAGAGGGACCTCTCCGCAGATCTGCGAGAGGCCCAACTTGATTTAGAGGAAATTGGTGACAGGCTGCCCGCTATGGAGGACCGCAAAAGTGGACAAGAGGAAGAAGATGAATGGCTACAACAAGAAGTTCAGTGCCTGAGGGAACAACACGTCAATCCACAAGTTCACACCAAGGATTTAAAAAACTGCCCACAGCAGAATAATGTGTGTATCAGAGGAGTTCCAGCTCACACAGAGGGATCTGACCTCAGAGAATATGCGGGGGACCTGTTTCAACACATCCTGGGAATCTCGGATAACAAAGACCTAAAACCGCTTGGGTCCATCGAAACAAGACAATGCCCCGCTGATATTCTGACCTGTGTCCATGACTTCGAGGTGAAATAGAGCATTTCTCACATTCAATTCTGGGGCCATACACCTGTGTTATATCAATGAGTTGTCATCGATAACCCGTCAGCAGCGTCAAGACTTCGGCCCCGTCACAGCTCACCTACGCAAAGCTGAAATATCATATTCCTGGGGCCATCCTTTTTGGATCATACTTCTCCTTCAATGGTAAATTGCTCCAACTGAGATCACTTAAATGGGCCTGCAATATACTTCGCATTATGGATCCCTGATACAAATAACCACCACAGCAGTTCTCCAGACAGCAAGAAGCGTAAACATTTTTATGGCAACGCACCAAGGGCCCTTCTGTTGCTGTTAAACCTGACCCCGTAACTATGGCCAGAGAGAGACAATCAGTGCTACAAGCACAGTCTGGGGAAGCCGAGAAGCCTGGGGGGTACTGACGTTGAGGGAATTTCTTCACTAAAACTTTGTTCTCCCAGCTAAGAGGGTACCATGGTGGTGGGGATGGAGGACGGGACACCTCACACAGTTAGGACAGCCATGAGATCCCTCTCCTGCGAGACCGATGTACTCTTTGCCTTTGGCTTGTTCACCTATGTTGACTATCATTGCTGATGGACCTTTTTAACTTGTTGTTTTATGTATGATGTTACCTTTTTTTCACTGTTCCCGGGGTTGTCATTCCTTTATCCTACATGGTGGCAGTAATACACACTTGGGTTGGGTTTGTTGTCAGTTCTTTCGCTGGGCCTCCCATTCCATGTCCCCACTTCCTCTTCTCTGTGACTTGCTTGACCCTAGCATCCCTCTGACTGATAGCCCTGGAAATTAAAATCACAAGCCTTAACTTTAGAGGCCTTAACAGCCCAACTAAACGGAAAGCGATTCTCTCCTTCCTAAAGGCGTTCTGCCAGAGATATATGCCTACACCAGGAAACACATTTATTATCTAAGGATGTACATCGCATGCAATTTTGCTGGTTCCAACAGCTGTGGTCCACCAAATCCTCAAAAAGAGGAGGGGTAGCTATTTTGTTTACTCTCAGTTTAGGGTTGACATAATCTCCAAAGTGACTCAGACAAAGGGATGATATATCGTATATATCAACATCGTCTTGGTACCTTTCAATTCACCCTAGCAAACCGCTCCAAATGACCAACAGGAAGCTTTTTTTTATGCAAGCCCTCTCCCCCGTACTTCAAACTCCAGATGCGGCTATATTGATTGGGGGTATTTAAATTTGGTCATGGGCAACGACCTGGATCGCTGTGGCCAATGCTTGGACCAAACAGGGGCCTTTTCACCCAGGGGTCTCCATTGGTTGGCAGACTGTGAACTGGCTGACGTTTGGTACGTAAACCATCCTGACATCAGGGACTACATTTACTACTCAGTAGCACACAAAACCTACGCCCGGATGGATTAGTTTTTAGCAACTTCTGCCCTTCAGACACTACTTGGTGACTCCTCCATTGCTCTTTGATCACTTTCGAATGACGCACCCCTAACTCTCACCATATGCATTGGCACTATGCAGACAAACACTCCGCATGGGCGCCATGGGAACTCGCTACTTAAGTCCCCCTAGACGGTCATAGCTACATGAAAAACGATAGTAGACTACTTACAGACCAATGGCATTAATCAGGTTGCAATAACCTCCTTTTGGGAAGCTCTGAAATTGGTGGTAAGAGAGGAATTCATTGACATATCTGCCTCAGAAAATCATCTCCAGGAGGAGAAGCAGATGACTCTCGAAATTAAAGCCCTTGAACTTAAGGCAATTCATAAATGCACTGGGGCCCTACGGGGCTGGAGAGTGCTATAGCGAACGTGCTTGCTCCTCAAATGCTTAGACTTAGATAGAGCAGAATATGCCCTTATCTGCCTGAAACATAAGTTCTATCTGGGTAGCAATCACTGTGGAAGAATGTTGGCTCATCACCTATGGACCAAGATCCAATCTTGGTCCATACGGGTAATCCGCCCCACCCTGATTACAGAGGTACGTTCAGATCCACAGATCGCCAACACTTTCACAAATCTCTATATACAGAGCCAGCAGGAACTTCCGTTGATCCCTCGGATTACTTCACATCTTACCCTCGAACCCCGCTCCCGCCGCAAACAGCTGACTCCCTAGATAAACATATACATATTGAAGAGGTAGTTTTGGCTATTTCCCGCCTTAAGTTCATGAAGTCCCAGAAACCTGATGGCTTCGCCTCAAAATTTTACAAAATCTTCTGCCACAAACTAGCTCCAATTCTCACACGACTCTTTAACTTTTTTGTTTCCATGGGTTTCCCTTACAGATTCCATGTTAGAAGCTTCTATATTGGTCATCCCCAAGCCAGAAAATGACCCAACACTATGTAGGCTTTAAAGACCTATATCTCTTCTAAAGGTCGATGCCAAATTATTTACAAGCACACTAGCACAAAGACTCATTTATGCTGAGACTGATTTCACCAGATCAGGCTGGCTTCAAACTGGCTGGTCAATGCGTGGACAACACTAGGCACATCTACCATCTGCTCGACAAAGTATGCAAAGGAGGCCCTTCTCTTCTCAATTGAGACGGAGAAGGCATTCAACAGAGTACACATGCCCTACCTTTTCAGGACTCTGGAGCTTTTCAGCTTCTGTGCCTGGTTTCTTGGATGGATCAGGAGCATTTACAGCTCTCCTATGGCTGTGGTGCATGGTAATGGGCTTTCTTCTTCGCCTTTTGCTGTCTGCTGGGGGATGCGACAGGGTTGCCCCCTGTCCCCTCTCCTTTTTGCCCTATATATGGAGCTCCTTGCCTAACACATACTAGCACACCTAGATAGCTCTGGCATCACATTTGAAGATGAACAAAACTTAATCAGCCACTTGGAACCTTTTCTGACTTCAAGGTCAATATGTAAAAATTGCAAATCCTGAACCTGTCTCACCCTCGACTGAGGCCTCCCTGTGGGTCAGATTTCCATTTGAATGGGCCTCTACTCCATACCTCAGAATCCAACTTGTAAATTCCATTCCTAAAACCATCCCTCTCGACTATAGCACCTTCGCCAAGCAAATTAGGGCAGATATAAGCAGTTGGGAACCTTTGGGTATTTTCTGGCCATATTACCACGCATTCTTTATCTTTTTCAAGTTCTACCTAGGACCCTGCTCAATCATGCACTCTATTCAATGCAAGTGGCTATCAACTGGTTTAGTTGGGGGCGGGGGGATGAGGGGGAAGAAACCTCGCCTACACAAACACCTCATTTACTGCTCAACGTGCAAGGGCGGCCTTGCAGTGCCTTCCCTTCTGCAATATTACCAGGCTTCGAAACAGCGGTTCTTAGCGGAATGGAGCAGACCGCTCACTGAGAAACATTGGTGTTTCATGGAAGGAACGCTGGCTTACTAAGATGCACAGGGCCTGGGGACTCTACTCCTTGTCAGTAACAAGCTTTTGTGTATGAGATGCGGTGATGGTTAAAACGGGCCTAACAACCTTCCCTTCTCCAATTACACTAATTCTTAATAACCCAGAGTTTACTCCGAGGCTTCAACCTGATCGCTTTTGGCGCTGGCACGAAGGGAGCTGTAAACAGATTGGATGTCTGTTGACCCTCAAGGGATAATTCCCTTTGATCAGCTCAAAGCAGATTATGGCTTGGAGGAAACAGATCTTATCCAATACCTCCAAGTTCACCATTTGGTGCTGCAGCCTTCCATCCAGTCCCATGCAGAGAGGCCCTTAACCCCCTTTGAAAAATGGTTAATCCTCAAGGACAGTGATAGGGACTAATTACTGAATTGTACACCACCCTTACCGGGGGGACTATCATCCACTCATAAGGGCGAAAATGGTGGGAGGATGAGATTGACAGGCCTCTTTCTGATGCAGAGTGTGCAGACATATACCACAGAGCATGTCATACTGAACACAACATCTCAAGCACAGAGACAGCATTTAAGATAGTGTCCTACTGGTATTTAACCCCTGCCAGACTCAGTGCATGGCACTCTGAGTGTTGTAAAGAGTGCTGGAGGAGCTGCGAGGGGACGGGCTCGCTGCTTCACCTTTTATGGCACTGCCCCAAACTCCCATGCTTCTGGGAACAGGTGCTAAATGACAATGACAAAGGATTTGGTACTTCTATCTCTAGGTTTCCAGCCTACACAATCCTTGGGCTCCCCAACCCCCCCAAATTTCCCCTCTATTCACGCCGAGAAAAGCATGTGGCGCTGGCACTAGGCGTGTCACATAAGGTAATTCTTACTCTTTGGGGAACCGATAAGAGCCCTTAATACACTACTTGGTTGTACAAGCTATGGTTTACTATAGGAATAGAGAAAATGTCGCTCACAATACATCAGAGACCAGACGATTACACTACAGAATGGGCTCCCTTCATATGAATCCTATTTACAGAATTCAACGAATGGACTTGCCCAGCCTACTTGAAGCTGCTGCGGTTGCTGCCCATCCCAGATTTACCATCAATTCATGCCTCCACTCAACCACTCTGGGATACCGACTCTACCACCCATCGACCTTAGCCATAACTGAACTTTAATACCCATCATTTACGTACAATTTTAGAAGAATTAGGGGGGTTGGGAGATTGTTTTGGGGGTTTGTTACCTTTTAGAATGGTTGCTTGTTCCAGTATTGCTGCCGGCCCCAGGGTTGTAGGCAAAAGCTGTGTACACCTTCCTCTTTAACGACATCACGCTACCGGCCCCATAGAGCTGTAGGCATTTAGCTGTGTGCCACTTTTATAGCGACTTTAATAAAAAAGAATTGATCTATAAAATATTACTTTCATAGAAAAAACTAAAGGAGAAACCAAATCCAGTATCAGTCAGAGTAAGATGTCTACTACTGTCAATGCATGAAGCATTAAGTGAAGAATTAGACAGACTTTGCAATCTTGGGGTGATAGAGCTAGTAGAAGCCACAGAATGGCTTACCCCCATAGTAGTTGCTAAGAGGACATATGGGACGCTACAGCTATGCATAGACTTGAGAGCTCTGAACAAAGAAGTAGTTGTAGATAAGTACCCACTGAACAACATTACAGAAATGATGACCAAAGTAGCATGGGCTATGGTCTTTTCAACTCCAGAAATCAACAACAACAAGAGCTGATCAGTATGGGCTTCAACTTTTTGTCTGTATAGGAATGGGAGTGGGAATTCAATGTATCTGGCCCACTACAACCCTTGTTTTCTTTCATAGGTATTGTCCCAAATCTTTATGGCCCAACATATTCGTAATTTAGCTAAAACATCCTTAAGGTTGTCAGTCACCGTGTTCCAAAAATACCCTCCACTTAAGCAGGTGTATATGCAAGAAAATTCAAGTCAAAATTCAAGAAAAAAATGTGAAACGGCGAGGTAGCACCTCACGTGCGCTACACCACAGGAGCTTACTGTTTGGTTCTCACAAGTCGTGCCCACGTTTCTCATCATTGGTAGCTACCTCACCTAAAAAAAAACGTTTCAGTGTCCAGAACCGAAAGGTGAAAAAATAGTGTTTTGTGTGTATCACAAAAAAACAAATGCAGACCCCATGAGATTAAAATTTATATAAGCCTCACGTTCACCATGTTCCAACTTTATTCACGACTCGTGGGCCTATTCAAATTTAAAACCAACTGCATGTTTGCAGACCAATTGAAGATGGGCCGACATGTTTCATTGCCTGTTATAGTTAGTGGCAATTTCGTCAGGGTTTGAGGTTGCAAATCATCCTTCCGGACTCTTGTTTTGTATACACAGTGACTGTCAAAAACAAAAAGAATGAATAATTATTAAAAGATGTCCAGCCAGTGAGAACTCTGTCACATGCATCACATAGGCACATAGGGAACATTTACCAGGTAGTAGCCACGGCCCCTCGTACCAGCTATCCACCTCATCACACGGTGCTCACTCCTTTAATGAGAACCTTTCTAATGACACTTGTATTGTCACAAATCTACATGGAAAGAGAAACACACATCTGTCGATCCTCCCTTTTCATAGGACCATATAAAAGTATTTTGTATCAATTATATATCAATCATTAAAATACAATTCCACACAGACTTATTCTATGTAGTTGTGTGATCAAAGCTGTCATCAGCTGACACACCAGCCATTATAATTTCCTTTAAAATATTAGACTCATGTGTGATATAATACTCAACTACACTCACGTCTCGCCAATGTTGTCAATAGTAGTGACCGATTCTACCACTACCAGCACAAATGCGGGCATCGTCCCCCATCCTATGTCTTGAATATCTTTAAACTCAGTGCCCATTATCACTCTTGTTGTAATTAAGTATTCCATACCTTATAATCATCAGTGGGTAGAGAAAATGTAAAAACTCACCCGTCTTCAAACATCAACCGCCCACAATGAGATTACCGCGTATACCGGCAGGTGAGCGTTGTCTCATTCCCATGCCGACAGAGGTTTTGGCGTACAATTTAACCGGACTCCAGACGCTGGTTCACTTCCGTCTTGCAGATCACGTGACATATAGCGTTTGCAAGGCGCCATATTGGAAGCTTGTCCTATGCCTGCACAACGCTCAGTCAGTAGATATATTTCTACACTACAAGTGCTACATAGGATTTAAATTTGACATGTTCTTAGTATTTCAAATCCTGGAAAAGAAACTAAGGAGAGAACAATTTTAAAAGGAAAGTGAAACCCAAGAGGTAACCTACGATGTATTCACACCTGGGGTACCAACTAAAGGTACATAGTGATAGCCAGTTCCTTCCTCCTCATAAAACTCTTGCTTTTTTTATGGCATGTACACTATAGCCCAACGGGGATAAAACCTTCATCCTAAGGAATTCTCTACTGGGCAATCACAACTGCACCTAAGGACAGAAATGGAATCCTCCAAGATTCTTCTTCTCATATTGTGTCTTGATGTTTACAGGTGTTTATTATTAAATTTTCATAAAGACTCTATCACTGATTCCAAAGAGGAGTCATCAACAGAAACCCAATTATGGACGCAGTGTCCAAAGCAAGGGTGAACCTCGCACAAAGTCTCGCTCTTAATACAGGTGCTCACCTGCTGATCTTAACCCACTCAATCAGATCTTTCAGACCAATCTGGCCAGCCTTCTCCATAAAAATCCAGTGTGCCTCCCTCTTGGCTAATGTTCTTTCAATGTTGCAAGCATCATCCACCACTCTTTCTACAACAAGCCAAGTCAGTGTTCTCGCATCATGATTCTGTTCTTTAAAATGTTGTACCAGCCTTGTAGTGAGTTTGCCTGCTCTTATTGTGCTCAAAAGCTCCTGTATCCGAATTTTAATCTTGCGTGAAGTGAGCCCTATAAAATGCAACCCACATTGACAGGTCAGGCGATAGATTACATTCGCCGCATTACAATTTCTAAACTTCGTTAAGTGCCACTCTTTCCCATTTAACAATCAAATACTATTTGTCTTCTCAGTTAAGTCACATACTGAACAGGACCCGCAGGGATAATGTCCCGAAGGGATCGATGTCTCTTTTGGGAATGATTTAGGCTGGGTATGAACCAATTTTTCCTTTAAATTACAGGGACGTCTGAATGCAAACTTCGGTTGCGGCATCTTAACATCTGTGGTGGATAGTAGTGACCAGTTTTTTCTGATGGCCTGGCGAAAGTTTGTCGGCAATGGGTCATAGGTCATGACAACAGGCAGGCAATCACTCCTTGTTCTCAAGTTTTTCTCCAATAGAGCACTTCGTGGTGTATTAAGGGCTCTTTTTCTCGCATGATTCACTATCTTCTTAGGATAGAACTTCTGCACCAATTTGTCACTTAACCACTCTGATTGCTGTATATACGCACTTGTGGTGGAGCAGTTCCTGCGGTACCGCAGAAACTGTCCCACGGGCAGATTGTCTCAGAAAGCCCTGTGGTGAAACGACTGATAGTTAAGAAGTGAATTCCTGTATGTGGCTTTTTGATGTACAGTGTTACAGAGTTTATCATTATTTACCACTATATCCAAATCCAGATACACCGCATTCTGGTTGCTGAATGACCAAGTGAACCGGAGGCTTGTGTCTAGACTATTAAGCCAGTTAAAAAAATCAAGTAGCCCGCTCTCCATACCATATCAAATACACAACACTTCGCCTATATACCTCTTCCAGAGGCGGATGTTCCTCTGGAAGGGATTCGACGAATGATTGATGCAGTTGTCCTCAAACTGGCCCACATAGATGCTGGCCAGACTGGGCGCAAAGGTTGCGCCCATTGATGTCCCCAAAACTTGTAAAAATAAGTCATTTTAGTAACAAAAGTAGTTACGTGTTAAGACTATTTCAATACACTGTAACACGAAAGACTGTGGAGTATCATAAAACCACTCCTGCTCGCCAAGCGCCCGTGCTGCTGCCACCAGCGTGGCATCTTGGGATATGCAAGTATACAATGACTCAATGTCAATAGTGACTAGGAACTCACATGTAGAATCAAACTGTAAATCCTCCAGAATATTAAGGATGTCCATCGTGTTCTGAATATAAGAAGATTGCTTTATTACCGATTCCCTGAAGAAGAAGAAATCGGCAAATTGTGATAATGGTTCAAGGACCGATTGTACACCCGAAACTATCGGGCAGCCCGGTGGTGGCCATTGGGTCTTATGTATTTTTGGCAGTATGTAAAATGCCGGGGTTCTCGGTTTAGGATTCACTAAGAATTCCGCCTCTTTCACAGTGATCCATTTCTTCTCCTTTGCTACTCCAACCAATACTTTAATGATCTCCTGGAGTTCTCCAACTGGGTCTCGGGGTAGTGGCCGGTAGTTCTCATGTACCCCCAATAATCTCATCACTTCAGTCTCATAATCAGTTGTATTCATAATAACCACTGCCCCACCTTTATCCAAGGATTTGATAGTGATAGATTGATTATCTTGTAGGCTCTTGATTGCCTGCCAGTCATCACGGCTCATGTTGTTAAAAGCCTGATGCTTTGTTTGTTCCAAGGTAGTGATCTCCTCAAGTACTTTTTGCTCAAAAACTAGTGCCTCCTTGGCCTACTGCGGAATTGGGGGGGAGGGGCAGAACTGTGAAGGTCGATGCAGGCTAGTACTGGATAGTGAGGGGGGGATCCATACTCTTATTAGCATAGAATTTCCTTAGCTTGATTTTCCTCATGATTTCATGAAATTCAATTCTGCACTTTAAAGAGTCATGTTGAGGGGTGGGAACATATTCCAAGCCCTTATTCAGGACTCGCAGTTCACTGGGTGTCAGACTTTGGTCAGAGATTGACCACTATGCCACTCATAGCTGATTCCTCCCCCGACTGCGGGATATTCGTGGAGAATATGTTTGCCACATTTGGTCCTGATTCTGTCGCGCTCGTCCTCTGCCTCTCTGTCCTCCCCTTCTGACCCTGTCCTAAAAAAGATCAAAGCAGAGCTCCCAAATCTTCATTAGACTTATCCAAATGGTTAAATCTCACTCTGTTTGGGATTACTGACTGTGCCCCTGCTTTGTGTTCTTCACTAGAGGTATTGTCGAATGTCCAATTTTGTGGTGTACGTCTTGCCTGCTGTCTCCCTGCCCGTGCCTGCACTATGTACTGCAGACCTTACATCTGTGCATTATCAGATCCGGCTACATCGGAATCTCAGGAGCTCACAGCATTTATCATGCCTATGGGGGCGTAAACATTAAAACGTATGTCGGTTGGACTTGTATCTGCGGCAACAGTTTTTCAAAGAATAATGATGGGTATGCTACCAGGAATCCCCTGTGTACTTTGTTATCAAGACAATGTCTTGATCTTCGAGAAATACCAGGAACAACACGGCAAAAGATTTAGACAAGTTCTGCAGAGATTTAAGGAACAGTAACTCACAGTCAGAGTGGAAACATTATAAATAGGTTGTTCTGAGATAAACTACTTATGGCATAGGATAACTGCTGAAGGGATACTACCCAAATCAGAGCTAAAAGATTCCCTAATGAAGCTGGCCTCGCCATAAAGTAAAGATAAAGTCAAATTATTTCTGGGAATGTTGTAGTTCTACAGTATGTTTGTCAACAATTTTTCCAGTAGAACATATATCTTTCGATCATTGCTGAAAAAATTGGTACATTTTGACTGTAATGAGCCATGTCAAACATAATTTGAAGATCCTAAAACTGCATTAGCTACAGCCCCTAATTTAAAAGCTATTGTACCAGGAAAAATGACCATTATAACCACTGATGCAAGCTCAAAAGGTTTAGGAGCTGTAATGATGCAAGAAAGTGAGAAGGGTGAAGAGACTATTGCTTTCGCCTCCAGATCATTGAGACAAGCAAATTAAGTATTCAGTAATCGAAAAGGAGGCTTTGGCAGTGCACTGGGCTCTCAACAAATTCAAAAACCTTATCTAGGGAACATTTACCCTAAGGGCAGACCATAAGCCACTCACAGATGTCTTAACAAAAAAGGGTTAGACTCCATTTCCAGCAGAATCAGGCAGTGGGTGCTTAACCTACAATTTTGTGTAGAATATGTCCCTGGGGTTAGAAATTATGCAGCAGATTGCCTCTCTCGTTTAGTTGAGGACACTAAGGAAGAATGGGAGGGGACTACGGAACAGGAGGAAAAGGAATTGGAAATACAAAAAGGAAAAGTATGTGTCATAACACAAGGGGCCATTGAAGAAACTCAGTGGAAAGAGGAATTGAAATCTGACCTACTTTTGCAAATGGTATGTGAAAAAACGATGAAAGGTTGGGTCGGGCAAGAGAGACATGATAAACATTTTAGGCCATTCTGGAGGATTCATGAGTAGTTGTCTATAGTTGACGATTATTTCTTTAGGGGTACAAAATTAATTCCCCCAATTTCAATAAGAAACAAACTCATTGACTTGGCACATGAGGGTTATCTCGGGATCACTAAAACGCAGAGGATACGCTTAGACCTCTTGTGGCCGAATACGGACTTATGCATAGAGAGGAAAATATGATAGTGTATGCCATGCTCATCAATTGATTAAGTACTAAAGTTACATACTCCACCTCTACACTGTAGACCTCTCCCGGAGGGCCAATTTGTGGACAGAGCACTGGATACAGTGGGTTATTTGACTGATGAAAGGCAGTAGCCTTACGTACTAGTATTAATTGACCTTTACTTTTCTCTGTTTCTGAGATCAACACTAAAACGATCATACATTTTCTAGTGGAAGTATTCCTGAGAGAGGAGTTGCCCAATACTATATTAACTGACAATGGGATGCAATTCTGCTCTCAAAAGATAAAGTAATTTCTACCTTGTAATGGTATACAACACAAAGTATGTGCCTTGTACCACCCAGAAACCAATGGCATGGTAGAAAGATCCAATAGAACCATCAAAGAGGGCATGCAATTAGCTAAGGTCTGTGGATTATGCTGGAGCAAAGAAATAATGAAACGTTTGGAAGAATACCGCTTAACACCCCGCCAAACCACTAATGAAACCCCATTTGAACAAATGAAAGCAAGAAAGTCGAATTCGAGATTAGTAACTGGATGAATGAAGTGGCACAAGGGGTGGATGAACAACTCAGAGAACACACACAAGAGGAAAGGGGAGTATAAATCTCAGGCTGATGGCAAAGAAAGGTATGACAGAATACTAAGTAAACTATGTTTGGGCTATAATAGCCCACACATCTGGGTTGACGTTGTTGCATTTTCCGGAAAGCCGTAATCGCATGTTCCCATGCTTGATTTTAGGGCCAGTGCCCTTGTTCTCATAAACATGATCATTTTGGTAATCAGCATCTTTAATACATGTGTTCACTAGGGTAAAACTACACCAAATGCAGTGCTCAATATATCCCAATCATAGTTATACGTCCGCAAAGTCTATTCTGTGTCTTTTTAGATAATGAAGCATCAATGACGTAACCTTTAGTTTCTTGATTTACCCTGCCAGGCCAGAACAGGGGCTTGTTCATAATATACGTGAGCGACCTGCTCACAAAAACGTTTCATCACACTATTCGGTGTATGATTTATTTTAATGACAAGGGGTCCCAGTGAATAAAGCTCTCATCTGACTCCATCAAAACAGAATACGCCTACCTATTTGTCTCACATCCTTCTTTTTCACAACACTTTTATTTTCACATGATACGATATGAGCGGTATTGTGATCGGATTATTCGGGGTCCTTGCAAGTACCCACTACAAACACCCCCATCTTGCATGCCTTATAAAGTGTGCGAGCACTATGAACATGGTCCTGAAGAAAGCCACGTAGACCTAGATGGGCTACTAAAGGTGGCTGAAACATGTAGACCACACCCAGGATGAGCACACTCAGGATACATGGGACCAATTAACTATCCCATATATATCAACCACTCTTTTTAAAATTGGCAGAGTGTCCACCAAATAAAGGTACTGCTGATAAGAGGGACTCCCGAGCCAATTTTTGTCATTATTTCACAAAGACACATACATACACAGTCACTGTATCACCCAAAACAACCAGATCCGCTGTAATGAGCGTCACAGCACACCCTGGTAGCACTTTTAACCAGGGTGGGAACCCAATGATGAAGCATGTCACCTACTAGGTAGGTGAGTGAGGATTCTTTTAAAAGAGACTTGAAAAACAAAGATATAAATAGGTGTTTATAGAATTATTTGACTGGAAAGACGAACGGGTTATTGCTTCTCTCTCTCTCTGTTTATCCCGAGTTTCAGTGGGTGCCAGCTCTGAGGTGAGGAGAGCAGTCACAGCTGAGGCTGAGGTGCACTTAATAAAGACTTGGCTTTTATAATCTAGTGTTTCTCTGCATCTCCTTGAGAGCTTGATATCTAAATTCCACAAGTACCCTCTCCACCAAACTCTAAATCAACCCCTAAATATATTGCACTATGTACTGTTATTGAAAGCTTTGTCTATTGTACATTTTCCTTCAAAATATTATTAGATATTTGTAATAAAGAAAGAAAGAACAACAGGAACATAAATACATTGAGGTTCTCTGTTACTATACATAACTAAAGTTGAGTGGTACATCTTCAGCATAAGTGCAAAATTATACCATGACTGGCCATCTAAGCTGCTATGTATTCAAAAGCAACCAGCAAATGTGTCTAGGCCAAAGGAGAATGACTGTTTACATACTGGATCTGTGCCTTTTGTAGTTCTTTAATCAACAAAGTACTGAAAAACGATTACCACTTTGTTTAAGTTTTATGGTCTATATGTGTGTTCACGGCCACCTCAGTCATGACAATCAGGATTTTCCCTATGCCAACAATAAATAGTAGTCCATATTACGTATTCCTGTCCTGCACAAAAACTTTGCTCCAAGGAAATTTACGCTTTCTATATTACATTCAAAGAGGTAAACATGAGGAGAAATTAAAACATTCTCCTCATTATACATGCCTCAGGGAGGTGCAGGATTTTGAAGCAATTCTTTGTCGAGAGAGATTGCGTCAAAACCTATGGGTGGTTGCATTGGAACGCCCTTGCAACACCCATGGAACACCCCTTGACGCAAAGTAATGCAAGGCAGCCCATTGCAGTGCATTGCGCTACTTTGGGTTACAAACCAACACAAATTGTGATATGCATTGGTCTGTAAATCCCAGCAGAAAACTTTGCATTTGGTTGCTCTAAAAAAATAAGGCAAACCTGATGCAAACTTTTTCTAAATCTGGGCCAGAATTTATTGAAGCAACGAGTTAGCAGAAGGAACATACTGTCAAGCACAGCATGAAATCACAGTTTTAGATGGCATAAGGCTCAGGAATTTAGGGCCTGATTTAGATCTTGGCGGACGGATTACTCGGTCACAGCAGTGACAAAGTAACCCGTCCGCCAAGATCTAAATCAGGCCTTTAGTCATGGAACTGGTGGTGAGCATTAAAAATCAACAAGACCTGCAGGAACAAAGTTTGCCGCTCATAGGTTTCAAGGAATTGGTGGATTACACAGCAGATAAAACTTAAAGTTATTTGCTGACTCGTCATATCTTTCAGGAGTGAGAAAGAAAAATGTAATTTAAATGAAACCCACTTTCTCTTCAGTTCTTCCATCCTCCATTGTCCGTGGAGTTGCACTAAGAACAATTTCCTGCATCTTGCTGACAGTGTCTTTCCACTGGCCATTGCTTGGTACAGGTACTTTTTTTATTTTTAACCTAGCACTTCCTAAGAGTGCATGTGCATGCAGGGCCTCTCTACCCTAGTGTAACAGCACACTACCCACCCTGAAAATTGTTTCCACACCTTTCTGTGTTTTGTATTTGACCACATTTGCGGTTACCTATATTTGTAATGCATGTTTAAATAATACTGCTTGCCTGATAGGAGCATGTGTGTGTTGTATATCACACTGCCGGACACATAGCACATGTGTTACTATTTATTGAGCAGTCGGTTTAGTAGCCCCTACCTTTCTGTACATTTCTGCTTTTGCTGGAATCTATTATTAAGTAAAACAATTGGTTCTGTCGGGATTTTCTATTGCTTAGAGTACTTAAGGAGCAAAGACTTATTTACAATGCATATACCAATGATTTACATAAATCATTGGTATATGCATTGTAAATCATTGGTATATGCGTTGTAAATAAGTCTTTGCTCCTTAAGTACTCTAAGCAATTGAAAATCCTGACAGAACCAATTGTTTTACTTAATACTTATACCCAGGTTCTGAGGGACACCAGGTCGCCCCATTATTTTTAATATTTTGCTGGAATCTATAGCTGTGATATCTCAATGTTTATAGGTTTTGCCATCGTGGATATTGTGAGTACACTTGTATTCATTGCATACGTGTACGTCTGCGTCCATAGCTATGTCTGGCACTTCTGCTGTTGGATATTTACGCCTGTTTTCCTTCATGCGTTTTTTGTGCTATACGTTGTGTACTTATTTGAATTGTTGGATGGGTGAATACAATGTCAATGAATAACATATGTACAGTCCCAACAACGGCAATATTAATAAAAGTAATATCATTGTATGCCATCCACTGGGCCTGCATGACCATGCCGCGAATACCCGTCAATGTAATATCAATGTATGTCATAACCTGTGTCTGCACAGTGACGCAGACTTCGGCAATGACGTGATCAATGTATGTCATAATCCATGCACAAATGACGATAATGTTGCTAATAAAAACAATGCCAATGTACATTATGACTTTAGCAAACTAAACTGTGTCAATACCAGTAAGAACATTGTCAAAGTATGCTATGACAACTGTATGCACAATGTTAAGGGTGTCAATCTAAATTATACCAGTGACTGCCATATTATTTTCAGGAGGTCCAATGAATTTGTATCATTGCTGTCGGATTCACCCAAGCTGACCTTCCCATCAACCCTGAGTCAGAGATACATGGTTAGACAAGTCCTACAACCCAGGCGGGGTCACAGGCAGGGCCTCTCTTAACCTAAAGACAAACACGCACCCAGGGAAAACAGTGAACAGATAGTTGCACCACAAACAGGTCAGAGGAAATTGGCCCCATGAAATATGTTTGGCCAAAGGCTCGTGTTCCCCAAAATACCACAAAGCTAGATACCACATGTAGAAAGAAACATTCAACCAATGCAGTACACCCGGACACATACACACTGGCCCACACTAGCTCTCCTAAAAGTTGAGAGCCAACTGTATCCTTATCAGATGCTTGCATTTGTTGATTTTTGACTGAGATGCTTTTTTGGAATGTAGAAAATTGCTTTATTGTACCTCATGAAGTGTATATAAGAGCGGCGAATACTTTGTACACCAAGAGACTCTGAGCAGATGCACTCTGTCGAGGCTCTCCTGGCTGCAGCGTTTAATTAAACCAACTTGTTCCTGTTTTGCCAAACGCCTCTTGACGTTTCATTCATTTAAGGTAAAATCATATTCGAACAAGATTTTGGCGAGCCAGATTGGAGAAATTGGTTCATCAAGCCCAACTGCTGTCGAATGAAGGACCCCAGCCAGAACAGATTCACACCTGCGCAAAAAGATCGGTGAGCAGATGCCATAATTGATTAGAAGTTCTGCTGAATCCATGGGGCGAAGGTCCATCCGGAGACAGCCGTCATAGGGTAAGAGACTTCATCTGATCCTTGGTCCCAACATGTGGCATATGGCAAACTAGGACAAGCGCGTAGATCTTTTTTGTTTTTTCCCCTAGTCAGCATGCTAGATGAAGGCAAAGGTTGCTACCTGACCTTGGGCATGGTATGCTTCGCCCCTGGGTGTTAGTAAGGGATAGCCTGACCTTGGGTTGGAACAGGGTACTCCTCGTCCCTGGGTGTTAGTAAGGGATTGGTTGTACTACTGGATGTGCATCAGAGGATACGCCTTGTCCCTGGGTGACAGTAAGGGATAGATTGGACCGCTGGGTGCAGTGGCAAGTCGGTATACATAGGCTGTGTGTGTGATATAGAGATAACATCTCAAACATATTTTTTTGTTACAAATATTTTCTAAATGCTATTGCTTCCACACTGGTACCATCTAAAGAAGTAAGAGGTGTTCCCCTTTTTTTCATTTTGGATTTCTGGGCATTAGGCAGTGATACGCACAACCCTTAGGTGTGATATTAGGTGTAATTTGGAAATTTGTTGAAAATTCTGACATTCGTTAAGCAGGTGTAGTTGTGTCAGGCCACAGGGGACTGACAGTTATCAGGTTATTTCTTTTTGTCCACTTAAATCGTTGCTAATTTTTGTCCGCCTATAGTGACAGACTATCAGGCTCACCTAGCACTGCGTACTGCTCAGAACATCCCTTCTCCATGGGCAATAAGCACTAGGAGAGGGCTCAGTTTTTTGGACAAAATAAAACATTTTTCTGTCAATATTTTTTGTCTCTATTAGATTTTTTTCAATATTATGCATTTATTGATTGTACTGTATCGTAATTGCATTTATATAGCACTTACTACCCCAGGCGCGGCGTTGAAGCGCTTTTTTGGCAAGTTTCATACTACTACAGAACCCATAAAGGATTAGTGGTGAATAAGTATAGTGAAATATGAAAGTAATTTGAGTGGTGGATACGTTAGTCAGGTATTCTGATTCAGAAGGATAGTGGAGGGATAGAAGAGGGAAAAAAGCGCTTGCTACCCCGTATGAGGTGTTGAAGCGCTTTTTTGTCAAGTAGCATGCTACTCCGGAACCCATAAAGGATTCGTGGTAAATTAGTATAGTGAAATATGAAATTAATTTGGAGGTGGACATGATAGTCTGTTATTTGAATTGAAAAGGACAGTAGAGGGAAGGATTTAGACTTTGTTTTGGAGGTCATAGCAGTAGGAAGAGGCTTGGGATGAATAAAAGGGATGTGGAGGGGGAAGAGTCAGAAGGAAGGGTTTAGAAAGGCTTGTTTTGGAGGATCGGAATAGTAAAATATGTATAAGATTATGAAAGGAGAGGAAGAGTAGGAAAGAGTCTAGAAAGGGTTATTTTAGGCATCATAGTGGTATGGGGTTTGGGATGAATGAGAAAGGGGAGGTAGAGGATATGTAGATAGAGATATAGGGTGAGAAATAGGGTAGTGCATTGAAAGAGAAGCGGAAAGAGGTTTGAGATGAATCAGAGTTGAGGTAGAGGATATATTGAGAGAGGTATAGGGTGAGAAATAGGGTAGTGCATTGGATATGCTGAATTAGAAGAAAACTAATAAATATATAGATCCATACATACATACATGGAAGGTATATAGATGCATAAAGGAAGTAAGTATATGTAGATTAAAGATGCATTTAATAAACACCAGCTTTCAATTGTTCTACCTAAAATACATTTTATTCATTTGTTTTAAAAACAATTATTCGGCACGTTTATAAAAAGCTATACACATATATAGGTACATATCTATAGTACAAATAAATGTTTATATACAGAGGGATATTCTGTATATTTCTGTTTGCGTATGGTGTCTATGTGGGGAAGAGCCAAGTCTTGAGTAGTTTCCTGAAGAATGGTGGTTATCCGTGGATCTTATGTTGGGGGGTAATGAGTTCCATAGTTTGGCTGCTTGAACAGAGAAGGATGTGCCACCCATGGTTTTTTCTTGTATCTTGGGATATTGAGGTGAGGTGCCACTCTAGAGTGGTTGTTCCTTTGAATGCATTTGGTGATTTTATTCCTGATGAAGAGCAGTCCCATTCCATGTATCCCTTTGTGGATGATACAAAATAGCTTCAACGTGGATCTTCTGGCAACCAGTAACCAATGTAAGGCTTTCAAGGCAGCAGAGATGTGGCCTTGTGGTTTTAGTCTTTTATGGTCGTCAAAAGTGATCCGTGGTAGAGGCTGTTGGCGTAATCGAGTTTGGACAGGACAAGGGAGATGGTAGTTTGGACCTCGTGTGGAAATCCCAAATGGGGGAAGATTTGTCGAAGAGTTTTTATAGTAACAAAGCTTGATCGTTCTAGTTTGTCTACTTGAGTATTAATCGATAGCTTGGTGTCCATAGTCATTCTGAGGTTTCTTACTTCCTTCGATACTTTAGGCAGTGTTTCCAGATCATCAGACCAGGAGGCGAGCGGGTCATGTTTCCAATCACCACACACAAGTATTTCGGTTTTAGAAGCATTCAATTTGAGATGGCTCCACGTCATATATTGATCACAGCTCTGAGACAACTGAAAATTGGCAATTTTCCAATGTCTTTGGTGCATTCCAGTTGAAGGAGTTTTTGCGTGTCATCTGCATAGTTATAGCACATGAGGTCAAATTAATTGATCAGTGCCAGTAATGACTTCATGTAGATTTTGAAAAGCATGGGCAAGATTATAGAGCGTTGAGAGACCCCTACTTTTGTGGAGTATGGTTTGGATGAGAAAGGTGGGGTATGCATGACATTAGTTCTGTTGCGAAAGTAGGATGCGATCCATTCTAGAGCAGTCCCCACTTTGCCAGCTACGTAGAGTCTTTGTATCAGAGTGCCATGGTCAACCGTGTCAAAGGAAGCCAAGAGGTCAAAGAGAAGTAGCACAGCAACCCCATTGCGGTCAACTGTGTTCTTCAGGTCCCAGATGGAAGAGGCACAGAATCTGCCCTCCTTGCCTGGACGGAATCCCATTTGGAAGTCTGAAAGTATGGCATTGTCTTCAATTAATTATGATATCTGGGCGAACGCTGCTCTTTCTATCAGTTTGCCCAGGAAATGTCCATTTGTAATTGGTCTGTAGTTGTCAGAGTTCAGCGGGTCCAATGTTGTTTTTTTCAGTAATGGGCGTATGTATGACTTAGTTCTTCTGGAAATATTCCGGTAGTTAAGGAATCGTTGAGGATTCTTCTTACTGGAGCAGCAGCAGAGGTTGTTAGAATAATGGTCTTGAAGGTTTGCGGTGGACACAGGCCAGAAGGGCTGCTGACAGGTCTACTTGCTTTGACCAGGTCCATACATTTGTGTGGAATGTGTTGAAAGGAAAGGAGAGGCTGGGTTAGAGTATTCTTAGATTGTTTAGTAAAAGGGTCAGCGTTGGTCCTTTGTCTTTGTTTTAAGTATGAGTTCAACGCGTCTGCTTTTGCCGTGTAATGATTTGCCAGTTTGTCAGTGAAATCTTGAGTAATGGGATGAGCTCCTTCTAGGCAATTTGGTTTATGTTATTCATTTAATTTTTTATTTTTACATTTTTTTTATTTCATGCTCGTAAATACATACAGACAAACTGGAGACAAACAGCATTTAGGCAAATGAAAATACAAGTAAAGAAAGTATAGCTTTTGTTAATCAAATTCACAGATCCAGTCATTGAGTGGTCTCCAAATCTTGAGTCCCTTGATTCTTCCTTTTTTCCCTTTTCGCATATACAGGGCCTTCTCCAAATTGAATATATGGAGCATACGCATTTTCCATTGACCAAAAGTAGGTGGTAGGGGATCTAGCCACGAGGAGGCAATACATAATCTAAGTACTGACATAGCAATAAATATGAACTCCATGCTATTATCCGTTGGTGTAGATACACCCAAAAGCATAAGTTGGGGAGTTAGCAAAAAATTTCTATTCAAAACATATTGTAAAAATATTGTAACCTTCTGCCTTAAATTATCCATTGTCGGACACGTAGAAAAGATATGGACCAGATCCACTCCCAAAGTATTACATCTAAAACAGTGAGTACCCTCCGTGCCACCCCATTTAGCAATTTTCGAAGGGGTTATATAGAGATCAAAAAAAGTCTTATAGCATTGAGCCCTAAGATTTGCTGTAGCTAGTACAGTGTTGGCGAGACCAACAGCTCTTTCCAACCCTGAGTCTATAATCTCAAGCCTTTCCTGCCATTTTATAGAATGTTTCTCAATATCATCAGAAATCCCTTCAAGAAAGATTTTATAAAGTACGGAAATTGAAGGAGGAAAGTAGCTAGTGATAACCTCCAACAGGGGTATCACAGAATAGCCTTTTGCACCACCTCTTTTTTTGGTTATAAAATCCCTCAGTTGTAGAAATTTAAAAAAATCTCTATTACTGAAATTAAATCTATTTTTAATTATTTCAAATGTAGCTGGTTGATCGCCAACCAGCAAATCAGAGATTCTGAATACCCCCGCCTTGATCCATCTCGCAAAACATCCGTCAGAGAGTATTGCAGAGATCTGAGGATTATCCAAGAATGGGGTATATCTGCTAAACCTACCCAAACCAAATTTATTTCTAACATGAGTCCAGTTTTTATATGCTGTAATCAAGATCTTAAATCGTGTCTTTTTGAAATAACTAGGCTCATATATTTTTAATAAGCATCCTCTGGCATCCTGACCCAATAAGATCTCAAATATGGAAGGGACATCTTTAAAAGTCGGAGAGGCATTTTTATCTGCTCGAAATAGAGGCCAGTAATATTTAAATGATGCTGCTAAATAATACAGTCTATATCAGGTAATCCTAGTCCTCCTCTTTCCGCTGGGAGAGTTAAAAAACAGTTTGCGCGACGTATTTTTTTAAAAGACCAAATAAACCTAGCGACCTCACGATTGATCTGAAGAAACCAAGTATTATGGATTTCTAAGGGTATTGTACGAAAAATATATAGAAGCTTTGGAAGGACGATCATTTTGATCAGGTTGCATCTCCCTATGATAGATAACTTCAAATTATCCCATCGACCCATATCCTTTTTAATTTTAGAAATAATAGGGGTAAGATTGACATCGACTATTTCCTTCGTTTGGGCCTTTACTCTAATCCCTAGGTATATTGCCTCCTCTACAGTTCTTTCATCCATATGAGCCAAGTGTTTGTTTACCAGAATCTGAGTTTTACCCCTATTAAGCTTATAACCAGATACTCTGCCAAATTTTTCTGCCAGGGTTTCAACTTCAACCAGCGTGTTAGATAATTCTGAAGTCACAATTGCGACGTCATCTGCATATGCTAAAATTTTCGTTGAAAAATCATTCAGAATAAAAGGAGATATGTTCTCCGAAGCTTGCAAGGCCCTGATAAAGGGATCCATGTCTAGCGCATATAGCAGAGGGGAAGATGGGCAGCCTTGCCTTGTCCCTCTTTCTATGAAAAAGGGTTCGGAGAGACAACCCATAATCTGGACCTGTGCTACTGGTTTATAATATAGAGCCTGGATTGCCCTAATAAAGCCTTCTCCTAGATTATTCGCTTCCAAGCATTTCCAAAGATAGCACCAAGAGACACGGTCGAACGCCTTTTCAGCATCTAGAAAAGCGACCGCTAAGGGAAGCTTTGTAACATCAGAGGCGTCCAGTAATGTAATATGTCTTCTAATGTGATCCTCAGTCCCCCTTCCCTGGATAAATCCATGTTGCCATCGAGAAACAAGATGTACCATAACTCTATTGAGACGTGAGGCAAAGATCTTGGAGTATAGTTTAGTATCACTATTTAAAAGAGTGATAGGTCTATAAGAGCCCATATTTAGCGGATCCTTCTCCTTCTTTAGAAATACAACAATGTTTGCGAGCCCCAAAGACATCGGTGGGACCGCTCCAGCTTTAACAGAGTTGAAGAGAACTAAAAGTTCCCTTCGTAACTCCTTAAAGAAAGTTTTATAAAACTCTAATGGTATACCATCTATACCCATAGCTTTACCGGATGGTAAATCGAATAATGCTTTCTTTAATTCCTGTTATTTATTTAGTATATTATAAAATTCTTTATTTGTACATTTAGCATTTTGAATTCTGTCTGAATAGTATCTTGTTTTCGCTTTTGTGATAGCGGACTTGTATAATCTGTTAATTTTCTGTAGGCGAAAATTGTCTTGATTGGCGTTTGTTTTGAGCCAGGCACGTTGCAGCTTTCTAACTTGTTGTTTTATGTCTTTTATCTCTGCATTTCTCCAAGGTGCTTATTTTCTTTTGTTCTGTTGTGTGGTTTTTAGTGGCATCAAGATATCAAAAGCTTCCTGTAGCCACTCAGTTTTTTAACAGAATTTATTGTTTCTAGATCTGTACTGGATGTTAGTTTTGTTTCTAAGTGTTCCAAATTGAGGTTGTTCCACGCAAATGGGTGGATGCAAATAAGGTGGTTTTAGGTGCGCCGCTTAGTGTTGTTTCATGTTGGAAAGCAAGCAAATGGTGGTCTGACCATTTGACCGGAGTTATAGTTTGAAAAGTAACTAGTTCCTATTAGCAACAATGACATCTAGGATGTGTCTGTTGTGGTGCTGTTGAAATTTTGCAAATTATGCTGCATGTATAAATGTTATGTCATGTAAGTAAGTCTAAGTTTTAGGTAATAATAAACCATATTCAAATTAAAGGTTCATGATTGGTAGTTTGCTGCTACAAATGAACTTGTCCTGCTCTTAACTAACAATTGCAAATTGGATTTTTGTTATAGTTTGTTATCATTTCATTGCACTTTTGTCTCTATTTTTATGTTAATCGATTGTTTTTGATGCATCAGTATTTTTCGAGCTCATGACGAAGTAGATTGGTTTTTGGTACCACTCTGGGTACACAGATCCCCTAAATTAGAGTAGAATTGTTATTATTAAAAAAAAACTCTTGAGACAATCAACATTTTGCAAATACCTTAAAACAAACAAGCTTCCCAATCTATCGTGGAGACTCCACTAGACCACATGCATGTCAGGTTCCCCACCTATGGCAGAAAACTAGAGAAACACTGCCACAAGTGGCATGCACATACCAAAACCCATGCCTTTCCTTGGCCTGAGAGGTGCACATTCGATACCAACACCATAGAACACACACAGACGCACATACATACCAGGTACAGAGGACATAAGAAGGCTAGGTGGGAGGCCCTACTAGAACTGCGGGCCATCTTCAAGGTGGCCCCAGCCTACTAAACTATCCCAGAACCCATGAGTGAGGCCCCTCAGGGTTTTACACCCTCACCCATCGGCCGTCACCCAGTGGGTATGAACCTAACAAGGAGCACATACTACTGAGTGCCCCACCAGGCGCCGTAAGATCGGAGGGAGGTTTGTGGTCCTTCTAGAAGGTGATTCCTCCAGTGGAGGAGAAGAGAGGAGCACCAGCCCGCAAGATCCGACTCTGATTGGGGAGCCACAGGCTACACTCCACCAAGGCAGGCCTTTGACACGGAAAAAGCATCAGGGAGTGAGACTGAGGCCAAGACATTGCCTAGAAGAACAGCACGTAGCACTTGAGAAAAGGAGGAAACCTATGTGGGAGGTAGAGGAAAGGCGAGAGATAAGGATGGAGAAAAAGAGAGCTCTCGCCTGGGAAGTCCACCAAGGAGAGGGGACAACTGCCCCTTCACCCGGAGTTACCAGGAGCTTGGCTTTGTGCCCCATATAGAGATGAGCCCAAGGATGAGTCGGGGGTGAGGCCCCTAACAGCGGCTCATACATCACTGGGCCATCGACATAGGAGAAGGGCTGACCAGGAAATAAGTAGCCAGGAAAGCCTGACAGAGACACAATTGAGGCACAGAAGGAGCAGCATGGCACTTTTATGAGTGCATCAGGAGAGCAACGTCGTGGGCGTCCGCCGCTCCCCTCCAAACGTGCTGGTCAGACAAGCCAACCCCTAGAGATAATATCCAGAGTAGAGGGCTAGGCCTTCACGTGATCTTTTTGTCATATAATGACCTGTTGGACCGAAAGGAAGAGTCACTAGCATGATCATCCTTAGCCAGATGACGGATTCTTGTAACCCGAGGACATGGCCATTGCAGAAGACTGCATTCGGCATGGAGGGGGAGATCTGAATTGGAACTACCTCTACATACAGGAGTGCTTGAGACAATGGGAAAGCTACATCGAGGAGAAACCAACAGAGCTGTCCCGAGCCAGGATTTGTCTGCTACTCTAGAAAGGCGCAGCAGGAACCATCTACGTGCCTTGAGCACAGATGGGTAAAGAAGGGCTTAGGAATAAAGATCCCCTCTTGATGGACAGGGCAGGGAAATGGATCTCCTGCTTTGAAAAGAACACCGCGGGTATGAACCTAGCGATAGGTGATAACAAAAGCCTGCTCAGCAGCCTCATTGGTGAGCAGACCAACATGGTGTTCTCCCGAGCCCGCAGACACACTCATAAACACCAAGCATGACAGGGCTGCATTTAATTAATTCAGACACTACTGTCACCGAATGGGCCACATGGCCAACCGGTGCAGCCCAAAAATATACCATGACCAGAACGGAATAGTACAGGGACAGCCCCCACAAAGTATTCACCCCCAAAACCAAACTCAGAACGCTGCACCTGTATCCCCCATTCAGCTTCAAGGAAATCAGGTTGCACCCACCCCACCAGGTGGGTGGCCTAACACATGACAATCCCTGCAACAAACAGGGAGTTCAGTCAAGCAGGGGCCGGATTCCCAGTTACGGCAAGGTGTGGTGACTGTCTGGGGCAGCAATGTCTTAGCACTATCTCAGGGTACAAACACGCCATAAATCCAAACCATTGCCCGAGATGACCTACCCCCTACAAATCACTCTCAGTCACACTTCCTTACCTGCCTCCACAGCCGATCTTCAGGACAGCCATGCTATGTCGATCGGGAATCGACATAGCATCCGGGTGCACGCAGGAGATCCAGGGCCTCCTCTGCTGAGGCTCTCCCGGGTAAGGATTGGATGACAATGCCCCCGGGGGGGGGGGGGAGGACAGTCTGATGAAGGAGCAGGGCGGGCCCACACTGGTGCATAAAAAACAGGCACCCAGGACCACTCACCCAAGTCCAACTTGGGGCGGGTTATGTACCAACCTCTCCCGTAGCCTAAAATTAAACATCCACCTCTCCTCACAATTGCACGCTGTTCATGCAGTTCAAAAGGACACCACAGCGCTGGTTAAAACATCACACCTATAAGCAGAGAAGCCCACAGGGAGGAGTACGGTCCCCACTGTGGCAAGAAGAGGGGGAAAAAACATAATATGAATAGCAAAAGTTTAAAAGTCACAATTTTTCCCAAAATTTTAGCACCTACTAACATTAGGTTGAAACCCCACCATTCCACTAACATTCGATCACCTCCAGCCAGTTCATAGAAGATTTTGTCCCCCAGTAAAACCATAGAGCATACCATTTACAAATAAACGCAGCAATGTTCCAAACCTGCCTAATAATGGGGTTTCTCCAAGAAAAGCTGCAACCTGCAGCTCTTATCCTGCAGGTCTGTGATTGAACTACAAGTGCACTAACATGGCAGCAGTCTGCCATTTCTTTAAAAGGGAAATTCCCCTCTCCAGCATAGTTGCTCCCACTTCTGCACTCACCCAGCGTGACCCCGGACCCGAGGGCTCTTTGTGTGATATGGAGTCTATAATTAGGGAGTGTGCCCTCGCTGGTCCATTAAATCTCCTCAGGCCCCCTTGTGTGTATATGTTCTTCCAAGATAACATGCAACCTGCAGCTCTTATCCTGCAGGTCTGTGATTGAACTACAAGTGCACTACCATGGCTGCAGTCTGTTATTTCTTTGATCAAAGCTTTCAAAGACTATTTTACAAGGCCAATCGCTCAAGTAACATAAACTCCGAACTGACTTTTGTAGCCTCGTCTTAAAAGCCGAAAGGGCGCCATTGGGGAGGACACTGTTTGGCCCTGGGACTTTGTCTCAATATCCGTTACAGATAAAAGAAACTCTGTGGCATCAGCCTCAAAGGAGAAGAACTGTCTGGGCTCACTACAAGGACATTCCCAAAAAATGTAGACTCTTCACTGAGACTCAAGTAAACATCCACAAGCAAACAAAAATGAACGCACGCTGATTACAAAAATCAGATGGGAAATGATGAAGATGATCAACAATACTGAGATCAGCCTAAACGCTATCAAGGAGGAATTGAGAGCCAACTGCCTCACGGTGATGCAACATCGGGACATGTTGGACTTGATGACCGCTATTGAGGGTGTGCCAAGATTGGTGCTTCCTGTTGTACTTTTATTCCCGGAAACTATATGGACAATAGGACATTAGCCCATGCCGCCCAAGAACTGCTACATTTGCAAGATGACATGAAGAAGGAGGGAGGTGCCCCAGAGCAAGACTGGCTGCATAGTATCTTTTCGTGGATTCCCTTATGGGTATCCAAACTATGCACGTCATTTATGCCAATTGTCATTGTTGTGCTTCTGTTATGTAGTTTCCTACAAGTGGGGGTTTCCTGCTGTAAAAAAGCTGTCCTTAGGTAGTATGCACATAGCTAGGAAAAAGTTAACAGACACTATAGACACCTTCTAATAACATAACAGTCATGACATGTGAGGAGGATAGATTAGTTGAATAATCAACTAGAGGGAGAAGTGGTGGAATAGGTGAATACGATGTCAATGAATACCATGGTGTGCAGGCCCGACAACGGCAATACCAATAAAGGCAATATCAATGTATGCCATAACCTTTGCCTGCATGACCATGTCAATACCCCTCAATGTAATTTCAATGTATGTCATAACCTGTACCCGCAGCAGTGACGAGATCATTGTATGTCATAATCCAGGCACAAATGAGGATACTGTTGCTAGATGTACGTTATGACTTAAGTAAACTTAACTGTGCCAATACCAGTAAGAACAATGTCAAAGTATGCTATAACAACTGTATGCACAATGTTAAGGATGTCAATATAAATTATACCAGTGACTGCCATATTATTTGCAGGAGTTCCAATGAATTCGTATCATTGCTGTCGGATTCACCCAAGGTGACCTCCCCATCAACCCTGAGTCAGAGATAGTTGCACCACAAATAGGTCAGAGGAAATTGGCACCAATAAAACACGTTTGGCCAAGGGCTCACGTTCCCCAAAATACCACAAAGCTAGATACCACATGTAGATAGAAAGACTCAACCAATCAGGACACGGCATGCACACCACATGTAGTGATCACGCGCACCTCATGACAGACATCTGGACACATACACACAGGCCCACACTAGCTCTCCCCTAAGTCGAGAGCCATCTGTGTCCTTATCAGAGGCCCGTATTAGTTGATTTATGACTGAGATGCTTTTTTGCAATGTAGAAAATTGTTTTATTGCACCTCATGAACTGTATATAACAACAGAAAAAACTTTGTACACCGGGAGACATTGAGCAGACACACTCTTTTGAGGCTCTCCTGGCTGCAGCGTTCAATTAAACAACTTGTTTCTGTTTTGCCAAACTCCTCGCCTTTTCATTAGTTTAAGGTAAACTCCCATCTGAGCAACAGTATTGTTAAGGTGTTCTGCTATATGTTTACATTTGGAGACATTTGAAGATATTTGTGTCCATGTGTGCTTACAGGTATATGTGTACTAAATATGTATATGTTAATGAGGATATTTAATGGTCACTTGGGATGATGTTTAATGGACACTTTGCAGATCTGTCATAATTCACTAGTGTACATTTATGGGGATTTTGTGGTGTTGTGCATTCTTGGGCATATTTATTCTGGATATTGTTTATGGAGTTACAATATCCAGTGTAAATATGACAAAAAATGCAAAATATGCAGCCAGCATCGTATACTGATATATGTAACTATGTGAATTTGCACACTATATATTCAATTTCATCATGCAAAAGATACTGAAGGTTGTGAAACATATGCATCCAAGTATTTGGAGGCATGCCCATTAATGTATGTGTGTGTACTGTGTTCATCTCTCCGCCGTGGGTACTTCGCTTACAAGTACAACCACTTGGAATCAGCACTTTCTAGAAAGATGCATTTTGGTAAGCATCGTCAGGCACCAATAAATGTCAGAGGTCATGATATTTTTAATGAAATACTAGGACCCACCCCCTGTACCACATCCCATGACACAGCTGCAGTTTTGTGCAGCTCTCCAAGACTTCAGAAATGATTTCCTCTTATGAAACTGAGTCAATGGAAAGACATTTGCTGACTATTTTGTACCCCCCTTTGTTGTGCGAAGTATGTTTCTTAGGCCAGGAGTCAATGGAAACTTGATGGATGCTGTTCCCCTCTCTACCGTTCCCACCCATCCCTTCTCCCCCCCATGTCCTTGCTGTGTGCCCTGTCCCTTCCACCCCTCCCACTTCATTGTTGAAATCCCTCCTACCTCTCTTTTTTGCCCCCTCCCCGTCTCAGAACAAAAAGTGCTATGACGGGCAGCCCTGGTCGCGCCATGGTGTTTTGTTTTTAGGTCTCGCCTGACCCAGCGCATGCGTTTGTCTGGCGAGACTTATTGAGAGGGCTCAAAAAGTGCTACCAGGCCAGCCTAGAGCTACAGTGCATGTGCGCGGGCTTGACTGTGATTACTTTCACTTTCGTGGCCGCTTTGATGTTTGATCGCGATTGCGATCACTTTTGCGGCCGCTTGTTTTTTTTAAATCACTGAATGCAGAAGGTAGCTATCAACTCCTTTCAACAAGTTTAACATCCAGAATTGTCGCTACTCTATTATTCACCTGTTTGAAAGGCGAACACCCACAAGTGGTGACCCAGATTTATTAAATTTATGATTTCTACTTTCTTAGTTAAACCAAACCAGCAGTAGCCAATTTTGTCCTACTGTGATACAAACTGTGATTCTAATAACGCGCTGTAAAGACCTAAGTGGTTCGGTTTGCACAGAGCTGTTTTTTTTATTTTTTTTTTTCAACATGACTTTTTTTATAATCACATTCTATGAGCATATGGCAGCTCTTCATTATCTTGGGCACTTTGTGTTTTGTTACTGTCTTTGCCTGGAACGTCCTCATTTCCCACCTCAGCGAACTTGTACCTTGCACCGATCCTTTCCAACCCCTCTAAATTACATTTGTAGGAGCCATTATTTGACCCGCTGTAAAGAGTCACTGTTTCCATTAATAGGACGTATGGGTCACGCAGCCTGTTTCCAAATTTGCAGTTTTATTTACTGGCATAAATGGTTGGCTTATGTGCAAGGTCACTTTAGTACTATGGGCTGTTACAATAAACAATTCCGGTTACTCACGTGGTATTTGTCCATTGACCTTTACGTTCTGATTATAACAAACTCTTGCCTTACTGGATTCTAATAAAACCTAATTTTTTCTTTTTTAAACAATCCCTTAATGCATTTTTAATGTTGAATGTCTGTCTGCTGTTTTACTTTTTTTATAACATTGTATTATTTTAGCATTTTAGATGTTACTTATGAATCTGTATTTGAATTCCAGTAATTTTCATATTTGCTGCACATGTTGTATGTAAAGGCTTCAATTAACCGTAATAAATTTGACCTGCCTCTGTCAGTGTTTCTCAGCTTTCCACCTATTCCATAAGGAAGGTGGTAATTAAACTCCGAAGGAAAATCCCAAGTATACTGATTTTAATGTTCTCTTTTAGCTGAACATTGTCTCATTTTCAGGCATCATACAGGTGGCCCATTGGTTCAATAGTTGCCGCCCCAGGGGGCTGTTGGTTTCACTTTGTGAGACAATTATTTGACCTCTCGGATATGTGTACACACCCTGTTGTGTTTTTCCGGGTTCTCCCGTCTGTAAGGGTGGGTCGTTGCAAGCTGTTGGCCGATCCTGTGTGAGGGTTGAGTTAGTTTAGGATTGTTTCTGTGGAATGTATCATACTTGGGGTGCCGGTCATTTGACCCTCTACCCTAACCCATGTCAGCTGTGGCAGTCGGCCTCAGTTCTTGGTGGTCTTTAGGTTGTATAGCAGGGTTCTCCAAAGTATTTTCTGGAGGGCCAGATCCATGCAAGATTTTTAAGATAACTACTTTTATATAAATGGGAATATGCTAAAAATTTGGCATGGATTCGACCCTCCTCTTAGAGAACCCTGCTGTATAGGATAGAACTCCACTTTCTTGGATCTTTCTGAAAGGTGATATGGATCTGCTTGCATTGCTGACATTGTTTATTTTAATGTCTGACTGCTGTGTTTAGTGACAGGTGTAATCTTAAATTAAGGTTTTTATTTTGTTGTCTAGGTCAGTCATGATGGGTAATCTCAGTGTAGTTATGAGTTTCTTAGTGCAGTGCTGACCTGTTAATCGGCATCACTGTGTCCCATATTCCTGTCTCCATTTTTTTTATCCATCGCCGTCTCCTTTCTCAAGAACATGTGTGCTTTGTAAAATGCTCCCAGAGTTTGTAAAGCGGATTAGTGGCTAAAGCTTAGCTTCATGGGACGTTTTGTGTTGTGGGCAAAATTGGATACGAGCTATTGAGCTGAACCAAAGGAGGGTTTGGCTTCCATGTGTGGAAACTGGGGGAGGGAAGATCCAAGAGTGGTATCGAGTCTGAAAAGCAAAAGGCCTCCTGCATTCTCTAGTCTTATGTATCCTAGGGAAGCAAAGATGACCTATTTTCACTGAGGGAAGTGCCATATGGAATATATATTTTCTTTCTTCTGAATATAACGCGGACCTTTTTATGTATAACCATATGGGTAATTATTAGTGCCTTAAACTCAATTCTTTGCTTTGCTGGTAACAAGTACAGTCGCACCAGACCTTCGCCTCTTGGGAATATTTAGGATCAATCTTTCCACTGCCGCATTCTGCACTCTTTGCAGCCTATCCCCAGTTTCGATTATCCCGCCAGGTAAGGTACATTTGCATAATCCAGCCTGTATGTAATTAAGGCATGCATGATGTCTTCCCAGGTAGAAACTGGAAGAAATGTTAGTCTTTCATAAGGATTTTAATAGAGCAAAACAAACCGCTGTTAAGTCCACTGTAGCGGTTATTGAAATAATAGTCTAGTGTCCAGTTGCACCCCCAAAATTCCTGACTACCGCCTTTAGAATGGGCGAGTCCCCCAACACAACTGGCCAGAATTTCTGTATGTCCAATGGAGATACATTCCCAAAAACACAAATTTCAGATTTATCTGAATTCAGCTGCTAGGCATCCGGTTTTCTACAGCCGAGACCTCCCTAAAAGTTTCCAATCCTAGTGTTATCCGGTTGTTGAAAATCAAGCGACAACTGAGTGTCATTTGCATAAGATACTATATTGAAATCCCAAGGCTGAACTTGTAGGGCCATTGGAGACACTTATACATTAAGCATTGTAGGACTGAGAGCCAATCCCTGTGGGACACCACATTTTATTTCTCTAAAACAAGAAGTATAGTGCAGTAAGAACACTCCTTGTTTTTGTGTGCACTTCGACCTCTGGGTATAATGAATGGTATTGAACTGTTTCTGATGCATGCATATATAGGGTTGCATAATTTAGGTAATAACAGGTGTTATTCATTTTCTGAGGTTCTTGCAGGTTGTGGGTTACATAGTTTGGGGTATAAGAAATGTTTTCACATTTCAGATGTATGCAAGTAGAGGGCAGTGGCAATTCTGCTTTCACTAGAGGAATATTGGTCCTTAGATAACTAATGTTATTTTTCTCTGGCAGCAGCATGGATGGGAGGAGGAAAGTCATCAACCAACATGGATTTTTAGGTCTGGCTAGGCAGTGCAACTGCATCCTGACCTTTTAACCTACACCAATATTATTCTACATTTCTTTGTTCCACATAAATAAATATCTGTTCTGGTGCTATTTACTGATAATGCTTCACATTACCATACAACATCCCTTTAAAGTTAGACCATTGGTACTGTCAATGCTTGTTTAAATTTCTGGTCAATGTCAGCCAGAAAATGAAAAAGGGGATCTGCAGTGTTAGTAGAACACAGTGTGCGTGCTCTGGTACATTTTAGATGAACGCGGAGAGCCATCAGATCAGAGACATTCCCTCAAAATTTCTAGATGTTAAAACTGACTTTCCAGTAACTTTTTGGAACACATTGAACCTTCCATGTCAATAAGCTGAAGACTCCGCTCAATGGCATTGTCTGTTTACTTTCAATTTGTATCACCGAGATTTTCCTATTTTTATTAGATTTGTCTGGTGCTAATATAATAAAGCTTCCTAATAGCTCTACAGTTCAATCAAAATCATTCATAAGTAAGTCAGCGATTACTCAGTAATATTTAGGAAACCAAAGAAAGCGAGAAACTTTATAAAAGGGCCGTTAGGGAATCATTCTCTGGTACATGCATGTCTAAAGACTCAAACCATCACATGTGCATCAAAGGTATGCCATAAGTTACTCTACTTACTCTTGCTTCTTCCGTCTGCTTTTGGGGCACATGACATTCGCATAGCTCCGCCCCCCACTGCCCAAAGACAGGGATCAGTGATCGTTCAGTGTCGTTGTATGATTATTTTGGCAAAATTTAAGCATAAAGGACAAGCAGCCCCATTATCCTCCTTCGTAGATTGGCGGCCAATCTTTCTGCTTGCCTGTCTGCTCTCCTGTCTGCCTGCCGGAAACAGATCATATTTTTGTGAAAGGATGCATGGATTCTTCAATTCACTGATCTGGGATTGCCATTTGTACTGAGACCCAGATATTGCACAGGCGCGCGCACACACAGAATGACGACAACTGAAGGATGAGCATTTATTTTGTGTGCTCGGTTTTGAGAGGCACCGTGATCTTATCTGTTATTGAGGGCAGGTCTTGTTTTAACACACATAGGCCTGCATTGGCACAAGCAAGCCTGGTCATGGCGCAGTCACATCACAGCGATGACTGGTTTCGTCGCACTCTTTGCTAATTTTGATGCATTGCCATCTCTTTTGACTTCCAGCCAGATTGTTGAAATCCGTCAAGCTGTTCAAACAACTTCTGAGCAAAGCTAATGAGCCAAATCTGCGCCTTGGCTCTGCAGGTCTTTATAAAGACTGCCAGTGTTAGGATTTAGGGCCCCTTTCCTTCAGAATGAAAAATGTGTTAACTTGTTTTAGGTTAAGCCTAGAGTCTGCACGCATGCGCTGCTCTGTGGCATGCTATATTGGAATATGGAATAGAAGCCCCGCCCACTCTCCACCCATATTTGTCATTGGCTTGTGTCATTGTCCTTCATAAATGCTGGCTTCTGATTAATTAATAGGCGTGTTAGTCCCTCCTTAGTACCGCCTTGTCTTCATTTGTAACCTCCCATGAGGACTTGCCCTATTGCTTCTGTCGTTACACGGTACGTCTTTTTTAGTCTGTAAGCACTCTTTCTTTAATGAGTTTGTCCTACTGCAGGCACAACATGCTTTCCTGCAACATTGCCATGCGCGCTTTCACTTTCCAAGCAGCACAGGACAATGGCAGCCGCTTCTTTGAATAGGTCTCGCATTTACAAGAGTTTGAACTATTGGCATTGTGTATGACAAAGCCTTTTATTTATGTGTTAATTAGCAAAACAGATAAATAAAAGGCATTGTCATTTGCAATGCCAATAGCTTAAACTCTCGTAAATGCGAGACCTATTGCATTGCAAATGCTTGTTATTTACTGTCAGCCATCTTCAAAAACATAAACAAAGCTAAATAGCTTGCGCACAGCAATTTATTTTAAAGTTGTTGCACAGCAGCGTAGGCTGCTGTGCAACATGGCTGAAAGTAAATACAAATGGATTATGGTGCCGTCAACACTGGCCGCGCCATAGCGCTTTGTTTTTATTTACTTTGAGCCATGCTGCACAGCAGCTCGTGCTGCTATGTAGCATCTTTAACCCCTTGGCTGCGGCGGGAATTCCGCCGCAGCGCTGGGGGGGTTTGGGGGCAGCGCGGTGGCGCTGTGCTCATGACGGAGCCACTCCGTCATGAGCCACGGTTGAGCTGTGCTCATGACGGAGTGGTTCCGTCATGACTCCGCCGACTGCGCTAATCGCCCGCACAGGCGGGGAATCAGCGCAGCGTGGGCGGAGCAGCGGCCAACGGCCGCAGCATGACGGAACCACTCCGTCATGAGCACACGGCACCCGTGGCTCATGACGGAGTGGTTCCGTCATGAGCGGGGAAGGGGTTAAAACATTGACAATACCAATAGGTCTCGCATAGGAGAAACATATTGGCTTTGCCAATGCTTAATCTGCCTGACTTCCTGAAGGTGGCCTTCCATAGCTAAAAACCAAATACTCATGAAAGAGTCAGGTTTCAGTTTGTCTGACACTGCTTTTATGAACTTTAAAAATCCACTGGCCAGTTGCATGTCTGAAGCATTGAAACATTTCTTTAGCGCCAAGACACCTTCTCTGATTTCCAATCACTGAAAGGTCGGTGTTAATAGAATGTTCATTCTTTGGGCAAAGTACGGCAGCAGCACTCGGCTTTAGAAATTGTATTGACAAAGCCTGCAATCTCTAACATTTTAAGAGTTTTCCATTCTTGCTGTACTTTCCCAAAATCAAACTGCCCAAAAGATAACCTACCATGGTCCTTTTCGAGCTCATTGGTAAGACCTCTGTAAGGCTTGCAGGATCCTTGGGCTATGGAATTTAGTAAAGCGCCATAATGCTTTATTAAATGACATGCATTAAAGTCTGATGAAAATTGATGATCGCTATACTTGTGCATTTGTAAGAGGTCAAGAGAGTGAAAGAGCCTGGTGTGATGCCTAAAAATGTGTTATTCAGGCATAGATTGGGGACTCAGGGGGCAGCCGCAGGGAAGTCTGCCTCAGGTGTTTTGAGTCAAGTGGAGTAGGTCAATGACTGCTCCGGTTTCGGCTATATTGGGCTATAAACCTAGCCATGGGTTTAAAAACGGACATTTTAGTTCCTCCGGCCACTATTTTATATAAATGACATGATGCCCGGCAGAGGCGCAACTAGAGCCAAATTTCGGGGGGTGGGGCCGGATAAAAATTGGGGGGGTGAGGGGAGGGCTAAATCTTCCAGCCATAGGCAGAGTGCAGGGGCTCTAAGAAGGGGTGAACATGCAACAAATCCTCATTAACAAGTAAGAACAAGTTACTTACCTTCGGTAACGATGTATCTGTAAGAAACATTAGTTAGTTAGATTCCTCACCTTAAAATATCCCCAGGCGTCAGACTGGATCCGGAAGATTTTTCGTCAGCAATACCCCTTGCGCGTCGCTAGGCGTCGTCTGCGGCTCCGCATCCGTCGTCGGCGTCGTGCGCCGGAATGACTTCGTCGGAGTACTTAGACGCCGCCCTCGCGCGCTGACGTCAGTTCTTGTACATAGCTTTCCGCGCCAGGAACGCAGAGCCATGCAAAGACCGACACTGGTGCCAAAAATAAAATCTAGGGGCCTGAAAAGGATAACCTTAACCCTAGATGTCAGTTCGCAGAACGGGGAGGATGGGTGGGTCGGTGAGGAATCTAACTAACTAATGTTTCTTACAGATACATCGTTACCGAAGGTAAGTAACTTGTTCATCTGAAAGAAACACGTTAGTTAGATTCCTCAACTTAGAATAGATACCCAAGCAATACCATCCCTGGTGATGGGTCTGCGAGTGCGAACCAAGATCACACCAGAAAGTCCTGGAGGACAGAACGGCCAAAGAAGCCATCCCTCCGGACTTGGCTGTCAAGGAAATAATGCCTGGCAAACGTGTGTAGCGAAGCCCACGTTGCCGCCTGACAGATGTCCTGCAAAGGGACACCCCGTCCCAAAGCAGTAGTAGCCGCTGTGGCCCGAGTAGAATGGGCGCGCAGCCCAACAGGAGGGTCCTTTTTTGCCAAGGAGTAACAAATTTTGATGCACAAAACGACCCACCGAGAGATGGTCCGTTTGTGCACAGCTTTCCCCTTCTTAGCACCCACGTATCCAACGAAAAGTTGGTCGTCCACCCGGAACTGCTTTGTGCGGTCCAAATAAAAGGAGAGCGCACGTTTTGGGTCCAGACGGTGGAGCCTCTCTTCCTCTTTGGAAGGATGCGGAGGCGGAAAGAAGGTGGGCAAGGTGACAGACTGCCCAAGATGAAATGGAGTCACCACTTTCGGAAGAAAGGAGGGACGAGGCCGAAGGACAACCTTGTCCGGATGAACAGAGAGAAAAGGAGGCTTTGAAGATAAAGCCTGGAGCTCACTCACCCGTCTAGCCGAGGTGATGGCTACCAGAAAAGCAGTCTTAAGCGTCAGCAGACGAAGAGGACAATTATGAAGAGGCTCAAAGGGAGCGCACATTAGAAATGTTAAGACAAGATTCAAGTCCCACTGAGGCATTACAAAAGGGACAGGAGGGAACGTGTGAGTAATGCCTTTTAGAAAGCGTGTAACTACAGGGGACTTGAAAAGAGAAGGCTGATCAGGAAGCTGCAAGAAGGCAGAGATGGCAGCAAGATAACCTTTCAGGGTGCCCAGGGCAGAGCCCTGCCGGGCCGAAGAAAGAGGAGAACCTCAGAAAGAGGGGCGGAAAGGGGATCCACAGCCTTTGCTGTGCACCATGCCACAAATTTGTTCCACCGGCAGGCGTATACCGTCTTTGTGGAGGGACGCCTGGCTGCCAGAATGATATCACAGACTTCAGGAGGCAAGTCAAATGGCATCAACTGCCGCCGCTCAATCTCCACGCATGGAGGTGGAGGCTGGACAGGTTCGGGTGGACGACCGTCCCCTGCTGCTGCGACAGAAGATCCTCCCGAAGGGGCAGACGTATCGGAGGATCGGTCAACATACTGAGTAGCTCGGGATACCAGTACCTTCGTGCCCAATCCGGAGCCACCAAGATGACTTGGGCCCGGTCGTGCCTGATCTTCTTCAGCACTCTGGGCAGAAGTGGTATAGGCAGAAAGGCGTACAACAGACCGCAACTCCACTCGTGACGAAAAGCGTCGCCGAACGAGTGCCGCCTTGGAAATTCCAACGCGCAGAACTGCTGACATTGCGCGTTCTCTTCGGTGGCGAATAGATCTAACCAAGGCTCTCCCCACTGCTGAAAGAGACCTTGCGCCACTTCGGAGTTCAGACGCCATTCGTGATCCATCATGCACCGGCGGCTGAGTTCGTCTGCTCTGGCGTTCAGAGAGCCCGCCAGATGTTGAACCACAAGGGTGACGCCCTGGTGTTCCAGCCATGTCCAGAGGCGCAGAGCCTCCTGACAAAGGGTCCACGACCCCACCCCGCCCTGTTTGTTGCAATACCACATGGCGGTGGTGTTGTCCGTGAACACCTGCACGACACTTCCCCTGACAGAGGGAAGGAAGGCTTTCAGTGCAAGTCGGATCGCTCTCAACTCCAACAGGTTGATGTGGAGACGAGACTCCGCCGGAGACCAGAGGCCTCTGATCTCCGCCTCTCCCATATGGCCACCCCATCCCAGGAGGGACACATCCGTCACTACGACATGCTCCGGTTGGGGAAGGGAGAGGCTCTTGCCCTTGACCCAATCGCGGTCCGTGAGCCACCACTGCAACTGCTGTGCAGTGCCCTCCGAGATCAAGACATGGTCGGACAGGTTGCCGTGATGCTGGGCCCACTGAAACTTCAGGTCCCACTGCAGAGCCTGCATGCGCCGCCTGGCGTGATGCACTAATAGGATGCAGGAGGCCATCAGCCCCAGAAGCCGCAACACTAGCCTGACCGAAACCCAGGATAGAGGCCGAAAGATGGGAATCAGGGCCTGAATATCCCGGACCCGCTGTTCCGGTGGATAGACCCGGAACTGCGCCGAATCGAGAACCGCTCCGATGAAGAGGAGCTTCTGAGAGGGACTCAAGTGTGACTTCGGCACGTTGATGGAAAATCCCAGCAAATGCAGGAGATCCGCCGTAGTCTGGAGGTGGGAGACCACTGTCTGGGGCGAGCCCGCCTTCAACAACCAGTCGTCGAGATAGGGGAAGACTGGAACCCCTGATCTGCGCAGATGAGCTGCGACCACCGCCATCACTTTCGTGAACACCCGAGGGGCACTGGTGAGGCCGAAGGGGAGCACGGTAAACTGAAAGTGCTCTTGGCCCACCGTGAACCGCAGGTAACGCCGGTGGGCCGGCAGGACGGGGATGTGGAAATATGCGTCCTGCAAGTCCAACGCTACCTTCCAGTCTCCGGGGTCTAGGGCAGCTAGAACCTGAGCCAAAGTTAACATCTTGAACCTTTCCTTCCGGAGGAAGGCATTGACGTTCCGGAGGTCCAAGATAGGGCGTAGGCCCCCTTTGCCCTTCTTGGGAACCAGAAAGTAGTGGGAATAACAACCACGACCTACTTCTGGGCTCGGAACGCGCTCGACGGCCCCCTTGGCCAAGAGGGCCGAAACTTCCTCGTGGAGAAGATTCAAATGATCCCCCGAGATACGGTGGTGCTGCGGTGGCATGGCTGGAGGGGTCGTCTCGAAGGGGAGGGAGTAGCCCCTTTGGACGATTTGCAGCACCCACCTGTCCGATGTGATGGACCGCCAGTGGAGCAGGTGATGGCGAACTCTGCCGCCCACTGGCGTGGAATGGGCCTGAAAGCTCGGACTAGGAAGGCTTTGAGGCGGATGCTGCCGGGGTGGATGTGGGCTGACCTCGTCGTCCTCCAGAACCGCCTCGGCGGAAACCACGTCCGCGACCGCGCGCAGGTTGGTTCTGCGGCTGGTGGCTAGGCGTACGTGAGGAGGCACCCCTTCCTTGGCCACGAAAGGGGCGAAAAGCGGAAGTTTGCGACCGCGGGGCCGAGAGGCCCAAGGACTTGGCCGTAGCCCGGGAGTCCTTAAAGCGATTCAGCGCACTGTCCGCTTTCTCACCAAAAAGGCGAGTGCCATCAAAGGGCATGTCCATGAGAGTGCTCTGGACATCACCCGAAAAGGACGTGGACCGCAGCCAGGCGTGACGTCTAAGCGCCACCGTGGTAGAAATCGCCCTACCCAGCGAGTCCGTAGTGTCAAGCCCACAGCGGATAGCATGCCGTGCTGCATCCCTCCCATCGGCCAGAGCCTGGGTAAGTCGTGTCTGGACCTCCTCCGGACACAGGGGCAGCACGTCCTCCACCGTATCCCACAGAGAGTGGGAATAACGGTCCAAGAGGCAGGCGGTGTTCAAAGACCGCAGGCCCAAACTAAGGGAGGAGAACAGCTTTTTGCCAAACTGTTCCAGTCTCTTGGAATCCCGGTCCGGCGGAGCGGTCGGGAAGGAGGATTGGGAGGTAGAGGCCTGGATAACCAGGCTCTCGGGGGTAGGGTGTTGGGACAGAAAACTGGGGTCGCCCGGAGCAGGGCGGTGGCGCCTGGCGACGTTCCTGTCCACAGGAGGAACTGTGGAGGTCTTGGACCAGGTGCCCTGCAGAATGTCAATGAGGGCCTCATTGAATTGCAGCAGAGGCTCAGTGGAGCTTGCTGCAGACTGAAGCACCTCAGTGAGGACGTTAGTCCTCACAGCCACGGCAGGTAGCTCGAGCCCATGGGCTGCGGCCGCCTTGCGCAGCACCACAGAGAAAGCAGCACCCTCCTCCGAAGCCACAGTCGGAGGAGAGATGAATCCAGTGTCTGGAGAGGTATCCAGCCCACTGGCCTCCCCCAGTTCATCTGCCCAGTCCTGTGACATCTGAGCCTGAACGGCCATAGGATCCTCGGATGCCTCCCAGTTGTCCCGATCATCCGATTCCTGGTATACAGGAGGAAGGAGCGGAGCCGGGCGATAGACATAATGTGTCTCCAGCGGCGCCGAACGCGGCGTCCATCGACGCCGTATCGGCGCCGGGCCCGGAGCGGGGCTGAACTGGGGCTCGACGTCGAGCGGAGTCGGAGGTGGTACCGGTGTCGACGCCGGCGGAGGAGGCGTGACGAGGTCGACCGGCGTCGGCGGGGACTCAGGAACGGGTCCCTCGGGCGCTTGCGGCGTCGAGGCCGGAGCCGTCAACGGCGCCGGGGCCGGAGCCGCCGGCAGGCAAGGCAGCCCAGTCGGGTCCGCGGGGCCCGAAGGCGCGCCTGCGGGCGTCGACAGCGGAGCCAGGCTCCTCATGGCCGAGAGGAAGGCACTGACTTCCGCCGGCGTCGCGTCAGTCCCAGGGACCGGTGGGTATGGGGACTTGCGCGGCGCCTGCGGCTCCGCCGGAGCCACGGGGGTGGAACCACCCTGACCCTCAGCCGAGTCGCGTGACCGGCGAGGGGAGTCCGAAGAGCGGTGTCGCCTCTTGGACTTCTTGGAGTGCTTCGACTTACCCGAAGACTTGGATCCCGACGACCGATGATGACGTCGGCTGCGGCTCCGCGACCAATCCTTGGACCTCCTCCTGGACCGGGATCGAGAGGGGCGCGGAGCCGAGTGGCGAATCTCGAGAAGCTTACGGGACCACTCCCGTCTAGCCTTCGAGGTCAGGGCCTTGCAGTACGAACACAACTCCGCGTCGTGGTCGAGGCCCAAGCAGTAAAGACACCGGCGGTGATGGTCCGTAACCGACATCAAGCGGCTACAGTCAGCACAGGCTTGAAAACCAGGCATCCTACCGGCACCGGAGTCGAGACAAGATCAAAAAGGATCGGAAAAAGTTAGTCAAAAAGTGACTAAAGGGGTAGCTCTCCCGGATCTGCGCTTACTGGCGCGGAAAAAAGAAGAACTGACGTCAGCGCGCGAGGGCGGCATCTAAGTACTCCGACGACGTCATTCCGGTGCACGACGCCGACGACGGACGCGGAGCCGCAGACGACGCCTAGCGACGCGCAAGGGGTATTGCTGACGAAAAATCTTCCGGATCCAGTCTGACGCCTGGGGATATTCTAAGGTGAGGAATCTAACTAACGTGTTTCTTTCAGATATGGTCTTTTAAAGACCAAAGACCTGTGAAGTACTTGGGTGCGGCCCTAGCGGGCACCGGGCATTTCCCCGGTGGGCTGCCTGGGTGGGGGCCAGTTTTGGGCTCCCGGGGGCGGTTTTTGTTACAGGGCTGTTTTTGCAGCATAGCTGCAATATCGGCCCCTGTAACAAAATCTGCCGAAACCGGCCCTGGCAAACGGCTCCGGCCGCGCCCCCAAACCTTCGGGGGGCCAGCCGAGCCTTTGCCAGGGCCTTTGGTTCCCAGTCCAGCCCTGGTGCGGCTGTGTTAGTGCTCGGGAAGCTGTCTCAGCCCGGGCTGACACACACGACGGGGGGACTGAAGCCCGTTGAGCCCAATGGGCATTGCGCGCCTGATGCTCGGTACCTTAATTTAGCCTTTTTTTTAGTTTTTGCTATGTGGTAGGCTGAACATGGTAGGGGTCACAATCGCAATGGTTCGTGTTATAGGCAGTCAAATTGTCTGCGAAGGAACTTGTGGCCCAGGCGAGTAACCTACTGAGGGAATAGGGCCCATCGACCTGCTCGTGGCAAGTTCCTGGCCACGCGGCGGGACCCATTGGAGGTGAGCAATGGAGGGGGGCGTGGCTGCAGTGATCACGTGCTCGTCGCTGCACCGCCCCCGAGTAGCACTGTCTGCAGAAGGGTGGGTGGGTCCACACCCATGTATGGAAAGCGACCCCAGGGAAGCATCGGCGGGTCACAGGCATTTCAGGAGGCCTGGGCATGACTTGAGTGAGCTAGTGAGAGCCTTTCCCAGCTGTTGGGGAGGCTGTGCTTCAAGTTACAGGGGGCGGGGACATGGGCTATGAGCACACGGCTCAGGGAAAAAGCTGTGATGATAACTGAGCCAAGTTTTATTTAAATTCTTTATTGAGTTTTTCTCATTACTATAACAAGAAAGGCACATTAGAAATACACAGATCAATCGCCATGCAGTGTAAGAACATCAACAAAGTAAAATTCTAACCCATAATCCATCTGCATACCAGATCCCCATTAAAGCAATTACTAATTAATAACTTAAACAAGGGGAAAAGAAGAACACAACCACCAAGGGAGGAAAGGGAAAAAGGAAACACGCACTCACCATGAGGAGGAAGGATGGGAGGTTTTAACACCCTCACGGGAGGAAATAAAGGAAGATGGCCTTCTGTCCGCATCTCCTTACTTTAATGAAAGCCAACAACAGTGGTCGAAGTCTGGGGAACCTCAAGAGGAAGGGACCTGGGAACTGAACATGGGGATCTGCATAGAACAGGATGGGGCACACCATAGACACCTTAAATGTATGGGTAAATTTGACACTTAAATATTTAAGAAAAGAGCCCCAAATCCCTTAAAATATCTGCAATTCGCCATTTAGATTATAAATAAGACGTTTAAAGTATGCCATATCATACATGTTGTCCAACCAGGACTGTACAGTGGGTATTAACGTTGATTTCCAAAGACAAAGATTCACCAATTTATCCACCATCTAGGGCAGTGGAGAGCCATCTATTAACAAGTTGGGTAACTGAAAGGAGGTCAGAAGTATCATGCAGGAGCACTAGCCGAGCTGTCAAAGGCCTGTCTAACCCAAGGCCCCATCCCATATGGTCCCAACCTGTGAACGGAAGGCCTTCAGTTGCTCACATTCCCCTAAAATATAACTATATCACAGTCAGGTAAGCCACATCTCCAAAAATGTCAATCCACACTCAGACGGGCATTGTGTGACCCTGCTGGGGGAGAGTGCCAGCGGTGGAAGATTTAAAAAAAAACTATACTTAAGGCGTGCTTCCCGTAATGCTTTATTATAATCTGCCAGTAGAGTATCCCAGTCATCACCCAAAAATTGTGTTAAGACAAATTTCCCACCAGGCAGGCAGTGCTACGGATATGGGAAGAGAAAACCAGGGGTCCAAAAATGTGACACACCATCCCGACATAACGCCCCCCCCCCCCCAAAGTTTTTCCAGGTGGATGTACATACCATCCCGACATAACGCCCCCCCCCCCAAAGTTTTTCCAGGTGGATGTAATGGGCGATTTAGAGAGATCAATATGAGCGCTCCCCAAGACGTGCTAGGGCATGGAACAATTGATTACATCTCCATTGTTCTCTCAAGTCGGGGAACGACTTGATAAAGCTACCAGATTCAACGTCCTCAATGTGATAAATACCATGAGTAATCCAGATGGACCAGTGAATTTCCTCCTGGCCGACTGTAATGGGCGCATTACACCACAATGGGACTTTAGTGTGAATATGGCTTGAGACTTGTGCCAACCTATGAGCCCGATGCGACGTGTACTGGAAAGTGTGAATGATCGGTTTAACGAGGGGAGAATTTTAGGCCTGAAAGTGTAATAAATAGCCAGATTTCCAGACGACTGCAATATATGATGATCCAGCTCCACTCATAAGAAAATGGCCCTAGAAGTAGACAACCAGTACATAGCATGAGCCACCTGCTGCACCATCCAATATCCCTCCAGATGTGGAAGACATAAGCCACCCATCTCCAATGTAGAGTAGAGCTTATCACCCTTTAATCTCGGTCTTTCCGAACCCCAAATGAATTGGGAGATGGAGCATTGGATGCTCCACAGACAGAAGACTGGTATAACCAGGGGCAACATTACAAAGATGAAATTAAATTTGGGGAGGAGATTCATCTTGACAACCTTGACCCTACCTCACCGGGATAGGTTCAGGGCAAACAGCCCTTTAAAATTGCACTACATACAATCCACAATGGGTTGCACACTGTTTTGGACCATGTCTTCCAGGCCCCTATTAATATAAACCCTGAGGTATTTCAAACGAGAACAAAGCCTTATCAGATAGGCTCTCGTGGTGGTACTCGGTACTCGGTTCCAGAGTACCTGCTTGTTTCTGAGAAGTACTCAGTAAACAATGAGGTGACCCCGTTTCCCTCAGAACCTGGGTATAGTAATGCAAAAAACAATGGTTCTGTCGGGTGTAACCAACTATTTCTAATAAAGATAATTCAATTAAAACAGGTTATTCTCTGCACAAGTTTAATTTTAAAGCGTTTCTAGGAAACACACCGTAGATAAACAAAGACCCCAAAGAAATCAGGTTTGCAGGGTATTAAGATATTTTATATAAATTGCATCATTTATAATTTTATATACGAGGCTGTCAAAAAGGTGAAGTTTGAAGTGAGTTGTGATCAAGTGACATATTGTGCTCAGTGATACAGTTGAGTGCCTAATATGTACAAGGTGATTAAAATAAGTACAGAGATGGAAGAGGCCAGAGTAAAACGGAGAACACAATGACCCTGTTGCTTAATCCAATTTCAATATTTTTGCAAGCAAGGCCTTGAACTGGACCGGGAGGTATGGTCGACGTTTCAACACAATATATGCAATAATGTATAGTCAAAGCGGGTCTTCATCAGGACTGTGGTGGGGGAGAGGGAGGACAGCCTGCAGAGTCAGATAGAACACGCGTCAGGGGTATTGAATTTAAGATTGAGGTGTGTTCCAAGAACCACGAAGAAACAACATTGCAGTGAGAGCAAAGGGGTAAGAACTCACCTAACGGAAACCAGAGTAAATCCTGGTTAAGCTCAAGTCAGTGTTGCTTGTGGCCCCATCATGTTAATTTCTAAAAGTAATAAAAGAACGGAGTAGCTCAGGTCAGAGTTGCGTTGGTTTCAAGGGGCAATAAAGGAAAAGAAAGGGGTAGAGATTTACTCAACCATCCCCAAGTTAGAGGTTGTCCAGGGGCCAGAGAGTCCCAGGGCATGCGGTACAAATGAGGCGCAAAAAAACTCACCCATACGAATTATATAATCAGGGAAGCGGTGAAGTTCGTCCGCTTTACAGAGTTCCAAACAGCTCGCACTGGCGCACTCGAAGTGAGGTAATGAATACACGTTCACTTCTGTGGAAAGATTAAAACGAAGGGGCTGGTTACTCGCGCTCCTTAATTAAAACAGAATGCACTTATTTCTAAAGATGTCATTCCTAGCGCTCACCTGTAGAAATATTTCGGGGGCCAAGTCCGGGGTTCAGACGCGAAGGCAGTTATGAATCCTGCTGGGCAGCCACAAATCGTCAGACAGCCGAAGCGGGTCTGACAGGCAGAAGATAAAGCTGTCCATGCGTTAAGGGGCATTAGCATGCATGTCTAGCTGCGGCGTGTTGCGTGCAGCAGCTGGATGCCTGCAGGCCACATTGCCTAGCAACTGATGCACGTGAGCCTTACGCTGCAGTGCTTTGTGTGAGTCATGTCCATTACGTCTAGTCAGGACGTGGCAGGCCCCCCCACTTACCGCTACCACTACCCAATGTGATCTAGACACGCTCCCATTGGCATACACCACATTGGCCCATTTCAAATCGATGTCAGTCAGTGATGCAACAGAGCAAAACTTAGACCAAGGGGCATGTGTGATAGCTCCAACACAAAGATTACCACCAGATGACCAATAACAGGGCATGTCTACCGCTGAGACACCGGTGTTGGATTCAATGGTTGTCAACCCTCCACAACACGTTAGTCTTCCAGAGGCAAGCAGCACAGACCAAATAATCAACCTCTGACTGTACGATGTCAGTAGCATAAAGATGTACTCTCCAAGGGGCTGTCGTTTGTACCTACGGCAGTACCAGACTCGTTCAATGTCAAGCTTGAGCTGCAAAGGTTTTTCAGAAAAATACGATTGAGGTATTATTTCAGCAAAAATACCTACAACCCTGTAGCAACAGCCACACCATTCAGACCCCCATCGACTTTTACACCAGGCTCATATCTGATGAGTGAGAAGATACTCGCCTACGTAAAGATTGTTCTGCAAGAAACTATGGAGTTGATGGATGACAAGAAGTACATAATGCATAACATTAGCAAGCAGGAAATGAAGTACTGGGTATTTTAGACCCAGCGGTGCAGGGGCACACACCCTATGACTTCTGGGTTCACCCTGTTCCAGACCTACAGAAACACAGAGTCTTCTGGGTGAAGTCAAAGAATCGTTTATTGGCTGCAGACCAATTACAGGTATCCTAGAAGTACAACCATGTGTATGTTCTCAGGAGACTGCTGAAAATCATAACGGGCTTCTCCTTAAGTACAAAATATCATGCTCCAGGCACACATTCCTTGGTTTACGATATGGCCATTATAAGTATACATTACAAACGAAAAAGCAGAGTCATGATGACCATCCCACATTCCAGTTCGGCCAGCCCACAATGATTTACACAGTAAGGTTCAGATCCCACATTTGATGTCAATAGACCCCCCCAATAAACACGAGCATCTCCTGTTTTGGGAAACAAGTCATAAAGCAGGAACAAGCAGGTGTGGAAGAGATTAGCAGGGGGATTGTATAGAATGAAAGGGTTTTATGACGGGTCAAGCCCTGATGCTAATCACAGGTGGACGGAGGAAGGGGAGCTCGTGAGACCGGTTTGACCTGGGGCAGCAGAGCTAGCTGCCCAGGTCACAGAGAAGTCAGAGGGAAAGCCCATGTACTGTGAGGCCCGTATTTACTCCATTATAGCCTATGTGAGGGCAATGACAAGATGGCCACTGCTTCCAAAATGGAACCCGCGTAGTGAAGCAGAATAACGTGTACACAGTGCATTCATAGCTAGAACGATATATAAAGCACTCGTACATGCCGCATTTACCATTTGCGGTTTGTTAATACCAAGATAGACAGGGGTAGGGCCCTGTCCCCTACGCGGTCCCGAATATTAAAGTACGACAGACCCTCCTTTTGCCCTTACATAGGCAATCACTAAACTCATCTTAATCCGAATCTAGGTCAATGTTCACAAAGTCATGGAGATGTTGCTGTAGCATCATCCTATTACTTAGTTCGTCCCTCGATACAGGTTTCCTTACACATAAGGTAGCACAGAGGCCACATATCGCAGGAGCACACTGTATGCACAGACAGAACAGGAAAAGAATGGCTAAGATCATTCCAATGACCATCAGAACTTTCCAACCCCAGGCAGATATCAATTCCCAGAACCACCCCACCAGTGACCAATCTCCCTTATCCATGTGTATGGATTCAGATATTTTATGGAGTTTGGAGATGGCTTGATACACTGTTGGAGCATTATCTGGTATGAAAATGCAGCAACTGGATTGGATGACCTTGCATACCCCACCGCGGTCTGCAAGAATAACGTCTAGAACCATGCGGTTCTGCAGAGTCATAAGGCGATCCGCTTGGAGCTCAGCCGTCAGATTACTAAGGGCACCAGCCGTTACATTGACAGTGGATTCAACCACACGAGTCAGTTGTCTCAGGTTCCTACTATTGACCATAGGTCCCCAAAACGGCAGGAAACCCAAGAAGAAGTCTCCCGCTTCCTGACCGGCAGTATCCTCCTTACTAATCACACCTCTCACAACTCTGGTCTTGTGATAGTCAGAGGCAGCAGTAAATGTCGGCAGTAGCAAGTTCGCAATATAACATATGCCCGAGAAATCAGGGGGCAACCATGTATATGCTCGGTCATTACAGATGAAATATGTGCCCTTGGCAGCCAAAAACGCAGGGGAAAACTGTGACGGGAAGGTGTACGTTTCAGTACAGTCACTTCTTCCCAGTTGAGCTCTAGGATTCTGACCATTACCCTGTAAGCAGAACCGACCCATGTGGGGTACGACCCAGATTGGAGATGAGATTTTTCGCTGTCTTTCACCCAGACTAATACTATACCCCGTCGCGTTCCATCCTACATAAGGTCTCAACTCTTCTTTGGGAATGGATGAGTATGCATCGATATCCCTACTCATATCGGCAACTCCTTTTATCAAAGCCTTATTATTGGTGATAGGTCTGATGGAACGCGGTTGGCGAGGGGAATATGTATCTAGAGCATAGAGAAACATGGTCTGGAATGCCCATGACGATCCATTGTAACTATACGGCAGCACCAGGTAGGGAATACCCTTGTTAATGGTATGTGGCATTAACCCACACACCCAGCAATTGGTCGTATTCATTACTAGTTGGTGCTGGTGCAAGAGTTGGATAAACGAGTTATTTACGAACTCTGATCGTCTGGTCTGTTCGTGCTCAGGCAAAGGGTGAAAAGAGTGAGAGGAGGCAGTAGAAAGAGGTATAGGCTGTTCAGTGGGTTCAATGGGCTTTTGAGCGGAGAAGAACACAAATCCTACAATAAACATTATTATGCTACACAGTGTACAAAGGCACAAAAAGACAAAACATTTACTTTTTACAATTCTACACATCCTTGCGTTAAAGTTCATTTCCTCAATCGGTCTCTCCATCTTAAAAAACTCCATCCTCTACTCGGGCCGCTCGCGGCGGATGAGTTTCTTCTGCTAAGGAGTACGCCTGTCAGTCCAGGGAAACGCCCTAGACCAACCAGAACCGTTGACCTAGCGTCTTCGGCCTGTACCCCAAAGTCTTGGCACCGCGACTCTGCGGCAGAACCCGGATGGTGGTTCGAAAAACAAAAATCAAGAAAGTCCTTCAGATGGGAGAGCAAAAATGTTAAAAAGGAAATAGTGAGGAAATCTTTATTTGTCCATGGGCCTAGGTCTCAAATTATAGCGGAGACGGCCAGGTGCTGTTTGGTCTTGAAACAAAAGTTCAGGCTCAGTGGTGTCCAGTCGATTTGATGGTGGCACAGCTTCCTGCAGAATATTGTCACTCTCTTGGTCTGAAACTGTGTCTTTTATGCATGCGTCACTGAATGGTACAAAACGAGGTACAGTGTCCGTCTCAGAGTCGGCGATACCCTCCTTGACCCACTGGTCATATGGCAGAGGCAAGGGGACTACTTTGCAGTGGGTACCATGGATCCAGTGCTTCTTCCCTTTCACTCGCACTGCTGATCTTGTCGACAGTAGAACAAGATGAGGGCCGATCCAGTGAGGCTCGTCGTTTCTCTTGCGCTGGAAATTTCGGACTAGCACCCACATACCAGGGTTGATAGGGTGTCCAGGAGTTTCAGAGGCTTGAGGGAGAGTATCGTGTACCTGTTGGTGCAAAACACGCAGTTTAACAGTCAAATCATACAGGTAATCAAGCAGTACTGGATGCTCTATCTCACTGAATTTCGTAGGCCTCGGTACACCCCATACGTTGGCCGGACGGCCAAAAACAACCTCGTAAGGGCTAAGTCCCACTCGTGAGTGTATGGTCATTCTGGTGGACAGGAGTGCTAGAGGCAGAGCGTCAGGCCATTTAAGACCGGTGCTCGCCTGGATTTTGGCCAGCTTGAGCTTTAAGGCTCCATTGTAGCGTTCTACTAATCCAGCTGATTGGGGGTGATTTGCAGCATGGAACTTCTGCTTTATCCCTAGCCCTTCACATACATTCTTCATCACTTTACCCACAAACTCACTTCCATTATCACACCACACCATTCTTGGCATCCCAAACCTAGGGAAAAATTCCTTCACAAGGGCTTTGGCTGTGGATAGGGCAGTGTTATCTTTCAGAGGATAAGCCTCTATCCATTTTGAGAAAGCACAAACAACCACCAGTACATATTTCAGGTTGTTGCATCTTTTCATGTGAATAAAGTCCAGCTGCAAAACTTCAAATGGACATGATGGGGGTGCAAAGTGACCAGCTGGAGTTGGGGTTCCCCTACCAGGGTTGTACTTCAAACATACTATGCAATTCTTGACCACATTCTCTACACACTTGGGAATCCCAGCATTCTGCCATACTGGAGCCAACAACTTGCATATACCTTTCGTACTGATATGTGCCATTCCATGTGCCATAGTAACCACTGGAAGCACATATGCATCAGGCAACAACCATCGCCTATGTTCTGTCAGATCAATCCAACAACCATTCTCATCCAACTTACCCATACTTTCTCTCCACTTGCTTAACTCTTCCTCTGTGGCTTCAGCTTGAAGCGACTTCACACTCTCTATTGTGTTCTCACACATTCCCACATCATTAACCCATCTTGCGGGGCCTGCAACATACATTCTAGTCTTCACATTCTGTGCTGTTTCTTTCGCGGTCTCATCAGCAAACGCATTCCCACATCCAACATCATCTGTGACTTTCCTGTGCGCACTGCATTTCATGATCGCAACTTGCAACGGTAGGGTCAGTGACTCAAGGAGATCATTCAGCAACTTGCCATTCCGAATTTTAGCTCCATGCGACGTCAGGAACCCACGCTCCTTCCACAGTCGCCCAAAATTATGAGCCACGCCAAAGGCGTACTGGCTATCTGTGTATATATTTACTCTCATTCCTTCAGATAACACGCATGCTCTCGTGAGGGCGATTAATTCTGCTGCTTGGGCCGAATTATGTGGCACTCGTGCAGTTTCCACGACCGTGTGCAAAGTCGTGATAGCATATGCAGCAGTCGTGTCACCATTAGGGAGCTTGAAACATGAACCATCTACCCATAAAGTGCCATCACACTCAGTCAGGGGAGTATCTTTTAGATCTACTCTCCCTTTCGTCTCTTCTTCTGTTCTGAACAGACAGTCATGTTGCTCAATCTCATCTGAGTCTGCTGGAATTGGCAACAATGTAGCTGGATTCAGCGTATTGCATCTCTTTATGTGTATGTGATTTGCTAACAGTGTAAGCTCATAACCTGATAATCGCGCACTAGTCAAGTGTTGTGTCTTGGTCCTATTTAATAATGTGTCTACAGCGTGTGGAACCATAACAATCAATGTATTGTCCATTACCAAACCAGCAGATTGTCGGATAGACATCGCTGCAGCAGCTGTCGCTCTCAGACAGCTTGGCAATGCCCTCGCTACAGGGTCCAAGGTTGATGAAAAATATGCGCATGGGCGCGGTCTGTCGCCAAAAGGCTGTGTTAACACTGATAACGCACAACCATCTTTCTCGTGAACATACAATGTAAAAAGCTTACTGTAGTCAGGGGTACCCAACACAGGTGCTGAACATAATGCATTACGCAATTCCACAAAACTTTTCTGGCACTCTTCAGACCATGGGATAGGATTCGGTGTGTCTTTGCATGTTAAGGCTACTAAAGGTTTTGCCAATAAAGAAAAACTAGGGATCCAATGCCTACAGTATGAAGTGATGCCCAAGAAAGCACGCACTTCTCTCTGTGTTCTTGGCACACTCAACTGTGCAATGGCTTGAATTCTTTCTGGGGTCAGTTTCCTTCCCTCCTTCGATAAGAGATGACCTAAGTAGGTCACTTCTTGTCGACAATATTGCAGCTTAGAGAGAGACACTTTGTGATGGAAAGCGGATAAATGGCGCAACAGTGACAATGTGGCTTCTTTACAGATCTTCTCAGTATCCGCGGCAATTAGTAAATCGTCCACGTACTGAATCAGGATAGCGCCACTAGGTAAAACAAGTGCATCAAGCTGCGCTTTCAAAGCTTGACTATATATTGATGGACTCTCACAGTAGCCCTGGGGAGCGCGTTTGAAGCGGAAGCTTCGGCCTCCCAGACTAAAACCAAAAATATCTCTGCTCTCTTCTGCAATTGGGATGCTAAAGAAAGCATTCTTTAAATCAATCACTGAAAACCATGCAGCAGAGGCTGGAATCATCGTTAACAAGGCGGTTATATCGGGGACAACCGGAAACTGTGGCACAACAATCTTATTAACCTCTCTGAGATCGATCACAAATCTGTAAACAGGTGGCTGTGAAGGATCCGTTCGTTTTAAGACAGGTAAAATCGGACTATTGCAAACGTTGCCTCTTGTCTCTTCAATCACACCCTTATTAATCAAGTCGCTGACAATGTCTAACAATGCTTTCTGCCCTTCATTAGAGATCTTGTACTGGGGAATACGTGGCAGTCTGACATTAGCCTTTAAAGTCACCACATATGGCGGTATCTCCAAGAGGCCCACATCATTGGGACCAGTAGCCCAAAGGGCATCCGAAAGGGATGACAATTCAGGCGGCATTGTATTTTTAGACAAGTACATTGGGGAAATCACTTTCTTGCCTAATGTAAGTTGTACTCCTGAAGGAGAACAATACAGTGTAGCGTGCAATCTTTTCAACAAATCTAATCCCAGCAAATTCTCACCACAACCTGTTGTCAGAATCAGGGGTGCTTTCAGCTCACAAGGTCCAACAGAAAGTGACATGGGACTAGAAATCGGGTTCCTAACTGGGGCGCCAGAAAAACCTACAGAAACATTTATATCGCCAGACAAAGGTGCGCCAGGGAGTTTTGAATGCATGATTGAACTCTTTGCAGCACCAGTGTCTAGCAGAAAAGGCTCCGTTACATTTGCTGTAGTCACCTCAACATACGGTCCACTCTGATCCACTGGCACTGAAACAACTCCCTCTCTCTGTCTACGGCTGTCCTAGTAATCATTATTTTCTGCATCACCGTCCTCTGCATAATAATCATTATTATAATACTGGGCCGTATTACTAATCGCGTTAGCTTGCTGATCAAAGCTATTGATGGTACTTTGAGGCGGCAGAGGACGCGCGTTCTGGGGAACACTTCCACGCCCTCTGCCTCTAGGAGCTTGCTGACCACCCCTTCCTCTGGCGCCATACATATTGCCGTTACGCTGCATCAATTTAGGGCAACTGTATTTAAAATGACCTTCCTCTTTGCAGTATGAACATTGGTTGGGACCTACAGGGACACGTGGTTGGTAATACCCATTCATTTGCTGATTGTTCTGAAACTGTTGGGGTTGGTGATAGACACCTTGGGGTTGCCTATAATTATTCTGACCTCCACGTGGCGGATAGGCCTGCTGTAAAAGGACCTTTGTCTTTAGTTCCTTCGTTTTCTTCTCTGTTCTATCTTTCTCGTCCTTATCTCTATTCTCATAATACTGTGCAGTAGCCAGTATTTGCGCTGAAGAAGAAACAGCCCAAGAACTTTCCGAATCCTTTAACTTTTTACACAGGTCAGGGAGTAGATTCTGCACAAACTTATCCACAAATAACCGTTGGCCACCCTCAGTACTCATATCCTGCCCACTGTGATCAATAAACGTTTCTTCAAACCTAGTAAAGAAGTCTGACACTGTCTCATCTTTCTTCTGCTTGCATGCAGATAACTTGTCCCAATTTACGCGCATCGCAGGCATTATTGTCTTCATATACGTGATGATTCTACCAGGCAGTTCAGCTACTAAAGGTTCTGGTTTCGCACCACCAGTTTGTCTAGCATCAGCAGCAACAATGTTAGCCCATGTATCCCCTAGTTCTGCATTGTGATCTACATTACGAATTGATCCCCATAGAGGCTGTGGAACAACATTACCAAACAACATGTCTATGTCGGCCAGATTCATAATGCATGACCCTGCCGTCTGTGACAACTCTTTATAATAACCTGCTGGGTTTTTACGGGGATCAGGCAAGGACTGCTTAAGCGCTAACACCTCAGAGCGCTTCCATGGAACATGCACCCAAACACGCTGGAAATGCGCTGCCACAGCGGGGTTACCACCGGCAGCTGCAACCGCTTCCTTCCATACCGGGGGAACTTCTCTCATAGGGTATTGTCGCGCTTTTACCTTTTTCCCCACAAGGACATCTTGTTCAAACAATGACTGTTGGCAATCATCATTCCTAAAGGACAATACGACCGCAACTGCTTTATCTACTCCACGGTCCACAATTATACCAGTTCCAAAATCGAACCTCACTCTACACAATTCCTGCGGGTTCGGATTTTTACCACTATCCTCCAATTCTTCACAGAGAATTTCGCACATTTTCTCAAACACATATCTCTGTTTTGGGGCATCCCATTGATGGAAAACGTTGACAACTGATTCCACATCATACAGTGAAGGAAAAACAATCCATCTACGCGCCATGTTATCTATTACCTTTTTCTCATCTGGGTTAGGCAATTGGCTACGCAATTGCTTACGCTGTAAACCAGGAGTCGCACCAGATGACTCAAAGAGAGGAGACATTAATGTAGTAACCACATTAGCTAAGCGCTGTCGCGCTGAAGGAGAAGCTGAGGCGAGAACAGGGGGAAAAACAGAGGGAAGAAAAGAGGATGTAGAGACAGGTACTGGAGTGGTGGAAGGAAGAGTGTCAGGGGAGGCAGCTGCTGTATTAGGCAAAGTCGCAGGAAGTGCGGGGGCAGTTGGAAGCACAGCTGGCGGCCCTTGAGAGGGCTGCGCTATATGGATAAGAGCCGGCTGCAAAGCAACTGGCGGTTGCGGCAAGGCTTGCAGTATATTCACTGGAGGTGGCATATTTACAAGCTGGGGAGGCGTCGTGGCATTTTGAGCATACGGGGGTGGCGAACTCAACAAATGTGACATCAGGGGATCTTTTCCTTTTCTTCTAACTCATTCTGCTTAGAATGTGGTAAAGCTGGGTAACATTTGTCAATCCCTAACTTGCGCTGCCTATGCAATTGCTCACTCATCTGCTCCTCCTCATTGTCTTTAAATTGTACAGCTGCTTGCATTACTGTCATACCTTTCTCTCTCTTATTCTTTTTCGCTAACTTAATTTCCTTTTGTTTGGCTTCCTTTCGCCATAAGCGGAAAGAGTCAAACATCGCCGGCCGGGCTTTCTTCTTAAACAATTTAATTTCCAAATTATCTAAAATATCGGTATCAAAACTACCATTTTGGGGCCATTTTAAAACACCATCTTTCCTGGTGTAGTGGATCCATACTTCGTTATACGCAATGGGGCCTACGCCATGTTTTACATAGAGCTCATAAGTTGGAGTTCCAACCGGAGGAACCGGACATGATTCCTCTAGCTGGAAATCTTTTCCACAACCCAAACAGAATAATCTACCAAATAGTCCAGAACCAGGCATCTTTGCTCACTAGTCTAGATCCAAACGTCAAAGGATTATCGATTACGATAGCCTCGTGAATACACGAGTCCTCTGGCTTTGGCGTTTGCAAACTCCAAATCACTAATTCAAATGATCCCGAAGGATACCAAAACAAATGGGAGACGCTCCACTTATACTTAACTGAATATTGTTGATCGATGGCGTCACCAGAAGACTCTCTCGATTGTTTCGCTCTCTCAGATTCGTCAAGGGTCCAAAACAGGTCGATTAATCAGGGCAGCAGTCCTTCGTAGCCGTCGGGACACGGAGAACCTCGCCGAAAAGACTTTCGGACCACGTCGACATGCAGGGGTCGATGAAGTGGCGGCCTTCCTCCGGAATTTCCACACGAAGCTCCTCACGAACCTCTGGCTTGGACTGGTACCGCTGAAATCGTCCCGAGTTGGGCGCCAAACTGAAGTACTGGGTATTTTAGACCCAGTGGTGCAGGGGCACACACCCTATGACTTCTGGGTTCACCCTGTTCCAGACCTACAGAAACACAGAGTCTTCTGGGTGAAGTCAAAGAATCGTTTATCGGCTGCAGACCAATTACAGGTATCCTAGAAGTACAATCACGTGTATGTTCTCAGGAGACTGCTGAAAATCATAGGAACGGGCTTCTCCTTAAGTACAAAATATCATGCTCCAGGCACACATTCCTTGGTTTACGATATGGCCATTATAAGTATACATTACAAACGAAAAAGCAGAGTCATGATGACCATCCCACATTCCAGTTCGGCCAGCCCACAATGATTTACACAGTAAGGTTCAGATCCCACATTTGATGTCAATAGACCCCCCCAATAAACACGAGCATCTCCTGTTTTGGGAAACAAGTCATAAAGCAGGAACAAGCAGGTGTGGAAGAGATTAGCCGGGGGATTGTATAGAATGAAAGGGTTTTATGACGGGTCAAGCCCTGATGCTAATCACAGGTGGACGGAGGAAGGGGAGCTTGTGAGACCGGTTTGACCTGGGGCAGCAGAGCCAGCTGCCCAGGTCACAGAGAAGTCAGAGGGAAAGCCCATGTACTGTGAGGCCCGTATTTACTCCATTATAGCCTATGTGAGGGCAATGACAAGATGGCCACTGCTTCCAAAATGGAACCCGCGTAGTGAAGCAGAATAACGTGTACACAGTGCATTCATAGCTAGAACGATATATAAAGCACTCGTACATGCCGCATTTACCATTTGCGGTTTGTTAATACCAAGATAGACAGGGGTAGGGCCCTGTCCCCTACGCGGTCCCGAATATTAAAGTACGACAGAAAGACTAGCATTATCCTCGTTGGGAACCAATGACGCCATTGTCATCAAGGCCGCAGATAAAGGCGGTGCGGTAGTACTACAGAATACCACTGACTACGTGGAATAAATAGAACTACAATTGGGAGCCATAGATCGCTTCTGCCCTAAACCAAAGGATCCAACTGCTGAGATCAACTCAATGATAGAGAAGCTAAAAAGTGACGGAGTGGCAGAGGGATTCTAGAGTCAACCGGATAGTGACTTTTTGAATAAAAAAGAAGCCAGGATCCCCACAATATACACTTTGCCTAAGATACATAAGCGTTTGGAGAAACTGCAGACACATCGTTTCTGGGTGCGGATCGATCTTAGAACCACTCAATCAATTTATCGATCATTTTGTGCAACTGTGGATACCAGAAACCAAATCATTTGTACGAGATACGATGCACATCATCCAACTGTTGGTATGTCAATCATATGATATTCAAAGGCAACTACTTGTCACGCTTGATGGGTCTTTCCTCTACACCTCCATCCCCCAGGGCAAGGCACTAGACATTGTTAGGGCCACATTGGACAAACGAATAAGGCCACATTGGATACCTACTGACTTCGTGATTGCACTATTGGAAATGATCGCTATGAAGCGAAACTACTTCATTTTCAGGAACCAATTCTATTACCAGTGCAAGGGCGTTGCGATGGGTGCCACCTACGCGCCTAGTCTGGCTAACATCTTCATGGATGCTTATGAAGAGGAACATCTATACAGCCATGATAATCCGTACATAAACCATATTGCGGTGTGGAAACGCTACATCGATGACATCATAATGATTTGGTCAGGCACTGAAAGCGACCTCAAAGAATTCCGGGACTGGCTCAATACAAGAACAGGGGACATTCAATTCACCATGACCAGTAGCAATGAAGCCATTGATTTCCTGGACCTTCCATTCAAAGTGGAGGATGATTTCTTGTTCTGTGATCTCTATCGCAAACCAACTGAAAGGAATACACTACTAAAATATGAATCACATCACCCGCGCAGTCTGAGAGACAATTTACCCTATGGTCAGTACCTCAGGCTGAGAAGGAACTGCACACAAAGGACAGACTTTTTTAAGGAAACAGAAACCCTTACCACTCACCTGAAAGAGAGAGGATATCCTACAGGACTATTGAAACGCGCACGCAAACGTGCCTGGTACTGCCCACATGACCAATTACTACAAGTAAAAGAGAAATCAGATAAGACTGAAAATATTGTGTGCATGATAACATTTAACACCAAAAGCAACAGCATAAAAAAGATCGTGAAAAAATATTGGAACCTGGTTGCAAGCAAACTCCACACTACTGAGGATCCACTGTTTACCTTCAAAAGGGGCAGAAGTATAAAAGACAATGTAGTCAAAGCGTATCTTGAAACCCCCAAACAACCAAATTTGAGAAGCCAATTGGGCCTACCACCAATAATTGGTCACCGTAAATGTGACCACTGTAAAGCCTGCCCACTGACAGTCGAGGGATCTACATTCAGTCACAACAGAACATACAAGCTACTGAATTTCACAAATTGTGAACAGCACTAACCTGATATATGCCATTTGCTGTCCCTGTGATCTACTTTACGTGGGGCAGACCACCCAGAAAGTAAAGGCTAGAATTTTACAACATATGAGCCGAGTAAGATGCAAGGTACAGGGAGCCCCATTAGTTGATCATTTTGTGTCACATAACCATCCGCCAGAGAGCACGAAATGGTGGGTGATTGAGAAAATCTGTCCCCCTCCGAGAGGTGGCTCTATTTCAGTGTCCCTCAACCAAAAAGAATGCAGGTGGATCCACTCCCTCAATACTGTTATGGAGGGATTGAATGAGTTTGATGAGACCTCAAAGCAAATGAGCCAACTGTAACATTGTCATGTGCTTTGCATACATGTGGACCATTTGAAATGCCTGTAGTCCAATCCTGTGGCTTCACCACCACAGCCATGCAATTAGTCCCACCTATTGAAACATGACCAACAGATCATGTAGTGCCCCCATACTTGGTTCAGCCCATGACCGGCATGCCACAATGTACAGAAACAGATCATGTAATTAGGTCCCATTACAACTGTGTGGTGCCCCAATGTCAGCACAGGAACCATTGGCTAGAATGTACATAGATTATATAAATGTGGCTAGAATGTACATAGATTATATAAATATGTTAACGTACAATTAACTCTCCATGGAAATACATGCAATGTTGAAATATATGTGTAACTGTTTTTTATTGACAAACATGCTGCCACAGGTATACGTGTTTACGTCAAACTATTTCTCCATGCTAACACACCACGCTGATGCATGCGGTGTTGTGCACCAGTTGAAACATATGTGGAACTGTACTTATTGACACAACATGCTGCCACACCATGGATATAAATGCTACGTTAATATCCAGATTGTAATGTACGCGAAAACTGAAATCATTGTCAAACACGTTGTGTTCTTTTAATTGTTTGTACATACTAATTATATACACTGTAATCAAACGCACCACCAATTCATGAGGTATTGTTTAGAAGCAGATACCAGTTATTGATCAGATCAATATAATAAATCTGTAAGATGGTCCATGGCCACCGAAAGGATAGGATTAACAATACAGGAGCTCTTCTATACGTAATTGCCATGTCCTAACTAGACGTAATGGACATGACTCACACAAATCACTGCAGCGTAAGGCTCATGAGCATCGGTTGCTAGGCAACGTGATCTGCTGGCATCCAGCTGCTGCACGCAACACGCCGCAGCTAGACGTACATGCTGACGCCCCTTTACGCATGGACAGCTTTATCTTCTGCCTGTCAGACCTGCTTAGGCTGTCTGACGATTTCTGGCTGCCTGGCAGGATTCATAACTGCCTTTGCCTCTGAACCCCGGACTTGGCCCCCGAAATATTTCTACAGGTGAGCGCTAGGAATGACATCTTTAGAAATACGTGCATTCTGTTTTAATTAAGAAGCGCGAGTAACCGGCACCTTCGTTTTAATCGTTTCACAGAAGTGAACGTGTATTCATTATCTCACTTAGAGTGCGCCAGTGCGCGTTGTTTGGAACTCTGTAAAGCAGACGAACTTCACCGCTTCCCTGATTATATAATTTGTATGGGTGAGTTTTTTGCCTCTCATTTTTACCGCATGCTCTGGGACTCTCGCCCCTGGACAACCTCTAACTTGGGGATTGTTGAGTAAATCTCTACCCCTTTCTTTTCCTTTATTGCCCCTTGAAACCAACGCAACTCTGACCTGAGCTACTCCTTTCTTTTATTACTTCTAGAAATTAACATGATGGGGCCACAAACAACACTGACTTGAGCTTAACCAGGATTTACTCTGGTTTTCGTTAGGTGAGTTCTTACCCCTTTGCTCTCACTACAATGTTGTTTCTTCGTGGTTTCTGGAACACTCCTCAATCTTAAATTCAATACCCCTAATGCGCGTTCTGACTCTGCAGGCTGTCCTCCCCCTCCTCTACCACAGTCCTGATGAAGACCTGCTTTGACTATACATTATTGCATATATTGGGACGAAACGTCGACGATACCTCCCGGTCCAGTTCAAGGCCTTGCTTGACAAAATATTAAAATTGGATTAAGCAGCAGGGTCATTGTGTTCTTCGTTTTACCCTGGCCTCTTCCATCTCTGTACATATTTTAATCACCTTGTACATATTACGCACTCAACTGTATCACTGATCACAATATGTCACTTGATCACAACTCACTTCAAACTTCACCTTTTTGACAGCCTCGTATATAAAAATTATTTTTGTGTGGGTATATATAAATGATGTAATTTAGATAAAATATCTTAATACCCTGCAAACCTGATTTCTTTGTGGTCTTTGTTTATCTACGGTGGGTTTCCTAGAAACGCTTTAACATTACACTTGTGCAGAGAATAACCTGTTTTAATTTAATTGTTTCTGAGAAGTGCCGATACTCTCTAATTAAAAGTATTGCAATTCTCTTGAGAAGTGGCGGTACTCTCCCTCTCAAAATAAAAAAGTGACGGTACTTCGTACCGGACACTACCGGCCCATTTAAAGCACTGGTAGTGGGCGATAAGAGTAGGGCCTTACATTTCAGCCAGTTTATCATATAGCCTGAAAACTGGGAAAAAGAACCCAGTTGAGAAATCAGAGCAGCAGTCAAGGGGTTTGATAATGTCAAGAGAATGTAATCTGCATAGTAATATTCCTTAACCTCACCTGCGGTCATGAGAATCCCCTTAATGTTGTCAATACCCTTAAAGTAGATCAAATTGTAATCGCTAGAGGCTCCAGTGCCAACGCACAAGTTACTTACCTTCGGTAACGATATTTCTGTAAGAAACATTAGTTAGCTATACATTTCTTACCTTAGAATTACCCCCAAGCGTCAGACTGGATCGAGAAAGTTTTTGTCAGCAGTACCTCGGCGCGTCAGAAGGTGGCATCGGTCGGTTCCGCGTTCGTGGTCGCTGGGATAACTTCGCAGCAGCTACTTAGGCGGCGCGCTGACATCAGTTCTGTACATGACTTTCCGTGCCAGAAACGCAGAGCCATGCAAGACACTGACCATTGGTGCACAAAACTAGGGCCCTGAAAGGATGTCCTTAACCCTAGAAATCAGTTCACAGAACGGGGAGGATGGTTGGGGCTGTAAGGAATCTATAACTGACTAATGTTTCTTACAGTTATATTGTTACCGAAGGTAAGTAACTTGTGCATCTGAAAGAAACACGTTAGTTATAGGTTCCTTACCTTAGAATAGATACCCCAGCAATACCAACCCTGGTGGTGGGTCTGCGAACCAAGATCACACCAGAAAGTCCTGGAGAACAGAACGGCATAATGAAGCCATCTCTCCGGACTTGACTGTCCAGGCAGTAGTGTTTGGTGAACTTATGCAGTGATGCCCACGTGCTGCCTGACAGATTTCTTTCAGAGACACTCCTCTTCCCAAGGCAGTAGTGGCTGCCGTTGCCCTGGTAGAGTGAGTGCATAGCCCCACTGGAGGCTCCTTTTTAGCTAGAGAGTAACAAGCCTTAATACACAACAAGACCCATCGAGAAATGGTGCGTTTGTGTACGACTCGACCCTTCTTTGCATCCACCTAGCCAACAAAAAGTTGATCATCCACTGTTTTGTGCGATCCAGATAGAAGGAGAGCGCACGTTTTGGGTCCAGACGGTGGAGCTTCTCTTCTTCCTTCGAAGGATGCGGAGGCGGAAAGAAGGTGGGCACAGTAATAGTCTGCCCGATATGGAAGGCAGTGATCACCTTAGGAAGAAAGGATGGACGGGTCCGGAGAACCACCTTGTCCGGTTCCGGAGAACCACCTTGTCCGGTTGAATAGACAGGAAAGGAGGTTTTGAGAAAAAGAGCCTGGAGCTCACTCACCCTTCTAGCAGACGTGATGGCTACCAGGAAAGCAGTCTTAAGATCTAGAGACGTAAAGGACAGTTCTGAAGCGGCTCAAAGGGAGCGCACATTAAGTTAGTTAGCACAAGATTCACGTCCCACTGAGGCATAACGGAAGGAATTGGAGGAAAGATATGCGTTAAGCCATTCCAGAAACGGTTAACTACCAGGGACTTGAAAAGAGAAGGCTGATCTAGCAGCCGAAGGAAAGCAGAGTTGACTGAAAGGTAGCCCTTGATAGTGCCCAGAGCAGAGACCTGCTGGGCTAAAGAGAGAACAAACAAGAGTACAGAGAGAGGGGCAGAAAGGGGATCCACAGCCTCTGCTGTGCACCATGCCACAAATTTGTTCCACCTGCAGGCGTATACCGTCTTTGTGGAGGGACGCCTGGCTACCAAGATTACACCACAGTCTTCGGGAGGCAGGTCGAAAGACGTCAACTGCCGCCGCTCAATCTCCACGCAAGGAGGTGGAGACTGGACAGGTTCGGGTGGGGAACCGTCCCCCGCTGCTGCAACAGAAGATCCTCCCGAAGCGGCAGCCTGATTAGAAGATTGATGACCATGCTGAGCAGCTCTGGATACCAGACTCTTCGTGCCCAATCCGGAGCCACAATAATGACTTGGACCCGGTCATGCCTGATCTTCTTCAGCACTCTGGGCAGAAGTGGTATAGGCGGAAAGGCGTACAACAGACCGCAACTCCACTCACAATGAAAAGCGCCGCCGAGCGAGCGCCACCTCGGAAATTCCAACAGGCAAAAATGCGGACATTGCGCGTTCTCTTCTGTGGCGAATTGATCTAACCAAGGCTCTCCCCACTGTTGAAAGAGACTTCGCGCCACCTCCGAGTGAAGACGCCATTCGTGATCCATCATGCACCTGCGACTGAGTTCGTCCGCCCTGGCGTTCAGAGAATCTGCCAGGTGTTGAACTACAAAGGAAAAGCCTTGATGTTCCAGCCATGTCCAGAGGCGAAGGGCCTCCTGATATAGGGTCTACGACCCCACCCGCCCTGTTTGTTGCAATACCACATGGCGGTGGTGTTGTCCGTGAACACCTGCACTACTCTTCCCTGGACAGAGGGAAGGAATGCCTTCAGTGCAAGACGAATCGCCCGGAGCTCCAGGAGGTTGATGTGAAGCCTGGACTCCGCCGGAGAACAGAGGCTTCTGGTCTCCCATGTGGCTACCCCATTCCAGAAGGGAGGCATCCGTCTCCACAGTGTGGTTGGATTGGGGAAGGGAGAGGGATCTGCCACTGACCAAATCCCAGATTCCCTTGATGCTGCGCCCACTGGAACTGCAGGTCTGTCTGTAGAGTCCACATACACCACCTGGCATGATTGGTCAGCAGGGTACAGGAGGCCATGAGGCCCAGCAGCCTCAGGGTCATTCTGACCGAAACCCGGGACAAGGGCTGAAAGATCGGAATCCTAGCCCGAATATCCCGGACTCGCTGTTCGGGAGGATAGACCCGAAACTGCGCCATGTCCAGAACCGCTCCGATTAAGAGGAGCTTCTGAGAGGGAATCAGGTGTAACTTCGGCACATTGATGGAGAACCCCAGCAGATGCAGGACGTCCGCCGTAGTCTGGAGGTGGGAGACGACTGTCTAGGGCGAGCACGCCTTCAACACCCAGTCGTCGATATAGGGGAGGACTGAAACCCCTGATCTGCGCAGATGAGCTGTGACCACCGCCATCACTTTCGTGAACACCCGAGTGGCCAAAGGGGAGCACGGTAAACTGAAAATGCTCGTGACCTACCGTGAACTGCAGGTAATGCCGGTGGGCCGGCAGCACGGGGATGTGGAAATAAGCATCCTGCAAGTCTAACGCTACCATCCAGTCTTGCGGGTCGAGGGCTTCTCCTTCCGGGGGAAGTAATTGACGTCCCTTAGATCAAAGATAGGACGCAGGCCCTTGTCCATATTGGGAACCAGAAAGTAGTGGGAGTAGCAACCACGACCTACTTCTGGGACAGGAACGCGCTCGATGGCACCCTTGGCCAAGAGAGTTGTAACTTCCTGCTGGAGAAGTGCCAGATGATCCTCCGACATGCGGTGGTAACGAGGTGGCATGGCTGGAGGGGTAGTCTCGAAGGGGAGGGAGTAGCCCCTTCGGACTATCTGCAAAACCCACCTATCCAAAGTGATGGTGCGCCAGTGGGGGAGGTGACGGCGAATCCTGCCACCCACTGGCGTTTGATGGGCCTGAAAGGTTGGACTAGGACGGTTTGGAGGCTGCTACAAAGGGGGCGGGGTAGGGGGGGGTTGATGGACTGGCCCACCCGCTGGACCCCCTGAACCAAGACGCTGGTTCCCACATCCCGGCCACGCAAAGGTTGGGTAAGTTGCTGCGGCCTGTTGCCCTGGGTGGAACGTAGCGGGGCCCCCCTTCCGTAGCCACAAAAGGAGCAAAAAGCAGTCTGCGCCGGACAGGCGGAGAGGCCCAAGGACTTGGCCGTAGCCTGTGAGTCCTTGAAGCGCTCTAGGGCGTTGTCTGCTTTGTCGCCAAAGAGGCGACGCCCATCAAAGGGCATGTCCATCAAGGTGTTCTGGACATCCCCTGAAAAGCCAGTGGACCTCATCCAGGTGCAGCGACGAAGCACTACTGATGTTGAAATAGTCCTGCCCAGAGTCTCGACGGTGTCCAGCCCAAAACGGATCGTAAACTTAGCTGCATCTCTCCCGGCGGCGACAGCCTGGGAGAGCACCACCCGGGCCTCCTCCGGACACTGAGGCAGCACTTGCACCACCGTATCTCGCACTGAGTGTGAATAACGGCCTAAGAGACATGCGGTGTTTACGGACCGCAGCTCTAAGCTGGTCGAAGAGAAAATTTTCTTCCCAAGATGGTCCAGCTTCTTGGATTCCATTTCCGGTGGAGCGGTAGGGAAGGCGAATTTGGAGGTGGAGGCTTGGACCACCAAGCTCTCCGGGGTGGGGTGTTGGGAGAGGAATGTGGGGTTGCCCAGAGCCGGGCAGTGGTGTCGGGCAATCATCCTGTCAACGGGAGCCCCCTTGTTGGGCCTGGACCAGGTGCCCAAAAAGATGTCGGTGAGGGCCTCGTTAAACGGAAGCAGGGGCTCAGAAGAGCTCGCCGCCGGTTGAAGCACCTCAGTCAAGAGGTTAGTAGGAAGCTCGAGGTTGAGAGCCTCAGCCGCCCTATGCAACACCGCAGTGTATGACGCCCCCTCCTCCCTAGCCACGGTAGTAGGAGACAACATACCATGGTCGGGTAAAGTGTCAAGACCACTGGCATCCACCAGTTCCTATCTCCAGTCCTGTTCAGAACCAAGCTGGTCAGTTAAAGGGTCACCTGACCCCTCCCAGTCCTTCTTATCTTCCTCTGGTTGCCACTGTGGTTGGAAAGGGCCCCCAGAAGTGAACAGGGGCATGAAAACCCCACCTGGCACAGGATCTGGCATCAATCGACGCCTGTCCGGCACCGTGTCCACGTCAGGAAGGAGGCTGGGGTCGACGCCAGCCGGGGGGCCGACCTGCGTCAGGCACGGTAGTGGTGCCGTTGGAAGCGGTGCTGGTGGAGGTGAAAGGTCAACCAGCGCCGATCTGGATCCAGGCCTGGATCCAAGGGTGGCCTGCGGCTCCGGGACTGGAGCCGCTGGCAGCAAAGATAGAGGACCCCCCAACTGAGTCCGCGGGACCCGAAGGCATGCCGGTGGGGTCGGTCCGCCCAAAGATGGCATGCATCACCATGTAGAACATATGAAGCTTGGTGGGGGTCGCTCCTGGTCCCAGAAAGGGAGGGAAGCTCGGAGTCGACCCTTCAGGGTCCGTGCGCGAAGCCCCGGGAGTGGCACCACCCTCGCGCCTCGTCGAGTCGGCCGACCAACGAGAAGGCGAAGAGCGATGATGCTTTTTCGACTTCTTCTTATGCTTCGACTTACCCGACGCCGAGTGCGAAGACTTTGATGACTTTGAGCCGGACTGGTGGTGGCTCCGCAACAGTTTCCTCGACCTCCCTCTCGACCAGAACCTCGAACGGCGCGGAGCCGACTACAGTCTTTCAAGCAGCTTTCGGGACCGCTCCCACAAAGCCTTCGGCGTCAACAACTGACAGTAGGAGAACGACTTAGGGTCATGGTTGCGCTCCAGGCAAAAGAGGCACACACGGTGCGGATCCGTCACCGACATCAATCGATGACAGGAACCGCAGGCCTTAAAACCAGGCATCCCTCGTGCACCTGTTCGGGGTTGGAGACTCGAAACAAGACGTTGACAAAAGTTGAGAAAAACGTAGTCAAAAAATGACAGAGGTACCGCTCTTCCCGGATCTGCGCTGGCTGGCGCGGAAAAAAAAAGTGTTACAGCAAACAAATGATGGACGGAATGCTGACAATGCAAACATTGTCCCCCAGTCAAAAGATCTGGGTTAAATTCATTGTTCTTTTGCCCACTATGCCACCCCTGTTTGCTGTAACACTTTTCGCCCTAAGTGGGATGGGTATGCCCAGACGTGGGTCCCTTGCTCACTGTGCCACTGGATTCAAGCTAGCCTGGCAGAAGAAGGGTGACATACCCTGAAACCGGTCCCAGGATGCTTGTTTCCGGTCCAGGGAGGACCTGGCCTGGCAGTTCGTTCTGGACTGTTCCCATGGGGCACAGGGTCAAGACTGATTTGCATATGGCTTTGGTCCAAACTGGGGTGGCGCAGTGGGCAAAAGAACGATGGACTTAACCCAGATCTCTTGACTGGGGGAGAATGTTTGCATTGTCAGCGTTCCCTCCATCATTTGTTTGCTGTAACAAAGAATGATGCACTGACATTGATCGTGTTGTACTCAGCAGTGGATAGTAGATCGCTGTTGATCTAACCTGTGCCATTGACGTTGTGAGTGACATTGATTTTCTTGAAGTTGACCGTGAATGACTTTTTGGTTAAGATCTCAAATGCTGCCAATGAGTCGTCGCTGATCCACTTCACGACAATGAACAAGTTGGAGCTGAGCCCTTCGAAAGAAGTGCTATAGGTCTCGATGTAAACGAACGATATCAACATGAATTATGTTGAAGTCTATACCTGCTATTTTTTTTTTATCTAGAGATCTCCATCTGTGGAAGTCTATCTCAGGTGGAGCTACATTAACAGAGGCAGGTTGAGAGGTGGATCTTTCTACTCCTTTGTCTTCTTTCTTGATCTGCCTTCATATCTTTCATCAAGCCCCTCAGTCCGAAGCCTTCCTTGTCTTTCAGTGTCCTTTTCAACATTACCTTACAAATGTCAGTTTTTCTCGGACCAGGACTGTTGTAGGCAAACCACACAGACTTTGGCGCCAGAGGCTGCTTTCTTCATTACACTTGAATTAGAGTTGGCGATTAGAAATTGCATTCTGGCAGAAAATATATGTCAGAGAGAGCACAAAAAAACAGGATCGTCAACAGGGAAGATAAAAAGACGCAGATTGAAATGGTTTCAAAACCTCACAGGTGCTCTGAGATCTAACTGGAGAAAGTAAACAAAACATAACTGCCTCTGGAAGCTAACTGTCGGTACAAGGTATTGTTGGAAGAGGTGCTCTCCACATCCTTAAAGGAAGAGGGACTGCCTAGCAGGCAGTATTTTTATCTTCTTGCACAATATCCTGGGAGGAGCCCTGCATCAGACATTTAGTAACTATCGAAAGTTATACATCTCGCTCCACATTTTCAGAAATCAGTAACAAATGGCCTTTGATAGACTTTCATCAGATATTTTTACAACATTCTTCGTTTAAAGACATGCTACAATGTTAAACCCTGGACGAATGACTATGTAGAAAGATGTACCTGGGACCATGTAGACAGCATGGAATTATTCATGATTTAGGATCAATGAAGATCCTACATTGTAGTACACAAGATATCATTGAAGGGTCGCTGTACTGCGTGTGAAAACGTTTGCAGACACTTTTTATTTTCTGCTGGCCATACGTGAGATTCCAGGGTGGGTGAAATCAGACTACCAGCAGGTGTTACCCACTAAAACCGATGTAACCCAATCATGGGAAAGTTGTGAGCTATACCTACAGTAGAAGGCATTGTGATACATTGCACTTTCATCGCCCTCCTACAAAGGAAACACTATCTTGTGGTGGCAGATGCCTACCCCTTTCAGAGAGCCTGGCGGCCCAACACAGTAGCCAAGCAGTCACTACTGATCTCAAGGATGGATAGGTTTAATGCCAGAGGCATGTGAGTCTCACAGGACACAACAGGCTTCTTTGGGAAGGCTGTGGACACACATATTGCTATTGAAGGTGTGCGAGCCACTGAAAGCTCAAGCAAAATGCCTGCCTCTGACTCAGCCTAAAGCCACTCAAGCCAAAAACAAGCCAAGCTTTCACGGAAGGCTATGTGGCCTACTGGCTACAGCTACCAACCACGTTATATGGGCAACCAGGTTAGAATACAAGCAAATCTTCCTGTGTACCTTTTTCTTTAACATTGTGTCTGTTGTGACTGTAAGGCAAGATTTATACTACTCGAAACTGTCAAAAATAAAATGTGTTGTTTGGTACTCAGGCTCTAATTTCATCCTCCAAGAATTAAAGACAAAGTATTAACCTTTGATATCAGAGATACTCTCGTAGTGGCTGAATTGCACCGTAAACTGGAAAATCTGGGCTCAATCTAGGCTCCCTTAACTGCTTGACAAATTAGTATGATCCTAGGCAAATCTCAGTTCATGTTTAAAAACTCTCACCTGTGATCATCACACTTGAGAAATATTTATTTAACGTGAAACGCTTCTGTGTGCAAAGGAAATACACAATTTTGAAAATTCCTTCCTCTCAGAAGGCTTGTACCTGCTGGCTCCAGTGTGAGGGCAAGAGAAAGGGGGCCTATCGGGCACGCTACACGACAAAGTCTTGTCTGCCAAATATGGGGAAGGATGCCAAAGGGGTTGTTCTTCTAATGAGATTTACAGCAAATCCTTGCAGGGACTGAAGTTCCTTTAGATACCTTCTGTCCCTACATCGGCAAGACAGACACTGCATCCGTTCTATATGTCCAGCTTCTCTTCAGACCAACCATCTTAATGAATTGACGAGAGCTATTGTCCTCTTAAGGATGGTCTTTTGGTATAACACCTTTCTAAACTACAAATCCGAAAGCGGGAATGAATCTATATTCACGCTGCTAGAATGCCCTTAAAACTTAAAACACAAACCAATCACAGCTAAGGATCAGATGTAATGCACTATGTATCATGCACAAGCCCTTCCAAGAAACAGGCCGTCAAAATCTGCAAAAACCTGACCACAGACCAGCAACCCAGAAGGAATTTTAGGTCTAACAATGTTTCCAATCTCTACCTAAGCCCAGAAAATGAATACCCAGAACAGCCCTCAAAAACTGGGCCCCTTCCCAAATAACAATTTAAATCCAACCGTAAGAGGTCAATCAAACTATCTCAAGTTTGAAGAAAGATCCAGGATAATTTTTTCAAGGACACATTTGCTTGATGGGGAACACAAGTTCCCCCAGGGACCAAACCATAAAATATAATGAAGCATTTCCTAAGTCCTGTATCTTCCATATTGTGAAGTTTGACTCCACTTCTTCCTTCTATGTCTCACCTAAACATCTCTCATCAAATTCTCCTGAGCGCTACTTCGAGTCCAATGTTCTCTTGTACCCTAACATCTGCCTGAAGTTCCCACACAACACTGAATCAAGATGTACTTACCATCACCTACATCGTAGCTCAACAAAATTCTTACATTAAGGACACTACTGACCTGATCTGTAAGATTTAGGGTATGCATTTAAAGGAAGCTAATCACTGGATGGTGTCTTTAGATAATAGAGGCCCTATACACAAATATCCCTCAGATGGATACCGTGGAATTAATCAGGGAGATCTTACAAAGTGAAACAGGTGATGAATCACTTTGTGATTGTTATCATTGAATGTGCGGAACTTATTCTGACAAATAATATTTTTTTATTCAACAGGGAGTTCTATTGTCAGGTAAAGGGTTCCCGCATGGGTACAACCCGTGCCCCAAGTCTGGCCTGCTTATATGTAGGCAAGTTTGAAGAAAAACATATATATATAACAATCTTGCCCCTTTTTTTGAAAACATAACACAGTGGTCAAGATTTATTGATATTTTCTTTATTTGGAGTGGAACAAGACCTCAACTCCTTAATAAGGGTGGTTAAATATTGACTCAAATAAAAGATTTACGTCGTCAAGGAGTCAAACCGAATGCAACTCTTTAGATATTAAAATTAAACACAGACGGAAAATTGGAAGTGGAGTTGTTCACAAAATCATTGGACAGAAACACCTTACTCCACCATACCAGTGAACATCCTAAATGCCAAAGAGATAGCATCCCTTTCGGAGAGTTTCTTCAACTTCGTTGAAACTGTACAGATAGGAACGATTTTGAGAAACAAGCAAGAACATTACAGAATAAACTATTAGAAAGAGGTTACCTAAAGAAACTAATTAAAATATCTTTTAAAAGAGCAAAATATTATAATAGGGATAGATTGTTTGAGGGAAACAAACAAAGACACTCAAGAGGAGAATCAGAAAATTGTATGTGTAACAAATGTAACCAATTTGAGCAACAAAATAAAACATTTAGTGAATAGAAATAGGCACCTTCTGGATTTCATTCTGGCATGAAAAACTACAAACACCAATGTTTGGTTATAGGAGGAATAGGATTATTAGAAATTGTTTAGTACACACTCACAAACAAGCTAAAGGACCCGCACAAACAAGTATAAGAGATGGATCAATTATAAAAGCAACATTTTCATGTAGCTCCTGTATAAACTGTAAGTTAGTGGTAAAGAGCCACACGATAGAACTAAATGGAGTGAGCCATATGGTAAGCAACATGGTAAATTGTACAACCAAAAACGTTGTTTATCTGACCATATGTCGTGTAGAAAAGGATATGTGGGAGAAACCTTCAGAGATGAGAATTCAACTGAATGAGCAGAAATCAGCACTAAGACAGGGTAAAAAAAAAAATGCACCATTACTCGAACATTGGCAAGAATGTAAACATATAGAAGAGGACTTAAACTGGTTCATTCTTGAACAAATAATGGTAACGGAAAGAGGGCGTAACTTGAATAGCAAAAGGAGCAATATTGCATGTCTAAACTCAGCACATATAATTATGGTTTAAATAATTGGGAAGAGTGGGAAAGGTTCATAGGTTAACTGACAATTGCTTTCCTAAAAAACTCAAATTTCATTATATATGATAGCTAAAAGCAAGTAAATTTATATTGGGACAGCTTTCTTAAAAAAAAATTTAAATCCCATTTCATACTAGAGGTATTTGTAAGTGGGCGATATAGGAACATAGCGATATGCGTGAAACAAAGGAATTATAATAATTGATTATAGCAGTAACCCTAACTAAAGTGATTCTTTAACTGCACCTAGGTGTGGTATGCTAATATAAGACATGGTTACCCCGAACTTCCAAATGAATAACCCTATATTAATAGTGGAGCAAAGCATAAAGCATGACTCCAAAATGGCAACCATTGATGACCGGAATGTAAATGGATGAGAGTCAAATCCGACATGGTCAGATGTTGCGCAGGTATAAATAGGGTCGCCACAATGGCGCCCGTTCTCTATATACTGAAGGACAAACAATCGGATGCCCAGGTGAGAACTGGGGGGGGGGGGGGTGTAACAAAAGGGAAATACTGAGGTTTTTAAACTAGTGTAGTTTCAATATGTGTTTCTTATTTTGATATTTTAGCTCCCATTGGATCTGTTTGAGACCGGGTAGGCAGAAATATTGAAAAGAGGAAGAAAAATAGAACACTTTGGGGTAACCCCCATAAGTTCCGAAAATGCTACCTTTTCAAACAAAGATAACAAGTGAATAAAATTAATTGCGAAGGTAAGCAGAAACGAGGAATGAAGAAATGAGGTTGCAAAGGTTTTTTTTTTTTTAATAAAATGAATAGAAAGGAACAGACATGCAGGAATTACCACAATATCTCACATTATGTATACCTTTAGGGATGGTGAAAAAGAAAAATGGATGTTCCGGGTTTAAGATTTAAGGATATAAAGACCTAAAGTTCTCTTAAACAAAGTAAGCAATTAATACAGTTAATAGAACATCCAGTTGAAAAATATATGGTTGCATAATCTAGAAGGTGCGCCGTTCTAATTAGAGTTGTGTTTCTCTAGGTGATTTAATTTACAGTGAAGGCGTGAACACCCAGATTTATCTAAGATCTATGCAGCAAGGAAAGTGAAGGTAGAGATATAAAAAGATTACCTTTACTCTGAATGGATGTGAAGATGATCTAAACATGAGAATTGCCTATAAGTACTAGAAGCTGTCTATGAGCAACAACAGATGGTAGATAGACAATACCGATGAAAGAAAGTAGGAGGGGTGGACTGTTTGTAAAACACCCAGGGTATTGATTTAAAGTGCTTAAGATGCGATGACTATGGAACAGATAGGACTATTTGTGATAAGGAATAATCAATGTAACCAAAAGTTTGCAGTGAATAGAATCATAACAGGATTTAAATGTTAAATATTTGCTGATATTAGAAACAATATTATATACTGATGAAATGTTTAAAAAAAATCTGTTTCCTATAGTTATCTACTGTTAAATGTACAGTTTGTTTATCTTGTTGAATTTCTCCTGAAGTGCCGCCTAAACACTGTGTCGACAAAAAGAGTATTGAAAAGTAGTAGAACTTTTGAAATGTGTTTTCTGTTGTCCTTATTAACAAAAAGGAGTATTTTAAAGTAATAGGACCCATAATGAACCCAACTCATTTTTAAAGGATGGATATTTTATACTAATGTGTTTTAACTGGTTTTGTGTTTTATGTAATGAGGTTTTTTCAATTGATGTAACGACTAATAGACCGTGATAAAGCTTACAAATACGATTAATGAAATTGTGCTAAATTGTGAAATCCGTGTAGGGCAACTATTTGAAGGCTTAATACTGTATATTAAAGAAAATAAATATTTTATATATGAAGAGTAATAAACATTTTTTAGTAAGAATAGGAGATGGATATGGATCTATAATACATATTATTGGTTCACAATAAGGTACATCTTTCAGTGCAGACTTATTGAATGATAACCGTTTTTTCATAGCACAAAAGGGACCCTGTGTTTTTAGATTGTTTGATCTTCCCTATCCCTTTTGGCAAAAGAGGGCGACTCTTACATTTGAAGGGGCTTCAAAGCCACATGTACAAGAAGCCTGTGTGGCCAGAGAAGAACCACATCAGTTTGAAAACAACAGTACAGAGATTTAGACTGGTTCTCTTGTTATTCAGTTATGAAATATTTGTTCAGAGGAACTTAAGTTCTTGGAAAGATAAACAGGAACGCTACCACCTGGATGATATAGATAGCAAACCTTATCTTACGAAAAGAGAAATGTTAGTTAATTTATGTTAGTTAATTTAAATTGTGCTTTTACAATACTGTATGGGATGCAGAGCTTGATAAGAAGGCACGGGGTACAACAGTTTGCAAACAGAAGGCCCAAAGCAAAGGAAAGGTTACCTTCATGATGTCAGCGTAGAAGACATTCCCTAAACAGCCATGATATCTGGGAACTTAGTAGAAGAATCTCAGGCTCTACGCATTTAGAGAGATTGAAACTTATTAACTGGCTTAACAGTGGGAAAGAACCTCTTTGGAGGTTTAAAGAGATTACCAAAAAGATAATCCCTTCTTTCAAAGCTGCAAAGTAAGGAGACACAGGAGTGCACCATAACTAGTCCGATCAGCAATAGAGAGGGAGATTCATGGATAAACATTGAATTTTCCTGTGACGGCACACGGCGCAAAGAAGTGTGGCACCTATTACTGTGACTGAATACATAATTGTCAAGTTGCAATAAGAAACATATTTCAGAGTCAACATGATTGCTTTCAGCACTGGTGGGCTGAAAGAAGTAACACCTGTCCTTGTCCCGACAACAATTCACCAATCACAAATTAAGCATGGTGGAATAAAAATATGTACTTGGAACATCAATGGTCTAGCGGCTAAAATGTCAGACCAGGAATTCATGAGTTACATAGAAAAATTTGATATAATACTGTTAGAAGAAACATGGAAAGAGGAACTATTTAGCTTGAAGGGATTTGCATCACTTTCGGTTCCAGCAATTAAGACCTCAAAAATAGGACGTAGTTCAGGAGGTCTTTCAATATTGACCTCTGTAACAACCATTGGAGAGATAAAACCAGTAACCATTACAATATCACCACCAAATGGTGTGCAGGCTATAAAAATAGCGCTGAAAATTGACAACCAAATGCAGACAGTAATAATAATTAATATCTACCTGCACCCAAAAGGAAAGAAAAAAGCAATCTTAGAACTACCAGTGGAATTAGATAGGATGATGGAAGAGGAAGCTACGGACCATATAATTCTCGCCAGTGATTTCAATATGCACCTTATAGAAACGACTCAACCTTCAGATCTTATACAAAAGATATCAGAGGCATGGAATATACCAAAGCAAGTTTTTAGACCCAAAACTAAACTGACTTGTTGAGCTAAAAAACTCTTACAGGAATTAGAATATCGTAATATGAGGGCTGTGAATGGCCGGTTTAGTGAGGATCAGCCACCAGCGGCAAGTTTCCACACGTCCAAAATTTCAACACACTTGGACTATACTTTTGTGAGCCTTGGTCTCTTTAATAAAATAACTGTGTTTGAGATTGGCAATAACGATTTAAGTGACCATTTTCCCCAGGAATTAACCCTGGGAGCAAATCCAGCCGAAAAATTTCTAGTAACCACAACAATAGCCCAAATTGGTACTATCAATCTCAAGCAAATAAGGTGCAATTCGGATAATATAGATGTGATAACGGACACTGCGAAACAGCTTTATGCACAAATGGACGAAGAAACTAGGAACTCTTTAGATCGTTGGTCCCACTATATTAAATCGCTTGGCGAGACTTTTCCAAATAATTTAAATAAGAAGGAAAACACAGTAGCAAATAACCCTATTAAAACAGTGGAAAACCCAGAGATCAAGAGATTGAAACGACTTATAAATCAATCACTGAAACAATTAAGTAAACAACCATATAATTGGGAACTGCAGAATACCTTGCGACAAACTAGGAAAAAACTAAAACAAAGGAGATGGGCGGCGAAGCAAGAGAAAGATCACAAAGCTTGGGCCTTACTTTACTATGACGCAAAGCAACAAAATAGTGCCAAATTCTGGCAAAAAGTTACAATGCTACGGAGACCAGGTCATCACGGGATCAGTTCCAACGTTACTGAAGCAGTATGGTACAACTGTCTATTCAAGCATTTTAATGACTCAGAACCAATTGTCGAAACTCAGACAGCAAGTACAACAAGTATCAACTCTGCACATATAATAGCCGCAGCTACAAGTAAAAATAAGATAAGTGAAATTAAATTGGAAAACTACTACTTACCAGAACTGAATCAAGAACAGCAAATTAAAACAAACTTATTGTATTCATTTGAAGTGAACCCTGATATAGAACTACAACTAATCAAAAAACAAATTGCCAAAGGAAGGCGAATAGGAGCACCGGGCCCAAATGGACTACCACCAATGCTATTCAAACAAGATCCCGATTTCTGGAGCAAAACTCTTGAGCCAGTTTACAGGCAAGCTTTAACATGTTCAAAATTACCAGATTCATGGAGGGGATCAATCGTAAGCCCGATATACAAACAAGGAGGGCGTGACAACCCAAACAACTATCGATTGATCGCCCTGATTGATATAGAGGCCAAATATTATGCAGGGATCCTTCTGGAAGACCTAACAAGCTGGGCAGCTGAAAACAACATCATACCTATAACACAGACTGGATTTCAAAAAGTCCAAGGAACGACAACGAACATAATGGCCTTGTCCATACTTATGGAAGCCGCAAAAGAGAATAAACATGCATTGTTCCTCTGCTTCATAGACTATGCCGCAGCATTTGACCATGTGGATCGTGATACACTATGGATCAAATTGGCAAGATGGGGGATTCCTTCCTTACTCCTAAACCAAATTAGACATCTGTACTCAGACACGTGGATTAGGATAAAATTGGGAGAAGGATCGCGATTATCCAGAAGAATTCCAACAAATAAAGGTCTCAAGCAAGGATGTGTTCTTTCACCAGTGCTGTTTAACCTCTCTATGGCTGATCTGCCTGAAGAACTGGACAGTTGCTCTTCTCATGGGCCATCGCTAGGAGGAAAAACCCTGACAAACTTGCTCTATGCCGATGATTTAGTTCTACTCAGCCGTACTCCTGTTGGGCTACAACGACTTTTGAATATAACCATTAGTTTTTCAAAAAAGAACATCTTAAAAATAAATTATACAAAAACTAAGATCATGGCAGTTAATTACTATAAAAAGACACCACTAAAGTGGGATCTCGATGGGCAAAGAATTCAGCAAGTAACTTCTTATAAGTATCTGGGTATTCTCTTGGACCATAACTATTCACGTAAACCACAGTTGGAGATTTTAAAGAGAAAAGGGATGACAACCTGTTTGGCACTCAAACCCTTAAAGAATCTGCTGCCGGACCTCTCTTTGGAGCCTTTCTTAAAAATATTAAGAGCGAAACTCAAACCTACAATCACGTATGGGAGTGAACAAATGAAAGGAAGAGATGCTTTGACGTTAAATAATATAATAACAACTTCATATCGTTCAATATTCCAACTTCCAAAATATGTCTCACCGGCCCAACTTCGATTAGAATTTGGTATACAAAATCAAACAGTGGAGAGAATGGGAGCCTTTGTAAAAAGCTGGTATAAAATCAGACTAGCAGAAAAAGGCACGTTAAATAATCTTTTATGGACAGAGATTACACGAACCAATAAATTTCCAACCAGCAAATACTTAAAGCACTCAATCGGGAAATTTGGTTTGGAGGACCTATGGAATACTTCAACAACTCACACTGTTTTTAAAAAGTTAGTAACAAAAGCGACAAGAAGCATCTCCCTCCCAGTATACAAGGAAGCACTAGCAAAACGAGCTCATGGATGGACAGTTCTTAACAATTATAAAAATAGCAAACCCCAAACCTACCTAAATATAGGAATAAAGACTCGCATAAAACAAAAATTTTTGAAGTTAAGACTGGGGGTTGGTCCAATAAAATCTTTACTACCACTGTGGAAAAAAATAGAGCTAGATTCGAAATGTAGACTATGCGGACTGGCTGAAGAGAACATTATCCATATTATCTGCGTATGTGACAAATTGAAAGATATAAGGGTATCTCTATTAAAGCCTTTCTTCAAGCAGTGTGGCATGAGGACCTGCAGACCGGCAGTACTTTTATGTTTTAATCCAACTTTCACTCAATTAAGCTGCCGTTTTACAAAATTTTTAGATATTGCAGAGAAAAGACTAAATAATTGAAAAAGGACGGGCAATATTTGCTTATTTGCACATTTTAAGAATATTAATTTTGTTGTTTTATACTGTACAAATATTGAATTAATATGTAACAATTCTTTTTTGTATAATTGATATATGCAATGATTTTAATTAATTATGCATAAGAAAATGTACTTACTTACTTGTGTTGAGTGGTTACTGACTGGCAGCATTCTGCCATACTTCGTCCCAGTACCACCTATCGATGATCAACAAAATCTTCAATGTAGAGACTTAAAAAACCTGTGAGGCTCTCAGCTCAGTTTGGAAGAAACAGTCTGACTAATATTCTCTGGTATAATCATACCGTTGTCTGCCCATATGGACAAATGCACAATGCAATGTTCCTGATCGAAACAAACCTTTCTGGAGAACAAAGAAATGCCCCCACTAAAGATACCTGTGAAAATGCATCAGTAAGATCAAGAGGTTGTTCACTGAGAATTCTAAACTAAACAGCAAGTTGTTGAGAATTAAATTCAGTATATCTCCATCCAATATTAATCTATATTGTTCTTGTAAATCTACATAAAGTAAGGATTATGTTACTTATCATGTAAGCATCTATACGTCACATGCAGTACTGCAGATTCAAATGCTGTCCACACTCCTGCCATCCAGTGTTGGGTTCAGACGTTTACAACTTCTTTTTCATGAAAGAAGGTTTTTTAATCACAAGATCTAGTGGCGTCTCCTCTTCAGGGTAATGTCTATGCCCATCGGCTGGCTACCTCTTCAGATTGTTTTTCGGACATCCGGTGCAAGTATAGTGGAGCTAGATAGTGTTTATAGTGATGGCCATGCAGCGTGAATGAAAACAAAGAATATTCATGGTGTGTGCAGATTATCTGGAACAACCAATGACATCCGGGGAGGTCGGTGGGTGCATGTGAATCTGCAGCACTACATGCGACAAATAGATGCTTACAAGGTAAGTAACATAATTAATTTGCAGCATGTGTGGCTGTTGATACACATGCTGTGCATAGACTGCTAAACAGTTATCCCCATGTGGTGGGTAGTCACTGGATGTTGCAGTTGTTTGGAATAACATTCTTTGTACAGCTTGTCCCACACATGCCTGTTGGCGTGCAAGGATATCTGCACAGTAGTGTTTGGTAAGTGTGTGTGAAGCTGACCAAGTAGCTGCTATATAAATGTAAGATATGGGAATGTTACCCAACCAAAGCCATAGAAGCACGGTAGCAGAATGGGCCTGTGGGGGGACCAGTAGGGTCCTTTTGGCTATGGTATAGCAAGTTTAATGCATCTGACTATCTATCTAGCAATACCTGCTTTGTATATAGCATAACCATGTTGGAGGTTAGAGAAAGCTACAAACAATTGTTCTGGGAATTGTTATTTTAACATCTAAAGTGAGAAGTGCCCTTTCAGCCACCTACTCTGGATTTGGCAAAAAAGTTTGATTCGATTTTAGGGCCGCCCTGTCCTGATGCATTTAGAATAACGGCTAAAATGAACACTTGTATTTCACTAACTCTGTGCAAAGAAGTAATTGTGACTAAAAATGCCACTTTCCATGAAAGATGTTGAAATGGATAGGAATGTAAGGACTCAAAAGGGGGCCTTATGAGGTTCCATACCGGAGAAAGTAGTGTTCTTGGAGGTATTACCCTCTACAGATATTCCATGAACGCTTAAACAGGTATTTTAAACAGTGAACAGTATTCTCTATTTTGTAGGTACGCAGCAATAGCTGCAAGGTGAAGACATATGGATTTGTGACCGTTGCAGATGTAGTAGGTAACATAACAGATTTTGACCTGTAGGATGTATAGGGTTAATGTGTTGAGCCGCGCAGTAACACACAAATCGTTTCCACCTAGTTGCATAGCAAATTCTAGTGGTAGGGTGTCTTGCTTCTTTAAGAAAGTCGATAAATTCTTATGGCAGATTTAGGTACCCAAACTCTAGGACTTCAGGAGCCGGCTGGCTAGATTGAGCCGTTCTAGATCTGGGTGTCCTGTTTTTTTGGGTGAGAAGATCCTGCCGATTGGGGAGCTTCTCATGAGGGACCACTGACAAATCAGGAAAGGTGGTGTATCATGGTTGTCGTGCCCATGTGGGAGCTACCGGAATTAGAGTGAGAGAGGTTTGCCTGAGGTTCCTCACCACATATGGAAGTAGTGGGAGAGGCAGAAAATTGTAGGCAAATATTCATGGCCAATTCATCCATAGTGCATTGCTTAGTGACAGTGGGTGATAATACCTGGTGGTGAAGTGTTGGCATTTAGGGGTTTCCACTGTTGTGAACAGATTTAACTTTGGGGTTCCCCAAAATTGGAAGTACCTGTGAAGGACTTGTTGGTAGAGTTCCCACTCATGGATTTATGGCTGCGTCTTGCTTAGGTGGTCTGCAAAGTCATTGTGCACTCCCGGGAGATATTTTACCAGGAGTTGAATGTTTTGTAATGCCTATCTCCATATTTTCTGCACTAAATGAGACAGCAGCAGGAAAGGAGTGTCTCCCTGTTTTTATATGGAATACAGCTCTGTCACATTGTCTGTGTTTAGAAGGACTAACTTGCAGTGAATGTATGACAGGTAGGCCTTGAGTGCCAACTAAATTGTAAGGAGCTCTAGAAAGTTGATGTGATGAGTTCTTTAATGAGCAGTCCATATGCTCCTTGTCCTGGCATTTCCAACATGTGCACCCCTAACCTCTGAGTGAAGCGTCTGCGGTAATGATCACTTCGGAAGTGGGTCCTTGAAAGCCCTTTTCTGCAGCAGATAATTACTGTTCCATCATAGATCCTCCAGACTGCCCTTACTCCTGTAAGTGGCGCATTTTCAATCTTGCATGGGGTACAATGGCTATGCAAGAGGCAATCTAGCCTTGGAAACACATTACCATCCTGAATGGCAGGCGACGATGTGGCCGAAAAAAAAGCCAGTTAGTTCTGGAAATTAGGAACTCTCTGGGGATTGGGGTAGGCTTTGGCAGTGACAGTGTTAAGAATAGTCCCCAAGTAAGGTTATATATGGAGTGGTTGCAGATGTGACTGTGCCACTTATCGTGAAGCCCAATCTGTGGAACTGGGAGATAATGACTTGTGTATCCGTACATATCTTACCTAGTCTGCACTCCTTATCAGCCAATCATCCAGCTAAGGGAAGACATGAATACCCTGTCTTCCCAGGTGACTACTGCTAGACATTTTGTGAATCCCCTGGGTGCAGCTCTCACTCCGAAGGGCAGTATTTTCAATTGATAATGGTGACTGCTTACCATGAACCTCAGACACTTGCGATGAGCTGGGTGGATGGGAATGTGGAAACAGGTGTCAAGGGCTGTCATGAACTCGCCTTCCTGCAAAAGTGGGATTACAACCTGAAGGGTCACCATATGAAAATGGTCTCATCAGTTGAGTGGTCTGAGGTCTATAATAGGCTGCAGGGTCCCATTCCTGGGGATTAAGAAGTATAGTGAATACATTCCCCTGCCCCAATACTTTTTGGAAGTGGTTCAATAGCCCCTTTGACAAGGAGCGCCTTTCCTTCTCCCTTCAGAAGATGTATGGAATGAGGATGGCTGTGCATGGAGGAATGTTTGGTGGGGTTGATAGAAGTTCAAGACAGTAACCGTGCTGTACTATTGACAGCACCCACTAGTCAGACATAATGTCTGCCCACTGTGTCTGGGACCCCAGAAGTCTTCCCCTGACAGGTGTTGAGTGGTTGGGAGGCAAGGGGAGTCATTGTTTGGTGGTGGAGGAGGTGCCTTTAGTTGGCATGCCTATTCCCCTGTTTCCATGGGCTCTTTATGAGCCCCTACCAAAACCTTTTCCTCTCTCTTGGTGGTAGGCCTGCTGCTGTCACTGGTAGGAATGCCTCTGATCTGTGGTGGATGCTTTATTACCATCCCTCCCCTGTTGCTTCTGAAAGGACTGACGCAATGCTGCTGTTTACAGCACACACATCGCTTTTGGCATCTCTGTGTACTTTTGAATCTTTTCTAAAATCTCATCGACCCCGGGACAGAAGAGATGTTTCCATCAAGAGGCACATTCAGACGGTGTTGCTGCACCTCAGATTTGAATCCAGAAGTATGCAGACATGCATGTCTGTGTACTACGATAGCGGAGTTGGTACCCCTCGCTGAATTGTCAGCAGCATCCATGGCAAATCTAATGGTCGCATTAGATATAAGTTGTGCTTCTGAAACTAACTCTTCCCCTTTCTCCCCATATTCATTTTGGAGGTGCTGGAGGAGATCTTCCATCTCATCCCATCCCATTGTGCCCACTTGAATCTGTAGAGCAGCCCTAAAAAATTGGCACCAAGGGTTAGCATTACCTAGAGCCACCCTCTTCCCCGCAGGCTCAATCTGATTACTTCTGTTCACAAAGTGCATTTCCCATTGCTAGAGCTGCTGTATTCACCACTAGCGAATCTGGGGATGGATGCCCCTGGTGTAGAGTGGGTCTGAAGTGGAAGCTTTATACTTCCTTTCTACCTTAAGGGTTAGTACCCTACTTTAAACTGGGCCCTTAAAAATCTCTATGCATGGTCTACCATTGACTTTATCATTGGTAGATACTGGACATACATTTATGTTCTCAATAAAGTCTACACTAAGAAGTCCTCCTCAGGTGTGCCATGCGCATCTACCTTATGGTATGCTGCAGCTCTCTGTATAACAGTATAATAACTGGTCATGTCGTCTGGTGGGGATGATTTATTAGGGATTGGCTCAAGATCTGGTTTATTCTGTTGGTTGAAATTATAATCTTCTCAAGGGTTGTCAGGACTCTATGGGTCGTCAAAAGACCCCTCCAAAACATCCCCTGGAGAATATGGTTGTTCGTTTCTTATGTCTCAATGTGTAGGTGACTGCAATGGGATAGAATTTTGCAGGTGAGTTCTCTGGTAATGGTGGTGGGTTAGTGCGTTTGTTGACCATAGACCTCTATGGTGGTAGATGTAATAAAGGTTCCTCAAACTCTAGCCTCCTCTTTTTTGGGGCAGTAAGTTTGCCAGTTTGTGGATCAGTTGTTCTCTGGCACAAATCAAGGACCTGTTGCTGTCACACAAGGATAGTGCCTCCCTGTTCCTCGGTGCACAGTCTTTCGGAGTTAACATGGACTTTGTTGCGAAATGTCCTTGTGAGGGCCTTTGAATTATCTCTTTAGTCTTTTCTTTAGGCGCCAATGCTTTTGATATCAACGATTTCCACGCCATAGGCTTAGACACTGAGACTTTCGGCACCAACAGTGTCGGTGAGGTATGGCATCCAGAGTTGTGAGATTTCCATGCGTCAACTCCTCCAGGTCGAGTAGGCCACGAGGAGCAGGCATCGATAGGGAGCTACAACACGCACATCCAAGCCCAATGGCAAAAAAAAAACAATCTGAAGGTGGAACCGATGGGCATGCACATCACCCTGAAGAGGAGCCGTCATTGGTTCCCGTGTCTCAAAAGAATTTTTCGAAGACAAAAAGTTCTAAACGTCAGAGCTTAACACTAGGTAGCAGGAGTGTGCACAGCATGTGAAGTTACAGCCACAAATGCTACCTATACATATTTGTTGATCTTATCTAAAATACTGATATACCTAGTAGCAACAGTATTTTTACGGGCTGTGGGGACAATCCAATTTAATGAATGAGATTTATAACTACGGTAACTTCAAGGTTTTGCTGAAATACATGAAAAGTGGAAGGACCCTTCCTTTGGATGTTTGAAGCTATAATAATCGACTGCACAGATGGTCACCCAGTATACAGTTGTACTACACTTTGTACTTGTCTAAACTTGTAGTTAACGTCAACTCCGCATGGGGTCCAAATCTGCAAAGCAAAACAAATTCCTATCACAGAGACTGGTAGACACAAAAAAAGCAACAGAGTTCCAAGCAAACATAGTGGGACTGTTTAAATAGCAGTTGTGAACCAAGGCCATAATGCTGGTCTCTTTTAAATTCAAGGAGTGATTGGCCTGGCCAACACTACAACAAAAGTGAATCCACTGATGTAAGGGATACACTTTTCTCACAGCTGGAAGGTGAGAATGTGCCATGTTTAAGGCCACTCAGCGTGATATTGTGGAAAAAAAATCCAAGTCTTCTATGTTTTCTCCCAGCGCACGTTAGCCAATGTTTGTTTTCCCTACCTGAGAGGGACATGCCTTGCATGGCGGTCCTGGGTCACAGAAATAAGCATCTGGGGGATTGCCCTAAGCATGGAAGATCTCCTGAGGCATAAAAGGCAATGACCATGTAGTGGAGTGGCGGTTACATGTGTTTGAGTGCAGCTCCACCAATCCGCAGATTCCCCCACTCTAAATGGGGTGGAGGGGAATCATATGTTTGCCGATGCGGAAGAACTGGTGGTTCTTATGTACCGACATAGCTGACATTACACCCAAGATCTCTTCCAGCAGTGCCCAATGAGAACTGCTGAAAGTAAGCTTCAGGGCTTACCAAAATGACTTTAAGAGTACCTAGCAAATGGGACTCGAAACTCACAATGGTCTTGTATGCAGCCAGATATTGAGGTTAAACAAGAAGTAACATTTTCAAACGGTGGTGCATCACTCAGCATTACTAATCCACTGATGCTGTGAGACAGTCATAGAAACAATAGTCATGTAAGAAAGGACTGGCAAACAAACACTGATGCTTGGTTGATATTGATTTGGGATAAATCCTGTTAACAAACCCATATGCTTTAGTTTCAAGTAATAGTACACACTTTAGTTAGATAGCAGAAGAAAAATAAAATGTGTATACAAATGAATCGTTTACGGTTAACTCAGCAGCATTACTTTTTATACTAGTTAAAGGGTCCTTTATGGAAAGAAATTCGCCACAAGGACAACGTTTAGTTATGACTATCAGTTTTAACCATAGAAAAAACATGATGATAGTACAGTCTATCTCATTTCCTGTTTCGTTACTGCACATCATAGTCAAATAACTAAAACAGCAGCAGTTCTAGACTATTAGCCTGTATCATACGGAAGAGAAAAAGCATTATTTTGCCAGATCATCAGTCACCAACATAATAAAATTAACTATGTTGAGTTGGCTTGTGTGTCACAGCTATGACATCAGGTGTGACACCTACAGTCAGTCGAGACTCTTAGCAAAAAACATTTTGAATTCTGTTACATTTCTTTTTTCTCATTGCAGGTGTGTGCCTTGTTAGGCCCAGTATGTAAAGTGTGGTTGACTAAGAAGTCCATTAATAGCTGAATGAATGACAAGAATAGCGTTCACTTCGCAGCTGTACCGAGTCCAGCATTCATTTAGAAAACAGGTCTACCACAAAATCTCCTTCCTCATTAACTACAGTAAAAATGTATCTCAAAACAAGTTTCTTACAGAATTATTTTGAAAAAAAGAGGAAAGCTGAGCCCAGTTCTAGTCACTCTTCTAGAAATACACTAAGAATTGAATGAAATGTTGTTCAGCAGTATTGTATAATGATATGCAACTGGTGATCAAAGAAGCAACGTTTCTTGTGTTTTAGATTTAACAAGCACTTGTAGCTTACTAAGCCTTTCGCGTAATATTTTACATTGGAAATATTTTGGATACTGGCTAAATCAAATATTACACATGACATTTAGCGCAGGTCTGCATCAAGAACCTGACATTTGCTTTACCTAATCTCGCTTTAGTTGATAAAATTACACTTTTGAAATGGAATAGGTGAGAAACGTAACAGTGCAATTCATGATGAGTAAATATTGCTTCAAGAAAATAACAGTTTGCGTCTATCATTACCCACAGAACAGATTGGTTTCACTATGCTTCCTGATGAATAGAGTATTTACTGACAAGAACCTGTTTAAATAAAGAGGCGTGCGGCATTAGTCTTGGGAAAAAAACCAGATGCACATATACGTCTGTTATTGCGTTTAAGTGTTCGCAGCTTCTTTAGAGCACTACAAATTTCGTGTACACTGCTTTCAGTAAAAAAAAAAAAATTACAGGTGAATGAGATATGCCATGATCAATCACTCTCTGTAATGACAAGGTGCTATGTACTACAATATAACTGAGTGAGCTGAATGATTGCGGCTTACAAGTGCAGTGTTCTGAATGTCACGAGTTTGAAACCCTTCAAGGCAGACTCATTCTTTTATCCTTCCGAAGTAGGTAAGTAATTTGCAGTGTTGGATGAGGTTACCATCTGTGCTAAGAAACTGCAAAAGTGTGGAATGAGAAGGTGTAGGAAAAATAGTTATTAGAATAATACAAGTCGATCCAATAGGCAGGAAGCTTTGGACAGAGCCTGTGGTTATGAAGCCTTACCCCTTCTCTGTGGTGTGTGAAACATGTCGTGTTTCACTATAATTATGAATGGGAATGTTAAATATCCCTTGGTTTGAAAAGGACATTACTCACACTAAACAATACATTAAAATATGCATATTGACGAAATAACAAGGGGCAGCCAATGATATATAGGCAATATAAACTGTTTCGATTTATATTTTAGTTCTGCATTTTTAAAGCAACACTGTCAACAATAAAACATGGAAAAACAAAACAAAAAAAGTAGAAAGAACGATGGAAACAGTATTATTCCTACAACAGTGTGAGAATGATTGTTAATATGATATAGCTTAACAGAAACGCGACAGAATCACTGCACAAAATTAAAGGGCGATTAACTAACTGTGAGCCGTAACAATGCAATGAGACCGACAGCATCACATTGCAAACCTTCAGTTGATTTGCAAACATTAACTGAATGTAATGCATCTCCCATTCGACTCAAAATTCATAAACATTCTTCAGATGAGCTCAGGATTAGAGTTTATAGTGCAGAGACAAATTTCGGAACTAATTAGCATGAAGGTTTCCGTCAAACATTATATTCAGCATTGTTTAAACGTACATTGCATGATAAAAAATATGTTTATTCCCTTTTCTTTCACAGGATTTACATGTGCAGTAATTGCATTTGTATTAACTAGTTTCTTAAAAGAAATCCATCATTCACGATACAACTGATGGGTGGTTTACTTCAAATGACCTTCAGTATAAACAAATTCCTTAAATTGTTCTTCATCTTGACTGAAATTAATTATGCAAGTTATGAGCTTAAATTATATAAAAAAAACATGCAGCATATGTACAAAGGAAGAGTTTTAAAAAATAGCTTCATATACACGAAAATCTACTCCGATATATCGCAAGTTGAAGAATATAAAAGTTTTACTTTCTAGAAAAAGATTTCGGAGATTGGCAATGAATTCTGGAAAATTATTTCCAATGGAAAATAGTCTGTTTTGATAGAGGTCTGGTCAATAAAAAAAATGCAAAAATCACCTGTCAAGTAAATGTTGATTGTAAACCGTAGATACTTATGGAGTGCTTTCCCAAATTATGAAAACATTTCACAAAAATGTTGGATTGCCGTAAGTATTCCAGAGTCCTTCCAAAAGTTAATATTGTGAAACAGTAAAAAAGAGGACTATGTACAACACTTTTAAATAATTCCCACTTCGCCATAGTGTCCAAGGTAAGCCTTTCTTTGTTACAAGAAATCATCAGAGCGCATGGCTGGAGTCCATTTCTCAAGCCGTAGTCCCCCTTTTATCACTTGCAACACAAGGTTATTTACCGTCAAGTGCACTCAGGATTGCATTGAAAAATATAAAGATAAATGGGCATCTGTCTTGATTAAACAGCTTCTTGATTAGTTTGAATTCGTGTCATGGCCTCCAGTTTCCGTCTATAAGCATCTGCTTCCTGTTCTTTTTTTAAAAGTTGCTGCCGATACTTGTGTGCTTCTCGGTTAGCTTCATCTAATTGTTTCTGTAAAGATTCTCTCTCCTAAAAACAATGGAGAGAATTCAATCAACTAAGATTTAGTTGCATTTAAAATTTGAGCTACTTATCTAAAGATAAAAACGACAGAAATATTTATCAAAGAAATGTGTGGCCATCATGCACAGCTGATTATCAGGGGGAAAAAAATCTAAACAAAAACTATTCAGGTACAACAAAAATACATTAATACACCATTTACTGGACAGGCAATATACTCTGCTAGATGTTCTCTCAGAAAAAAATATCTTCAAATTACTTTTATTTACCTGAGAGAACTCTTGAGTATTCACAATATAGATTTCTGACCCAGAAGTTTCTGGAATCTGGCAGATCAAAGAAAAAGTTACAAAAGAAACAGGCTTTAACGTTCTTAACCATCAGGACTGATTATTTTTTTCTGCAAATGGAAGTATGCAGAACACATTTTCATTGTTTAATACTACATCACAATTGCATGAAATTCCCTTTAATACTACTCACGTTAGTTACACAAAATATCAATGCACTATAGAAAATTTAATGAGAAAACAGAGATGAAAAACAATATAAAAAACTGCATAACGACGTTCCTATTGTTTGTAGTTAAAATCGAATTATTGGAAATTCGAGTTAAAGTGCATTGTACATATTGTTATTCTTTGCCAGTCTTTGTAATCATACTGGTCTAGCCTCCATCAATCGAAATATCTTGAAATAAATAAAAAACACACACATTAGCCATGCACAAGTTGTGCAAAAATAAACACTGGCATTTATTTGAATGAATATCATTCACACTGAGAATATTTACATTTACAGCGTTCTGGTAGACGAAAGATACACATACAGTGCCTTTTTTCATAGAAAATGTAGTACACAATACATTTTGGGAAAATACTTCACAACGAAATATAGTAACTAGGACACTAATGTATTTAATATCTAAACAACATGCAGTATGATGCAATCTCAGAGCACTAGGAAACGGAAGTTGTCATCTAGTGTTGGAGATAGTCTGCAAAAGACACAAGATGGCCAACTATGCCCAGACAATATCAACCTCCCATAGCTTTCACAAGTTATAAGGGAAAAGCCATAGGACCTTGTTGAACTGGACCCTCCGTGCAGGGTCACCACCAAACTTTTGTCATCACCCCTCCTATTTTTACTGAATTTGTTATTGTTGGCCCTAGGACTTGTGCACTTTACCCCTGCTGACCAGAGGTAAAGTGATTGATCTACCTCCTTAACACATGGTAAATTGGCTTACACCTTGTGGCCTATTTAATTTACTTATACGTCCCTAGTAAAGTGGCATACCATATACCCAAGGCTGGTAAATTAAATGCTACTAGTGGGCCTGCCGTACTTATTTTGCAACCGCCTTAAGTAGCAACTCGACTTGAAAAAAATAACCCCCTTGCCGAACCTAAAACTACCTTTTTATTAGATTGGAGTCACACCTAAAGTGGACCCCAAACAGCCCATGGGCAGAGTGCATTGTAAATAAAAAGTTGGACATGTAATTTTAAGTTTTACATGCCCTGGTAGTGAAAAAAGTGCTAACCTTGGATTGGGAGCAAGTAGAAAAGTCAAATTTGGTGTCAGAGAAATTGTAATTTAAAATCCTCTTTAATGGTACAGTCAAAATGTAAGTCACAATTTTGAAAACGCCACAATTAGAAAGTTAAAAGAAGAACAAATGATGGACGGAAAGCTAAACAATGCAAACAAGCCCCAGTCACATAGATCTGGGTTTAATCCATTGTTCTTTTGCTCACCACGCCACCCCAGTTGGTCCCAGCCATAAGCAAATCAGTCTTGACCCTGCTCTTCATAGGAACATTCCAGCCCAAACCACCAAGCCAGGGCCTCCCTAGTCCGGAAACAAGCATTCAGGGACCAGTTTCGCAGTATCACCCCCTCATCGGCAAGGCTAGCTTGAATCCAGTGGTGCAGTGAGCACGGAATGGCATGGGGAGCATTTTCCTGCCCTATTTTGTGCCTACAGTCTGTTCCTGGGTCAAATGATTGGGTGTAGTTGGCTTTTATATATTCCTCCCAAACAGCCACACAATAGAGGGATTAGGTGTGCCTGGATGAGCCATCACAGGCAGGATGAGGGGCGGGGGCAGAGCTGGGCACAGCCCCCACTTGCAAGTCGATAGGGTGTGCCCTGCCTTCACACAAAGAACTTCACACTAGTCCATTGTGCTTGTAGTAAGGCAACAGCCAGGGCAGGGAGGAGGGAAATTCCAAACACTTTTATTCTCCTACTTCAAAGGGGGCATCACGTATAAAAAATAGGACCTTCAGATCCACTCTTCAATACACTCCTGGACATGTGGATTCTACAGAAGAAGGACGTCCTGCTGCATAGCTGCTTGAAGTCTGCCCTGTTTGCTGAGATGGAAGACTTGACCTGCTCCCTTCATCCCAGGCTGAAGTGACTCCAAGGGTCAGCGGACCGCACTCCTGTTCTAAGCTATGGGGACACAACAAGCCCCAGAGGTAATTTCCCAACTGACCGACGTTGCCTGAGCCTTGCTGGCCTCCGATGGAGTGAGTTCTTGATCCCCAAGAGGTGCCTCCCAGGTCCTAAACCTGTGGTCTGTCATCAGTTGATCTCCTCCTTCTAGAAAAGGAGAGATCCTGGAGTTTTGAGCTCTGCGAAACCAGGAACAGTCCTGTTTGGGCCAAGCTCTTGCCAACACGCAGACCGCCAATGTGAAGCTATGGTGGACCTGACTCTCTGTACTGCAGCAACCACGAGCAACAAGAGATCTGCACTTCGCGCTACAGAATCGGTGGCCCATGGTGGCTAACAACGCCAATCTCCAGCAACAACCTTCTGCAACGCCCAACAGGATCTTCCAGCAATACCAATAACTGTACGCGACACCTGGCCTGCTCTACAGTGACGACAGTCCGCGACACTCTCCCTGCTGCTAGCAGCCTCCTCCACCATGAACGGAACTCTTTGCGCTGGACTTTAGAAGGTAACTTTTTCAGCAGGACTAACCTGTATCCGGCCTGTACTTCATTGGGGTTGGACTGAAGTTATGACTTTCACCCAGTGTCACAAGACCAGATAACCATGAATGGCGCTACATGCTTTAGGCACTATGCTTACCATAAATCTCCAGTTCTACAGACTGGATGTTTTTACTTTTGGTGTCACATAATGTATTCAATTTACTCTATTTTGCGAAATTAGTATGGGATTCTTCTTTTGTGGTGTTTTCACTTTATTCCTGCCTGAGTGCTGCATAAATACTTTACACATTGCCTTTAGGTTAAGCCTCACTGCTTTTTTGCCAAGCTACCAGAGGAATAAGCCCAGGTTATTTTAGTGACTTTTTATGGTTCACCCAAACAACTTTTGGGGCTGTAGCTTGAGTAAGGTCGCATTCCCCTCAACAAAAAAAACACATTTTCACAGACCTCATTATGAGTGACTCAGTAGCCCTTGTGTTCCTGCTGTAGAAACAAACTGAGGGGTTAGAGGAGGGAAACCTCACTAGAGTGGTATCAGCGCTGCACTACCATATTGGCTTCTGGAAAAGGTTTCCATTGGGGACCACTGGCCGTATGGGTCTATCCAAAATGATAGTACTTCCTTACTTACAATATCACTTGGCTAATCTTCCGCTCTCCCCCCACAGGAGGTTCTTCCATGAAATAAACTGTTAAGCAACCTCATATGGAGTTATTGCTGGTACAAGGTGGCACTAGCTAAGCTTCAACTGCTGCCAGCTAGGGGTGGGCTCAGAGCCCCCTAATTATGAGCAATACAATCTCTCTGGCCTATCTCTCTCGCCTGCGCAACACATGCTCAGAAAGAGGCCTGCAGTAGAATCATTTTTTGCAGCAGGTCAAACCTAAAGAGGAGCTGTCTCGACTGGTTACAAAGGCCTGTAAACGTTTCCAGCGAAGTTTATACATAACAAAGTGCACCAAACCCTGTGTGCCTGCCATAAAACGTCTGGGCTTACCTAAATACCAAGACTATCTCCGAATGAACTGTGCCTTTGAAGGGCTGTGGGCTTACTCACTTTAGGGGACCTTCTTTAAGATGGGCAACTCGTTACATTGGACTTGGTTGTTGACCAAAACAGCATCCACAAGTGCCAATTCCTGAATTACAGAGTCTTAACTAACACTTGCTCCAATTACTGGGGCATTACAGCAGAAGAGCCGCAGACCGTGCTCTCTTGTGCAGGCGCTAATCACAATGGACACAGGCCGCCGCCTCATCACCTGGCTGTATCGAGCGCTAAGAGATGTCACTGAGTACGCTCCACGAGCGTTGAGAGACACATACTGGAAGAGTGTTGCACAATTTGGAATGGAATAGGGTTCTTGAATACCCACACTCCGTTTACTGCAATACCCGATACAAAAATATCCAATTTAATGAGTTGCATAGGGCGTACCCAACCCCCGAGAAGCTTAATCAAAACTGTCCCGCACTAATTTGCTACTGGAGAACTGTAATGGACATCTTCGCCTGTAGCCAAGGGAAACAACAATTACAACGCAGTCATTGCAACGCACTACATTTACAACGCACCTGTTACACCGCATGTCACTACAGCACATGCCATTACAACACATTAAAAGGTAATTAATGGGGATTTTTTAATTTTAGTGTGGGTATGGTTTTTGGGGTACACGGGGATAGTATTTTTACCCCTACACTATCCAACACTCACACCACTGTTGCACTCACTGGAGTAGGAATAGTAATTTTTACCCCTACACTATCCAACATTTACCCTACTGTTGCACTCACTGGAGAGGGAATAGTAATTTTTACCCCTACACTATCCAACACTTACCCCACTGTTGCCCCAAAAGTATTATGTGTTGTAATGGTATGCGTTGTAATGGTAGTGTCTAAAAATGCGTTGTAATGGCATGCTTTGTAATGGTAGTTGCGGTGTGAAAACCGTGTTAAGGCATGCGTTGTAATTGTTTGCGTTGTAACGTCCTATATTCGTAGCCAACTGCCAAAACCTCGAAAGCTGGGAGGCATGTGTGTTGGCCTTTTCAAACATACCCCAAAAAAAACAAAGTGGCTGTCCGCTTCATTTACTTGGCCCAATTAGTAGCTAAGCATACCCTTATTACGATATGGTGGGCAAATACGCCTCACTCTGCGACTTCCTGGCACTATTCCTTATTAAGGTGGGCTGAAGTCAAAAGTAAGGCATTGAGGCAAGAGGCGAGGGAGCTTCCTAAATACTCAGGATCTACGGATGGGACAACATACTTTTCCAGCTTCAAAACGCTGGAAAGGATGTCTTGAGAGTGCTCAAAAAGGGCCTAGCAATGGGATCCACCAACAAACAGCTTGGCGCCCAGACTACATAGATCTCCTTGTCATCACTGGTGCTCTCACCCTCCAACATGCTATTCTGGCTTAACCCCTCTTATCTCCCTTTTCAATGTGCCTTCTCAGATACATCGTCTTGGACTGTGCCTCCGTCTGAGTGTATTGTTACTAAAGTTAGGACATTGGAAATCAAAGCTTCAGACATGTAAGCTGTTGCAATGTATTCCACATCTCAGATGGATTGCATCTTTCCCCGCCGGAAGAACGCAAAAAGTCGGCCTTCCCCCACCCCCTTCACTTCCGAACCAAGGAAATAGTCTGTGGAGAACCCCAAGGCTCCTCGTTCAGCCTGATCTTCAACACTTATATGACACCTCTGGTGTCGTAAGTGTTGGTAGGCACCTGGGCACTTAGCCTGCCACTTGCCTGTGGCCTCCAGTTCCTGCTTGTTCCAGCCTGATTCAGTTGCTGCAGTTTGCCAAGTAACACCGCCACTGCCCGGGTTTTGCCGCTCACTGTTCTTCATGCCAACAGAAGCCCTGCCCAACCTAGTACCTACTTAATGCAGGTCGCAGTGCAAGCGCACAGTGGACATGCCGAAGGCAACCCTATCTGCGTCTGTCCTACCTACATCGTGCCCAGCACCTACATCGTGCCCAGCACCAAGAGCCCTGGCCCTCCCGCCCCCCCCCCCCAAATACACCACAAAATCAACATACCAACCTCCTCAACAGCATGACCACCATCAGACTCACCCAACTGGTCCATGACCCCAAGCACACTGCAGGCCATATGCTAGACCCCCATCTTCACCACCAGCGACCACAGCCGGTTCAGCCACACAACGGTACTCACCTGGACCAACCACTTTAGCCTTCACTTTAACATCAGCAATTCAAGGACATCTACCCCCAGTCTGCCTAACACCCCCCACTACTGCTGGAGCAAAATCTCAAAGGACACATGGATCAATGCCCTCAACACCACCCAATGTCCTCCAAAATCCTAGACCAGAACGTCAAAAACTTCAACTGCTGGTTGACCAACTGCACTTACAGCGTCACTCCCACTGGCTACAACACTCACAGAAGGTCTATTAAGTAGGCTTGCGGGTACATTGAAGACCTCAGAACTGCTAAACGACACTGTAAACTACTGGAAAGGAGTTGGCGACCAGCAAGGACACGACCAACAACACCGCCTTCAAGACAGCCCTCAACCGCTACCATATACAGCTGAGAGAATCTAAGAAAAATGCCTTAGCCTTACCCATCAATTAATCAAGCTCCAATAACAGGAAAGAAATCTTTAACCTCAAAGAATTCTCCAACCCCTCAGTTGCAACAAACATTACCCCTTCACAGGAACTCTGCAACAACCTTGCAAACGTCTTCCACTACAAGATTGCCAAAATCTACAGAAAACCCCAGCTCAAGGCCACCAACTTAAAGCAACACAACAACATCGCTACCACCCCAGACATCCAACTAACCAAATAGAGCCAGCTTGCTCCAAAGGACACAGCCCCCATCATGAACTCGGTCCACTCATGGGCCCTAACCGACCCATGCCCTCACCACATCTCCAACCTAGGCGAAGCCAGAATCAGCCACGTACTCACCACCTTGTTCAACACCTCAATTGACACTGCCACCTTCCCCGTGGACCGGAAAGATGCAGAAGTCAAAGTCCTACTAAAGAAACCATCAGTCGACCCCACCGATCTCGGCAACTACAGACCAATCTCCCCGCTCCCGGCCAAAATATTAGAAAAAGCCATCAACCAACAACCCTGCTCACATCTGGAACAGAACTTCCTACTTGAGTCCTCCCTATCCAGATTCTCCAGCAACCACAGCACTGAGACAGCCCTCATAGCAGCTACCGATGACATCAGAGCCCTACTCGCCCATGGAGAGACAGTGGCTCTGATCCTTCTAGACCTCTCGGCTGTCTTCAATAAGGTCTCCCACCACACACTCATCACAAGGCTTCACAACAAAGGCATTCAAGGAGCCAATCTAGAATGGATTACCTTTTTTCCTCACCGGAAGAACGCAAAAGTCTGCCTTCCCCACTTCATCTTTGAACCTAAGGAATTCACCTGCAGAGTACTCCAAGGACCATCGATCAGTCCCACCCACTTCAACACTTAAATGACACCTCTGGACAGCATTGTCAAAACGCATGGACTTAACTTCATATCTATGGCGATGACACACAACTCATCCTCTCTGAAGACTTCATCAACACCATGACCAACTTCCTTAACTGTAGGACAGATGTTACCAACAGGATGAAGGCTGACTACCTGAAGCTCAACACAGAACAAAACAGAGGTACTGGTCTACGGAAACAAAAGCTCCACATAGGATGCATTCTGGCAGCCCTCAGAACTACTCCTACCCCCCACGGACCACACTAGGAACATAGGCATCATTCTGAACATGCTAACCATGACGACTCAGGTCAAATCAGTCTCCTCCTTCTGCTTCCTCATCCTCTACATGCTTTGTAAGATATTTAAATAGCTATCCCAAAGCTCAAGACCCACCATCACCCAGGCCCTTCTCTCCAGCCAACTGAACTAGGGCAACGCTCTCCAGGCAGGGTTCGCAGCTCATATCCTTCAACTCCTCCTATACAGCACACCACAGCCAGACTCATCCTGGATCTCCCTAGACCAACCCACATCTCCCCCTATCTCAAGGAACACCACTGTCTCCCTGTACAGAAAAGATGTCAGTTCGAGCTCCTGACCCACACATATAAGGCCCTACACAAGTACGGAACCAGGCTACTTGAATTACCGCCTGAACAGCCAACAGCTCACCAGGCACCTCAGCTCCACTTCCTTTTATCCAACCCTCACCCCCGCATCCGACGTAGTGTATGCTGGAGGTCGCTCTTTTTCTTACCTAGCAGCTAAGACATGGAACATACTACCCTTGCGTTTCAGGGCCTCCCCATCTCTTCCAGAGTTACGAAAGTCCAAAAAGATCTGGCTAGTCGCCTAGTCAACTGGACCCCGCCAGCGCCTGAATACCCCCCTGGTTGACAAGAAGTGCTCTACATATCTACTGATTGATTGATATTCCATACCTCCCACCGTATCACACTACCCTACCAAGCATTAATTACTAATTCAAGTGTATTGGTTTTGAAATCTACCTGTTGTAGCCTGAACGTCCTGGACTCGTAGAGATGAAGGGCTAGCTCGATAGACCACTATATCCAAGATGGCTCTGAAGAACTAGAGCACCGTGAAGGAGTCCGGTGTCATTTAGGGACATTGATGGAGAAACCCGATGTCAATAGGTCAGCCGACATCTGGAGATGGTTGGTGACTGTATTAGGTGAGCTCGCCTTCAGTATCCAGTCATCGACATATAGGGAAGATTGGTATTCCCAAACTGCGCAGATGGGCTGTGACCACCACCATCACCTCTGTGAACACCTGATGTGCACTGGTCAGGCCAAAGGTGAGTATGGAGAACAGAGTGCTTCTGGCCCACCTGAAAGCGCAGGAAGCGCCTGTGGGACTGCAGGATGAAAATGTGGAAATATGCATCCCTCAAGTCCAATACTATTATACAGTTCCCAGATAGAGAACCTGGGCCAGGGTTTGCATATGGAACTGGCCTTTCCTCAAGCTCAAGAAGAAGTTCAGGGGGCAAAAATCTAGGATGGGGCAAAGGCCTACATCCTTTTTTAGGTATCCGGAAGTTGCAGGGGTAACAACCAGTTCAGATTTCTGAAACCTGCACCCTCTGTATTGATTCCTTAGACAAGAAAGCTGGAACTTCTCCTTTGAGTATAGACAAATGGGTCTCTGGCAGATGTTGTGGGGGCATGTGTGGCACACCTGGAGGATAGGTAGGGAAGGATAGGGAGTAACCTTGCTCCATTATTTGGAGCACCTATTGATCTGGGTGATAATCAGGCGATCATGGGATGTCATGTTTAAATTAAAGAGGTTTAATTGGGGCTACGGAAGGGGGACAGGGGTCTGAGCAGAACGCTGCCAGTAAAGACTTGTAGACTACTGACTTGCTCCCCGACCACAACCTCTAAAGAACTGGGCGGCCTGCTGCAATTGAGCCGGCTGTTTACTTATCTCTGGAACTTTCGCGGCGGGAACTATTGCTACTTCTTCTGTACTTTTCAGACGTCCACAGTGCTTTGAGTGATAGCTTGTCCACTTGCCCATATGACGAGTTGTCAGTTAAATGTTTGTTGCATTTCATGTTCTTTTTTCAAATTTTATAGAACGTATTTTTTTTTTTACATTTTCTGAAACTTATTTTAAAGTCTCCTGGATTCCATAAGTGCAAGGACAATGTTTTATTTGCAGTTTTTAGGCAGTTCTGATGTATGTTACAGTGTTTGTTTGTTTCTTTTAATGACAGTACATAGCAGGAAATCGATTGAAGACTGACCTAAGGGTTCTTGATTACACCTTATGGATATTAGACAACTTAAAGATATTTGCAGGACATTTGGGTATATTTTATCGTTGAGGACCTTACGGTTTATAGGGCCCCGAGTCTGTGGCTTTGTTGTTTTTCCATCGGTCTGACTCGCCAGTATCAAATAAACGTATCATTATGTGTTTTGTACAATAGTGAATAATTAACTTTTCATTCTGAGGATGTTTTGGTTGCAGTTTTATCAATGTAACTGTTTGTTGAATTATATTGTATTTCTTTAACGGTTTCCAACAAATTGAATAAAGACTATATTGATTGATTGAGACAAATACCGTCTCTTAAGTTGGTCCCTTCCAAAGTCACAAAAAGGGCGTTGCTGCTGGGGAAGCTGACAGAGCCAAACCCAGAGAGCAGGGAGTGATGCTGCTCTCTTTCAAGGGCTGACTCTGCCTTCGCCCCGAATGGCTAAGAGTCATCAGAAGGTATAGTCATTAGTGATTGCTGTACATTTGTGCAAAAGCCTGAGAAGCGAATCCAAGCATGACATCCAAGCACCACACTGGCACCAACAACCCTTCCTAGACAGAAACTGAACCCAGGCCCAATTTAATGGAAAATTGAGCAGCTGGCCATCAGCAACAAACCATTGTAAGATCAGGTGAGCCTCAGGTAAAACATCAGCTGCCTTATCCTGCAAAGCGTGGGAGTATCTCCCCAAAAAGCACTAAGTATTTACAGACCTAAGGGCCAAACTGGCCAAAGAAAACATCCTTTTTGCATCCGATATGTACTAAAATATATAATCTGAATCTCAACCGGCATCAGAAACGTTGATACCAGCACCGGTGGCATTGGATTGGTCAACTGCGGCATCGAACATGGTGCAGAGGATTGAGCTAAAGGCATTCGATGGACCCGGAAGTGGCACCGACCTCAACCTTGGAATGAGGTCAGGAGGCACAGTTGGCATGGAGGGCAGATCCGCCAACAGTAACTCAGATGGAGGCCCCTACAGATCCAAGGGTCCTGTAAGGAAATTAATCTTTTGGTATGGTCACCACCAAGTTTTTGGACTGATCGTGCTGGTTTTTTCGAGTCGGAGTGAACTGAGGCCAGCTAACCAGACCTTAGTTACACCCTAAAATGTGTATTTTACATTGGCCTATACCCAATTGGCATATGCTAACTTACCTATAAGCCCCTAGTATATGGTACCCTGGGTATGCAAGTTAGAGGGTCACCCCAGGGACTGCAGCACTGGTTGTGCCGCCCTGGATGTGACACAGGTAAAATAAGTCTCGCAGTTCACCATTGCAGGCTGGAACAGCAGTTTCAAACTGCTAACCTGACTGCCATTTAAAGCAATGGCATAGTCAAACTTCCCCCTGAAGAACAAGTTACTTACCTTCAGTAACGATAGTAAGAAACATTGGTTAGTGATAGATTCCTTACCTTAGAATTACCCCCAGGCATCAGTACCCCTGCGCGTTGGAAGGTGGCGTAGTGCGGCTCCGCGTCCATCGTCGTGGTCACCGAGATGACGTCGCGGCAGCTACTTAGACGCAGCACTCACGCGCTGACGTCAGTTCTGTATATGACGAACAAGTTACTTACCTTCGGTAACGATATATCTGTAAGAAACATTAGTTAGTTAGATTCCTCACCTTAGCATATCCCCAGGCGTCAGGCTGGATCCGGAAAGATTTTTCGTCAGCAATACCCTTGCGTGTCGCTAGGCGTCATCTGCGGCTCCGCGTCCGTCGTCGTGATCGCCGAGATGACGTCGCGGCAGCTACTTAGACGCCACACTCATGCGCTGACGTCAGTTCTTGTACATAGCTTTCCGCGCCAGGAATGCAGAGCCATGCAAGAGACCGACACTGGTGCCAAAAAATTCTAGGGCCCTGAAAGGGATGACCTCAACCCTAGATATCGGTTCGCAGAACGGGGAGGATGGGTGGGTCGGTGAGGAATCTAACTAACTAATCTTTCTTACAGATATATCGTTACAGAAGGTAAGTAACTTGTTCATCTGAAAGAAACACGTTAGTTAGATTCCTCACCTTAGAATACATACCCCAGCAATACCAACTCAGGTGGTGGGCCTGCAAACCAAGATCACACCAGAAAGTCCTGGAGAACAGAACGGCCAAAGAAGCCGTCTCTCCGGACTTGGCTGTCCAGGCAATAGTGTTTGGCAAACGTGTGCAGCGAGGACCACGTTGCAGCCTGAAAGATGTCCTGCAAGGGGACTCCCCGGCCCAGGGCAGTGGTCGCCGCTGTGGCCCGAGTGGAATGGGCCCTCAGCCCTACAGGAGGTTCCTTTTTAGCTAAGGCATAACAGGCCTTGATAGACAAAACGACCCACCGAGAGATGGTTCGCTTGTGCACCGCCCGCCCCTTCCTAGCACCCACGTAGCCAACAAAGAGTTGGTCGTCCACCCAGAACTGTTTGGTGCGTTACAGATAGAAGGACAGCGCCCGTTTTGGGTCCAGACGGTGGAGCCTCTCTTCCTCTTTCGAGGGATGCGGAGGCGGAAAGTAGGTGGGCAGTGTAACAGACTGGCCCATGTGAAAGGCAGTTACCACCTTAGGGAGAAAGGAAGGGCGAGTCCTGAGAACAACTTTGTCCGGAAGGACAGAAAGGAAAGGAGGCTTAGAAGAGAGAGCCTGGAGCTCACTCACCCATCTAGCAGAGGTGATGGCAACCAGGAAAGCAGTCTTAAGAGTCAGAAGACGAAGGGGACAATTATGAAGTGGCTCAAAGGGAGCGCACATCAGAAAGGTCAAAACAAGGTTCAAATCCCACCGAGGCATTACGAAAGGGACAGGAGGAAATATGTGAGTAATGCCCTTTAAAGAATTGAGAAACAACAGGGGATTTGAAAAGAGAAGGCTGATCAGGAAGCCGTAAGAAAGCCCTGCTGGGCCAGGGAAAGAAGAAAGAGGAGAACCTCAGAAAGAGGGGCGGAGAGGGGATCCACAGCCTTTGCTGTGCACCATGCCACAAATTTGTTTCACCTGCAGGCGTATACTGATTTTGTGGAGGGACGCCTGGCTGCCAGAACAACATTACAGACTTCAGGAGGCAAGTCAAATGGCATCAACTGCCGCCGCTCAATCTCCACGCATGGAGGTGGAGGCTGGACAGGTTCGGGTGGAGGACTGCTGCGACAGAAGGTCCTCCTGAAGAGGCAGTTGTATCAGGGGATCGATCGACAAACTGAGTAGCCCGGGATACCAGTACCTTCGTGCCCAATCCGGAGCCACCAAGATGACTTGGGCCCGGTCGCGCCTGATCTTCTTCAGCACTCTGGGCAGAAGTGGTATAGGCGGAAAGGCGTACAACAGACCGCAACTCCACTCGCAACGAAAGGCATCCCCGAGCGAGCGTCGCCTTGTAAACTCCAACATGCAGAACTGCTGACATTGCACGTTCTCTTTAGTGACGAATAGATCTAACCAAGGCTCTCCCCATCGCCGAAAGAGGCCCTGCGCCTCGTCCGAGTTTAGACGCCATTCGTGATCCATCATGCACCGGCGGCTGAGTTCGTCTGCTCTGGCATTCAGAGAACCCGCCAGATGTTGAACCACCACGGTGATGCCCTGATGTTCCAGCCATGTCCAGAGGCGCAGAGCCTCCTGACAAAGGGTCCACGACCCCACCCCGCCTTGTTTGTTGCAATACCACATGGCGGTGGTGTTGTCCGTGAACACCTGCACTACACTTCCCCGGACAGAGGGAAGGAATGCCTTCAGTGCAAGTAGGATCGCCCTCAGCTCCAGTAGGTGGATATGGAGCCGGGACTCCGCAAGAGACCAGAGGCCTCTGATCTCCGCCTCTCCCATGTGGCCCCCCATCCCAGGAGGCACTCATCAGTCACCACTACATGCTCCGGTTGGGAGAGGGATCTGCCACTGACCCAATCGCGGTCCGTGAGCCACCACTGCAACTGTCTCGCAGTGCCCTCTGAGATCAGGACGTGGTCGGACAGGTTGCCCAGATGCTGGGCCCACTGAAACTTCAGGTCCCACTGCAGAGCCCGCATTCGCCATCTGGCGTGATGCACCAACAGGATGCAGGAGGCCATCAGACCCAGAAGCCGCAGCACCAACCTGACCGAAACCCGGGATAGAGGCCGAAAGATGGGAATCAGAGCCTGAATATCCCAGACCCGCTGTTCTGGAGAATAGGCCCGGAACTACGCCGAGTCCAGAACCGCTCCGATGAAGAGGCGCTGCTGGGAGGGACTCAGATGCGACTTCGGCACATTGATGGAGAACACCAGCAAATGCAAGAGGTCGGCCGTAGTCTGGAGGTGGGAGACGACCGCCTGGGGCGAGCCCGCCTTCAACAACCAGTCGTCTAGATAGGGGAAGACTGGAACCCCTAATCTGCGCAGATGAGCTGCGACCACCGCCATCACTTTCGTGAACACCCGAGGGGCACTGGTGAGGCCGAAGGGGAGCACGGTAAACTGAAAATGCTCCTGGCCCACCATGAACCGCAGGTAACGCTGGTGGGCCGGCAGGACGGGTATGTGGAAATAAGCGTCCTGCAAGTCCAACGCTACCATCTACAACAACTACGACCTACTTCTGGACCAGGAACGCGCTCAATGGCCCCCCTTGGCCAAGAGGGCCGTAACTTCCTCCTGCAGAAGTTGCAAGTGATCCCCCGACAGGCGGTGGCATGGCTGGAGGGGTCGCCTCTAAGGGGAGGGAGTAGCCCCTTCGGACGATTTGCAGCACCCACCTGTCCGATGTGATGGTGCGCCAGTGGAGCAGGTGATGGCGAACTGCCTCCCACTGGCGTAGAATGGGCCTGAAAGCTCGGACTAGGAGGGCTTTGAGGCGGATGCTGCTGGGGTAGATGTGGACGGACCGGCACGTTGTCCCCCGGAGTCCGCGACCGCGTGGAGATTGATTCTGCGGCCTGTGGCTAGTTGGACGTGAGGGGGCACCCCTTCCTTGGCCACGAAAGAGCCGAAAAGCGGAAGTTTGCGGGCACGGGCCGAAAGGCCCAAGGACTTGGCCGTAGCCCTGGAGTCCTTAAAGCGCTCCAGCGCACTATCCGCTTTGTCGCCAAAAAGGCAACTGCCATCGAAGGGCATGTCCATGAGGGTGCTCTGGACATCCCCAGAAAAACTTGTGGACCGCAGCCAGGTGTGGCGATGAAGCGCCACCGTGGTCGACATTGCCCTGCCCAGCGAGTCCGTTGTGTCCAGTCCACATCGGATTGCATGCCGTGCCGCATCCCGCCCCTCGGCAAGAGCCTGGGTGAGTCGTGTCCGGGCCTCCTCTGGACACTCGGGCAGCACATCCTCCACCATATCCCACAGTGAGTGGGAGTAACGATCCAAAAGACACGCGGTGTTGATAGACCACAACCCCAGACTAAGAGAGAACAGCTTCTTCCCAAACTGTTCTAGTCTTTTGGATTCCCGATCCGGGGGGAGCGGACGGGAAGGAGGTCTGGGAGGTAGAGGCCTGGATAACCAGGCTCTCGGGTGTGGGGTGTTGGGACAGAAAACTGGGGTCGCCCGGTGCAGGGTGGTGGCGCCGGGCCACGTTCTGGTCCACAGGAGGAACTGTGGAGGGCTTGGACCAGGTGCCCTTAAGAACGTCAATGAGTGCTTCATTGAACTGCAGCAGAGGCTCCAAGGAGCTTGCTGACGGTTGAAGCACTTCGGAGAGGAGGTGAGGAGGCTCATCCTCACGGCCACAGCAGGCAGTTCTAGCCCGAGGGCTTCAGCCGCCTTGCGCAGCACCACAGAAAATGCAGCACCTTCCTCTGAAGCCACAGTCGGAGGAGAGATGAAGCCAGTGTCAGGGGAGGTGTCAAGACCACTGGCATCCCCCAGCTCGTCTGCCCAGTCCTGAGATAACTGGCCCTGCCGGGCCAGAGGGTCCTCAGACCCCTCCCAGTCGTCATCATCATCCGATTCCTGGTATACAGGTGGAATGATCGGAGCCGGGCAGAAGATGAAATTGCCACCCATCGGTGTCGGGTGTGGTGCCAGACGGCGCCGCTCCAACGCCGGGCCCGGACCGGGACTAAACTGGGGAACGGAGTCGTCCGGGGACAGTGCCGGGGGTGGCACCGAAGGAGTCGGCGCCGGCGGAGGGGTCGTGAGGTCGGCCGGCGCCAACTGGGATCCAGGCCTGGATCACCCAGGGACCTGTGACGCCGGGACCGAAGTCGACGACGGCGCCGGAGCCGCCGGCTCGCTAGGCCTCCCAGTCGAGCCTGCAGGGCCCGAAGGCGCGCCGGCAGGCGTCGACGGCGGAGCCAGGTTCCTCATGGCCATGAGGAAGGAACTGACCTTTGCCGGAGTCGCGTCAGTCCCAGGGAGCAGTTCGTATGGGGACGGACGGGACCCCTGCGGCTCCGACGGAGCCTTGCGGGTGGTGCCACCCGGACCCTTAGATGAGTTGCGCGACCGGCGAGGGGAGTCAGAAGAGCGATGTCGCTTCTTCGACCTCTTGCTGTGCTTCGACTTACCGGATTTCGAAGAATTGGACCCCGACGAGCGGTGGGGGCTGTGGCTCCGCGACCGGTCCCTCGACCTCCTTCTCGACCGGGACCGTGAGCGGCGCGGAGCCAAATGCCGGTACTCTAGTAGCTCGTGGGACTGCTCCCACCTAGCTTTCCAAGTCAAGGCCCGGCAGTCGAGGCACGACTCGGCGTCGTGGTCGGTTCCAAGCCAATAGATGCACCGGCGGTGGTGGTCCGTGACCGACATCAGTCGGTGACAGGAGTCACAAGCCTTAAAGCCAGGCATCCCTACCGGCACCAGAGTCGATGTCGACAAGAATAGAACCAAAAGAGTTCAAAAAAAGTTTACTCAAAAAGTGACTAAAAGGGTATGCTCTTCCCGGATCGGCGCTTACTGGCTCGGAAAAAAGAACTGACGTCAGCGCGCGATGGCAGCATCTAAGTACTCCGACAACGTTATACCAGCGATCACGACGCAGACGACGGACGCGGAGCCGCAGACGACACCTAGCGACGCGCAAGGGTATTGCTGACGAAAAATCGTTTCAGATCCAGCCTGACGCCTGGGGATATTCTAAGGTGAGGAATCTAACGTGTTTCTTTCAGATTTTCCGTGCCAGGAACGCAGAGCTATGCAAGATACTGACCACTGGTGCATTGAAACTAGGGCCCTGAAAGGGATGACCTTAACTCTAGAAATCAGTTCGCAGAACGGGGAGGATGGGTGGGGCGGTAAGGAATCTATCACTAACTAATGTTTCTTACAGATATATCGTTACCGAAGGTAAGTAACTAGTTCATCTGAAAGAAGCACGTAATGATAGATTCCTTACCTTAGAATAGATACCCCAGCAATACCAAACCCGGTGGTGGGTCTGCGAACCAAGATCACACCAGAAAGTCCCGGAGAACAGAACGGCCAAAGAAGCAGTCTCTCCAGGCAATAGTGCTTAGTAAAAGTACGCAGCGAGGCCCGCGTAGTTGCCTGACAGATGTCTTGTAAGGGGTAACCACGTTCAAATGCCGTAGTGGCAGCCGTCGCCCTGGTGGAATGGGCGTGCAGCCCCACCGGAGGCTCCTTCTTAGCCAGAGAATAACAGGCTTTAATACACAAGACGACCCATCTGGAGATAGTCCGCTTGTGTACGGGCGGACCTTTCTTGGCGCCAACGCAGTCAACAAAGAGCTGGTCATCCACCCGGAACTGTTGTGTGCGGTTCAAGTAAAACGAGAGCTCACGTTTTGGGTCCAGACGGTGGAGACTCTCTTCCTCTCTGGAAGGATGCGGAAAGAAGGTGGGCAAAGTGATGGTTTGCTTGATGTGAAAAGCAGTGACAACTTTTGGCAAAAAGGATGGACGGGTTCTGAGCACAACCTTGTCCAGATGGACAGACAGAAAAGGAGGTTTACAAGAAAGAGCCTGGAGCTCACTCACTCTCCTAGCGGAGGTGATGGCAACCAGGAAAGCAGTCTTCGAAGCTAATAGACTTAGAGGACAGTTGTGAAGAGGCTCAAAGAGAGCGCACATCAAGTATGTGAGAACCAAGTTCAAGTCCCACTGTGGCATCACAAAAGGAATAGGAGGGAAAAGGTGAGTAATGTCTTTGAGGAAACTATTTACAACAGTGGACTTGAAAAGAGAGGGTGATCAAGGAGCCTGAGGAAGGCTGAAATAGCAGAAAGGTAGCACTTGATAGTGCCCAGAGCAGAGCCCTGCTGGGCCAAAGAAAGAAGGAACAAAAGGACTTCTGAAAGAGGTGCAGAAAGGGGATCCACAGCCTTTGCTGTGCACCATGCCACAAATTTGTTCCACCTGCAGGCGTATACCAACTTAGTGGAGGGATGTCTGGCTGCCAGAATGACATCACAACCTTCAGGAGGCAAGTCGAAAGGAATCAACTGCTACCGCTCAATCTCCACGCAAGGAGGTGGAGACTGGGCAGGTTCTAGTGGAGGACCGTCCCCTGCTGCTGCGACAGAAGATCCTCCCGAAGAGGCAGTCGGATCAGGGGCTCGATGGTCATACAGAGTGGCTCGGGATCGCAAATTCTTCGAGCACAGTCCAGGGCCACAAAAATGACTTGGGCCGGGTCGCGCCTGATCTTCTTCAGCACTCGGGGCAGAAGTGGTATAGGTGGAAAGGCGTAAAACAGACCGCGGAAAAGCGTCGCCGAGCAAGTGCTGCCTTGGAAATTCCAACGCGCAGAACTGCTGACATTGTAGGTTTTCTTCGGTGGCGAACAGATCTAACCAAGGCTCTCCTCACTGTTGGAAGAGACCTTGCGCCACGTCAGAGTGAAGACACCATTTGTGATCCATCATGCACCTGCGGCTGAGTTCGTCCGCCCTGGCGGTCAGTGAACCTACCAGGTGTTGAACCACCAGGGAAATGCCCTGATGTTCCAGCCATGTCCAGAGGCGCAGACTTCCTGACAAACGGTCCACGACCCCACCCTGCCCTGTTTGTTGCAGTACCACAAGGCGGTGGTGTTGTTTGTGAACATCTGCACTACTCTCCCCTTGATAGAGGGAAGGAATGCCTTTAGTGCAAGTTGGATCGCCCGGAGCTGCAGAAGATTGATATGGAGCCGGGACTCCGCCGGAGACCAGAGGCCTCTGATCTCCGCCTCTCCCATGTGGCTGCCCCATCCCAGGAGGGACAAATCCGTCAACACTGTGTGCTTCGGTTGGGGAAGGGAGAGGGATCTGCCATTGACCCAATGCTGGTTTGTGAGCCACCACTGCAATTGTTGTGCAGTGCCCTCCGAGATCTGGACATACTCGGACAGGTTCCCCCGATGCTGCGCCCACTGGAACTTCAGGTCCCACTGCAGAGCCCGCATATGCCATCTGGCATGATCGACCAGCAGGAGGCCATGAGGCCCAGCAGCCTCAGTGTCATCCTGACCGAAACCCAGGATAGAGGCCGAAAGATCGGAATCAGAGCTTGAATATCCTGGACTCGCCGTTCGGGAGGATAGACCCGAAAGTGCGTCGTACCCAGAACCGCTCCGATGAAGAGGAGCTTCTGAGCGGGAATCGGGTGCGACTTCAGCACATTGATGGAGAACCCCAGTAAATGCAGGAGGTCGGCCGTAGTCTAGAGGTGGGAGACGACTGCCTGGGGCGAGCCCGCCTTCAACAGCCAGTCGTCGAGATAGGGGAAGACTGGGACCCCTGATTTGCGCAGATGAGCTGCGACCACTGCCATCACTTTCGTGAACACCCGAGGGGCGCTGGTAAGGCGAATGGGGTGCACGGTAAACTGAAAGTGCTCTTGTCCTACCGTAAGCCGTAGGTAACACCGGTGGGCCGGCAGAACGGGAATTTAGAAATATGCGTCCTGCAGATCCAACGCTACCATCCAGTCTCCAGGGTCGAGGGCAGACAAGACCTGAGCCAGAGTTAACATCTTGAACTTTTCCTTCTGGAGGAAGTGATTGACGTTCCGGAGGTCCAAGATAGGACGCAGGCCCTTGTCCTTCTTGGGCACCAGAAAGTAGCGGGAGTAGCAACCACGTCCTACTTCTGGCGCAGGAACGCGCTCGATGGTCCCCTTGGCCAAGAGGGCCACGACTTCCTGTTGAAGAAGTGCCAAGCGATCCCCCGACATGCGGTAGTACTGGGGTGGCATGGCTGGAAGGGTAGTCTCGAAGGGGAGAGAATAGCCCCATCGGACTATTTGTAAAACCCACTTGTCCGTAGTGATGGTGCGCCAGTGGGGGAGGTGATGGCGAATCCTGCCACCCACTGGGGTTTGATGGGCCTTAAAAACCGGACTAGGAAGGTTTGGAGGCAGTGGTGGCCGGGGTGGAGGTGGACTGACCCGCCCGATGGCCCCCTGACTCACCTCGGCGGGTCCCACGTCCGCGCTGGGACTGTTGCTGCGCAGGCCTGTGGCTCTGAAGCGAACATGTCTGGCGCCCCTTCCTTGGCCACAAAAGGAGCGAAAAGCAGAAGGCTAAGGAGGGAGAGTGGCAGAAAGGCCCAAGGACTTGGCCGTAGCCCACGAGTCCTTAAAACTGCCTTGTTGCCAAAAAGGCGAATGCCAAAAAGGGCATGTCCATCAGAGTGTTCTGGACATCCCCAGAGAAACCTGTTGTCCTCAGCCAGGCATGGCAGCGGAGCGCCACTATCATGGAAATCGCCCTGTCCAGCAAGTCAGCGGTGTCAAGGCCACAACGGATTGTGAACTTGGCTGCATCTCATCCTTCAGCAATAGCTTGAGAGAGCACTGTCCGGGCCTCCTCCGGACACTGAGGCAGCACTTACGCCACCATATCCCACACAGAGTGGGATTAACGGCCCAAGAGGCAACCCGCAGACCTGAACTGGCGGAAGAAAAATATCTTCTTACCGAACTGCTCCAGTTTCTTGGATTCCCTGTCCGGGGGTGCAGTAGGGAACGCGCTTTGGGATGTAGAGGCTTGTACAACCAAGCACTCAAGGGCGGGGTGTTGGGAAAGGAAAAGGGGGTCGCCCGGGGCCGGGCGATGGCGTCGGGCCACATTCCTGTCCACAGGAGTCCCTGTGTTGGGCCTGGACCAGGTGCCCAAAAGAACGTCTAAAAGTTCATCATTAAAGGGCAGCAGTGACTCCGCAGAGGTAGTCAATGGCTGAAGCACTTCTGTCAGGAGGTTAGTCCTGACGGCTACTGTAGGGAGTTCGAGGTGGAGGGCCATGGCCACCCTACGCAACACCACTGCCTAACTCGCACCCTCCTCCGTAGCCACGGTAGGATGAGTTAGCAGGCCATGGTCAGGAGAAGTATTAAGACCACTGGCATCCCCCAGCTCCTCTGCCCAGTCCGGGTCAAACTCACATTGAGCTGTGAGAGGGTCCTCACACCCCTCCCAGTCCTCCCCTTCCTCCGAAAGCTGATGTACAGGCCGAAAATAAGGAGGCTGGACATAGGGGTAGAAAGGCCCCATCGGCGTCTGAATCGGGGCTGAAACCGGGGACGTCGTCCAGTAGCATGGGCGACATTGGAGGTGGTGCCGGTGGGGTCGACGTCGGTGGAGGCGTCACAAGGTCAACCGGCGTCGACCGGGATCCACGCCGGGATCCAAGGGGGCCCTGGGGCGCTGATACCGATGCCGGAGCCACCGACAGTAAAGGGTGAGGACCCCCAGTCGGGCCCGCGGGGCCCAAAGGCGGATCGGCGGGGCCTGTCGGCCCAAAGAGGCTAGCCATGGCGGACAGAAATTCCTGCAGCTGGGCCGGAGTCGCCGATGGACCCATGAAGGGCGGGTAGGCCGATGGCGACTGCGTAGGCTCCGCCGGAGCCGCGGGGGAAGCACCACCCGCACACTCAGCCGTGTGAGGGGAAGCCGGAGAGCGATGGCGCTTCTTCGACTTCTTGTGATGCTTCGTCTTACCTGACCCAGAGTGCGAAGACTTCGATCCCAACGAACGATGGTGGTGGCTCCGCGACCGGCCCCTTGGCCTCCCACGGGACCGGGACCTTGAGTGGCGCAGAGCAGACTGCCGGACTTCAAGCAACTTTCGGGACCACTCCAGCAAAGTCTTCAGCGCCATGCCCCGGCAAGTCGGGGCACGACTTGGGATAGTGGTTGCTCCCCATGCAGTAGAGACACATGCGGTGCGGGTCCATCACGACTTCATGCGTTGTCAGTCCCCGCAAGACTTGAAGCAGGGAATCCCTGCGGCACCAGGAGTCGATCAACTCGAAAAACAGAGACAAAAGGCATCGACAAACTCAATCAAAAAGTGACTAAGGGTACCGCTCTCTCCGGATCTGCACTTGCTGGCGTGGAAAAAGGAAGAACCAACGTCAGCGCACGAGGGCGACATCTAAGTAGCTAGCGCGACGTTATCTAGGCGACCACGACGCCAATGACCGATGCGGAGCCGCACGACGCCAATGACCGATGCGGAGCCGCACGACCCCACCTTCCGACGCGCAGGGGTACTGCTGCTGAAATCTTTCCAAATCCAGTCTGACACCTGGGGGTAATTCTCAGGTAAAGCATCTATCACTACGTGTTTCTTTCAGATATATGTGTATGTCACCCCTATGGCAGGCCTTACAAGCCCTAAGGTAAAATATAGTCCATTTCATGGGCTGAACAAGTATTTTACATATTCTGACAGTAAAAATGTGAAAGTGATGTTTTTACTGTAGAACAACTTGGTCGTCCCCTTGGCAAGCAGATAGTTACACACTGACTCCCTCAGCTGTGCCAACTCCTGAATGATGCAACCAAAATTGATACTCCAAGGTATCATACAACTTGTTGCATTGAGCCCGACCAGGCGCTCTAGTCGAAATTAATGTAACAGGTGGTGGTGTGCAACTTTTACAAAGTTGCGACTTTGTTGCCTTCAATCTCCTGTGCCCTTAATGGTTACACAAGAAGCTTGAACCCGAGACAGCTTTCTGCCCTCCTAGGGAGACGTGCAAAAGACTCCCAGGAAAGGAGCCCATAGGTGCCTGCATAGGAGAGAGGTGTTACCTCCCTCTTGCAGGAATCCACACAGGTGCTCGCCCAAAAGGTGAGCTTGAAGGCTGAAGCCACCTTTGAAGAGCAAATGGGCAACACGTGGGAGAGGGGCAGCCCCTCTATTTAGGTAGGCTAGCTGGCACACGGAAGGAGAGGGGAAACCTCTTTGTCAAATCGGTTTTTCAGGGGCATGTAGGCCCCTTGGTAGCCACACTTCTGAGTTGGGCTAGAGAGCTCTGGATACCGAGGGAGGGGTTCTGCCATTTAGGGAGTGGACAGAATGGTGCATATTTAAGTACCCAGATGCCACACCTCCCAGGAAATGGTCACAGGACAGTGGCGTAACATTAGCCCCTGCGGAGCGGCGGTCCCGCAAGCTCCAGGGGACCCCCTCCGGCTCTGGCCTGAGAGCTTCTTATTGGGAGTCTAAAGCGTGTGGGTGCTCTCCATGTACTTTGCAAGGGGCCCCCTCAAGTTTTGTTACGCCCCTGTCACAGTAGGGAGGGAACTTGGTAACCTGTTGGCTTCTGACTGCGTCTACCCTGATGGCACTTTCAGCGCATAAAATGGGCAACAAGAACTCGGATCTCGTCTGCACTGGAAGGAGTACAAAGGAAGGACTGCCCAGCTGAACCGTGGAAATGGCAATGAGGGGCTGCATCGGCGTGGACTACAACTTCTGAACCCGGTGGCTAGCAAAGGAGAAGGGACTGTGCCTTCTCTTTACTGCTCGTGGAACAGTCTTCTTCAATACCCAGCTGAAGCAAGAGACCCCAAAGGTCAAGTTGGCCTTTGACCTGTTCGCAGCACAGGGCCACAACAGCTAAAGAAGCCTGCAGGGGCAAGTTGGTACTCCAGAATCTTCAGACCAATGCCAACCACTGCTGTGCAGCACCAGAGACTAGAACTCAATCCTCAAAGTTATACCCACATGCACTGGACCAGGGAGTGTCATTGGAGTTCAGCTTGGTCAACTAGAAGACAAATTAATCAAGGGTTTAGGTTTGGCTGTGACCGCGGTGCTGGGCAACTGGCAGTACACTGGCGACTGGGCTTCTACCAGGACTGTGAAGACATCGACCCTGTATCGAGGGCAGCCTCAGAGAACCGGGGAGTAGCTCTGACCTCTATGAAGCGCATCCTCTACAAGGGCATCAGATGTAACTTTGGCTCACTGATCAAAAACCCCAGTGATGGCAGAAGAGTTAGAGTCAGCCTTAGACTAGTTAGACTAGTCAGTTAGACTAGCTTTAGAGAAAAGAGAAAGAAGGGCTCATAGATGGAGAGACTGTTAGGTCTGCCTTCTCTTGTGACCCCTTTTTGAAGAATGGTTGGACCAGTAACATCTGTATAGAGACGTAGGATTTCCCAGTGACAGCAAGTGAAAATATTAACAGCCACAACAATTGCATCCTTTTGCCATTTCCAGCAAACATCTGGGAAGATGAGGGTTCACTGACTGTTAAATGTATATATCTTTGTATGTGTTATTGCTGCCAGTAGTTCTTTTCTTCTACATAGAACTGATAGGTCCACGAGGGCTCTCGTGGCTTAACCTCTATTTTCATGGACCTTCACTTTTTTTCCCTTTCAGATAGAAGACCAATATTGTTGTAAATTGTGGAAAGGAGACGCACACATGCGACCAAGAAGGATGTCTGCTTCTTTCTGGGAAGCTCCCTTCTTTTTCGTGGCCGCCTCCATTGTGACTGTCAGTATTATGCCCTTGTTCAGGGTTTGAGTCTGTCAAAACTTGCTCTCCGAGATCTTATGATCATGACGGACATGTAGAAAAGAAAGGACTCTTCTGTAGTATGCTTTAGATTAATTTGCAGGCTGAGAGGATCCCTACCAGCAATCGGATGTCTAGTTCACATGCTAAACACTTCACTGCTTCTCTCAGAGGCACAAAATCACTAGAAAACAAAGGATGGGACAATGGGCTTCTGCTCTTTTTTGGTAGTTTTGACACTTCCCTTCCGTCAGCTTGCACAAATCAGCAAGAACACCATGCTGTGTCTGATCAGTTCACTGGGCCTGTGAGTGGTGGCCGGGAGTCTTGGTTTTGTTGCTTATAGTACCATGGCAAACTACTTCCTCAAACATTTGTAGCAAACTCCTCAAATTTGCTAACAAAGCATGGACTGCAGTGCTAGTCCTAGAGGAGGAAAATTCAGCTCAAGACGACTGCATGGGGCGTGGCCTAGCAAGATGGCCAAGTAGACACAGGCTGAATCCGACAATCATCCTGCAGTACTCAAGCAGCAATCCCCCATTGATGGGTTAGGTGGATGCCGCTTTCACCCTGGGACAAGATGAGTACTTAATCCTGTCACCCAGAGCGAATGGCTTGCTCTGGCAAGAGAGCGGCCTTTAGAACACCTGGCGCCATAGAGAAGCACAGAAAACAAAAGCGGGACGAGCCTCCGAAACCCAGATGGGCAGTTATACGGCTAGACCCCACTTGAATGAATGACCGGGTAAGTGGTGCTGGCACGACTACCCACCTGTGATTCCGCTTGCCTGGAGGGGAATGGGCTCCTGCAGGGAGATGTGGCACTGGAACGGCTGGCCCAGAGTGGTGAGGCCTGCATCAGTGGAAGAGCAAGGCAGCGAGCCCTGTACTTTTGGAAAGGGCAGGCTCTGGATGGGGTGCAAGCTGCACTGAGGGCTCCCCGAACTCCTGCTGAAATGAAGAGCCCTTCAACCGCCAGTTCTTAGTGGCGAAGGGGCGGTTTCTGGCCTGCGGGACAGTGATCAGCGGTCCCACCCTGTGGTGGCGCTGCCTCGAACCTGATGCGCCCTGAAGGACAGCACTTCGCGATTCTGAGTGGAAGATCTGGACAGGATTGTGGAAGAAGAGGCACATGCCGTAGGCTTGAAAAGGAATGATTAGCGGGCCCGACATGGAGGCAGCCCAGGAGGAGGTGGCTAGCCTGCTTCCTACGAGTGACTCCTGCAGACTGGGAGAGAGGTGAGCGCTCTTGGAGCAGCCACGGCTCTGGGTCAGCTAGCCCACAAGGACTGTGACCAGCGGTGCCGGCGGACGGTGAGCCGAGGGCCTCGTGTGTGAGGTTGGCACTGAAGCAGTAGTGTGTGGGGGAGCCTGGCAGGAGAGTGGGAGCCTGGACGCGCAGGACAGTGGGAAATTGTTGCTTATTGTGAATCTTTAGCCCTCTATCCAGCCAGGATGGTGGAGCTGTGGGCCTGCCCCTGCGCATGGAATCCCCCTGGGCGATTGTGGGACCCTGGCCTGGTATTGACTCCCTGAAGACGGGCGAGAACCCCACTTTCTGCATTGTCTTGGCAGTTCCTCCAGGAGACAGAGGGGGCCGGAGGCTAGACTGGTTGCCTGCTAAGATCGTGCCCCAAAGACAGTGGGGGCAGTGTTTGAATACGATAGAGGACAAGAAAATAAGTTACTTACCTGTAACTACGGTTATCCAGTATTGGTATCTCTGATAGATTCACATGCCTGAATCATTCCCAGTCATCGAGATGGGAGTCCCACGGTACCATAATCAAGCAGTATTTTAAGAATGCCATAGGCTATAATGGCCCTGAGCCATATTAAACATAGGCTATCTATGTCCTTATTTAAAAAGGACCAAATGCTGAATGCTGCAAATCAGTTGCTAGCACCCTCTAGAACCTTCCCAGCAGAAGCAGTTTCCCTCCAATTTCCCAGCACAAGTGAGAAGTGAGTATCTTAGTAAATAACAAGGAAACAGACTCTACAAGGAGGAGGGTGGGTGCATGTGAATCTATGAAAGATACCAATACTGGATAACCACAGTTACAGGTAAGTAACTTATTTTCTTATCCAGTATTGGGGTATCTTTCATAGATTCACATGCCTGAATCAGAGTAGCAAGCAGTCACATCCACTTTTAGTTTGTCTGTTGTGGATGGTGGTTGAATTCTATCATGTAGTGAACTCCAAAAATTCGAGGTAACATGAAAAACCCCTGAGGGCTATACCTGTGAGTACGGTTATGTTTATCAATGTACAGATTATACTCTTAAAAGAAAGGTAAATTATCACTTATATACTAGCATTTCCATATACACAGCATTAGCGAGAGGAAAGGAAAATGAAACAACAGCGTACCTAATAGAACACCTTACTTAGTTATGCTTCATATCTTCCAATACATGTCGGTTTTTGAAACCACCATAAGACTCTTTCCAACGACTAGAAAGAGGCTTACCTTAATGGAAGAGATGGCGAAGCACCGCCTGGCAAACCGCTGCATCTGCATCCTGTGCGGATTCCAGGCAGCAGTGCTGCATGAATGTGTGAGTGGTCCTCCAGTTTGCAGCATGACATAACTTTTCCAGAGTCACTCCCGCAAAGAGGGCTGCTAACGTAGCAACAGCTCTGGTGGAGGGAGCCTTTGCTGTCCTTTCCAAAGGTTTGTTAGCTTTCACATGACAGAACTGTATCACAGCCGAAATCCATCTTGTGAAAGTTGCTTTTGTTATTGCAGTCCCTTCTCTGCCTTGGTCATGGGCAACAAATATTTGATCAGTCTTTCGAATGTCCTTCCTTCTCTAAAGATAGAACTTAAGGCAATGTTTGATATCCAGCGAAAGTAGTGCTTGCTCTTCAGGCATTGATGGTGGCAGAATAAAAGAACCGGAGTATAACTGGCTCATTGAGGTGTAATTGTGACACCACTTTAGGAATAAATATAGGATTAGTCCCTGGAATCACAGTGTCATTAATATTTAAAAGATTTACCTAATGGTGAACGCCTGGATTTCGCTTACCCTTCTGGCTTAGGTGAGGGCCAGCAGAAGAGCGACTTTCCACATTAGGAATTTCAATTCAGCTTTATGAATGGGTTTGAATGGTCTTTTCATGAGTTGTGCAAAGACCACGTTGAGGTTCCATTCCGGCGGAGGTGCTCGCACTGGAGGGAAAGTATGGAACAGCCCCTTCATGAATTGTTTGATTAGGCTTGAGGCACAAAGAGAAGTGGCACTGGAAGCTCTTTTATAGCGAGAGATGGAAGCCAGATGCATCTTAACTGAAGCAAAAGCTAAAACAGATTTTGCCAAGGAGAGGAGATATGGTAAAATCTATTGTGAGGATACTTGAAATGGATGCAGACCATTTTGTTGGCACCAAAAACAGAACCTTTTCCATTTTATTTTCTATGTCTTGTTGGTGCTCTCCGCTAAAGACTTTAGGAGAATGTCAGGTTTCTAAACTCCAAGAATTCAGGAGCCAAGCGTGTAATTGCAGTGACTCCAGATTCGGATGGCGCATTAAACTGTTGTCCCTGGATAGGGGAGGAGGAAACAGCTGCAGATCTATTGGTCTGGCTTCTGAAAGGTGAAGAGGTTCCGGGAACCAAGGTTGCCTGATCCACCTGGGCGCAATGGGAATCAGGCGACATCCTTCCAGCTTCATTTTGTTCAGAACCCTGGGCATCAATGGGATGGGGGGAAAGGCGTAGGCACATGTCCCTGACCATCGCATCGAAAGGGCATTGCCCTGAGACCCAGGGAGGAGGAACCTGCTGGCATAGGACAGTCATTTGGCGGTGATGTTCGTGGCAAACAGGTCCAGAGCTGTCTTTCCCCATAGTGCAAATACTCCATCCAGTTGGAATTGGTTGAGTTCCCATTCATGGCAGTGGTCTGTAGGTCTGCTGAGAGCATCAGCTAGCATGTTGTGTAAACCTGGAACATGCTCGACCCTGAGAGAAATCCCGTGCACTGTTGCCCAGCTCCACAGTTCTTGCGCTTCCAGAGAAAGTGTGAGAGATTTATCCCTCCCTGTTTGTTTAAGTAGAAGATACTGGTCGTTTTGTCCTTACGGACCAGTACAGAAGCGCCTTCTATTCTCGTCAGGAAGGCCTGTAAAGAGTATAAAGAGAGGAATATAGTCTTCAACTCCAGGCTCTTGATATGACTTTGTTGAGAATTGGACCATTTGCCTTGAATTGAAGGTCCTGCAAATGACCTCTCCAGCCTTCCATGGAGGCATCCGTTTTCGGGATGTAGTCTGGTATGTTTTGCAAGAAAGTAAGCCCTTTTGAAAGGTTTGGGGTGTGGTACCACCATTGCATTGCTATCTTCATGACCGGAGTAACCTGAGTGATGTCTTCAAAAGATCCAGACGTTTGAAGCCATTGTTTTTGCAATTTTTCCTGAAGAGGTTGCATTTTGAGTTTTGGCAAGGGAACCAGATCGATCGCTAATGAGCACATCCCTAGGAGCGACTTGTATTTCCTTACTGAAACTCACTTTTTTCTTGAGATGGCCATAGCCAATTGTCGTAGACGGGTTTGACGTTCTTCCGACAAGAATGCTTTGCATTGGATCATGTCCAATCTGGCTACCAGGAATGGTACTATTTGATTGGGAATAAATGAAGACTTAGTGATGTTCACTGTCAACCCCAGCTTGCTGAACAGCCGAAGACAAGCATTCGTGGTCCTGGTTGCTTGCTTTGCCGGTGGTGCTTTTAGCAGCCAGTCATCCAAGTAGGAGAATACTTGCTGACCTTGAGAACGTAGGGCTGTGGCTACCAGCGCGAAGCACTCTGTAAATATCCTGGGTGCCGACTTGAAGCTGAAAGGAAGAACTTTGAATTGGTAGTGGGTACCAGCCTCCATGAATCTGGGGAATTTTTGATGCTTCCGATGAATGGGGATGTGGAAGTATGCATCTTCCAAATCGAGGGAGGTCATGAAGTCTCCTTTGCGGAGACGTCGTTAGATCTTGGCCAGAGTTACCATCCTGATAGTTTGCTTCCCCAGGAACTTGTTTAACTTTCTGAGATCCCAAATATGTCTTCAGTCCCCTGACTTCTTCATAATGAAGAAAAAACGGGAATAGAAACTTTGACCTTTTTGCAGAGTTGGAACTTCCTCAATAGCTCCTTTTGAGAGCATAACTTTTGCTTCTTTGTGCAATAAGTGAAGACAAGGGGGAGGGGCTCCCCGGGGTGGAGTAGTTGGAGGTTTCTCTACGAAATCCAGAGTATGACCAAAGGCAATCAGATCCAGCACCCAACGGTCCATTGTTATACTCTCCCATTGCTGAAAGAAACTGCAGATCTTTGCACCCACGGGAGGGGAAAGGGAGTGGGTGCTTGTAATCTGTTCAGATCATCTCCCATTATCTCTGCCTTGAGTCAATGCTGTCCTTCGGCCCCCTTGATGAGAGAAACCAGCCGTGGAAGGTTGACGGTAGTAAGCACGTTGATAGGCTTGCCTGTGTTGTGGCTGATAGGGCTGATTTTGTTGTGCCCTCTGGATGTTTCCTCTGTAGGTAGCAAAACCACGTCCTTTTGATCCCCTGAATGGTATTTTCCTGTACTGGAGGGAGCCTAAAGATTTTGCTGTATCGGTATCATTTTTGATGGATAGAAGCGCCTCATCTATGTTTACCAAACAAAGCGTCCCCATCTAACGCCATATCCAGGACCTTTGTCTGGACCTCAGGTCTAAAGGTGGTGGCTTTCAACCACCCTTGGTGCCTCAAGACTGCTGCACTTGCCAACTGGCAAAGCCTAGTAACGAAGCCATGTCCGACCACATCGGTCCATCATAGCGGCCGATGATAGCCAAAGCGTTGGCCGCCTTGATGGTAGTTGCAGCCCTGGTGGAGAAACACTTCCCCATGATGTCCTGCTTATGCCCTTCTTTGTCCAGAGGGATTGAGATCTGGGTGGCCGGGTTCTCATTTGTGCCGCCTTCGAAATAGCATAATCCGGCTCAGGTAAGAAGGCGAATCTTCTTGGGCCATGTACTTCTCTATGCAAGAGAGCACTGGTGGTATTGTGGCCAGAGTCTTCATTATCTTCACTCCCTTTTGCCAGATGTAGTCTATGATTGGTATTGTTGGCTTGGATTTCTTAGCTTTCTCTTTAAAATCATACAGGAAGCAGTCCGTATGTTTAACACCCAGGGGGAGAGGGAATCTATTAGAAGCTTTCTCCATTAAGTTGTAGAAACCCCCTATGTCTTCTGGAGGGGAATCCGCTGGATGGTATGACGGAGAAAAGGAAGTGGGAATGATGTAGTTCTCCCAAGGATCTGCAGGCGTAGGTTCTGAAATTTCACCTTCTTCCCTCTCCTCGTCCGAGGAGGAAGGGTCGACCTGAGCAGGCTCCTGTATTGGAGGGAGTGGTACAGTAGGTGTAACTGGTGAAACCGGTGTTTCAAGGGACTGTGGTTGAACCTGAGACAGCTCCTTGTGAACATTTTGAGATGGAAATCTTTGTTTGTAGTCTGCCAGCATAGCCTGAAGGTCCTAAATCAAGGATGGTGGAAGATGTGCCATCTATTTAGGGCGAGATTCAGGAGTATAGTCATAGTGTTGATAATGACGTGGAGGTGCCAGATATGATTGATAGTATTGTTTATCTTCATAGTCCTCGTCATCTTCCTCGCACTTAACATGCAACTCTGATGGGCTATGTGCTGCTCTGTATACTAAGTCATCTCCTTCTTCCGACTCCTGTAGCTCCAAAAGGTGCGAAGGAGGCAAAGTGGAGATCTTACTTTATGCTGACAATTCCGCATGAAAATATTTTTTTGTCATGCTAATCATCGTCGACAGTGGCGTCGACGGAATCCTGGCCACCGACGATGGAATTCCGGTTGCCAACAGGGTTGTTGCAAACCATGTTGCCGTAAACGGTGTCGTTGTTGTTGAAACGTCGTCGGCAATATCGCCATCGACGGTGTCAGCGTCGTTGACAGTAAGGATGTCAGCGGTATAGTTTGACAGTTACATCGTCGACTTCGCCAATGAAGCCTTCGTTGACGGCACAGATGGGGAGGAGGTCGACAATGATGGAGTCAACTATGCTGTCGTCAGCAGTATGGGCCCGGAGATGGCCACTGTCGTACCTACCGTTGACGGGACAGACGGCATAACAGTAACTTGTCGTCGATGATCTAGTGACGGTCGTCAACGAAAGCGTCGTCAACAGGGATTATTCAGTTTGAATTTCTCCAGATCTGATGAGGAGGCTCTATGGTGCTTCTTTTCTTTCCTCACTGGAGTAGAGCAGACTGAAGACGAAGGCTCAGAGGAGACTTTAGAATATTTCTCATGTTTGAGCTCTTGCTCTCTGAGGAGGGTTTGAGGTGTTTCCTGCCCGCTCCAGTGTCTTTCTCCTGAGATTTTGCTCTCTTGTGAGGCTTGGATGAACAATAACTGTCCTCTGCAGACGACTTCCAGTGCTTAGTGGACTGCAGCCATAAAAGCAGCCTTCCCTCTATGTCTCTTAGTGTTTTTGAAGAGAAAGTTCGACAAGTTTTGCACTGCTTTACCTCATGGGCTGGGTGGAGGCAATAAATGCAGTCCTTGTGAGTATCATCAACATGGACCCTTTTCTTGCCACAAGTCTTGAGGACACGGAATAGTCCTTTCTTATCAGACATGATGAAAAAACATTTTAGGAAAAAATCCTAGAAGGTAGAAGAAAACTGAGTAGAACTCAGGGAGACTCCCTTCACACCAACATGAGATGAAAATCTGAGGGAAACTGCCTCTGCTGGGAAGGTTCTAGAGGGAGCTAGCAGCTGATTGGCTGCATTCAACATTTGTTCCTTTTTTTAAAAAGAACATAGTTAGACTATGTTTAACATGGCTCAAGGCCATTATAGCCTATGGCATTATTTAAATACTACTTGATTATGGTACCGTGGGACTCCCATCTTGACGACAGGGAATCATTCAGGCATGTGAATCTATGAAAGATACCCCAATACTGAATAACTGGTTAGCTGCTAGACCCCGGCTTGGCGGTATGACAATTAGGGTGTGCACGCCCCTCAATTATTCCAAGGCACATCTGGTGAATCCCTCGGATAACCAGCTCCTCAGGGGGTGTCAAGATGTTGAAGGAGAAGGGAAATCGAGCAGCCCAGTCCAACAAAATCTTGTCTTATGCGCAGCGCGTACCCCCCTTTCCTCCGGGTCCTGGTGCATAGGAGATGACTGTGACTGACCCTGTGGAGGAAGTGCGGCAGACTGTGGAGCTGGCCCCCTCCCTTGCAGATGTTCTGGCAGCGATCCAAACTACTCGGGACGAGATGGTCCAAAGGATTGACTGTTGCCATTGAGGTCAATCTACTGCCCTGTGATTGGACCCAGTGACCACTACAGAACAAAATGTAGACACCCTACAAGCAGAGGTCCGTACACTCCAAGACACGGTTCTTGACCTACAGAAGCAAGTGATCCGATTGGGTGACAGAGTGGAGGACTCTGAAGGGAGGTCGTGTAGGAACAATCTACACTTTGTAGGTTTTCCTGAAAAAGCGGAAGGGCCCTCTGCCGGGTTATTCTTGGTAGATTGGACTACTACTGTCCTGGCCCCCAAAAGGCTATGTAACTCTTTCACCGTCGAAGGAGTACACAGGGCGCTTGTGCCTCAGCCTACACCTGGTGCTATTGTATCCGGATTTTCAATTTTCAGGACCGGGGCGCCATTCAGCAAACTATTCGCACCTGAGGGCCTCTGTTATTTGAAGGGAACCCTATCTCAATCTACCGAGACTACACGCAACGTGTGCAGGACCAACGGAAAACATTTCTTGAGGTAAAACGACATCTTCGAGATCTTAATCTCAAATACAGCTTCCACTTAACAGCCAAACTGCAGGTCGAAAGCCACGAAAAAGCCTTGCTTTTATTCTCGGCCATCGAGGCAAGTGACTGGCTGGACTCTCTGGGACATTCAGGCACCTGTCTTGTACCCATGGCGGAATCATCAGGGTCCTCTGCATTGGGCAGATCTGCCAGAGATCGGAACCGACTGAATCAATGGAGGTTCCGGGATAAGACTGGGAGCCCTGGATGAATTAGAGTCTGCCCTGATGGGACGCTGCAAGCCACGGATGCAGTTCCTGATTCGGATGGGATATCGCATGACCAACTGATAGACTAAGGTCCGAATGAGGACATTGCCATGTAAGACTTGGGGCTCTCACAGAGAAGAACGGACATACATGCTTGAGCCAAGATAAGTGACATGATGTGTATCTGTGATGATATGAGGGAGTACTGGGGCAGTTTTGTGGGGGAAAAGTTCCAGGAGGTACTGTATGAGGAGATTATTTCTCCAGAAAATAGCTGAGTGATGTTGACAGGGGGCTTAACCCCCTCCCCCAAGGTTGGCAATTGGATGGGGGCTGGAGGTCCTGGCCTCGCACCCTGCCAGCTGACCAACCACTAGTGAAGCAAAAATGTCTGTGGAAAGTTAAGCCATGAACAACACAAAAGGGGAGGAAAAGGGAAAACGGAATGGGGATAGGAGTTTGTCGTTCTTTGTTCTGCTTTGTTCTGGTTGGGCTATTTGGTGGCACTCACAACTCCTTACCCTGTCTGACAGGCCAGAGAGGATGATGGTACTGCTCAAGGGAAGGGGGAAGTTGGATTGAAAAAATATGTACCTGTTGTAGTATGGTTGGGGTCGTTGACCCTGCTTCTGGGTCTAAAAAATATGTGTATATTGCTAGGAAGGTCCCAGTGGCTGCAGGGGTCGTTCAGAACAGTGTTGCTGTGATGGAGTGATGCAGGTGTATTATGTGACTTATGGCTGCCTCGATAACAAAGTTGATTTCTTGGAATGTCTGTGGTATCGCTGCCTTTGAGAAACACAGACGGGTGTTCACTTATCTGAAACGGCATGTCTGCAAGAAACGCATATTTGGGGGGATTCCATTCCATGCCTAAGGAAATGGAGAGGACAGCTTTTTGCCACCTTATATTCCGGCTTTGCACGAGGGGTCCTTATATAGTTGCCTCCAGGGGTTCCCTTTCAATATTTACACCATGTGGCGGATCCCGAGGAGAGGTATGTCATTTTGCAAGGGAAGTTGTAGGGGAAGGAGATTTGCATAATTAATGTGTATGCCCCTACTGTTGACTGCCCTGCTTTCTTCCCTGCCGTGATGGAGGCGGCAGATCCTTATTTGGGTGCAGCGATAATATTGGCTGGTGACGTTAACTGTGTTCTTGATGGAACGCTGGACGGCGAGCCCCCTCGATCCCATACTGCACCCCTCTTGACTGGGACACTAAGGGTCATTTTGGTTAGTATGCAAGGTGGAGGGGGATCACCTACTTACCCAGATACCCCTTGGATCCCTCGCCTGTTCTGTTGTGTTAGGGGATCCATGATCACCCAGCAATACCCTGTAGCGCCTTAGGGCGCGAAAGCGCTGACAGATCCTCCCTTTGCGGCTACGGTCTTGGACAACCTGATAAGTTACTTTGAAGAAAACTGGGGGTCTGCATCGAGGCGAGTGCTCAAATGTCCTTAGAGGGGCGTGTATCAAGACGTCCTATGGGGTCCGGCGTCAGCTGAACAGGACATAAAAACTCAATAAGTAAAACTGGATAGACTAGAGGCAGCGGTTCCCACAGACCTTCACACTATGGCAGAGTGATGTGCCACCTAGGATACTTTGCTGGAGGATTGGCGTAGGTTAGAGAAATTCATGCATACCGCACACCGCCAATGACTACACATGGAGGGAGATAAAACGGGAGCATTGCTGGCCCGATTGGTTAAATGGGAATCGGCTACGTCACCTATATTATAGCTACGTGGTAGCAACGGAGAGTTAGTGTATCCGCAACGCGCAATTACGCAAGTCCTGGCTGTACATCTCGGTAACATCTATGCCAAACAAATATTCCCCCCCCACCACAGGAGGCGGGTCAGGACTTTATGGCCTCTGTCGAACTCCCCAGATTTGAACTGGAGGTGACTGAAGTGCTGAATGCTACGATTACTAGAGAGGAGATCCTCTTGGTAATCCAATGTCTTAAGCCCGCCAAACGTCCTGGGAATGATGGGCTGCCGGCTGAATTTTCCCATAGGTTTGCCCCTCTATTGGTTGACCACCTTTTGGAAGTCTATAATGAGGTACTCTGGGTTAACTCTCTGCTGGCCTCCATGCACGAGGCCTTGGTGGCTATGATACCAATGTCTGACAAGGAACCTTTAGTGGATAGCTCCTAAAGGCCGATCTCTTTCTTAAACTTGGATGTGAAAGTTCTGAGCGGGATTCTGTTGGCCCGCCTTCTCCCACATGTACCCCTTCTTATACATACAGATCAAGTGGGGTTTATCCCGAAGTGTAGTACCACCCATAACCTAAGACGTCTGGCGCATGTGTGGCACGCCCTGTGGCTTATGGAGGACGAATATGCTCTAGCACTTTTAGACATAGACAAAGCCTTCGTTTCTATGGATTGGTCCATTGTTCGTCAACGGATTGGAGTGGGTCCGGGTTTTATTAAATGGGTCCAGTTACTTTTTACTGCACCCTCGGCCAGAATAAGAGCTGGAGGACTGGTATCAAATCCCTTTGAGCTGTGCCAGAGCACCCATCAGGGTTGCCCTCTAACATCACTCTTATTTGCAGTTGCTATAGAACCCCCTGCAGCTGCCCTGCGTGATAGGATGGGTTTATAAGGGATGATTCTGGGGGAAACCATCCATGTGGTCCCCCTTTAAGCTAATGACACGCTGGTATACCTCTGAACTGGGCCGGACTGGGAACCAAAACCGGCCCTGGCAAAGTGCTCGGCCTGCCCCCCGGGGCTTGTGGGTGCCGTCGAGCTCTTTGCCAGGGCCGGTTTTCGGCCGATTTTGTTACAGGGCCGATTTTGCAGCTATGCTGCAAAAACGGCCCTGTAACAAAAACGGCCCCCAGGGGCCCAAAACCGGCCCCCACTAGTGCGGCGCACCGGGGGATTGCCCGGTGCCCGCTACGGCCAGTCCGAGCCTGCCTTTGAAAGCCAGCATATGCGGTGCCTATCCTCCTTAAGGTGCTACAACAGTTTGGAGTTATCTTGGGTCTCCGTATTAATCAGGGGAAATCTATATTGATCCCCATGGGAAGACTGGCAGAAAGACCGGTGGACGAGTTACCTCTGGTAGAGTTTCAATGGGTGACTGAGGGAGCTAGATACTTAGAGATTCGACTGGTGACTACAGCCTCCTCCTACTGAGATCTTAATATGTGAAGTGCAGGGGAAGGAATATGTGGCTCCATATGGTTCTTGCGGGACTTGCCCCTCTCCCTTATGGGTTGCATAGCAATCGTGAACATGAGAATTCTGCCACTATGTCTATATGCACTACAACACTCAATTTATGTGGTCCCCAAACCTTATTTCCAGGCTCTAGACAGTTTATTGGTGGACCTCCTGTGGGCCTCCGGACAATAGGGTACACTTTAAAAAACTACAGAGAACATGGGGTATGGGGAGCTGGAGGTTACCTACCTGGATTATTATTACATGGCTTCCCAACTACAACATGCGGTACATTGGCTGGATAGTGAGGATAACTGGGAGAAGCGACTCCTAGCGAACACGTACAGTAACTGCCCTCTGCCAGATCTCCTGATGCTAGGTTCCAGGGTCCCCGCATTGCTTCCCTATATTGTGCAGCATGTGGCTATCACCTGGGAGGCCGCAGTCAAGCGGGTGGTACGGTGAGCCCCCTATGCTCCAGATATGCCTCTGTGGTTGGTACGAACTTTCTCCTGTATCGTTAACTCCATGTCTGTGCAGCGCTGGTAGGAGGGAGGATGCTAGCTTCTAGGGGATCCTTATGTTAATGGCCAATTTAAAGAGGAAATTACTTCCTTTAATCTGGGGGGATAGTTTCTACAGTACGAAAAGTTATCAAGGGTTGCTTGGTTTACTTCCTGCCCCAAAATAAGAAGAAACTAAGTTGACTATTTGTTCTTCTAGGACTAGTACTAGCAAAGAGATGCATTGCTATTGCGTTGCTTGGGCCCTGGCCCCCACCCGTTGAGGCATGGGTGAGAGAAGTGCGAATGGGCAACAGCAGAGGCAGTGCAAATGAAATGCACCCGGAAGGATGAAAAACTTGAAGATGATCTTCAGGCATGGTCCTATATGTTATTTGACCTGAGGTAACCATGGGCCCCAGGGGTGCGCGATACTGCAGGGGACTCAGTTGGCCCTGGAGAGCTGAACGTTGGATGATGGGTGTCGATCAAGAGTACATTGGGATACGTAGGATGCACTTGTACATTTGAATCTTTTCATTGACACGATGCCATCACAAGGAGGTAGGGGAGAAAGGGGTGGCGGAGTTAATCAAGAGGTAAACTATATTTTTCCATCTTGGATGTAGTGAGTGAGGGGCACTGTGGGATTGTTTGCAGTTGTGCACACAGAAACCGCTGCAAAGGTGGGTAGTTTTACCCTATTGGTTAGGGAAAGGCAAGAAGTCACCTCTACCCACAAGTTACTGCCAGGCATAAATATGGCACCAAAAGACACCTTCAGAATACTCTGTACACATGGAAGAACAAAAGGAGGACTGCACCTTCTTTTTGTGACATGTGAGGAAACCTAAAAGCCTGAACCTGCTCCCACTTGTACCCAGAACAAAGACGTGGACTCCAGGAGGTCACTTGGCTGACCTCCTGTGTGGTTACAAGACTTCAACAATTTGCAAGAAGCCTTTTTCTTGAAGTGCCCAACTGACCAGTACCAACTGGACGCGACCTGGCTGGTGGTCTCTGCTATAGTGAGTCTTGATCTCTAAGCGCCATTCCTGAGGTCCAGGGATACTTTGCTCTGTCTAACTGGACTTCTCTTATCAATCCTGAAAATGCTTGGACTTTAAGACCTCTGCAGGACTGGGACAAACCAGATAAGCCAAATCCGTCCAAGGTGCGATCTTGCTGGGTTGAAGAAACAGGTTTACTCTGCTCAGAGTTTCTCTGCAGCAGTAAATCTGTTTCAGCAGAACCTCGCTGTGAAGGTATCCTGTCTCATGAAGCCTCTGTTGGACAAATCACGCACCCTTCTCCTGCTGGAGGACTACAAGCTCCGAAGTTAGAAATCTTGACTGAAAGAAGGTGCCAAAAGTATCCAGGAAGCAAGAGGACTTCCCTGGGTGTGAAATGTGAATTTTTCCCACTTTAAACTGTTCCAGCAAAAAAAAAACGACTTCACCGGGACCTAGTCCAATGCCTATCTGACATCGTGGAGCCCTCCTGCTGCCTTGCCAAAAAAAAAAAAGACCACGTTTCAAATTAAAATATCTGACAGTCAGACCAGGTTGGTGTACCTGACCAACGCATTGCAGCTGGCATGAAATCACACATAGGTCTTAATCTACTGTGACATTTGAGTACCATTAGTGCGTTACCCACTTTTTGGCGTTAGTGTTACTTAAATCTTTCAAAATGCATATCTCTGGTTCTCCCTATTGGACTTTTGTCATTTTGGTGTAATTTTGCTAATTCAATTAGTCTCTATCCTTATAAATTGGAGAGAGATTTTTATTATGCTGGGTTTTTGAGTTTTATTATGTTGTGTTTTCAGGTTAACTGTTTTGGTAATAGTAACTGCTTTACAGATTTTCTCTCAGGTAAGACGGTCTGCTGTGTGCCTTAGTTACAAAGGGTTGAAGCTCAGGTTTAAACTACTGAAACCTTTTACTGGAGCTAACAGGATAGTAGTGCCTTTATTACTTGTGGTGGACCTCAATCCACATAAAAATCAAGAGAGGGAAACGGAGGTTGTGACTCATCCTCCTCATATACAGTGTTACAATCAAGAGTCAACCTCAAGGTCATCTACGTTGGGCCCACTGGATATAGGGGAAAATACCTTTTTCTTAAAGGAATTCTCTCTCACTGAATGTTATCCAGTGACATGCTTCATCGAGTTCTTCCCGACCCTCTGAGGGTCTGAGCTTTCTGCGACCTCTTTCCTTACGAGAGAGCACCTGTGAACAAATGTGGGGATCTATATAAGTTAATATTTAAAAACGCCTACACGGTGCCCAAATCAGTATTTATCCACGGGTCCATTTGACAAGGTTAAAAATTTGGGAAAACGGGGTAGTTGGAGTTACTATCACTTCTTGGCCCTTATACGTATGATCAACTTGTTTCTGCCATGTACTCCAATCCAGTAGCTTTCGTACGCATCAGTATGTTCCTTTTAATACCCTTTTGGGAAAGAGTGGCTGGTTATTTATTTAATTATTCATACTATGCCACACACATACACGGTACACTACTGTAATAGCCTTTATTTGAAGAAGGTCCACTTATTAGAGAGGCTTCCCCTAGAGGAAAATTTAAGAAGCAACTCTTACAGAACCTCTGAGTAGGAGGTTTTTCTGGCGACTGTGTGCAAATGTGTTCTTTGACGGACTGAAGAAGAAGTTTTGTTTTTTTTCTTTCTGTCTGAGAGGTGGACCCCAGCAATTTTTTTCAGACAATTATAGCCCAGGAAATTCTCAACTTTAGACAGGAATTTTGTATTTATGGTATGAGACCAGTCATTCTGGATCCTCAAAGGTTTTTTAAGGAAAGGTTAGACAAATGCCATAAAAAGCCACCTTATGCTTTTAGCGTAAGCAATACAGGCATTTAATATGAGGGTGAGCAAGGTCAGTCTTTCGATGGCCACAAAAGGAACATATTTTGAATAGAGCTCTTCTCATTGTCTGCCATGATGAGAGACAAACTCTTCCTCTGGTTAAAAAAAAAAAAATCATGAAGCAACTCACTGTACAGTGTAGATAAGGCAGGAGTCCAGGGAAGTTGAAGAAAATGTAAAAGTTCTGAGAAATGTAGCAATCCATCAATCTAGAGCGTAGACGTTTGTGAGAGACACCCTCACACACAACGGGAGGTAGAAATCCAAGCTAAAGAGGTCTCTAGGAGGAGCATAGAACTCAGCACTTAAACCTAATTAGCTGAAATGTGGGTTGTTTCAAATTAGGTGGATGTGCTACTTACTAACCATTGTAGCTGGTTCTATGGCGCTTAACACTGTGTTTTGTTATTCAAAAAGATCTGGGAATTCTCAGCCTCACAATGGAGAATGATTCAAGCATGTGAATCTATGAAAAATCCATTGCTGGAGGATTAGCAATTACCTGAGTCTTACCTTCTCTCCACAGCAACTCTTAGCAAATGAGGTCAGCAACATGTCAGGACCTAACTAATGTAGGCACTGGCACAGGAGGATGTTGCTGTAATCATGTTTTCAGCAGTTGGTAGGAGATAACCCCAGGAGTAGTATGCTGCTCTCTCAAAGTAATTGGTGGTGCAAAGTATTAGTATGACCAAACTCTAGGTGGCACAAATATCCTTGCCCGCAGATCAAAATGTGGCAGGGTAGATATCCCCATTTCCTAAATTCACCCTCCGATTATCAGTCCACAACATCAACTCAAAATAATACTGAGTCTAGTGCAATGGAAAGAATACCATTGAAATACATGGATTCATTACATAGAACTTCATGTATATAAATGAATTTCTTGCTCTCCAACATCAGTTTTTTTCATTGTCTTACCTGTATTTCTGAAGCTTCTAACCGATTTTCAATGATCTCAATACACTGTCTTTTGGTAGGAGGTTCCTCACTAATTACTGTTTCTTCAACCATGTCTGTTGCTGGAACAGTTAAAACTAAAATAGAAATTGCATGCTTGGTTAAATATGTAATCACCATTTTTTAAGACAAGGAGAATTCTCAGTGTTTGTAACACCTTGACTTACATCCCGGTTTCAAATGTTCTTTCAGTAAAGGAAACCTAAGCATTTTTCACAACAAAAAGTAAAAATCAGCTTTGAAGCCAGGGAGGTACACTATATCTGCCACACCGCCCTCGGTATCAGGTCTACCTCTTCCAAGGTATGCTATTGAAATTCACAAGTTGAGTGACTGAAATTCCTTTATTCGGGTAATAATTTAACCATAAACGATACAATCATAGAATAAAAGGAGAACACAACCATAACGTCCAGCATCCCAAATCATTCATTCACGTAATTGTAAAATGGATAGAACTATTACAGTCTCATAAAAACTTTGACAAATATTGCAGCCTCCTTATATTACAATGTACAAATAAATAGAGAAGAATGAGCATGAGGAAAATAAATCAAGCTAGCATAAAGCATTTTCCATTCTAAGAGCAAACTGCATAGACTTGTCAAGCACTCACCCAGCAAATGTGAATAGAAGTTAGACATTGAATAAAAAGCATAATTTGCATGCAGTGCCTAAAGTTAACATACATCACGGTCAAGACCAGAACATGTCACCAGAGAGGCACATAAAATGTATAAAACAACAAGAAAGGCATCGTGGCCTGGAAAGAAGTATAATCACAAGGAGAAACTGGTAAAGAACACATAAACACGTGCAGGAAAAGGCAACCATAAAGTGCACAGTGTTGTCTTAATCGTATCACAAATATCTATGTTGACTATTGGGGACCCAAACAAGATGAGGCTCCATCCCAGGACTTGGGGTGATTAACATGTGGTTTTTCACAGTGTGTTTCATGGACTTTATTCTCTATTAGTAAGACACATTACAAGAATACAGGCCTTTAATGTGTTCTTGCAGGAGAGGAACAGGCTATCTGGATTAAAACACAATTCTGATATATTCAAGCTCCCACTAAGTTTATTTATCTGCGACAACCACTGGATCTTCATTAAATTGTCTGCCCTAATGCAATCTTTCAATGCCAGCCAGGTGGAGAATGTTTGCAAATATTAGTCTTATTTACAACATAAATGTTTTGGGCTGTAAACAATTACGTGGGTCCTAGACTGATTTATTTTAAGATTAAGATCTGCCATAAAAAGAGAAATATTATCCAAGAATCTCTGCAACCCAACTGGGGTATGGGCTAGAACATGGGTACTCACAAACTTTCTCTCGGGGGCCAAATTTACAAAGTCGTTTGTGGCCGAGGGCCGCACCAGTGGGGGCGGGGTCAGTGGGGGGCAGGGCTAGAGTTAAACATTTAAAAAAAAAACCTGTGACCAAGAGGTCCAACACAGGCCCCTGCAGCGGACGCATCAGTCCACTGAGCCACAAGATCAGGCATACACACATCTATCTATCTCTCTATCTCTATCTATCTATCTATCTATCTATCTCTATCTATCTCTTTATCTCTATCTATTTATCTCCATCTATATCCATCTCTCTATCTCTATCTATATCCATCTCTCTATCTCTATCTATATCCATCTCTCTATCTCTATCCATCTCTCTATCTCTATTTAGCTCTCTATGTATATCCATCTGTCGGTCTCAATCCGTCTGTCGGTCTCTACCCGTCTGTCTGTCTCTATCCGTCTGTCGGTCTGTCTCTACCCGTCTGTCTGTCTCTATCCGTCTGTCGGTCTGTCTCTATCCGTCTGTCTCTATCCGTCTGTCTGTCTGTCTGTCTCTATCCGTCTGTCTGTCTGTCTCTATCCGTCTGTCTGTCTGTCTGTCTGTATCCGTCTGTCTGTCTGTCTGTCTCTATCCGTCTGTCTGTCTGTCTGTCTGTCTCTATCCGTCTGTCTGTCTGTCTGTCTGTCTCTATCCGTCTGTCTGTCTGTCTGTCTCTATCCGTCTGTCTGTCTGTCTCTATCCGTCTGTCTGTCTGTCTCTATCCGTCTGTCTGTCTGTCTGTCTGTATCCGTCTGTATCCGTCTGTCTGTCTCTATCCGTCTGTCTGTCTGTCTCTATCCGTCTGTCTGTCTGTCTCTATCCGTCTGTCTGTCGGTCTCTATCCGTCTGTCTGTCGGTCTCTATCCGTCTGTCTCTATCCGTCTGTCTGTCGGTCTGTCTCTATCCGTCTGTCTGTCGGTCTGTCTCTATCCGTCTGTCTGTCGGTCTGTCTCTATCCGTCTGTCTGTCGGTCGGTCTCTATCCGTCTGTCTGTCGGTCTCTATCCGTCTGTCTGTCGGTCTCTATCCGTCTGTCTGTCGGTCTCTATCGTCTGTCTCTATCCGTCTGTCTGTCTGTCTGTATCCGTCTGTCTGTCTGTCTGTATCCGTCTGTCTCTATCCGTCTGTCTGTCTGTCTCTATCCGTCTGTCTGTCTGTCTCTATCCGTCTGTCTGTCTGTCTCTATCCGTCTGTCTGTCGGTCTCTATCCGTCTGTCTGTCGGTCTCTATCCGTCTGTCTCTATCCGTCTGTCTGTCGGTCTGTCTCTATCCGTCTGTCTGTCGGTCTGTCTCTATCCGTCTGTCTGTTGGTCGGTCTCTATCCGTCTGTCTGTCGGTCTCTATCCGTCTGTCTGTCGGTCTCTATCGTCGGTCTCTATCCGTCTGTCTGTCGGTCTCTATCCGTCTGTCTGTCGGTCTCTATCCGTCTGTCTGTCGGTCTCTATCCGTCTGTCTGTCGGTCTCTATCCGTCTGTCTGTCTCTATCCGTCTGTCTGTCTCTATCCGTCTGTCTGTCTCTATCCGTCTGTCTGTCTCTATCCGTCTGTCTGTCTGTCTCTATCCGTCTGTCTGTCTGTCTCTATCCGTCGGTCTGTCTGTCTCTATCCGTCTGTCTGTCTCTATCCGTCTGTCTGTCTCTATCCGTCTGTCTGTCTGTCTCTATCCGTCTGTCTGTCGGTCTCTATCCGTCTGCCTGTCGGTCTCTATCCGTCTGTCTCTATCCGTCTGTCTGTCTCTATCCGTCTGTCTGTCTCTATCCGTCTGTCTGTCTCTATCCGTCTGTCTGTCTCTATCCGTCTGTCTGTCTCTATCCGTCTGTCTGTCTCTATCCGTCTGTCTGTCTCTATCCGTCTGTCTGTCTCTATCCGTCTGTCTGTCTCTATCCGTCTGTCTGTCGGTCTTTATCAGTCTGTCTGTCTGTCTCTATCCGTCTGTCTGTCGGTCTCTATCCGTCTGCCTGTCGGTCTCTATCCGTCTGCCTGTCGGTCTCTATCCGTCTGCCTGTCGGTCTCTATCGTCTGTCTCTATCCGTCTGTCTGTCTGTCTCTATCGTCTGTCTCTATCCGTCTGTCTGTCGGTCGGTCGGTCTCTATCCGTCTGTCTGTCTCTATCTGTCTGTCTGTCTCTATCTGTCTGTCTGTCTCTATCCGTCTGTCTGTCGGTCTCTATCCGTCTGTCTCTATCCGTCTGTCTGTCGGTCTGTCTCTATCCGTCTGTCTGTCGGTCTCTATCCGTCTGTCTGTCGGTCGGTCTCTATCCGTCTGTCTGTCGGTCGGTCTCTATCCGTCTGTCTGTCGGTCGGTCTCTATCCGTCTGTCTGTCTCTATCTGTCTGTCTGTCTCTATCCGTCTGTCTGTCTCTATCCGTCTGTCTGTCTCTATCTGTCTGTCTGTCTCTATCTGTCTGTCTGTCTCTATCTGTCTGTCTGTCTCTATCCGTCTGTCTGTCTCTATCTGTCTGTCGGTCTCTATCCGTCTGTCTGTCGGTCTCTATCCGTCTGTCTGTCTCTATCCGTCTGTCTGTCGGTCGGTCTCTATCAGTCTGTCTGTCGGTCGGTCTCTATCCGTCTGTCTGTCGGTCGGTCTCTATCCGTCTGTCTGTCTCTATCCGTCTGTCTGTCTCTATCCGTCTGTCTGTCTCTATCCGTCTGTCTGTCGGTCTCTATCAGTCTGTCTGTCGGTCTTTATCAGTCTGTCTGTCTGTCTCTATCCGTCTGTCTGTCTGTCTCTATCCGTCTGCCTGTCGGTCTCTATCCGTCTGTCTCTATCCGTCTGTCTCTATCCGTCTGTCTGTCGGTCTGTCTCTATCCGTCTGTCTGTCGGTCTGTCTCTATCCGTCTGTCTGTCGGTCGGTCTCTATCCGTCTGTCTGTCGGTCGGTCTCTATCCGTCTGTCTGTCGGTCTCTATCCGTCTGTCTGTCGGTCTCTATCGTCTGTCTCTATCCGTCTGTCTGTCGGTCTCTATCCGTCTGTCTGTCTGTCTCTATCCGTCTGTCTGTCTGTCTCTATCCGTCTGTCTGTCTGTCTCTATCCGTCTGTCTGTCTGTCTCTATCCGTCTGTCTGTCTGTCTCTATCCGTCTGTCTGTCTCTATCCGTCTGTCTGTCTCTATCCGTCTGTCTGTCTCTATCCGTCTGTCTGTCTCTATCCGTCTGCCTGTCTCTATCCGTCTGCCTGTCTCTATCCGTCTGCCTGTCTCTATCCGTCTGTCTCTATCCGTCTGTCTCTATCCGTCTGTCTGTCGGTCTCTATCCGTCTGTCTGTCTCTATCCGTCTGTCTGTCGGTCTGTCTCTATCCGTCTGTCTGTCGGTCTGTCTCTATCCGTCTGTCTGTCGGTCTGTCTCTATCCGTCTGTCTGTCGGTCTGTCTCTATCCGTCTGTCTGTCGGTCTGTCTCTATCCGTCTGTCTGTCGGTCTGTCTCTATCCGTCTGTCTCTATCCGTCTGTCTCTATCCGTCTGTCTGTCTCTATCCGTCTGTCTGTCTGTCTCTATCCGTCTGTCTGTCTGTCTCTATCCGTCTGTCTGTCTCTATCCGTCTGTCTGTCTCTATCCGTCTGTCTGTCTCTATCCGTCTGTCTGACTCTATCCGTCTGTCTGTCTGTCTCTATCCGTCTGTCTGTCGGTCGGTCTCTATCCGTCTGTCTGTCGGTCGGTCTCTATCCGTCTGTCTGTCGGTCGGTCTCTATCCGTCTGTCTGTCTGTCGGTCTCTATCCGTCTGTCTGTCTCTATCCGTCTGTCTGTCGGTCGGTCTCTATCCGTCTGTCGGTCTGTCTGTCTCTATCCGTCTGTCGGTCTGTCTGTCTCTATCCGTCTGTCGGTCTGTCTGTCTCTATCCGTCTGTCTGTCGGTCGGTCTCTATCCGTCTGTCTGTCTGTCTCTATCCGTCTGTCTGTCTGTCTCTATCCGTCTGTCTGTCTGTCTCTATCCGTCTGTCTGTCTGTCTCTATCCGTCTGTCTGTCTGTCTCTATCCGTCTGTCTGTCTGTCTCTATCCGTCTGTCTGTCTCTATCCGTCTGTCTGTCTCTATCGTCTGTCTGTCTGTCTCTATCCGTCTGTCTGTCTGTCTCTATCGTCTGTCTGTCTGTCTCTATCCGTCTGTCTGTCTGTCTCCATCCGTCTGTCTGTCTCTATCCGTCTGTCTGTCTCTATCCGTCTGTCTGTCTCTATCCGTCTGTCTGTCTGTCTCTATCCGTCTGTCTGTCTGTCTCTATCCGTCTGTCTGTCTGTCTCTATCCGTCTGTCTGTCGGTCGGTCTCTGTCTGTCTGTCGGTCTCTATCCGTCTGTCTGTCGGTCTCTATCCGTCTGTCTGTCGGTCTCTATCCGTCTGCCTGTCGGTCTCTATCCGTCTGCCTGTCTCTATCCGTCTGCCTGTCTCTATCCGTCTGCCTGTCTCTATCCGTCTGCCTGTCTCTATCCGTCGGTCTGTCGGTCTCTATCCGTCGGTCTGTCGGTCTCTATCCGTCGGTCTGTCGGTCTCTATCCGTCGGTCTGTCGGTCTCTATCCGTCGGTCTGTCGGTCTCTATCCGTCTGTCTGTCTGTCTCTATCCGTCTGTCTGTCTGTCTGTCTCTATCCGTCTGTCTGTCTGTCTCTATCCTTCTGTCTGTCTGTCTCTATCCTTCTGTTTGTCTGTCTCTATCCGTCTGTCTGTCTGTCTCTATCCGTCTGTCTGTCTGTCTCTATCCGTCTGTCTGTCTGTCTCTATCCGTCTGTCTGTCTGTCTCTATCCGTCTGTCTGTCTGTCTCTATCCGTCTGTCTGTCTGTCTCTATCCGTCTGTCTGTCTGTCTCTATCCGTCTGTCTGTCTGTCTCTATCCGTCTGTCTGTCGGTCGGTCTCTGTCTGTCTGTCGGTCTCTATCCGTCTGTCTGTCGGTCTCTATCCGTCTGTCTGTCGGTCTCTATCCGTCTGCCTGTCGGTCTCTATCCGTCTGCCTGTCTCTATCCGTCTGCCTGTCTCTATCCGTCTGCCTGTCTCTATCCGTCTGCCTGTCTCTATCCGTCTGCCTGTCTCTATCCGTCGGTCTGTCGGTCTCTATCCGTCGGTCTGTCGGTCTCTATCCGTCGGTCTGTCGGTCTCTATCCGTCGGTCTGTCGGTCTCTATCCGTCGGTCTGTCGGTCTCTATCCGTCTGTCTGTCTGTCTCTATCCGTCTGTCTGTCTCTATCCGTCTGCCTGTCGGTCTCTATCCGTCTGCCTGTCGGTCTCTATCCGTCTGCCTGTCTGTCTCTATCCGTCTGCCTGTCTGTCTGTCTCTATCCGTCTGTCTGTCTCTATCCGTCTGTCTGTCTCTATCCGTCTGTCTGTCTCTATCCGTCTGTCTGTCTCTATCCGTCTGTCTGTCTCTATCCGTCTGTCTGTCGGTCTTTATCAGTCTGTCTGTCTCTATCCGTCTGTCGGTCTGTCTGTCTCTATCCGTCTGTCGGTCTGTCTGTTTCTATCCGTCTGTCGGTCTGTCTGTCTCTATCCGTCTGTCTGTCTGTCTCTATCCGTCTGTCTGTCTCTATCCGTCTGTCTGTCTGTCTCTATCCGTCTGTCTGTCTGTCTCTATCCGTCTGTCGGTCTGTCTGTCTCTATCCGTCTGTCGGTCTGTCTGTCTCTATCCGTCTGTCGGTCTGTCTGTCTCTATCCGTCTGTCTGTCTCTATCCGTCTGTCTGTCTCTATCCGTCTGTCTGTCTCTATCCGTCTGTCTGTCGGTCTGTCTCTATCCGTCTGTCTGTCTCTATCCGTCTGTCTGTCGGTCTCTATCCGTCTGTCTGTCGGTCTCTATCCGTCTGTCTGTCGGTCGGTCTCTATCCGTCTGTCTGTCGGTCTCCATCCGTCTGTCTGTCGGTCTCTATCCATCTGTCTGTCTGTCTCTATCCGTCTGTCTGTCGGTCTCCATCCGTCTGTCTGTCTGTCTCTATCCGTCTGTCTGTCTGTCTCTATCGTCTGTCTGTCTGTCTCTATCCGTCTGTCTGTCTCTATCCGTCTGTCGGTCTGTCTGTCTCTATCCGTCTGTCGGTCTGTCTGTCTCTATCCGTCTGTCGGTCTGTCTGTCTCTATCCGTCTGTCTGTCTCTATCCGTCTGTCTGTCTCTATCCGTCTGTCTGTCTCTATCCGTCTGTCTGTCTCTATCCGTCTGTCTGTCTCTATCCGTCTGTCTGTCTCTATCCGTCTGTCTGTCTCTATCCGTCTGTCTGTCTCTATCCGTCTGTCTGTCTCTATCCGTCTGTCTGTCTCTATCCGTCTGTCTGTCGGTCTTTATCAGTCTGTCTGTCTCTATCCGTCTGTCGGTCTGTCTGTCTCTATCCGTCTGTCTGTCTGTCTCTATCCGTCTGTCTGTCTGTCTGTCTCTATCCGTCTGTCTGTCTGTCTCTATCCTTCTGTCTGTCTGTCTCTATCCTTCTGTTTGTCTGTCTCTATCCGTCTGTCTGTCTGTCTCTATCCGTCTGTCTGTCTGTCTCTATCCGTCTGTCTGTCTGTCTCTATCCGTCTGTCTGTCTGTCTCTATCCGTCTGTCTGTCTGTCTCTATCCGTCTGTCTGTCTGTCTCTATCCGTCTGTCTGTCTGTCTCTATCCGTCTGTCTGTCTGTCTCTATCCGTCTGTCTGTCGGTCGGTCTCTGTCTGTCTGTCGGTCTCTATCCGTCTGTCTGTCGGTCTCTATCCGTCTGTCTGTCGGTCTCTATCCGTCTGCCTGTCGGTCTCTATCCGTCTGCCTGTCTCTATCCGTCTGCCTGTCTCTATCCGTCTGCCTGTCTCTATCCGTCTGCCTGTCTCTATCCGTCTGCCTGTCTCTATCCGTCGGTCTGTCGGTCTCTATCCGTCGGTCTGTCGGTCTCTATCCGTCGGTCTGTCGGTCTCTATCCGTCGGTCTGTCGGTCTCTATCCGTCGGTCTGTCGGTCTCTATCCGTCTGTCTGTCTGTCTCTATCCGTCTGTCTGTCTCTATCCGTCTGCCTGTCGGTCTCTATCCGTCTGCCTGTCGGTCTCTATCCGTCTGCCTGTCTGTCTCTATCCGTCTGCCTGTCTGTCTGTCTCTATCCGTCTGTCTGTCTCTATCCGTCTGTCTGTCTCTATCCGTCTGTCTGTCTCTATCCGTCTGTCTGTCTCTATCCGTCTGTCTGTCTCTATCCGTCTGTCTGTCGGTCTTTATCAGTCTGTCTGTCTCTATCCGTCTGTCGGTCTGTCTGTCTCTATCCGTCTGTCGGTCTGTCTGTTTCTATCCGTCTGTCGGTCTGTCTGTCTCTATCCGTCTGTCTGTCTGTCTCTATCCGTCTGTCTGTCTGTCTCTATCCGTCTGTCTGTCTGTCTCTATCCGTCTGTCGGTCTGTCTGTCTCTATCCGTCTGTCGGTCTGTCTGTCTCTATCCGTCTGTCGGTCTGTCTGTCTCTATCCGTCTGTCTGTCTCTATCCGTCTGTCTGTCTCTATCCGTCTGTCTGTCGGTCTGTCTCTATCCGTCTGTCTGTCTCTATCCGTCTGTCTGTCGGTCTCTATCCGTCTGTCTGTCGGTCTCTATCCGTCTGTCTGTCGGTCGGTCTCTATCCGTCTGTCTGTCGGTCTCCATCCGTCTGTCTGTCGGTCTCTATCCATCTGTCTGTCTGTCTCTATCCGTCTGTCTGTCGGTCTCCATCCGTCTGTCTGTCTGTCTCTATCCGTCTGTCTGTCTGTCTCTATCCGTCTGTCTGTCTGTCTCTATCGTCTGTCTGTCTGTCTCTATCCGTCTGTCTGTCTCTATCCGTCTGTCGGTCTGTCTGTCTCTATCCGTCTGTCGGTCTGTCTGTCTCTATCCGTCTGTCGGTCTGTCTGTCTCTATCCGTCTGTCTGTCTCTATCCGTCTGTCTGTCTCTATCCGTCTGTCTGTCTCTATCCGTCTGTCTGTCTCTATCCGTCTGTCTGTCTCTATCCGTCTGTCTGTCTCTATCCGTCTGTCTGTCTCTATCCGTCTGTCTGTCTCTATCCGTCTGTCTGTCTCTATCCGTCTGTCTGTCTCTATCCGTCTGTCTGTCGGTCTTTATCAGTCTGTCTGTCTCTATCCGTCTGTCGGTCTGTCTGTCTCTATCCGTCTGTCGGTCTGTCTGTTTCTATCCGTCTGTCGGTCTGTCTGTCTCTATCCGTCTGTCTGTCTGTCTCTATCAGTCTGTCTGTCTGTCTCTATCCGTCTGTCGGTCTGTCTGTCTCTATCCGTCTGTCGGTCTGTCTGTCTCTATCCGTCTGTCTGTCTGTCTCGATCCGTCTGTCTGTCTGTCTCGATCCGTCTGTCTGTCTCGATCCGTCTGTCTGTCTCGATCCGTCTGTCTGTCTGTCTCGATCCGTCTGTCTGTCGGTCGGTCTGTCGGTCGGTCTCTATCCGTCTGTCTGTCGGTCGGTCGGTCTCTATCCGTCTGTCTGTCGGTCGGTCTCTATCCGTCTGTCTGTCGGTCTCCATCCGTCTGTCTGTCGGTCTCTATCCATCTGTCTGTCTGTCTCTATCCGTCTGTCTGTCGGTCTCCATCCGTCTGTCTGTCTGTCTCTATCCGTCTGTCTGTCTGTCTCTATCCGTCTGTCTGTCTGTCTCTATCGTCTGTCTGTCTGTCTCTATCCGTCTGTCTGTCTCTATCCGTCTGTCGGTCTGTCTGTCTCTATCCGTCTGTCGGTCTGTCTGTCTCTATCCGTCTGTCGGTCTGTCTGTCTCTATCCGTCTGTCTGTCTCTATCCGTCTGTCTGTCTCTATCCGTCTGTCTGTCTCTATCCGTCTGTCTGTCTCTATCCGTCTGTCTGTCTCTATCCGTCTGTCTGTCGGTCTCTATCCGTCGGTCTGTCGGTCTCTATCCGTCGGTCTGTCTGTCTCTATCGTCTGTCTGTCTGTCTCTATCCGTCTGTCTGTCTGTCTCTATCCGTCTGTCTGTCGGTCTCTATCCGTCTGTCTCTATCCGTCTGTCTGTCGGTCGGTCTCTATCCGTCTGTCTGTCGGTCGGTCTCTATCCGTCTGTCTGTCTCTATCCGTCTGTCTGTCTGTCTCTATCCGTCTGTCTGTCTGTCTGTCTCTATCGTCTGTCTGTCTGTCTCTATCCGTCTGTCTGTCTGTCTGTCTCTATCCGTCTGTCTGTCGGTCTGTCTCTATCCGTCTGTCTGTCTCTATCCTTCTGTCTGTCTCTATCCGTCTGTCTGTCTCTATCCGTCTGTCTGTCTGTCTCTATCCGTCTGTCTGTCTCTATCAGTCTGTCTCTATCCGTCTGTCTGTCGGTCGGTCTCTGTCTGTCTGTCGGTCTCTATCCGTCTGTCGGTCTCTATCCGTCTGTCTGTCTGTCTCTATCTGTCTGTCTGTCTCTATCAGTCTGTCTCTATCCGTCTGTCTGTCTGTCGGTCTGTCTCTATCCGTCTGTCTGTCTCTATCCGTCTGTCTGTCTCTATCCGTCTGTCTGTCTCTATCCGTCTGTCTGTCGGTCTTTATCAGTCTGTCTGTCTGTCTCTATCCATCTGTCTGTCTGTCTCTATCCGTCTGTCTGTCGGTCTCTATCCGTCTGCCTGTCGGTCTCTATCCGTCTGTCTGTCTGTCTCTATCGTCTGTCTCTATCCGTCTGTCTGTCTGTCTCTATCGTCTGTCTCTATCCGTCTGTCTGTCTGTCTCTATCGTCTGTCTCTATCCGTCTGTCTGTCTGTCTCTATCGTCTGTCTCTATCCGTCTGTCTGTCTGTCTCTATCGTCTGTCTCTATCGTCTGTCTCTATCCGTCTGTCTGTCTGTCTCTATCGTCTGTCTCTATCCGTCTGTCTGTCGGTCGGTCTCTATCCGTCTGTCTGTCTCTATCGGTCTGTCTGTCTCTATCTGTCTGTCTGTCTGTCTCTATCCGTCTGTCTGTCTGTCTCTATCCGTCTGTCTGTCTCTATCCGTCTGTCTGTCTCTATCCGTCTGTCTGTCTCTATCCGTCTGTCTGTCTCTATCCGTCTGTCTGTCGGTCTCTATCCGTCTGTCTGTCTGTCGGTCTCTATCCGTCTGTCGGTCTCTATCCGTCTGTCTGTCGGTCGGTCTCTATCCGTCTGTCTGTCGGTCGGTCTCTATCCGTCTGTCTGTCTCTATCCGTCTGTCTGTCTCTATCCGTCTGTCGGTCTGTCTGTCTCTATCCGTCTGTCGGTCTGTCGGTCTCTATCCGTCTGTCGGTCTCTATCCGTCTGTCTGTCTGTCTCTATCCGTCTGTCTGTCTGTCTCTATCCGTCTGTCTGTCTGTCTCTATCCGTCTGTCGGTCTGTCTGTCTCTATCCGTCTGTCGGTCTGTCTGTCTCTATCCGTCTGTCTCTATCCGTCTGTCTCTATCCGTCTGTCTCTATCCGTCTGTCTCTATCCGTCTGTCTCTATCCGTCTGTCTCTATCCGTCTGTCTCTATCCGTCTGTCTCTATCCGTCTGTCTCTATCCGTCTGTCTCTATCCGTCTGTCTGTCTCTATCGTCTGTCTGTCTGTCTCTATCTGTCTGTCTGTCTCTATCCGTCTGTCTGTCGGTCTGTCTCTATCTGTCTGTCTGTCGGTCTGTCTCTATCTGTCTGTCGGTCTGTCTCTATCTGTCTGTCGGTCTGTCTCTATCTGTCTGTCGGTCTCTATCCGTCTGTCTGTCGGTCGGTCTCTATCCGTCTGTCTGTCGGTCGGTCTCTATCCGTCTGTCTGTCGGTCGGTCTCTATCCGTCTGTCTGTCTCTATCCGTCTGTCTGTCTCTATCCGTCTGTCGGTCTCTATCCGTCTGTCGGTCTCTATCCGTCTGTCTGTCGGTCTCTATCCGTCTGTCTCTATCCGTCTGTCTGTCGGTCTCTATCCGTCTGTCTCTATCTGTCTGTCGGTCTGTCTCTATCTGTCTGTCTGTCGGTCTGTCTCTATCTGTCTGTCGGTCTGTCTCTATCCGTCTGTCTGTCTCTATCCGTCTGTCTGTCTCTATCCGTCTGTCGGTCTCTATCCGTCTGTCTGTCTGTCGGTCTCTATCCGTCTGTCTGTCGGTCGGTCTCTATCTGTCTGTCTGTCGGTCTCTATCCGTCTGTCTGTCTCTATCCGTCTGTCTGTCTCTATCCGTCTGTCTGTCTCTATCCGTCTGTCTGTCTCTATCCGTCTGTCTGTCTCTATCCGTCTGTCTCTATCCGTCTGTCTGTCGGTCTCTATCCGTCTGTCTGTCGGTCTCTATCCGTCTGTCTGTCGGTCTCTATCCGTCTGTCTGTCGGTCTCTATCCGTCTGTCTGTCGGTCTCTATCCGTCTGTCTGTCGGTCTCTATCCGTCTGTCTGTCTCTATCCGTCTGTCTGTCTCTATCCGTCTGTCTGTCTCTATCCGTCTGTCTGTCGGTCTCTATCCGTCTGTCTCTATCTGTCTGTCGGTCTGTCTCTATCTGTCTGTCGGTCTGTCTCTATCTGTCTGTCTGTCGGTCTGTCTCTATCTGTCTGTCGGTCTGTCTCTATCCGTCTGTCTGTCTGTCTCTATCCGTCTGTCGGTCTCTATCCGTCTGTCTGTCGGTCGGTCTCTATCCGTCTGTCTGTCGGTCAGTCTCTATCCGTCTGTCTGTCGGTCAGTCTCTATCCGTCTGTCTGTCGGTCTCTATCCGTCTGTCTGTCTCTATCCGTCTGTCTGTCTCTATCCGTCTGTCTGTCGGTCTCTATCCGTCTGTCTGTCTCTATCCGTCTGTCTGTCTCTATCCGTCTGTCTGTCGGTCTCTATCTGTCTGTCTCTATCTGTCTGTCGGTCTGTCTCTATCTGTCTGTCTGTCGGTCTGTCTCTATCTGTCTGTCTGTCGGTCTGTCTCTATCTGTCTGTCGGTCTGTCTCGATCCGTCTGTCTGTCTCGATCCGTCTGTCTGTCTCGATCCGTCTGTCTGTCTCGATCCGTCTGTCTGTCTCGATCCGTCTGTCTGTCTCTATCCATCTGTCGGTCTCTATCCGTCTGTCTGTCGGTCTGTCTCTATCCGTCTGTCTGTCTGTCTCTATCCATCTGTCGGTCTCTATCCGTCTGTCTGTCGGTCGGTCTCTATCCGTCTGTCTGTCGGTCGGTCTCTATCCGTCTGTCTGTCGGTCTCTATCCGTCTGTCTGTCTCTATCCGTCTGTCTGTCTCGATCCGTCTGTCTGTCTCTATCCGTCTGTCTGTCTCTATCCGTCTGTCTGTCTCTATCCGTCTGTCTGTCTCTATCCGTCTGTCTGTCTCTATCCGTCTGTCTGTCTGTCTCTATCCGTCTGTCTGTCTGTCTCTATCCGTCTGTCTGTCTGTCTCTATCCGTCTGTCTGTCTGTCTGTCTCTATCCGTCTGTCTGTCTGTCTGTCTCTATCCGTCTGTCTGTCGGTCTCTATCCGTCTGTCTGTCGGTCTCTATCCGTCTGTCTGTCGGTCTCTATCCGTCTGTCTGTCGGTCTCTATCTGTCTCTATCCGTCTGTCGGTCTCTATCCGTCTGTCTGTCGGTCTCTATCCGTCTGTCGGTCTGTCTGTCTCTATCCGTCTGTCGGTCTGTCTGTCTCTATCCGTCTGTCTGTCTGTCTGTCTCTATCCGTCTGTCTGTCTGTCTCTATCCGTCTGTCTCTATCCGTCTGTCTGTCTGTCTCTATCCGTCTGTCTGTCTGTCTCTATCCGTCTGTCTGTCTGTCTCTATCCGTCTGTCTGTCTGTCTGTCTCTATCCGTCTGTCTGTCTGTCGGTCTCTATCCGTCTGTCTGTCTCTATCCGTCTGTCTCTATCCGTCTGTCTGTCTGTCTCTATCCGTCTGTCTGTCGGTCTCTATCCGTCTGTCTGTCGGTCTCTATCCGTCTGTCGGTCTGTCTGTCTCTATCCGTCTGTCGGTCTGTCTGTCTCTATCCGTCTGTCTGTCTGTCTGTCTCTATCCGTCTGTCTGTCTGTCTCTATCCGTCTGTCTCTATCCGTCTGTCTGTCTGTCTCTATCCGTCTGTCTGTCTGTCTCTATCCGTCTGTCTGTCTGTCTCTATCCGTCTGTCTGTCTGTCTCTATCCGTCTGTCTGTCTCTATCCGTCTGTCTCTATCCGTCTGTCTGTCTGTCTCTATCCGTCTGTCTGTCTGTCTCTATCCGTCTGTCTGTCTGTCTCTATCCGTCTGTCTGTCTGTCGGTCTCTATCCGTCTGTCTGTCGGTCTCTATCCGTCTGTCTGTCGGTCTCTATCCGTCTGTCTGTCCGTCTCTATCCGTCTGTCTGTCCGTCTCTATCCGTCTGTCTGTCGGTCTCTATCCGTCTGTCTGTCGGTCTCTATCCGTCTGTCTGTCGGTCTCTATCCGTCTGTCTGTCGGTCTCTATCCGTCTGTCTGTCCGTCTCTATCCGTCTGTCTGTCCGTCTCTATCCGTCTGTCTGTCGGTCTCTATCCGTCTGTCTGTCGGTCTCTATCCGTCTGTCTGTCGGTCTCTATCCGTCCGTCTGTCGGTCTCTATCCGTCTGTCTGTCTCTATCCGTCTGTCTGTCTCGATCCGTCTGTCTGTCTCGATCCGTCTGTCTGTCTCGATCCGTCTGTCTGTCTCGATCCGTCTGTCTGTCTCGATCCGTCTGTCTGTCTCGATCCGTCTGTCTGTCTCGATCCGTCTGTCTGTCTCGATCCGTCTGTCTGTCTCGATCCGTCTGTCTGTCTCGATCCGTCTGTCTGTCTCGATCCGTCTGTCTGTCTCGATCCGTCTGTCTGTCTCGATCCGTCTGTCTGTCTCTATCCGTCTGTCTCTATCCGTCTGTCTGTCTGTCTCTATCCGTCTGTCTGTCTGTCTCTATCCGTCTGTCTGTCTGTCTCTATCCGTCTGTCTGTCTGTCGGTCTCTATCCGTCTGTCTGTCGGTCTCTATCCGTCTGTCTGTCGGTCTCTATCCGTCTGTCTGTCCGTCTCTATCCGTCTGTCTGTCCGTCTCTATCCGTCTGTCTGTCGGTCTCTATCCGTCTGTCTGTCGGTCTCTATCCGTCTGTCTGTCGGTCTCTATCCGTCTGTCTGTCGGTCTCTATCCGTCTGTCTGTCCGTCTCTATCCGTCTGTCTGTCCGTCTCTATCCGTCTGTCTGTCGGTCTCTATCCGTCTGTCTGTCGGTCTCTATCCGTCTGTCTGTCGGTCTCTATCCGTCCGTCTGTCGGTCTCTATCCGTCTGTCTGTCTCTATCCGTCTGTCTGTCTCGATCCGTCTGTCTGTCTCGATCCGTCTGTCTGTCTCGATCCGTCTGTCTGTCTCGATCCGTCTGTCTGTCTCGATCCGTCTGTCTGTCTCGATCCGTCTGTCTGTCTCGATCCGTCTGTCTGTCTCGATCCGTCTGTCTGTCTCGATCCGTCTGTCTGTCTCGATCCGTCTGTCTGTCTCGATCCGTCTGTCTGTCTCGATCCGTCTGTCTGTCTCGATCCGTCTGTCTGTCTCGATCCGTCTGTCTGTCTCGATCCGTCTGTCTGTCTCTATCCGTCTGTCTGTCTCTATCCGTCTGTCGGTCTCTATCCGTCTGTCGGTCTCTATCCGTCTGTCGGTCTCTATCCGTCTGTCGGTCTCTATCCGTCTGTCGGTCTCTATCCGTCTGTCGGTCTCTATCCGTCTGTCGGTCTCTATCCGTCTGTCGGTCTCTATCCGTCTGTCGGTCTCTATCCGTCTGTCGGTCTCTATCCGTCTGTCGGTCTCTATCCGTCTGTCGGTCTCTATCCGTCTGTCTGTCGGTCTCTATCCGTCTGTCGGTCTGTCTGTCTCTATCCGTCTGTCGGTCTGTCTGTCTCTATCCGTCTGTCTGTCTGTCTGTCTCTATCCGTCTGTCTCTATCCGTCTGTCTCTATCCGTCTGTCTGTCTCTATCCGTCTGTCTGTCTGTCTCTATCCGTCTGTCTGTCTGTCTCTATCCGTCTGTCGGTCTCTATCCGTCTGTCTGTCTCTATCCGTCTGTCGGTCTCTATCCGTCTGTCGGTCTCTATCCGTCTGTCTGTCTCTATCCGTCTGTCTGTCTCTATCCGTCTGTCTGTCTCTATCCGTCTGTCTGTCGGTCTCTATCCGTCTGTCGGTCTCTATCCGTCTGTCGGTCTCTATCCGTCTGTCGGTCTCTATCCGTCTGTCGGTCTCTGTCGGTCTCTATCCGTCTGTCTGTCTCTATCCGTCTGTCTGTCTCTATCCGTCCGTCTGTCTGTCTCTATCCGTCCGTCTGTCTGTCTCGATCCGTCTGTCTGTCTCGATCCGTCTGTCTGTCTCGATCCGTCTGTCTGTCTCGATCCGTCTGTCTGTCTGTCTCGATCCGTCTGTCTGTCTGTCTCGATCCGTCTGTCTGTCTGTCTCGATCCGTCTGTCTGTCTCGATCCGTCTGTCTGTCTCGATCCGTCTGTCTGTCTGTCTCGATCCGTCTGTCTGTCGGTCGGTCTGTCGGTCGGTCTCTATCCGTCTGTCTGTCGGTCGGTCGGTCTCTATCCGTCTGTCTGTCGGTCGGTCTCTATCCGTCTGTCTGTCTGTCTGTCTCTATCCGTCTGTCTGTCTGTCTCTATCCTTCTGTCTGTCTGTCTCTATCCTTCTGTCTGTCTGTCTCTATCCGTCTGTCTGTCTGTCTCTATCCGTCTGTCTGTCTGTCTCTATCCGTCTGTCTGTCTGTCTCTATCCGTCTGTCTGTCTGTCTCTATCCGTCTGTCTGTCTGTCTCTATCCGTCTGTCTGTCGGTCGGTCTCTATCCGTCTGTCTGTCTGTCGGTCTCTATCCGTCTGTCTGTCTGTCGGTCTCTATCCGTCTGTCTGTCTGTCGGTCTCTATCCGTCTGTCTGTCGGTCTCTATCCGTCTGTCTGTCGGTCTCTATCCGTCTGTCTGTATATCTCTATTTATTTGTATCTATCCGTCTGTATCTATCCGTCTGTATCTATCTGTATCTGTGTCTCTATCTGTCTGTCTCTGTCTGTCTGTCTGTGTCTGTCTGTCTGTGTCTGTCTGTCTCTATCTATCTGTCTGTCTCTATCTGTCTGTCTCTATCTATCTGTCTGTCTCTATCTATCTGTCTGTCTCTATCTATCTGTCTGTCTCTATCTATCTATCTGTCTCTATCCATGTCTCCATCTATCTGTCCATCTATCAGTGTCTCTGTCTCTATCTGTCTCTATATGTGTCTCCTTCTCTATCTATCTATCTATCTATCTATCTATCTATCTATCTATCTATCTACCCATCCACAAATCCATCTGTATCTATGTATCTGTGTCTGTGTCTCTCCAGGCGCAATTATCCAAATTTTGAATGTGCTTACGTCGGCAACACGAAATAGGAAGCTTCCTTAAAGGCCCTTTAAAAGTCAGCTGTGAAAGCCTTACAACTGACTTTTAAAGGGCCTTTTGGGAAGCTTACCGACGGTGCCATGTGTGACGTCACAGAGGCCGGTAGTAAAAACAAATGATACGTATTCACTAAGGATGCTCCTGCGGTCATCGTTTGTGTTCACTGCCGGCCTCACTGGAAACCTAGAAAGGGCAAGGCAAGGTCCGTGGGCTGCCAATGAAGGCCTACCGGGCCGCTGGCGGCCCGTGGACCGTACCACGGGGCTAGAAGCACCCGGTGGATCGCATAAAAATTTGCGGATACCAACACTTGGAACATCGATGCCAGAGTTGGTCAGGAATTTATTGAAGCTGGTGATACATAGTGTGAACCAAAAAGGGGTGAGAGAACAAACTACCCTTGAGATCAAAAACCATAGCTGAGATGGTCATATCATTATGCAGTTACCTGACGTAGCTCACAAGTTCTAGTTAAATTAAGTAACTGTAACTCGGGACCCACCATGTACTGCTTATACCTGCACATTTTAAATCACTCATGACATGTTCAATGACAAAACTGATCACATCACTGATGATATCTGAAATTACATCATCTATGAAAACAGTGTGCATCATGAGGGCACAAGGTACAGGTTCACTGTGCATGGCGGTGGGGGAGGGAGGGGGGGGGGAAGAGATTTCCAGGTTCCTTCCATTAACTATAACTGGTGAATTTCAGTGGTTATTTTTAGTTTAAAATGTTATGTTGCAACTAACATGTTCTCCTAACTATAACATCACTTTAACCTTTTGTTTTTTCAGCACATTTCTGCAGTTTTTTTTTTAATACCTAACTATAACTGTTACTTTAACATTTGTTTGTTCAGTGAATTGCTAAGGTTTTTCTTTATTGTAAGTCACTGTCAATATATCAACAGCAGGCCTATTGGTTATGTCAAGGGGTCTGCCAAACATTTAAAAAGCATTTGTAATTAAAAAACATTAAACCATTGTTAGAGTCTTTCTTTTACTCTGCTCAAGCCCCTTAATGCATCCATAAGACCAACCATCAGGGCTACCTGCACTTCCAAACTGATGAGCAAAAAGCTTCAGCTCTGAGAAGGTTTAGAAATATCATCACATTTTTCTTGGGGTCATGTTTTATAAACCCCACAAAACATTGGGTTCCTGCACTCCCTACAGCCCCTTACAACTCTTAAAAAATATGCTGGTGGTACCTAGCTTGGGGCACCACCATGCAGCAAAATATATCTCAATTAGCCCATAAAGGACATTATGTGGTGCTCCTTCCCAGCTGCTCATTTATTCTCCTTTCCCCAATCTTTTATTTGGGTCCGTCCATGTCTCACCCGGGACACCCATAGCCTTCCACAGTCTTTTTATCTTGTTGTTGGGGAAGTGGGGGAACCTCAGTGTCCCCGTGGTCGCAACGGCTCCCTGGAAGCAGCTTCATTTAAGGGACTATGCCGGAGTCAGACACTCTTTTTTGTTGTTTTTTTTATCCTCCTTTCCAAATTTGGGTGCCCCGTGTGAGGCTGGGTGTTTAACAATGGGGCTATTGGAACATCCAGGGGGCTCTGGGAGGCATCTTTGCTCCCACCTAGCTGAGAGAACCTTTATCTCTGCGCCTGCTGGGTGGAGGCAATCCTAGGTTCCCTGCCTGTGAGAGCGCAGGCAGGGCAAACATTTTTCTTGTTCCTGTCGGGTGGGAACTCTGAAGTCTTCCCTGCCCGTGTTTGCGTGGGTAGGGAACAATGTCCCAGGGGATGGGGATCTCTGGACACATTGAGCCGAGCGAGGGGATGGGGTCCCCAGGGCTATACCGTGGTTCCCCAAAATAAAGAACAGTAGGTTTGGGGTATGTGGTCCCCAGGGCACAAATAGGCTCTGAAAGAGAAGATCCACATCTCCCAGCAAAAATATAGCGTTCCCTGGTGGATTGGGTTCCCAGGGCTGTACTATAGCTCAGGAAGGGAAGGGTCCATTCTCTTATCCCCATGAAACAAATACATCTGCCATGGGTTAATGCGGTCCCCGTGGCATTGAGAAGGCTATGGGGAGAGTGTGAGGGTATTCACACCTCTCATTTGAATTGCCATGGGGGTTGGGGCCACCAGGGACTTTAGAAGGCTCAGGTAGAGGGGCTGCATGCCCCTGTCCCGATTAAAATGATTTTGGCCGCAGGGGATGGGTTCTCTAGGGCCTTGAATTGGTGCGTGGAGGGGAACGCATGCTCCCACGTCATACTTTGAACTTGAGCCCTGGCCCAACCCAGGGGTTGGGGGGACATTTTATTTTTAAACAATGGCAGGAGCCCACCATTTATTGTTTTTTCTTAATTTTACATCGGATCCGCCTTTAAGTTTTTGATCCCAGGCCTAGGGGGTCAGGATATTCCTACATCCTATCCAATATTTTTTCAGGCTACGAAACAGAGTCCCTGAGTTCTAAAATGGCCCCCACAACATTTTTGTTGATGCAGCGGCAGCCAGTCAGATCTTATCTTTTGATCTGTTGGATCCTCCACATCCCTATATATACACATACATTTTAAACCTTGAATTCTCAAAAACTACTGGACACCAAATCACAAGAGGTACGCTTTCTGGATCAAGAGCTTTCTACAAAATTTGGTGTAATTCTGCTCAGCTGTTGAGGCTGCAACTGTGCCTAATTTTCCTATGGAAAATTGAACGGGGAAAAGGCATTTTGGGGACCCCCCCATTTTTTTGCAGACCCCTCTTGACGCATCTCTCCAAAGCTTTCAAGAAAGGAGCTGGCTGAGAGGGATAAGCTTTATTGGGAAAGTTTTGTTAAGATTCTTCAAACGTTGCCAAAGTTATTCGCATACCAAAAAATCCTTTGCCTTCGGAAACGTGGACCTACCTATAACTACCAGGGGCAACTGCCCCTGGGTAATATATAGATTTTACCAGTGTGGCATATTGTGCTTTTTGGTGGGAAGCTGAACTGTGGAGGTAAGTTGGATTATGGGGGTAAGTTTAATTAGAGAATTATCTTCATTGCAGTATTGGTTGTTTCTTTTTGATACTTAGCCAAGGTAGTAAATTAGGATACAGTGTGTCATTTTGTTTCATTGTCTATTCTATATATTTTTTTTTTTGTGTGTGCTCTTTTTACGTATTGTTTTTGTTGTGAACTTTTTGAAATGCAGCATGAAATACTACTTTAGAGAAGCCTGATTGTTTATTTGTGCAAACAATTCTTGCTTCACTTTAGCAGATACTTTGTTGGCGTTTGTTCTTCTCTTGTATTTCCTGTAGGAGAGTAGGGTCTGCTTTCTATGTTCACCCCCACTTTTTGCTTTTGCTTTACTGGTTTTCGACTTAGATGTGGCTGTGGGCCTGCTAATCAGACCCACAGCCCTGCTGTTCTCTCTCTAAATTAATACTATGTACTTTAGGTGCATAACCCATTTGGATAGGATCACCTTATTGGCCCCTGTACAGTGTACCCTAGGTACCCAGGGCATAGGTGTACCCTAGGCCTACCAGGGGCTGCAGCATGTATTATGCCACCCCTGGCCTGGCCTTCCATTTTGACACAACTGGCTGATCACTCAGCTGGGGCAAGGTCGTGTAATCACCCCTTGCTTAGGTGTAGTAGTCCTATACCTAACTTACATATAGACACATGTGTACCTATCAGTCACTCCTATGGCAGGCCTTAACAGTCCTGGAGGCAGAGTGCTTGGTAACATGTGAGATGGTGCTCTAGCATGAGCTGAGCCTGTCTGCAGCTTTCGGAACCATGTCCTTATAGCTGTTCTATGATATAGCCTACCATATACTCTTAAAGTGCCTTATAATCTTAGACGGTTATGGTAACTATGGTTTGGCTTTATCGAAACATGTCGTGTAAGGTGTCTAACACTGTGGAATAATACCCCCATACCATTTCTGGACATGAGGATATTATTCCCCCCTTCTAGAGGGAAAGATGTTAAAATCATACTTCACTGTTAGCCTCTGACCAAAGCCTCAGCATCACAAAATGGATGCTGCTGCCACGACACAAGTCTGACCTCCTGCAGCTGGGAGTGATCCCAGCCAGGGAGGCCTGGACAATAGGTTTCCTGCTTGGGGAGGTGCTAGCACCTCCCCAGACAGCCTTTAGTGTATTAGGGCAGGGTGGGCTGAAAGGAATGAGACATGCCTGGGGCACACAAGGTGTTCCTTGCATAGTCCAGTTCAAACCGGCGCTGGGGCACTCCAGCCCCAGCTCTGGCGCGAAACTGGACAAAGGGAAGTGGGTGTAACCACCCCCTCCCAGGTCCCACCCATAAGGCGTGACCTAGCAGGTATCCCAGCCCCCCAGATTAGTATAAGAGTGGGAGTTGGGCCTCAAGACTTTAGATTATCCTGAACCTGCAAACTTGAACAGAAACTCTGGACCTTCGACATTCGACGAAAGAAGAAGACTGAAGAATCTCCCTTGTGGCCAAGGAGTGGCTACCCTGTGCAAACAGGCACCATCAAGAGACTACCCTTTGCTTTGCCCAAGTTCTACGAGGAACCGACTGCAGAGCCCGACCAGAGCCTTGACTTCCAGACTTCTCCGACCCTGATCCACATCCACAGCAGAGCTGAGATCCGTGGAGGCGACGAGCGACGTGGGACCGGCTACCTGGGAAAAGTGGCTAGTATCTTCAAGCGCAGCTTCTGAGGCACCCTCGAAGTTGTGCACCGGGGATTGAGAAGCCCCAACCCCAAGCACCATCTGCACCGAAGATCAGCCCCCCACACTCCACGAGTTCTGCGTGGGGCCCTTCAGCATTTTCCTGCTTGCCGCGTCTGTCCGGTTGCTTGCCCGCTGGCTAGTGGCCTTTGTGACGACGCACCCTGAAATCTTCATCGCTGGTTTGGCTCCTCCAGACTGGCTCCTGCTCCTTTGAAAAAGAGAAGCATCCCAGACCTTCCTGGTCTGCACCAGAAGCAAGTCCTCCGTTCTGCGTGGGTTCCGCTTGCCAAGGCTTGGTGAGTCCTAGTCCAACTTCGACGCCGCCGACAGCAAGAGCCTTCGTGGGACAGCTCGCCTCCTGGTCCTGGTCGTCCTCGACGCTTCCTGGTCCTCCTGGCTGCAGCGACAAGCTTCACCTTCACCTGCAATCTTCACGACATCGCCTGGTTCCTTCCTGGTTCCACGTGGTCACTGGCTAGTGACCTTGACTCTGTCCCTTGCAGGTCTCCTCTCTTCTTGATCCCAGCCTTGGGATCCACCGGACACTCTTCACTGACTGCCTGTCAGCATCTTTCTTCAGGCATCCATAGGAGTCGACGACGAAACCCGACGCAATTTCACCCCTATGCACCCGCAGCCTGTGGGCTAGGTAACTTGGGTACTCCGGTGCTCATCAGGATAGTGACTATCCTAGTGTCTAGTTTTCCAGTCTCTACTTCCTAGCTACTCCGGAAGTGTCCTAAATCTATTGTTTTCTAAACTGTACTATTGCTATTGACTTGTACTCATTATGCGTGAGTGTTTCCACTCTGCACACGAATCCCGTGGGCCTCCCACTTCCTAACCTTTGGTAGTATAGTGTAGCCCCAGCGATTCCCTAGGCCTAGGCCTATTCTATTTCCGTGACAGTGGTCCTTATACCACTTACTTAGTATATGGTTTGCGTGGCCCCTCGGGCCTAACTGTATTACTTACCTGTGTGACTTAATGTATGCTTAAATAAGACTGTGTTGTACTTACCTCTAATCTCATAAAGAGTGCTGAGGGTTTGACTAGAATAAATACACTTTATTTTATATATATATCTGTTGTGGTGTCCTTTCATTTGGTATTCAAGGGATTATATATGGTATCACAGCTGGCTTCACATGCCATTCAGAGTTTAGCCTAAGACTGCTCTTGTCCATGCTACCACTAGGATAGCTGGTCTATAAGGTTGACTTTACAACCAATCACCATAAGGGTATTTGGACTGATATAAGGTGTACACTAGAACTAGTGACATCATACATCAGGCCAACTTCCCACATTGGTGAGCAGCGGTTGGGATCTGAGCTTGCTGTTGTAATACCATTGTAATCTTAAGATACTAAATTGAAAGATCACACAGATATTGTCTAGGTACATATAACATAGATTATAATACTTAAGTCCTACTGGACTTAGTAGTTGTAGGTTGAAGGGAGTAACACACCCTGACTACAACTACCAGAGAGGTTTAGTAGAAACAACTAGTGTAGGTAGGTGCACACACCACACCCTCACTAGATCATGTCTCTGGGAGGAGATCAAGTAGATGCTCTCTCAGGAGGATCAGGTCTGCAGAAGACCCCCTCTAGATATGATACCCTAACATTCCAGGAGATGAGACAATTGTGTACCTCCAGAGGAATAAAACAGGGTGCAAACCCTACCCTCCTTCAGTTAAGACAACTCCTAGAGGAGTATGATGCTCTTAAGGCCTCTCAGGCAGGTACCCTAGGTACACAGGAGGGTCTACCCACCACAGAGGAGTCAGATGGGACTTCAGATGAAGAGGTAGACAGCCAGGGCCAAGTAGGAAGACTTAGCCAGGCTAACCTAAGCTTACATGGGAGTTTGCATGGGGTCCCCCCATACAGACCCCCAAGTAGGCTTACACAGAGAAGCAGGAAGGACAGATCCCCTTCAAGGGAATCCATCCACTCCCATGTCTCTAGCATCTCTAGTGTTTCCTCTCACAGGGGAATGACTTCCCCCTGAGAGAAAGGAACATGAAGCCAGAATGAGGGAAGCTAATCTGAGGATTCAGAGGGAAGAACTTGCCCTTGCCAAGGAGAAGCTTGCTCTGGCTAGAGAGCAAAAGTTAAGTGGGTCAGAACCCACTGGTGGCAGCAATATCCCTAAGGATAGAGACAGGCACTATGATAATAGAAACCTGAGCAAGATTGTCCCTCCCTACAAGTGTGGGGATGACATCCACAAATGGATAACTGCTTTGGAGAGAGCTTGCAAAGTACAGCAGGTACCCCAAAGTCAGTGGGCAGCTATCTTGTGGCTCTCCTTCTCTGAGAAAGGTAGAGACAAGCTCCTCACAGTTAGTGATGAGGATGCAGATAATTACACTGTCCTGAAGAGTGCTCTGATTGATGGGTTTGGCCTAACCACTGAACAATACAGGTTGTTGTTCAGGGATACCCAGAAGACACAGACTCAGGACTGGACTGACTTTGTAGATTGTGCCACTAAGGCTCTGGAAGGCTGGCTAATGGGAAGTAAGGTTAAGGACTATACAGGATTGTATAATTTGATTATGAGAGAACAAATACTTAACAGCTGTCAAAACCAGCTATTGCATCAACACCTGATTGATTCTGATCTGACTTCTCCCCAAGAATTGGGAAAGAAGGCAGATAGATGGGTCAGGACTAGAGTTAAGCAGAAAAACCAGAACCAGGGCGGTGATCAGAAAAAGGCAGACCAGAAGGGTAATGATCAGAAACAAAAAGACCAGAAGTCTTCACCAGGCCCCCAAAAGGCTCAGGGGGAGGGTGGTCCCAAAAAGGATAAAAAGAAAGATGGCCAAAAGAAACCATGGTGCAACTATTGTAAGTCCAACTCACATTGGTTTAGTGAGTGCACCAAAAAGGATAAGCCCCCAGCCACCATTGCCCCTAAGGCAACTGTACCCCCTAGTTCAGCTGTAAGTGGTGGTTCCCAGCAAAAGGGTGTAGTAGGGTTAACCCTGGGAACTGAGGAGGATTCTGGCCTAGTCAGAATACCTACTCAGGCTGTTCTGATCTGTGATGGGGACTTAGCTTTGTCCTCTACTGTAGGCCCCAGTAACCTGGGCAAGTACAGACAGACTCCTTTTATCAACCAAAGAATGGCTCAGGCCTACAGGGACACTGGGGCTAGTGTCACAATGGTGACACCTGCTTTTGTGGACCCTGGACAGATCATACTAGGTGAGAATTACCTAGTGACCAACGCTAGCAATGCCACTACCTCCCATAGTGTGGCTATTGTTAACTTCTCCTGGGGAGGGGTAACTGGCCTCAAGAAAGTTGTTGTTAGTTCAGACCTTCCTGTAGAGTGTTTACTGGGCAATGATCTTGAAACTTCAGTTTGGTCTTAAGTGGAGTATAGGACCCATGCAGAAATGCTGGGGATAGATGCACATGTCCTTTCTGTGACCAGGTCACAGGCCAAAAAGTGCACCACTGAACAAGTGCTGGATCCTGAAACTATGGACCAGTCACAACCCAAGAGAAAGAGCAGTAGGGTTAAGGCTGTGCCTTCCCCCCTGCCTCAGGTGGTGGATCAGCCCTCCCAGGAGGATGATTCTGAGAGCCCTGAAGGAACTGTCCTAGAAGAACTTGAACCTGATCAGGTTGAGTTTCTTGGGACAGGGGGACCTTCAAGGGCAGATCTGAGGCAGGCTCAATTAGACTGCCCCTCTCTTGAACCCCTCAGACAGCTGGCTGCTGCTGAGGCTGCAGGGAATGCTCAAGGTACCCATAGAGTGTATTGGAATGAAGGGCTACTGTATTCAGAGGCTAGAGACCCCAAGCCTGGTGCATCCAGGAGGTTGGTCATACCACTGAAGTTCAGAGGCTTCCTTCTTACCTTGGCCCATGATATTCCCCTTGCAGGACATTTAGGCCAGAACAAGACTTGGGACAGGCTTGTCCCTCACTTTCACTGGCCCCATATGTCAGAAGATACTAAGGAGTTTTGTCGCTCCTGTGTCACCTGCCAAGCCAGTGGCAAATCAGGTGGCACCACAAAGGCCCCCCTCATACCACTACCTGTGGTGGGGGTCCCCTTTGAAAGAGTGGGCATAGATATTGTAGGACCAATGGACCCACAAACAGCATCTGGGCACAGATTCATACTGGTGATAGTGGACCATGCCACCAGGTACCCAGAAGCAATTCCCCTGAGGACCACAACAGCTCCTGTTGTGGCAAGGGCCTTGCTTGGAGTATTCTCCAGAGTGGGCTTTCCAAAGGAGGTCATTTCTGACAGAGGTGCCAACTTCATGTCAGGATACTTGACTGCAATGTGGAAGGAGTGTGGTGTTAACTACAAGTTCACCACACCCTATCACCCACAGTGCAATGGGCTTGTTGAGAGATTCAACAAGACCCTAAAGGGAATGATAAAAGGATTACCAGACAAGCTTAGGCGAAGATGGGACATCCTTTTACCCTGCCTTCTGTTTGCTTACAGAGAGGTCCCACAAAAGGGGGTTGGCTACAGCCCTTTTGAGCTTTTGTTTGGGCATCCTGTAAGAGGACCCCTGTGTTTGGTAAGGGATGGATGGGAGAGACCTCTCAGACAACCCAAACTAGACATAGTGGATTATGTACTTGGCCTCCGCTCCAGGATGGCAGAGTATATGAAGAAGGCTTCTAAAAACCTTGAGGCAAGCCAAGAACTCCAAAAAGCTTTGCATGACCAAAAGGCTGTACTGACTGTTTACCAGCCAGGACAGAAAGTGTGGGTGTTGGAGCCAGTGGCCCCAGCAGCACTCCAAGACAAATGGTCTGGACCCCACACTATTGTTGAGAAAAAGGGAGAAGTCACCTACTTGGTGGACCTTGGGACTCCCAGAAGCCCCCACAGGGTGCTTCATGTCAACAGATTGAAGGCATATGTTGACAGGGCAGACATGGGGCTACTCATGGCTACAGATGAGGGGCAGGAGGAAGAGAGTGACCCTCTCCCAGACCTGTTGACTCAGAACCCTGATGATGGCTCAGTTGATGGTGTGGTCTTTTCTGACAGCCTCACTGCCCATCAGCAACAGGACTGCAGGCAAGTTCTGCAGTCCTACAGACATATGTTCTCTCTGACCCCAAGTCAGACAAACTGGTGCACCCATGAGGTGGACACTGGTGACAGTCTGCCTGTAAAGAGTAAAATCTACAGGCAACCTGACCATGTCAGGGACTGCATAAAAGTTGAGGTACAAAAGATGTTGGAGCTGGGAGTCATTGAACCTTCAGAGAGCCCTTGGGCTAGTCCTGTAGTCCTTGTGCCAAAACCTCACACCCAAGATGGTAAGAGAGAGATGAGGTTTTGCGTGGATTACAGAGGTCTCAATGCTGTCACTAGGACAGATGCCCACCCAATACCTAGGGCAGATGAGCTCATTGACAGACTGGCAGCTGCTAAGTTTTTGAGCACATTTGACCTGACAGCAGGCTACTGGCAAATCAGACTAGCTGAGAATGCAAAGGCCAAAACTGCTTTCTCGACCCCAGGAGGACATTATCAATTTGTGGTAATGCCCTTTGGTTTGAAGAACGCACCTGCCACTTTCCAAAGGTTGGTGAATCAAGTCCTTACTGGGTTGGATGATTATTGTGCAGCTTATCTTGATGATATTGCTGTCTTTAGCTCCACCTGGGAGGATCACCTGGTCCACCTGAGGAATGTTTTAGAGGCCCTGCAAAAGGCAGGCCTCACTATCAAGGCCACTAAGTGCCAGATAGGGCAGAGCAAGGTTGTATACCTGGGCCACCTAGTTGGTGGGGGTCAGGTTCAACCACTGGAGAGCAAGATCCAGACCATAAAGGACTGGACTCCTCCAACTACCCAGACTCAGGTCAGAGCTTTCTTGGGCCTGACTGGGTACTACAGAAAGTTTGTTAAGAACTATGGGTCCATAGTGACACCACTTAATGACTTGACCTCCAAGAAGATGCCAAAGAAAGTTCAGTGGACAGTAAGCTGTCAAAAAGCATTTGATGACCTGAAGCAGGCCATGTGCAGTGCACCTATTCTGAAAAGTCCAGACTACTCCAAAGAGTTCATTGTCCAGACAGATGCTTCTGAGTTAGGTGTGGGAGCTGTTCTTTCACAACTGAATGTAGATGGTCAAGACCAGCCCATTGCTTTTATAAGTAGAAGGCTGACCCCTAGAGAGAAACGTTGGTCAGCTATTGAGAGGGAGGCCTTTGCTGTGGTTTGGGCCCTGAAGAAGCTGAGGCCATACTTGTTTGGCACTCACTTCAAGATTCAGACAGACCATAAGCCCCTCTTGTGGCTAAATCAGATGAAGGGTGAAAATCCCAAACTTCTTAGGTGGTCCATTTCCCTACAGGGGATGGACTTCACAGTGGAACATAGACCTGGGACTGACCATGCCAATGCAGATGGACTCTCCAGATATTTCCACTTAGAACATGAAGACTCAACTGGTCAAGGTTAGTTTAATGTCCCTAAGTTTGGGGGGGGGGTTGTGTAGGAGAGTAGGGTCTGCTTTCTATGTTCACCCCCACTTTTTGCTTTTGCTTTACTGGTTTTCGACTTAGATGTGGCTGTGGGCCTGCTAATCAGACCCACAGCCCTGCTGTTCTCTCTCTAAATTAATACTATGTACTTTAGGTGCATAACCCATTTGGATAGGATCACCTTATTGGCCCCTGTACAGTGTACCCTAGGTACCCAGGGCATAGGTGTACCCTAGGCCTACCAGGGGCTGCAGCATGTATTATGCCACCCCTGGCCTGGCCTTCCATTTTGACACAACTGGCTGATCACTCAGCTGGGGCAAGGTCGTGTAATCACCCCTTGCTTAGGTGTAGTAGTCCTATACCTAACTTACATATAGACACATGTGTACCTATCAGTCACTCCTATGGCAGGCCTTAACAGTCCTGGAGGCAGAGTGCTTGGTAACATGTGAGATGGTGCTCTAGCATGAGCTGAGCCTGTCTGCAGCTTTCGGAACCATGTCCTTATAGCTGTTCTATGATATAGCCTACCATATACTCTTAAAGTGCCTTATAATCTTAGACGGTTATGGTAACTATGGTTTGGCTTTATCGAAACATGTCGTGTAAGGTGTCTAACACTGTGGAATAATACCCCCATACCATTTCTGGACATGAGGATATTATTCCCCCCTTCTAGAGGGAAAGACATGTTAAAATCATACTTCACTGTTAGCCTCTGACCAAAGCCTCAGCATCACAAAATGGATGCTGCTGCCACGACACAAGTCTGACCTCCTGCAGCTGGGAGTGATCCCAGCCAGGGAGGCCTGGACAATAGGTTTCCTGCTTGGGGAGGTGCTAGCACCTCCCCAGACAGCCTTTAGTGTATTGGGGCAGGGTGGGCTGAAAGGAATGAGACATGCCTGGGGCACACAAGGTGTTCCTTGCATAGTCCAGTTCAAACCGGCGCTGGGGCACTCCAGCCCCAGCTCTGGCGCGAAACTGGACAAAGGGAAGTGGGTGTAACCACCCCCTCCCAGGTCCCACCCATAAGGCGTGACCTAGCAGGTATCCCAGCCCCCCAGATTAGTATAAGAGTGGGAGTTGGGCCTCAAGACTTTAGATTATCCTGAACCTGCAAACTTGAACAGAAACTCTGGACCTTCGACATTCGACGAAAGAAGAAGACTGAAGAATCTCCCTTGTGGCCAAGGAGTGGCTACCCTGTGCAAACAGGCACCATCAAGAGACTACCCTTTGCTTTGCCCAAGTTCTACGAGGAACCGACTGCAGAGCCCGACCAGAGCCTTGACTTCCAGACTTCTCCGACCCTGATCCACATCCACAGCAGAGCTGAGATCCGTGGAGGCGACGAGCGACATGGGACCGGCTACCTGGGAAAAGTGGCTAGTATCTTCAAGCGCAGCTTCTGAGGCACCCTCGAAGTTGTGCACCGGGGATTGAGAAGCCCCAACCCCAAGCACCATCTGCACCGAAGATCAGCCCCCCACACTCCACGAGTTCTGCGTGGGGCCCTTCAGCATTTTCCTGCTTGCCGCGTCTGTCCGGTTGCTTGCCCGCTGGCTAGTGGCCTTTGTGACGAGGCACCCTGAAATCTTCATCGCTGGTTTGGCTCCTCCAGACTGGCTCCTGCTCCTTTGAAAAAGAGAAGCATCCCAGACCTTCCTGGTCTGCACCAGAAGCAAGTCCTCCGTTCTGCGTGGGTTCCGCTTGCCAAGGCTTGGTGAGTCCTAGTCCAACTTCGACGCCGCCGACAGCAAGAGCCTTCGTGGGACAGCTCGCCTCCTGGTCCTGGTCGTCCTCGACGCTTCCTGGTCCTCCTGGCTGCAGCGACAAGCTTCACCTTCACCTGCAATCTTCACGACATCGCCTGGTTCCTTCCTGGTTCCACGTGGTCACTGGCTAGTGACCTTGACTCTGTCCCTTGCAGGTCTCCTCTCTTCTTGATCCCAGCCTTGGGATCCACCGGACACTCTTCACTGACTGCCTGTCAGCATCTTTCTTCAGGCATCCATAGGAGTCGATGACGAAACCCGACGCAACTTCACCCCTATGCACCCGCAGCCTGTGGGCTAGGTAACTTGGGTACTCCGGTGCTCATCAGGATAGTGACTATCCTAGTGTCTAGTTTTCCAGTCTCGACTTCCTAGCTACTCCGGAAGTGTCCTAAATCTATTGTTTTCTAAACTGTACTATTGCTACTGACTTGTACGCATTACGCGTGAGTGTTTCCACTCTGCACACGAATCCCGTGGGCCTCCCACTTCCTAACCTTTGGTAGTATAGTGTAGCCCCAGCGATTCCCTAGGCCTAGGCCTATTCTATTTCCGTGACAGTGGTCCTTATACCACTTACTTAGTATATGGTTTGCGTGGCCCCTCGGGCCTAACTGTATTACTTACCTGTGTGACTTAATGTATGCTTAAATAAGACTGTGTTGTACTTACCTCTAATCTCATAAAGAGTGCTGAGGGTTTGACTAGAATAAATACACTTTATTTTATATATATATCTGTTGTGGTGTCCTTTCATTTGGTATTCAAGGGATTATATATGGTATCACAGCTGGCTTCACATGCCATTCAGAGTTTAGCCTAAGACTGCTCTTGTCCATGCTACCACTAGGATAGCTGGTCTATAAGGTTGACTTTACAACCAATCACCATAAGGGTATTTGGACTGATATAAGGTGTACACTAGAACTAGTGACATCATACATCAGGCCAACTTCTCACATTTCCCGTTTGGATTACTTTTCTCAATTTACAGATATGGCTTTACGCAAGATGTCTGCTGCTGCAGCATTGGAGCTGTTTCTGGAATCCAGTTCAAAACTTGAGCAGATGTAAGATTCAGAGACTGACAACATCCGATGTTGAAGTTGAAGATGGCTCTGGCAGTCATTCTATTTCAGGACCGGAGGCTCACATTATGTCATTCTTCCTTCGCTTTATTTTCACATCAGCAATTTTTAACACAAGAACTACATTTCCCATGAACAGTAGGAAAATGAAGTTTAGAAAACAAGTCCTTCCACGCTGTCCATACTCCAGTCCAAAGTTGGTCCTTCCACTCTGTCTACCCTTCCTCTTTCTTCGCTGCTCAGCAGCAAGTTAAGTAATTTTTTCTCGTTTCTCCTGGTTCCGGGGTGGATTTATACTTATTGCTGCCTGTATGTTGATGTGCTTCTGATGTGATCTGTTTCTCTACAGATTCCCTTGGTCGCTGACGCATTTGCGTGCCTTCTCAAGATGGACAATATCTCCGCAGTCCGGTACATCAACCATCTGGACAGCACTAGATCCCGGGCACTAGCAAACCTAGCCAAAGATTTTTGGAACTTCTGCCTGGAGAAACAAGTGTCGTTCACAGCGGAGTACCTCCCCGGTCAGGCGAACGAAGTGGCAGACTGGCACTCGTGCCACCTCTTGGATTCCAGTGTGCGGAAACCAGACCCACAGGTGTTCTCTCAGTTAGCGCAGAGGTGGGGTCCCTTCTCAGTCGACCTATTTGTATCATGTCTGGATCATCAGTTGCTGAGATTTTTCAGTTGGAGCCCAGATCCCCGGGCAGAGGCGACAGATGCATTTCTCCACGACTGGTGGCAGGAGTAGGGCTATGCATTTTCTCCTTTCTCGATGATCACGCGGGTGTCCGCCCAGGTTCGTCACCAGCAGGTGGAGATTGTGTTGGTTACACCTCTGTGGAGATCTCAAGTGTAGTTTCCAGTTCTTCTTGAACTTTTCTGGGATTCTCCAATCAGACTTCCCCACTCTCATCACATCCTCCTGAATCCAGATCCATCGCCTGGTACTGGAAGGGACGTTGAGGATGATAGCCTGACGGTTCTCAGGCATCGCTGCTCGCTCCCAGGCCTTTTGGGACATGCCGAGATGTTCCTCTCCAGAGCATGGGTGGACAGCACTACCAAGAGGTACCGATCTGCCTGGAACAGATGGTGTTGGTGTGTGTGACGGGGTGTCGATCCCGTGGACGCAGATGTAGTCCACATCCTTCATTTCCTGGCGGGCCTCGCAGGGGATGGTTTGGCTTACTACTCGATCAACACCTCCCATTCGGCAACCTCAGCGGGCCATATGCCCATTCACTGGTCTCTGGTAGGGGAGCACACGTTAGTCTATAGGCTCCTTAGAGGGATTCGCCTTTCACTTCCTCCAGAACAAAGGTATTCTGCTCTGTGGGATGTGAAACTGGTGTTGAATCTCTTCCTATCCTGACAACCAAACAGGTTTTTGTCATGCACATATATTACTACTAAATTGGCGACACTGTTATGCCTGGTGTCTTGCAGGCGCATGTCAGACGTAAGAGCCTTAGACATTTCAGCGAGAGTGTTATCACCTGATGGGGTTTTGTTTGCATTAAGTAGAAGGAGCAAGTGTAATACCAGGGTTATCTCATACCCAACTTTCCGAGACTCCCCCAAACTGTGTGTGGTGCAGTGCCTCTGAGCATATGAAGAATTGACTGAAGAGACTCGCCCTCCAGGTGAGAGACAACTGCTCATTGCCTTATGGAAACCGTACAGATCAGTCTCATCCCCGACTATAGCTAGATGGGTGTGTTGGGTATGCAGGAGGCGGGGATCGATACAAAGAAGTTTCTACAATACAAATATCCTTTTCAGGACATTGTTTTCCATTGCGACACCTGCTTGTGGTACTGGCAGCAGCAACAGATTAGGATTTCCCATGGAGCCAGTTACTAAGAAGCTTGCAAAAGGACAGTGCAACGATTTGCACTGTGAGGAACAGCTAGCCCTCAAATACAAGCTCACAGGCAACTGTACCACCACACATGATGAGACATTACCAGTCGGCGTGCATGGTCAGACAGCCGAACTCCAGGAGTTTAATTTCATTATGGACTATAATCAATATATGGGTGGGGTTGACAAGCACAGATGCTTCAGCCTTACAATGTTGCATGTGAGACCAGAATCTGGTATAAGAAGCTGGATGAGCACATGATGTAAATGGCAACCTAAAATGTGTATGTTGAGTATTGCCATTCAGTTCCTGGACGCAAGATGAGCTTTTATGACTTTGAAAAAGCGGTCTTCAGCCTTCTGAATGCAAGTGAATCTTCAGCAGTTCCCGCTAAGTTGGAGTTTCTTTCAAGGTCCGTTCGGCGGCACTTTTCCGAACTCCTTCCTGTAATCGGGAAGAAATATCATTCTTACCACAGGTGTCAAGTTTGATACCGAAAGGGAATCAAGCGAGAGACAAGGTACTACTGTCCTCAATGTAGCTCAAATCCCGCCCTCCACAATCCCTAATATTTCAATTTGAATCACACAATAGAAAAATGTTGGGAAACTTCTTGAGAAAGGATGTTTTGTGGTAGTAGGCACTCTGTGTTTACCTGATTTTGTATAAATAGGTACTCATTTTTGATTGTGACCTGTACGCCATCTTCAAGCTCTGTCAAAATGTGTCAGCTATTCAGTCAGACATATTACAACTGCGTTACAGTCAATGCATCACAAAGTACAGCGGGCAGGACAGTAGCACATTTTCAAAGTGCCCTGCCAACAAAACCCTAAGGGTTTTAGGGCCTGATTTAGAGTTTGGCAGATGGGATAGTAGTAGGCTCTAATGCACTTACAATACGGGGAATGAGATATCTCTCACATTTGTAACATAGTTTTCCATCCATCAAACTCTGAATCAGAACCTTAGTCTTTGCTACCATACTCTTCCGATAAATTAGGAGAGTCTGCCCCAGCATGTTTAATCTAGTTTACAATAGAACATGTGCCTGCACTGGGGAAGTGGGTCACAAATGCACCCTCAGACCGCGACTCACCCCCACAACTTACTTGTAAACACTCGAAGGAGTTGGATTTAACATAGTGAGCATGTTAAAGTGCATGAAAGACACGTCTTCCTCAACTTCAGCAGGCTGCCATAAGAGGCATTAGTAAAGATTCATGGGCATCCACGCAGTATTAGACAGAGACTTGAACAGATAGTCAAAGCTTAGCTGAGGCTTGTTTTCATAGAGATCTCTTTTAGATAGAATTCAGATGGTCAAGTAGGTGTGACAAACTAATGACACACCAAGGAAAGCTATAAAATGGGGGTGGTATAGGTGGCGGTGGTACATGCGGCTAGCTGTCAGTATTTATGGGTGTAGTGATTTCCTGGAGGTATATTTTTATGCAAGTTGGCAGCAAAATTGGTGTTTTAGCCATGTGAACATATGAATGTGATAGGCCCTTGAATGGGGGGAGTTTGTCTATATTGGTGTTGTGTTGAGCCCGTGGCTGGCAGTATGAATGGCTTTGTGTGTGGTGCATGAAAGTTGTATGAATAAATTGTAAAATGGTTGGTGCCTCAACATGGCTTTAGAGCACAGAAGTTACAAGTCAAGGGTTCATTTTTATGATACTCAAATGAGGTTATTAACAGTGACTTCTTCATTCTAATTTATGTGAGATCATTTGTTAGTAGAATTTTTTCATAGAACCTTCCGCCTAGTATTGTGATAAACGAATCAGTAGGAGTCTGTACTTGGGTAGTGGACATATTTGCAATACTAATTAAAATTACTGCTTCTCCCATTCATTCCCATATTACTGTCTCACTTACTAACACTGTGGTGCAAGTGTTTTCTCAACAGGTGGCCTGGAGATGACACTACGTTAATTTAAGTTCAGCATCTCCTATAATGTCTGCCAAGGGAACAATAACATCCCCTGACATTTCAACTGAAACACAGCTGGCACAGAATGGAGGGGCCAAGGAAATTAAGGATCTGTTCCAAGGACCCGAACTAGACCCCAGTTTTGGAACAGTAATGCAGGGAGTATTGAATTATAGCTGGAATGCTCTGGGGATGGAAAGAGGTTGTGGTAGCAGTGACTAGCATAAGTGATCTAAAGAAGGTTACCCAATGCAACATTTGTAACAGACTGATGCACTGGAAGTGGGAATGTCATTCTAATGCAAATTGGATTGTAAGGAGTTTGAAGGAGTCCCTCCAGAAGGTCAGACAGAGCTTTCCCCAGTACCTAAAACCCCAATGGTTACCTCGAAAGTCCATAAATCTGGGTTATTGCTGACTTTCTTCAAACCAACACAGACGCAAGGAGGTATCCCCTCATCTCCAACCAAGTCACAGAATAACTAAGAACCCGATAATATCGCAAGGAGGCCCAGTCCCCATGATGTTCAAGATCTCCACAGATTTCAATCAAGGTCACTGACGGGGCAGGAGGATTGCATACTTTGCGCAGTCCTGGAAGTGGATCAGAGTGGATTATTTGTGGAAGGAGCGGTTAACGGACATCCTGTATCTTTCCTAATAGACACAGGTCCCACTCGTTCAACGGTCAGAAAACCTACCCCTCTTGGGAAAAGAAGTCCAAGTTGTAAGCTTTGCAAACCAACAGTGCACCAACCAACTTACTGCCCCTTACCTTAAAGATAGGAGACATCAGAGAGCAGCATCAGTTTGTGATTTGTGACTGTAGCCCTGTAAACTTACTAGGACAAGATCTTCTCTGCAAACTCAACTGTCTCATCTACTGTACGCAGGATGGGGTTGTAATTGAAATGCATGCAGCTGATGCTATCCAGTCTTACTACGAAGAACTTGCATGTGGCTTTGAGAGAGACAGTTAAGGAGGAGGTTTGGGATTTTGCGGGAAGAAAGGTTGGGTTGAATAAAGCTGCCAAGCTTCTCAAGATCACCCTTCGAACCAATGCTGCCTTTCCGCAGAAGCTATTGCCGGAATCACCCCTGTCATTGAGAGCACTCCTCAATCATGACATTACAGAAAGCAAACAAAAAGTGGAGTATTATGCAAGAACTTCAAAAGATCAACCAAACTGTTGTTCCACGCTATCTTATGGTACTGAGTGATCCTGTCCAAGTTCCCCCAGAGACGGAGTGGCTCATTGTCATTGACCTTTGTCAAGCATTATTCTCGGTCCATTACAAGAACAGAGAAAATTTCTTTTTGTGTTCCGGGTCCAAGAGAACACTCTTGTGAGGTGTTGTGCTCCACAAGGGTATAAAGAAAGTCCACCTTATTTCGATCAGATACTCAAAAAGAATCTAGAGATTCTAAAGTTACCATGTAGTTTGACTTTGATCCAGTATATCGACAATTTCCTGATCGTCTCAATGACTAAGGAAGCTTATAAACAAGGCATGATTGCTTTACTCAACCATTTGGCTAAGAACGCGCATAAGGTTTCACCTGAAAAATTACAATAATGTCATTTATTTGAGAGATCAGATAGAAAAGTGAGTGAGGAGAGAGTCCCATAAGCGCATTGAGACAGCCCTTAAGATGAAGTTCCCAACTACCCAAAGAGAGTTGAAGGTGTTTTTAGGTATGGTCGGCTACTCCCGACAATGGTTCCTAAACTTTTCCTTTGTGGCAAAGTCTTTGACAAGGCTGACGCACACGGATTTCAATGACCCGGTTCCAAAGGATGATAAGACCATGGAAGCCTTTCAGGAGCTCAAAACCCTGCTTTGTAGCACACCCGCTCTTGGAATGCTAGACTACACAAAATAATTTGTGCTCTTTTGCCACAAGAGAGATGGGTGTGCTCTATCAGTGCTAATACAAGACAATGGGTAGACTAAGTGCCCCATTGGATACTAATCAACTACTCTCGATCCGGTGGCAGCAGTGTTGCCCGGTTGTCTTGAAGCGGTTGCAGCTGTGAGCCTTAGCATTCAGCTAACAGAAGGGATAGTGATGCGTTACCTCTTAATTGTAATGGTACCCCATTCCATAGACATTCTCATGAATGGTACCAGAACCCAATATCTGTCAAATAGCCGCCTAACCCGCTATGAGAGAATTATACTGGCAGCAGAAAATGTTTCCATTTGGAGATGTCTCACACTAAGTTCTGCTTCTCTGTTGCCAAGCCCAGAGGGGGATGATGAGGGTGAATTTGGCCATGACTGTCAGCGGTACTGAGTTGTGCACAAAACCAAGAACTGACATATTGGCTGTTCCTCTTCCTGGGTCTTACCATACCTTTTTTGATGATGGGTCTTGTCTGACAGACCGATGCAGCATTGTAAGAGCTGCTTATTCTGTATGTACATTAAGCGGAGTTGTAGAAGCGTCTTACTTGTGCCATGTAACGTTTGCACAAGTGACTTAACGGATTGCCCTTACACGAGCCAACTGTAATTCAGAAGGCTCAAAAGTCACTATTTACACTCACAGCCAGTATGGGTTTGGAGTGGTGCACGATTTTGGCCAGTTATGGTTGCAGTGAGGATATTTGACATCCACTGCCAACCCCATCCACAAAGGACTGTATGTTTCAAATTTGTTAGATGCTCTGCAAATGCCAAAGGAAATTGCTGTGGTGAAGTGTGCTACATACAAGAGCGAAAGTCATTTTGTCACCAGAGGCAATGGTTGCGCAGACAAGTCCAGTACCTTGCATTTAGTTGAAACATGTAATGCTGAGAGAGAGAAACTGTATCCAACATGTTACTGATTACTGTTTATATGTTCAATGAGTTACTGGAATTACAACATACCACCCCAGAGTTAGAGAAGGTTAAATGGGAAAGGAAGGGAGGTGTGAGGGATGCCAGTGACACTTGGGTGTCCAATGAGGGAAAACCAGTCCTTCCCGATTTCCTTTTACCCACGATGGTGCGATGCATACATGGTCCAACTCATGTAGGGCAAAGATGTAATGGAGTCTACTTTACAATCCTATTGGTACAATTCACATCTCAGATCAATGGTAAGAGAATTTTGGTCAGCATTGCGATAGCTGCCAAAAGCAGAAAGTAGGCAAGAGAGTTGCTGTGGCCTTGTGTCACATTGGAAAGTCTGATGGTCCCTTCAACCGTCTCCAAATCGGCTTTGTGGAAATACCCCAATGTAACCAATTGAGGTATATCATGGTCATCATGAGTCTGTTCTCATGAGGAGTTCAGGCATATCCTACTTGGAGATGTGACAGCCTAACAGTCTCCAAGCTATTGCTGCGGGAGATGATACCGTGATTCGGGATGCCAGTTCTTCTTAAATCGGCTTAAGGGACTCACTTAAGAGTGAGTTAATGCAGGTACTGTGTACAGCTTTAGGGATTGACCAGAAATTTCACTGTAGAAACTGACCTGAGGAATAAGGTACTGTTGAGAGGCGGAATAGGATGATTAAAGCTAAACTGGCTAAAGCCTGTGCTTCGACATCGCACAAAAGGGCCTGAAGACCTTTCTTGGTACTAATGAGCATTCAAAGAACTCCTTGTAAGAGAACTGGATTGGCACCTCACAAGGTGCTGCTAGGGAGAGTCATGCAAATTCCTTCTGTTTCTGGAGCTGCTCTTGTGAATATCACAAATTACGTGGTCCTCAAATACTGCTAGGAATGGTCTCACGTGGTGTATTCTTTCACTTATCAAAACAATGCCACTACTCCTGTTGTCCAAGGGTACCCAGGACATGACCTGAACCCTGGTGCTTGGATACACGTCAAGAAACATGTCCACAAGTCCTGTCTGGAGGAGCGGTGGAGAGGACCCTACCAGGTGATCCTGGTCACTGACACTGCTTTCAGGTATTTAAGAACCGGCTACACACCACCCATACCAAAAGAGCAAGGTACAAATGGGAAGAAGCAGAGCTAGTATCCACTAATTCCTTGAATCGCCCCAGGTTTGAGGTGTCCAAAGCTTCTGAAGAAGAAGACCAGGCTGTGAGTCCACAGTCTCCATCGGATGAGCGACACAGAGCAAGAATTCTGCTGTCCCAGTGACCACTGCAACAACGACCACTGGATTGAGAATTCGCATTTGCCGGGACAATGTAAATTCATGGGACGCTGAAACTAAGTTACCAGTTTTCAGTGGATTCAGATCCACTGGAAAGGGATTTGCTAAGATAGGAGAATGGTGTGGTAGTGTATGTGGAGAAATTCTGAAACTGCTCCTATCACCTCTTCTGCTTATATTGCTTGGCACTGCATGTGTGCTAGTTTCCTTACATTTTTGCAAGGGAATTTCATCATGAAATTGTATGGATTGTGGGCATAAGAAGCTGTGAGCAAGGCCAAATGGGCCAAGATGACAGATGTAACCTAGAGAAGCTCCACGCTGTGACCCCATTATCCGGCATTCATCCTGGACAAATCTAATTTATTGTCATCACGTACACTGTTGTGATCCTGGGGTCGTGCCCTGTAACCGCCGGTGCCCCTGCTGAGCAGATTGGAGCCAGTGGTAGGAGCCCCGCCAAGATCTGACTCGGGCCCCTTGTCACGCAAGAACGACCCTCAGCCGTCTCTGCCACAGGGTGCCCTGAGACGATGAGTGGAGCCGGAGCGGTGCCCGCTGCCTAGGGAGGGGAGGTGGTGAGTAGAAGTGCAGTTGAGCAAAGAGGCTTGCATCCGTGGCGTGCTGAGCAGTTTCGCCCGCTACCATGCAGGGCCTGCTTGGCCGCAGTACGGGACATTATCAGCCCCAGCCCGCCACCTCGGAATTACACCCAGCCACAGCCCACTAACACCTAAGGAGCCCCTTAACTTCATACGCGACTTACCACCAGTGGGGCCTCGAGACATGAGGAGGCCATCTGCGACCTGACTGGGCTCAGAAATTATTGAGGTGGGCCTGGAAGAGGACTAGGCGCCCAAGGAGATCCTATGCCCCCTCACCAACTGCCTACAATAAGAGGGGAGCCTACCCTGAAACACGAGCAGGGTACTGGCGGCGTGGACTGATTAAGCCATGCTAAGGGATCATTGCCAAACTGGGCCTCGGCTTCCCACATCCATGTGAATTGCTGTTTCCCCGGAAGTCTGCACTGCAACTGGTGGCTTGCTTGTGGCCTGGAGGTGATCCCACTTGATAGATAAGGGGTGCTCAGGGGCCTTGGGCTGTGCCGCGATGGACGTCGGCAGACGCCCCCAGACAAAACTTAAAAGTCGACATGGCCCTCATCCCTGTGTGCCATACATCCCTAACACCTCTTGTGGCATAATTAAGCGACTCCTCTAGCAGGCCTCACGGCCCTAAGGCAGGGTGCACTATACCACAGATGAGGGCAATATGCCCCTACAGTGTCGAAGTCCATTCTTAGACATTGTAAGTGCAGTGAAGCCATACGGAGTACATAGGCTGGAAGTTTGGCATTATGAACTCCACAGCTCCATGAATATGGTATCAAACTTCTCAGCTTAATAAACCCATACTGATACCAGTATTGGATTTATTGCAAAATGTACTCAGAGGGCATCTTAGAGATGCCTCCTGAAAAACGACCAACTCATGTACAGCTGACTGTTCTGCACCAGCCTGCCACAGACAGACATGTTTCTGATTCCCTTCTGACCCCCTGAGGTGGGAGCCCTTTTGCTCTCGTGGGTCCTGGACAAAGACTGCTTGGGTTGGAGGTGCTTCACACCTACCCCCAAGCAGCACCAGCATTCAGGGCAGTGAGGCTCAAAGGTTTCCTGGCTTTTGATATGCTAGCCAGGGCCTCTCCTGCTAGTGGAGATGTCCGCCCCCGACCAAGCCCCACTTTTGGCATCAACGTCGGCAGGAAAATTAGTAGTCAGGAGAGTTGTGTCCCCTCTCTGCCAGGACCACCCCTAAGGTGCCCTGAACCAAGGTGACCCCCCTCCTCACAAAATTCTCCATCTTGAATCGAAGGATTTTAGTCAATCAAGTTAGGGATGCCCTCTCCTCAAAGGAAGGGGACATACTAAGGGTGTAGTCACTCTAAAAGGCAAGTAGCCCATTGGCTACCATCTGCCAGTACCTTTAATGCCCCTAAATACAGTATTTAGGGGCACCCCTGAACCTTGATCCTCAGATTCCTGCAACCTACGAAGGACGAAGTAGACGCCGCGCAGCAAAGCTTGAAGATGATGACTGACCTGACCCTAGCCCTACCGGCCTGTCTCCAGCTGAAAGAGCCTGCGAAGAAGACAACGCCTGTCTTCCAAGCGACCTCCAAGAACCCCAGGAAGACTTCCCCTCTTCAACAAAGACCAAACCTCCAGAGGACAGCGGCCCTGTCCAGATAACTAACTTCAAGGACTCGGGTTCTAGGCTAATCCGTGACCCCTGCCCACTCTGCACCAGATGCCCACACCCAGAGTCTGAGTGGCTCACCTGTCCAGTGAAGTCTCCCGAGAGATCATAACTTCAAATCCAGCATTGACTGATCTCTCCTGGACTTCTCGAAGACGCTTGCAGCCTCATCTCGAAGGGTCCCCCCAACCGGCTCTGGTAAAAGAAATCAGACCCCAAAGGATACAGCTGAATCCTCATCCCCCTGACTTTGGGGAACCCAGGTGACAGTGCCCAAGCCTCCTCCTACATCCCAACTTACCGGCCCAGCCGGTGATCACCTTCAACCAGCCTCCCTGTCTGAGCCTGCAGCCTCCTTGTGCGACCAATAAACAAGTTGCTTACCTTTGATAACGCAATTTTATGGTAGATTCCTTACCTTTGAATTTCCCAGGCGTCATGCTGGATCTGGAAACTTTTGCTGAGCAATACCCCTTCTGCGCGACGTCCAGTGGCTCCATTCGGCTCCTCGTGACGTCAGCGGCATCGTTAGCGTTGGTTATGACATCGCGGTGCCTATATAGGGGCCACCCAGGTGCCCGGACGTCAGTACTTTTCATTTTTTTCCAAACCAGAAGCACAGAGCCATGAAGTAACTGACGTAGTTGTGTGCAAAAATAGGGATCTGAAAAGGGGACCAACCCTAGCCCTACAATATCAGTCCGCAAAGCGGGGAGGCATGGGTGGGTTGGAATGAATCTGCAGGTAGATAGATTCTCTACCAGATAATGCGTTACCGAAGGTAAGTAACTTGTTAATCTGATAGAGACTTCTAGCTGCAGATCCTTACCTTTGAATTAGATACCCGAGCCATACCATCCCGGCGGTGGGTTGCGGACTCGTATCTAAACTAAAATGTTTTGCAGGACAGAACGGGCAAATTGTCCGTCCCTGCGTACTTACCCATTAAGGCAGTAATGTTTTGTGAATGTGTGCAAAGATGCCCACGTTGCTGCCGGACAGATCTCTCGGACTGGGGCACCAGGTGGAATGGACTCTTAATCCCTCAGGGGGTTGCTTCTTTGCCATGGAATAACAAATCTTGATGCAGAGAACGACCCAGCGGGAGATGGTCCTTTTCTGCACTGCCATTCCCTGCTTTGCTCCCTAACCCACGAATAGTTGTTCATCCACCCGAAACTCTTGTGCGGTCAAGGTAAAACAACGCTCTTTTTGGGTCCAGCCGGTGTAGACACTCAGCTTCCTTAGAGGAATGTGGGGGAGCAAACACGGTGGGCAAAGTAACCCAGATGGAATGGTGTCACAACCTTTGGCAAAAAAGATGCCCTGGTCCGAAGCACCACCTTGTCTGAAAAGGACATAAGATAAGGAAGCAAGCAAGATAATGCCTTCAACTCACTCACCCTCCGGGCATATGTAATTGCCACTAAGAAGGCTGTTTTAATGGTCAACAGCCGGAGGGGACAATTGTGCAAAGGCTCAAAGGGAGCACACATTAGATGGGTAAGGACCAAATTAATGTCCTACTGTGGCATAACAAAGGGCGTGGGTGGAAATAAGTGAGACAGCCCTTTTATAAATCTATTTACAATAGTAGATTCGAACAGAGAGGGCTGGTCTGGTAGCTGCAAAGAACGCGGACAGAGCAGATAGATAACCCTTGAGAGTTCCAAGGCAGAGCCCTGCTGGGAAAGGGTTAGAATGAATAAAAGGACAGTAGAAAGAGGAGCATAAAGAGGGTCAAAGGACCTTTCTGTACAGTATGATACAAATTTCTGCCAAAGGCAGGCGTATACCGTCTTAGTAGAGGGCCGCATGGCTGCCAAAACAATGTTACAGACTTCGGGAGGAAGGTCAAACGCTATCAACTGTCGCCGCTCAATCTCCACGCATGGAGGCACAGAGTTGACAGGTTCGGGTGGAGAACCCTCCCCTGCTGCTGTGACAGAAGATCCTGATCAGAGCTCTGGATACCAGATACTCCTCGCCCAATCCGGAGCCACAAGAATGACTTGGGCCCAGCCGCTCCTGATCGTCTTCAGAACCCTGGGCAGGAGTGGCATGGGCGGAAAGGCGTACAACAGGCCTGAGCTCCGCTCGCGATGAAAAGCTTCGCCGAGAGATAGCCGTCTTGCAAACTCTAGCGTGCAGTACCGCTGACACTGTGCGTTCTCTTCGGAGGCGACCAAATCTAACTAAGGTTCTCCCCGCTGCTGAAAGAGACTTTGCACCACCGCCTACTGGAGACGCCACTCGTGAACGTCTACGGAGTTCGTCCGCCTTGGCATTCTGAGAACCTGCCAGGTGTTGAACCATCAGGGTTATGTCCTGCTGTTCCAGACATGTCCAGAGACATGGCAGGGCCTCTCGTCAAATAACACATGGCGGTGGTATGGTCTGTGAACACCTGCACTAACTTCCCATTAACAGAGGGAAGGAGGAATGTTTTCAATGCCAACCAAATTGCTCGGAGCTCCAACAAATTTATGTGGAGTGCCGTCTCTGCCGGAGACCAGTGTCCCTTGATCTCCACCTCTCCCAAGTTACCGCCCCATCCCAGAAGTGACGCATCTGTCACGACCGTGAAATCTGGTTGAGGAAGGGAGAGGGTTCTGCCATTGACCCAATCACGGTTCCTTAACCACAACTGCAGATTTTTCGCACTTCCTTCTGAGATCTGGACCACGTTGGTGAGATTTCCCTGATGATGTGCCCATTGGAACTTCAAGTGCCACTGCAGAGCCCGCCTACGCTATCTGGCGTGTTTTACCAACAGGATGCAGGAGGCCATGGGGCCCAACAGTCTCACAGTCAGTCTCACTGAAATCCGAGACAGAGGCTGAAATATCGGAATCATAGCTTGAATATCCTGGACTCGCTGCTCGGGAGGACAAGCCCGAAACTGCACAGTTTCCAGAACAGCTCAGATGAAAGGGAGCGTCTGAGGAGTCAGGTGCGACTTTGGCAGGTTTATAGAGAACCCCAGTGAATGCAGAAGGTTCGCCGTAGTCTGAAGGTGGGAGACGACAGCCTGGGGTGAGGACGCCTTCAACAGCCAGTGCTCGAGGTAGGGAAAGGCTGACACCCCTAACCTACGCAAATGAGCTGTGACCACCGCCATCACCTTGGTGAACACTGGTAATGCCGATGGGGAGAACAGTAAACTGAAAGTGCTCGCAGCCTATCTTGAACCGCAGGTAACTCCTGTGGCCGGCAGGATGGGAATATGAAAGTACACGTCCTGCAGTCCAACGCTATCAACCAGTCTTCTTGGACTAGGGCAGACAAGACCTGAGCCAGAGTGATGATTTAAAATTTCTCCTTTTTGAGGAAGAGATTGACGGTCCGAAGATCTAAAATGGTCCGTAGCCCCTTGTTCTTCTTCGGATACAGAAAGTAGTGGGAATAACAGCCACTGCCTACTTCTGAAACTGGGACCCTTTCTATAGCTTGCTTGGCCAAGAGAGCCGTAACTTCCTCTTGGAGCAACTTTAAATGATCCTCTGTGAGCCATTCCTGATTTGGCAAAATAGGAGGAGGAAAAGTAAGAAAAGATAGGGAGTAGCCCTCCTGGACTATTTGCAAGATTCACTTGTCCGTGGTTATGGATCTCCAGTGGGGCAGAAGACGACAAATTCTCCCACCAACTGGAGTAGTGTGGTCCTGCAGAATCAGCCTAGGATTACTTGGGAGGCTACGGCTGCTGGGGGCAGTGTGGTCGATGACTTCTGGCCTCCATTCCGAGATAGGAATGCACCGCATCCTCGCACGGCTTGGGCAGTCTGTGCGGGACAGTGGCTGGGATGTGGCTGGAAACCCCTTCCGTTTCCACAAAAGGGCGGAAGGAAAACTGGCCACGGAGGGTGGAGGAGAGGCCCAAGGATCTGGCCGTAGTTCAAGAGTCCTTGAACCTGACCAGGGCCGAGACTGTCTTTTCCCCAAAAAAGCAGGTTCAGTGAAAGGGCATGTCCATTATTTGGCTTGGACATCGCCCAAGAAGCCAGTTGTACGAAGCCAGGTGTGGCGCCTCAAGGCCACGTCATTGAAATCGATCTGAACAGCGAATCGGCCTTATCTAGGTCACATCATATGGTGAATTTTGTTGGGTCTCTCCCATCCTTGACAGCTTGGGAGAATAAAGCCTGGGCCTCCTCTGGGACTTGTGGCAGCACTTGAGCAACAGTTTAACAAAGGGAATGGGAGAAACGGCCCAATATGTATGCAGTATTCGCCGACCGCAATGCCAGGCTGGAGGAAGAAAACAACTTCTTCCCGAATGAACCCAGCCTCTTGGATTCCCTGTTAGGCGGTGGTAAGTAGAGGCCTGCATCACCAAACTCTCGGGGTGGGGTGTTGGCTGTGGAATTTTGGGTTGCCTGGAGCTGGGTGATGGCGGGGTGCAATCGTCCTATTCACAGGAGCCCCTGTGCTATATGTGGACCATGTTCCAAGAAGGACATCTGTAAGTGCCTCACTAAAGGGCAACAGGTTCGGATGCCCCAGGTTGAAGCACCTCAGTCAAGAGATTAGTCCTGACTTGCACCAAGGGCAGCTCCAGGCCAAGGACCTCCGCTGCCCTCTTAACTATCATGGCATAGATGCCCCCTGCTTTGTAGCCACTGTTGGTGGAGAGAGCATACCAATATCTGGAGAAGTATCCAGTCCACTGGTCTCCCCAAGTTCCCCATACCTGTCCAAATTCTCCTCGGAGACTTCCTTGGTTTGAAGAGGGTCCCCAGACCCCTACCATTCCTCTCACAAGCCTAGAAAATCCTCAAGGTGCTCAGGCGACAACATAGAACCTCTGGGTTCTGTCGACGCCTTTCCAGCTCCGTGTCGTCGGGGATGAGAATGGGGCTTGAGCCACTGACGGTCATCAGTGACGTTGCAGGCACAGACTTCCGATTCGACGTCAGCGAAGGTCGCGTTGGCACGAACAGCGTCAAACCGGATCCGGATCCCTGGAGCCCCTCTGGCTTCGTGGCCAGAGCAGACAGAGTCAAACCCAATGGGGCCCCTTCCAACCCCGCGGGGCCTTATGGCTCTCCAACGGGGTTGTTCCACTGAAATAAGCGGCGCATGGCCTCGTAAAACTCTTTAATCTGAGCGGTATTCGCTCCGGCTCCCGGAAAGGGTGGGGGGGAGAAGGGGGAAAAGCGAAGTCGACTCTGGCTCCGGCTAAACAGAACTGGGCCTAGAGCATTGGTGCACCTTACCGCTCTCGATGACAGACGCCAGCTGAGGTGAAGACGAAGTCCGCTTGGACTTCTTATTCTTATGACCTTGAATGGTAGGAAGAGGACCTAGGCCTTCGTGAGCAGTCCCGCAACATCCTCTTCTTTGATCAGGACCGGGACCTTCTCAGAGTCTCGCTTGACGGTGTCGACTGCTGGACCACGAGTAACTTCATCGCCCGCTCCCTCAAGGTCTTCAGAGCCATCGCCCGCCAGTCCGAACACGACTTCGTATCATGGTCGCGCTCGAGACACCACAGACATACGCAGTGGGGATCAGTAACCGACATCATGAAGAAACAAGACCCACACGGCTTGAAACCTGTCTTCCTCGAAGAAATCCCTCGCTAATGAAGTAGGAAATTTTCAACAAAAGTTGAGAAAAAGCCTGCCATAAAGTGGCTCTTCCCGGATCGGAGCTTGACTGGTGCAGAAAGAAAAGAACTGAAGTCCACTCACCTATATAGTCACCGCAATGTCATAACCAACGCTAACGAGGCAGACTACGTCACGCAGAGCCGAACAGAGCCACCCAACGTCGCGTGCAAGGGATATTGCTCAGCAAAAGATTTCGGATCCAGCCTGACGCCTGGGAAATTTAAAGGTAAGGAATCTGCAGATAGAAGTCTCTATCAGATATTCCCCATTGAAAAGCATTGGGCACTTGATGCTGAATTGCACACTGCACCCAACCGCCCCTGTGCCGCTGGTGGTATAAGGTTTCTGCTGCCCTCGGTGCCGTGAAACTGCAGGTACCTACCTGCAAACTGCACCTTGTTCGGTGCCCCAGGTCTCAGTTGGCTAACATTGGGCCCAGTGACCTCTGCACCCGGCCGCCCCAGTGCCGCTGGTGGTGCAGTACCTACCTCAATCTGAGCCTTGCCTGCGTTAGTCTAAACCCCCAGAGACTGGAAGAGTAAGTCTTTGTTAATGCATATAGCTGGTTTCCTCCCATAGAATTGCATTGCATTTCTCCTACTGCATTCTAATGTCTATTTTCTACAATTGCGAAGTTTTACAATTGCTAATTGACAATACCAAAGTATTTCTAGTACTGTAAAATACTTTTATTGCTTTGCAAGACAATAACTACTGCATCTTGAAAAGTATTATTGCTATTCTTGAAAGTGCTATTTACTGCTTGGTTCTAAAAAAAAAATAACAAAGTAATACCTTTTAATACAAACAACTGGTCTGGATTGTGTGTAATCATTTCTTGCCCGAGTGTGTACCACAAATGCTTAACACAGCGCTCTGATAAGCCCAACAGCTCGACCACACTACCACAAATAGAGCTGTTAGTATTATCTACTTAAGCCTCTGAGTATCCACTGGGTTCTGTGCACAATATACCTTACTTTGGTGTAGTATATACAGAATCAGCTTCCTACAGAGCATCAGCAAGCGAGCCTCTGAAAGCAATACCCCTCGTGGAGCGCAGATGCCTAGTAACACACTGAGGACTCTAACCCTGTGCGCCGTAGGCGCTGACACCCAAGTGTACGGGACTGCTTGTGCTGCAGCGTCATAGCTACAATGGGTGAAAGCAAGTGGGCCCCGGTACTAACAACCACTTCTGCGCGCTACTGCTGGGCGCACCGCACTCAGACCACTCTGGAAGTTTATACTGTGATGCTACAGAACACGTTCAGACGCATGCAGGCAGGCCATATTCGACCTCCCTGAAGCCAGCCCCTAAGCACGCCCAGCCTGCCGGCGTCTCCTAGGTCGGCTCTCTCACCGCCGATGGACCGGCTCTGCGGTTCACTTGTGGGCACGGTGAGGGACTTCTGCGAGACCATCGACTGATCTGAACTACCACTGCCCTCTGAGACATACTGACCGGTCATTGGTCGCATCCGCTCCGGCATGCAACCAGCGACGCCAAAGCAGTCATTCATTATGGAAAGGTCATCAAGAGATTCTGCTGCCACAGGCCCACCAGAATTGGAGGGGTCCTTAGGAGCAAAGCTAGATGTTGTGCTGCAGGCAGTCGAGAAGATTGGAGCAATCCTCTAACGGAAATGTTTATAACTTGAAAGTAGAATTGATAAGATCACAGCAGACTTAACCTTACTGCGCGCAGATTACTGCAAATTGATAGACAGAGTCTGTGGTTCCAAACACACAACAGCTGAGCTCCAAGCGACAACCCAAGACTCAGCATCCAACTTGCAGAGCTTGCAAGATCGTGGCCATGCACTGTAAAGCAATGGAGTATGCTGAGGGCAGATCCAGACGAAATAACATACGTATTGTGGGTCAACCGGAAGGTGCAGTATGGCTTACACTGAGAACTGGATACGCACCTTACTTCCAGATGCAGAGATCGCTTCCTGTTTTACCGTTGAGCGAGCTCATTGTGTGCCAGCTCGCCACCCACCACCTGTGGCCAATCCCAGGCCTTAATTATTTCATCTACTTAACCACAGAGACTGTGATACCATTTTGTGCACAGCACGTAAACTACAAAACTTAAGAGTGGACAATGCATCCATCATGATCTTTCCTGATTACACCATAGCGGTGCAGCAACAGAGAAGCTCCTTTCTTGCAGTTAAGCGGTGCCTCAGAGTTAGACATTCGACACTTGCTTCTGTTCCCTGTGCGACTTTGTGTGACGGCAGAGGGATACACGCATTGTGTACACTCAGCTGAAGTATGGGACTGACTGGGGTCTACAGGCCTCGTAGTGACACATCCTTGCCCTGTGTGATGGAGTGCCCTGGTGGTGCAGTAAGAGGTAGTTGTCGCAAGTGCCGATGAAAGGAGCGCCCCCTGATGCAGCCTGGCTCTGCTCCAAACCTGGAACAGGTGATCCTAGAACGACGGCTGGCGCTGCAGATGGCATCCATGATACAAGACCGTGAACACAGTCCGGACCCTGACGCAACTTCTATGATGTCCTTCAGCGATGATGGTTCCTCCACCACATGGTCCTCTGGCGCAGGCTCGATGGCCCCACCCGTGGTCACCCCTCAGACTGCGGACAACTTTATATGAATAACTGTTATCTGATGCACCCACAAAAGTCAACCTCCCTTGCTACTGCTTCCTTTATTCTCCCATTGCATCACTTATGCATGCAGTAACCTCTATTGGACTACTGGTGACAACAACAGCTCTCTACAGGGCGTACCCCTTGGGATAGAGTATGAACAGACACTGTACTGCGACACGTCCTCGCTCAGTAATCATTTGCCTCATTAGATGTTGTCTCCACATCCTGCGAGCCGGGGCACCATGCTTCTGGCTCTCACACTTCCCTTTACACTACTACTAGTTAGCCTGTAGAGCCACCACTTGCCTTGGATAGTTAGGCAGCTTGGGCGGATACCAGTTGTCCCTCTACCCTAATGATGTTACCTGTTTGGACTTTACCCTTTTCTTCGGATGGAACTGGTTGCCTGAAGCTCCACGAGCCTCCAATCAACCTCGCCCACCAGCGTTCCTATGTAAATCAAGGAACCATCCTCCTTGTGGCGCTGTCACATGTGGGGTTTTATTGCACTTCCCTCATGACCCGAACTAATTTCATCACATGGAATGTGAGGCATGCACACACCCTCTCGCTGTTAAGCAGTATACTCCTACTTGAAGCGCCAAACCACACACATAGCGCTCCGGCAGGAAACACACTTGACATTGGTTGAGGCCCGAAAGCTCTACCAGTGGTGGCGGGGACAGGTGTTCGCTACAGACTACTCTTCATTTGCAAGAAGGATGCTGATCTGGTTGAAAATCGGGTTCCCCTTTCACGGCAGATGAGATTATAGTTAATCCGAATGGCCAGTTTTTGCTACTGGACGGACGTTTAGATTGGCGGCACCTCCTCTTAGGGAGGATACAGGCCCCTAATACGGACCGGACCTTGTTCCTACACACACTATTTAATATGTTGGAGTGGGATCACGTGGCTCCTAGGGGGCGACATCAATTCTGTCGTTAAAGACACACAATTGATGGACCAAATGCAGAACAAATCAAAACATTAACCCCCAGTCAAGAGATCTGGGTTAAATCCATCACTCTTTTGCTCACCATGCCACCCCAGTTTAGACCTGGCCATATGCAAATCAGTCTTGACCCTGTGCCACATGGGAACAGCCCAGCCCGAACTGCCAAGCCAGGTCCTCCCTGGACCAAAAAACGAGCATCCTAGGACCAGTTTCGGGGTTTCACCCCTCTTCAGCCAGGATAGCTTGATTCCAGTGGCACAGTGAGCCCAGGACCCACGTGTGGGCATACCTGGCGCACTTAGGGCGAGAAAGCAAAAGACACACAATTGATGGACCGAATGCAGAACAAATCAAAACATTCACCCTCAGTCAAAAGATCTGGGTTAAATCCATCATTCTTTTGCTCACCATGCCACCCCAGTTTAGACCTGGTCATATGCAAATCAGTCTTGACCCTGTGCCTCATGGGAACGGTCCAGCCCGAACTGCCAGGCCAGGTCCTCCCTGGACCGGAAACGAGCATCCAGTTCTGGATCGCTCCTTTACTCCCCTGTCGCAAACATGGACTACATCTAATGCACATGCCCTCAATGACTGGCTTTTACACTGGCAGCTTGCTGACATATGACGAGTTCGCAACCTGAACACACGCTTATGCTCTTTCTAGGCCTCACCACACAACCCACATGTTGGACTTGACCGCTTCGTGGATTCCGCCAATCTGCTTCCCACTAATCAACACATGGATTAGTTAGGCCGTACGCACTCTGACCATAACCCACAATACCCACAGCAGACATGGGGAGATACCTTACCTGCCATACCCACATGCACCGTTCCCTTTAAGGCACGCGCACGCGCGCACACCTCTCCTGACATCAGCGTGCACTGTCGTCTGTGGAGCGCGCGCACACAGCCAGGATGCCACGAGAGAGAGTCACGCCGCCGCTTTAAAGAAGCGAGCGGCGCGAAAAGCGGGCACTTTTGAATGCGGTGCTGGAGGAGTCGTGACGGAGGGCAGGTAAGGGGGCTTGTGGCCTTGGGTGCTTGGGGGCTTGTGGGCGTGAAGGCATGTGTGGCTGCAGAGCGCGGGGCAGATTGTGGCCTTTTGTTTAAGTATTGATAGTAATCATAGCCCGTGAAGGGGCTCTGATTACCATCAATACTTAAACAAAAGGCCACAATCGTCCCAGCGCTTTACTAACAAAAGTAGAGCCAGTTTCAAAACACAGGGTGTACTTTGGTACACGCTGTGTTTTTAACAACTAGCTCAACTGCAGGGAGATTCGTCATACCCAGCTTGGGCATAGACGCCTTTCGCGGGAACTTCAGAGAAAATGCTGAGGCAGACATGCTCATGAATAAAGTAGTTTTTCTATGAAAAACTTCAGGCTCTCTTGGCGAAGCACACAATACTTTACTGTGCTTTATAAGATATTTTTCCGAAATTAGCGTTATCAGCCCTTTACAGTACTGGGCCTCTGAACTAACAAATTAACATGTGAGAGGGCAATCCAGCACTGAAGTCCAATGCACCCACAGAGAGACTGTGAAGCTGTCTTGTGTGTTTGAGTACTACAGAACATCTGTGGTTGTGCACTACTCGTGTGGCCAACCTACGCCCTAAGACTTCTATCTGTCATTGTGAGGTTCCACATAAGTCTCTGAGTGGAGCCAATATCCAGAAAAGAGTCACTGCCACAGGTGACCTCCTGGTAACATCATTCATCGTATCTTCCATGGTCGTTGACCTGCTCCATGTGTGCTCTGTCGTAATGTCCTCTCTACGAAAAGGGCCTACAATGATACCCCACACTGACAATGCCACTCAACGCCCACCTGCCGTTACCAATTTCTGAAAGCTCTCCATCAACAGTGGACCTCAAAGATTCATTCAGGGATAGGTGAGGTCCTGTCTCTTTTTTAGTGTGAACCACAAACTCCTATTGAAAGAACGGAGTGATTTCAAAAGTTTACAATGATAAGGATTCAAATAAGTTACATGTCCCCCAGAGACACAATTGTTCGTTGACCGCAGTTTTCCTTCATATGACAACTTTAGGGGAAGACTTCAGCAACAGGTACAAATAATTTGTTATCCACGTTGCTGAACAGTCATAGGATAATGTTTGGACTACTCTTAACACTTTGCCATTGACTAACTCTAACCACCATAGAACAACATTGGCACAATCATTTGATGCTTGCACGACAGCCCGCACTTTTATGTAGAACCTGAGAAAAACAATTTTGGGACAGGTAGTGTTACAGCCTTCTGATTTTCTTCTAATTTTGATTGCATTGTAATGTTGTTATGTGTTCCTTCTGACTGAGCAATCATATTTTAATTTTGGTACCGTGCTGTTCATTGTGCCAATTCCCTTGCCGCTCCTACGGAGCTTAGGGCAGATGTATATATGGCTTTTGCAGTCGCAAACCCTACAGTTCGGTTAATACACGGTTGGTGACCAGAAAAACAGTTTTACATATGTACTAATCCAATTTTGTGATTCTGAAAAACTCAGGAAGGGGGATTAGAAATCACAGAGGCGCAATTTGGAACTCAGTGACCTACGTAGCAATGGTCTGCATCCGCAATTCTGGTTACAAGCCATTTGTTTTTTACCAACTCCCAAATAGGGGAGGGGGAGGCTACCTGGTTGACAAATCTCCTTTGGGAATCAAGCTGAAAACTTCAGAGAGATTATGCAAAATTTTTAATTAAATCAGCCCTGTTTCCTTTAAGAAAATCGGGCTGCTTTAAGAAAAAGTTTGGATTAGAGTAGCTCAGTTAGAAATAGATCTTCAGAGTCACACACAGATGTAGAGGTATGTCAAAAAAATCAAAATAGCTGAGATTCACAACCGCTAGCAACAGTAGACTGAAACAGCAAGGCAGAAAGTGGCAAGTCAGAAGTAACCAGGGCTAGACCAGAAGACAAACTTGAAGGCCAGGACAAGAAAACGGACACATCCTAGCATGAAGGCAAGGGCATAACGTGTGATTTCTACATTTTAGTCTCTCAGGGTCGAGCATCTATTATTGGGAAATGTTTACCAGATTTGGAGCCGTATTACATACATTTGTGCACTGGCCGAAAATAGGTTCAAGTAATTTCTTTGTTTCACTATTGCTGATACTTCTGTAATAAAACAAGCTCAAACAAGCTTTGCTATTGATGTAGACAGTTACATAATACGGTAGTGATTAGATTTACTCTGCTAATAAACTTGTATAAACGTGTTTCCCCATGTTCATCATTACCTATGAAGCAGAAATGTAGTAAAACAATTTTTCTTCATTTCATAGTTTCCACATGGTAGTAGGCCCTTGCTGTGCTTTCAGGTTGAGGTCCATGCTTAACGATAGGTAACAAGAAGGTAGCTGGGTAGTAACACCCACAATAAAAGTGTCTGTCTCTTTCGAACCACTGGGCACAGTTGAAAATATTCAATGGTGGAGGACTGCAAGGAGACCTGCCTGTTACTCTGTTATTGGACTGGAACTCATAAACCCATAAGTCACTTTAACTCTGCCACCGGAGTTGATAGCCACTTTGATCCAATAGCCACTATGGATTTTGTCCTAGTAGTTAACGATTTCAGAAGGCCATCAGTGTCAAAATGAATAGGAGTCAACACAGCATGCTTTACCCTTGACCCTCAGATCTATGTACTGATGATCAGAGCAAGAACATCCAAAGTCCGAGAAAGTATAGTGGCGTCAAAAGATGTCCATGTAGGAGAAGCATGATCTCTTGCAGGTATGACTCTCTGCGAAGTAGAGTGATCACCGAGAGGGCCTGAGAGGTCAGGTCAAACTCAATTTCACATACGTACAGTTGTAGGGAGTTTCACAAGCGGTGTCTGGCAGGCTCCACGGGTGAGTTACTCTCATGAGGATGGATGAGAATAAGCTTAAAGGTGGGACGGAGGCTGGAGCCAAAGCAAAGCAAGTGTAGAACAGTAGGGAAATAAGGAAAGCAACACGCAGGTGCTTTCTACAATGTAATCCCAAATTCAGAGAGAACACAGGAACGGGAATTTGCACGCTGCAGGGAGCACAGTTGTGAAAGAAATTTGCATTCTTCAAAGGAACCTTTTAAGGCCTGGAAAGCAGAAGCAATCACTGAAGATATGGGTATGCACACAGGACTGAACACGCATGAGGCTGTAAAGGCCCTCTCCCATGCTAGTTGTTTTAAAGCACACCGGCTTTGTTAGGCGGTAAAAGTGAGGGCATGTTTTTTTGGTACACTGTTATGCTGGGCTTACCTTTTTCCCACAAAACTGTTTGTCCACAGGCAGTCTAGTCCCAAAACTCTGTTGTTGGCCTTGGAAATGTAGCAACAATCTCTAGCACAAAGTAGCGAGGCAGGTGAGAAGAGAAGCTAACGGGTGGACTAGTGTGAGTTCCAATTAAAAAGCTCAGACAGAATTCGGTTGTTTGTGAAAACCCCCATAATTGTCCCTTTGAACAAGAAGGGCAGCCGAGGCAACCCTGTCAATTACTAACAAAAGAGTAGAGCAAGTTTAAAAACACAGCGTGTACTTTCTGAAAGCACACACTGTGTTTTTAAACCTACTGTGCTCTTTAGTTTGTAAAGCGCGGCTGCGGAGGATTGTGGGCTTTTGTTTAAGTATTCATGTTAATCACAACTGCAGTTAACATGAATACTTAAAGAAAAGCACACCATCTGCCCCGCACCACGCTTTACTAACAAGAGTACAGCAAGTTTAAAAACACAGCTTGTACTTACAATTTATTCTGAAAGCACATACCCTGTTTAGGTCTCGCCTAACCCAGTGCATGCATGCGCTGGTCTGGCGAGACTTATGAGAGGGCTCCAAAAAGTGCTACTAGGCCAGCCTGGGGCTACAGTGCATGTGCGCGGGCGCCGCACTTTACCGCGATTGCTTTCACTTTCGCGGCCGCTTGGCTTAGCCAATAGGTCTCGCTTTTGGGACCTTATAAGTATTTAGTTATGCAACTGTTGCATGGCTAAACACTTATAAGGTCCCAAAGGCGAGACCTATAGGCTATGCCAATGCTTGTTTTAAACTTACTGTATACTCTTTTCTTAGAAAAGCGAGCATAGCTGCCGAGGTTTCAGATTGCTTATGTGTGACATTTTCATAATTTCAATGTACTTATGATGACTAGCATTCAAAGGCTAAGAGTGGCACTTTCTTGTGAACAAAATCAAAGCAATGAAGATGCGAGAAATATATGCAAATCATAAATATCACTGGCTAAACAGCATTGGGCAGTGTATGCTTCACACTATCTGATGCACTGAAGGGAGTAATTGACTTCTCCCCATTCGAGATGCACCTCTGCAATCTTTCTGTGCGAGTAATCAATGTTCTTGCAGTATAGCAGTCTCTGCCTTTTTGACTACAGTATTAGTTCAGATTCATCTATCGTTTTTCAGTATTTTGGCCTTATTTCTATAAACGGCACTTCAGCTCCATCTGGAGAAGATAGGCAGCATGAATTTGTATCTGAATTACATGAAAAAGAGGAAATAGTAAAGGTCTGCGGTCTGCCAATACCGCGCTACTTGGGCGATGGCATGCATTTCTTGAACTATTTTGTATGGCAAAATAAGATGAAAGCATCTATTTTAGTATTTGAGGAACTCCCTTGAATATGCCGCCCTACTGTGCCTTGTTCTGTGTTTTGTTTAAACGTATCTGCAAGTAATGCATCATCTTTTCACTTTTTTAACCCCTTCTGTGCCACGCCCTTTCCCCCTCCTGTGCCGGGCGTTTTATTAGTGGGTGGGGTTCATGACGAGATAGTCTCGTCATGGGCACAGCGCGACCGTGCTCCATGACAAGACTATCTCGTCATGGGCACTGAAGAGGTTAAGTAAACGTTTGAAGTGACATTTGGTGCTGCACCACACGCGCGGTCTGGTTCCTGGCGCACATAGCCATGGTTGCAGAACACAGAGACCCTCCACTGCCGCACACAGAGGCAAAAAATTAGAGGGAACATTGCCCACATGGCAACTGCAACCCACCACGCTCAAGGACCTGTTCTTCCATGGGTACTGCCACGGCAGGCTATTTCGAGTTCAATAATGACACCGCCACTGACAAACTGATAGAATGGGATGCCTTTAAAGTGACCGTCAGGGGACTCTGCTTGGTGCTGATTTGGAACACTCAAACAATTGGATGGTGACATCACACGCGTTGAGCACAAACTTCTGCACCTGGAAACACGTTCTGTAACTGACCAAGCATACACCCAACGCCTGCCCAAGATCAGCAGTGAATGCACCTCTCTGCTGGAGCGACTGGGGTGCCTGAACTACTCTGTGCATTCCTCACGCAACATCTGATGGAACAGGACAATTCTGGCAAGATTGATACACCAGGACCAGCCTAGACAACCCATTCTCTCACTAATATGTCTACTGGACATCCCTTCACACTCAAAACTAAATACGTGCTGAACTCACAAGGCACTACACCTCACTTTACATGTTAGTTGTGGACAACAACCCGACTGGGGACTTTCTTCTCCGCGTTCTACCTTTCTACCATCAGACCTAACCAGCGCAAGGAACTGGACAAACCTATAACGCTTACAGAAATTTGCGGGGCCATTAGAGCCCTAGCAACCGCAAGTACCCCTGGCCCAGTTGGCTTGCCAGCTGCATATTATAAAGCCTACGCTGGCTCCCCGCCTACTTACTCTTTATGAAACATCTCTCACATCACATATCCTATCTCAATCATTATTCGAGGCTCTACTTATCTCCTTACCTATGCCAGACAGGGACCCCATGGCACTAGGCTCCTATCAACCTCAAGCACTTCTCAACAAAGAGTACAACATTTTTGCCAAGAACCAAGCTGACCGCCTGGCGCCCTTGGTACCGCTGCTGGTCCACACTGACCAGGACCAAAATGGGTTTGTCCCGGCTTGAAACACCTCATTGAATCTGCAGCGATTCTTCCGGGTCTCAGAATACTCCATACATCATTGGACGCTTGGCCCTAGGTCTTGAGAAAGCCTTCAATTTGCTGGAATGGAGTTTTCTATTTGATGTACTACTTCCCTATGGGCTGGGAGGCAGCTTCCTTCAATTGATTAAATTACTTTACACCACAACGCTGGCTAAAGTAAAAGGAGATTCTTATATCTCGGACACAATTTCGATAGACCGAGGCACCCGCCAGGGATGTCCACTATCCCCACTATTTTTCTCTTTGGCCATAGAGTCACTTGCTATGGCAGTCAGGGCAGAGAGAAAAGAATGGGGCATTCCATTTGGAGGTGAGACCCTTCGTATCCCAATGCAACATTTACCCTTGATGGGACCCCAGTCAAGTGGCAACCCAACATGGTTCAATACCTGGAGGTTTGTATATACCATCAAACAGCTGACTTATTGGCTGGCAATCTAACCAGGGCAACAACTGCCCTCAGATCACCATTGTCGTTCTGACGCACACTCCCGTTGTCTGTCATAGGTCGGGCAGCTCTGCTCAAAATGTCGCACTGCACAAAGAAGACACTCTGGGGCTGCATAAGAAAACTATAGCTGCCAATTGGGACACTAAATTACATGAATTCAGACTAGACCAGCGCTCAGACTCTGAACACAATGATGTGGAGGCAGGAATGGGTGGAATAGGCACAGTAAGCTAATGTGCTACTCTACATTACAAGGCAAAGATAGCGGTGTTGTGCTAGCCCCCATCTGTAGCAAAGATCTGCTGTGGTCATTAATGGGTAATGTGTACCTTGATATCTTTCGTAGATTGGAGGGCAGCGGGGGAAACCCAAGTTGGGCTGATTTGTATTCCTGTTCCAGATTGTTATCGACTTCTCTTTCCTTCCTTCACTAATTTGATGCACTACAGTGTCAACGGCATAGTGATGGGCCCTCTCCCACGTTCTCACCGCATGTTTGCGAATCCATAGGTAGAAGGACTCCGCAACATTGTTGCTGGACTCCGGAATGTGATCTTATGCTAATATATTAACATATGTAGTTCTCTTTGTGGTGAACGTTAACTTCTCATGTTCTAACATGCAACAATATTATTGAACTATAGTTGATGTCTCAAATCCTAAGCTGTAACCTCTCTCAATATAAAATGTTTCTTCAACAAAATCAATGAAACAGATTTTAACACACACAAAAAATAAGAAGCTGTCGGCAACAAGAGGAATAAGAATGAAGAGGCTTGCTGTAAAAGTTGAATAAATGCATTTAACTGTATGACACCTTGAAGGATCTGTGAGAAGCCAAAAAGAAGAACCCAAAGTTAATGAATGATTTTCTGATATAAAGAATTGGAGTGAGGATTTAGAAATAATCGGGGGTGGGAGTTTTTCCTGCATACAAAATGAATCATAAAATTGGGCTTATGCTAACCTAGGTTGTGTTTACACTGTCCTCCATCTTGCATCTCCGTTACAAACTGTCACGTGTTAACTGTTGCTGTTCTTCATTTCCTGAAAAAAACGAGCAGCGTCAACTACGGAGTCTCTGTCAAAAACAGTCAAACTCTTTCAGACACAAGTAATAGGCACGTCTAACCCAATAACCCATTGGGAACACTTTACCGCCAAGCTATTAAGCATCTGGGGAACACCATCATCAAAAGTAGATTCTGGCCAGGCATTGGGACGGAAAAACAGGATCCTGAAAGCACAAAGGAACCAATTAAAACTGCTTAAAAAAATCAATAAATAGCACCCCAAGCTCCCTGAGAAGACATCCAGGGGACCAAAGTGCCCACGCACTTTTGCGCAATCAACAGAACTCAAAGAAAAAAATGAAATGGGAACTCAATAAAGAGCAAGAAGACTAAATGTGGGCTAAACTCCCTTACGACGCAAACTATAACGATAGTGCCTGATTTTGGAAACAAGTGAACGCTATAATCCACCCACACCATGAGGGAAATTCGTCGCTTATTGCAGAGGAAATATGGCTCTAATTTCTATTCGAGCACTTTAACAACTAAGCCGGGGGCGCTGGTACAATGGACCTAAACAGATGGCCGCGCCAAACACACTTGACCCAGTTAACACATCTGTGCATGAGGTGGGCGATCCATCACCACCCTCAATCAAGAAGCAGATTACAAAAGGGAGAAGAGAGGGGGCTCCGGGTCCAAATGGAATTCCACCGGCACCATTCAAACACAAAGAGGCCGATTGGGCAATTATTCTGCAACCCCTATTCTTGGAAGTTAGGTCATTAAGCCGAATATCTGAATCATGGAAAGACTCGACGATCGTGCCGATTCATAAGAGTGGTGATAAGGGTGGGCCAAGTAACTATCGCCTGGTGGCCCTGATGGACAATGAGGCAAAGTATTTTGCGGGCACCATCTTAGAGGATCTCACAGCCTGGGCAGATACAAACAAGATAATACCGCTAAACCAGACTGGTTTCTGCAAAATGTTATGCACAACAAACACCCTTGCACTCTCTCTACTTATTGATGCAACCTAGATAGCCAACCTTCAATTACATCTATGCTTCATTGACTCTAGTGCTGCATTTGAAAACGTCAAGGGGGAGACGCTCTAGGGGAAGCTGGCACGCTGGGGAATCCCTCAGGATATCTTGAACATCCTGTCACTCCTGCATACAGATTCCTGGGTCCAGGTGAAACTGGGAAGGGGGAACCCATCTCTCTAGAAAAGTCCCCACAACCAAAGGCCTGAAGCAAGGTTGTGTGCTGGCACCTACCCTGTTTAACCTTTATATGGCCGACCTCCCTCAAGCTCAAATGTATGAAATTGTTCTGCATTCTGTCCATCAATTCTTCTTTTGCATTTGTCACCCCGAGTGGGGTGGGTATGCTCAGACGTGGGTCCCATGCTATCCATGGCACTGGAGTCAAGCTAACCTGGCTGATGAGGGCTGAAAGCCCAAAACCGGTCCTAGGATGATTGTTTCCAGTCCAGGGAGGACCTGACCTGGCAGTTCGGGCTGGACTGTTCCCATTGGGTGCAGGGTCAAGACTGATTTGCAAATGTCTGGGTTCAAACTGGAATGGGCATGTTGAGCAAAAAAACGATGGGTTTAGGCCCAGAACTCTGTACTGGGGTGAATGTATGACATTGCTTGGCATTCTGTCCAGCAATTGCTCTTTTTGCATTTGTCACCCCGAGTGGGACGGGTATGCCCAGACGTGGGTTCCCGTGCTCTCCATGCCACTGGAGTCAAGCTATCCTGGCTGATGCAGGCTGAAAGCACGAAACCGGTCCTAGAATGCTTGTTTCCAGTCCAGGGAGGACCTGGCCTGACAGTTCGGGCTGGACTGTTCCCATTGGGCGCAGGGTCAAGACTGATTTGCATATGGCTGGGTTCAAACGGGAATGGCATGGGGAGCAAAATAAACGATGGATTTAGGCCCAGATCTCTGTACTGGGGTGAATGTATGACATTGTTCTGCATTCTGTCCATCAATTGTTCTTTTTGCATCCCTTAAGCTCTTATCAGTAACACACATGCACCCAGGCTAGTAGGCAAAACATTGACCAATCTTCTGTACGCTGATGATGTGGTGCTGCTGAGCCACACATATGTCGGTCTTCAACATCTACTCGACGAAATGCAGAAATATGCCATGGAGAATAACTTAAAAATTAACATTAAGAAAACAAGGACCATGACGGTGAACAACAAAAGAATAGGGCAGAAGAGGTGGCACCTGGGAGGTATTCAAATTGAACCCAAAACGGATTACAAATATCTAGGTGTAATCATTGACAAAGAAGGGTTCTTCGCTCGCCAGAAAGAAGAAATCAGAAGGAGAGGCTTGGTCGTAGCAATAACGCTGAAAAACGTGACATCAAAATTGTTGGGGCCATTGTTATGTCCTCTCCTGAAGGAAGCACAGGTTAAGCTACTACCTACGATAACGTATGGCAGCGAAGCATTGCGGGGGAGAGATGCTAAACTACTGGACAGCATCCTGGTTAAGGCATATAGAACCATGTTCAGCCTCCCGAACTGCACTTCACCAGCTCAAATAAGACTGGAGTTCGGCTTATTGAAACAATCTTTGGCTAGGTATTGTACTTATATCAACTGCTAGAATAAAATCAGATCCTCTGCCTCAAACACTCTAAACCAGCTCCTATGGCAAGAACTCCAGCACAGGGAAACTTATCCCGCTAGATGCTACCTACAAGAATCTCTTGAAATCACCAAACTCACCGACCTTTGGAACACACAGCTCCAACACACAACCTTCAAAAAAATTGATCTGGAAGTCGGTAAGACAAATTTCACTGTTGGAGGACAAGGTTCTGTTCTCGGCCAGATCCCATGCCTCAATGACCCTGAATTCTAATAAAACACCTGCACCCCAAAATTATTTAAATCAAGGTTACTCTAAATCACTAAAAATAAAATTTCTAAAGCACCGTTAGGGCATTCTTCCGTGTGCCCAAAATCTTCCACCATGGCACAAGGCCCTGTCCCAAAGCACTTGAAGCTTGTTCGATGCAGGCTCAGGAGACATTTTGCATCTACTTTGTACATGCACGGCGCAGTAGCAAGAGAGGATACAGCTGCTAAAGACCCTCTTCAAGCAGATAGGAACTCACACTAGGAGGCAAGCGGTGCTTGCATGCTCAGATCTGGGGACCACACATCTGGACTGCTGAGTGGTCTAGTTCCTTACGCTGGCGGAACAAAAAATGAATAAAACATCAAGAGTGCACTATTAACCTTAGCAATAGGCGGATAAATAAGAACTTGACACATAAACCGGGCGATGTCTCTTCAAATTAAAACTCCTATAACTCAAAAAAGAGCCCCCGATGAGGGGGGGAAAATTCTTATTTGCCTTACATTTACTGGGAGCCTCCTTCTGACATATACGCACTTCATTGCACTTTTCTATGCAGTTGCCTGGTTTAATTGGCATTTGGTGTATAAAGATGGCTTTATCAACTAATTTTACTAGTCATGCTGTAATGCACTGCACACTTCCAGGACTCTTAATCTTATTGTCATACACCAATGGTGCATATTAGCACTGCACTGTAATTTTATCATGTGTAATAATGGTCTTTTAGGCGAACAACAATAATTTTTATTGGCATTTTTATAACGTTGCAATGGTTTTAAGTAACTATGCAAAATAAATAAACTTGAACTCATGTCCTAAATAAAGAATTGCGAGACTCACACCAATTAACAGGGAACATTCCCAGAACTTTTCTCCCACTGTACCTAACCCAGGCTAATGCCATACAATGTATCAATTGAATTGCTGGAGTGAACTGTGAGCATGCCAGTAGTTCCAATCAATTACTATCATGAGAGAAACTTTGAATGTATTTGGTGGTAAAATGTTTCTTCTTGCTTGTTCTCTATTGGTGTACCTCCTTACAACCATGCATTTGTATGAATGTCTTTGTTTGAAGTCCCATAAAAGGATGTGTGTATTTCTATGTGAGAGACTCCTTTTCTCACACCTCTAGAAGATGAATCTAAGCCGGATTTTAATTTGAACTGTACTGAGTTCTTTGTACTTATGATTTGTATGCTTTACTGCTGAACTTACTTATGGCATGTTCTAAGTAAACTGCCTATTAATTCTTTATATAAAGCTTTGAAACAACAATCGTTGTCTGTCTTTTTTACAAGAACGTTTGTCACCTGCTACTGGGTTCAATTCTTCTAATAACAGTGATGGTTCCAGTCGGGGAGCACCAAAGTCCGTCTCAGGACTACACCACTCCCAGTCCTAGCTGCTGCCGTGCCCCATGAGTAAATCCTAGTATTAGCCTATGCACTGATATGCACCTGCTAAGCCGAGAAAGATGGTGGCCGTGTCACAAGTGTGAGATCACTCCACCGTCATGGGTGGCTGTGGAAACAGACGCAGCTGCTAGACCTGACTGGAAAACGCCCCACTGCCAGGGGGGAGACATCTTAGGCGAGTTGGAGATGGCGGGCATCACTGCCCAGCACTGGGGAGAAGCTGTGGTACCGCCTGGGATATTGTGAGCTGCAATGGAACAGATGGGTACATGCGGAGCACCCTCAGAGGTCACTGACGGTTGTGTAGAGGCAAATACACCTCAAAGGAGGCTCATACCAGCAGGCCCTTTGAATCGTAGTACTAGGGTGATGCTGGGGGCTGGACCGTGCTGCTGTTCCGAACCTTGGGCACTCAACACCCCGGACAAGATGGCAGATGCAAAGTAAAGACGAAGCCGGTCCCATCTTGTCGAAAGGCCAAATAACCCACATAACACTGCAGGAACATTCTGGAGTGAACCCCACAGACGAGACAACAGGAGAACCTCGGGTGAGAGACTGTCACCCATTCTTAGGGTTGAGATGAGGCGCTGAGGTGGAGGATTTGAATACAGCTCAGCATTAGCGGGGAAATTGTGTCACTGCAAAGGGACGGACCTAGCCCCCAGGAAAGGTTCATACGGTACAATAAAGTATGGGGATCACTGGAGAACTACTGGGGTCTCCTGAAACAGGTGCTGCAACACAAGAACAGAACCACTAATTTGCCTGCATGCGAGCCTCAATATAGAAGCCCCATAATGAAGGAAAAATGCCCCGCTACAATGAGGAGTAGCATCCCTACATAGCCTGCCTATAGCTGTCTCTGCTACTATATATCGAGGAAGCTCTAGTGGGTCCAAAATTAAGTGATGACAACTCAGTCAGTGGGGACTGAGGACTCGGAGTTGTGGGTAAAACTGATCAAGTTACATGACCACCCCCACCCCTCCATCCCCACCCCAAGGCACAGAGCATGCCTAAATTGCACTAGGGCTGCGCTGCTGTGACCCTGGGTTAACCTAGCTGCCCAGGTGACGCCAAGAGGGTCCCGTGTCTACATAAGTATGCCCACCAAGACAGGTGCGGCTCTTTGAAGCTTGTTATTTGAATGAAGGGTGAGAGGTGCCAGAGGTTTAGAGACTCAAAAGAAAAAGGTATGCTGTTCCTAAAAGGGACAAAGGACAGTAGGTCAGAGAAAAGGAGCCACTACAAGGGGAGTAGTTCCTGTTTAGACATGGGGCCCTCACTCACCCTTGCGAGTGTCATGCTTCATCATAGGGCTTGCTCGTCTGGCCGGTGCTGCAATGCCTAATGGTCACCCTCAAGGGGGCTCTTTTTCGGATATCTTTTTCCAAAGCTGTGATGTGAAGTGCAAGATAAGAGCCCTTTGTGTAAACTGAGAAAATGTAGCTGTCGATGTAATGATTAGTGACGTAAAGAAGGCTAGGCAAGTCTCGAAACAAATTTGAATCCATGAGTATGCCTGACTTAAAGTACCCAAGAAGTGTACCTGCAGAATGTAAAGTAACTGACCTGGGGGAGGAAGACAAGAAATCATAAAATAGCACTATACAGAGCACTAGGTTGTACTTGTAGAAGCATGCAATTCTAGCATGCGTGAATTTGTGAATTTTAACAAGTAGTGATAGGAACCAAGTTAGACAAACATGTGACACATACATAAAAACATAGGTGGTGGTTTCATACACTGTGGTCAAAAGAGGGAAAATACTCACCCAATGAGGGTGATGTCATCACCTCCCCGAGAGAAACACTGAGAAAAACAAAACATTTTAGCCTGCTGTTGGGAAGTAAAATTTAAATTTTGTAAGTGAGCCCAGGGGGAGGAATAATAACCTCCATTCACATGGTGGAAAGTCAAAGATCCGGTATTCACGTCATCCATTGGAGAACTTCACCAACGACCTACCTCTTCTCGTGTGCCTCGGGAGTGAGGACTTGGAGGAGGTCGTTCGGCTTATAAACCTTCCATCCAGCCCTAATTGGTAACAGGTGGTCCATATGAAGTTGTTAATTGCTGATCAAAGGTCAGCAGTGATGGGCTGGGGATCGTGGGCGCCATCTTGTAGGGGGTTAGGAGCCCATATATCATGTGGATTGTTGCTAGTAATTAATGTCACAGGGTTGAAAATAGTTGGAACGCTCCCATTGAATGTGGGCGTATATGTGCCTATGTGGGAATACCACTGTGTAAAGGGAGGCGGCGCGACGCCCCAAAGTCAAAGTAGTCACCGTGATAGGGGGAGTACGGCGGCAGCCCCGCCCCACCGGCGTGTCATGCTGGCTGGAGGAGGTGCGCATGTCTGAATACCGACCCGACCCCAGTACCGTAAAGTACAGAGGTCTGCGTTGACAGTGAAAGGGGAAGAGTCCAAACCAGTGTAGTCCAAGTATCTTAGTGAAAATTCTATCTGAAGTATGCTGGCCGCATTGTGTGTCAGCCGCAATGTGCTGTGCGGTCTTCTTTCCTTACCACAAAATGAATAGGAGAGGCAATGTCAAAAACACAATTTTCCCGGAGAGCAGTCACCCACTAACAGTCCTGAGAGAGTGTACAACCTATCACAGGAAATGATGCAGATTCTGCAACTATTTCCTCCAACCCATGGTGAAAAAACACTTCCTCCTTCCTGCAGGATACCAGAGAAGTACTACGTCTCATAGAAACAACTAACCACACAGACTCTATTGAATTACTGGTAACTCTTGATGCAGAAGCTCTCATTATACTAACATTTCCAAACAGCTACCCTGCCAGTGGTTGAGACAGCCCTACTTTCTGAGGACTGGACTGCTCATACTCCAGTCAGTTTCATTATGGATTGCGCCACCATTGCCCTGACAGAAAACTTTTTTCAATTTTGGGATCAACTATGCCACCAGACTCAGGGGACCTTCATGGGAGGCCCCTTCGCCCCTAGTCTGGCCTGCCTCTACATGGTAGCTTCTGAGGAGGAAAACATCTTTAATGCCACTAACCCCTACAGCACAAATATTACTTTGTGGCGAAGATACATTGACACGATCGATCTTCCTTTTTTGGAGAGGAGATAGAACCACATGCAATGCTTTTTGCGACTGGATTAACTCCCTCAACCCCTTTCTCCGGTTCACTAGTAACAGGTCTGATGAAAAGATGCCCTTCCTATACCTACTAATTCATCTTGAGAGGATAGCAACTTGACCACAACTACATACAAAAAAAACACACAGGTAGCAATAGCCTGCTATCATACGGAAGTCACAACCCCACAACCCAAGGGCACTACGAGACAACCTCCCGTATGAACAAGTTCTACATTTGCACCGTAATTGTAGCTGTGTTTCAGACCATGACAAACAAGCCATCACACTCTGAAAATCTCGTTAATCGAGACTACCGACAACACTGTGTGAGAATGGCCAAAAAACGGGCTAGAAAAAACAATAGAGAGGCACTATTGGAAGGACATGAAAAACCTCCAGAAGACCCGCTCACTTGCGTTACCACATACACAGCTGACTAATAGAATATGCAACATTATAAAGAAACATTGGAACACCCTCCAGTCTGGGAGTTTAACCATGCCACAACCTAGGTTCGCTTTCAAACGCACTTCAAACATAAAAGACATGCTGGTGCACATGAGATCAAGGGTATCAGACAATTCAGTCCAAGGAACCCTGTGGTCACTGCTCCATGTGTTGGGCCATTTCCCCTGTGGTTCCAGCACGGACTACAGCGACAAAAGAAATAAAACTGACAAGCACGTTCACCTGGACACAAAAGGCACATACAAACGGCACTATAAAAAACTGCCTTTACACAATCACATGCCCCTGTGATAAAAGATACATAGGGATGACTACCAGACCGGTCAAGACCCGCATTACTGAGCAACGCAGCAATATCGGGTGTAAGAGAACTAGCATTAAAATGTGCACACACTTTATTGACTTTGGCAACACAGCTGATGAATTACGATGGACTGTTTTGGAAGACCCTTCCATTTTGAGAAAAGGTGCACTCTTTAAAAGGGAACAACACTGGATATTCTGTCTGTCTACACATATTCAGGGACTGAATGAAGATATACCATGGGGATAAATCAACTGGTAGCCTTCACTAATCATTTGATAATCTCAATCTTGCAATATGCTATTTTCACACATTATGTGTGTTCTCCTGACTGGCAACATGTTCCACCTCTGCCATGGGAGTAACCATGACGCACGTGTTCTACCTCTGGCTATTGGCCAGAACCCAGTGAGTTATCAGACTCTGTAAATACACCGAATGATTAATACTTGACTACACTACTTCAGTGAGAGTTAGCTCTGTTTGTCCCGGTCAACTCTCTACTGTATTTGATTGGCTGTTAACATAATTCACACAAACTCATAGGACCACCTTAGGATCCTTTTTCCCTCAACATGTGAGAACTTATTTCTTAGGTCTAACTAGCCACCTTCATGGCATTTCCTGTGATAGGTTGCACACTCTCTCAAAACTATTAGTGGGTGACTGCTCTCCTGAAAAATTGCGTTGTTAACATTGCCTCTCAAATTCACTTCATGGAAATAAAAGGAGACTGTACAGCACATTGTGTCTGACACACAATGCAGCCGGCATACTTCGGATAGAATTTTCACTCCAATACTTGGACAACACTGGTTTGGATCTGCCCCTCTCACTGTCAACGCAAACCTCTGTCCTTTGCGGTGCCAGGATCGGGTCGGTATTCAGACATGCGCCTCTCCTCCAGCCGGCATGATACGCCGCTGGGGCGGGGCTGCCGGGGAACCGTCCCCGATGACTACTCCCGACTAGGGGATGTTGCACCGCCTCCCTTTCCACAATCGGATTCCCACATAGGCGTATATACGCCCACATTCAATGGGAGCGTTCCAAAGATTTTCAACCCTGTGACATTAATTGCTAGCAACAATCCACGTGATACATGGTATGCTAACCCACTACAAGATGGCACCCACGATCCCCAGACCATCACTGCTGACCTTTGATCAGCAATTAACCACTTCATACTGATCACCTGTTACCAATTAGGGCCGGATGGAGGGTTTATAAACCTAATGACCACCTCCAAATCCTCATTCCCAAGGCACATGAGAAGCAGTAGGTCGTTGGTGGCGTGCTCCAATGGATGGCGCGAGTATTGGATCTTTGGTTTTCCACAATGTGAACGGAGGTTATTATTCCTCCCCCTGGGCTCACTTACAAAATTTAAATTAGAATTTTTCTTCCCAACAGCACACACATTTATTTTTGCGTTTTTCTCAGTGTTCCTCTCGAGGAGGTGATGACGTCACCCTCATTGGGTGAGTGTTTTCCCTCTTTTGACCACAGTGTATGAAACCACCACCTATATGTTTTTATGTTTGTGTCACATGTATGTCTAACTTGGTTCCTATCACTACTTGTTACAAATCACAAATTCACTCATGCTCGTATTGCATGCCTCTACAAGTACTATACAAGACTGCTCTGTATGGCGCTATTTTAATATTTCTTGTCTTCCTACCCCCGGGGTGGGTGATTTTACATTCTGCAGGTACACTGATAGGGTACTTAGTGTTTGGACACTACTTGTTGCATCCTTGGTCCCAGACACTGTGTAGATTAGTAATAGATTTTACAGTCCTGAAGGATTGCCCTAGATCACATCTTGACTGACGGCATGAAACATGTTGAGCTTATAAGTTGATAGGGATCATTGTCCCCACTAGTGACATCACGTTTTTAATAAGTCAGGCATACTCCTGGATTCAAAATTTGATTTGAGACTTGTCTAGCCTTTTTTAAGTCACTAATCACCACACTGACACCTATGTTTCATCAATCTACACAAAGGGCCCTTAACTTGCAATTCACATCACAGCTTTGGAAAAAGATCTCCGATAAAGAGCCCACTTGAGGGTGCTCGTCAAGCATTGCAGTGCTGGCCCGACGAGGACCAAGTCCCATGATGAAGCATGACACCCATAAGGATGTGTGAGGGCCCCATTTCCAAAAAGGAACTACTCCCCTTGTAGTGGCTCTTTTTCTCTGACCTACTACCCTTTCTCCCCTTTAGGAACAGCATATCTTTTTCTTTTGAGAATTAACAGTGAAGAATGTATGCTGGACCTTTAAGCGCTCTAGGTCCCCAATTTTCTTTGATAGAGGTTGAGAGAAAACATTTGCATAACCCCCACTTTAATCTAGCCTCAGAAGCTCCAAGTGGATCTGCACAATGACCTCTGCGAACAGCACGAAAGACACTAGTATAAAAGACTAGCTCAGCAGAGAGAGATCCCAGCAAACAGGCATGCAGCAACGAACAAACCTCGGGGTGACAGAAGATGACATTCCTAAAATTGTTTGGGATTTTGAAGCCCCGAACACCAGATAATTCATAGAGGAACTAAGCAAGAGCATCTGGGACTATATAGATCATCTCCGCGACAAAGTCTCCAAAGTCCTGCACGATATTAAACAAAATGTCACAGCCTTGGGACACAGAGTAGGATCCCTTGAAGAATCCAAACACGCTAAGGAATGTTAACTGGAAGCTCTGGGCCAACAACTTTGCACTACATGATCAAAACACTGACTTACTTTCCAGGTCTTCCAAATGGGTTTGTAAAACCAAAAGACAGAATATTCGGATTAAGAGAGTTGCACTGCTATCTGAAACCAACAACATTGAACTTTACGTCAAGAGGCTCCTCAACACATAAGAACACTACTTCCTCAGACATTCTCACTTGGCTATACTCCTACAGATAAGCTGGCAGTATGCGAGAAATGCCAAGTTACCTTTGAACACAATCCACACTTATCCACAATCACCCTTCAAAAAGGATGCTCTTAACCACTGATCTCATTCTATTTAAATTCCAAAGACATTAAATATCGATGAAGCCATCCCTTAGACTTACTTTTCAATGGGAAGGATGCCAACACAAAGTGTGTTCCACCACCACGGTCGAAGAGATCCTTGGGCTAGAACTGGAGAAAGGTAAATCGGGCCCTTTGCAGATGACTTCTCAACACAAAGGCACAAACAAAGCCACGCACACCGAATGGCTGCCAGCATAATTGATCCAAACCATATGCTGACATTATAGCCTTATAGAGGAAAGCAGTCCACATGCAGCTTCAAGGATCCAGATCACAATGCACTCCTCAGATACGTAAAAGCTACACTACCTACAGACCCCCATAATATGGAAATGGCTGGGACGTTGAAGGGACCTGGCAGATGATCAGCAGGATCCCTGAGGCCTATCTGTGGATACTTACATAATTAGTGATCTGGTTTGAGGAGCGTTCATGGGCAAGTGTGAACCTAAGGAAACATACAACAAATTGGCTTGTCTGAGTCCTCAAAACCAGGGAGGGTGGGGTGTTGCTTTCAATGTCCTGTTCTAGCTGACTAAATGGTTGTTTTCAAATGTTATGGTAATTTGTTGAATAGGATTCCGGAGTATGACCCTCCCAACCTCCATGAATTACTAGGCATAGGTCCTACAACATGGAAGGAAACCATAGTACTACCTATGCCTCTATTATCTATAAGCTTGGCCCAGATAGCTACTCTGCTGTAAGCAAATACTGATATGACACAAACCCACTCAAAAATCATTCAAAATCTCAAGGCAAGGGACCTAAATAATCCTACAAAATAAAAGGCTATTCTTTCTGCCACTCCTGACGGACTCTGCAGCAGAGATGTGCCTCCTGCAGGAGACACATCTGTCCAAAAAAGACGGGTCCCGTATGCAGTTAGAAAGATTATGGGAAACAGCACCTTTACAGTAGCGTCCAAATATACACCCAATCAGGGGGCGTGGCTAAGACGCGAAGCACGATGGCTGCAGCTTAGGGGAGCTCCGCCAAACCCTTCCATTCCCCATCTATCCAGCACATCTATCCGGAGCTCGATTAAACGATTATTTAAGGGGAAGGTACCCGGCATACCATCCAGACCCTCCGGACATCGTGCTGTAATTGGGGGCTGAACACGGGCCGGCGTCGCAGAAAGGCCTGGTCGCGGTGTGGAAGCCGGGACCTCGAGTGGCGGAGGGACCGAAACGCGGACGTCGCCTCAACTAACCTGTTGCCCGGATTCCGAGACCAGAACAGATCCAAAGGGGTCCCCTGCGGTGAACGGCGAGTGACATTGGTCGGAGGACCCGGGAGCGGCCCGGATCCCCCGAGGCCTGGTGACGGAGTGGGCGCCGGGGCCTTGATCGTAAAGGCAGTTGGCAGCAGACCCCGGGCGTGCTGGTTGATACTCCGGAGGACTCCATTGTAGTTTGCAGCGAGCCGGCCGGGGCCCGTCTCGGGCTGCCTCATTTCCCCCCCTCCCTTCCTGGAGTGTTCCTGGAGCTAAGGCGACGGCTCCCGTAGCCCGAGAGACAGCGCACCGGAGCACTGATCCTGGGGTCAACCTGGACCCAACATCCGTTATGGACCCGAGGAGGGGAAGTGCGGGACTCCCGCTTTGCCTGCCCCCCTCAGAGGAGCCAAGACCTGCAGACCCTGTATTCTGGGATCCAGCCTGCTACTGGCACACCGATCCAAGGCAGCCTGGGGGAGTAGCACAGATCGGCCGTCTCGGGGGTGCTGAGACGCCTCTGACGAACACGGAGCGTACTTGTTGACGAAGTGCCACACACACTGTAGACACTGTTACTATAGGAGTCTGCCCAGCGCAGCCCTCGCTGTGACCCACGCTACAAGCCTGTGAGGTGGCAGCGCGGATGGTCGATGGCCCTCCTTCATCCACTACTGACACAGCGCTGGGCCTGTTTCTCCCCCCGGAGGGCCTGTCAATTGGCTCCTTGCGGACTGGGATACATCTATTGTGCGGTGGCCCACTCTAGTCTCCGCCCGCCCTGCACTCGTGGACAACGGTGTGAGTACTACTGGTTGGACATCAGCCGACAACGTGTGCTGTGGTTTGACTTTGTGGGTGGCCAGCTGCCCAGTCGTCGACTCTGAGGCCTGCCTCGTAGAGGTAGTGAGTGGAACCGAAAGCAGTGAGGGTGTGGTCATTCGCCCTGAGAGTTGGTGCATCACAGACACCATATCCGAAACAGCGCTGGGGCACAATATCGTCGTCGCGGGGCTCCAAGTCCGTGCATCAGAATCGACTTGACAGATACGCTCTCCCCAAGAAGTCACTGTCTGATTCCTCCCCTGCAGGCAAGTGTGGTGCAACACAGGGAGAAGTGGCATCGGAACCAACGCTGAAGGACGTCCTGGAAGCGATAGCCGGTATCAAGACCTCCTTTGAGCATAAGATGGATGCCATCACTGTAGAGGTCAACCTGCTCCGGGCGGACATGAATAAGAATAATGAGCGTGTGAAGCAAATGGAACTTACCGCTACAAGCCTGGTGGAAGACACCTCCCAATTGCAACTGGAAGTCAAAGACTTGCAAACATTTCGGAAATTTGCTGAATCCAAGATGGATGATTATGAAGGACGCCTGCGCCGTAACAACGTCCGTATCCTGGGTTTCCCGGAAAAAACGGAAGGGCAGGCTACTGATCTCTTTGTGGAGGACCTTATCCTCAACCATCTGCAACCCAAGGGGTTGGGGACATTTTTCGTCATCGAGCGAGCGCATAGGGTCCCCGGAGGTCGACCGAGGCCCGGGACCCCCCCCTCGTCCGATCCTGGCTAGAGTCCTCAACTTTCATGACCGAGATGTTATTCTCCAGCACGCTCGAACAGGCCCGCCCTTGAAGTACGAGAACGCTTGGTTCTTTGAGCATCCGGAGTCTGCGGCGGAGTGTCTGGAGAACCGCTGACCGAGATACAATTTGAAGTTGTGGTAAAGTTGATGGGGGGGGGGGGGGGAAGGTGTGCTGGGGGTTAGGGGGTCCGCTGATCGAACACTCTAAGTCACACGGGTCCGATTGGGGGATTGACCTAAAGTTTGGGCTCGCCTATTAGAGACATTATTTACCCCGGCTCTTTCTCACTGCATATCTTTGAGTGTATTTTGAGTTTGTTGTAAACGATTGAGCGATGGTATTTTTGAGGGGTGGGGGATGTGAGGGGGGCACCACGTACCCCAATTTTCTACTTTGAGTCACGTTGGAGGGGTGACAGGCACTCTGCAAGTTTAGTCATGGGCAGTTCGGGGCCCAGGGTGCAGGGGAGCAGGGTGGGGGAGGGTGGGGAGGGGTTGTTCTTGTTGTTTGATCATAATAAATGTTTTTACAGGTTCAGTTCAATCAACAAATCTGGGTATATACACAGAGCGGGAACCACTTGCTTATGGAATGTCAGATGGGTACTCACTGGGATGTAGGGGTTAGAGTCCTTAGCTGGAACGTCAATGGGCTGGGCGACAAGATTAAGCATAGTATGGTGCATCAATATATCAAGCAACATGCCCCTGACATCATACTGTTGCAAGAAATTCATCTGATTGGGAACACGTGTCAAGCGATGAATCGAGGGGGTACAGGTTGGCTGCACATGCGGGCTTTACGTCAGGTTCACGAGGGGTGGGCATCTTAATTAAGAAATCGTTCCCCTTCAAGGTACAATCTACGTGGCCCAATAATAGGGGTAGATACATTGGAATTTCAGGTTTGTGGGAGGGACAGACGATCACCTGTGTTTCAGTCTATGTTCCCCCCGGTCTTCAGACCGAGACATATAAAGACCTAGGGGCGATACTGTTAACGCTCCCACCTGACCTTCTCATAATAGGGGGAGATTTTAACGCAGTGGTATCCGGCGAGCTGGACCGTCACCCCCACGGGAAATCAGCCCCGCACAGAGGTGGCTTTCTAACTTCCTCGAAGCTATGGGGCTGGTGGATGGTTGGAGGATATGTAATTCGGATAGGGCCCAATATACCTTCCAATCTGGGTCCCACCTAAGTCTATCCCGTATTGACTATATCCTGGTACCGGCGGCACAGGCAAGTGATGTCCGAGAGATCAGACACCTGGGTAGGGGCATCTCAGACAACTCTCCAGTATGGATGCACATGGTCTTGGGCCACACAAATACAGGGAGAATAGCTCCCATAAATCCATGGCATTTACGAGACCCCACCATTCGGAAGAAGTTAATGCAGACCACGGAACATTATATCCTAGAAAATGAGAGAACAGTGGACTCAGCCCAAACGTTATGGGAAGCCTATAAATCGGTTATCCGCAGAGAGGCCTTATCCCTCACCACTGGTAGGAAAAAGGAAGCACAAAAAGACTTGGCGAGGGCGGAGGAAGAAGTACTTACACTGGAGGAAGAGCTGGAACATACGGTGACGCCGGAGAAACTACATCTCCTGAGCTTAAAGCAAGATGAACTCAAGGGGCTAGCAACTGACAGGGCTAAGGCGCAGGGGAGAGAGACGCAAAGTAGGATCTATGAGCACGGGGACAAGGCGGGTAAGTTGATTGCATGGTTGGATAGGAAGAAATGGGCGGACAGACTGGTACCCGTGCTGACTGGGGAGGGAGCTGACCCAATCACAGACCCGCAACGCATCGCAGATAGTTTTGCCGATTATTATCAGAAAGTTTACAGCACGGAGGATCATTACACAGAGGGAGACAATGCGGCCCTACTTTGTGATATTGTACTCCCCACCCTGTCCGACGCAGATCGCGATTACCTCGACTCCCACCTTTCATATGACGAAATCGCTCAAGCAATACGCATGATCAAATCCAGGAAAGCGTTGGGTCCTAACGGTATTCCGATCGAGCTGTACAAGCTACAGCCTGACAAGATAGCTCCCCGCCTTCACTCAATGTTTATTGATAGCAGAGAAAAGGGGATGCTTCCACTTGATCAGAGAATCGCAAACATTGTAGTCATTCATAAAGATGGTAAACCTAAAGCCTGCTGCACAGCTTATCGGCCGATATCACTACTTAATGCCGAGCCCAAAACCCTAGCTAAAATATTGGTGACGCGTCTTCTAAAAGTGATAGACACCCTGGTGCACCCCGACCAGTCTGGCTTTATGCCTCACCGCAACACTGGCCTAAATCTGCGCAGGTTGCATGGAGTGTTGGGAAGAGCATCAACCATCTTGGAACCGGCAGTCCTGGTGTCGCTAGACGCTACCATGGCCTTTGACATGGTAGAGTGGCCTTATCTCTTTGCGGTGTTGGACAAACTGGGATTTGGCCATGAGTTTGTTGGCTGGGTTCGACTATTAAATTCAAAACCCATGGTCCGAGTTGTTGTGAATAACCGCATGGCGGCAGCCTTCGAACTCAGTCGTGGAACACGTCAAGGGTGCCCTCTATCTCCACTCCTCTTTGCCTTGGCACTGGAGCCTTTGGCAGCGTGGATCCGTAGAAATCCAATAATCCGCGGTATGCGTTGGTCCCCGGGATAGGAAGATAGGATCTCGTTATATGCAGATGATATTCTGCTGTATTTGGCCTCCCCATAAGCCTCGTTGATATGCCTCCTAGATATTCTTGCGGTGTTTGGCAGATACTCCGGATTTACCATAAACCGGTCTAAATCCGTGCTCTATGTTTTGCAGGGAGATCTGCCAGTCCTCCCGAAACCCGACCCGATACAGATCGCTTCAGAAGGCTTCCGCTATCTTGGTATCTTCATTACCTCCGATCCGGCACTTCGCTTTACCCGCAATCTTTTACCACCAATCCGGGGGTTGAAAAGTGATATCGGCCACTGGAAGTCCTTGCCTCTCTCTTTGTTGGGCAAGGCGGTTCTTTTCAAAATGATGGCCCAGCCCAGTTTCCTTTATGCCCTTCATAATTCCATGGATCCAGTTCCCAAATCGTATTTTAAAGAGACAGAATCGCTACAGAGAACTCTCTTATGGGACGGCAAGCCTCAGATTGCCCTAACCAAACTTGCCCTCAATTGGTACGATGGTGGCAATAGTCTCCCGGATATTAGGAAATATTATTGGGCGGCCCACTTGACAGCGATCAATCAAGGAATGTATGGCCGCGTGGATGATCCAGGGTATGCCATGGATAGATGGCTTCCTCCCTGGTGAGGACTATAATAGAGCTCTCTATTCTAAACCCCGCGAATACCTCCTCATGGGCCCTCCCGCACATACTTGGTGCAAGTGTGGCATGAGGTGAACAAACACCTGGAATGGGACCGCAGGCTCACGCTAGCGACTCCTGTATGGAGCACCGAACGACTGGGGAACCTGTGGCAGACTAAAGGTTTCGAGAAAATGGGACCTCATTGGTATCTCCCAGATCAAGGATCTTTGGGTTAAGGACGAGATCCTCTCCTTTGCCGCTCTCCAGCAGCAATACAGCCTGGCGGGCGCCGAATACTATAGGTGCCTTCAGGTTCGACACACGCTCCATGCCCACCTAGCCCGTAAGTCTTCCCTCCCCGACGCATCCCCCCCTCGAGGATAGAATACTTGACGGTCATCTCCCCGAGAAAGCCATCTCTCGGATCTACAAAAAACTGATAAACAACATGGAAGACCAACTCCAGTCCCTAAAGGATAAATGGATTAATGACGGCCTAGAATTAGACAAAGAAGACTGGCGAGAGGCGGTCTCCTCCCCGAGGGAAGTGGTGGTCCAGGCAAGGCTGCGGCTAGTGCAACTAAAAATATTGCACAGAGTTTATGTTACTGGGCCGGGCTTGGTATGCACGGGGAGGACGGATAGTGGTGAGTGTAGACGGGGTGTGGGGAGGTGGGTACGTTCCTTCACATTATCTGGGAATGTGAACACATACAAACATACTGGAAGGCCATACACCACACACTTTGGGAGGTGCTCGTAGTAGACCTACAGCCCGAGGCAAGACGCTGCCTCCTAAATGTTTGGGAACCAACTGACTTCACCTGCCACATGAACCTATGGGTTACTCTAGCACTCATGGTGGACAAAAGGAACATAGCAACATTAGGGAAATGGCAGACAGATTTGGATTGGTGCATGTTCCTTATATGTGGCCCGAGGGTGCCCTGGGAAATGGAACAAAGTTTGGGTGCCCTGGAATTCCTACAGGAAAGATATTTGTACTCCCCCACTACCCCTAAATGAGGACGAGACTCTTGCAACCCCTTAATGTGGATCTTCCTTTACAATGCTCTGATTTTCTGTTGTACAGTTCCGGAAATGGAAAGATGTATGGTCTTCTGCTCATGTGGAAAAGTGATATGTAATGTCGATTTGTTTCTCAATAAAAAAATATTAAAAAAATATATATATATATATATATATATACACCCAATGAAAAAACAGAATGGGTCCTCGGATCCTTCTAGTGTTGCAGTCCCCAGACAGAGAACTAATAGGTGGAGACATTAACGTGGTCATGAACAATGCAGCGGGTCAGGAAATCCCTGAGGACGAGCCACTCTGGGTAACTTTCCAAGGAGGCTAAAGAATGGCTAGCAAACTTTGGCCTCAGGGATATCTAGGGGGTATTACGCCTGAATGAAAGGCTTTACAATTTACTCCTCCGTTCACCACACATACGCCAGACTAGATTGTTTTTTTGGGGCAAGTGTCCGAGAACTTCCTAGGGCTTCAGTCACTATCAAACCACGCCTCTAGATATCTCTGTCTCGAAATCCCACAATCTGGGGCGCAAGGAGGGAGAAGGAGATTACGGGAGATATTATTATGAAACAAACAGGTCGATCAAATCGCAGAATCCTTAAAAACTTCCTGACAGATAATGATGGTGTGGTGGTCAATACGCTGTGGGACACTTTGAAAGCTTATATTAGAGGCTACTTTATCTCCTTGGAAGCCAGAATGAACAGTGACTGAAAGGAGAAAAGAACAGACAGGGGACAAGTCAAGGAATTGGAAGAGGTACATAAGAGAGTTAGTCGAGGAGTAACCTGCTGCAGCTGGTTACGGACTGTGCACAACTAAAGTTATTAGACATTGACAGGGCTGAATCTCCCTCTTGTGGGCGAAACAAATATATTAGGAGGGCCAGGATTCAATGAGAACAGGTCTATCCATATAGGTCAAGTCTGGGTCTCTACATACCGAGGAATCAGATCCACAAGAAAGTTTTAAGATTACTATAAAACCCTATACACAGCAGAGCAGGTAAAGTAAGTGAGATTGTAATGCTAGATTATTTCAGGGACTCCACATTAGGCTCGTATCACAATTCCAAAGGGACACCTTGGATAACCTGATAGGCACAGAAGAGGTTATTACTGTGATAGCCAAATTATGGTTGCAAAAAGATACAGGCCTTTCTTCAAAAACCTCTGCTCCATATTGGCCCCGTTTCTCACTTGCATTTACGACTCCCTTTCCTCATACTCTAATTACTGATCCTAAGCACAAAGCATCTATTGTAGTTTTCCTAAAACTGGGTAAGGACCTGTCACTGCGCTTCTCTTCTGGAAAATGTCACTATTGAATACAGACGCCAAGATCTTCTCCAGGATTTTGCTTGACTTCGCATAAGTGCACACTCAATCTGCCAGGCTAAGTACGAAGATCCCACACTTATACATTGTTCCTAGAACACAGAAAAAGGTTTGACAGTGTGCACTGGCCATTCTTGTGGAAAATTCTCAAAGAATATGGATTTGGACCCAAGTATAGGGCATGGATACCTAGCATTTATGCAAACCCAGTGCCTAGTGTCCTGGTCAATGGTAGGGCCTCTACCCCTTTTAAGATAGTGAGGGGACTGAGACAGGGTTGCCCCTTGTCTCCCTACTATTCGCTCTGTATATGGAGCAGTTAGCAAATGAGATCTGAGAAAAACAAATCATTAAAGGAGTGCTTATAGGCAATGAGGAACATAAAATCCACCTTTATGTCTGCTGATGATGTTTTTATACTAACCGAACCAGCTTAATCGCTTCCGCCTTTATTACAGGCACCAACTCCATTTGGCCAGGCTGCACGTTTCAAAAATTAACCAACAAAAGCCCCAACTTTTGAACTTATCCCTCTCATCGCACAAGTGGCTAGCATAAGGGAACTTTAGGCTCTGTCATGAGCCAAGAAATACATTGGTTAGCTCAATGTTAAGATCTATCCCTCCCTGTAAGAAACAGTCTGAGCAAATATTTTAGACTTTTTGTAATCCCTCCAAGCTGAATTCTAAAAGGGGCACACTGGGGGCCTCTCTTGACTTGGCCGCCACAGTCAAAATGATGACCTCACTAGATTCCTACACTTGGACCAATCCCTCCATGTGAAACCACTGAACATAGCACTACAAGACATTCAAAGCACCCTAAAAACCTTCATATGGGTGGAGCAAAAAATCTAGGCTCCCAAAGCGCACAATGTACACCCTTTCCTCTGATGAAGACTTGAGAATTCCCCACATTACAAGTTAGGGGAGAATGGTCACAGAGAAGTCCTGGTGTTCTGTGGACCAGATAATTGCAGGCGATCACATCTGGAAGATCCATTTGTTGCATGGATACTCCTGCATGTGGGGTCTCTACTCTTCCCCAGTTACACGTGTGCAATACTACAGGCAGTTATACATTGTGAGATTATGTATTGACCATTGACTCCATTTAATTTTAACTACATTTTGTGAGCACAGTTTCATCTTGTGTCTGTCTGACCATGCCTTTCAGCTGCGAACACAGGCAGGCCCAGGTTACTTGCGTGCACAGGTTGTCTATGTTTATCACTTCCCGAGCGAGAGAGATAAGCTGCTAGAATATATGGAATGGGATGCGTGCACTGTCCAAGGATGAGAATGAGAACTCTCATCGGGGCCTGACCAGCTCCGTTGAGTGACCTCGATGCACACAATGTAGTTAGCACCTAGAGTGCAGATGAAGGGAGGTGACGCTTCTAGAATTTTCTCTCTGCATTAGTAAAAAGTATAAATCTTGGTGCTTTGACAGGAACTCTCCTGGGGAGTGGACACGCTGCCCAGTTGAGATCTCCTGCCTGAGACTGTCAACGGGTTCTTCAGTCGTGCTGGCGAAGATGATGCCACACAGACAGCAGCCGGTGAAGTATTCCTAGTTCCAATTACTTATATATATTATATATTATATTTACACTACATTCATTTATTTTACATGTATATTATTGCCATTTGATAAATGGGAACTTGCTGCAATAAATATTCCCCTTTACTTTGCAATGAGTGTTGAGCTTTACTTACATTGTATTCTAAAGTGTGTGGAGTCCTATTTTGAAGAGTGTTCATGTTGTGGCCTGGTATTTTTAAGTGTTGCAGAGGTGTTTTGAAGAAAAAAGTCACAAATGCTACATTTATCTCATGGAACACAGTCATTGTTCGGAAGGGCGCGCTCTACTTATCCTTCCCTCATTACTTCTATTATAGAAACCCTGACTACAACCCTGGCATGGATCACAGTCAGTTCTGGAATGGCAGACAGCCAATTGTAAGCAAATAGGCAATTTGACACCCAAGCAATTAAGTTGTTTACATACGTCAGAAAGGAATCTGGCCTTTCTGAAACAGAGATTGTGCTATTTTCATGCTTGGGACTGGGTGACCCCCACAGAAGTGAAACCGTGGGTCTCCAAGCCCATGACTTCTTTTGAAAGACGGATTTTTCCTAAAGGTGACCAATTTCCAAACTTAAAGCCCATAATTCCAAAAGCAATCCAAAACAAATATTGTGAGTTATGGCGGGAGGCAGAAATTGGGAGGACAATCACGAACACAGAATGGGCAAAAAATACTTGCAAGACCCAGTTAAGCACCTCTAGCACGTCAAAGAGACAAGAAAACTGAGACCAATTGGTATTACCCCTAGTAGGGTACATAGATAGAATGGCAACAAAAATCAACCACTATTGGAGGAACCATGGTAAACCTAGGTCACTTCTTCCTTTCCTTTGGCACTGCCACTATCTCCAGAGGTACTGGAAGGATGTTGTCAATGAGGTCACTCAAATGTACCGGGCTCAACGGATAAGGCTACCAGCATATATTATTGTCGGAGCGGCAAACTGTGTTTCCTACCCTTTAAAATCACACAGAGATGCACAAATCATCTTCCTGCTAGGTGCAGCCAAAACAAGCAATTCTGAACCTCTGGGCAGGGAATTACACCCATGTATAGAACCTGGCTGTACAGTGTTTTTAGGGATATGCTTGGAAAAGACGTAATTGGTCTGGATAGCAAAAGTTTAGGGAAATTTGGAAATCATACCTGCATATGCTATCAATAGAATTAATTATAGCGTGCCCCAGATACCCAAGATTAAAAAATATCACTCCCACGCCTGCACAAGTAGAGTGGCAGACGGACTGGTGTACATGTCAAGCTAACAATGCAACCTTGCTGTTTCAAGCTATGTACCATTGTACTAACTCAGTAAGGGAGGCATTGTCCTAAGTGAAAGAGAGGTTGGGCGGGTGGGGAAGAGATGTAAAAACTGATCCATTTCATGTTTACAACTGTTAACAGTATCGTTCTTCCTTAGGCAATAGGCACAGTCGGTCTTGTGATGTAGGCGGGTGTATGTATACCAATAAATACATTTCGAAAAACAAAGTTAATCGCAAAAGGGTCCCTCATACTACAGTCTGCTTAAAACAGTTCTCATTTGACTTACCCTGTAGGTAAGAAGACCGTATATAATACGTTTTAATTCTTATATTTGTGGGATGTTATGATTGATATTTCCTCTAACCTGGAATCTGCACTACAGCCACATTATGAACTGCACATGTGCCATTTCTCTTCCAGGGGATCCTCATCAATAGTCATAAGCACTGAATATTCCCGCCCATGTGCGGGGACCCCGGAAATAATAAAATCATATATGTAAAAAACATACATATATACAGCTCTGTATATGTATAAACATATATTATTTTTTTCCAAGCAAATGCAGCCCCTAAAAAAGAAGGCTAGGCAATGTATAAATACACATCCAATAATACATATAGGTATAATAAAACACCTAAATCTCTTTTTTTTTTTTTTATGAGGTAAACACTCATGAGAAAGCAAAAAAGAGAAAACTGTGGGAAACACAGATCTACAACACATTGCTAGCCTGCAGGCTGGATTGCAATACAACACCATAGAGACTGAAAAGCCCTGTATAGGTAAAAACTGGCACCGTGCCTTTAAGGCAGCCCTGGCTTCCATATCCCATCATGCCTCAGGGGTGACCGTTAGGTCAGTTGTTCTTTCCGGCTCCTTCAGTCAGGACCCTGGAATTCAGCTCTCTTCTTTATGACTTTTTAGTCAAGAATTATTTGCATTATAGTAATTTTTTTTTGGACTTCCTCTTATTAATATCTGGGAAGAAGTCAGTATCCTGTATTTTTCTGACTGATTTTCTGCTATTTTTGTCAGAAATATGCCTTCTTTATTTATTCCATGTCCATCTTGTGGAAAAAAGAAGGCCTCTTCAGACACACATGACGTGTGTATTGTCTGCCTGCCGGATTCTTACTCTCCAGCAACATGTCATCATTGTAAAGACCTTTCTGAAAGGACTTTAAAGGAGAGAGAGAGGATTAGACTCTACGGCTTGTCAGAACGGTCGACGTCGAGGCAGCTGGTCCCTGTTTGCTCCCCATCGGCGTCGGGCTCGGCGTCGAAGACTCCAGCGGCGGGATCGTCGCTGAGAGGTGAGGAGTCCAGGGGTAGTCATGCTGCAAAAAGAAAATCGTCGTCGACTTTAGATACAGCGGCGAAGCGGATGCGTTCGTCGTCGACGACTTCGACGTCTAAGAGATCGGCGTCGAAGGATCGGCGTCACAGGTCGACGTCTGAAAGGCATCTTTCGACGTCAAGGGAAGATCGATCGACGTCAAAACAGAGACATCGTTCGACGTCGGAGGAAGGACATCATTCGACGTCGAGGACTGTGAGAGATCAGTCGACGTCACAAGAGGTTCGTAGGCGTTAGACTCCGAAGTCTACGTCGACGTCGAGACCAAGATCACCGTCAAGACCAAGTTCGCCGTCGAGGAAAGATCGATCGTCGGCGAAGAGAATGGCGACGTCGAGGCATTCGTCGTCGGAGCATTCGACGTCGAGGCAGGCGCCTCCGTCAAGACCGACGTCGAGGCAGGAGCCTTCATCGGAGTCGACGTCGAGGCAGGTGCCTCCGTCGGAGTCGACGTCGAGGCAGGTGCCTCCGTCCTTGCAGGTCTCCAAGGCTTTGGAGAAGTCCATAACGTCGAGGCGAGATTCCCCGTCGGGGTCTAGACCTCCGTTCAGACCAAGTCCTCCGTCGACGACGAGGTTCTCGACGTCGAGGCAAGAAAAATCTCCATTGATCCTCGAGGAGTCAAGTCCCAGGTCTCCGGTGATAGGCCTATCACCGTCGAGGCGGTCCTCTGCAGAGGGTACTCAGGAGGTGTCGCATGTTCGCCTTACGATCCGGCCAGTTTCAAGGCGTAAATATCCTCATAGACTGGTATATACAACTTCGGAACATGATTCACCACGTCTTATATCTATCTCGCCTTCAGGATCAGAGGGCTCGAGTTCAAGGTCCGAGTCACCGGAAATTGTGAATCAATCTCCAGTGCCTGTAAGAGAAATTAGTCCGCTGGAAGAGGGACATGCTGTACCTCAAAGTCCCGCAAGAGAGATACCTCAGGACTCGGCTATGTCTCACGCAGTCAAGGCCTCACTAACAAGGTTAAGAGACATGGACTTCCCAGCGAGACCGGTCAGATCACGTTCTCGGGGAAGAGATTCTCGACGTCGCTCTCGAACACCAAGGAGGCGATCCAGATCCTCCTCCCACAGGAGAGAGTCGACAAGATCGGAGAGAAGGCGCCGTAGGACCCCTTCTTCCTCCCCGTCATCTAGATCATCCAGAAGGGATTATTCGCCGACAGTCTCGGAGACACCACCCTCCAGGGTATCTCCGGTGGATGATATCTCTACTTTTCAGGAAGTGTTGTGTAGAGGAGCTACAAAATTACCTCCTCCATAATCTTTGAAACTCTTCATGAACGAGCAGTGTCACGCCCACTGTTGCCGTTAGTCCCTGGTTTGCTGCAACCAGTAATGGATATTTTTCTCACGCCAGCGACCACCAAATCTGCACCGGCGTGGATTCTAAAGAAGTACCGTCCGGCTCCTGAAGATCCTCTGTTCCTAAGATCAGATCCTCCACCAGACCCTGTCATCACCGCTGCTGCCAGAAAGACCCATGCAGTAGCGGGGTCTTCAACGGTGCCCCCAGATAAAGACAGTAAGACGCAAGACTCTTGGGGGAGGAGAGTTTGCGGTTCGGCATCTTCTAGCCTAAAGGTGGCCAGCGCCTCAGCGCTTCTGGGGCGCTATGATAGATATTTGTGGGACTCTCTCCAGAGGTTCATTGAAAAAGTTCCATCAGAGGATAGACGGGACTTTGAAGAAATTTTGCACGAGGGAAGTCTGGTTTCTAACCAGGTCATAAGTGCAGCGGCAGATGGGGCAACACTAGCAGCACATTCATATGTCCTTGGAATCACAGCCAGAAGATCATCTTGGCTCAGATTGACGTCCTTGAAGCCGGAAGCGCAGGCGAGAATAGTAAATCTGCCTTTCTCGGGCAATTCACTTTTTGGGTCTCATGCGGACGAAGAAATGGCCCGTATGAAAGCAGAACTGGAGACCATGAAAGCCGTGGGGCTTGAAAAGAGGAAAGAGTTTCGACGCCGCAGGGGAAATGACAGGCGTAACTACCAGCAGAGGGTTCAAAACCCTCAGTGGCAGAAGAACCAGGACCAGCAAGGTCAAAAGAAGCAGCAGTACCAGTCCCGCAGACCATCCAGGGGACGCGGTAACAACAGGCAGTCAAACGCTGGAAACAAGGCTCCAGGGAAGCAATGAGGAACCGCTTCCTCCGATGCTGTCCACCGCTCCGGTGGGAGGAAGTGTTGCGCATCATCTTCCAGAGTGGCAATCCATCACAAAGGACAAGTGGGTTCTGAATATACTGCGGCATGGGTACTCGCTTCGTTTCCGAAGCCACCCTCCATCGATTCCTCCTGTTCATTCGGCCCAGCATCTAACGCAGCTCAGAGAAGAGGTGGCGACTCTTCTGCTCAAATCTGCAATAGAAAAAGTACCCAAAAACCAAAGAGGAAAGGGAGTTTACTCCAGATACTTTCTGATTCAAAAAAGGAGTGCGAAGGTAGAGTTAAGACCCATTTTGGACCTACGGATACTGAACAAACACATAAGAAAGGAAAAATTTTGCATGCTGGCGCTCCACCAAATATATCCTCTTCTCCGGTTGGGCGATTGGATGTGTTCGCTGGACCTTCAGGACGCATATTTCCATATTCCCATCCAACGGAATCATCGGAAATTTCTCAGGTTTGCGGTGGGGAACTCTCACCATCAGTTCAAGGTTCTTCCATTTGGCCTGAAGTCAGCTCCTCGAGTATTTACAAAATGCGTGGCAGTAGTAGCGGCTGCTCTGAGGCGGGCAGGAGTCTTCGTCTACCCCTACCTAGACGACTGGCTAATAAAGGGTCCATCGCCTCAGAGTGTTCGATCGCAGCTGTCGCTTTGCCTGAACTTATGTCGCAAGTTGGGTCTCAGAGTGAATGCCAAAAAGTCCAATTTTTCACCAACACAGAGGATCCACTACCTGGGTGCAACTATAGACTCCGTAGTAGGAAAAGTGTTTCCTTCGGAGGAAAGACAGTCATCCATTATCCTCAAAGGCAGGCAGATTCTATCCAACAATCTGTCGTCGGCAAGACAAATCTCATCTCTAATAGAGGCCATGGCATCCTGCATTTTCCTAGTGCCCAATGCCAGGCTAAGGATACGTCCTCTACAGCAAGATCTCGAGGACAAATGGGATCAAAGGAACTCCCTGTGGGAAGAAAAAGTTTGCCTTTCCTCAGCGGCCAGGCAGTCAGTCAAGTGGTGGCTGAAGCCACTGAATCTACAAGTGGGGATCCCCTTCCATCAAGAACCCCCAACTCAGACCTTAATCACGGACGCATCCCTTCAAGGCTGGGGTGCGCATTTCGGGTCTCTGCAAACTCAGGGACGGTGGTCCAGCAGCGAGCAGTTGTACCACATCAACATGCTGGAGCTCAGGGCAGTCCACCTAGCCCTCAAAGCGTTCCTGCCTGCGATCACGACGAGTACCATTCTAGTACAGACGGACAATACCACCACAATGTACTACCTGAACAAGCAGGGGGTACTCGATCCAGGACGCTCTCGCTGGAAGCTCAGTCCCTGTGGCACTGGATCCTAGCAAGGAACATCTCATTGAAAGCGGTGCACCTACCAGGAGAACTCAACGTGCAAGCAGACTTGCTCAGTCGTCATTTTCAAGAACCAGAGGACTGGCTAATAAACGACGAGGTGTTAGAAGACATCTTCGGGGAATGGGGGCGTCCGCAAGTGGACCTCTTCGCGGACGAGCACAACACAAAATGCCGAGGCTTCGCCTCAAGATACCATCGACCAGGATCCCTAGGGAATGCCCCTTTGATCAATTGGTCAATGACATTTGTGTACGCTTTTCCGCCTCTCCCACTAATCCCCAAGGTGGTGACCAAGCTGCAGAATTCATCTGCCAAGATGATCCTCATAGCACCGGACTGGCCGAGGCAGTGGTGGTACACGGATCTCCTGCACATGTCGATCCGCCCCCACAAACGGCTGCCGTGCAGGCCGGACTTGTTATCCAAGATGCAGGGGAAGATTTACCATCCCAGCCTTCCCTCGCTGAGCTTAACAGCATGGCTCCTGAAGTCCTCCAGTATGGACATCTGAACCTCCCTCAAGAGTGTATGTCCATACTTAAGGAAGCCAGGAGGCCTTCGACAAGACATTCCTACTTTTGTAAGTGGAAAAGATTTTACATTTGGTGTGCTCCGCATCATTATGATCCAACAAAATGCCAGGAGGATGTAATTTTGCCCTATCTTCTTCATTTAGCGAGGGCAGGGTTGAAATTTTCATCCATAAAGGTTCACCTAGCAGCCATAACAGCATACAGGCGTTCGCCTTCACAGCAGTCATTTTTTAAGTTACAGGTGGTGAAGGATATCTTGCAAGGTCTCAAGAAAGTCTATCCCCCTGTTAGACCTCCCTCTACTTCTTGGGAGCTAAACTTGGTTCTATCAAGGCTCATGGGTTCTCCCTTTGAGCCTATTCATAAGGCTAGCCTACAGCACCTCACATGGAAGACAGCCTTTTTAATAGCCATCATTTCAGCACGGAGGGTCAGTGAGATACAGGCCCTCTGTTCTAAAGAACCCTACACTACGTTTCATCTCAATAGGGTAGTGATGAGGACTCATCCTTCATTCCTGCCTAAGGTGGTATCGGACTTTCATGTAAATCAAGCCATCTCCTTGCCAACCTTTTTTCCCAACCCCTCCTCTCCGGCAGAGAGGGCGTTGCATTCTTTAGATGTCAAAAGGGTCCTAAAATTCTATCTAGATAGGACTAAGAATGTTAGGAAATCTGATCAACTGTTTGTGAACTACGGGGTTGTCCGTATGGGCTTTGCTGCTTCCAAACGTTCCATTGCTAGGTGGATTGTTTCAAGTATTACATTGGCCTACCAACTGGCTCAGAAACCATTGGGGGAGCGCCCTAGAGCGCACTCTACAAGAGGAAAAGCGGCTACCGCTGCTTTTCTCAATAATGTCCCACTCGCCGAGATCTGCAAGGCAGCCACTTGGAGATCTGTCCACACCTTTACCAGACACTATTGTCTGGATTCGGACACCAGAGCAGACACTCAAGTAGGACAAGCCTCCTTGAGGAATCTGTTCCATACATAATCAGTTTCATGATCTTCTTATTCCATGTGTGGTACAATCTTTTTTTCATTTGCCTGCAGGTGGAAGGTGAGCTTGCTACTCTATTCAGTGCTTATGACTATTGATGAGGATCCCCTGGAAGAGAAGGGTAAGTTACTTACCTGTAATCCTAGTTCTCTTCCAGGGGTATCCTCATCAAAGTCATAAGCAACCCACCCACCTCCCCAGGCAAATGAGAAGAAGTGTATTATTCATTATGGAAAGGATATATCTTTGTGTTTAGGACTACGGTCCCGCAAAGAACAACTGACCTAACTGTCACCCCTGAGGCATGATGGGATATGGAAGCCAGGGCTGCCTTAAAGGCACGGTGCCAGTTTTTACCTATACAGGGCTTTTCAGTCTCTATGGTATTGTATTGCAATGCAGCCTGCAGGCTAGCAATGTGTTGTAGATCTGTGTTTCCCACAGTTTTCTCTTTTTTGCTTTCTCATGAGTGTTTACCTCATTAAAAAAAAAAAAAGAGATTTAGGTGTTTTATTATACCTATATGTATTATTGGATGTGTATTTATACATTGCCTAGCCTTCTTTTTTAGGGGCTGCATTTGCTTGGAAAAAAATAATATATGTTTATACATATACAGAGCTGTATATATGTATGTTTTTTACATATATGATTTTATTATTTCCGGGGTCCCCGCACATGGGCGGGAATATTCAGTGCTTATGACTTTGATGAGGATACCCCTGGAAGAGAACTAGGATTACAGGTAAGTAACTTACCCTTACACTCCTTGGACATGCCAACATTCAAAGCCTACCTTCCTTGTGATTACAGCTCCGACTGCACAGCACTTCAGCATGACTAGACCTCCCTTACCAAGGCAAAGGGGTGGCTGAAGTGTCCTTAGTTCAGATACCAGCACTGTATGTGTATATGTCCCATGCTGTGGCTGTGTGTTTTTCTCTGCAGTTGTGTGCCTGTAGGGCAGTCTATGCGCCTGTGCCCCTCTCTCCCCCTCACCTTGTCTCTACTAGTGCCACACAACGCATACCTCTTACCGATCTCAGTGTTTATGTCTTGTTCTGGCAAAGTAATTTTTTGTGCACATTTCGGTGTGAGTGCACATTGTATAGGTATGCACTGTATGAACTTAACAAGAAAATCAATGGAAAAAGCGCAGGTACAGGACAGGTGGTAGACGTGGGATTGGTGTGGTTCCAGGCTCGTAAGGGATAAAGGTGCACGAGCAAAGGTGGGGGCAAATTCTGTACCTAGTAGCTTTGTAATAATCTTGCAGTGAGAGGTTTGAAGGACAGGTCGAGTTCATGTCTGAAGTGGAGGAGGGAAGGCTAATGTCGAAATTCAATTGGAAAGAGTTTCACACTCCTGGCAGGTACCAGGAAAAAGCCTGGCATTTAATGAACTTCAGTAGGCTAGTAAGAGGTCACTTGTGCGATATTTCGCACGTTTTTAAAACCCATTTAATGTGGGAGAAACATGGGAGACTGCTTTTCGCAGAAAATGTCACACAGACACAGTAAACTCACTGTAGGGACCCATTTTCTCCTCAAACCAGTTTTCTACTGAAACCTCATGAGACTTTTGAATACAAGGTATGCCTTCCCACGAGATACCAGCAAGTATATTTTCATGAATTTTCTATTACTCCCACACCTCTAATCAAGCAATGCTACTTAGATGAATCTTGCCTATCGCTTCTTTGCTAGTCTTGCTCTTGAACATAGCTGGTGGTTTCCAAGCATATGAGTCATTTAGTGAAATGTTACAGTCTTATTTATTGTGTTCAGTCTCTTGCTGATAAATGCTTTTCAGCGGCATCAGATCCGTGTCTGGAAAGCCAATACGTAAGGAGTAAACCTTCACCGAAGTGAGGCAGTAACAGGATCCAACAATCTATTCAAAAGACCTTTCCCGGGAGGAAAGGATTTATTTTTCAGACCAAGGTAAGCTGACACCAGCTCTTCAATGTGATGTGAGTCTCGAAAATGAGAATTGAGGCAATAGGAAAGACCAGGGATTTCTCATTTTCTGGTGTGAACCCACCTATAGTCAGTTTAATAAATTCTGAACATGGTACTGTTCGTTGGCATTGGTAATGAGGGCAAACTCTCTTTTGTCTAAGCTTACACTGAGAGAGACTTCTACTATCCAAACTTAATTGGCAGTAAAGTATGTTTTCAGTGGAGCAATAGCACAACTGGTCATTATCTTCAGTTTGAGCTGGTATTACTCATGGTACTGGTGGATTCCCATTTGTGGATTCCCATTTCTTTGTCAGAGAAAAGGATTTCAAAAGGTTTCATTGACAAGATGAAAATCACCAGTTATGGAAGGGAACCTTGCAAGTGTTGTAGTTTATAGAGATATGACCACCCTGGAGGAGCTTATTTCGACAGGCTTGGAACTGTTCTTCAAGTATTAATCTAACAGTGATGGACAACTCCATCAGAGTCCATTCTGTGAGCCAGGGTACAGTAACGATCTAATGATCAATGGTGTTGAAGGCCACAGAGAAGTAATTGATCTGAAGGGCTTCATTGACCACTTATATAATAATAATAATAATCCACATTTGTAAAGCGCAAACAATCACCCGGAAGGGTCTCTAAGCTATTGTCCAGAGTCACATGGTGCTGGGCTAATCTGCCGCCGGCGATCGAACGGTGATCCCCAGATTCCGCAGTCAGTCGCTCTGGCCGCCGCGCCACAGACCTATGTTGGCTGTTTGGTGTTGGGGAGCAGAGCTTGCATGTTACATCTAAGAAGCAGTCCTTGCAAGAAAAGTGGGTGGCGCAATCATGAAATGGTAAATAGAAAGGATTGGGTTGAGCAGGGGGTGGGAGGGGCATTAAAGTGATTTATCAACACGAGTACCATAAATTCATGCACCAAGCTCTGACTTGGTGGCAAGGCAAGGTGGCAAGGCCAACTTCTCAACTGAAATGTGAGTTAAAGTGCTCTAATTCGGTAATGTTCTGCAAGCTCTTCTCAAACATCCAAGAACAGGGGTACAGAGATGCTGGTATAAAATAATACAACAGCAAATTTAACTAAAATATTTTGTCGAAAATCTTTTACAATGCTGTAGAAATTAGAAGCGGTCACATGAAGGAGGCACACAACACTCGCATTCCCAAATCCTTTTTTCCAAAGTAAGCACACAAAAATAAACCGATTGGAAAATTCCTAAAGTTTTAGTCATTAAGGGATAATGCAAAATGTGATAAAAACGAGCATGCAATATGGCAATAGATGGAATAATTATATACACATGTTTTGCAACGATCTGTATAAAGCACGTTTTCACAAAGTTAACAATGCTTCAGTTATAACTAACCTTGCTGTCCATCTGGCATTGTTACAATAATAGGCTGTCCAATTCCACTATTCTGGATTCCAGACTGTAGATTGCTGAGATGAATGCCATCTGTGACAATTGTAATAACTTGCTGGCCTCCGGAACTTACAACCTGTTGTATCGCCCCATCTACAGATTCTGCAGTCACTACTTCTTCCGAAGCCACCACTGAAAGAGGTTTCATAAGAGTACATTTAAATCTCTAAAAGTAACAAAATGTTTAGCATTCAATAATGCATGAAACACACTGCTGCTTTTGAAAGCTAGAATGCATAGTTCAAATAAGAATCCATAATGTATTTTTTTAAACTTCTTTACAGCCTTATATTTTTTAAAGTTGAAAGATTGTCCGAAGTGAAAAGAACCACAACGAGACACTACATTCAGAATGTTTCCTCAAGATACCTTTCTGACAATACCCAGGGCAGCTCATGACTTTGTGCCATTGTATCAGACACACTGCTCTTTGGGTGTGTACCGGGAGGCTAGGTTTGGTAGCCCCAGGGAGGAGTGTGAATGATACAGTGGCATAACGAACATTGAGGGGGACCCCCTGCAAAGAACATGGATGGGGCCCCCCCCGACGCTCCGGACTCAGTCAGGAGCTCTCAGGCCAGGGGTCCGCTGCCCGTGCACCAGTGGTGGCTGGTGGATCCTTAAAGTTGTGCGGCGAAAAGCTGAGATCTAACTTGAAGGAGTTCGTGAATACAGCAAGCTCACCAAAATGAAAGCGGAGCGTTCGGGTGAGGGCCTTCCAGAGTGGGCCCTTCCCCAGCAAGACATAACCCCAGGCAAGAAAATAAAATAAAAAGTTTCAAATGGTGCATTGCATTTACAACATACATTTCAAGAAATTTTGTAGTACAATTTTGAAAAACAGGAGTTTGAACCGTACATATTGCAGCACAGAGTTCAAGAAATGTCATTAGAAACAAGTCGAAAGATACCCCTTGTATAATACTGAATAGCCTGGTTTGTAAAATCTTCATGGCTCAGTACAGAGCTCATTATTCACCAGCCGCCCTGCTCAATACTACTGAGCAACAGAGCCTCTTACTCATAGAGCACCCTTCTAAATACAAATCTCTGTCCCTAATTATTAGCGGACTCTCTATTGAGTGCAGAGCTCTAGTTAGGCATAAAGCTCACATCATAAGATATTCAGTATAGGTCTACTCTGCTAAGATGAATGAATGAAGTGGATTTATTAAGCACAAAACAGCTGCTCCAGCATGAGCGTCCCGGCATTAAGTTTAGTGCTAAGTGCAGATCTATCTGTTCAGTACATGCTATATGTTAAGTTCAGAGCGCTCAACTCAGCAATTAACAGGGCTCATTGCTCAGCACAGAGCCCACTGAACAGTATAGGCCCCCCTCTTCTATAAAGACCCCCTGCCCACTAAAGGGTTCATTGGTGAGTACAATGCTCCCCATCAGCTCATAATGTTCTTCACAGCTGAGCTCCATTCTCCATTCACAATCCTATCTCTACATATGCTAGTTGTTTCATCTCTTGAATGTACTACCTATTCATTGGGAAAGCTTCCAATATTTAGGAGAAATAGAGAAAAAACAATGAGACACTTCACACTAGTGACTTCCAACCTTACGAGAGACACACATGCGCGATGACATACAAACAGAGAATAGAATATCTGCCTATGGAGTGAAGCAGCTTCCCAAATGAAGTAGGGGACTGCAGAGGCTGCATTTGGAGGGATTCTGGTTCTGGCACATGGAATATCTGTCTAGAAATGAGTGGACATGTTCAGAAACATCCGAAAGTTTTAGGTGACTGAAGTGCAGGGGCACACTGGCTCAGGTACAGGGGCATGCAGAAAGTAGCCGTCAAGATGCACTCTTGCAAAGACAGGAAGGGAGAGTGTAAGTTCAATGGGAATGATCATGTCAAATCAGACTGAGGGTGTTCTAGTGGACAAGAGATCCTGTGACATGGGTGAAATAGCCAGGAAGTAGCATGTCCACATAAAAAGGCAGGACAGTCAGGCATAGAGAGAATATCCTATGATAAAAGCTGGATCCATAGAGACCATGCATTCAGGTGAAGAGGGAGAATGTTCTGATGGTGTTCTCAGGTAACATTTCCTTAGGGAGGGAATGGTTAAAAGGCAAGTGTGCATATCTCGTGAATCAGAGCATGTCCAGTTAGTTCAACATTGGGAAGACACATGGATCAGATACAGTGAGATGCAATTTCAAGTATTACGGAACATGTCCAAGAAGAGGGAATGTGGCCAAATACATAAAAACCATGTGTCTAGACACCTGTGGCGTCTCTGAAGGCAACAGCGATGGGGTTTGTGTTTAAGCGTGTTAGTCATTTGCCTAGAAAATACATGGATTGCAAAAATGGATTGGGAAGGGAGAGGACCAAACTGGATGAGGGCACAGAGGGTGGACAAGATTACAAGCCCTAGGGTCTAGTTTCAACAGATAGATGTAATCACATACTGCTCTTTAAAAAATGTGCTTCACACAATGCACAAAGCTCTGCAAATGAACACACTCCATGCCAGTCTGTAAATATACCTCATCGTCACACATAGCTCTGTAAATGCACTGCTGTCATGCTCTGCATCAGTACCACTGTTGCTCAAGTACTGAAACACTGGCATAGCTCATGTAAAGTACCTCAAAAAGCCCAAGGTGCACCATGTGGTACTAAGGCCCAGGCAAAGCTCAAGCAATTCATCTAAGTTTTGGCCCATAGCACCCACTGATTTCAGAAAAACTCCTCCCTTCACATATAGACCTCCCAACATCTGGGAGCTCCCTTGCTATGAAGCACCTATTTTATTATACTTTTGGGAGTGAAGATCACAGTTGTGCCGTGTGGGCCTTCACAGGAATGTGGGAGTGACTGTAAGTTACACATGTAGTGGAAGGAGAAGGAGAAGGATTGAGAGAGAAGCCGCTGAGGAGGTAAAGGAGTCACTGAAAATGGAAAGAGAAGTTAGGACGGTGAGGTAAAGGAGTTCTTTCTTTTACATATTTAGACAGCTACCCACAGACAGCTACACACGGACGGACATACCTCAGCCGTGACCACCTCATGTGTCACTAATCTATTATTTGGTCACTCCTGATTTACATTGATGTTTGGACTCCTCTACGAATCGCAGTCAGCATAGCAGGTGTCACGAAGGAAATCTGTTGAGCCTGCTGTAATCCCAGAGTGGGAAAGGGGTCTAGTTATATGTCAGAACTATAATCAGGGATGGGGCTGTTTTGGTGGGGAGACCTATTATATAGAAAGCTGCCAACCAGCAGTAAATTGTAAAAAATAATAATAATAACTTCTTTATTCTGCACTTCCTTCCAAACTTTAAGCATATTGCTTTCTGGGACTCTTTGGCTCATGGTTATGAAAAAAATGAAATACCAACCCTAGATATACAGAATGCTAACGGCTGAGCAGCCTGATAAAGATAAGGTATTGCAGGTGTCAAGAGATCAGTTTACATTTCTGTGTTGTAACATCGGATATAGAGATGGGTAGCTGTCTCTTGCAAATCTCATTTCAAACCTTAATACATACTTGCAAAGTAAAAAGTGTGAGCTTTAGTCAACAGCAAGTAACATTAGACCTCCTATTCTGTTTTTAACTGTGGACAATGAGGGTGGCCTCACAGTGATAAAAGAATTTCTCACCTGACTTCACACAGACATGCACCTGGAGTTCAAGATGCCACAGTGCCAGTCATGCACTGCTGGCAAGTGCCTAGTCAGTAAGTCACGCAGGCCTGGGGTCAGAGGGCAGGCTTCAGCAGCTCTTAAAGTGAGATAAGGTTCTTATGGCGCTCTCCTACGGCTTGATCATGGGAAGTAAGGGAATGAAGGAGGTGCAACACTGTAAATCTTTGCTGCTTAACAGGGAACTTGGATTAGACCAGCAAAGTCGTGCACTTCCTAGGCAATTCGCCCATGATAAATAAAAGACACCAAAGTGGCGGCGTAACAGGAGAAGCGTGCATATGCAAACGGCTTGGCTCTGATCAAGGGGCCCTACTACACATGCGCATAGAAGTGGCTGCAGGACTCCTCCTTCAGCCTGCCCTCTCAACAACTAAACCATAAGGTGGGTGGACACTGCACCATCATTGTGTCTGTGGTTGCCACCCTTTACATTGACCTTACTTGACCTGCCTGTCGCTCTGCTGTATTTATCCTGCCCTGAGTCAAAACAGCCAATGCCCCAGTACGAGTCTTAGAACTTAGGGGCTGAAGGTGAGATGCCGCTGCGCATAGAGTGCTGCAGGCCTCGCTCTTACTGGTTACTGCGCGCCAATAAAAGCCTTCATAGATGATCACACACATTGGGTAATTCCTATGTGTCTGAAATGTTGAACAAACCGTAACATTAATATAGCATAAATCCAGGGCTTTAAGTAGGATGAAAAAACTGGGGGGTCTCTCAAAGGGGCGTGGCCAATGTAATTAAGGGCATGGCTTAAAAACACATAAGCTAAAAGTCTGTGCTTAGCATAGTGTGCCCCTGACTTGTATTTTGCTGTGTCTGTCATGGCATTCAGATATATGATACAAGTAACATCATACCTACAAGTCAGGACTATTGGCTTTGTCAATGGTTGTTAGTCGCATGAGATAAATAAGCAGCAATATGGCTTGTTGCATATAATATTGAAAAAGCTTCCTCTTAAAGCCCTGGTGACACCACGACAATGTTGCTGCTCCTGAGTTTCAAAAAGAGAAGGGAAATTCAGAGAGAAAGTGACTCTTTAAAGGATTTCCCTTCCCCTACAACGCTCACCTGGCATGACGTCATGCCGTAACTTCTCCACTAGTTGTGGTAAATAATTTAATTACCGGGACTTAATTTGATACAGAAACATAATAAAATAGCTCAGTAAATAAGAGGCAGAATCCGTGGTATTAGAGGTTCGGAATGGGCTTTATTCCAATGGTCGATTATAATCGGTTGCTCCAAGTTCCATCACCACGAAGGTTCAGGAAGTGAAGTACATACATTATTGATAATTATTCACTTTTATACAATAGGCATTACAGTGAGGCCAATGCAAGAGGCGTAACAATTGATAGCAAAGATAACATTTCACATGCGTAGCTGAGGGAGGCGTAATTGGGTGTAACAAGGAAAACGTCATTGGTTATGATGTCACATATGGGTGGACCTATGAAATAATTTCGCAATGTCAGCAGAAATACTTGGCAGAGATGCGCGCGCAGCAGTATGACGTGTGATTGACGTGCGACTAGGGGGTAAAGGGGACTTGACATTTAGCTCTACATGTGGCGACAGAAGTCTGGAGGGTCAAGTCAACCTAATCCCAAATCATATCTAACATCCTATGTTTAAAGAACTAAGTTATCCAAAAGAGAGGTCTCTTCGAGTAGAATCTTATTCTATACTGACTATACTGACTGTTAGTGCGTGTACAAGCGTCTAAGTGTCTACACTAGATGCGAGGGCAGGAATCTTCCATAGTAACAGGGCTATGAATTACTTGCATGAAGACAGAGAAGCCGGGCCTTTGCTCGGTAGCTGGAAGAATGTTTACTTAAACTACTAGACAGGAATGCATCGGGCAGGGAACGGAGCAGATAATTTCGAAGGTGAAATACAGTTTTTGGCAGACAGCAGGCTGATGTCAGGCTTCGTGAGCCGCGCAGAGAATGAGACAAAGTTCATGGTCACAGATGCAGGCTCAGACTGGAGCTTTCAGAGGCAGAAGGCAAGAAGAGTTTGATGACAGAATCCGGGCCTACTTGCCTGGACTGAAAAATGGCATAAGTGAACCATATAAAGCCGGTGGCCTTTCATACTTAGGAATGGAATATCCGGCTTATTCATGGCGGATCTGAAAGAGGACAGGTTGACGGTGGACGCACATGTGTTTGCGTCTTCATAACTGGAACTGGAGGGAACATACATGTACTTATGATTCATACATGAAACCGTTGGGGTCCAAGATAGGGGACAGAACTGATCATAAAAATCCATATTTCCACATTCCCTCCTTGTCCCCTACTTGTACCCGTCAAGAGATATCAATCTTCATCAATCCGTTGATCTGTTCATATAGCATCATTTGTTCTTCTTTTTTCTTCTGGGACGAATGAAATCTTGGTGATGGGACACACGATGTGGCACACAGACCACAAATCGCTGGTCCACATTGTAGGCATAGACAGCAACTGAATAGTATGAGAAAGCCAATACCTAGGAAGGATAGGACCTTCCATCCAAAGGTAGATAATACATTCCAAAACCAACCGGACCAAGTCCAGGTGCCTGGATTCTGGTGTATCTGGCTTACAATCTTATGAAGGCGAGTTATGGCTTTATATACAGATGGCGAATTTTCTGGTATGAAAATGCAACAACTTGATCCGATGACCCTACAAGCTCCGCCCCTATCGGCCAGGATGACGTCAAGGACAAGACGATTTTGAAGCACAACAATCCGCATAGCAGACTGCTCTTCTGTTAAATTGCCTAAGGCGGAAATAGTTTCGTTCACTACTGCTTCAAGGGTTCTGGTTAATCTACGTATCAGCTTACTATTAGTAACTGTACCTATATAGGGAAAGAGACCTTTATTGAAATCTGTGTATTTTTCCCATGCTGTTTCAGTGTAATCGACTATCGGGAGATCTCTCCTTACTCTAGTATATACTAAATGAGTATTTCTGTGATAATCAGGAGGAGCTAGAAAAACAGGCGGCAAAAGAAATCCAATGTAGCAGGTACCATCCCAATCTAGAGGCAAACGTACATATGCCGTCTGACCACATATGAAATAGGAATGGCGGGAAGCTCTAAATGTAGACTTGCCTTGATCACTAAATTCTACTACAGTGGTGCATCTACTATGGCCCATATGTATGGAACCATTCTTTCTTACACATAATTCACCTTTTACTGGAAATATTGACATAGCGGGCAAAATTGGAGTAGCTTCGGATTCGACATTTAGGATCATAAGATTAAGCGTAAAATTACCTAATCCATACACTTCATTTTCTAGATCAGTTCCTGTTCTCTGGGGAAATCCCTCCTTGTTAGGATAGCAGACCTTAAGTAAAACTAAATTCAAATTTCCCCATACCCAGTTATCTTGATAAACTGCAGAATTCGAATCTAGGGAATTGATTAAGCTAAACCATGCTCCACAGGAGCCGTTGTGTGTAAACGGGTATGGAAAGAGAGGTAGAATTCCTTTATAATTCTGATAGGGAGGGAGTCGGCCACATATCCAACAATTTGTAGCATTGCTAACCTGATGGGAATGATGTAACATATTAATAAACGTGTTATTGCGCAGCGCAAATCTATAAGACAACTCAAGCGGAGGTAATTCACTAAAAGAATGTTCGGCAGTAACATTGTAAACATGTCTAGAAATAGGATAATATATGTGCAACAATATACTTGCAGTAATTATTAAAAGACTTAAGAAAAACAAAATTATTAATGTCACTATGCAATGACTACGCAGTGATTTACAGTACGCCTGTCGTTTCAACATTTTTCGGGTGTTTTCTCTATTCAGGTCCAAGGGATACATGTCAGAGACAATTCAACCGCTTCACCTTGGAGAGGACTTAAACAATCAAATTGCTCGACTGATTGGACCTGAGTTTCAGTTTATAATGTTCGGAATTACTTTTTTCAACAAGAGGGAGTTTTGAGTCAATGGGTGAAGACACACGAGGTGTGGTATTCACATCTGCTGGTAGTCCATGAAATTTCTTGATATGACTTGAATGAATCCAGCCTTTTCTGCCCTCGATCTTCACGGCTGTCCTTGTGGTGAGCAACACCAGCTGAGGCAACTTCCACCTAGGTTCCAGCTGAGTCTTTCGATCAAAGTTCCTCACGAGGACCAAGTCTCCCGGAACTACGTCATGGGGTTTCACCTCAGTGTTGTCAGGAAAAGCTGCAGCTACCTGTGAACGACAAGATTGTAGTGCAGACATCAAGGAAGCCAAGTAATCTGTCAGCATATTACAGTCAATATCCGTTATTTTGCGTGGTATAGGCGTCCCCCACATATTTGGTGGTCTGCCGAAGATCACTTCATACGGGGATAGCCCTGTTCGAGAGTGTGCTACCATTCTCATGTAAAAGAGTGCAACTGGTAATGCTACTACCCAGTCGACACCTTTCTCTCTGCATATTTTGGACAATCTTATTTTCAGGATCTGATTATGTCTTTCTACGAGACCTGCTGCTTCGGGGTGTCGGACACAGTGGAATTTCCACTGATAGCCTAACAAGAGCGAAACGTGTTTCATTAATTCGGACGAGAACGGCTGGCCGTTATCTGAGTGAACAACACGTGGTAAACCGTATCGCGGGAAGAATTCTCGAACCAACTGTTTGGCAGTAGTCGGGGCAGTGTAATCTGAAACCGGGTATGCCTCCGTCCAACGGGAAAGAGCACAAACAACTACGAGAACATATTTGAATCCTCGACATCGTTCCATCTGGATATAATCCATCTGGAGGACTTCAAAAGGGTGATCAGGAGGATGAAATCCACCCTGTTCTACGGGAACGCTTTTTCCTGGGTTGAACTGGCAACAGATCATACAGGTACGAACTTTTTGTTTGGCTGCAGCTCGTAAATGTTTATTGAACCAAATGTGTTGAATGCTGTCTAGCATAGCTTTTTCTCCTAGATGTGCTGGACTATGTACAGTGTTAATTATAACCTGGACCATTGAATCAGGAAGGAACCACACAGACTTTTCCTTCATCAACCATCCTTGATCCGTTTGGATCCCTCCTAATTCAGTCCATTTCTTTATTTCTTCTGGTGTAGCATGTGTCTGTATATCAATTATGTCAAGAGTAGGATCTTTAACCGTCATACAATGTGTTGGCGTCAGGACTATTGTCTTTGTCATGTCGGATGTTTGAGTTTGAGCAGTCTGTTTAGCTGTTCTGTCAGCTAAATCATTGCCTTGAGAAATGATATCAGTAACTTTCGTATGAGCTTTACATTTCATAATTGATATTGCAGTGGGTAGATGTATTGCATCTAATAAAGCATGAATGAGGGGTCCGTGCTGAATGTGGGCACCGTGAGAAGTTAAATAACCTCTCTCTCGCCACAGCACGCCGAAGTCATGTACGACTCCGAATGCATAGCGTGAATCAGTGTATATGTTGACTTTTTTATTTGTGGCTTGAATACAGGCTTGTGTCAGAGCGATGAGCTCTGCGGCTTGAGCGGACAAGGTATTTATGCAATTTGTTTCAATGATTTCAGTGTCTGTTGTGACTGCGTAAGCGGCCACTAGTTCTCCTGTACCTTTTCTCATACATGAACCATCTACATACAACGTCAGGTCTGGGTCTGACAATGGGACATCTGTCAAGTCTTGTCTGGGTTTCGTCGTGATTGTAATAACATCAATACAGTCATGAGCTAGTGGGTCTGTTCCATTTACAGGTAAAAGTGTGGCAGGATTCAATGTGTTACAACGTCTGATTTCTATATGTGGCTGAAACAGTGTTAGTTCGTACCCTGTAAGTCTTGCTATAGTCAAATGTTGTGTTTGCGTTCGATTCACAAGAACCTCCACTGCATGTGGTACTTGTACTGTCAATGGATGTCCTAACACTATGGCATCGCTTTGTCTGATTGCTAAAGCTGTCGCTGCCACTGATTTCAGGCACGCAGGCAGAGCCTGAGCTACGGGATCTAATGTACTAGAAAAATAAGCACACGGTTTGTGTGATCCTGCTTGTTCCTGTGTGAGTACTGACAAAGCAGTACCTTCTCGTTCTGTAACAAAGAGTGTAAAATGTTTTCTGTAACATGGTGTTGCTAAAACAGGTGCTTGGCATAGAGCTTTCTTTAAGCTTTCAAAAGCTTGTGTATGTTCCTGAGTCCAAGGGAGAACAGTCGATGTGGCTGCCTCCTGTGTTGTCAACTGAATGAGTGGTTTTGCTAGAAATGCATACTGAGGGATCCACTGCCTACAATATGAAGTGAGGCCTATAAAAGCCCGCACCTCCTTTTGTGTCTTGGGTATTGGCATGTTAGCTATTAACTGAATGCGGTCGGGTGTAAACTGCCTTCCCTCCTTGGACAGCGAGTGTCCAAGATAAACAACTCGCTGGACACAGAATTGCAGCTTAGAAGGGGACACCTTGTGCCCCTTTTCGGCTAGAAATTGTAAAACTGTCAGTGATGCTTTCTCACATTCGGGTTCGCTTCTAGCGGTGATCAGCAGATCATCGACATACTGAAGCAAGGCAGTGTTAACTGGCATGTGGATACTGTCGAGTTCTCGTTTTAGTGCTTGGCTATAGATGCTGGGGCTTTCTGTAAATCCTTGAGGTGCGCGGGAGAATTTAAAGCTACGTCCATTTAAACTAAATCCGAACAAATATTGGCTTTCCGGATCTATTGGGACGCTGAAAAAAGCATTCTTGAGATCAATTACAGTAAAGAATGTTGCTTCAGAATCAATAGCTGTCAGTAATGACGAGATATCTGGGACCACAGGGAATTGTGGCACAATGCACTTGTTTAATTCGCGCAGATCAATAACCAATCGATATACTGGCGGGGCCTTCGGATCTGTTCGTTTGAGAATCGGAATTATCGGTGAATTACATACATTGGAGTCTGTTTCTACAACCACTCCTTGGGCAATGAGTTCGTCAATGATTTGCAGTAAAGCCACTACAGCATCTGGTGGTAACTTGTATTGTCGCATTCGTGGTAGTACCACTCCTGCCTTTAGTGTGACTCGATATGGTGTAATATTCATGCAACCAACATCAGTAGGGCCTTGTGCCCATAGATGTGTAGGTAAAGTCTGCAATCGGGGATCCATGTCTCTAGACACAAAATGACCTTTAAAATCACGTAAAAACAATCTTACTCCTTCCGGAGAACAACATATTATAGCTCCTAGAGCTTTCAGTGTTTTTATTCCCAACAGGTTTTCTGGACATGATTTAGTAAGCAATAAATCTGTAGTTCGGGTCAAAGGTCCTATCGTAAGTGGAAGAGGCTGTGATACTTCATTAACAATAGGTTTTCCTGAAAAACCAAGGGAAATATTCTGTGAGCCTGAGAGGGGTGCCCCTGGAACTTCACTACGTTTTATAGTTGTTCGACTTGCCCCTGTATCGAGTAAAAATTTTCTGTCTTGGCCTAATAATTCACTATGTACATAAGGTCCTTCTTGGTCTACAGGGACCTCGATAAGGGGTAAGTCAACTTCCTTCTCTAGGCTGTTTCATGCATATCGTTGGTAATCAGGATAGTCATACTGTGCGGTCTGGTACAGTTGTCGTGTCGTGGTTTGCGTGGCAGCAACAGGCAGCGCAGGTGCAGCTGGCACAAACTGTATAGACTGTTGTGGAGCTGGCATGGACTGTGCATGCTGCAAGGCTCCTTGTTCATTCTGATCCTGTCTAAGTGGCCGTGGTCTTTCTTTTGTAATACCTGTGGCGATATTACGCTTCAGGACTGGACAATCGTGTACATAATGACCTGGTTGTTTACAATAGTTGCATGTCCCTTTTACAGGTCCTGCTGAATCACCGGAATGTGTCGTACCCTTTTTATGTCCTTCAGCTGGAACTGTCTGGGAGACTAGCATTTTCATTTTCGTGTCTTTCATGCGTCTTTGTTCATGTTCTTGTTCCTCTCTAATTCTATTGTGATGGTACTGTAACATTTGTAACATTTGTGATGGAGTGTTACCTTGCCAGGTACTCTCGAATTTTAATACTCTGTTCTTTACTTGAGGCAAGGAATTTTCAACTAATTTTGTCACAAACAGATGTGGGTATGATTCGCTACTTGCTTTTATGCCACTATTTATACCAAAACATTTTTCAAATCGTGCATAGAAATCACTAGTGTCTTCATCTTGCTTTTGTTTACAGGCTGAAATTGCACCCCAATCTTCCTTTTTCGTAGTCAATAAACGTGGCAGTACCTGTACTAGTAAACCTGGTAGTGCTTTAGTTTTATCCCCAAGTCCTGAACCTGGACCTCGGGCCTTTTCTTCATTTTCTAATGCTGTCCAGTCTATCTTTTGGTCTCCCACCTCCCACTCTTTTTCCTTGAGTTTTTCATAAATGCCAGCAGGCATCAATACCTTTAATATGGTCATAATGTCGGGATAGGTATACTCTCCCATGAGTAACATGTCTTTAATTTCTCGGTGGAAACCCGCTGGGTCTTTGTCATGACTGGGTACCACTTTCTTCATTTCTAACAATTCTATTTTCGATATGGGCGTATATACAAATACGCGTTTAAACTCATTGTCCTCGCCTTTTATTGGGTGTACTTCTCGTAAGGGATTCTGTCTGTCCATGTAATACGTGGTTCTTTCCTTAATGGGCAGTGAGACATGTTCTGGGCATACAAAAAGAATGTACTGCTTTCTTGATTCTAGTATTTCTTTAATTAGCTTAGTACCTGAACCTCTCCATCTATTCGTGAGTAATTCAGTCAATATATCAGGTAAGGGACCAGGATCTGAATGTTGGCTTTTATATAGTATAAGAAGTTGTTGAATCATATAAATCCCAGCTAAACGCTGTTCATCTGGGGTGAGATTCAAAAATGTGTGTGCTACTGTATCATCATCATACTTTCCGGGACTGTCAACCCAACGAACGGCTGACCTGGCTAATTCTTGTTCATCCATAGAATCGAGAAAATGATAACCCCTTCGTTCTCGCAGTAATTTGTCAGCGGCTTGGAACGAATGCTCGGGGGACCTTATATTTATTATAGGTGTTTGAAAATTCCTGTTATTTTCTAGACATATCGGACGTATCGGGTCAGTAAGACATCTAGTACTATTACAAGATCTTCCTCTACCTACATAGGCTATAGTTTCTGACTGTCCTGTGGGCAGTCCTGATCCTTCCTCCTCCTCATTTTGTTCAAACTGGTCTACCGCTAATCTTTCTTCGTGTAGGCGTTCTATTTCTTTACGGATCTTTCGGCACATGGCTATTATACAGTTTTGCTTATCATGTCTCCCTTCTGATATATTCTGGCTCCATCTGGTAAGAATTTGCATTGCTTCCGGGTCTACCCCCGGTCGGTCTTGATTTCTGATCACACAATTTATGAGGAAACGTAACAGTTCCCCCTGTATTTCCACTTTCTGGTATTCCATAGCTCTGTTAATACATTCAGAATCTCGCCCTGTTTGGACAAAATGGTATATATTATCTAGATGCATAGTCATTCCTGGTAACTTCCCTAAATACACCGCGGCTCGTCTGATACGTAATGATGCCAGGGTCATTTCGTCCTCTTTTCCGGGCACCGGGTCATATCTACAATCTATAAGAAGTTCCTTAAGCGTACGGGCATTTATGAGTTTGGGGGTACGTGAATGTGCAGATTCTTGAAAAGTAAGTTTATTTATTCTGGGTGGCGTAGAAAAAATATTGGTAGCACCTCCGGTAGCCCCGTCTGGGGTATCGGGTGTGAAAGGATTCGTTGAACGTGATACAGCAACTATAGGTGTGGATACAGCTATAGAAGTAGCTGTAGGAACAGATGTGGAAACAGATGTGCTTGCCGGAACTTGTGTCAGAATTTGGTGCTGTAGAGATACAGATACGGGATCTTGGCGTTGAACCTCCCCGGCCAACGGTCTATGTGGGGCGGGGTTAGCATACTCGGGAGCTGCGTCATCTAAATATGAGGAAAGAAAAACATCTTCTGCGGTTCTAGGATGCCCCTTGGGATGTATCTTTATTGGAAATAATGGGGTTGGCAAGTCTTTTGGTATCCCCGGAGTAGCCTTAGGTAATCCTTCGGCCAGAAGGGGATACATACCCTTCATAAGGGCATGTCTTTGTCTGTCTACTTGTTCTGATTTCACTCGTGCACCTTCTTCAATTAATAAATTTTCTCGGACTTCATTTGAATTCTCATTACTCTTCTCTTCCTGTCTACGTGCTTTTTCTGTACGTCTATACGATTCTTTACGCCATAATTCAATGGCGTCTTTCTGTGATTGTCTAGCTTTCTTTTTCCATAATTCTTCCTCTACTTTCACGATGCACTCTGCATCCCAGGTCCCAGCCGCGGGCCACCTCTGACTTTCTGGTAATTCCTTAGTGTAGTCTACCCATAAATCAAGAAATAATATAGCGTCTAAGCCGTGTTTATGATACATGAAGTACCCTGGAGTGTCCCTAGGAGGAATAGGAACAGCTTCTTCGAGTACCCCTTTTCTAGTTGTGATCTGTCTTAATTTCGAAAAGAGCGGCATATTGAGAACTGATCTGATACTTGATCTTGAACAAACTTAATACAGTAATCACAATAATGAACAGTCATTCATACCACAATATGCAGAACGTACTAAAAACATTTAACATTTAACATTTAACTGAGCAACAATGATGATGACGATCTAAGGAAAACTTAATCACTTAAACATAATACTCGACTTTAACTGAATTATTCTGAATTTATATACTTGATATACTAGATATACTGCCAAACAGTACAGATACACTGCTGAAACAGTGCAGACCGGATTTGTGTACCCAAACCCGTCTGGACCGGCACAACTTATGTGCACGCCAGAACGCCTCCCCAGTAATGGTACTCACCGGGTAGCTCGGAAACGGAAGGCCTCGGAAAACTTGAACTGAACTTGAACCGGACTGAACTCGACTCGAACACTTCGGACACTGGACTCGACTTGGGACTTCGGAAACTGGTGGGCCTCTGTATACCTCGGATCTTGCTCTCTCAGCTAGGCTCTGGTCGGGATACTTCGCACTTCTCACCGCCTCGTCTGGGTGTTGATCGCAGCCTCAGTCGCCCCCGCTTGACCGGAGGGAGATACAGGAAATCCTGCTGGTACGCGTTATTGTCCGTCCAGCTGTGGCAGGAGACCGGGCCTGCAACGCACCGCCGGCGCGTGAGATGAGAAAGTGTCCCTGTTCGGGCGCCATTCATGTGGTAAATAATTTAATTACCGGGACTTAATTTGATACAGAAACATAATAAAATAGCTCAGTAAATAAGAGGCAGAATCCGTGGTATTAGAGGTTCGGAATGGGCTTTATTCCAATGGTCGATTATAATCGGTTGCTCCAAGTTCCATCACCACGAAGGTTCAGGAAGTGAAGTACATACATTATTGATAATTATTCACTTTTATACAATAGGCATTACAGTGAGGCCAATGCAAGAGGCGTAACAATTGATAGCAAAGATAACATTTCACATGCGTAGCTGAGGGAGGCGTAATTGGGTGTAACAAGGAAAACGTCATTGGTTATGATGTCACATATGGGTGGACCTATGAAATAATTTCGCAATGTCAGCAGAAATACTTGGCAGAGATGCGCGCGCAGCAGTATGACGTGTGATTGACGTGCGACTAGGGGGTAAAGGGGACTTGACATTTAGCTCTACATGTGGCGACAGAAGTCTGGAGGGTCAAGTCAACCTAATCCCAAATCATATCTAACATCCTATGTTTAAAGAACTAAGTTATCCAAAAGAGAGGTCTCTTCGAGTAGAATCTTATTCTATACTGACTATACTGACTGTTAGTGCGTGTACAAGCGTCTAAGTGTCTACACTAGATGCGAGGGCAGGAATCTTCCATAGTAACAGGGCTATGAATTACTTGCATGAAGACAGAGAAGCCGGGCCTTTGCTCGGTAGCTGGAAGAATGTTTACTTAAACTACTAGACAGGAATGCATCGGGCAGGGAACGGAGCAGATAATTTCGAAGGTGAAATACAGTTTTTGGCAGACAGCAGGCTGATGTCAGGCTTCGTGAGCCGCGCAGAGAATGAGACAAAGTTCATGGTCACAGATGCAGGCTCAGACTGGAGCTTTCAGAGGCAGAAGGCAAGAAGAGTTTGATGACAGAATCCGGGCCTACTTGCCTGGACTGAAAAATGGCATAAGTGAACCATATAAAGCCGGTGGCCTTTCATACTTAGGAATGGAATATCCGGCTTATTCATGGCGGATCTGAAAGAGGACAGGTTGACGGTGGACGCACATGTGTTTGCGTCTTCATAACTGGAACTGGAGGGAACATACATGTACTTATGATTCATACATGAAACCGTTGGGGTCCAAGATAGGGGACATAACTGATCATAAAAATCCATATTTCCACAGAAATGAGCAGTGAGCAGTGTGAGAACGGGCTCATCGATGTGCCTGCTGCCACTCCAGTTCAAGGAAAAAACGGATCGCCTGTGCCAGGGCACAAAACAGAGCCCGATAGAGACCCGTTCCCTTGGCCCCCTTTAAACAAGCATTTGCAATGCAATAGGTCTCGCGTTTACATGTGTTTGAGGTATTGGCATGGTCAATGACAATGGCTTTTAGTTTTGTTTTCATATTTATGTTTTAATAAGCAAAACAAAAATAAAAGGCATTGTTATTTGCAATGTCAATAGCTCAAACTCGCATAAATGCGAGACCTATTGCATTGCGTGCGGAAAGAAGGGGGGAATGGTGTGCTTTTGATGGAAGAGCTTTGTGCCGCAGCCCTGTTCATTTTGGGGACTTTTCTCGCAGCGCTGTTTGTTCTATTGAAGCGGATAATAAACAGACCAGTCGGCCGTCAGGTTCGCGGGGCTTCTCATCCAACATATATCTGTAGCAGGTTATGTGCTTCGTAAAGATTTCAACCTCATGCAGAGTTGAATGCGTCCCTGCTTTGACAATTTAAACAGTGTCTCAAACATTGTTTAACAAAATCAAGAGTGGTGCTTGGCAATTAATTTCTGCCGTCAATAGTGTTCTCAAACCGGCAACTCCCCTTGGAACCGGGTGGAGCCACAACAGAAGAAAAGGCGGCCTGTGCGCGCGAGTGAAAAGAGCAGAGACAATTCATTAGACGATTCTGCAGCAGCGAGAAGTGGCGGGGGATGTCAGGCCCTGCTCCCGCGCTTCAATACTTCCTTGCAATAAGACCCATGGCACACTGGCTACACCACTTAAGGAATGACAAAGCCGCCATTTATGTTTTCTTTGCAGTTCCAAGATGCTTCTTTGCCAATCTTGAAAGGGGTGAATAAAAAAATAGGTTAAATATGCGCAAATGATCCTTTTCATAAATGAGTGACATAGCAGCAAATTGCAGTTGCTGGATAGGGACAACATTTTAAAAGGATATGATGGGAAGGGATGGGGAGCAATGTTAGTTTGGTCTGGGTGGGTGAAAGTAAACATTGCTGAGTGACAAGAGTAACAGGTGGCAGGTGAGGTGATTTCAAGCGCTAGATCGAAGCGCTGTAGAAAAGTAATGTTGCCAGTTGTGGGTGTGCCGGCAGAGGAGGCTGGGTCTGCGCAGCAAAGCGGCCGAGGGGCCGCGAAAGTGAAAGGGATCGCGATCGCGATCAAAGCGGCCGTGAAAGTGAAAGTAAGCGCGGCGCCCGCGCACATGCACTGTAGCTCTAGGCTGGCCTGGTAGCACTTTTTGGAGCCCACATACATAATGTCTCTTCGAGCCAGCGCATGCGCTGGGCTCAGCGAGACCTAAAAACTGCCGGTGCTCAGACCCGGCCCAATTAAAGCCCTGCGAGCACTCTCAGGGCGAGAGACCCTGTCCTGTGAGTTGTTGTGGCACGAGGCTTAGTCTTATGTTTCCAGCTGTAAAGATTATCCTTCTCCTGAAGCCCATCCCTCCGTCTTCACCATGGCACTCTGGTGTGCTTCTCGGCTCTTCCTAATAGACTTGTCTCCTGGCGCTGCGAAAAACGATCTAAAAGGCTGTTCAGATTGGTTGCACTCGCCGCCTCAGAGTAAAAAAAAATATGTGGGATGATATATTTATAATGAGGCACATTTAAATGTTAGCAAATGAGGAAGCAATTCATTCGGTAGCTTGTTCTATGTTCATGTTACTTATTTCTGATTAAATAAGTTCCTGCTCGATTTATTTCATGCAACATGTTTAATCGGGAGTGCACGTTCATATAGAACCTGCAAGGCAAAACAGGATCTATCTAAATATACATTCTAAAAAGGTTCATTAGCACTTACCTTAGTTTTCGTAGTTGGTTTTTTAAGTCTCCTCATTTGTGATCATTCATAATTATCGTATTAGGAAGCTATCTCTTTACTTTCATTTTTTGACTAAGTCCAGCTACCACCGGGAGTGAAAGTGGATATCTGGACAGCCTCCGAGATTTTTTAGGCATTGCACTTGTGTGTCACGACCAGTGTCACAAAAGCTTTTTTTTGTTTTACATTTAAATCTGTATTATATATATATATGTACTCTTTGGTCCCCTTAGGGAATCCCACCAGAAGCTCAGATTGTTGACGAAAATATGATACCTCAGCTTCCACCTGCAATCTGTTAATGAGAAGAGAGCCCCTGACTCGCATGCCCTGGCGAAATCTGCAACGCGGCCTTTGTTTTCCTGACCTCGGGCTTGCCAACTGGCTAGTGTGGGCAGAGCCCATTGCTGGCTTGACTTTTACGACTGAGCGTGCATTTGTTATATTTATTTTTCAGGTGGGGGCCCCCTGGAGCTTGCCCCCCCCACACACTGCGGGGGCCTGTGTTACGCCCCTGGAATGATAGTGCAAAAGGTAAACTGGATGATGCACTGTTTCCGTGTATCCTAATGGATAGCCTACGCGTTCTCCCGCTGCATAACATGGGTGTCTGTAGACCAAAATACTGATTTGGCAGTACTGATATCATATGCCCTTTAAACCCCTGATAGCACTTCAACACTTACAGATCTTTACCCCTTAAGAAGTCTTCTAACTGCTTCAGAGCGAGACTAGATGGAGCAAGAAGGAGAACACTATGTAAATTAAACTGGCTATTTGAGCCCAGTTTACTTTGTTCTTCTGCTGCTGCTTTCAGGACCCAATAGACCAGGAGCAACAAGGGCAAGTAACAAAGGATACCAAGGAGAAGTGTTCGGGGTAGCAACTGCTACTGCTAATTACTTCTATGCTGGAAAATTACTTTAGTAGGCATCAACATTAACTCAAGAAATTAAACAATTGATATCTTGATATGCATGAAATAATTTAATTTTTAATGTGGACATCTTTAATAGGAGGAGAGTTGAGTCCTTGGTAAAACGATGTAGCAACAAGTAATGAAAGGCATTCAAAAAGTGAATAATTTACCAACCTTTTTTTTTTACAAACACATTTTCTGTGTGGTTTAGGGAGTTTGCTAATTTACTGTTAATAAAATATACATATGGACAAGGTACCATTTATTTTCACTCACTCATTAAGCACAGTTTGATCATATATATTACACAGTGATACTTGATCAAAAAGGGACCACAATTAATTAATGGGGGGTATTCCACAAAACAGTAAGATAATGCTTTTCAAATGAAACATAGCAAGTGAAGATTTTAAATTAAATTGGACACAGATCGTGATTTTAAGCTGTCTAGCGCATTCATATTACAATTACAGATCGTATCCATAATTGGTAATCCTTTAAGTTTGATGTTTTATTAGTTTCATAAATATGCAAGGAAATAAAGATATAATATATCCCTAATCAGGATGGCCACAGCCACCATTATTTGGTCAGCACAGCATCTTACATTCTCTCCTTCCTATGCACAAATAAATGCCTTGTATGTTTTATGAGAACCCATGGAATTTACTCAATTGTTCCATTTCTTCTGAAACTTCTGAAAGTGTCCTCTGCTCTCATAGATCTCCCTCTAAGCCACAATGCACCAACATCAACATTTTGTCACAATTCTCTGAAAAAGAGTGCCAGTGCCCTTAGCTCTCGCTCTTCTGGCGACTGCTAGTCCAATATTGCAGAGCATCATATCATGTTTAGGTGGGGCATGTTCCCCCCTTATGCAGAGTAGCCTTTGTGAAGGTTCTGATGTAGGATGGCTACTGTTACCGCCCCCACCCCAAACAAACAGCATCCCACCTTATATTACAACTCAATCATCATGCATTCCTAAAACCTGTGAATAAAAGTACCCCTCTTCACGCAGCACTTAAGCTTAAGGTACAGATCAAACTGGGTAAACCCAAAGGCATTGAATTGCGTTCATACATAGTATACCCAGAGTAGTAGTTTCATGAGCACCAGTCTAAACAGGTCGTTAGTGGTTTGGGTGCCCAGGCCACTTCTTCCTACTCATGAGTTGCATAAATCACCTAGATATCCGACCCATATGACTCTCATTCTTCGGAGGCTGTTGGCAGTGTAGTTCAATAAGTTACTTACAGTGACATTCTTTTTGGATACTCCAACCACAGATTCCTCCCGATCAAGTTATTCCACGGACACTAGACTGGAACTAAATGGTTTCATTGCAGTGCTACTGCATGCTGGTAGGTGGCATTGTGCAAATCCACATTGACCTCGTTCTGCCCTGGAAATGACGAAGCAGAGCTGCATATAAGGGCCACCTCTGCACCCTAACATCAACTTTCTTGCTAGACTCTTTCAGGGCACTCTGATGCAGATCAGAAAAACAAGGATCACGAAAACAATGGGGAGAACCGGTATGCAGACATCTAATTTGGGACCTTAGTAGATGACAAAATGGTGATCATTCCACACAATGGGAAGGTGGAGAGCAGTGAGGAATCTGCAGTTAGAGAGAGTACCCACCAGAAAGTTTATTAGAGAAAGTTAGTAACTTGTTCTCCAGATGGATACTTTTGACTGCAGATTCCTCACTGTTAAAATAGATACCAACGCAGTACGGTATTCAGTCAAAATATCGAGTTTGAAATGTCGACTTACACTAATGTCGAGTTTTAAGTATCGTGACACAAATATCATCAGTAAGTATCTCGTGATCAAGAATATCGACTTTAAGGTAAGAAATATCGATTTTAAAATTATAGAAGTCATTAGTATCGTTTGCAAAAATATAGTTGTTTAAAATATCGATTCTTAAATTAGTGTTATGTATTTTAGTATACATTTTAATTGCATGTGATGTATTTTTTGTACAAGTATTGTTTATGTTTTTTAATATATGTGTTACATTTTTAGTAGTTATTAATTTTATTTTAATTACATTTTGTGTTTTTTAGTTCCATAGGGGGTTGTGGGTTTAAAGGGGAATGGGTGGTAAGTAATTTAATTAGACTAAATTAATTAATATTTTTTTATTTTAGATTTTATAATGCTAATTGTGTTTTTAATATTCTTTGGTAAATTTTAGGTGCCGGTTGTAGGGTTTATAGGGGTAAAGGGTGGAAAGTAATTTAATTTTAATTAATTAATAGTTAATTAATATTAATTAATGGACAATTAATTATGGAAAGTTAACTTTAGGTGCGGGATGATAGGGGTAAAGGATGGGAAGTAATTTATTTTAAATTATTAGTTAATTAAGAATTGACAATTAATTATGGTAATTGTGTAATAAATTTTAGGTGCGGTTGTGGGGTTTATAGGGGTAAAGGATAGGAAGTAATTAATTTTTAATTAATTATTAGTTAATTAATAATAATTAATTAAGGTAATTGTGTAATTGTAGGTACGGGTTGTGGGGTCTAAAGGGGTAAAGAGGGAAAAGTAATTTATTTGTAATTAATTAATTAATAATTAATTATGGCAACTAATTTTAGGTGTGGGTTGTGGGGGTTGTAGGAGTAAAGGGTGGGAAGTAATTTATTTTTAATTGATTAGTTGATGATTAATATTAATTGATAATTAGTGTAATTAACTACTTTTTGTGTGTGGGTTTTGGGTTTATACGGACGACGGGTGGGGAGTAAATTTTAATTGATAATTAGTGTAATTAACTACTTTTTGTGTGTGGGTTTTGGGTTTATACGGACGACGGGTGGGGAGTAAATTTAATTTTACTTACTTTGTAATTAGTTATGTACTATTAGCTATTTAAATGAAGAACGTTTTTTAATTGTAAAATTAATTGTTTTACAGTTTAAATATAGGTGTGGTTGTGGGGATTATAGGTGTAAAGGGAGGGAAGTTAATTAAATTGTGTTTTAATTCATAATATTTGTTTCATTGATAATTATGTTAATTATGCAAATACATTTTCTTTTTTATGTGGTTTGTGAGGTGTTATAGGGTAGGAAGTAAATAGACTACATTTATGTAATAATGTTTTTGTGTATAATTTCTACATAAATATTTTTATTTGTTTGAAAATAATGTTTTTTTAATTTAATATAATATCTGTAGGTATTTGGGATAAGTATTTAAAACGGGAAATATATATTTTTTATATTAAATATATTTTTATTTGTAACATTTTTTAGGTACTTTTTTAAAATAATATTTTTATTTTGTTGATGATATTTTGTTTGTTTTTAATTTTGAGCTGACTGGAGTGAGAATAGTAATTTTTACCCCTCCGCTATCCAACATTTTCCCTACTGTTGCACTGACTGGAGTGGGAATAGTTATTGTTATTCCTTCGCTATCCAACATTCTCCCTACTGTTGCACGCATTAGAGTGGGAATAGTAATTTTTACCTCTCCGCTATCCAACACTTTCCCTACTATTGAAATGACTGTAGTGGGAATAGTAAATGATTTTCCTCCGCTATCCAACACTTTCCCTGCTGTTGCACTGACTGGAGTGGAAATAGTAATTTTTACCCCTTCGCTATCCAGCACTTTCCCTACTGCTGCACTCATTGGGGTGGGAATAGTAATTAAAAAAATAATTATTTGTTTGGAAATTATTCATTTTTTAAAATATAGTATTTGTAGGTATTTGTGATATGTATTTAACATTATAATAGGTTTTTATTTTTAATATGAATATATTTTTATTTTTAATTTTTAAATGTACTTTTTTAAATAATATTTTTATTTTGTTGATATTTTGTTTGTTTTTAATTTTGAACTGACTGGAGTGAGAATAGTAAATTGTACCCCCTACTATCCAACACTTTCCCTACTGCTGCACTGACTGGAGTGGAAATAGTAATTTTTACCCCTCCGCTACCCAAAACTGTCCCTACTGTTGCACTGACTGGAGTGGAAAAAGTAATCTTTACCCCTACGCTATCCAACACTTTCCCTACTGTTGCACTGACTGGAGTGGGAATAGTAAATGTTATCACTCCGCTATCTAACACTTTCCCTACTGTTGCACTCACTGGAGTGGGTATAGTAATTTTTACCCCTCCGCTATCTAACACCTTCCCTACTGTTGCACTCGCTGGAGTAGGAAATTTAAGTTTAAAGATTTTTAATTAGTTTAATGTTTTAATTTATAATGGATTTTTTTTAAAATAGATTTTGTTATTGGTATATGTATGTATATATCTCTTTCACCAACTCCCCCACCGGGGTTTTACAACGCACTCCACGGACCCAAAACCTTCAATTCATTTCTCTTTTATTTGCAGGCAGACTGGTTTCGGCATTCCGCCTTTCTCAATGTCTTATATGCAACTTCATTAGCAAAGCCCTCATTAAAAAAATCCCTTCACACTTTCCTATCAGTCATGGAAAGTACTGTGAGTGATGACGGACTTCGACGGTGTCAGTCTCTTTTGGAGTCCTCTGTCCGCCATGTCATTGCGACTGTTCATTGGTAAAATAACACTAACACACACACACACACACACACACACACACACACACACACACACACACACACACACACAAGACGCAAGCCGCTTCACAACAGCGGTACGCGGTGGGGTGGCGACCCCCTATATCTCCCAAAAGCGTGTCGTTCCCTCTTTTTCACATGAACAACACACCGCAGTCCAATGCTTTCAAAAGCATGTTTATTTACGGCAATGCAACGCTACGCGTTTCGGAGCACGAAGCTCCTTGCTCACGAGTAACAATGTTGCAACAAAAAGCATTCTTAAATAATACACCATGTGACCAAAACTTGATAATAAACAACGAAAGCAGAATTCCGTTTTTCATGGTACATCGTTCGTGCAACCGCGGACCTCCTTTATGAAGCTACTTGGGTCTAGTGCTAATAGGACTGTTGGTATTGTAATTGGAACAGACCCTTGCCCGCCCTGCAGGAATTGAGGCAGTATACGCACATGCCCGTACACTTCGATTTATGGAAGGAGACTGGATAGCGCTCCGGTATCAACATTGTGGACAGCAAGATACGGGTAAGCGGTAAGTGTGTGCCTGCAAGTAGACAAGCAGCAAGTAAGAACACAGGGGCAAACGGATTCAAAGAGTTAACGGAATTGGTTAACTCTAAGAAGCTTTCAAGCGAGGACGCGTTATCTGCGTTTGAACTGATTTACACTTAAAATGGCAGTGTTAAGAAATTCTAAACGGAGTGAGGCAGCAACAAAAATGTTTTAAACAAGGATATTAATGGGTGAAGAGAAACAGGCTGAATCGTCCAGTAACACAGCCACTGCTCTAAAAAAAAAAAAACAATTGTGGGATAACTTATGGAGATCACTAAAGCAAGAGCAAACGAAGTGGTGGGAAGCCACAACTTTGCAAAAATACATCGATGCGGGCCGAGTCCCACGCGGCTTGAGGATATTTATTACCCCAACATTTAGCAACCTGGATCTGGAGTTAGACGAGGAATGGGCGGCAAACAACCACAATTGCTCCACGATTATGTTGGGCCTTCTGGTGAAGTATGCCAGAAGGGACCTTGAGAAACTAGCCAGTGAACCTGAAGCTTTGACGAATAAATTAAAAGCTCTTTGTAGACAAGATGAATTCCAATCAGATATGGCAAAAATGGATATGAAATTGGATAAAATTGAAGAAGAAAATAAAGCCAAAAAGCAAAGGAAATTTCATCGTGATCAGGTTGACTACGACAAAGGCCAGATCCTAACCTTTGCTAAACGATACGACCATCTACGAAATATTGCTCAAAGTAAGAAAACAACGCAACAAAGAGGCAATGTTAAAGTCATCACAGGAAGCTCTAAAGAAGAAGAATCCATTAACCAACAAAGTGAAATCGGAGAGAGTGATAACAGTGAAAGTGAAGTTTCAGTGATTTCTGAACAGCCTGGAGCAAAAACCAAAATTTTAAACGAATGTACCTTGATGGCACAAGGAAGGATCTCAGCCCAAATCAACCAGGGTGGCACAGGTTACAGGGGTCGAGGTAGAGGAGGGTGAGGAGACGCAAAAGTAAATGCCAGATTAAGAGGAGATTCGGGAAGCCCACTGGGAAGCAGAACAAGAGGGCAAAAGTGATCAACCTATCAGGTCGTCGGAATCTCAGCACAGCTGAGATTTAAGTTGTTTCTTTGGGGTTCTCTCTGTCCACCTCGCACCTTTAAAAAAAAAAAAAATTGTTTGACATTTTCAATACAACGTCAAACCAAATTAACAAGCCAGTTTCGTACTGAATAGTCAAATCAAGCAGTGACAGATGAATCCACTTCGACCATAAGAATTATAACAAAACACGTCCTACCCACTTTCTCAAAATCGCACATGTAGTATAGATAACTCAAATGACCAAGCATGTCCACAGTATATCAGATTGTATACAGATATGAAATTGCCTGACACAACATCCCCTGAGAGGGTCGATTACAAGTGCACACACCCATTTACAAGCCCAAATCGGCGACTCCTACGCTGGATAATAGGTAATAAAGATAAGGCATAAACATAACACAAATACAATGGAGACTACACTGCCATCGCATCCGAGGGCCCAGCCTCCCTCTGCAAGTTAATGTTCCAAGCCAAGAACGGGTCCCAAATGTTTCGGGGTCTGGAATTAAGTGGCATCAGTTCCTAGAATGTACTCAGTTGGGTGTGACCATATGTAATGTCTCTGACCCACTCCTTAATAGTGGGCACCATCTTCCTACCCCAGTGTACGGCAATCTGACGTTTAGCAAATAAAAGGAGGAGGGCGTGCAGCTTACGTAGATTTGGTGGCGTGTCCTTCACGTATCCCAGTAGGCCTATCACGGGAGATGGATCCAGCTTCACCCCTAGTATGTCATTCACCGAATCAACGACTTCCACCCAGAAAGCAGCTATCCTAGGGCAGTGCCATGCCACATGCAGAAATGTAGCCGGAACGTGGCCACATCTCCAGCAATCGCTCTACGCACGAAGACCCATACGATGGAGACTCACCGGGCTCATATAGTATCTAGCTTATAATTCGGGGAGAGTTCCAGTAGCTGCCCACAACAATATTCCCAGTGTTCTTCAGTTAACTCCACAACTAGCTCATCATTCCAATATTTAAGAGAGTTAGGCGTCACAATCGGAGCAGTCTCCTGCATACGGGTATATAGACGAGTGATCAATTTGCACGAGGATGGGAATTTCAGCAAATTTTCCAGGGCAGGCAGAGTCGGTGGCGCCCTCGGGAAGTCCTCCCACAAGGAACGACATGCCGTGCGGATTCTATGGTATAGGAAGTTTTCAGTAAATGGCACCTCCTGACCCTCGAGCGCGACAGGTGGAGGTCGAAACATGTCCCCGGGGTACAAGTCCCCAAACGTCTGGAGTTGCATTGCCTTGGCTAGCGTCTTGCTTCATGCTGTCCGGAATGCAAGGCATCATTGGATTCTGCGGTAGAGGAACAGAGGGGGCATAAAGCAGAGGAAGTCCCGCTCTCTTTCGCAGTTCATCCCACGCCCAACACAGGGTACCAGCTGAATCTATGTCACCACAAGGACGTCGTGGTTTTTGATACAACGCCACCTTAAGCGGGATTGGGGCCATTACGTCTGTTTCCACTGCAACATGTGGCTGGAATGGGGTCTGGTGTACCCAATAATGCAAAAACTGTGCTTGTGCACACAACGCGTATAGGTGCATATACGGGCCCCCAGACCCCCTCTGCCTCAATGGGAGGGTCAGAAGGTCCCAAGACGCTCTGACCTGCTTGCCCGCCCACGCCAGCGTGAGGAGGTGAGACTTAAGCATGTTAAAAAAATGTTTTGTAATCGGGATCGGTATATTAACAAACAAATATAGAAATTTTGGCAGAATGACCATTTTGGCTAGTGCAATCCTGCCAGCCATGGACAACGGCAGCCGTGCCCAAACATGTACTTTGTCCTCCAGCCACATCATAGTGCGGCCATAGTTTAGGCGCCACACCTCCTGCGTATCACGACTGACCCAAACTCCCAAATACTTCACCTCTCCCGCCTCCCAGCGCAAGGGGAATTCTGATGTTACTTGGGGGTCCCATCTGTCAAGGGAACATCACAGATTTGGCCCAATTAATACAAACACCCGAAAGCCCACCAAATCGGATAAATTCCCTCAACAACGGATCGAGATTGACCTCTGGGTTTATAATATATAACGTTACATCGTCCGCATATAGGGAAATGAGCAAGTTACGGGAACGGAAACCAATTCCTCTTGCGGTGTGATGTTGCCTGATCCGAGCCGCCAGTGGCTCCATTGCAACAGCAAATAGTAAAGGGGATAGTGGACACCCCTGTCTAGTCCCACGTGAAATCGAAAAAGGGTCTGATAGCAAACCATTCACCCGTACCGCGCCTTAGGAGCTTTATATAGCAGCCGGATGCAGCTTATAAAAAGCGGACTGAATCCCATGTGCCTGATGATGGAGAAGAGGTAAGACCATTCAAGCATATCGAACGCCTTGGTGGTGTCCAGAAACACCACCGCGGCTTTTTCGTCTGGGTGTAGGTAATGGAGCACCGAGAATATCATTTGCAAATTATGAGAAGTGGATCTCCCCGGGATAAATCCCAATTGTTCCGGAATGGCAATCATTGGCAAAAGAGGCTCCAACCTGTTAGCCAGCAGCTTAGCAAAGATCTTTACATCTACATTTATCATGGAGAGTGGACGGTAAGAGTCCAGCTTCTCCTCCGGTTTTCCCGGTTTTAAGAGCGTAATGATTGTCGCCTCCCTCATAGACGGAGGCAGGGTCCCCACCTCCAATGCCTCCCCGTATACCTGTAGAAGGACGTGGTTAGACCGTCGGGCCGGGAGCCTTACCCATGGGTAGGCTTTTAATAACCTGCGTCACATCTGCTACTGTAAAAGGGAGGTCCATATATTTCCTATGCACGTCATTGAACCAGACCAGTGCCACAGTGTCAAGGAACTAATTCAGCTCCTCAGCGCACGACCCCGTGTACAGCCGATTGTAAAATGCGGCGAATTCGTTGGACACTCCCATGTGACCTCTAATCATGTCTCCTTGCGGGTTCGAATCTCATGGACAAACGTCGCTGATTGCGATGGTCGAATCAAGCCAGCAAGTGTGCGACCCGGCCTATCTCCCTCGCCGTACCGACGCGCCTCAGCGTACTTGCCCAAGAACTTAGTTTCACGCTGCGCCTCCACCACATAATCCAACAGTAGGGCCTTAATTTTCTGCGCTATATGAGGGTCATTCGTGGAATAAAAATCCCCCTCTAGTGCCTTAATCTGGGCCTCCAGGGAGGCCAGCGTACCACGAATCGCCTTTAACACCCCCGCCTGCCTCGCAATACATTGGCCTCTAACCACCACCTTAAAAGCCTCCCAGAGCTATGCTTCAGTCTCCACCGACCCCTCATTATTAGAATAATCAAGGATATCCCTCCGTATCTCTTCCCTGAAAGCCTCATCTAACATAGCATGCGGTGGAAGCCACCAGGAAAACGCTAGGGGGAATGATCCCGGGAGAGTCAGCCGTAACAGCGTGGTCAGACAGCGTGCGCGGCAAGTGCGATACATCAGTAGTCCAAGCCGCCGCATCCCTTGAGATCAGCCAGAAATACAGGCGTGACCACGCACAGTGTCGATCCGATACACACGTGCCTTCCCTCACCAGGGGATGTCGACTGTGCCAAATGTCTACCAAATTCCCGTCCCGGAATATGGACTGCAGAGTTGCACCAGCAGCCCGGTGCAGGGTGCGAGCTAAGCCCCTCCTGACTGTTGCGTCATCAAGAACAGCATTAAAATCTCCACCCACAACACGGTGTCATATCCCGTTGCCGTAATTCTAGACCATACATCCTGAAAAAATTCAGGAGAATCAGTGTTAGGACCATATATCGTATAAAGAGAAGGAAACCGCTATCAGGAGGAAGAGGCTCTCTAGACGGGCAAGAGACACACAATCTCAGGAAAAAACAACGGGCACCCAAAGGCGGGATAGTGGAGCTGATGATGTAATAAATCTAAAATGGGATTATTCAGCTACCCGGGGGACTTATCCAGAACCGGTGATGCAAGGGGGGACCCGGGAGATAGAGGTGGAAACCCCTCCCCTGCAGCAGATATTAAGCTCGATAAAAGAACTTCAAGATGCAACCAAGGCGGAGGGAAGAAAGAACCGGCTTGTAACTAGAAATCTTGAAAGGTCAATAAAAAAGATTGCTAAAGTTTGCACGGACACAAAGATGAGGGTGTCTCAATTAGAGGACCGTACAGGCAATCTGGAGGACCAACAGGCGAAAGAGATAGCCAAAGTGAAAGGACAAGAACAACAACTCTCTGACATTCAATGGAAACTAGAAGACTTCGAGAACCGTCAGCGACGGAATAACCTGAGAATTCTGGGCATTGAAGAAGGAGCAGAAGGAAATGATGTGAAGGCTTATGTCATAAAACTGCTAAAAGGAGATCTTCCAGAGCTAAGTCAATGGGATTGGGAGAGAGAAGTGCAAAGAGCACACCGATTCCCAATAATAATAAAGAAGAAAGAGAAGCAGAGACCTAGAGCCATATTGATCTATCTTGGAAATTTTTTGTTAAGAGAGGAAATTTACTCTAAAGCTCGTCCGAACTCTAAACGATCATATGATGGCCAGTCTTTCTTTACGACTCCAGACTATTGCCACATTACAGTGGAAAGGAGATGGAGATTGAGAGAGCTGATAGACCTGTGCCATCAGATGGGATTACAGGCATACCTGATGAATCCTGCCAGATTAAAAATTATTTATAAAAATACGGTTAGAGTATTTACGTCTGAAGTACAGGCAAAAACGTATCTGGATACTTTAAAAACAGACAATACGACTGCATGAAAAATGTGTTGAATAAGAAAAATATGAAAGCATGAGAATATGATCACTTGGATCTCCACTGCTTTGGTAATGTTTTTGGATACCCATTGTTACCTGCAAACAGGATGTTTAAAAAAAAAAAATATGGGAGGGCCTATAACCCTCAGATATATGGGCCATAATAACAGAAGATACGGATAATGCAGAGGTAATGCGCACCAATATAAAAAAATTAAAAAAAGGAGAAAAGGATCCATGGCAAAGGGTGGTTGACGGTCAGAGCCATCATAGAGACCTTAGGTCTACTTGCCTCACTAGGTGGGAGGGGGGAGGGGGTCCGGGAAGGAGGGAGGGGGGGAAGACTCAGAGGGAGGGGAGGGGGTTGGGAAGATGGGAGAGGGGAAGGACTCAGAGGGAGTAAAAAGAAAATAATTTCATTGCCAAGAAAGTATACAGGAGGGGGAAGGAAGTAAGAAGGAAGGGAAAGAAGGGAGGGAAAAAAAAGGGAAAAGGAAACAAATTTTTATGCGGATAATCAAGATCAATATATGTGGTTTAAATGATGCTAAAAAACGGAGAGAATTAAAGGAATACCTAAAGACAATATATGCTGATATTATTTGCATACAAGAGACCCATATTGAAATAACTCGTAAGCATCTGTTGGAACAAATAGGTTATCAGCCCCTAATATGCACAACACAAGGGACCAGGACACGGGGGGTCGCCATTTTAGCACGAGGAGGGACAACTGTTTTTTACTATCGAAGGCTGATCCCTATGGTCGGTGGGTCATAATAGAATGTAAGATGCGAGATTTCTCTTTCACACTCTGCTCTATTTATGCTTCAACGGCAGATGACCCAGAGATTTTGGAGCATATAAATTCACAAATGGCAAACTGGCCTACGCCTATCATAGTCTGTGGAGATCTAAATATCAATGGCCTACATGGCCTATGGAAAAATGACCCGGCTAGATTTATGGGTCGAAAGAAAAAAAGCCATAGGACATTAATATACATGATGGAGGATAATGGATTGATCGATATATGGGAGCAGCAAAATGGTAGAGGTGGGGGGAGCACCTACTACTCAGCTCCACATAAAACATTAGCTAGACTGGATTATTTCTTGGTCTCGTCAGCATTGCTATCAACATCAAAAATTAAAAAGCTACCACGGGTGATGTCTGACCATAACCCTCTGATACTTGATATCAATGTTGCAAACCAACAAAGAGAGAGACCAAGCTGGACTTTTGAGAGAGCTCTACTTCATGATCCTAAGTATATTACTCGGATGAATAGCTGGCTAAGAGAATATCTAAAGGCAAATAGAGGCTCTGCCTCCCCTAGGGACAACTGTTTTTTACTATCGAAGGCTGATCCCTATGGTCGGTGGGTCATAATAGAATGTAAGATGCGAGATTTCTCTTTCACACTCTGCTCTATTTATGCTTCAACGGCAGATGACCCAGAGATTTTGGAGCATATAAATTCACAAATGGCAAACTGGCCTACGCCTATCATAGTCTGTGGAGATCTAAATATCAATGGCCTACATGGCCTATGGAAAAATGACCCGGCTAGATTTATGGGTCGAAAGAAAAAAAGCCATAGGACATTAATATACATGATGGAGGATAATGGATTGATCGATATATGGGAGCAGCAAAATGGTAGAGGTGGGGGGAGCACCTACTACTCAGCTCCACATAAAACATTAGCTAGACTGGATTATTTCTTGGTCTCGTCAGCATTGCTATCAACATCAAAAATTAAAAAGCTACCACGGGTGATGTCTGACCATAACCCTCTGATACTTGATATCAATGTTGCAAACCAACAAAGAGAGAGACCAAGCTGGACTTTTGAGAGAGCTCTACTTCATGATCCTAAGTATATTACTCGGATGAATAGCTGGCTAAGAGAATATCTAAAGGCAAATAGAGGCTCTGCCTCCCCTAGAATAGTTTGGGACGCAATGAAGGCTGGCATAAGAGGGGAAACCATCAGCTATTCGCTAAATCAAAATAAATTGGAGAAAAAGGAAATGGAGGATAAGCAGAAAAAAGTTGCTACTATCGAAGAGGAATTTATCAAAATAATTGAGGCCAAGCAAGATACCACGGGAATATCACAAAAGTTGACAGAAGCAAAAGCAGCGGTAGGGGAGCTTTTAGCGGATAAAGCGGCAGGCAAATACATGGTGTGGAAACAGGACCAGTATGAGTTTAGTGAGCAGATAGGGCGCACCGTAGCTATCCGGACTCGACAGGCGGCAATGAAAGGCGAGATCTCACAGATCAAATCAGTAGCAGGGGTCACAGCAACAACGCCAAGGGGGATATGCTCTATCTTTCATGAGTTTTATCAGAACCTATATAACCCTGAGAGAGGGGTAATAGGTGAAGAAATAGAGAGTTATCTAGAGAGTGTACAACTTGAGAAACTAACATTAGGTGATAGAGAGGGGTTGGAATCCAATTTCTCGCTGGAAGAGCTGCGGGCAGCAATCAAAGGCTTGCCAACGGGGAAAGCGGCGGGCCCCGACTCTATACCACTCGAATTCTACAAAATGTTTTTGGAGAGTATTGAAGAGGATCTTTACCAGATGTTGATAGACACGCAAAGAGGGGCGACACCTCCTGACTCCTGGGGGAGGCGACTATGGTGGTATTTCTTAAAAAAAACTAAAATCCAACTGATCCAGGGTCTTATAGACCTATAAGTTTGATGAACAGAGATACTAAGATATACTCTAAGATGTTAGCTAGCCGTTTAAGCACCGTAATTGGCAAGATTATATCTCCTCGTCAACAGGGGTTTATCCCCGGCAGGGGAACAGCGGACAATATCCGCCGAGTGTGTACAATGTTTGACGGGACAACAGCGTCACGAGACCCTATGGCTCTAATTTTATTAGACGCAGAAAAAGCGTTCAATAGGGTCTCGTGGGGCTTTCTTTGGGCAACTCTCGAGAAGGCAAATATAGGGGAAGGCTGTATCGGGGCCCTGAGAGCCCTATATAAAAATCCCACGATAAGACTAAGGATCATGGGAGAGCAAAGTGGGATAATTAGGATCGGACGGGGTACAAGGCAAGGATGTCCTTGCTCTCCGCTACTCTTTGCTTTCTATATAGATGCTTTTATAAGAAAAATAGAGGCAAATGAAAACATACGGCCCATAGTCCTAAATGGATTTGAAACAAAAATGTTAGGATATGCGGACGACCTAGCTATAACAACTACAGACCCGGCATTAGCACTATTAGAAATAGAAAAAGAGGCAACAACTTATGGAGCACTATCGGGGTATAAATTAAATCAGGGCAAAACCCAAATAGTAATCAATAATAAAATAACGATGGTAGATCAAAGAATAATAGATTCAGCGACCTACCTGGGGATAACAGTAACTTCAGACCTCTCGAAGATAGTGGAATTGAACCTGGGGCCGGTAATCAAGAAAGCTAAGTCTGATCTGAATAGATTAAATAGCCTGCATTTAACAACAATTGGCAGATGCAATTTAATAAAAATGATGCTTCTGCCAAAATTGCTATATTTATTCCGCACTATTCCATTGAAATTCAATAACATTTGGTTCAATGAAATAGAGGGACTTACGAATCGATTCATATGGGCTAAAGGCAAAACGCGGCGAGCTTTGAAATATCTGTCACTACCGAGAGAACGAGGGGGACTCGCGGCACCGGACTTTAGGATGTATTATTGGGCAACAGTTATGCAATATATCAGAGGATTAGTGGGTGGAAATACAGGGGATCGATGGAGAGCGGGAGAGTGTGTCCCAGATATATATGAGCTACTGATAAAGGACTCCAATAAATGGCTCCTTTCATTTAATGAAGGTAGCTACTATAAAAAGACTAAGTTTAAGACCCTGGGGGCAGCAATGGCAGTATGGTCAGCCGTTAAAAAGAAAATAAAAATGGGGAGGATGAGCTACTACACCCCTTTATTTAATAATCAATCATTAACATCGGTATTCCATGACCAAGTTATGAAGAGATGGGATATGAGGGGTGTAAGAATAATAGGGGACCTTGTGGGTATAACGGGCTTTATAACTTTTGATCAAGCACAACAGCTGTATAGTTTAGATAGAAAATACTTTTTTAAGTATCTGCAAATAAGATCAGCCTTGTTAAAAAAGCAGGGAGGGGATATTAACTATAAGAGACTTGAAATAATGGAATTAGTACGGGATAAGGAAGGATGTTCAATATCCCAGATTTATGGAGAATTGACAAAATATAAAGAAGATGATTGTGGAAAAGTTATTAATAGATGGAATAACAAACTGAACTTATCCGGCAACGAGGTCAAAAAAGCAATTAAGCTATCAATGTCGGTGTTAAGAGTAGCTACTCTACAAACACAACAATATAAGACTTTGTATGAGCTCTATTATACTCCACACAAAATTGCTCAATGGGGGGGAACAACGGGAGTGACATGTCCTAGATGTCAGACAGCACACGCGGATACGATACATATGTTCGCGGCATGTCCCGCCTTGGCTGTATTTAAAAACTCAATAGAGCAATTTATGGATATAGGACTTGGGATGAAAGTCAGCTTAACTGACGAAGTGATGGTTTTGGGGATATCGAGGGATGATGTAGAAATGCCTCAACACGAGTTCATATATATCGCGATGATTTTGTCTCGATTATGTGTTGCAGTAATGTGGAAAGACCCCAATCCCCCAACCGTCCAACAATGGCTGTCAAGATTGTTAGCTGTATATACATTGGAAAAAGCGTTGTATGAAAAAAAAGGGTGGAAGGCAAAACAAATTGGGAAACGGGTATGGGCCCCCATCATAAATTGGAAAGATAGATTACAAAATGAATAAGAATGGAAACTTTTTCTTTAGGGGACTAACCTGATTTATCTGTGAGTACTCTTCTTTCTCACTACTTCTGACCTTAATGGCTGTACAATTGATTTGATGAAATTATAAGTCGAAATGTATTATCAATTGTTGTTCTTGGCAATGATAAATAAAAAAAATAAAATAAAAAAAAGGACCATATATTGCCGCAATCACCAGAGGAACCCCCCCAGCATTCCACATATAATGACAAACCTCCCCTCCGGATCCCTATGTTCCTCCCTAACGCGCCAGTCCACCCCCTGTCGAACCAGCACAGCTACCCCCCTGGCGTAATTGGAGTATATGGACATATATGTGTGCCCCCACCTGCGGTGTCGCAGCTTCGGAGATGGTGTAGATTTAAGTGCGTCTCCTGCAACAAACAAATGTCAATGTTATGCCGGGTGAGATAGGCATGCACCAATCTGGACTTGCGATAATCATTCAGTCCTCTAATGTTCCACGTTAATAAGTTCAGTGGTTGTGCATGTGAGTGTCTGGACAAAGTCTCCCAGTGAGAAGTAGGTAGGCTGTCACTTGAACTAGCGAAACAGAAAGTGTGTACAATGTCGCACACCTCGTAATCATACTGGCATTAAACAAACAAACAATCCCCGTCCCCAACCCCACTCTCACTCCAACCCCCCAATCAGGTTGCAGAATAGCCCTCCCTAACAACCCAATACACAACCAACTCTGGAAATTATAAGGGAAACTTCCCATGGGGGCCATAGTGGCGTCAGCAATTACCCCTGAGTGAACAGGGGGGGCTGGGAGCTCTGCAGTGTTGCGCCAAACCCTCCCCCGACATCCCAAATACAAACTATAAGCGATAAGGATCATCATGTTGACCCACAGTGGCATCTGAGCATAGGATCACAAAATACGACATCATGGTGAATATCGTTCGGGACTCAACGAGGACCAAACCCTGTGTCAGTCATTATCGCTTAGGTTGCCAGATGCTGACGCCGTCGATTCACGATCATCTTTACCCTTCCTTCCTGCAATATGTTTAGCAAACTTCAGGGCAGCCTTCGCATCAGTGAAATAGTGCGCAGTCCCATCATAGGAAACCTTCAATTTCGCTGGATATAGCAAGGAGTACGGAACCTGTGCCTGTAGGAGTATACGCTTAGCCTGTAGAAATTCGCGGCGTGCTGCCTGCACCGCCAGGGTAAAGTCCGGATAAAGCGATATGGTGTTGCCTTGATAGGACAATTTACCCTTCTCCCTCGCCATTCTCAATATGTTATCCCGGTCTTGATAGTTCAGCAATTTGGCCAATATAGGTCTGGGCGGTGCTCCCACCGGAGGCCTCTGGCCCAGGGACCCGTGTGCCCTTTCCACCACAAAGACAGGGGACAACTGAGGGTCGAACAGCGCATGCAGAAGCTCCGTCACATAGCTCTCCATGTTAGTGATTGCGGTGGTCTCCGGAATCCCGGTAATGCGTAGATTATTTCTGCGCAACCGCGCCTCGAAATCATCATTCTTGGCACGAATGACTCCCAAGAGTCTATCCATATTTAACAGTTGCTCCTTTGTTTCCTACTGAAATTTGTGAAATTCAGAATGCCGGTTTTCCAAAGCATCCAGGCGGGTGTCATGGGCGTGGACCTGCGCCTTTACCGAGTCCAACTGCGTGGTTAGGGTGTCCAGTTTAGAGTCAATATTTCGCAGGCTAGAGCGCATTTATAACATGAGAGTGTGCAGATCCTCACCCCATCCTCAGAGTGCATTTCCTGCTGCACCTCCGCCTGCGCACCAGATGGCGACTCAGATTGGCGCGTGGTTCTCTTGTCGAAGGTCAGCTTGGGTTGCTTGGCATCGTGCTTACCCATCATGTGCCCAATGCTCAGCGCCCGGACAGTTCTAGAAGTTGAAATTTCGAGTAGACTCCGCGCCCCTCCTGCCTCCAGACCTCACTTAGGGAGCAGCACAACACCATGTGTCAATGCAAATCCCCTTCAACTGAAAGCACCTTCCGTCCCAGTAGCGCTGCTCCGAACCCCAGCAACAATGCAGGGCAGCACCATCAGACTAAAGCAGCCAAGCAGGCCGGGCGCCAGGTTACAGCAGCACCTTGCACATATCGCCGCAGACTATAACACAGGTGCATCGCACAATCATAGCCAAAGTGTCCACGTGGGGGAGCGTCCACCCATTGAACCACGCATTAATACCCCAGCCTCAGCTCTCCGCAGTGTCCGAATTTCTGGACCCCTCACCGTCCTCAGCAACGTCCAATCGATTACAGCACCACAATCCTCCTCCTAGGATTCCTGCGCTCTCCCAGCGTGTCTCCACCATCGTTTCCGCTTCACCGAGCTCATTCCGCAGCAGGCACAACACCCCGCAACTTCACAGTCAGGGGCCGCTGCACAGGTTGTATGAAGTGCAGCACTCAACAGGAGCTCATATTAAGCGGGAGGGGGCCAAGAATCCGTCACTCGCGCACTCACCGCAGCTCCGCTGCCGACGCGGATCTCCAATATGGCGCCTGCAGACCCTCCAAAAGAACGCCGGCGTTCCGCCTCACCCCCGTCCGGGCCTGCCTCCAGCAAGGAACTCCACCAAGGATCCCAATCTGCAGGTACCTCTTCAGCACAGGCTCCCCTGCTCGTCCGCATCCACATCCAGCGCCGTCTGCTACGGGCCTCCTCAGCTCCGCCGATGTCAGGCCCATGACGCTGCCACAGCCCCGGGCTCGATTTCCAAGGCCGTCGGCCGCCGCAGTCACTACGAGCAGGCGCCGCTGCTAGTACTCTCAACCCGGCGATATAAAGCCCGCCCGGGGTGCACAGCGCGGCAGCCTACAACCGGTCAAGAAGGTAGGGACGCCGGCTTCAGGCTTGCAGCTTCACCGTGTGCAGGATCAGGAAAGGATTAGTATACCAGCCCGCGGAGCACACTCAAAGAGCGGCCATTCCGCTGCTCGGGAGACCACGCCCACCCGTCCACCACGCACCTCGACTACACGCAAGGTTGCATTGATTTTTTTTCAGTGCACACGTAAACTAAGACTAAAGAAATGGTTTGCCGCCAGAGTTTCCGATATGCCGGACAATACAAATGAGGTACCAAGTGATATCAATATTGGAGATATTGAGTTCTTGCATACAATGAATGAGCTTGAAGGTGAGCCAGGGTTTATACAGCATCCTTATATAAACCTTATTAATGAGAATATTAGAATATATCTATGTCATGGTAGTGGCTTTAAACCTAAGTCCATCTTTTCCCCACAAATAACAAACAAGGCTATTGATGTGTTTGAGAAGGGCATTATTCAGGAGTTGAAAAAATTGTCTAAGAAGAAAAAGTATGGTATGAATAATATTGTGAATGTACATATCCAGGCTATACAGGCTTTAAAGAACGATGAAAATATAGTTGTCAAAAATCTGATAAAGGGGGACATGTGGTGCTGTCAAAAGAAATGTATTTAAGGGAGGCTAACAGCCAGCTCAATGATAAAGACATGTATGAAATAAGCACCAAACCGAAATATGAAACCTCAAACAGGGTGTACCAGGAGCAACTAGGGGAGTGGAGAGAGATGTCTCCTAGAATGGGAGGAATATGAACTTCTGAAATGCAAGTTTCCTAAGCTACCCGCCCTGTATCTATTACCCAAATTGCACAAAGATAGTCACAACCCTTCAGGGAGAACTATAGTCTCATCTAGAGGAAGCTTCTTGGAAAATACGTCAAGGTATATTGATTTCTATCTCCAGTTCAGGGCCTTCCATCTTATATCAAAGACACAGGTGATTTTTTGAGACAAATTGATAACATTGTGTGGGATGAGAATTATATTGTTATACCAATGGGAGGGAAGGGCCATAGGGAAAATATTTAAAGACCAAGTTAGACTAAAACCCAATCAACTAATACAACACAAACAAGTCTAATGGTCTAAAAAAGACACCTAAAAACTATGGTGGCCTAAGTATCAGTAATACACTATGGAACTAAACCTACACAGGAAGTCCTATCTTAAAGGACGGAAACCCATCACTCACCGAGGTGACATGCTTCATCATCTGGGTCCTCCTCTCAGCTGTAAAACCTAGTACAGCTGAGGGCTACAACCCCCTCACTAAGAGGGAGGAGCACAGGGATGTTTTAAAATGTGTATCACTATCTTATGGGTTCCTAACACCCAGAATTGAGACGCTGTTGTAATGCAAAGTGAGTGATGCGTGCAGTGCAAAGAAAGGGGGTAATAAATGTGCTAATGTGAATTAAAACTGACTATCACGAGACACAATGCAATGCAACGCAATTGTAGCACGAAGGATGGATATGATAAAGAGAAATCTATAATGATTGGGAGGTTTCTCAAGAGAGGGTACACACAAACCACGAGCAATAAAGCTTGTGCAGAGGCAGAGAAGCAAGAAAGGAATGAATTACTGAAACAGAAGGAGAGAGCTGTCAGCGACTCTGATAATAAAATTAGGTTCCTTACAACATTCCATAGACAATCGAAACAAGTAAGGAAATGATTAGACAAATTCTGAAATGTGCTGAAAACAGATACTGACTTGACAACATACATTGAGGATTATCCTCAAATCACCTACAGAAAAGCTAGATCGCTAAAAGACATCTGTCAAACCCTCACAACCCCTGAATTTAAGCACACCAAAATGTAAGGACTTTACACTTGTGGAGGCTGTAAAGCTTGCAAGTACAGTCACAATTGCAGGGAGGTAAAATTGGCATCAGATTGCAAACCATTCAAAATAACCAAACATGTATCGTGCACCACTGATCATGTGGTTTATGCTCTGAGGTGTCATTGTGATAAGTACTATGTAGGGAGTACAATACACAAGGCCAAGGAACGCATCCTTGAACATCTTAGAGCAATCAAAAAGGATGATAAACAATACCCTATAGCCAGGCACTTTAGATCACAACACAACCAAAACAGCAATGTCTTATCCTTTTGTGTATTAGACAATATCCCTGTGAGAGAAAGAAGGGGTGACTGGGATCAGGAGCTTATGTGCTTTGAATCACAGATTATAAAACAGTATCATACTATGCACCCCACAGGACATAATGGCGATGAGGAATTAGCTGTGCACCTGGGATAATTAGACAGCCAGACCCGTAACACATAAAAATTATATAAGCTGCAAACTAAGAACCTCTAGATTTTAATGAATTATTTTACTCTCACTGCTGTTGTTTTATATTGATTTGTTGCACAACTAATGAATAATTGATGGTTTACACAGAATGTTTAACTTGTATTTTTGTATATATTTTGCAGATTTCCCTGTGATTATTGTGACGCAAGTGGAAGGCAAATGAGTAAAAGCTATCTATAATTTGGAGACGGAAGCCATCACATTAGAGATGATACATTTAATGACTACTAGCAAGGACTGTCACATACACGAGATTATAAGCTCAAAAGGGATAAAGTTGAAGTACACCACTGATGACAGAATCAAGCTTGTTATGCACACATGGGCAAGAGGGAAAGTACAGACAGTGATCGAGTTAGACCCCATAAACATTTTGTCAGTCGAGGTGATGGGGAGGGGGTTAGTGCTTTTGATTCTGCTGAACCGGGTTGCTTAGGCTGTAGTAAACCCTTAACCTAGGCCCACTAGGGCAAAATTGTTCCTTACAGACTTTCTAGTGTACAATTAGCAATTTCAAAGTGGTGCATTTATTCCCTGTATTAAAAAACTTGTTTAACGGATATAGGCATGGTGCACTAGCGCGTAAGAGAGAGCATAGGATAAGCAATGCAATCACCTGCGCTACAATGGTGAAATTGCAAGCCTTGTTACACAAATATTTTCAAGACTTCATTGGAAACTTTATTGAGATACATGAACTTAACATGAAATGGTTTTTTCACATTTAAACAATTCTTTCTAGTTAAGACGTTGAAGGAATGGTTTTAGTAGTACATTACCCCCACGTGCAAAGTACATTAATTTGGAAAAAGTGAAACAAGTTACAGCGTGCGTGTTTGCACAAATGATGTACCACGAAAAACGGAAGTCTGTTTTCATTGTTTATTATCAAGTTTTGGTCACATGGTGTATTATTTAAGAATGCTTTTTGTTGCAACATTGTTGCTCGTGAGCAAGGAGTTTTGTGCTCCAAAATGCGTTGAGTTGCATAGCCGTAAATAAACACACTTTTGAAAGCATAGGGCTGCGGTGAATTGTTCATGTGGAGAAGAGGGAACAACGCGCTTTTGGGAGATATATATGTGTATATATAAAAAAATGATATTTTTTACAACTATATTTATGACATCAATATTTTAGTTTCAATATTTTTGTACTTACCATTATAAGCATAGGATGTAGATATTTTTGACATCGATATTTTGGTCACAATGTTTTTGTATAGAGATATTTTGGGTGTCGATATTTCATCAGTGTATGAGGCAGTACTTCCCAAAGGTGGGTGATCGGACTAGTGGGCTCAGACCAAATAGTCCGGAAGTGCAAAGCAGGCAAAATGACTGCTCTCGGATCTGGTTGTTAAGGTGCTTTGTGAGCGTGTGTCCATCGCAGCCTGGCAGAAGTCAAGAACAGGCACTACGCATACCAGCACAGCAGAAGCAGCCTTGGCGCGCTGGAGGAAAGAGACATCAGTGCTTATGAAGGTTGCTTCTTAGCCAACGCATAGTAGGTCTAAATGCAGAGGACTATCTACAGTGACAGAGTCCTTTTCCGCCCTTCTGTGTTCTGGAGAATCCCACAAAAGCTGATCATCCTCAATGGTCATTACTGTGATCATTATAGAAGCTCAGAGCTCTAGTGGGATATTGGGAAACTGAATCACAAATTTCAACAAGAAGGCCGCCAAAGTGTAGGGAGACTGCACAGAGAGCCTGGAACTCACTCACATGAAGAGCTTAAGTGATCAAATGCTGTTTTGAGAGTGGGAAGTCACTGTGAGCAACTGTGCATGGGTCCAAAATGGGTACACATATGGATAGTCAGGACCAAATTGAGATCCTTCTATGGCATCACAAACTGTTTGTGTGGTGGGGGAAGTGTATCAAAGATTTAGTGAAATATCAAAAAAGGTAATTTAAACTAGGACGGTTGGTTTTCCAATTGCAAAAAAGCTAAAAGGCAAGCCAAATAATCTTTAAGAGTGCCAAGTCAGTGGTGAGCAAAGATAAAAATAATTTGGCTTGTACGAAGTCTGTACTGTGGACTCCATGCAAGGCCAGAAATTTGTCTCAGCATAGAAGGTTACCTGGATGCAAGGAAACATCCACAGCCTCAGGTCGCAGATCGAGTGCAGTTGACTGCTGCTGCTCAATGTTCACACAAATGTAGATGTCACAGTTTTGGGTCAAGAACCCTGCCCTGCTATTGCCACAAAAGATCTTCCCGTAGCTGCTGTCGGATTAGAGGATAAATGCTCATGCCCAGAAGTTCCAGGTACTACACTCTCCTGATCCAATCGGAAGCCAATTGGATGATTTGTACTTGGTTGGTACTGATCATTGCGGGCATTGGTGAAGCACAGGCGGAAAGGCATAAAGGGGTCCCATGCCCCATTCCAGCCTGAATATGTCTCCTAGAGAGATCATTCTCTGAAACTCCAAAGTGGAGAAGTCAGGAGACTGCATGTTCTTGATGGTGGCAAAAGGATCTAGCCAGGGCTCTCCTTAATGTCAGAAGATGCACTGAACCACCGCATGATGCAACTGCCATTCGTCATCCAGCAGGCATCGCTGTCTGAGCTTGGCTGCCCTAGAGCTCAAAGATCCCTCCAGATGGTTGACAATCTGGCAAATGCCCTCATGCTCCAGCCAACTCCAGAGGCGCAGTGCATCTTGAGGCCTCACTCTGCCCTTCTTGTTGCAGTACCACATGCTGTTGGAGTTGTCCAAGTGAACCTGCATATGTCTTCCTGTGATGGATGGGAGGAAGGCCTTCAATGCCAAGTGAATGGCGCCCCAACAGATTCATGTAGAGTCGGGTATCCGAAAAAGATCACCCTTCTGCTCTCCTCTTCCAGAGGACTACCCCAGTCCAGCAGGGACGAATCCCTCACCACCATCAGCTATAGGTGGGGGAGGGAGCTGAACAGATTACAGTCGAGCAGCCACCACTGCAGAACTTGATCAGTCTCCATGGAAACTTGGATATCTGACAGGTTACCTTGGTGCAAGTCCACTGAGACTTCACATTCTACTGCAAGACCCTTGTATGCCACCTGATGAAGTGGACAAGCAGGATGCAGGAGGACAACAGACCTAGGCATCTCAGAGTTGCTCTCACCGAAATCCTGGACTGTCCTGGACTCATCGTGAAGGAGGAAAGGCACTGAACTTCAATGCGTCTAGAACAGCTCCTGTAAGAGGGTGCATTTGCGAAGGAGTCAGGTGTGACTTCAGCTCTTTGATTGAGAACCTTAATGATGTAAAGACATTTGCCATCACGAATGACTGTGGCGAGTCCGCCTTGAACAGTGAGCAATTGAAGCGGGGGAAGATGGGCAGCAACAACCACCAACACTTTTGTGTACACCCAAGGGGCGCTAGTGCTGAAGGGGAGCAAGGCAAACTGAAAATGCTCCTGGCCGACCTTCAACCGGAGATACCATCTATGGGACAGCAAGATGGGCTAATGAAATTATGCATCCTGCAGGGCCATAGTGACTATCTAGTCACCGTGATCTAGGACAGACAAACCTTGGACCAAAGTGAGCATTTGATTTTATTCTTTCAGAAGAAGCTATTTAGAAGGTGAGGACCCAAAATAGAACAAAGGCCTTTGTCCTACTATTTGGCATGAGGAAATAGCATCAGTAGTAAATTGTTCCTACTTCCAAGGCCGGCATCCTCTCAAAGGCCAGTTCGGCAAACAGAGCCTGCACCTCTTGCAACAAGATGGATAGGTGCTCCTCCCCTCCGAAAGCTGCTCTGATGTCGAAGGGTGTTGACATGGGTCAGAAAAAAGAATTATAGGGCACAGTCCTGATGGATGATCTAGAAGACCTATGTGTCAGATGACCTGCCACACTGGAAGGAAATGCCTGATCTTGCAGTGTGCAGCTAAGGGCGAACTAAAGTAACTAGAAATGGAGGTTGTAGGGACAGAGAGAAGGTGAACTAGTGCTCCTAGTGACCTGCATGAGGTCTGTTTGATACCAGCCCTCAACCATGAAAGGACTGGGCCGATATCACCACTGGTGGCGGAGCCAAGGGATGCCTTTACAGCAGACCCTTGGAGTAGCCTCAGAAGGGTCAAGACTGCTAAGGAAACTTGTGGGGAGGGGTAGAAAGGCCCAAGGAACCTACTGTTAATCTGCTCGCTTTACAGCACAAGAGGACAGAATCAGCCTTTTCGCTAAAGTGGTAGGACCTATTAAAAGGCATATCCATTGGAGAGGCCTGCATGTTCCCAGGAAAGCCAGTGTATCGCATCCACGCCTGGCAGCGGAGCACCACATTAATGTCCACTGCATACCCCAAGCAGTTAGTTTTATGCAGGCCAGTCCTATCACATACTTTGCTGCATACCAACCATCCTGAATGGTTTAAGCTAAAGAGGCCCAACACTCCCGCAGGGCTACCAGCAAGACCTCATCAGCCATGTCCGAAAGGAGTGCGTGCATATAGTAGGCAGAATGCATTGCCAGATCTCAACGCAGAACTGGTGGACAAAAAGATCCGCTTGACATACACCTCAGTCCTTTTTGATTCGCTGTCCGAAGGGGTCGAAGGGAATTATTTAGGGTTAACTTTATTGATGGGTGCTTGGACCACCAAATTCTCAGGAGTCATATGCAGTGTAAACAAGTAACAACTCGGATGAGTCTGGCCATGTGTACAAAACCTTCGTAAGGACAGTCGTCTTTGGTTCCTCTAAGGGTAGCTGTAGGTCCAGGACTGCATCTGCAAGTCTAATCACTAAAGCAAAGGATGCACTTTCCTCTGTAAGGGGCCTAAGGGGCGACATCTACCCTGTGCCAGGAAGATATCCATATCCAGCTCAATGGCCACCTGTAAGTCCATGTAAATATCATCATCATAGTGCGGGGTTAAATCATCCCCATCATCATTGACAGGTTGAACATAGTCCAGACCAAAAAGGTGATGAATACTCTCAGGAAGTCCTCATGGGAGAGTACGTTTTTTCAAAATTAGAGCGCACTGGGATCAGGTGCATAGGAGTGGAGTTAAGGCACAACCTTAGTCGAGTTGAAGTGGATTCAGTTCGATGTTGGGAACCAGTGTCAGTAGGGGCTCAAACTCGGGCAACATCAGGACCAGCAGAGATCTTAGGGCCAGACAGAGCTGAAGTTGGCACTGGAGTTGGTGCAGAACTCATGGCGAGTCCTAGGGGCACAGAGGACGGACTTTAGTCGGATAGTAGATCTATCCAGTGCAATGCGGGTTCATTCCTAACCACTACCACCTTAGTTTTATTCCCATTAAGCTTTAAACTGTTAGTTGACATCCATTCTGCTACCTCATTCAAATAAAATTCAGGGCCAATCAGAGTCCACCACCGTATCTGGGGTAAGAAAGATGACAATCTGAGTGTCATCCGCATAAGACACTATTGAGACACTATGCGAGTTGTAGGAAGCTGGCTCTGTAAATACTAAATAAAAGTAAGGTATAGTGTGCACAGAGTTCAGTGGATCCCCAGAGGCTTTACAGAGGCTAAAGTAGATCATTCTAAATACTCTCTTTTGTGAAACTGTGGTCGAGCAGGTAGGCTCATCAGAGGGCTGTGTTAAGCATTTGTTGAACACACTCAGGTAAGAAATGATCACACACACACTCAGACTAAATCAGAGACCAACTGTTTGTAAAAAGATTACTTTTTGTATGTTTATTACTTAGAACCAAAGATACTTTGTTGCAGTAAAATCGGTTTTGCAAAATTACAGTTTTTAAGGAAAATAAAATGGACAATTAGTGCATTTCTCAAACAGTTCAATGTTAACCTATGGAGGAAAAACAATGTTGTAATTCCGCAGATAGGTACACAACTTACAATTCCAGTCGTCGGGATTTAGGAACAACACTGGGCAAGGGTCAGGTAAATGTAGAGACTGTACCAACCAGCGGCACAGGGACGGCCGGGTGCTGAGGTCGAAATTGCTCACTGGGGCCCAATGTTAGTCAATGGAGACAGGGGGAAAACAAAAAGGTGCCGGTTGCAGGTAGGTAAACTTGGCTTTGAAGGTAAGTTGTGTAGTTGAAGGGCACAGTCAGTCGGGCTCCCCAAGGCCTGGGGGGTGCAGGGGTGTTGTTCGAGGTCAGGAGATCCTTACTGGAGCCAGTTGCGGTTAGGGGGTCCTTGGTGTTGAGGCTGCAGTGGAGTCCAGGAGAGGTCACTCTGGAGTGGAGCTGAGCTCAGGACCGCTGGGGAACCTACTTAGGACTGATGGGCCACTTCGAATCAGGCCGGAGGCGCCGAGTACAGAGGTCGTCCGGAGGTCTGGTTGGAATGTTCAGCAGGGCACTGGAGCTTTTTTTGTTGGTTTCTTTGTGGATAGGGCCGCTGTCCTGCAGGACGAGCCGCTTTTTGGCACAGGTTTCTTTGAGGGCCAGTAGGGCTGGGGGAAAGTCAGTTGTCGTCTAGAGTCTACACATCTGGTACAGCTCTTCGGTTCGTCTTCTTTAGGTTGCCAGGAATCCAAGGATCAAGGTTCAGGGGTGCCCTAACTACTCAATTTAGGGGTGTTACGGTGCTCGCAGTTAGTAGTGAATCGGCTACTTAACTTTAGGGTGACTACACCCTTTGTATTTCAACTCCCTTTGGGGAGGGGGTATACCCCTAATCCTATTGGCTGCAATCCTCAAAACCAATATGGAGGATTTTCAAAGGAGGGGGTCACATCAGCTTAAGACACCTTAGGGGTGGTACTGGCGGAGAGAAAATATACAAGCCGGCAGGGTTTGTGTACACTGTGCACTGTGTTACTATGGAACCCTTGAATTTTATATAAAGCTCTTATATAACATGATAAATCAATCAAAACATAAATAGGTTAATTGCATTGTATTTATGTATATGCAATACATTTCCTCAAGCCAAATTAATAAGACATGGTAGTATCACCAATACATGCCATATTACATGAATAAACATAGCATATGAAGCACTACATCATGCTAGACACATAAATGAATGTACACGTTGTTTAAGAAAGAGCCCGATGCATGTCGGGACTGGCACGTCCCTTCGTCAGGGGAAACCTGGAGACAAAAATGTCAGTATTACTGGTAGCATCCACAATAATACTTTAATGCTTTTTCAGAGGAGGACAACATGGGGGTGCCAGTACATAAAATCACGAAAAGCTTTGATAGAGCTGAGTTTGATTGTAGTGCTGATAAGGTTGTTTGACCCTTAAGTAATTATTGAAATTCAGCTATTAAGCACACCACTAAACACGTTGTTTAAAAAAACAGTGTGCTGTTAGTGAATAAAAAAATTATTGAGACATGTGGGGAAAACTTGAACAGTAGTGACTAGAAAACCAAGAAGAATAAGGTGGTACCTTATGTCTCTGGGATGTAAGGCTGAAAAAAGGATGTCAAATGAGAAGGCTAAACACGAGAAAAGATAAAAAGAAAATGGTGAAATAGCTGCTTAGTGAGTATAGAAGATATTGTGCGAAGGAATAGGGCTAAGCTCACCTTGAGTATGTGGTAATTGATATGGCTAAGAGATGCTGGAGGATAAGAAAAAATGAGAAAAGATGAACTGGTGAACAAGATGTTGAAAAGCGAGATCTCTGAATGGGTTATGACAAAAAGTAACTCACCCCGATGGGCGCGTGAACAGTTAGCCAAAATAACTCTTGTAACAAAGCGATAATAGCTTGGAACCACTTAGGGTCACTGTGAACAAAAAGAATGAATAGCAACTTATTAGAATAAGATGTGGCCGATTACGAGTGAAAGAGCACGGAGGTGCGGAAAAACCAATTTTCGATTCATCAATGCGGAAACGGTGGAAGGTTGGAGTTAGCTGAACCGGTAGAACGCCCGAGATGAACGCCCGTCTAAATGCATGTGTGGAAAAACATGCAATAAAAGAAGGACTATGAGAACGACTATGGCGGCCATCTTGGAATGGAGTATAGGATATAGCGATAAAATGGACCAAGGGTAACAATGTTGTATGGAAGATGATATGTGGAAGGTGATGTATTGAAAATAAATACAATAAATTGAAGTATAAAATAACGAACGTCACGAAGGATAAAAGAAGCACCAAACTACAAAGATAAAAATGAACGGATGGCTGTTGTAAAATGGAAGGGGTTAAAGAGGAAGGTATAGAGGAGAGGAAAGAGCGTAACAAGTAAACACACGTCACAGGAGTAAATAGAATGTGACCAGAATGAAAAAAAAGAATATGAACAAAGATTGCACCAACCCTACTGTTGGCAAACTTGAGAAAATGCAGAAAAAAGCACAGAACAATGGCATAAAGAACTTCACGGTGATGCTCAACGGTGAAACATGTGGTTAAAACAGTGAACTTGCTAAGTGTGTGAAAAATGATTAAAATACTAGTGATAACCACCACCATGAATGTGAATGTACTTACAAGCTATAAAGTGATAGTACTGACATATTTAATAAATGGGGCATTACAAGAAGCAACTCATATCAAAACGATCATTAAGACCTATGGGAAACATGGTATTTAATTGTTTGATCCAGAATATTTCCCTTTGAAGTAGGATTTTTGTAACATCCATGCCTGGACGTACAGTCAATCTTTCAATGATTTGAAATCATAGTTGGGATATTGTGTCTTTAAAGTCGTCCCAATGGGTAGCTATACTTGATGTAGTGCTTTTATTTCTAATCTTACTTTTATGTTCTGTTATACGGACTTTCAGTTTCCATTCAGTTTTACCCACGTAAGCTTTGCCGCATGGGCACTTGATGCAATAAATTACATTAGAAGAGTTACAATGACTCGTGTGTTTAAGTCTGATTTTGATGCCTGACAGTGGGTGAGTTAATGTGTTGCCAACTATGACGTTATTACAATGGATGAAGCTGTTAAATTTTTTGGTACCTAATTGTTCCTCAGCGTTTTGGGTTGTTCTGGTTGAAGAGAATAGTGCTCGTAGATTTTTCCCTTTAGTGTAAGCAAAAAGTTTTTTTTCCCAAAAATAGTCCATTAAAGTATTTTTCATTTTGTAATAATTCCCATTGGTTATTTATGATTTCTCTAAATTGTTTGTGAAACGGTGAAATATCTGGACCCAAATACTGTTCTTTTATCTGTCTGGATGTTTTTCTTTAAGTATAGTTCTTGGCGTGGTTTAGTCAATGCCTTGTTGAGGCAATCTTGTAAAATCACATCAGGGTAACCTCGCGCTTGAAACCGTTGTTGATATTCTTGTAATTTGTTGGCGCAGACATCAGGGTCTGAACAAATCCTCCGAATGCGGATAAATTGAGAATATGGCAAGTTTTTTATTAAACTTTTGGGGTGAAAGCTGGAGTAAGCCACGGTGCTGTTCCGATCTATAGGTTTGTTGTAAACCGATGTGTCGAACTTGTTATGAAAGGATTTATTGATCTGATCTGGACATCAAGAAAATAGATAGTTTCTTTTTGGATGTTATATGTCAAATGAATATGAGACTTTGTGTTGTTCAGAGTATCAAGCATGGATGTGTCGTTCCACAGTAAAAGTATCATCGATATACCGACAATATAAAGACATTTTTGGCCACCAAACAGTATTTGATATGATGTTGTCGTGTTCGTATTGAGCCATAAAGATATTGGCATAGGAAGGGGGCCCCCGAAAAACCCATAGAGGTACCTGTCAATTGGATGTAAAATTGTTGTTGCCATTCAAAGTAGCTATTGTTAAGGCAAAACTTAAGCAGCTGCAAGATGAAAACTTTTTCAATGCCAATAGAATCTGTTTGAAGGAGTGCCCATTCAACGGCGTCCAATACTGCTGAATGAGGTATAGATGTATATAGGGTAGTCACATCAATGGTGCAAAGAAGAATAGATGTGTTATGTTGAATCTCCAATCCTGAAAGTTTCTGAAGAAAATGTGTTGTGTCTTTTAGATATGTAATCCAATTTTGAACAAAGTTTTGAAGATAGAAATCCAACAACTTTCCGACCGGGTCAAAAATGGAGCCACAGCCAGATACTACAGGTCGAAAGGTTGGGTGTTGTGCATCATTATGCATTTTAGGTATCATGTATAGTTTCGGCCTTCGGGGGTTGTTAGTTGTAAGAAATTACTGTATTTGGTCACTGATCCAATCATTGTCACGTGCCTCATGTAAAAGCTTGGTAAGCATTTCTTGAAGTTGACCAGTAGGATCATAGGTAAGCTTATATAGGTGTTAGTATCTCCAACGTGTGCATTACCTTTGGCATGGTAAAACTGTGTATCCATGACAACGATTTCTCCCCCTTTATCTGCAGGTTGCATAGGCTGAGAGGGGACACACATCTCCTGCTTACTAATTTCCCTGCTGACCTTGCAGCCAAAGATGGGGCTTGGTCTGTGGAGCAGGCATCTCCACTAGCTGGAGAGACCCTGGCTAGCATAACAAAAGGGCAGGAAGCCTTTGAGGCTCACCAACCTTGAATCCTGTTCTTGCTTGGGAGTAGGTGTGAGCACACTTTGTTTCTGACCCACAAGAGCACAAGGCTCCCACCTCAGTAGGTCAGAAACATGTCTGAAAGTGGCTGACTGGTTCAGACTAGTCATCTACACATTAGTGGTTGGGTAAATTTCAGGGGGCACCTCTGAGTGCATTTATTAATTAATTAGACATTAGCATTAGTGTAGGCTCATTATTCAGAGATGTTTGGTGCCATGGGACAAGCTCCCAGCCCATGTACTCGATATGGCTTCACCATGCACTTCTAATGCCTAAGAATAGACTTAGACACTAGAAGGGCATATCTGCTCATGCAGTTATGCCCTCAAAAGAGGTATAGGTCATCTTGTCTTAGGGCTGTGAGGCCTGCTGTAGGGTATCTTACATATGTATCTAACAGTGCTGGCACACTGGGATGTGTGCCATGTCGACACTTCTCTTTTAATTGCACCAAAACACGCAGACTGCAGTGTTAGTGTATATGTGTTTGTTGAGGGGCCTCTTAGGATGGCACAATACATACTACAGCCCCTAGAGACCCTCTCTAGTCACAATGCCCTTGGCACCAGTGGTACCTTTTACAGGGTGCTTATCTGTGGACCAGAGGTGTGCCAATTGCAGAAACAAAGGTACTGTTTTGGGAAAGAAAACTGGCACTGGGAACCTGATTAGCAAGTACCCAGTGCACTTTCAGTCAAAGTTGCATTCAGAGTCAGGTAAAAAGAGGGGGTAACCATGCAAAAAAGAGCATGTTTCTACATAAGCAACCGGTGGAGGTAGGTACAGATTGAACTGAGTAGGGTACAGTGAAAAGCCCTGAGGCACTCCACACTTTAGAGGATGAGATTCAGAATAAAAAGGTTCCTCATAGACCTGGAAACTTCTAAAATCTAAAAAGGAGGCAAGCCATTTCAAGGCTCGGCCAACCACTTCTGCCTGTTCCAACTTATGCTATAGAACAGGATGAGATACAGTATCAAAGGCTGCACTGATGTCTAATAATATTACATCAGCTGACCGACCTTCATGTAGGATTTTTCTCAATCCTTCCGTAACAGCTAGGAGTGCTGTCTCCATGCCACATTCTGGACGATAGCCTGGCTAAATTGAAGTACATCATGCTTTTCCAAAAAGAATGATAATTGTTGATTTAAAAGTTTTTCAAGCACTTTACTTATACTCAGCAAAAGGGATATTGGCCTGTAATTTTCAACGGATGCACGGTCCAGAGATGGTTTCTTTAGTAGAGGTCTCATTACAACTTGTTTCCATGAAGGCGGCACCATACCACTCTGAAGCGATAAATTAAGTATATCTACCAAAAAACAATAGATTACATTTTTCCCTTGCATAAGTGCAAAGAGAAGGGCTGAACCTGATATAACTATCTTCATCAACCCTTCTACATCTTCCTTCCTAACGGGAGGGAAGGCCGATAAGGTAACATTTGATGCACTGCCTAAATAAGACTGGTAAGAGGTGTTATAATGTTCTGCTTTATCTATAAAAGTGGCATATATCTTATTAACTTTATCAAGAAAATACTTGCCCAGCATATTACAATGAGACTTGGATGGATGGTGTCAGGTACACATTTTGATGGGGGTTTGTAAAGAATTTAACTATTTTGAATAGCTCTTTTGCAGAGTTGCAGAGTTTCAGGCATTATCAATCTCAGTGGCATCATATGTGAAGCGCGCTTCCCTAATAGCATAATGATATTTTTTACTGCTTTCTTGTAATCTAATTTACTCTTTACATCATATGATTTTCTCCACTTCCTTTCAATCCTTTTGCTTTCTTTCTTGAATTTAGACAGATGAGTATTAAACCAATGAGACCAACCACACAAATGTCCCTTTTTATGATTCCTACTAAAAGGGGTAATCCTATTCAGAAAATACTTCATTCAGTCATTGAAGATTGAAATAGCCTCTGATATTTCATCCTTTATTTCAGGCACAGATTTTGAAAGAGTATTTTTGCAGGTGGCAGGGTCCAGTTTTGACCAATAGCGACTCAATCTCTGCCGTCGAGAAAGGGAATTCCTCCTCCCATGGCTGGTGAGTAGGAAGAGAACAATATAATGGTCTGACAGCAGAACCGGAATAGGAGTTTTTACCCTCATGATTGGTAAATTAGTAAAAACTGGGTCAAGAAGATTTTTGTGCGTGGAGTCTTCCGCCAACTGTACAAGTTGGATAGCTGACTATTCTTGAAGTTCCTTGTGCTCTCACAGCTAGGATCATCAAAGTGCATATTTAAATCTCCCAAAAATGTGAAATTGGACTTATTTAGCACCTGTACCGCCAGAATATCAGGGAAGGCTTGCAAGACTGAATGGGCTAGGAGGACGATACATAAATACCTCTGCAAAAGTAAAAGTAGGGGTAAAGCTGGTGGAAAAGGAGAGACTCCCACATCCTGGAATTTTAAGAGGTGTAAATACACCGCTAAGAATTTCCTTATAAATTATGGCAACCATGCAAACCATTTTGTCTGGACGGTCACATCTAACTATAAAGTATCCCATTGGAAGAGCCTTCACTATATCTGGCATGGATTCTCCTCGTAGCCAAGTTTCAGTAAGAAAAAGGGCCTTCGGCTGACATTCGTCAAGGAAAGAATACAGGTCTAATTTGTGTCTTGGCAGTGACTTGCAATTAATCAGATACATGTGCAACAACTCAATCTTAACAGAAGAAGATTATCGAACACACTGTTGACAAGGTGTATACTGCGATCCAGGTGACTGGATCTTTGTTCTGTGATACATCTCACAGAATCAATTGAATGATAACAACTGGTATTAGTACTAACGTTAAAAAAATTAAGTTGTTTCAAGGAGTACGTTAAACTACTTGATAGAGATAAAACAGGGGTTCTGGCCCCTAGCCCTGGCCAGAAACAGACTGGCTTGCCTTCGGCGCACCAGCGGCGCATCCACACCCCGACATTCATTTTATGGTGTGACCAGGAAAACAACTAGATCACTCACCAAGATCATGTCTCTAGTTTGGCACAACAATGGACACTGGTACTAAACAAAGCCGAGTGCCAAATTCTACTAAACGACTTCCTGTTTACTGAAAAATCTCCAGTCCATCGATTCTGCTGGCTTCCTGGATTCTAGATTATCTCCCCAAAAGCAGTCAAAAAATCTTAATCAAAAAGTGTAGTGAATACTTTCCCCATATTTATGTACTATAGCAGCAATATAGGAACTTCCCCAATTAACGCAACTCCCCTACTAAAACACAATAATATTACACTAATAATTTTTTTTTGCTTCATTCTCTAAGGTGAATTTATATTAATCTTGTTTAGCCTCTAAATACCTGTTTAAGGACAGAGGTCTTTCTTATCCTCTCACTCTCCATCTGCAGCAATTGGTCCTCTAGATCTTTGATTATTTTTGTACTATGGCTTTCTTTGGGCCTACTATTTTTTTAACACTTTGTGCCCGCAGTACTGATTTATAGCGCCCGTAGTACAGATTTAAAGCCCCCCTCCCCACTCACTCCCCATACTGGAGTTAACCGATTTACTGTTGATTTCATAGTATTGTGTCACAGTGGTGACATCTACAAGGTACTTTGTCACCTTCTTATTCAAGGCCGGACTGGCAAAACCGGGCATCGGGAATTTTCCTGGGAGGCTGGAAGGGTAGGGGCCAGTTTTGTTACTGGGGCAGTCTTTGCAGCAGGTGCTTTCAAAACTGCTGCACTGCTACAGAGTTCCTTGTATATCCAGTAGATTTTAGACAACAATAAAAGTGTCAAGATAACTCTGGTGATTAATGCACCTGCTGGAGAGAGAGATCGGAGTTTTGTCTTGTGGCAGTTTTGAATCCTCCAAGGTAGTGCAGAGGGTTAAAGACGTGTGCCATGCAGATTACATAACAGTATTTTACGTGCATAGCTTAGCGGGTTACTGCTTTTGTCACAGAGACCCTTTTGTTACTGTGCAGTTCACTAATAACAACCAATCTAGCACAGTTTGCTATCAAGTGTCATCACAGAGCTGAATCCAAACTACATGGTACAGGTTAGAAAGTTATATTTCATTATCCTGATGTTGCTAAAAAGGGTTTGTTTGGGTCAAATAAATGTTGATTAGTAAAGGCAACCCTAACCACTGTGTTACGTTCTGAATGCTGGTTTTGTGCTTCTCCACACCAAGCACTCTAAAAAATGCCTACCCGTATGGATAACATGTGAATCCTACACCTTGTATTGCCCTTTGTCTTTGTAACGTTTTCTATACATTGATTTACACACGTATTATTTACTGTCTCTGTATTTGTGTGTGATGTAAAGTGCTCTGACACCCTACGGTAGTATGAGAGATGCTATAAAACAAATGAAATACATGTGAGAGGGGACTAGTGATACAGGAGAGGCACTATTGGAGGGCGATAGTTGTTAGAGGTCGTGCTTCATGTACTCTGATTCTTAGCAAAACGCAGGGAAACTCCAAGTCCCAGAATGCCTAGCCAGAGGGAGTACCTTGTATGCCTTCTCATGATGCATCACCAGATCATGTGACTGCTGCATCACCAGATCATGTGACCGCTGCCGGCATATAGGCTGTCTGAATACTCCCACAAGTGCTTGGCCTCACTTCCTGTATTTGGACCACGCCCCTGTTTTTTCGTTTGGATTCCTCCTGAACCTAGTCCTCGTCTGCCTCCGTTTACCTCGACATTTCAGCTCCAGTCTGCTCGATGCTTGGGATTCCTGCGTGATCTGGCAGCACGCCGAATTGTCATTCTCCCTCTAGCGCGAGGAAGCGCTGTTTCGAAGATTCTTTTTCGTTGGCGCGAGGTCGCGCTATTCCATACGTTTCCGTCTTCCTGATTTATGACATTAGCGCTTGCTACGCGCTGCCTTGCCCTTTGACCTTTGACGCGCTGTCGTGCACTTTGGACTCTGATGCGCGAACGCGCTGATTCTCAAGCAGCCTTGCCTTTTGCTCTTGATTGTTGGAGACAGTAGCGCTGGCTACGCGCTGCCTTGTCCTTTGCCCTCCAGAACTAGAGAAACGCTGAGGAACTGCCGGTGACGAAATAACCGGTAAGCTGTAATTTTGGACGACACACTTGAGCGTTTCAGTGGAATAGACAGTCCATGAACATTCAACACAGCGCAGGTTAAGTCGCTGTATGTATCCATTATCCTATGAGTTTAGAACCTGCACTCATTCCCCAGTAGTCACCGAGAGGGGCAGGATCGTCTGGTTTTGAATCTTCATTCGTTTCATCTTTTCAAGAAGAGACCTTCAGTCCCTATTCCCAGGTCTATTGGTGTGAGTATGAGAAGGCATATAACGTAATGTTTACAGTGAAGAGGGAGGGGAACGCAATAGATTAAGTCTTACATAGTGTATGTTGTCTCTTTTGTCTCCCTGCAGGAACCCAGACTCCCATACCTGCCATCCCAATCAAAGACCTGGTGGTCCTTTCTGGTCTCTTCGCCCTCTGGGGGTCAGATCTTCCTATAGTGTATTTATACCTAGGGGAGACTGGACTCTAGGAGGGAGTAGAGACTTACTCTTCGCTCCCGTGGATCTCGGACTCTCTGTCGTTGGACCTAGCACCGGACAGAAAGGCCAAGCCCACGTAATTTTACATCCCCTGAGCGAAGATGGATCAGGGCGCGTCTTATGACGCGTCCAGGGTTACCCCGGTGTGTCTTGACAACCCAGATATTACCATGTCTGAACTAGCAAGTACCGTAGTTGCATTACAGTCAGAAATTAGAGCATTACGGGGAGAGAATCAGCGTTTGGTAACAGAAGTGGGAATATTAAGAACACACACATCTTTAGAGACAGTAGGAACATTTCCCAAACAGAAACGCAATTATATCCAGCCTGGTCATTTTCAACCTCCACCCTCAGATGCATCGGCTTCTCCGGCTTCCGCTTCTGCCCCTGTTAATGTAACGGTTATAGCCCCACCCCATACGCCATTGGCCATGCCTGAACAATTTAACGGGGATAGCACTAAATATGCAGTCTTCATGAACCAGTGCCATCTTCAGTTCCTGTGTCGAGCGGCGGCGTTCCCTGATGATGCTGCCAAAGTAGCCTTCATCATATCATATCTGAGTGGGAATGCAGCTCTCTGGGCAGCGCCATTAGTGGACAATGACGATCCTGTGCTCTATAATTTAGCACAGTTCAAAGACAGGATGCGGAGTTTGTTCGCTCGCCATTCATATATGCAGGCCAGCGACAACGAGTTACTGAATTTGAAACAAGGTGCGAAGGACCTTCTTTCATACATAACCACGTTTAATCGCTTAGTTACGGAGACACAGTGGCCCGAAGAGAAACGAACATCCCTATTTTATAGGGATTTAAGAGATGAGTTAAAAGACATTCTGTCTCAGATTGTTGATCCTCCAGAGGACTGTGCATCCTTCATAGACTTAGTGGTCAAATTGGATCACAGACTGACAGAAAGGAGAGGAGAGAAGTCCAAAGGCGACTACCCCCGTCTTTTCCTTTCCAGGCCTGACAAAAAGGAGTCCAAAGAGTCAGGTGAACCAATGCAAATTGGGGGAATCAGAGGCCCCTTAACTGCGGAAGAACGAGACAAACGAAGACGTTTGAATCTATGTCTGTACTGTGGTAAGGGAGGGCATTTTGCCCGAGAATGTCCCGGGAAGCCTAAAAAACTAGGTAGTATCCCCGTAAACAAACCCGGGGCAGTTCCAGTGTCGGAAAACTAAAAGACTTGGTAAGTGTCGAGGTCGATTTCCCAAGTCCTTCCGTGTCTCAGATCTCGCAGTCTGTCTCTACCCATGTGCCCCCGGTGCCCAAACACTTTCTTATTTCGGTGGTCTTTATTTTGCCCTCTCAACATAGAAAGTCTATGGCTATTTTGCTGGATTCTGGGGCTACTGGGAATTTTTTAGATATAACGGTAGCTAAAGCGTTGGGATTGCAATTTATCCCAAAACCTCACCCCGAAAGGGTTAGAGCTGTAGACGGGTCCGAATTGTCATCAGGTTTGATTAAACATCAAACACCTACACTTATCATGGTGTGTGATAATGGGCATTCCGAGTCAATTACCTTTGATCTCATAGACACTCCCACGTTTGGAGCCATATTAGGAGTACCCTGGCTACAACAACACAATCCCCACATTGACTGGGTGTCTAGAACAGTAACATTAAGGTCTTCTTTTTGCACACTGCACTGTTACCGAGAATCTGCACTTTGGCAAACACCTTTATGTTGCGCTGCTGTGTCCTCCAACGCCACGAGTCTGCCTACGGAATACCAAGAGTTTGCTAGTGTGTTTGACGAAGTGAAAGCGACAGCTCTACCACCACATAGAGCATATGACTGCAGGATTGATTTAATCCCTGGAGCTGAACTACCCATCAGTCGAGTATACGCCTTGACTGAACCAGAGACTAAATATCTTTATGATTACTTGCAAGAGATGTTGAAGAAGGGTTTTATTAGGCATTCGACCTCCCCTGTATCCTCGCCTCTTTTCTTCATCCCCAAACGAGAGGGAGGATTGAGAGCCTGCCTGGACTACCGCGCCTTAAATAAAGCCACGGTAAAAAACAAATATCCTCTTCCCCTCATTTCCACTCTCCTGGATCAAGTACGTAAAGCAAAAATATTCACCAAACTAGACCTCAGAGGTGCGTACCATTTGATTAGAGTAAGAGAGGGAGACGAGTGGAAAACGGCCTTCCGTACCAAATTCGGTTTATTCGAATACTGCGTGATGCCGTTTGGCCTCTGTAATGCTCCAGCAGCATTCCAATTTTTTGTGAATGAAATTCTACGTGATTACTTAGACATCTTTGTCATCGTCTATATTGACGATATTCTAATCTATTCACAAAATGAGCAAGACCATGTGGAACATGTGCGGCTTATACTGCAACGCTTGCAAGAACACCATCTCTTTGCCAAATTGGATAAGTGTTTGTTTCACACACGGAAGGTAGACTTCTTGGGTTTCGTTATCTCACCCGAAGGAATCCATATGGATCCAGCTAAAATCGTTGCTATCACCAACTGGAACAGTCCCAAGACAGTGAAAGAAATACAATCCTTCTTAGGTTTCGCTAATTTTTATAGAAGATTTATTCACCACTTCTCTGAATTAGTGTCTCCTATTACTAGACTGCTTAAGAAAGGGGTGCAGTTTGAATGGGATAAAACTGCTGAAAAAGCCTTCCAGACCCTAAAGGACAGGTTCACTTCTGCCCCCATAATCAGACACGCCAATGAGACCCTGCCTTATTTTGTGGAGGCAGACGCCTCACAATATGCAGTGGGGGGAGTATTGTCGCAGCGCGACAAAAGCACGGGCACTCTCCATCCTGTGGCCTATTTCTCAAAGACCCTCTCTCAAGCAGAACAGAATTATACGATTGGGGAAAGGGAATTGTTAGCCATAAAGATGGCTTTTCAGGAGTGGAGGCACTATTTATTAGGGTCACCCCATACTATCACGATTTATTCTGACCATAGGAATCTGCAATTCTTTCGATCTGCTAGAGCTCTCACCCCTAGGCAGATGAGATGGGTGTCTTTCTTCTGTGAATATGACTTTATTATCAATTTTCGGCCGGGTGCAAGGCATGGAAAAGCAGATGCTTTATCCCGGTTAGGAAAAGAGCTCAGTATCACAGAGGAAGAACCTGTGCCCATCATTCCTGAAAACAAGATTGTGGCGTTGAATACACAAGAGGAGGTTACTTCTGATTCCTTTCTTGCCCAGTTAGAACAGGAGTATAGACAGTTAGGCCAGGAGACATGGTTAGCAGATCCATTGAACACGGTGGTGAATGGCTTATTCTATCATGATGGAAAGTTGTTCATTCCCTCACCTGAAACTCGGTCTCTAATACTGAAATGATGTCACACGTCACCCCTGGCGGCACATCCGGGAAATGACAAGACCCGTCAAATGTGTCAGCGATGGTTCTGGTGGAAGGATATGTATCATGACATCTCTGAATTTTGCAAGGCCTGTTCCACCTGTGCACGACAGAAATCCATGCATTGTGCTCCTGCGGGTCTATTACGACCTTTACCCGTACCTGAGTGTCCTTGGTCCACTCTCAGCATGGATTTCATCACTGATTTGCCCCCAAGTAAAGGTTACACCACGATCTTGGTGGTAGTGGATCTGCTGTCCAAAATGGCCCATTTTATTCCTCTTAAAAGACTGCCTCGAGCCACTGAACTCATTGACATCTTCATAAATCACGTAGTGAAATTACATGGGTTGCCCTCGGTCATAGTGTCAGACAGAGGCCCCCAATTCATCTCTAAATTTTGGCAAGGCCTCTGTAAAACACTACACATAGATCATCGACTCTCGTCCGCATATCATCCTCAGACGGATGGACAAACAGAGAGAACAAATCAAACCCTGGAACAATTTTTAAGATGTTTATTGAGTACTATAACCAGTGAATGGAGTCAAGCTCTTCCCTTAGCGGAATTCGCCTACAATAATTCCACACATTCCGCTTCCAAGATTTCTCCTTTTTTCTTTGTAACAGGACAACACCCAAGATACCTCCCTTTACATCTACCCCCTGAAATGTTAAACATTCCTGCAGTACACGAACACCACAAAATACTTAGATCTATCTGGGAACAAGCCACTAGAGAATTACGAGAAGCCAAACAACACATGAAAGAACAGGCAGACAAACATAGGCGCCCGGCGCCAGACTACTCTGAAGGGGATAAAGTTTGGTTATCCACGAAGAACCTCAGACTAGCAGGTCCACGTAAATTCTGGCCCAGGTACATAGGACCTTTTCCTATATCTAGTATAATCAATCCGGTAGCCATGAAACTAGAACTCCCTACAGATACATACACCCCGTTTTTCACACTTCCCTTCTCAAGCCCTTCCTCCCTCCCTCTAGCCCAGAGCCTCCACCTCCTCCCATCACCGTGAACGGTGAACAAGAATTTGAAGTCAGACGCATTGTGGATTCTCGTAGACTTCGAGGAAGGTTACAATATCTAGTAGACTGGGTGGGGTATTCTCCCGAAGATAGAACATGGGAGCCCGCAGAGAATGTACACGCCCCAGTTTTAGTCAGGAGATTTCACGCCTTACATCCCAACAAACCCAGACCTGTTATTAGACCGTTAGGAGGGAGAACTGTTAGAGGTCGTGCTTCATGTACTCTGATTCTTAGCAAAACGCAGGGAAACTCCAAGTCCCAGAATGCCTAGCCAGAGGGAGTACCTTGTATGCCTTCTCATGATGCATCACCAGATCATGTGACTGCTGCATCACCAGATCATGTGACCGCTGCCGGCATATAGGCTGTCTGAATACTCCCACAAGTGCTTGGCCTCACTTCCTGTATTTGGACCACGCCCCTGTTTTTTCGTTTGGATTCCTCCTGAACCTAGTCCTCGTCTGCCTCCGTTTACCTCGACATTTCAGCTCCAGTCTGCTCGATGCTTGGGATTCCTGCGTGATCTGGCAGCATGCCGAATTGTCATTCTCCCTCTAGCGCGAGGAAGCGCTGTTTCGAAGATTCTTTTTCGTTGGCGCGAGGTCGCGCTATTCCATACGTTTCCGTCTTCCTGATTTATGACATTAGCGCTTGCTACGCGCTGCCTTGCCCTTTGACCTTTGACGCGCTGTCGTGCACTTTGGACTCTGATGCGCGAACGCGCTGATTCTCAAGCAGCCTTGCCTTTTGCTCTTGATTGTTGGAGACAGTAGCGCTGGCTACGCGCTGCCTTGTCCTTTGCCCTCCAGAACTAGAGAAACGCTGAGGAACTGCCGGTGACGAAATAACCGGTAAGCTGTAATTTTGGACGACACACTTGAGCGTTTCAGTGGAATAGACAGTCCATGAACATTCAACACAGCGCAGGTTAAGTCGCTGTATGTATCCATTATCCTATGAGTTTAGAACCTGCACTCATTCCCCAGTAGCCACCGAGAGGGGCAGGATCGTCTGGTTTTGAATCTTCATTCGTTTCATCTTTTCAAGAAGAGACCTTCAGTCCCTATTCCCAGGTCTATTGGTGTGAGTATGAGAAGGCATATAACGTAATGTTTACAGTGAAGAGGGAGGGGAACGCAATAGATTAAGTCTTACATAGTGTATGTTGTCTCTTTTGTCTCCCTGCAGGAACCCAGACTCCCATACCTGCCATCCCAATCAAAGACCTGGTGGTCCTTTCTGGTCTCTTCGCCCTCTGGGGGTCAGATCTTCCTATAGTGTATTTATACCTAGGGGAGACTGGACTCTAGGAGGGAGTAGAGACTTACTCTTCGCTCCCGTGGATCTCGGACTCTCTGTCGTTGGACCTAGCACCGGACAATAGTGAGAGAATCATTAAAAGGCTCCAACAAACTATATTTTATCCTGGTGCACTGTAAGGCCATCATTTACTATGCTTTAAAAGCTAATACAAGTGAATATATAAAGAAAACTCTTTGTAGGATGCACCATTTTTGAGAAATTTTCTTTGGAGGAGAACCCTCCAAACCTTACTTTTAGTGGTCATGCCTACTCGCTGCACTCACTATGCACCATACGGGGGCTGGTCTAACAAAATCAGGGCTGCTCTGGGTCCCAGTCCAGCCCTGCCCTGAATGCATAGCTCTCCATCACTCCGAGAAGTGCATTCAATGCGATTCCATCGTTGTCATTTGGGGCGGGTGGGTCCTTTACGAGGGCAAAAATATAATCCAGCAGGGAAAGAGCCTGAATAGAAGGAGAACTGTCAGGTTGCTCCCTGTGTTACCCTCCATATGTCTAACCAATGAAAGTCTGCAAAATCTGGTAGCTTTGTAGTATGTATTAATTGTAGCTGTGGTGTGACTGTCTAGTGTTGGATTCTACAGGAGGCTGAATTATTTGCACACCACCAATGTCGCTCAGAATTGTAGACAAATCTTCCTTAATCTATGTTGTAGCACACCCTCGCTGCTCATCCATGTTTTCTGTGGCATAGACTTCCAAATCAATATCCTCACCCACTGGGGGCTGTTAGTCAACCCCACGTACAACAGTCATTTGCATTTGCCTCTGAAAGGACAGAGGCACGCATTTCCCATCTGGCGCATTTCTACCAAAAATTGAACACTTCAGCATTACACAAACAAAAATCGCAACTTAAGCATTATATCCCAAGAGCATCCTCAGGACCGTACTCCGGCTATCTTGTCACCTAGTCCATTCACATTCCAGGAAATTATGTTTAGTGCTTAAAGATATTTAGTATGTTTAGAGACAACCCCACACACAGCATTAATTTGAATTTGCCTCTCAAAAGGCAGTGGCACGCATTTCTCATCTGGTGCGTTAAAGCCTCATTTATACAACTAACCCAATAACCTCAGCTCCCTCTGCCCTGTGGCGTCTCGCAGTGGGCCTCCCAGTACATAATGCGTTTTGTGTCTGTTCTCCCATTAACTTCTATGGATGACAACTTAAAGTTGCAGAGCAATTTGGAGTTATAAAGCTTGGCAGTCACATAAGCTCGTGGTTAAGTAATTTTTGAAATGCATAGCTTTTGAAACGAAAGCAACAGTTATAGTCTACGAAAATACTTTAGCCTTTAAATAGTGAAATGCTTTCATCAAGGTTCAGCAGCAGTAAAAGTACAGCATGGACAGCAGCAATGCAGACTTGCATACCAGACTCTGAACATTCCCAGCACAGGCAAAAGCTTGCCTCACACTCTAACCAGGTACAGCACGGGCGTGGCCAGGCCGGCGACCAAGATGGTCGCACAGCACTGTAGCACCGCCAGCTCGTTCCCCACATGCCAGGATAAGCAACCATCAGGGGCCATCCTCATCGGCCCGAGTTTTGCCCGGCACACCCGTGACATGGCGAACTGTCTGCCCCTTACCCCCAGGATTGAGGCGCTGATCTGGGGCAGTGGTGTGGAAGATCCTGACCGAGGCAGCACGGTGGGCCTGGGCTCATCTCGGAGGCCCCACTGCGACAGGGGCCATGGGTGAGCCTGAGGCCAGGACTACCGAGCCCCACCGGGCCCCACTGCTGAGCTTTGGACCGCACTGCCGCTCCTGATCCCTCCGCCTGCCTCGAGACCACTGGGCCTAGGTGTCGTGAGGTGGTGGCATCAGACTGGGGGAGGCGGACTGCTTCGGCTGGCCCGCCTCATTCCTGTCGGCAGTCATTTCGGGGCACGGAGCATGGCTGGCCGCGGCCTACCTGGACCTCTCATCGGGGACAGCCCACTTGAGGCACCCATCTCGCTGTGGCTACGGTCACCAACAAGGCCTGCGAGACTACAGGTGAGCTGGGGAGGGAGGGGGAGGGGGCAAATCAGGGTAGGGGGAGCGGTCGATGGTCTCAGCCTAGATGTGCATGCCTTTCTCTCCCCCCAACTCGCCTGCAGATATAGCCTGCTGAGGACTGCAGCCCTGCTTTCTTATGGCATATCTGTGGAAACTTGGAGTCCCTTGGCACGACCCACATAATAGCAGCCTGGGCCTCCCCGTGAGCGTGACTGCGCAGGATACTGCGCTTATTACTACCCGACCCCACAGAACCATGCTTTGGGGTACTTGCTTTTGGACTGAATCCTCTTGGGACCGCCCTTTCTACCTTAGAAGTGCCTTCTACGGGACTGCCTGAAATCTTCCTATCTCCAGACGCCTCTACCTACAGCTTTATCAACATGGGTCATGCCGAGCCTAAACAGCGCAAACTACCATTTGAACTCACTGGAGAGTGTGAGGAGTTGGCCACACCTGTCAGAACAGCCGGGGTGACCGGGGGTCCCCTGGAGCTGGTGTAACCTGCTACTTCGGAGGCTTTAATGGCGGATATCCCAGTGGGCTTCAAGGCCATGGATGCACGACTTGATAACTTATCAGGCAGACTGGATGGAATGAGTGAACACCTTGACTGCCAGGGGACCCAGATAGAGGGTGCTGAGGAACGTGATTCTACACTGGAGGATGGAACCGTAACCATGTGAACGCGTCTGGAGAAGCTGGAATGCCAGGTCAAGACCGTAGTCATGGAAAATGAGGACTTGGAGGCCAGGTCACACTGCAATAACCTCCACATAATTAGCATTGCAGAATCCCCCGCTACCGGTAAATGGACCAATTTGTTGAACAGCTACTACGGGAGGCATTCTCTGCAGCCTTTTTGGTGTTACGTGCCCATCAGTCCCTGGGCACGAGGCCTCCTCCGGGGGCGACACTGCACCCTATTATTGCTTGAATGCTAAATTTCAGAGACAGAGACACTACACTTCGCTGGGCGCGTGAACACAGTCAGGTCCAATATCCGGGAAACACCATTTCCTTTTACCCCAACTTCACTTTGATGGTCTAGGAGGCCCGTCGTAAGTTTGCAGATGCGAAGGTTTCGCTCAGGGAGTTGGGGCTACGCCATGGCATGCTTTACCCGGCTCGTCTCTATGGATGTACAGGGTAAGCTGTGCTTTTTTGACACCCCTGCGGACACCCAAGTATTCTGCAAGAAATATGCTAAAGACTACCATAACACCTCCAGAGAGTTTCCTGTGCGATCCACTCCGGACCTGCAGGCCACAAATAGCTCAGATATTTTCCCAGCAGACTAACACAGAGTGCTGTTTGATGCTAATGTCATTATGCTCATTACGCTCCTTCCCCATTGGCTCTGGGCATGATCAATAGTTCTTATTAGTCCTTGCATACTGTCAAGGAGGCCTGCTTTCAGGGGTGGTTTCTTCAAGGAGGCCGATGTGCTGATGGACGGGCAGAGCACTGGGACGGACTGTTAAATATGCCATACTAATCCAAAGGGACTGATGCTGCCCATTTTCCTTCACAAGTATCCTTTATACTGATTTATAACGGTTTGTATGAGTTTACTACGGGAACTAGTCGATGCTCTGCCTACCCCCTGTGTACACCGCCATGGTTACTTGTCTGTTTTGGGTATTTTTTTTTGTTTTGATCTCCTAAAGGTTATCGTTGGGTTCAGTTTTACCTGGGATGGGTGGGAGGAGGTGGTTGGGAACGGCTATTTTTTGTGCTTATGATTAAACACCATGTTGTTAGGATGATTGTGATACTGCACTTCGTTGTTCCTAAATGTCCTTTGCAGAGTATGTACCATGTGTCATGGAATGCCAGGGTCTAGGATTGTTGTACAAAGGCCCTCATGCACTAACTAGTTGGTATCTGTATAGCTTGAGTCTCCGCTTGAGGAAGTTATGTGAGTGGTTTCACCATTGGGTCCTTTTCTGCCTGAGTTTCCTCGTTCTCCAGGCAGTCAACTTTCCTCCTCCTGGAGGGAGACCATCTGGTTCTGTGACAGTCGTGATTTAAAAAAATTAGCTGAAAAAAGTGTGAAGTTGAAGATACCTCCTTTCCTATAAAAAATATTTTATTGATCAGGGAGGGGTAAGATTAAAAACAGTGACATGTGCTGTAGTGGATGTGTAAGTTGACCACTGCACCTATATAGTATTGATATCGGTGGTCGACATGTTTCAGTCCTTAGATGTTGCTATAGATGAGCAGATTTTCATCAGGACCGAGGAAAAAGCAGTGTAAAATTAGACCGCTCTGTGGTAGGTAAGTTTTTGTCACTTACCTATGTTTGTCACTGGGTTCATTGACTCAATTTGTGACGTTGTTATAGGTTAAGATACTACCTATAACTCAATAGGAGTTTTTTAAATCTCCTGCGGGTGCAGGGGGAAGCTTTCGAAGCTGCCATTTGCACCTCATTCGTGTAGCTTCCCACCGTGACCCGGAAGTTTACCAACTTAAAATCTTAACTTATAACAATGTCACAAATCAACTGCGTGATATCTGTGGTTCTTACTCCCTTAGTAATGCATGGCGACATCGAAATGATCAGCTTCCGGGCCACACCTTTTACTCTGCACCCCATGGCACCTGGTCGCGACTAGATTACTGGTTCCTTTCTCTCTCACTCCTGCTCTGGTTGGGTGAGGTGAATGCCCACCTGGCACACTGTCAGACCATGCTCCAGTATTATATGGTTTTGAATGTTCCACTTCAGGGCTATGTGGCCAAGAATGTGGCGTCTTCCGCGAAGAACTTCGGACTGCTGTCACTGACTATTTTGAACTCAATGAAGGCACAGTGTCCACACAGGCCACCCTCTGGGAGGCCATTAAGGCTTACATTCGGGAGGGTGGGGGTGGGGGGGGGGTTAGCTATATCTAAGCAATGCGGTATACTACGCAACATACGCCGCTCCTTGGAGCGGGTACAAACCACTCTTCAGGATATAGATGCAGCTTCAAGGAGTTTTGATGGCAACCAACTCTACCTCCAGAGCAATTTCATGAATTAGCTGACCGCCAGGTGCACTTCCTTGGAAAATATGCGAGGACCCACCACTACGGTGAGAGCGAGCGCCTGGGCTGTACGCTGGCGAGAGTGCTCTGCCCGCAGAGTGTGTCTGATTCAGCGGCGGCTGGCACGGATCGGAGGTAAGAGGGGGGAGGACGTTGGAGGTAGGGGGGGGCATTGGAAGCGGTTATAAATAAATAAAAACGTAACTTTTTGCCACTTCATCGCTGCATCGCTCTTCCATAGTCCTTCCCTCGTTCGGCCACAGAAAACACACCCAGGCTCCCAGTCAACCAATTACAATGCTGCCTTAGCAGCGTTGTGATTGGTCTGAGCGCTGTGTTACGACGCTCAGGTGAGGACTGTAGGCCTGGGCATGTTTTCAATATAGGCTGTAATGCAGCCTGCATGGAGAACATGCAAAGTGCACAAGACTGTTTTGGGAGGCCCGAGAGGGCAGTCCAAACAGTAATTTTAACTTCAGGAGGGTGATCCCACTCCTCCCCTGCCCCCGTCCGCTCACACAAGGCGGTGGGCGGAAGGAGGAGAAAATAAAGTGATAACGCAAGTTATTATAATTTTATTTTCTCTGTGTTTCATTGCAAAAAAGCAATAGGCGATGCTCCTCTGCCTTAGCGGAGGAGCCGCCACATGTCTGACTACATACTGGATCTCACACTTGAGGATGGGGCTCAGACTTAAGACAATGGCGAGATTCCGGCAGAATTGCTTTGATATTGCACCCGGCTAAACACTTCCCGGTATGTGGAGGAAGGCAGTGCCCTGGCAGACTACCTCTAGGAGGTGGCTATGGTCTGGCAGTCTGCTCCACAGCAGCAATTTCTTAGTGAACCAACAGCGGTTGAGGAAATCCTCTCTGCAATAGACTCCATGGATGGGTCCTAGGCCCCTGGCTTTGGTGTACTTACAGGACTATTTTATAAAACATACATACATCTGCTTGCTCTCCGCCTACTAGAACTTTATGCTGAATCACCTGAACAGGTATACTACCTGCCACGCTTCGCAAACCGATCATCATCCAACTATTAAAACCCCAGAAGGACCATTTGTAGTTCCAATCCTGTAGACTGTTACATTTTGATAAGATTCTCGCTAAGGTTCTTGCCACTAAACTGTCTCTCCTTCTTGAAACCATCATCTCTCCTCTCCAGTCAGGCTTCATTCCGCATCGATAGACCTCCATAAATTTGCCTTTGTTGTTTTCAGTCTTTAATAGAATATCTCTGGAGGTCCCTGCAACTGTGGCTCTACTCAATGCAGGGAAGGCCTTCGACTCCCTGGAGGGACCCTTTCTTTTTGCAACACGGCAGAAACGTGGCCTCCCACACAGGTTCTCGTCGCTAATCATGCTTCTCGACTCTCAAATAGCGGCTCGTGTCACTGTCAACGGTTCTTTAACCTCGTCGTTCACACTGGCTAGGGGTATCAGACCGTGGTGTCCACTTTCCCCAATCCTATTCATTATTGATATGGACCTGTTAGTGCAACACCTGCAGGAGAAACACCTTTGGCGTGGGCTACAGTTTAACCCGGGCCCGCTGCTGCTATAGTTTTATGCGGATGGCATATTGGTTTGCCTTAGACATCCCTCCATAAATTTACATCCTATTATTCAGGAGGCCAAAAACCTGGTCTTTTTTTCGGGTACTCAAATCAATTGGGTTAAATCTGAGCTCTTTCCGCAGACCACGGCCACACATTAGTTTTAATGCGATTTCCCTTTGCAGTGGCGGGATGATACGGTTAAGTATCTTGGTATTCATATATTTATCGTGATAAGGAGCAGGTACTCCGCCTAAACTATGGTCCAGCCGTCGGTAAACTAACAATTCAAATCAAGAGGTGGATAAAGTTACCAATATCGTTGGTTGGCCGCATTGTCATCATGAAAATGGTTGTCCTTTCCTGATTTCTCCATCTGTTTCTTAATATTCCTATTCCTCTTACAAACGCCTTTTTTGCCACTTTGAGCGGTCTTCTGTCACGGTTAATCTGGGCGGGTCTTAGACCGTGGGTTTGCTGGCAGGCGCTGGTCAACTACACATTTGGCAGCTTTGATATGCCACACTTCTACCTTTATTATTTGGTCGCTCAGTGTCAAATATGCATACCACTGGTACCATAGAGATGCTCGCCTTCCTTATGATCGCATTGCCCGGGACTTAGTGGGTAATACACCATTGAATGCCATCCTCCCCATGGACCTACCTTTGGATCCCACAGACATTCAGCCACTCTCCACTACCTGTGGGGTGTGGCACTGTCTCTTGCACCCGCTGGGAATAGGAGGATTACACTCTCCTGGTCTACCAGTTGCTGATAATCGCTGGCTCCCCCTAATGGTCGAAATCATTGTCAAGCACACATTGAGCTATTATGAACTACACGCCACGGAGAGCTGTACACGCGTTTTGACACCACAACACTACTCAACTGGTTCATTTTGCATCGTATTCAGAGTGCTTTATGGGCCCAGAATCCCTTGTATCCCATTACTTCTGATGATTTCCCCCCCTCACTATCCTCATAGAGGATGAAACCGGAGAACACTTAGGGCCCCATTATGATGGCGGGCGGATCGCCACTGCCGGCTCGGCGGTGGCTATCCGCCCGCCGGATGGCCCCGTATCACCCCCCGCCATATTACTATGGTGAGGGGCACCGCGGCGGGCGGAAAGACCTGGATATGGTGTCCGCCATCCATATTAGAATGTGGCATATTTCATGCCTTTCCATGGCGGAGACTGCGCATGGAAAGTAATACGGAATTTGCTACAGGGGTGGAGGGGTGGGGGGCAGCACTTGGGGGGTACCTATGGCATGGACAAGGTGGCAGGCACCGCGCGTCCATTCACAACATTGTGGCAGGCGGTGCTGTGAGCACCGTCCGCCACAATGTTGTGAATGCGGGATGCGACCGCCACGGTGGCGGTGGCATCCTAATTGACAGTGTGGGACCGCCGCACCACTGGCGGCCGGTCACGGCACTGCTAGGGTGGCGGGCAGACAGAAGTCCGCCCGCCATCCTAATGGGGCCCTTAGTTTCCAGGTTGTACTGCGCATGTCTGGATAGGTTTCCTACCGCAGACAACTGTCTGCGTGAGGCATGAAGGGAGGACCCCCACCACCCCCTACCGGACGATGTCTGGAATTACTGTTGTTTCCGAACAAAATTAGTCTCCCCCAACCAGACAAAAAGCACAAAATTGTTGCACTTAAAATTCCTCTGACGTACCTACATGACACCCTGTCTCATGGCCAAGATTGCCCCACCTGTCCCTCAAAGTGTGTCAGGTGTAGCACCGAGGATGCAGATTTTTTGCATCTGGTAAGGACGTGCCCACAAATAAGTAGTTAATGGTTTTATATTTTTGCGCGGCTTTCCCAAATGGTGGAGATGAGGCTGATGTCGGAGCCCCTGCTGGATGTACTGGGATATGTATGTGAAGTCCCAAAGGTGTTCCGACGCTTTGTCGCAATAGCACTTCAGACGGCGAAGCGTAAGATTGCGATATGTTGGGGGAGCAGTCACCACCTATTGCTGTGCAGTGGCTTAAAAGTCTTATTTTTGGTGACACAACCAGTGAGTTATATGCCTTGATGCAGCCACCCACATCTCACCCACGAAATATCTTGCAACCCCTTCAGACATATTTGCGTGTTAGGGAACGGCTGAACAGAAATGATGTCCTGGGGATTGTGCTTCAATGTCATGCACATTTTATGAATGCTGTTACTGCTTGTCTGCATCTCAGACCATGTTAATACTTTCCCCTTTAGATCCACCGAGGTCGCAGTAGACCGATTCACTATATGGTATTGAATTTCAGATTTGTCACATGGGCATTACTTTTGGATATTGTTTGGACCTAATTGGGTAACATGTTTCCCTCACTATTCCAGGAAACAAACTTGATTTACTGTTCTTGGCTATGACTGCTAACTGTACAATTGTCACTAAACATGGTGTTGTTCTTCTAATCGAAAATGATAAATTAAAAAAAACAGGTACAGCACAAGATGAAGCAGTGGAAGCTACAATCACTAACAAACTAGGTACATATTATGCAATAGGAAAGCAAGCTTAACTTCCAAATATGAGGCAATGGTACCACAGTAGTTTGGGGTTTGTGACTGAACTCACACATCTCTCGAGCCTCTCTCTTCCCCCGTCTCCAACTGAGCCCCCTCCTTAACCTGACTGACTCCCCACCGGTCCTCCCAGACCAGCAAAATTCCCACACCTTAACCTGAAGCACCCAGTCTTCACCGGACCCCCACCCTACATTATTACCATGTTTCCATGCTTCCCTGGAACCTAGACTAGATGAGATCTCTCTGAATCTTAGTCACCTCAAGAATTACAAAGCCTCACAAGCATCACCAGAGAGCTGATGATCAATCAGTGGTCCGACATGATAAGTTAGATTGTAATCGTAACCAAACCCAACTTACTAACCTATGCTCTTGGCTGCCTCCCCACCCCCATTCCTCACCTCACCCGAGATGGAGAACCACACCCTCCCCTTACTCCCCCCCTCATGGCCAATTAGACTGATGGATAGACTAACTGACAGGGACATTCAAACCCATCTCCTTACTTATCTGTGGACTCAGACCCTTCTAGCCAAATTCACACTATTCTTGCCAACCCACACAGAGAACCCAGTCACATTGCCAGAACCCTAAACACAGATAACCTTAAAAATATTACCCACACCCAGACTCTCTCAGCTGGCTACACTACTCACCTGAAAGGCATGTTACTCAACTGCAGATCGGCTGTTAAACCCGAGCCAGATATCTCCGACCTCATACTTACACTTGAGCTCGGCCTTGCTATCCTTACAGAAAAAGGGCTTAATGATGCCTCCTCACCTCTACTTGACTTACAAGTCCTCCCTACTCACGATATCATTAGACTAGACAGAGCTAACAGAGCGGGTGGTGGGATCGCCTGATACTTCTGCAACAATATCTTAGTGAAACAGTCTTAAACCGCTGCCCAATCCTCCCACGAATACTTGTGCCTTGACATTGCTCTCAATAACCGTCCCATATACAAATTTCATATTATCTACCATCCACCGGGAGACAAGCTGCCATTCATTCAGCAAATCATGGAAACAATCACAGCCAATACAGTACATCACGTTACTCAGATCTCCCTTGGAGACTTTAACCTACACTGGAATGACCTGAATGACTCGACAGTAAACAGCCTTAAACACTTTCTAGACGACCTTGATCTGACCCAATTCTGCAACAGACCTACGCACAACAAGGGTAGGACCTTGGACCTTATCATTGCAAAGGTAGATAAAATCCACCTTGAATCCATTGTGACTGGACAGACCACTACTGTATCGCCATCCGCATCACAAATACTGGTAGTACAAAAAAGATTCAAATAAAGAAACCGAAAGTAAGGACAGGAAACATAAACCTAAATTATCTTATTTTCCTCAGCAAACCCCCCACCCCCACCACTCCCCACCGCCAGATAGATATGATAGACACTCAAGCCCTTACAGATCACTACAATACCTCCATACTGCTAATCCCTGACTTGGTTGCACCCCTAAAACTAAAAAGGATATCCACCAGAGACTCGAAACAATGATTCAATGACAGTCTAACTGCAGAAAGACTAAACTAGACTAGCCGAACGAGCATGGAGACACTCACTAGCCATCAAACACCAAAAACGCCTAAGATCTGTGAGGAACTCCTATAATAAATGCATTAGAAGTTCAAAAGCAAACTTCTTTAGAACTCAGCTACACTTAGCCAAAAACCAACCTAAAAATATATTTGAACTGGTCAAACAAAAATTGAATAATCAACCCAACTCAACACTAAATTAGTCCTATCTACTGCCAAACTGCAAAAATGTTGCCGCCTCCTTCTTGGTAAAGAAAGGAAACAAACAAAAAGGACCTGCGGGCTGCAAGGGAGCTCCTTCCAGTTATACCGCCTTTCAGCCTCCCTCCCTCATGAATGGCTGAGCCACTTGGGCCCATAGAACACACCCCCATAAACAAGGCCTCCTGGAATACATTCAAAACAGTCAGCGAACAGGACCTTTAAAACATCTTTACTGCGCTTATACCCTTAAACCACTTTACCTTCAAATGAATATCTTCAGGGAGATCAAATTCTCCTTACTCTCAGCTTTGGACCAGATACTAAACACCTCACATCAGCAAGGCAATATCCCGGACTGTCGAAAAGTATGCCAGGTAACCCTTATCCTGAAAAAACCTACCACAGATCGCACAGACCCAAACAACTTCCGCCCTATTTCCAACATTCCAACTTTAGCTAAGCTCTTTGAAAAATGTGTTCAGGTCCCAATTTTGCAACCGTATTGATCACTTCCAAATTCTAGACCAATTTCAATCAGTCATCATTCAAGAATACAGCATTGAATCTGCCCTCACGCACATAGTTGACGACCTGATAAAAATTTCGGACCATATCGAATCCTGCCTTCTAATCCTCCTTGACTGACCTGCATTTGATACGGTTAAACAGGACAGTCTCCTAGACTTACTTGAAAGGAGGATGGGACTTTCAGGGTCTGTCTTAAATTGGTTCTCCTCATTTTTCCACAGCAGAACTCGTAAGGTTAACCATTACCTGTCCAATGCCACACTGGTTATGTTAGGGGTTCCACAAGGTTCCTTTCTCTAAGCTGTGCTCTTCAAACTGTTCATGGAGTCTCTAGCCGACATCTTGAATTCCCACAACACCCACTATCACATGTACGTGGAAGACACCCAACTGTACCTGAAAATCTCTTCCCCATAAGATATTAGCCCCCTCAACACAAATCCACTAAAAACCCCAAACTGGCTAAAGCCCAACCACCTCAAACTCAATGCCATCAAAACAGAATTCCTCCTAATAGTCCCACCCAATCACTCACCGAAGATCGATCTATTGATAAATCATCTAACCGCTCTCAACTGCACACCACACATTATAGACTCCACAAGATCTTTGGGAATACAACTTGACAAGAACCTGCACATGCAGGAACACATCAGTACCACTGTTGAGGGTGCAAACTACCAAATGAACATTTTTAGGAAATTAAAACCCTTTCTCCCTCAAGACGACTTCAAATCAGCGGTCCAGACCCTAGTCATTCCCAGACTGGACTATGAAGGTGAAACCCTCTGTGGTCTTCCTCAATCCAAGTTGGCTCCTCTAAGAGCCTCCCTCAACACTGCAGCCAGTTTCATCACAGGATCAAAAAGAAACAATCTCATCACCGCGGATCTTAAAGCCCTAAATTGGCTGCCATATGAAGCAAGGATACAGTTAAAATGGCCTGCAGGACCCACAAAGCACTGCGTTGCAACACCCCAAAGTACTTGCCACAAAAGGATAATGTTACTTACCCATTAAGCATCTGTTCTTGGTATGTAGAGCTGTAGATTCAAGTGCTTTGCATACTTCTGCCATCTAGTGTTGGACTCAGATGTTTTCAAAGTTGTTTTTGTCTTCGAAGAAGTCTTTCCAGTCTCGGAGTAAGGGGACTCTTCTTATCGGTGATAGTGCGCATGGTCACCGACTCCATTGTTAGATTGTTTTACCGCAAGAGGGTGAGAATGGAGTGTGTAAATGTAGAATAGAGATGCCATGTGTATGTATGCAAGTAGGAAGAACTGCAACAACTACAGGTGTCTGGGGAGGTGGGTGGGCGCATGTGAATCTACAGCTCTACATGCCAAGAACAGATGCTTGCTGGGTAAGTAATATTATCCGTTCGAGTCATGTGTGCTGTAGATACACATGCTTTGCATAGACTATAAAGTAGTATGCTCCCCAAGCTGTGGCTAACCTGTAGGTCTTGCAGTTGTTTGAAATAGTGTCTTAAACACTGCCTGGCCTACATTAGCTTGTTGTCTTGCTAACACATCTACACAGTAGTGTTTAGTAAATGTATGTGCTGTAGACCATTCAGCTGCTTTACATATGTCAGCTAGAGGAATGTGGTGTAAAAATGCCATAGTAGCCCCTATCTTGCATGTAGAATGCACTCTAGGGGGTATGGATAAAGTTCTTTTGGCTTCTGCATAGCCTATTTGAATGCATTTCGCAATCCATCTTGAAATGCCTGATTTAGAGATGGGATTGACTTTGTGAGGTGGCGCAAATGCAACAAACAGTTGTTTGGTTTTGCGAAAATCTTTGGTCCTTTCCAAGTAATATAATAAAGCTCTTCTAACGTCTAGCCTGCGTAGAGCTCTTTCTGCCACTGAATCAGGTTGAGGAAAAAACATAGGTAACTCAACTGATTGGTTAATATGAAAAGCAGAAACCACTTTGGGAAGGAGTTTTGGATTGGTGCGAAGAACAACTCTATCTTTGTGGAGTTGAAATAAAGGTTCTTCCAGGGTTAAAGCCTCTAGCTCACCAACTCTCCTCAAGGAAGTGATAGCAATGAGGAAAGCAACTTTCCATGAGAGAAACTGAAGAGGACATTTCTGTAAGGGTTCAAAGGGTGGACCCATAAGTCTTGTGAGGACAATATTAAGATTCCACACTGGTGCGGGTGGAACTCTTGGTGGTATAATTCTTTTCAAACCTTCGATGAAAGCTTTGATTACTGCAATCTTGAAAATAGATAAATGCTGTCTGTTTTGTAAATATGCAGCCACTGCTGCAAGGTGTAAACTAATAGTTTTGTAAGCCAACCCTGTTTGCTGTAAATGCAACAGGTAACAGATAATATTTTGTAAAGAAGCGTCTAGAGGATTGATCTTGTTGGTATTACAATAAATAACAAATCTTTTCTACTTTTCTGCATAGCAAGCTCTGGCAGTAGACTTTCTTTCTTCTTTTAAAATAGTCATACATTATGGCGGTAGATTTAAATAGCCAAACTCTATGACTTTAGGAGCCAAATCGCTAGGTTGAGCTCTTTGGGATTTGGATGTCTGATTTCTCCATGGCTCTGAGTGAGGAGATTGGAGGTGAGATGTAGTTTTTGATGTGGAACCACGACAGTTCTAACAGGGTGGTGTACCAAGGTTGAGGAGCCCATGTGGGGGCTACTAGGATCAGTGTGAGTAATGTTTGCCTGAGCTTCCGAGCTAGCAATGGTAGTGTGAGAGGCGGAAAACCGTAGACAAATATCCCTGACCAACTCATCTATAGGGCATTGCCTTTGGATAGAGGGTGTGGGAACCTGGATGGGAAGTTTGGGCATTTTGCGTTGTTTACTGTGGCAAACAGATCTATTTGTGCAAATCCCAAGTGTTGGAAGTAGGGAAGAAGAACTTGGGGATGAAGTTCCCACTCGTGAACTTGCTGCCTGTCTGCTGAGGAGGTGGGCAATTTGATTGTTTACTTCTGGAAGCTGTTCCGCCAGGAGATAGATCTTGTGATGAATTGCCCAATTCCAAATGTTTTGTGAGAGGCGTGACAGTTGGAGAGTGTTCCTCCTTGTTTTTGTACATAGTACATTGCTATCATGTAGTCTGTGTGGACTAGGACAACTTTGCCTACAAGGTGAGTTTGAAAATCTTTGAGTGCTAGGAACACTGCCAGAAGTTCTAGGTAGTTGATGTGGAGACTTTTGTGATTGTCGCTCCACAGACCCTGGATTGTGTAATGTTGGAGATGGGCACCCCAACTGGTGAGAGATGCGTCTGCTGTTAGCAGAGTCTGTGGAATCGGGTCTATGAAGGGCCGCCCTTTTGATACGTTTTGTGGGTTCCACCACTGTAGAGCAGAGAGCAATGGGTGTGGCCGCTTACCAGCACTAGATTGGTTAATTGACCCTGTGATTTGATTCCACTGACTAGCTAGACATTCTTGTAGGGACCTCATGTGAAGCCTTGCAAGAGGTACTATTGCAATGCAAGATGCCATCATTCCCAGCGGTTGCATGAAAACTCTGGCTGGTAAAATGTTTGATTGGGTTGAAACTGTAGTACCAAAGACTGAATCTTGTGAATTCTGGCTGCATTGGGAGATTCTAGAGCTTTGAGAGAGTTGATATCAGCTCCTAGATAAGACTGCTTCCATGCAGGACACAGGTGAGATGTTTGTACATTGGTGGTGAAGACCAATTTATGAATTAAGTGTATGTGTTGCAGACAGCTTTGGTAAGTGCTGGCTTTGATAAGCCAGTCGTCTAAGAGATTAATACATTGTCTTTTGAGATGACCGGCTACTAGTGCTAGACATCTGGTAAATACTCTGGGAGCAGTGGTGAATCCAAACGGAAGTACTTTGAACTGGTAATGCTTGCCTGCTATCACAAATCTGAGGTATTTGCGATGAGCTGGATGAAATGGAATGTGAAACTATGCATGAAAGAATGAGTCTTAAGTCTAGAGTAGGCATCAAATCTGTGAAAGTGCTCTGACAGTATGTATCGGTTCAACTCTCTGAGATCTAGAATAGGTCTTAATAAGCCGTCTTTTTAATGGGGATCAGAAAGTAGAGAGAATCGACCTCTGACAGTGGAACTGATTCTGTGGGTCCTTTCAGTAATAGAGATTGCACCTCTTGTTCGAGTAATGTCAGGTGGTCTGGTGACAATTTGTGAAAACGAAGTGAAATATTTGGAGGATTGGTTGTACGCTCCAGGCAATAACCATGATGGATAATTCCAAGCACCCATTTGTCGGTTGTTGTATATTCCCAAATTGGGAGAAAGTGTTGAAGTCTTCCTCCGACAGGTGTGGAATAATCGGAGGGAACCATGGGGAAGTCACTGCTTATTAGGGGAAGAGGAGTTACGGGGTGTGGTATTTTTACCACTATAACCTCCTCTGAAAAATCTTCTTGGAGAAGAGGTTTGGATGTTACCCTTGTAGGAGGAAGTGTTTTGATCTGAGGCTGTTGACTTGGATCCTCTCCAGTAAAAGGAACACCAAAAGAAACCTCCGTTTGAAGGAGAATGAAGTGCTCCCATAGATTTGGCAACTTAAGTGTCCTTTTTCATTTTTGAGCGCCTGTTCAACTTCGGGCTGAAAAGATGTTGTTTATCAAAAGGTGTATTTAAAATGAATTGTTGCACTTCAGGTTTAAACCCGGAAATCTGTAACCAGGCATGCCTTCTGAGTAATATGTTAGTATTTATCTCCCTAGCTGCGGTGTCAGCGGCATCTAGAGCACACCTTATGGAAGAGTTGGAAATTAATTTCCCTTCCAGGACTAAGTCTTGAGCTTTGGCTTTATGCTCATCTGGGAGATATTGTAGTAATTGCTCCATTTCGTCCCAGTGTGCAATATCGTATCAGGCTAGAAGGCCCTGCGTGTTAGCAATGCGCCAATGATTGCCCGCTTGTGTAGCTATACGCTTGCCAGAAGCATTGATGAGTTTTGATTCTTTATCTGGGGGAGGAGCATCCCCCAAAGTTTGAGAATTAGCTCGCTTGTGAGCATTAGAGATTACCAAAGAATCAAGTGGTAACTGGCCTTTAATAAACACTAGATCTCTTGGGGAAAGTTTATATTTCTTGTCGACTCTAGGAGTGAGGATTCGTGGACGTACAGGATCTTTAAAAATTTCGTCTGCGTGCCTCGTCATACCTTTCAGCATAAGGAGTGTCTAGCTCAACCTGTGTGTGGATCCTAAAGTCTCAAATAGAAAATCCTCCTCTAAGGATTCTTTGTGGAGCTCCACCCCATTGGTTTTGTGCAGCCCTGGCAAAGAGTTCTTGATAAGAGAAATTGCCATCAGGTGGCGATGGCTTGGCAAGGTAAAGGTCTGGATCATTATCCATTGGAGGGTCAATTGTATAATCCGTCCATGGATCCACTGGTAAGGGTGTGTCTCCCTCATCAGTATTGTCTCTACCATGGTGAGATAATGGAGAGTGATGAGGTGTGATGTGTAAAGGATGTAAATTTAGGGATGAGGAGTAGATGATGGCGGTGGAAGGAAAAGGCTTGTACCAACATCTTTCCTTTTCAAAGGGATTTTATAATGACTGTCGTCATCGCGAAGCTTATGCTTGGATGGCACCTTAGCATGAATATGTCCTGTGTCAGGATTAATATAGAGTTGCTTTTGCTTGGGATCCGATTTGAATGGTACAAAGTCTATTTTTGGAAGGTGTAGAAGGGACTTCTTTGGTTTTCGGCACCGAAGGTTTCGGAGCCGAGATGGAATGGTTGTTTGCTGCTTTTTGGTGTCAAACGTTTCAGCTCCGAACAGACTTTGTGCTTGGAACCGGAAGGTTTTGGCTCTGGTGTGGATTTGGGCCGACTCGGTCCAGAGCCGGAAGGATTGACAGTATGTCTAGGTGCCGAGCCAGGAGGCAGAGTGCCAGAAACATTGTCTCAGTGCCAACCTTGGCCAGAAGGCAGAGGTGGTGCTGAAGCCTTAGATTTTTTAGGGATGGGTTGACAGGGCAAGGGGTCTTCTGTACTCACGTCACCCTGTCCTTGCGGCACATCGTCGCTGTCGAGCTCTATCTCCAACTCTGATTCGGAGTCAGACATGTCGAAGGCCTGTTCTTCCTCAGCCGCTGTGGGCTCGGATAGTCTTAATTGGAGTCTTCACCGAAGATATCTGGCGAGTCGTCGATATGTTGGTGCTGCATCTCCCGACATCGAGCCCGAAGATCACAGTTTTCTTTGATCTAAACAAATTGCATGCGTTGCAGTCTTGTTGTCTATGCTCTGGAGACAAGCACAAGTTACACACCTGGTGCAACTCAGTACTCGGGTACTTGGCGTGGCACCTGGGGCAGAATTTGAATCGAGTCCGGTCCATCGACGAAGAGCCGGACCGACGCAGTTAGGCCCGAAGGCCGCCAACAAAACTTTCCAATCAGAAATGAAGATTTCGTTAACCGAATCAAACTGCTGAGAAGTGGGAAATGTGTTCAAAACAATACCGTCAAGGGTAGACTGGATTGCGCACCAACGGGAACCTGAGGAACGATTCCGGAGTGCAGCAATACACATCCAAACAGGATGGTGGAAAAAAAACTTTCTAACAATGGAGTCTATGACCCTGCGCACTATCACCGAAAGGAGGAGTCACCCTATCTCGTGACTGGAAAGACTTCTTCGAAGACAAAACAACTTGCAAATATCTGGACCCAACACAAGATGGCAGGAGTATATGCAAAACATGTGTATCTACAGCACACATGCCTCGAACACTAGAATTATATGGAGGATTCAGATCCTCTAGAAGCAACAGCACTTTCCTACCTAAACAGAAATTCCATAAGAAGAAAACTAGCAACAGAGCCTTCTTGGGTATTTCACAGAGAATTTGGAATTTCCCACCACCTGAAATCAGATTGATTGGCTCAACTCCTTTTAAAAAAGAAATGAAACTACAACTTATGAACAAATTCCTAATCTAGATCATATAATTCGACTCATGATCTGCACCTTTGATGATTATCACTAGACTGTCTGTCCATATCTATTTTCCCGCTGACTTGTCCTAGAGACATTACCTCCGCATTTCGTGAACTTGCACAGTTGATACCACTCTTGATTATGTTCAGGGATGTGGAATTCCTATAACCCCGGTTATACTGTTTGGGGTCAATGGCAACAAGTTTTCATGTGTGTTTTGTCCTTGGGACAAGTAGGCCCAACCCCCTACAGCACAAACCCTTTTGCTGCCAGTTTACAGTACAACATTATGGATCAGGAAAAGGCATTGCCTACAGTTAAGGTAATATTTGTGTCCATGTTTTATTGCTGTTCAAACTTGTATTTATGGTGCATTAACCCCTACGATAGTCATGACGAGCTGGACTCGTCATGGCACACGGTGGTCGTGTGCTCATGACGAGTCCAGCTCGTCATGAAACATCGCATGGAAATCCCTCTGGTGCGGGCACCAGAGGGATTCCCTTTAACCTAAAATAGCCTCGGGAGCTGGGGAAGAGCTTCCCCAGCTCCCGAGGCCCCCCCCCCTGGTTTCCCTGAAATGACGATCAGCGCGCACGTCGCGCTGACGTCATTTCAGTGAAACCGAAACTGAAATGAGCCAAGAGGCTCATTTCAGTTTCAGTTTCTACGTGCTCAGGGGGCTATCTCTGCCCCGTGAGCACGTAGAAACTCAGGCGAGGTATCGTTGGAAAGGGGAGAATCTCCCCATTCCAATGGTACCCCTCCCTAGTGGATCCCTGCTTGGGGATCGCCCCAGGAGGGCGATCCCCAAGCAGGGATCCAGCCACTAGGCACCAGGAAGGGGGGAGCGGCCGCTTGGACAAGGGCCTTTGCTCCCCCATACATTTTTTGGGCACCATTAGTCTTTCTGCCCACTCTGGGGGTAGATGGGGGCAGTAGCCCCCAATCTGCCCCCCCGGGGGGGTAAAAAGCCCACTAGACACCAGGGATTTTATAATAATTTATTCATTAGGGGTGGGAGCTGCCCAAAACGGGCATGCCGATGCCCCCACCCCCGCAGGTACAAAATTAGTCTTTCTGCCCCCCCTGGGGAGAAGATGGGGCAGTAGCCCCCAATCTGCCCCCCCAAAGATTTTGTTTTGCCCCATTTTTTGGGGGGGGATGGGGGCTGCCCGAAACAGGCACGTCAATGCCCCTACCCCCCACCACCATTACAGCCTTTCTGCCCCCCCCGGGGAGTAGATGGGGCAGTAGCCCCCAATCGGCCCCCCCCGGGGGTAGAAAGCTCACTAGACACCAGGGATTTTCTTATGGGGTATTAATTAGGGGTGGGGCTGCCCAAAACGGGCATGCCGATGCCCCCACCACCCCTGCCACAAAATTTGTCTTTCTGCCCCCCCTGGGGGGTAGATGGGGCAGTAGCCCCCAATCTGCCCCCCGGGGGGGCAGAAAGCCCACTAAATGCCAGGGATTTTGTTTTTGCACAGGGATTTTGTTTTTGCACTTTATTTTTAGGGTGGGGGCTGCCCGAAACGGGCATGCCAATGACCCCCCCCCACCACCATTACAGCCTCCCTGCCCCCCCCTGGGGAGCAGATGGGGGCAGTAAAGTCCACTTGACGCCAGGGATTTTTTTTCACGCCATTTATTTTAGGGTGGGGCTGCCCAAAACGGGCACGCCAATACCCCCACACCCCCACCACCATTACTGCCTTTCTGCCCCCGGGGGGGGTGTAAAAAGCACACTAGACGCCAGGGTTAGTTTGGGGCAAATTTGAATTAGGGTGGGGGCTGCCCAAAATGTGCATGCCCATGCCCCCACCCCCTAAACAAATAGCCAGTGTTTCTGCCCCCCTTGGGGGCATATCAGGGTAACCCCACCCTCGATATCCCCCCCAGGGCGACAGAAAGCAGACTAGGCACAGATTTGTTTTTAGCAATATGCCTACCTATCGATTTTGGGCCCTAGCACAGCCGGCACATAGGAAAGCTAGCAAAACCTGTACATTTTTAAAAACTAGACACCCAGGGGAATCCAGGATGGGGTGACTTGACTGCCTCTCACCAGGTTCTGTTACCCAGAATCCCTTGCAAACCTAAATATTTGTACAAAAAAAAAAAACACATTTTCCTCACATTTCTCTTGTGGAAAGTTCTGGAATCTGCGTGGATCCACAAAATTCCACCCACCCCACGTTCCCCAAAGCCTTCCGATAAAAACGGTCCCACACTCGTGTGGGAGGCCCAAGTACCCACGACAGGCAGGGGCCCAAAACGTATTGAGGCGAGATTAAAATTGCCTATCACCAAACAACCTGGTTTTGCAAGGGGGGTCACCTAGGTTTTTGGCCCCGTGCTCGGCGGCAATCTAGGGAAACCTACCAAATCGACACATTTCTGAAAACTAGACACCCAGGGGCTTCCAGGGAGGTATGGCTTGCGTGGATCCCCCAACGTTTCTTTACCCAGAATCCCCTGCAAACCTCAATTTTAGCTGTAAATATCATTGTTTCACACATTTTTGTGTGGGAAAGTTGTGGCATCACCGGGCTCACACAAATTTCCCACCACCCAGCGTTCCCCCAGGTCTCCCGGTAAAAATGGTGCCTCACTTGTGTGGGAGGCCCAAGTACCCGCAACAGGCGAGGGCCCAAAACGTAGTGAGGCAACATCAACATTGCCTATCAAAAAATGTTTTGGCAATAAGGTAAATTTTCATTGTGAAAATGTGGTGTGTTCACGTTGGGTTTTGAGCCATTTCCTGTCGTGGGCACTATGCCTACCCATTTTTATCGGGAGACTTCAGGTAATTCAGATTTGTAAAGCAACTGTTATTACCTATTGATTTTTGATGCATTTCTGCCTTCCAAATGAAAGACATTGTGTAAAAAAAAAGTCATTTTGAAAACTGACCAATAATTCTCATGCTAGTACGAGTATTCACAATTTCGAAAATGTGCAAATATGTACCGTTTCTAAACTCTATAATGGTTTCCCATTTCAGAAATGCATAGGTGTCTTTCCTACCGATTTTTCCATGTATACATTTTCCCACAATAATTGCTATATACCCGGAACATAATAAAAAAACCATTGCAAATTGCTGCTTAGTTTTTGACTCTGGGTTCATCGGGTTCTTGGTGAACCCGATATATCCCCACAACCAGGAAGGTCCAGCAGATGTTACGGTATATTGCTTTCAAAGAGCTGTCATACTTAGAAGAAGTTACAGGTGAAAATGTCGACACAAAAGGCTGTTTTTTTCAACTAATTTTCAATTTTTTCCTATATTTAACTGTTAGTTTCTATAAAGAAACCTTGATGGATCTACACAAATGCCCCCTTGCTGAATTCAGAATTTTATCTACTTTTCTCAAATGTATAGCTTTCCAGGATCCATTATTGCTTTCACACCCATTTCTACCATTAACTGGAAGGAGGAAAAAGCACAAAAAATAGCAAAAATAGGCTATGTCCCAGAAAAATGCCAAAACTGTAAAAAATGTTGGTTTTCTGACAAAAGTCTGTCATTCCCTAAAAGCTGGGAAAGTGGTGATTTCAGCCCCACAATCCCTTTTTTGATACCATTTGCAGAGAAAAACCCAGACGCTTTCATTTGCAGCCCGTTTTTCCCCAAAAAACTAAATTTTGCTGCATTTTGGCTAATTTCTGGGACCCCTCCAGGGGAATCCACAAACCCTGGGTACCTTTACAATCCCCATGATGTTGGAAGAAAAGGACGCAAATTTGGCATTGATACCTTATGTGGTCAAAAAGTTACAGGGCCCTAAGCGAGCACTACCCCAAATAGCCAAAAAAAGGCTTAGCACAGGGGGGGAAAAGGCCTAGCAGCGAAGGGGTTAATGCAAAGACTAGTATTAGGGTGAGCGCTCTCAGTAAATGTTGTAAGCTCAGACTGCACTACTGACAGTGGTTCCAGTATAAAAATATGTACACACGTTTTCAATGTTTAGCAATATGAGGCTATGTATATTGCTCCCAGAATGCTCTTTCATTAATGCAAATATTTGCAGAAGCTTGACAGCAAGATTGATGAATCCTTGCTTTCAAAATAAAATGTTGACAAAAAATGCAAAAAGAGTTTGCTAGACTACTGTAAACTTTTAGGTACCATTTCTTTGCAGCATCATTTAGTAAAATGTGTTGATGTATGCAAGTATTTCCCAAAGATACTCATAATGGAAAATCAGTGTAACCACTTTTAATAATATTATGGAAAACAAAAATAAACAAGCATCGGTAAAGCCAGTAGGTCTGATATTGTTGGTCAGCCTTTTGGTTTTGTCAATGCGTGACTTGTTTTGGCATGGTTTTTGTAAAACCTTATTGGTGTGTAGCTGTCGGGCCCTCACCATTATAACAAACATTGGCAAAAGCAAAAATTGTTTTGGTCTCAAAAAGCACACATTGCCACAGTAGTTCCTGGCACTGAACAAACAAACTGTGTCAATATGCTCCTTGTGAAATAACATAATGCTGTCATTCACAGTGAAGCTAGCTGTGTGAATTCACAAGACTTTACAGAAGTAGGCAAAGAAATAGTACTCCTGGGAAATATTTGTTGTTTGAAAACGAGGCAGTATCTGTGAGGCCTGCACAAATAACAGGACTACATTTGTCCTTCACTGGGAACCAAACACACCATTGTAGCGCCTGACTCCCAGAGGGTAGCGTTGCAGAGCAGTCCGAGGCTTACTCAAGGAAGGTGGTGTGGGCTAGTAACCGCCATTTGCAGGTGCACAGAAATAACACTCAATAACTGATTGTCCAGTCTGTACTTTGCTTTATAAAAGTAAGTACATTTATTAAACACACACACTACGCAATACTATGCACCAATTTACAAATATTCATAAGCTGTTGGAATTACTTTGTGACATTGCATAACATCTCCATCCCTCCCGCGGGGTTGGGTTCTAGTACCACCACTCCCATGTATGCACATCATCTTGCCCCCAATGCAGTTAGTTGAACATAACCTGGAGCGAGGGCCCTGCAAACTGGCACCATCCCAGTGGCAACCTACCCCATTATCTCAACAAGCCTTAAAAATGGGTAACCCTGCCTTGGTGACACATAACTCTGACTGAGCATTTCCTACTGACCATGAAGTATACACCTCTACATCTTAAGGGCTAGCAGTCTGGGTTCTTCACCTAAGCGCAGCAGCAAGAATACATGTTTAAGCATCACTTTAGAATGACAGTACTCATCACATTAGTAGATCATTAGAATGCATTGCAATTATAGCCCCTAAAGGCATCACAGATGAATCACAGGATTACGCATATACAGCCAGACATCCTAGCAGGCATGTCTGGCAACATAACCCCACTTTGCTTATGACATCACCTTACACAGGAACTTCACCTTACACAGATACTTCACATTACACATGTGACCTTCAGTTTAGGGGTGGGCGAAATGTGCGTAGTCGCGCTACGCAAAACTCAGCGAAACGGTAAAAAATCTCCGCAAGCACACAGAAATTCCACAAACACACAGAATTGCTTGTTCGCGATGCTTTTTTCCTGTTCGTGAATCCTGTTTGCGTGCTCGGGGGGGGGAAATTACTTGCGTACACGCATTTTGAGAACACGAACAAGCAAAAAAGTCCGCGAAGCAGAGGAATGCAGAATTTTGGTCAATTCCGCCTTGTCCGCGGAACGCGAAATTACCCAAATTCCGCGAACGGAATATACCGCTCACGCCTACTTTAGTTCCTCTGAAAGAAATAACATTAGTAAATGCACTACGGGTGCAATTACACTTCTTCACCTCCAGGGGATGACCTTCTCCAGACATCCACAACTCAGAATTTCACTCCTTGAAGCAGTCTCTAAAGCACCCCCAGCTGTAGAACAAAAGTTCCAGCCATGGGGATGCAGACGACTCCTTGCTGAGCCCTTGAGGGGTTATTCTTCTTAGTCCCCATGAGACTTAGGGAGGGACTTCTTCACGTTGTGCTGGGGTAGAATGCATTGCTTCTGCAGCTCCCCCTGCACCCTGTCACACATGTGATGGTGACCCCGTCCTCCTGGGGCCACCACAAGCAGAGATAACGCTGGCTTTTCCTTCCAGGCCGGTCCATGCCTGCAAGGCATTATGGGGCGCTTCTCTTTAGCCCTGCATATTAGAACCCCCAGGTAAGGGGAGGTGACTACGGGAGCCCACCCCCGGCCGCTCTGCAGGTTGTAGGTGGCCTGGTTCCACCCGGGCCCCTTGTCGCTCCTCTCTTGCTTTTGGGGTCCCGGTCCCACCTGGGACCCCCGCAGGATCTCCAGGTTGGAGGGCCGTCCGGGGAGCCCACCCCTGGCTGCCCCAGCCGGCTCCCCACCCAGCCAGCACCCTCGCGTGCTGCCGTGGGAGCCGGCACCACAGTTCTGTCTGCCCCAAAGGACTGCACCAGTCCAGCTGGTCTCGGAGTCCGGCAGCACTCCCCCCCCCTCCTCCCTGCAGCCGCGGGGGAGTGCGATGGCACTCCCCCCTCCTTCCTCCTCACTTTGAGGTCCAGAGATGAGGTCCTGGGCCTCTTGACCATATCTTACACCTGGCTTTGCTTCAGGGCCCGGAGATGGGGTCCCGGGCCCCTGGCGACCTCTTTGCGGGGGACGCGACGGCGCTCCCTGCCTTCTCCGTTTTGTGGGGGGGGGGGCTCGGCAGCGCTCCCCGCCTCCTCCTCTGCACACGGGGCCCACAGTTGGGATCCCAGGCCCCTCCCCCTACACATCTTCACGGGGAGCGCAATGGCGCTCCCCAGCTTCATGTTCAGCGGGGGCCAGGGTGGGCTCCTGGCACGCCACGGGGGCCCTTCATGGGGAGCCGACGGCGCTCCCCGACTTATCTTCTCTGGGGGCAGCCCCCGGGGACCTGACCCACCCCGGGGGCACATTCAAGACCGGCGGCGCAGCCCCACGCGCTTAGTCATCGGTCTTCTTGAAGGTCAAAGGTTGCCTTTCTGGGGGGCATTTCTCAGCCCCCAGGGGTACGATCTTGGCCTCTCCTTGCTCTTGGCGGCACACCCCAGCCACTGGGAGCACTCTCTTTCGTACCTCTGGGTCTCACAGAGGGTGGATTTAGCAGAGAGCTGTCTTCACTGGCTCCCTGCGCCAGCCTTTCAGCCTTTTGCCTGGCTCTCCTCCTGGGCCTCTCTTCTCCCTGCGCAGAGGCCCCTGCTTCTGTGCACTGGTCCTGGTCTCTTCTCCTGGCGCTGTTCAGGATCCTGGGACAGTCAGGGGGTTCCTCCTTCCAACTGCCCATTGCGCCAGGCTCCAGCACCCTCTGCCTCAGCAGACCACACCCCAGAGAGCTTCCTGTGCAAGTTCTTTTTAAAGATTTGGGGAGGGGGCTGGCAGAAAGTCTCTGTTTGCCCTATCACACAGCAACACCTCACTTCTCTGCCCCTGCTCCCTTCTTCCTGCCCAGGCCTCTGGGTTTATTCAAAATGGCGTCGTCCAGTGTCTCCTGCCACATGGTCTCTGAGAGCCCCTTCCCTCCAGTGCTGCCTTCTCCATGGTGCAGATTGGTGCCTGGCACCCAGTGACAGCTACTGATGGATTAGCCTGTAGCTCCACCCATCTTCTCTCCTTGGAGAGAAGGTCATCAATCCGGGCTGCTGGAGTCAGCCCCCAGCCAGGCCCTGGTTATGAGCTGACTCAGAGAAATATAATATTTCTGGATGACCCAAAAGCAGTACAAATATGACTTTGGACTCTGCAGAATATTTCTTCTCACCTAGGTTACAGTGGACTTTGGTGCTTGTCTGGAATTTGTAGGCCCTAGGAAAGTAAAACTAGCCCATGTGCTCCCTATCCCCATAAGAGAATAATGGAATAAACACTGTAAAGCACACTGACTTTCCCTGGCATGTTTCTTCCTACTGTTTAAAGCCTATTCCATGTCACCACCCAATTCTGCATAAGTCCTGCCACACAATTCACTTTGTAGCTGCTCCTGGACTGCGCACGCCAGGAATCTCCCCTGCGCAGCCCACACACTTGTGCACACGCATGTACACGTGTCTGCATGTAATCAGCCCGGTGCCCCTTACTCCAGCTGCTGCGCAGCGGCCCAGTCAAGCTAGGAGGACACCAGTAAAATCCACACGCAGTCTCTTTCATCATGAGTTCACTGTGGGTGAGACCCAACTTATGAGGCTCTCCCACAGAAAAAGGTCAACAAATAGGTGCTCAAAAAGCGAAAAATCCGGGCAGCTCAGTGTCAGAACCACCTTCTAACACTTGTGAACTGCATTTTAGGATGAACAAATATGCAGGTGTAGATTTGCTCATTCGAAAATCTGCGTTTGCAAGTTCACTTTCCCTCCAACCACTTTTTTCCCCAACAATGGATGAAGTTTTATGTCTGCCATTGTCAAGAGTAAATTTCCAACCTTTCTCAGTATGGGAAAAGATTAGAAAAGAGTTGGTGAAAACTCTTAAAACATGCAAGTTAGTAGGTTTGCACAGGGCATTCCAACCCTGAAACTGTTGCTTACCATTACCTTCAGCCCTAGTATGTAGATCTGCGGAAACGTGGCAGCATAAGGGAATTGCTAGTATTCAAACCCTACTATGGAAGGAGTCCTGGCATAATCAGAGGGGAAACAGTCAGAAAACCGCGGCTTCAGCCACGCGTTTTTATATCGCAAGCGTAACCATGCTTGCCTTAACTACGCATATGCCTTAACCACGCATTTGCTTGGTTAAGGCATATGTGCGGTCTAGTTGCTGGCTGCAGCTCTGCGGAAGAGCAGGAAGATGAAAGATCGGGACGAGGCGGTGAGGTAAGTGGGGGTTTTGATGGAGTGGGGGTCAGTTTGTAGGGGTTGGGGTCATTTTTAGGGCTTGCAGAGGGTCTGGAGTTTAAGGGTTCGGGCAGCGGTTGGGGTGGGGTGTAATTTGTTTGGGTAGTTTTGAGGGCTGGGGGGGTCGGGTAGTTTTGAGGGCTAGGGTTCAGGAGTTTTAGAGCTCAGGTCAGGGGACGGGTAGTTTGTTTGGGTTGGGGTAGTTTTGGGGGCCGGGGTAGTTTTCAGGGTTGGGGGGGGGGGGGTCGGGAGTTTTAGGGCTCAGGGCACGGGACAGGAAAGGGGCAGTTTACAGGCCAAGGGAGCAGTTAGGGTGGGCCAGGGGGTAGATTTTATGAGGTGTGGGTTGGTTTTTAGGGACTGTGTTTTAGGGCTCAGGGGACAGGAAAGGGACAGTTTTTAGGTCGAGAGGGCAGTTGGGCTGGGGGTGAGTGGGGGTAGGTTTTAGGGGGTGGGGCCTGGATTTAGTGCTCAGGGAACAGGTCTGTGGTCTGATCAATTTTTAGGGGTTGGGGGGCCGAGTATAGGGATAGGGGGTCGGGGAAGTTTAGAGGGCTGGGGCGGGTAAAATAGAGCACAGGAGGGCCAATTTTAGGGCTCAGGGCAGATGGGCAGGAGTTTGACCTTTATCACACATGTCCCTTCACCAATCATGTCTTTACCATGAAATTGCCTGGTAAAGGCATGCGTTGTAAAGGCATGCGTGGTAAAAATGCAGTCATGGTTAAGACGGCATGGTTGAGGCATGCATTGTTGAGGCATGTGGTGTTCCATCACACAAGCTAATCAGAGAGGCTATTTCAGACTTCTTATGTAAGGAGACTGCTGCCATAATTTGTCGCCGCATTACATGGAACAAAACGGACAACTGGATTTTGCTACCGACAAGTAGATTTATGAAGCAACCTGCCCCATGGACAAGTAGATATTTTATTAAATTCCACACCCCTGTTATGTTGTTGTTTCCTTTCCTGTTTTTCTTCTTCCCAAGAATTTGTAAAGCGCTCTTATACTTTCACAGGTCATGGTTGTGCGATATAAAACCTTATAAATAAATAAAAAATTAAAAAATAGAAAGGGAATGTAGCAGGAGAAACGATCATTTGACTTTGGGGCATTATTTCACTATCAAAGCACGTAACCTTCATCAGTCACAACATTGTTAACTGTTTTTCTGCCCATTACATACACCAAAAGAAAAGCAGTCCTAATTCAGCATAAGCTCAAAATCCTCAGTTATCAAAGTGAAGAACTTCAGTTTTATTGAATGAAGGGAACGGTGGTTACAAATAATATGAACATACTGAAATGATACTGCTCTACCCTATCATATATCCCCCAATTCAAGGATATTTCCAGAAAGTAACTGAACACAAGCAACAAACTATTTGTAGATCCAGGATTCATTTTGGGAACCACAAGTATCGAATTATGCTTATTTGGTTTGCACCCCCCAAACCAGTCTGTGAACCTCGCAGCTATAGGAAGCAGACTCTGAATATGGTACTGCCACTAGGTGGACAGAGTCCAGGGGGTTCCCCGTAAGTGTACAGGGCTCAATGTAAAACCCAAAATGCTCTATTGGGGGTAGTGTGGGCGAACAGCCTTAGGTTTAACACAGAGGCATGTAAGACATTTATTGCACAACATTGACCAATAATGGACACAAAACCCAAGAAGGAGATCCAGATCAATTTTACAAAAATATACTTTGTATTTTATTTTAAGACCAAGATTCTCACCATCAGGTAAGTACATTTTTAAATATAAATACTTTTTACTTTGAAAATTCAATACTGAGAAACTTTTCAGAACAGTTCAATGTTATCCTACGGGGAAAACAATATTGCGGTAAAACAGGCAAATAATGCACTTATAATTCAAGTGTCTGGGCCAAAAGTTAGCAAGGGTCTTGCGAGTACCAAAACTGCACCACCAGCGGCACAGGGGTGGCATGGTGCAGAAGTCAAAATCGAGGTTCAGCCCAAAGCTTTTTAATGGAGACTGATGCCTGGAGCCACATCCGGGTATGTAGATCGGTTGCCGGGGCCAAGCTTTGTGGGTTAGCACACTGAAAGGGGGGGGGGGGGGGGGGGGGACCCAAAGCAGCAACAAACATACACCATCAGTGGCACAGGGGGCACCAGGTGCAAAATCAGCGTTGAGCGTCAAATGCTTTTTAATGGAGTTTCTTCTTTGCGGCAAACAGGCTACAGGCGTTGCACCGGAGGCTGCAGGAGGGAGACCAATGACAGCAGATGTAAAGAGATATGTAGAGGGTTCTGGGGGCACCATCAGTTCAGCTCACAAAGGCCCAGGGGCTACAGGATCAGGGGTGCATTTCAACAACAAAGTCTTCTTACCAGAGCCAGTCGCGGTCGGGGGGAGCCTCTGGAGTCACACTGCAGGCACTGCCGGGGAGATAAGGAGAGGTTAGCCAACACTGGACACAAGGTTGGGATCACTTCACAGCGCAGGCGAGCCACTCAGATTCGGGTCGGGGGGTTCAGGTGCAAGTGTGGGCAGGGTTTGCGGTTCCAGCTGGATCCGAGCACTTGGAGTCGGTTGCTTCTGGACAGGTCTGCTGTCCATGTGAGATTGGAGTCTTTTTCGAAGGCAGCAGTCCTCCCAGTGTTTTCAGAAGTCGCTGCAAGACAGGACGCAGGTTCGCAGAAGGGCTGGGGCCAAGGCAGTCGTCGTCTTCAGTCTTCTCTGTAGAGCGGTCTTCTTGCTTCTTAGGTCATCGCAGATCTAGTTTCTAGGTCTGGGGAAGCCACTTAAATACTAGATTTAGGGGCGTTTTAGGGGAGTAGCAGGTAGGGCCCATGGGCACCATGATGTTCTATACTTTTAATCAGTTTTACATTTGTGTATCTATTTACTGTATCATTTGTTTCCTCTATGTTCTTGTTTCCCTAGGATGTAGTGATGTTTTTTTCTGGAACCTATCTCTGGTTGCTAGGATAAAAATCAGATCTCTCTGGGCTTTCTCCTGAGCAACTGGCGATAGCTGAGGGTCCTATTCTTTGAAGCTTGTATTGACAAATAAAGCTTATTTCTGGATCTTCCATCGGTTCCTGCTCCATTTGTCAGCCACACCGATACTTTATCTGGTACCAGGAGTGGGGTTGTGCTGACATTTGACTTTGTGGCTCATATGCTGTCCCCGAACCAGCTTCAATACTTCTCATCGCCTGCTTTTTTTACTCTTCATTGACTTAAAGGATTGGGGGATCGATTGGGAGCTCATGCAACTTCCACGTTTATTTCATGGTGCGTGACTGTATTTTGTTAAAATATTTCATTTCGGTAAGAAGTTCTTACCGTTAGTCCCGCATGCCCAACGGACCTTTGGAACACTGCTCCTTCTGCTACCATGTGCCTTGCGCTGCTCGAGACATGTCATCCTTTGTCTCTGCACGCTCCACGTATTTGACTCCTTCGCTGTGCTGCTTAAGACCGTTCAGCCTTTGTCTCCATGCGCTGGTGCCTAGTAACTTCCACGTGGTAAGGCAGTGCTCGAGACGCCGCTCTGCATTCTCGCTCCAGCCCAGACTAGCTAACAGATTTTTAAAGGAAATTCAGTGTAGACTTCATGTCGTCACTTCCTGTTTGGGCTGCCTAGTTGACTGATTCGGCATTCTCACTCCAGTTCAGACCAGCACACCTATTCATTATTTACTGTGCTGCTTTCGTGTTGTCCCTTCTGAATTGTGTTGCATACATTTGTTTTTCCAGCAATTTGTTCTATCTATTCATTTTTGTTTTATTTTCTGTTTTAACAACTTTCTTTTTTACGTATGGCCTCTTCTCATAATGTTTTACATTCTTCTTTTTTACAGAAACGTGGCAAATCAGAAATCAAATGGAAGCAATGGTGTCTCAACTTTCAAAGTTACCTGGTTGCCATAGATGGTCTTGATTACACACCTGCCAGGAAACTCTCATTGCTTTTCAGTCATCTGGGTATTGCAGGACAGAATGTTTTTGACAATCTTCCTGCTATACCTCACCCTGTGGGTGAATCTGTATAGAATGAGTATGTTGAGGCTAAATAAACTTAAAAACAATATTATGAAGAACCCAGTGTATTGTTGAAGAGGCATAGTTTTGTTATGTGCAAACAGGATAATAATGAAACTGTATAAGAGTATATAGCTGCTCCTTGTGAATTTGCGAACTCAATTGACACGTATATTAGGGATCAATTAATTTTCAATTGTTTCTCTAATAAGATGCAGGAGAGATTACTTACCTGTCACAATCTTTCACTTTCTGAAGTGACTGGCATTGCTAAAAGTATTGAACATTCCATCATTTCTACTCAAGCCCTAGCTTCTCACAAGAGAAATCCTTATGTTGCACTTGTAACTGATGATAGTACCATCTCTGCCCTCAAGTTTAGTAAGGATAGAAAGAAACATGCTGTGTGTTATTGTTGTGGTTCTAAGATTCATATTGGTAACAATCTTGTTTGACCTGCTTTCGGAAACAAATGCATCAAGTGTAAAAAATGTGAACATTTTCACACGGTTTGTAGGTCACAGGACATAAAAGTATACATAGTGTTGACTTACAACACGGATCTGGTGAGGACAATTCTGAAACTAATGTTCGTGATTGCACATACAATTTGTCTAATGTTGTACTAACTATTGAAAATGGACAGGATTTAGACAAAATAGAGGGTCAGTTTTGTCAAGCTTTTTTGGAGAGAAAAAAAGTTATGGCTGATTCAGGCGCATCCATAACAGTTTTAGCTGGCAGTACATTTCATTCGTTTTGGCCTTCTGCATTTGAACTAAATGCACCTGGTGTTTGTCCCAAAGCATTTAGAGGATAAAGAAATTGATCACCACAGTTTTTTCTTTGATGAATTAAGAATCTTAGGCAGAATGGTACATACCAAAATTTATGTAGCTAATAATAGCAAAGGCCTTGTTGGCTGGATGTATCTAGCTAAGTTGGGCATACACCTCAAACCGGGTCACAGACACCCAATTGCCCTGGGAGAAATGTCATTAGTGTCTCTTTCTGGTGATTCAATGGGCGATAGTGACCAGTCTTATGCACAAATTCCTGGCAATTTTTAAGGTTGAGATACGAACGGTCAATGGCCTTGAGCATGAGATCAGATTAAAGAAGAATGCTGTACCCATCATTAAGAAAGTCAGACCTGTTCCCATTAGTGTTCGCTCTGAATTAAGAATATTACTTGAAAAGCTTACAGAAGAAGGTATCATTATGCCCACAGACTTGTAGGAATGGGCATCTCCTATCGTTTTGGCCAAAAAGAAAAATGGGAATCTTCGCCTCTGGGTGGACTTGGGATTCCTTCATCGCAATATTATTGTTGACTGTCACCCACTACCGCACATCCAAGAAATGTTGTCCAATATAGGCCAAGCCAAGTATTTTTCAACCATAGATTTGCACTCTGCTTACCATCAGACAGCCTTACCTAGTGAGTCCCAAGAACTTACCACCGTTATAACACCCTTTGGGGCTTTTAAGTACTTAAGGCTACCTTTTGGTCTTGCTTCGGCGGCCAGTGTTTTTCAGAAGGTTATAGACATTTTATTGACAGATCTCTAGAATATCCAAGCCTTCCAAGATTATATTCCCATGTTCACCGAGACCAGAGAGGAACATATGTTGATCTTGGACAGAGTATTAAACATTCTTAACTCAAGAGGCATAACCATACAGTAGAAAAATTAAGTTTTTAATACAGCATTTGGATTACCCTGGTCACACTAACACGCTTGATGACATCAAACCAACATTTTGCAATGTTGAAGCCATTTTGAAAGCTCCTGTACCTGCTGACAGAGATTCTTTAAGATAATTTCTTGGTCTCTGTGAATATTATGCACGTATTGTATCATCTTATGCATGTGCAGTTCAACCTTGAGACATATTCTTAAAAAAAACACAAATGGGTCAAATTCATATGGACGGATGAAACCAATGAATCTTTTACTAATCTTAAACAATTGGTGGGGACTGCTCCTGCTCTTAGTCCTATTGGTGCAGGCCAAAAATGCACTATCTCTGTGGATGCTAGCATGAAAGGCATTGGTGGAGTATTTGGGCAAAAAGTCAATGGAAAGGAGATCACCATTGCCTTTGTGTATAAAGCTCTTTCAGAGGCTGAATCACACTACAGTACCATAAAAAGAGAAGCATTAGCTTGTGTCTGGGCTGTCCAGAAATGTAAAACGTATTTGTGGGGCTGTTCATTTGAAATTTTAAATGATCACAAGCCACTTTTGTGTCTGCTACAAGATAATTGTCTATGGGAAGGCATCATCCCGCCTGGTACGTTTGCTCTTGAAATTGCAAGAATACCATTTTATTATAAAGTACATACAGGGTAGAAGGATTTTTCGGGCTGATTGCCTTTCACGTTTACCTCTGACTGTTGATGATGACATCAAAGAATATTGTAAAATGCGTGGTTGCTGCCTTGGATGCAGTGTCTTCTTGTTGTGAGGTCATTTCTGATAAGGGCTGGTTGGAAGCGGTCTCCCAAGATGAGGTTCTCAAGAGAGTCATAGAGCACATTAGGAATTATTGGCCTCCCTTGCGTTATCTTCGTGATGAATTAAGACCTTTTTCTCAAGTCTCTCCTGAGCTCTCTATTGAAAATCATGTATGCACCATAAATGGTAAATTCATCCCTCATCTTTCTCTTAGGCCACGCTTAATAAAATAGCACATGAAGGACACTTGGGTATCACAACCACTAGCAAAAAATTAAGGGAGCATTATTGGTGGCCTGTCATGAATGCACAAGTTAACTCTTTTGTGAATTTGTGTCCTCAGTGCATCATGTCTGATAAGCACTGGAAAACTGCTAATAAACCGGTTCATCCTGCATCTTTATCTGATGGACCTTGGATGAAGGTAGCTTAGGATTTTGCTGGTCCATTCACTCTTCTTCCTTCATGCAATAGATTTCTTATAGTCCTCATTGACTTTTTCTAAGTGGATTTATTTCTCTTTTGTTGAGTCAGCTTCCACCCAGTCTGTTTTAAATTTCCATCAACATGTTTTTTTCTCGTGAAGGTACACTAAGAGAAATTGTGACGAACACCGGGACGCATTTTACTTCAACTCTCATGAAAACATTTCTCATTAATTCGGACATTAAACAGTTCCAAGTTGCCCTTTATAGTCCTTTGGCTAATGAATTAGTAGAAAGAGCTATCTGTTTTATGAAAGATGGTTTCCTAAGTGACAAAATCAATGCTTATCATACTACTCCCCATTCAACCACTGGGTTCACCCTTTTGGAAATGCTAACAGGAAGGAAGTTCAGATCCAAATTTTCCCTACATGGCTTGATTTTCAGGCTGGTTTGATAACACATGATACTTTAGCAGTAAAGAAAAATGTTTTGTTAAAGCAAAAACAGTAGAAACTCTATTTTGATTGTACAAAGCATGAATCTGAAAGAGAATTTCTGATTAAATCTTTGGTTCTCATCAAAAAACCTATAAAGGTCAAGAAAGGGGAGTCTGTTTACTCCTCTCCTTGTAAAATCAAGTGGGTTAGTAAAAAGTATGTTCCATTGCAAGGGAGGGTTGGTGGAATCAAAACAGTCTAGAGCCTATCTCTGATATTCAAAGAGAGATTTATTTGAAATTGCATACTCCTGTTGGTGATGTTTCTATCATTTATGGAGCCAGGAATTCTAAGTCAAGTGAGGTATCTTCTCATGGTGTGTCCTAGTGTGGATGTTTCTAATGATTCTGTTAGATACTCTTCTGATTCTCTGTTGGTTCCACCTGAGACTCCACAGTGTGCTTCGCAGAGTTTAATTATAAAGCAAACTACACCATTGGACTCTATGCTGTCTACTCTTGCTTCTCAAAGATGTTCCTTTCCAGAGTTCACAGTATTCTCACAGAACAAGCTCCTATAATTCAGAACCTATTCTCATTAAAAGTCTCCAAATTACCACCATGTTTTGATGATCATGATTTATTTTTCCTTTTTTGGGGGGTGGGGGAAGATGATGTAGTGTTCTATACTTTTAATCTGTTTCACATTTGTGTATCTATATACTGTGTCATGTATTTCCTCTATGTTCTTGTTTCCCTATGATGTAGTGATGTTCCATTCTGGAACCTATCTCTAGTTGCCAGAAGACTAATCAAATCTCTCAGGACTTCCCTGAGTGACTTGCGATAGCTGTGGGTCCTATTCTTTGAAACTTGTATTGAAAAATAAACCTTATTTGTGGATCTTCCATCAGCTCCTGCTTTGTTTGTGTGTCACCCCGATACTTCAGGGAGTCACCTAAATACTAGATTTAGGGGCATTTTAGGGGAGTAGCAGGTAGTGCCAATGGGCACCTTACATGGGTGCCTACACCCTCTATTATGCCAACCTCCTGTGGGGATGGGCATAGACCTAGCCCTGATTGGAGGGGTACCTCATCATCAAGATGGCAGCAGGGACTGAAACATGTGCTTCATTTTACCTACCCCCACCTAAGAAGTATAGGAGGTGTGCCCACCTCTGCCAGCTCCACCCCTGAGTTTTCGCACCGGTTTTCCCCACCCAAAGTTGGGGGTGCAAAACAGGGGATGCCATCTACTGCTAGCAGCAGAAGCTGTGGGTCTCATTACAAAGGCGGCAGGCCTTTGAAGCTTCCACCTACTAGCACTGGCCCATCTTGGAGGAGGAGGTGTGACACCTCTGACCAGGTAGTGTATTGTTTCTGGTCCCACAGAGCAGGGGCTCTCCACCCAGGGGTCTAGAAACATGTCTGATGGTGGAAGGCTGCCTACAGCCAGTCAGAGAACACACAGGGGGCACCTCTGAGGTGCCCTCTGGGTACATGGTACATTAAATTGCACACTGGCATCGGTGTGGATATATTGAGAGGAGTAGTCTGGTACCAAACACTCAAGGTGCTGTGGAACTTGAGTTGTTGAGTTTCCAGCCCATGAACTCTCTATGTTGCACTTACAATATTACGGAATGGACCACAATATTGTAGGGGCATATCTGCTCCCACAGATATGTCCTCACCTGCGATATAGTGCACCGTTCCTTAGGGCTGCGGGGCCTGCCAGAGAGGTGACTTACCTAAGCCTTCAGGCAGTGCTCAATGGAATGGCACCCAGGCAAGGTGCCATTTCAAATTTGTTGTTTTCTCCCTCACAGGGGCATGCAAGCTGCAAGGGCAGTTGCATTGTCCCAGTGAGTGAGGGAGTCACAGGCAACCCTCTTCAGCTCCCAGGCCCTAGGTACGCAGGGTACCACTTAGTAGGGACTTACAGGGGGCAGAAGTACTAATTGGGGATAGGTTTTTAGGGAAGAAGCACTGGCGCAGGGTTCCTGGATGGCAGGGACCATGTGCACAACAATTGAGACAGCATCAAAACCAGGCAAAAAGTGGGGGCGCTAAGCATGGAAAAAGAGGAACTTTCTCACAGAAGGAGGAGAGCAGCGGCCAGGGCAGATGACTCTGGAGCGCTGGGATCACGGTTCAATCCCTGGCGCCGGCGGCAGCTTAGCATCATGTGACTCTGGGCAATAGCTCACAATCTCCCCGACGGCCCCCAGCGCCTTGAAACTCTTGATGGTGTGATATGTTCGCACGTTACAAAAATAGGAATTAATATTACAGCAGCCAAATGTATTATTTTTTGTTTTAGGGGGCAATTTTCCACTGCTCACAGGTGACTCTGTGTCACCTTGTAAGGAGAGACAACAACTCAAATCTGACAGCAGGTTTATTAAGCATGGTTAACAAACTGGCTTGCAGCCCTCAAAGCATAGCAAAACAATTCTGCTTCTGCAGTAAATAAGATGGCCAGCTGAGTATGCAAAATGTTGCTTATTTATGAATGTTGCACGCTTTTAGATCATAGGGGTTTTATTTCCCCCAAAATAGCTGAACAAATAATAAAATAAATAAATACATAAAAATTCCAAAATGGTCAGTTGTCCTATCCCTGTTCCAGCCCCAGTTTCAGGCATCCATTAAAAAATGCCCAGGTTCAATATTATGTTGGGTTGTTATTTATTTTTGGTAACATTTGTAACCACTTTTATTAGTGAAACAACGTTAATATTGAAGCAAAAAATATTTCACACTACGGAAAGTGGTACAAAATAAAACTAAAGACTTACTATCAATGATTTTGTTTTATATATTTATTTCTCCTTGAGTCAATGAAAAGAAAGATGGCTCGATATTCTGGAGGAAGTTACTAATGTAATATCACACATTGAATACTACTGTATAACTTGCCAGATTGTATGTTGCTACCATAGTTAAGCTTCTCCTATTCCTGTACTCTATGTTACAATCATTTTACAAAGATAAGAACTGGGGCACCTTCTCACACATCTCATGTACTGAAACCGTCAAACCTCACTCAACGACATGTACCTTGATGGCTTCGAACAAAAGCCTTCACTGAATGCCAAATAACGTGGATTCATCCTGGACACCAACCTCGCCCTCAAGGAAAACTGCTTCCTCTAGAAGGTGACTTCAGAACTGCAGTTGAAGCCCTTGTATTCTCGGATCTGAATGTTGGTAATGTCCTGCCCCATGACCTCTTAGACTTCACACTGGCACCACTTAAGGACATGCTATTCGCCGCAGCATGTCTAATCCAAGGCCTGAACAAATATGATCACATCATTCCCTTCCTGATAAAACTCCATTGGTTCCATTTACCAGCATGAACCAACTTCAAAACCAACTGCATCATGTACAAAGCCATCACAACCTGCACCCCACATATCTTGTAGACACACCCCAACAATGGTAATAAGTAACATATGATTCAAAATGAAGGGACTGAGGGCTTTTCTATGAGGTCCAGCGATCCAGATGAGGGGATCCCGGGGGAATTTTATTCCCACCAGAATAAAATAAAATTCCCCCGGGATCCCCTCATCTGTTTTAACAATTTCACCTACATCTACACTCACTAGGCCCCTTACCCCCACTGCACCTTTACGGCTGGAACAAAAGATCTCCGATAAAGAGCCCCTTTATGGGAGCCCGTCTGGTATTGCAGCGCCGACCCGATGAGGAGCAGGCCCATATGATGAAGCATGACACCTAGCTTGCTGGGTGTGTGAGGGCCCTAGTTCCACAAGGAGGAATTCCCCTCTTCCTTAAGCACTACCTGCCCAGCTGTCTCCACTTAGGAAACCAAACAGATCAAAATATTTTTTTGGGCTGATCCACTGAGGAACTTCGTACTTTCTTGTGTGCAATAAGTAACATATCCCACTCAGCACATATGCATATTTACTACACATAAAGACGCAATACAGATCATATATGCACAAGTGTAAAGTAGCTTCCACGTTTGATACTCATAATCCGACTTCTTATTTTTTTTTTTTAATAAAGATAAACTATTGCTCTAGAGTTCCATGTTTTACATTAAAGAAACTGGTGGCGAGTTCAAATAATAAAAAAATGCATGCTCTGAGAAGAATAGTAGCACATTCAAAACCTCCATCATACATACGCTTCTTAGAACATTCTCTGCCTCTTTGCTTTGATTTTTAAAAAAAGTGACTTTCTAGTTGATGGCTTCCCCTTAACAGGGAAAGGTTTAAAAAAAAAAAGAAAACATTCTTACATTCTTCACATCTCATGTCTGGCACAGTGTTCAAGGTACATCAAACAAGCTCAACCTTTCATCTTTACAGTTAAATGTACCATCACTTTCAATCAATGGTAATATTATAGCAATCATGTCTTCTAAGGATGTTTAGGATTACCTACTGGTACCCTTGAGAATTACATGCAATACAGCAGAACACGTCATGAATGAAAGCAAGCAATATTATTTACATTGTACAAAAACACATCAAATAAACTAGTATTACAAATGTACAGACAACTTTGAGCCTTTAGAGGAGCACCTTAAAACAACATTTTCCTTATGAAATGAAACAAGACTCTGCCGCAGAACAATAAAAAAGCAATTCAATTTCAGAACAATCAACCGTTATGTAGAAGTGAGTGGAACTGTGGTACTAATACTTGTAATATATAATATGGATTTGCATTAAAATGTTATAAATGACCAAAACAAAGAAAAATTGAAAGACATGCAGTCTATGTGAGAGCTGGCTGTGAAACCAAATCATAAACCAAATTATTAAAACCCTCCTTCGGTTAATCAAAGAAGGATTAACAAAGCATTTTCTTTTTTAGACATGTTCGACAGTTAAAATAAAAAACAAACAAGTGCTATGATGTGGCAGAGTTTACGGCATCATATCGCTTTTACAAGTTATACAACACAAAAAAAGGACAGCGGTGGAGGTGAAAATGGACAAAGCGGGTTGGCATGAAAACAGATGGTGGTGGTGTTAAAACGGTCAGCAGACAGTGTGCCGGAAAACAGACAGATGTGGGACAGCGGGTGAAGGGATTGGGGAATACAACCAGCAGGTGGGGGTAAACAGACGGCAGGGTGGGGTGAGTGATGGAGATCATACAGTGCCATGCATTCTTATTAAGACAGTACCTTTAGGAGAGCATCGCCGGTGGAAGAACACTGGCCGCGAACAGGAACTGTGCTGTGTCTATGCTCCACTGCAAAAAGAACAGATGGACAGAATGCTGAATAAATCAAGCATTCACCCTCAGTCACAGATCTGGGTTAAATCCCTTGTTTTTTGCTGCCCACCCCATCCCAGATGGACCCAGCGATATGCAAATCAGTCTTGACCCTGCTCCCCATGGGAACAGTCCAGCCTGCACTGCCAAGACAGGGCCTCCCTAGACCGGAAACAAGAATCCTGGGACCGGTTTCGGAGTATCACCCCTCATCAGCCAGGCTAGCTTGAATCCAGTGGCATTTGAACACGGGACCTATGTCTGGGCATACCCTTCCCACTTAGGGCGACAAATACAAAAAAGAACAGATGCAAAAAGAACAGTATTCCATCCATCAATTGTTCTTTTTGCATGTGTTGCTCTAACTGGGGCAGGTATGCTCAGACGTGTGTTCCTTGCTCGCCATGCCACTGGAGTCAAGCTATCCTGGCTGATGAGGGGTGATACCACAAATCCGGTTCCAGGATGCCTGTTTAGGTCCAGGGAGGCCCTAGCCCGGCAGTTCGGACTGAACTGTTCCCATGGGGAGCAAGGTCAAGATTGATTTGCATAAGACTGGGTTCGACTTGAATGGCATGATGGGCAAAAAAACAATGGATTTAGGCCCAGATCTCTGTAATGAGAGTGAATATTTGATTTGTTCAGCATTCAGTCCATCAATTGTTCTTTTTGGTCTATGCTCCACGGCATGGACAGAAGCCCGGAGAAGACTGCAGGAGGAGGTGCGCAGTCAGCAGGAGGCATGACCAGTAAGAAGTAAGGAAACAAGAGTGAAGTGGAAGGCAACGAATGGTAAGTAGTGGGAAGGCTCTAAGACCACTTTTAATCTTTTTTTTTTTTTTAATAACAATATCTTCTGCTGAGAACTCACATGTGCTGTAGGTGAAATCTAAAAACAGTTATTCAAGATATTACATCAACAAACTATTAAAATAGCGACAAGCCTTTTTTTCATACAAACATAAAAACAGTGCCTACATGGAAGATAACTGGTGTCAGTCAGGAAAGCGCACAGTTAAAAAAAAAAAAATATTTAAACTTTTTTTTATTGACAGTTTTCAAAACAAATAAACATTCATTGGCATTGAACATGTCGAGATTCAGATCATTAGTTTGTGCATATTCATTCAGCATCCAACTCTCTAGTATTATCGTGAGCTTTAATAGTGGTTCTTATTCTACTGTTGATCGTCTGTAATCCTCAGTCACTCACGTCTGAATCGGAGTTTTCTTTTGGGGGGTCACATATATTCCCTCGGTAGGCATTCCATCCTCCCCATATCTGGGTCCATTTTTTGGGGCAACCTCTATGTATATATACTGTTTTTTCAACGATCATTGTGGTATCCATGTCCCTACACCACTGGGGAAGGGCAGGGGGCTGTCTGGATCCCCACCTCTGAGCTATGTTTCGCTTTGCCAACATCATTCCCAATGTCACCCATGCTTGCGCCGTACGACTAAGATCTGTGGGTTCCCATACATTAAGGAGACATCTCCTCGGCTCCGGGGGAATTGTAATTTTTGTCACCTGTGAGAGTGTGCGCATGATCGCCTTCCAGTACTGGACAATTACGGGGCATAACCAGAGGGTATGAAAGAAACTCCCTTCCTCACCACACCGTCTGAGACAAAGCGATGAATCTGTCCGATTAAGTTTATATAGGAGTGTGCGGGTATAATACGTGCGATGTAGAATTTTCAATTGAATCAGTGTAAGTTTTGATGATATCCCCACCTCTTTGGGGGATGAAAGTGCTGTCTGCCAGTCTGTTTCGTCAGTCTCCTAATTCTGTTTCCCATTTAGACTTAAGGGCTTTTAGAGGGTCTGGCTGGTTGTTTATTATTTTCCGATATGTTTGGGACGTGGCTTTTTTAGCCAGATGTTCCATGAGAAGTCTAACTTCCAGCGGTGAGGACTCCGCTAACCATGTCCCCGGCGGAATTGCAGTCCGGAGTGCGTGTCTGATTTGTAGGTAGCGAAACTGTTCGGTGTCTGCCAGATCATATGCAGTCTGCAAGTGTGCGAACGTGACTATTTCACCTTTCTTCCAGAGATCTCGGACTCTCGAGATTCCTATCAGATTTCATTGTCGAAACCCCTTGGTATTACGCATCACACCCAGCCTTTTAGTGTCCCACAACGGCGTGGCCTGTGTTATCTTTCCCTCCCATCCTAGCGCTCGCTGCGCCTCGAACCAGACCCGTAGAGTATGCGCCGTTGGGCCCGCGAGGCCGTGCCTTTTAGTTTGGTTGTACAGCGCCCCCATAACCCCTCCGGCACCCAGCAAATGGCGGTCCATACGATATGCCGGATCGTCTCCTGGCACATGTAGCCACTGGTTTATGACCATGAGCTGTGATGCCCAATAGTATATTTTGAGGTTAGGGAGGGCGATACCTCCGTCATACCAGCCTTTTGTTAATTTATGGAGTGGTATCCGTGGTGTCTTATCCTCCCATAATAAACTGGTCACTTCTGCGTTTATTGCGACAAAGTATGCGGGGGAAACCGGGAAGGGTGTGTTCTGGAGCATGTATAAAAACCTGGGGAGGAAAACCCACAATTGTGGTGGATACAATCGAATTGATTCGAGAAGTTCATCATTGAAGACAGCAAGAATGATCTACAAACTTGTTTTTTCTATTATTGCTTTCCAAGGAAAGATTCCTAAAATACATAAGATTCAGCCTTTTCAAAATCCTGCAAACAAACGGGGTAACCATGTATTTCCATTAATTGATACTATCCACGAAAGCTTGGTATTTTGCTAGTCAAGGTATTTTAATGGCACAAACCATAGCAATAGTGATTTTATAGGGGGTTTTCTAAAACACTGAATAATACTGTTAGGCCACTGAGCAGATGCATTGCCAGTGTTTGATCAGTGACCAATGGGCAGGAAGTAGGCAGGAGGATACATTCCCAGGTGACCACGAGAACAATACCTTGTGCACTAGGAAGGGTGGGTGTGATGTGAACATGTGATGGGGCAGGTAAAACAAGATTTTGTATACCTCCTCTAAATTGCATGAAATTATTCTACATTTAGTTTACATAACATGTTTGAAGTGGAAGTGGTACTAATCAACATTTACACCTTGATAAACAAATACAGGTGGGACTAAATTGCTAATTGCATGGCAAGGTTAAATAATTAATAATGGTACGCAAACTAACCTTACATTGTGTTAAAATAGTGAAATTGCATGGTTTATATTGCTTTGTAATTGTATTGTGGCTTAAAGTTATCATATGGTAAGTATTATCACTTTAAATGTTGCTTCAGCTAGGAAAATACTAATATATAGTGGGATTAGTGTGGGTTTAAACATTAGAACCTTCATTTATAAAATGTAATTGCTGTTGTGTCTATTTTCGCTTAGTTAACATTCGGGCCTACTAGGCCGCAGTACTCAAGATGGCGTTCTCTGAAGCAGATGCCACCATGTGCGCTCAATGATTTCTGCGCATGCCCAGATAGCTCTGAAAATCACAAGGTGAAATGAACTCCTGACATCGTGTTCCCTGCCAAGGTCGATGTGTTGGGGACTTGACCGCAAGCCAGAAGATGAGCGTATGAAAACCAAGGAAGTGACAAAGAATGAACCTGTCAATAGGACCCTTTTGCCTTGAAAAGATACATTTGCCGGTCCCCACATGGGAATCGGAGAACACTATGCAGAACCAGTTTGCACTGGGAAGAGTGCAATGAACTATCGATAACCCCGAACTGTCCAATCAGAACATTTGGTCTGCCCCTAAAGTTGCCATATTTTGTATGAAGTAAGACACGAAAAGGGTATAATAACCCCTCATCTGTCATTACGGGTGTGGGAATTGAGGGTTGGTTCAGGAGGAGTTTGAGAGTCGCAGTTGGAGTTGCGGTCGTGATAGTCTTTGGGTTATTTCTTAAAAAGGAGTTCTGGTTGGGTGGTTGTTCTTTTTAAATTTCTGACTTTCTAAAATTTCTTTAATTTCTATGCGGACAGTCTGGGTGTGGAGTTAATCCATACTGCGGATTGATATATGGACTTTGCAGAGCTGTTGCGTTGTATCCTGTATTTTTGCCTGATGGTTTGATCCCTTGGTGTGGGTCAGTCAGCCTGTCTAGGGGAGTTTTACCTGAGAATGCAGATAACTCCCTGTTTGATCTGAAGCTATCGTTGCCTGTTCATTGGTAAATGATTTACTGCATTTTCATAAATTTATGTTTAAATGAAATCTCTAAATGCTTGATACTCATTAATAAATTTGAATTTCAAATTATGAACTCTAGTAAATAAATGCATGTTTAAAGGGAATGATTGATAACTTAGATAAATAACATTGAAATAACAAGAAACACGTTTTTGTGGTTCTTAAAATTAATCACTGATGAGATTAATGTTTCCTAGACTGTTATTGTGTGTTAGCTGGTTCTAATTCACCATCAACTAGTCCATCGACCAAACAGTGGAGTGCCTTGATGATGAAGTCAGGATTCTGAGAAGTGTATATAAAATGTATATATAAAGTAGTAAGAATATTTATCCTGATAGATAATAAGGTACCCACATGTCCAGCAGCCCCTTCTCCTGTGTACAGATTCGGTGGGGTTTGTGTGGATGTGAAGTGTGTTGATGTTATGGGCCCCATCAATGAATGGGTGTATGAATCTTTGTAAATAAGAATCTGTGACATAAGGAGAATATCTAAATGTTGTCCCTTGCACTGGATCAGTATTTCATGGTAGCAGAGGTGATGGTTTCTATTGCATTGGTTTGGTGATTATTGATTTATGTTTAACACTGTATGTTGGGTATTGTTTATGTTAAGTGTAGTTGGAAATTTTGAAGCTTCCGGGAAGAAGTCACATGGAATTAACATTGTCTGGTTTCAAGAATTGTGATAACACGGAATTGTGTTATGTTAGGGGAATCTCCGTATGAATGTGTGTGAGTGGAATAGCAATAGGTTTTCTTGTGAAACTCTGGCCTTAATTCTCAGTGGCATTGCAGTTTCCACATGTGTTTTATACCCAGAGAAACGGGGTTGCCTTTTGCTTGTTAAAAGGGTAAGGTAGAGGGAAGTGCTACTTTATCGGCAAAACGAAAAATTCAGTGGTAGGGTAGCGGTAAGCGCTGCCTACTGGAAAGACAGTATTCTTGTGTAAATGAACAAAGCTATCTCTTTGGTTTAGAGTAACAGGCAATGGAGATGTGTTTATGTTGTTACTAACAGATTTTGACTAAAGTAAACTTCAAAGAAGTTTGCCGATAATTTTTGTAAAGGAGGGGTCAGCAAGAGCAGGAGTAGTGGGAAAGGCTGACGACAGAAAGACCGCGCTGGGATTGGTCAGTCGTGGAAAGACGAAGCTTTCACCGATTGATGCGTTAGTGTGAGACGCGCTGGGATTGGAGAATTCCAAGAGTGACGTAGATGCTCTGGATTGGTGCGTTAGTGTGAGTCGCGCTAGGATTGGTCAGAAAACTGAGAAGCTGTGAAAAGGTGAACTGCGGAGCTTCATTGATTAAGTGTTTGAAAATTTAAAAAATATGTATTACGATTCGCCTGAAAAGGAGAAAAAGTAATGGTTTGGAAAAATCAAAGACCTATTTAAGAAAGATAAGCCGATTGTAACTAGAGAAGGACAGATACTTCCTCCACCGAAAACGCCTGCATCCTTTATGGTGGCGAAATATGGTTATCATACATGCATTTGGCTGGAAAATTGGGTAAAATATACCAAAGATGATGGAGTACAAGCGTTTCCAGAAAATGGCTCATTTAGTCTAGCTGTAATAAGGAATTTGAGAGATAGAATGATGAGATTGGAACCGAAACGCAGACCTACCCAATTTGAGGCTTTGACTGAGTGGGAAGAAGAGATGTATGAAAGAGAAAGGCATCGGAGTGGAAGAAGGTATCATTATGTGTTTGGTAGACATTATGGTCAAGAAAGCCATGATGACAGAATGAGAAGATGGCGTAATGCGAACACAACTGAAGGCATGTTTCCTCTGAGAAGTGCTGGAGATACAGGTGGTAGAAAATGTACAGAAAAAACAAATAATACAGAGTCAGAAGGTTACAGATATGGAGTGAGTGAATCTGAGGATGAAGTTTTGGAGGACATTTTCTATAAAAAAACACCTCCAAATCAACAGGATTCTGCGATGGGGGACACCAAGTGCACCACCAAAGGAAACTGTAACAAATAAAAGTTTTGAACAAATGCCGAATACATTTGGGAAAAATAATGCATTTAAGGATTCAGAGATGTCACAGACGGTATGAATTGATAATGAAAAATCTGTTGAACTAGTTAGAACAACCCAGGAATTAACTGAAAAGATTAGAGAATTAACAAAGAATGTGGAAGCAGTGACTGTGCCTGTAACTATAGGACCAGTGATACCAGTTTTTGATAAACAAAAAGGTAATAAGCATTGTTTAACAGTCCCGTATAATGGCGGTATGCAAAAGGAGAAAGAAAGGAGTAGTTCAGGAGAAAATGAATGGAAGATTACTGCAGGAATATCAGGATTAAGTACACCTTAAAATGTGACTGTAAAGCAGCCACAGAAACCCCTGTAGGACCAACATCTGAAGAATTAAGTGATCGGTTAAGAAGTTTGCAGAAAATTGATACAGATCCACAACCTTTAGATGTGGCGAAATTAAAAGTAACTTTAGAATAATTAATTGTAGGAACTATTCCAACTGAAAAATTAAAAGCATACCAAGATGAAGAATTAATGTTTTTGTGTAAAAGCATTACTTGGAGAGCAAGGACTTTGCATGAAAAGTTAGAAGAGAATGGGAATAGATTTTGAAAAAATAAGGTCATTGCAGAAGCCATACAGAGTAGATTTTACAGAAAAAGACATTGAAAATTTGAATACGGCAGGAATGTTAACCCAAATTAAAGAGTTGATTGCATTATTAAGAAAATGGGGTGATGTGGATTGATGGAAAAGTAGATGGTTTAGAAGGAGACTACAGATAAAGCCTCTCTAGCTTTCCCAATGAGAGAGAAAGAGCCAGTGGTTACAGAATGTCCCATGAGAGAAATTCCTGGAGGAGGATATGTACGTTTCATGTACTAGACAGGATATTTTGTCATTTACAAATGATTTTCCAAGGTTGAGAGAAAAAACAGTTGAATGGTATAGACAGGTAGATAGGTTTGTCAAACTTTCGAAGGTGTTATGGATAGATTTGAATGGTCTTTTTGACATAATTGTGCATGCAGATTTATGGACCGAATGTAAAATTACAATAGATTGGCCAACTCAAGAGTACCCTAGGGATCCTAAAACAGGAGCCCCAGATCCAGAAGTAATGAAAAAATATGATCAGGTAATTACGTTTCTGAAAAATAAAGTACCTCCGAAAGAAACTGATTGGGTAAAAATTGATAGAACTCACCAGGTCAAAGAATCAGTGCATGCATATTATGAGAGGTTACTGTTGGCTTTTCAGCAATACAGTGGAGATGAGAAGCTAAATGAAAAGGATTGGAGTCATTTTGTTTATAGATTTGTTTATGGTTTAAGGCCTGAAGTTAGAGAAATGATTAAACACCACACGGTAGATTGGAAAAATAAGAAAATAGATTAAGTATTGCGACATGCAAAATATTTTAGTGATGAAATTGAAGCCAAACAACGCTAATTGAAGGAAAAGGCAATGTGGGCACAGGTTAAAGTAGCGGAGCGACAAGATGCCCAGTTAATTGAACAAACCAGTGGAATAGGGCAAGCAAGACAAAAACCTAATATTGTAAAGGGAAAAGGGCAGATTAGCATAGATGAAGCTAAAAAGAAGTGGCCATGTCATAATTGCAGAAAATTAGGGCATTGGAAATCCGAGTGTAAATTGCCACCGAAAGCTAATGGTGCTAATTCATCATTAAATCCACAGGTGCAGAATGAGGTGAGTTGCCAACCGCCGCGACAGCAGCAGATTGTTACCCAACAGTGTCAGGTGCCAAAGCCACCTTTTCTACAGAACCTAAATCCTCAAAAATACAGTAATGAGACAGGATTCTACAACGAAGAACATGTAACAAAGCTACAGCGCGCTGGTACCATTTTGCAGTATTGGCTGCAACGCGATGAAAGTGAGTCAGAGGAGAGTTATTGACGGTGCCTAGGAGAGGAAAAGGAGTGCGTACTTGGCGCAACTCTAGAAGTAGACCAGATGGGACCCTTTGTGGATGGAAAGGTGAATGAAGTAAACGTTACTTTCCTAGTGGACACTGGTGCTACTCGTTCAAATGTTAGATCAGCTGTTCCTAGGTTTGGTTTCCCAGTAACGATTGAAACAGATAGAGGAAAACATTTTCAGAATGAAATTATGAAACTGATTTGTGAAGCATTAAAAGTACAAACAAAAATTGCATTGTGCCTACGACCAGAGGCTTCTGGAGTGGTGGAACAAATTAAACAGATAAAGAACAGATTGGGAAAGATGTGTTTAGCCACAGGTCTCAAACTGCCAGATGTCTTGCCTCTTGTCTTAATGAGCATTAGATCAATTCCTGATAGGAAAACTGGTCTGAGCCCCCATGAAATCATAATAGGCAGAGCAATGAGACAAGTTTTTTGTCCTGGCAACAAATTGCTGCCTATATGACTTCGTCTTGGACTATTGTAAAGGACTGGCTGATATGGTACATTCTGTGTTTCATTAGGTTGGACCAGATGCGACCACTCTTGAAAAGAAGCTAGCTCACGATCTGAGTCCAGGAGATTGGGTTCCGCACAAAAGTACACCGAAGAAGAAATTGTCTGGTTCCACGCTGGGGAAGACCATGTCAAGTGATTCTGACAACGACAACTGCTGTGAAGTGTGCAGGGGTGAAGAATTAGATTCGTGCCAGTCATACACTTCGAGTCCCAAATCCGGAAGACCAATCTCCAGAAGATCATCGAGAAGTATCAGATACCAGTTCGGAATTAGAATCAGAAGAAACGAAAACAAGACAAGAACCAGAAGCAGAAGCAGATGAACAAGGTCCATGTCAAATTATTGGTCAAGAAAATGTACCATTAAGACGATGCCTTGAAATTTCAGATACTAGTTCTGAATCTGAGACAGAACAAGCAGGAAAACGAAGAACTAATCATGAAACTGGAGAAACTGAACAAGTAATCTTTGACAAAGAAATCCCAAGTACAAGAGAGATCCCTCCAGAAATTGTAGAGATAGAAGGAGAGGAATTAGATCCAGAGAGTGAGGGTGAAATAATTGTGGAAGAACCCCGAGGAGGTTCAGGGACACAACACAAACAGGTAGAAAAGGGGTCAGATAGTCAGCAGGAAGATTGTGTGGAAGAAACACGAAGAAGGATAGATTCGGACAGTGAACCTGAAATACTGAGAATAAAATTAAAAGAAAGTGATATCCAAACGGAGACAGATTCAGAAGAAAGTGAAGCAGAAGATAAAGGGGGAAGAAATTTGAGAAAAAGGGCTTGGAAAACCGAACAAGATGAGAAAAGAACTAAATTAAAAAGGCCATTGAAGGAAGAAACTTGGCCCAACAAAATCAAGAAATTGAGATACCGACTGACAAGAATAAAGCTTAATAATGCTGAACAAGTGAATGAAGTGTCCAGTCAGGAAAAACAAGAGGACACGGATAAGAAGCACTTGCAACGTACAAAAAAGAATAAAAAGGCCTAACCAAAAGTACAATTCACCGGAATGGACATATGTGGCACTTCCGGATATAAAAGAGGAAGCTGACAGCCAAGAAAGTCTGAGTGTGACTGTGCAGGAAGTGGACAAGGAAGAAGAGGTCTCGGAAATCCTGAGAGTAATATTGACTGACACCAGAGAAGAAACAGATGATCAAGAAATTCTGAATGGAGGGGCGTGGCTTGCTCCCGACGGGAATGGCCGCTCAGTAGCGAGGCTCTGAAGCGCCACTCCCGAACTATCCTGTCTCCTTCATGCCGCACTGGCCCGACCCATGCCCTGAAGCTTTCCTTGTGGTCCGGGGTCTCCCGCCGACCTCGCAGACGCGTTGGAGGTGGATTGGTGGCGGCGCCGGGGGAGAGCTCCACGCTCCGCGATCTCGTCGGCGGCCTGGCTGCGGGGGGCACGCCCCGGCCGGGGAGCGAGACTGCACAAGGCCGCGGCTGCGGCCTGTCTCCCTTGGGACCGGAGACTCGAGGCTCGCCGCCTGCGCCGGTGCTGCGATTGGGCCCGGCGCTAGCCGGCGGACTGCGGCATCGTTCAGGGCTGCTGGACGTGACGGATTACTGCGGAAGCCCTGCTGGAGAGAGGGAGACCCGGCCAGGCCTCCCTGGTGAGGGACGCTGCTGGTGACTCTGCACTTCCTGCCCAGCTTGCTGAAGGGGTCCACCCCCGGCGCCACGAGTCCCGCCGGATACCAGGTGACTGCAGACCCAGCGCCACCGACGCCCTGACCCTGGGCAGCGTGTGTGGGCCCCATACGGAGACTCACCTACTCCTGTCGTGTCCTGGGCGGCCCTCGCCTGCGGACTGGAAGTGGGCCCATCTGTGCTGTTGTACCGGATCCCACTGGAGCGACAGCATCCAGGTGTGTGCCCAGCTCCTCTGCTGCGCTGCTCGGACACGGAGTGTCGTGGCCTGCCGGGGGAGGCCCACGGTTCCCTGCCCCCGCTGGGTGACGGACTCCGGACGCATGCTGTGGTTGGGCCCCGGGTGGCCTGCAGGGAGGCAGGCCACCCCATGGAACTGTGACTCTCCGCGCAGAGGCCCTGGCCAATCCGGCGCTGCCGCGGATCACCTGACGTCCGCATCTGCCTTCCCCGGGGTGATAACTAGTACAGCAAGTATTGCGGAGGTGAACGCGACATAGAGAGGGTAGGGGCCCCCCCTATCCTAGACCCACTGATTGGTGTGCGGGTCTGGTAGGGCACCCAGAGCTCCCTTGACGCTGCGCTCTCGGTGGATTGTCCCCCTGGTTGGGGTGCATCCCGCGAAAGCCGACAGGCCGAGTGGCACGGTCCACTGCGGTGAGTAGCGACTGCGCTCGGAAGCCGGGGGATGCCACCTGGGGCTGTGATTATGGCATCCGGACAGAGCAGCAGAACGGTGGCACAGACTAAATTGGAGAAATTCGCCTGGCAAAAACCACAGGATGTGCCGGCCTCAGATGGCAAGGCAGAACCGACGAACAAAGACCTTCTTGATGCGATCACAGCTGTTAAAACATCCCTTGAAGCAAGGATTGACACCGTGGCCACGGATGTGTGTCTGATTCGTGAGGACATGAGGAAAATCGCCGAACGGGTGGGCACGGTGGAGAGAGTGACCAAAGAACTGACTGGCGACAATAGCCTTCTCAAACGGGAAGTCACAGACCTGCACGCCTCCCACGAATTACTGGCTCAGCAGTTAGATGATTATGAAGGCAGTATGCGCCGGAACAACGTCCGCATTATTGGTGTTCCGGAACGCGCGGAGGGGCAGGCGGCGGACCTCTTTGTCGAAGACCTGGTCCTCAAGCATCTACAGCCCAGAGGTCTCTCAAAGTGTTTTTCGATTGAAAGAGCCCATCGGGTGCCGGGCGGTCGCCCTCGGCCGGGGGCGCCCCCTCGACCACTTCTTGCTCGGGTGTTCAATTTCCGGGACCGTGACACCATTCTTTAAACTGCAAGAGCGGCCCCGCCCCTTACTATCGAGAACAGCAAAATTACGTTCTTTCCCGATTTTACACTAAGAGTCCAGAAACAAAGACGCAGCTTCCTGGAGGTGAAAAGAGCTCTCCGTGACCAGGAAGTCAAATACGCAATGATGTTCCCCAAGCTGCGGGTTGAGGCCGATGGGAAATCATGGTTCTTCACACGCCCGGAAGATGCTTGGGACTGGCTGGAGGGCTGGCGCACTGTGGACAAGAAGAAAAAAAAGGAACTCTCGGCGGCTGATAAGGCCGAAGATTGGCGTCAGCAGAGACGATCTCCTCCACACTCAGACTCTGATGCCCAGGATCAAACAGGGGGACACTAACTCTGGACGCTGGTAAGATGGTATGTTGTTCGTATTGATCCATCAAAGCTTCCCGTAACGTATCTGGTGACGAACTCGTAAGTCTAACCACTCCATGGTGATACTGATGGGTGTGTCCCGGGATGTGGGAAGTAATCACCCCTTTGGCGCAATGTCATCATGGGTCACTACCGGGGACACTGGGTGGTTACTTGCCTAGTTTTCACCGTTGCAGAGTTGTTTTTCTCAGTTTCCACTTACTTGAAGGGGACTGGTTCCCTTGCGGGGAGTGTTGCTGCATGCTCCACTGCGTGGGAGCCCTGTTTGATATGATTTAGCTACCCGGACTGAGTTAAGCGTTTCTTACACTAGTAGGGATGGGGTCGGGTTGGGGGGGGAAGGAACCTATGGGCTGTCAGTGAATGTGTTGGGAGTGGAGTAGCTCACATTTCCTTGAATTGTTCATGGGGGGGCGACAGGCGCTCTGCATGTTGGGGGTGGCGGGCGGTTCTAGTCCCGTTGTGTAGGGAGGCAGGGTGGGGGGTAAGTTTTCACATCTTTGGGTCTGTTTGATTTGGTTTTGTTGGGGAGATGTTTTTTATTGTTTTACTGCAGCAGTGCGAAATGGCATTTTCTATCAGGACGTCATAAATGGTACTTACCTCCAGACTACTGATTTCATCTTCGACACTCATGGAGTGCTGTAATACGACGGGCGAAGCATTTAAATTAGTCGCTATGGCGCCTCTTCACAATAGTCACTCCGCTCACTCCATCACACTATTATTGTGGCCTTACGGCAAGAAGTCAGGGACTTAGCCTCATGACTTGGATTATCAATGGGCAGGGGGACAAAATCAAACGTGGTAGAGTTCTACAATATATACATCGTCAGCGACTAGACTTAGTTTTGTTCCAAGAAACCCACCTCATAGGTAACTACTGTAGGGCCCTGGACAGAAAGGGGTATCGTATGGTCGCGCACTCAGGTTTTACCTTGGGATCCAGAGGGGTGGGGATCCTCCTTCGAAAGGGCTGCCCCTATGTGATTCATACCACATGGACTGAACCACAGGGTAGATATGTTGCTTGCTCAGGCAGCTGGGAGGGCAAGGTCCTCAACGTGATCTCTGTATATGCCCCACCAGGCCTCCTGCGCACGACGCTGGCAGATATAGGGGCGCTATTGATGAATTTACCTGTGGGTGCTCTGGTGATGGGTGGCGATTTTAACTTGACGATGGACGGTACTATGGATCGCTCCCCAACTAGACGGGACGCTCCGCACGGCTCACAACTGCACAACTTTACTGACGCCCTGGGGCTGGTAGACATCTGGAGATGGTCACACCCTCGAGACATACTCTTCACTTTCCATCCCCCGAGACATACTCTTCACTTTCCATCCCCCGAGACATACTCTTCACTTTCCAATCTGGTGTTCATGGCAGTCACTCACGGCTTGACTACCTGTTTACCCAGGCTCAGCACATTCAGCACTTCACGGATTCCGCTTGCTTTGCACAGGGAATATCAGACCATTCATCGGTTACAGCAATCTTCGGAGCTCCCCGAGCAATGCAACCAGGCCCGATTATGATCCAGCCCTGGTTGCTAAAAATTCCACACATTAGGGACGCCTTGCGGCAAGACACTGACTACTACTTTGAAGAAAATACAGGGTCTGTGGCGTCGGCGATAACGCTCTGGGGGGGCGTATGGGGCAGCGATAAAGGGAAGAGCATTGTCAATGATAGTGGGGCACAGGGTTGAACGCATCTGAAGATGGCGTACAATGTGTTTTTGTTGTACAGGATTATTGATGCTTGTTTGGATTATATTGGCAATAACTGTTTCATTTAGAATAACGTGAAAACGTAGACAGACACTCAATGAATGGAACCATTATTCAACACTCTGATGACAGTCATATCACAAAACCGGTAGATAGAACAGAACTTCACTGAGATAAGTCTATAAATGATTTTTGTAAGAATGTTTTCACAAAACTATTATATGAGTACGTGGAAACAATGGATGTTAGAGATTGTTATGTCTGTATGCAGTTGCCTGCATCTGTATCTGAAGGTGTCACTTATCACCTTCCTTTGACACACGAGATGACTTGTAGTGTCCTAGCAAGTTTGTTTTATAAAACAGGTAAATTAGATTATTATTACACTGACATAGATAATATTTTCTCACAAGTTCCTGTAGTTCCTGAATTAAACAAGGTGAAGCCTGGTAAAACTCTTGGCGAATTTTTCCCAGAAACAAGAAAACTAACTTTAGAAGAAGTGTTTAAAAATAACCTTACTTGTAGTTTAAGAAAAGAAGAGAAAACTTTCCTGAATATGGTGGAAAAGAGGATAATTGAAATGCAAAAGAAGGTGACTGGGGAAAGAAGTGAAACACCATTTTGGGATGTTGGGAAGGAAAATCATTTGAAAGGAGAAACAAACCCGGCAATGGCTTTAGATTGGCTTCAGAAAGGGAAATTATGCATAAGTAGAGATAATACTGTGTATGACAATTACTTTGTGGGTGCAAGTGAGTGCCAGGATTTATACAAAATCATGGGAGGATGGGGATTTAAAGGAGGAAAAGATCCGGTATTCCCTGGAATATATTACATTTGTGGAAACAGAGCTTATTATAAGGTGCCGGACCATTAGTACAGAACTTGCTACGTAGGCCTGGTCTTTCCAAAAATATTTCATGTGGAAAGGGGAGAAAATGGATTGCATGAAATAGATAGACGTCTAACACGTAGAAGGAGGGAAAGTTGGTCAGAAATTATTGGTGATATTTTTGGAGCACTGATACCAGCAGTTGGAATATCTCTGAAAGCACAAAAAATTCGAAATTTGTCTACAGTTGTGCATCGCTTATCAACAAACACAGCTGGAGGTTTCTTAATGGTAAATACTGAAATGGTTGCCATGAGAGCTATGGTAATGCAAAATCAACTTGCCCTTGACATTATTTTGGCAAAAGAGGGAGGAGTCTGTGGAATGCTGAAAGTACAACATTGCTGTACTTACATTCCTGACAAAAGTCGGAATATAAAGAAATATATTAAGAATATAACTGAATTGCATGAAGAAATTGTTCCAATGGAGGTTGAAGGTGTATGGGAGAAACTTGGTAAAAGTTTTTCCTCTATTAAGAATTTATTAACAAAGTTATTTAGCTCGTTTGTGGGCAAAATACTAATACCTGTGACTTTTGTGATTATTTTAGTGTTAATATTGTGAGTAGGATGTTTGTGCATAAAAAGAAGAAAACTAAAAAATAAGATAAAAAGAGAAAATAAGAAAAATAAAGAGAAAGAAATAAGAGAAAGAGAAATAGAAGAAATAGAGTTAGAAGAATTTAAAGAAATTGTGTACAAGAAGACAAAAGAGAACATTGTGGAGAACACTATTGTTTAAACTAACAAATGCAAGTGGATTCGGAAAAAAACATCTCCTTAGTTAAATTTAGTGAAATTAGTGAGTAGTGGTGATGTTTAAAATCACCAAAGGGGGGGAGCTGATGGAGCAGGTAAAACAAGATTTTGTATACATCTAAACTGCATGAAACTAATTATGTAATCATTCTAAAATTAATTTAACATAATATGTTTGAAGTGGAAGTGGTACTAATCAACATTTACACCTTGATAAACAAATACACGTGGGACTAAATTGCTAATTGCATGGCAAGGTTAAATAATTAATAATGGTACGCAAACTAACCTTACATTGTGTTAAAATAGTGAAATTGCATGGTTTATATTGCTTTGTGATTGTATTGTGGCTTAAAGTTATCGTATGGTAAGTATTATCGCTTTAAATGTTGCTTCAGCTAGGAAAATACTAATATATGGTGGGATTAGTGTGGGTTTAAACATTAGAACCTTTATTTCAAAATTGTAATTGCTGTTATGTCTATTTTCGCTTAGTTAACATTTGGGCCTACTAGGCCGCAGTACTCAAGATGGCGTTCTCTGAAGCAGATGCCACCATGTGCGCGCGATGATTTCTGCGCAGGCCCAGATACCTCTGGAGATCACAAGGTGAAATGAACTCCTGACATCGTGTTCCCTGCCAAGGTCGATGTGCTGGGGACTTGACCACAAGCCAGAAGATGAGCGTATGAGAACCAAGGAAGTGACAAAGAATGAACCTGTCAATAGGACCCTTTTGCCTTGAAAAGATACATTTGCCGGTACCCACATGGGAATCGGAGGACACTATGCAGAACCAGTTTGCACTGGGACGAGTGAAATGAACTATTGATAACCCCGAACTGTCCAATCAGAACATTTGGTCTGCCCCTAAAGTTGTCATATCTTGTATGAAGTAAGACACAAAAAGGGTATAATAACCCCTCATCTGTCATTACAGGTGCGGGAATTGAGGGTTGGTTCAGGAGGAGTTGGAGTTGCGGTCGTGATAGTCTTTGGGTTATTTTTTAAAAAGGAGTTCTTGTTGGGTGGTTGTTCTTTTTAAATCTCTGACTTTCTACAATTTCTTTAATTTCTATGCGGCCAGTCTGGGTGTGGAGTTAATCCATACTGCGGATTGATATATGGACTTTGCAGAGCTGTTGCGTTGTATCCTGTATTTTTGCCTGACTGTTTGATCCCTTGGTGTGGGTCAGACAGCCTGTCTAGTGAAGTTTTACCTGAGAATGCGGATAACGCCCTGTTTGATCTGAAGCTATCGTCGCCTGTTCGTTGGTAAATGATTTACTGCATTTTCCTAAATTTATGTTTAAATGAAATCTCTAAATGCTTGATACTCATTAATACATTTGAGTTTCAAATTATGAACTGTAGTAAATAAATGCATGTTTTAAGGGAATCATTAATAACTTAGATAAATAACATTGAAATAACAAGAAACAAGTTTGTGTGGTTCTTAAAATTAATCACTGAAGAGATTAATGTTTCCTAGACTTTTATTGTGTGTTAGCTGGTTCTAATTCACCATCAACCAGTCCAACTAGTTGGGCCATCGACCAAACAGTGGAGTGCCTTGATGATTCCGTCAGGATTCTGAGAAGTGTATATAAAATGTATACATAAAATAGTAAGAAGATTTATCCCGATAGATAATAAGGTACCCACATGTCCAGCAGCCCCTTCTCCCGTGTACAGATTCAGTGGTGTTTGTGTGGATGTGAAGTGTGTTGGTGTTATAGGCCCCACCAATGAATGTGTGTATGAATCTTTGTAAATAAGAATCTGTGACATAAGTAGAATATGTAAATTTTGTCACTTGCGCTTAGAATCAAGAAACAAAAAAAAGAGAAACCCTTCTAGCACAAAGGGAACCAGGTTAAACCACCCAATAACAAGGAAATGTTTCCTATTATGTTCTATCTTGTTTTACTGCCTTATGCATACACATGCCCATTCTTACATCCACTACATCCAGACTAAAAGCCGTGTTTTAGAAAAAGTAACTCCTCCTTTATTGAAAAATAAAAAATTTAATAAAGGTGGAGATACTTTTTACAAAAACAAGACTTTTAGTCTGTATGTAGTGGATGTATGAATGGGCATGTGTATGCATAAGGCAGTAAAACCAGATAGATCTTCATACGGAACATTTTCTTGTTATAACATGTTGCTTAGTCCAAATGTAGATTGGAAAGGCTCATTTTTCTCCCACTATGTGGAGCTTATATACCGCAAGTTTCAACAGCCAGTAAAGAAGGTGTTATAGCAGTATAGCAAAGAAGCAACAACAACTAGATGTAAGGATATATTGTGAGTTATTTTTTTCTTCTTCATATAGAACCACTGCACCAGACGGTGATAGAACGCTTTACATTAAAAAAAACTGATACATAGGTCTACAAGGCTCCATAAACAATATTTCAACGTGAGAGAAACGAAAACAGGACCTTGTCTAGGAGGAAATGAAGACATAAAACCAAAGTTTCCAAGGAAGGTCTTGAAAAGGCGAGTCTTTAGACCTTTTCAGAATAAAAGCATGCTTGGTGCAGAGCACAGTGAGACAGAGGTCCAGGTGGAAGTGGTGTAACCGGAAAAGGATTGCTTTGGAGCTTGAGAGGTTTGAAATTTAGAAGTTTCTGAAACAAGTAAGTTCTTGCTCCTGGAACGTTTTGTATCGACAGAAACATGATGGATCTGAGGGATAAAAGGTGAATCACTATCAAGGAGCCCCTTTATGTTCTAGAATTTATGCATGGACTTCAGAGGGATCCACCTCAAGTGAGGGCAAGAAAATGGGAGGAATGATGGGTCTCCTGGTAGTTGAAGTAAAACAGGATTTGTTGCATCAAATTCTGTACGTCTTTTAGGCAGATTATTCCCTGAAATCCCAGATTCTTCTTCCAGTTTAAAGTAAATGTGTATTTGCATTGCCTTCATACAGATAAAGTATGAAGTCCTGTGTTTCCAAACATTAGATCAGCAGTGTGATGTAGATTAAAGTAAGTCAGCAAGACAGGACACCCTTGCGGTACTCCACAAGTGAAGGTGGGGTTTTAGATCAACGGGCCAGGGTCACTTGTTGGGTGTGCATGGTGGAGAATAAGGTGAAGTACTAAATAAGTATAGGACATACAATGATACTGAACATTAAAGCTTTTCAAAGTTTCTCTCATGAAATAAGTTAACCCAATGTTCAGGAATGGAATTCTGATCAAAAACCTAATAACATTACACCTCAAGGCAAGAGAGGGTTCTAGCATACTAACTCTGCCAAACTGGACATATCAGTAAACCAAGTAGCGAGGATAAAGGAGTAGGTGAGGTGATACAACAGAACAAGTTCCTAAACAAACTGATTTTAGGGATCAAAACGTTGGTAATAAAGATTATTACAAAGGACAAGATGTTTTTTTTGTAGGCTGAGGTCGCAGCTGCAGAGTTTGGGACAGAAATCTAGACTCCATAAAGACAAATCAGAGCCAGGGCTGAAGGCAGTTTCGATGTTTTTGGTCAGCTGTTTGAAATGAATAACCACTATTGTTTGTCCCTTTCACTTTCTTCTTGTGACCCACTTAAATGATTGTGATATGTTGTTTATTCTGTTGCAGCACGTAGTTCAGTAGGTCTCACAGATCAAGGCTCTTAAATGCAGCATTTAAATCAGGAGGCATTTTAATGCATGAACGAAAACAAAAGAAAAACACAAACAAGACACCTATCTACCTTCTTCTGTCTGTCCCACAAGTCAAAAAGATTGCTTTGGAAACACTGACTAACTTGGATGTAGAAGAGAAGCCACTCTACACACAATTGTATGCTTTTAAGAGCGGTGCTTATTTCAGATACCTGGGTTACACCTAGAGGGAATACCGGATAACAACCACCATAAGGAATCTTCAAAACATTGCACTGCATTTCATCAGGAGAAGAACATTTGATCTATGGAGGTAACTCTGGATGTAAAGAACACTTGCATGGCAAATACCAAGAGTGATGCAGGAATGCAGAACAAGCACATGTTCAAAGTTGACAGGACCATGCAGGAAAACAAAGATATAATCAAGAGATTCAGGGCTTGTGTCTTGGCTTCTATTTCTAACTAGGAATCTAAGGTGGAATGCTTAAAGAACAAGTCTAAATCCAGCTCTGAATTGGAGATTCCACTCTAGTGATAACTGACAAAGATTGAATAATTTTTGAGTGTTTGAGTAAAGTAGTCTCCTCTGGAAAGACAGCAAAAGTAAGATGAATAAAACAAATGAGTGCTTTTAATTAGTAGCTCTCAGAATTGGCAACAGAGTCCCACAGTGGTCGATATTTAGGGTTAATGAAAGTGTAATACCTGTATTATTTTTAACCAAGACAGCATCATCATCACATTAAAGGATATGTTACAAGTCAGGTATACTAGGGTTTCATGCAGTTCTTGAACATTGTCTTCTCAATCCCATTTTTCAACCCCATTATTTCCGCGATTCTGACATCGAGAGTATGAAGTGTACTCTGCACTACATCTCTTGTATTTTGAAAAAATAAATTATTTAACACCACAGAATTGTTTAAGTAAAAGTCTGACCGCACTGTTTTTTCTTAATATAACTTGGTCGTTACAAGACTGCATAACTCGTGCTTTGATAGTAAAGTTTGAATTTCACTTACCCTTTTTGCGGATGTTAACACCAATAACAATACCATTTTACAAAAGAGATATTTTAGCTGGGTCTTATTTATTGGTTTAAAGAGAGAGAACTGTGTTCCATTACATTGGAGTTGGTGGATGAGTGGAAAACTCTAGAGAGTGCTTTTAAGAACTCCTTAATGCTCCTGAATGACCAAAGCAATGTTCTATTTGAAGATCTTCTGAAGTGGGAAATAGCTGCTAGTGGACTCTGACTAAAGCATGATTGGGGGAAAGGTAGGAGTAAGTAGTAATCTCGGAGATCCCCTGATGGAAAGTTGGAGTGTCTTTACCTCTGTGGTCTGTTTATTGTCATTGAAGAATTGGCGGGAGGGGGGGGGAAGAGCTAGAGTGAGACAGAAGGCTAATTGAACAAAAGATTAGGTTTCACCAGTTCAAATGCCTAAAGTTGATTGATGGGTAGTAACACATTAAGATAGCATGGAAATATGAGTGAAAATGTACTTATTATACTGTATAATTTTGACGTAACAAGCTGCTGCTTGAAAGTGCAAAAATTAATAAAAATTAAATATAAAAAAAAATTGAAGTAGAAGTGAGGCATGAATGTGCTATAAGGCAGCAATTGTTTAGGAAGAGAAGAAATAGGTTCATGTATGTTGTACTTGGTACACCATAAAGACACTTGTTTCCACTGGTGTTGAAGATTGTTTGTTGTTTCACTCTAGCTTTGTAAAGTATTCCTCTGCAGTGTTCCGGGATATCTAAGAGGTTGCATTAGCCATGTTCAGGGGCCACGACAATAAGTTCAGTGCTACAGGGTTCTGATGAAGGACGTAGCCTTTATGCAAAGATAGTAAGTTGGGTTCAGGTTTTAGTTGTATGCAACTCTACTCTGATTAGAGAAGTAGCTCTTGGAATTAGTACTTTTTGGGCCACATGAGCTGAAATTGCTCGTTTTATTTTGATGAGTACTTTCAGAATCGTGGGTTGGGAGAGTGTGGGGGGGCCGTAGAGGGGAGGGGAGCATAGACTACCATTGCTGACACTGCTATCAAGAAGGCATTCCATCTCTCTCCCAAGTTGGGAATACCTGCTTGCATAAGAATCTGTATTTTCTGTTCTGACTCGTTGCACACAGATCTAGGTTTTGCTTGCCCCAATGGTGGAAGATGATGATTAGTTTGTGAGACTCTTGTTTTTTTATGTGTGGTTTTTTTTCATTTTAATACTGAAACTGTGGCAAGGCTTAATAGGCACTAGCATTAGGCACACAGATGGCCTGAGAGCAGTGGGGCACTTTTTGGGCACAAGATCCATTAAATTATGGGCCCATACCTAGATGATTATCAGAATGGTTTAGAAATGTCTGAATAGCAATTTCTTCCTGTTTGATGGACAACTGTTCCACCAGATCTGTGGTACTGCGATGGGCACCTGCTTCGCCCCCAGCTATCCTAATCTGCATATGGGCTGGTGGGAGGAGCAGGTGATGCGAGTTCAGTACCACAGGGAATGGGACAACCACATTATGCATTGGAGTCGGTTTATAGACGACTTATTCCTAGTGTGGAAGTAGAAGTGAAATCTTTTATTGCTAAAATACAGAAGAATGATTTAAACCTCAACTTTACGAGTGAAATTAGCAGTGTGAGTGTCAATTTCCTTGATTTAACAGTGTATATTGAGAATGGGAAAGTTGAAACCAAATTGTATAGAAAACCTACCTCTGGCAACACTTTGCTGCACGCTCAGAGCATTCATCCAGTTAATCTGAAAAGAAGTATTCCGTATGGAGAGAGTTTGAGAGCCAGGCGAAATTGTAGTCTCCCAGAGGAAAGTAAGAAATAACTAAATACTTTAACTAAGAGATTCAGAAGCAGAGGATATCCAGATGATTGGATTGACAATGGGATCAGTAAAGCATCGAGGAAGAAAAGAGAGGAGATTCTATTTGATGCTAGCAAGAAAATTGACAAAGGCAATAAGAATCAATGTAGATTTATTACTGCATTTAGCATACAATATGATGAGTTAAGAAGAAATCTTAACAAACATTGGCACATAATAAAAAATGATCCACTGCTAGGCAAACAGGTTACGAAGAGACCACAGATCACTTTTCGAAAGTTCAGGTCCTTCAAACAGGCATTAGTAAGCAGTACCCTTAAGAAACCGCAAGCAAAAACAACATGGCTAAACAAAAAGCGAGGATTTATCAAGTGCCTAAAATGTAAGGCGTGCGTGCATGGAATTAACAAGGATCAGTATAGAATAGGCCTAACAAATAAGATGAGAAAGATCAAGGGCAAATATACGTGTAAAACTGATTTTGCAATCTACGTACTGCAGTGCCCCTGTAGCCTGCGCTACGTAGGAAGCACGATCCTTGAAGTCCATAAGCATGTCTTACAGCATTTAAGGGCGATAAAGAATGGTGATAGATCTTACCCGGTGGCCCGGCATTTTGAGAAGTACATAATAAAGATATTAGAGGTCTGACTTACTATGTAATTGACACTATAACAATGAATGTAAGAGGAGGAAATAGGGTGAAGAAGTTGAGGAGACTAGAGTCTCGCTACATTATAGAGCTCAATTCAAAACAACCAGGAGGCCTGAATATAGAAGAGGAATTGCACACACATTTATAAGTACATTACAGTAAAGCGTCGCCCAAGATCAGAAGGTTACAATGTTTTTATTTTTATTGTTGTTTTTATAAAGGAATATAAGTATGAACAGACTCGATGAAGTTGTCAGACAGAAAATGGTCACATATCTTGGTAACAGTTACTTGTTGTGCAAATTTAGCCCACTTGGGCTTGAAAGAAGTATGAGTTCAATGCAATGAAATTTTAGTCCAGTAAAGTTGCATAATGCGCGGTAGTAAATAATTATAGGCTCACTTGAGCTAAAATACGATAATGAATGATGCTTGAAGGACGCTGTCAATAAAGCTCACTTGAGCTTGAATAACGAGCGCAGAAGCAGTGATTGAACTATTAACATGAAACGCGATGTTAATTGTCAAACATGATTAATGCGAAATAACATGATTTTTAAATTTCACATTAAAAATTGATTTTAACTGTGGACAAAAAGTTTAAAAAGAAATGTAATGTGAATGCCATGACTAAAACTACGAGTCTGTTTTCAATGGTAGTCACGTTTGTACTTGTATTATTGCACGGTATGCACTTTAAAAAATGGCCACATTTCAAACTTCTTTACCAGTGAGCAAGACTGCTCGGCAGTCGAAACGCGTTTGGTAGCGGCAGAAAATAAAAGTTAAAAACCGCACAAAGCGTTGTCATCGTTTGTTTGAAACGTATATATATATATACACACACACACACACACACACACACACCCACACACACACACACACACATACATACACACACCTGTAAATGCATATACACACATATAGATACATATATACACACGGACACATATACAAACATACACATACACACACACAAACATATATAAATATATATACACTAATCCAAGGTGCCTCGGATCTTTAGAGACGTCACTCCACAAGTCCCTTTATTCGCAAGAAGCTGCGCAATACAACTGTTCAAAGAAAACTCCCGAAGCGTTTCGCAGCTCACGCTGCTTCTTCATGGGACGGCAATCAACGAATGACTGGAACCTGCAGCCATTATTTACCCACAGCGCATGCACTCTCCGGTGAGTTGCATGCTGGTAGTTGCAGTATACTTTTCCCCCTTCGGTGGAGTCCGTCATTCAAACCTTAATTTTTTTTGCCTTATTTGTGTTTCACAGCCCTCCAGTGGGCTACAGGCGTAGTGCTCAGCTTCAATTTGCAGCTTCCTTGTGCCGCATTCAGGCTGTCAGATGGCACCCAAGCAGCCCCGCTTCCATATTTCACGGCGGGTGGTTCATCTCCTGCGGATGAGGCATACCGCGTACAACATTAATCCAAGGTACCTCGGATCTTTAGAGACGTCACTCCACAAGGTAGCAGGTTTCAAACCCTTTATTCGCAAGAAGCTGCGCAATACAACTGTTCAAAGAAAAGTCCAGACGCGTTTCGCAGCTCACACTGCTTCTTCATGGGACGGCAATCAACGAATGACTGGAACCTGCAGCCATTATTTACCCACAGCGCATGCACTCTCCGGTGAGTTGCATGCTGGTAGTTGCAGTATACTTTTCCCCCTTCGGTGGAGTCCGTCATTCAAACCTTAATATTTTTTGCCTTATTTGTGTTTCACAGCCCTCCAGTGGGCTACAGGCGTAGTGCTCAGCTTCAATTCGCAGCTTCCTTGTGCCGCATTCAGGCTGTCAGATGGCAGCCAAGCTTCCATATTTCACGGCGGGTGGTTCATCTCCTGCGGATGAGGCGTTCCGCGTACAACATTAATCCAAGGTGCCTCGGATCTTTAGAGACGTCACTCCACAAGGTAGCAGGTTTCAAACCCTTTATTCGCAAGAAGCTGCGCAATACAACTGTCCCATGAAGAAGCAGCGTGAGCTGCGAAACGCGTCGGGACTTTTCTTTGAACAGTTGTATTGCGCAGCTTCTTGTGAATAAAGGGTTTGAAACCTGCTACCTTGTGGAGTGACGTCTCTAAAGATCCGAGGCACCTTGGATTAATGTTGTACGCGGTACGCCTCATCCGCGGGAGATGAACCACCCGCCGTGAAATATGAAGGCGGGGCTGCTTGGCTGCCATCTGACAGCCTGAATGCGGCACAAGGAAGCTGCAAATTGAAGCGGAGCACTACGCCTGTAGCCCACTGGAGGGCTGTGAAACACAAATAAGGCAAAAAATATTAAGGTTTGAATGACTGACTCCACCGAAGGGGGAAAAGTATACTGCAACTACCAGCATGCAACTCACCGGAGAGTGCATGCGCTGTGGGTAAATAATGGCTGCAGGTTCCAGTCATTCGTTGATTGCCGTCCCATGAAGAAGCAGCGTGAGCTGCAAAACGCGTCGGGACTTTTCTCTGAACAGTTGTTTTGCGCAGCTTCTTGCGAATAAAGGGTTTGAAACCTGCTACCTTGTGGAGTGACGTCTCTAAAGATCCGAGGCACCTTGGATTAAAAATATATACACACATATACACACACACACGGTAATATCATTTTAACAATATAAAGCCTACCACTATAGTTCAGGGTAGTTTCTTCCAATTGTGAAATACATTCTTACAAATCATGGTTGATCCAGATTATCTCATCCTCCTGGCTATGTATTTTGATGCCTACATATGCTGCTTCCTTCACAATATGACAGTCATTCATATATTATTTATAACTAATAATCACTGGGTCTCATCTACATTCAGTCAATATGTAGATACATATTTGAATTGCTCTGCTATCTTTTGAAATAATTCTGTCGTCAGTAGCACATTCAAGGAGTAACCTGCCACTTCTTCCACAAAAGCAGAAATCCTACCCTGTGCCTTATTCAGTATAGATGGTTTTAAAGATGGACAATTAATTATCCATCTGATATAAAGTTCCAAATAGTAAATAGAAATGGTGAGATCAGGCATCCCTGTCAACTTCCTCGAAAAATACTTATAGCTTGTGAAATCATAAACACTGCACTGATCTTAGACTTAGGTGCAGAACATATTACTTGAATGTGTTTCATTACTTTCTTAGAAAACAGCATTTGACCCTATGCAGTCCATAGAAATCTCCAGGACATTTGATCAAATGCCTTCTCAGCAGCTAATATAATACTGGAAAATTTAAGGAAGTTATCCAAACATTGCAATAGCCATATTAATATGGTCTGTACAATCTCAAACAGGGATAAACAAGTGTTGTTGGTGGCTAACAATTTTAGTTATCACTTTAGATAGTCATCTGGCCAATACTTTTGAGTGGACTTTTACATCTGTTTATTAAAAGATATTGGTCGGTACAAACCACATGCATGAGATGACTTGTGTTTCTTTAGGAATATTAAAATATCGACCAGATCATCAATTATAGCAGCAATTTGAATTAAAGATCAGCAGGATTACACATAGTTGGGGATCCTATAAAGGAATATGTATAAGAATGCTCTACTCAACTTAAAGCTAAAAAAACACAACAGCGTAAAGAGAGGGAAGAAATTAGTTACTTACCTGTAACTGTAGTTCTCCAGTATTGGAATCCTTTATAGATTGCTTGAACCATTCCCCGTCGTCGAGATGTGAGTCCCCCGGTACTTTAATAAAGCAATGTATTAATAGGTAGAGACCAGAAAAAGTCCTAGGCCTCTTAGGTTAGTAACCTATTAATAGTCATTATAATGAAAAAGGCCAAAGTTAAGTATTAGCCAATCAGAATGAATCATCCGCCAGAACACTCCTGGAAGAAGCGCTCTTACCTCCGATTTTAGAGCACGAGTGCCAATATACTAGACTGAGATAGAAAGGTGAGCCTCCCAGGGGAGGAGGTTGGGTCGCATGTGAATCTATGAAAGATTTCAATACTGGAGAACTACAGTTACAGGTAAGTAACACATTTCTTACTCCATTATTTGAACTTTCCTAGATTCACATGCTTGAATCAGATTACACAGCAATTGAACACATTTGCAGTATTAACCAATGCATTACAAATTTGAAGAAATGTTATGCATCTCAGGAAAGAAAGACTGAGAGCGATGTTATTGAAAACATAGGAATAATGAAAGAATCTATACATTATCCAATTATGCATTTACCAAACCCACAACATAACTAAGTACGGAAATACGTAATCAAATAAGTGGATGGCGGGAAGATGGGGATGGCTCACCTTTAATGAAAAAGATGTTGAAGCACTGCTTGACCCACTGCCGCATCGTTGAGCACCGCTGAATCAAAGAAGTAATGCTGAATAAAAGTGTCTATTTTTCCATGTTGCATCACAACAAATTTCTGGAAGAGACACGCCAACAACAAATGCTGTAGAAGTAGATATAGCCCTCGTGGAGTGGGCGCAAACTAGAGTTGTCAAGGGTCGGCCGGCTTTCTGGTGGCAAATTGTATGGTGTTATAAATCCACCTGGAAATGCTTTGCTTGGAGAGTAGAAAGACTTTTCATGGAGCACTGTAAGCTGCAAATACTTGCGAGGACTTGAAGAATGATTTTGTTTTTTCTCAGTAAACTTTAGGCATCTCTTGAGACCCAAGAATGAAGTGTTCTTTCTGTTGATGTGGAAGGATTTGGAAATAAAGTCTTAAGAACTACTGGATCATTAAGGTGAAAACCAGAAGGAACTTTGGGGCTAAACTTTGGGTTCGTACAGAGAATAACCCCATTATTCTTAAATTGGACAAAAGGTTGCTGAATGGAGAAGGATTATATTTTGCTAACCCTCCTTGCCGAAATCACAGCGAGTGGTAGAGTTAACTTCCATGAAAGAAATGTAATGTCCGCTTCGTTGTGTGTTCAAAGGGGTCTTTCATGAGCTGGGATAGGAGAGTGTTCAGTTGCCAAAGCGGTGGTGGAGACTTTCCTGGAGGGAAAGCACAAAATAAACCCGTCATAAACTGTTTAATGAGCCTGGAAGACCATAGTGACTAAGAGGTAGGTTATCGTGTGAAACGGGAGATGGCAGCCAAGCAGACCTCTATTGAAGTTTGAGCTAAACCTGTCTGCGCTAGGTGAAGAAGATATAGGAGAACCTCTTCCGGAGAGGAGGAAAGAGGATATGGGTTAGCCTGCTGGCACCAAATGCAGAACCTTTTCTACTTGAGGTGAAACATTTTATTTATTTGTGCTGTCTGCAAGGGCCCTGGCTAGAATCTCCCTACAATTCAATGGTATGTTTAAGTGTTGGAATTCATTGATCTCAGGACTATTCTGACAAATGGAGACTTGAGGTCTGGATGCAAGACTTGGCCCTGGTTCATCGATAGGAGTTTGGGGAAAACGTTGACTTGAATGCAAGGTTCCTGGGAAAGGTGAAGCAATTCCATGAGCCAATGTTGACGTGGCCAAGCGGGAGCAATCAGAATCAGTTTGCAGGATCTGCTTTCATCTTTCTCAGGACTCTTGGGAGGAGAGGAAATGGAGGAAAGGCGTAGGCAAACATGCCGGACCATGCAATCGAAAAGGCATTGCTCCATGATGCCTGCTGGGGATTGCAGCTAGCATAATACAGGCATTTGCTGTTCAGAGGGGGACATGGCATGCCCCACCGGAGAAAGACATTGTTTAAAGTCTGTTGTAGTTCCCACTCATTGGCAAGATGTAATGAGTCGGCTGAGAGCGTCTTCTCTTGTGTTGTACTTCCCAAGACGATCTTCCGCTCGAAGTGGAATGTTGTGAATGATGGACCACTCCCACAGCCATTGCACCTTGACAGTAGGAGTGATTTTGTACCTCCGTTTGTTGATGTAGTGCATCGTTGTTGTGTTGTCTGTGCGGACGGGAACTGCTGAATGATGTATCCTTGGGAGAAATGCTTGTAAGACTAGGCGTACCGTCATTAGCTCTAGCAAATTTATGTGCAATCAATTTTTGGCTAGTTGCCATTTGTTATTGACTTGAAGGTCCTGGAGGTAGGGTCCCCATCCTTCCAGGGAAGCATTGGTGGAGATAACTAGAGGAGCTGCGTCTGATTGAAAGAGCCCAAGTGATAGATGTCAGTGTTCTGTCCACCACTGTAATGCTTCCAGCATGCGTGGAGTAATTGTTATGGTGTTGAGGGATCTTGTTAGTTGTAGCCACTGTTTGTCCAATTCTTGTTGAAGGGGATGCATTCTTAGGCGACATAGTGGGATGAGGGGGGAGCAGGAAGACATCCCTAGAAGTAATTTGTAGCGCCAAACTGAAAGAGACTTTCTTGTTTGAATGGACTTTGCTAGTGAAAGAAGTTGTTGCTGTCTTTGTTGACAGGGGTACACTTTGGAGGATGGATTGCTCAAAACGGCCCCTGGAAATACTATTGTCTGAGATGGCTGCAGATTGGATTTTTGCTGGTTTAGAGTTAGACCTACCTGTTGGAACAGACCTGTGCTGGCCTTTTTTGATGCAATCATTGATTCTTTGGAAGATGACTTGACCAGCCAGTCATCCAAATATGGAAAGAACTGATGGTGGTGCTGCCTGAGAAATGCTGCCACTGGTGCGAGGCACTTTGTAAAACTACGGGGCACGTACTTGAGACCAAAGAGTAGCATATTGAACTCATAATAGCTTCAGGCTACCATACATCTGAGTTATTTCCTGTGATTTGGATGGATAGGAATATGAATATAGGCATCCTGGAGTTCTAGGGTGGTCATAAAATCTTGTTAGTTTAGGAGCTCCTGTAAGGTGACCATCCAAAATAATTGTTTCCTTAGGTAGGTTTTGTGTTGTCTGCTTTCCAAATTCGGATGCCACTGCTGTGACTTTTTTCTGATCAGAAAGAAACATGAGTAGAAGCCTTGCCCTTTCTGGGAGAGCAGGACTCTTTCTATTGCTCCTTTGCGAAGCATGATCTTGACCTCCATTTCTAAGAAATTGAGATGCATGTGGATAGAAGGGTGGGGTGGAGTTCAAGTTGGTACTCCAGAGTGTGACCAAACTGTACCAGATTGATCAACCACCAGTCAGCGGTAATATTTTACCATTGGTGGAGGAAGTTGTAAATATTACTCCTTAGCTGAAGAAGAAGAAAAGGGGGGGGGGGCACCAGGGCCTGGAACACATCATTGGCAGCGGTTGGAATCCTTGCCTGGGCGTGTTGCTTTACCTCTATAAGGTCTGGCATAACAGGATGGACGAGGTGGTTTCTGCTGGAACTATGGGCGGTACGATTGCATGTTTTTGGAGGAATAAGGGTAACGGTATTACTGATACCCCCTTCTTTAGGAAGGATGTCCTCTGGGGCCTCGAAAAGGCAGGAACTGTAAGGTTCCTAACGTCTTGGCTGTATCCACCTTGATCGCTTGGAAGGCCTCCTATACGTGTTTCCCAAAAAGGGCCTCTCCGTCATATGGAAGGTCCAGGATTTTATTCTGAACCTCAGGGCGTAAGGATGTGGCCTTAAACCAACCTTGCCATCTGAGAACATCTGCGCCCACTAACTGCCTGAACCCTGGGACAGTCCCATCCAGTGCAGTGTCCATGATCTTGCTTGATGACCTTTCTCCTTCCTGAAGGGTTATCCTGGCTTCTTCTCGAATGTCCTCGGAGAGCTGATTGATGTAGGGAGCAATATCTGACCACATTTGTTGGGCGTACCTCCCTCATATTGCAAAGGAGTCAGAGCTGCCATAGTTGAGAAACGCTTGCCAATGGTGTCTAGGCCTCTACCATCCTTATCTGGGGTAACATGACGTAAGGGAGCTTCTCCCAGAAGTGTTCCAGAGGGTGATTTATCCTGATTGACTAATACTTAAGTTTGGTCTTTTCCAAGATAATGACTATGATAGGTTACTAACCTAAGAGGCCTAGGCCTTCTTCTAGTCCATAAATATCAATACATTGCTTTATTAAAGTTCCGGGGTTCCCATCTCAACAACAGGGTAGGATAGTGTAGAGAAAAACTGCAGGCAGTACATAAAATGTAAAAGAGCACATGCTACAACGGTGCAGGGTGCGGTATATAATTAGGGGAAAAGATCTGCCAATGCTTATTGGTGCAAGCGCTGAATTGGGTGCGAAATTAGGGAAAAAAGAGCCACTGCCCAATTAATGGTTCAAAGGTGTGAGGAATTTGAAAATGGGGAATCGATTTATCGACCTTTGGGAAATAAGATTAGAGTGAACAAATAATATAATCAGGATAGCAGAAATAAATGATGAACATAGCAGTCTTATAAGAGAGTCTGATAAGATCATTATTCAATTAGTTATACACACAAGATGACCAGAGTCCACAGACTACCTTAGATTCATATATACAGGAGAGCCAACTTCCGAAATTATCTAAGGATGGACAGAATGAATTAGATCCAGTAATGTCCATCGAGGAGGTCAAATATGCTATTAAGTCATTATCTGTGACAGCTGCATGCAAAGATTAGCTTCCCAATGAGTTTTAACAAATATTTTCAGAGGTATTTGATCACACAATGGTAGGGATCTCTTTCCACCAATATGCGCTCAACATGCAACTATATTTAAAAATCTCCACCATCATAGACATCGACATCTAAGAACATGCCTGATCACAATTTAAAGCTGAATGTAAACACTTCTTTTATATACAAACAAGACTAAAGGTATACTCTCCTCCTGTTCATGAAAATGCAAGTTGAGGAGTAACATACTTGAAGACCTAAAACTCAATGGGTTCACTCACACGCTCAAGCCAACCGTAAAAATTGCTCAGTGTGATACTGGATTCCTCACTGCCTTTTATTAAACACTTTTGCCACACCATAAAAATAGTAGAGGCATAATACTCAAAGGACAACTGAAAGCAGCTGCTCATATCCTTGTTATATCCAGATCTTCCCATGATAATTAATTATTCTCCTTTCCTCCTAGTTTAGTTAGGTAATTGATGCTTCCATGCCTAATATATTGCTTTGATTAAATGTAAAGCACCTAGCTGCCCATGGGTGCTAGTGTGCCTAACAAGATAACAAAATAAATAAATAAAATGTGTGGAAAGAACATCTACACACATTTTTATACAGTATTGTCAATAGTAAATTAATTTCAATTATAAAAAAAGGCAGCCTCACTAATTTACTATTTCTTTAAAAAATATCTTTGTATTCTTACCTGGTGTATCAGAGGAGTTAGATAACGGTGCTGATGCTTCTGCTAATGCTGCTAGTGTAGCAAGTACTGATGTTGAGGAATTACCAAACTGTACAGTAGAGGAGACTCCAGATTCATCTACAAAGAACAGATTTCTTTATTTATATAAAGCAATAAAATAAACTAGACTTCAGATTGGCCATTAACCTGGGTTTGTGAAATAGGATCCATATTCAGTTTTCAATGTCAAAAAAAGTGTCCAATTATTTCTCATTATTTCACATATGTAACTCTCCAGCATTTCCTTTACTAAAAGCAGACTGCAGAGAAAATGTGACAAATTGGAAGAGGAATGGCATAAATCCCTACTCTAAGATGACCTGTAATTCCTGAACGATTAATGTAGAAAACCTGAAGAAAATCCATCTCCAAGACAAAGATACCTATTGCACACAGATCAACACTGATGCCCCCAACAGAAGCAAAGCATTATTCAATGCAACAAATCTCTGTGTAATCCCACTGCCTGAACACACTGTGCTCTATTCAATGGAAACTTGCAATGCCATAACTCCGTTCTTCTTTAAAAACCTGAATTAAAAAAAGAAAATGAGCAGCACCATGCAATCACCAGCCTTCCAAATCCAACCCACCAACATTACAACACTTATCTCTACGACATCATCACCACTCTGAAAGCTAAGACGCACACATATTAAATCTTCTTTAGAATATCAAATTAGCCAATACATTACTCTGAAACTGCCTCCTTAAGACTAAATAGACTATGCACACACCCATTACTTGCCTTCTATTCTAAACAATGCAATGCCTATCAATAATATGATCAAACAGCAACAATACCAATCATATCACTAACAATCACCTCGCCCATGACTATTAGTCCAGCCTCAGTCCACACTGCAGCCTCATTGGTGGATGATGCCCTCCATATAACCGCGCACTACAATGTCTGTCTTTTAAAACTCCGGACTTCTCAGCAGCATTCAACTGACAACCATAATTTTAAACAGCACCATAGAAAAATGGTATTAGTAAGCAAGGTACTCACAAAGGATCAACTTATTCCCAGTTGTTTGCAATGGCAACACCAAGCAACTTGAAAACTAAATTAACTATCTATCCAGATCCAAAGCGTATCAGCACAACATTGATAATGACGTTTTATCACTCAATGACATTCACGGGCTAATAGTATGCCTCACCCTCATCCAAATGTGAATGTCTTATATTTCACAAAGCCTTAAAAATACAGACTTTATACTTCTCATCAACAGTGGTAGACAAGCCAGTACCAGCTCCAAAACATGAACCTACAACACACCACTCAACTCTCTGATTGAGCAAAATACCTCTGCATCATCCAAAGAAATTTATCTTTTAAAACATGTTAACAATAAGACAGAAACAGCAAAGTGTCAGCTATCAATCCTATAGAAAACAAAATATTACTTACTTGAAAAACTTGAGGACCACAGCTCAAACCTGGTTCCTCTCCATCTGGATCTTGGTAACACGCTATTAACTAGTGGCCCAGACTCCACATTAGCTCCACTCAAGGGAGTCTTTAGTGCTGCAGCCAACATATCATAATGAAGGACATTTGACCACATTGTCACCATCTCCCTTTAGAATCTACACTGATGGCATAAGCAGGCCTTTATCCTCTTGATGACCTGCTTCAGCACATCTACAGTGAGGCGAGTAATACTCTATCCGACCTTAAAAGAAAAGAGTCAAAAACTGTTTGCTTCATATGTACCGGTCTTCCCATTCTTCAGGAGAGTGCTGAAATTGTACAAACTGCCAAATGCTTGGTTATTGTAGGCTCTTACAATAGACTTGGGGGGGAAACCTGCCGGGTGATTTCAAACACAGCTAGAACCTAAAGTCACTGCTGCACAGATCTACACAAAACTGCAAAGTAAACAGAATACATTTTGTCTTACTGGGAAAGATGGAACTTAAAGTGGTATACGACATCCAAACTATAGTAGCACAGACTTGCCCCCAATGTATGCTTATCCACCTTCAAGGACACCTAAGACCAGGTGTAGGACAGCCACCTAGACCAAGGAATGTGATCAGGCGGATGACACCTGCTCAACTGTTGGGCTGTAAGGCCAGGAAACACCAATCAACCCAGAATCATTTACAGAAACAAATAAGAAAAAAATTCAGAAAACAATGCAAGCTAAAAGCCACACAACGTATTTAGCGGCAGAATGACAGAAGTCCAGCAGGAAACGGAACTTACTCTTATCTAGTATGCAGAGCATACTGTCCATAACTTGTATGGTAACTATCACAGTATTAAATTCTTCTGAAACCCCTGGGGGGCACATTCGAACTCTCACCAAGCCGCAGAGAACAGCGACATCACTCGCAGGGGGACAGCTGACCGGGGCACTCTTGCCGGGTGTCTCCCTCGCCGGCGGACAATCCAAGCCGTAGCCGCGAGAGGAGACTACAATCCCCATCAGCCCCTGCTCCTCCTGACGTCACCTCCGCCGTCAGCGCGCCCGGAGGCGCTTGATAAACGACAGCTCCCTCGGTGGAGCGGGGGGCACATTCGAACTCTCACCAAGCCGCAGAGAACAGCGACATCACTCGCAGGGGGACAGCTGACCGGGGCACTCTTGCCGGGTGTCTCCCTCGCCGGCGGACAATCCAAGCCATAGCCGCGAGAGGAGACTACAATCCCCATCAGCCCCTGCTCCTCCTGACGTCACTTCCGCCGTCAGCGCGCCCGGAGGCGCTTGATAAACGACAGCTCCCTCGGTGGAGCGGGGGGCACATTCGAACTCTCACCAAGCCGCAGAGAAAAGCGACATCACTCGCAGGGGGACAGCTGACTAAGGCACTCTTGCCGGGTGTCTCCCTCGCCGGCGGACAATCCAAGCCGTAGCCGCGAGAGGAGACTACAATCCCCATCAGCCCCTACTCCTCCTGACGTCACTTCCGCCGTCAGCGCGCCCGGAGGCGCTTGATAAACGACAGCTCCCTCCGCGTCGCGGGACGCGCGCGGGCGACGCCGGGCTGAGCCCGGGCAGGGGGCGGGCCGTCTGTGGCCGTCCGGGGCAGGAGGAGGCAGGGCTGTGCCCAGCCCATAACATCATACAATGGGTAAGCGTAAAAGTGTGTCAAATATGGATGGAGGGAAAAAATCTAAAGTCCCCAGGAAATCTGACTCCATAATATCTTTTTTGTCGTCTGCTGTGGGAGCTTTGTCCAAAGAAATTGCTAATGCGGAACATGAGCTGAGTATTGTATCCCCTTCTACAGACTCCCCACTGATTCCCAGTGACTCTTTTAAAACTCATCATGTGCCGCTGGTACCTGAGATCGTGGTTGTGCCTCATAAGACCAGCACGGCAGATGCTACTGTCCCACCTGCTGTATTAATAGATGCGCATTCTACGTTACAGCAGGTTCAGGTGCCCATTAGCAAGCCAAGGCCGTCCATCAAAAGTAAGAAGAAGGTGGTCGTGGGGGCGCAAATCACTGCTTCTCATTCCCAGGAAAATCATGTGGAGGATTATTTAGAAAAACTCTTTATCGACCGTATAGAACCCTTACTAATGGATGTTGCTAAGGACATTGTGGACACATTGAATACTTGCTTAGCGAGCTTATTGAAGAAGTGTGCACTTATCGAATCTGTGGCTAACAAACTTGCGCTGACCAAGGAGCCCTACATAGTCTCCGGGGAGGTTCTGGGAAATAAAGTTACTGCACCAGCAAGCCAGGTTAGCGCTACGTTGTCCAACAGGGATGTAATTCCAAAGTCTTTAGAGTCGAGGGCTCTTTGTTCATTAGTTAATCATATGGACCCTATCTACTCTATTCCAGGTCACCCGAATAAATCATTAAAACCCAAGCCCCCCCTCGGCTAGCTTCCCACCGTCAGGCTGCCAATTGTCCATAAACCTGCCACCGGAAGCTGCGCCCTTCGTTGGCATCTTTACAGGAGTTCCCCCACTTAGCCCGGGAGAACCAGAACTCACCACAGATTTAATACATAAGGCAAAACTGTGGTGTACTGAATGCTCCAGTGGTGGGTTGAATATTTCAGACAGATTAATTATGGCAAGACGGGTGGGGTGGATCGGTAATTCTACTAAACATATACAGGGGGATTGCGTCATTGTTAATTTTAACGCCGCTGATCTGGCTGATAGATTGTTTTGGGATGGGTCCCCAATTTTAGACCAAGGCTGCATGAGGCCAGTTCCGCTGGGATTCTTTTACCCTCCCCCGGTTACACTACATCCCCCTTTACTATCTCAGCAGGTTCCGCATTTAACAGATAAGGTGGGGGGGGTTCAAAACTTACTGCCAGGAGTGAGTGGTACGGCCAAAAGTAATCTCTCACACTTTGCACAAGGGGTTCAAAATGCTTCTATTACTAGTCCCTCATTGAGGCCCGTACAAACAGCGTTTACGGGCCCGAGGCTGGTCACGAGTAACCGTTTCTCCCCCCTCTCAGATATCGAGGAACTTGATTGACGGTTGGCTTCAGTACCATTACCAGAATTAAAGGGCTCCACTAAGACCGACACTCTACCCCCCTGTAAATTTATTACCTGGAATATAGCCGGTATTAGAGCAAAAAGATCAGATTCATCCTGGGTGGACTTTGTTACTAAACATGATATTATAGCCCTGCAGGAGCCGTGGGACTCCTCTCCCACGTTCTAGATGGATGGCTATACTAGTTTTGTCGTGCCAGCAATTACTAGTAGTATGGGGAGAGCTAAAGGAGGCCTTATTTTCCTTTTCTCACTATCATTGAAAGGTGATTTTAAAATGATTGAGTCGGGTTCTCCTAACCTTTTAATTGTGGAATGGGCAGTTTCTACATCCCACAAGTTGTTATTGATTAATTTTTACAACGCATGGAATAGGGAACATGGTATTGACCATATTGCCCTTCTAGAAAATCTTTTGTATAGTTTCAGTCTAAATAATCATACTCAATTCGATCTAATCTTAATGGGCGATTTTAATATACATCCTTGTGGCGATCTTTGCTTTTTTGAGGAATTCGAGGGCCTATCAGGTTCCCTGGCTCCCCACTTTGAACACACAAAAGCAGGGGAGGCTCTTGAAGCCTTGCTGGCCAATTTTAACATGATGGAATTTATGAACACAGAGGGGGGGGTGCGCATATGTACATATAAGGGGCACGATCATGGCTCAATAATTGATTACATATTTCTGACCCCTGGTATTTTATATAGGGCTGTGACTTACAGAGTAATTAGTTCCCCCTATAGTGACCACAACCCGGTGCTACTCGAGTTAATCTGGAGTGACCTCAAGGCCAATAGCGCGAGAACACTGGGAGGGGAAAATGCCCTGTTACCTAAGGACCAAGGCAGAAGACTTAAGTGGGAAAAGGTTGTCCCGGAAAACTTTTTTGACAATCTCTTGCCTAAAATTGAGGCCAATGTAGCCATCTGTCAGGACCCAACAGTTGCTAATCTAGACAAGATGGGGGCCTTTGAAAGCATATGTGCCCAAATATCTCATGACTTGTCAACCACATCACATAGGCATGGTACCAACCATTGTAAATGGTTTGATTCTAACTGCTCAAAAGCCCATAGGGCCCTAAAGAAGGCACTTTTAACTACCCCAAGAGATAGGGCCCTTATTGCCAAACTTAGGAAGGAGTACAAATCAACCACTACCAGTAGGAAGAATGCTATTAAACAAGAGGCATGGGAAAGTCTTCTTAATGTGGATGTTCTGCGTGATAGCAGTCACTTTTGGTCTATTATTAACCATCCTTTTTTCTCGGAATCTGAGAGCACGGTCATGGATAATGTAATCTGTGACTCGAAATGGATGCTCCACTTCTAGGGAGTCTATGGAAATCCAGTCTCCGATTCGTCACATAATCCCACAGTGGCTGTTGCGTGTGCCCCTCTTGTTTTCACTTGTACGGAAGTGGAGAAAGCAATTCTAGAGTCTTCTAGAAACAAAGCCCCTGGCCCCGATGGAGTGCCCGCAGACCTGTACTCTCACTTTCCGAAATTTTGGGCTAGGATCCTAACAAATATTTTTTGTGCTGCTAATGGCAACACCCTTCCTTCTACCTGGGTCACTTCAATTATAGTCCCGATTTTCAAGAAGGGGCAGAAAGATGACCCAGGGTGCTACAGACCCATCTCTTTGCTCGACTCCGCGATCAAGATATTGGGCAGAGTCTTACTGAAAAGACTGAGGGAGAATATCGAGTGCAAGGGGAGTCTTGCAAATATCCAGTACGGCTTCAGAGAAAAAAGAGGCACTGTTGACCAATGCCTAAACCTCCATCTGCTGATTTCGAAGTACACGGTGGCCAAGGAGGGGTCCATATTTTTGGCATTTATGGACCTCTCCTCGGCCTTCGACATGGTCAACAGGTCCAAGCTATGGGGTATTTTACTGGAGTTTGGTGTTGATCCAGCTCTCGTTCATTTTATGGCTTCTCTTCACCAGGAGCTGTTTGCAGTGGTTAGGGTTACCAGGGAAGACAGGTGCACAAATTGTTTCAAGTCCGAGAGGGGGGTCCGCCAAGGTTGTATCTTGGCCCCCCTCCTTTTTACCATTTATATTAATGGATTGGGAAATTGTCTGGCGAACGTGGGAGCGGACGTTCCGCGTGTGGGAGCTATGCTGGTACCAGCACTCCTATACGCGGACGACGCAGTTTTATTAGCACGTACGGGAGTTGGGCTCCAAAGACTTTTGGATCAATTCGGGGCGTTTATGGGTCAGCTAGATTTAAAAATTAACGCCAAAAAGTCACACACGATGGTGGTAGGCAACTGCAGAAGCAGAAAAAAACGTAAGACCTTTTTTTGTGAAGGGGAACAAGTCTCTAGAGTTGCGGTCTTCCCTTATCTGGGCGTCCTTTTTGACGATAAGGGATCTTGGGGCCCCCAGATTAAGGTGAAGAGCGTATCTATGGCTCGCTCTTCATAAACCCTCATGGGCTTTTCAAGGAGACTAGGGTCTAGGCCCATGGAGGCCCTTCTGAAAATTTATAACACTAAGTGCCTATCGATCGCCTCCTATGGCGCATCTTTGTGGGGCTATGTACATGTGGATAGGATCCAAAGAGTGGAGAATGGCTTTATTAGACAACTCCTCTCTCTTCCTAAATCTTCCCCGACCTTCGCCATACATGCGGAGGTGGGCCTGGACTATCTTACAGATAGGTTGAAACTGGCCCCCCTGATTTTTTGGTTAAAAACCTGGCTCAACCCAGAGTTAACATTAAACCATGCTATTTTGTCTGATGTCAGGGGTCTGGACCGAGCCCACAAAATTCCATGGTTGTCCTATTTGGAAAAAACTTTTTACCAACTAGGCCGTATAGACCTTTTTAAATTGCCAGCTTCCATCAAAAAGGAGGATGTCAATTGGATCAAAACCAAATTCATGGAGAGGGCCAGATTGGATCGGGAGGAAAAGGAACTGGAGAAACCTGCGGTTAGGGCACATTTTATGTTAACCTCTTTCCCCTCTCTAGAGCCCTACCTTAAAATTGTCACTAAACCTTTGCATAGGTTTCTGCTGACCAAATTTAGGTTCAATTTGATTCATCAGATCCTAGGTAGTCACCCCTCTTGGATAAAACCTGAACTAGGTCCCCCCTGTAATTGCGATAAATTCTCGCAACAAGACACTTTACATTTTATTATGTTCTGTGAGACTTACAGGGATATAAGGAAAAGTTACTTGCTACCATTATTGAAAGAGGCTGGCTTCATACAGGTTAGGCCCGCTCTGGTCTACCTCCAGCATCTGGGGTCTACTCGTATCATTTTTTGTGTGGCTAGCTTTTTAGTGGCAGCCTTCAGGATTAAAAAGCAAACCCCTCTCAATGAAATTAATGAAATATGTGAGGTTTTAAATAGTTTTTAATAATAATCAAGTAACTCGCCCAGAACTTTTTAGGGTTTGTCCCGTTTTTATGTAAAATTGAAATGGAGTATTTATATGTGTATTTTGTGATTGTGATTTTGTATTGTTGTTTTTAATGTCTTTTATGATTCTAACGATTCGAATAAAGAGTATTTGACTGACTGACTGGTGATGTACCCCTACTAAATCATGCTGCATCATGCAGAAAGGTAACTTTAGGCAACAGAGAACCAACCCCACTGAGATACTCAGAAATTGCATTTTGCCTTTGGGGCAAAAAACTTAGCCAGTACTGCAGGTTTAAAATGTGTTGATTTTAAATTAAGACATGGACTACTTTAAGAGGAAGTAAACATTTGATGATGGATACATTTAACAACTGTGACGAGCAGTGGAGTAGATCAGGAAATTAGATTTTATGGCCGAGGCTGTAAGAATGTCACTGTAGAAGAGTGCAGATTTCGCTGCAGCAGAAGTTTAACCATCCTCTTCCAAAGAAAGATTGCTGTAGAAGGACAAGGAAGAAAGGGGTTGCAAATGCGATCTAAGAAAGAAGTCCGTGGATGGTTATTAAACTAGAGGTGCAAACACTGGAAAGTGTTCACATTATATTCTGATTTTTCTGAAGACATGATTTAGTCACCAAAACTGTCAACCCCTAGGCAAGAAAAAACTTGAAGAATACCCACAGTTTGAACCCTTATTAGCCATCTTATAAAGACGCCCCAGTAGTTCAAACATTTTCATTCAACTAAAGGCGCTCCAAATAAATCCAAAAGTATGCCGATATATGGACATTTTCACAACGAACTGAAACTGCATATTTAGTTTCAGAAGGTAAGATTAGCACCAGTATCTGGTCTAATTTAACTACACTTTTGTATGCATTAACCCTACTGTGACTAACTGAAACTTGCCAAGTCATTAAGAAACAACTCCGATTTTTGTATGGTGCATATGCCAGGGGGGAGCACCTGAACACACTACACATGTGGAGAGATCAACATGCCCCCAAGTACGGATGTATATATTCACACTCCAAAATAAACGTATATCCAATAAACAAATCACAATCTTTTAGTTAATGTAAGATGTGGAAACACCCGTTATCGGCCGACTTGCTTCCATTAAACAGTGCCAAAATCTGAAGCTTACAGCTGCATTTAAGAGTCCCGGAAGACTATCTGCAGGGTATAAACACCAAGGAAGTTTATAGAACGAGAGGTCATTTTAAGCGTTCGGCAGCACAACACCGGCGTAACACAGGCCCCCGCAGTGCGGTGGGCCCCCAAGCTCCAGGGGGCCTCCACCTGAAAAATAAATATAACAAATGCACGCTCAGTCGTAAAAGTCAAGCCAGCAATGGGCTCTGCCCACACTAGCCAGTTGGCAAGCCTGGGGTCAGGAAAACAAAGGCCGCGTTGCAGATTTCGCTAGGGCATGCGAGTCAGGGGCTCTGCTCATTAACAGATTGCAGGTGGAAGCTGAGGGTATCATATTTTCGTCAACAATCTGAGCTTCTGGTGGGACTCCTAAGGGGACCAAAGAGTGTATGTATGTATGTATATGTATGTATGTGTATGTATGTATATATATATATATATAAAATACAAATGTAAATGTACACTGGCCCTGACACACACATGCAATGCCTAAAAAATCTCGGAGGCTGTCCAGATATCCACTTTCACTCCCGGTGGTAGCTGGACTTAGTCAAAAAACGAAGGTAAAGAGATAACTTCCTAATACGATAATTATGAATGATCACAAATGAGGAGATTTAAAAAACCAACTACGAAAACTAAGGTAAGTGCTAATGAACCTTTTAAGAATGTATATTTAGCATAGATCCTGTTTTGCCTTGCAGGTTCTATATGAACGTGCACTCCCGATTAAACATGTTGCATGAAATAAATCGAGCAGGAACTTATTTAATCAGAAATAAGTAACATGAACATAGAACAAGCTACCGAATGAATTGCTTCCTCATTTGCTAACATTTAAATGTGCCTCATTATAAATCTATCATCGCACTTATTTTTTTTTACTCTGAGGCGGCGAGTGCAAGCAATCTGAACAGCCTTTTAGGTCGTTTTTCGCAGCGCCAGGAGACAAGTCTATTAGGAAGAGCCGAGAAGCACACCAGAGTGCTATGGTGAAGACGGAGGGATGGGCTTCAGGAGAAGTATAATCTTTACAGCTGGAAACTAGACTAAGCCTCGCGCCACAACAACTCACAGGACAGGGTCTCTCGCCCATGGGAGTGCTCGCAGGGCTTTAATTGGGCCGGGTCTGAGCAACGCCAGTTTCTAGGTCTCGCCTGACCCAGCGCATGCCCTGGTCTGGCGAGACTTATTGAGAGGGCTCCAAAAAGTGCTACCAGGCCAGCCTAGAGCTGCAGTGCATATGCGCGGGCGCGCGTGCCGGGCTTTACCGCGATTAGTTTCACTTTCGCGGCCGAGCGGCCGCTTTGATGTTTGGTCGTGATCGTGATCACTTTCACGTTCGCGGCCACACGGCCGCTTGGCATAGCCAATAGATCTCGCTTTTGGGACCTTATAAGTATTTAGTTATGCAACTGTTGCATGGCTAAACACTTTTTTATAAGGTCCCAAAGGCGAGGCCTATTGGCTATGCCAATGCTTGTTCAAAGGGGGCCTCGGAACGGGTCTCTATCAGGCTCTGTTTTGTGCCCTGGCACAGGCTATCCGTTTTTTCCTTGAACTGGAGTGGCAGCAGGCACATCGATGAGCCCGTTCTCACATTGCTCACTTCTCACTAGTGGAGAAGTTACTGCATGACGTCATGCCAGGTGAGCGTTGTAGGGGGAAGTGAAATCCTTTAAAAAGTCCTTTCTCTCTGAATTTGCCTTCTCTTTTTGAAACTCAGGAGCAGCAACATTGTCGTGGTGTCACCAGGGCTTTAAGAGGAAGCTTTTTCAATATTATATGCAACAAGCCATGTTGCTGCTTATTTATCTCATGCGACTAACAACCATTGACAAAACCAATAGTCCTGACTTGTAGGTATGATGTTACTTGTTGTATCATATATCTGAATGCCATGACAGACACAGCAAAATACAAGTCAGGGGCACACTATGCTAAGCACAGACTTTTAGGTTATGTGTTTTTAAGCCATGCCCTTAATTACATTGGCCACGCCCCTTTGAGACCCCCCCCCCAGTTTTTTCATCCTACTTAAAGCCCTGGATTTATGCTATATTAATGTTACGGTCTATTCAACATTTCAGACGCATAGGAATTACCCAATGTGTGATATTATCTATGAAGGCTTTTATTGGCGCGCAGTAACCAGTAAGAGCGAGGCCTGCAGCACTCTTATGCGCAGCGGCGTCTCACCTTCAGCCCCTAAGTTCTAAGACTCGTACTGGGGCATTGGCTGTTTTGACTCAGGGCGGGATAAATACAGCAGAGCGACAGGCCGAGCAAGGAAGGTCAATGTAAAGGGTGGCAACCACAGACACAATGATGGTGCAGTGTCCACCCACCTTATGGTTTAGTTGTTGAGAGGGCAGGCTGAAGGAGGAGTCCTGCAGCCACTTCTATTCGCACGTGTAGTACGGCCCCTTGATCAGAGCCGAGCCGTTTGCATATGCACGCTTCTCCTGTTCCGCCGCCACTTTGGTGTCTTTTATGTATTGTGGGCGAATTGCCTAGAAAGTGCACGATTTTGCTGGTCTAATCCAAGTTCCGTGTTAAGCAGCAAAGATTTACAGTGTTGCACCTCCTTCATTCCACTACTCCCGATGATCAAGCCGTAGGAGAGCGCCATAAGAACCTTATTTCACTTTAAGAGCTGCTGAAGCCTGCCCTCTGACCCCAGGCCTGCGTGACTTACTGACTAGGAACTTGCCAGCAGGGCATAACTGGCACGGTGGCATCTTGAACTCCAGGTGCATGACTGTGTGAAGTCAGGTGAGAAATTCTTTTATCACTGTGAGGCCACCCTCATTGTCCACAGTTAAAAACTGAACAGGAGGTTGCTGTTGACTTGCTGTTGACAAAAGCTTTTTACTTTACAAGTATGTATTAAGGTTTGAAATGAGATTTGCAAGAGACAGCTACCCATCTCTATATCCGATGTTACAACAGAGAAATGTAAAGTGATCTCTTGACACCTGCATTACCTTATCTATATCAGGCTGCTCAGCCATTAGCATTCTGTATATCTGGGGTTGGTATTTCATTGTTTTCATAACCATGAGCCAAAGAGTCCCAGAAAGCAATATGCTTCAAGTTTGGAAGGAAGTGCAGAATAAAGAAGTTATTATTATTATTTTTTTACAATTTACTGCTGGTTGGCAGCTTTCTATATAATAGGTCTCCCCACCAAAACAGCCCCGTCCCTGATTATAGTTCTGACATATAACTAGACCCCTTTCCCACTCTGGGATTACAGCAGGCTCAACAGATTTCCTTCGCGACACCTGCTATGCTGACTGAGATTCGTAGAGGAGTCCAAACATCAATGTAAATTAGTGACACATGAGGTGTCATGGCTGAGGTATGTCCGTCCGTGTGTAGCTGTCTGTGGGTAGCTGTCTAAATATGTAAAAGAAAGAGCTCCTTTACCTCACCGTCCTAACTTCTCTTTCCATTTTCAGTGACTCCTTTACCTCCTCAGTGGCTTCTCTCTCAATTCTTCTCCTTCTCCTTCCACTCCATGTGTAACTTACAGTCACTACCACATTCCTGTGAAGGCCCACACTGCACAACTGTGACCTTCACTCCCAAAAGTATAATAAAATAGGTGCTTCATAGCAAGGGAGCTCCCAGATGTTGGGAGGTCTATATTAGATGAATTGCTTGAGCTTTGCCGGGGCCTTAGTACCACATGGTGCACCTTGGGCTTTTTGAGGTACTTTACATGAGCTATGCCAGTGTTTCAGTGCTTGAGCAACAGTGGTACTGATGCAGAGCATGACAGTAGTGCATTTACAGAGCTATGTGTGAATATGAGGTATATTTACAGACTGGCATAGAGTGTGTTCATTTGCAGAGCTTTGTGTATTGTGTGAAGCACATTTTTTAAAGAGCAGTATGTGATTACAGCTATCTGTTGAAACTAGACCCTAGGGCTTGAAATCTTGTCCACCCTCTGTGCCCTCATCCAGTTTGGTCCTCTCCCTTCCCAATCCATTTTTGCAATCCATGTATTTTCTAGGCAAATGACTACCACGCTTAAACACAAACCCCATCGCTGTTGCCTTCAGAGATGCCACAGGTGTATAGACACATGCTTATTATGTATTTGGCCACATTCCCTCTCCTTGAACATGTTCCGTAATACTTGAAATTGCATCTCACTGTATCTGATCCATGTGTCTTCCCAATGTTGAACTAACTGGACATGCTCTGATTCACGAGATATGCTCACTTGCCTTGTAACCATTCCCTCCCTAAGGAAATGTTCCCTGAGAGCTCCATCAGAACATTCTCCCTCTGCACCAGAATGCATGGTCTCTATGGATCCAGCTTTTATCATAGGATATTCTCTCTATGCCTGACTGTCCTGCCTTTTTATGTGGACATGCTCCTTCCTGGCTATTTCACCCATGTCACAGGATCTCTTCTCCACTAGAACACTCTCAGTCTGATTTGACATGATCATTCTTATTGAACTTACACTCTGCCTTCCTCTCTTTGGAAGAGTGCATCTTGACGGCTACTTTCTGCATGCCCCTGTACCCGAGCCAGTGTGCCCCTGCACTTCAGTCACCTAAAACTTTCGGATGTTTCTGAACATGTCACCTCATTTCTAGACAGATATTCCTTGTGCCAGAACCAGAATCCCTCCAAATGCGGCCTCTGAAGTCGCCTACCTCCTTTGGGAAGCTGCTTCACTCCATAGACAGATATTCTATTCTCTGTTTGTATGTCATCGCGCATGTGTGTCTCTCGTCAGGTTAGAAGTCACTTGTGTGACGTGTCTCATTGTTTTTTCTCTATTTCTCCTAAATATTGGAAGCTTTCCTAATGAATAGGCAGTACATTCAAGAGATGAAACAACTATCACATGTAGAGATAGGATTGTGCATGGAGATTGGAGCTCAGCTGTGAAGAACATTATGAGCGGATGGGGAGCTTTGTACTCACCAATGAACCCTTTAGAGGGCAGGGGGGTCTTTATAGAAGAGGGGGGGCTATACTGTTCAGTGGGCTCTGTGCTGAGCAATGAGCCCTGTTAATTGCTGAGTTGAGAGCTCTGAACTTAACATATAGCATGTACTGAACAGATAGATCTGCACTTAGCACTAAACTTAATGCCGGGACGCTCATGCTGGAGCAGCTGTTTTGTGCTGTATAAATCCACTTCATTCATTCATCTTAGCAGAGTAGACCTATACTGAATATCTTGTGATGTGAGCTTTATGCCTAGCTAGAGCTCTGCACTCAATAGGGAGTCCTCTAATAAGTAGGGACAGAGATTTGTATTTAGAAGGGTGCTCTATGAGTAAGAGGCTCTGTTGCTCAGTAGTATTGAGCAGGGCGGCTGGTGATTAATGAGCTCTGTACTGAGCCATGAAGATTTTACAAACCAGGCTATTCAGTATTATACCAGGGGTATCTTTCGACTTGTTTCTAATGACATTTCTTGAACTCTGTGCTGTAATATGTACGGTTCAAACTCCTGTTTTTCAAAATTGTACTACAAAATTTCTTGAAATGTATGTTGTAAATGCAATGCACCATTTGAAACTTTTTATTTTATTTTCTTGCTGGGGGTTATTTCTTGCTGGGGGAGGGCGAGGGCCCACCCACCCTGGAATGCCCTCACCCGAACGCTCCTCTTTCATTTTGGTGAGCTTGCTGTATTCACCAACTCCTTCAACTTAGATCTCAGCTTTTCGCCGCACAACTTTTAGGATCCACCAGCCGCAACTGGTGCACGGGCAGCGGACCCCTGGCCTGAGAGCTCCTGACTGAGTCTGGAGCGTCGGGGGGGGGCCCCATCCATGTTCTTTGCAGGGGGGCCCCCTCAATGTTCGTTACGCCACCGCAGCACAAATAGCAGGGACAAATGCTTAGACGAGTTAGAACCGCATTCTGGTTGTTTACATAATTAAAGCAAACACAAGGAGATGATGGACGGAGTGCTGTAACTTTTCAGACACTCATCCACCAGTCACAGAACTGGGGTGGCGAAGTGAGCTAAAGAATGATGATGGATTCAACCCAGATCTGTGACTGGGGGTGAGTGTCTGAAAGGTTTCGGCGCTCTGTTCATCTCCTTGTGTTTGATTTGTTCGTCCTAAGGTGGCAGGGTATGCCCAGACGTGGGTCCCTTGCTCACTTGCCACATGATTCAAGCTAACCTGGCTGATGAGGGGTGTTACCCCCAAACCGGTCCCAGGATGCTTGTTTCCAATCCATGGAAGGCCTAGCTTGGCAATTTAGGCTAGGCTGTTCCCATGAGGAACAGGGTCAAAACTGATTTACATATAACTGGGTCTCAACTGGGGTGGCGAAGTGAGCTAAAGAACAATGAGGAATTCAACCCAGATCTGTTAATGGTGGGGGGGGGGGGGGGGGGGAAGAGAGATGTCTGAAAAGTTCAGCGTTCCATCCATCATTTCCTCGTGTTTGCTTTGTTTGCATAATCAAACAGTCCAAGTGGCAGAACACCGCAGGCCAAAGCGTTGCTCCACTGCATGAGCGAGTAACAATTCGCCTCAATGGTAACCACTCCCAAGTGTTTTTATACGGGTGACGACTACACGCTTAGGTCATTAAATAATAGCATAACCGGTAATCATGGATACTTCAAACAGAAATACAATTGTGCTTTTTAGGAACATAAAATGCCAGTCCCTTATTAGATCTTATTCCACTCAAAGCACATCAACAACCAGCAGCTGTTCATCCTCAAAGGCAGCCTTTTGTTCCCCGCACACAAACTCTAGAATACTGACCCTAGGACAGTTGGATGATGGCTCTCTTAAGTACTTAACAAGCCTATCGCAAGAACTCGCCCAGGGGTGTGGGATTCCTTTAGCCCAACTCCAGGACATATTGTTTTGGGTCAAGGACAACAAGTTTTCATGTTTATTTTGACCTTGGGACAAGTAGGCCCAACTTCCTGCAGCACACACCACTTGGCTGCCAGTTTAAATTACCACATTACGGATCAGGGAAGGGCATTATCAACAGTTAAGGTAATATTTGTGTCCATAGTTAATGGTGTTCCAACTTGTATTTATCGTTCATTAATAGAAAGCCTTTCTTATTAGGGTGAATGCTCTAAGAGGAAATGATGTAAGCTTGGACTGCACTATTGACAGTGGTTCAACTGTACAAAAGTGTACACACAAGTTTAACAATATGAGGCTACATACAATGTTCCCATTATGCTCCCCAATTAGATACAAATATCTGCAGAAGACTGAAAGCAAGATTGATGATCCTCTGCTTTCAAAATTAAATGTTCAGAGGTGAAATTGTAGGTTACATTTCTTTGAAGCATCATTTAGTAAAATGTGTTGATGCATGTTAGCATTTCCCAAAAATATCCCTAAAGGAAAATCGCTGAAAACAGTTTCAACAAGATAATAGGAAACATGGAAATAAAGAAGCATTGGTAAAGCCAAACCGTCTGATTGGTGGAGAGCCTTTGGTTTTGTCAAGGAGTGTCTTGTTTTGATATGCTTTTTGTAAACCTCTTTGGGAGCTACCAGGCCCTCAACCTTGTCAAAAAGCAATAACATTCATAGTAGACACTTGGCTCAGTTCTGCATCAGTATCCTCACATGACACACTCCATCAACAACTTCTGAGACACCATGGCTGAAAACGCAGGACTCAGACGAGGATGGTAATAACATCTTAGCAGCATCTCCACTACTAGCAGACTTTAACGTGGCACAAACCATCTCACAAAGTGCCGATTGGGAAAACCTGTCCGAGAAGAAAAGAACACGAATCAGAACAATACTACACCGGGTCATATTAACTGAATACTTACGATCCAATACGGCCCCAAAGGGCCTTATAGTAACAAATGCGCCACGCATATTCCTGGATGATGCAGCATTCCGCAGAGACTGGGCACAAATTGCATGGCATTGAACCAGGGACTGGATTATCCTCATAATCCAAACAGCAAAAAGACTTTCGGATGCCATCCTGATAGATATCCAGGCAACAGAACAGCATTTCAAGACCACACTAACCTCATACAAAAAAAGACTAGAGGAGGTCAACAAAGAAATAGCAGACTACAAAGAAGAACTCACTCAGTCTAAAATTCAACAATTTCAAAAAGATCTGAAGAAATTTATTTGTAAAAACAAATCCATACTCCGATGCAGACTACAAAGCACCAACAAGATCAACCCATTCCATATCATCAGAAGAGGGGTCCTCGGTGCACAGCGGCGGTAGCACTGACAGTTCCGGATCAGACAAAAGTTACTACAGAAATAGACAACGTGGAAGAGGAAGAGGCAGAAATACACACTGGCAACAACCATGGCCCAACACATATTCAGGAGTATTACCTAACTATCAGGCCCCATTCCCACCTATGACTCCACCTATGTTCTATGGCTGGAATCCACAATTTCAACAACCACCACCCCAATACGGCAACCCTAATCAACGGTTTCCTTTTTTAGGATCAGGCCAGAGAGGACGCGGAGGACGTCCACGGAGAGGACAAGTACACTGGGAGGACAACGAGAACCCGAGTGCCAACACACGCAGCAGGACAAAGGAACCGCAACCGGGAACAAGCACAAGCAGAGTTTAATAACTAACCTTTCAGACCACATTCTCACTACAGCAGAAGAAAAGGTACTGAATAGAGGACTTGGTTTCTCACCCACAGCAAGACTCGACAAATTCAAAGTGCATTGCGAATTATCGGAATTTTTCCGTAAACTCAAACTCAAAGCATTTTTTGAAAATTTACCACCAAATGATACTCAAAAAGAAGACATGGGCGACACCACCCTTAAACTAAAATCAACATTCATTCCTCCACCCCATAGAACACCAGCGGAACTCATTGCCTTTGAACAAGCAATATACAAAGGTATAGAAATTACCCATGAGGATCAAGTGTTCAACAACACGACAGCTCAACAGTTTAACGCCATAAAGAGTCTCAAAAACAACAAATATATCATCATTAAACCAGCGGATAAAGGCGGAGGTATAGTTATTCAAAATCAGAATGCTTACCATTTGGAATGCACACGCCTCCTAGACGACCCAAAGAACTACAAAATACTGGAAGAGGATCCTACTGACAAACTAAAGACCAAAATCGGCATCTTGGTACATGAAGCAGAATCCAATGGTAATATCAGTAAACAAGAAGCATCCTTCCTTACCTCAGGTGGCGCTACTACTCCATATTTCTACACTATTCCAAAAATTCATAAAAATAAAATACCACCTCCTGGCAGACCGATTGTTTCTGGAATAGGCTCGCTACTCGAACCCCTTTCCCGCTTTTGTGACTTCTATTTGCAACCATTGGTTCAATCAACACATGCCTACTTGAGAGATACCAAAGACCTACTGAACCAAATCAATAATCTTGAGTACAACCCCACTACATCCATCTTAGTAAGCCTGGCCATAGAAAGCCTTTATACCAGCCAACCTCAAGACGACACCCTCAAGGTCATCCGCACCTCCCTTGACAAAACGACTTGGGATTACAATACTCCTAAATCCTTCATAATGGAATGTGCAGAAATAGCTCTTAAAGACAATTTCTTTGAATATGAAGGCACCCTCTTTCTCCAACAATACGGTACATCTATGGGGAGCACCTTCGCTCCCAGTGTAGCGGGTCTGTATGTGTCTAAGTTTGAAGATCTACATATCCTTATCCCTCAATCACCATATAACCAGGACATCACTTTCTACAAGAGGTATATCGATGATGTATTCCTGACATGGACAAATGAAAGCCAAAGACTCAGTGAATTTTTAAACTGGATAAACACACTCGATCCTAACTTACGATTCACTCACACAACAAGTCGTACCAACATCACTTTTCTGGACCTGGAGATTGAAGCACGAAATGGGGCACTTACGACAAAAACCCATTTCAAACCAACGGCCAAAAACTCCCTTCTACATTTCCAGAGTTTTCACCCAAGGCCACTGAGGGACAATTTACCGTTTGGTCAATACCTTAGATTACGCCGAAATTGCAGTGAAATAAAAAAAATTTAAAACACAATCAGAAGAATTGACAAAAAAACTACAAAACCGTGGATACCCTAACAAAATCATCCAAAGAGCCCAAAAAAGAGCAAGGAACCAAAACCGAGACAGTCTTTTGGAACCCAAAGTCGACACGCCAACAACTATACCGCTCACATGCGTGACTACCTTTAATTCCATCTCAAACAAAGTAGCCAAACTCATTCAAAGTAATTGGAAAATAGTAACTTCAGGTAAGCTACAATGGGACAAACCACTATTTTCCTACAAAAGGTCTCACAACCTTAGAGATAGTCTTGTATCTACCAGACCTAAAAAAGCCCTGAACGCCCCCAATGCAGTACGGAATGCATGGGGTCTACCAGAAGTGACGGGCCACTACCCATGTGGCAATTGCAGCATCTGCCATCTTACTCAAACAACTAAAACATTACATCTTGAACAAGGCAAAATCTGGACTATCATGAAACATACCAACTGGAATTCGGCAAATGTAATCTACCTCATAACATGCCCCTGTAAATTACGTTATGTCGGGATGACCAGCAGAAAAATCAAAATCAGAATCTGTGAACATCGCAGCAACATCCGATGCAAACGCAGCACTACGAAACTCACAGAACATTATCTAGCTAAGGGACATACCACCAACGACATGTCCTGGGTCATAATTGAACAACTTGAGTCTAATCAGACCAATATCCAGGAACGATTGTTCGAAAAAGAACAACGTTGGGTATACAGACTCTCAACCCACATATCGGGGCTAAACGACAACGTACCTTGGAACAGCACACATTGCCCATGATGAAATTCTAGAACCAATGTATGTAACGGACTAAATCATGGTTTCAATTGCACGTTCCCTAACAGACTCGAGGGAAATTGCAGTATGATTATCATTATAGATATATGCCCCCTCTTAACTACACTGGCTGATGGCTTGTTTGACACCCTGCTACTTGCACCCTAATTCCTATCTTCAGGACCCCATGTAAACGTCATTACGTCACATGACCTTTCGTAGCATTGCCAGCATCAATAATAGTACATATACTACAAATAAGTCCATTTAAACATCAGATCACACATCTGTGACCTCTCACTCATTTTCCACACACTGCACCGGGTCTATGTTGCTCACACAATCTGTGTGTAGTCACTACCTTCTAAAATGTATTCACAACTTTAATATACATAACAGGATTTTAATCTACTAGACTCCTTATTCCCCATCCCGGTGCCTTGTACCAATTGGTAACGCTATTACGTCACACATGACCATGTTTATGATAGCCATTTCCATAACTTTATTGAGACACCCGAGCACACGTTTTCAACAGGAAGGCATACATTTTACTCCATTTTTGCCCATCCCGCTCGTGTTTCTTCACCAGGCGATTCCCTGTACTGCAGCTGAACCAGATACCGAGACCATGATCGACAGTCACCATATGCTGGATTTATTATTCACAATTACCCCCTCTCGTGTTATCTTCGTTACAGTCAGACATTCCCCCTGCCATCCACATCGCGCTCATGCATGCGCAGTTTCCACTCTGCTCAGTCACTACGCTCTAGTCTTCCAGGGCCGCCCACGTGACATCCCGCCTCCCTTCCGCTTCCTTCTTAGCCCCCACCCAACCATCAGTACGGGGCTATCCAAGCGGATCCGATCGACGTTCTAGGTACTCCGGACCTTACTTCCCCTGACAAACGTGAGTACTAGGCTCCAATATGGAGCACGCCGACATACTTGTAGCCCATTACACGGGTTCAAACGAGTTTCATACATAGTAAGTGCCGCCTACACGCACAGTTTTAATATCCCACGTAGCCTCATGCTGCTCAACCTTCCGATCTATACATTGCCATTACCTCTCTATTCCATTAGGGTCAAGAGGGGATTTTACACATCGATCGGATACCAGAGGCATAACCACCTCGATACCCAAGTGAGATCGCTTTTTCAGCCTTTATGTTGTCTGTCTTAAATGTTGTTGTCTGTGTGATAGCCTTCACGCTATTTTTATAGCAAGATACAACGCGCCACAACTAAATTAACGTGGTATGTTATTCACTCGTATGTCTCCAATATACCGTGCTAGCCATTACGAGTGATACCATATGTCACAAAGTAGTAGAGTGTGTCTCATGTAAGAAGTAATTGCACCAAACACGCATACATTACCGATAGACGATAGAGATTATGAGCACCATGTGCCCTAGTATACTACGCTATTGATTCACTTTATGTCTACTCACTTATGGATTCCCCGTGTATATCTACACCATCGGGGCACATTGTAGCCACGCAAAGTCCTTTCTAGTGGTCATGCATGCCCACCATGCCACAAGCATTATATCACCGGCTACAAGTAAAAAGGAGCATGCATTCAATAGAGATGCATGTAAACAACTGTTTTATGTGTCCTTACTAATTAACCTTTTATTTACAGGTACTCTCATCGGAGATATTGTGAGTAAATCGCTATTACCCACTACACTCACAGCACACTTTAGGGTGTGTGCTGATATTCACACTTCACCTGGCCTTTGCTATGTTTTTGCGGCCATTCACCATTTTTTCGGTCCTGACGAAAGCCTCCAGAACCATCTAGTAGGCTGAAACTAGTAGACCTTATTTACAAGGGATACCAAGGAAAATAATACTCCTTATTAGAGATCCCGTATATATTTTAACTCATGTCCTGGGACCCTTCTAATAAAAAACTTTTTCTAAAAGGGCATTCCTTAGAGACATTTTTAACCCATAGCTACACCTCACATAGCACGTCACTTTCTGTTCCACTTCAAACATCCAGCTCCGCTGTAACTCAGGCGTCGCAGCACAGCTGGGTTGTACTAGGCAATCCAGTTGGGCCCCAATGATGAAGCATGCCACCTACTAGGTAGGTGGGTGAGGGGTTTTTCTACAACAGTTGTGTACTCTCCTTTCAAGTTTCTCATAAGGTGACAGCGAAAAACGTTTGCTCTAAATCACCTAAAAACGTGTCCACTTTGTTTTGCTAAAGTTATTGGGGAAGAGGACAAGTTTTCTCTCTTTTTCCTCGCTCTCTTTTTGTTCTTATTTGGTTTCAAAAAGCACACACTGACAAGGTAGCCCCTGGCACTGAACAAAACCTCTTTGTGTGCCAATATGCTCCTTGTGAAACAGCAGAAGCCAGTGGATGGATGGATGAATTTTTATAAAAACAGAAAGTTGTGGTTAACTCCATACCTAATTAGATTCCTGGTTCTTGAAGGAAGTCACAAACTTGCACCGATGGTATAGGTCCTTGCCTTAGTACAGACTTATGGCTTTCATGAATTCACAAGAATTTACAAAAGTAGGCCAGGAAATAGTGAACTGCTTTTTAGCATGAGCAAATATGCAGGTGTAAATTTGCTCATGAGAAAATCTTCACTTTCCCTCCAACCACTTTTTCCCAACCCTGGAAGAAGTTTTACATCATTATGGGAAAAGATTGGAGAAGAGCTGGTGAAAACCTCGAAAACATGCAATTTAGTAGGTTTGCACAGACTTAAGATGGCATTCCAGCCCTGGAACTATTGCTTAATGCTACCCCCAACCCCAGTATGTAGATCTGCAGAAAGGTGGCAAAATAAGGAAATTGCTAGAATTCAGACCTTTCTATAGAATGAGCCCTGCCATAATCAGAAAGGCTAATATCAGAGCTTTTATATAATAAGATCACTGTTATAATTTGTCGCTGCACTACGTGGCACCAAAACGATTTTTTACAGGACAAGTAGATTTATGAAGCAACCTGTCCAATGGACATGTAGATATTTTATTTTATTCCACACCCCTGATCGCCTACCCACCAGTTATGGTGCTACCTTCAGCTGTGACATGGTCTGCATGCCCAAGTAAGACCCCAACCTTGGGGGTTATATCTTTCCGACTTCTCCTCCTTCCTACCAAGTTAAATAGGGACATAATTAGAAAATGGTTTCAGGAATATACGATCTTCTGATTTCAATACTGTTATCCAAACTGGTTGAACAACTTCTGCTTCGTAGATGGCAACTGAGGCTAAAGAAGATTGGCCGGATCTTCTGCAAGCACATGACAGAAGCCTTAGTAAAGCAAGTCTTCTTTAGCTTCTTTAAAAAGTGCCAGGATTGGAACTGGAAGTCTAGTCAACTACATAGAGCGAACCTATCCACTAGTGCAGCATGCTGGAAATGTGGAAACTCAGGAGACATTTTACATATCCTCGGATCATGCCCTACAATCCAGCCATACTGGAATCAGTTGTGGTGCACTATTCGAGAAAATTGCGATCTAACTTTCACTCATTTAGCGTCTCTGGCACCAATACATTACACCCATGATATCACAGGCATAAATCACCATCCAAAGAGAAGGATGGACTTCGCCCCGACAGTTGCCAAACTGTGCTTACTCAGAAACTGAAAGACGCCTGCAGTGCCCAACCACAAGGAATGGATTGATGCCACATTGATGCCAGTGACTGAACAATTAATGGTCATCAATTAATGACTTAATGATCATGCCTTCAACTCCGATTCCATTTGGGGTGCTTTCCTTTCCAAGACATACAACCTGTTGTGATCACCTCCCCCTTTGTATATGTGCAAGATCCTAACCCAGTCAGAGGACGTACAACAAACTTTTTTATAGCTGTGTACAACATTATGGTGCAATTTTAGTAAGATATAGATTAATTATCTGATATGTTAACATCAAGATGGCCTGTGTCTATTATTATTATTCTCCTAAGTGACGATTATCTGTGACGTCCGGAAACTTTACTTATGTAACCTCTCCTTCCTGATGTGGAACTTTTACATTTAGCAAGTGCTAAGCTATACCCCCAACACCCCTAAATCTTAGGATCAAATTTAAACTGAATTCGGATTGGATTACTGATGTGATATTTTTTTCCTTTTCTTTTTATAACTTAATAAAAACATTCAAATACACACTGCGTCGTAGGTCTGGTCTGCAAGGCACTCTCAATCGGTTGCTTGGACAAGAGTAGTAGAGCTGAATTTCACCAATGTGATGGCCACAAAACAGCAATCCTTAGCCTGGATTCCTTTAGCATGTACATGACCTTCAGAAGGATGAGGACAGAAGGAAACTCTTAAAGACAAATAGTTGGCCAACTGATCAAACAGTTTTCTCCTTATAGCAGGGTTTCAAATACCCTGACGCAAAGTTTATGTACTCTGCATTTCACAATGTTGAGAATAGATCTACTTCGAGGGCCCCTGACAGATAAAATATTTGAAACCACCACTGTTTAGAATTCACGTGTGCTCTTCTGATTGAGTCAATCGGGATTCTGCAGCCATTTTTAGGTCTCGTATTGGCAGCGCATGCACTGCATGCGCTGTCTCAGCGAGACTTAATGTAATCAGTATTGTGTGTGAAACTCTGTGTGATTTGTCATTCTGCTTGTGATTGGTTTAACCATGGCATTGTTGCTGTTCTCTTGCTTTCTGTTGGTTGGTGGTCCCATACCTCACTTCTGTTTTCCTTTCATTTAGCAGGAAGCAGCACCGACCAACTACAGTGTAATTCCGCTGCTGGCTTTTATCTACTCTTGTAAGCACTATTTTCGGGATTGAGTTTCTCCCCCTTCAAGTACAAGGACGTTTGTAGTCATGCTCAATGCTTCAGGTCACGTCGCGTGCTACATCACACACTATGGCAGCCACGTTTAACGTAATACATCACACAATATGGCAGCGACGTTTAACGTAATAATAAACGCATTACTGCAGGTCGCGTCGTGTGCTACATCACACACTATGGCAGCCACGTTTAACGTAATAGTAAACGCCTTACTGGATTCTGTCTCCTCCCATGAATGGAGCTGCAGCCAGCGCCTCGCTCCTGGTGACGGTCTTGCATTCCTCGCTTCAGCTGAAAAGCTGTGGAGCTCAGGTTACACAGCCAGAGGGCGAATGGGTTACTGTGCCCCACAGAAGGCCAGCGGGACGCCTGTCAGCTCTCTCCGTGACCCGCCTTGAGTCACGATCAGGCAGTCCTGGGCTTGTCTAGTTAACTGTCTACTGCTGAGAGGCGTGGCTGATGGCGGGGCATATCTCAAGGGATAAAGGCTAATCTAAGTGGAGATCAGTTACAGTGAAACTGTATCATCCAAAAACCTACATCATGCGCCGTAGTCCAGACAGAGACCCACACGAGCTATAGTGATGAATTCTCATAACTGCAAAACACTGAAATCTGTGACATATTCAGTCTCTATATTGATCAGACTGCTCGCCTTTATGACGGGAGAGCTTTATCTGCCCTTCTGTATTAAACTTTTCATCGTGTTTGCAGGACACGCTCTCTCTATTGTTGCCATTGTTTCATTTTTTTGTGTTGTTTGTGTACTCTATTTAAACTATTTCCCCTGGTGTGGTCCGTCTGCTAGACTGCCGACTTTGGTGCTGGAAACCAGGGTTCGAGCCTCGGGGTCGCGTCCACATCCTGTGATTCTGGGCAAATCACTTAATCTCCCCGTGCCTGAATGTGTAATGTAAATAGGAACTCGTGTAAAGCGCTCAGATACCTTTGGGTCGTGTTCGCGCTATATAAAAGATGCACACAAAAAAGCGTCTCATCCGCAATGTGGGCACTTCGTCCTGCTGCCTCCGCCCCCAGTCCCATGAGATCGGCTCCAACAGAAGCGAGATACACGGCAGCTTGCAGCCTCGTGTTCCGGGAGCTGTCTGTGTCATTTCAGAGTCATTGCATTCTCTGCTCAGTTGATTTGGGGTTTAATGTTCATCTGGCCATGTCTTCATCTGGTCCCCTGGATACCACTGCTCTGGTTCGATGTTGAGGGGCTCAGGTGCACCAGCTCGACTCTTCAGTTTCCTGTATTCCAATGACCTTACAGCTCAGGCGACAAACTGGAATGTCTTCTTTCTTTTTTATCATATTGTGAAGACAGTTTTTAAGATACACAACAGTGTTGACAACATAAGCAGGAAGACCCATTAGTATTTGGATACAATGAATAACATGTCCATCAATTCTCACAGAAGTCTGTCGTCGTGAGGAGGAGAGGTTTAATTTGGAAGGTTGGTGGGTATGGAAAGTCGACAGGCGAACAGTGTCCCCTGCTACAATACAGCATTACAAGTGCAATTTTTTTAATGTGCTTTCTTAAAAAAAAAAAAGCCTATCCCGCTTTGTTCTCCTATGTGTCGAAACATCTTAGAGACATAGAAATTACACAATTATGCAAAATAATCATCAGCTGCCCAGTACATGCTTCACAAGAGATTAGCACCATTGGTTCCGTCACTTCTTTCTCACATGAAGATTCTTGTTGGCCAGTTCTACAGTTTCCAGTATCAACTGAACTACAGTGTAGAAATTTCCAGTTGATACCAATATCTTCTTGGAACTATTAATTGGTATCCGAGGGAGGCTATTGTTTTCAGTTGGTATCTTTTTTGATTCAATAGAGTTTCCCCTGTTTTCCTGCAGGATATGGGCTGCCCAAGGTCCAAAAAGCCCATGTACCACAAATTATTTCAGGATAACCCTTAGTAACAGGTCAACCACTAGGGTAACAATATGTACAGATTTTGGATCCAGAATGTTTCACTTATCTGAGGTCAATACAAAAGCTAAGACGTACAACATATTGTGCACATTGCCTATGATTGATGCTCAGTTCATACTCAATTAATTTGCTGCCATAATTGACATTTCTGGGGAGAAAGCAAAAGACACACAATTGATGAACGGAATGCAGAACAAATCAAAACATTCACCCCCAGTCAAGAGATCTGGGTTAAATCCATCATTATTTTGCTCCCCATGCCACACCAGTTTAAACCTGCCCATATGCAAATCAGTCTTGACCCTGTGCCTCATGGGAACAGTCCAGCCCGAACTGCCAAGCCAGGTCCTCACTGGACCGGCAACAAGCATCCTAGGACCGGTTTCAGGGTTTCAAACCTCTTCAGCCAGGATAGCTTGATTCCAGTGGCACAGTGAGCCCAGGACCCATGTCTGGGCATACCTGGCGCACTTAGGGCGAGAAAGCAAAAGACACACAATTGATGGACGGAATGCAGAACAAATCAAAACATTCACCCCCAGTCAAGAGATCTGGGTTAAATCCATCATTCTTTTGCTCACCATGCCACCCCAGTTTAAACCTAGCCATATGCAAATCAGTCTTGACCCTGTGCCTCATGTGAACAGTCCAGCCCAAACTGCCAAGCCAGGTCCTCCCTGGACCGGAAACAAGCATCCTAGGATTCATCCATTGCCGAGCAATTTGGCAAGAAACGCACAGTGTGCTTTTATCTCTCACGACACGGTGCCGGTCCGCAAAGGCGCAAACAAATGTAAAGTAGATAACATTAAGGGCGCCGTTGTAAGAGAGAGTGCGGACAGACCGAGGGCCACGGGAAATGCACAGGTAACAGGTCCAACTCCTTGTTCACTCAGTTCCAGACCTGTCTTGCTGGAAATAAAGTATTTTTTGTCTGTCACCCCATACTGGATTTTAACAATTGACTACTATTTTTTTACAAAAAAACATTCATGTTCATGGCCAAAAGGTTTTTCTTTGCGGCTCACCACCTGCCCTGTCAAAAGGTAGGATTGGCAAATACATTGCGTGCCTACGTATCATGCCGCCTCATGCCTCTTCTTTTAACCACTCTACACTTTTTGCCTCAAAATCTAATTCTTGTAGGTTACTTTTCATCCATCCTTTCTGCCTTTCTCACTGTTTTGCTAGTTTTCTCTTTCTTCTTTTTTCTCACTTTTTTGCTTTTCTCTCTTGGTGAGAAAGTCTGAGGTGCAAAATAAGTCTTGGTCCCCAAAAATGAGTGTTCATGCCCACCACCCGCAACCACTGGCACAAATGAATACTGACTTACCTTGCACAAAATCTGCCGTCAATACCCACAGATTGTGGGAGCTTTCAAAATTCCTGAGTTCGCTCTGTAATGTAGCTCCAAGAGGTGTCACTTTTAACAGTGAGGCGCTTGATGTTCAAGCCTCTCTGAGATGGTGCCTGGAATTACAAGTACCCCGGTGCCAATGTGTGTGTGCAGGAGTACACAAATTATGGGTCACATTGTTTTCAGATAATACAGCACCTATAGTCTGTGGCTGGAGGTCTATTTATGTATTCAAACATTTAACCCCTTCAGTGCCCATGACGAGATAGTCTCGTCATGGAGCGCGGTTGCGCTGTGCCCATGACGAGACTATCTCGTCATGAACCCCGCCCGCTAATTCAACGCCCGGCACAGGGCGGGGAAAGGGCGGGGCACACAAGGGGTTAATTTTCAGCGTTACTCACAATATAGCATTATAGCCTGCTACTAAGGCTATGTCCCGGGTGATGGCTTTAAAGCAGACAAGCCACGGCGCACAGGCATTCCGAGGGCACCTGTTCCCAGCACTTCCCCCCTCCTCTCCCATTTGTTAATCTTTCGCCTTGTGGAAGCTTCCTCGCATGCTGCCGATTCACCCTTCTGTTTTTTTTCTGGCTTGTAATTGTTTATTAATCGTCAATATAGCGGTTTTCAGCATAAAGCACTATTTTTTCCTCATGATTTTCAGCCAGGTTGGATGAAGCCATGAAAAGTGTTTTGTTTTCTCCCCTTGTATCTTAGAGAAAAGAATCTAAGCCAGACAGAAGAAAAGGTTTCTCTTTCTAACACAACAAATCCAGGGGCATATTTACAAGGGCTTTATCTCTGCTTTTTCGGCTTAAAAAGCCAAAAAGGCGGAGATAAAACTCTCACCCTATTTACAAGAGGGTGCTAACATGCATAATCGCATGTTAGCACCCTTTTTCCCCAACGCCTCACTTTGCATCTCTAATGAGATGCAAAGTGGACGTCACTGGGCATACCCCGGATGGACAACCTTCAATTATCGCTGATGTTCACATTGCAATAGTTACAAGGCTGCCCCAGCATTTTAGCACACGTTAGTTTTTTGGAGAAAACAGCGGTTTTCTCCAAAAACTAACGTCTGCTAAAATGCAGACTTACCTATCCCTAACATTGGGGTGGATTATGCTGATAGGACACTGTGGGTCGTATCAGCAAGGTTATCGCCGTTTTGCAGGGAACATCACTGGAAAACCAGCGAAGTTCCCTGCAAAAGGTCGATAACCTTGCTATCTCTGGAATTTTTATTGCCCTGGAGAAACGCGTTGTTAATAACGCGCTACCAGGGCGATGCATTCCAGAGATAGCCTGCAATAACAAAATTATCGCTAAGCACGGCCAGCGATCCCCATGAGTAATAAATAACGCATGCAAAAAAATATCTTCACATATGAAAATGTACGTATGTCATTGGGAAAATATTTTTCTTTATGAAGATTGCTTCACCTTAGTATTTATGAATTTTGAAGGTGTCACCTACCCTGTCCTATACTGAGAAATGATTTACTCCCACCCATGTCAGGAGTAAACCCATATAACAGTAACAAACGCTCACACTGGTATAATATGAAAGACAATCAAATGTAAGCGATTTTGGCTTCTCTAACAATAGCTTCAATCAAGGAAATACAAAGTACTAATGACATACCAAAAATGCATTTTGATCAATTTATTTAATCAATTTAAATTAAGGTGGACAATAATACTCACTTGCTGCTCTCATCAGTCCCTCAACTCTTTGATATATACACGCTTTTCATTTCACTTTGCTTCACTATATGCTCAATTGAGTCTAAGCACCTTGTCTACATTTATATTTTGTATTATCTACACTAACACTACACACCACATACACTCCATAACACATGGATAAAAGACTTAGGGCCATAGGTATGAAGGCAATTTTGCGATCGCAAACGCCAAAATTCGCCGAATTTTTGCCGTTTGCGATCGCAAATCAGCAGTGTCCAATGAATGAAAACACAACACCCCTCGCAAAATAAGGAATCGCAAATTTTGCGATTCCCTATTTTGTGATTGCATTTAAGGAATCGCAAATTGTGATTCCTTAAATGCAATGTAAGAAGCACAGAAAAAGTGCAATTTGGACTTAAGAAATCGCAAATTACCACCAACTCATTTCAGGGGTGCAACAGGGTGTCCTTTTGACACCCTGGCACCCTTGAAATAGCATTCTCAATTTGCGATTCTCTAATTGAGAATCACAAATTGAGAATGTCTTCCCATTCATTCCTATGGGCCTATAGGCCCATAGGAATGAATGGGGAGGTATTCCTTAATTGCGAATCGCAATTTGCAATTCGCAATTAAGGAATATGTAGGATTCGCAAACTTTATTGCAAATCCTACATACATAGCGTTTTAAGATTCTCAAATAGCGATTTGCAAAAAATCACCATTTGAGAATCGCAAAGTGACATTTTCATACATATGGCCCATAGCCATTTACAACGACAATAGCTCTTAATTAAGCAAATGCGAGACCTATTGCATTTCCAATGCTTGTTTATTTTTACTCTAGATTGGGGAAAAGACCTGTTGGGCACTCTTAAAGCTTTACAGGGCCAAATGCATCTCAAAGGCCCTCAATGGTAGTGAAATGTGGGGGTACTCCTCCATAGATCTTCAAATTACGGAAAACTATTTCCTGGGACGGCTTTTATCCATCCCTCGGGGCACTTCCTCTTTCACTGCTCATGAGGAGCTATGCATGTCCTTTGTCTCCGAGCTGATAGCATTTCGCCCTGTGTCTCTCTGGCTAAAAATCTGAGTTGAGAAGGGGACCTCTTCAAATAAAGCGATCCTAAAAGATTGTCTGGCTCTCGACCATGCATCTAGGGTAACGTGGCTCAGTTATGTTCAAAAGAGCCTTATGAGCGTTGGAAGAGGAGATCTATTTTCCAATCCTGATGCGACGAATAAGACAGATCTGTCTCTTATGAAGATGGCCTTCTTTGAGCACCAGTCCATGGTAAGGGAGGAGAAGGAGTTACTGAAGTCCAGTGTACGTCGATTCATCATGTTAAAGACCACCCAGATGGTGGAACCGTACCTACTGGGGTTCACAAACTCATATGACCGTTTTCTTCTGACTAGGATCCAGTTTGACCTTTCACCTCCTCCTTGCCCATCCCAGGGGTGAGAATTAGGGACAAATCTTGACGACCTGTGGCTGAGATGGAAAATCTCCACAGGACATGGTTCATTTTATGATGCTTTGCCCATTTTATGATATCCCCAGAAAATCCTATTTAATTCCCATTCTGAAAAAGGGCAATTTTAGGCAGGTACGGCCTGCTTTTATCTTTTTACAAATGTTGACTGGTAAGGATAAGTTACTTACCTGTAATCCTAGTTCTCTTCCAGGGGTATCCTCAAAGTCATAAGCACTGAATATTACCACCCATGTGCGGGGATCCCGTAAATAATAAAAATTATATATGGAAAACATATATATACAGATATATATATATATATATATATATTACCTATTGGCAGTCGCCAGTAGGTAGTTATAGTTAGGACCTATTTTCCATAGGAAATCCGCAACATTCTATTTGGCATAACGTTGGCGCCGATTGACGAATCTTCGCGAAATTTTCCAAACTTTTGACCAACTCCGGTCCTCTCCTATCCTGAAAATTTCACGGTGATTCGTAAAGCGGGAGCCGAGAAAAAAGGGGGGTCCCAAAACGCGTTTTCCCCATGCATTTTCCCATAGGACATGTTGACGCAGCTACAGCCCGAACTGCTGAAAGGAATTACACCAAATTTGGCAAAGAGGTAGTCCTCAGTTCAGACTTGTGCCTTTTGCTTAAATAGTGTAAATCCATTCAGTAGTTCCTGAGAAAATTAGAGTTAAAAAGATAGATATATGTGGGCGGAGCCTAACCACACATCTCATCGTGAGATCTGATTGGCTGTCAGTACTTTATCCAAGAAGTGTTGGCAGCTATCTTGGGACCAATATACATGATAGCACCTCATTAAAAAGCATTGCAGTTAAGGATAAGTTACTTACCTGTAATCCTAGTTCTCTTCCAGGGGTATCCTCATCAAAGTCATAAGCACTGAATATTCCCGCCCACGTGCGGGGACCCCGGAAGTAATAAAATTATATGCACATATGTATACACAGCTCTGTATATGTATAAACATATATTATTTTTTCCAAGCAAATGCAGCCCCCATAGTAGGCTAGACAATGTAGATATAAATATCCACTAACACACCATAGGTATAATAATACACCTAAATCTTTTTTTTTTTTTTTTTTTTTAAATGAGGTAAAAACTCATGAGAAAGAAAACACTGTGCAAAACACAGATCCATAAAACATTGTTAGCCTGCAGGCTGCATTGCAATACAATACCATAGACACTGAAAAGCCTTGTACAGGTAAAAACTGGCACCGTGCCTTTAAGGCAGCCCTGATTCCAATATCCCATCATGCCTCAGGGGTGACAGTTGGGTCAGTTGTTCTTTGCGGGACCGTAGTCCTAAAAACAAAGATATACTTCTTCCATATTTAATAATACAGTCCTCTCACTTGCCTGGGGAGGCAGGTGGGTTGCTTATGACTCTGATGAGGATACCCCTGGAAGAGAACTAGGATTACAGGTAAGTAACTTATCCTTCTCTTCCAGGGGATCCTCATCAATAGTCATAAGCACTGAATAGAATAGCAAGCCCACCTTCCACCTGCAGACAAATGAGAACTGCACTATACATTGAAGATAACAACCGAAACAATCAGTTGTTGAACAGATTCCTCAAGGAGGCTTGCCCTACTTGGGTGTCTGCTCTGGTGTCCGAGTCCAGACAATAATGTCTCGTGAATGTATGGACAGATCTCCAAGTAGCTGCTTTACAGATCTCGGAGAGTGGGACATTATTGAGAAACGCAGCAGTAGCCGCTTTCCCTCGTGTGGAATGTGGCTTAGGTAGAGGCCACAACGGTTTCTGAGCTAATTGGTAAGCTAATTTAATGCTTGACACAATCCATCTGGCAATAGAACGTTTAGATGCTGCAAAACCTGTACGGACAGCACCATAGTTCACAAACAGTTGGTCAGACTTTCTGACAGCCTTAGTTCTATCTAAGTAAAATTTGAGAACTCGTTTAACATCCAAAGAATGCAACGCCCTCTCAGCTGGCGAGGAGGGATTGGGAAAGTAAGTTGGTAGTGAGACTTTGATGGAGGAGAATTTTAACCCCACCCTGGCTAAGTGAAGCAGATAGAGTAATATCACTTCTTCTTGACATTTAGTAGGATTATGATGATTTTGAATACACCAGAAATAAAATCTCTTCCACTTACAGAAGTATGAGTGTCTCGTAGAAGGCCTCCTAGCTTCCTTCAATATGGTCATACATTCCTGGGGAAGGTTTAAATGGCCATACTGGAGGACTTCAGGAGCCATGCTGTTAAGCTCAGCGAGGGAAGGTTGGGATGGTAAATCCTCCCCTGCATCTTGGTTAGCAAGTCCGGCCTGCACGGCAGACGCTTGTGCGGCCAGATCGATAGGTGAAGGAGATCTGGGTACCACCACTGCCTCGGTCAGTCCGGTGCTACTAGGATCATCTTGGTGGTCGAGCGTTGCAGTTTGGTCACCACTTTCGGGATTAGCGGGAGAGGAGGAAAGGCGTACACAAATGTCATTGACCAGTCGATCAAAAGGGCATTCCCCAGAGACCCTGGTCGATAGTACCTTGAGGCGAAGCCTCGGCATTTTGTGTTGTTTTCGTCCGCGAAGAGGTCTACCTGCGGACAGCCCCACTCCTCGAAAATGTCCTCTAGCACTTCGTCGTTGAGGACCCAGTCCTCTGGGTCTTGAAAATGTCGACTGAGTGAGTCCGCTTGAACGTTGAGCTCGCCTGGCAGGTGCACCGCCGTTATGGAAATGTTTCTTGCCAGGATCCATTGCCACAGGGATTGAGCCTCCAGCGAGAGCGTCCTGGAACGAGTACATGCCTGCTTGTTCAGGTAGTACATTGTGGTGGTATTGTCCGTTTGTACTAGAATGGAACTCGTCCATCAGTGATCAACGTCTGTGATGGGGGTTCTTGATGAAAAGGAATCCCCACCTAAAGATGGAGTGGTTTTAACCACCACTTGATTGACTGCCTGGCCGCTGATGAAAGACAGACTTTTTCCTCCCACAGGGAATTCTTTTGGTTCTATTTGTCCTCCAGATCTTGTTGGAGAGGACGCATCCGCAATCTGGCGTTGGGCACTAGGAATATGCAAGATGCCATGGCCCCTAGCAGAGATGATATCTGCCGCGCTGTAGACAGACTGTTGGCTATAATCTGCCTGCCTTTTTGGGCAAGGTATAACCGTCTCTCCTCCAAAGGAAACACTTTACCTACTGTGGAGTCTATAATTGCTCCTAGGTAGTGAATCCTCAGCGTTGGTGTGAAGGTGGATTTCTTGTAGTTCACCCTGAGTCCCAATCGGTGGGACAAATTCAGGCAGCGTGTCAGCTGTGAGTTTACACTCTGAGGCGATGGACCTTTGAGTAACCAATCGTCTAGATAGGGATAGACGAAGACTCCTGCGCGCCTCAGTGCAGCAGCTACTACCGCCATGCATTTTGTAAACACTCAAGGAGCTGATTTCAGGCCAAATGGTAGAACCTTGAACTGGTAGTGAGAGGTCCCCACTACGCATCTTAGAAATTTCCGATGACTCTGGAAGATGGGAACATGAAAGTACACGTCTTGCAGGTCCAGCGAGCACATCCAATCGCCTCAACGGAGATGTGGATATATTTGGTGAAGCGCAAGCATGTGAAGCTTTTCCCTTCTGATATGCTTGTTGAGTGTTCGTAAGTCCAAGATCGGCAGAAACTCTGCTTTTGTATTTCTTTTTTGAATTAGAAAATATCTGGAGTAGACTCCTTTCCCTCTCTGCGCCCTGGGAACTCTTTCTATTGCTGATTTGAGAAGAAGGGTCGCCACTTCTTCTCTTAGCATCTTGAGTTGCGAATTGATAGGGACTCTGGCAGAGGAGGTGGTGTGGCAATTATTTTCAAACACGCCATCCAATGCCAACTTGAACCTATCTCTCTTATTGCTAGTGAGGCCGGCCTTTTCACCATCACGGTAGATAGTAACTGCATTGTAAAAGGCCTCCTGGTCTATCACCCTCTGGGCTACCCCTCCCGTTTTACTTCAAATTTGGTTGAATATCTTACTCAACCAGCCCTGCGCTATAGCAAGTTCCTTGCGCTAGGCGACTTGAACCTACATCTGGAAGATGCAGGATGTATGGTGGCTGCAGCGTTGAGCCAGGAACTCACGACACTACAGCTAAAACTTAGTGCTACCTGTCCCACGTATCAGAAGGGTCATTTGCTTGATCCTATTTTTACAAACTGGGAGGAGGTAGTGGTTGGTCGACCACAGCCCTTGGTTTGGACAGATCACCATCTAGTCCCTTTTGTTATGCGATTGCCTAAGCCGAAGGTGCAGGAGAACTTGAAGGAGGGAATAGCCTACCGTAAATGGGCTGGCTTTTCCCCGGGCAAGTTCAAGAACGCCCTCCTGATGGGGGGTTCGCCTGGGGGTGAGGATGCTGACAGTGCTTGCTCAGAGTTGGATAGGTGGCTAGGAGAAACACTCGATAGTACTGCCCCCTGGTCATGGAAAACACTAACTAGAGCAAAGAAATCTGCCCCCTGGTTTAATTCAGTGCTGAAAAAGGCCAAGGCAGACTGTAAACGAGCTGAAAGGCAATGGAGGAAGGACTTCTCTGCTCCAGGGAGCAGCGAGTACAAAGCGGTGCTGAAGGCCTACCATGGGCTCATCAGGAAAACTAAGGCGGAATATTACCTTGAAAGCATTGGGTCTGCTGGTAATTCGACTAGGGAATTATTCAAGGTTTATAAGGAGATCTCTTCCTTGGACATAGTGGCAGTTCCTGCTGTAGGGTCAGCTGAACGCTGTAACCTTATACCGAATTTCTTCTCTGACAAGGTGGTGACAATCTACTCCACCTTTCCTGAGTCGGCCGGGGTCGACCAGGATCTTCAGGATGCGTCAGGACTTGTAGGTGAGGATGAGGGACTAGATAGTTTTGTGATCCCCCCCCCACCTGAAATCCTGAAAAAAATCTGCCTGAGTGTTAAGTCAGGTTCCCCAAAAGATCCGGCCTCCCGAGAAGGCTTAGTGGGTGCTTAGAAACCTTGGAGCCCTTTATTAGACATCTCTTAGAGGTCTCATTTAGGACCAATACAGTCCCTAGTTGTTGGAAAGAGGCAGTAGTACTTCCCCTCCCAAAAACACCTCAGTTAGGCCTGGAGCGATTAGATAATTTGCGACCTATCTCTCTTTTACCCTACTTTGCTCAGATCGCAGAGAAAGTGGTAAATGAGCAACTTACAGCACACATCGGGAAATGTCACCTCCTTCACCCCACTCAATCGGGTTTCCGTAAATGTCACTCGACGGAGTCGGCCCTTCTATTAGCAACAGAGACCATTCGGGAATATGTGGATGCGGGTCAAACGGCTGCCCTGATCCTGTTGGATCTTAGTGGGGCCTTTGACACGGTAGCTCACCACACTCTAGTTTGCCATCTAAAGAAGGGAGGTGTGTCTGGTAGGGCCTTAGATAGGCTTATATCATTTCTGGCAAATCGTAGCTTCCAGGTGAGGCAGGGTGAGTTCTACTCTAGGGTTATGGGATTGCAGCAGGGGATTCCTCAGGGCTCAATTTTGAGCCCGACTTTGTTTAATCTTTATGTGGCTCCCTTAGCAGAGATCGCTGATGATTTTGGGATCAGAGTTGTTTCATACGCCGACGACACCCAGTTGGTGGTGTCCTTGACCCAGGAACAGCAGTCAGCAGCTCCCAATCTGGTGGCGTGCCTGCAAGAATTAGCCTCTTGGATGGACAAAAACTGTCTGAAACTTAATGGTGACAAGACAGAGGTGCTGGTGGTGGGAAGAGCTCCATCCGTGTGGTCCTCTGCGTGGTGGCCGCAGAACTTGGGCCCCACCCCTGTGCCATGCGCCCAGGCTAAAAACCTGGGGGTTTGGATGGACTCTTACCTGTCCTTTGAATATCACACCAGACGGGTCGCTGCAGCCTGCTTCGGAATCCTTAAAAGACTCCGAAAAACTTTGGATATATTACCTATTGCAGCTAGGAAGACCCTAGTTCACGCTCTCGTGACATCTCGTCTCGATTATGGGAATGTCTTATATCTAGGCGTTACTGGAAGGTGTATACAGAGACTCCAATGCGTACAGAACGCTGCAGCCCGCTTGATCCTGATGCATACGAGGAAAACTGCCTCTAAACCGGCGCTTGCTTCTCTCCACTGGCTACCCATTCGGGAACGAGTCTGGTTTAAGGCGTTGTGTGTGTGTCACCACATTATTCAGGGGACTTTGCCTGCTTACATGCTGTACCTCCTTACTCCTTACGCCCCAACTCGCCGCCTGAGGTCTGAGGGGAGGGGATTGGTCTGCGTCCCTACTGTAAAGAGAGCTAGGATGGGTGGTCGCTCCTTCCGTTTTTTGGCGGCCCAACTCTGGAACAAACTCCCAGAGAGCCTTCGGTTGGAACCCTCTGAGGTCATGTTTAGGAAGAAACTGAAGACTCATCTATTCCCGCCTGGGTAGGTCTTTGTGATCACAAGAGCGACTTGCACCGTAGCGCGGGGGGACACTGTATAGTGTAACCAGGCGCTTTATAAATCCGATTAATAATAAATAATAATAATAATAATAATAATAATAATAATAAATAATAATAAATAATAGATAAATAATAAATAATAATAAGTTGATGAGATGAATGTACAGGGTGGATCGAGGGAGGGGGACTCCGGAAACGAAGCGAGTATCTATGTCGCAATATATTTAGAACCCACTTTTCTTTGGTGATGGATTGCCACTCTAGAAGATGTTGTGCAATACTTCCTCCCACCGGAGCGGTGGACGGCATTAGAGGAAGCGATCACTCATTGCTTTCCTTGAGCCTTGTTTCCGCCGCTGGACTGGCGGTTATTTCCACATCCCCTAGATGATCTGCGGGACTGTAATTGCTGCTTTTTCTGCCCTTGCTGGTCTTGATTTTTCTGCCAGTGAGGGGTTTGAACCCTCTGTTGGTAGCTACGCCTGTCGGTTCCCCTACGACGACGGAATTCTTTTCGTTTCTCTAGCCCCACGGCTTTCATGGTCTCGAGTTCTGATTTCATGCGAGCCATCTCGTCATCCGTATGTGAACCGAAAAGCGAGCTCCCAGAGAAAGGCAGATTCAAAATTCTTGCTTGTGCTTCAGGCTTCAGAGCCGTTAGCCTTAGCCAAGATGATCTTCTGGCGGAAATCCCATGAGCATAAGAGTGCACTGCCAGCGTTGCTCCATCCGCTGCTGCACTTATCACCTGATTTGAGACTAGACTGCCCTCTTGCAATATCTCCTCAAAGTCCTTTCTATCTTCAGGAGGAACTTTTTCTATAAATCTTTGAAGAGAGTCCCAGAGTGATCTGTCGTAGCACCCCAGAAGCGCTGAGGCACTGGCCACTTTTATGCTGGAGGCCGCCGACCCACATACTCTTCTCCCCCAAGAGTCTTGTGCCTTACTTTCCTTATCCGGCGGCACTGTGGATGACAAAGCCACTGAGTGAGTTTTTCTGGCTGCAGCAGTGATCACAGAGTCCGGTGAAGGGTCCGCCTTGAGAAAAAGAGGATCCTCCGGGGCTGGACGATATTTTTTAAGTATTCGTGCCGGAGCTGATTTGATAGTAGCCGGCGTGAGGAAGATATCCATGACTGGTTTAAGCAACCCAGGGACCAGAGGCAACAGTGGACGAGACGCTGCTCGTTCGTGAAGGGTCTCAAAGATGACAGAGGAAGTGGTTTCCTGAACAGGCATTGGAATATTCAATTTTGCCGCTCCTCTGCACAAAACATCTTGGAAGGTGCTAATGTCATCCACTGGCGAAACTCTAGATGGTGGCGTATCTGAGAGTTTGGGTGAATAATCTCTTCTGGACGACTGGCTTGACGAAGAGGATGTAGGAGACCTACGTCGTCTTCTCTCCGATCCCACCGACTCTCTCCTGCGAGAGGTGGACCTGGATCGTCTCCTGGGCGAACGTGAGCGCCGTTGATATTCTCTTCCTCGAGAATGGGAACTTGCTGGTCTTAACGGTTGAGCCAGATTCCTCAACCTTGCTAAGGAAATACTAACCGCCTGTGCCATAGAAGTTTCCTGAGGCAGTACTCTGGTGGGGCTGTGACTCAGAGTATGACCCTCCTCCTGTCTTAATGGTCTCGTTGGCGTTCTCACTTGAGGGCTCTTTTCTACTGGAAGAGCTGGAGAGAAACTCCTCACCTCTGGCGATCCGGATCTTGAAATAGACAAAGGAGATCCTGAGCCTTCTGAGGCTGAAGGTGAAATTGAAATGGGTCGAGATGAACCATGTTCCGATGTGGTATAAATCAGTCTATGTGGAGATTTGCGTCTCGACACTGGTTTGAACGTCGATCGAATTTGTGACGTTTCGCGGTACTCCCCCGCGGAGGACCGTCTCGACGGTGATACGGCTATCACCGGAGATCTGGACTTCGACGCCGAGTGGATAACCGGTGATGTGTCCTGCCTCGACGTCGAGAGCACTGTCGTCGACGGAGGACTTGTCCTGGACGGAGGCCTAGAACCCAACGGGGAACTTCGCCTCGACGTCAGTATCTTCTCCGACGTTTTGGAGGCCTTTGACGACGGAGGCACCTGCCTCGACGTCGATCTCGACGGAGGCACCCGCCTCAACGTCGAGTGTTCCGACGATGATCCTCGTCTCGACGTTGGTAATGCTTTCGACGGCGATTCAGGTCTTGACGTCGAAGATCTTCCCTGATTCTTTGACAACGATCTTTGCCTCGACGTCGCTGTAGATTTCAACGCCGAACGCCTGCGTTCTTCTTGCGACGTCGACTTTTGCCTTGATGTTGATTTCGACACCGATCGACGATGTCTATCCTTTGACGTCGATCGATGTTTTCTTGACGTCGAACGACGATGTCTCTCCTTCGACGCGATCGATGATTTCTTGACATCGAAGTTGACGACGACGAACGAATGCGCTTCGCCGCCGGATCGAGTGTCGACGTAGATTTTCTCTTTGAAGTATGACTCTCCCTGGGACTCCTCACCTCTCAACGACGATCCTGCCGCTGGAGTCTTCGACGCCGAGCCCGACGCCGATAGAGAACACACAGGGATCAGCTGCTTCGACGTCGACCATTCAGAAAGGCCATAAAGCCTAATTCTCTCTCTCTCTTTCAAAGTCCTCTTTGAAAGATCCTTGCAGTGACGACAGGACGCAGGAGAGTGTGAATCCGGTAGACAGACGATACACACATTGTGTGTCTGAAGAAGCCTTCTTTTTGCCACAGGATGGACAGGGCATGAACAAAGAAGGCATTTTTCTGACAGAAAAAAGTTCTTAAATCTTGTCAGAAAACAAAGGAAATCTGCTTCCCCAACAGGATATATTAAGAGGAAGCAAAAAAGTCACTAGAAAAGTAACAATTCTTGACTAGAAAGTCAAAAATAAAGAGAGCTGAATTCCATGGTCCTGACTGAAGGAGCCGGAAAGAACAACTGACCCAACTGTCACCCCTGAGGCATGATGGGATATTGGAATCAGGGCTGCCTTAAAGACACGGTGCCAGTTTACCTGTACAAGGCTTTTCAGTCTCTATGGTATTGTATTGCAATGCAGCCTGCAGGCTAACAATGTTTTATGGATCTGTGTTTTGCACAGTGTTTTCTTTCTCATGAGTTTTTACCTCATTAAAAAAAAAAAAGAAAGATTAAGGTGTATTATTATACCTATGGTGTGTTATTGGATATTTATATCTACATTGTCTAGCCTACTATGGGGGCTGCATTTGCTTGGAAAAATAACATATGTTTATACATATACAGAGCTGTATATATATGTGTTTTTCATATATAATTTTATTATTTCCGCGGTCCCCGCACGTGGGCGGGAATATTCAGTGCTTATGACTATTGCGGAGGATCCCCTGGAAGAGAATAGAAGGTTTTAAGACTTTAGTTACATTATAAATCATTTGTCGATGGTACCATACTCATTTTAGGAATTGTGGTGTGTTCCAAGGTGATTTTACCATGTGAAAAAGCCTTCTGCTGTGATATCATGAATCATGTTTGAGAGAAAACTATTTTCTCATGATTTTCCCACAGAGGTTTGGAAGGTGATCTATAAGCTAAACTGAGAGCATATTTTCTGTAAATTCACATTATCTTTCTCAGTCATGTGAAAATGAAGTCTGACATTCTCAGTAAAACATTTACATCCAACAAGGGCAGAGACTGTCAGTTGATTCCTTTGTGTTCTACTGCAGCTTCCCAGAGTGTTCTAAAGAACAACTAGAGCGCTAACAGTCCTACTTTTGACAAACGTATTGCACACCTGAAGCCATCTTGATTGGAATAAAGTGGTAACTCTTAAAACATTTAATTTAAAAAGGAACATGAGGAGGTTCATAATTTCTATGGCAAAATGATTAGTGCTGCAGAAAGAAAAATTAGGGCACATTTTAACTTTTCAAATCCTCTTCTATTTCATAAAAAAATTCTGCAGACTGAAACATGCACTTTGAATACCAGCAGCAGACTTCCCTGGTGAGCAGTAGCTTTACTACAGTGATCTAATGAGCAACTATAGTGCTAACATTCTGAATTTATGGCAAATGTGTGACACATCTGAATGCCTTCTTGATGGAACCAAAGTAAAAAACCTGAAAGTATTTCCTACTGAGGAGACTGCAGTAAATGAAGAAATTAGGAAACTTCACAACAAATAAATCTCCCAAGATGGCCACCAGAGACAAAAGAGCCCAAATGCAGCACAAATATCACCCAGATGTAGCCCAATGACAGAAGTGTGCAAAACACTTATTTTTGTGCATTTGCACTTTTATATAGTGCAGACTTGTCGGGTATTGGAGTGCTTTACATGACCATTGGTTACATCACACAAGATCAAATTAATTTTGGTTGTAGACATGGGGAGATCAAGTGATTTGACCAGAATCACAGAATGTTGAGCTGAAGCAGAAACTCCAACCTGGTTCCCCAGTTGCAAAGTCTGCAGCTCTGGAAGTAACACCACATCCTCTCCCCTAGGTGCAACATTTAATCAAGTGGTCAACTGGATAAAAAAAACTAAGATTACAAATAATTTAAAAGTTCTTTGTCGCTATTTGAAAACTCAGAAAATATGTCCTCATTTGCGTTTTTTACAGCACTAACCATAATTTTGATGCAAATAAGACCCTCTCATATATGTAATTTCTAAAGGAAATGCTCTAGGTATTACAGTTTTGATTACATCAAGATGACGTCAGGCATTCCACACTTTTGTAATAAATATAGAATGTTAGCAATCTAGTTGTTCATTAGGATACTATTGAGAAGCAGAGGCCAGGGGCACGGACTCTGAAAATTGAAGGCAGGTAGTAGAGTGCAGAGGCAACAATCTGACCACACTGGGCAGGCAGGAAGGGCAGTGGCAGCACAAAAGACTATGGAGGTCAGTGGAAAGGGGGGCAGGGGCAACAAACCAACAATACAGGACTGGCAAGAGAGGCTGTGGCAATATAATAGACCATTGTGGGCAGAAGGAAGAGGCAGTGGTAGTACAACCATACATGCCAACAGACCCGATTCAGCCAGGAAACGTCCAATGTTTTTAAGCTCAAATGGGCTTTATTTGATCTGTCTCCTGTCTACAATCTCCCAGTTATTTTTCAAAATCTCCCTCTTACCAAGTTCAAAATGTTCGCAAGTATAGTACATTGGATCATGGTAGGCAGGAGGAATTGGGGTAGGGACATGGACTCGGATAACAAAGGACAGGAGGGACATGGAGAGGTGCACCAAACAGGGCAGGCATCAGGGTTTGCAGCAGCACAATACACCACAAAGGGCATGCGGGACGGGAGTGCAGCACAACAATCCATCGAAAGCAATAGGGAGGGGACAGGACCATGCACATGGACAACAGAGAACAGAGGGGAAAGAGGCAATGGTAGCTAGCTGACCATAATGGACAGACAGGAGAGAAAGCTGCAGCATAACAGACCATAAAGGGCATGAGGGACGGATCAGGGGCATTACAATGGAACAGAAAAGCCAGGAGGGAGGGAATAGGGGTCTGCACATGGAAACAGAGGGCTGGGGGCAAAGGGGCAGGGCAGGAGCAGCAAGATGACCATGGAGGTCAGGCAGGATGGGCACTAGAAACAAGACACCATGGAGAGCAACAGTGAGACTATGATGGCATACACACAGACCATGGAGGGAAGGTGGGAGGGGATCAGGGGCAGCTAGCTGACCACACAGGGAAGGTGGGAGGGGCCATGGCAGCACAGAAGACCATGCATGGCAAGCGGGAGGGTTAGTGGCAGCACAATGGCTATGATGGGCAAGAAGGAAGGTGCAGGGGCATGCACAAAGGACCATGGAGGATAGAAGGGAGGGTCAGAACCTGGGCACAGACAAGATAGTTCAGGGGAAGGGGCCTCACAACAGACCACGCGGGGCAGGCAGGAGGAGCAGTTGCAGCACAACAGACCAGGGAAGGCAGAAGGGTGTGGCAGTAAAATGGACCATAGAGGACAGGAGGAAGGGGATAGGGGCATGGCATGTGGACAGGCAGGGTGGAGGTGGCAGGGACAGGTTACAGTCATCTGACAATGCTAGGCAGGTGGGAGGGGAGTGGCAGCTCAACAGAACACTCAGAGTAGATAGGAGTGGCAGGTCCATGGAACATGGTGGGCAAAAAGGATGGAGCAGGGGCATGCACAAAGACATCGGAGGGCAGGGGGAAGGAGAATAGGGGCAGCAAGCTAAGCACAGAGGCTAAGCAGGAGGTCAATGATGGGCCATAGAATTGGGCAATGGAGGGCAGGAGGAGTGGGCTGGTACATAATGCTAAATGGAGGGCAGTGGCAGCACATCAGACCATGGATGGCAGGAGGGAGGAGGCTAGTCCATGGATTCAGACAACAGAGGATAGGGAGGAGGTGGATGGGGCAGCAAGCTAACTGTTCAGAGAAGGTGGGTATTAGGAACTTTATTGTTTTTAAAATGTGTGTCTGTGCGAACTACTTAAAATATGAACAAGTATGCAGCATAATCTCACTTTTATTCAGGAAGAAGAGGAAGTTTGTGACTGTGACTCTGGGCTCACTTGGCAGAAACACCCCCTGACCCTCCACCCCCCATCGCAAAATGTAATGCCTGTGAAAAGGATAGGTGGACGCAGTGTTTTATAAAACATAGTCCTGAGAGCACAATTGAAAATGAAAACTAGACATAGTATATGGTATAAACTACGCACCAAAAAGTGTGATATAAGATGAACCGGGGCATGAAGTATAATATGCAATACATTGTGCGCAATGACAGATTCATTGGAGAGCGCGAGATAGCACAGGCACTAGCGCGTGCTATGCGATATGCGCCTTGGAGTGTAATATGCACAGGGCAGTGTTGTGTAACCTAACTAGTCTCTAAAGTTGTAATATAAAATATGTGCTGGGGAGTGTAACGTTGCATATGCACTGTGACAAAGATATGGATACAAGATTGTAATATGCATGGCATAGCGCTGTGCGTTATAACATAGGCATCGAGGAAGGCACCTTAGATGGGGCAATATAACCCGTGCGAAGGCAAGTGTGGCATGACATATTCACGGGTGGTGTTACAGTGCACATGGGCTAAAGAGTGTCATAGCATACGCACTAGCTGGTGGAATACAACACAGAGGTGTGTGGCACTCGGCAGGCACTGGTGGGTGTAACACAGCATTGGGCTCAGCCAGGAGCACGCTGTGACTCTCAAGTGAGGTTCATCTCCTTTCTGGAGAGTAAAATAAAAAGTATTACACATCTGGCGGTGGATGTGTGTTTTATTAACCGTGAGGGGGGATTTCTTGCATAGTTTGGTCGAACTTTTGTCGAATCCCCTTTGAATGGCTTGGTGTGCGTGTGTATTAAATGTGCCCGTCAATAGCTACCCATGTTTGTATAAATAAATGACAAGTGTGTCTACTTGGAGAGTACCCACCGGCAGGGGCGCCGGGATTAGGCACGGTAGGGCGTCAGACACGTCAGAGCTTCACTAGCGGTGTAAATATATTCCACGTGGATTCATTGTATGCATAGTCGCCTTTTAATGAATATCACGCAAATCGTCATGGTGATAGGTACATACGGTTTGTCCAGCATGTCCTAGGTGTTTCTATAAATATATTTTTTTTTTAAATATTAAAAAACAAAGGCCGGCCCCAGGGGATGGGGTCCCCGGGGCCATAAGTGGCCCGAGGAGGGGGGCAACGCAGCCCCCCTCCTAAAGAATAAAAAAAAAAATAGTCCATGACCCGGGGGTTGGGGTCCCCGGGGCCGATTAAGGCCTTGGGAGAGCCAAATTCATTTTTTTCATGAAACAAATTAGGGTGCCGGCCCTGGGGGATGGGGTCCCCAGGGCCAATAAATTGGAAAAAGAAGGGGGGCCACACAGCCCTCCTTCTTAAAAAAATAGAATAAATAAAAGACCGGCATCCCGCCGGAGGCCACGCCCCCTCCTTGCAGCACTCTGCAAATGCGCCCCCTGGCCAGTTGTAAGTTGGGGAATTAATTTCCCTTCAATACTGAGGGTCCCAGAGGGCCAACTAGCCCAACAGGTATCTCCAGTATGCGCCAGGGAGCTGCGTTGCAGACAGGGGTTCTGAGGCCACGCCCCTTTTTACATCTCTATGCAACGCAGCTCTGTGGCTCTAACTGGAGGTACCTAGTGGGCTAGTTTGACCCTAGGGACCCTTAGCATTCAAGGGGACTTAATCTCTCAACTTAGGACGGCCACAGGGTGCGTTTACACAGTCGTGAAGGGAGGGGACTGGACCTGAGGTGATGTGTGCAAACACGTCCTGTGGCGCGTTTTAAGTTGGGGAAATAATTCCCTTTCAATCCTGAGGGACACTGGGGGCCAACTAGCCCACCAGGTGCTTCCAGTAAGCGCCACTGCTCTGCGTTGCAGAGAAGTGGTGCAGGCCGTGCCCCTTTTTACACATCTCTGCAATGGCGCTTACTGGACGTACCTAGTGGGCTATTTTTACCCCTAGGGACCCTCAGGATTCAAGGGGACTTCATCTCTCAACTTAGAACGGCCACAGGGTGCGTTTACACAGTCGTGAAGGGAGGGGACAGGGCCTGAGGTGACGTTTGCAAACACGCCCTGTGGCGCGTTTTAAGAGGTAGTTTTAATCCCCTGCCCTATTATATACTGGGGGCTTACAGAGGAGGTCATGCTAATCACAGGGGGACCCCAACGAATAGGGGTTCCCTAGTGTATGTAGGTGTTTTCACTGTATTCTGAGTGTCTTTTAACATAGCACTGGCTCTAGGACTGGTTAGTCAGACTCAGTTACCACCAGTATCCAATTGAAAAAGTTGAGGGTACAGGATGATTTTGCAACAAGGCTTCTTTCTGCTCTTCTGTTTGTTCTTTCTGCACGTTATCCTTCTTCCTGCAGTTTTCTTCGTCTTTGAGGACTTCTGTTGATTCTTTCTGCATTTCTTTTTTTTCTTTCTGTGTGTTTTTTCTTCTTTCTTCACGTCCTATCTCTTTAGGCATAGTTAGAAATTAGCATTTAAAAAACCTTTGAAATTCACTGAAAAAACCATAGGTTTCAGGGGCGTTCTAGTTAGCTCGACTTTTCACTCATACAAAACCATTGAAATTCCCCTGTTATAGTTAGTTCAGCTAACTATAACTCGCGCGCCCGCAATGCACTGCTGATGACGTCACATATTACATCACTCATTACATGGTCAGTGACATCACTCATGTCATCACTGATGACATCTCAAATGACATCACTGATACGGTACATTCTGGATTACCGTTTAAAATCACTGCATTCAGATGGACTGAACATTACTGACAACACAACCTGATTACTGCATATCTCAAGAGCGCTCAGGACTGCATTGATTCCACATTCCAAATGGAATCTTCACTCATGATGCTTTTTGAAAATTCAGCTGTGTCATCTGTGCAGCCACAGAGCAAACGATCTTGTACTACCTGAGGAAGGCGGAAGCTGAAACGTTGTAGTGGAAATATATTTTTGTTCTTTGGTGAATCTATCTGTTTGAGTCACTTCTTTCTTGGATATATATATTACCTAATGGCGGTCGCCAGTAGGTAGATATAGTTAGGACCTATTTTCCATAGGAAATCCGCAACATTCTATTTGGAATTACGTTGGCGCCGATTGACGAATCTTTGGGAAATTTTCCAAACTTTTGGCCAGCTCTGGTCCGCTCCTCTCCTGAAAATTTCACGGTGATTCATCAAGCGGGGCTGAGAAAAAAGGGGGGCCTATCTATGGCCTCGGAGGATCCACACACCCTCCCCGCACCCAGCGCGCACCCTGCCGTGCACGAGCTCTATTCTAATTGGCTGTCAACACTCCAGATCAGGAAGTGTTGGCAGCCATCTTGTGCCTCGGTAGAACCGAGGCACAAGAAGCCTAAAAAACAAACGTGGAAAACGCGACAAGGGGGCAGGGTAAAAACACCCTGACCCCTCAGGGCCAAAAAAAGAATTTTAATAAAAACGGCGAGATTCGCGCACCCTGCGCGAATTTCGGCCGAAAATTTAAAAAAATTCAGTGCGGTCTCGCGCGCTGAATATTCTAATTTGCCCCCAGGGGCCAAATCCCGGGGTCATAATTAAAAAAAGTGTGGGAGTCCCATTCCCCCCTACACTGCCCCGGCCGGGGACCGCCACCCCCCGGGGCTCCAAGATTGTATATGCGGGGGGGGCTCACAGCCCCCCCCTGCACCGGGGACCGCCACCCCTGGGGGTTCATTACCATAGGTGGGGGGGCTCGCAGCCCCCCCAGCCCCGGGGACCGCCACCCCCCGGGGCAACTTGGTTATGTTGGAGGGGGGCCATGTGGCCCCCCTCCTGGAGCCTTGTATTGGCCCTGGGGACCGCCACCCCCCCAGGGCCGGCTCCTGCAGTGTCCCGGGGTGCCCATCCCCGGGACACTGCTGTTTGCAATGGCAGGGCGGGAGCCTCCCAGCTCCCACCCTGCCATTGCAAACTGCTTTGCTTCATTGAAGCGAGAGCAGGGAAACCTGCTCTCGCGTCAATGAAGCAAAGCAGATTGCTTTTCAATATGGGGAGCAGCATGTTAGCTGCTCCCCATGTTGAAAAGCAATGCCGGCTCCCGCAGGAGGTGGGGAGCCGGCTGGGACCGTGGGGGGACTGGGGACCCCCCCACGGTCTCCAACGAGAGGCCTGGCCCCGGGGAATGGGGTCCCCGGGGCCAGGAGTGGCCCGGCAGGGGGCCACGCGGTCCCCTCCCCCATTAAATAAAAAAATTAAATAAAAAAATACAAAAACAATGGCCGGCCCCGGTGGATGGGGTTCCCGGGGCCTTAAAGTGGCCAGAGGAGGGGGGCTACCTAGCCCCCCTCCATAATTTTTTTTTTAAAAAAGGCCCATGCCCTGGGGGATGGGGTCCCCGGGGCAAATTATGGCCTCGGGAGGGGGGCCACGCGTCCCCCTTCCCGATTTTGTTTTCTTTCAAATATAAAAATTGGGGTCAGGCCCTGGGAGATGGGGTCCCCAGGGCCAAAAAAATAGAAAAAGAAGGGGGGCTACACAGCCCTCCTTCTAAAAAAAAGAAGGAAAAAAAAAAACGGATTGGGCCGGAGGCCACGCCCCCACCTTACATCACTCTGCAAATGCGCCCCCTGGCGCGTTTGCAGAGGGGGAACTAATTCCCCTTGAATACTGGGGTCCCTGGGGGCCAACTAGCCCACCAGGAACCTCCAGTATGTGCCAGGGGGCTGCGTTGCAGAGGTGTAATGAGGCCACACCCCTTTTTACACCTCTCTGCAATGCAGCTCCATGGCACTTACTGGAGGTACCTGGTGGCCTAGTTGGCCGCTAGGGGACCTCAGGATTCAAGGGGACTTAATCCCCCAACTTAAAACGCGCCACGGGGCGCGTTTGCACAGTGGTGAAGATAGGGGGCGGGGCCGGAGGTGAGACTGTGCAAACACGCCCTGTGGCGCGTTTTAAGTTGGGGAATTCATTCCTCTTCAATCGAGAGGTCCCCTAGGGGCCAACTAGCCCACCAGGTACCTCCAGTAAGCGCCACGGAGCTGCGTTACTGAGGGTTGTAAAAAGGGGCGTGGCCTCTGAACACCTCTCTGCAGTGCAGCTCCCTGGTGCATAATGGAGGTACCTGATGGGCTAGTTGGCCCCCAGGGGACCGCAGGATTGAAGAGGAATTAATTCCCCAACTTAAAACGCGCCACAGGGCGTGTTTGCACATGTCACCTCAGGCCCCGCCCCCTTCCTTTACCATTGTACAAATATTCCTCTAAAATTAGCCGAACTACGAATTCCGATTTACTCACCGGTTATCAGGAGAGAACCCAGTGCTGCATCTTTTAGACCAGCACGGACCCTGAAAAGTAATTCTAAGCGTACTTACCAGTAACTTGTATTTCTTTCCATAGGAATCCATTGTGTGGTTTTCAGCAGAAAAGTTTCTAAGTGTCCATTTTTGAAACGTACAAATATTCCTCTAAAATCAGCCGAACTACGAATTCCGATTTATTCACCTGTTATCAGGAGAGAACCCAGTGCTGCATCTTTTAGACCAGCTCTGACATTGAAAATTAATTCTAAGCGTACATACCAGTAACTTGTATTTCTTTCCATAGGAATCCATTGTGTGGTCTTCAACAGAAAAGTTTCTAAGGGTCTATTTTCACAAACTAAAAATATTCCTAAAAAATCGTCTGTATGACTTAAACACATTCTTTCAACTGTTTACAGGAGATCCACCTGTGCTGGATCTAAGATCCACCACTGAGTAATAAAAAGTAACGATAACAGTACTTACCTGCTAAGTGAATTTTCTGCCATAGGATAACATTGGTGATTCTATTTGAAATTTTTTCGAAGTGTCAACTTTTAAAATACAATAATAATACTTAAAAATCGCTACTGTAACCAAAACGCTTTTACTCAACTGTTTACAGGAGATGTCCAAGGACTAAATCTAGCATCCAGTCCTGTGGTTAGAAAAGTAATCCATAAAGTAACTAATTGCATTTGACTAGAAATTCACATTGAGCTCAATGTTGCTTTGTGTTTGAAATTGTGTTGCCCATTGCAACAACTGTAACTACTGTACTTAAAAGTCTATTGCCTATTTGCAAAGTATTTAAACTAAAGTAATTCATTCTGAGAAAGTATATTTTGTATTGTAATGTATAATGTAATTTAAAAAAAAAATATCTAAAAATAAACAGTTTAAACAATGTAGTAAATCAGTATCACAAAAATCAGTATAACAATTAATACATTAAAAATTGTCATTTACAAAACCTTTGAAATTCACTGAAAAAACCATAGGTTTCAGTCCTGATATAGTTAGGAATTAGCATTTAAAAAACCTTTGAAATTCATTGAAAAAACTATAGGTTTCAGGCCTGATATAGTTAGGAATTAGCATTTAAAAAACCTGCGAAATTCACTGAAAAAACCATACGTTTTAGGCCTGATATAGTTTGGAATTAGCATTTAAAAAACCTTAGAAATTCACTGAAAAAACAATAGGTTTTAGGGGTGTTATAGTTACCTGGACATTTCACTCGAACGAAACCATTGAAATTCCTCCGATATAGTTAGTTGTACTAACTAACATCTCGCGCGCCCGCAATCCACTGCTGATGATGTCACATATTAAATCATTTATGACATGTCAGAGACATCACTGATGACATCTCAAATGACATCACGGATGACATAATCCACGTGACAATCAGATACACCTCATCATACACTAGTATAACCTTTCATCACTCACTGTAAAATAGAGAGTGCCAGATTTAAAATCATTGACACACCAATACAAGTTTCTAAACACTTACTCAGTGATTCCTAGATCTATACACTCACCTAATCACTTACCTATAGATTCCCTCATACATGCTGTCAATGATCAATAGAACACTATCAAATATACTTATACACCTATATTGACATTACACACCAGCACACATCCTAATCACTTAAGAAGTCATCCTACTCACTTATGCAAACAATGGATCATACTTACTTTTACTTAACTATACACTTATAAAAACACCACTTCATCTATTCATATAGATAATAGGTCATACTGAGTGTGTTTTAAAATCACTATTACAACTATACAGTTATCCATACAGTCATTCATACAATCACAGTGTCTTATGTATACTTATTTATATACAACTGACACGTACACTGGCTTTTATTTTTCTAGTTATTTGGACATGTACCATTGAGACATATTTGCTCATTGCCACACCCATAAAGATATTCACTCACCCAAACAACTGTTATAACATGTAGTTTTAACTTCATATACCTACTGAATCAACTATTCACACATCTTTGGGCAGTCACACCCCCCCCCCCACCGAACCACACACACATTCACTCTCCCATACAAATAGTCAGTTAACTAATCAATAAATAATATAGACTTTCACGTAGCTAGTAACCAACTAGTGCAGCAGTTTACACAACAACTTGCAAAGTGATACAGATATTCACACAGTTTAGTCACTATCCAATATATTTAGTGAGACACTATAAATTAGTCAAGTAAACAGTCAATCACACTGCTACTAAATCCTCTATCCAGATATTTATATTTATTTATCCACTCATTTAAATAACGAACCAAACCACATTCTCTGGATGATGTCATCAGTGATGTCGATGTCATCAGTGATGTTATTTGAGATGTCATCAGTGATGTCACTGACCATGTCATGAATGATGTAATATGTGACATCATCAGCAGTGGATTGCGGGAGCGCGAGATGTAGTGAGTACAACTAACTATATCGGAGGAATTTCAATGGTTTTGTTCGAGTGAAATGTCCAGCTAACTACAACAACTCTAAAACCTATTGTTTTTTCAGTGAATTTCCAAGGTTTTTTAAATGCTAATTCCTATCTATATCAGGCCTGAAACCTATGGTTTTTTCAGTTAATTTTGCAGGTTTTTTAAATGCTAATTCCTAACTATATCAGACCTGAAACCTATGTTTTTTTCAGTGAATATATATATCATTTTTTCTCATACCAATGCAGCTCCCATCTAGGAGACTAAACAATGTAATAACATACATAAAGCTGCATTTGCAAATATATATATAAAAACACAAGAGGGCAAGTAGCACTTGAACTCTGTTTTTAATGAGTAAAAACTCATGAAGAAAAAACACTGCAAATAAACCAGACATTGTTAGCCTACAGGGTGCATTGTAAATCAATAGCATAGAAAATGAAAGCATTTTCCTACAAAAACTGGCAACGTGCCTTCAAGGCAGCCATGACCCCTAGCTTCCCATCATGCCTCAGGGGTGACAGTTAGGTCAGTTGTTCTTTGTGTAGCCCTGAAGAACAGAGCCCAAAGATATTCTTTAACAATGAATACAATCCCATTTGCCTGGGGCGGAGGGTGGGTTGCTTATGACTTTGATGAGGATACCCCTGGAAGAGAACTAGGATTACAGGTAAGTAACTTATCCTTCTCTTCCAGGGGATCCTCATCAATAGTCATAAGCAATGAATAGAATATCAAGCCGAATCCTCACCCTGCAGGCAAATGAGAGAAAGAGAGACCCAACATACAACAACAGCCGCAATCAGCATTTGAACAGATTCCTCAAGGAGACCTGGCCTACTTGCGTGTCAGCTCTGATGTCTGAATCTAGACAATAGTGCATCGTAAATGTATGGACGGACCTCCAAGTCGCCGCCTTACAGATTTCAGATATAGGCACGTTATGCAGAAAAGCAGTCGTAGCCGCTTTTCCTCTGGTAGAATGTGCCTTGGGAGTAGATCCAAGAGGCCTTTGTGCTAATTGATAAGCTAACTTTATACAAGAAACTATCCATCTGGAGATGGACAGCTTTGAAGCTGGAAAACTCGTTCTGATCGACCCATAGTTAACAAATAGTTGATCAGATTTTCTCGTGGACTTGGACCTATCCAGGTAGAATTTTAAAACTCTTTTCAGGTCCAGAGAATACAAAGCCCTCTCAGCTGGAGTGGAGGGATTAGTGAAAAAAGTGGGCAGAGAGATTATCTGATGTACATGAAAATCTGACACCACTTTGGGGAGGAAAGAGGGAGGAGTCCTCAATACGACCCTATTAAGATGGAAGACGGTATAAGGTTCCTTAGAGCAGAGGGCCTGTATTTCGCTCACTCTGTGAGCTGACGTGATCGCTACCAAGAAAGCCGCCTTCCAAGAAAGGTGTTGTAAGGTTGCTTTGTGTATGGGTCTGAAAGGCGGACCCATCAATTTCGATAGCACCAGGTTCAGTTCCCAGGGTGGTGAAGGAGGCCGGACCAGAGGATAGACCTTCTTCAGACCCTGCAAAACATCTTTAACAACCTGTAACTGAAAGAAATAAGGCTGAGAAGGTGAACGACTATATGCAGTGACAGCTGCTAAGTGCACCTTAATGGAGGGAAACTTCAACCTGCCTTCGGCAGATAAAGCAGGTATGAAAGGATGACCTCTTCCTGGCCTTTGGTTGGGTTACAATTGCTTTGAACACACCACATATAAAAGCGTTTCCACTTGCACGCATATGAGTGTCTAGTGGACGGCCTTCGTGCTTCCTTTAAAATAGAAATGCAGTCCTGTGGCAGTCCTAAATGGCCATACTGGAGAACTTCAGGAGCCATGCTGCCAAGTTCAGTGAGAGACGGTTGAGGTGATGAATCCTCCCGTTCATCTTGGACAGCAGGTCGGGTCTGCACGGCAGCCTCCTGTGAGGGCACTCTGACAGGTGCAGAAGGTCCGGGTACCACCATTGTCTCGGCCAGTCCGGGTCAATCAGTATCATCCTCGTGTGGGAATGAGACAACTTGGTCACCACCTTCGGAATGAGAGGAACGGGTGGAAAGGCTTACACAAATACCCCTGACCAGTCTATCAAAAGGGCATTCCCTTTCGACCCTGGCCGGTAGAACCTTGAGGCGAAGTCTCTGCATTTTGTATTTTCATCATCCGTGAAGAGGTCGATGGTGGAGCGACGCCAAGCCTGGAATATGTCTTCTACGACTTTGTCGTTGAGAACCCAGTCTGGTCTGTCTTCGAAGTGACGACTGAGAGCATCCGCTCTCGCGTTCTGTTCGCCCGGCAGGTGGACTGCTGTGATCGATAGGTTCGGTGCCAGAAGCCAATGCCAGAGAATTTGAGCTTCCAGCGACAATATGCGGGACCAAGTTCCCCCCTGTTTGTTCAGGTAGTACATGGTGGTGGTACTGTCCATCTGTACTAAGATTGAACTTGCCTGAATCAAAGGGAGGAAAGCCTTGAGGGCCAGGTGAACTGCTCTCAGTTCCAGCATGTTGATGTGATAGGATCGCTCTTTTAGAGACCATAGACCTTGCATCTGGAGGGATCACATGTGGGCTCCCCAGCCCTGGAGGGAAGCGTCCGTGATCAGTGTTTGAGAGGGAGGTGTTTGGTGAAAAGTTATCCCGACTTGCATAATCCCCTTCTTCATCCACCATGTGATGGAAGCTCTTGCTACGTTTGAGAGACTTATCTTGTCGTCCCAGCGAGCTGTTTGCTGGTCCCACTCATCCTCCAGATCCTGCTGAAGTGGACGCATTCGTAGTCTGGCATTGGGGACAATCCGACTAACCGACAGCCTTCCGTTGCCCAGAACAAGCTTGCATTTCTGTATGATGGAACACTGTCTCTCCTCCGACGGGAACACTTTTCCTACCTCGGAGTCTACCAGAGTGCCTCAATAATGGATTCTCTGCGTTGGTTGTGGAGTTAATTTCTCAAAGTTCACGTGAAGGCCCAGCCGGTGACAAAGCTCTAGGCATTGCAGGAAATTACTCCTCACGCTGAGCAGTGAGGGACCCTTCAACAGCCAGTCGTCTAAGTACGGGTACACGAAGATACCTTTGCGGCATAGTGCGGCTGCGACTACCGCCATACACTTCGTGAACACTCGGGGAGCTGACTTCAACCCGAGGAATCCAGGAATCTCAGGTATTGTCTGTGATGCTGATTTACAGGTAAGTGAAAATATGCATTTTGTAGATCCAGCGAACACATCCAATCTCCCTGCCTGAGATGTGGATATATTTGATGGAGAGCCAACATGCAAAACTTCTCCTTTCTGACTGATTTGTTGAGTGTTCGCAGATCCAGCATGGGTCTGTACTCCGCTTTTCGACCCTTCTTCTTTACTAAGAAGTATCTTAAGTAGACCCCTCTCCCACTTTGAGATATTGGCACCTTCTCGATGGCTTACTTTCGGAGAAGGGTGGCGACTTTGTGCTGTAATGTTTCCATCTGGTGACACGATGATGGAACTGGAGAGATTGAGGGAGGATGGCGTCGAAAACGTAGAGAGTACCCATTCTGCAGCGTAGCCAACACCCACTGGTCGTTTGTGATAGCTCGCCACTCCGAGATGATTTGCAATACTTCCCCCCCACTGGAGTGGTTAACGTACTCCCTGATTGGATGCTCATAATTAGACTGTACGTTGCATTCTGGGGAGTGGAGTCCGCTAATGAATATTGAGCTCATCGTGGGGCAAGTGTCATGGATGAGGACAGTGTGCTTTTTGGGGCTCATCCGGAGCTTTTAATTAACAACATTGGTGGGCATATTCATTAGCGGACTCCACTCCCCAGAATGCAACGTACAGTCTAATTATGAGCATCCAATCAGGGAGTACGATATTAGCAAACAGAGGGAGGATAAAGCCTGCCATGCGCACCTACTGACTGCCGAAAGCCTTCGAAAAAGGGAGAATACCGAAACGCGTCAGGCTGCTGTCAGATGTCTGAATGGACTGAAAAGCGTCACTGTTTGTACCAATAAATAGCTTTTGGGGAAAGGCTGACCTTGACTCGAGTGCGGCTCATTTGCTGGACACCCCACCTAACGGAATATATATATATATACAGCTGGGCCGTTAGCATGTCATGTGATCAAGACAGTGTTCCACTGTCGAAACGCGTAATGCTGATTATTAAGAAATGCTGACAACTTTAATACAATAAACTGCACTTGAAGTAAGAACACGCTGTGGTCCGTACCTGCTTCCTTGGGGAATCCCGGGCATAACAGGAATTTGGAATCTTATATATATATATATATATATATATATATATATATATATATATATATATATATATATATATATATACACACACACACACACACACAACACAAGAGGTGATTGATGCATTTATGAAAGATTTGGCTATCAAAATGGAGAACTAGAAGAGGAAATTACAGCCAAAAAACAACGCAAATTCCTCCGGGACTAGAAGGACTATCAAGCTGGTCGCACCTTTACCTTTCACAGGAAATACGATCACCTGTTTGAAAACGGAGGAAATGTACCAATTAATCCCACTGTGGCACCAACATGTATTGAGGTGTCAGAGAGTGATATTTCGGATGCCAATCTATCTGATGCACCCACCTCGGCTTTTAATCAAGTCCAACAAAAAAAGCCGAATTGTTTGTTGCAATTTCGAATTATGAATCAGGGAAGGACAGAACAGCAGCAAGAGCAAAGTGCACAGAGAGGGAGTGGGTGAGGAGGCAGAGGAAGATCCAGAGGAACAAGAAAGCTAAACAGCGGAGGAAAACAAGATACAACAACCCCGGTGGGAATGATGACAAGGGGCAAACAGGCGCTGAAATGACTGTAGTCAACCTCTCATCACGGACATTAACGGCAGAAGAAACCCGACTCCTAGGATTAGGTTTGTCCTTTTGCCCTACAATGAATTTAAATTTTGTTCAAACAAGAATTGATTTGTTTTATTTCTCGCGCAAGTTAAAATTGAAGAAGTGGTTTGATACCAAATGTAAGTCGACTGGTTTTAGAAATGAAACAACGTCTTTGAGTAATCTTAATGTTGATGATATTGAAATCTTGAACACTCTGGCATCTCAGTATGAACAAATTGAAACGAATGGTGACATGATTAGTAATGCACAGAAGTTTGACATTGATGTAAATATAAATCCGGGCAGTGGGCTTAAGCCTAAATTGGTATCTTTACCGCAGGCAGAATGTGATGCCATTGATGTATCTGAAAGAGGTGTGTTAGCTGATCTCAAGAAGATACGACACAAAAAAACTCCTATTTGCAAAAAGAATCTGAACTTAGATCAGATCAGGGCATTAGAGGATTTGAAACAGGATAACAACATAGTAATACGCCAGTCTGATAAAGGCGGGAATGTTGTGTTACAGGGCAAACAGGCCTACCTGATGGAAGGTTATAGACAGCTAACTGATGAAGTTTGTTATAGTGTCTCAGATAGGAATGCCATAGTTAAATCAAAAATGGAGAGTTGCTTGTGGATTGGAGAGAAGGGGGACTATTGGAATGGGAGGAGTATAATTATCTTAAGTGCCCATATCCACGTATGCCCGTACGCAAGGACCCAGTCAACCCTCCAGGGAGACCTATTGTTTCCTCTATTGGATCCCTATTGGAAAATACTTCTCATTTTATTGACCATTACCTTAGACCATTTGTGGTCAGTTTACCAACATACTTGAGGGATAGAACTCACTTTCTAACAATCATTGATGGGATCCATTGGGAACCTAATTATATCTTGGTTACCCTTGATGTATGCAATTTATACACACATATTCATCATAAATTTGGCTTACAAGCTGTTAGACACAATTTGAAAACCCGTTCCCCCTATTGTCATATTCTGAAATGATTTTGGTTATGATTCAGTTTTGTTTGATGAACAATTTCTTTATGTTTGATGATGTCATCTACCGACAGTCACAGGGCACAGCGATGGTAACCTGCTTCGCCCCCAGCTACGCCAACTTGGTGATGGGCTGGTGGGAGGAGCAGGTGGTGTCACAAATCCCAGAATTAGACCACTGTGCCCTGTGGCTCCGGTTCATTGATGACATTTTTGTCATATGGAATGGGGACATTGAGTCAGCTGAAAGGTTTATTACCAAACTTAAGGACAACCAGTGTAACATTGCTTTAACTGAACATATAAGCAAGACTGAAATTGAATTTTTTGATGTTTTGGTACAAATTGTTCCGAAAGATTACTGCAGGTAACAGTATTTTGAATGCCGCGAGTGCCCATCCTCGGAAACTGATATATAGTATCTCTTATGGAGAACTACTACGCGCTAAGCGCAATTGTAGTTCAGAAAGTAGTTATGTGAAAGAGAAAGAAATAATGGTCCACCGTTTTAAAGAAGATACAATACTAAAACTATATCAGAGGCATGTAACAGAGTGGAATTAGTAACTCGTACACAATTGCTACATCCAACAAATCGTCAAACCAGTGCATACAAACTGAGGTTTATTACTACTTACTCGGGACAAGCTCAAGATATTCGCCAAATACTTAAAAAACATTGGCATATCTTGCTAACTGACGTCAATCTTCAAAAACATCTTAATAGTTGTCCACAAATCACGTTTCAGAAAAGTATATCACTCCGAGACGAATTGAGTCTTAACTATGTGACCCGGAAGGGTGATAAAATTTGTACTATTTGACCAGGCTTTCGATGTTGCAAAAAATTCAAGGCGTGCAGTAATAGTATTGACTGTACAACACTGGTCATAGCAAGCAGGTATAGGGAATTTATAATCAATAAAGCCCTAACGTGTAACACCATGTATTGCATTTATGCATTGATCTGTCCCTGCAACAAAGCCTATATTAACTGTGCAAAGAAACTACTAGAACATATCAGGGTGATACGTCATAACAACAGACAATATCCAGTTGCCCGAAATTTCTTTGACCATCATCTTCAAGATGAAAAACTTCTAAGAATGGTGGTTATTGACGCTGTTCCAATCAATGTAAGGGGTGGAAACAGGCAACTGGCATTACGCCAGTTAAGAGTCTAGATATATTATTGATCTGGAAACTATGACTCCTTTAGGATTAAATTCAAGTGAGGAGTTAGCGGTACATTTACGATACTAAAATGCAGTAACTTTACTACTTCCAATGTGTAAATAAGTCTGGCTAAAATAATTTTGAAAAAGAGTTGTTAAAAATTATTGCTGAAATTGTCTGCTTTTTAAACAGTTTTATCATCACAAACTTTTTTCATTTTTCACACTTTAGGTGAGGAGCACTTTCTTAAATTCAGGCCAGGCATTTGAACAGTACTGTGGAATCTACTGCCCACTGGGGCGGAACCGTTTGTTGTACACTTGTATGAAATATATATATGAGGTATATTAATTATTGGCCCACTGGGGCTAAATTGTTCATTACATCTACAAGCATTGATGTACATAAGCTTTACTGGACTGATATTTTGACTGTCTTGTATGTCAGACATGAATTGATTAATAGGATCTATAAATGGGTATAATGAATAAGTATCACGATATTAATAGTGCCACATCGATTTAATCATTTGGGATGGTATAAAAACATTCAAGTCCTGTTTTAGCTGAAGAATATGTGACAGGACTTTGTGTTATAATTGTCATTTTACTAAGTTTAGTGCACCAATGAAACAAATAAAAGAGATACTGTCACTGCGTGACCATCAGCGTGACCAAGGCGAAAGCTGAAACGCGTTGCTGGTGCAGTCAGTATCATCTCTACACTGCATTTCCAAGGTGTCCTTGCATTTTTCAAAAAGAACGAAAAGTGTGTTATATATATATATATGTTTTCCATATATAATCTTTATTATTTCCGGGCTCCCCGCACATGGGCGGGAATATTCAGTGCTTATGACTTTGATGAGGATCCCCTGGAAGAGAATACTGTCTTTTATATGCTTAACTTTTTTAAATCTGCGATCAGGCTTAAGGCGAGTTGTGATTAACTTGCCTGCTCTCCAATATTACCCCTGGCATTATGCACTTTATTTAGCTTCACTTGCCTGTAGAAGTAACAATTTTATCTAGCGCATGGTCCTTTTGTATAATCTAGAATGATTTGTCCATCAGGTACCATCCGTGTGTTTGTAGAACTTTGTTAACTACACATTTTTTAATCTGCATATATTATGTTTAAACTGGGTATGTCCTCGTGTGGATTGTATGTATCATATGTTTTTATCCTGTGCTTTGATGGTTTTATTACACAAAACTGAATAAAGTTTGAATTTATTGGTTGATTGAGTCTTGCTCACATTTTCTGCCCTTGGGAGATAGAATACTGTAATGGAAGGATCTCGATTCAATGCTAAATTATCTTAGCTTCCCTTGAGAGGCAGCAAGCTAATGTTCCGTCTCAATTGTTCAGTATGCTCATTTAGTGGTGCAAATTTAAATCAGGACTATCCTGCATGTTAGCGAAAGGAGGCAAGTTTGGACAGGATGAAATGACCTCACCGATAGAATGCTGATGTGAGGGGGCGCTAATGAGCGGCAGCAAGATGGCTGCGCATTAGTGCAGCTCGGCCGGCCTGGTGTACAAATCCAACAAAAATCTTCAGATCGCCATCGGAGCAGGAGAGCAGAGGAACCCGCTTTCAGTGACTGCCAGTACTATTTGGCCCGCAGAAATCGACTCTGCGGATGGCTGCGAGGTAACATGGTGGCTGCCTGACTCGGCTGTACCTGCCAAAGAAACCTAGTCTGGCCGCAATGGCACAAGACTAAGTTAGAGGCATGTCAGCCAGCAGAGAATAAGGTGAGCTGCTCCACCCGGTGCCACATTTGAGCGCAATCTAATTGCGAACAGTGAGCGGTGGCCATGCGGCATGCACCAAAGGAGAGGTGGGCGCCAGTGTGGGTCGGGGGCGGTGCAGCCACAAAAGAGTAACTGCGAACCCCCGGGCTCAGAACGCATCAGAAGTGCAGGGGAGCTGAGGACACCTGAAGGTTCTGTCGGCTGGACAGCCAGGAGATGGCGGTAGGTAGATTATCTATCTTGTGGACTTCGGGATAGGATCAGTGTTGCCCGCAGCCGTGGAATGAGTGCCCTGGTGAGCTGGGTGGGTGGGCGCTGCCTGGTGGTCAACGGGAGGACCCAGCCACACAGCAGAAACACAACAAGTGGAGGAAACACAGAGGGCCCAGTGCCTGGACCGGTTCTGTGCATTGGACCTAAAGCCAGAAGGGGGTGACAGCGGACAGAACTGCATGTAGGTACGTGTGTAAAGTTACACAGACTTCGCTAGGCAGAGCGAACCATGGCATAGCGGAGGACTGGGCCTTACAACGCAGCGCTGCTAGGAAATAGGCACCCGTAAACATGACCCCTCGAGCACCGTGGGGAGAACAGACAGGCAGCAGGCAGGCCTTAATTTCGAAGCGTGGAAACCAACCAGAACAGAGCAGGACATGCACTCGGATTCGGAGCTCGAGTCAAAGGGGAAAGGCACTACAACACTGGAAGCAACGCTGTTAGCCATGCAAAATAGCTTACAATCAATTAATGGGAAGATTGATGCTTTGAACATACGTATGGACCATCTGGCGGCTATGTTAGACAAACAAGGGGCCAGACTGGGTGAAGCTGAACAACGCATTATCAAACCTAGAATGCTGATGTGGCAGGCAGTCTCCCTCCTTGACTAATGCCTATACAGTCCAACGGTACAGGTCTGTTTCTCCATCTCAAGAAGGTAGTGGTTATCTCCGACTTTAAAGGACATCCTCTTGAAAAGGCAGGCCTTTAGCAAACTTCTTACCCACTGGCGTCTGCTTGTTGAAAACGTTTCATATTCTGTAGCACCACTAAGCTTTGTGGCATCAGAGTAGACCTCACTCCAAGTAAATATATTTAGAACATTTTAATCCAAAATTGCTCCTCAATAGTAAATTCTCTGTACTGGCAGCAAGTAGATGTGTCACTATTTATTTTGAGCCCTGATGCTAAAGCACTTCAAAGCTAAAAAAAAAAAAATGATGTTCAAGAAGGAAGGATATGTTCTAATCCTGGTTCTTACTCAGTGTGCTTGCCGATTTCATGAACACTGAACATCTTTGTGTTGGGCACAGAGTGCCAGGAGATTTGTATATTACAAGAGAAAAATCTCTTTTCAAAAATTAAGAAATACATTAAATGATCAAAGTAGGAAGAATGCTGACCTATAATCTGGAATTTTGGTTTATTTATATTGTAGTTTCTTACTTTCCCTAACGATATTTCTAGAGGATACGCTAACTACTTGCAGATTCCTCAGTTGTTCAATGTCCCCAGGATCAAGACTGGATCCAGAAACTTTTCAAATAGCTCTCCCTCGTCGGTAGGGAGCACATGGTTCCATCTTAACACCGAAAGCAATGCCCCACGCACCCAGCCATCGATGTCCGTACCGGATACAGTTTTTCCATGCCTCTAGAGTTAGAAATAAGGAACAACATCAGAAGAGTCAATGTAGAGCAGCAACCCATTTGGAACCTTTATAATTAGTCTATGCCCATCCTTTAGATTGGAGGGAAGGTGAAGAACCTGCAGGCAGACCGAGTACTCAACAGAAAGATTACTACTAAAGCAAAGTAACTTTCTTCTTATGGATACTTCTACATGTTGAATAGAGAACAAAGCATTACCTCGCTAGGTGTTGGGATTTGAGGAAGGAAATTCGGGAGCAAGGAATGATCGAAATCACCATCTTTCCTCACCTCTGGACAATGTTTGGAGAAGATATGAAGTGAAGACAATTTCACTGCCCAACAAACCTCAGCCACATGGACACCTCTAGCCAAAACGGCGATTTGGCTGTGGTGAAATTGGCCCAAATTATTTCCAGCCAGGGCTGCAGGTGGGGCCCACCAGCATTTATTGTTGTGCAGCTGAACTTATTTTTCCTCAACATACTTTGATCCAGAACAAGAGAAGGAAAAATACAAAAAAGGGAAAGGAGAAGGAAGCGAAAGATGGAAAAAGTGACAAAAAGAGAAATCAGGGACCAAAAGGACATGCAAGAGTGAGTTTGAGGGGCAGGGAGTGTTTGGTAATGGATTAAAGATGCACGAGGGGGAATTAAGACTACACATTCTTGGTATTCAGCACCCGTGGCAACTAAGCAAATGTTTGGGCCTGGCACTCACTATTTTATAAATTAAGCACTGCTTCCAGCGGTTCCTCCTTCACAAGGGTGTAGCAAACCTTGATGCATAAGATTATCCATCAGAACAAAGTCCTCTTTTGGACAGCTTTGCCCTACCTGTTACTTGTATACCACAAAAAGCGCAAGTCATCAGACCTGGTCTCATTAGTGCAGTAAATGTAAAAACAGACCAGCGTTCGTGGGTCCAGCTGTTAAGCCTCTCCTCCTTGGTGGGATAAGGAAGAGTGAAAAAAGCGAGAAGAATAATAGATTACCTAGATGAAAACGGCCAACTTGTCCAGGAAGAATTGTGTATAAACACACCTTATAAGGCCAACTTGTCCAGGAAGAGTCACATGTATGACACACAGGTACTCCCAAGCTCACAACTCACTGACATGTCTTGCCAAAGTAATAGAAAAATAAAAAATAAACTTTTTAAAGTTAACAATCTTATCCGACAGTGATGCAAGGACTCAAATAGAACACTCATTAAAAAAAAGTAAACACCACCGCAAAAGATGGCTGCCGCAGCCTCCCACCTCAAGTAAAGAAATCTAGTACCTAGTACCGTGCCAAGTAAAGTCTAATTTATATCCAGGCTACATTCCTTGAAAGCTGAACTCCAAGAGGAAAGCAAATCATACATGATGACCTGTCTACAAGATCTTAAAGCTCATACAAACGAGAAGATGGCCACTCCACAAACTGATGTGGGCTCAATGGACACAAGAGTACTGGTGGCAGAATTAAAGTTGAACAAAGTGGAAACTGCTACAATGAAAACAGAGCTAACTAACCTTCAAGTCCAAATGGAATCAAAATTGTAGCGATGCAAAGACCTGGAAAACTGGACCAAATGCTACATTATATGATTTAAAGACCTGCTGGAAAATGCTGAGGGTGTAGATCTGGAGGCATTTCTTGTTGTTCTTTTTTCCTCAGTGCTATTTGACAGCCTTCCCAATATCCACATAGATACATCACATAGAATGGGCCCCAAACAAATCGGAGGACCTACAGACATTTTAGCTAAGTTGCTTAACTATAAACTGAAGGAAGCCATACTCTCGGCTGCTAGATGCAAAGACTATTTGCTTCCTAGGCACAAATGCACTCTATACCAAGATACTGCTCTTTCAAGCTTGGTGAGGTGTCACCTCATTAGACCAATCACAGACAAGCTCAAAAGAGACATTATCAAATATTGATGGACATATTCATTTCGGATTGCATTTGATCTCCAGGACAAAGCTGATTATTTCACTGATAGACCCGGAGCAGTTTGTCTTTTGAATATCCAACTACCAGAACATCTGAGGGGAGTCGGGTAGTGTAGACAAAGAACTGGAGGAGTGACATGACACAGGACACCTACAGCCCAGGCTAACAACAAGAGCTCAGAGTCACAGTAATGCATGTTAAAGATTTATTAACAAAAGAAAGACAGTACAACTTCTGCAGAAAATCAATCTCTAATCCTGCTGGAGATTGATACTGCACGAGGTAGAGGATGCAGCCAGATTTAAGAACTTGGGTGAGCAGAAAGGAGGAAATGGGGAGGGGTGGGGAATAAATCTATAAACTAGATGTTCTCTCTCGTGCACAAATATCACAAGCGTGCTACCTTCATATTAAGCTGAATTATTGAGAATAGTAATGCCTCCTAGTTCTTAGGCAATTGGGGAGACACCAGGGAGATGAGATGCTGCATAAAGGTTCACTATAATAGCCCCATCCCAAGACCTATCCACCCTATGCACTGCCCTAATATTTATTATTTTTACTCTTTAATCCAATTCACTGTTCACACACTTTTGAGTATTGTTTCTGTAGTTATCATTATTACTATGGAAAGGAATATTAGACTTGTAAAGACCAATCAATTAGAGACTCCAAGATACCAGGTACATTACTGATTACTTTCAAAATAATATCCCCTACTGACACGGCCACACGTATACTTGTGGCACCATCAAGCGGGTTTTAAGAGGAAGATGCATAAGCACCCTACCTAATATTAAAACACGTAGATGGGCAGAACAAAAACAACTGGAGGAATCTCTGGCGCAAGAGATAAGAAAACAAAGAAAACCCAACAAGACATTGAAACGTAAAGTGATGACCGTGAGGGGCGCACTAAATCTGTTAATTACTAACCATGCTACTATTCCTAGGATTCGGGCACATATATACAATCATGGCAATGTACGTAAACAATTAGCGAAGCGACTCAGACAAACTAAAACGTAATTAAACCTGGCAAATAAAGCTTCCCTCTATTCACATAGTGGATTCGGAAGAAGAGAAACCAGAAACCTTTAGAGACCTATATGGACTTGTACTTTGAAGATTAACCTTTATTTATGGCACAATCCCAATACATACAGAAGTTGCTCTGGCTTCTTTCACAGAAGAGGAAGTCAAAATGGGCATCACGTTCCTGAAACTTCAAAAGGCCCTGAGTCCAGTCAGTTTTACGGTTACGTTTTATAAGGTCTTTTCTTCCTTCTTAACACCTGATTTAACTAACTTATTTAATTCAATGCTTGAAGCCCACGTCTCAGTGATTCTGAAACAAAGATGCTACGCCAAGCTCTTCATAGAGGCCTATACCACTTATGAACCTTGATGCCAATTTGTAAGCGAAATTCTAGCACCTAGGATAGATCAACTGATGCTGATCCATCCAGATCAATCAGGTTTTATTCAGAGCAAGGACAGATGGTTGTCGCTTATTTTGTGATGACTTGGAAAAATCAACACTACTAAGATGAATGTGTTGCTAAAGACCATCTTCTTTTTCCAAGCCTTCCCAATCCAAGTGCATAAAAAGGTGTTCGCCAACCCAAAATATAGGATACTAAGACTCCTTTGGCAGGGATAACGGGGTAGGCTAAGCTATAAACCATCAAGACTCCCCAGACTGGTTGTGTGCTTGGCACTCTCAGATTTGCATTTAATATACAAGGCTACCCAACTCTGCAATCCAATTGTAGATTGGTCACCTCGCACTTCCGACAAACATTGGTACAAATGGATTGAGCGGTTGTAGGTAAGACATTGTTTTTTTTGTTTTTTTAATAAATATTTTTATTAACATTTTCAACATTGAAACAGAACAAGCATGTCAGCAGGAATTGTCCACCACAATCTACCCCGTCACTACCCTCCTCCCCCCCTCCCCAGCGCCCTCGTCGCCCAACAGTGCCATAATAGAGAGGGAAGCACCAACCAGCCTGTACCGAAGCCGCCTTCAGCACCCTTTCACACCCCAGGACCGTGACCACGCCTCCACCCCTCCCCCTTTAAAGCCCCCCATCCATGCCATGATAACGTCTCCACTTCCCCCATACTCTGGAAAATTTCTTCGGGCAGCCCCTCGCTGCGTATGTCACTCTTTCAGCCGCCAAATAGATGTCCATCCCCCTCCTCCAGTCAACAAGCTTGGGAGGGTGCGGGGCTCCCCATTCCCGTGCCACATCCCTCTTGGCTACCATTAATGCTAGCGTCAGGAAGATGAGGTGGGGTCGGGTCAAGTCTATATCGGTCGCTATCCCCAGTAGAACTAGTTTGGGGTCCATGGGCAGTGGCTCTTCCAGTATTTCCCCAAGTTCTGCCATTATCCTGGCCCAGTACCTTTGGAGCACCTCACATTCCCAAATGGTGTGGTAGAAGTTCCCCTCGGCATGGCCACACCGTAAGCAGCTAGGGTCGATGGCCCGCCCCATCCGGTGTAGTCTGAGTCTATCATAGTAGACTCTGTGGAGTATCTTGAGTTGGATAAGTCTGAGTCGAGATTTGATCGCCACCTCCCTAGGGTGCATCAGGGCAGTTTCCCAATCTAGTGTGTCCATCTCCCCCACGTTCGCCTCCCAAACCATCCGCAATTTCACCAGCCCGTCCGTGATGTTATTAATTAGGGTCTTGTATGTCAAGGAGACCAGCTTGGTCTGCACCTGCTCCTGTAGCAGGCGGCTTTCCAGTGGGGCATATTACGACAGGGGGTCCGCTAGCTTCCCCTCTGCCCGCCATGCGTGTCGTATTTGCGTGTATTTGATGAACTGAGTGGAATGGAGGCCAAACTTCGCCTCCAGGTCCTGGAAGGACTTCAGGGCCCCCCAGCGCTGGAGGTCTCCCAGCACCGAGATGCCTATATCGTCCCACTGTCTGAAGACCCTCAGCTTATGCAGCTACTTTAGCCACGCACACTTCCAGAGTGGGGTTTGTCGTGATGGTTTGTGCCACAACCCCATGCGTCTTGTCGCCCTATCCCAGCTTTCCACCGTCACTCCTGTTGCTGACAGGAGTGCTGCCCTCCCCTTCCCTCCATAGATATAGTGCAGGCAGGATCGGCTGTCTAGCTTCCCCCTCTCCAACCGATACGTAGGGTGATCCGCCGGTACATGTAACCAGTCGTTGATGGGCGCTAGATGTTCCGCCCAGTAGTATGCCTCCACGTTGGGGAGGGAAATCCCTCCATTGTATTGGTTTCTCTGGAGGGTCTCCAGCGCTATCCTAGGCTGTTTCCCCAGCCAAAGCAGGTCCCTCAGGCCTTCATTTATGTCCTGGAAGACCTGACGTGGGAGGGAGAAATACTCATTTTGTAGTGCATAGAGGAGCCGCGGTAGCGTAATCATTTTATACATCGCCGCTCGCCCCAGCAAAGTGAGTGGGAGCGTCTTCCATCTACACGCCTCCTCTTTAAAATTCTGCAGAACCCTCTGGATGTTTTCCTTATAGGAGACAGCCCTGTTTTTTGTTATGTAAATTCCGAGGTAGAGAAACCCTTCCGTAGTCACCCGTAGCGCCTCATGTATAGCAGAACCCAGGTCACCCTCTCCGGGATTGTATAATACCGACTTATGCCAATTGATAGTGTAACCTGAGCGTGACCCATAGCGGTCCAGCCGTGCGAAGAGGCGCGGCACCGAGGTTTCAGGGGAGGTAACATAGTAGGATGTCATCCGCATACAGCGAGATTTTCTCCTCACTCCCCTCTCCGCTGCGAATTTTAAATCCCACGATCTGCCTATCCTGCCGCACTTCACATGCCAGCACCTCTATGGTAAGGGCAAACAGTAGCGGGGACAGCCCTGACGGGTCCCCCGCCGTATCGGGAACTCCCCTGAGAGCACACCATTGACTTTGACCCTTGCTCGCGGGTCCGCGTATAGCAGCGCAACCCACTGCCGAAACTTCGGGCCAAACCCAAACTTTAACAACACGCTGTCTAAGAAGGGCCAATGCACTGCGTCAAACGCCTTTTCCGCGTCTAGGGAGAGAAACACATGGGGTTCTTCTCGTTCACACACCTCCATCCGCCAGTTGTGTGTCCTCCGCAAGTTGTGTCTAGTCACCCTATCTGGCAGGAAACCGGTCTGGTCCAAATGAATTAGGCCTGAGACCACCCTAGGCAGTCGGAGGGATAGTATTGTCGCCAGAAGTTTCACCTCTACATTCAACAGCGATATAGGGCGGTATGACGGGCATTCTTCCAGCGGTTTGCCCTGCTTATAGATAGGGACTATCGTGGCCATACGGAGATCTAACGGAAGCATCCCGTCCTCCAGCCCCCCGTTGAATAGCGCCAATACATGCGTGGCGAGGAGGTCTGCCGTTTTTTTAAAGAATTCTGCAGGGAACCTGTTAGGGCCAGGGGACTTTCCCGGGCGTAGCTTGGCCAGTGCCTCCCGCACCTCAGTCACTGTGATCTCCGTCTCTAGACTTTCCCGATCTATCTCCTCCAGCCTGGGAGTCTCCACCTCCTCCAGATATTGGCTGATTTCTGCTATCGTACCCAGGTCTCAGGCCTCATAGAATGCTGCATAGTAGTCTGCAAAGGCCTGTGCTATTCTGGCGTCGGTTCTACAGGGCCGGCCCTCAGCCCCCTCCACCATGTCTACCCACCTCGCCTCCTGTTCTCTGCGGCTCAACCACGCCAGCAATTTCCCGGATTTATCCCCTACATCGTATAGTCGATGCAGGGTAGCTAGAGCCTGGGTCTTGGCCTCATTGCTCGTCAGGTTCCGATACCGCTGCTGTGCCTCTAGCATCCGTCGGAGCGCAGGTTCCCCTCCTTCCCTGACATACTGCTGTTCCAGTTCTAAAACACGCCTCTCAAGAACCATAATGTCTTCCCGCTTCCTCCTTTTGTCCCCAGCTATCCTGTTTTGTATCTTATCCCGAAGAACTGCCTTCATGGCCTCCCATATCGTCACCCCTGAGGCCACCGAGCCCAGATTATCCACCAAATATACTTTCACGTCCGCCCTGAAGCCCTGCAGCAACTCCTTGTTTTGCAAGTCCCAGGCCGCTAATCTCCACTTCCCAGCCCGCGCCCCTCGTCCCACTCCCAGCGTCACCATCAGCGGCGAATGGTCCGAGATTCCTCGCGCTAGAAAGTCCGCCCGGCTCGTTACCTCCAGCACATGGCGGGGTAAAAAGACGTAATCCAGTCTGGAGTGCACCTTATGCGCCCCCGAAAAGTAGGAGTACTCCCTGGCCTCTGGGTGAAGCCATCTCCAGGCATCCGTCAGCCTTACCGCATCAGTAAAGTGTGCCAGAGGGGAGTATCCCGAAGGGGCCAGTCGCTCCCCCGACCTGTCCCTATCAGGGTGTATTACATCATTAAAATCCCCCCCCACTATATGCTGTGTGTCCGGCGTATTCAGGATAATATCCGTCACCCGTGCAAGTGTTCTCGCCTGTAGCCGAGGGGGGGTCATTTACCGACACCACCGTCAGCCTCCGGTGCCTCCACGTCCCCGTCACTCCGACATATGTACCTTGAGGATCTGACCATGTGATTGTCACTATGAAAGGGGGGGATTTCCGCACCAGGATGGCTACGCCTCTGGAACCGGACGTAAACCCTGCATGCGCTTGCACCTTGTACGCCCCTCTAGCCAGGAACCCACATCGTGTCCCCCGCAGGTGCGTTTCCTGTAACAGCACTATGTCCGGCGCCTGCCGCTTAACTAATGCCATGACCAAGAATAGGTAAGACATTGTTAATGCATTCACTCCAGATGTCGGTTTGTGAGACCCGAGAGTCACAGTATTTAATCCTGCTTAGAAGAGTTCGGAATAGTGACTTGTGTATTTATAATGCTATGAGGTCCTATCCTGTAACAGAAAGCACTTTGAATACAAGTAATTATTTTAAAATTGTATTACACATAGTATATGCAGGGCCACTGGAATTATATTGGGGGACCAAATTATGCTGTAGGGTTAACTAAACTATGCAGCAAGAAATGGCAGATGATGTAGTGTAATGCAGCACATTTTGTGATAGTATTCCTTTAATTTCTGTCATTTTTATACATGGAACCACTGACTCGGCAAATATTTCACCTTAATAATACCAGTTAAACACTCAAATACAGCGTTTAGCTGTTGAAAGAGGACCAGTCAACCTTTGCAAAGGGGTTTCCACTGCCCATGGACTCAAGTCTTCATGTTGTTAGTAAATTTTGATCCGTTTGAGCTAGAAACTATTTTTTGTTAAAATCTGCAGATAATGCAGCAGGTGATGTGGCAAAAGCAGAAAATCCATAATTATACTTGTACTCCTTTGGCAGGGATAACGGGTGAGGCTAAGCTATAACCCATCAAGACTCCCCACACTGGCTGTGTGCTTGGCACTCTCAGATTTGCATTTAATATACAAGGCTACCCAACTCTGCACATTGCAGATTGGTCACCTCGCACTTCCGACAAACATTGGTACATATGGATTGAGCGGTTGTAGGTAAGGAAATATGCTACTTACCAGTATGCATCTGTTCTTGGCATGTAGAGCTGCAGATCTATACACTGTGCATAGATCGCCATCTGGTGTTGGGCCCGGATGTTTGCAGTTTGTTTTTCTTCTTGGACAATCTTTGGAAGTCACGAGTTCGGTGACTCCTCCTTCGGTCCGTACTGCGCATGGGCTTCGGCTCCATCCTCAGATTGTTTTTCGCCAGCAGGGAAAAGATGGAGCGTAGTGATAATAGTAAAGAAACCCATGTGTGTTGTATCTAAATAAGATAGACTAGAGCGGATACAGGTAGCCGGGGAGGCGGGTGGGCGTGTATAGATCTGCAGCTCTACATGCCAAGAACAGATGCATGCTGGTAAGTAGCATATTCCGTTCGAGGCATATGAGCTGCAGATTATACACTGTGCATAGATTATATAGCAGTACCCAACCCTAGCGGCGACCACCGGTATCCGTTGCAGTGGTTTGAAACAGTGTCTTTAGTACAGCCTGGCCCACACTAGCTTGTTGTTTGGAGTGCACGTCTACACAGTAATGTTTTGTAAAGGTGTGCGGTGTTGACCATGTGGCTGCTTTGCAGATGTCATCTAAGGGTATGTTCCCTAGAAAAGCCATAGAAGCCCCTATCTTTCCTGTAGAGTGGGCTTTAGGTGAAACAGATAATGTTCTTTTTGCTTTGTGATAGCAAATTTGTATGCACTTTCAATCCACCTAGCTATCCCTGATTTTGAGATGGGGTTGCCTTTATGCGGTGGAGAGAAGGAGACAAACAACTGTTTAGTCTTCCTGAAAGGTTTTTTTCTTTGAATGTAGTACAGTAAAGCCCTTTTAACATCAAGTGTATGTAGAGCCCTTTCCGCAACAGATTGAGGTTGCGAGAAAAAAAACGGTAATTCCACCGATTGATTGAGATGGAAGGGGGAAATGACCTTGGGCAGAAATTTTGGATTTGTGCGAAGTATCACCTTACTGTGATGTATCTGTAAAAAGGGTTCTTGTATAGTGAACGCTTGTATTTCGCTAACCCTTCTAAGGGAAGTGATAGCTATGAGGAAAGCTGTTTTCCAAGTAAGGAACTGTAGCTCACATTTATGCATTGGTTCGAAAGGCGGACCCATTAGCCTTGTAAGAACCACGTTTAGATTCCACAGAGGTGAGGGTGGTGCCCTGGGCGGAATTACTCTTTTAAGGCCTTCCATGAAGGCTTTAATAGCAGGTACTCTGAAAAGTGATAAATGCTGTCTGTTTTGCAGGTAAGCAGCAATTGCTGCTAGGTGTAGACGGATGGATGAGTAAGCCAGGTTACACCTTTGAAGATGGAGCAGATAGCATATAATGTTCTGTATGGATACATCTAAAGGATTGATGGTATTGTTACGGCAGTAAACAACAAATCTCTTCCACTTTGCGGCATAGCATGCTCGAGTGGTAGGACGTCTGGCTTCCCTGATAATGTTCATGCAATCAGGGGGAAGGTTAAGGTATCCAAATTCTAAGATTTCAGGAGCCAGATCGCAAGGTTGAGCTGAGCTGGGTCCGGGTGCCTGATTTCTCCATGGTTCTGGGTTAGGAGGCATGGGGACAGGTGCAGTTTTTGGTGTGGTACCACCGAGAGCTGTAGTAGTGTGGTGTACCACGGCTGCCTGGCCCATGTGGGAGCTACCAGAATGAGTGTGAGGGAGTGCTGTTGTAGCTTCCTTACCACTAACGGAATTAGCGGGAGAGGTGGAAAGGCGTATGCAAATTTGCCTGACCAGTTCATCCATATCGCATTGACTTTGGACAATGGGTGTGGGTATCTGGCGGCGAAGCTTGGGCATTTTCTGTTTTCGTGGGTGGCGAAGAGGTCTATCTGAGGATGCCCCCACTTGTGAAAGAATGGGTGAAGAACTTGTGGATGCAGTTCCCATTCATGCATTTGCTGCGTTTGTCTGCTGAGCAGATCTGCCATGGTGTTTTGTATACCTGGGACGTGTTGTGCCAGGAGAAAGATTTTTTGTGGTATTGCCCATCTCCATATGCTCTGTGCTAAGCGAGAGAGCTGGGGAGAGTGCCCCCCCCCCTGTTTTTGAATATAATACATTGCAGTCATATTGTCTGTGCGAATGAGGACTGCTTTGGCTGAGATTTGTTTCTGAAACGATTTCAGGGCTAGAAAGATCGCCAATAACTCCAGATGGTTGATGTGGAGTAAACTTTGTTGTGGCGTCCATACACCTTGCACTGTGAGGTGTAATAGGTGCGCTCCCCAGCCGGAGAGCGATGCGTCCGTCGTTAGAATCACCTGAGGAACCGGGTCCAGAAACGGTCGCCCTTTGGAAAGGTTTGTGGTGTTCCACCACTGCAGAGAGCAATGGGTGCGACCGTCCACCAACACCAGATCCGTCAGCTGTCCCTGGGCCTGGTTCCACTGGAGTGCTAGGCACTCTTGGAGTGGACGCATGTGGAGTCTTGCATGAGGCACTATGAAGATGCAAGATGCCATCATCCCTATTAGTTTCATGAACACTCTTGCTGGGAGAGAGTGCTGAAGAAGGAATCTTTGGCGCAAGGCTTGTATGCTTGCGATTCTGACTAAATTGGGATAGGCTATAGCTCTTGAGGTGTCTATAGTGGCACCGAGGTATTGCTTTGTGCGAGACGGTATCAGCTGGGACTTTTGGTGGTTCACCGTGAAGCCTAGCTGGTGGAGTAGTTGGATGGTAGTGTTTGTATGTTGCACACACTGGCTGTAGGACGCGGCTTTTATTAGCCAGTCGTCCAAGTAGGGGAAGACGTGAATGTGTTGTCTTCTGAGGTGTGCCGCCACTACTGCTAGGCATTTGGTAAACACCCGTGGTGCGGTTGTGACCCCGAAGGGGAGAACCTTGAACTGATAATGTTGGCCGTCCACCACAAATCTGAGGTATTTTCTGTGAGAAGGGTGTATTGGAATATGAAAGTATGCGTCTTTCAAGTCCAGTGTAGTGAGAAAGTCGCCCTGACGGAGGAGTGGGAGAACTTGTTGGAGAGTTACCATGTGAAAATGGTCTGAATGTATGTATGCATTTAGCGGCCGGAGGTCTAGAATGGGCCGTAGGGTCTCGTCTTTCTTTGGTATCAGAAAGTACAGAGAGTAGACCCCTAAATTTTGCTGATTGACGGGCACCTGCTCTATAGCTTGTTTTTGCAGGAGGGAGAGTACCTCTTGTTTCAGCAGTGTGGTATGTTCTTGTGACATTGTACGGTGCCTGGGTGGAATATTTGGAGGGGTAGATGTTAGTTCGAGACAGTACCCTGACCGAATAATTTGGGTCACCCATTTGTCTGATGTTATGGTCTATACTCAGAAAAAGGAGTTTAAGAGGGAAAAATCAACCAGGCCACCCTCCACTCAATCAATAATACACAATACAAGACCTGGAGATATCAGAGCACTATTTCGGATTAAGTGGGATTGTGGATAGGGTAATATAAACATTTGTTATACCCTCAACAGTAGTTCGTATCATGAACTATCAGTACCATCCCTAGTGCCTCAAAATTTATCATTTAAAACAACGCAACCCAACATGTGCAAATCATTCCACCTAGAACATAAACCAGAAAAAGTGTGGAGAATGAGAAAGCATCTCACGTGCGCAACACCAGAGGAGCTGCTGGCTGGTTCTCGCCAGTGTGCTCACGAATTTCTCATCAACGATGTCTTTCTCATGAAAATAATGATGTGAAAAAATGATGTGAAAAAGATCATGTGGAAAGTAAACCAGGGAGAATTTATTTAGGCAGCCCAAAACCAACAAAAGGAAAAAATATGAAGAAAAGACCCGTGTGGTCTTACAGATAAGATTAGGTATGACCCACGTCTATAGTTCGACCCGTTTTATTCCGCTCTGTGAGTCATCCCAAGGTTAAAAACACGGTCATGTTCAATAACCACATTTATGAATGGCCAACATGTTTCATTGCCTACTTATCCTTGCGGCAAATTCATCAGGGCGTCATGGAACTGCAATCACTTCCCTGGATGTAATCTGTTTTGAGACAGAAATCGCTGCATGTATGCAGAGAACATAAAAACACATGTAAGGTTGACAGAAACATGAAGGAACCACACTGTACCCCACTTACAAGCCTAAAAACACATAACCTTCCAAAAGGGACATTACCTAGTGAAAGCCAAGGGCCCATGTACCAGCTCTCACGTTGTCAATGTTTTGAAAGAGCACTGTCAGTTGCTCTAACAGTCCTAATGCACAAGCACATCCGTTGTTTTGTGTTGCTTAAACCGTCATCTGTCGAGACAAATCGAATAATTTAGGAAATCCCTACATATCAAAACTCGTACAAGCTCACTCGTATCATTCAGAAGCCACCCAGAGGGGATACTGTCTCAGATTAAAACTTGTCACTGACCAAAAACATGCTCAAGCAGGGTAATTGGCAGGAATCTACTTCACCAAGTTCACCCTGATTCTCCCATGTATTCACAGTTAGCTCTTAATAATAGTTCTCTCTCGCCATATTTAAAATAAGCGACGTTGCTACCTCGCATAATCTAAATCTCACTATTTCCCCGTGGCGCCTCTACTGCTAGAACAGATCAGACTGGGCTCACCGTAAGGTTGAGGAGCTCACACCGTAACTCATTCCCGGAACAACCCGGCGGGATGCGGGGCCGGGATTTAAGCCGGCTGCGCATCCCCAGCACTTCCGGGTCGGGACTGCTGGGATGAAACTAATATCCCGGGTCACTCCATGAGCAGCAACAGCGAGCCCTACATGGCGGCCATCTTATAATGGCCAGGTTATAACTGATTCAATGCCCGGTACACTAATCTTACAACAAGTCTGAAGTATATTTATCATTTATGGAGACCGATATTCAGAGGGAAATTTAAAATTATTCAAAAATGAATAAAACAAATAATATTAAGACGAGTCGATTGTAGAGACTGAAAATTTTTCTTACATTATTCACTAGTGAACAAAACAGTCCAAAAAGCCCAGTAAAGATACTCACATAGAATATGTCATACCACACAGGAGCAGGTGTTTAAGGGATCGGGCAATGAGTTCATACACTGTGTGTGTCCACCAAACACCAGGACCTACAGAGGTGTCTACCCAATGCTTTCATCGTCTGGAGATCTTATTCCACTCGATTTGGTCATTCAGGCCAATCTGATCGACCTTTTCGGAATAAATCCAGCGAGCTTCTTTCACTGCAAGTATATTCTCGATCTGATTCACATTACCCATCACTTTTTCCAACACCAACCATTTTACAGCTTTGTAGTTATGCTGGTGGTCCTTATAATGTTGAACCAACTTCGTAGTTAACTTGCCATTCTTGATGGTGCTAAGATGCTCTTGTATCCTCACTTTGATTTTTCTTGTGGTGAGGCCAATGTAGTGAAGCCCACATGGGCAGGTTAGCCTGTAAATAGTGTTAGATGAGTTGCAGTTACTGAACTTGTTTAAGTACCAAGTTCGTCCATCCTGCAACTGTACACTAGTTGTCTTTTCAGTTAATTCACAAACAGAGCAACCGCCACACGGGTAATGCCCAGGGGGAATGGATGTGTTGGTCACTTGTGATTGAGGCCTTGTATGGACAAGTCTGTCTTTAAGGTTCTGAGCTCTTCTGAAAGCAAAACGAGGTGCAGGCATTTTGTACTCGCTGGTAGATAACAACGACCAATGCTTTCTAATGGCCTGGCGAATTTTCGTCGCAAGGGGGTCAAAGGTAAGCACTATGGGTAGACACTCAGATGTCTCCCTCGAATTTCTTTCCAACAGCGCTTCACGTGGGGTGTTATGAGCCCTCTTGCGAGCTCTGTTGACAATTTTTCTTGGATAGGCCCTTTGCACCAGTTTCTCAGTGAGAGCCTCAGACTGTTTCAGAAAATCAGCAGTCGAAGAACAGTTTCTGCGGTAGCGCAGAAACTGTCCTACTGGGAGATTATCCCTCAGTGCTCTAAGATGGAAGGATTGGTAATGTAAGAGGGAATTTTTGTTTGTAGGTTTCTGGTGAACAGTCGAGGTTAACTTACCACCAGTCACAGTGATATCCAGGTCCAGGTATGTTACTTTCTCGGTGCTCATGCTCCATGTGAACTTCAAACATTTGTCACGGTTATTGAGCCATTCCAAGAACTCACACAGATGGCTCCGAGTGCCAGTCCAAATGCACAGGACATCATCAATATACCGCTTCCAGAGGCTGATGTGCCCCTGGAAGGGATTAGATGGATGGTATAGATGATGCTCTTCAAACTGGCCCACATAGATGCAGGCCAGACTAGGTGCGAAGGTAGCACCCATAGAAGTCCCAGATGTTTGTAGGAACATGTCATCCTTATAGGCAAAGTAATTGCGGGTGAGTGCCACCTCTATGCATTGCATAACAAAGGTTTGGGGGGTGTCATAAAACCAATCCTGACCACCAAGAGCGCGTGCTGCTGCCACCAGCGTTGCGTCTTGGGGGATACTTGTATATAACGATTCAATATCGATAGTTACAAGTATCTGTTGCAATCCATCAAATTTTAGATCTTGGATGATGTTCAAGATGTCCGTGGTGTCCTGGACATAAGACAGTTGTTTGAGTACCGACTCTCTAAGGAAGAAGTCAGCAAATTGAGATAATGGTTCCAGTACTGAGGAGATCCCCGACACTATAGGGCGTCCTGGGGGGGGCCGTGGTGTCTTATGGATTTTCGGCAAGATGTAAAATGAGTTAAGGTGTGAGCTCCTCAACCTTACGGTGAGCCCAGTCTGATCTGTTCTAGCAGTAGAGGCGCCACGGGGAAATAGTGAGATTTAGATTATGCGAGGTAGCAACGTCGCTTATTTTAAATATGGCGAGAGAGAACTATTATTAAGAGCTAACTGTGAATACATGGGAGAATCAGGGTGAACTTGGTGAAGTAGATTCCTGCCAATTACCCTGCTTGAGCATGTTTTTGGTCAGTGACAAGTTTTAATCTGAGACAGTATCCCCTCTGGGTGGCTTCTGAATGATACGAGTGAGCTTGTACGAGTTTTGATATGTAGGGATTTCCTAAATTATTCGATTTGTCTCGACAGATGACGGTTTAAGCAACACAAAACAACGGATGTGCTTGTGCATTAGGACTGTTAGAGCAACTGACAGTGCTCTTTCAAAACATTGACAACGTGAGAGCTGGTACATGGGCCCTTGGCTTTCACTAGGTAATGTCCCTTTTGGAAGGTTATGTGTTTTTAGCCTTGTAAGTGGGGTACAGTGTGGTTCCTTCATGTTTCTGTCAACCTTACATGTGTTTTTATGTTCTCTGCATACATGCAGCGATTTCTGTCTCAAAACAGATTACATCCAGGGAAGTGATTGCAGTTCCATGACGCCCTGATGAATTTGCCGCAAAGATAAGTAGGCAATGAAACATGTTGGCCATTCATAAATGTGGTTATTGAACATGACCGTGTTTTTAACCTTGGGATGACTCACAGAGCGGAATAAAACAGGTCGAACTATAGACGTGGGTCATACCTAATCTTATCTGTAAGACCACACGGGTCTTTTCTTCATATTTTTTCCTTTTGTTGGTTTTGGGCTGCCTAAATAAATTCTCCCTGGTTTACTTTCCACATGATCTTTTTCACATCATTTTTTCACATCATTATTTTCATGAGAAAGACATCGATGATGAGAAATTCGTGAGCACACTGGCGAGAACCAGCCAGCAGCTCCTCTGGTGTTGCGCACGTGAGATGCTTTCTCATTCTCCACACTTTTTCTGGTTTATGTTCTAGGTGGAATGATTTGCACATGTTGGGTTGCGTTGTTTTAAATGATAAATTTTGAGGCACTAGGGATGGTACTGATAGTTCATGATACGAACTACTGTTGAGGGTATAACAAATGTTTATATTACCCTATCCACAATCCCACTTAATCCGAAATAGTGCTCTGATATCTCCAGGTCTTGTATTGTGTATTATTGATTGAGTGGAGGGTGGCCTGGTTGATTTTTCCCTCTTAAACTCCTTTTTCTGAGTATAAACAGAGTACGGCGGCTCAGCCGTGAGAGTTTTTAAACTACATAGTTTTTTATAGCAGATATTTGAAGGTTCCACTCAAATCCCCTCTCTCATACATTTGAGGCTTGCCTACTTTAATATAGACACTTCCAGTGCGCTCGACTCCGCATCTGTTGAGACAAATTATCAGACCCCTCTTCTTTTTCTTCTTTTTTTGATTCCTTGAGATGGACAGGAATTGTCTAGCCTTTACGGATGATCAGATCGCTGCGATCCTTTCAGGCCCCTCACTTCTTCCAGATTCCGGTCTTTCCAATACGGGCTCTGTGCGTGAAGAATGGGAGAAATTGAGCTTCACTAAAAAGAAGCAAGTGAGAGTTGCTTTGCACGGGGCGTTGATGACTGAATATTACCGAGCTGGTGCAGCCCCCTCGAGTTTGCTGGTGAGGATTGAACCTAGGATCTTTCTAGAGGATAAACAATTTAGGATCGACTGGAGTTTCATCGCGAATAAATGCACCAGAGATTGGCTGATTCTGATTATTCAGACAGCCAAACGATTGAGCGAGGAACTCCTAAAAGAGATCCTAGAATTAGAAGAGAGTATAAAATCAGACTCTAGTATTACAGACGCTAAGGAACAGCTGCAGAGAATTCAAGAAGATCTCAGCGAATATAAAAACTACATGATCAATCAGAAGATTAAGGGGCTGAAGAGAAATCTAGAAAGATATTCACACGAGTGGGCATTTCCGTACACGGAAGATAAGTACTATCAGCAGGATAGTGAACAGGCACCACAGAACAGGTTTCAGAGGGGAGGCCGAGTACAAGCTAGGCGCACTCCCCAAAACTGGACATTCGACAACACCTCTAGTGAGGAGGAAGAGGGGATATCAGCCCCGGAACCAGGGAGAGTGAGATTCAACCCACAGGTTCAATCCAATCAGGACTTGGGTGGTCTATTACGTTCTTTTTTAGTCCAGAGCCAGAGAGGAAACAGAGGGGGAGGACCGAGGGGTCGAGGTCGAGGACGTCAGAATCAGTCCCAGACATGGCAGTCATTCTCCCCCCGCGTAACCAGGAGCAGGGGCAGAATGCCTACATAAACAACATCGTAGTTAATTTGTCAGACTACCAGCTTTCTACTGATGAACTAAGAGTGCTTAATAAGGGTTTGGGTTATGTTCCAACTCCCCGGCATGATGCTTTCAAATGCAGAATGGAGGTGCAGGAGGCAATGAGGAAGATCAAACTTAAAAAGTTTTTCGCACTGAAAGACTCGGAACCTCCATCATTGTTTACTACTAACTTTCATCGACCCTCTCATTTTTGTCCCCCCAGTCATGCAGTAGGCCCTGAAGTTCTTGTTTTCGAAAGAAAGGTTCTTGATGACATTAGGTTGCTTGAAGAAACAGAACAAAGAAATGCATTCAGCAACATGACTAAGAACGACTGGCATGCTTTGACATCTTTGCAAAAAAACTTATCTCTCACGATAAAATCGGCCGATAAGGGTGGGGCTATCGTCCTCATGAATACCGTGGACTATGAGAGAGAGGTCCGCAGGCTCCTTGATGAGAGAAAGAACTATCAACCCTTGACTAGGGACCCTACCACTGAATTAATAAATACCATCACCACTATGGTAGGACAAGCTAGAGAAAGAAACTGGATTACCAGCAAGGAAGCTGACTTCTTAGTTAACACCAAACCCAGGATTCCGGCATTTTACATCTTGCCGAAAATCCATAAGACACAACGTCCCCCCCAGGACGCCCTATAGTGTCGGGGATCTCCTCAGTACTGGAACCATTATCTCAATTTGCTGACTTCTTCCTTAGAGAGTCGGTACTCAAACAACTGTCTTATGTCCAGGACACCACGGACATCTTGAACATCATCCAAGATCTAAGATTTGATGGATTGCAACAGATACTTGTAACTATCGATATTGAATCGTTATATACAAGTATCCCCCAAGACGCAACGCTGGTGGCAGCAGCACGCGCTCTTGGTGGTCAGGATTGGTTTTATGACACCCCCCAAACCTTTGTTATGCAATGCATAGAGGTGGCACTCACCCGCAATTACTTTGCCTATAAGGATGACATGTTCCTACAAACATCTGGGACTTCTATGGGTGCTACCTTCGCACCTAGTCTGGCCTGCATCTATGTGGGCCAGTTTGAAGAGCATCATCTATACCATCCATCTAATCCCTTCCAGGGGCACATCAGCCTCTGGAAGCGGTATATTGATGATGTCCTGTGCATTTGGACTGGCACTCGGAGCCATCTGTGTGAGTTCTTGGAATGGCTCAATAACCGTGACAAATGTTTGAAGTTCACATGGAGCATGAGCACCGAGAAAGTAACATTCCTGGACCTGGATATCACTGTGACTGGTGATAAGTTAACCTCGACTGTTCACCAGAAACCTACAAACAAAAATTCCCTCTTACATTACCAATCCTTCCATCCTAGAGCACTGAGGGATAATCTCCCAGTAGGACAGTTTCTGCGCTACCGCAGAAACTGTTCTTCGACTGCTGATTTTCTGAAACAGTCTGAGGCTCTCACTGAGAAACTGGTGCAAAGGGCCTATCCAAGAAAAATTGTCAACAGAGCTCGCAAGAGGGCTCATAACACCCCACGTGAAGCGCTGTTGGAAAGAAATTCGAGGGAGACATCTGAGTGTCTACCCATAGTGCTTACCTTTGACCCCCTTGCGACGAAAATTCGCCAGGCCATTAGAAAGCATTGGTCGTTGTTATCTACCAGCGAGTACAAAATGCCTGCACCTCGTTTTGCTTTCAGAAGAGCTCAGAACCTTAAAGACAGACTTGTCCATACAAGGCCTCAATCACAAGTGACCAACACATCCATTCCCCCTGGGCATTACCCGTGTGGCGGTTGCTCTGTTTGTGAATTAACTGAAAAGACAACTAGTGTACAGTTGCAGGATGGACGAACTTGGTACTTAAACAAGTTCAGTAACTGCAACTCATCTAACACTATTTACAGGCTAACCTGCCCATGTGGGCTTCACTACATTGGCCTCACCACAAGAAAAATCAAAGTGAGGATACAAGAGCATCTTAGCACCATCAAGAATGGCAAGTTAACTACGAAGTTGGTTCAACATTATAAGGACCACCAGCATAACTACAAAGCTGTAAAATGGTTGGTGTTGGAAAAAGTGATGGGTAATGTGAATCAGATCGAGAATATACTTGCAGTGAAAGAAGCTCGCTGGATTTATTCCGAAAAGGTCGATCAGATTGGCCTGAATGACCAAATCGAGTGGAATAAGATCTCCAGACGATGAAAGCATTGGGTAGACACCTCTGTAGGTCCTGGTGTTTGGTGGACACACACAGTGTATGAACTCATTGCCCGATCCCTTAAACACCTGCTCCTGTGTGGTATGACATATTCTATGTGAGTATCTTTACTGGGCTTTTTGGACTGTTTTGTTCACTAGTGAATAATGTAAGAAAAATTTTCAGTCTCTACAATCGACTCGTCTTAATATTATTTGTTTTATTCATTTTTGAATAATTTTAAATTTCCCTCTGAATATCGGTCTCCATAAATGATAAATATACTTCAGACTTGTTGTAAGATTAGTGTACCGGGCATTGAATCAGTTATAACCTGGCCATTATAAGATGGCCGCCATGTAGGGCTCGCTGTTGCTGCTCATGGAGTGACCCGGGATATTAGTTTCATCCCAGCAGTCCCGACCCGGAAGTGCTGGGGATGCGCAGCCGGCTTAAATCCCGGCCCCGCATCCCGCCGGGTTGTTCCGGGAATGAGTTACGGTGTGAGCTCCTCAACCTTACGGTGAGCCCAGTCTGATCTGTTCTAGCAGTAGAGGCGCCACGGGGAAATAGTGAGATTTAGATTATGCGAGGTAGCAACGTCGCTTATTTTAAATATGGCGAGAGAGAACTATTATTAAGAGCTAACTGTGAATACATGGGAGAATCAGGGTGAACTTGGTGAAGTAGATTCCTGCCAATTACCCTGCTTGAGCATGTTTTTGGTCAGTGACAAGTTTTAATCTGAGACAGTATCCCCTCTGGGTGGCTTCTGAATGATACGAGTGAGCTTGTACGAGTTTTGATATGTAGGGATTTCCTAAATTATTCGATTTGTCTCGACAGATGACGGTTTAAGCAACACAAAACAACGGATGTGCTTGTGCATTAGGACTGTTAGAGCAACTGACAGTGCTCTTTCAAAACATTGACAACGTGAGAGCTGGTACATGGGCCCTTGGCTTTCACTAGGTAATGTCCCTTTTGGAAGGTTATGTGTTTTTAGCCTTGTAAGTGGGGTACAGTGTGGTTCCTTCATGTTTCTGTCAACCTTACATGTGTTTTTATGTTCTCTGCATACATGCAGCGATTTCTGTCTCAAAACAGATTACATCCAGGGAAGTGATTGCAGTTCCATGACGCCCTGATGAATTTGCCGCAAAGATAAGTAGGCAATGAAACATGTTGGCCATTCATAAATGTGGTTATTGAACATGGCCGTGTTTTTAACCTTGGGATGACTCACAGAGCGGAATAAAACAGGTCGAACTATAGACGTGGGTCATACCTAATCTTATCTGTAAAACCACACGGGTCTTTTCTTCATATTTTTTCCTTTTGTTGGTTTTGGGCTGCCTAAATAAATTCTCCCTGGTTTACTTTCCACATGATCTTTTTCACATCATTTTTTCACATCATTATTTTCATGAGAAAGACATCGATGATGAGAAATTCGTGAGCACACTGGCGAGAACCAGCCAGCAGCTCCTCTGGTGTTGCGCACGTGAGATGCTTTCTCATTCTCCACACTTTTTCTGGTTTATGTTCTAGGTGGAATGATTTGCACATGTTGGGTTGCGTTGTTTTAAATGATAAATTTTGAGGCACTAGGGATGGTACTGATAGTTCATGATACGAACTACTGTTGAGGATATAACAAATGTTTATATTACCCTATCCACAAACCCACTTAATCTGATGTTATGGTCTCCCAGATTTGAAAAAAGTCTTGTAGTCTGCCCCCGACTGGAGTGGAATGGTCTGGGGGAGCGGGGGCAAGTCATTGCGTGGGCGGAGTGGCAGAACGGGCGGTGCTGGTTTTGCCCCTGCCTTTATTATTGTTCCCTCTATATCCACCTCTTTGATAGCCCTTTGAGAAGGTAGTCTGAGGAGGGGACTTGTAGGAGGTAGAGGCGTTATCGGCAGAGTAACCTCTGCCAGTGCCTCGAAAGGAGGAACGGCGAAAGGAGCGTCTAGGGGTGTGGGATTGTAATGCCCCCATAGACTTCGCCGTATCTGTATCCTTCTTCATTTTTTCCAGGGCTTCATCTACTTTTGGGCCAAATAAGTGGTGTTGGTCAAAAGGGTGGTTCAATATAGATGCTTGGACCTCCGGCTTAAATCCTGAGATTCTGAGCCAGGCGTGGCGGACGAAGCAGAACACTGGTGTTTATAGCCCTGGAAGCTGTGTCTGCTGCGTCAAAGGCACATTTAATAGAGGTGTTGGTAATGATCTTTCCCTCTTGTATCAGTTCATGAGCCTTATTTTTATATTTCTGTGAGAGATGTTGCATGAGAGCCTCCAGTTCATCATAGTGCGCTCTGTCATACCGTGCCAGCAGCGCTTGCGTGTTGGCGATGCGCCACATATTGGCAGCTTGCGAGGCAGTGCGTTTGCCTGAGGCATCTAAGAGCTTGGACTCCTTTTCGGGTGGTGGAGCCTCACCTGATGACTGAGAATTGGATCGCTTCCTAGCTGTGGATACCACTAATGAGTCTAAGGGAGCAGGTCCTTTAATATAGGCAGGATCTGTGGGGGCTGCCTTATATTTCTTCTCTATTCTGGGGTTTAAGACCCTAGCCCTGACTGGGTCTTTGAAAACCTCTGCCGCATGTTTGGTCACCCCTTTAAGCATGGGCAATATGGCAGTAGATTTATCTGCGATGTCAAAAGTGTCAAGTAGGAAGTCTTCCTCAATTGGATCACTGTGTAACTCCACCCCATGATAATGTGCCGCCCGCTGCAACAAGCGGTGGAACCCCAGGGAATCCTCCGGTGGAGATGGCCTGGATATATAAAGATCATCCTGAGGCACATCTGGGACATCTGGATTGTGATAATCCTCCCATGGGTCTGGTGTTCCCGGAGGAGTGGGTTCCTGTGGGGCATCTGTTGGATCATAATATGGATCCCCTTGGTCATCAGGGTCTGGAGACGGGGTTGGAGAGCGATGAGGCAAGGGTGGAGGAGGTGGAGATGGGGGAAGTGGAGGAGGTGGAGGAGGTGGAGGCGGTGGGGAGGGTACTCTGAAAGGAGATGTGGCAGAGTGCTTCCGTTTTGGCGGTGGAGGAGGAGCTGACTTGTCTAAATGTCTTTTCTTTGAAGACAAAGTCAAATGTCCAGTCTTTGGATCCTTTGTTAAAGTCTTTTGTAGAGGATCTGGAGTGAAAAGCTCCTCCGGCACCGATTCATCTGTCGGTGCCGATGTTTTCGGGACCGACGGCTTCTTCGGTTTATCTGCGCCATGCTTTTTCGGGGCCTCCGATTTGTTGTTCGGTGCCGAGGCAGGCTTCGGCACGGGAGCGTCGGTGCCGAGGGATTTATGTTTTGTCGGCACCGAGAGTCCAGGTTTCGACACCGATGGCTTCGGAACGGAGCTCGGTCTGGTTTTCTTCGGTGCCGAAGGGAGTTTGTCGGCGCCGCTTGCAGGCTGGCTCGAGCCCGAGCCGCCGGGAGACTTGTGATGCCTCTTCACCAGGCCCGAAGGTGGGGTGATGGAAGCGGTATGCTTGGTTTTCCCTAGGCCCGGAGGCGAAGGTGTAACCGGAGTCTCTTTCGGTATGGGCGCGTGAGTGGGAGGGGGTAGAGTACTCACCACCCTTTGCGCCGGTGTGATCTCCTCCACGTCGGAGTCGTCGGCCTCGGAAGCGCTGATGACATCGTCATCCTGTTCGGTGTGCTGCTGTCCCAAAGCTCAGGTGTCTTCTCCGAAGATGTCAGGTGGAGCCGAGGTCGATGAGTGCGCCATGGTGCGTCGAGCTCGTCGATCCCGAATAGTCTTTTTGGATCGAAAAGACTTGCAAGCGGGGCAGTCTCGGGCCTCGTGTTCGGGAGAGAGGCAGAGGTTGCACACCTGGTGGAGATCGGTGTGGGGAAACTTAGAGCCACATTTTGGCAGGGGTGGGGGAATCATATCGCCCGACGCCCGAACCAAGTTGTTTTTATCGGTGGGTGTTGGAAACAGCCCCACTCCCACTCCGCAGGGTGGTGGTGGACCTTCCCAACACAATGGGGTAGCTTGGCTCGAGTGGTCAGGAAACGGGCGCAGTGCTAAGCATACAATATACCCATACAATAACCATGCGTGCATCCGTTCCAAAAACGACTCTACACCGTAAAAATTATGAAAATATGTTCTCTTTATCTTTTTCTCTCAGTTGCTGATTGGGAAAATAAATAACAATCACAATATACAAATTCTTAAATAGAGCAGGTCAAATAGATATTTGCTGTCTGCTGAAATAAATAGGGGTGATCATAAATAACAGGGCATAAATACAAGTGCAATATATACAGACAATTAAATACTTTGAGGTAATAAATACTGTACCAATAAATACTGTACCAATAAATACTGTACACCAACAAGTCCTGTGGACCTATAAATACAGTGCAGCATTAAATAGATAAGAATTTAATAAATACAGTTTCCCCAATAAATAATTAGAAATATACAGTTACACTCATGAATCAGATGACACTTCAATACTTAAGGGCTGATTTGGCCCAGGCACAGCTTGTAGGGTGTGGAAGGCTTGAGGGGGGGCTACTCCCTGGCTGAGGCCTAAACTGAGGTAGATCAAAAGGGGGGAAATTCCAATGCCCTGGCTTCCCTTCTCCACACAACCTCTCTAGGTTAGTCCCAGTTCACCCCAGGCACAGTCAGGTGGGTTTCAGCACCTCCCTAACCCCTTAGAGTAGTCTCTCAGGTCTCCACAGGGCCTTAGGCGCCCTCTACTCCACTTACTGCCCTTCTCTGATGTTCCGACGCCGCTGGAGTCGTGTCGACGCCGTGAGGCGGTTCCGGTTCGGTCTCGGCGGCCTCGGCACAGTGTCAGTTCTTTGTCGACGCCGGTAGGCGGTTCCGGTCCGATGTCGGTGGCCTCGGTTCGATCTCGACCTCCGATTCGACGGCGTCGGGCAGTCTCCTCACGATGTCGACTTCGGGCGGCTCCGGTCCGATGGCGCTCTCGGCTCCGATGACGTCGGCCGGCCTGGCCTCGCTGTCGACTTCCGGCGACTCCGGGGTGCGATCCTCACCCCCGACCTCCGGTGCTCTTCCTTACAGGTTCCGGGCGACTCCGGAGTGCGATCCTCACTCCCGACCTCCGGTGCTCCTCTACCTCGGTCTCCGACGACTCCGGAGGGCGGACTTCACCCTTCCGATGACGCCGCTCACTCGACCTCGGTTCACCTCCTTCTCGACCCTTGGTATTCCTCTCGACCTCCGCCGGCGCCCTCTTACGACCTCAGGCGGCTCCGGGTACGACGTCTGCTACCTCAGTCAGCGCCGCTTCTCCACCTCGGGCTCCAGGTCTTCGGCTACTCGACGCCAGGCTCCAGGGAAACCAGTTCTCAGGTCAGAATCTTGCTGCTTTCTTGGTTCTAAGGCCTGTTCCTGCTGTCCAGGTCCTTAGGATGGTTTTCTTCTGACTTCTTCCCACACAGGGCTATAGGCTGGGATCCATCAGTAGGGACAAGTATCAAGGGTGGGTTTATGGACCCCACTCCAGGCACAAGTTTCCACCCCTGCTGCTTCACTCCTTCCTCCTTCACTGTTGTGCTCCTCTCTCTTCACCAGTCAGGTGCCAACTGCCAGCTCCAACTGCCAACACTCTGTCTTAACCTCCCAACATTCTAAACGGTTTCCAACTGTCACAGAGTTCTGGAATCTCCTGGAATGTTCTGGAAGGTGCTGGTAGGTTCCAGTGGATGCTGGTGATGTCACAGGTGGCCACCATTTTGTGCTTCAGGCCCTCAGGCAGAAGTTTTCAGGGGTAATTAAAATGGCTCCCTGAATCTGCATCAATATGAAAAATGAAAACAACTGAGGGAAAAAGGGCCAAGTCCTACACAACCCCCTTCCAGCCAAAAGCCAGGGTAGACCGATCAATGCCTTGATGGTCTTCCCTGCTTGGGGCGAGAAAAGGTGGACGCAGGCCCGCAACGGCAGGAGCACCCGCAAGTTCTCCTCCGCTCTGGAACCCAATGGTTCCCTAACAAACCTCCCTGGACCAACAAAACCACCCCACGGGGGCTCCCTAGCTAGTTGTGGCCAGGACCGGCCCCTGGGCCATCCAGATGTCTCTGGCCCGGGTGATCTCGCGGAGTGGGGGGCAGTAGCCCCAGGCCTGTAGTGCCCGTTGACCACTCCGGTCCTCCTCCTTGCAGTCCTAAACTGCCTCTGGTCCTTCCTCCTGGGGTTCACACCCTTAGGCTGACCAGCCTTCAGGGGCGAGGCTCTCCTCCCCCTAACTCTCCTTCTGGGATTCCTCACCCTACCCTGCGAGGCACCCTCAGACCAACACTTCCTCCTCAGTCTAGGGCCTTGACCCCTCAACTGATCCTTCAACCTAGGGTCTAAACCCTTAGGCTGAGTCGGTGCCCGAGGCGAGACCATCCTCCCTCTGCACCCCCTTCCAGATTTCAGCACCCTCCTAACGGGAAAAGTACCCCTGGAAGTCAATTCTGGGGGGACCCTGTTAACAGAGGCCCCACCCGCCAGGTCAGGCAACCCCTGAGCCTGGCATCCCAGCCCAGGACCTAAACCCTGAAACTGGGCCAACCCCAGAACCTCAGGCGCGCTGGTTACAGTCGCCCTGGGTCCTCCTGACACTAGGGGCTCCCCTGCACTGGAGGGCACATCGGGACAGCCTAGGCTCCCAACCTGGGGCTCCCTTGCGGAACTCTCCAGGCCCTGAGACTTCGGTTGGGGCACCTCGGGACACCTCCCCGTCTCACGCCTTCCTACAGATAGGTCGTGAGGCCCTACAACCCTCTCTCCCTGGGACCTAGCTGGGCTATCTGCCACTTCTCTCACCTCGCTGGGTTGGAAGATCCCTGCACTACCCCCTTCAGGTTCACACCCCAATGCCTCCTCAGACACCCTGGTGATGTCTTCCTGGGGTAAATAAACTTCTAGCTCCTGTGAAGCTTCTGGTATGCTGCCACCAGTGTCCTCGCTGGACACACTCATCTGGAGGGCACGCAGCTTCATCTCCTTCATCCAAAGCTCGTGCGCCATCCTTTTCTCCTCCATCTCTTTCTCCAGCCTTGCTAAGTCCCATGCGAGCTGTCTTTTCTCCCTCCGGTCTGTTAACTTCCTGACTTGGGCCACAGTGTACGTTTCTAGATTTTCTAGTACAAACTCCATCTTGCCCACTCAGGTTAGAGGACAGGTTTTGTGCAGTAGCAATGCAGGGGGGTACCTTTAATAATACCTCCTCCCACCACCAGAGTAAATTTGGAAAAAACAAAAACCCACAATTAGGAAGGCCGCTTTGAGAAAACTCCCGGTGTAGGCCTATGGACTACCCACAGTTATTGTTGAGTATACGTAGGCACAGCTCTATCCCACCACTGAACACCAATTTATGTTGGAAACAGCCCCACTCCCACTCCGCAGGGTGGTGGTGGACCTTCCCAACACAATGGGGTAGCTTGGCTCGAGTGGTCAGGAAACGGGCGCAGTGCTAAGCATACAATATACCCATACAATAACCATGCGTGCATCCGTTCCAAAAACGACTCTACACCGTAAAAATTATGAAAATATGTTCTCTTTATCTTTTTCTCTCAGTTGCTGATTGGGAAAATAAATAACAATCACAATATACAAATTCTTAAATAGAGCAGGTCAAATAGATATTTGCTGTCTGCTGAAATAAATAGGGGTGATCATAAATAACAGGGCATAAATACAAGTGCAATATATACAGACAATTAAATACTTTGAGGTAATAAATACTGTACCAATAAATACTGTACCAATAAATACTGTACACCAACAAGTCCTGTGGACCTATAAATACAGTGCAGCATTAAATAGATAAGAATTTAATAAATACAGTTTCCCCAATAAATAATTAGAAATATACAGTTACACTCATGAATCAGATGACACTTCAATACTTAAGGGCTGATTTGGCCCAGGCACAGCTTGTAGGGTGTGGAAGGCTTGAGGGGGGGCTACTCCCTGGCTGAGGCAAAGGCTGAGGCCTAAACTGAGGTAGATCAAAAGGGGGGAAATTCCAATGCCCTGGCTTCCCTTCTCCACACAACCTCTCTAGGTTAGTCCCAGTTCACCCCAGGCACAGTCAGGTGGGTTTCAGCACCTCCCTAACCCCTTAGAGTAGTCTCTCAGGTCTCCACAGGGCCTTAGGCGCCCTCTACTCCACTTACTGCCCTTCTCTGATGTTCCGACGCCGCTGGAGTCGTGTCGACGCCGTGAGGCGGTTCCGGTTCGGTCTCGGCGGCCTCGGCACAGTGTCAGTTCTTTGTCGACGCCGGTAGGCGGTTCCGGTCCGATGTCGGTGGCCTCGGTTCGATCTCGACCTCCGATTCGACGGCGTCGGGCAGTCTCCTCACGATGTCGACTTCGGGCGGCTCCGGTCCGATGGCGCTCTCGGCTCCGATGACGTCGGCCGGCCTGGCCTCGCTGTCGACTTCCGGCGACTCCGGGGTGCGATCCTCACCCCCGACCTCCGGTGCTCTTCCTTACAGGTTCCGGGCGACTCCGGAGTGCGATCCTCACTCCCGACCTCCGGTGCTCCTCTACCTCGGTCTCCGACGACTCCGGAGGGCGGACTTCACCCTTCCGATGACGCCGCTCACTCGACCTCGGTTCACCTCCTTCTCGACCCTTGGTATTCCTCTCGACCTCCGCCGGCGCCCTCTTACGACCTCAGGCGGCTCCGGGTACGACGTCTGCTACCTCAGTCAGCGCCGCTTCTCCACCTCGGGCTCCAGGTCTTCGGCTACTCGACGCCAGGCTCCAGGGAAACCAGTTCTCAGGTCAGAATCTTGCTGCTTTCTTGGTTCTAAGGCCTGTTCCTGCTGTCCAGGTCCTTAGGATGGTTTTCTTCTGACTTCTTCCCACACAGGGCTATAGGCTGGGATCCATCAGTAGGGACAAGTATCAAGGGTGGGTTTATGGACCCCACTCCAGGCACAAGTTTCCACCCCTGCTGCTTCACTCCTTCCTCCTTCACTGTTGTGCTCCTCTCTCTTCACCAGTCAGGTGCCAACTGCCAGCTCCAACTGCCAACACTCTGTCTTAACCTCCCAACATTCTAAACGGTTTCCAACTGTCACAGAGTTCTGGAATCTCCTGGAATGTTCTGGAAGGTGCTGGTAGGTTCCAGTGGATGCTGGTGATGTCACAGGTGGCCACCATTTTGTGCTTCAGGCCCTCAGGCAGAAGTTTTCAGGGGTAATTAAAATGGCTCCCTGAATCTGCATCAATATGAAAAATGAAAACAACTGAGGGAAAAAGGGCCAAGTCCTACAGTGGGCAAGAAGATTTAATGTCTATTTCGTCCGACGGACAAGTAGACATTAAATCACGTAAATGAAACAGGCTGTGAGCACTATGGGGCTCACAGCCAATCAGAGAAGCGTGCTGGGAGCCTTTGGAGGCTTCTGATTGGCTGGCAGCCCATAACTGGGCTCTAGACAGTGATTGGCTGAGGGAGTGAAACGTCACTCAGTCTCTGCAAGTAGGAGTTTGTGGCCGCCGCGAGGTAAAATAAGGCGCACTAGCATAATGCCCGCCATAGCACTCGTAGAGTGTTCAAAAGGGTTATATTTTGCTCAGCTTGCAGATCGCTCCATAATTAGAATAGAACCGGTGTGCCTGCTGTGAGAGACCGTGTGTAACCTTGTGGTTCCAGAAAAAGCGGGCTCTCATCCCTGCTATTGGAGCGTGAGACGGAGCATTAAACGTGGGGGCGCTGAAGCAGAGGGCACAGTAAAGCAGTGCCGCAGTACCGGGGGATCCGCAAATAAATTGACATTCTGCCCCCACTTGTTTACACGAGGCCCCCGTTATGTTGCAGGACCCTGCCGCCGCCTCTACCTAGTCCTCCTGTCCCATGGGCACCCGGAGATCACTGCTGCCACCGGCTTCCGATCCTCATTGCTTCGGGGTTGAGTGAGCGAGAGCCGACTGTGGGGTTTTGGAGGGGCTGTGGCCAAAGCGCTAGCAGAGACCACTGTAAACATCACTGGTTTCCACTTCCAGAGAAGCCCGCCAAAGGATCCGGTTTACGCGGCATTTGCATCAACCACGGTAAGGTGGGAAGTCGGATCGGCCTTTCCAGCCTACAGCTCTTCACGCTGCTGCTCCTGTCTTATCGGTTCAGGTAGGAAAGTTCCATCTGTGTGCTTTGAGGCTGCAGCCCTACCCCCTGTCCCCCCAACCCCCTCTTCCACCTGGTGGATATTGCACTTCAACAGAGGCGCAACTAGAGCCAAATTTCGGGGGGGGGCTAAGAAAAAATTTCGGGGGGGCTGAAACTTTAAGCAATAGGCAGAGTGGAGCTGCAGGGGCTCGTAGAAGGGGTGAAACAACAGCAACAGGCCTCATTAACATGGAAATGGTCTTTTAAAGACCTGTGACTTGCTCGGGTGCGGCTGTGTGACTGCCCGGGAAGCGGTCTCATCCCGGGCTGCCACACGCGAAGGGGGGGGGGGCTGAAGCCCTGTGAGTCCAATGGGTGTTGCGCGCCTGCACTTCAAAGATTATCGGGTTTCAAGCCTGGCTTGACCATGAACCCACTGAGTTCCTATTATTGGGGCCCAGTCACTGCGTGTTTACTATGGCTTGTGACCTTTTACCAAATCCTCCCAGCACTACGCTGCCTCAGTTTGTAGGGTTTTGAATATTAATATATAGCTGTTAGCAGCACTTTCGGCCTTACATTTCAACTTCCCTTCCCCCCCTCCCGTTTTGTGCTGTTGATAACATGTCAGGAAAGAGTGTCTTTGTTGCCCATGCTGTTCGGCGTCAGTGCCCTAGCTCCGGGAGCCCCAGAATTCAGTTAATTCCACACCTGAAGTACCAACAGATGTGACCAACCGTTGCTATTGTAGCCGTGCTGTAAGTCATGCCAACTGCGCACGTTTCCATTGCTATGCAGAGAGCTGATTAGAACCCCCGGGGACCCCCTTTCACACCAGATGTGTGACACAGAATTGCCATATTGGGCAATTTCCCTCACAAATGGGCGATATCTTTCCCATTTGTGAGAGAAAATGCTCAATTGGCCGGTGCCTAGTATTTTAGTGTGTATAATTAAGTCCGTTGTACGCATTTCATTTAAGCTGCCGTAGCGCTGCAGTTTCTTTCTTGAGCTGCCAGGATTGCTTAAATGCTAACTTTAACTGTAAAAGGACACTGGATAATTAATAGGTAAAGAGGTTGTCCAGATTATACCACGTTGGTAAAGCGGGGACGTGAGCTTGGATTAGAAGGCGCATTTTCAGACTCTACAACCTAATGTCCCCTCTGCATAACACATTTGATTTACAGTGCAGTGGCGCCAATTTAATAGTGCTACTTAATAAGAAAAATAAATGAATGTGACAGTCCTTGTGTAAATGTAACTGGCGCTCATGTAAAGCGCTCCAATACCTTCATATCGAATTCGCGCTCTATAAAACCGCAAAAAAATGCCATTCTTTTATTAGCACTCAAAGTCTTATGCAAGCGTATTCAGGCCATATTAAAATTCATATTGATCCATCGGGTGAAGAAAATGAATGTCCTGCATTTTTTAAGTGCGTGCGCACAACCTAACCGTGCAAGTGGCTGTGGGCACAGGCCATCTGCTCAGAGCATGGATACCCCTTTAAAAGCAAGACATTCTTTCCCTCCTTTATTGTGCCCCAAGGTGAGAGAACCGCACAGGGGGTCTGCATTAGGGACATTTCTGCAAGCCTCACCGCCCACGGGTATTTCCACAATATCTGCACACAGCAACAGAAAAGGCGAAACTTGACCCAGGCGAGAACAGGCAGCGCAATGGCTCTATTTCCATTTCAAAAGGTTGAAGCTGTTTTTTCCTCACCTTCTTATCTGTAACTCAGTGGTGTGCTGAACCTTCCCCCACCCCCTCGCTCTGTCAGCTGGAAGAGGGAGTGAGGGCTACAACTGGGCCCCTCTTAGCCTGTCAACCTCAAAATAAAGAGCAATGAATTCTACTTATGTTTGATGTGTGGAAGGGAGTAGGTGGGACAAGTGGATTTTACAGGACATGTAGATCTCAGTGGCATTTTGTCCCATGGACAAGTAGATTATTTTGAAAATTCCACACCCCTGTTTTGGGCACTTCTTGAAGGGAGTCCTTTCCATCGGCCGAGACCGGAGTCGAGATAGGCCCGAAGGCCGCTGCCGATGCCTGGAATCGAGGAAGTGCCGAAGAGAGAGATGAGGAAGATGATTCCGTCTGAAGACTCTCGATGGACGAGGATTTTTCGTTGAAGGTCGAACGGGAAAGGTTCGAAGCCGGAGCACGAAGTATTTTTTTTTTTTTTTTTTTTAGTTCAAAAACCTTTATTGCAACTTTCAGCAACCATACAGCCACTCGCCTACAACCTCACCGGCCGGCTACAGTAGAATTGTATTGAGATTACAAACACCTTGTACACAGCCAATCTGCCGACAACCCGGGGGTCCGGCGGCACGTTTGTATATACCCCTCTGAAAGTCAATGTAGTGTAATACAGAGCAGTCTCGGGCCACGGAATGAGGGAGTGTCCAGTAGGCCCATTCAGACCATTTAACTCTAACACTCCCCAAGCATGGAACCCAACACCCCCACGCAGCCCACCAGGGGCCACACAAGTACCAGTCCCTCTGGGCTATCAAGCAGAACACCCCCCAACATATGTCCCCACTCGTCTCTTCTCCACCCCGGCCAAGCCACAATGAGCTCCCACTAGTCGGATGCCACACCAGTCCGCCCTACACTCTCCGGCACCTGGCTTTCCCCTGCAGTGGACCTAGTCTGCGCCGCCAAATATGCTCTAAACGGATCCCATATGTCTTTTGCCCTGCTCTTCAAAGGTTGCGTTTCAGCATATATCGCGTTCTGGTCCTGACAGTACAGAACATCCGCTAGCCACTCCTTGAATTTTGGTGCTCGACCCCTACCCCACCTACATGCAACACGCCGTTTCGCAAGCAACAGTACAATGTTAACAAATTTACGGTGCTCCTTAGGCACCGACACTGTATGGCCCAGCAGCATCACAAGCGGGTCAAGCTCAACCACAGCCCCCACCATGGCCGTAAGCGCAGTATGGACTTGCAACCAGCAGTCAGCCACCCCTGGACACATCCAAGCCAAATGCAGAAAATGAGCCCCCTCCGAGCGGCACCTTTCACATCGATCCGAATCCGCCAACCGAAATCGAAACTTCCTAACAGGAGTGTAGTACCAGCGCTGCAGGAACTTATAATGGATAATACGCAATCTGCAGCTGGAAGAGATCTGGGAGGTGAGCTCACAGCAATACGCCCACTGTGCCTCCGTGACGTCCCTACCCAACTCAACAATCCATCCGCGAAGCGCTTTACAGCCTGCAGTACCACCACCTTCTTGAATACTGCAGTATAACTGAGAGACCAAATGTCTACCATCCGTAGAAGCAAGCAGAACCTGCAATGGTTTCACCACCTCGGGCTCCACCGGATAATGCGGTATCACCAGTCTCATCCCTTGCCGCAACCGGATATAGTAAAAGACCTCCAGTGGATTGGGCTGATATCCCTCGAAAAATTGCTCCTTCGTCTTGAACTGGCCATTCACAAAGAGATCTCCCCATTGTCGGACCCCTATCTTAGTACATAACACGCGGAACCCGCCTTCCTGCAACAGAGAGAGGCCTGGATGATAAGCCAACGGCAACAGCGGAGCATATAACAGACTAGCTGTCAGCCTGCGCAATATGCGCTGCCAAGCATCAATCGTGCACGTCACAGTGGTGAGCGGCGTTACGACCGCAGTGACGGGACCATGAATGATTCCCTGTAGTGGCAGAGGCCGAGCCACCCAGTCTTCAACCGCCAGCTGCGGCATGCAGGGCGTAGGGGTGATCCAATGATTAGCAAAATGTGCCTGCGCGCTCAGGTAATATGCCTGAAAGTCGGAGACGTCAAATCCCCCCTTACTGTACGGCAGGGTGATAGTCGACCAAGCCAGTCTGGGCTGCTTACAAGCCCAGAACAGTCGCAGAAACTCAGAGCGCAAAGTCCGGAAGAAGAACGCACCTGGGTAATACGGAATGTTCTGGAAAAAGTATAAAAAACGAGGCAAAACCACCATTTTAATCAATGAGGCCCTCCCGGCCATGGTCAGTGGCAACGATATCCAGCGCCTCACATCCTCCGCCAGCTTACTAATGGCTGTGCCATAATTCAGATGCAGAGTCTCTTCCCGGTCCGTCGAGATTCGAACCCCCAAATATCGGAGGTCCGATTCACACCACTCCAACGGGTAATCTAATGCATATCGCCCTACCGCGGCCGTCAGGGGGAAAAATTGCGTTTTCCTCCAGTTAATGTGGATTCTAGACAGTCTCCCAAATATCACAAACTCGCGGAGCAGCGAATTCAGGTTAGTCTGCGGATCCACCACATAGAGCGTTAAGTCATCTGCATATAAGGACACATCAATCTGCCTTTGAAAACATTTGAAGGCACTCTGCTTATGGAGTTGTCGGATACGACATGCCAGCGGTTCTATCGCTATGGCGAACAGCAACGGGGACAACGGGCACCCTTGTCTGGTTCCCCTAGTTAATGGAATCGGATGTGATAATTCCCCATTGATCAACACTCTAGCCGTAGGGTCAGTATAAAGCAATTTTATCCAGTCGACAAAGATTTTGGGAAAACCCATCCGATACAGAATAGCGAACAAATAATTCCACTCAACGGAGTCGAACACCTTGGTGGCGTCCAGGAAGATAGCCGCGACAGGCAGTTCCGGCGCTATCGTTTGAATCAAGGAGAAGAGCGTTCGCAAGTTACTGGCGGTAGATCTACCCGGGACGAACCCCGCCTGATCAGGAAGGGCAATTTTAGTCATTAACAATGAGAGTCGCGTGGCCAACACCTTCGCCAGAATCTTGGCATCACAATTTATCAAGGATAGTGGTCTATAGGAATTGCAATCCACCGCATCCTTATCTGGTTTCAACAGGGAGGTTATCACCACTTCTCTCATCGAACCCGGCAACACTCCTGTCTCCAGGGAGTCCTCATAGACTTCTCGAAGTACAGGAGCCATTATATCAATATAGCATTTGTAAAATTCCGCCGGCAATCCATCCAGACCAGGCGCCTTGCCATTACTCAAAGACATAATCGCTTCTCGTATCTCATCCAGCTCAAATGGGGCCCCCAGGAATTGCCTGTGTTCATCGCTCAACCAACATAATGCTACATCATCTAAGAAGTCCCCAAACTGGACATCCCCAACGTCACGGGCTGCATATAATCCCTCGTAATGCTCAACGAATTGCCGTAATATCCCCTTTGTGTCTTGATGTAGAGCTCCGCTCTGTGCGCGTATCTCTAATATGTGCGAAGCGCCCCGTGAATGCCTAGTGATTCCCGCCAATGCACGCCCAGGTCTCTCCCCTTCACAATATCGACGGGCCTGCCAATGTTTCCCCCTGAAGTTGGCCTCTCTGTCCGCCTCTCGCTCGTATTGCGACAGCTTTTCCCTAAACTCTCTGTGGAGTGGGCCCATCGGCTCTCGGGCCATGGCCGTCTCCAGCTCCTTAGGTTCGGCCTCCAGCTTGGTGAGCGTGCCACGTATGGCCCTTAATACCCCAAAGCTCTTGGAGATGTAAAAACCACGAACCGTAACCTTAAACGCCTCCCAGATGGTCTCAACACTGTCCACCGACCCCTTGTTGCGTGGAAAAAATTCCGCAATCTCCTCCCCCAGTTCCGTCTGGAATAGTGGATCCAATAAAGCCGCGGGTTGCAAACGCCACCGCGATGCTGCCCTGCCGCACCCCGGGATAGCTACCTGCACCAGCACCGGACAATGGTCCGAGTAGGACCGCGGCAAATGCGTCACTCTGCCCAAATCCACCGCCAATCCACGGGACAGTAAGGAGTAGTCAAGTCTAGCCCAAGTGTTGGCATACGCCGTGTATTCCGTTTCGTTGGTTTTCGGTATAATGTAGTACCGATGGCACCTTCCTCAACATGTAAAACCAGGTCGCCGAAATTGTAAATGGCGAAAAGATTACTTTCGAGAGGCTGCTATTCTTTCAGAAAAACTGACTAGCCGAGGTTATCCAAAACATTTGGTCAAGAGAGCCCTTAAACGGGCATGGTACAGTCATAGAGATATTATCTTGACACCTACCATCAAACAAACCAATATGCGGATTCCTTTTGTCTCGACCTTTTGTCCATCAAGTAATAAAGTTGGGGGCATTATTAAAAGAAATTGGCCATTGCTTCGTGCATTTCCGCATTTTATGGACCCCCCGTTACTTTCATACAAAAGGGGTGAGAATCTCTCTGATAAATTGGTTCATGCCATTACTTGCGGAGTGGTGCAAGTGCGAAATCTTGCTTCGGAGCAACCTACCCATGCTCTTGATAAAGGTGAGCGGTCGCTCTTTGTGAAATTTTGAGCTGGTGTATAGGCATTGAGTTTATTAACGGGGAGGCAATTAGTTCTTTCCTTTTATTTCTTACAGTTGATCCCGTGAGGCTGTTTCAGTACACGGGGATTCGTATTACATCACAGGTCAGTTTTCATGGGAGATTTTTGTTTAGCTATGTCTGTTTATTTAAGTTTTCGAAGGACAGTTCACGCTTAAGATGCGTACTCATTTTCTCTTTCCTATTCACAGTACAGTTGAATACATGACGATCAGGTACTTCCGGTTTCGGTTTGTTTTTCATGTTCTCACGCTACATTTTAATCACACCGGGTGATTGGTTCACCAAGGGGCTGTTTTTCATTTTCTTACGTAGTATGATTCAGATGATGGACATTTTTCACGATAAGTCAAGTTTATTTACATAAATGATTTTATTGCGAAGTGTAGTTTTCCCGCACACCGCTGTTTAAATGTTTGCATTTCTTTGATTTGTTTTTAGATCTGCCCCTGAAGAAGGGCCACAAAGAGGCCCGAAATGCATTGGGCGAACTTGAATTTGTTCAATATCTGATATCTGTATCATTGGAAAAAAAATATGACATAATTGTGATGTGTAACAATTGATGAAAATGTCAGTTTGAAAACCATGATATATATTTAAAATTGGGTGTATAAAATTTATGAGCACATTAAGAATTGATTGAAAATTGTCAGCAACAGCTGCATGGGTAGGTTGCTCCGAAGCAAGATTTCGCACTTGCACCACTCCGTAATTAATTGCAGGGTCTGTCCTGACAGTCAGCCCCCTTTCGGAAGCACCCCTTGATTAAAATCATTAAAGTAGTATAATTACCAGTGTGCCTTTCTTACACTCTAACTGTTTCATGCCATTACTTGGCCATCTAAAGAAAAACATGATTTATCAGTGACGACCCTGTGGGTGTGGGGGCTCCCACCGGTCATAGGTCATTTCAAATGTCAGAACTGTAATGTTTGTGAATTGACACTTAACACCAAGTTATTCGCTACTCCTGAACGCACTTATCCGTTGAAACAATTCTCAAATTGTCGAACCAACAATGTGATTTATGCGATTCGCTGCCCATGTAATCTACTTTACATTGGACAGACAACTCAGATGATTAAACAGCGCATCTCGCAACACAAGAGTCGCATTAGATGCAATGTCACCACTGCACCGTTGGTAACACATTATAGAGAGTGTAATCATTCTGAAAATGATATGATCTGGCAAGTCATAGACCGACCGCAACTGTCTATCCGCGGAGGTAACCTTCAACTTCTACTTAATAAGTGCGAGTGTAAATGGATTACCCGCTGTAAGTCGGTTACGCAAGGTTTAAATTCCCTTGATGAGTGGAACGCAGCTATTGTGTACATCTAAGACAGCTTTTCCTTTGGTTCAGAACGATATGATGTTCTCTTTACTGTGGAAAGTTTTGAAAAAACTGTTTGAATTTACACTATTCCTGTATAATTTATTTATTCTTTTCCCTGTCCTCTGTTGTTGTAATGTTACACATTTTTCTTTATCCTCCAAAAAATAGTTTTGTCTATAATACCAATTTGTCTTTATAACATATGTTTAATGTTTTATTTTTTTGTATATTTTGTTTTGGTTTTATTTTCATTTAGAGTGTTATACATTTAATTGTAATGTTTAATGGAAATTAGGATGATGTGATTAGTTTGTTGTCCTGTTGTGTTCGGCCATCTTGCTAGGCCACTAACGCTCTTATCTTTCCCCCTGGGGCACCATTGTGGGCTTTTCTTTTCCCTGCTCTAGTCGTTTCCTCAGTCCCTGATCACGTGATACCGGCTATCACCGGTTATACTCTGCTCCAATGTTGGTGAGTCTAACACGTTTCATTCGTGTCCTGGGATAAGAACTAATCGGATTGAGTCCATTCTTCTCTTAAATTTCTGGATATAATAGTGTGTCACTCTGATTTACTTCAATCGGTAAGAGTATTAATTTGCGAAATACTTGCGTCTGAGTTAGACGTCTTTTTACCCTTAGACTCTGATTATGTGATACCAGGCTAGACGCCGGTTATACGTTGCCCCCTGCTTTTTTAAGCTGCGCACGTCTCTATTGGGTCCATGGCTAATTACTAATTGGGTTTAGTCCGTTTTACCCTTGAATTACATAAAGTGATTACGAGTCACCCTGTTTTTGACTTTAGCTTGCAAGCGCTTGTAATTTCTAATTTATGAATCACTTGCAATGTAGGTATACACACGTGCTTTTGGCTTCTCCTATATAGTGATTTGGGATCCTTAACAGATCCAATCCATTTTCCTAACAGCTGCTGACTTAAACTCTGCATGCATCGACCTGTTCCTGAGGTTACAACCGCCCTGATACACTTTGGGTAAGCGTCTTTGTGAAAAGCACCTTTAAGTTTTTTTCACTGATGTAATCTAAGTTAGTATTAGTAATATCATCAATATTATTCTTTAGAGCCATCCTAATTACGCCTGGATCCTTTACTCCGTTGTGATTGACTCAGCGTTTTCCTCACTAGTGGAAATCAAATCTCCACTATTACGTCCCTTACGTTGGACTTGACTGGGATTGGTCCAGCTTTTTCCCCTACTGGTGAATATCAGGTAGTCTCTCTGTCCTGTCTCACTTTCTTCTTGATCTATTTTTCGGGGTCCGTCACCGATTTCTGTTTTTCCTGCTTAATTTTTAGAAGTACTGTTTGAAGCAATTTGTAACCGTAGTCCTGATGATGAACTCAAGTTGATGAGTTCGAAACGCCGTCGACCTTTCAACGTTATTTGCGGTCCTGTAAAGGGTAGTGCCCAAATCCTTAAATAATGTTGTGATGTCTAATGTTTTGCAAATATTGTGCCTGACTCTTATTGTTAATCTAATTTAATTTTGCACCGCCTCACGTTGCTCTTGCACCCTTGTGTCACTGCGCCGTCTTCACCCATCACTTCATCTCCAGTGCTCACACGGTTGTTATGGTTACTGTAATTAAGTTTTTTTGTACTTCTAATTATAAATAACAACCAGCATTTTGTAAATTTGGTCTCTCTTGCCCGGTTTGTTCGGATTAATTTCTACTGTTATTAGTGCAGCAGGTACGGTTGCATTGGAGCCCAGGATGGTGAGGGGTTTGCAAAACCCAAATTATGGAGAGTGGTGTTTTATTTGGTCAATTTCTGTTTTTATTCAATGTATCTGTTCTTTTAAAAGTCTCATATTAAGTGTGGATTATGAGCTAAAGAAAACGTACAGTAGAAATGTCCTCATAAGCCCCCACCCCCTGCCCCTCCCACTTCTCTAAATCTTGCCGTAAAGTTTTGGAGGGGGTACAACTTCAAAATCTTTTGCTCGAATTTCTAATTTTACTACATAGAAAATTGGGAGGCGAATCAGATTCTGTTGAGCAACATTTCAGACAGAAGAATCATGGAAAACGTTTGAAGGCTCTGATATAAAGGGTCATCAGGTTGAGACTCTTGTGGGAAAAATAACATCTCAAGGTCTCCCATCCAAAGGCTGCCAGTCATCAATATCCCGCAGATTGCCCATGGTGGCACACATCCCCCTCAACTTCACTATTCTCATCTCCTGGATTAACGTCATAGGGTAGACTAAAGCATACTTACCTTTGACCCTCATCCATCTGCCTAGAGGAGGTAGGTTACAAATCTTTCAATGGCTGTATATGCTGAATCTCTCATCACAGACAATGGCATGAAAGGTGCATATAATCATCATTTCAAAGTGCTAAATGGAATGTTGATACCCACTTGCAATAAAGAGAAAGATGGAAACTACTCCTAGCAGTTGTGTATCAGTCCAGAAAAATATGCTTGAAACAGTAGAATTAATCGCCAACATGAAACAAAAATGTACATAGTTTTCAAATACAACAATAAGGTTTGACTGAATGCAAGAGTAAATTGATAAATAGACCTGTTAAATTCACCACCCCTCCAGGTCCAATGATAAACTGCGGAGTTGCCGATTGTATGGTCATTATGTCTGGACTTTCCGGATTTGTATTTATTTGCTCCTGCATTGCAATCTAAATAAACAAAAAAGGAGTAAAGACTTTGGTGGCCCAAGCCCAATGAAGACATATACGAAATTACCTTTTTGTTTAATTTCTCATTATTGCTCAGCCACAAGAATACATTAGAAAGTCACTAGCAAGAAATGCTACGAACCACAGCAAATGTACAACTTAACACGAAACAATAAATTACAATTAGAAGATAAAACAAAGCTTTGCAGTAAACACCTAAACTGTCACTTTATTTGTTGATTTAGAGATTTATTTATTTGATCTGAAACACGGCAACATGCTGGCACTTTTGCTCCACATTTAGGAATGTGTGGAACACACAGTATTAATCAGAGGTTAGATGACAGCACGCACAGTTTCGAGACAAGATTTGGAATTGCAATTGTATTTATTAGAATAGGTAATACTGGTTACTCCAGCTACATCACTTAATCATGGCCTGGATGGGCATCTAGGCATACACATTCATCGGCACTGAGCATGGCATAACTTTCTGCCTTCTACCTACTTGAATCAGTGGCGTAACAAAACCTTAGGGGGCCCCCCTGCAAGGTATGCTTATGGGGCCCCCCAATAAAATGAATCCTAAAACCCATCATGGACCTGTGCTACAAGTATTCATCTTGAGTTTCAACAATATTATTTTAAAATTATTTTTTTTATTGAAAAGCAGCAGTATATATATTTCACTTGTCGCCATGTGAGGTTATCAGCATTTACAAAATTATTTCTTTAAACAGTCTGTTTTCACTGTTGTCTGCATACCGAGCCATGTCATTTGACACTTGCTTTCCTTCGTGTAGTAAAATTTCACGCATGACTTCTGGCATCAGATGTAGTAAAATGCCTACTAAAAGCGCTATGTGATCAAGGCTGCAGGTTTGGCAGCCGAAATGCATCCTGTTGGACCTTTTCTTGATGTGTGAATAAACTACCATCCTTCTTCACACCAGCTTTCGGAGTCTGTGCCCGTGTGTTACGCCGGAGTGCTTGTCGTATCATTGGGATTTTCTTTGTATATATGTATATAATAATGTCAATTACACACACATATATTACCTACTGGCGGTCGCGAGTAGGTAGTTATAGTTAGGACCTATTATCCATAGGAAATTCGTAACATTCTTTTCCCAATAACTTTGGCGCCGGATGACAAATCTTCTCAAAATTTTCAAAACAGGTGGGGCGCTCCGGTCAGCTCCTATCCTGAAAGTTTGGGGGGGATTCGTCAAGCAGGGGCAGAGAAAAAAGGGGGCCCCCAAAACGTGTTTTCTCCATGTTATTTCCCTAAGGAAATTTTGGAACAGGCTACAGTCCGAACTGCTGAACGGAATTACACCAAATTTTGCAAAAGGGTAGCCCTAGGCTCAGACAGAGATCTTTTTTTAAATGGTGAAAATCCGTTCAGTAGTTCCTGAGAAAATCAAAAAATAGAGGTCAAAAAATCAATTTCCCATAGGAAAGTTTAGACACAGTTATAGCAAAAACTGCTGAACAGAATTACACCAAATTTGGCAAAAAGGTACTGCTTTGCTCTGAAAGTGACCTTTTAAAAAATGGTGTAAAACCGTTCAGTAGCTTTTGAGAAATAAAGATAGTGATATCTATGGCCGCGGAGGATCCGCGCACCCTCCCGATCACGAACTTCATGCTAATTGGCTGTCAACACTCCGAACCAGGAAGTGTTGGCGGCCATCTTGTGCCTCAGTAGAACCGAGGCACAAGAAAACAGAAAATCTAATGAACAAAACAGGAAAATGAAGCGCCGGCTCCAACGCTTCGTTAATAATTAGCCCCTGGGTGGGTCAAGTCCCGGGGGCACTGCAAAAAAATAATTGCGGTGGCCCAGGGGGAACCCCGCAGCCCTGGGGACCACCACCCCCGGGGCTTTGTATAAATGTTTGCGGGGGGACACAGCACTCCCCACAGCCCCGGGGACCCCCACCCCTCGGGGCTTTAAAAAAAAATAATAACTTGTGTGCGGGGCTCGAGCCCCCCCACACGCCCCGGGGACAGCCACCTCCCCGGGGCAGTAAGATTTAAATGCGGGGGTCCATAATGGACCCCCGGCCCCGTGGACCACCACATCCCCGGGGCATTGCAATTGATGGGAGCCTCCTGGAGCCTTTCATGGCCCTGGGGACCGCCACCCCCCAGGGCCGGCTCCTGCAGTGTCCCGGGGTGCCCACCCCCGGGACACTGCTGTTTGCAATGACAGGGCGGGAACCTCGCGGCTCCCGCCCTGTCATTGCAAACTGCTTTGCTTCATTGAAGCGAGAGCAGGGAAACCTGCTCTTGCTTCAATGAAGCAAAGCAGATTGCTTTTCCTCATAGGGAGCTGCATATTAGCAGCTCCCCATGTGGAAAAGCAATGTCGGCTCCCGTAGGACGCGGGGAGCCAGCAGGGACCGTGGGGACATTGGGGCTCCCCCCACGGTCCCCAACATATCAGATAGGCCCCGGGGGATGGGGTCCCCGGGACGAATAGTAATTAATGGTAGGAGCCGTTTTCTTTTTAACGCAAAAATAAGGAGTCGTGTACCTAGCACGGCGCTCAGCGCCGCCCCTGGTGTGCACACGAGGGGTATGCGAATCCTAGCGCGAAAAGCTATGCTGGCTCCCGCGCAGGGAGCCAGAGGGACCGTGGGGGCATTGCGGCTCACCCCATGGTCCCCAATGTTTTGTTACGGAAAAATAAGGAGTCGCGTACCTAGCGCGGCGCTCAGCGTGGCCCCCTAGTGTGCACGCGAGGGGTACGCGACTCCAAACAAAAATATTAAAAATGTTTTAATAAAAACCTAGCTTATATGTTAGGATATTGGGTGGCTCTAAAAAGAGCCCTTGTGTTTATTGGGAGATTTTTGTAGCTACATGTAAGTGCCAATGCAGAGTCTTAAGTTATTGAGAAGGACTCTGTTTCCCTTATCTGTGAAATGTACACTATCAGTCCTGTAGATGCCATCCATATTAAAACGCGGATTGTTGTTGTATATGGACCCCATACTATGGTCTCTGGGATAAGCAGAAACAGCTTTATTCACATTTGTTCTAGCTTTCTCAATCTGTGGACAAAATTGATTGGACCTGTTCCATTTCTGTCTTTGGCATATGTTAGAGTACACAAAGGCAGTTTGGGGGAAAAGCAACATCAATTCTGCAAAGGTGTCCTTCATTAGCATTTCCAGAGCTAACCCAGTCAATGTGCCTAGGTCATTGCCACCTAGGCACATATCATGAGGTCAGGTGGTTGGAGATGCAAAAAGGATTTAACCAATGGCATCAATTGGTGCCACTTTAATCCTCTCTGTCCAATCCATTTAATGTCTTCATTTTTCAAAGCCAGGTCTTTGTCAATACCTCCGCTTTCAGCATACCCTTTGCACCACAAAATATAGCGGTGTCCAATAATCCACACAGAAAGCATCTTGAAGGGATTTCTGTAGGTAATCAGAAAATGTCTGCAGCTGAGGTAGGCAGGTGGAAGAATAAAATCTATCTAAAATGGTAGACAAGTTGCTGTTTTTAAGAAAGTAGAGATTTGATTGGCTGTTTAACAACACTCTACATTCAAAAATAGGGTGCATTTCACTTGGTTTAGAAAGCATGTTTCTTACTGGTTATTAACAAATGTTGGAAAAGTACAGCAGAGAGGATAAGGGCAAGCATTGCAAAGCCAACCACTCCTGCTGTTGTCATTTGTAACATTGTGTGGTGAACTTGTGAACTGAATGTTGCATGACATGTTGCTACGTAAACTGACATTAAGGACAAGGGGTGAAGAAGTCAGTTGAAAAGCATTATTTACTATGACCAACGGAAATTCGTTTTTCAATTTGAAAAACACTGGGAAGCAATGCCATTTGTTGTTTATGTCTATATTTATGGAAAAGCTAGTCAGTACCTATGAACTCGTATAATAACCCAGAAACCAATACATGTAGTATTACAATCATCTATACAGTATTGATCCACTCCTCTAAACACGTAAATACTAGTTATTCAGTTCTGCAACTACCCAGTTAGTACCTATGTCTTGCAATAAATGGATAGTGATTTTAAAAGAAAACAATTAAATGATTTCTAGATACAATGTGTAACGCCCTGAACGTCTCAGGATCGTTTAACAGACACGATAATGAGAACGCAACCACTTGTGAAGGTTTAGTTATTTTAATGAAGGCAAAAATAATACAAGGAATAAACAAAGGTTATAGTCACTGGAATCCTCCAGGCTAAGTACGTTACCAGCCCACAGCACGGATGGTCCTAACCGTCCTCTGCATATACGCCGATCCCGGCGTATGCCAACAGAGGGCAGAAATGAAATGGCCGACAATGCCAATTGGTAGGCTGTGAGGGGCACGAAGAGTGTTGGGGAGAATCGAGGAGTCAGGGAAACACCCAGCCGGGGTCTCTACCTGAAGGGAGCAGCCGCTCAACCTCTTCCTCAGACTGCACCGGGACGCGGAGTCACCTCCTGGTGATGCGTCACCGATACCCCAATCACAAGCAAAGAAGACTGAACCGAGAGCAGCCGCTCGATCGATCCCGTGGACTTCCGAGTCTGTAACGCGGCAAACACCTCCTTGTGTGCGTTACAGCTGGCAGTCCCTGTATCTCTGGTCGGGCTGGGAGTTACGACTCCAACCAGCAAAAGCGCCACTGCGCTTTGACTCAGCCGAGTCAAAAAGCGAAGCTCAATGGTTATCCGGTAGAGCTTCCAGGTCCTTCACAGGTGACGATGGGGCAAGACACGGCCCAGGGAGTAACGACTCGACCTACCTCCGTTCTTGCCTTACTGGAGCACCACTCCGGAACACTGCTCTTCACTAAGCAGGTACGTCGGTGTAAACACAATATCCGACAGCGTTGTACCTCCCGGTTCCTCCCTTTATAGGGCGTGTTTTCCTTGAGTTATGCAACAGCTCTCCTGTTTACATAAGGGCGTGTTTTACTTGAGTTATGTAACAGCTCTCCTGTTTACATAAGGGCGTGTTTTCCTTGAGTTATGTAACAGCTCTCCTGTTTACATAAGGGCGTGTTTTCCTTGAGTTATGTAACAGCTCTCCTGTTTACATAACCTCTCAACCGCTAAGCATCCTGGGAGATGTAGTCAGTTTTCGCTGGTTACCGTTTTCCTCCCCTCGCATGACAGGAATTCTTGACAGTACATCCTCCCTCTCAGCGGCTCCCCACGGGTCCAGCGCTGGCAGGAAAACGCCGATGGAACAAGGAGACCAAGCGCGGAGCATGAACCCCTTCAGCCGGTTCCCATGACTGCTCCTCCGGGCCATAGCCTTTCCACGCAACCAGGTACCACAGCTTCCCCCTGCGCCATTTGGACGCCCGTATGCCCGACACTTCATACTCCACCTCCGACTCCACGCATACCGGCCTAGGTGTCCCAGACGGCTTGGAGGGTGCTGGTTTGAGCAATGATACATGAAAGACAGGGTGTATCCGCAATGACTGGGGCAAGCACACCTTCACGTTCACGGGACCCATACACTTGGTAATTCGATAGGGGCCCATGTACTTGGGATGGAACACACTGTTCTTTCGAAACCTCATGTTTCTTGTGGATATCCAGACGTAGTCTCCAGTGCGGTACAGTGGCCCGGGCCTTCTCTTCCTGTCTGCCGCAGCCTTGTATCTTCTCTTGGCCTCTATTAGGACAGCCCTTGAGCGCATCAACGTGTCTTTTATGTGTGCCACCCTGTCCGCTGTGGCGGGAATCCTGTCCTCTCTGAACGGATGTAGAAATGGCAAGAACCTGGGATGTTGGCCATAGTTGCTATAGAACGGAGATGACTGTGTGGAGCTGTGAGTGGCGTTGTTATAGGCTATCTCTGCAACCCATAGCAAGTCGACCCATTCTTCCCTGCCCTGGTCCACAAAACATCGCAGATACTGTTTGAGCGTTTGGTTCAGGCGCTCGGTTTGGCCGTCCGTTTGAGGGTGGTAGCTGGTGGACAGGGCGGTCTTAACATGCAGCGCAGTGCACCAAGTCTTCCAGAATTGCGCAGTAAACTGCGACCCCCGGTCCGACACGATCACCTCAGGTAATCCATGCAGTCGTACCACATTCTTTAGGAGTAGTGACGCCAATTCCCCGGCCGTAGGGACTCTCTTGCAGGGGATGAAGTGCCCCATTTTCGTCAAGTAATCCACCACCACCAGTATTGCCGTCATCCCCTGGTCTACCGGTAGGCCCACCACGAAGTCCAGTGATATGCTATCCCATGGTCTATCCGGGGTCGGAAGTGGATGTAAGAGCCCTTGGGTTCGGCCATGGTCGGCCTTCATGGTAGCACACGTAGGACACTCCTGTCCCCACCTCCTGACATCCACTCTCATGGTTGGCCACCAGAAATGCCGTCCCATGCTAGCCACCGTTTTCTCAAAGCCCAAATGACCTGCGCATGGAGAGTCATGGCACCAGATGAATGCTTGTTTCCTTAGCCTAGGCGTGGGTATCAATAGGCACCTGCCCTTCAGGGGTATCCCGTCCTTCAGCTGCCATTCTCTGTGACTGAGGAGCCACCTCCGCCATGCGAATGACCTGATCCCTCTCTTTATTCCCCTCAGGAAAGTATCCGGTTGGATAACCCCCAATACCATCCTCGGGGAAATGATGGAATGCTCGGTCGCAGGCAATGGTTCCTTAACTGCAGATTGACGGGACAGGGCGTCCGCCTTCCGGTTTTCCGTCCCCGGCCGATATGTGATGCGGAAGTTGAACCCCGCAAAGAAGATCATCCACCGCAGCTGTCTGGGAGAAAGGTGTCTTGTGGCCGTCATGAACTGTAGGTTCCGATGGTCCGTGTACACCGATACCACATGTCTTGCCCCCATCAACCAATGCCTCCATTCGGTGAAGGCGTCCTTGATTGCGAGAAGCTCCTTCTCCGCAATATGGTAGTTGCGTTCGGCGTCGTTGAGTTTGCGGGACATGTACGCAACGGGATGAAGCACCCCTGTGTCGTGGTTGCGTTGGGACAAGATAGCCCCCAGCGCCACATCCGATGCGTCCGCTTCCACCACGTAGGGGAGATCCGGATCGGGGTGAGCCAACACCGGCGCCTTACCAAAGGCGCTTTTCAGGGCCTCAAAGGCTGTGTTCGCTTCAGGGGACCAGACAAACTCCTTGGACTTCCTCAGTAGCTGTGTGATTGGGGCCACCAATCCTGAAAATCCATCTATAAACCGCCTGTAAAAGTTGGCGAAGCCAATGAAACTTTGGACGTCCTTCACGCTTTGGGGCACCGGCCATTCTTTCACCGCCTTGATCTTTCGTTCTGCCATCTCCTGTCCCTCTGGACTCAGCATCACTCCGAGGAATTCCACGGATGTGACGTGGAAGTCACACTTGCTGAGTTTACAAAACAGCATGTTTTCCCTCAGCTTTTGGAGCACAGCTTTGACGTGGTGTACGTGCTCCTCCACACTGGACGAATAGATGAGGATGTCGTCGATATATACGACCACGTAGATATCCAACTCCTCTCTGAATACCTCATTCAAAAAGTACTGAAAGGCTGCCGGGGCGTTGCACAGACCGAACGGCATGACGAGGTACTCAAAAAGGCCGAACCTGGTCTTAAAGGCGGTCTTCCACTCGTCTCCGTCCCTCATGCGCACCAGATGGTATGCCCCTTTCAAATCCAACTTGGTGTAGATACGAGCTTTCTTGACCTGTTCCAGAAGTACACTGATGAGAGGCAAGGGGTACCGATTCTTTACGGTTATCGCATTCAATGCCCTAAAGTTCACACAGGCTCTCAGCTCCCCATTAGCCTTCGGGATGAAGAAGAGTGGCGAGGCGGCCGGAGACTTGGACGGGCGGATGAATCCTAGCTTGAGAAGTTTATCCAGGTACCCCCGGAGATGCACGTTTTCAGGCTCCGTCAGGGCATACAGCCTGCCGCTGGGAACGCTGGCCCCTGGCACCAGGTCGATCTGGCAGTCAAACTGTCTATGTGGTGGTAGCACTTCCGCCTTCACCTCATCAAATACATCCTCAAAACTGTGATAAGCCTGGGGGAGAGCCACATCTTTTTCTGCCGCTGTAGCCACCGTCTGACTCCCGCTCTCATCTGCGTCAAAGGATTCCGTTCTAATTCCACAATGCAGGATGCAATACGGTGACGTCAGTTCGATGCGATGTGTTGGCCAATCCACAGAGGGGTTGTGTTTCTGTAGCCACGGCAATCCCAATATGACGCCATATTGGGGCGCTCGGATGATTTTAAAATCGATTTGTTCCAAATGGTTCCTCCCACATCTCATCGGAAGGACCCCCGTGTGCTGCCCGATGGGCCCCGTCACCAATCGCCTTCCGTCTACAGCATAGACGTCTTCGGGTACAGCTTTGGGAAGAAGCACTAGCCCTAGCCTGCATGCCTCGTTGTGGTCCATAAACATGCCAGTGGCCCCTGAATCCACCATGGCCACAACGGGTATCCACTGGTCATGCACTCCCACGTGCACCATGAGAAACAGGTGTCGTTGTCCCTTAGTGACCGAGTTGGAAAGTGAAGGGATGGATGAGTGACTCCGAGATGCCCCTTCTTTGGTCTGGGAGTCCTCTAGTTTTCCGCCGGTACGTCCACCACGGCTGTTACCGACCGGTTGGCCCGATAACGTGACGTCTTCGGTTTGGCAGGGCATTCACGTACGTAGTGGCCTTTTTTGCCACAATATAGGCACAATCCTTGTTTACGGCGTGACTCTTTCTCCGTGGCTGTGAGGCTCGCTCGTATTGCGCCGATGTCCATGGGTTCTCCCTTGGATGCGGTGGCAGTTTCAGGACTTCCCACTGTCACATAGGATGGAAGGGATTTTCCTTTTCTCCCATGATCCCCCTTTCTTTCACTTAGCCTATGTTCCAGCCGTAATACCAGGTTGATAAGGCCCTCACATGTCTTGGGTTGTGGGTCAATATGAGCCACGGCGTCCTTGAGCTCATCGCACAGCCCGTGATGGAAGAGCGCCGTCTGTTTAGCAACAGGCCACTTGGTTTCCGCAACCAGCCTTCGGAACGCGTTGAGATACTGCACCAGGTCGTTGGATCCCTGTCTCAACTCAAGCATTTCACGGTCCGCCGTGTACGAGACAGCCCTTCTGTCGAAGACCTTCAGGAATTCCTCGCGAAAAGCACCCCAATCACATAAGATGGGGTCGTCCCTGCTCACCAGAGGTACGGCCCATTGTGCCGCATTTCCAGCCAAATAGGATATAAGGAAAGCCACACGAGCCTGACTCGTGGGGAACGCCCTTGGTTTGCACGATAAATGTAGCGCCACTTGTGTGAGGAATACCTGCACTGTGTTAGGATCCCCACTGTACCTCTCTGGTGTTGCCAAGGGGACGGCTACCAGCATTTCCACTACTACCGCAGGGGTCTGGTTCGTGAGGGAGGTGCTGGGCGTGAGCAGGTCCAATTGGATAGCATCCAGTCTGGCTTTTACATCGGCTGTTTCTTGCCTGGAGGCAGCCAATTCAATTTGCACGGTCGCTAAAGCAGCCAGCACATCATCAAGTGTTGCCATGTCTGTTATCGACCGGGAGACAGTTAGTGTTATTAAGGTCGGATATTTTGTAACGCCCTGAACGTCTCAGGATCGTTTAACAGACACGATAATGAGAACGCAACCACTTGTGAAGGTTTAGTTATTTTAATGAAGGCAAAAATAATACAAGGAATAAACAAAGGTTATAGTCACTGGAATCCTCCAGGCTAAGTACGTTACCAGCCCACAGCACGGATGGTCCTAACCGTCCTCTGCATATACGCCAATCCCGGCGTATGCCAACAGAGGGCAGAAATGAAATGGCCGACAATGCCAATCGGTAGGCTGTGAGGGGCACGAAGAGTGTTGGGGAGAATCGAGGAGTCAGGGAAACACCCAGCCGGGGTCTCTACCTGAAGGGAGCAGCCGCTCAACCTCTTCCTCAGACTGCACCGGGACGCGGAGTCACCTCCTGGTGATGCGTCACCGATACCCCAATCACAAGCAAAGAAGACTGAACCGAGAGCAGCCGCTCGATCGATCCCGTGGACTTCCGAGTCTGTAACGCGGCAAACACCTCCTGGTGTGCGTTACAGCTGGCAGTCCCTGTATCTCTGGTCGGGCTGGGAGTTACGACTCCAACCAGCAAAAGCGCCACTGCGCTTTGACTCAGCCGAGTCAAAAAGCGAAGCTCAATGGTTATCCGGTAGAGCTTCCGGGTCCTTCACAGGTGACGATGGGGCAAGACACGGCCCAGGGAGTAACGACTCGACCTACCTCCGTTCTTGCCTTACTGGAGCACCACTCCGGAACACTGCTCTTCACTAAGCAGGTACGTCGGTGTAAACACAATATCCGACAGCGTTGTACCTCCCGGTTCCTCCCTTTATAGGGCGTGTTTTCCTTGAGTTATGTAACAGCTCTCCTGTTTACATAAGGGCGTGTTTTACTTGAGTTATGTAACAGCTCTCCTGTTTACATAAGGGCGTGTTTTCCTTGAGTTATGTAACAGCTCTCCTGTTTATATAAGGGCGTGTTTTCCTTGAGTTATGTAACAGCTCTCCTGTTTACATAACCTCTCAACCGCTAAGCATCCTGGGAGATGTAGTCCGTTTTCGCTGGTTACCGTTTTCCTCCCCTCGCATGACAGGAATTCTTGACACAATGTCTTTGTTTAGTAATACAATAGTATATTTTATAAATATATTTTAATAAAATGATATATATTTTTTTTTAAACAGATATTGCTCATCTTCAATAAAAAAAAAAACTTACTATGACTAGAATAACACAAAAGAAGAAACAAATAAGAAAGGAATATTATTTGAAGGAAACACAACAGAAAAAAAATAGAGGAACTACAACATGTGGAAAAAAAGAAAAAGTCTTCCGGTAAGAGAACCCAAGAATTTATTTAAAAAACTTTCAAAGGCTGGAAACAGTGTGCATAATGTGAAAAGTAGAAATAATGCCTCAAAACCTAACAAGAATAAAAAGAAAAAAGAGAAGTTAATGGGAAAATATGTTCAGATAAATCAATGTATGGTAAAAGAAGAAAGAATCAGTATGAAGAAATTAGAAAGAGAATGTTTTACAATAGTTATCTTTAATTTGTTGAAAGATGTGAAGAAATATAAAAGAAGACCAGCATTTTATAAAACGAAGAAACAGATTGAAACTAGTGTTCAAAAGGCTTTTGAATTAAAAAGGAAATTATTCATTTTAGTATTAAACAGGATTCGAACATAGGCTAAATCAATATGTTTTATGAAAGCTAAAAGTGAAAAAACAGAGAATAATTAACAGAACTAACTTTTGTGATTTTTTTGGGGTGAATGGAAACACAGTTCAAGTTCAGAGCCTTTCTTTAATGAAGAAAGCTATTTCAAACCTTTATTGCATGCAGTTGATATCTCTGGTCTTGCTTATGAGGTTAAAAACGGTTGTCCAGTTGAAAAAGAAACAAGCATTTGCAATGCATTAGGTCTCGCATTTACGCGAGTTTGAGCTATTGACATTGCAAATAACAATGCCTATTGGCATTGTCATTTAGAATGCCAATAGCTTTAACTCGTGTAACTGAGAGACCTATTGCATTGCAAATGCTTGTTCACATAAGACCTCCTTAAAGACAAGCACTGATAAAGCCAGTAGGTTTGATTTTTGTATCCCACGCGAAAAAAGATAACCAAGACGTGACCTGCCATAACACAAATAATAAAAAGCCTCCTCGAATTCTGAAAGAATAATGGATGTTGCTCTGCAGCCTCCGCCGTCGCTCCAAAGTTCCGTGTACTGGAACCCTCCGGGCGTTCCGTCCTGCGTGACGTCATAGTCCACGCCACCTCCCCGCACGAACATGGTGCCCATCACTTTGTAGAAACGGGGCAAGGCAAAAGTGCTTTCTTCCCCCCCTCTCCTCCGCCTAACTTTAAAGAGACTGGATTTTGCAAGAACCCAAAACAATATTAAAACAACCCCATTAAAAAATGCAGGACACACCGCCGAATATAATTGAAGCTCTCTGAATATGGAGGCACAGAGAGGATCTGCAAGAAGATTGGTGTGTAGATGTTTTATGTCTTACGTTTTAAGGAGCTGGGGTTTTGGTTCCGGAGTGGGCGCTCTTTGTTGATTGCTCATGGTGTGGGAGGGGAAGCATGCTTTAGAAGGGGTTGCAATGGAAATGTAGTGTGTGTGGACGAGTGCATATGGCATCTGCAGCTTGCACTGTGTCCCAATGAGACCCTTTTCTCATGTACAACGTGCTGTTGTGTATTTAGTAGGGCAAACTAGTGTATTCCGGGGGCAGGTTGTGGTGTTTGTGGATTAATGGGCGACTGGCTGCATGCAGGTTGTTTATTTACATTGTGTGGAGCACGTTTGCCTGTTTTGCTAGCTGAACCTTGCGGTGTGTTGCGAAGCACGCTGCTGTTTTCTTTCTGTATAGCCTGGGAACCGATTGAAAAATACCGAGGTGCGTTGTGTGGGGTCTTTTGAGTGTTGTTTTGTGCATTTTTGGTAAGGCGCTGCAATGTATTTCGTGCCTTGTGATGCAGGCGGTGCAGTGTATTTTGTGCCATGTGAGGCGGGCGGCTGCAGCGTATTTGTGTGCATTGTGTTGTGGGGGTGCCCTCGTCCCTCCGGCGGCGCACACTGGGCTGCCCGGGTCCTTGCTGGGACTCCTGCTGGTCGCTGGGCGTGTTGCTGGGGACCTGTTTGTGAGAGTGTGAACGTGCAGCCTGGGCAGTCTGCCTCTGTGCCTGCAGAGCAGCTGGGGGTGGGGGCAGAGGAGGGACTCCAAGAGCCACTTGAAAGCTCTTTGCTGGGAGGAGGGGGCGGTGTGTGTAAGCTGAGGCCTCACTAGCTCTGCCTCGTCACTTTCTTTCTGAGGAAAGTTGCTCGTACTGAGTTGCGGAGGCTTCCTGTTTCCCTATCAGACATATAGTGACGTTGGCAGACGGATGACGTACGTACGGATGACGTATGATTGGGGAGGGGGCTGATGGTTGGTAGGCCGTGCAGGGTTCTTTTCCCTGAATCCCCAGACGACACGTGATTTGTGGATGTGAACGTTTTAGACATGGATTAAGCTCAAGGCCTCTTTAGCGACCGTGTTTCTTTTCTTTCAAAAAAATTTTGTTGAAAGAACGGCACGACTGGAGTGGGGGGGCGACTGTGCGGTATGTGAATGGGCCTTATGTCGTAGGTTTGTTGTTATACGTAAATGAAAGGACATTTATTCAAGTCCACATTTATGAACGTACTGGTCTACCAACTGTCTCCAATAGGAGCTGGCGCTTTAAAAAAAAAAAAAAACATTGGCCGCACGCGCGCCTCGCGTTTAAAGTTTTAAAAAAAAGAAAAAAAAAAAGACAAGCCCGGCGGAGCATGGCGTGCGCGCGCTTGGGGGCGGGGTAGGGCATTCCAGGCAGGGGAGCGGACCCTTTGAAGTGCTCCCAAAAAGCGGATTGCATGGCGGCACGATGCGCGTGATTGTGCGCGTGCTAGCAATGCAATCCGCTTTTTGGGAGCACTTTTCCAACCCGCTTTCAATAGTCTTGCTTTGCGATCGCTTACGCGATAGCAAGGCGAGACCTAAAAATGGTTCCTAGAAATGTTGAAGAATTGGTAGCTGATGAAGTTCTAGGGAGGCGTACTAAAGCCCCAGTGTATTCTTGGGATTGTAGTAGTATATGCAGTATACGTCAAGAATCTATTGATATTTTTTGTAATTTCTTACGAGAGTATAGTAAAAAAAAAAGTCTTAAAAGATTAAGATGTTGCAAGGACTAGACTCTTGCAGAGTGAGAAAAAATACTGGTTTGCAAGGTCATTCTCTGGCTTGTCTTTCTAGAAAAGTATGTCAAAGTGTGTTTCATCATTTTAGAGTGTTAGCAGTACATCATTCTCAAATGCGGAAGTTAGTGAGAAGATTGTATTAAGCAAAAAGTCCAGCAATATTTTTAAATGAATTAAACAGTGCGCTTGTGCATGGGTCAGTATCAGAAAGGTTTGTGATGAAATAGAGTTTTGTTACTTTGGTCCTGAAGAAGAGAGTAGACAAAGTGAGACATTGATAGAAGTAGGCATTGAAGAAAACGTGGAAAAGATTAGTACAGAGAAATTTGAAGAAGAAATTACAAAGTTTAAGGTAAATTTGTGTGAAAGGCCAAATTATACTAGTATTTGTTGTCGACGAACTCACTATAAAAATCAGACTAGGACTGTTGATCTGTATTTAAAAAGTGAAATCAGAAAATGTCTGCAGCTGAGGTAGGCAGGTGGAAGAATAAAATCTATCTAAAATTGTGGACAAGTTGCTGTTTTTAAGAAAGTAGAGATTTGATTGGCTGTTTAACAACACTCTACATTCAAAAATAGGGTGCATTTCACTTGGTTTAGAAAGCATGTTTCTTACTGGTTATTAACAAATGTTGGAAAAGTACAGCAGAGAGGATAAGGGCAAGCATTGCAAAGCCAACCACACCTGCTGTTGTCATTTGGAACATTGTGTGGTGAACTTGTGAACTGAATGTTGCATGACATGTTGCTACGTAAACTGACATTAAGGACAAGGGGTGAAGAAGTCAGTTGAAAAGCATTATTTACTATGACCAACGGAAATTCGTTTTTCAATTTGAAAAACACTGGGAAGCAATGCCATTTGTTGTTTATGTCTATATTTATGGAAAAATAGAGGGAACATTTGCCAATACTGGTTCACCCTTGCAGAGTGTGTTGATCTACATTCTCAGTGTGAAAAAGAAAATCCTGCGCGAGTGTGTGAGATTTTTCATTCAACAGATTTATTTAAAGGTGAGTTACATATTTTTGAGGTTAATTTAAAAAAAGATTTGAAATTTTTATGAAACTGTGTTTGAAATATATTATAAAATGCACAGATGTATATTGGGATTATTTTTATTGTATTTGAAATTTGCTTAAAAAGCAGTATGTACAGTAATATATTTAAGTGTGTTGGAAGATATAGTTGAATGAAGGCTTTTATTTACTATTAATTGGTTAAATATGTACTAAGAAGGTGTATTTTCTAAAATATTCATATAAGGTGTAGTTTATTAGGCATGATTATTTCTTCTGTGTAAAAAAGTATAGTTTAAAAATATTGCATATAAATAAGTGTGGTAAAATGAGGTACAATTGTGCTGTTTGCAAGATGATCATATAAAGTGTTAATAATTATGAATCTGTTATTAGTTGGTACAGTTTCTGCAGTTTTTAAAATCCTTATAAAAATAAAGTGTTCTTTATTACTGTTCTTCATCAGGTCTGTTGAGAGGTACAGTTTGATGAAGTTGCATATTTGTAGATTTAAAGGACAATATATAGCTGCAAAGAAAGTCAGTACATTTTATTCTTTCTAGTATGTAGTAGTTAGTATGTCATGAGTCAGGTTTTTGTTTACATTATATTTACATTTGTATAAATTAATGATAGGTATTTAATATATTAGAGGACTGCAAAGGTGGTGAAAATGTGATTTTATAAGTGTATGAGAAGGGATTTTGTGGGTCTATAATGTGTAATTTCGTAGTTAGTATACAAGTAAATGTGCACAATCTATGAGGTGATTTAATCCCCTGTACACTACTGATTTACTCCTGCAAAAATCCATACAGTAGCCATGCAGATAAGCAATCACACCGTTATTCCCTGTCCAATCCTCCTATCATCCTGACAGCACCATGTCTGTATCTGCTCTGTGCTGGAACACAAGCACTTAAAAACGCACCCTTCTGTCAACTACCACCACTCTTTCTATCTAGTTACCGTGCATACACCTATAGAATGCTTCAGGCATTAAGACACATAGTGTACAGTGAAATATGCGCAATGTATGCAGGCCTGTAACCCCCAGCAGACTACGGATCCATCATTCCAATAAGCCAAGCAGTATTCATGCAGTGCCCCAATCAGCCACTGTCCACTCCTGCAATTATCCTGACAGAAGCATGTCCTTATCTAATTGCTGTGCCAACACACGAGCACCTATAAACTCTCCCTGCTGTGAACTACCAGCACTTTAACTATCCTCTCCGTATTCATGCACTTGTAGAACCACTCAGGCATTAAGACAAGCAGTGGTACAGTGAAATGTGCACAATATATGCAGGCCTCTAACCCCCAGCAGACTACTGATTCACCCTTGGAATAAGCCAGGTAGTATTCATGCTGTGCCTCAATCAGACTGTCACTCTCTGCCCACTCCTGTAATCATACTGACAGAAGCATGTCCTTATCTAATTTCTGTGCCAACACACAAGCACTTCAAAACTCACCCTCCTGTCAACTACCAGCACTCTCACTATCTAGTCACTGTGCATACACCTATAGAATGCCTCAGGCATTAGGACACATAGTGCTACTGTGAAATGTGCGCAATGTATGCAGGCCTGTAACCCCCAGCAGAGTACGGATTCACCCTTCCAATAAGCCTGATAGTATTCATGTAGTGCCCCAATCAGCCTATCAGTCTCTATTCACTCCTGCAATTATCCTGACAGAAACATGTCCTTATCTATACGCTGTGCTAACACACAAGCACTTAAAAACTCACCCTCCTGACAACTTCCAGCACTCTCACCATCTAGTCACTGTCCATATACCTGTAGAATGCCTCTGGCATTAAGACAAATAGTGCTACAGTGAAATGTGTGCAATGTATGCAGGCTCTTCACCCCCTGCAGACTACTGAGTCACCCTTGCAATAAGCCAGGTAGTATTTAGTGCCCTAATCAGGCTGTCACTCTTTGTCCACTCCTGAAATCATGCTCACAGAAGCATGTCCTTATCTAATCTCTGTGCCAACACCCAAGCACTTAGAAAGTCTTTCTGCTGTCAACTACCAGCAGTGTTACTAGCCAGTCACTATCCATGTGTTTGTAGAATGACTATGGCATTAAGACAAGCGGTGGTACAGTCAAATGTGCACAATGTATGCAGGCCTCTAACCCCCAGCAGACTACTGATTCACCCTTACAATAAGCCAGGTAGTATTTATTTAGTGTCGCAATCAGACTGTCACTCTGTGTCCACTCCTGCAATCATCCACACAGAATCATGTCCTTGACTAATCACTGTGCAGAAACACAAAGATTTCAAAATTCACCATTCTCTTTCATTGCAGAACTCAAATGATCCAGTCAGTACCTATGAACTCGTATAATAACCCAGAAACCAATACATGTAGTATTACAATCATCTATACAGTATTGATCCACTCCTCTAAACACGTAAATACTAGTTATTCAGTTCTGCAATTACCCAGTTAGTACCTATGTCTTGCAATAAATGGATAGTGATTTTAAAAGAAAACAATTAAATGATTTCTAGATACAATGTCTTTGTTTAGTAATACAATAGTATATTTTATAAATATATTTTAATAAAATGATATATATTTTTTTTAAACAGATATTGCTCATCTTCAATAAAAAAAAAAAACTTACTATGACTAGAATAACACAAAAGAAGAAACAAATAAGAAAGGAATATTATTTGAAGGAAACACAACAGAAAAAAAATAGAGGAACTACAACATGTGGAAAAAAAGAAAAAGTCTTCCGGTAAGAGAACCCAAGAATTTATTTTAAAAACTTTCAAAGGCTGGAAACAGTGTGCATAATGTGAAAAGTAGAAATAATGCCTCAAAACCTAACAAGAATAAAAAGAAAAAAGAGAAGTTAATGGGAAAATATGTTCAGATAAATCAATGTATGGTAAAAGAAGAAAGAATCAGTATGAAGAAATTAGAAAGAGAATGTTTTACAATAGTTATCTTTAATTTGTTGAAAGATGTGAAGAAATATAAAAGAAGACCAGCATTTTATAAAACGAAGAAACAGATTGAAACTAGTGTTCAAAAGGCTTTTGAATTAAAAAGGAAATTATTCATTTTAGTATTAAACAGGATTCGAACATAGGCTAAATCAATATGTTTTATGAAAGCTAAAAGTGAAAAAACAGAGAATAATTAACAGAACTAACTTTTGTGATTTTTTGGGGGTGAATGGAAACACAGTTCAAGTTCAGAGCCTTTCTTTAATGAAGAAAGCTATTTTCAAACCAATAGTTTATTGCATGCAGTTGATATCTCTGGTCTTGCTTATGAGGTTAAAAACGGTTGTCCAGTTAAAAAGAAACAAGCATTTGCAATGCATTAGGTCTCGCATTTACGCGAGTTTGAGCTATTGACATTGCAAATAACAATGCCTATTGGCATTGTCATTTAGAATGCCAATAGCTTTAACTCGTGTAACTGAGAGACCTATTGCATTGCAAATGCTTGTTCACATAAGACCTCCTTAAAGACAAGCACTGATAAAGCCAGTAGGTTTGATTTTTGTATCCCACGCGAAAAAAGATAACCAAGACGTGACCTGCCATAACACAAATAATAAAAAGTCTCCTCGAATTCTGAAAGAATAATGGATGTTGCTCTGCAGCCTCCGCCGTCGCTCCAAAGTTCCGTGTACTGGAACCCTCCGGGCGTTCCGTCCTGCGTGACGTTATAGTCCACGCCACCTCCCCGCACGAACATGGTGCCCATCACTTTGTAGAAACGGGGCAAGGCAAAAGTGCTTTCTTCCCCCCCTCTCCTCCGCCTAACTTTAAAGAGACTGGATTTTGCAAGAACCTAAAACAATATTAAAACAACCCCATTAAAAAAAATGCAGGACACACCGCCGAATATAATTGAAGCTCTCTGAATATGGAGGCACAGAGAGGATCTGCAAGAAGATTGGTGTGTAGATCTTTTATGTCTTACGTTTTAAGGAGCTGGGGTTTTGGTTCCGGAGTGGGCGCTCTTTGTTGATTGCTCATGGTGTGGGAGGGGAAGCATGCTTTAGAAGGGGTTGCAATGGAAATGTAGAGTGTGTGGACGAGTGCATATGGCATCTGCAGCTTGCACTGTGTCCCAATGAGACCCTTTTCTCATGTACAACGTGCTGTTGTGTATTTAGTAGGGCAAACTAGTGTATTCCGGGGGCAGGTTGTGGTGTTTGTGGATTAATGGGCGACTGGCTGCATGCAGGTTGTTTATTTACATTGTGTGGAGCACGTTTGCCTGTTTTGCTAGCTGAACCTTGCGGTGTGTTGCGAAGCACGCTGCTGTTTTCTTTCTGTATAGCCTGGAAACCAATTGAAAAATACCGAGGTGCGTTGTGTGGGGTCTTTTGAGTGTTGTTTTGTGCATTTTTGGTAAGGCGCTGCAATGTATTTCGTGCCTTGTGATGCGGGCGGTGCAGTGTATTTTGTGCCATGTGAGGCGGGCGGCTGCAGCGTATTTGTGTGCATTGTGTTGTGGGGGTGCCCTCGTCCCTCCGGCGGCGCACACTGGGCTGCCCGGGTCCTTGCTGGGACTCCTGCTGGTCACTGGGCGTGTTGCTGGGGACCTGTTTGTGAGAGTGTGAACGTGCAGCCTGGGCAGTCTGCCTCTGTGCCTGCAGAGCAGCTGGGGGTGGGGGCAGAGGAGGGACTCCAAGAGCCACTTGAAAGCTCTTTGCTGGGAGGAGGGGGCGGTGTGTGTGAGCTGAGGCCTCACTAGCTCTGCCTCGTCACTTTCTTTCTGAGGAAAGTTGCTCGTACTGAGTTGCGGAGGCTTCCTGTTTCCCTATCAGACATATAGTGACGTTGGCAGACGGATGAGGTACGTACGGATGACGTATGATTGGGGAGGGGGCTGATGGTTGGTAGGCCGTGCAGGGTTCTTTTCCCTGAATCCCCAGACGACACGTGATTTGTGGATGTGAACGTTTTAGACATGGATTAAGCTCAAGGCCTCTTTAGCGACCGTGTTTCTTTTCTTTCAAAAAAATTTTGTTGAAAGAACGGCACGACTGGAGTGTGGGGGCGACTGTGCGGTATGTGAATGGGCCTTATGTCGTAGGTTTGTTGTTATACGTAAATGAAAGGACATTTATTCAAGTCCACATTTATGAACGTACTGGTCTACCAACTGTCTCCAATAGGAGCTGGCGCTTTAAAAAAAAAAAACATTGGCCGCACACGCGCCTCGCGTTTAAAGTTTAAAAAAAAAGAAAAAAAAAAGACAAGCCCGGCGGAGCATGGCGTGCGCGCGCTTGGGGGTGGGGTAGGGCATTCCAGGCAGGGGAGCGGACCCTTTGAAGTGCTCCCAAAAAGCGGATTGCATGGCGGCACGATGCGCGTGATTGTGCGCGTGCTAGCAATGCAATCCGCTTTTTGGGAGCACTTTTCCAACCCGCTTTCAATAGTCTCGCTTTGCGATCGCTTACGCGATAGCAAGGCGAGACCTAAAAATGGTTCCTAGAAATGTTGAAGAATTGGTAGCTGATGAAGTTCTAGGGAGGCGTACTAAAGCCCCAGTGTATTCTTGGGATTGTAGTAGTATATGCAGTATACGTCAAGAATCTATTGATATTTTTTGTAATTTCTTACGAGAGTATAGTAAAAAAAAAAGTCTTAAAAGATTAAGATGTTGCAAGGACTAGATTCTTGCAGAGTGAGAAAAAATACTGGTTTGCAAGGTCATTCTCTGGCTTGTCTTTCTAGAAAAGTATGTCAAAGTGTGTTTCATCATTTTAGAGTGTTAGCAGTACATCATTCTCAAATGCGGAAGTTAGTAAGAAGATTGTATTAAGCAAAAAGTCCAGCAATATTTTTAAATGAATTAAACAGTGCGCTTGTGCATGGGTCAGTATCAGAAAGGTTTGTGATGAAATAGAGTTTTGTTACTTTGGTCCTGAAGAAGAGAGTAGACAAAGTAAGACATTGATAGAAGTAGGCATTGAAGAAAACGTGGAAAAGATTAGTACAGAGAAATTTGAAGAAGAAATTACAAAGTTTAAGGTAAATTTGTGTGAAAGGCCAAATTATACTTGTATTTGTTGTCGACGAACTCACTATAAAAATCAGACTAGGACTGTTGATCTGTATTTAAAAAGTGAAAAAGACAATAATGATAAGTGGAAGGAATTTACAACTTATTTGTTGGTAGAGGATTGCTTTGATTTGGGTACTAATCAACGTATTTGTAAATATTGTTATAATAAATTAGAGGATAATAAAATGCCAGGAAGAACTGTCCATCATGATCTGGAGTTGGTACCTATTCCTCAAGAACTGATGGATTTAAACATGTATGAGTGTATTCTAATTCAATCTGTGCACCCGTTTCAGGCTATTGTTCGTATAGAGCATAAAACAGGTAAATTGCCTCCCACAGATTTACAGAGAGGATTAAAAGGAAGAGTTGTATATTTACCTCTAGATTTAAAGAAAAATATTGAAACTATTTGTGTAGATAAAGAAGAAAGTGAACCCTTAATTATTCTTGTGAATGGTGTTCCTACTAAGAGTATGAAAATCTGGCAGAAATTAGTGGATGTAAGGAAAGTGCAAAAGGCAACATTGTATCTTATAAAGAATAATGAATACTACAAACATGTGTATGTGGAAGAAGAAGAAATACTTTTAGGGGATGATAGTGAAATGTCAAGTGGTCAAATTGAGAAAGTGGACATATCCAAAAGAGAAGAAATTTATGAACATTATAGTGTACATCCTTTACATTTTAAAGAAGTGTTGGGGAATACTATTGCATTATTCCAAATGAAGAAAGTGAAGGGGAATCCCTTGAGTGTTTGGGAAAAGGATTTGGAAGCTCATTGTTTTCCCCAGCTGTTCCCAACTGGAAAAGGTGGACAATATGACAAACGATCAATACAGATTCCTGCATCAGAATACCAGACAACAAGATTGTATGCAGACGATCCTAGATTTCGACAACGTATCCCATATATATTTCATCTTTTGTTTGAGAGTGACTTGTCTGGACTTTCATATGCAGTCAACCATATATTAAAAACAGGAGTACATCTTTGAAATGTTTCTGCAAAGGAATTAATGGAAAAAGTACATTAGAGAGATCATTTGGAATCTCAACTGATTAATTTGATGGCATGTCAGCGTGGTACTAATGAGTATTGGTATCGTCATCATGGAGAACTGCATGCTAAGGAATTTAGGAACTCCAACGTGGTTTGTTACCCTAAGCTGTGCTGAATACGCATGGAATGATTTACTTCAATTTCTTCGAGAAGCAAGATCAAACATTAAAAACATTGAATTCAAGACTACTTGGCTAACTTTTTATTTTTTTTATTTTTTTCTTTCCCTTATTGGTATCAGTCCATTCTAAGTATGATTGTGCATCCATTGCAACAGTGGATCCCAAATCATCAAACCAATTTTACGTTTGTTATGCCCTTTTCTTTTATATATTGCCAACTCCAGGCTGCATGTTGCTAATAAACGGGCTCTCCATTGCTGAAAAGCCAGTGGATTTGGGTCTAGCCAGGCTGAAGCTATACACAACCTATAGACGGCCATGGCCACAAAGATCAATCCTTGCATATATTTCGGCCGGATAACAATCGCTGTGCCCAACAGTATTTCCTCGGTAGTGATACCAATTCGTGTTTTAAATATTTCTGATAAAAAGTTGGAGATTTCTGCTATCAAACTTGACAATGCATTACAAGAGGCAAATATATGCACGCCATCAGCCTCCGACAGTGTGCATCGTGGACATGTTGTACCCTTTCCAGTCCCCCATTTTGCTATCTTATTCGGGGTATAATACAATGAAAAAAAAGTTTTATAATATTGGGCTTGTAATTTTATTGACATAAAGTAGGTCTGTTGGCCATCTGTTTTTCCATGTCATCTGGACACAGCGAGTTCAGAGATTCATAAATCTCGCCAATGGTTAAAACAGATCTTTTACGTATATTCTCTATAATTTGAATTGCTTGGAATTTTACCCCCCCCCCCCCCTTTCTTCGTCAAAAAATCTCTCACCTGCAGAAATTTGAAGAAATCCCTGTGGCTAAGATCAAACTCGTTACGTAATTCCTCAAAGCTCTTCAACCCATTTGACGCGTAGAAACAGCCCAGCTGAACAATCCCTGCCTGTGTCCACCGATCCATACAACTGTCTCTGAAAATCTCTGGAAGGTCCTCATTTTTAAATATAGGAGTATAATGTGAGTATCGTCCAAGTCCCAGTAGTTTTCAAACATTACCCCAAACTTTGTATATGCCAGAGATAGTCTTAAATTTGACCTTCTTAAAGTAGCTGTCATTAATATGTCGCCAGAGACAGCCTTCATAGCCCCTTCCCGATATAAGTTCTTGTGGAGTAGGTATATTATCGCTATCAGGCCTTATAGAGATGAGTGCTGTACAATATCTTAATACAGTGGCACAATAGTACAGTTTAAAATTGGGCATTGCCAATCCCCCTCTATCCTTTGAAAGAGTAATAAATCTCAAGGCCCTACGTGGTCTCTTATATCCCCAAATAAACGTGGCGAACATGGACTCTATAGATTTAAACAGCTGAGGAGGAAATTCCAAACAAATGGACCTAAAAATATATATAAAAATCTGGGTAGAAAGAGCATTTTTATCACATTACATCTCCCACCTATCTTTAAATGTAAATTATTCAGCCGGACCAGTTCCTTTTTTGTTTGTTGGATCAATGGTTCCACATTATTACTAACTATATTATCTAGCTTTGCGGTTATGCTAACCCCTAGATATATAGCTTTATCTGTGTTTCTAACATCCGTCATCTTGATTTTATCATTAAGAATGATCAGCGTTTTACTTTGATTTAAAAGTTCGCGAAATAAATCAAAATGACTCTAGGATATGATTGGTTATTTTTCGGACGTTTAGACATTGTCAAAGGGAATCTGTGCACACGTTGAATCTCTTTGCCCCAATCCCATTGCGCTAATTCTGGAAACGCCTTCTTGAACAAATTGATAGTAAATGCGCGAATATCACTGCCTTTGCTGTTTTCCGGGATCCCTAGAATGCTTTGGTTATTCCAGCGTTGGCGGTTTTCTGCCTCCTCTAGTTTCCACATGATGTCTTTCACCGCACTCTCCTGTGAGGTCACTTGCGTTTTTAAAGCATCAACTGTGGTTTCCAGCACTTCCGTCCGATTTTCCACCAAACTCATCCTTTCTACGATTTCGGTGCAGGTCTTCCCAATCTTGCGCACTGAACCCTGTAGTTTCTTAGCAGCGACACGAGCGTGCCGATTTTCCATTTTAACCTCGTTTTGAAATGCACTTAATGATTGCAGGATTGTAGATAATGTAGGTTCAGGTATCTGCTCGGGGTCCCTATGAACCACTATGCCCCCTTGAGATCTCTTGTCTAAGCTCACAGCTCCTGGCAAGCCTACAAGGGAATGAGGTTGTGTGTCTGAATAGTCCCACCCGAGCTCACCCTCTTCCTCCGTTCCTTCTTGTTTGCGGGTACTCCTTTTCCCTTCCGAGTGCCTCTTTGATTTCCTGGGCGCCTTTCTATCCCCCTTCTGACTACATTGACTTGTTGAGGTATCTACACATCTGTCATCACTACTGCCACTTTGTGATTCGATGATATCCGAGTCTCCGGATTCTTCGGTCAGTGAAAAAAAGTTTTCCGTAGGATCGGGGGTTAGATAGCCCAGCTCTGTATTTCCTGAGTTCTGGTGCAAACTGGCATCTTTCTCCTTCTCTTCATTAATTGCAGGGTTAGGCTGCAGTAAGTTCATTTCCTTGCTGCCCTCACTCACTTGCTGTATAATTGTAGGAGAATCAACCAAATTTAGTATCGTGTTATCACTACTTGACCCCCATGAGGTTTGGATATTATTTCTATCCATCAGAGTCTCTTGAGTCTGTGTCTGAGTTTCACCAGTTTCATCAGTATTGGCACAATCCTTTGTTTGTTTATTCCTTTGTCCTCCCTCCTCCGTACGCATATCCCTTTTCGAGAACAGGCTCGTGATAACCGGCTGTTTTCTTTCCAAACTTCCAGCAAGTAAATTGCCTGGCGCGAGGGACTTAGCATTCTTCCCAATATTTAATTTGCATTTCTTACCCGTGATTTGGCCGGACCTCTTTACATCAGGATCCGCTTTTGGGTCGGATTCACATTGCCCAGTAGAGGTATTCACCGGGATTGTTGAGCGTGTCTTGCTTCTTGCTCCTCGCGCTGCCATCGCCTTCTCACGAAGCACTTCGGCAGGTCCTGCGTCTGTGTTGCTAAGCAGCTCCGGCAGGCACCTTACGGGATTACCCCAGCCTGAGACAGCTGTCAACAGCAATCGGGCAAACGCTTCCCAGCGTGAACAACGGTTTCTGCTCTCTATACCGTCGCCTCTTACGATCCTCCCTCGCTGTCCTTCACGCCAGCACAACCAGTTTTCGGGGCTAGGGCGCATTCTTGGCTGCGCTCGACATCAGTGCTCGAGGGACGGAGCGATGTGGAGGCGAGCTCCCAAATTTTTTCACTCAGCCACCATCTTGGCTCCTAGGTCCGCGCCATAAATGTCTTACTTGCTGGTAAATCTTGCTGGTAAATCTTTTTTTTTTAAAAGAGGGAACTGAAACCCCAATAATACTTTCCAGGGTAGGAGAATGGTCCTCGTAGTTAACTGTGGGCTGTGGGCTTTCTGATTACTGCCCCCTTATCACCAGGAGCCTCGTCTTATCGCAAAATTCAAGCCACGCTTGTCCCCAGCACCGCAAGAACTAAACATGTATAAGTTTTTTAAACTTACTCAGGAACCCAGAAGAGAAGAAGAAAAACCGATTAGGAGGCAATCACTCTCCTTACAACGCCACCAGCAACCATCTGCCTCAGCTTCCCTATGCAGCTTTCAGAGGAGGAGGAGAAATCTCGCCGTGTCTTGCGGTCGTACCTCGCAGCGTCCTCGACAAGCTTCACTCATACCAGCAGCCTTGGGAGTCACGGCGTCAATTTTTCATCCGTACCGCAGAGTAACGCTGAATAACGCCGAGCATCCAAACATGCCAGTCAGGTAGGATTCACCATCGTGAAACGCAGGGGGGAGGAGCAGCGGGTCACCTGGGGCTAGGCGGAGACGTGGATCTCCGTCATCTGATGTTCAGGAATTTCTAATGTATATGCTTGCAGTATTGGAAGATGAAGGAATAGAAATTAAAAATCTATTTGGACTTTGTTATAAATAGCAACATGAATGTGAAAATTGAAGATTTACTTCTACCACTAACATAGACACTGAGAGATTCATATATTCATATACCAGACTGTGAAACAGTGTCTTTCAACAAATTAGTTAAAGCAGCAAATCAAAACATGGAGTGTAGCCAATGCAAATCAGAAATGTTATCAACATTATTTATAGAAAGATTTGGAGAATATATAATTTTAATGATACAACGTTGTACAGCTGATGGAAGAAAATTGGAAACTTTAATAAAAAAATTTGTAGCAAGTCAACTATCAATATCAGGAAGAACTTTTGTGGCAGTAGCAATTATTTTCCATGATGGACCTTCTACAACATCTGGACATTACACAGTCTATTTAAAATGCAATAAAGGATGGACATATTGTAATGATGATCATTTGGTTTTTAAATATCGTTTGCCTAAGGAATTACCAAATTCATACCTAATATTTTTAAAGCCAAAGTTCTAAGAACATAATTCGGCCTATTGGGAATATGTTAATATGTATTAATACCAATACTTTGGACAATTTCAGTATGAGGGATTTCAGGAATATAATTTGGGCTACAGGAAAGATATTACTATAAACTAAATAATTTATATAATGGTAAAATTATATTGTGTTATAAGATTATATTTTATAACTGTATTTTTTCTTCTCTTTTACAGATCCTAATTCTAAATTTACACAATGACTCAGTTATTAGGACTGGAAGTGCTTCAGTCAAATGTGTGCAATGAATGCAGATCCCTAACACCCAGCACAGTAGTGATTCACCCTTGCTATAAGGTAGGTAGTATTCATTTGGTGGCCTAACCAGACTGACTCTCTGTTCACTACTGCAATCATCCCGACAGGAGCATATCCTTATCGAATCTCTGTGCCAACACACATGCAGTTATAAACTCTCCCTCCAGTCAACTACCAGCAGTGTAAGTATTCAGTCACTATCCATGCACTTGTACAGCGACTCAGGCATTAAGACAAGCAGTGCTACAGTCAAATGTGCGCAATCTATGTAAGCCGGTAACGCCCAGCAGACTACGGATTCATGCTTACAACAAGAAAGGTAGTATTCATGTAGTGCCCCAATCAGCCTGTCAGTCTCTCTCCACTTCTGCATTTATCCTGACAACAGCATGTCCTTATCTAATCACTGTGCCAACACACAAGCACTTAAAAACTCACTCTCCTGCCAACTACCAGCCCTCTCACTATCTAGTCAGTGTCCATACACCTGTAGAATGCATCACACATTAAGACACATAGTGCTACAGTGAAATGTGCGCAATGTATGCAGGCCCCTAACCCGCAGCAGAGTACTGATTCACCCTTGGAATACGCCAGGTAGTATTCAAGTAGTGCCCCAATCAGACTGTCAGTCTCTATCCACTCCTGCAATCATACTGACAGAACCATGTCCTTAACTAATCTCTGTGCCAACACACAAGCACTTATAAAGTCTCTCTGTAGTGAAGTACCAGCAGTGTAAGTATCCAGTCACTATCCATGCACTTGTACAGTGATTCAAACATTAAGACAAGCAGTGCTACAGTCTAATGTGCACAATGTATAGAGGCCCGTAACCTTCAGCACAGTACGGATTCATCCTTGCAATAAGCCAGGTAGTATTCATGCAGTGCCACAATCAAACTGTCACTCTCTGCCCACTTCTGCAATCATCTTGACAGGAGCATGTCCTTATCTAATCGCTGTGCCAACACACAAGCACTTAAAAACTCACCCTCCTGACAACTACCAGCACTCTTACTATCTAGTTACTGTGCATACACCTATAGAATGCTTCAGGCATCAAGACATGTAGTTTACAGTGAAATATGTGCAATGTATGCAGGCCTGTAACCCCCAGCAGACTACTGATTCACCCTTCCAATAAGCCAGGTAGTATTCATGCAGTGCCCCAATCAGTCTATCAGACTGTCTACTCCTGCAATTATCCTGACAGAAGCATGTCCTTATCTAATCGCTGTGCCAACACACAAGCACTTATAAACTCTCCCTGCTGTCAACTACCAGCACTTTAACTATCCTCTCCGTAATCATGCACTTGTAGAACGACTCAGGCATTAAGACAAGCAGTGGTACAGTGAAATGTGCACAATCTATGCAGGCCTCTAACCCCCAGCAGACTACTGATTTGCCCTTGGAATAAGCCAGGTAGCATTCACGCTGTGCCCCAATCAGACTGTCACTCTCTGCCCACTCCTGTAATCATCCTGACAGAAGCATGTCCTTATCTAATTTCTGTGCCAACACACAAGCACTTGAAAACTCACTCTCCTGTCAACTACCACCACTCTTACTATCTAGTCACTGTGCATACACCTATAGAATGCTTCAGGCATTAAGACACATAGTGCTACAGTGAAATGTGCGCAATATATGCAGTCTCCTAACCCCCAGCAGACTACTGATTCACGCTTACAATAAGGCAGGTAGTATTCATGTAGTGCCCCAATCAACCTGTCAGTCTCTCTCCACTCCTGCATTTATCCTGACAGAAGCATGTCCTTATCTAATCGCTGTGCCAACACACAAGCACTTAAAAACTCACCCTCCTGCCAACTACCAGCACTCTCACTATCTAGTCAGTGTCCATACACCTGTAGAATGCATCACACAATAAGACACATAGTGCTACAGTGAAATGTGAGCAATGTATGCAGGCTCCTAACCCCCTGCAGAGTACTGATTCACCCTTGGAAAAAGCCAGGTAGTATTCAAGTAGTGCCCCAATCAGACTGTCAGTCTCTATCCACTCCTGCAATCATACTGACAGAACCGTGTCCTTATCTAATCTCTGTGCCAACACACGAGCACCTATAAACTTTCTCTGCAGTCAACTTCCAGCAGTGTAAGTATGCAGTCACTATACATGCACTTGTAGAATGACTCGGGTATTAAGACACGCAGTGTACAATCAAATCTGAGCAATCTATGCAGGCCTCTAACCCCCAGCAAAGTACTGATTCACCCTTGCTATAAGGCAGGTAGTATTCATTTGGTTCCCCAATCAGGCTGTCAGTCTCTGTCCACTCCTGCAATCATCCTAACAGAACCATATCTTTCTCTAATCTCTGTGCCAACACACAAGCACTTCTAAACGTACCCTACTGTTAACTAACAGCACTCTAAATATACAGTCTAGGTATCCTCATGTCTATTCCATATACTTCTCCATCACTTATCAACCACTATACATATCCTTTTACCCTGCCACTACCAGCAGTATCTTCTTATCCTATCACTCCGCCAATACCTCAGTACTCATAAATTGACCATGTATTATACTTGCAGCACTGTAATCATTCCAATTACTAGTAATGTATGTATAGAGTGGCTTAGCTACTAATACAAGTATACCTCGTTTTTTCGTCTTTCAATCCATGCTGCATTCCACAGCACACATTGAAGGACAAAAATGCCTTTAGTGATTATTTTTGTGCAGGAAGGTGTCCCTTCCTGCACAGAAACAATCTCCCCACGACACAGACATCCTTGCACCTTATCTAATCTTTGTGCCAAAACACAAGCACTTATAAACTCACCGTCCTGTCAACTACCAGCACTCTCACTATCCAGTCACAGTCCATACACCTGTACAATGCCTCAGGCATTAAGACACGCAGCGCTACAGTTAAATGTACAAAATATATGCAGTCCCCTAACCCCATGCAGACTACTTATTCACTCTTGAAAAAATCCAGGTAGTTCCCATGCAGATCAGCAATCACAGAGTCGCTGTCTGTTCACTCCTGCAATCATCCTGACAAAACCATGATCGTATCTAATCTCTGTGCCAAATCACAAACACTTATAGGTTTTCCTCTCCTTGTAAATACGGCCCCTTCACACGCAGCACTTTGTGTTGAAGGGGCGTTCCATGGGTGTTGCTGTGTACGTTCCCACACAACACCCATGGAACAAGACATCTCAAGATTTACAAGAAATTGTAAATCTGGAGGTGCGTGTGAATGCTGCACAACCCTAGACGTGGCGTAGCAAGGCGCAATGAGGAGAAATGTTTGCATTTCTCCTCATTTTTTCCTCCTTCAATGCTTGCTGCATTCCACAGCACGCATTGAAGGAGGAAAATGCCTTTAGTGATTGTGTTTGTACAGGAAGGGGTCTCTTCCTGCACAAAAACAATCTCCCCATGATGCAGGCATCTTTGCACCATGGTTCAAGGGTGCCTGTCCAGCGCACGGCTACAGTTTAGTTTTGTGTGCTTCGGAAGTGTCGCAGCGCGGTGCAGCCAAAGGGCTTGCGGTGCCACGCTCCAGCACTTCCTCATAGATCTGCCCCTATAAATTAACCATACACTACTAATGCATTTTTTCAGTCAATAATGCTCTACACATATATTCAATCAAACATTCGGACATTACCATGCAATAATAGTTCTTTTTTTAACCAGATAAGGTAGCTCTGATAAGAACTTTTTTTTCCTTCTTTTTTTGTTTTATATTTATTTTGTATTTTTTCAATGATTTTGTATTTCTTTTGGTGTTTTTCTCAAAACTGAACAATAAAACAACAAAAATAAACAGGTAACTTTTGGAATTAAAGATTATTCCAAAAACAAAACAATTTTTTTTTTTTTTTTTTTAACATTGGTGGTTGCGTTGAGCGGCACAAATAGCATTCACCGACTGCTCTCCGTAGCAAACTAGTTTTTTGCACTTGAAGCAGCGCTGCTCTAAGAAGGCAAATTCAGACCTTATATCCATTGGAGCTTGAGATGTTGATGCTCCTGAAGTACTTGCTCCAGCTGCTGGTGGATTTAATGCAGCTCTCCTCATCTCCTCCCGAGCAAGATTCAGAGGATGGATTGTCCGGAGGTGCTTGTACACGCTGGCAGTGCCGCACGAGTACTTTTTTTCACTGCCTCTTGACAGCACTCTTTCGCAAATTTTGCATGTCACCTTTGTGGCATTTACTTTTTTCTGTCCAGGTGGAAAGGTGAAGAACTTCCACACTACAGATTCTGTTCTTCATCCGAAGATTCTTCCACTTCCTGGTGTTCTCCAGGTGCCATTTTTCTTCAGAGTTGAAAGAAAAAGACCAAAAAAAACCAAAGAGGTTGAAGTTGGTGAAGAGATGTTTCTCTGAAGATGGTCCAAGAAGAATGATGAAAATGGGTGGGGTCCTTCAATAGATACAGTGGGAAATTTTATAAACCAATCAAATCTTTTTTTAGGAGGTCACATGGGATCCGCGCACCCTGCACTTACGAAGCACGCACCCGACTTCGCGAAAATATATTTAAAAGTGCTATAACTTTATTACAAGTAGAAATATATTTATTTTTATGAATACCTCAGATAATCTCTAGCCCTAATATGTATATTAAAGACACATACATATCATTTTAGAACATAAAACATTTCGCGGGAGTTGCGCACCCAGCACGCATATGACGTCACGTTGGGCCCGCCACCGTGCAAGCGTCGCGCACTGTAATGCGCATCTGTCGCGAATGCGCGGGAGAAGGACTCACGGACCAGTCGCATACCAGGCGCGCACACCACGTAACATTGTACATGTATAACGTAACTGCAAAACACGCACCCGTCGCATACCATACGTGGATCCTCCAAGCCTGGTACGCATACCTGCCATGCTGGGTACGCTTCCGGTGCGCAACTTCAAAAAAATGTTATTTAAAAAAAAGAAAATAATAAAAATATATGAAAATAAAACAAAATAATGATACTATGTTTTACTTTTAATTTTTTATTTAAGAAATTGCAAATTTCTGTAAAATATATAATAATGTTTAATATATAATATATTTTTAAAAAGTTTAAAAACTCCAGAAATTCAGTACAAAAAACATAGGTGTAATTAGTATTACACTTAAAAATTTGCATTTAAAAAACCTTTGAAATTCACTAAAAAAACCATAGGTTTCAGACACGTTATAGTTAGGAATTAGGTTTTAGGGAGAGTTATAGTTAGCTGGACATTTCACTCGTACAAAACCATAGAAATTCCTCCATTATAGTTAGGTCTGTTAATTATAACTCGCGCGCCCGCAATGCACTGCTGATGATGTCACATATTACATCATTCATGCCATGGTCAGTGACATCACTGATGACATCTCAAATGACATCACTGATTTTTTTTATTTATTTAGAAATCTGTTTATTGAAGTTGCAACATTAGTCATACAATACATCTTGCATCAGCTTAGCGCACAGGTACAGTTAAGGTATGGCATAGATTCGTAAGATTATACAAACAATTGCAGTAATCCGTAACAATTGGGTGGTATTCAGCATTGTCTGAAGTGATAGGCTCTGAGGCTACAAGTGAAATTACCTCTGTGTCGCGTGTTTTGAGGTCTTACCCCATATGGGGACTATAACTTAGTAACCTAGGTTGTTATGTACGTTCTCTCCAATTGTTCCAACAAACAGATAACCAACTATTATGTCAATAACCCTTCTCTGCAGCTGGGGAGTTGTCTCCTCTACAGATTAGCAACTAAAAGAACAACAGCAGCTCTCAACATGTGTCTAGGTGTCCCCCCCCAAACTCCCCTCCTACCGGGTCCCCCCTCCCAGCCCCCGCCCCCTCTACAGAAAGTGTCACGTCTACGATGGCCTGCGCGTTCCCATGGACAAATGACATCACTGATGACATCATCCACGTGACAATCTGATACACACTACTATAACCTTTCACTCACTGTAAAATACAGAGTACCGTATTTGAAACCATTGACACACCAATACCACTTACTACATACCCACTCAATGATTCCTAAGTCTACACACACAACTACCCATTCACCCACAAAATCACTTCTATATGCAGTCACTGATCAATCGAACACTATCAAATGCACTTGTACACCTATATAGACATCCAAGTCAGTTATGCAGTCATCCTACTCACTCATGAAAAAAAATCAATCACACTTACATTTACTTACCTACACAGTTATACACACAACACCTCATTTAGTCATACACATAGTAACTCCCAGTTACTATGTTAAAAAATCACTATTACAAGTATACACTCATCCATACAGTTACTCTCACAATCACTGACTCTTAAGTTTATTTATTTATATACACCAACTCTCACATAGAATGCCTTTATTTTTGTACTTTGTTGTAGAGGTACCACTGAGACATATATTCAGTCACCAACACACAAATAAACACAGTCACCCAAACAACTGTTTCCACATGGACTCTTAAACCCATACGCCTAGTTAATCAACAACTCACACATCTATGCATACAGTTACACACCACCCACCCAAACAAAAAAACTCAGTCTCCCATACAAATACTCAGCCAACTAATCAATAACTAATATGGACACTCATGAAGTTAGTGACCAACTGATACAGCAGGTTATACAACAACAGAGACAGTGATGCTCATATTCACATACTTTAGTTACTAACCCATGTATTTAGTGAGACACTTTTAATTACTCACTTAAACAGACAGTCAGACAGCTACTAAATCCTCCATCCAGACAGTTATATATCCACTCAATCTTCAATACAGATTGGTATATATATATTACATATTTAAATTACAAACAAAACCACATTCACTGAATGATGTCATCAGTAATGTCATTTGAGATGTCATCAGTGATGTCACTGACCAATTTATGAATGATGTAATATGTGACATCATCAGCAGTGCATTGCGGGCGCGCGAGTTATAGTTAGCAGAAGTAACTATAACGGAGGAATTTCTATCAATTTGTACGAGTGAAATGTCCAGCTAACTATAACGTTCCCTAAAACCTATGTTTTTTTCAGTGAATTTCTAAGGTTTTTTAAATGCTAACTATAACGTGTCTGAAACCTATGGTTTTTTTCAGTGAAACTATATATAGCAATGTACAGACATATAGCGAATCACTGACACAATATCGCGCTAAGCAATATTATAGTTGACAAAAATAGTGTCAAAAATATCATTTCCATTCAGCCGTTCAGGCTGTAGTCGTGTTCAAAAATTGAAAAATCCCCATAGACATAACATGGGAAAAACGCATTTTGGGACCCCCTTTTTCTCGGCTCCTGTTTGATGGATTACCCCAATAGTTTCTACACAGCAGCAGACCCAAAAAGGGGACGTTTTTTAAAATTCTGTGAAGACTCATCAAGCGGTGCAAAAGTTATTGGCAAAACAAAACTTGCTTTTCCAATGGAAACTTTGGTCCTAACTGTAACTACCTACTGGCTATCACCAGTAGGTAGTCTATTATATACCCAGAAACACACTGTATCGTAGGTGTAAAGAACGCGCACGCAAGACTGCGATGTTCACCTTGTTCGTTCAAAATTCCACAGCTCAGTTGCCGCCCTTGATACTTGAGGACCCAGGTTCTGGGCTGATCACATAATCTCCTTGTGCCTAAAAGTATGAAAGGTATTGTGTAATCGCTTTCAGTACTACATTGATTCAAAGCGAGGTTTGTGCTTTGTAAGTACATTCTCTCACACAGAACACTTAGCATCCTCCGAGAAATTTGCTTTCCAGAATAGACTAAGCACATAGATTAGATCTGCGAGTTTCCTCACAGAAAAGACAAAATAAGTAATGGTGAAAACAAACACTGGACAAATCATATATGGCCAGGATTAGTAGCAGTGTTTTTCCCACTCTCAAACAGGTAATGCATGGAAAGGAGCTGTGCTGGCCATCCTCTCAAACTGAGCATACAAAACAGAAATATGGCGCGGAGGTCTCCATTTCACAAAATACTGTTGATACTTCATGGTAGACATCAGTGCAGGCCTTCACCACAAAAAATGTGCAGTACAGAAAAGAGCTATACTTCTCCCTCATAGATAACATATAATGCACTTATTTGCCAATGAAAGGCATCACCTGAAATGATATCACATGATCTTTAAGCAGACAATTAAATTACAGGAAATTGGTGACTGGCCAGACGTACCTTCCCAACACAGTGTCTGTCAACATTTCCAACAGCAGTTGTCAGGCGTGTCTTTCAAACACTGTGTGATCTTCTGTTGTTAGCTATTCATGTCCTGACCATGAAGCTAGCATTAAGCAGGTTTAATCAATAGGTTTACAAAAGGAGAGTAAAATATTATATGTACAGTAGAACTGCCAAAAATAAATCAGTACGCTAATGAATTATCCAGTAACTTTATCAAGTATGTGGTTGTCCAGACACTCACAGCAGCTCTGTACAAAGAGATGGTGCAGGAACAGGCCCTTTATCTTTGAGCTCCTCAATTCTTACATCACTGGTACCCCAGGAAGGGTTCATGGCACCTCATTTGTGACCTGCAGAGCTCCTTGGTATTTCAGTATTAGGATCCAACAAATTGCTCTTACCAAACCACCTCATTACTAAGCAGAAATTAGCTGAATATACCTTTGCCTTTCTAATACTAAGGGCCTTATTTATGAGAGGTGTGTGTCACGTTTGCACCACGCAGCATAGTACATGCGTGACACAAATCTCTAAGTCAGATTTTTTAAGCTGTGCAAAGCCACTTTGAATAGATCTGAGTGGCTTAAAAGTTCTGGAGTAGCGCAATGCTGCGCAAATTGCTCCTTAGTGATACTCTGCCCTGGATAGGCGTTCTATGGGCATTGCATGGGTGTTCCCACACAACTCCCATGGATTTTGATGCATCCCCAGATATACAAGAACTGGGGATGTGCCAAAAACTTCCCCAGGGAGGCGTAATGAGGAGAAATATCAATGTCTTCTCATTTCTTCCTCTCTGCAGCACACTTATAAAAAAGAATATGCCTCCCAAAATTGGTTTTGTGCAGAATGGTGCCCATATAATATTACAATACATTTTATGACATGCATAGCGCATGAGAGAGGCTTAAGGGGCAGTTGAAAGGGAGAGGAATGCAGATTGGTTGAGGTCCTAAGTGAAAGAAACAACAATATTTTGTAAAATAAACATTTGTAAGACTTTAAAAACAGAGAGAGGGATACAGATTGAGTGTGATCTGGTCAGTGTGTATGTAAATATTCCTGGTGAAATCCAACAGACATCTCACCATAACGGACTGAAAGCACCAGTACCCAACTATATACCAGAAAATACATTTATTGGGGGTATAACACCCCAAACCTCCCTCCCGAAGCTACGCCTCTGAATTCAATCTCTCATACATTTTAAAACACTGGTATGGTATTTCTCTGCGAGTTCCAAACATCCACAGCTTGTGGGCCACTTTCTAACTAACTGGTTCCCTAACATAGCTACTTTTAATTTGGTGCCGGAGACTGTTTCTTTCCTCGTTTGACCCTTGAAGGACGTCATTTAAATTTAATTTAAAAAATAACTTACGTATAGGAAGTCTGCCAGGGGTCTCGACCAGATCAGGACAGCAGTCCGCCGATGGCTCTGCCAGGGCCTATTACAAACTCTAAATGAGAGAGACTTGGGCGAAGCTCTGGGCAGCACGGGAGAATTCAGCAGCAGAGAAAGTGAAACCAACTCTGCTGCTGCTCCTGGAGAGAGCGCACCGGGCGGACAAGACTGCAGGGTGCACTCTGTCAGCAGAGATGGGCTCCTGCGCCTCCCCCTGGAGGAGCCCCACTCCAGAGGGCCTCGCCTTCCATGGATCCCATGAAAAGTTGGCCTTCTAAATTATTTTTAAAGGTTAGGTCTCCTTACAGAGTTTTCTTTTCCTACTCTCTGAGTGGGGCCCTGAGCACAAGGGGCCCCCCCACCCGCACCGCGGGTGCTGCGGGGTGGGCGGGGGGGGTGGTGGGTGTTACGCCTCTGACTTGAATCACCTCTTCAGGGCGACCCAACAGCTAGGCGTTCCCATCTTAGGACAGGCTCCATTGCTCGTTCTGTTTGGGACTTGTTAATGTTGGACACAGACTAGGGTGTCAAGGGAACAATTAAGGCCAGGTAGGAGAATGAGCAGAGCTCCTGCTCCACAGCAATGTACACGATAAAATATAATCATGTGCCTTACCCAGCACTCCACAGTCCCCCCAATTCCCACAATCACACCCAGAGCTAGACCACAGAAACACTCACACAGCATTCTCACAATGTGCTCAATAACCTCATACACATCCCACCAACCAGCACCCACCCTCAAACTTAAACACAAGCTCTATATTATGCTCATCAATGTACGTTTTACAGTAGTCCACACCACAGATACTGCAGACCTTAAAGATGAGGTGATGAAGAAGAGTGACAAATTTCCACAAGCTATACATTTGCAATATTTTCCAGATTTTAATACGATGACCTCCCCCATCTTAGTTGAATCAAAATAAGAAACTCTGTAGTGCTTGCAATCCCCCAATTCGGTCATCTTGATCAATGCTTTAAAAAAAGCAGATGGATAAAAATCCCTCCAGTGATGCTGAATGCGATTAGAATGCTTTATGGAGACTCATGTCTGGCTCTTCAAATTAGACCAAATGGAATACCTAACTGTACTATGATGATGATGAGCAGTCAGACAGGGTCAACTCTTGGACTGAAAGTAACAATTTATCAACGATTTGGTTACCAATGTCAACAAGACTAAAATGTGCTTACCCCTTTGTAGGAGGAGTGGAGGTCTTGCCACTAGTGTACAGAAATGATGATGCCTTAGTTGACAGAAGTATCCAGGTGAAATTTCCAACAAGCCTTAGTATGTATGGAAAGCATGCATGCAAAACAATCAACGCATTATCTGTAGTCCTAAACCCAAGATGATAATATTTTGGAAATAAGTGCCACAAATCAAGATGGGAATAGTTCAGTAATAGATACACGGCAGAAAGGTTACAATTTAACAGGAGGAACTGAAAGCTTGTTTGGAGTCTACATACTAGCAAGGACACTTCTCAATAAGTTACTCACCTTCGGTACTGATCTAAATAATGGATACTCTAACTGCAGACTCCTCACCTGTTGAATATGTCATGTCCTTGTTGGTACTGCCTTGGCCTTCTTGCTGCCAGAGTACCCTACAAAGAGCTAGCATCAGACCTGAACTACATAGTGCGGGTCATATAGAAACTGGCTGCACTCATAGGGTTGTAACCTCTCCTCGTCCTTGCTGGGGTGGAGAGTTAAAGGTAGGGAGGGTGATTGACTTCCCGAGATGGAAAGGAGTCAGCCCCTTGGGCAGGAAGGCAGCTTTATAGTTTGTAGGACCAATGTGTCCTGAAAGAGGCAAGTGTTGTGAGGATGTCCGCTAAGAATTTTCAACCCACCAATAACGCCTTGCTGAGCAGACAGCAAATAGAAAAATAGTTTTAAAATCCAACAAACTTAATTGTTAACTCTTGGAGGGGCTCGAAAAGAGCACCAATCAAAAAGGTCAACACAAGTTTCAGAGCACACAGGGGCATGGCAAAAGAAGAAGGTGTAAGGAGTATTTTACTTTCCCTGTAAGCATCTGTTCGTAGCGTGTAGTGCTGCAGATTCACATGCTATGCATACTTTAACCATCTAGGGCCCGGACTTTGCAAGTTGTTTTTCTCAAGGAAGCTTTATGATCGGCGTTGTTTCACCTTCCCCTTGAGGTATTGTGGATGTCGAGCACTTTGTTTTCTTTTTGACATAAAGGAGGGAGGCTATAGTCTGCTTAGTAAGCATTTTCTGTTAGGCATGCTGCTTTGTAGGTATTTTGTCACCATCTAATATCTGCAGGGGAGGCGGGAGGGTGCATGTGAATCTGCAGCACTACACGCTACACATAGATGCTTACAGGGTAAGTAACATACTCCATCTGTAGCATGCGTTGGCTCCAGATACACATGCTATGCATAGACTGTAAAGCAGTACCCCTCCTACTGGTGGCCTTAGGCATGAGATGGTGCAGTTGTTTGAAAATAATGTTTGCAGGACTGTGTCCAACTAGAACTGGTTGTCTTGATTGAACATCCATACAATAATGTATTGTGAAAGTGGGTGGGTTTATCCATGTTGCTGCTTTCCAAATATCATTGAGAAGGATATTTCCTGAAAATAAAAGTAATGATTGCTCCTTTTGGCCTTGTTAAATGAGCTTTTAGCACATTTGGCAGTTTTACTTTTGCTTTTGTATAACAAATTTGGTTGCATGGAACAATCCATTTTGCTATACCTTCTTTGGATATAGGGTTTCCTTTTGCCGGTTTGTTTTTCTGATGGATTTAGTACATTCCACATAGCACATAGTGCTCTTTTAACATCTAATGACTGTAATGAACGTTCTACAACAGTTAGTGGTTTTGGAAATAAAACTGGCAAATCCAAGGTTTGGTTCAAATGAAATGATGATATAACCTTGGGTAAAAGTTTAGGATTAGTGGGTAAGTGCACTTTGTCTGAAAAGACTTGGAAATAAGGCTCGCCAATTGTGAGGGCATGTATTTCACCGACCCTTCCTAAAGAGGTTATTGCTACCAGGAAAGCCACTTTCCATGACAAAAATTACGTTTCACAATTATGTAGGGGCTCAAATGGTGGCCCTGTAAATCGTGTTAAGACAACGTTTAGATTCCAAACTGGTATTGAAGTGTACGTGGTGGAATGACTCTTTAATCCTTCCAGGAAGGCTTTGAATATAGGAATACGGAAAAGTGACTGGTGCTTCCTGTTTTGTAAATATGCTGCAATAGATGCTAAATGTAGTCGTATGGAGGTGTACGATTTTTGTAAATGTAAAACCAAAAACAGAGGGCCCCTGAAGGTTGATAGTGAGCAAGAAACTAGGGGGAACAATATTATTGGAAAAAAGACAATCTCTAAACTACTCCCTTTACATTATTGGTGGGTGTAACTCTAGTTATTCATAAATATTATTAGATTTGTTGTAGAGGCATAAACGCACAACACCTACATATTATTTCTCACTCATTTTTATTTTCAAATTTATAATTATTTTCAAACACTTTGTTTCCTTTTTTTTATATCAAGCAACTTATTTTTCAAATAACAATAAATTCCTTAAATTAGGAAAAGACAGTCCTCACTTAAACAGGAACATCTCATACAACATACACACCACACTCTTTCATACAACACATTCAGTGAAAAACAAGAATACATAGGCAAAGTGCCTCCATATTTTCACGGGTGCTTATGAATGCAATATCATTTATACGGAACTATAATGTGACAGTATCCAAAGTCACAGATTTTAAATATTTAAACATAACCATAGAAAAGAGAATTCATGATTTGTCAACCAATGGAAATCAAGGATTTATTTTAGTTAGCAAACAATGTGCCACAGGTTCCTTTTAGTTAGGAAACAATGTGCCAACATGTATTTCAGTGAAACACCATGATAGTGGTGGCATCTGCCTCAGGGCAACAAAAGATGGATGGAGCAATTAAAACCAGAGACGGGCAGGGAGGAACACCAAATTAGGCTTTAGAAAAAAATAATAATACTATTAGGCTACTTCGTCACAAAGAATCTGAATATTATCCAATAACCCCACAACACGTGAATAATAGCAAGAGAAATCAGTGAGATGCCAAAAGATCCACAAAAATAAACAAGCCTTTTATAAATCCAGAGGTACGCCAGGCAAGACCTTAGGTACAGAGTAGTTGATAGGGAATTATATGTTAGAAAAGTGTCTAAAGGGCCACAGTATAACCCAACAAAAGGGGTGGGGGTGGGAGGAGGGAGGAGAGGAGGCAATACACCTGTGGTGGAATATATTCTATCTAATTTTTACCTCTAGAGGGAGAAAGGACTAAGTAAAGAGAAATCTGATTCCACCTCTTAGTGATGATAGACAAAGGGGGGCAATCCAGACTGCACCTTGAACTAGGTGTCCCTACATAGAAAAACCTTTCCCATGTTGAAGGTCTGCCCGCATATAACTAGCAAGAGCTCTTTAGAAGTACGGGCTTTATGACTAAAATGCTTGCTGACACTCTAGACCGCTTGTTTGCCGCCACATTAAATAGAGATGTATCTTTTTAAATGGCTGGATACTTTCAAATATCTAGAATTGCTGTATTCTTGTATTTCTCTTTTCCCGCTACGACAGTCTCTCACGCTCTCCGGTCTCTTGTTTCAAACAGATTATCCTGAGCCCATTACTGCTCACTTAAGAGATCGCACCCCGTAGGACTCCCTTTATCTCTGTCAAGCCTACCAGCCATTTCGATCCTTACCATCTGTATTTTGTGTAAGCCGACGCACTATACCCTATGCGCTCAGGATACTTATAGTTTCTCTAAATAAATTTGTAGAGAGTATGGTACTTATTTTTTCCGACATCCATATTTGTGTTTTTATATATAGGGACACCTAGCTCAAAGTGCTGTCTGGATTGCAACCCTTTGTCTATCATGACTAAGAGTTGGAATCAGATGTCTCTTTACATAGTCCTTTCCCTCTGTGGAGGTAAAAATGTGATTGAATATATTCCACTGCAGGTGTATTCACTGCCCCCCTTTTCACATCCCCCTCTTTCTGTTGGGTTATACTGTGGCTCTTTAGACACTCTACTAATATATGGTTTCCATCAACTACTCTGTTCCCGAGGTCTTGCCTGATGCACATCTCCATTTATAAACAGCTTCTATGGCTTCTTTATTTTTGAGGATCTTTTGGTATCTCACAGATTTTTATTACTATTATTCATGTGGTGTGTGGGTATTGGATAATATTCCGATTCTTTCTGAAGGACTAATCTAATTGTATCATTTTTTTTCCAGACCCTGATTTGGAGTTCCTCCTTGCCCATCTCTGGTTTTACTTGCCCCAACCATTTGTTGCCCTAAGGAAGGTGCCACCGCTATCATGGTGTTTCACCGAAAACCGCATCAGCGCCATTGTTTGCTAACTGAAAGGAACCTTGGCACATTGCTTTTAGACTAAAAGGAATCCGTGATTACGATTGGATGACATATAAATCTGGTCTTTTTTATTGATTAACTATCTAAAATGCGACTTTGGACACCGTCACATTATAATGCTGTATTAATGATATTGAATTTATAAGCGCCCAAGAAAATATGGAGGCACTTTGCCCGTGTATTCTTGTTTTTAACAAAATGTGTTGTATGAAAGAGTGTGGTGTGGATGTTGTATGAAATGTTCCTGTGTAGGTGAGGACTGTCATTTATCCTAATTTAAGAGAATGTATTTTTATTTGAAAAAATAAGTTGTTTGATATTCAAAACAAGAGGGGGAAAAAAAAGGTGTTTGATAATACTTATAACTCCGAAAATAAAATATGTAGGTATTATGTGTGTTTATGGCTCCACAACAAATCTAATGATATTTATGAATACGTTACACCCACTAATAATGTAAAGGGAGTAGTTTAGAGGTTGTCTTTTTTCCTTTAATTTGTGTACATGTAACCAGTAGCATATTCGTTTTTGATCTTTTGGAGACGAAGAGTTAAAGTGTTCTGTTGCACAGTAATGCACAAAACGCTTCCATTTTGCTGCAAAACAAGCTCTTGCTGTTGGCCTTCTTGCTTCTTTTAGAATAGTCATACATTCCTCAGGTAGATTGAGGTATTCACATTTTATGACCTCAGGAACCAGACTACAAGATTAAGCTATTGAGGGTTGGGATGTTTCACCCTGCCATTGCTGTGTGTTAAAAGATTTGGATAATCGGGTAGCTTGTAAAGAGAGCTCAAATAGTGTTGTGAGCTATGGTTGCTCAGCCAATGTGGGTGCAATCAGAATCATTCATTGAAGCCTGTCTGAGTTTCCTGGCCACAGAGGGTATTAGTGGAAGAGGAGGAAAAGTGTACTCAAATATCCCTTACCAATTTGTCCAGAGAGAATTGCCCTAGGATTGTGGGTGTGGAAGGCTGAATGGGAAGTTTTGGCATTTTGTGTTTTCCTTTGTTGCGCACAGATCTATTGTGGGTGTTCCCTACCTTTGGAAGTATGTTTGTAGTAACATGCTGTGAGTCTCCCATTCGTGAACCTGCTGATGTGTTTTGCTGGAAGGTCTGCCATTGTGTTCTCCTCTCCTGGTAAGTACTGTTCTAGGAGGTGAATGTTGTGATTGTTGGCCCATTTCCATATCCTGTGTGCCAAGTGGAACAATTGTATGGAATGGGTCCCACCCGTTTCTGTATGTAATACATCGCAGTAATATTGTCTGCATAGAAGGACAGTCTTTCTTACTATGCCTGTGAGAAAAGCTTTTGAGAGCCACTGAAATGGCTAGTATTTCTAACATATTGATGTGCAGCAACTGTTGATAAAGGTTTAATTTGGAATGGTTGGGGATGTGATTTTGTTACATTGATAGAGAAACCCAATTGATGCAGTAGATGTATTGTCATTTGGCTGTCTGATAGACATTTGTATTCGCCTGAACTATTGATCATCCGATCGCCGAGAAAGGGAAACATGAATGTTTTCTCTTCTTAGTTTTGCTGCTACTACAGCTAGACATTTTGTAAATTCCCTGTTACTCCAGAGGGTAGTACTTTGAATTGATAATAACATTCACTTGCCACAAATCTCAGGAATTTTCTGTGTACTGGATGAATTGGAATGTAGAAGTAAGCATCCTGCAGATCTAATGAAGTCAAGAAGTCGCCTCTTTGAAGTAGTGGTATTACATCTTGCAGTGTGACCATGTAAAAATGTTCTGACAGTATGTAGCAACTTAGTGGCTGTAGATCTAGAATGGGTCTTAGGGTTCCATCTTTCTTTGGTATTAGAAAATAAATTAGCACACTGCTTTGTTTTGGTACTTGTGTGGGACTATTTCGATGGCCCCCCTTTTGTAGTAATGCCTTTACTTCTTCCTTGAGCAGGTGTAGCAACTGTGGATTTAATACCTGCTTTTTTGGTGTAACATTTAGTGGTTGTTGGAGTAGTTCTAGGCAAGATCCTTATTTGACAATTTCTAATACCCATTGGTCCGATGTAATGTTCTGCCACAACAGATGGAAGTGTTGTAGCCTTCCTCAACAGGTTTTCTGTGGTTGGGGGAAGTGTGAGCAAGTCATCTTGGTATGGGGGTGGAGGTGCTCTTGCTGGATGTGCCTCTCCCTCTGCCCTTATTATTTTGGTTGCCTCCATGATAGTAACCACGCCCCTGCTGATGGTATTGTTGCAGTTGACTCTGATTGGAAGTATTTTCTGTGGTAGAGGTTTTTGCAGCTTCTCTATCTTGGTACCTCCAAAAGGGCTGTTTTTGTCTTGTAGTTTGTAAAGCACCAGTTGCCATGGCAGTGTCTGTGTTTTTTCCCCCAGTTGAGTGTTTACTGCTGGACCAAAAAGCACTTCTCTATCAAAAAGGGACATTTAAAATATGCTGTTGTACTTCGTGTTTAACCCACGCATGTCTGCTGAGCATACTAGATGTTTATGCCCATAGCTGCAGTGCCTGCTCCATCTAAGGCACATTTGATGGCAGCGGTTGAAATTATTTTACCCTCATTAACCAGATTGTCTTCCTTTTTCCTATACTCCCCTGGAAGATGTTGTACGAGCTTGTGTATTTCATAACAGGTTGCTCTGCTGTAACTTGAAAGCAGGCCCCCAATAATTTGTATCCTCCAATGATTAACACGCCCTGTGGCAACTCTTTTTACAGCTGCTTCAATTCATTTGTTTTCTTTATCTGGAGGAGTTGCCTGCCTCTCTAGTGCCTTGTACAGCTGCTCTGTTCCTAGCAGTGGAGCCACCAGTGGAGTCAGTTGGCGGATGAACCTCGAATGTAGATTGGGTAATTTGGTGAGAGTTTATTTTTTTTCCTCAATGCATGGCGTTAGGACCTTTGATTTAACCGGGTCCTTAAACACCTCTCTAGAAACATTAAGAATGGATCCAATCATAGGCAAATATTGGCTAGTATGTTCTGTTTGTGAAAATGTTTCAATAAAAAAGTCACTTTCCTCTTCTGTTAAATGCATTGGGAGCGTATGATATTCAGCAGCTCTTTATATGAAGCTATGATAGGACGAAGTGTCATCAAGGGGAGAATGCTTTGTAGGCACTAGTGGCAGGGCTGGACTGGGATCACAAACCAGCCCTGGCAATTGCGTCTGACCAGCCCCCTGGGAGGAGTGGGGGCCAACACAGCTGCTGCGCTGTTACAAGAGGTCGATTTTGCAGCACTGCTGCAAACCCAGGCCCCAGGAACAAAAACATCCCCCACCGGTTTCAAACCAGCCCCCACCCTTCTGGCCCACCAGGGAAACGCCCGGTGCCCGCTACGGCCAGCCCGGCTCGGACTAGTGGTACCATATCTGAATCTAGTAGAACCACATCATAGTCTTCCCATGGGTCTGGTGTGTCATCAGTATGTTGTGTGCCCTGGGAATCAGTGTCCTGTATGTTGCCCTCTTCTTCTCCTTGTGGAGATGGTGATAGAGTTTGAGGTGAAGCAGGTATTCTAAAAAATTATGGGCTTGTGGCCCTAGTTTCTTGTGGTACAATCTTTTTGGGAGGATGAGGAAGTTGTGTTCCTCTCTATTTGCAGCCTCTTATATTTTTTCTTGCATAAAATGTTGCAGTCCCTCAAATACTACCCCTTGATCGTGAGTGGATTTAGTACTTAGTGTCTTCTGTTTCTTATGTGCTTATATAGTGCTTTTAGAAACGGTTTGAGGCTTTGAAATCATAGATTCGTGGATTTTCTTCTGTTTACAAGAGTGCCCATGGTGTTTCTCAGAACTCGGTTCCAAAGTTTTCAAGTTCATTCTGCTCGATTCGGAAGGTTTTTTCGGCTCTGATAGCTGTTTCTTATAACTCTTCGGCGCCGATGTTTATGTAGGTTTTCTTTGCACTCTGCATCCGGCCACCTACGTGCCACTGGTGCTGAAGCTCCTGGGCTGATTGTTGGACCCTGCAGTGCTGATCTTAGCCCCAGGCGCTTTGCTCCCACACCAGAATGGCCTGATTGTAAGCAGCCCCTGACCGAAGGCCCCTCACTAGCCCTATTGGCTAAATTTGGGCCCTTGCAGTCTGCACCCAGCCACTCCAGTGCCGCTGGTAGTGCAAACTGAGTGCCTAAGCGAACATTGGTTCTAACCCCCAAAAGCTATATATTATTTACTTACCTGCAAACTGATAACCTCCTTTTCTTGCATAGGAACAAGTTTTATGATTTTTGTTCCTAAAATGTTCTGTGTTGAACAGTTTTTGAATGAATGAAAAGTAACTGTGCTCTAAACCAAAACTGTCATACTTGCCTGAATATTGTAAGACCTAGTATGTGATATCTCAGCATATCACCCCAAGTACTTAACGTAAATCAAAAGTAAACTTAACGTAATTTCTATGTATCCTAAAATGTAGTATGTTTTAGAAACTGTAAAATTCACTGAAGTTAAGGGGGGAAAGGAGAGAGTACTTGGGACATTTTATAGGTCTTCTAAAAAGAACCCTACTTTAGTAAAAAAAAAAAAAAATGAGCAGCAAAGAGAAGATTGCTGAGGAGCTAGACCTCACCCCTTGTTCCAGCCTAGAGGTTAAGGCTTCTCTGTAAAGCTATACAAATACTAACTGGTTCAAACCCTACCAGAGAACAACTCCTAGAGTTACTGGCAGGGCATGCAAGGGACCACCCCACTACTGAAGGAGAATATCTCCAGCTAGAAGGGGAAAGAAGGTGAGGATGATGAGGTCTTAAACCCACCACAACTACTTAGGGAGGATGGGAACTTTGTGTCCTACCCCTCAAGGCCATGGAGTCGAGGACCTGCAACCTACAGAGCAAGGGAAGACCCCAAACCTGGTGCCACTAGGAGAATGGTAGAGCCTCAGTTTCATAGAGTGTTTCTACTTACATTGGCCCATGACGCCCTCCTAACTGGACATCTGGGCCAGACAAAAACTTTAGAAAGACTGGTCAACCACTTTTATTGGCCCCAGATGTCCCAAAAAGTGAAGGAGTTTGTAAGCTCCTGAGTCACCCGTCAAGCCAGTGGCAAAACAGGTGAACACCCAAAGGCCCCCTTAATTCCGCTACCAGTGGTTGAGGTCCCCTTTGATAGGGTAGGTGTGGATGTAGTGGGTGCACGTGAACCTCCCACGGCCTGAGGAAATAAAAACATACTGGTAGTAGTGGTTCATTGTAGGAAGCTGGCTCTGTATATACTATACCAAAGTAAGGTATTGTGTGCAGAGAGTCCGAGAGAACCCCAAAGGTATAGCATAGGCTAAATAAGATTATCACTACCAGCTCTCTTTGTGGTAGTGTGGTCGAGCAGTTAGGCTTATCAGGAGGGTGTGTTAGCATTTATTGTATTCACTCAATAAAGGGTTGATTGCACACACTCAGACAGAATCCAGACCAATTAGGGAAGTATAAAAAAAGGTATACTTATTTTTATTTCTAAAACCAAGCAGGACTTGGCACGAGTAAGTAAAATATACGTTCAAATGCGAAACTTTACAAGGAAACGATGTGGTTGAAATTGCAATTGGTACAGGTTTGTATTGGCTTTTAAAACAGTTTAAAATACATAGAAATTACTTTTGCACTACTTTTGGATTACATCGATTACTACGGGTGATATGCCTAGATATCACACAGGGCATCCTACAATACAAAGGTAAGTTAGCCACTTTTAGGTTTAAAGCACAGTTACTTTTCTTTCATACAAAAACGAAGAACAGTTCAGACTTTTTTGGAACAAAACTCATAACATTGGTTCCTATGGGGAAAAGAGAGTGATCGGTTTGCAGATAAGTAAACGACCTACAAGAAAGGTTTTTTGGGGTTAGAACCAAGGTCCAGTTAGGCCTCAAATTGCAACACCAGCGTCACTGGGTGCAGAGAGCAGGGGCCCAATGTTAGCCAATAGGGCTAAGGGCACTTCGGTTGGGGGCAGCTCACGGGCAGCCCACACGATCTTGGGAGCCAAGCTCCTAGAGTTAAGGTCAAGGCAAAGGGGTCCCAGGCTGGCACCAAGTTCACTCCATCAGCGGTCCCGGGGCAGCCTGGTGCAGGTAGTCTACAGAAAGGAACCAACAAGTGGGCAGCTAAGTTGGAGGGCTCAGGGATGCAGGTGCACCTCATGGTCTCTTCTCCAGGGTGCTGGACGGCCGAATGCAGAGGTGCCTTTTAAGGTTGAATTTCACCTTATCAGGCCACTCGCGGTGGGGGGTTGTCTCCGTGCAGAGGTTGCAGGAGACGTCGGGGAGTCCTGGGGGGGTCAACCCATGGTGGACTCGGACTCTGAAATACTAGGGCACCTCGCTGGGACTGGTGAGCCACTTGGACTCAGCCATAGGCGACGGGTGAAGTGGCGGTTCCAGGCGCAGAGTTTCTTCGTCCTCAGCAGGCTCAGAGTCTTTCTTTGGAACAGAGCTGTTGTTTGAAAGGAGACCTGGTCTTTGTTGAAGGTAGTCAGTCCTCCCAGGGGTTCTCGAGGTAGTCAGCTGCAGGACAAGTCACTTTTGGCGCAGCAGACAGGCCGGTGGGGCTGGGGCCAAGTCAGTTCTTCACTACAGTTTCCTCTTCTATGAGGATAGTTCCGTCCTTTTTTGTAGGTTGCAGGAATTTAGGGAGGCAAGGTTAAGGGCCCCACTAAATACTCAATCAGGGGTGTTACAGAGGTGTGCAGGTCGGGACCAATTGGTCCCTTCCTTGGGGTGAGTACACCCCCTACTATGCCACCCTCCAGTGAGAGGAGGGCATGAGCCCCTCTCTAATTCGCTGTGTCCCCTCATCTTCATGATGGAGGGGACTGAGATGTGTGCTTCACCTCACCTCCCCACCTGAGGGGTGGGGTTGGCAAAGGTGTGCAACCTCTCCCTCCTAACTTGGTTTTCCCGCTGATATTCCCGCCCAAAGTGGAGGGCCGAACCAGTGCGAGCCAGTTGCTGGAGTCCAATAAAAGGCAGGGACAGCTTACAAATGTGGCAAGGCTTTGAAGCTTCCCCTTCGTGGACCCAACCCATCCTTGCGTAGGAGGCATGACACCTCAGCCCAGGATGGGCTTTGTTTCTGCACCCAGGGAGCAGAGGCTCTCTACCCAGGGGTACAGTAACCTGTTTGGTAGTGGCAAATGGTGGGCAGCCATTCAGGAACCACACCAGAGTTTTTCAGGAAGACCCATTATCATACCTTTCAATGTCTTGTTGAATCTTTCAACAAGGCCATTGATTTGTGGGTGCTAGGGTGTTGTGAACTTATATATCACTCCACACTCCCATCCCATATGTGTTTCAAGTATGCAGATATGAAGTTGGAACCTCGGTCCGATACTACTTCCTTAGGAAACCCTACCCTGGTGAAGACAGCAATAAGGGCTGTAGTAGACCTATGGGGAATGCCTTCAGCATACCTGGCAGCAGGATTGTAGGAAAGTGGGTTTCTGTTGCAGTACCCCCCCCCCAACCTTTTTGCCTGACACTTGGTGCACTTTAATTTGATGTGCCCTGGGTCCCTGCCAATCAGGTTACCAGGACCTGTTTTCTTTCCCAAAACTGTACCTTTGTACCCACAATTGGCACATCTCTAGCCACAAGTAGGCCCCTTGTAAAAGGTACCGTGTGTACCAAGGGCATTAGGACCAGAGAAGGCCTCTAAGGGCTGCAGCACCTATTGTGCCACCCTAAGAGGCCCTGCACCTTAACACCCACACACTGCCATTGCAGGCTGCATGTTTTGGTGCAGAGATAAGTGAAGAGTCGACATGGCATCCATCTCTGTGTGCCATGCCTGCAATCCACTGCCTGTGGCCCAAGTAAGCCACTCCTCTAGTAGGGTGCACTAGACCCCAGGTGAGGGCACAGGTCGATGAGCACTGTACCGCTACAGTGTCTAAATCCATTCTTAGACATTGTAAGTACAATAAAGCCATAAAGAGTATATGTTCTGGGAGTTGGTCACTACGAACTCCACAGCTCCATAATAGCTTTACTGAGACCCTAGAAGTTTGGAAGCAAACTTCACAGCACAATAAACCCACATTGATGACAGTGTGGGATTTAATGTAAAATGCACTCTAAGGACATCCTAGAGATGCCCCCTGAAAAACGACCAGAGCTGATGTGGTTCCTGAATGGCTACCAGCCATTTGCCACTACCATACATGTTTCTGGGCCCCTGGGTACAGGGCCTCTGTTCTCTGGGTCCAAAAACAAAGCCCATCTTGTGCAGAGGTGTCATATGTCCTCCCCTAGGATGGGCTTGGTCCATGAAGGGGAAGCTTCAAAGGCCTGCCACCTTTGTGAGCTGACCCAGCCTTTTGCTGCCCTCAGCAACTGGCTCTGACCGGTTCTGCCCCCAACTTTGTTTGGGAGAATCGGCAGGAAACCTAAGTAACGAAGAGAGGTGTGCTCACCTTTGCCAACCCCGCCCCTCAGGTAGGGGAGGTGAGGTGAAGCACACATCTCAGTCCACTCTATCTTGAAGATGAGGGAACACAGCCAATTAGAGAGAGGCTCATGCCCCTCTCCCACTGGAGGGTAGCATATAGGGGGTGTACTCACCCCAAGGAAGGGAACTATTGGTCCCGACCTGCACACTCATGTAACGCCCCTAAATTTAGAATTTAGGGGCAACCTTGAACTTTGCCTTTCGGCACGGTGTCTCACACCGTGTTATTGAAAGCTCTACAATCAATAGGTGTCACTGGCTCCGCACTAAATTGGTTTGTGGAGTTTCTGGCAGATCGCGCGTTCCAAGTATTCTCCTCTAATTCCAGCTCCAAAAACCCATTTATTCCCTTATGGAGTACCACAGGGCTCCATTCTTAGCCTCCTACTATTTAATGTCTATGTTAGGCCTCTGGCTGTTATTGCTGAAGATGCTGGGTTGTCTATTTTCTCTTATGCGGATGACAAATAATATTCTCCCTCTCTGCTAAACAAACATCTAAGTCACCTTCTCTTCAGAATGGACTGCGGAATATTGCAAGTTGGATGCAAACCAACTTGCTTAAACTCAAATGGCGAAAAGACGGAAGTGCTAATTTTGGGTAAAAATAAAGATCTTTGGGGCCCCCAACACTGGCCTTCTGAAATGAGGGTTTTGCCACAGCCTAATCATCAGGTCTGCAACTTAGGCTTTATCATTGATGACCAACTATCAATGAAGCAACAGGCAGTGAATGTGGCCTCAACTGGCTTCACTATCCTTAATTGGCTCAAAAAAATCCTCTGGATGTTGCCTGGTTCCACTCAAAGGACTGTGGTCCAGGCTCTGGTTACCTTCAGATTGGATTATGGCAACATCCTATATTTAGGAGCCAATAAGGATGTGGTATGTAAACTACAGATGGTGCAGAAAGCAGCGGTTAGGCAGCTCTGCGAGGTCCCCAGAATGGCTCCTATTTCCGGTTATCTTCAGGACCTTCACTTGCTCAGGGTGGAAAATCGAATAATATTCAAAGCCCTGAGCTATAGGTTTAAGATCAAATTGGGCAAAGCTCCCCAATACCTCAATATCTTAGCTCATCGTTACGTACCACCGCACCTTCTCCGCTGTGCCACTCAGGCCAAATTTTCAGTCTTTAGGACCAGATTGTTGCGAATGGGAGGGGGGTGGGGGTCGATCCTTTTCTTTTTTGGACCCTTTTATGTGGAACTCCCCTCCTTTGCCGCTTTGAAATGAAACAGTTTACGTGAATTCCCTAAAGGGCTTAAAAACCTGGCTGTTTAATCAATAGAGCCCCAATCAGCCTTCTGCTCCTGACAAGCGGCGCCGGGAAACCTTCGGGTAGCTGTTACGCCATACAAGAATAAATAACATAACATAACAAACATTGCCTTCTCCGACTTGAGGATGAAAGAAGAAGGACCGAAGAGCCGTGCTGACCCAGCAAGAAGAGGACACCAACTGCTTTGGCCCCAGCCCTACCGGCCTGTCCCAACTCCGACCTGTTCACAGTAAAAACATTGGTGTGTCCAGCAGCCATCCAGAACCCAGAGGACCTGACCTGCCTTCATCGAAAAGAGTCTCCCGTGAGCACCGAATCTGCTCAAACCAAGACTCCAACACAAAAGCCAGATCCAGGCGGCCCCACAGTTCTGCACCACTCTGCACCCAACACCCATGGGCCGTGTTCGAGTGGCCCAACACCACGAGGAGGTCTCCCCAGTGTTCCTGACCTGGAATCTGGTGATCCCGGACCTTTCTCAAGCTTCAGACGGACGCCTGCAGCCTCAACTTGAAGGGTCTCCCCAACCGCTACCGAAGCTGGTAAGAAGATCTGATGCCTAAAGACACCCTTGCACCTGAACCCAAATGGCCTTCTGTGGCCCAACTGACCGTGTCCAGTTATTCTCCAAGAATCCAACTTACCTCTCCTGCCGGTGGTCACCTTCAGGAATCCTCCCTGCCCGAGCCAGCAGCTCTTTCTTCAAATCGGAGATGTCCATTGGAAATCCCAGGGCTCCAGACGTCTTCTTGGCACTCTGCATTCAGTCGCCTCTATGCAGCTGGTGGTGCAGCTCCTGTGTTCATTGTTGGTCCCTGCAGTGCTGATCTCAACACCAGGAGCTTTGCTCCCACAACAGATTTGCCTGCTCGTAAGCAGGCCCTGACTGTAGGCCCCTATTGGCTAACCTTGGGCCCTTGCACTCTGCACCTGGCCGCCCGAGTGCCGCTGGTAGTGCGAATTGAGTGTCTAACTGAACCTTGAGGAACCTTGGTTCTGACCCCCAAAAGCTATCCTTGCAGCTCGTTTACTTATCTACAAACCGATAACCTTCTTTTCTCCCACAGGAACCAATGTTATTATTTTTTCCCTAAAATGTTCAGTATTGAACGGTTTTTGTATGAAAGAAAAGTAACTGTGCTCTAAACCATAAACTGTCGTGATTACCTGTAAGACCCAGTGTGTGATATATCAGCATATCGCCCTAGGTACTCATAGTAACTAAAAAGTTATCTAAATGTAATCAGAAGTAATTTCTATGTATCCTAAACTGTTTTAAAAGCCAATACAAACCTGTAACGATTACAATTCCTTTCACAACTGCATTTCCTTGTAAAGTTTGCATTTGAAAGTACAGTTTATTTGCCTGTGCCAAACCCTGCTTGGCTCTAGAAATAAAATTGAATATGCTACTTACCAGTATGCATCTGTTCTTGGCATGTAGGGCTGCTGACATTCATATCTGTGCATAGATCGCCGCCTAGTGTTGGGTCCGGATGTTTGCACGTTGTTGTCCTGGAAGAGTCTTCGAAGTATCCTGAGATAGTTGACTCCTCCCCTGGACCACAGTGCGCATGGGCATCCTCTCCATCCTCAGATTGTTTTTCGCCATTGTGGCAGTGATGGAGTAGATACAGAAAGTGATGACCATGCTATACAGTAATTCTGAGAGCTGCAGCTGCTACAGGCGCCGGGGAGGAGGGTGGGCGATATGAATGTCAGCAGCCCTACATGCCAAGAACAGATGCATACTGGTAAGTTGCATATTCAGTTCGAGGCATGTGGGCTGCTGAATTCATATCTGTGCATAGAATACATAGCAGTACCTCCCATTAGCGGCGGCTACCAGTGCCAGCTGCAGCGGTCTGAAAAAGAGTTTTGAGAACAGCCTGTCCTACAGCTGCCTGCTGTTTTGAGTGTACATCTACACAATAGTGTTTGGTAAATGTATGTATAGTGGACCATGTGGCTGCTCTACATATATCATGTAAAGGAATGTTTCCCAGGAAAGCCATGGAGGCCCCTAACTTACATGTTGAGTGGGCTCGTGGGGGAATCGTTAATGTGCGTTTAGCCTTTTGATAGCAAATTTGAATACATTTAACGATCCATCTGGCTATACCTGCTTTGGAGATGGCGTTGCCTTTGTGTTGTGGGGAAAAGGCAACGAAAAGTTGTTTTGTCTTCCTAAAGCTTTTAGTTCTGTCTATATAGTACATGAGGGCTCTTTTGACGTCTAGTGTATGGAGCATTCTTTCAGCGACATTTTGTGGATTCTGAAAGAAAACAGGCAGTTCAATCGTTTGATTCATGTGGAACTGCGATATTACTTTAGGCATGAATTTGGGGTTGGTACGTAGTACGACCCTGTTTGCGTGAACCTGTATGAATGGCTCTTGAATGGTTAGTGCCTGGAGTTCACTAACTCTTCTCAACGAAGTGATTGCCACTAGGAAAGCTACTTTCCAGGTGAGGAATTGAATCTCACATGAGTGGAGAGGTTCGAAGGGTGGACCCATCAGTCGGGTGAGGACCAAGTTGAGGTTCCACACTGGTGCTGGTGGGTGTCTTGGGGGAATTACTCGTTTAAGTCCCTCCAAGAAGGCTTTGATGGCAGGCACTCTGAATAAAGAGAGGTGCTGCCTGTTTTGGAGATAGGCTGCTATTGCGGTTAAATGGATACGTATTGAGGTGTATGCCAGATTGCATCGGTATAGGTGTAAGAGGTAACAGATTATGTTTTGAATGGATGCGTCTAGCGGGTTAATGTCATTGTTATTGCAATAAATGACAAACCTCTTCCATTTGGCTGCATAGCAAGCTCTGGTAGTGGGTCTCCTAGCTTCCTTAATGATCTCCATACAGTCAGGTGGCAGGTTTAGGTAGCCAAACTCTAGGACTTCAGGAGCCAGATCGCCAGGTTCAGCTGTTGCGAATCTGGGTGCTGAATTTCTCCATGGTTCTGCGTCAAATGCGCGGGTTTGAGCCGCAGCCTTTGATGCGGCACCACGGAAAGTTCCAGAAAGGTGGTGTACCATGGCTGGCGTGCCCATGTTGGAGCAACCAGGATGAGTGTCAGTGAGTGTTGTCGCAGTTTGCGTGCCACCAGCGGTATCAACGGCGCTGGGGGAAAAGCGTACGCAAATCTGCCGGACCAGTTCATCCATATCGCATTGCCCTGCGACTGTGGATGTGGGAACCTGGCGGCAAAGCTTTGGCATTTTGCGTTTTCGCTTGTGGCGAATAGGTCTATCTCTGGATGACCCCACTGTTGGAAGTACGGTTGGAGTACTGACGGGTGTAGCTCCCACTCGTGCATCTGGTGGCTGTGTCTGCTGAGCAGATCCGCCATCTGGTTGTCCTTGCCGGGGAGGTGTTCCGCCATGAGGAATATGTTCCTCTGAATGGCCCACTTCCACATGCTCTGAGCCAGATGAGACAACTGTGGAGAGTGCGTTCCTCCCTGCTTCTGTATGTAGTACATGGCAGTCATGTTGTCCGTCCGGATCAACACGACTTTGTTGCACAAGTGTACCTTGAAGGCTTTCATTGCTAGGAAGATTGCCATCAGTTCTAGAAGGTTGATGTGCATCTTCTTTTGTTGTATTGTCCATAGTCCCTGCACTGTGTAATGGAGTACATGAGCTCCCCATCCATGGAGAGACGCGTCCGCTGTTAGTATGATTTGTGGAACAGGCTCTTGGAACGGTCGGCCCTTGCAAAGGTTTTGTGGATTCCACCAATGCAGAGAGTTGTATGCCCGACCGCTCACCAACACTAGGTCTTTTAGTTGCCCGTGAGCCTGATTCCATTGACGTGCCAAGCACTCCTGAAGCGGGCGCATATGTAGTCTCGCGTGCGGGACTATGAAAACGCAGGAGGCCATCATGCCTATCAATTACATGAACACTCGCGCAGGAAGGGAGTGTTGGGGTTTGAACTTTGAGATCAGCATTTGCATGCTGTTGATCCTCACTAAAGTTGGCTGAGCTGTGGCTGCCAGAGTGTCTATGGTCGCACCTAGGGACTGTTGTACGTGTGCGGGTTGGAGATGTGATTTTGGGTAATTTAGTGAGAATCCCAGACTGTGAAGAAGGTGAATGGTGCGGGACATGTGGCTGGCACATTGCTGGGCTGACTTTGCCTGAACAAGCCAGTCGTCCAGGTAAGGGTAGACGTGAATGTGTTGCCTCCGTAGATGTGCAGCCACAGTAGCTAGGCACTTGCAGTGTCTGTGTCTTTTTTTATCTTTTCTAGGGTGATGTCAACCTCTGGTCCGAATAAGTAGTCGGGGTTGACCGGCTGATTGAGGATGTTATTTTGAACCTCAGGTTTGAATCCGGAGATTCGTAACCAGGCGTGTCGTCATAGCATGACGCTGGTGTTTATTGCTCTCGCAGCTGTGTCGGCGGCATCCAGTGCACACTTAATTGATGCGTTTGTGAGAAGTTGTCCCTCCCTGATGAGGAGCTCCGCTGCCTCTTTGTACTCGTCTGGTAGATGTTGGAGTAGGGTCTCTAACGTGTCATAGTGTGAGCGATCGTAGCGAGCTAGGAGCGCCTGTGTATTGGCAATGCGCCATATGTTTGCCGCCTGGGCTGCAATCCTTTTGCCGGAGGTCCCTAGCACCTTGGACTCTTTGTCCGGGGGAGGAGCATCACCAGTTGTCTGCGAGTGTGCCCGTTTGCGAGCATTAGCAACTACGATGGAGTCCAGAGGTAACTGGCCTCTAATGTACGTAGGGTCCCCAGGTGCTGGCTTGTATTTTTTCTCGATCCTGGGGTTTATTACCCGTGCCCTGGTGGTTTCTTTGAAAATGTCCTTTGCTGGCTTGAGGACACCTTTCAACATGGGCTGAGTCTTTACAGTCCTCTCTGAGGATGCGAAAGTGTCCACCAAGAAATCGTCCTCGATTGTGTCTGAGTGGAGTTGCACTCCATGATTGGCTGCGGCACGTTCAATGAGGGCGTTGAATGCAGCATTGTCCTCTGTGGGAGACGTTTTTGCGCCATAAAGCTGCGTGTCCTGTGTATCCATAGCGGCACCTGGGTCTACAGGGTCATCCCAAGCTTGACCAGGGTCCTGCTGGCCTTCAGGGTCCATATCCCTGGGGTAGGTGGTGTCGTCACCCATGTAGTCCTCTATTGCGTCCGTGTCGGAGTGCGTCGGAGAGAAGGACTGTGGATTTGGGTAAGAGGTGTGGAGGCGTTCATAAAGAACTGGTTCCGATTCCGCCGGCAGTTTTTGCTTTAGCGGGATCCTGTAAGAGTCCAAAGCCTGCTCGGAAGTGATCTTCCGCTTTCGGAGCATGAGCCTGCCGGTGCCGGCGTCGATGAAGTGGGACGGTGATGTCCCAGTAGGAGAGTGTTCAGTAGATGGGGACCTTGTCTGGGTGACACGAGTTCTGATCTCGAATAGTTTTGGCGCCGTGGATGGCGGCAAACCAAAGGTGATGTTGGTTGGTGCCGAAGGTGCCTTTTGAGCCTTTTTCGGCTCGGAGCCCGACGTGGGCTGGAGGGCTGCCTTTTCTCTGATACGTTGCAAGGACGCTGCAACTTGTCGCACCGAGAACTCCGACGGTTGTTTGGCGCCGAGTGGTTCTGTAGAGGTAGGAGTGGACTTCTTTGGAGCCACAGGGTCATCGAGTCGAGGAGAGGTAGTAGCTGTCGACGGCGTCGATGATTGGACCGTAGTCGCTGCTTTCGAGGTGGATTGCGATGCAGCGGCCATTTTAACCTTGGTGGTCGGTGCCGATTGTTTCGGTGCCGGGGGCCGAGGCGCTTTGGCGGTACCGATGGCCTTTCTCTTTGGGTCGGCGCCGACATCGGCTGCAGCGAGTTCGGCGCCGAAGTCCCTTTTGGTGCGGTCGGAGCCGACGGTTTTGGCTGGTGTCGAAGGTGTGGTGGTCCTCGAGCCGACCAGTGTTAGTTTCACTTTCGGTTTCTGTTGAACCGGTGCGACGATTGGTTTCGGTTTTGTGGAAGGGAAACCAGTCTTTTTGGGTAATAACGGCTCTCGCTGGATGTCCGAGGCCGGGCCAGAGGGCGGGGCCGAAGAACTGCGGGATTGATCTTGGGTAAGGCCCGAAGGCGATCCCTCGACCGGAGCCGTAGACTGATGCACTGTGATATCCTCCGTTTGGACGGGTAGGCCCTGCTCGTCACCAGAGCTACCTTCTTCGGCCCCTAAGGCCTCATCGTAGTCTCCTACCTCATCGTCGGCTTCTTCCCTGTGAAAAAGCTCTTCATCTACGTCTTCCGATCTGGAACCGTGTTCGGAAGCGGGGCTGGTGGGTATGTTTTCCACGCTTTCAACATCTTCGTCCTCTGTGCTGAAGATGTTGGTCGGGGCCGGTGCCGCTTGATGCGCTTCAAGTCTCGCGGCTCGTCGATTCCGGAGAGTCTTCTTGGATCTGAATCGGGCACAGGCCATACATTTCGATTCGTCATGATCCGGTGAGAGGCATTTGTTGCACACCGGGTGGACGCCGATATGTGGATATTTCGTGAGGCAAACAGGACACCGCTTGAACGGGGTCCTCGATTCCATCGTCGATGTAGGGTCGATGGTCGGATGTAATGGATCCGAAAAAGTTGTTAAGGTCGCTAAACTAGCAAGTAAACTGTCGATACCGATCGGGAACAGTACAGACGAAAACTAAAGGCCTTTTGGCCTGAAAACTAAATTTTCCTAACTTGAGTCAAGATAAGCACATCCGAACCCAATGGCGGAAAAAACCAATCTGAGGATGGAGAGGATGCCCATGCGCACTGTGGTCCAGGGGAGGAGTCACCTATCTCAGGATACTTCGAAGACTCTTCCAGGACAACAACGTGCAAACATCTGGACCCAACACTAGGCGGCGATCTATGCACAGATATGAATTCAGCAGCCCACATGCCTCGAAACCAAGTATACCTTTTTTATGCTTACCTAATTGTTCTGGATTCAGTCTCTGAATGTGTGCCATTAGCCTTGATTGAGTTAATACAATAAATGCTTGACACAGCCTCTTGATAAGCCTAACTGCTCGACCACACTACCACACATAGAGCTGTTAGTGATTATCTAATTTAGCCTCTGCTACACCTCTGGGGATCCACTGGACTCTGCACGCTATAACTTACTTTTGTATAGTATATACAGAGCCAGCTTCCTACAGTGGGTCTGCAAGGAATCTGCAGCAATATCATTTCTCTACCAAATAAGGAGTTACCGAAGGTAAGTAACTTGTCCTTCTGACAGCGACATCTAGCCACAGGTTCCTTACCTTTGAATAGATACCCAAGCAATACCATCCACGGAGGAGGGACCGCGCCCAAGTGTAGACCAGGAACTCCTGCAGGACAGAGCGGCCAAAAAGGCTGCCCCTGTGGACCTGACTGTACAGGCAGTAGTGCTTGGTAATGCCACGCTGCTGCCTGACAAATGTTGGACTGTAAGTCCACATTGCAACACCATGGTAGCAGCCTTAGCTCTGGTAGAATGAGCCCTTAAGCCTTCAGGGGACTGCTTTTTGACCACAGCATAACAAATTTTGATGCAGAGGATGACCCAATCGCGCGATAAGTCTTTTCTACACTGCACAACCTTTCTTTGTACCAAAGTACCCCACGAAGAGTTGGTAAGCCAGAACTCGTTAGTGCGGTCGAGGTAGAATGACAACACTCTTTTTGGGTCCAGATGGTGGAGTTGCTCCTCTTCTTTAGAGGGGTGCGGAGAAGCGGAGAAAGTGAGCTAAGTGATAGATCGTCCCACATGGAATAGTGGTACCACTTTCGGGAGGAAAGAGGCCCTAGTGTGAAGCACCAATTTGTCATGAAATATTGTCTGGTAAGAAGGCTTGGATGACAAAGCCTGCAATTCACTCACCCTTCTGGCAGATGTGACTACCACTAAAAAGGCTGTTTTGATGGTAAGTAGCTTGAGGAGGCAGTTGTGCAGAGGTTCGAATGGAGCACACAGGAAGGTAAGAACCAAATTAAGGTCCTACTGAGACATAATGAAAGGGGAAGGTGGGCACAAATGTACAAGGACTTTAAGGAATCTATTTACAATAGGTGGTTTAAATAATTAGGGTTGGTCTGGCAGCCTCAGAATGGCTGAAAGTTACCCTTTGAGAGTGACTAGTGCAGAGCCTGCTGGGCAAGGTTCAAAATAAAAAGAAAAGCTTGAGAAAGGGAAGCAGAAAGAGTATAGACCTTTCTGTACAATATTTTACAAATTTGTTCCACTGGCAGGCATACATGGTCTTGGTGGAGGGCAGCCTGGCCGCCAAAATAACATTGCAAACTTTGGGAGTAAGGTTGAATGCTATCAACTGCCGCCACTCAATCTCCACCAAAGAAGGAGTAGAGTTGACAGGTCCGGTGGATGACCCTCCCCTGCTGCTGCGACAGAAGAGGCAGCCTGATCAGAGGATGCTCCATTGGAGAAGCTCAGGATACCAGACTCTCCTTGCCCAGTCCGGAGTCACAAGGATGACTTGGGCCCGGTCGCTCCTGATTTTCTTGAGCACTCTGAGCAGGAGTGGTATGGGAGAAAAAGTGTATAGCAAGCCTGAGCTCCACGTGAGACAAAAAGCATCTCTGAGCGAGAGCCACCTTGGAAACTCCAGCACACATAACAGCTGACATTGCACGTTATCGGCGGAGGCACACAGATCTAACCAAGGCTTTTCTCACTGTTGAAAGAGATCTTGGGCCACCTCAGGATGGAGACGCCATTCATGATACGCTAGGCATCGACATCTCAGTTTGTCTGCCCCGACAGAGAACCTGCCAGGTGTTGAACCATCAGGGATATGCCCTGCTGTTCCAGCCATGTCCAAAGGTGCAGGGACTCTTGATAAAGAGTCAACGACCCCACCCGCCCTGTTTGTTGCAATACCACATGGCAGTGGTGTTGTCCGTGAACACTTGAACCAACTTTCCCTTCATTGAAGGAATGAAGGTGGTCAATGCCAAACTAATCGCTCGGAGCTACAGCAAGTTAATGTGGAGTCCAGATTCTCCACCTCTCCCAGATAGCTGCCTCATCTCAGGAGTGACGCATCTGTCACTACTGTCTGATCTGTTTGGGGAAGGGAGAGGGGTCTGCCTCAGATCGAATTGCTGTTGGTCAGCCTGCACTGCAGGTCCTCTGCAGTTCTCTCCAAGATATGGACGATGTCAGAGAGGTTACCCTGATGCTGCATCCACTGGAACTTCAAGCCCCACTACAGAGCCCGCATATGCCATGTGTTAAGTGTCACTAGCAGGAAGCAGGAGGCCATGTTCCCCAGCATCATCATCATAGTAAACTTTATTCAATCTATAAATACCATAAAAGTACAATAAAAGAAAGAACATGACAATAAAATAAATATCCAACAGTTTTTACAATATGTGAGAAGTTGGCCTGGCATATGCTGGTCACTAGTTAAAGTGGCCACCTTGCACCAGTCCAATTCGACTCTTATGGTAGATAGGTTTAAGACAACCTTTTAAAGAAAGCTATCCTAGTGGTAGCTGTGGAGAGCAGCCTTCAGGCTAAGTCTCAGAAGAATGTAAAGCAGCTTGTTTTACCTTATAATCTCTTGAATTACCAAATGCAAGGACACCACACAGGTATATGTATTTATTTCTAGACACACTCTACTAATCTCTTTATGAGATTAGAAGTCAGGAACATATGCACAAATCAATGTTTCACAACAAATTAAGCACTTATATGGTTGGGGCCCTAGGGGCGTACCAGACCACATACTAAAAAAAAGAGGTTTAGGAATGACGACTTGCAAGGGGTCAAGGCCTAGGGCCTTTAGAATCGATGGGGCCTCACTAATCCACCCAAGGCAGGTAAGTAAAGGACCCACGGGAGACGCGTACAGTGTGAGAACACAGCCGCGGGTTCCCTATTGATTTCAATGGAGCAAGTCGCGGTTGGATTTTTAAAGTTTTAGGGTACTTCGGAAGAGTCTACAAGCAAGCCACTTACAAGGTAAGTACTTCGAGGGCCAACACACACTGAAGCACCGGAGTGCACGAGTTACCTCACCCAGGGAAGCCGGGTGCATAGGTGTCTTTTGGTGTCGGGTCGCAGCGTAGTTTTCAATGGAAGCCGAAGAAGATTTGCTGCTTGTGAAGACTGGAGAAGTGTCCGGTGGAATCCAAGGCTAGATTCAGAAGAAGGAAGACCTGAAAGCAGAAGGGACAGTGTTCACAGTCACTTGCCAGTGACCCGGGGCCAGGAAGATGGATGCCCACGGTAGTCTGGTGATTTCAGGTGATTCACGGGTGTCTTGACTCTTCAGCCACGAGGTCCAGGAGGCGTCGATGACGACCAGGAACTGGATTCGGAGTGTGCCACGAAGTCTGCAGCTTACTGAGGTGTCGGCAACCAGATTGGAGCCAACAAGCCTTGGCAACAGCAAGTCTCGTGGAATGTGAAGAAAGTCAGCGGTGCAGACCAGCAAGGTAGCGGAAGAATTCCATGTGCGCCAGTTCATGTGACTGCTGTAGGGAGGCGAAAGGCACCATTCCCCCCGCCCCCCAGAGGTCTACAATACGGGATATACCGATCAGATCCCACTTGTGGAATCCCTTAGTGCGCCCCAAAGAACCAAGCTTTTCTGATGTCCAGAGCGGGGTTGCCTTTGTAAGCTTACCAGCCCATCCCAACTTCCGGTTCACGATATGCCACTGTTGAACCGAGTGTTTTGTGGGGCTCGTGAGATGGAACTTATTAGGTCGCGAATAGAGTGCAGCCTAAAAATTGCCCCCGGGGAGGAGCCATCTATCCATCCCGTACCCGGGGACATCCCCACTACCATACGTGCCCTGATTAATGGCAGCGAGATGCGCCGCCCAGTAATATTTGCGGATGTCTGGCAGTGCTGTGCCCCCGTCATACCACCCCAAGGTCAGTTTCGGGAGAGCCATGCGCGGTGTGCCACTCCACAGCAGGTCCCGCAGAGCGGCCTCAATATCTACGAAGTATTTGTGCGGTACCAGATCTGGGTAGTTTTGGAGCGCATATAGAAACCGCGGCAATGCCATCATTTTAAAGAGGGCCGCACGGCCCAGCAACAATAGCGGGAGCTTCTTCCAGGTTGCCGCGTCCCTCTGAAATCTCTGCAGAGGAGGCTTGAGATTATTTTAAAAGCGTATTTTTGCATCTCCGGAGATGTAGATTTCGAGATATCTGAACCCGACCGTGGTTATCTGGATCGGGCATCCACGAGGAATAGGCGGAGGGCTCCAACAGAGCACGTAAAGCAATGACTTCCGCCAATTTATACTATACCCGGAGTTTTTCCCAAAGCTTGTGAGGATGTCTAAGGCCACCCGTAGCGATTTAGCGGGGGAGGCAAGGTATAGCAGGATGTCATCTGCATATAGCAAGATCCTGTCCTCCCATCCCTCGGCCCATTACAGCCCTCGCATGGAGGGGTCCTGTCTTATCCAGGCTACCAAAGGCTCCAGACAGAGAGCAAACAGCAAGGGCGAGAGGGGGCAACCCTGTCTTGTCCCCCTCTCGAGTGAAAAAACCCCGGAGATCTTATTATTGACTACCACCTGCGCCAAAGGTTCGGTATACAGGAGGCGCACCCACCCAATGAAGTTGGGTCTAAATCCCAGTCTTGCGAGGACCGCCATCATATAGGGCCATTCCAGCGTATCAAATGCCATAGCGGCATCCAATGATAATACCACCACGTCTTCCTGGATTGTGTGGCGGCGTCCCATCACTCCATGGAGCCGCCGCAGATTGAGGGCCGTATTCCGGTGCGGCATAAAGCCCGATTGGTCGGGGTGAACTAGCTTAGTGATGACTGGTTTGACCCGATTCGCCAGGAGCTTAGCCAGTATCTTAGGCTCGGCGTTCAACAACGATATTGGCCTATAGGAGGAGCAGCAGTCCCTGGGCTTCCCTTCCTTAGGGATAGCCACCAGGGTGGCAATGCGTTGGTCCCTCTGTAGTTTCCCAAGCGCCTTGCTGTCTTCGAACATACATTTGAGATGCGTTCCCAGGCAGTCGGGTCGGAGCTTGTACAGCTCAATAGGTAGGCCGTTAGGGCCCAGGGCCTTTCCAGTCCGCAGATCCTGAATAGCTTTGGCCAGTTCGGCGACGGTGAGGTCGACTTCTAGGGTTTCGCGATCTTCGTCAGAGAGCACAGGCAACCTAATATCTTTCAGGAGCGCGGCGGAGTCCTCTTCCGACCTGTCTGTGCCCCTGCTATACACCTCCTTGAAATGCGCCACAAAGGCGCCTACTATATCCTGAGGTTCGGTCAGGGGGAGGTCCCCTACAGAACGGATTTCGGCCACCACCCTCTGTGCCATTTGTTTTTTATCCAGTCAGGCGATTAATTTGCCCGCCTTGTCCCCTTGGTCGTATAGCCGGTCTCCCTTGTGGCTCGCTAAAGTCTTCGCAGCCTCCGTGGCTAGGGCCTTATACTCAGCAGCTTTAAGCTGCATTTGGTGCTGGGCCTGCTGGGTCTCACGCTACTGCGCCTCTCTTTCCAGTTTGAGAAGATCTCGCTCCATCTGGAGCATCTGTGCTTCCCTTTCCTTACGCTGACCGGCGATTTTTGAGAGGGCCTCCCCCCTCACGACAGTCTTAAATGCCTCCCAGAGGGTAGACGGGCCCTCCACTGTCCCGACATTTTCAGTGAAATAATGATCTATGGATCGCGTAAGTGCCTTCTTAAGTTCTGGGTTACGTAGCCACCAGGGATTTATGGGCGCCACACATCCCAGCCTCCGCTCCCCAATCGTTAAGTGCACCCACAGCGGAGAGTGATCCGATATACCCCTTGCCAAGTGCCTGACGTCCTGAACCACAGTATCATGCTGCGGGAGAGTAAGGAGATACTCTATCCTGGAGAATGTGTGATGCGGTCCTGAAAGGAATGTGTATTGTAGCTGAGTGGGGTGACGGAGGCGCCAGATGTCCACCAGCCCATACGCTTCCAGTAAGTTAGAGAGCCACATTTGTCCCGGTGCGATGCTACGTGGCGGATGTCTATCCAAGTCTCCGGACACTACTGCGTTGAAGTCCCCCCCAACTAAGAGCCCTTCGGGAAGAGAAAGAAGGAGTTCCCCAAGATCCTGATAAGATTGATTCTGGAGACCAGGCGGTATATATACCGTCACCAGGTTAAGCGTGCGGCCTTCCCATTTTCCCGTGAGTACTGAGTAGCGGCCCAGAGGGTCTGTCTTTGTGTGCTGAATTTCCATTGGGAAGTTACGACGCACCAGGATGCCCTCCCCCCGGGATCCCGATGTGAAGCCAGAGTGCGCGGCCAGAGTGTACCCACCTGTTAAGTGCCTGACATGTGTTCCCGATGAGGTGCGTCTCCTGCAGTAGGACAACATCTGGGAGATGTCTTTTGAGGAATTGGAGTACTATAGTCCTCTTAAGCTTGTCCCCCAACCCATTGACATTCCAGCTAAGCAGCTTGACACTCTTATCCCACTTCATAGCCATTCCCAAAATTGATGCAAAACTGTCGTCCACGCGGCATGCCACGTCGCTCCATCTCACAAGGATCGCGTGCACGTGACCAAATAACACTCCCGCCCCCCCTAAACTTGTCCCTAACAGCCCCATGCCCCCCCTGAAACTTTAGCACCCCCTCCTCCCGTCCCTCCCTGCTGTGTAGGTTTACAACTACCCACATCCCCCAACTAGCAGAGCGCCTTTCGCCCTAAACAAAAAGGGGAGGGAAAATCCCTTCCCTCTACAAACTTATTAGTGAGGCGTGCACTAGCGCCAACTCCTGCCGAAGAGCGCCTCCCCCGCATCAACACATATACCTTCCCCAGCCCATGCGTGCCTGCCACCACAATTGTCTCGATGTCCCCCACTACCTGGACCCACCCCTTTTTTAGGGTTGCATTAAGTGTCAGCGGCCAATAGGGCCTACCTCCCACATCAAGAAGTCAATTAGGTCCCCAACCCCTCCATGGTAGAGGCAGTCCACAACGCATCCCCGAGAGGCCGTCCCCCACACCCACCACCTCGCCCCGGGCACATCCTCCCTTCAGTATTTTAGAATAAATCATACTTTACAGTTCACTGTATAATTGTCCAGGGGAGGGGGGGGGGGGAGACTTACACTCCTCCACGCCTTCACCCCTCTGGTCTTTATATGCCAACCAGGACCGGGCTGCGGGATCTGGAGCGCCAGGAGCATTGACTCGATTTGTCCACCTCCGTCCGCCGACCTGAGGGGTCGGCGAGCTGGTCCGAGCCTCATCTCCGTGAGTCCTTGTCGCACCGGCCGATGACCGCGAAGGTCCCCTATCCAGCCAGTCCTGAACCTCCGAAGGCGCAGTGAAGAAGAAGGATCTACTGCCATCGATGACTTTGAGCTTCGCTGGGAAGAACATCATATATTTGATGCCCCTCTCCCGCAGCGCCGCCTTCACCCCTTCAAAGGATTGTCGCTCCATTTGCACCTTGAGCGTGAAGTCGGGAAAGAATCTGATCGTCGCATTGACATACTGTATGTCCCCCTTTTGTCTCGCGGCCTGGAGGATTGCGTCCCGATCCCTGTAGTTGAGGATCCGTGCGATAATAGTTCGCGGCGGGGCTCCGGGTTTAGGCCTAGGGACTGGTGCGCGGTGAGCCCTTTCAACTGAGAACATGGCGGAGAGTCGCTTTGGTTTCAGGCTGTTGAGGATTAAGTCCTCGAGGAACAGGTCCACACTAGGCCCTTTTGAACCTTCTGGAACACCCACTACCCGTACGTTGTTCCTCCGGACCCTCCCTTCCTGATCCTCCAGTTTCAAGGCCACCTGTCTGTGCTGGTGGACAAGCTCGTTCACTCTCTGTTCAATTTTGTTGGAGGAGGCCTTGAGTTCCGCGATGTCCATTTCGTTAGTTCTGGCCTCATCCAAGGTTTTGTTAAGATCTGTACGCAGAAGGTTCATTTCAACGGACATTTTATCGATTTTAGTCTCAAGGGTAGTCCCCAGGGTCTGTATGGCGGACATAATGGCCGTCAAGGAGGGCTCCGCCGCCCCCTCTCGCTCCCCCGTCGTTCCCTCTGTCTGGGGGGGTCGGCCTCGGGAGCGCATACTTGTCAAGCTTGTTTCTTTGGGCCGCCGCCGCTCCCTTGGGCCTCATGTTAAAATATCGGGTGAAACCACCAACTACCAGAGCGATTCGCGACCTAGGCCCACTCTCCAGCGACGCTCCACTGGCCGGCCACTACCGCACACCGTCTGTTTCTGCGATATCTCCGTGCCCTGCCGAGCCGCCCAGCTGTAGTGGGTCTGTGTAGTCGGACCGCTGTGCGCCGGCCAGTTCCTCCCTGCGATTCAGCCGCCCCCGGGATACCGTCGAGCCCGTCCGATGGAACAGGGGGGGGGGGTGGCCCCTCGGACCAGAAGCCCACTTGACGGGGTTCCTCTGCTGATATGCCCAGTACCAGCAGTCCGAGTCCAGTGGCCCTTCCCTAGGGCCAGTAGGTTGGGTGTTCCACTTCAATGTTAACTGGGGAGAGGCTCATGGGTAGCCCAGCTCAGCTTCACTCGTGGCCCCGAGAGCCTGCTCCGCCGGTCCTCTGCCTCCACATCAGCTGGGCGTGCAGAGGTGGGGCTCCAGGGGCCACCGTTCAGTTCCGACGAGGAACTCCTCCCCCGGGCGTCCCCCGCCGTCCACCGATTATGTGCCCTCACCTCTGCCTCCTCGGATCTGCCGCTTGTGTGGTGGGCCCGCCCGGGCACCTCGCCGCCACTCCCGCCGTCGCGTGAAAGGCAGCACTCCGCAGCCCAAAGCAGTCACCTGCCCCCGATCTCACCAGGGCCGCGTCCGCCTCCGATGCCTGAAACGTCAGCGCCACGATGCCCGCTGCAGGCTTCCGGGCAGGCCGCCGAGCCGGGACGTTGCGTGAGCTCCCGTGCACGCCTCCACGCCGCTCCCGTGCGCCGCCGGCTCCAAGGCCGTAACTTTGCGGCGGAGGCGTCTTTCACTCCCGGGGACAGAGGATGCAGAAGAGCTATTCCCCACAAGGATTTCGGTGTGGAGTTGCCGTTCCGCATGGGCGAGGTTAGACGGATATTGCCGGGGAGAGGTGCCGCTCCGACGGAGCGCTACACTAAGCGGCCATCTTCGCTGGCGCCTAGCCACGCCCCCCCCTAAGCCTCATTTTCATCCACAGTGATGGAGGCGGTAAGACAACAAATCAGAAAGAAAAACCACCCCCAATGGGCTACGAAGGAGGAGATGCTCTGCCGTAAACATAATAATCGTTTTAGGAAGATGTTTTCACAATTTGGAGTTCCTCATACTATTATACCCCCCAGATCACGCTGCCATAGGCCACCTTGGATCATTTACATTGCTTACAGATTATCCCCTGAAGAAGGGCCGATGGGGCCTGAAATGCATTGGGCGGTTTTCTTGAAAGAATAATTCTGTGGACATAAAGAATGAAAGTTAATTCGTGATTGGAACAGATTAAATGTGTTCACGCAATAAGAACATTGGTTGATGTTTGAAACTGTTTTATTATTTGCTGTTTTGTCACATTAAATGTTTTTGAGTTCACCAGAACTATTGTTACTTTATGCTGACAAACTTAGTATAGCAACAGCTTTCAAGCAACAGCGCAGAGAGGTCAGGTTGCACAACCTGAATTATGTAGTACATGTTTCATGACCCATCTAGACAGCGTGTCAGCCCCTGTAGCACGCCGGATTTTTCTTTTTCCAAAAATATTGAACCAAGTGTTTTTCAAAAATAGGAGTGCTCCTTTATATCACTAACAGGATTTGCTTGCTGGGGAGACATAACCAGGCCCTATGGGATACCTCTAAAGGAGCCCCCCAGTACATGGTATAAAGCAACTAACACTGGCATCGGTGTAGGTGCATGATTCCAACATGTTTGATCCCAAACATTAATAGGTTCGGGGAAGCCAGGAGTAGTTGGACATCTTGTGTTTACCAGTGTCCACTAGACACCTTAAAATGGCTTCCCCACATGTACAAAGCCCAGAGAATGGAGTCTGGGGTTTGTAGGGGTGCATCTGTTCATGCAGGAGCACCCTCACACTTAGGGTCATGTACCCTGCTCTTGAGCTGAAGGGCCTAACTCAGGAGTGACTTATAAGGCTTAAGTGCAGTGACCGGCATAGAAGGTAAACTTTATGTCTGTGGTGAAAGATGCATGCACCATTTCACAAAGGCTGCAATCCAGGCATGTAGACCCAGTTTACATGGGCTCCCATGGGTGGCATTATACATGCTGCAGTCTAAGAGAGACTCTTGGTGTACCAATGCCCTGGGTACCTTAGTACCATCTACTAGGGACTTACGGGGTACACCAGTATGCCAATTGTTCCGTGTACAAAATTACTTACCAGTAAACGTAGAGGAGAGAGCACAGACACTGGGGTCCTGGTTAGCAGGATTACAGTGTACTACAGTCTAAACACACTGACACCAGGCAAAAAGTGGGGGCAGCCATGTCAGAAAGATCCTACTTTCCTACAAATCAAAGCTGCCTGGACATCACTGGAAAAGACAGTTGACACAAGCCAAATGTGCCTTCACAGAGCCACAGAGGTACCCATTGCCAAAGACACAGAATTGGAGGTGTCAAAACATGCTTTCATAACTTGTATAGAGGAGTTCTGCCCATCTCGAACTACCTCAGCAAAGTGGTCTTCAAGATGGGGAGGAAGATTTGAGACCACCATTGTTGCTACATATCCAATAGAGCCTGTGTGTAACTCCCCAGCAAGCAAGCCACATTGAGGAAAAGGAGTGCTAGGCTGCTGTCCGAATAGACCTTCTTACCCAGTTCCTCCTGGTTTTTTTTTTTTTACAGTCTGGAAAAGACATTAGTGAAAACTTCAGACTTTGCTTAGTGCATGAGGAGGTCTGCACAACCACGCTTTCTGGAGATAGGTGACAGGACAAGAACAGATACCTTACTGTCCGGCAACACCTACCAATTAATCTATTCAGTGAGGTAACAGCCGTGGGTTTTTTCCATGCATACATGACTGGGTTCATACGTGCCTTGTTAAAGGGCAGTGCCATCTCGGAAGGGCAGAAGTTGTTGCAGAAGCTCTGATCTGTCTCAACAGAAAGCAAAGGAATCTCAAACATGTTAGCAGCTTTCCTCAAAACAGCAAGAATTTACCTTTTAACTTTCCTCCTCAATAATTCATTGAGCTTCCCTCCTGGATCTCAAACATATAGTCTTGGCTTAGGTATAGGCTGTTAGAAGGTGGGTTTGCCAGAGTCTGAGCTGTGGCCACTGATGTCGGTGGCGCTGGGAATGGCGCAAGCATCAGAAGTAGGTAAACTGGCGAAGGATTCGGAACCAGGAAGTTTCCCAACTGCACTAGAACTATAACAACAAGCTGGGAGGAATCTAAAAGGAGTACCAAAAGGTCCCAATTAGATTTAAGACACACCCTTCAATAAGTTAAATGTTACTGAAGTTTTGGTGGGTCTTCCTTGACTTACTGCCAAAGGCCGCCTTGGGTGCAATTCAGCAAGAAAGTGGCCCATTGGTTTACTTTCTTGTGGAGCGGATTCCTGTTTCTGAGGAGCATTTCAACAGTGACTGGTGCATCTTTTGCTGAGCAAAAGAGAGCATTACTAGCAGCTATGTTTAAAAAATAAAAAGGCAGAAAAACAAGGTATACATTTCCAAACCAACAGTATGGCAGCAAAGTAAAAAGCAAGCAAATCTACAACACATATATAGCAAACTGGTACTACAACCCAAATGGAGGGCCAATGGTGGCATGACAACATGGCAGCAAGTTAATCAGTATCAAATGAATTCACGCAGATTAAATACCTGCAATGTTTCAGCAATGTCTTCATTTCCATTGTCTAATGAGATGTCAAAAGCGGTCTTGCAAAATTTACTTTGTGCATGAACATCAGCTCCATATTTGATCAAGAGTTCCACCACATCGCTGTGATTATGCTCTGTAGCCCAATGAAGAGCGGTCATCTTCAGCATGTCTTTAGCATTGATATCTGCACCATGCTACACAAAGACATTAAATACAGTGAAAAGGTAGATCGATAAGAATGGTTTGAAATAACAGTCTATTTACATCACATCTTTCTTTTCAACAATTTTTTTTTGGAGCACATCGAAGTTCAGAGTTATTTTGTGCCACTTTGCTGATGTGCCTTCCACACATCAAATTACTCATAGATTATTGGCTAGCTGCACTCTCCATAGTGGACATACTCTCCCTTTAAGAAATACTTATTTTAATTCTGTTAGTTCAATATTTATTGATGGTTGCGTTATTTTTATTGATGGTTTCGTTATTTTTATCATCTCATTTTCTTAGGGTTTACTTGAATTAACAAAAATGTCCCATGTTTTATTATTCAGTATGCATTGTGAAACTGAATCTAAACTGAGTATTAAAATATTTGAAGCATCGCCAGGTCTTTGTCAGAAGGGATAACCTTAATTCAAGTTAATAGCTATACATTTAAAATTATTTTTTTATTGGACTCAAAATCTTTAATCGTTCTTCTGACCCTTTCCTCTATTCACCCTCTCAAATGTGAACAAATCTTCTTTATTTTTATGAACTACATTGAGGGTAAACTGAAAGACAATCAGTTGTAATATTCCCATATTGAGCCCGGATACAGTCCCTCTTTCACTGCATACTGAAAATGCCTACCTTTGACGAAACAAGTGCTATGCCTTGGTTGAAATACATTAGACCTGAACTTCCAGAATTATGGTCACCCTCTAATATCATTCAGAAGGAGGACTGCTCTATTACTAAACACAAGTATTACCTTCAAGTCCACTGCGAAAACGTAAACCACATTACTTCAACCAATACACGCCTAGCATTACCTTTGTAATAAAATAATCAGGAGCTTGTGAGCAATATCTCAAAATTATTCATACACCATGAAAAAGATCCTTCTACACTAGGTTTAGACAGTGGTTTTTATACCACTTCCTTGTCAATTTTCCTAATTGATTTAAGATCCTGCCTATGAGAGGACACAGACATGCTCCTTATTTTGCTTGTTTTACAAATTTCCCAGTAAATGGTGGTTAATTCCTTTGGTTAGACTTCTCTATTATGAGTAACGGATGCCTTAATTGTGTGCTATTTAATAGTTCAGTTTTTCATTTTCAGCTGCAATTTAAAATTAGCTTAGAAGATTCCCTTGAAACAGATAGAAGTATAGCAAAATAACTGCAACTTTTAGCTGATTTCTGCAGTGGTTATATGACATTTGTATTAATTTATTTTAGTTTTGAATATACTTGGGAGTGCATCATCATGCTGGAATCCCAGGATTTTATTTTTCGGATTACTTTTTAGAAATTTTATATCAACTAGGATCAAACATACGGTCTATTGAATTTGCCTGTGCTATTAGCCTGAATGTACACGTTACTACTTGTGTAACGATAAACCTGTTAGTGATAGATTCCTTACCTTAGAATATCCCCAGGCGTCAGACTGGATCCGGAAAGTTTTTGTAGCAGTACCACTGCACGTCAGCAGGTGGCGTCGTGTGGCTCCGCGTCCGTCACTGGCGTCGCAAGCGCCGAGATGACGTCACGGAGACTACTTAGGCGCCACCCATGCCCCGCTGACGTCAGTTCTGTACACGACTTTCCGCGCCAGGAACGCAGAGCCATGCAAGAAACTGACCACTGGTGCCACGAAACTAGGGCCCTGAAAGGGGGATGACCTTAACCCTAGAATCAGTTCGCAGAATGGGGAGGATGGGTGGAGTAAGGAATCTATCATTAACTAATGTCTCTTACAGATATATTGCTACACAAGTAGTAACGTGTGCAACTGAAAGAGACACGTTAGTGATAGATTCCTTACCTTACAATAGATTCCCCAGCAATACCAACCCCAGTGGTGGGTCTGCGAATAGATTACACCAGAAAGTCACGGAGAACAGAACCGGACTGTCAAGGCAGTAATGCTTGGTAAACGTGTGCAGCAAGGCCCACGTAGCTGCTTGACAACTTTCCTGCAAGGGAACATCACGTCCCAAGGCAGTAGTGGCTGCAGTCGCCCTGATAGAATGGGCACGTAGCCCCACAGGAGGCTCCTTCTTAGCCAAGGAGTAACATGCTTTGATGCACAGAACGACCCACTGAGAGATGGTCCGTTTGTGCACAGCCCGTCCTTTTTTGGCACCCACGTAGCCAACAAAGAGCTGGTCATCCACCCGGAACTGCTGTGTACGCTTCAGATAGAATGCGAGCGCACGTTTTGGGTCCAGATGGTGGAGCCTCTCCTCCTCCCTTGAAGGATGCGGTGGCGGAAAGAAGGTGGGCAAAGTGATGGTCTGCCCGATGTGGAAGGGCGTGACAACCTTTGGCAAGAAAGAAGGACGGGTCCTTAAAACCACCTTGTCCGGATGAATGGAAAGGAAAGAGGGCTTGGAATAAAGAGCCTGGAGCTCACTCATCCTTCTGGCAGAGGTGATAGCTACCAGGAAAGCTTAAGAGTGAGAAGACGCAAAGGACAGGGATGAAGGGGCTCGAAGGGAGCGCACATCAGATACGTCAAGACAAGGTTTAAGTCCCACTAAGGCATTATGAACGGCACCGGAGGAAACGTGTGCGTAATGCTTTTCAAGAAACGGTTAACAACCGGGGACTTAAAAAGAGAAGGCTGATCTGGAAGCCGTAAAAAGGCGGAGATGGCAGAAAGATAACCTTTGATAGTGCCCAGAGCAGAGCCCTGCTAGGCCAAAGAAAGAAGGAACAGAAGGACTTCAGAAAGAGGGGCAGAAAGGGGATCCACAGCCTTTGCTGTGCACCATGCCACAAACCTGTTCCACCTGCAGGCATATACCGTTTTAGTGGAGGGACGCCTGGCTGCCAGAATGAGATGACAGACTTCCCGAAGAGGCAGTCGGATCGGGGGAGCGGTCGCCATGCTGAGTAGCTCGGGATACCAGTATCTTCATGCCCAATCCGGAGCCACAAGGATGACTTGGGCCCGGTCGCGCCGAATCTTCTTCAGCACTCTGGGCAGAAGTGGTATAGGCGGAAAGGAGTACAACAGACCGCAACTCCACTCGTGACGAAAAGCGTCGCCGAGCGAGTGCCGCCTTGGAAATTTCAACGCACAGAACTGATGACATTGCGCGTTCTCTTCGGTGGAGAATAGATCTAACCAAGGCTCTCCCCACTGCTGAAAAAGACCTTGGGCCACGTCAGAGTTCAGACGTCATTCGTGATCCATCAAGCACCGGCGGCTGAGTTAGTCCGCCCTGGCGGGCATATAACCTGCCAGGTGTTGAACCACCAAGGTAATGCCTTGATGTTCCACCCATGTCCAGAGGCGCAGAGCCTCCTGACATAGGGTCCAGGACCCCGCCCCACCCTGTTTGTTGCAATACCACATGGCGGTAGTGTTGTCCGTGAACACCTGCACCACACTTCCCCGGACAGAGGGAAGGAATGCCTTCAGTGCAAGACAGACACGGATATGGAGCCCGAACTCCGCCGGAGACCAGAGACCTCTGATCTCCACCTCTCCCAAGTGGCCGCCCCATCCCAGGAGGGACGCATCCGCCACCACTGTGTGCTCCGGTTGGGGAAGGCAGAGGGATCTGCCATTGAGCCAATCGCAATTCGTGAGCCACCACTGCAGGTGTCGTGCAGTGCCCTCCGAGATCTGGACATGATCGGACAGGTTGCCCTGATGCTGCGCCCACTGGAACTTCAGGTCCCACTGCAGAGCCCGCATATGCCATCTGGCATGTAGCACTAGCAGGATGCAGGCGGCCATCAGGCCCAGAAGCCGGAGGGTCATCCTGACTGAAACCCGGGACAGAGGCTGAAAGATCGGAATCAGAGCCTGAATATCCCCCTCGCTGCTCGGGAGGATAAACCCGAAACAACGTTGAATCCTGAACCGCTCCGATGAAGGGGAGCTTCCGAGAGGGACTCAGGTGCGACTTCGGCACGTTGATGGAGAACCCCAGCAAATGCAGGAGGTCGGCCGTAGTCTGAAGGTGGTTGACGACTGCCTGGGGCGAGCCCGCCTTCAACCAGTCGTCGAGGTAAGGGAAGACTGACACCCCCGACCTGCGCAGATGAGCTGCGACCACCGGCATCACTTTCGTAAACACCCAAGGGGCGCTGGTAAGGCCGAAGGGGAGCACGGCAAACTGAAAATGCTCCCGGCCTGCCGTGAACCGCAGGTAACGACGGTGGGCCGGCAGGACGGGGATGGGAAAATATGCGTCCTGCAAGTCCAACGCTACCATCCATCCACAGGGTCGAGGGCAGCCATTTGAACTTCTCCTTCCGGAGGAAGCGACTGACGTTCCAGTGGTCCAAGATGGGGGCGCAGGCCCCCTTTGTCCTTCTTGGGGACCAGAAAGTAGTGGGAATAACAACCACTCCCAAAAAGTGACTAAGGTACGTGCTCTATCCGGATCTGCGCTTGCTGGCGCGGAAAAAGAAAGAACTGACGTCAGCGCGCAGTGGTGGCGCCCAAGTAGTCTCCATGACGTCATCTCGGCGCTTGCGACGCCAGCGACGGACGCGGAGCCGCACGACCCCTCCTGCGGACGCGCAGGGGTACTGCTACAAAAACTTTCCGGATCCAGTTGGACGCTTGGGGATATTCTAAGGTAAGGAATCTATCACTAACGTGTCTCTTTTTCAGATAAACTCAAAATTAATTATTCTTCAGATACTTGTCAAACATTCATTCTGCATTTATTATTGATTGTGTCATCTTCCTTTCACCTTCCCTATAGTTAACTGTAGTAACCGGTCTCTTCTGGTCACATGATACCAGTGTCTTTTCAAACTAATGTATTATTTTCCTTAATAGAAAACATGAAGTCTACGAGTTCCACCCCGCCCAATTTATACATTACTACTAGATTCATGTTTCTTTTATGTCCTCTTTTAATTGGCTGCTTAACCTAAGAATAATATGGTATAGTTTATGTTTCAATGCAAAAAAGACAATAGTGAATTAAAAATATCTAGTCCTTTTGTGTTAGACCCATCTTATACTTTCCTTATTGTTCATTCACACGGGGGGGGGCCAAGGAGGGGCGCTTGCACCCCCCCTGGATCACCCGGCCCGCCGTACTGGTGCCATGGTGCGGGTGCCATTCTTTTTTGTAACACTGTCCCTGCTCTTGCCGTGACACTAGATTGGATGGAGCTTTTAATTTTGTGAACAGGCCTCTTCATTATATATTTTAGACCAGCAGCACCAAATCCCTATCATGACATCATGACGAGTGCTGCGCCACCTATCTTATGCTGTAAAGAACCGCGCATAAGGTCAAGGACAGCCCCCCTCAGTGGTGTTTGTCTACCTGCTTGATAAGCGGGAAAACTGCTGCTGATCGGCAAGATCAAGAGAGAAGGTCCGGGCCTGCCTGTTCCCACAGCTTGAAGTAAGTCATAACCTGTTCTGTTTTCGGTCTCTGTCTAGCTCCTCACTTGCTGAAAACCATCACTCGTCTCCAAGAACTGCCTCTTACCCTCTCTTTCCTCTCCTTTGCTTCAATCGTTCCCCTGTGAAATCGATCTAAAAAGGAAGTAATAACTTTTGCTGGGAATGTCTTTTTCTGACATTTTCTAATCCAAAGTGCAGCCTCGGAATGGATGTTAGCACGATCTATGTGCACCCACTACACCAGACACTTTTTTAATGAAAATACCTGCCCGCTGGACACCTATATAGGGATTCCACTTTGAGAAGGTAATCTCACAGCAGAGCTATGAATGTACGTGGCAGTCACACCTGCTTCATAGAATGCTCAGTACAGCACTCTCTTCCGTACACCATGCGATATGTAAATATTTGCTTGAATGGCACTTAGGTGAATCTTTTTGACCTGACTATGGGAGCGTTTTAACCGGAGTCCTCGAAACAAGCGGCGCTTGCATTGTAAAAGGACGGAGTCCGGCTCTGAATAGACCTCGGTCCCATGCAGAGCAGCTCCACAGCGGCCAGGTGCACTTGGGGACATGTGGAGGCTTCGGAGGCAATGCGCCTAGACGTCCCGATGGTCAAGGGAGGCTGGCGACCTAGCACCCTGGCTTTCACCCTCACCCCCTGGGGATAGGGTGTCCAGTAATGCGTATTTAAAGCCGTGGCGTGGACGGGCCTTCAAGGCTGGGGTGTGGTGCACTGAGGGGGTGGGCACCTGATCTCGGCTCTCGTCCGTTGGGGCTGTGTGTGAGGGCCGGACCCGCCAGAGGGAAGCAGCGCCCAGGAAGGGACCTACTCAGAGCTCCAGCCAGCTATTGCCCTGGTACTGAGAGGGGACAGACACCTGTGTGAGGAATGCTTCCACCTCAGGGGGCAGGAGGCCAGGAAGGTGTGTGCTCTGAGCTCCTATCACAGTCCTGAACCAGAGGTTCTGGAGGGGGTGGGGGTTGTGTAAGGGGAGGAAAATGCCCTTGGCACTCCGTAGATGGTGAAGTGTGTGTGACAGGCATTCCAACCTCAGGGGACAGGAGGCCCGGATGAGGCTTGCTCAGAGCAGCTTCAGTAGCAAACAGACCTGGACACGAGGGGGTGACGGGCTTAGGGGGCAACTGCACCTAGCACCCTTAGCAGATGCTGCGTGTGAGGCCTGGACCAACTTGAGAACGGGAAAAGCAAGGAAAGAGCCAACTGAAAGTACTAACTATAGTGCTGTGCACAAACAAGAGCCTTGCAGCCAAAGGTGTGTGTGAGAAAAGTTCACCCCGTATTATGGAGCAGTCACCGGCCACTTAAGGGCACAGGGCCAGCCCCTGCTCCACCTGACTGCAACAGTGCCCCGGGTAGGAAAAACATATATACCACACTGTCTGGAGAAGTTTGAACGCATTCGAGTATGTCAAGACATTATACTTAATAGGCAGCCACCACTATCACGTCCTGGTCGGATCCATCCATCTGCCAATAACCGCCACCTGCCTGCCTCCCTCTAAGCTCCCATCCACCTGTCTGCCTCTACCCTCCCATCCACCTGCCTCCTTTAAGCTCTCATCCACCTGCCTGCATCTAAGCTCTCATCCACCTGCCTGTGTGTAAGCTCCCATCCTGCTGCCTCCTCTAAGCTTCCACCCACCTGCCTCTAACCTGCTATCCACCTGCCTGTCTCCCATTCACCTGCCTCTTCTAACCTCCCACCCATTTGCCAGCCTTTAACCTACCATCCACCTGCCTGCAAGCTCCCATCAACCTACCTGTCTCCCATCCACCCTTTTACTATTTGTTTACCACTCTCGACTGATGACCAACCCGCTGTTATTTTGTTTTTTTTTATTTTATTTATTTAAATGTGTGCTGCATACACACGACTGTGCATGGACTGTTTGCTAGGTGCAATGCTCTATTGCCTCAGCCTCTTTGTATAAGATTATTGTTATGTTATGTTATAGGGAATTTATTGAGCGCACGTACACCAAAGGTCTCTTGGTGCTGAATTGGAAACTACCCCAGATGCAGTCTCTGTGGCTCTTTGCATACACCCGGATAAACAGGAGTGCACATGGTGTACATATTACACAGAATATCTATAGATGAAGAACACTTGTGGAGCTCAGCAGTGCCATGGAAGTAGCCTGTCAGTCACGTGGACAGGAATGACCTAGGAAGTGCAGAGAGCTTGGAAAATAGCAAGAGGTGCAATCAGAGCTACATGGCCCCACCTGGCACACATGTCGGAGGATGGTGATGACGTTAACATTTTGCCACCCACCGGAAAAATGTCTCTAGATGCCCATGCACATATATCAGACTCTCCTGGAATTCGCGATTTACCGCGAAATCGGCCCTTTTGTAAAAATGCCGCGATTTTTACAAAAGTGCCCACGAAATTGAAGGAATGCGTCTGGAATAGATTATCGTATGAAATACCACTTTTTGTCGTATTTCATACGATAATAATCTATGGTTTGTTTGTTTTCAGTTTATAGTAAAGCATTACATGGCATAACATAACATAACATAACATAAATGGCACTGTTATAGCAGAAGACTGATTTAAACTTTATGCTTATTAACAATATCTGCCCCATTTCTTAGACTCACGCTCTCACCAACTTAATTATCCTCTTATCTAAATCCTTCATCCCCAGATAAGCAACACATTTTTATTTGAAAACACTCCTTCAGACTAAGATGCGATTTCTTCCTCATTCCAGGTTTCCAAGTTAAAGATCCCGAATGTAGTGTATTAGTGTTTGGAGTTAGTTCTGAGTAACTTTATACTGTTGAAGTTGTATACATCACTTGGCTTCTGAGGGTAAGAGGAGAGGCCGTTGCCAGCAGAGCACACTATGCATGCTTACCACCATCACCCGACAGTCTGGTCTTACTAAAGTGGCCTGTCATGGAAGTTTCAGGGACAATGAACTGGGCCACAGCGGAGTGTTCCCTGGTTTAATGTTATAAACATGGCGGGTATTGTGAGAGCAGCTCAGTGTCATGTTGCTCTGCCAGACGACATTCGTTTAGAGGGAATTCAGCATCTTCGCAGAGTTTTTTAAAGGGTAGATGTTGCCACAGGATAATGTTTCAACCAGTGCAACACATGTTCTGTCCGGCGTGACTAAGAGAAGCGACTGACTGTAAAGTATACGCAGAAAGGGAATTGCGGTGAAAAGTAATTTATTGAACTGGATGCCAACACAGCATGAGGAGAAAGGGAGCTGACAGGAGGAGCGTCTGGGGTGGCAGGTCAGCAGCTGGCGTCTGTCAACATTCCAGAACGCTCAGCTGATGACGGGAGTGAGGGGTGGGGTACAGGTGGAGAAAGGGGACAAACTGTGATGCAATCACAACACTCTGATGTTGAAAAGAAACACATTTTGATGCTCCTCAAGCATGTTCTCCAGTACATGAAAAATAAAACAGAATTAAGAATCAGAAATGTCTTCTCCCTCGGGCGAAATACGTGCAGTTACCCCAGACTTTCCGTCCATGCTTATTTGGTTGGACTTATTTGCTTTTTAAGCAGGCGCTCTGATTTCAGTATATTGTTCAGTTGCCCTTTACATCTTTTGAATCAAGGAGCTTTTTTTTTGTTGCTTTTTTCACACAGTTCCTCCATTACAATTTCCCGTAGCTGTGGAAAAGTTTAAGGAGGAAGGTGAGGGAGAACGCTTGGTATAATCATGTATTGGCCCTTCAGGCAATAATTTTTGTTACTACATCAGTGGCTCCTACATTCTATTTGGTTGTTGACCTGCCCCACTGTTATTGGTGCCTTTTCTGCTCCAGCTTTTCAAAACAGCTTGGAAGTTGAGGGGTAATTCTAGAACTGTTGCTCTTTACATTCAGTTGTCCAGACAACCATCAATGGTGTCTAGATGTTCTCGCCATTTGACACTTTTTGCTACTTGATGTCAAGTGAAAGGACTGCATTTCTATTCCTGTAATCCATATAATATATTGGAATGGCAACATTTAACAATGGTTGAGGGCAGCCATTCCTCTACTGCAGCCCAGAATGAGGTTGAGCTGTCTAGTGGCACTCACCTGTGCTTTGGGGACTGGTATCTAAACATTTTCAAGAGTTGCTCGTAGCACCGATCTCAGCCTTGTGAAGAGGAGACTGAGCTTGCCTGAGTTGTGACTTTCACTCACTCTGGCCCCGAGGGAAACACTCCTCTTGGCCCTCAGGTGTAGCACATTCTGGATGGGTCCAGGAGGCAGCGGCGCCCCAGCAGGGGTGCATACATGGGTGGTAGAACACCCCAGGGAGAAATAGAGCCCCCCTCTCACGAGGTGCAGATTGGACACTTTAAACATGCCTATTTCACAGTGGAGTATTTTGGTAAATCAGTTTCTCGAGTATTGCTATCTTTCATAGATTTACATGCTTGAATCATCCCGGAAGTCCCACGGTATCTTTAAGAAATCAGTAAATGCGATAACTATGGGCAAGAATGGAATGAAAAAACAGTGCCATAGCCTATCCATATCGTTTTGTAAAAATAACTAAACTTGAACTATAACCAATCAGGCAACAATACCATGTGGAATCTTCCCAAGAGAGACAGAGTCTGTAGGAGGCTGGCATAGTATATGTGACTAAACAAAGAAAGATAGAGTATTCCTTATAAACTCATTCTTGACGAATGGCAAGCCCTAATAAGATTAAAAAGGATTTCACCATAAAGCATGCTGATAAAGGCGGAGGAATTGTGGTCCAACAAACATTAGCTTGTGAAGCTAAAGTACAATGACAATTGTCTAACAATAACCGTTATATCTTACTGAGATCCAATCCATTGACTGAAATCCAAAAGCTGGTGCTTGATGTTACCGCAAAAGCAAAGAATCTTGGCTTCCTAAGTACACACGAGCTTGAATTTTTAAACAATAAGACTCCAAGGACCCCAGTCCTTTACACTTTGCCGAAAATGCACAAGAGTCTATTGTATCCTCCTGGTAGACCAACTGTATCCAGTGGCGGGTCAATTCTCGAGCCCCTACGTAAATACAATGATGCATTTAAAAAAAACACCTGCAGCTACGTAGGAGATAGTAGTGATAGGATTGTGCAGATTGAGCATACTAACTTTGACCCAGGGGTGAATCTGTTAGTGTGCCTGGATTCTAAATCCTTGTGCACCAACATTTCCAAATTACAAGGAATAAAGGTGATAAGAGGTCTTGAACTCCAGATTGGGTCCAGTGATTGTTCCAACCGAATTCTTAATTGAACTTCTTACGATTTCATCAACCCAAAATTATTTTGAATTTGTAAACCCCTTCTTTGACAATGTGCGCCACTGGCGGTACTACATCGATGACATCTTTATCTGGAAGGGCAATGAGGCATCTTTATCTGGCTTCATTAAATGGCCGAACTCTTGCTCAGCAGATCTAAGATTCACTTTGAATTTTAAAAATGAAACAATTGACTTCCTGGACTTTGCAATCATGTCCCATGATGACAAATTGGCAACTAAATTGTACACCAAACCAACGGCTCAGAACACGGTACTTCAGTACCAAAGCTACCATCCTAAGGGTCTGAAGGAAGCATTGCCCTTTGGTCAGTTTCTTCGGATTAGAAGAAACTGCAAATTCAGAAGTGACTACGTCCGTGACACTAAGATGCTTAAATAGAGAGTGGTATAACCACTGAATTTCTATTGACTCCACGCCCTAAAAAAACCTATGGATAGGGCAGGCTACGCAACTACTTTTTGCACCCAGAGTAATGCCATTAGTGAAATTGTGAAAAAACATTGGCCCTTGGTTAGGTCGATTGGTATTGCTGATGACCTGTGTTGGAAACGCCCACTCCCACTCCGCAGGGTGGTGGTGGACTCCCCGAACACACTGTGGTAGCTTGGCTCGAGTGGTCAGGAAACAGGCGCAGTGCTAAGCATACAATATACCCATACAATAACCATGCGTGCATCCGTTCCAAAAACGACTCTACACCGTAAAAATTATGAAAATATTCTTTCTTTATCTTTTTCTCTTAGTTGCTGATTGGAAAAATAAATAGGTCAATCACAATATACAAGTTCCAATTAGTGCAGGTCAAATAAATATTGGCTGTTTGATGAAATAAATAGGGGTGATCATAAATAACAGGGCATAAATACAAGTGCAATATATACAGACAATTAAATACTTTGAGGCAATAAATACTGTACCAATAAATATTGTACACCAACAAGTCCTGTGGACCTATAAATATAGTGCAGCAATAAATAGGTAAAAACTCAATAAATACAGTACCCCCAATAAATAATTAAAAGTATACAGCAACACTCATGTAATCAGATGACACTTCAATTCTTAAGGGCTGATTTGGCCCAGGCACAGCTTGTAGGGTTGTGGAAGGCTTGAGGGGGGCTACTCCCTGGCTGGGACAAGGCTGAGGCCTAAGCTGAGGTAGATCAAAGGGGGGGAATACCAGTGCCCTGGCTTTCTCTCTCCACACAACCTCTCTAGGTTAGTCCCAGTTCACCCCAGGCACAGTCAGGTTGGTTTCAGCACCTCCCTAGCCCCTTAGAGCAGTCTCTCAGGTCTCCACAGGGCCTTAGGCGCCCTCTACTCCACTTACTGCCCTTTTTCTGATGTTCCGACGCCGCTGGAGTCGTGTCGACGCCGTGAGGCGGTTCCGGTTCGGTCTTGGCGGCCTCGGCACAATGTCAGTTCTTTGACGACGCCGGTAGGCGGTTCCGGTCCGATGTCGGTGGCCTCGGTTCGATCTCGACCTCCGATTCGACGGCGTCGGGCAGTCTCCTCACGATGTCGACTTCGGGCGGCTCCGGTCCGATGGCGCTCTCGGCTCCGATGACGTCGGCCGGCCTGGCCTCGGTGTCGACTTCCGGCGACTCCGGGGTGCGATCCTCACCCCCGACCTCCGGTGCTCCTCCTCTCAGGTTCCGGGCGACTCCGGAGTGCGATCCTCACTCCCGACCTCCGGTGCTCCTCTACCTCGGTCTCCGACGACTCCGGAGGGCGGACTTCACTCCTCCGATGACGCCGCTCGCTCGACCTCGGTTCACTTCCTCCTCGACCTCTGGTATTCCTCTCGACCCCCGTCGGCGCCCTCTCACGACCTCAGGCGGCTCCGGGTACGACGTCTGCTACTTCAGTCAGCGCCGCTTCTCCACCTCGGGCTCCAGGTCTTCAGGCTACTCGACGCCGGACTCCAGGGAAACCAGGTCTCAGGTCAGAATCTTGCTGTTTTCTTGGTTCTAAGGCCTGTTCCTGCTGTCCAGGTCCTTAGGATGGTTTTCTTCTGTCTTCTTCCCACACAGGGCTATAGGCTGGGATCCATCAGTAGGGACAAGTATCAAGGGTGGGTTTATGGACCCCACTCCAGGCACAAGTTTCCACCCCTGCTGCTTCACTCCTTCCTCCTTCACTGTTGTGCTCCTCTCTCTTCACCAGTCAGGTGCCAACTGCCAGCTCCAACTGCCAACTGCCTCTCTTATCCTCCCAACATTCTAAACCGCCTCCAACGGTCACAGGGTTCTGGAAGCTCCTGGAATGTTCTGGAAGGTGCTGGTAGGTTCCAGTGGATGCTGGTGATGTCACAGGTGGCCACCATTTTGTGCTTCAGGCCCGCAGACAGAAGTTTCAGGGGTAGATAACATGGCTCCCTGAATCTGTAGCAACACGAAAAATGAAAACAACTGAGGGAAAAAGGGCCAAGTCCTACAACCTGTCATTGTTTTCCTTCAAGAGGGGGCGTAACATAAAGGATCACTTGGTACGTGCATGTGTATCCAAAATGAGTTCACTTGATTTAGCATCTACATGGGGACTAAAGAAAATTGTTGGACATTTCAAATGCGGTAGCTGCATTATGTGTGCATCTACAACGAATACTAAACTATTTTTACATGCCAACATTCTTCATAACTTGAGAGATCACACTAATTGTGATTCACAAAATGTGATGTATGCCTTTTGGTGCCTCTGTGACCTTAATTATGTGGTCCAGACAACTCAGAAAATTAAAACACTTTTGTCACACCACAAGTCGCATCCGGTGTCGTACCTTTTAATGCCCCCCTGGTGCCCCACTTTCTACAACAAGACCACCACGTCAATGAAATCCGATGGCAGATCATTGAACAAATACACAAACCCGCTGGGGGCGGTGACATTCAAATGCTGCTAAATTGCGCTGAATGCTGGTGGATCCTGAAATGTGACAGTACCAATAGCGGTCTAAACACACTGGAAGAACGTAACTCCGTTGTTTTGCATTAACATCCTATTATGTTGATTATTGTGAATATTCTACAGTCTCATCTAGTCATTGTTATCCTGTGGCATGTTTTGTATGAAATGAGTTACTTACCTGTAACTGCATTTATCCAGTATTGGTATCTTTCAAAGATTCACATGCATGAATCATTCCCCGTCCTCGAAGTGGGAGTCCCACAGTAACATAAATAAAGCAGTAATTACCAAGTCTCATAGGCGATCATGAAGAGAACCATGCATTTAGTAGCCTAACTAACTCATTTTCTAAAAAAGGACCAAACTTAAATATAACCAATCAGCAACCAGCACCCTCTAGAACCTTCCCAAGAGAGGCTGTGACCCTCACATTTTACAGCACAAGTGAGAAGAGTAATACTGTAGTGTCAGAGCAGCCTCTCCGGGGAAGAGGGTGGGTTGCATGTGAATATATGAAAGATACCAATACTGGATAACTGCAGTTCCAGGTACATAACTCATTTCTTATCCAGTATTGGGGTATCTTTCATAGAGGCACATGCTTGAATCAGAATAGTAAGCAGTTACATACATTTAGTAAGCACCTTAGTGGATGGTGGGTAGTGCCAATAATACTTCCCCATGTATTCACAAAAGGTCCATTTGTTGAAAGTGCTGGTGCAGAGTAAAAACATTTAAAAGGCATGTGCAATTAATATACATCTACTGTCTTCCAAGCATAATTAAATAACTTTCAAATTTATAGAATACACATCTTTACCATTTTCTATTGATATTGACAATAGAATAGAAGTCCTCTACTTAAAGAGGCTCACCTTAATGAAATAAGTTTCGTAGAACGGTCTGTTCCACGGCTGCGTCTGCCCGCTGTGTCGACTCCAGGCAGTAATGCTGCGTGAATGTATGCGCTGTTTTCCACGTTGCAGTTCTGCAGATCTTTTCCAGTGGCCACCAGCGAACATGGCAGCTAAAGTAAAGACTGCCCGTGTGGAGTGTGCTTTCACTGTTCTTGACAATGGTTTGCCAGCATTATCGAGGCAAAATTGAATTGTGGTTGCTATCCATCTAGCAATAAAAGTTTTAGAAACCGCAGTGCCCTGGCAGCCTTGCCCGTGGGCCACAAATTAGTCCTTTGCAGGTAGAATTTAAGACATCTTTTGATGTCTAAAGTATGCAGAGCTCGTTCGGCAGGCGTACAAGGATCCGGGAAGAAAGTCCTTAAAATGACAGGTTTGTTCAGGTGGAACTGAGAGGGAACCTTAGGAATAAATCTTGGATTTGTCCAGAGAATAACCATTTCGTCCGTAAAGCGAAGCAACGCATGTTTTATGGTGAAAGCTTGCATCTCGCCAACCCTTCTGGTTGATGTGAGGGCTAACAAGAGAGCCACTTTCCACGTTGAGTATTTGATGTCAGCCCTATAGATGGGCTCAAAGGGTTATTTAATCAATTGTCATGGGATTACATTCAAGTGCCACTCTGGGGGAGGAGCTCTGACAGGCAGGAAAGTACGGAACAATCCTTTCATGAATTGCTGAACAATTCTTGTATAGAATAGAGATGGGTGTTTCAGTGAGCGTCTATATCTGGAGACAGCTGCGAGGTGAACCTTAACTGAGGAATACGCCAACCCTGAGTTTGCCAAGGATAGTAAGTATGGTAATATTTGTTCTGGAGCAGAGAGGTAAGGGTGCACCTTATTACGCTGACACCACAGATAAAATCGTTTCCATTTCAGTCTGTACGTCTTGCTGGTGCTATCAGCACGAGACCTGGCGAGAATATCTTTGCACTCATGCTCAATGGTTAAATCCTCAAATTCAAAGAATTCAGGAGCCAACCCTGTAACTGAAGAGACGATGGCTCCGGATAACATATCTGACCCTTGTTCCTGGTCAGTAGAGTTGGTGTTGGTAACAGAAGGATGGGCTGGGTTTTCGAGAAGAGGAGAAGCTCCATGTACCAGTGCTGTCTGGGCCATCTGGGGGCTATTGGTGAAGGCAACAGTGTTCCATCTTCAGTTTCGGGAGGACCCTCGGTATCAGTGGAATGGGGGGAAAAGCGTAAGCATATATCCCTGACCAGCACATTGAAAGGGCAGTCCCTCGAGATTTTGGGAGAGGGAATCTGCTTGCAAAGAATCGGCATATGGAATTGATTTGAGTCGCAAACAGATCCAAGGCTGATTTTACCCACACTGAAAAGATCCTGTACAACTGTTCCTGTTCGACCTCCCACCCTTGGCAGTTGTCTTTTGTTCTGCTCAGAGTGTCTGCCAGAGTATTTCGAAGTCCTGGCACATGTGCCGCTGTCAAGGATATTGCGTGAAATGTTAGCCAGCTCCATAGTTGCTGGGCGTCCTGTGAAAGAGATAGCAATTTGGTTCCTCCTTGCTTGTTGATATAAACATGCTTGTGGGGTTGTCCGTACGGACCAATACCGATGAACCTCTTATTCGAGGGAGGAAGGCCTGCAGGGAGAGAAAAATGGCTTTTAACTCCAGCCTGTTTATGTGCATCTGACGCTGGGACAAGGACCATCTTCCCTGAATTTGAAGGTCTTGAAGACGACTTCCCCACCCTTCCATGGAAACATCCATGGCGACTATGAATTTTGGTATAACCGACCGAAAAGAGAGACCCTGACACAGATGTGACTTCAGTGTCCACCATTCGAATGCTTCCTTCAAGTGTGGGGTGATAGTTATCATATCGTTGAAGGATCCCAAAGTTTGGATTCATTGACATTGGAGTTCTTCTTGCAGAGGTCTCATATGCAGACAAGCTAGCGGCACTAGGTCGATTGCCGAGGAGAGCATGCCCAGTAGAGATTTGTATGTTCTCACAGAAGTGTACTTTCTTTTGGAAAGCCTGAGAGCCAGAGCTTGCAATCGGTCTGGTCTTTCCTGTGAGAGGGAAGCTTTGTTCTGAATGGTGTCCAAGTCAGCCCCTAAAAATGTCATTGTTTTACTTGGAGAGATCAATGACTTTCTTTGGTTTATTGAAAGGCCCAATTTGTGAAACAGGTTCACACAATCCTCTGTAGCAGCCTTCGCTAAACGAGTAGATGGAGCTTTTAGGAGCCAATCGTCCAAGAATGGAAATACTGGATGACCTTTGTTCCACAAGGCGGCTGCCACTGGGGCCAGAAACTTCTTAAAAATCTGTGGAGCCGATTTGAGGCTGAAAGGAAGGACTCGAAACTGATAGTGGGTACCAGCCACTGTGAATCTGATAAATGTTCTGTTTTTGGGGTGAATAGGAGCATGAAAATAAGAATTCTCCAGATCCAATGAGGTCATGAATTCTCCGCTGTTGAGGCGCCGAAAGATGTCTGAGAGCTTGACCATTCTGAAGGTTTGATTTTTGAGGAATTTGTTTAGTCTTCTGAGGTCTAAAGTAGGTCCCCACTCTCCTGATTTTTTGTGAATAAGGAAGAAACAGGAGTAGAAACCTTTCCTTCTCTGAAGTATAGGAACCCTTTCTATTGCTCCTTTGTCTAGCATAATCTTCGCCTCCTGTTTGAGTAAGCGAAGAAGAGGGGGGTGTGATCCCCTAGGTGGAGTGTTTGGTGGGTGCTTGGTAAATTCTAGAGTGTGGCCATAAGATATGAGGCCCAATACCCACTTGTATGTTGTAATATCGCACCACTGACTGAAATGGTTGGAAATGTTCACACCTGTTGGGGGGGGAATCAAACATAGCTGGTAACCTGTTGAGATCACGGTTGGCGAACTGAGTCGCGTGCTTGCTATGCTGGTTACGCTTGAAGCTCCCTCTATAGCTTGAAAAGCCACGAGCTTGATCTCCCCGGAAGGGCACCTTATGGTATTATAGGGTACCTAATGCTTTAGATGTGTATCTGTTTTTATCACCAGGTGAGCTTCATCTATGTGTTTTCCGAATAGACGATCTCCATCAAAAGCCATATTCAGTATTTTTCACTGTACTTCAGGGCGAAAGGACGTTGCTCTAACCCACCCTTGGCGTCTTAAAACAGCCGCACCAGCAAATTGTCGAAAGCTCGTAATGACTATCAATAGCACAGCCTATAATTTCGGCCGCTGTGCGTTCCCCTTCCGCCACGACCTTATTAAATTCCTCCTTGTTTTCTTCTGGAATAAAATCACTCATGGCACCAAAATAGGACCACATTTGGCGATCGTAGCGGCACAGAATGGCTAGCGCGTTAGATGCTCTGATAGTGATTGCGGACATTGAGGATAATCATTCCCAATGGAGTCTAAGCGACGACCCTCCTTATCTGGTGTAGTCCATATGGGAGTGGACGGATTTTTTTATCTCCTTTGGGCCGCTTGGGAAATCACAGAGTCTGGTTTGGGATGACCTGTAAGACATGCAGGGGAATCCTCGTGTGCTCTGTATTTTTTGTCAAGTCTCGGGAGCACCGGCACGAGAGAAGCTGGTGTCTTCATCACTTTAATTCCCTCCTGCCAGATATACTCAATAATGGGTATTTTATTGTATTGATTTTCTTGATTGTTCTTTAAAATCAAAGAAATCAATCAGATGAAATCTGGCCGTAGCCCTGACCATCAGGTTATGAAACCCTCCAATATCCTCTGGAGGAGAGTCTGAATGACGAGGAGGAGGACGGTGGATGTCTAGTCGACGATAGAGTAGTCGTCGACGGTGAGCGTCTCATCGACGATGGGAGTAGTCGACAGAGGATGTCTCGTTGACGATGGAGTCGACATCATCGGTGGAGCCTTCATCAACGATGGAACTCTTGTCGACTGTGAAGTTTTAGTCGACGGAGGAGTTTGACGACGGTATCGTCGATGACAAAGGTAATGCCGACAGTATCTCAAAGATGTCGGCGCCGTCAATGGTCTCAACGAGAAGGTAGTCGTTGTCGAAGTTGCTGAAGTGATGGGTGTCGACGGTGAGACTGACGCCGATGAAGATTTGTGGACAGATTTCTATCTAGAATGTCCTGAGGTCTCTGGCTTCTCCTTAGAAGTCCCAGAAGAGTGAGGTGAACTTATCTCTGAGGAGACCTTAGGCTGTTTCTTCTTCTTATGAGATTCTCTCAACAATTGGGAGTTTGTTAGGTGTATCCTGCCCTCCTGAAGCTGACCCTCAGGCGACCTGGGCCTCTTATGTGATTTAGAGGAAGAGTCGCTCTCTTCACCTGATGATTCTCCTCTCTTTTTTCTTTAGCCAAAGTAAAAGTTCGCCCTCTCTGTCTCTGAGAGTTTTGTTTGAAAAGGTGAGGCAGATTTTACATTGTTTTGCCTCATGAAGAGGATAGAGGCAATATAAGCAATCCTTATGGGTGTCATCAATATGCACCCTCTTCTTTCCACAGGACTTACAAGGTCTAAATAGTCCCTTCTTATCAGACATTGTTTATAAAAGTAAGAAATATGACTTACCTGAGAGAAATTGTAGAAGAACTGAGCAAAGCACAGGGAGACTCCCTTCACACACCATGTGCGGTGAAACTCTGAGGGTCACAGCCTCACTTGGGAAGGTTTTAGAGGGTGCTGGTTGCGGATTGGTTATATTTAAGTTTGGTCCTTTTTTGGAAAAGGAGCTAGATAGGCTACTAAATGCATGGTTATATCTGTGATAGCCTATGAGACTTAATTAGTGCTTTATTTATTTTACCGTGGGACTCCCACTTCGACGATGGGGAATGATTCAAGCATGTGAATCTATGAAAAATACCCCAATACTGGATAAGATGAGGGTATACAGACATCATTCAAATCTTTATTGTCTTTCAAAAATGGAGCTCTATTACGCTTTACATTGCAAATTCCTTTTTCTGGCAATTGTCATCTTACAACATGTTCCTGTATAATGTGGAATAACCAAGATAGTGTGTGTGTGTGTATATATATATATGAGGGGAAACACAACAGCAATCCTGTTTTTACATAAAGAAATCCCGGCACTCTAAAGTCACGTATTATTCTTATTGGTTATTAGCCAAAGGGACAAGGAACAAAGTAACGATAATGAAAAACTGGCTACGGAACAGATTAGGTCCTCACAAAAATATATGACAATGAGTAATTTAATTCGTAAATTTTACAGAAAGGAAAGTCATAATCATGAGCATAAATCAGAACTCCCTAGTACATTTGGTTCTAGTTGTTGGTTCGTAGAAAGGAGACTTGTGTTCTCCAAATCTTGATCCAAATGGATGACAGCCGACACGTGTTTCGTCACGTATAGTGACTTCCTCAGGGCTTTGATTAAGGAGTCTTAGGACACTTTATATGTCAGACATGCAATTATGCTTCTGCCGGAAGAAATATTGATTTGTAGGATATTTCAAGGAACAAACTCAGAGGTACGACATGATTCTGTGAAGAGGATCTAAGATTTTTAACCCTTGTGATGGTCCAAAGAAACAGTTTCAGTCACAAGGAAAACTCCTGATGTCTGTGCCAGTTGTGTATGAGAAATAACGAATCTCCACCAATAGTTTCTATTGTTTTAGGAAAAATCGACCAAGAGTAAACTATCCATAATTGTTATTCTTGTAATCATTAACGAAAGTTGTTTGTATCACAGTGGAAGTTCCTGGTGTCTTACGGCTTATTTTGAAGAAGAACGGGTCTCCACCGATATTTTAATACCTAATATTTAGAAATGGTTGACCGTGTTATAAATCATAATTCTAAGAGTAAGTCGATGTGACGGTCTTCGTGTTGTCCTCTAAATAGTGGTTTTTAATATATTTTTGTTGGCTCCATCATGTTACGTGAAGTCAAAAAAACGGCTCTGGTAAGCCCTCGTAATATAATAGCTAATGACCGAAAAATGACTCCTGTCTCTTCTTTACAGCAATCCTGGCCTCCTTCAATATTATGTCATTGATGCAATCTTACCATTGAAACGTGGTGGCAATCGGGAGGCCAAACTTCGGTTACTTGAAACCAGGTACATTATAGAATTAGATACGAAGAACCCGAATGGCCTTAACTCTAGTGAGGATTTCTTCACATGTCTCTAGCTCTCTCATGGCCAGATATTGTCTCTATCACCACCTTCAGCATTAATTTTATTTTCTACTTCAAATCTCTCCAATCCTGTTCTCTCTGATGGGACACAATATGGGCTCATATTGTTTTCCCGTAGGGAGCGTGCAGCGACATGTTTTTAATAGGAGTTTCTTTTCTTTTTCCCTTTTTCTTTTTCTTTTCCGTTTCTCTGCGGAGATGGGAAATAGTAGATAGAGGTATTTAACGGGCTTTGGGGTCATATATTGAGATGAGATAAAGTGCATACCCTATATCTGTTGGCTTTGAATTGTAGCCTGTTTGTTAATAGTTATGAACTAAAAGTTCAATATCTCAACAGGAAAAGGGAGAAATTAATGAAAGCAATATGACGTAACTATAACAAAGAATTTCATTTTTTAACAAATTGTGAAAATATAAACATGGGAAAAAATTGGAAAATTATGCAAAAGAGCTCCAATCTTGAATTTTAAGTAATTGATTGACAGTCTTTAAAACTCTGTTAGGTGGGGGATAAATGATAAGATGAGGTAGAAATTACCTGTCTTTTTCTGAAGAAGGGGTAGTTTATGTATTTATACATTAACACCCGTTTGATTTGTTAGCAAGATATCAGGGGATCATTGTGGATGATGTCATTAAGATGGAAACTAGATCTAATATTAATTGGCCCACTGGGGCGTAATTGGGGCATTTTAAGATTGGTAAAGATATTACGAATTATCATAGTGCGCAACGAATCAACAAATTAAATCTTGTTGGAAGTGAAGGTTCATTTTATACAGTTAGGATATTTAAACAATATCACTGTATACACTAGAAGGGAACTTTTATATATATTGTATATTTCATGAAAATTTATTTTTGATATGGAATTGTATATATATTTTTTTCTATTTGTATATATATTTATAATATATTTATATAATTATTTATTTGTAAATATGTGCATGAACTGTGAATCATCCACAATTGCGCACAATATCTTGTGTACTTTATACAGCAATATTGAAACTGTCGATATGCAGTAACTCCTCAATGTCCATGATGTGGTCATATCCGGTGTTGATTCCCCTTTAAAAACTGCTATTCCCCTCTGCAACGTGTCATGTGATCAAGGCCCGAGTGGGGGCTGAAACGCGTCATGGCGGACGGGTACAGAGAAATTTGAATAAAAATCTCAGTGATTGGCACCGAAGTCTGGGTCCGTTCTTCGTCTTCCTAATCAAGGCAGCATCAGTGACGAATTTACATTCATATATATATTCATTTATATAGGCTTATATTGGTAAACATTGTGAAAACATATATATCATGTTTATAACTTTTTAATATTGGTCATTAGTAGTTAGTATATGTATACTAATTGTGCGACTTTTATATACACATATAAGCATAAGCTTTGAGTAAATATGTTTCTTTTTTGGTTATATCCAAAAATGGATTTGGCACATTACTTTAAACCACACTGGTATGTTCTTTTTTTCCCTTCCATGCTTTCTTTTCTATGAAGGGGAACATTTTTCCCTGGCGGCAGGTTGAGCCATCTGGCCTTGATAAATACAGGTTTCTGCGATTTTTATTTATTATTTTTTCTTCTTTTAGAAATTGTTTAGATTTAGTCTTTCTTTAGGACAATGATTTGCTGATCTGTCATACGCTTTTGGCAGCAGCAATGTGTGAATATTGGTTTAACTACGCATCAGCGGCGTGAATATGTGATTGCTGTAATTGTAGCGTCCTCTGAATGAGTGGGACACAGTCTTTTATTATACAACAATTGTTTAAAGTTCTTCCAAAATTGTTCGCCCCTATTTAACTGTTTTTCTGAAGCACGCAAGGCAATTTAATTATTCATTCATCAAGAGATACAACTTGACCTGCTTGGTCTTTCATCTATCTCCATGTGGAGTAGTGCTACTTTTGACGCAATGCTGTGCACGTTTCCATGAATTTTCTTTTGGACGCGGTGACAAGAGGAGCGGGCAGTGCTTTAAGGTATTTCAAGTCTGCTGTTGGGGAATTGCTTTATTCTTTCGCCTCAATTTAGCTGTAATCAATTTTGTATTATTTTACATTACTGTTTGGTTTTTGATAGTATCAATAGGATAAAAGAGACTTTAGCTGAGAGGTGGCTTTGATACACCCGTCTTCTGGACCTCCTTGTGCCATGCTATGCTGAATTTGTTTTTAGCCAATTCTAAGTACCTTGTTTAAACTATTGAATTTCTTTAGATTATTAAAGCAGCTTTAGTATAGTTTGTACAAGTATGCATTTGTGTTTCAGGTAGCAGGATTGATTTATATGGTTCAGACCATCTTTGGGGACTATGCCCTTATTCAAGGTTCATATGGTAAATACAATTTCCGTGGCTGCGTATCCCTGTGGTTATTGCCCTAATTACACTACTTCAATTTTCGGTTGAATAGAATAAATTCACAATTGGCTCTTTTTATAATTTAGTGGTTTTTCATCGTCACAATTTACCATGCCATGCACTACACTTAGTTGAGTGGCCATGTGTCACGGTCCCTTTTATTGGCTATAACATAAAATAATTCTTTGGTACCCCCGTTTTAAAGTAATTGTCCTTATTTACAGACTAAAAATTGATAGTTGCTCTCTACATTTAGTTTTGTCCTGATGATGACCTGACAAGTAAAGTCGAAAAGCCGCCGACGCATTCCTTTGTCAAAATCAAGAGGAAGCATATACTGTGTTTTGTTTTTGTCAAATGACAAACTTACTTTTGTATTTTTCTTTTTGCCATTCTTTTTTCGTTTACTCCCAAGTTTGTGCGCTTTCAAATGTATATGTTTATGTAACCTTGTGAGCACCAGTTTACTATTGTTAATTCTTTCTGTGTATTTTGTACTTGCTCATTAATAAACATTTGTATTCGATAAACGATGTGGGAACCTTATTATTTTTTATCTCTGGCAAAATTATTTTTCATTTGTTGGGTCGTTATGTGTTACAATTGCTTTTCTTTTTTAATTATTACCTGAAACATAGTTGCTTTCATATGGCTTAGTATATGGTGCACACTTATTCAAGTGACGCACCTTGCACTAATCCAGACAACCCTTATGGGGATTTTAGTGGTCTTCGACATCCTTAGAAAGCTCTCTTGTTGGTAGCTGTGGAGAGCAAAGAAACACAAGGGGATGATAGACTGAGTGCTGAACATTGCAAACACTCACCCCCAGTCACTTTGCCACTGGATTCAAGCTAGCCTGGCTGATGAAGGGTGTTACCCAGAAACCGGTCCCAGAATGCCTGTTTCCAGTTCAGGGAAGACCTGGCTTGGCAGTTCGGTCTGGACTGTTCCCATGAGGCACAGGGTCAAGACTGATTTGCATATGGCTGGGTCTGAATTGAGGTGGTGAAGTGAGCTAAAGAATATGATGGATTCAACCCAGATCTGTGACTGGGGGCGAGTGTCTGAAAAGTTTCAGCACTCCGTCCATCATCTCCTTGTGTTAGCTGTGGTGAGCAGCCTTCAGGCTCGTCCAAAAGTAGTATTACACTGCTTGTTTTACCAGATCAAATCATGCAGTGTAGGTTAAACTAAAAAGAACCACAAAGTGTATATTTAAAAATATGTCTATTTATTACACAACACTCACTAACACACTGGTATATCTCCTACTCGGAGATATCAACACAAACAGACAACAATACTTCAATTGAAAATTGGTAAGTAAGCACAATACACAGTGGTCTCCAGGGGGAGACCAAAACATACACTAAAAAAGTGGAATGAGAACTTCGACCAAAGTCGGGACTTGGACCAGGAGACTCAGGAGAGCTGGGGGCCCAAGGAATCACCCAGAGTAAGAACCCAGGAACCCCACGCAGGCTGTGTGCAGAGTGGAAACACAACAGCATACTCATTAGAAGTCAACGGGAAAGTCGCAGTCGTAGTTTTGAAGAAGAACCCTTCCCATTGGACCCTGACGAAACCCCATGGAAGACAGGAGGTTGGAGAGTCACCCCACCCGTGGATATCCCAGGAACCAGGATATCTACACAAGGTAAGCCGGGTGCATAGGTGCGAAGTGACGTAGGAAAATGCTGTAAACCACAATGGAGGACTTAGGAAAAGATGTGATTGTCTGTGATTGAGTAGCTGTAGAATCTCTTGGACAGTGACCGTATGAAAGGACTTTTTCTGGAGGTATTTGTTGAAATTTCTGATATCCAGAATAGGATGCCATTCCTCAGATTTCTTCTTTACTAGGAAGTAGCAAGAGTTGAAGTACATTCCCTTTTGAGAGTGAGGAACTTCTTCTATGGCACCCTTCAATCGCACAGCGTGTGCCTCCTTCCTGAGTAAGTGGAGATGGGATGGAGGTGATCTTTGAGGGGGATGAGAAGGTGGAACTGTGACAAACTCTAGAGTATGGCTATACTTGATATGGTTCCGAACCCACTTTTCCATTGTAATTCACTGCCACTGGTGGTAGTAGCAAGAGATTTGTGCCCCCAGATATGGAAGAGTAGAGGGGGTTGTAGCAGGCACCAATATTGTCACTGTTTTCTAACAGTGTCCCTTGACTATGCTGGTTGCTTTCGTCTTGGCTGCTGTTTGGAATATCCAGCTGTTGGTGGTGCACGATATAGTTGGTGTTGCCGATTGGTAGGACCGAAGGACTGACAAGGTTGGTACGTTTGGTATCGTTTGTATCCACCACGAAAGGAATAGATGCCTTGTCCATGGGCTCCTCTAAAAGGTGTTTTTCTTTACTGAAGCGTTCCTAAGGACCTCATGTCTGTGTATACCTTGATGGTTTGGAAGGCATCATCAATATAGTTTCCGAAAAGCTCACCGCCATCAAAAGGCATGTCTAAGATCTTGCTTTGTACCTATGAGCGGAAAGTAATTGCTTTAAGCAAACCCTGGCATTTAAGAACTACTGCGCCAGCAAACTGACGAAATGAAAGGGAGCTACATCCATAAACGAATCAATGATTTCGGAAGTGGAACGTTCTCTTTCCAAAAAAACTTCTGTGCTTCCTCTTTTTTGTCCTCAGGAAGAAGATCCAGATATGGTGTGATATCCAACCACATCTGGTGGTCATACCTTCCCAAAATTGCTAAAGAGTTTGCAACATGTACCGTAATGCCTGAGACGGTGGAAAACCTTTTGTATCAGGCGGTGTTGTACTAGGCACTGAAGGGCTATTTGATCTGCGCTGTGCTGCTTGGGTTATTACAGAGTCCGGTCTTGGGTGTCCCACCAAACGTGCATGAGAGTCATCAGGGACTTTGGATTTTTTGTCAATTTTGGGAAGGACTGCAGTTACAGTAAATTGAATTTATTGTACAGTTAATTAAAACCTTTACAAACGTCCATCTCATGTTGTCATTTTATAGCAACAATTTGAACAAAAAAATAAGTCACTGTTAAAACACAATAAAATTGAGATATAGCCCCGATAAGCTTAGCGGCTTGACTGACGGAGCTATCCTTGTTTGTCCAATGCTTGCCAACTGGATAGATTAAACAGCAAAAAACAAAGTGCTATGGCATGCAGGAGAATGTGCAATGTGCAAGACAACAATTTAACCTCTGCAGGGATTATAGTGTATTACATGCGTGTTCCGCGGCTTTAGTTGTAAACAGGTAATCAATTCCCTGTGGGTGTAATCTTGTTGGTCAAATACTTAGCAGCAGGTTAGGGGGAAGTAACAAAAAGCAATTACAGTAGCCGGTATTTTTATTAAATTGATACCTTCTTCCCATATATGATGAATAAGAAGGTTTGCCCTCACTGTCTTCCTTGACTGGTCTTTAGAATCGTAAAGAAAGCAGTCAGACTATTTGACCAAAATTGGAAGCTGAAATCTAGTAGCTGCCCTCTCCATTAAAGCATGGAGAGGGTGAGGGTCCTGAGGTTCTCCTTCCTCCCTTTCATCATCGGAGGAGGGTGGATCCTGTGTTGGTGGTCTGCCAATATTTGCAACTGGTGTTATGCAAGGTGTAGGAAGATGCATAGGAGATGGATATGTCAGAGCTGGTGGAGGAGGAGGAGGCGAGTGTGCTGCAGCTGCAGAAAAACGTTGATGGTAGTCAATGCCTGCAAGTTTTGCACCAGCACATGTAGTGCCTAGACCAGTCTCCCTAGTGCTGGTGAGGATACTCCTGCGCATAATAAGCCGACTCTTGGTCCTCCGCATCAACATCATTTTGATATTTCACACGGAGCTGTGAGGGGCTTTTGGCTGGCCCACAAGGCCTATCGTCATCAGATTCTTGTACATCAAGCAAGTTACTAGGTGGTAGCGGTGAACTTTGACAGGGATCATTAAGAAAGCATCTCGTCAACAGAGCCATAGAAGAGAACGTCGACGTGGTAAAACTGGTGTGAGGAGCAAAGTGGATGGTATTTCTCCAGTGGTGTTGATGACCAAAGCTTTGTCGACTGCGCCATTGGTGAAGCTGCCACCGACGGTGAAGTGTTATTTAATCGATGATGAGGTTGTCATCGTCAATGTCATCGACCTGTTTGTCATTATGGTGGTCGTCGTCATACTCAACGGTAGGACACTCGTCGACAGTGGAGCGGCCGACAATGAGGCTTTAGACTAAGAGGGAGTCATCGGCGATGGAAGAGAGGTGACAGTCGTTGGTTATTTTTTTTAGTTGTAAGAGTCGATGATGATTATTTCGATGGTAATGATGTTGTCGACGAGGGTTTGACGGTGAACTTGACTTTCATTACTGAAGAAGATTTTTTACGTTTTGGAACCAGAACAGATGATGGAGTTGGAGGGTCAGATTTTACATCACAAGGAATAGAACGCTTTCCTTTTTGTGAGGACTTGTGGTATGTCTTTTTGAAAGCTTTTATGTGACTGTCCGGTGAACCTTGCAACCTTTCCCTCTTTTTAGACTGGTCATAAGAGTTGCGAGAGCTCGCAGTAGCTTCCTCCTCAGAGACAACATCAGACTTGTTTTTAAGTCTCTGGAGCCATAATAATAATCTCCCCTCTCTATCCTTGAGGGTTTTGGTTGAAAAGGTGTAATGGGCTGGCCCCACGTGTTCAGGTGATGAAGTAGACATAGCCAAGATGATTTTATGTAGTTTATAAAGTCCATAAGTAGAAGTTACAGCAAGCTAGAACAAACCCCACTAGGAGCAGCCTCCTAGCTGCTCAGCCCATCTTCCAACATATACAACACTCCATGACATCATCACTAATACTAACATTCTACACACATCACTGGCTGAGCAGCAGGCTGGAAGCAGACACCACAAAAGGTTCTACATGTTTTGATGTCCTTGACCTTATGGTGTGAATACAAACAAAGTCCTTATGAGGATCCTAAGCATAGAGCCTCTTCTTACCACAAGATCTGAAGATTACTATTTTTGGAAGAATCCGACATAAAAAGAATAAGACATGGTATAGTAGTTAAAGTTAAAGAGAAAACTGAGCAATCAATCAATCAATCACTGCATTTGTAAAGCGCACCACATACCAGAGAGGGTCTCAAGGCGCTGTGGAGGGGTGGGTGCTGCTGGTCGAAGAGCCAGGTCTTGAGGAGTCTTCTGAAGGCCAGCAGGTCCTGGGTCTGTCGTAGGATGGTGGGGAGAGTGTTCCAGGTCTTGGCGGCGAGGTAGGAGAAGGATCTGCCGCCGCCGGTGGTTTTTCGGATGCGAGGGACTGTGGCGAGGGCGAGGTTGGCTGAGCGGAGGCTTCGAGTGGGGGTGTGGAAGCTGAGTCGGTTGTTGAGGTAGGTGGGTCCAGTGTTGTGCAGTGCTTTGTGTGCGTGGATCAGGAGCTTGAAGGTGATCCTTTTGTTGATGGGGAGCAAGTGCAGGCCTCTCAGGTGGAGTGGATGTGGCTGCGGCGGGGGACGTCGAGGATGAGTCGGGCCGAGGCGTTCTGGATGCGAGTCGTCTCAGGAGCTTGTTTGTAGTACGGGCGTTCCCGTAGTCAAGTCTGTTGGTGATGAGGGCCTGGGTAACGGTTTTCTCGTGACGAGGGGGATCCATTTGAAGATCCTGCGGAGGGTGTTGAAGCCGGACGCGGAGACAGCGTTGACTTGCCTGGTCATGGAGAGAGTGGAGTCGAGGATGACCCCCAGGTTGCGTACGTGGTCCGTGGGTTCCAGGGCTGTGCCTAGTGACGTGGGCCACCAAGAGTCGTCCCAGGCTGATGGGGTGGGTCCGAAAATAAGGACCTTTGTCTTGTCTGAGTTCAGCTTCAGTCTGCTGTCCTTCATCTAGTCGGCTATGGCCTTCATTCCTCTGTGGAGGTTAGCTTTGGCGGTGTGGGGATCTTCGGTGAGGGATATGATCAGCTGGGTGTTGTCGGCGTAGGAGATGATGTTGAGGTTGTTTTGTCGTGCGACGTGGGCGAGGGGGGCCATGTAGATATTGAACAGCGTCGGGCTGAGGGAGGATCCCTGTGGGACGCCGCAGATGATCTCGGTGGTTTTGGAGCGGAAGGGTGGGAGGCGGACGCGTTGGGTTCTGCCGGAGAGGAAGGATGTGGTCCAAGCCAGGGCCTTCTCTTGGATACCGGCGTCATGGAGGCGTGCTGATAGGGTGCGGTGGCAGACCGTGTCAAAGGCTGCTGATAGGTCCAGGAGGATGAGGGCGGCTGTTTCTCCTTTGTCCATCAGGGTCCGGATGTCGTCAGTGGTGGCGAGGAGGGCGGTCTCGGTGCTGTGGTTGCTGCGAAAACCGGATTCGGAAGGGTCCAGGATGTTGTTAACTTCGAGGTAGCGGGTCAGCTGTTTGTTGACAATCTTCTCGGTCACTTTTGCCGGGAAAGGGAGCAGGGAGATGGGCCGGAAGTTCTTGAGGTCCTAGGGGTCCGCCTTCGGCATCTTCAAAAGGGCGTTGATCTCGGCGTGCTTCCAGCTTTCTGGGAAGGTTGCTGTCTCGAAGGAACAGTTGATTGTTTTCCGGAAGTGGGGCGCGATGGTTGCGCTGGCTTTGTTGAAGACTTGGTGAGGGCAGGGGTCCGATGGGGATCCGGAGTGGATGGAGTTCATGGTGTCTTCGTCGCTGACGCTGGACCAGACGGTCAGGCGACTGGTGCAGGTGGTAGTCGCAGGGGTGGTGGATTCAGTGGTGGGTACGGGGGGGGGGGTCGGAGCTGAAGCTGTCGTGGATGTCGGTGATCTTGCGGTGGAAGGTGGTGGCCAGGGAGTCGCACAGGTCTTGAGATGGGGGATGTCGTTGGTGTTGGAGCTGGGGTTGGAGAGTTCTTTCACGATGCTGAAGAGCTCTTTGGTGTTGTGTGCGTTGTTGTCTAGGCGGTCCTTGAAGGCAGTCTTCTTGGCGGTCCTGATGAGTTGGTGGTGTCTGCGGGTGGCGCTCTTGAGGGCTGTGAGGTTGTCTGGTGTTTGGTCGTGGAGCCATTTCTTCTCCAGCTTCCGACAGGTGTGCTTGGAGATCCGGAGGTCCTCGGTGAACCAGGCGATTTCTTGTTGGTGTGGTTGGTTGTAGAGGTCTTGAGAGGGGCGAGGGTGTTGGCGCAGTTGTTGATCCACTGTGTGAGGTTGGTTGCGGCGGTGTCTGGGTCGGTGGGGTCGGTGGGTGGTCTCAGGGCGAGGGCGGTAGTCAGTTGGTCCTCGGTGACCTTGCCCCAGCAGCGGCGTGGTAGCTGTTGGGTGCGGTGGTGTGTGGTGGATTTTCTGAAGGTGAAGTGGACGCATCTGTGGTCAGTCCAGAGTGGTTCGGTTGAAGGAGACGTGGGGGCTTGCGGAGAAGATGGGGACGAGCGTGTGTCCAGCGGCGTGAGTAGGTGTCGTAACGAGCTGTTTGAGTCCGAGGATGGCGAAGTTGTCGATCAGGGCAGTGGAGTTGGCGTCGTTGTTGTTCTCGAGGTGGAAGTTCAGGTCCCCGAGGAGGATGTTGTCCGTGGAAGCGAGGGCGTGGGTGCTGATGAGGTCGGCGATGGTGTCACTGAACTGTGGGCGGGGTCCGGGAGGTCTGTAGATGAGAGTTCATCTGAGGGTGGTGTTTGGGTCGGTGTGGATCTGGAAGTGCATGTGCTCGGCGGTGGTGAGAGTATCATCGGTGTTCGTTGAGATTTTGATGGAGTCTTTGTGGATGATGGCGATTCCTGATCCCACATCGTTGGTGCGGTCTCTGCGGGAGATCTTGTAGCCCTGTGGGATGGCTATGGCGATGTCTGGTGCTGAGGTGGCGTTCAGCCAGGTCTCTGTCAGGAAGGCGACGTCGGGGGCGGTGGAGTCTAGGAGGACCCAGAGTTCGATGGCGTGCTTGCGAGCGGAGCGGGTGTTTAGGAGGATGCAGCAGAGGTGGTTGGGTTCTCTGGCTGGTTGTGTGGAGGGTTGGATGCTGGTGAATCTGCAGTTCCGGCAGGTTAAAGGCCCCTGGGTGCGTTTCGGGGTGGCCCGGTAGCAGGGGTGGTCTCGTCTGGTGTTGAGTGCGTGGAGGGTGCTTGCGTCGTAGTGCAGTCTGGCGTTGAGAGTTGTGCGGGGTCCAGGGGCTCTGGTGCTGGGTGCGGTCCAGGCGCGGACGGGCGCAGACGGGCTTGCCTTAGGCGTGCCTTTGGCGCGCACACTGCGCACGGCCGCTTTGCGGCCGCCGCACGGCCGCTTCGCGGCATCCGAGGGCAGAGGGAGGGAGGAGCGGCTGGGAGGTGGGAGCGGGGCGGCCAATGGGAGTGAAGGGGGCGGGGCCGCAGGGGCTCAGCGGCGGGGGAAAACCCGGGGAAAAACTGGCGGGAAAAGACGGCGGGAGAGGAACAACAGAGCACAGGGGTACAGAAAGCAAAACACAGGGGCACAGAATGAAAAAACAAAGTGGCACAGAAGCCAAGCACAGGGGTACAGAATAAAAAAGGGAGCGAGCAGTTAGGTGGCAAAAGCGGCTACGGAGGTTCAACCCACAGGGGGCTGCGTGGCGGATGGGGGGAGCGACCTGCCTGGTGACAGGGTCAAAGGTCGCAGAGCTCAGGGACACTCCCTCTCACACAACATGCGGTCGAAAATCTGAGGGACTATACCTGTCTTGGGATGATTCTACAGGGTGCTGTTGCCGGATTGGTTACAGTTCAAGTTTGGTCCTTTTTACAAAACAATATGGATAGGTTATTGCACTGTTTTTTTCATAGCATTCTGGCCTCTGGTTATAGCATTTACTGATTTCTTGAAGATACCGTGGGACTCCCATTTAGATGATGGGGCTGATTCAAATATGTGAATCTATACTCAAGCCTAAGAGGGTGATTACAGACTTAGATGAGTGATAAAATGTTTATGTAGAGTTATGTTATTATTTCATTTGTACAAATTACTTGAATGTTATCATTACTGAGAGACAGCATCGAAATGAGTTAAGTTTTATTCACATTGTTATACGGTTCCTACGAATTCAGTAGGGCTGGGAATCTGGACAACAGACTTCAAAATACTGGAACTCAGTTCAATAGTATTTACCAGAAAATGTCGGCTTGGCTTCTAGCTAGCCCTCAATGCCCCATCTGGACCCCTGACCTTAGAAGGGTGACAGATGGTATTGGCAACCTAGAACACAACCACTAAATAATTCCCCAAGGAATTGTAGAAACAGATCAAGCCTTTCATTGGTTTACTCTTGCATGCTCAGTGTAACACAAGAAAGATACAAATTGAAGTTTTAAAACATTTATTAAAAATATTGCATTCTTTCATAGAAAGAATGTGCTGCAATTATTAGGCAGAAGAAACAATGCATTGTAATCAGCGTTACAAGAATGATATAAAAGATAAACAATTCAACCAATATAGCGTTACTATGATTATAGTATATTATACTCTTATCTAGCGCTACCTACACTACCAACAGCATAGTGGGAGTACCCTACTACCAGATCCCTTAGGATACCCTAACTCCCCATAACACAGTGTGATGAATCAGGAAGCCAGTCTGTGAATCAGGAAGCCGGTCTGTAAACCAGGCTATCGCCCGTAGCAGAGTATAGGTCAGAATCAGCAGGACTGCATCTCATCCACAGCACGCTCCGTCCTCGACAATCTAAGCCGAAGTGCTCCTCTGCCAATTGTCTCACAGAGCTGATTTATGCTTTCTATGAAATGAACAGCATGTATAATAATATCTCAATGTAAGTGCAAAGCATGTTAAAAGTCACAAACAGAAAAACAATGTCAAGCTAAAAACATGGAGCTAAAATGGAGACTGGGCACTGTCCCAGTCATGCCGCCCAACGACACGATATACAATGAATACATAAAATGAATAATTGTTTTTTGGGAGATATACTTAAGCATTTCATAATGAGAGAAGACCATGAACATTATGAAAAAGGCCTAAACTAAATACTGGATTGATGGCTTTAAAATAGGAGGAATAGTATTGTCCAGTAGAGTGTATTCCAGGTGGCTTTAACTTTGTAGGAATAAGTGCATTATACATCTAGAGGCACTAACATAGAAAAAACACCAGCAATGGTCCATTTTGTTGTACTACTGTTCTGAAGAGAGTACTATAGTTTTGCAGTTACCTCAAAAAATGCAAATGCATTACCCCTTCTGCCTTTCTCCAATAGCCAATAATTTTCAGCACCACCAGAATAGCTTATTTTTCAGATGTATTTTCTTCTAGCCTTTTGGGGAACAGACAGATTCCCCCAATGTATTAATTTCAGGATGACCTCGCTCTGTGGCAGTGATTTGTCAACAATTTACAAAAATTCATTCGGCATCAACTGTACTTGCAATCCGATTCCTCTTACGCAATTACACTTTGCCCTAATGCAGGTGTTCCTTTCCTTCACAAATTTCCATTTAAAGGGCTTGAATCCAATAGGGAGTGGTGGGGCTTACCTCCATTTGAGATGGTCCCAGAGTAATATTCCTCACTGCCAGAAATTAGATAACATAGCTGTGGTATTCACTAGACAAGGCACCTTCAGTTTTACAGAAGATTACACGTGGAGGATTCAACATAGTGTTGTCAGACTATGTCAAAACATACAGGAAAAGGGACTTTAAGATGGCCACCAAGTTTTACCTTGATAATCTGTGAAAATAACATCTAGCAATACTTGCAATTGACTTTTGAGACATGAGAGTTCTTCATTGTGCATGTCAACTGACGGAGTTTATCAGAGCATCAAAAAAGGGAGCTCTGTCTTACGTTTGCGCTGAGCCTCTGAAGAAACCGTTCCTCATTCCTGTGCCGTCAGTCCCCATTACTCTCCCACCCTTTTTGTCTTCTTTGGCTCTATCTTGGTTGCAGTCTGGAGTCAAGGGGTTACTGGTAAGAGACTCTTGAGTTTTCTAGCACATTTTGTCTACGCTCGTAGTCTTTAGCATCGATCCCTTGAGTAAGGAGAATTCCTCTAGTTATTCCTAGTATTGGGCCATCTTCGCTTCTGTGATGTGAGGAGTCCATCAATTCAAAGGATATTAAGTCTACGTTTGTGAACTGACTAGGAACTCACCTAGTTCCTAATGATTTGGTGTATATTCTATAAATTCAATATCTCTCAGAAAACCTATCCAACAGAACTGATAAGACTGGATCAGTGACAATATTGAAATCGACAATATTGAAATCAAAAATATAGTGTAGCAAAAATATTGTGTCAAAATATCATTTACAAAAATATTGTGTCTCTAGTCTTAGAAGGACAAGTACAAAAATATCCCCAAAAAATATTGTTTCACACTAATATTCATTAACAAACATACAAAAATATTGTTTCTTAATCAATATTGTTTTTCACACGTGGAGAGTGAGAGAATAACAACACAGTTGCGTTCTCCCGGAATAAACTTTTTTTCACAATCAGCAACTGTTGTTGGAAGAATAGAACCTCATAATCTTCAGCTGTAATGGAGTATTTTTCCAATACCTAATTGTCAGGTGGAATATCAAAGATATTGAAGTAAAAGCCTCACTCACATAATAGTGACATGCTTCATCATAGGCAAATACTCCACACCCAGAGTAGATGGTACTCTCTGGGCGGACTCAACCAAAGATATAATGGGAGTGCTTAGATAAATGAGTGACTGGTTAAGCAGGGAACCAGGTTAAAATTAAAAATACCTATGAGTATACCCCTGTTTAATCCTTTATTCTGGGGTACTCTTGGTATCATTAAAAACTTTATGTTGGGGTTATTTTGAATCTAGTTTAATTCAAATGTACCCTCAATTGTATGCCAACATGTTTCGGCCCATATAGGTAGCCCAATCGGGTCTGGGGGCCTTCGTCAGGGCGATATGTTTCTGTTCAATATCTTGTATGTCCCTGCCGTGTGTCAGTGCATGTGTTACATGCAACCCAGCAGTGAGGCCTAATGCACTCACCTGTACGTATTAGTACTCCGACTCCAGTAGATTTTCTATTAGAGATATCAAAAAAAGACAGTAAAACATCTATACTTTATGAACATATAAAACATTTCGAAAATGCTACTGTGCCTATATTGTGCTCTTATTTGCTACAATGAAGGTGGAGTGTAGGTGCACCACCCGACTACGTGCTCACTACTTGTGCCAGTTCACTGAAATCCAATCACCGCACTACGTGCTCTCTAAAGAGGTTTATCGAACTATAAATGTGGATGCCGCAACCATTTCGTTGGTTGAAAAACAACATACGCCGCGATCTCTATTGTCTCGAGAATTGCGCTCCACGTGGTGTTGTAGATTCATTCATTAGGATTCTTAAAAGTACTGTGATATATAGTGCTTGCTTAAAACACCTTTAGACAAGATATATTCATTATTCTCATTTAGGACGAAAGGGGAATTATCTTTACGACCGTATTATTTGATAGAACATCGACATATTGTTTCTCACCTACTGGGAGATGCCTACTCGCACCATGCAGCTCTCATGTGTAAGGGTGATGTCTTGTAGTCAAACACTAAATTGAATAAACAATATTAGTCACATACTATCTGATTGTTTAGAAACTCATAACAACTTGTTTGCTATATATCTAACATTCAAGGTATCAACTTGTATGCAGGGTATTCACTTTATTTTTATCGGTGTGCGTCTCCCCCATAACTCATGATGGTATTACCCAAAACACGTAACGAACATTCGCTCCATTCGCATTCCCGAATATGTTTTGAATTTTGCCATATGTAGAACTGGCTTCAGGTGCAGTTTCTATTTGCAAAATAAATCATGGAGCCTCGCGTCTGCTAAAAAAATGTTGAGCTGCTCTTATCTATCCCTCAAACATTACTGTGTTCCGAGTGTGCGAAAAACAGGCGTCTTATCCTCCCCCTCAATCTATTGTGACAAAAGCATTGAGGCTGCCTTCCAAGTGTCCAGTGTCATTAAGTCAAGGACCTCCGTGATGGGCACGATTCTATCCCCACTTACTTCATCAAAGATATCACCCACTGTTCCACCTCTCGGGACACATCGTCTGCCGTCGGAGAGGTTTCACCAGTACTGTTGCCCTTAAGTAGAGCATATTCCTTGTGTTAATTAGTCGCTCTATCCGATCCTGGGTATTCTCTATGGTTAGGTAGGGGGATACTGGGATGTTTGGCGTGTGTAATTAATGCGCAGGAATTCTGGGTAATGTAGTTTTTTGTCGCTTGTGAGGTAATCCTTCGTGTCAGTGTGGATCTAATTCTTTTTAATTTCAATGCATGCAACTTTATTAAGCCGCGGGACTTATAAATGTCCGATGGAGATTGCTGAACATCATGTATTTAACTCCTGCATGTAAACCAATACGTGGTAAGTTTGGTTACAGCCAGGGCTTGTGGCGATTGCTTCACTACCCGCGGCTCTCATAACACGCAAATGTGTCATGTATTCATGCGCCCTATTGATGGAGATCTGTACTTACAGCCCCTGATCATGTGTTCAGTAATGTTAATGTTACTCGTGAACCAATTTCTCATTTATATGTATTGATTAACTATTGGTTCCTACAATGTGGGCAAGCATGTGTTAGTTCCCGGAGTATTCCCATTGTCCCGCGTATGTGTTTGTTTATATTGCAGTCTCTTATAATTATGTTTATTTTTAACAAATTCAACAAAATTGTATGTTGTTTACCAATGGCTAATGTGCCCGACCTTTGTTCTTATTTGGAAGGGATCTATTTATATTGATGTTTCATTGTATGGTGCATCAATCTATTCTCTTCTCTTGATAGTTGTAGAACTGTCATTTATTTACACGTACTCAAGTGTTGTACTTTCATCGTGATATTGCAGACATTTATTTCAACCATGATACATGGGATTTGTTTTGAGGCTAGTATTTGGAGCATAAGTTATAGTCAATTAAGGTAATTTCTTGTTTACTGCATTTCCCAACTACAACACATAAACATTCATAATGGATGGGCGTTGGTGCATTCTGTTTTGCATTACGTCAGAGAGGTCCACGGAATTTCCTCGTTTAGACCCAGCGTTGTACTTGACAAACGGTAGATCCATCTCTGTTCCAGTTTTAGTAGTTGTCTTTCGTTGCAGCTATTGGGTAATTTTTCAATCACAGTCCAAGTGAAGTCATTCTCATTGTGCTTCTGGGTTTGAAAGTGGCGCATCATTTTGGTAATTGTTTTTCCACATCTAAATGTGCTCCGATGTTCATTTATTCTAGTCTTCACTTTCCGTGTGGTCATGCCAATATATGTCTTCTTACATATACATGTTATCAAGTAGACTACATTTTGGCTGTTACAATTGCTGAAGGTACGTTGTTGCCAAGGGGTTCTTAGGCCCACGTCAATCTCCTTGCTGGCTGTTGTTAATCTACATACACTGCAGGACCCACATGGGTAGAGTCCTACCACTTCTGGGAGATTCCATAGAGTATTTTGATGTCCTGTTCTTATTTGCATCTTATTTGAACGGGTATGAACGACAGAGTCCTTGATTGACTTTGCTCTCCTGAAGGCAAATAATGGTTTATCCAATCTCAGACCCCCAGAGTTTAGAGTTCTCCAATGTCGTAGGACAATTCCTTTTACTTTATTGGATTCTGTTCCAAAGGTGGTTACACAAACCATTCTTTTATTCTCAGTTTTGGTTCTTGGTTCCAACAGTCCCTCTCGATTGCTGTTCTTTGCTCTTTTGTATGCTTGTTTGATCAATCTTTTTGGATAGGATTTGGTCTTTAATTTTTGTACCAGTTGTTCAGCATGGAATTCGTATTTCGCCTTGTCTGTACAATTCCTTCTCAATCTTAGAAATTGACCTACAGGCAAGTTATCTTTTAGAGCCCTGGGGTGAAAGCTGTCATATCTGAGTAAGTTGTTAACATCAGTGGGTTTGTAGAACACTTCTGTGTTTAATACCCCCTCAGTTGGCCAGATCTTTAAATCCAAGAAGGTAATTGAATCTCTTGCCAAGGTCATCGTAAACTTCAGGTACTCGTCCCTGGAGTTCAACCAAGTCAGAAAATCCTGAGCTCTGTCAGCATCTCCTTTCCAGATGACGAATATGTCGTCTATGAAGCGCTTTCACACACCCAGGTTGATTTGATATGGGTTTGTCTCACTATAAATGAAGGTCATTTCGAAGTTGTGGACGTAAAGGCAAGCTATGCTAGGTGCACAGGTCATGCCCATAGATGTACCATGAGTTTGTAGAAAGTACTCTCCTTCGAATTCGAAATAATTTCTAGTCAGGGCTAATCTTACACAATCCACAACAAACTTTATCGGTGTTATTGATGTCCAATTCTCTGATCTCAGCAATTTCTCTATTACCGTTAGGGAAGCTTCTTGTGGGATGCTGGTGTAAAGTGCTTCCACATCAAGAGTCATCAAATAATCGGTGGTTGGATCAAATCTTAGTGGTTGGAGTTTTAACAAGAGGTCCTGTGTATCTTTTAGGTACGAGGGCATTTTTTGTACCATTGGTCTTAGGAAGTGGTCAGCAAATTTTGACAGTGGTTCAAGTGCCGAACCGATCCCTGAAACGATTGGTCTTCCCGGTGGTGGATTTATGTTCTTATGTACTTACGGGAGAATGTAAAAGTATGGTATCTTTGGGTCCTTCTCTTTTAAAAAATTCTCCTCCGCGGTGGTAATCCATCCCTCTTCTGTTGCTTTCGTTACCATCTCATGTATTTCTGATTTTAGATTTTCCGTTGGATCTTTCTGCAACCGTGAGTAGTTTCGGGAGTCATTTAATAGTTTCAGGCATTCCATGTTGTACATTGCGATGGGTAGGATCACTGTTGCTCCTCCCTTATCCGCTGGTTTAATGATGATGTCCTGCATCTTGTCGAATTCCGCCAGTGTACGCCGTTCCATGGATTTAAAATTGTTGAACGATCTACTGTTACCTTTGAGTTGATCGACTTCCAATGTTACTGCCTTTTCAAAGGCTAGTAGTGCTGGTGGCATGGTGTGGTTGGGAAGGATGAATTTTGATTTCTTCTTTAGGCCAGTGTTTTTATCTCCTGTGTCAACCAGTTCTTCAGATCCCTCTGTTTCCGAAAAGAACACAGATAGTCGAAGTCGACGGAAAAATTCCGCTAGTTCAATTCTTAAATTGAAGAGATTGGACCTATTCGTCGGGACAAAGCCAAGTCCTTTCTTTAGCACTTCTTCTTGTGTTTTTGAGAGGACTCTGGTGCTCAGGTTTAATATTCCCGTGTGTTCTTGCTCGTGCTGGGTCTGGGTTCCTGTGCCATAGGGTCTTCTGTGTTTGTTTCCCACTGTACCCTGGGCCCTCTCCGGTTGCCTCCTCTTTGTGTCCGGCCTCTCCCTAAAAAAGGCTGTTGATAAGGTTGCCATTGATACCCAAATTGTGGTGATTGAAAGGGTGCTTGCATAAAGGGATTCCATCCAAACGGTGGTTGTTGGTATGGACCAAGGTGTTGGTATGTACCCCTATTTCTTCTGGGACGATTGCCTCTGCGTCTATAATTGCCTTTTTGGCCATCGAATGATGAGTCGCTTGAGTTATTCCCAGAGCCTGTGCTATCTGTATCTGTAAAATCGGATTTGTCCTTTTCAGTTGGAGTGTAGTCTTCTTTGGAGTATGGAAATACGTTTTCAAACTTAAACTTTTTAAAATCTTTTTGGAATTTTGGAATTTTTGCCTGAGTAAGATACTCTTTGTATTCATTAATAGTTTTATTGTTTTCATCTAGTTTCTTCTTAAATTGTGCGATTGTAATCTGAGTTTTCTTAATCAATATTACCTACTGGTGGTCACCAGTATGTAGTTATAGTTAGGACATAGTTTCCATAGACAAAGCATTTTTTGTTTTGCTAAAATCTTTGGCAACGTTTGACAAATGTTCAAAACTAGTGTCCTTGTCAATTCAGCTGCTGTCTGGAAAGTTTCGGGGTGATCTGTCAAGCTGGGGCTGAGAAAAAGGGAGGGCCCAAAACTAGCTCTGGCATCCAGAAAGAGTGCTTTTTAGGTCTTGGCCTGGAGAAAGCCATGCAAGGGCTTCTTGGAATCAATACAGATTCAGAAGCCGTGTCTCAGCTCCGCCTGCAGTTTTCATTTGTGCGCGTTGTTTGGCGTCACAAATTATGCCAAAGGCAGTGCAATGATTGCACCGGAGGCATTTCAATCCCTCCTGGTTGCCACCCTGTCCCCTTTTGGCCCCGCCCCCTGGGATTGGATCTTTTACTGGCGGCGCAACACTCTCCTTCATTAGTCGTTGTAGGCACTTTTTTTTCTCCATTAAGGAGAAAGCCTTTCCGCAATGGCGACAATTTGTTCCTACTGCAGGCACGACGTGATTTCCTCGCTATGCCTGCTTTTACTTTCCATCGACTTCACTTTATCTCCCGTGCCTTCCCCCAACACTTCATGCCATCGCCAAATAGCTGCAGGCTTGCCCAGCTCTTATTGCTGCACCCTGCGTTGTATTACTTATAGTGGCTGGTTTTGCTTTTGTTCTGTGCGTTGCGGTTCGCTTTGATCAGCAGGGCGCTCATGAAACTGGCACCACGCTTTATTTTAATTATTACAACGTGGCATGCCAAGGAGTATCTTTAAACAAAGTGTCCGTGCCTTTCTCTACAAAATGTCCGTGCCTTTCTTTTGTTGTGCACGGCGCACTTAAATTCATACTTCACTTTCAGCGTGACGCTCATAAATGTGCACCATGCTTTATTTTTAAATTCTGGGGTCCCACCCCCCCTCCGCTCGCTCTAGCTCCCCTCGTACTTCCCCTCGCGTCCTCTCCTTGGGCTGTGGCTGCCTCCTGCTTGTCCAGCTCTTTCTTCTCCAGCAGCTCACTCTGTGATCGCTTTTTTACACAAAGCATTAGCGCTCTTACTGCGTCTCCGTGCATCCCCCTCTCTCTAACAACAGCACTCCATGTTGTTTTTTTGGCACTTTATGTACCTATAATAAGTGCGCTTCGTATCAGTGCAGTTGGCTTGGAGTCCGAGCTGTACTGCATTTAGGTGAAGGGCGCTCTGTACATTGGTTGTTTGTGTACTTGGAAGCCGTGTGGAGCTGAATTCGACACATTTACTACAATTGGTGGGGGTGGGAGGGTACTGTGCGTCCACTTCCGTATCTATACGGTTCCCCTAAAGTAGGTGGTAACATCTTCAATTGATAGATTACCTATTTTTCACTCATTTTCTCACCCTCTTACAATGTATTCCACATCATGGCCCACAAAGAGAACATCCATAAAAGGTGTACCTCTTCAGACCCGTGTATTTTGTTCTGTGTTTCAGTTTTTGTCTCTCTCGTGCTACGGGGATACATGAAAAGCGTATGGAGCCTGGTGGTCGGCCATAGTTCTGTTACCTTAACGAGCCAGGCTGCAGTAATTTATTTTCTGTGGGATTTTTTTTTTTTCATTTCCCTCTCAAAACAAATCACATATTCTGTGGAGTTGAAGTTTGAATATGATCTTATATCGAATTTTAAATATCACACGTTTCAGGTTTCTGATGTTTTAATGTGACCCTTGCTACGTGCCTCTCCAGCATTGTAACTCCTAGCGCTTAGAGGCGCACAAGGAGGTGCGTAAACAGGATGAAGCCTGTCCAGTGGCTGATGCCTAAACTGAGGACACGTGGTGCTGGCTTCCGAAGAGCGATCTGAAACCCGGCTGCTTGGTAACGGGGCAGCGCCATGGTTCTGTGGAGTTGCTTGGCAGCGGCAGGGTGCTGTGGAGTAGTTGAGCAGCGCAAGTGTGCTGTGCGGTTGCTGGGCAGCGCCAGGGTGCTGTGGAGTTGCTGGGCAGCACCAGGGTGCTGTGGAGTTGCTGGGCAGCACCAGGGTGCTGTGGAGTTTCTGGGCAGTGCAATGGAGTGGTTAGGCCACAGGGCTTCTCAGGCTGCTGCACTTTGGATAGGTAGTACGCCACTTCGGTAGCTGCACTTCTTAGCGCAGATGCTTGACAGCACCAGGGTGCGCATCCTGATGGCGCAGCGCAGAGTTCAACACCTGTTTTTTTTTTACATTTAAGGTGTTTGAAGTTCAAATATATTTCTGCTAGTTAATGCACGAATTTTAGACAAAAGGCGGAAACAGAGAGTGAATGTCTGCTCACTGTTTCCGGCTTGTTCAGGCTAAAGTCCGTGCATAACCCGGGAAAAACCCAGAGACAGATGTATGTTTGTTCGACATTTATGCACCTCAAGCTCAAAGAAGCAGGCGCTGGGCTGCTGGTTTATGGCGGGCAGAAGCACCTCTTGGTGTGATAGGCCAGTACCATAACCTCTCTGTAACGCTCGTTAGCATGGAGCTGTATCTTCTTGGAGAGCACAGCATTTATCAGAAGGTTGCTCTAAGGCCAGAGTAAGAAGGCATTTTCCTGACTAAGTTACTTTTCATGAACGCTGCCTGCCAGCCCTCCTGAAGCAGCCTGAGGCACTTACATTAGACAAAAAGCAGCAAGTTTCTGCTGTGCTGCTTGACTTTGTTTGTGCCGACATCTCAACAAGCATTAAAAATGCAATAGGTCTCGCCTTTCATTAAGTTAAAGCCATTTGTTTTGCTATACAATACCATTAGCAAAGCAAATGGCTTTAACTTAATCAAACGCAAGACCTATTGCATTTTCAATCCTTGTTGTAATTTGGTGCAAATCTGTTTTGGAGTTGTTAAAGAAAAAAGATCCAGAGATCTCTAGGGAAGCAAATCCTCCGCTGACCTGACAGATCTCAAGCTGAGATCTGATTGGCTGCCACAACTTAAACCAGATAATGTTGACAGCCATCTTAGGACTCAACCTAAATATATATATATATATATATATATATATATATATATATATATATATATACACACACACAGGGTAGGAATACTCTGACCCCCTAAGCCCCCCCCCCCCTAAGCTACAATCTTCCCATACCTAATACTTCATTAATTGTCCTCCTTTCCAGTAAGATGTATGGGGTGTGAGTGCTTTCAGTATTGGTAAGGTATTGCTTTTTTCAACAAAAGTGCTTTAACAGTTCCCCTTGCGTAGCAATTGTTTAAAACATGATGTGTACTTATTTAAATATGGACAAGTCTTGCTCTTGGAAGAACGCTGCAGCAATTGCTCCTAGGTTAAGTCCTCTTCCATCACCGGTGAGCAAAGTTGCTTTGCTTTCCATATGGAGATGGCCTAGGATTGGGGGCATGGGGCATTAATAACTCAGGCTGGTCATTTCCTTATTTTCAAGAACCCTTGCCCGTGACTGCTGGCAGTCCACCATCACCCATCAACCACACATAGAACACTTGAATAGCACATCAAGTACACACCCGATTGAATTTACTGGTGTCACCAAGTACTTGCTCCAGTAGCAGGGCGCGTAACTGCTCACAGCCATTAACCCCCTTTGCTCAGGGATGGCCTCCAGCCTCACGCAAACAGCTCTGCAGCAATTTCAAGCAGCTGCGCTACCCAGGTTTTACCAACCTTAAAGCGCTCCACCTGCCCTTGTGAGCACAGTGGGTTAGTGAAGCCAGTGAACTTGATAGCATGATTTACCAACACAGAGGATTACTATACTGCACATGTACTGAAGATGATGTATTTAAGAGTGGCATAGCCACACTACATAAACAAGCACAGGTGGGGAATCCAGTGTGTCATGCCACACAGGCCTTGCTGCTGTTGGCAGAAACGACCCGACATTTTATGGCTATTTATCCACCGAATACTGCTACTGCAGCGGTTAAAATTTGTGGTCTCAGAGCAGGTGGCACTCTGGGAGATTGGCAGTAGCAGGGCTGGTCTGTCCTGAGGCAGTAACAATTAACCCCATTGCAGTTTGTGTGAGAATTGGTTTACCAGTGTGAGAGAAACCAGAGTAATCAGTAGTTACTGGGTTTCACTTGGGACACTTAGCATCTTTTAGTACTTTTGTTATGGCGGCAACTACTGGAAGCAAAGTGTGCACCAAGTACACACATTTAGTAATTGACCCTCAGGAAACCAAGATGAACAAACCGCGGCTTACTCAAGGAGGTGTTATGAGATAGATACTTAGAACTCCACAAGACACAGAGCAATGCAATACATCAATGTCCAGCAGTGCTTTTATTTTGAAAAAATTAAATGTACTTTATTTAATTCACACAACGTAATACTACGGAAGAACAAGCATTGGCATAGCCAATAGGTCTCGCTTTTGGGACCTTATAAGTGTTTAGCCATGCAACAGTTGATGTTATTGCACCAAGAATATTGTGCTGCATAACTAAATACCTATAAGGTCCCAAAGGCGAGACCTATTGGCTATGCCAATGCTTGTCTTGGCTTAGAAGCTGTACTGAAACACCCTAGAGGAGGCAACAGGGCAAGGGTTTTCCCCAGACTCTAATCAAGATTTATTTTGCAGGCTGGATGTTTTTTCCCAGATGGGATAAATAACGATGAAGAATTACACTCACATTTATGAGCTTATTTGATTGCTGCTTATCGTCTAATCTATTTTCTGATCTTTTGATCTTTCTATCTCTATTTATTCTTCTTTTTCCTTCTTTTTACTTCTTCACCACATACAGTTGTCTCAACAAATGTTGTAGTCTGAGCTTTGCTTTATTGTGATAATGACTGGACTACAGATGCACTGTATAACAGGAGGTCTGGGGTATCTATGAAAAGGTATGAAACAGCGGTCTGTTATTATCAACATCTGTTCTTTGTGTTTGTCATTTATCACGCACATGTGTGTTGCATCCTTACTCCGTATTCCCTAGTGCCTCCAATGTTGTTCACTGAGTTGAGGAGAATAAAGGGTGGCCTTATGTTTAGAGCAAAATATTGTTTGAGGAAAAAGAATATAAATTAATGATGTACTGAATAGAGATTGGTAGCGTAAACTAACTTTTTATATAATTTTGTCAATTTTTAGATTCGTCACTTGGCTATGTTTGTATGGAGGAACACTACAGACGGGGATAAACTGCATGAAGAAGTAACATCATTGTGGAACCCCTTCTTTGGAATATCTGGCTACTATAGCTGAATTTAGTTAGATTTATTTAGTTGATATGACGTATGACTATCTTTTTTTTTTTTTATTTATTTTTTTTTTAAACCGTTTATTACAGAATCCAAAAGATATACAAAGATGGGCCTACAACCTTCAGGCCGGCCGCTAGCAGACAGAAAGAGCATATAATACAAACAGTAGAACACACGCTGCGGCAGAAGGGAGATCACAGGAGTTGAAAGAAGCGTTGGCAGCCACATCATCCGGACCCCACACAACGGTTTCATTTTTATATAAATAACGAAGAAAACAAGTCCACAAGGCAATTCACAATCGGAAACAATAGCATGTGCTCCCTTGGGGGGGACCCTACCGGTCCACAGGAATATCAAGGGGGGGGGAATAGGTCGGGACGGAGACAAAGTGAACTCAAGCCCAGAACCAGGAGGACAAGCAGGCTAAGGAGACGGGGCCGGTGACGGATCAGGCATCAGCGGCGGGGTACGGATTCCCCCACGGTAGGCGTTCCAGGGGCCCCACACTTTCACCCATTTCCCAGGCTTACCTCTCGCAACATACACCACCTTTTCCCGAAACATACACCAATCCATGTTGTCCTTCCACGCCGAGACAGTCGGTGACCTCTGGGAACCCCACAATTGCGCAATATCACGCTTGGCCACCATATATCCCAGAGTCACCCACCATGTCTGCGGCACTGAGTAGTCGGTTGGCTCCCACACATTCAGGAGACATCTCCTCGCCTCGGGCAGCAGCGGCACATGCGTAACTGCCTGCAAGACCTCGTGCACACCACGCCAGAATCGCGCCACCTCCGGGCATTCCCACAATATATGGAGAAAGGTCCCCAAAGAACCACACCCACGCTTACACAACCCGTCCACAGCATAACCCATACGCATCAGACTCGGCCCCGTAACATAGACCCTATGGAGTATCTTGAGCTGGACGAAGCGAAGGCGAGCCGGTATGGCCACCTCTTTCGGGGAGGCCACCGCAGACACCCAGTCCTCGTCATCCAGCTCCAATCCATCTGCCCCCCACGCCTCCCGAAGGCCAGTCAGCAGTCCCGAACGATCATTGATGAGTTTTTTGTAAATTAATGAAATCGTGGCGTCCGGTACATGCCCATCTAGCACTCTATCCTCCAGAGGGGAGTACTCCGGGATGGAGGCAACGTCCGGGAATACGGAGCACAACGCATGACGGATCTGCATATATCGAAAGTACTCCCTGTCCTGCAACTGGAATTCCGTCTGCAGCACATCGAACGTTTTGAATCCCCCCCTCGTCCAGAGATCGCCCACCCTGCTGATGCCTATCATGTCCCACTTCTCAAAGCCCTTCGAGGTCCACAGGGAGCCCAGCCGCTCAGATGCGTATAGTGGCGTCGCCCGGGTCAAACGATCCTTCCACCCCATCGCCAAGTTAGCCGCGTGCCACACTCGCACCATGACCCGCGTGGGGCCCGTCAGACGTGCGTCGAGGGAGCTAGAATAAAGCGCCCGATTATAGTCGCCGCCCGGCAGTAACATTTTATCCATCTCAAAGGCCGGGTTTAGAGCGGGCCCGTAAAGGCCGTGATTTATCGCAGCCAGCTGGGAGGCCCAGTAATATCGCTTGATGTCTGGGAGGGCAACCCCCCCGTCGTACCACGGGAGCGTCAGCTTCGCCAGGGCGATACGCGGTCTACCCTCCCAGAACAGGCGGCGCTGCAAACTCTCCACCTCGCGAAAGTAGCGCGCCGGGACAACGTCCATTGTGTTCTGTAAGGCGTACAGGAAACGCGGCAGCGACATCATCTTAAACAATGCCGCCCGGCCGACGTATGACTATCTTGTGCTGATCCACATGACGGATTAACTTGATTTATTTTTCCATTCCCAGATAACTGAGTAATGGAACAATTAGCATGGCCACTAAACCCTTTGTCAATCTCCCAATCTCCGTATATTTGTACAATAATCAGAACTTGTAGGTATCCATCGCTACAAGACAGGGTGATAGATCTGTTTAGCCTAAGTACCCGAATGACGAACATGTAAACTGAAACTCAACATATTCGGTCAGAGTGGTGTTTCAGTGAATGTTACAAGGCACTATGGGAAATGAAGTCCTGATGAATACTAACGTGATAGTGAGAAAAAAAAAGTGCAATACATTTTTCTTTCATAAAATTGTGAGGTTTAGATTAATGTGCATTTGCACGCTTGATCAAGTGATATATTTTATATATATTTTGTATGCATGATTTCCGGTTATCGCAGACAGTCACTGTTGTATCACACGCTCGTGAAGTTTGAAGAGGATCTGTTTTCTATGCTAATGAAAAGCATTGTCGCACTGACGTATTAATTAAAGGCCAAAATGAATTGCTGTGGTCATGTGATCAAGACTCTTGTGAGTCGAAACGTGTTATCTGCTGTCGTTTGCTTGAAAATAACTGCTATTTATAGCCCAACTCCAGAACGGCTGCCTCTTCTTCCCGGGAATATATATATGTATGTATAAATTCACTTAAAAAATCATAGGTTTCACACGTTATAGTTAGGTGGACATTTCACTCGTTTAAATTTCCTATGTTTCTGATTACAAAACAGCATCTCATTTTAGGTATTTCACGACTGAAAGACTGTGATTAAGTTCAAAACTCTGTCTTTGTAACACAAGTGCTTTTTACACATGTTATAGTTAGGTGGACATTTCACTCGTAAAAAACCAATGAAATTCTCCCGTTATAGTTAGTTCAGATAACTATAACTCGCGTGCCCGCAATCCACTGCTCATGACGTCACATATTACATCACTCATGACATGGTCAGTGGCATCACTCATGACATCATCCTTTTGATAGAGTGGCGGTCGCGCGAGTTATAGTTATCTGAACTAACTATAACGGGGGAATTTCATTGGTTTTTTACGAGTGAAATGTCCACCTAACTATAACATGTGTAAAAAGCACTTGTGTTACGAAGGCAGCGACATCATCTTAAACAATGCCGCCCGGCCGACGTATGACTATCTTGTGCTGATCCACATGACGGATTAACTTGATTTATTTTTCCATTCCCAGATAACTGAGTAATGGAACAATTAGCATGGCCACTAAACCCTTTGTCAATCTCCCAATCTCCGTATATTTGTACAATAATCAGAACTTGTAGGTATCCATCGCTACAAGACAGGGTGATAGATCTGTTTAGCCTAAGTACCCGAATGACGAACATGTAAACTGAAACTCAACATATTCGGTCAGAGTGGTGTTTCAGTGAATGTTACAAGGCACTATGGGAAATGAAGTCCTGATGAATACTAACGTGATAGTGAGAAAAAAAAAGTGCAATACATTTTTCTTTCATAAAATTGTGAGGTTTAGATTAATGTGCATTTGCACGCTTGATCAAGTGATATATTTTATATATATTTTGTATGCATGATTTCCGGTTATCGCAGACAGTCACTGTTGTATCACACGCTCGTGAAGTTTGAAGAGGATCTGTTTTCTATGCTAATGAAAAGCATTGTCGCACTGACGTATTAATTAAAGGCCAAAATGAATTGCTGTGGTCATGTGATCAAGACTCTTGTGAGTCGAAACGTGTTATCTGCTGTCGTTTGCTTGAAAATAACTGCTATTTATAGCCCAACTCCAGAACGGCTGCCTCTTCTTCCCGGGAATATATATATGTATGTATAAATTCACTTAAAAAATCATAGGTTTCACACGTTATAGTTAGGTGGACATTTCACTCGTTTAAATTTCCTATGTTTCTGATTACAAAACAGCATCTCATTTTAGGTATTTCACGACTGAAAGACTGTGATTAAGTTCAAAACTCTGTCTTTGTAACACAAGTGCTTTTTACACATGTTATAGTTAGGTGGACATTTCACTCGTAAAAAACCAATGAAATTCTCCCGTTATAGTTAGTTCAGATAACTATAACTCGCGTGCCCGCAATCCACTGCTCATGACGTCACATATTACATCACTCATGACATGGTCAGTGGCATCACTCATGACATCATCCTTTTGATAGAGTGGCGGTCGCGCGAGTTATAGTTATCTGAACTAACTATAACGGGGGAATTTCATTGGTTTTTTACGAGTGAAATGTCCACCTAACTATAACATGTGTAAAAAGCACTTGTGTTACGAAGACAGAGTTTTGAACTTAATCACAGTCTTTCAGTCGTGAAATACCTAAAATGAGATGCTGTTTTGTAATCAGAAACATAGAAAATTTAAACTCAAAGAGGCAGTATAAGGTTGGTAAAGTACCTTTTAAAATTGCCCTGCCACCCTATTGTTTTCATGACATAGAAGGATTGAAATTGTTAATATTTAAGAGATACGCATAAAACGTATGTGCAAATATAGCAAATGAGGTAAAAGTAGGAGTAAAACTGTAGGGATGGTGAAGTACCTCGGATATAAATGACAATAAAAACCTATTTTTATTTAATTCAGTTATTCACATTGTAAATGTTAAATTAATAAAGATGTGGAAAGATGCAAGTACCAATGTGATTGAAGAGGTAGGTCTAAATTTTAAGGTGCAAAATTGCCAAGTCTCCGTAAAGTACCTTCTTATATTTGACCTTTAAATAAATTGCACTCTTCTCTTTCGTAAGTTAAGCAAATCCTCATTACCACTTAAGAGCTAAATCGTAGTTAAACATTATATGCAAATTCCCTCAATTAAAAAGTTATGAAACTATGGGTCTGATCGATGTTCTTCATATCACTCACAACGTTTTGATAAAGACTTGATGTTATATTCATTACTTAGCGTAAAACTCAATTGTCTTCCTAAAGTGCAAATGCTGGCTAAAAAAACAACTCAAATAGAAATTGAACCAAGGTATATACAATAGAAAAGATCTATCTAAAAATAAATTTTTGTTGTTCAACTCATTGTTCTCCAGGTTTGTGAGAGATGGATAATTACTACTCAGAGCATGAATTTATAGAAGAATTGTGCAATTCTGCATCTGCATTAAGTCCCCATGGTATTTCCGTCCCTTTCATGATGATCCATTTAGATTCTGCTTGCCTTGATAGTAGATCCCAATCTCCACCTCTTATGTTAGGAGGGATACGTTCTACTCCATAGAACCAGAGATTATCAGTTTCCTTCGTGTTCTTTCCAGATATGTTTGCCGATTGCATATGCAAAGTCTTCATTCTTGATTGCCCTTAGATGTTGTAGAATGTGTCGTTTTAGTTTGTTTACAGTACTGCCTATATATTCCTTTTCGCATTCGCATTTTAGGGCAAGGATCACATATGTGGTTTTGCAGGTGATCCTCTCTCTGATGGTCTTTTGCTCATCCAACATAGTGTTCGTTTTCTGTTGGTTCAGGACACGTTTACATGCTTTGCATTTTGGACATTTAAAAAATCCTTTCGCTCTCAACCATTGCATTTTACTGTCACCTCAGTCTGTTCTCTGATAGTGACTGTGTTTGAGGAGGTCTCCCAGAGAGGGCGCTTTCTTATACGTTATATTAAGATGATCAGATGTAACTTCCTTTAGGTCGTCATCCCTTCTCAAAATTTTCCAATGATCTTGGAGCACATCCCTTATTGTATTGCACAAGGAATTAAACTGCGTTGTGTATCTTATTTTGTTAATCGCAGAGTCATCATTCTGTCCCAAAGTTGTTCTCTTGGGATATAATAAAACTTTTTTTTTCTTTTTCAGGGTTCTTGATTTAGCATTTTCTAGTACTGGAATGGGGTATCCTCTGATCAAGAATCTGTTGTACATTTGATCCAATTGTAGGAGGAATTCTGGTTCTTCCAAGCAGTTCCTTCGTGCTCTTAAGAATTCTCAATACAGAACATTCCATTATAAACATCTGGGGTGAGCGCTGCTCGCTGATAAGATGCTGTTGCACGCAGTAGCTTTTCGAAAGAGTGTAGTATGCATTCTCTGATCTTTTATATAGACGTCTATGTCCAAATAGTCTATCTCTGTCTTGTTGATGTTGTATGTAAATTGAAGTTTAAGTCTATTGTCATTGAGACTCTTTAGAAAGGTATTTAGTTCCTCTGTATCTCCCTCCAAATTAAAAACAGATCGTCTATTTAACGTAACCAAAGTACAATGTTCTCCATCATCTGTTAGTTCTTGTCTGACAAAATTTGTTCTGCCTCCCACATGCCCATTGTGAGATTGACGTATGTTGGCGCAAAGTAAGTGCCCATTGCTGTGCCTTTGCTCTGCTTATCACACTTCTTGTCAAAAATGAAGATGTTGTTAGTCAGGCAAAAGTGCAGCATTTCCAGTATCAGGTTGGTCTGTTGGAGAAAATTTAAAGATCTTGATCGAAGGTAAAACTCACAGGCTTTGATCCCATCTTCATGCCCGATCGAAGTATACAATGATACCACATCAATGAGTATCATTGTATAATCCTCTTTCCAGGGTATGTTGGCGATTCGGTTGAAAAAATCCATTGAGTCTCATACATATATATGTAAAAACACACACAATATTTTTTACAACTATATTATTGAAACAATATTAACAACTATGTTCTTAATAACAATATTTCTTACCTGAAAACAAATATTTTGCCAATATTTCAGCATCACAATATTTTTGTATCACAATATATTTTTCTGATATTTCTGTCTTGCGATGTTTAAAACTTTACATTTTGTCCGAATACCGATAGGACTATAACCCTCCATGAACTATACTTCCTAGCTTTATAGAAGAGCAATAACAATTTAACACAAAACATATACAATTTATGCAGCATTTTTGGTTCCTAAAGTAAATGGCATGGCTTACATCTTACAGAAAAAAGAATGATTAAACAACATGGCGTGCAATGTAAAAATAAATTTACCTTCAGAAGCACTTCCACTATATTTGCATGACCTTCTGCAGCTGCCATGTGTAATGGAGTTCGATCAACTTTTGTGCGAGCATCCCTACTCACGCCCGCTCTTAAAAGTACTTCTGTTGTTGAGTAATGTCCATACTGTGCAGCCAGATGAAGTGGAGAGGTCCCCAGCTGTCATCAGAGTGAAGACAACAAAGGTAAATTTAAAGGAGCATTACTTGTTCATTTAATAACACACTGTATTCATAGCCTTATGTAGATGTTGTAGTCAGAAATATTAATTATCTGCAACCTAATCACAGTACTAAAAAGAACATACAAACAATGTTGAATAAAAAGCAAGTAGTAACTTAATTGTAATTCTAGTTCTCGTTTATGGGACTATACCTGAAGTCAAAAACTCAATAGTCCTACTTCGGGTTGTAAGACATACAAACACAAGACCCCTTCATAAACAGTGAGGGAATGACTGATGCGAACAGGTCTGTGGGTTTGAGTAAATTATGGACTATTTAATCATCCTGGTTTCATTGTTTAGATATACAACTTCCTTGTTCATTATGTATAGATATAAGAATGATCGGGAAACAGCCTTTACAACGAGGTAAATACATCCCATGAATTTGCCGCGCAATTTTTAGTACAATTTTTTTTACCGCGATCATGCATTTACATCGCATACCAATACCATGAATTTAAGGTAAATTGGGGGTGGGGGGCCTTCCCCCACAAATAGATTGTTTTTAAATGTAAAAACAATGAGTGGTATTGGCATGCAATGTAAATGCATAATCGTGGCAAAAACTGCGTGCTAAAAAATGTGAGGCAAATGCATGCGATGTATTTACCAGAGTTGTACCGTCGTACAACCGAATGATCACAAGAACAATAATACTTCTCGGACACTGAATCTGTAGCTGCTGGTCACTACCTCAACCTGATGCTTAAAGCAAATTTAGGCTATGTTTGAAGTTCCTTCTAATGAATGTAGGCACTTGTGGTTGGTCAAGGTTGACCTGGTTCAAATGCAGCTACTGTCCTTGGAGAGGTCTTACCTGCTTTTCAAGAATGATTGGGGCTCGAGGGAGGCTATTTCAGGGTTTATCTCAACTTAAGATGAAACAGTCAGGCTAAAGACCGCCCAAATCAGTGATAAAGTAGAATTCTATGTGTACAAACGGGAATTATGCAACCGAGGTAAGGTTCTTCCTTAGAACTATGAGGTGATTAACAATAAGCTTGTGAGTACAGAAGTGCTCTTTTACCTAAATGGGCATATATTAGGAAGTCTCAAGAGAAGCTTGCAGAATCTTGTGTCTTTAGATCAGAGAACTTTTTGAAATGTGCTGGGTGGTAGAAGATAGGGAACAGCTGCATTGAAACTGTACTGGATAAGGCTCATTTTGCATTGTTATATGATCTTGGAGACCCTGACGCTGCTAACTATTGCCCCTGTACCTAGATTGATCGGTGTTCCCACAGACCTACATAACCTAACTAAGTAAGATTCTTTAGACACTCTGCAGTTCCCTGGTGTTGCTAGAGACTTGACTCCTCTCAGTAACCATTCCTATCTTCTAAAAAGATAAGCTGCCATAGGCCCATTTCGCTCCTAGATTCATCAGTTTAAAACATTTTTTATTTGTATTCATCGTCAACATAACAACCCCACATTTGGCATATATTACATGTTCACTAAGTGCCTGCTGTCCATGAATTTCAGAGTTGGTATCTCTTCCAAACATAGTGTTATATAATGGTATCTGTACAGCTCTTCACAGTATCTCACAGCCTATTACCAATTATTGCATATTAATTCCAACAGTGTTCAGCCCTCCCAGCAACATAACTACTCCTAGATTCATCAGTCACGCTCCTAGAATGAATGCTGCTGGAAAGACTGCACAACTGTCTAATATCATTGATATTATGAGGCAGTATAATTTCATAAGTCAAGCTGGGTTTCCAAGAGGGGTTGGGCAACCAGGAACAAAGTCTGATAGCTCATCGGATAACTGCAAAGTTTGCTTTTTAGGTCTTGCCTAGGCAGCACTAGCGCCATCTCAGCAAAACTTGCAGTATTCAAGATATCGGCTTTAAAAGCTCCACCTATTTTTATTTTTTTTTATTTTTTTTCAAATAACTTTTTATTAACAGCGAAATCAGCAGCATTACAGCAGTTATGACACTCGAGTAGCACCTACATAAAAGCTCCACCTATTTTTAAGTACTGCCCACGTGGCAGAGCTCGTGAGCACTATTTCTTTAAGATGGCGCACTGGAGACTAGTGCATGGTTTACAGAGCTCTTTTGTAAACAGAACTGTAAATCTTGCTCTTATCTTGCCACATTTTCTGTACATTCAAGGACCAAGGTCTGTTTTGGCCGCAGCTTCCTCCTCCTCCCTCCTGCTTTTGAAACACACATCCTCGGCCTTCTCCGAGCAACCACAAACTGCTCTGTAGAATTGTCTGAGCAGAGTTGCCATATGTTCTTGAAAGAACTCATTTACCTCCAAGTATCTTTTTTTTACCAAAGGAGCTTTAAATTATAACACATTTGGTAAACGTCGAGACCTAAAGTGAAAAGGTGCGTTTTATAGATTTCTCCGAACTGCATCAACACCCAAAGGAACTCTCTGCAAGAAAACAATCACTCAGTTTTCAGCTGGTTAGAGAGGGCACAGCATCCCATCTTCACCTGACATCCTCTCTGTTCTGTCAACATCCTATGCCCCCTGCCTTCCACCCACTCCTCCCATGACTTTTCTGAATGAACACGAATATGAATTTTTTTTTCCCCCATTTCAGGCTCCAGGAAGCTTAGAAGTCACATTGTTCAGAAGAAAGAAAAAAAACAGCAAGAATCAGAGAAAGGGTATTTTTAGGATTGATTACTGTTGCTTTTTTCCCTAGTCCTGTTGATGATTCCCTATCCTTAAATTCCAAAGACTTTTCAAGTTAAAAGTGTGGCATTCAAAGCCGGAGTGTGTGATAGCGAGGAAGCCTCCACAAAGAAGAATTCTCTTTGGCGGTGTCACCATTCTAAATAATGCGCACGTTTGAAAGAGACATTCTCGACAACGAATTTCCTGTATTCAAATACGAGAATGATCTTTATAAGGGACACACGCATTCCTTCAAGTTTGCTTTGTTGAGTTAAACAATGAAGATGTATTTTGGGAATATACAGAAATTTTTGTTGGATATATTTTTGCAAGAATTAGTGTACACCACCATATCTATATTATGTTCTCTGTGGTTCAAGATACTATGGAATATTAGGTGTTTAATTTAGATGCATCTAGGTAACTGATTAATACCCAACAGGGGATGCTCTTCCTTCATTAAAGTAAATACAGTTCCCTTTTATCAGCAGACTTGCCAGTTTAGTAACAAGATTCAAAGCTAAGTTGTAGAAATGCAACGACATCAGCACTAGGCCTGGGCGGTAAATTCCGTTCCGTTCGCGGAATTTGCGGAATTTGGGTAATTTCGCGTTCCGCGGAGAACGCGAAATTGCTCAAAAATCTGCGTTCCGCGACTTCGCGAAATTTTTTGCTTGTTCGCGTTCTCAATATGCGTGTTCGCGAGATATTTCACCCCGAGCACGCAAACAGCGATCGCGAACAGGAAAAAAGTATCGCGAACAAGCAATTCCGCGTGTTCGCGGAATTTCTGCGTGTTCGCGGAGATATTTTACCGTTTCGCGGAGATTTGCGTAACGCGATTACGCAAATTCCGCCCACCCCTAATCAGCACGACCAACCTCAGCTACCGCTGTGTCTCCTCGTTGCTCTTTGAATGTTTCTACTGGGTTGGTGTGCGGAACTAATTTCAGCTTCTGAATGTTACTGAAATATCACTGAACCACAGCTACAACATTCTCTGAAACAGTCTGAAATTCAGTCAAAATGGAAAGCTGGACCACATTGTGCTGTTGCTAACGGCCATGTCTTGTTTCTTGAGTACGTTTGTCTGAGGATTTGGTTCTAATCTAGTTCTAATTTTGGCTCAATTCAGGAACTGGTCTGGGTATAAAAAGTGTCAATGGGAAATCTTGTTCAGATCACGTCAAAATCAGGTTAAAGTGACATTTGAGACATTTGTCTGGCATTCCTTGTAAACGTCATGCAGTCTGACTAAATCCAAATCATAGGAAACGTTTGTGACCAGGTACAGTATGAGGAGTGTGAAGATGGCTTAGTGAGCTAATGCTTGTTCTTGACATTTAGAGTGATTTGAGAGTAACAAATTAAAATCCTTACACTTTAGACTCAAACGTCTATCAGTTGGGTCAGGAATAGCTCTTTCAGCATATATAGGAAAACATCCTTTCACTGAATGACCTAATCTGCATGTGAAACTGGCATCCTAACTTTTTACTAGTCCAGCAAACATGTTCATCTAGTTTACATTCTGTGACCAAGGCCTGTCTATGGTAATGCCAAGGCATAGAATGGGTTTTTGACATAGAAGGTGGGGCACAGAACATGCCCTTTTTTTTGACAACTTCTGTCAGTAAGAGAATACTGTCCTTGTTTTGGTCAGTTGACAATGCCAATAGCTCAAACTCTTGCAAATGTGAGACCTGTTGAATTGTAAAGGCTTAATGGAAAAAGGGGATAATGAACCTAACGTGTATGGGGCTATCCTTAGCATTTTAAATGATGGACTGCTCCAAGCTCGGAGTCGTCACGAAGAACCTTGGAGCACGTTTATATGCGAGCTATTTGTTCAAACAGACCCATGATCATTTACAGGCATCCGTGGACCTTGGCAGAAATCCTACCTTCAACACAATTGAGGTGTGTCACAAGGATGTGTGTTGCACCCCTCATCTTTTTACACAGCATATTAAGGGATCTGAACAAAGCACGCAAGGGTGTGCCTGCATGTTCTGTGAAGGCAGGTGCTAAACCTGCCCCACTGACTCTTAAAGCATATGACACTGTATTTATCTCATACACTACCACCGACCTAGACAAGTTGGTGTCCAAGTATGATGACTTTATATAGGCATTTTGACTGAAGACAAATATAAGCGAATTAGAGATAACAGCCTGACAAATGTTAAAAGGAAAGATAAGAGACAAGAACAGCCAGCTGGTAAGGTTCGAGTCCTTTTCTGTCTGGTTGTCAGCCCCACTGAGCTTCCATAAGGCAAGTATCAAAGATTTATTTTCTTCTCTATTTTTCTGTACCAAGAAGCGAATTTTCAAACATTTGTCGAATGAAATTAGACCAGGTTTTTTTTAGTCTTTTATTGCTAAGTACATTAGCGACCCATTTTGATGTTAACAAGTTATTGGACTGCTTTCATAGGTGCATCAAGGATGCATTTTGTACATCTGATTTTTTGCTTTCTCTGATTTTTTGCTTAATCTGTGTCATAGAATTTATGATTGCTTAAACATACATTTTTTTAAGATATTTAGTCTACATAATTTATTTATGGCGAGTATATAAATGGGAACATGGGTTTCCATGAAACAAACAGAACACTAATGTATGATGAGAATATGCCTTTCCTGTTTTTTTTCTTAGATGCCTTTTCCAACAGTCCAATTTTTATATAAAAAGAACCATTTAATCAACCTGGTCTTTTAACAAGTGTATGTCTTTGTCTTTCTAGTTTCATGACACTGGCTTCTCCAATTGGTTTTTGATCGTTTTAACATAGTTCACCTCAGTTCAAGTGGAAATTTGAAAGTGGGCGTTTCACTTGGACCTAAAATAACATGACTCGGTGTATTTATGTGTAGGTAGGAAAGAGAATGATCAAACCCAGGGGCACTTTACATTTTTCTATCAAACAGCAGATCCTAGCTAGCCACGCAGAGTGCTTTTGGGCAATGTAATACTTCACTTCCTTTCCATTATGGCTCAACAATGCTTGTACGCGTGGTTACCAATTGCTCTCAATCCTGCTGCATGTGCAATTTCTAGCATACGGTTCTATATAAAACCTTCATATGCTTCTTTTTCCACACAAAGTCATGAAGTTGCAAAATACAAACATAGTGAACACTTAATTGAATATGGTTACAAGGGTCTCAGAGCACTGAACAATGAATTTTAAATCTATGTGTCAGAGGTATCTTTATTTTAGTGCAAAAAAGTATCAAAAGCTGAAAACTTCTTTCAACAAACCTAATTCTGGAGGCACAAACTGACATTTCTAGCAAATACGCTGCAATTAAAATTACTACTTTGGGAAACCGGTTGGTTCCTCTCAGTTCATATCAAAATTATGTCCTGTGCTACTTACTTTAAACCAAGATTGTGTTTAAAGTAAGTAGCAGCCGCAAATCACCAAATACATTACCACTATAGTTCTGGTCTCATGATTCCCTGATGATGTTTAGGAGCTCTCTAAAAACTTGGAATTTTCTTAAATGTCTGTTTGGTTCTGGCTATTGTTTCAATGATGTTTAGCGACAAGAACCCTTTTGGTGATTGTCTGCACTTTACAAATGTTAATAAATAATTCAATACAAAAAGATGCACATTTCCTAAAAAGCAGTTTACTGCATTGAACTTACAATCCACCAGCTGAAAGTAGGCTTTACATTTTAAATTAACACATTCTTTATTTCCCAGATAACACTTCAATTGTAGAGGAGAACACTGAATTAAACTAACAAGAACAAGAATAAAGTAAAACAATTACCCAGTCTGTGGTAAATGGTGCTCCATTTGCCATTAAAACGCGAACCTCGTCATCTTGACCAGAACGAGCAGCCTCTAGAAGCTTCTTTCCCAAATCGACCAATGACATCTGGTCAAAACACAAAATAGTTTGTTCAATTTTACTTGTGTCTGTGATCTAGTAAATAGATTTTAGATGGCTCATTAAAAATTAAAAAAACACCATCAAACAAATAAAGAAAGGAGTGAAATAGCTGAGTGTTATGTCTTAGCTGTATCACCATGTACAGACATGGAGGACACCTTTTCAGACTGGTGCTTAACAAAATACATAAATAAATCAACAACGGGGCAAAGGTGGTTGGGTTGCAACATGAGCACTCTTCTAAAAACTTTAGGAGCTTCACATTCCTTATAGGCGGAGTGGAGAACTAGCCGAGTGGCAAGGTCTCTAAAGTCACAGCATTAGTGTGTGGAACAAAGAGGCAATAGATGCTGCTCTTCATGTTCCAACAGCAACGTGACAGTAAACAGTGGAGGAGCAGTTGGACTCCTCATGGACGGAGCCTCTAAATGCTTTGGGATCACCAGCCAAGGCCTGTTTCCAAGGAGACTTTAAGGAAAAGTTCTGGTGTGCTGCAAGTCACTGAGAGCAGAATGAACCCAAGTTTAGTATACACATCAGTGGGAGCCATTATCAACTGGCTACATATTAGTTAACCCATACACCCACCCTCTTGTCGCTTGGTTGTTTCTTAAAAACATTTTGTTTCCTTAAAATCCTCTTTCAAAAAACCTTTTTACTTGTTATGTCAGTACATTTCTTCCAAAATGTCTGTAAAGTGATAACTTTTTAATCACATTTAAAACTGGTACAAGTCCCATGAATAGTTCTTGATCCTCTGATACAGTCGCAGCCAACACATGTTTCGCGGCATCCCATAGGATGCGAGTCACATCATGCGGATTCAAGGTGCAATTTAAAACCAGGATATAGATTGAAGGACCGCAATGTGACGTGGAGATGATATAATTAAATGGAATAGGTAGCTGTTTTGCGATGAAAGATTATTTTCGTATGGAAATACAATGAAAGCAGTTCATTGAGGATAAAAGGCACATCTACCCAATTTATCATGCTTTGATTATGAAACCTACTTAGAAGCGTCTTATTTTTTCGACCTGCTAATTACTTTCCTCATCACTTTCCTCACATGAGCCCTGAAGAAGCAGGTGTACGCTGCAAAACACGTGTTGGCTTTGACTGTATCAGAGTATCAAGAACTGTTCATGGGACTTGTACTTCTTTTGAATGAAGTTATAACTGTAAAGAAAGTATTTATGAGGAATGTAGTGACACAAGCAAAAAGGTTTTTTGAAAGATGATTTTTAAAGGAAAATGTTTTTTCAATAAAGGAAAAATCAAAAAGAGTGAAGGTGTATGGGTCAATTAATATGTAGCTAGTTACTAATTGCTCCACGTTGATGTGTATATATGTTTGCTTGCAACAGATCTGTTTATTGGCTTACTGATATAGTGGGTCGTAGACTATACAGGGCATTAACATCTGTAACCCATAAAATAATCAAATGGACCAAATATTAGGGTTTTGGGATTTCATTCTGTAACCCTCCCCCTCTCCCCTGAAGATACTGTGCTAGAGGTAATGCAACTCCTTTTCAGGAGCCAACTGTGCCTGACAAGAGCCCAGAGATAGTTAAAAAGAAAAACACACACACAAAACCAAACCATACAGACTTCCTAACAAGCAATATAATACCCATATGTAACAGGTAGTGGTACCATTATTATTATGCTGTACAAACCTGACTGGCATGCTCCAACACTTAAGACAGCAGGTTTCAAGCACAACCTCCAGGTCTAAGGGCCGAGCATTGTTTTATTTTCAGACCCGAGTAGTAGAACACAAATCAGGAGGTTAGGATTTCAAAGGTCTGAAAGGAACTGGTCTTTGCAATTTACCTCAGCCCTTTCCTTATTTGCCAGTGTGAAAAACATTGATGGATTCCCTTGACTGAAAGACATAATACCAGAGTATGGATCTTCTGCAACTGTGACCCCAACCTCTTGAATGGCAATAGGGACAAAGATAGATGAAATAGGACAGTCATTTTTAGTGGTGGCTCTGGTGGAGACCCGACTGGGGGTGGCGGAGGAGGGAGTGGGGGGCACGGTTTGCCTCTTTGCTACTGCATCATGAATTTCCACTTCACCTACCTTCCTTGAATACCTCCTCTCTCTTATGGTTCCCAATTGGTTTCTCAAGTGTGATGACTTTGCTTCAAAAAGGAAACATATGTAGATAGGGCTTATAAAAACATCAGCAAATGACTATTTAACTGTTGCCTATATTGAGAGGGGTCGGTTGCATTGTATGGTTTGTCTTTTGTTTAGGTAGACCGCATAATGTTTCTTATTTAAAAATAAAATAAAATGGAAAACAGAAAATATCAATGAAGAGGTGCTAAAGCAGCTTCAGTTCAACAACACTGCGTTTGAATATTAAGAACTGGAAGTAGTAGTTATGTCACTTGCTACAAACCTGTTATAAAACATTTTTAAATAATGTTTGGTGTTTTTAAAAACCAGCAAGTTTCAAATGTCAACAGTTGTTTGACTAAACAAGTCAGCCAAAATAAGAAGGAAAAAAAAAATCTCCTCGAAAACTGCAATATCATCTATACATTTTGTCCAGACACTCCATCGAGACCAAAAATGCATATATGGCTCTGCCATAGACCACATGTCCTACCTGTATGTACCATGCAGAGGATGACCAGTTGACGTCCTCTGTGCTTCGGAGTGCAGAGGACAACAATTGGCGAGGTCACCCCACCCCCGGAGAAGTCAAAATAAGGCAGCCATTTCTTTTGTACCTATTGCAGCCTTGTGTTTTTCAGGTGCCAGCCCACTTCAGCTGCCGATAAGTTGTTGTGCCATGCACATTTACTTCCACCAAGAGCAGAATACCTTATTGGGCAATGGGTGAGGACACTTCAGCTACCGATCTGTTATTCAGCCATTCAAGTTCAAAAGCAAAATGTGTATGGCTGAATAACTAATCAGAGGTTGAAGTGGATTTTGGCATGCAGAGTAGAACTACCATGTGAATGGGACAATAACTCAATATAAGTGTGTTCACCTATTCTCCAAAAATATGATGCGCCGTTTGGAAATAATATGTGAATGGCTCAGTAACTGACGTAGGCTGGCACACTGTCCTACGCTGTGGTGGGTGGGAGAAGAGGGGCACATGGTGGAAATGGCTAACTCATTGTGAGTCACATGCATTCTGCGCACGTCTCACTAAGAAGTATCTCCTAACTTCAGAGACAAATTTGGCATAATGTGTTTTTGCCTTATTGAGTGTGCTGCAACTTGAACTCATTTTTTTTACTTTCTTTTTCGCTTATCTTTTTTAGAGAAGTTCTTGGCAATGTTAGATCTTTAGAGAAAGGTTCTTTGAGTCAGCTAAGTGAGAGTTTGCGATGACCGTACCTTACTTCACACTCACAGGTTCATGGTTTTTATTAAAGGTTTAGATCCTATAATTTTATATATTGTAGATCTGATTGTATCTATTAACACAGCTTTAAAAAGGAACTAAAACATTTAAAAAATTTGCAGCACATTAATTCATTAAAATTACAATTTATCATCTCCATTGAAGCTATTGCCGTTGTAATACCATATTTTTAAAAAAGTGGTTTTAAAAATTTCTGTTGATACATTTCTAAGGCAGGACAAGCAAATATTACATGTTCGATGGCCTGTACATTATTATTATGAAAGGTGCATATACCCTCTTACCACATTACATTCTGCCACAAATCCGTCACAGTTTTTAATGGTAAACATTTTAGTCTACCTAGCATTATGCATCTTCGCACCCTATGTTCCAGTTCAAATACACTTGAGGAACGGCTGCCTGCCAAGATTGAAAAATATAACAAAAACTGCGTTTTGATCTATATGTCTCTATATCATTTTCCATGGAGCAATTTTTCATAGTATATTTTATATAGTTTTAAGGATAAACATTACTCATATTCTGAATATCTAGTCAAAGAAAAGTGCTAAAGTGCAGTTAAAATATTAGTTAAAAATGATCCAGTCTCAATAATCGGAGCAAGACATTCCGAAACCATATGATTCCTTAAGGACATTTATTTAGCATGTACTAGACAATGGTAGCTTTGTAATACAGCAGCTAATATGGATTATGAAAGTGCTCACTAATCCTATTTCCAACCTTAGAGCTTCTATGGACACCATGGAATTTATAGCACAACTGGTTCAAAGAATCTTCCCCTCTACTCTATGCATAAAGTGCCACTGGTTAATTTTTATTATCTCTAAAGCATAAGTGGAATCTTCATTGTATATATTGTTAAGAGATGATTAGAGGGCCTGTGACCTGTTACTTCATACAGTGCCTTTAATGCTATTCCATGGGCAAACACCTTACTTGATATATATGCATCACCACCACGCTCCCTCGTTTCCCAAGGAAGGAGAGCACACACAGGATCACAGGTCCGCTGTTTATTGATTGTACCATCGGCAGGACGCGTTTCGTTATCTAACTTCCTCAGATGCCGCCAAAGTTTTCAAATGGTTTTCCAGGCCACCTTTTCAAGTAACATACCCCTCTGCAATTGGCTGATGCAACACTCTCAGAATAGTGCAGGGGAAACCCGACCCAGATGTCTGAGTCGATACTGAGCAGACACCGAAAACGTAAGTACTAGCCCCAGTGGGCGGTGTCTGCTCCCTTCTCCCCATGCACTGCCTGGATCTTGGTAATGTGGGTTCGCTTAACAGCTCCCCTGGTCCCTCACCCCGTCGCTTCAATGCCTGCCAACACTGCTTGAGTAAACAGTGTGTTTCCCACGAAGTCGCAGTCCATTAGTTCAATGGCCGGCCACATCCTGGGTTTGCTTTTTTAGTTGTCCCAAAGATGATTCGAATGCCTGTGACCTGGTGCTTCATAAAGTGCCTTTAATGCTATTCCATGGGCAAACGCCTTACTTGATATATATGCAATATGTTCGCTATCAGACAAGTTCGCAGAAATAATTCTTACAAGATATGGATAGGATTTTACTACTTCTATGACAGAATTATAGAAAACACTTATGCTTTGTGGTTATTTGACACCCCTTTGGACGAAACCTCATACCCTGATATGGTAGCGCAGAACCCCAGCGTGTACACCGTTCATAATATCACACGTAGCACAGGCCTGGAAGAAGGTGGCGACACATGTTCATTAATGATCACCGTATGCAAAACTGCTCCCACTCTGGTGGCTTAAAACCTTTTAACGTTTGAGAGACTCCATGAATGTAATGCTTTGGATAGACGGGAAAAGTCAGAACTCGGGTGATCTACACCTAAACAACACAATTACATTAGTTGAAGCGGGCAAGCTTTTTGGAGTTGGCCTGGGACCGTTTTTGCAGCACACTAGCATATCACGCACACCCTGCGATGTATGGACTTCCTACCCTGAAAAGCCAGAGGAATCCCAAGTGTTGAGGGTCATGCTAGACCCGAGCTCACATAGGAGTCTTATTTCTCGACTCCATGCGGCTCTGAAGGGAGACAGACAAATCAATATAACTAGGTCTCCCCTTCAGTGGGATGGGGGACCTGGATACCGCATTACCGGATAGTGAGTGGAGGAGAGCTAGGGCACAGGTGCGGGAGACCATAAGTAAAAGGGCATCCACGCCTACCTTACCCAAACATACTCACAGAACTCGGTAACATTCTTTCAGTTCATAGCACACACAACATTAATATATACGAGTATCTGCGTTCTAAACAAGTCAGAAAGTTTTAGTTCAAAAACAGAGATGCATCTCAATGGATGACTGCGTCCGAGCTTTTAGCTCAAATAATGGAGGAAAGCTCTGAGGCAGGATATGATACTGAGACAACATCAGAGTGTGGAGGTGAGGGAGCAGAACCTGGGAGTGATTTTTCTGTCATTCCAGGGACAACCCATCTTCCTGTGATTTCGAGTAACATGTCCATGGTAGTCGTGATGTCCCTTTGCAAGAGCAAACTGTGCAGTGGAGAGGTAGTGACAGAGTATTCCAAAATACAGAGTGCAGGCAAGTATCGCACTGAGCAGAGGCAGACTGCTCACTTTGCAGACTCCGGTCAACAATACATTCTTTATCTTTTGACGACTTCCATCTTTTTCTGGATGTAATCGCCCTTGAGGAAATTCGGCAGCAAACAAATTTGCATGTCGAACAGTTTGAGGGAGCATGGAGGCACTCTGGCACCTCACACTAGACTACAACTATGGAATTCTACTTCACTTAGGGAGTTGAAAACAATTCTGGTCCCAACCATGAACACGGGAATAGTATCAAACCAACCGTACACTCTTCTGTTCAACTCACGTGGTTTGTGTATTCCCATGTTTTGCACCAGTCATGAGCAGACACCGGGTTTTGATTTTACAGCATACACTGCATATCAATGACACTTCTGCTGCATTGCCTGGGGACCACCCACATCATGACAAGTTGTTCAAAATTCAGCATGTCATAGAACATTTGTCTGCAAAGTTTCCAGCGATTTACACTCCTGGAAAGAATATAGCACTCAACGAGTCCTTGATCTTGTCCAAATTGTGATAGCTGTTCAAAGAGTACATACAGTAAAGCGGAGGATGCCACGGAAGCGCAACATCCTTTCTGCAAAACGATGACTGGTCGGTAGCTAGACTGAGAGCAGGGAGCCAGCCGGAGCAGTGCCCATAAAGGTTTTGGGCCTGCGCTACCGAATCGGCACGGAGTGGCTGGGGGCGTTCCCAAAGGGGGTGGGGTCCCCCCCCTTCTACTGGTGCCTGAAAGGGTGACAGGGAGCCCCTGCTGCAGTATTCTTGGGCTCTGGATGTTGGGATGGGGCCCCCCTTTCTCCACACTCCTGGGGGATATCAGCGATATCTGAGGGCACAACAGATGCACTGCACTGCTCTTTGAGGCTGAAGGAACACCACCGGTGACACCAGGTGAGGCACACACGTGCACACCCCTGTCCCCTTTCCCACCACACACACACACACACACCCCCTCCCCTTTCCCACCACACACACACACACACACACAACTCCCCTTTCCCCGGCCGTGCTCCATGGCAAGAACTGGCAGGGTCATCACCACACACATGCACACCTCCCCTTTCCCACCAGACTCACACCCCCCTCCCCTTTCCCACCAGACACACACACACACCCCTCCCCTTTCCCCTTCCCCTTTCAGGTGAGGTGTGTGGTGTCTACCAGGACTGACTGCTTGGATGTCGTGTTCTGGTCCACTGGGGTTGGGTATGTGGGACCCAAGGCTGTGGATGTCAGGCTTCGCATCTGTGGCAATTATTTAGGCTGTTGGCTCTTGTGGGGAGGAGGGGCAGTTTGGTTCATTAGGGGGTTCCCCCACCCCACCAAGACCTTTACTTACAGCATTGCAGCAGGAGCCCCGGGGACTAGCTAAACTGTGCTGCCTGTGCGGTGCCCTGCGGCCTACTTCACATCTCCTAATGCTAAATTTATTGAGATCAGGTCGTTACTGACCACTTTTCCTCCTGAAATTTGAGACAGTGTTGGTGGCCCTATGGCTGGGGCTTGGAAGGGGAGGGTTGTTGTCCTGGAGCTGATCTTGATATCCGCAGGGACCCTCCCTGATGACTGGGCCACCCTCAATATCATTGCTGTGGTTGTGATGGACTGTACTGCACCTCTGGGGCCTACTGCTGTTGTTTAGGCTGCCGCTTCGGACGATCTCGGTCACACTTATCTTATTGCATTATGGGTCGTACTCAAAGGACTAAGGAAGATGCCCCGGTAAGCGCCTAGCAAATGGGGATCAAGGAGGGTGCGGGTGGTGGGGACACATCTCACATCAACAGCAAGTTTGACAAGTTATTAGACGCAATCGATGCCACCGGGGAACGACTGGAGAGTAAGACTCTAAGGCAGTTGAGCTGGCCTCATTAGAGAGGACTCTAGGAAAATATCCAAGAGGGTGTCCATCTTGCAGGTGTCCGTGCAAACGTTGGCACCAGTGCTCAAAATACAGAATGCCGCCTCACAGAGTTGGACGATCAAGTAGGAAGGGCTTGCTGCAATAACATCAGGGTTGTGGGATTCCCGGAAAGAGTAAAGGGTTACTCCATGTTGGGTTTCTTGGAACAATGGCTCCAGGAGGTGGTGGCCCCAGAGGGCATGTGTAAGTTATATGCCCTGGAATGGGCGCACGTGGTACCCGACAACCTGCCCAGGCCAGAGGCCTGATCCCGTCTGGAATCGGCCCGCCGCCTGCATTTCCGAGAGAGGGATTTCTTCTTAAGGCTGGCTCACAACGATGGTCCTTTCTCGGTGGAGAACGACAAAGTCCCCCTTTATCCAAATTTACCCTCATGGTGTAAACTCAGAAAGCATCATTCATCACAGTCCAGCAGAGACTTTGTGGGTTGGGATTGCTCTATTCTATGCTTTTCCTGGCCCGTCTGCGAGTACAGGCGGAGGACAAGGTGCATTTTTTGATGGATCCTACTGCAGCGTGGAACTGGTAAGTACTCTAAGATAAGGAGACAGTGTGACCAGAGCATGTGGTACAACGTCGGCAGCCTGCTGGAGAGAAGCACACTGGCCTACTAACTAGCGGGCAGCCATGGAACGGTTGAGGGCAGTGGATAAGGAGGGGTTTCTGAGATCCGGTGAAAGTTCACCACAACATGAACTCCTACACGCAGGGGGATCTACTACTATCTTGGAGGGCTCAACAGTACTGGGACTAGAGGACACAAGTCGGGGGTCACCCCAGGCACAGCAGGTGCCTTTATATGAATCCTGTCTGGATGGTGGCGGGGTTAGAAGAGGCGCATGCCTCTATTGTGGTGCTATGCAGAGGTGGCTGCAATTTCTTCTTGTGTGGTTTTATGCAAGTACGTTTTCTATTCTTTGAAGGGGGCTGGGTGAGGGCAGGGAGCCTGTGCAAAGTGTATTTTGTCACTGTTTTGAACTCTGTTTAGTTATTAGGCTGGCTGGTTTCTTTCCACCAACTGACTTTTCCAATATGGACCTAGTTGGCTCTTGTTGGTAGGTCTTAGTTTGTAGGCTTATTGCCATATACCGTTTGGACAGGATGTATGCATATCACAGTCCGAGGGGGAACTTGGCGGGGGCTCGGGTTGTGTTCTTTTGATTATTTTCTGATTGTTCTTCCTTCTGAGAAAGGGTGTGTGGTGAGTAGGCCTGAATTGTGTGGCTGGCAACTGGTGCTTCGTAAGTGTGGCTGGTGCAGTGTACTGTGACCTGCTGTACTGCGCAAGGGTTTGACAAGATGGCTGACCGGATTCAATTGATCACCTGGAATGTGCGGTCCCATTCCTCCAATGCCCTGGCCTAATTGAAACGAAAAGGGGCCCGGGTTGCATTTTTGCAGGAGACTCACCTGATGGAGCCAGAGGGTAGGGGGCTCCATAAACGATAGTGGGGACTACTGCACAATACTACCTCCTTAGCTTTTGCGAGGGGGGAGCCTTATTTGGATTAGGCCTGGGTGTCCTTCCAGCTGCATAGGGTGGTCACTGACTCATAGGGCAGATATGTATTGGTGCTGGGCCAGTTAGATGGCAGGGATGTCACCTTGCTTAATGTGTACGCACCAAATACGGATTGGCCAGGCTGACACCCCTCCTGCCATTGATGTTGCCTTATTTGAAGATAGTGGGAGGGGATTTCAATTGTGTAGCAGATCTCGCCTTGGACAGATCACATCCCCCATTGTATTAGGCTTCTGCCAGTTTATGCAGTGGTGCCGTTCACCCTTGGGCTGAGCAGTGGGGGTCGTACTGATTGCGGGAGGGTGCGGAACCTCTAGGCCTGAGCTTACTCCTTTAGATCTGGCCCGCATGATTTGGAGGTACGACTGGACGGGGTACTATGCTGTGATGACGTCATCCGCTGCACAACCTCTCCAGACAACCATACCCCAAAAATGGAGCATCTCAATTTCCAACTTCACACAGATGGAAAAAGCACCATCAGAGGCACCCTCGCATACAGACCACAGAGACCACGCCCAAGCTTCTGCAATGCCATCCCTGACCTCATCGCCCCGCTCACCATCGACTCGGTGCACAACATCTTCCTAGGAGATCTTAACTTCCACCTCAATGACACCAACATAAACTGCCTCCTGGACAGCATGAACAACATCAGCCTCAAACAACCCGTTACTGACCCCACCGACACAGTGCAGGACACACGCTGGACCCCAGTTTTACATCCAGCAACAGAGTAAAGTACAACCACATATCATGGTTCACCTGGATCGACCACAAAAGCGTCCACTCTACTATCACAGGATCTACTAACACTAGCACCATGCCACCCAGCTCCACACGCAGAAACTTCAAAAAGATATCTCATCTCCCTAACATCATCCGCCCCAGAACAGGCGGCAAAGAACTTCTCCCGTTGGGTCACGGAATGCGTCAACATAAACGGCCTCAGCCAAGCCAGCCAAACCCACAGTGCCAGAAGAGCATGCTGGTTCACCGTGGAGCTCAAATCCACCAGATGCAACTGCCGGCAACTAAAAAGCAAGTGGTGTACTAGCAAAAAGACTGGAGACAATACCACCTTCAAAAGAGCACTCAACCAGTACCACCTCCTAAGAACTGTGTGACACTCTGGCGGACATCTTCCATGACAAGATCTCGGTCATCTATGAGAACTTCAAACCCAACCCCCCTCCGCCGATAGCATCAGCCTACTCACACCCACAAACACTGGCTCACCCATTTGGACCCTCTCACAACTCAAGCCACAATCTCAATCATGAACTCTGCTCACTCTGGGGTTCCCACTGACCCATGTCACCACCACATCTTCAACCTAGGGAGCAAGACAATTGCTGGTGAGCTCACCAGAGCCTCCTTCCCTGAGGGCTGGAAACATGCTTAAGTGGGGCCCCTCCTAAAGAAATTATCTGCTGACCCAGCAGAACCGAAGAACTACCGACCTATCTCCCTACACCCCTTTCCGGGAAAGGTTCTTCGACAAGGCAATCAACAAGCAACACACCAAACACCTGGAACACTACAACCTCCTGATCCACTCTCAATCCGTATTCCGAGCCAACCACAGCACCAAAACAGCCTTGAACGTAGCCACCGATGACATCAGGGACCTCCTGAACTATCTCCCACCACATCCTGATAAACAGAATCCACAAAATCGGAATCCAAGGAGATGCCATACCTTACCGGAAGAACCCAGAGAATCCGTTTCCCTCCATTCACCACCGAACCCAAGATCATCTGTGGCGTTTCACCAGGATCGTCCCTCAGCCCCACCCTGTCCAACACATACATGACCCCCCGACCAACACAGTCAGATCGCACGGACTCAACATCATCTCCTATGCCAATGACACCCAGCTCATCCTCTCACTGTCAGAAGACCCCTCTACCACCAAAGCCAACCTCCACTGATGTATGATGAATGTTGCTGGATGGATGAAAGACAACTGTCTCAAGCTCAACAGGGACAAGACAGAAGTCCTCATCTTTAGTAACAACACCTTGCCATGATACTTGTTGGCCAGCTGAACTTGGACCTTCCCTCGCCCCGACAGACCGCACCCACAACCTTGGCATCATCTTGGGCAACAAGTTATCTATGCAGAAACAGGTAAATGCAGTCTCGTCCACCTGCTTGCTCACCCTACGCATGCTCCATCAGATTTTTAGGTGGCTCCCAATCAACACCAGAAGAACAGTCACTCAGACCCTCTTCATCAGCAGGCTGCACTGCGGGGACCCTCTCTATGTAAGAATCACCGCACGTCTCCTGACAGGACAGCAGACAATACAAAACCCAGTATCAAGACTCATCCACGACCTAAACAGATGGGCTCACACCACCCTGCGCCTCAATAAGCTACACTGGCTCCCGATCCAGAAGAGATGCCAGCTCAAGATGCTGACCCATGCATACAAAGCCCTGCACAACGAAGGTCCAGCATCAACAAACTAATGACTTTCTACCAACCGACCAGACACTTGTGATCTGCCTCCCTCTTCCTCACAGACACCCCCCCCCCCCCCGATCTGCTGTACCAACAGCGGAGGACGCTCCTCCCACATGGCAGCCGAAGCCTGGAATGTCTTTTCCCTGCACCTTACGACCGCCTCATAACTCAGACCAGGCTGTTTGAATGAACAGAACAGTGCCAAGCAGCTAGCATCTCCAGCGCCTCGAGAACCTCACGGGTGACATGTTGAGCTCTATAAATCCTGGCTGATGGATTGACACCGTCTTCAATCCAGTAAACTGTGGGAGAATCAAAGGAGATCCATTTTGGGGTACTGTTTTGCTCCCACACAGGTACTGTTATTTTGGGTAAGTATTGGACGTCTAGAAAAAGAAGACTTCAGAAAAAAAACATTTTATGGTTTTATGTAGCGTATCATGATGCATATCGAAAATAAGCACTTTGTACAGAAATGCATAGAAGTGTATTGACCACAAAAGTAAACATGCAGTTGTCAAACTGCGACAAGAATATTGGTTTAAAAAAAATAAAACAGAGATACCGTTATACATGTAGGTAAATGATCTTAGATAATTAGAATAACTGTAGAGAAAATCAGGGGTAATGTCAGAAAGCACTGATTAAATGATGAACTGGATGCAGACCGACAAGATGCCTGGCTCAAAAGGACTCTTGGTATAATTATTTAAGAGACTATCATTACTGGTTGGGGCACAAATCAAAAAGTGAGGAATAAAGATGAACTGCCGATAATGTAAGAAACTATAATAAATGTTGGATAAGAGGTTAGAAAGCCTACTAAGGTTGTGCCTCTCGCCACCCAATATCGTTCTTAAATGCAGAGACAAAAATTGTTGCCAACGCACTGATCAATAGACTGTTTGCAGTGCTACCTGCACTGCTTCACTCTTATCAATGCCACGACATTCTACCCAAAATCTCTGTGCAATTCAGAACTAGCATGATGAAGCTGGAAGACATGAAAGAACACCTAGCAATCAATGCAGTCAAAGTCTAAAGGTGTTCGACTCAATTGAAGTTACCACCTGAAGATGGATACCGGCATTATACACAGACCCCTTAGCCCCCTTAGCCATGGTTAAAATGAATGGAGTGATACTTTTCATACGTAAAGAGGAGCCAGGAGGAGAACACACAATTTTTCCAACGCTCTTCACGCTGGCGGTGAAGCCCCTTGCTAGTTGGGTGAGAACATACACAGCTTGTACAATGGTGGATTTCTGGAGTACTCCTGCAGACAACCAGAGCAGTAATCAAGCCTTGGATGATAGCAATGGAAGTAATAGGCTGGATGAGTAGAAACAAACCAGAATGCTCTGGGACGGCGGTATGATGGTAGAAATTACACCAAGTTGCATAGTTCCTGAAAATGGGACCGTATCTGATCTCCATGTTGGGGGCTAATATGGTGAGAAAGGTCTACAAACATATTCAAACACGCAGAATGAGTTTGTACTACCAAAATGCCGGCAGAGTTTGTAATAAAAGTGTGTTATTAATTGGGGACAATGCAAATCCTTCCCAATTAATAAGACTGCAATCCTGGCTGATACAACACACAAGTTCAACCCCTGGTAGCAAGGGTACAGAGCAGGCATGCTTAACTTAAGGAAAACAGGTCAAGTATTTAGAAGTAAATAGTTAAAATGTAAAACTGCAGCAAAAAGAAAACTGATATAATGAATAAAATCTAAGATGGATTACAGGAGATCTGAATTTAAGTTTGTAAGTTAAAAACTACCACAAAACAGCATAGTGCCTATGGGTGCAATAGACCGGGACCAAGGCAAAAGTAAAGGTCAATCCCAATGCAGCAGAGTCCAAATAAATAAACTTAGTACGAGGACTCAGTCAAAGAAGTTACCTTCTGACATACTCTTCTTTTTTGGAAGGTGCAATTCTCTAGCAGGGAAAAGTTGAAGGCTGTATCCGACAAAGTACTTTCAAAGTCAGATACCCATAGGCTGAGGTCCTGCTGACTCAGTTTGTTTTGCTGGGGAAAGCTCATAGCTGGAAAATTCAAATTTCATGGTAAGTCCTCTCATTGACAGGCTACTTTTCACACCTTTGCATGGTTACATCTCTAAGCTGTAGCTGGACAGGTTGCACCGAAGCCAGATACCTCAACCGTGAGGGTCTGTTGCAGATTCTTTCAGAATGCAAAAAGTTCAAAACGGGACAGACATGAGCTTTTGAGAGCAGACGTTGCGCCTTGGGTGGCTAGTCCCAATTCTCGAGATGTCAAATATTTTATAGAAAGTTCTTGAGGCTCCAACGTTTCCTTCTTTCTGGACCAGTCCCTCTTGGTCACGTCTAAGGTTCCTAGCGCCCCAGGAACAGTCATTTGCATTCAGGAATCGCTCCAGTAGGAGCAACCAACACAGTCGAATTAGGGTCCATGTGCCACTGATCACTGCAGGAAAAAGCCTCTTGAAGCGTTCAATGTCCCTGAAGCCACAAAGAAGGTCAGCCACCTGACCCATACAGTCCACTTCTCAGTCGAGTTGCAAGTGGGAGCAGGTCCAGCCCTTCAGGTCTCCACACAGGTCTCAGACAGCAGGTTTCTTCGTCTTCTGAACTTCTACAGGGCCAGAAGTGTTCGGAGAAGCTGTGAATAATATGCCACTTTTGTATAATTCACTAGCCATTGAGTGGTGATGACTCCTGAAACCTGCCTAACTAATGGGCAAAAAAGTTCCCAGCAGCACATTCTGTTAGCCTTTCTGTCAACTGCAACAGTGTATTATGCCTAATAGAATCCAGTATAGTATAAACATTCTATGTGTGAAGCAAACTGGTAGCCCACTTGGAGTTGTCACTAGGGAAATGACCAGTCCCACTGTTGGGATCTGGTGTGGGGTAGAGTGTTGTGCTCGTGCATTCCTCCCTTGTGTTCCCTGCGTGGAACACGGAATTCGGAGCTTTGGCAGTTGCTGCCGGGAGGCTATAGTGACCGGACAGAATAAAGGAAGTTGGTGAACCTACCTGCATCTCGTTTTCCTTTTCAGTGGCGACGAGTTGTCCCGTCCTCGGCCTCCCCATCCTGGTGTGAACCCTGTGCCTGCTGGCCAACTCATCTGGGAACCATTTCTGCTGTTCTCCGTGTGGCGCCGCTGCACTTCTGCTGTCATCTCTGATGATCTGGTCATAGTCGTGGATCCCTGTCGTTTCCAGTTGTGATCCTGATTCTGCCAACGCAGGATTTTCTCCCTTTTGAGGTACTTTTCCATTGATTTTGGGGATGCACGAGTGGTTGAAGCAAATTTTCCGTTGCTTCTCGCGCCTCCCCTGCTTATGACGTCGATTGGAGTCTTTGCCTGACTTGCCTGGCCCCGTACCAACGCTAAGTCGTTACGTTGTGTGCGGCCATTTTGGATTGCTGCATTTCGCTTTGTTGTGTGCTGCCATAGCAACATGAGTGTTGCTAGTACCGCTGATGTGCACAGCTGTTGGCATCCGGATTCCTATTTATGCGCTCAGTTCTGAAGTAATCACTCAGGCACACAGCATATTCCGGAGAATTTCTAGTGGTGGCACAGTGACCACTTGGTGGAATTTTCAATCTATCATGATGCTAACTCACATGTGTAGGGAGTTTGCACTTCGGTCATGTGCACACTTTGTACTCAATTAACTCCATTTTGACTGTATCTCCAGCATAACTAGTGGCGGATTTGCACGTTTTGCACTCTAGACAAGTTGGAAAGGCAATTTCTACGTGTAGGCTGATCGTTGCTGGACTGAGTTTTTTTTTGTTTTGGGGCAGCAACTCACCCACGCATGGCCACCCACTGGATCGCGTACTCGCACCAACTCCCTTTTTGCAACCAGCCGGTACTCCTCCTCTTAATTGGCAGCAGTGGGAGGAAACATTGGACGCTTATCTTGAGGAGATAGATGGGGACACTTTCACCTCAAAGAAGAAGAAAGCCTTACTGGTATACAATTTGGGTTCCGAGGGCAGATGTATTTTAAAGACTTTACCTCTGGAACAAGTGAGTACACATGTAAGTGGAGGCGATGATGGGGATTCTTTAATTGTAGAGGACTGTGCTTCACTCATTAAAACACTGGACAAGAGATTCAACCCAAAGAGAAATACAGTACTGGAGCGTCACAAATTTTTGCAACGTGCTCAGGTTCCTGGCAAATCCATCGATGATTTTGTGGTTGCACTCAGAACCCTAGCTGCCACTTGCAATTATAGGGAATTTAGGGATGAGATAATCCGCGATTAACTAATTAATGTACATGCAATAGAAAGATTTAGGAAAAAATCTTATCTTCTGAAGATCCAGACTTGGAATTTGCTCTCACCCTAGCTAAAAGCATCAAGCATTCCCAGTTTTGTATTAAAGAGATGGGCGGGATGGTGCTATCAAACGAAGTTAAGATGGTTAGCGCAAAACACGGTAGCAAACCCGTGAAGGGCACCAACGCAAATGTGACTCCCATTCCTACACCTGCGCCTTGTTCATCCAAACCCAAAATCAAGAAGGCTGATCTCTTTTGTTTCCGTTATGGGAGCGAATCCCACCTGGGAAATTCTAAGTTATGCTTTGCTGTAACCCAAACTTGTTTCAAATGTGGCAAGAAAGGGCATTTAGCGCGTATGTAAGGCTACAGGAACGCACAAGGGGTTGTCCCAAACTGTGAAAACCATTGAAAAGGACTATGTTGATTCTGGGGAGGAAAATGAAAGCAATGTCTTGTTAATGTGGTCCTCTTCGTCCATGCAGTCGGAAGATGTTGTAGAAATAGCTTCCATTGTTGAACCACATAAAAGGAAATCCCCTGCGTGTGCAATAACTGAACGGCACAAATGTAAAATTTCTTGCCGATTCGGGTTCTCCATTTACCTTCATCAATGCCAAGGACCTGGAAAGGTTGGGTGATATTCCGGTGAACCAGTCCAGTATAAAGATCTTTACGTATGGTGGAAAAAGGGTGGAGGTCCTCGGCAGGTTTGAGGGAGAGTTGGAGTTCAAAGGGGATTTTGCTCAGGGAACAGTATACATTGTTAAGGATGGTGCGAATTTATTGGGGTGGGAGGAGCAGGTTGAGTTTGGGATCATTCTGGATCCCAATCATCCTGATATGGTTTTGTCAAAACAAGAAGCCAGACAGTTTTACTGCACTTCTTCGCCTGCCACCCCTGTGCACGCAGTCACTGTGGGATGCTTATCCGATAATGACTGGATCCAAAGGTTTCCTGAGATTTTTAGTGGTGAGCTGGGAAAACTGAAGAGTTTGCAACACCGCATCGTCCTTAAGGAGGGCGCAAAGGCAGTTGCACACAAGGTGCGCAAGGTGCAGCTGAGCTTACGTAGTGAACTCAAGCAGGAACTTGAGGGGTTGTGCACCATGGGTGTACTTGAGCCCATTGAGGGATCCGAATGGTTGGCTCCCATCGTTTTGGCGCGCAAAGCAGACAAGTCTATCAGGATGTGTGTGGACTTGCGCAACCTTAATTCTAACATATGGGTGGATTGCCAACCCTTGCCCAATATCAACGAGATGCTAGCAACCTTGGAGGGTGCTAAGTACTTCTCACTTGACATCACCTCAGCTTACCACCAGGTGGAATGGAGCAAGGATTCAAGACACCTCACGTCCTTTGTGACACCTGAAGGGGCCTTTCGTTATATACGAATGCGGTTTAGATTGGCATCGGCTTCTGCAGTGTTCCAGCACCTCATGGGGAATCTGTTTAAGAGCACTGCAGGAGTCGTGTTTTTCCAAGACGACATTCTTATTAATAATAAATGATAATATAATAACAAATGAGTTTCTAAAGCGCATGGTTATACTACCCAGTATGTCCCCACGCTGCAGCTAGTTACCCGTCACTGGACAGGATGTGCAGGATGAAAACTGTACCTCGCAGAGGCATTATATGTGGAAGAGCCATGTTTTTAATTTTTTGGGGAAGATCCCCTCCGATGGTTCAGACCCGAGTGACTGCGGAAGGTCATTCCAGAGTTAGCAGCCAGCCATCTGAGAGATCTCACCCTCCACCCTCCCCCCCCCCCTCCCATCTGTGCTCTTTTGATTACTGGTAGTTCTACCCTTCCTGTTCCCACAGATCTCAGAGCCCTGGTAGGTGTGCATGGGGTCAGTAGATTGTGTAGGTAGCTAGGGCCCTTTCCCTGCAGGATGAGGTGACTAATGCATAGTGTTTTGAACACAATTCTTTCCCTAACCAGGAGCCAGTGTAGCATTGCGAGAGCGTTTTTGGATGGCGCTCTTCTGGGTAGCCTCAGAACAAGGCGAGCTGTCGCATTTTGAAATGCCTTGCAGTCTTTGAACACACCTCCTATTTGCCCCAAGGTACAGCGCATTCCCGTAGTCCAGGCGAGAGGTCACCAGTGCATGGACCAGCGTTTTTATGGCGGCTGTAGGGAGCACATCTTGTGTCTTCCGGAGGACCTTCATTATTCCGAAACATTTTCCGGCAACCACCCTGGTGTGGTGGTCGAAGGAAAGTTTCGGGTACAACCATATCCCCAAGTTCTTAACCTGGGAGCGGGGGTGGAGCCCAGGGACTGAGGCCACCACCTTGAGGTCCATATAGACGGAGTCCTGCCAACTATTAGAACCTCCGTCTTGTTTCCATTTAATTTAAGGAAATTGCTAGCCATCCAGACCTCTAGCTCCTGGAAGCAAATGGAGAAATTGGTGTCTGCCTTGTCATGGGCTTGTGATAGGGATACAACTAATTGCGTGTCATCCGCATAGGACACGACACTAATGTCGTATTTTGCAATTAGGTCTGCTAAGGGGGACATATATAAATTAAAAAGGGTGGGTCTAAGGATAGACCCTTGGGGTACTCCTTGTGTCAGCCTAATGCTTTTCGTGTAGAATGGCCTCTAAGACACTTGGAAGCTCCAATCTTGTAAGAAGGATCTCATCCATTCCAAGGCCCATTTGTCCAGCCCTCCTTTTTTGAGGCATTGCAGGAGCAGCGAGTGGTTGACGGTATCGAAAGCGGCGCTGAGGTCAAGCAGCACCAGCGCCACCATCTTGCCGTCATCTGCATGCCTACGTATTGTTTCAGTAGATACCAGCAGAGCTGACTCTGTTGAATAAGAGACCCGAATGCCTGACTGAGTGGGATGTAATAGGTTGTGCTCATTCATATATGAGGTTAGTTGTATGTTAACCACCTTCTCTGCGATTTTGGCAAAGTATGGAAGGAGCGAGACTGGTCAGTAATTATCCAACTGGCTTGCCTTCATCCCTGTTTTTTTCTTAATTGGGATGACGACCGCCTTTTTCCATTGCCTAGGGACCGCCCCGGAGTCATAGGAGAGTTTCAGGAGGTGACCAATATAGGAAGCCAAGATTTCTATACTCTCTCTTAGGGTCTTAGGTTTCGTGGGGTCCTTGGGTCAGCCGGACTTGATACTTAAGACAATGTTTTTAAGCTCCTCCAATGATGGGGGGACAAATCTAGAGAGGCTCGGGATCTTCTCTATGCTAGGCTCCTCATCTCCCACTCCCCCTCCATTCCTTGCCTCGTCCGGGAAGGTGGAATACATTTTTGCTACTTTGTCTGAGAAAAAATCTGCAATCAGGTCGCAGGTTTCTAATGAGCAACTATATGGCGGCGAGGTTCTGGTAAGTGACCATATGACCTTGAAAATTCCAAATAATTCTCGGGACGAGTTTTCCGCCTGCTCAATTCTCGAGTTATAGTAAGTAGCTCGAGTCCTTATTAGTGAGTGATAGGTGCTAAGTTTTGTTGTCGGCCTTCTTAAGATCGGAGGAGTCTCTCCTCCAGACCCGTTCAGCGGTTTTACACAAGGACTTCATTCTCCGAAGTTCATCGTTGAACCACGGCGCAGATTTTGACTGTCTCCTGGGAAAACTGAATTGGAGCATGATATCAGGGTCAAACAGGTGTTGGAGGTTATCAGGTCAAGTGGGTTAACGCGGAGGAAGGACAAATGCAAATTTTTTCTAGAAGGTGTAGACTATCTGGGTCATCACATTCCCGGGAGGGGGCGTTGAACCCAAGGTAAAGATTTTAGATGCCATCCAAAATGTACCTGAACCACAGAATAAGGAATAGCTTCGTTCCTTCCTAGGGCTGGTGGAAAACTACGCCAAATTTGTGGGCAACTTCTCAGACAGGACGGCGTGTTTGCGCGAGCTCCTGAAAAAGAATGTAAGTTATGAGTGGACGGATGAGTGTGGTCGTGACTTTAAGCTCCTGAAGAAGGCAATTATACAGGTACGCCCCCTTAAGTTATTTAACATCAATGATCTTTGCATTGTCACTACGGATGCTAGCAATGTGGGCTTAGGGGCAGTTCTTATGCAGAAGAGATGTGACGGTAGGGAGGAGACCATCGCTTTTGCCTCAAGAGCACTTACTCTACGATTGAAAAGGTGGCCCTAGCCCTGTGGTGGGGTGTACAGTACTTTAGGAACTTTCTGTGGGGGAACGAATTTGTTCTGAAAACCGACCATAAACCATTGGTGGATCTTTTACCACCAAAGGGGTGGCAGGGCCAATCCACTCATAGCCAAGTGACAGTACAGACTGAATGAGTTTAACTATCGCCTGGAGTATGTGGCTGGTGTGAAGAATAATGTTGCTGATTGTTTGTCCAGGTTACCCCTCACGTGGTTGCTGATGACACTTTGGGGGAGGACCTGGAAATGGTGTGTGTTGTAAGTGGAGGGGCGAATATGGTTGAAGGTGCTCTCTCCAAACTTGATTGGAAGCTAGCTGTGTCAGAGGATGTTGAGATCAGTAGGGTGATGAATTTTGTGCTTCACGGTTGGCCCAACAACATGAATTTGGCTCCTGAGCTGATCCCTTTCAAGAGAGTAAGTGATGAATTGTCCCTGGTGAATGCAATTCTGCGGGGGGGGGGGGGGGGGGGGGGTATTGGTAGTGCCAGTGTGCATGCGCAAGAAAGTTTTGGATCTGGCTCACGTAGGTCACCCTGGCATTCGTGCCATGAAGCGCAGAGTTAGAGAGGACTTCTGGTGGTCGAGCGTAGATAGGTGTGTTGAACATTGTGTTCAGGATTGTGGTGTGTGTGTCCTTAGTGACAAACCCCAAGTAACTTATCCTTCTCCCATCAATCCCATTGCTGTAAAGAACTCACCTTGGTGCAAGCTGGCTTTTGATGTGGCAGGTCCTTTCGGTGTGATGGGAAACTCTCCTAAATATGCCTTGGTGTGAGGTTTGTGGATGGGGTCAATTCTGCTGCCATCATCAACTTTTTCAATGATGTCTTTCTTCGGGAAGGGCTTCCAGAAGAGTTGGTAACTGACAACAGCACCCAGTTGGTGTCCGTAGAGATGCAAGAATTCCTAAAGGAGCATGACATCAAGCATATCTTCACTTCCCTTTATCATCTCCGCAGCAACGGTTTTGCTGAGCGCTTTAACCGGGTCATCAAGGATCAGCTACAGTTGGCCTTGATCAACGGTTTGCACTGGAAAGTGGCGATCACTGATAAGTTGTGGGCGATGAGAACCACTCCTCACGCAAGTACTGGGATGTCTCCTTTCACCTTGCTAAGGGGTAGGGTAGCGGGCTCCAAGCTGAATACAGACTGGATGTCAAGAAAAGAGGTCGATCTGGTGAAGTTGAGGAGGGTGACTGATGTCAGGGCTGCTGCTCAAACCAAATATGCGTCTGAATGTGTCAGAGTTTCCTCGGTATGTGTGGGGGTCTGAGTGAGGGTGAAGAAACCTGTTCTTATTCGCAAAGGATCCTCTCGCTTTTCTGCTCCGGTTAGAGTGAGGGAGGTGAGAGACCATGTGGTTGTATTGGAGAATGGTAAGATCTGGAACAAATGTGCTGTCTCTGTTGTGCCAGAGTCAAAAGCTGAGTATGTAAGGGGGGGAAGTTGGGGTCCATAACTTCTCCTCGGAAGTGCCTCCTGTGGGGGGCCGGAGGGTTCACATTTGTGGCGGGGAGATTGTTCCCCGGGAAAGGTCTTCTAGGGAAAGGTTTGCATATTCTGCACTATTTTTGGCATGCCTGTTTTTAGCACACTTCGTAGGATGTGTTGCTTTTGTAGTGGTACCAATTTGAGACTCGATGAAGCACAACCGGCCCCCCCCGGAGGGGACGCCTAATAGGGATATGTATATTAAGTATGGTCTTTCTTCTATAATGTACAGCACATTATGGAATAAATACACTCGTAAGGATTCTGAGTTGCGTAGGCCTATGCATGGGTCATTTGATTTACGAAAGATTGAGTATGTGAAACAATGTATGTTTAAGCGAAAGACTAGGCAAGATATGTTTGACTGTGTACGAATGTGGGAGAAAGAAGTGCGTGAACGAATGAAGCGTGAGCAAGCCTTGATTGAAAAAGAACAGCGAGAGAACATTTATGCGAATGCATTAGAGTTGAAAAACAAAGAAATAAAAGAGTTAAAAGAGTTAAAAGAGAGAGAAGATAGGGAGTGCAATTTCCAGGTAACTGGCCAATATGCTGTTCGGCAGCCCCTTTATCCTAAACTTAATAAACCTCAAGATGATTTCTTAGATCGTCCTCCACCTCCGTATACTGTTCTTTCTGCACCTCATGAGTCAGATGAGGACTCTGGTTCGGAGGAACACAAGGCACGAGAAACTCGTTCTATGTTGACTGCTGAGCGTGCGCCCCAGCTTAGATCTGCTGTTCGTAAAGCAGTTCGTAGCACTGCCCCCGCCTCTGATCTTCTAGATAGTATGAAAGGGTGGCAGGAAAGGGAGCAGCTGTATTTTACTGAGGTGTTTGCCGCAGAGGTCCTTGAGCTGTTTAGGAAATATTCTGGAGGAGTTAGAGCCCGACGATGTAGCAGATAATTGTAAGCAAATGCGTGATGGTCTTTTTGTTTTCTCCCAGGTAACTGATACAATTAGGCGTTCAGTTAAACTGCGTGTTGATGCAGTCCATTTGCGAGAGGAGAAAAAGGCTGCAGACGTAGCTGCACAGACATCTCAGACCGGCATGGCACAAGCTTCTATCTTCGGAACAGATAAGACTGTGATAGTTCATGCGAAACCTATGCGGGAGGCAGCGCCTTTGTATGTTCCTCCTAAAGGAATGGGTACAAGTGATGATAAGGCTTCTATCGATGCAAAGGGTTATTTTATTTATAATTGGGTTTACACTCCTTGGAATAGGACGGATGTCATGGCACTTGAAACTGCATTGCCTGATCCGCAGAAAAATCCAGCCGCTTTTTATGAGGAAGTTGAGGGTGCTATTAGCTCTTGTACTATGACTTTGCCCGATATAGATTTATTTTTCGGATTGATATTACCGCCTGATATGTGGTGGACTGTTCGTAAAATTGATGATCGTGCAGCTTTTGGGGCGTTATGGAAAGACTTAGAACAAATGGATGTAGAAAGGGAACCCGCAAAGAAGCCATGTCAGTTAATTTTAGATCTTCCCGCAGCTATATTAGTTAAGTTAAAAACGATTATTCCCCCTAAAAAGATAGATTGGACTGTTTTAGCGTCTTGTAAGCAAAAGGCAGATGAATCAGTGTCCGATTTCTTGACACGCTTTGAAGAAGCATTCCACAATTTTAGTGGCTAGTAATTAACAGATGACACGGGCAGACATCTGTTTGTCGATAGATACGTCGCAAACCTGTTGCCAGGAATAGCTAGTCGCCTAAAAGCCAGTGAGAGTTCATGGACTACCTCTTCTCCAGTTTCTCTCTTGACTATGGCTCAATATTATGAACACCAGGAATTAGAAGCAAAGGGTAATGAGGATAAGAAGACTAAAGAATTAAAAACGAAGGTTATGTTGGCTCAGGCTTATGGTCCGCCTTCTAGAGGTAGTGATAGAGGTGGACGTGGATCTTATGGTTCGTCTTTCCCTTCTTATACTCGTTCGAATTTGTCTGTTGACCAGTGCGCGTACTGTAAGAAATTTGGGCATTGGGCTTCCGATTGTCCAGCACTGCGTGCTCAGCAGTGTCCACGTGGTCGGACACACATGAGAAATCATTCAGGATATTCAGGGCCTAGATGAAGCACAGGTGATCGTGCTAGGTTTGAGGCTAATATACGTGAGCAGGATGGGTTTAACACTTTTGATAGAAGGAACCAATATCAAATGTCTGACTATGTGCCATCTGATTTTCAAGATTCTGCTTATGCATAGGATTGCCTAGGATGGGGTAAGGAATCAGTTGAAGTTCCAGTAGATCAGAGGGGTCCCTATGTTACAGCACATGTTTTGGGTTCTACTGATCAGTTTCTAGTTGATACAGGGGCTACTCGTAGCTCCTCGTCTAAACAATTGGTTCCAAGGGCTCCCCTGTCTGGCTTAACCATTACATCGATAGGTTTCGATGGAACCCTTTCCCTTAGCCCACTGTCGCAACCACTTACATTCCATGTGGATAAATTTACTGCTCCATGTCCATTTTTGCTTTCCCCAAATACACCAGACAATATTGTGGGTCTTGATATGCTCAAGTATTTCAAGGCTACGATACGATGTTCTCCAGAAGGTGTACGTGTTCTATTGAAGGACAACCATCCTGTGATGGAGAGAGCTTGGGTTGTTAAAGAGGATATTGCATTAGCTTCACTCCCTAGTACTTTGTGGGCTACTTCAGACACTGATGTAGGGCAAATGGTTATTCCACCAGTACATATTAGTGTCAAGGAGGGCGCTATGCTGCCACGTTTGCCGTGATACAAAATTTCACAGGAAGGCGAAGAAGCACTCATACGTATTGTCCATGAACTCATTGAAGTGGGGGTTGTTGAGGAAGTTCCTTACAATGTTTGCAACAGTCCGATTCTTCCTATTCTGAAAAAAGATACTGACACTAGGATTTACCGATTCATTATTGATTTGCAAGAAGTTAACAAGATTGTAGTACCACAATACCCCGTGGTTTCTGACATAACGACACTTCTTACTTTGGTTCCTCCGACAGCAACTACATTCTCTGTGATAGACTTGAAGAATGCTTTCTTTTCTATCCTTATTCATCCTGGATAGCCGATATTTGTTCGGTTTCACTTTGAATAATCGATCGTATAGATTTTGTAGAGTTCCTCATGGCTATACTGAGAGTCCTAGTAATTACAGCCAAGCATTAAAAAGACAACTTGATTCTTTCGTTTTGCCGGATGGTGTGGCTCTCATACAATATGTCGATGACATCTTGTTGACAGCCGATACCCCTGAACAGTGTGAAAAATGTACTTTGTCCTTGCTTTCTTTTCTTGCTTCCCATCATCACAAAGTGTCAAGAAAGAAATTGCAATTTTGTAGACCGAAGGTAACCTACTTAGGTCACCTTCTGTCTAAGGAGGGACGTGCACTCACACCAGATCGCATTCAAGCTATTTTAGACACACCAGTGCCCCGTACTCAAAAAGATGTCCGTGCATTCATTGGTCTTACTTCTTTTTGTAGGCAATGGATATTAGGGTTTTCACATATTGTTAAACCCCTGTTGGCTCTTTTGACTAAAGATACTCCAATGCCCCTTCCATGGACGACTGAATGCCAGAATGCTTTCCAACAATTGCAACAAGCCCTTTGTTCTGCACCAGTATTAGGCACTCCGGATTACACCAAGGCTTTTACACTCTATGCACACGATAGAGATGGTTGCGCACTTTCAGTTTTAGTGCAGACACACGGTGACAAACAGCGTCCCTGTGCATATTTTGCAACAGTACTTGATCCTGTACGTCAGAGTGAAGGGATAGTTTTGTCACATAAGCTGTTGGTGCTAGTACCCCATGCGGTTGATGCCCTTTTAAATCAGACGAAGACGCAGCATTTAACTAGTGCTCGTCTGACAGGATACGAATTGACATTGTTGGCCCCTCACATTACACTGAAGAGATGTGCGACACTAAACCCAGCCACTTTGTTGCCATATCCGGTGACTCCGTCTCAGTCACAGGAGTCATGATTTTATATTCCTTACTGAGGAACAGACAAAGGGTTGTGTCGATTTGCAGGACACGCCCCTTTCAAGGGTTGATGGGGAACTATGGGTTGATGGGTCCTGTTTGAAGTTACCAGATGGTACAACGTCAGCTGCATATGCAATTACAACACTTCAGACGGTAGTCGAGACAGCTCATATTCCACAGACGTCAGCTCAGGCAGCTGAGCTAATAGCTTTGACACGAGCGTGTGAACTTAGTACTGACTTATCTGTGAACATTTATACAGATAGCCGCTATGCTTTCGGAGTGGCTCATGATTTTGGGCTACTCTGGAAGGAGAGGGGCTTTCTTACATCCCACGGGATGCAAATAATGCATGGAGAATTAGTACATAATCTCTTGACTGCTTTAACATTCCCGAAGAGAATAGCAATTGTTAAATGTAGCGCACAAAAGAAAGTAATTGATAAGATAGGACAAGGCAATGCTTTTGCAGACCAAACAGCCCGTGAAACTGCCGTGCAGCGAAGTACCACGTCTATGTACACGTAGTGAAGTCACAGGCTGAACGCTGGCATGATACCACACAGGAAGTGCTAGATATGCAGAGATCTGCTTCTGCAGAAGAAATTGAGCAATGGTCTAAGGAGGGAACATTGGACGATGAGGGCTGTTGGAGGAATAAAGAGATGAGAAAGTGGAGATTGCCTACAGCCTATTTACAACCTATGATTCATATGGCACATGGGCCGGCACATGTTGGAGCCTCCTCGATAACGAAATTGCTCACGCAAGTTTGGGAGCATCCAGAATTTGGCGGCACAGCTAAAAAGATGGTGCAGTCTTGTCTGATTTGTGTTCAGCATAATCCTGGTAAAGGGACACGAACTCCTACAGGAGGGTTTGCTACGCCAACCGCACCTTTTGAAGTTTTGCAAATTGATTACATCCAGCTTGAGCGCTGTAACAACCTAAAGTATGTTTTGGTAGTGGTATGTGCCTTCAGTAAATGGATAGAGGCATACCCTACGAAGGACAATACAGCTCTCACTACAGCAAAGGTACTTTTGAAGGAATTCTTCCCTAGATTTGGTGTTTGTAAACTTTTATGAAGTGATAACGGACCCCATTTTATTGGGCAAGTTGTCGAATATGTCCTGAAGGGATTAGGGATCAAGCAGAAATTTCATGCTGCTTTCCATCCACAATCAGCAGGGCTAGTGGAAAGGTATAACACCACACTTAAATTGAAACTGGCTAAAATACAGGCTTCCACGTCTTTGAAATGGCCTGCTGCACTACCCTTAGCACTGTTGTCCATTAGATCTGTGCCACATTTGCAATCTGGTCTTACACCATATGAGGTGGTATTCGGAAGGCCTATGAACATTTGGGGAATTCCTAAACCACGTCCCATACATGATGTACCATGTGTATTGATGAGTGACTACCTATCACAATTGACTGACAGTTTGATTTCTATTCATGAACAGGTTCGAGAAGCTCTTCCTGATAGGTCTGCAGGTGAAGGCCATGGACTTCGACCTGGAGACCAGGTGATGATCTGATCTTTCCAGAGGTCGAGCAGCTTGGAGACGAGGTGGCGCGGCCCAGAGCAGGTGCTCTTTTCAACGAGAACTGCGGTCCGAGTGACGAACAGGAGGAACTGGGTGCACTCCACCCACTGCAAGAAAGTGCCGTCTACCTTGGTGGATCCTGCTGCCTTGATCGACCATCGGGACATCCTGGATACAGAGAGAGGCCAAGCCATATCACCTGACGAACCTGAGGAAGTGTTCCCGGACCACACGATTCCTGGAGTATCCCGATACCAACTGAGACAACGGAAAGAACCTGCATCGTCGAAATAGACTGGTTGAGCAACCGCCCTGGGTTAGTGAAACGGAATGCCGATGTGGCATAGGGGGAAGGGGGGGGGGGGGGGGAAATCAGTCCTGTATAGTGTAGCGACACCCGTCTTGACCCTCGGTGAAGAAACCAACGGCTGCCCAGGGTTAAGAGCTTCAACGATTGTTCCCAACGACAAGCTGATCATGTTCAAAATGAGATCAACTGTTGCTAAGAGAAAGATCATTTGTGCTATAGGGTTTGTTGTTGCTATGGTGGCTGTAGCAGTAATAACCTGGTTCGTTGAGAAAATGGCTCCTGCTCGAGAGCTTTTGATCGCCACTACTCCAGTATCAGTTGAACACCACTACTTTACGCTTCCCTACCATGAGCAGAAGCATCGACAATCCTACTTAAATAATACCTTTATCCAGATGTTGCATCATACTCATAATGCCACACATACTACCAACTGTTGGGTGTGTGGGATGATACCTGCACATCAAAAGAAAGGAGGAACACCTTTTATTCCTCTTCCCTTTTCTCATAATGGTTCTTGTCAAGCTTGGTATGCGCTTTTTTTTGCATCTGGAAGACGTTCAGTAGGCGGGCTTCTTTTTTGCCTTAATAAAGTATGCTACCAAGATAAAGATGGTTATCCTCAAGCCAAAGGAACCAAATGGGAATGGGCAGAGTATCAACCGGACAATATTTCAACACCATATGTTTTCACAAATATGAGAACTTTTACCAGTAATGAACAATTTGTGATTTCTGTTAGAAGAGCTAAAGCAGATCTATGTATAAGCAGTATTGGGATACTTCCAGTGGGGAAAAGCGAATGTACTGTAATTCTGACTATTGAAGGTGTAAATAACAGTAGTTTTATAGCCTCACATAATACTTACTTTATCTGTGGTAGCCAAGGATATTATCAACTACCTGCTGGGTGGTCAGGTGTGTGCTATGTGTCCCTTCTATTGCCCCCTGTGTTTCTGGCACCTGCATCATACCACTGGGACCTTAAATTATTCGACGATATATCTAGAAATAGATACAAAAGGACAATAAGTACTGACGAAGTAGACCAAACTGATACCACTCTGCAACAATATGTCGATTTTAATTTAGGTTTGTTCTTCTTTGTGGGTGCTGCATTAAACAGTAGGAAAATAAGACGATTGACTAGAGTTGTGGAAGCTGTTACCAATCAGTCAGCTATGGCACTTGGGAACATTACGGAGGAGCTGCAAATTGCAAGGATTGTAGCTCTCCAGAACTGAATGGTTCTAGATGTGGTACTGGCTGATCGAGGTGGTGCATGTTGCATCATCGGTAGCAGCTGTTGCGTATTCATACCGGATCACTCACCTTCAGTATATGACGCAATATCAAAACTGCATAAGATTGCTGCAGAAATTCATACAGAGACTGGTACTTGGACTTTTGCTGGATGGTTTTGGACTCTTGTTTCTGCTTGGGGCTGGAAGCTACTGACTATCCTGTGTGTAATGATTATGATACTTTTTACATGCTGTGTATGTATCCAACGTGGTCCAATGCTTTGCTCCATTTGCATCTCTGTCTGTATACCTGTCAAAAGGAATGTTGCAGAAACAAAGGCCCAACAAATGTTGAATAAAGAGGTGGCCGAAATAATGCTAATAGATGTACTGGATGCATATTTAGATTACCCCAGAGGAACGAATGTCTTCAGCTAATTGGCAGCGATTGGGTTAGCATTAGCGAAAGCCATCTTGTATTTAGAGGCTATCTTGTCCATTTTGTGGAATTCATTTTGTATTTCTGGCAGCCATTTTGTTTGCCATGTGCTGCCACCTGCTCACCATGTGCTCTGTCCTCCCTCGGTGTTGACTGCTCTTGTAATCTGCCTAGAAACGAACTATATTTAGCATCTTCCCCCTTCGCACATGCCCAGTTGAGTTTGCAGCTGTCCTTGCAGCTGTTAGTAGTATGCAACTGTCAGGATGTGTTTACTAGCATTGGCAAACTGTTAACTCCTCCTACTTGTCGACTGTGCATTTCTATATGACCTAATATGTACTTAAAACCTTCTTCTGTACTTGTACCGCCTTCTTTTGAGCCCCTATGTGGGTATAAAAGGACCATGCTCCTTCTGTTCGGTGTGCTACTTCATTCATTACCTCATGAGGTTTATTAAACATTGTATTTTCTATTCCAGTTTCTGTGCTAACTTCTTCCTATTGGTCTGAGGACTCTGTGCAGAGAAGGGCGAACCCCTTGCACTGGTAGGCCTAGCTGAGGCTCACTTCTACATAGGTACACCAGGAGTCTCCCATGGGAGCAAGCATGTATTGTGCCACTGATGGCAGCCCACTTAAACTCTGACTACAGACCTGCCATTGCAGCCTGTGGGAGATGGTCCTAGCACCGCTCACAACAGATATAAGTTTTCTTACATCTGAGTTCACTTCACTTACAACCTATAAGTAACCCCTATGGTAGGCCCTTCAGTCCGGAGGGCAGCGCGCTTGGTTATAAGTGTGAGGGTTCCCCTTCATGAGCAGGACACCCCTACAAAACCAGGAGTCAATTCTCCAGCCTTTGTAAGTATGGTTAGCCATTTTAAGACATATAGTGGACATCAGTCATTACGAGATGTCTAACTATATAATGGAACCTGGTCATGTTTGGTATCAAACATGTTGGATTCTCACCAAACCACAGATTGCAGTGTTGAAGGTATGTTCCCATGTACTGGTGGCTCCCTTGGGGACCCCCGTACCTCTGGTTACAGCCTTTCAGGGTCTCACTGCAAACTAGTGCTGTTGCTGACCACAGACACTGTTCTGGCCTCCTGCTGCTGAGCTCAAGCAGGGGAAAGTAGAACAATAGGGTTTCCTGTCACAGGAAGGTGTGACTACTTCCCAGACAGGACTTAGTGTATTGGGCTGGGATGGAGGCACTTTCTAGCGCCCACATACTGCATTGAAAGGCACATTTGGTGCCCTGCTTGCATACACCAGTTTGAGGTAGTACAGGAACCCTTGGTTCCCATTATGGCAGGAAACTGGACAAAGGACAAGGAAGGGTCCTCCCCCCCCTGTCCAGCCCCTCCTCTGGTATTGATTCCAGAGTTGTTCCAACCCTTTCCTTGGGCATTTAAGGACTCTCCCCATGGGTGAAGCCTCAGATTCATTGTGGAACAAGACCCATCTCTAAAACAAAGACACTCTTCGACCATTTGGACACTTGGACTTCGCCGGGAACCAAGACTCCATTAAATAAGTCTCCTGCTACTCCTGGTTTCGCTGTTCTGCAAGTATTCTGCCTGGTCTGTGTCTGTGCTTTGCTCAGGATCTCTAGGGATCTGTGGGCATCAAAGACATCCGAAGTAATCTCCTTTGGAGTGAAGGATTAACTCCCCTGCATGCACCGCATCCAAGCTGACCAGTCTGCTGATCCGGTCGCCCTAAGGACCTGCTAAGGCTCAGCAACATAGGTGGTGGATCAGTTGCTCCCTAGAGACCTGACCTGCCTTCCGTGCAATTTGGAGAACAGTATCCCTCAGAGTCCCTGAGACCAAGCCCGTGCACTGCATCGACTTGTCATTGCAAAGGCTTGTTGGCTCTTCACTCCGGAGATCTTCGGGCTCAAGAAGCTCCAGCCTCCAACACCTCATCCATCGAAGAACAGTGTTATGTTCCATATAGCTACCCCAATATAGGCTCAGGTAGTCATCTAACCATTCACCTATATTCTCCGCACCATTACACTACATAACGGTTCTTAGTACTGATCTTTTACCTAGTTACAGTACTGTCCAGAGATGACATGGGGTTTTCTCCGAAAAGCTTAAGCCTCATTCATTATGCATGAGGATTCTTGGAATCACAGCAGGCCTACCATCTCCTGCATAATAACTATGTATAAAGGTCATGCCTTCCGTCATTCTAGTCCGACATGACACAGCAAGGAGTATCTCCAGGGGGTACCACTTTGGGTATATATTTATACACCATATGTTGCTGAGGTAGTCGGAGGAGAAAAGGACTTCCATGCCGACACACTGACGCGAGACGCTGAGGCTCCTGCAAGCAGATACTCCAGCTCGCAGTCAACTGACATCCCTTGCGGGGTGTCCATCTCGAGACCAAGACGGGGTCCCACAGACTCTCACTTCAGGTAATGGGTCTGACTTTATCCTAGAGGGAATCTTGGCTTTACACCCACATACAGGTTAGGTAAAACATAGGTACATCTAGTTAGGGTTGCATCGTAGGAGTATGCATTTTACTGCATTTTATTACTTGCCTGTATTCTTTGTTTTAGCACGATGGTAGAAATCTACCATCCGTGTACTTTGTTAGTACTCATAATCATTTATATCTGTTTCTGTCTTATGGTTGTTTCAGCACACCTATTGTACACCAGAAAGACGCTGGTTCAATAAATTCTTATTGAAAAACGTCCGCACCATTTATTCTGTGCATCTCTCCGAGACGAAGTGAGCACGAGTGACTAAGCGAAAAGTAGTACACTGTGTCCACGATTCTGAGGGCTCAGGGTTGTCATGTTCGATAATTGCCAAGAACTATTCTCTGATTGGTAAGAGGGGTTTCTAGGGGCACTGAGCTAGCTGGTATACAGGCGAACATACCCGCTGGGGGTGTCTAGAATCAGTCCGGACACCAATCCTACAGTGTATGTTGTCAAAACACACAGATCCTATATAGGTTTATAGGAACTACAAGACAACAGCGTCCTCCCTGCATTCCCTACATCATGGGCACCCATCTTTGGTGAGCTGCCTGAGGTCCTCTTACTGCTCCTGTGCCTTCAGCCTGTGGGTGGTCTTGAGGGATGACTTCTGCTTTGGTGGGCTCCCCTGCTTGGTCGGGCCTGTTCTGACTCTCCTGCATGTGGGGGATTCCCTTGAACCTTGCTGGTCCCAACAATTGCATCTTTTCATCTTCCACGCCAGTTGCAGCTACCAAGGCTGGTTGGTGCTCCACGGGACACTGACCAGCTGGACACAGATATCAGACGTGGGACAGCTAGTGTACAGCTCCTGGTCTTCAAAACCTTTGCCAGTTCCCCAAAGCTGCTGCAACAAGGTCCTTGTGAACTCTTCTGAACTCCCAGACAAAGTTGGGCAGTGTGCTTCCCTGCCTCCTGGTCACTTCCAAGTGGCACAGACTATGTATCATCTGCAGACAGGTTCACCTCTTCAAGAATCTACCCTTGGATTCCACTGGACGTCTTCACAGACTTCTCTAAAGGCACTTCTTCCAGAGTCGCCCATTGTCGTCAACGGGTGGGTCCAATGTCACTTCACCCCCTATGCACCAGACTTCCCTAGTGCAGGTAACCTGGTTCCTGGGACATCAATGAGTTGGGTGGCTCTCCAACCTTCCGTCCTCCAAAGGGTTTCTTCTCGGTCCTATGGGAAGGGTCCTTCTCGGGATAGGCTTTGCATGTTACTGTGTTCAATATTGCTCCTAAATGTCTTGTATCTGCTGTGGGCATAGAAGTGACTATTTGGCATCGACTGTGAAACCTAACCTGTGAAGAAACAACAGGACTTCAGTGTGCTAGGCTATTGCTGATGGCTGCTGCTCATTATCAGCTTGTAGTACAGATGTGCTGCAACCATTGCTAAATATTTGGTGAAAATCCTTGGGCTGTTGTGATTCTTAAGGGCACCACTTTGAATTGGTTGTGATGTCCACTTACCACGAATCTCAGTTACCAATGATGCACCAGATGGAAAGGGATGTGAAAGTGGGTGTTCCTCAGATCGAGGGCTGCCACAGCATATCCAACTGTAGAGCCAAGGAATAACTTTGTGCAGGGTGGTCATTTTGAAAGGTTCAGACCATATCAAACGATTTAGCAGCCCAAAGGTAGAGGACAGGCCACAACATGTCATCTACCTTTGGGATGAGGAAATGTAGGAGTATACTCCTTGACCACTTGACCATAGTTTCTATAGCACTCTTGCGGAGTAGTAATTGCACTTCTTCTAGCAGTAGTCTTTAATGTTCCTGACTGAAATTATGATGACCAAGTGGGATGTTTTGGGGCAGGGTGTGGGACTCCAAGCAGTATGGACAACTGACAGGACCTAACCATCCTTCCACTGTGGAAGCAATAACTGATCTTGCCTCTGAAATGATTGATACTACTGAAAGCTAGAACGCTGTGGTATAACTGAAGTAGTTTTAGCACTCCCTGCCATCTGCTGGTGCAGAAAAACAGTTTTACCAGTTTATGTTTAAGTGCACCCATGGCTTTAGCCATGTCCTAGTCCTTTTTTATTTTCAACATCAGTGTCCACTTGAAATCCAAATGATCACCATCAAAATGGACAGTGATTATGTGCTGCTAGACTTCGAGGAGCAATCTGAACACCCAGAGGCAGGTGTGTCTTCTCAGGGTGACACTGGTATTTATTTCTCTAGAGGCTGTCTGCCATATCTAATGAACATCAGATGTTTGAATTAGATCTAATTTTTCCCTCTGGCACCAACTCTTCACCAAATTTGTGATATGGCTTGGACAGATGTATGACCAATTGCTCCATCTCCTCCCCGTAAAGGAATTCCATGACACACCGATTTTGCAGCTCTCCTTATTTCAAGTCAGTGCATCACAAGGTTCCCTGGGCAAAGGCTCCATTCCTAGCAGTGGGCACTAGTAGGAAGTCAAGACATACATGTTCAGGAGGGGCCTTCACCTCTCTAAAATACCTTGCTGCTACCTATCACCTTGCTGTAACTGTTTGCACTTTGACATTTTACTAGATATTAACGTTTATATTGTGTGTGTCAAACACTTGTAAAACGTGTTTTACGTAATCGGGTAATCGGGGGGGGGGGGGGCGGATTAGCGGGTTGGGTTATTACAAAGTCTTCGGTGCTTAGGGGGCAATTATTTGCACAACATCTTTTTGCGTTTACTACGGCAGCCACTTTGCCTACTGCTTATCATGCAGTCTAGTACTTTTGGGGGGAATTAGATATAAATTGAGGTAGCTGGGCGTCCTCACGGCTGGCACATCAAAGGCAAGCCCACCTGTGCCTAGATCTTTGGAGCCCCATCCAGGGGTAAGGTTAAGCTACTCCGCTCTCACTCTGCTTAATCTAAAAGTTGGCTTGCCTTCCCCTCTTTGTAAACAAGCTCCCCTTCTTTAGTTGAAAGCGCTTTCTTGTGCCCCCACTGCCACTTCACGTTTTCCTCCCTGCCATTTATACCTCTGTGCCACCCAACCCAACGACGACCAGTCCTGAAACTCTGCTTCCCCTCTGTCAGTTAGACTTTGTGTAACAAGAAGGAGTTCATCACTTTATCTTTAAAATGCCTTATTAATACTCGGTCTCTAGCCAAACATGTGTTGGAAGTCTGGCTTCGAACTGTTTCAAATACCTCAGACTTGCTTTTCCTAACGGAAACCCAACTTAACTGTATCTGCCAGTGCATAGCCATTGCCATTCCTCCTGGATAAAAAAAAACAGTATCAAATTCATACATTTGGAGGTGGAGTGGCTATCATTTCCTTCTCCACCCTCATTATTTCAGCTGAGGACAATGACTGGATTGAGTACCTCACTTTAAAAATTAGTTTCCCAATTTCCTGGCAATTTGCTGTATCAGCCCCCAAGATCCAGGAATAACTTTAGTTCCAACTTTATGGAACTCATTTCATTCTTTGCTCTGACTTTACAATAATTCATGGGTGCTGTGGACTGAAACTTTCATCTGGAAGACACTTCTGATCCTGATCTCATCCACCTCTTACAAGACCTAAAAGTGCTGGGCGTCTCGCAACACACTGAAGGAGCACCTATCTCGCAGGCCACTTACTTGACCCTATTCTCACTAACTGCTTTCACATCACTTACTTCACCACTTTGCTTACAATTGAGTTAATACCACTGCCCCAGTCAAGACATACTCCACATCACGGTATACCCCCCCCCCCCAAGCTAGTTAGTATACAAAAGACCTTCGGTAGCTTAAACATCTTTGCAAACGGCTTGAGCGGTAATGGTGTAACTTACAGAACATTTATGACAAATGCATCTTTACATCAGCTCTCTGTAATTATCACCAGTAGCTGAGACAGACCAGATGCCCCTCCCTGACTTCCAAGACCCAGAAAAGTGCCAATTCCAGAAGAGATTTTTACCATTCTTATGGAGTTTACTGCCCCATCGGCCTCTTCCTGCTTCAGCAACCACCAACCAGACCTAGGTCTTCTGATCTGGCTTTTCTAGCTACTTCTAGGATAAGATCAAAAGGGTTTATCTTACTTTCTCCCCAAAGCCTGCTCTAGACTCTCTGGGGTTCATCAGTTGCATTCCTAGACATCTTCAGGAGGCAGCCAACCCCACCCTGACTCCACTTATGACGCAAGAGCTCACAAGCACTATGCATTCTGATAAATCTGGCTTACTCATGGACCCTTGTACACACCACATCTTCAATCGACCATGCTCATTAGTCCTGCACTCACCGCCCTTTTTTAACTCATGCGGTTAACTGCTGTTTACCCAATTTAATGGGAACATACCATGGTCTTTCCTTTTTTTTTTTTTTTTTTTTTAATAGGTTCGTACTCACCAGGATGTCTGACCCGAATTACTTTAAGCGCGTTCGCTTCAAGACAGTGAGACATGCTACTTGGATTTGGCGGGACTTAGTAAAGTCGTACAATATCTCTGAATTACATGCAAGCACGTATCTAAGGGGGAATCCACGTTTGGGGTCCCTATTTGGTGATTCTGCTTGAAAGATCTGGCAACGGTGCGGTGTACTACAGTTAGGGCAATTGTACGATCAGGACGGTTTTAGATCATTTTCTTCTTTTAGAGACGAATTTGGGATCCCGAACAACTCTCTTTAAATTTTTGCAGATTAGAGATTTTTTTTATCAATGGGGAAGGTCTAGTGACTGTTAATGCACAGGGGGAGCCCGCTAGCTCACTACTTCAGTTTAGAGGCAGGGGTTGTATAGGAAAAATCTATGAACACCTTCTTACAGGTGTAGCTGATGATGACGCTCAGGCTGTAGAAAAATTAAATCGCTATTTCGGAACCTGTGTAAATACAGCAGACTTGCATAGGTCATTATTGGCTATTAATTCCTCTGTTACTTCTATTAATTTAAAACTTCAGCAACACCGCAATGTTATTTCTTTTGTATTACACACCCGAAATTATCTCTAAGTGGGCTATGCCCAATTTGACACTAAAGACCTGCTGCCCTAAATGCTCACTTTTTGCTGCAGACATTAGACATATGTTTATAACCTGTCCGGAACTTTCGGTTTTTTGGACATGGATTACTAAGGAGATGTGTAACCTGTCAGGCAGCAATATTATCATTTCTGAGAAAGAGATACTGATGGGATTTATAGAGGACCCTGGCTTGATCTCTGTTGCTTTATTTTCTATTATTATGGCTTGCTGTCGCTTATGTATTGCTAGGGTCTGGATCGAGTCAAAACCCCCAACACTTGCGGAGTTCTGGCAGCTACTGAGAGGGGTGTATGAGATGGAAATGGCTCTAGCTAAGATCAGGGGCCCTTCTTCACGAGCCAGAATAGAACGAATTTGGCTCTGTCTACACTGGGACTAAGTGATATTGATTTTTCTTTTCATTCCCCCCCCCCCCACTCCCCCCAACTCCTGCCCCCTCCTTTTTTTTCTTACTTTCACTGTGTGTGGCTATTGTGTTCTTGTACTATGTTTTTGAATCAAGGTTATGTGCGTTATCTTTCTTTTGGCAAAAATAAAAAAAAATTTAAAAAAAAAATACCATGGTCCTTCAGCTGATCCTATGACCTTGGCAAACTACAGAATAAACTAATCTCCTTTCTTCCCTTCCCAGCTTAAGTCCTGGAAAAACGAGTCAACCAGTAACTTACTAGCTACCTCGTACCTCACCTTCTGCTCTAGCCCTCAAAATCCAGCTTTATAGCCAAATCATAGCAGAGAGACTGCTCTCATAGCAGCCATGGTCGACATCAGACTTATTGATAAGACTGCTACTGGTGCTCTAACCCTTTTGATCTTTGGACGGCGTTTAACACAGTATCACAACACCATCCTGCTTTGAAGCCTTTTAGAAGCAGGTATTTATCATTCTGCTCTTCAGTGGTTTAGTTCTTTCCTCTCTTACTGCACCCAAGCTGTTTGTTTACCTCCATTTCAATCTGATGCTTCCAATTTGTTGTGTGGGGGGTAGGGGGCAGGGAACTTCCCTTAGCCCCATATTGTTTAATGTGTATATGATACCACTGGCATCTTTTGTTAGATCTTTCGGTTTTAATATTACCTTTTACACTACTGACACTTAGCTGATTCTCTCTCTCTCTCTTGAAACTTCAATAACGCAAAATAATTTGACGTGCGTTTGCCAACTGGATGAGCTGTAATTGCCTAAAGCTAAATAGAGAAAGCCATCTTGTGCTATTTGGTAGATTTGCATTTCTCTGAACCACTGTCTGGTGACCCTCCACCCCCCCATCCTTGGCCCTCCCCCTCAGCCCTCGCAGACTGCCAGAAACCTGGGCATTATTGTTGATGATAAGCCTGCTATTATGAACCGAGTCACTGTGGTGCCGTCAACTTACTTTAACACTCTTAGAATGCTCAGAAAATGTCTTAAATCGGTTGTCCATGAATGAACCAAAAACGATGAGCCAAGCACTCGTTATCAGTTGATTCTACTGCAGAAATACCATTTACATTGGCATTTCGGTGCACCTCATCAAGTGACGTCAATTTGGTAGAGAACACAGCAGCCATGCTTTTTATCAATCTGCTTATGCGTACCAGGTCACCACCCACTTACACTATCCTCATTGGCTGCCTATTCATAAGCGTTCTCTCTACAAGTTTCTTACTCATACCTATAAAGCACTCTACTTCCTACCTTAGCAGTTGCATACACTTCTTTGTTCCCTCCAGATAACTTAGCTCTGCATCTCATCTGATCCCTTGCCAGTCTCACCTCCTGTGTGCTAGGACAGAAGGGTGTTCCTTTTGCTCCCTATGCTTGGAATTAGACTTCCTCTCTCTATCCGTTCATCTGGAGCCCTCTCTGGAATTAGGAAGAAACTTAAAACCTGGCGGTTCTAAATTAGCATACTTTCGAACCTCCGTGCAATACTTTGTAGCACACATCACACCCATAACTGTACAAAACAAATCCATAAACAAAATATGAGTAATCAAGTGGTGTGTATAATAATAATAATAATAATAATAAAAAAAACTTTATTTCGGTTTTGTTAAAACAAAACCATAAAAGTACACACAAGTACGACACAATAAGAGTAATTATTGGGAATAAGTTCATCATTAGGATACATTAGTGCTGAGTTAGCAGGAATTTTAGGCGGTGCATACTTATAAATCCAGGCATTTTCTATATTTAACAACCGACTTTAAAAACTCTAATACAAAAAGAATACTATCACTACATAGTAGTTGTAAATACATCATGGCAGGTCTGATCTGATAAAAATCAAGTTTCTTTAAAAGCGGGACCAGATGGCGTTTGCGGGGAAATTCGTAAAATTTACATAAAATGCAGCATGTCCTGCGGAGACTTTCCGTCGCAGCCGCAGGATGCGGCTTCTTTATTAAAAAACGAAATATATGGTCTGACAAGCAAATGATGAAATAAATTCATCCGAAATCTAGTTAATAAAAATTTCTCATGAGAAGACAGAGATCCCATTATGTAAGGCTCATTGTGTGGAGTTGTTTTTAACATAAGAAAAGTCCTGACGCTTGATTTCTGTGCCTCCTTAGCTCCCCTCATCATTTTCCTGTCCATCATGAAGGCTGTTTTTGTTGCCTCCACATCCCCCTTAATAATACATTCAGTAGTTTCGAATAGCTCACCCCGCCCTAAGCTTAAAAAACCTTTCCCCGATAGATTTCAGCAAGGGTACAGCAGATGAGTTATCCATAGACAAGCAATCTTTTAAGATTATGAGCGTTAGGGGGATATCTGGGTTTAACCATAGTTTTAACCAGCAAATCAATGGTCGCAGGGAAAAAATATCATTGATATACTGCACCCCCAACTCCTCATGAACAGCTAAATTAGATGTACCTTGTGGGAGACACAGTAATCGTTTCAGGAAAGTATTCTCCACAATCTGTAACCGCTCACCCGAGCTATACCCCCAAATTTCACTTCCAAAAGATGCATTAGCCACCGATTTGGCATTATATAATTGCAACATTGCACCAGTAGGCTTTTTCCCCAGTTTCGAGGCAAAATTAAAGATAGCTGCGTTCACCCTAGTAAAGTCCCCTTTCTTTTTCAGATGTAAGGGCCCCAATTCAGTTTGTTGTCAAAAAGGACACCGAGATAGGAGAACGTGCTAGAGATGGGAATCTTTTCATTGCCCACATTAAATTGAAAATTCTTTTTTGGGGTTTGGCCTACCTGCATAATGAATGATTTGGAGTTATTTATTGTGAGATCCCTATCTGACATCAAAGATTTAAAAGCAGTTAAGAGTGCTTGGAGACCTCTTTCAGTCCTAGATATAAGGACCGCATCGTCCGCATATAGTAGGACCGGGATACCCCGGCGCCCCACTCTGGGACAATCGGCCCCTACTTCCTGCAAAAAACTATCTAAGTCATTAATGTAAAAATTAAACAGAAAGGGGGCCAGTATACAACCTTGTCGGACTCCCCTTTTGATTTTAAAGTCCTTCGTCACGCTCAGATCCTGAGAAAATCTAACATTTGCTCTGGTGGATCTATGTAGATCTTCTAAAAAATCCACAATGCCTCCATCAACCTCCTTTGCCCTCATGGACTGCCAGAGCTTCTTCCTGTTCACACAGTCAAAAGCTGAGGACAAGTCCATGAAGGCTAGGTGGACAGTCCCCTTATAAACCACTGTATATTTACTTAAAATCAAGTATAAGTTCAGACATTGAGTGGTCGTGGATCGGCCTCTACAAAACCCATACTGGGAGTCGGACATGATATTATTGTCCTCTACCCAAGAGGTGAGCCTTTGCAGGAGGACCCTACCCATTACTTTCACCATGGAGTCTAGGAGTGAAATAGGTCTGTAGCAGTGTGGACTGCTTTTATCCCCTTTTTAGGTCTCGCTGGCGTTGCAGCGCGAAGCGCTGCCGCCAACGAGACTTATTGTTGCCGTGTTTGCTCCCAAGGGAGACAGACCAGGGCACGCGCAGCGATCGGGGTCTGTGGACGCGCATCTGCGACGCGCTTGCGCAGACGCACACGCCCCCAAGCACGTGCGCGCCACACTCCGCCGGGCTTGTTTTACTTGAAACCAGTGGGCGTAGACGTGCTGCAACCCATCAGGGCTTCCGCTGTCCTCTGAGCATAGCAAAGGCGCCATTTGTGCAGGTAATTTTAACTATTTTCGATTCCGCAGGAGTGCGTGTTAAACAAGGAAAGGCTGCAAGTATTAAATACTTAAGTTTTGCAGGTTTCATGGTGTAGTAAACAACAAAGGCTGTGTATGAATGAAGATGGGAAGCGACACTATTGGGGAGTTCACTTTTAGCTAAAAAAAACTTCCCTTCGTTGTTGTTGATAAAATGCCAATTGCCCAGGACGTACCGGGACGTATTGAGATGGACCTAGCTTTTGTAGACACCAGTATTGTGCATGCCAGGGTCCGCTAGCCCTTCCTGCTATTTGTGACAAGAAATTGAAAGTTCCAGAGTGCAATATGTAGTACAGCGTGACTTGATTGGCGACGTCACATGTGATGCAGGGACATTTCTCAGATACCAAATAAAGAAACCTCAGGCTGCTGGTGTTTTTAAGCAGCAGAGGTGGTTTGCGGGAGAGGTGTCTGGTACCCGAAGCGTTCTGTTTGCTATCCTAGCGCTGTAGCCATTCCGGCCCCGCATTCTATCCTTCCATTGCCTCCCACAACTTGCCACACTCCCCTCCCCCCTCCCCCTTTTAACACAACACAGAATGTACAACAACCTTTTTGAACCGGAAATTCTTGACAGCCACACTTATGTAATGTCTAAGATCCTGGAAGAAATCTTGAATACAATCGAACTACCCTCAGCTGGCGACGAACTGACTACGTTATTCCTAATGGCAGGCTTAGCACGCCTCTTAGCTCTACCCTTTTAGGTCACAGGCTACTTGCTAAAGACATCTTGGGGACATTCAGAAAGTTGACCTAGAAATGTATTCTGCCAGTTGCTTGCCATTGGCTTTGTGGTTTGTAACTCACGTTTTCTTCCTTTCCATTTGCGGGCTCTATTTGTTTCAGGCTGTCCAGCTTGAGTTCGGACCTTCCTTTGACTAAACCTTAGTTACAGTATTGTTCCGAGCGCTCCCTTTCTGTAAACAGGCCTGTAAATCTTGTTCTATTCTCGTTGCATTTGCAGTTCATTCAAAGACCGAGGGCAAATGTTAGGTTCTGTCATCTGAGGGTGTTTGTTTACTTTTCTTTCTCTGACTTCAAAGTGAGAGGATTTCTGTGACAATCTTGCTGGATAATGGGGGCCGGAAAGAGTTTTTTTGGTAGCACATGACAGCATTTAGATGAACTGTGTAAGTATTTCTGAATATATCAGAATTAGGAACACAACTAAGGCACATTTTTTGTTATTTCTGAAGTTTGTTGGGACCACATACTTTAATTTGATCAAAACAAATCATTAAACTAGGTGATGCAATTTCCACACGTTTTTGTCTGTGCACTGTATGCCTTTATTAGTGAAACAGTATGTCTGTGCAAATAGGAAGAGGTGTGGCGCAGCGGCCAGGGCACCTGACTCCACACCACGGGGGCTCACGGTTCGATCCCCTGCGCAGGTGGCAGGTAAGCCCAGCACATGTGACTCTGGGCAATATCTCACTTAATCTTCCGGCTGGCCCCCAGTGTCTTGACACCCTTGAGTAATTGTGTGCACTTTACAAATACTGGATTTCAATATAATGGTCATTTCAATTGAAAATGTGTTGTCTGTAACGGCTGTGTCCTACCACACCATGAATACACCAATCTACTCTGCACCACTCCAATTTACATCACGTCACTGCACTCTGCACCACTTCACTCTATGCCTCTCTACTGTACCATGTACCACTCTACTGTATGCCAATGCACTCTTTCCCACTACTCTACACCGCTGCACTCTTCGGCACAGCACTCTACACCACTTCAGTCTAGGTCCCACCAATCTCCTCTGCACCACTCTACGCTGCTGCACTCTATGCCAATACAATGTACACCAATGCACTTTACTCTGGAACATTCAACTCTATGCCCCTGCACCCTTTGCCAATCCACTGCCCACCAGCCACTCTAATCTACTCTGTACCACTGCGCTCTATACCACTTTACCCTACGCCATTACACTCTATGCTGCTGTACGCAACTGCACTCTACCTTGCACCACTCCACTTTATGCAACTTCACTCAACTCTGAAACAGTCTACTCTACGCCACAGCACTCTACGTCACTCTGCGCCACCCTATTCTATGCTACTGCACTTGACGCCAATCTGCTCTTAACCACTGCACTGTACTCTGCGTCACTGTACTCTGCGTCACTGCTCTCTACACCACTGCACATACACTCTACTCTGCAACACTGCACTTTCCGCCACTCTACTGTGTACTACTCCACTCTGCACTAGTTCACTCTATGCCACTGCACTCTACGGCACCCACTCGACTCTGCGCCACTGCACTCTACGCCACTGCTCTCTACATCACTCAGTTCTTCTCCACACTGCTCTTCGCCACTTCACTCTATGCCACTGCACTCTGCCATTCCACCCTACTATGCACCACTCTTATATACACACCACTTTATTCTTCGATGCTGCATTGTATGACGCTGAAATCAGTGCCACTGCACTCGATTACACCGCACTCTACACCACTACAGTCTGCAACTCTCTACTCCAGGCTTCTCCAAAGTCTTTCCTGGAGGACCAGATCCATGTCAGATTTTTAGCATATCCCCATGACACAAATTTACTCCAAGAAACCCTCACCAGCAATTTCCAGCTTCAGTGGGAGAACAACCACCACTGCGGCCCAGCGAAGAGGCACAGCCTTGCGAAGAGCATTGCAGAGATACAGAGAAGGTTCCAAACAATTTTGTGGTTACAGCCCAGGTAAGTCCACTTTTCGCCAATATAAAGTAGGCAACACGATTTGGATCTAATTATTAGCTTTATTCGGGATAGCTGTAAGACACGTCTAACTCCTGCCTCAGCCCCGGTCAGAATAAACGCTATACATTCCAACCCCTCGCATTCTATCCTTCTAATACCTCATGCAGAACTCTGCACTAGGCCAACTAAGCCACAATTGTGTGCTATTTCTGTGTTTGCAGTTTCTCTACATGTTGCTTTTGCATGCCTCATGTGACATTATTGAATTGTTTATTCAGGTGGTGGTTTGTGACAGGAGCCACTTAGTAGCACAGCTGCAGATTAGTGAAGTCGTTTGTGAAAAACCCTAACCCCCCACTCCCTATTAAATGATGTGTTTGTGTGTCTAACAACCAGGGCACAAGTCCTAAAAAAAGAAGTGGGGGACTAACCAGGTTAGGCAGTATGCAAGTGAAATCATGACATGTGCCATCACAGCGCATGATGTCACAACGCGTGACATTGCATGTGACATCACAGGGTGTGACATCACTGAAGGTGACATCACATATTAAGATCTCACACATATATTTAACAGGTATATCAGGAGTACATTTAAGCGCATTATGAGATTTGGCATTGGGGTTGTGTCCAAAAAGTGGTGCAATCTCGACGCAAAATCTGGGCATCAACTAATACATATATTTTTTTAAACCCTGCCACAAAGAAATTGGCAACAAGAAGAAGCATGGTAGTAGATGTTATGCTGAATTGGTTGCAAAGTCTACATTTTAAAATATTTGATTGGGTTACGGCATCTGCAGTAAAGTTGCCCAGTAAATCTCAGGGAGTAGTAATAATGGTGATAACTCTGGTAGTTAATGCACTTGCTGGAGAGATCTGTGTTTTGTGAAGTCCCAGATTTGAAGTAGTAGAGAAGGTAAATGTGTCTCCTGCAAAGCACATCATCTAACACGCATATGACAGATTTGTATTTTTCTGTAGATAGTAAAGTGGGTTACAGCTTTTAACACAGATCCTTTTGTTACCTGCAGATCATAAATTGTAATCCTTCTAAAAGACCACAGTTTAGTATAAAGGACATGTGACTCCTACACCTTGTAACTCTCACTGTCTCATGTATCTCCTCTTGTACATTGATTTACACCTGTAGATGATTTATTGTCAATGTATAATGTGTATGTTACGTAAAGAGCTCCTACACCCTGCATTGGGTTGCATAGCGCCATAAAAGAAATGAAATAGTGCTATTGAAATTGTTATTTGTGTGAATACTGGGACAGACCAACACACCTGATGTGCTTACACTGCATGCGTCCATTATATAAAGGGACTGAACAAAGGCAATAGCTGCCTCACTTGAGTTCCTGTGAAGAGATAACAAGCTGTGTGCCTGCGTTTCCCTTCTGTGGCATTTACATTGAAGTGTGAGGTTCCAGGCCGCCTCCAGTCAGAGTATTCAAACAAAAGGAGGCCTCATGGCCCCTTAACTTCGGCCCAGCTGGAGATGAAAAGAAGCCCCCTCCCTGCTTGCACGTTGCTTGCAGTCACTGCTGAACGTGTCCCGGCGTCTGAAAATTACACCGGACATATTCAGCATATTTCTGTGAGGCCCAACTTCTTGACAGAGGGGACAGCGTCCACCCTGTGAAAAGAGTGGGTGGACGCTGTGTACCTTAGTGTACCCCCGACCCGTTCCCTGCTAACGTCATCAGCAGATTGCCGAAATGCGGTCTTACACATGTGTGTCTTTGCCACTCTTCGGGCACTGTCCCTTAAGGAGGATAAGACATTTCAAGACAAGATGACAACTCTTAGGACCGGCTTTTGGAAAAGGCGATCTGGGGCTAGGTCGCCAATCTTTAGACTGGTGTTGCCAATTTTTAGACAGATGCACATGCTCTCTGCATTAAGGTCATGTACACAGTAGCGTTTCTCTCACTTGGCTCCAGTGATTTAGTTTACAGTGCTTTTAATTACTGTTTAACATGTCAAATGTGCTGTATTTAACACTCCATCAGTCATCTTCCTTGCCCTCCCTTCTTCCTTTCACCATGCCTCCACACACCAGTGTGATAGAGCTAAGCTGTGAGTGAATCAAGTGATTTGGGGGTAGTGCTTTAAATGGTCTGGTACCGAGTACCTGCAATTCTCAGTACTCTTCAATATATTTAATGGGAGAGTACCAGCACTTCTAGGAGCAAACAGGCATTCTAAATAGTGAGTACCTGCACTTCTATATATCCATTTAAAGCACTGATTGGGAGAGATATACAATGTTTTAGTTCAGAAGCCAGTTAGTGTTCTGATGTAACCAGCCAGCAACTGTCGTATGAACACAAAAGGGCCCCCGCTGCTTTGTTTTATTCACCAGCAGTTGCAAGTGCACCAGATTTCTTTATGCCCAGGGCTTTGTCTGAGCAGTTGCCTACGCTGGTTGAACACCTCAACGAACAGTCTTGTTTTCAGTTTTTAGGTCTCGTCTGCCGAAAGCAGCGCATGCGCTACTCTCAGCATGAAGAGGACCTTTTGTAATCGATTCAGACAAAGCTGAATGCACGCGCATCCAGATGGACAAAGATGGCTGCTCTCGCCACCCATCACGCTAAACATGCACGCGTATTGACAAAAAAATGCACGCGCATGTGGACAGCCCGATGCCATCTTTGTTTACTTTCATTAGCGTTGGGATGTGCACACGCGCCGCATTTTCTTTGTCCAAACGCGTGCTTTCCATTGTGATGGAAACTCGTCACGCTGCCTTGTTTAGGTTTGGCCGCGCTTGTTTCACTTATGGGTCACCTTTTAAATTTAGAAGCATTAATATATTTGTGGTTTACTAAAGAAAAGTTGTCATTAATGTACTCACGGTTTACTGATGTTACTGAATCTGCTGTACACATGTGCAGCTTTCCCTTGTGAGTACTGGCTCCAGTAACTGTGGGCTTTTTGTATTCGAATGGACTTCTTCTTTGTTTTTTTCTTTCTTCCAGTAAATCACGTTGCAACAATTACTCTATCATTTTGTGCGCAACTGCATAAGTTGCTTAGTGTTTCTTATGAGTGACTCAAGACAGAATTGACTTGAATACAGAAGGTCCCCTTTTCATAAAGAGGCGCCCCTATCTCTGAGTGAAGGTGCTTTGAAAACGCCGTATAGTTTTTGCATACGATCCGTGACACAGTCCAAGGGGCCGCTTACAGATCCAGCCAGGGCTGATGTTTAGGGTTGTAGAACTGGCCAGGTCGTGAAATTGAAAGTGCTATCATTCAAAGTGCTGTTGGTTGAAAACCAGGACTTCTGATGGTCACTCGAACGTATGGAATGTGAGTCGACCACCATTTCATTGCGGGTCCTTTGTAGGAGGTTTGTGATTGCCATTCATGGGTACAGACAACAGAGTACGCAAAGTACGGGTCCGCAGCAGGTCAGTTCATGTGTTTTGGTAATCCTTCCCCTTGCCAATGATTGATAACCCGCCTCTATGCGAGAGTGACAATGGCTCCCTCCTCCTGCCCTCAGTTCTACAGTTGTGCTTCTTACACGCTGCCTGTGGCCGTGAACCCGTGTCACCTGCTCACCTTCAGCCATCCCGACTTTGAGCCCACGGCACTTTCGATGCTCCCGCTGCAGTTTAAGTATGGTTCAACTACTGCGCTCAAACCAAGTGGAGTGTGTTTAAGATGTGTATAAGAGTCGGGACTTATGAAGGCGTAACATTATTTTTTAAATTGTGTATTTAATATTTTCCAATTAACAGTATAGAAACGCAGGTACCAAAAAGATCAAAATCACAGGCAGCTTGTTCAGTTGGTGGTTGGTGGGGGTAGGGTGGTTGAACAGGAGCCGAGATAACAATATCTTTTGCAAGCTGTTTGCACAATTCACCTCATGAGATGAAGTCATTGCCACACAACGGTGTGGATCCATCAGACGCCTGTTAACCATTAAGAATGATCGCAGACCAGTGTAGGAGATATACATTGTAATGTATTTCTATGGCACTCATGCTGCCTTATTGGCCGTTTCAAGGCGCTGCAAGTCTGTTTTTGCCTCATGTACCAGATAATTCATTTGTTTACGTTTAAGTGGGCCAGACTTCCACACTATGCAATAGAGGCACACCACAGAATAAGACCACTTAACAACAGCACTATATAAATAAATATTTATTGCCATCATGTTATTTCCCTGTACAGTCAAGAGTAGACTGTAAATACTTTCTAGATGAGATGTACAAATGAGTGTACATTTGTAGTTTCCCCAACAACGGTGCCTGGTTATTAGCACTTCTCACAGGTTAGCTGTTCCTCATATAACAAGAGGCCACATCACAAACCATTTTTGTGTCTATGGTGGTAAGGTATTGCTTGTTGCAAACACATTTTACTAATGAGTCATAAGAACAGACTTCTAGAAGTGGTAATGTGTGACAAGAATGCCTGCACGACAAGTGTCATGATGGGGATATAGTTGTTTATGCTGCTGCATTATTGCCTTGTGTTGCTGAAGTGTACTGTGGTTGTTGTGCTGCATTATTTTGTTGCCTGTTTTATTCTACTGCGCCATTTATGTTTCAGTTGTATTGGTATGACGCTTTGTGTTAAGACCTTATGTTATGCTCTGGTGTTTACTTTAGAGGCGTCAATACATGCTGCTACATTTCCAGCCAAAAGCCGTGCATGTCCTTAAAATGATTATTTTTCACTGTTAAATGTGGTAAAATACAACTCTGACCGCTCTCATGAACTAGAGACACTCGGCAGCCTAAAATGTGGCAGATACTGTTTTAAGTTACACTTTCAGGGCTTGCTTTATGTGATGTGGCCCATCTACATTTCACTAGTAAACGAGCCCTGAGAGGCCATGTCAGCCTTTCAACATTCTAGAGTTGATAAATAGGGCGGAGTGCATTTGTGGTAATAATGAAAGATATTACTAAACAATCCGAAGACTATAGAAGAATGAGTGACGCATCATTTGTAAATTATCACACATTCTTACAAAGTCAACTTACTACTTATAAGCGCCTGTAAGGCACGCCTTTGACATGTCAGCGATACCATAACTTAGCACGCGTGCTCACCTTAATAATACTACAGGTGGGAGAGTTTCCAATGTTTCTACAAGTCACGCCCCGGCCTCTAAAACACTCCTCCGGTTGCAGACAGCGCATTCCACAGCTCTGTTACACCGTCGAGCAGTGCCCGTGGAACCTGCAGGCGAGCGTCAGCCACCAAGAAGACCTTTGTTTTCGTTGAGGCGATTGGCAGAGTATTGACCCGGTTGGCGGAACCCTGGCAGGACGGTGGGGCCCACTTGCAGCCGACATAGGGGGCAGATAGACACCGGGCGCTTACCTGGCCAAGGTATGGTTTGTGATGATTCTACACACAAAGCACGCAGCCTCTGTGGACACGGGTAATGCGGTCCGTCTGATATGCTTTGGTTATAAATAAACGACGACGTCCAAAATCTAACGACCAAGTGTACAGTAAGCCGGTAGCATAGATTAGTTGGTTCAGGTCCTGTTGCCCAGAAATGCATGTAACATGTAGGTCGGGGCTCTGGCGAGGGGTTGAGTCAACTTTCTCCTTTTCTATGATTGAAGAATGCAGAAGCTGTATTTACAGTACAACAACATTAAGAAGGTTGTGATAGCAAGAACAATATAACAAGCATTGAAAATGCAATAGGTCTCGCCTTTAATTAAGTTAAAGCCATTTGCTTTGCTAATGGTATTGTATAGCAAAGCAAATGGCTTTAACTTTATAAAAGGCGAGACCTATTGCATTTTTAATGTTTGTTTAAAGACAGGTATTATAGTTGAAGTCCCCCAAGACTGAGGGCAACCAAGTGGTGTGTATTTCTGTTCCTTCCTTGATGCGACCACCCAGACTTGGACAGGCTCGTTAAAGTTTGCTGCCGCATACTTGGTCATGCTCTTAAGCAGGGGAAGACACTGAACTGACCTCTGCTTTTGATAGTTTCTAACAGGAAGTCATCATCTTCCTCAATGACCTAGCATGGCCTTGTGGTGATCTGCTGCCCACTGAATGACTGATACACGTGGTGTCATCTGGTGATGAAGGCCTCACCAAGTAGGGCCCCAAAACCCACACTCTTGAGACTGTAGCTTGCCAGCGCTTCAAAGCCCTTTCTCAATTACAATCCTGAAGGAACAATGTTTGAATGGTATGGGAGGTATCAGTGTCTTCGGTGCAGGTTTCATTGGGGCGTTACTCTACATAATCGGAGCGCTCCAAGGAGAGGGTTTAGTGGACTTCGAGGTGGACTTGGTTGCTTCCCAGCGACCCAGACAGACCTTTCCATTTCTGTGTAGGTTCCTTCAATTGGTTCACGTTCAAAGACAGTCAATGGCCCTGTACGGTACTGGTGCTGCATTTTGTTACACGCCCGCAGACCTTACCTTCTATAGCTAATTGTCTATATTTTTGAAGGCCTAACAGACCAACTACCTCCACTATTCCTCGTGGTCACTAAGCAAGCAATGCTTGGACACTTGTTGATGTCCAATCACTGGAACTTACTGTTGCACTTGGGGCACAACTGATTTTCCATAACCCACCCTCAAACAAGTTAATCTCATATAACCAGTCACCAAGAAACAAAAACGCCGATAACGGTCGAATCAGAATCTCCTTATACTGAAGACGGTCTTCCAAAGTTGCTGGAGATTTCCTTTCATTGCTGTCTAAAAAATGTTCTTAGTAACTTGACAGCACTGGAGCTCCAAACACGTTTAAACCAGATGGGAAAAACAAAATATTAAGTAGGTTCTTTATCCTGGTGCATTGCTGGATTCGGGGAAGGATCACAAGTTGAATGTGAAACTTATGCTTAGAAGAAAAACAACTTGCAACATCTACGCTTCGCTCTAAGATGGCAGGAGTGTGCAGAACGTGATCTACAGCTACACATTCTACAAACATAATATCACCAGGGTATGGTCTTTTGTTCCTGTGCATTTACATTTGAAAGATTGGGTACTTGTTTAGTAAAATTAATAGATTGTCTAGCATCTCCAAAATATGCCAGGCATGTAAATATCCGCTGGTTCAACAAAATCCTAGCTAAAAATCAAAACCTGAGGCTTGGTAACTAAAAGGAATAAGGTTGTTTTCCCAGCTTGGATTATTAAACTTAAATGTTCTAGACAATCTTAGGTTAAAGCTATATTTGAGTCTGAAGGAAAATAAATGTGATAGCGCTTCAATGACCTAATGGGATTACTTGCTGGTGTTCATTCACTGGAAGGATAAAGAAGATGTTGAAATGCTAGGATTTTAAATTGAGGTTGCAGCAATGCATTATGGATGCTGTCTTACCTTAACAAAGATGTTTGTACATCTTACTTAGCCTTTTGCTTAATAATCTGGAACAAAACGAGATCATAGTACATAAATGCATCATTGTATACAGTACAAGAACCAACTCTGTCCAACAGAGATCTCCTGACATACAAAATATTAAATAATTTAGGGTACTACTTTTAGAAAACAAAAAAAACAGGAAAATCTATCAGCGGTTTATGAACCCTTTTAGACTACCTATAAACTGCCCATTTTTTTTAGATTAGCAGTCAATTGCATAACATGTTACCAGATTACTTCAGGAAGCCAGCGACTCATTCCATGAAGTAAAACCTCCAAGTTTGCTAGTTAAGAGCAAATAGATTTTTTTTTAGTACACATGGCTACGGTTACTTTAGGCCTGAGCCTTCATTGTTGGCTCAAGGATGGAAAGGAACTTTTTTGTGTAGCAATTATCTTATGAATGAGCTTGAGAGCTGGACAGCCAAGGCAGGGAGGTAGATGCCTGTGGAATGGCAGAAGATTCTGCAGTCATATCTACACCTTCTTTCTCATTACTTTTCAAAGAATCCTTTACAAACTAGTGACCCATGAGAGGGCTCATCATAAATGTCATGATGGTGGTTGCTAGTTAAGACTCTAGGATGTCATTAGCATCCCAACTGAGATGGGGGGAGGGGAGGGGGGGGGGAGAGTAAAAAGGGGGACACCGGTATAAATCTCCAAAGCCCCAAGGGGAATAATTGCTTGGGGGTTTCTAAGGTAACAAGCATTGGCATAGCCAATAGGTCTTGCCTTTAGGACCTTAGAAGTGTTTAGTTATCAAGCACAATATCCTTAGTGCAACAACATCAAGTGTTGCATGGCTAAACACTTATAAGGTCCCAAAGGCGAGACCTATTGTCTATGCCAATGCTTGTTTTGAGTGAGTGGCTCGTGCAGGTATGCCACTGTGAGGTAGAGATGCTGCGAGTACTTTTACAGGAGCCCCTGTGACATTGCGCCTCTTCAAAATGTATCTTGGGTCTGTTGTAATACTTCTAGCCCCTATTCCAGTCTTCTCGCACCGAATGCATCCTTAAATGTCCCATGTACAGCCGGGGTTGACAGTCCTATTACCCCTGCCCTCCAGTGACACTTTATCTGTCATGGGTGGTGGTGGTGGTGGACGTGGTGGTGGTGGAGGACGTGGTGGTGGACGTGGTGGTGGATGTAGTGGTGGACGTAGTGGTGGTGGACGTGGTGGTGGTGGTGGACGTAGTGGTGGTGGTGGACGTGGTGGTGGAGCAAGTGGTGGTGGTGGAGCACGTGGTGGTGGAGCACGTGGTGGTGGTGGTGGAGCACGTGGTGGTGGTGGACGACTATTGGGTAGGAGGGTGCTGACAGAATGCGGAAGGAGAGGAGGATCTCGAAGGGGGCACATGGGAGAGCAGAAAGAGGCTGAATATTAGAAACAAAAAACGGTGAGTAGATAAAACACAAAACAGATTTAATGGGGTGGTCCCTTCTTATAGCGCATGTGAATGTTCCTTAGCACCCCGTTTTCAGTAAACAGGGGGACCATGGGGAGATTAATTGATTAATCACGCATGATGATCGCTCTGTACAGCCCAGTACTGCATTTAAAATTTTAAGCGCAATGCTCAGTTAATTAAAAAAAATTAAAAAAAAAAAAAAAAACACGTCGTGCCTGCAGTGAGAGTGGCTCATGTAATGTAACTGGGTGTCTCGTAAAGGTCTCTACTACTCTTGAGTTCAGTTTGTGCTGTATGAATTTGCTAAACAAACAGCCAGCAGACCTTGTAGAGCAAGAGCCTATTATATCCGTTCATGTAGTGCATTCACAGCAATGAGGGCTCTGTACAGCCCAGTACTGCACACTACACAACAAACAAATATCCGTTCATGTAGGGCACGCACAGCAATGAGGGCTCTGTACAGTCCAGTACTGCATTTAAAATTTAAAGCGCATTAAAGCGCAATGCTCCGTTAATAAAAAAAAAAATTGAAACGTCGTGCCTGCAGTGAGAATGGCTCACAAAGAAAAGAAACAAGCAGTCTCTGCATGGTAACAGGGACCAGACACGCACAGCGTTTACTTTTGCTTAAACGCATGCATGTTTTGCATTGGGTTGTTTTGCCACTCGTGCACGTTTGGCGTTTACCTTACGGGAGCGAGCAGCGGCAGGGCGATAATTGCCAACAGATGGCGCCACTGCTCGCTCCCGCAAGGGAAGCGCCAAACGTGCACGAGTTGCAATACAAACCAATGCAAAACATGCACGGTTTAAGAAAAAGTCCTGAGCGATAGCAAGAGGTCCCCTCCTACGCAGCGCTCATCAAACATTCATGGCTCAACACACTCATTATGTGCAAATGAGGGTAATTAACATTTTGAGCAGTTCTACATTGTCCAAATAATAAAGGACACATCTTAATCATACAAGGAAAAAAAAGACAGGCATTCGACATCCTAGGGGGCAGTGCAGCATCCCTCAGCAACAGTCTCATCCACAGAATCCATCAGAGGAGCATGCAAGAGCAGATAAGCTCACAGTGGATTCCAGATGTCCTGTGGTCTAGACGTGGGAGGCAACCGTTCAGCATAAGTGGACAATTGATCATTGCAATGAATTAGATCCTTAAGCCAATACTTGAATTTCAGAGCCCTTCCCGGCCTTGAATGACAGGCAAACCTCCTTTTAGACAGCAGCTGAGCTAGGGCTACGTACTTCCTGTAGCCAGTTTCAAGAGCACCAGTATGTCCCAAGAGTGCCAGAATCGGGGTTAGTGTTATAGATTACCCGATGGAGACAGCTAGGTCATCGCCCACTTCACACCACAAGGCCTGCATGGAGCCAAAAGTCCATGCCAGTGGAGGAAGTCCACCCCAGCCATCCCACAACTGTCACACATCATCAAGTCAGAGCCATTAAAAATGTAATCTAGCCGGAGTGTAGTATATCCAGCGTTAGAATATATAATGTATGATGCGAAGCATATTACTGGGAGCGATCTGTCCCGTTTGAGCACAACAGTGTCTCCACTTGTCATCCGTGAGTAGAGTATCAATTTCCATCTCCCTGTGCATTCTTGCCCTCCCTTGAACACCCGGGCATTCAGCCTGTACAGTATGGCACAAAAGTGAGACTATATGTAATAGAGTGTCCTATTGTAGCATGATGTGTAGTGTGACAAAGGAGGGAGGCTCAGAGGGCGGGGAGGGGAAATCAGACGTAGCTGCCTTAACTTTATGTCGCAAACAAATGTATATGAAAGTGTCCAATGGGGAGGCCGGCTTTCCACTTAAGAATTCTGTTCTGGAGAGGAAGACACCATCGCGATACAAATCCCTCCATTGTATGTAGTTACAGCTTTGGTACAGCGGTCTACCTAAAGACTCATGAGTGACTGGCATTAAGGGATGGAATGTGAGTGGAGCCAAAGGAGAATAGAGGATTACCTCACCACTTTTTACAGACCTGTTTATGTCAGTCCTTCGAGGTACAGGAGGACAAGGTGGAGTCAGCGATTCAAGGGGCACCAGAAGAGGAGAGTAGAAGAGAAGATGGAAGGATAGCCCTGTTCAACCTCCAAGTGCTGAAGAAATGGAGTGGGTTTATACCAATGAATAGCATGGTGAGCCTAAATAAAGAGAGTCATACTGTCCGCATAAAAAAGAGAACTCAACAGATGCATAGTAGGGTATCGGAGTGCATAAGTGCAATGAGGTCATAGCTTTGTGTGAGGGGCTCTACCGCTATAGCAAAAAGTAAGGGTGACAAAGGACAGCCACGACACGCGTCCTGTGTACTCTCAAACAGTTAATACATACCTTCAAAACCAGATTGGAGTGCGATCCAGGACAAAAAGGAACGTTACAGACCCATTCGCTGCAGGACAACCATTAAGAAGTCTCACTCAATAGAGTCAAAAGCCTTGGTGGCATCTAAGAAGAAGGCAACTGCAGTCAAGTCAGAATCAATGTACTGCATGACGACAAAAAGATTGCTGGATGTAGAGCGACCAGGTATAAAGCCCGATTGGTCTGGGCGAATTGAGAAGGTCATGAGGCGGGATAAGCAACTGGCGAGTGCTTTGGCCATTATCTTAACATCATAATTGATAAGAGACAGGGGCCTATTGGACTCACAACGGTCAGGAGGATTACCAGGTTTGAGTAACATTATGATCAGGGATTCTCATATAGCAGGGGGTAATTGACCCTCCCTTTTTGGACCCTGAAAGGCAGACCAGTATCGGCGCTGAATATCCACATATTGGGCTAATAAATTTCTCTGCTCGGTACTCCGCCAACCCAGTAATGTGTCTTCCAGATAGGAGTCAGCATCTATGAGAGCCTCCCTCCTCGAAGTGTAGAGGGACTTAGAAGGATACTTTGGGTATCCATATGCAGTTGCCCTTGTTAATCACAGGCGCGCAAAATATCATTCCCGTTCACTAGGAGACTGATCATCATGGCCAGAGTGTGCTCTGGGTGCTCACCCTTTTCGTTGGCTCTGGCCGTAGCATATTTACACTGAAAAATACATTATCTGTTAGCAACGTCATGAAATTCAGACATTACAGTCCTAATCCGTTGAGCCAGCCGGGCATCGTCAGCATCCCCCAATTGGGCTTCTAATTGCTTACGGTCGCCTTCAAGACAGGCAAGATGATGGCGCAGAGAAAGTAAGACCTCACCATTTTTAGAAAGGCACAACCCCCTTTACGGTAACTTTGAACGCCTCCCAAATTGTGGAGACTATTGATACTGGATTCGTGTTTCTGGTGAAGAATCAGATTTTTGTGCCAATGTTCCTCACGGAACAGTTGATGCAAAAGCAACTCGGAGACAGGCGCCAGTTTGTGCTAAGGATAGTCTTGGTTGGAATGTATAGGACAAGTAGGACTGGGAAGTGGTAAGAATACGTGCATGTAAGATGGGAAAATTCCCACGCCCAAGGCAACACTCCTCAGGAGACTATCCAGTATTCTAATCTGGACCAGCTCTCATGTACTCCCAAATACAAAGAACCCTCCCTAGCAATCGGGTGGCGTGTTCACGACACGTAGAGCAGGTTGTGATCCTCAATGATATCTTGGAGGTGGTGAGAAGCAATGCTGCAATATGAAGGCAGTATATATGATCGGTCCACGTCCGCAGCCAAGGTCACGTTAAAGTCTCCGCTCCACAGGAGCAGAAACGGGCCTATGGATGTGATTTGGCCCCAAAGGCAATCTAACAATGAGGGTTCATATGCATTCGGCCCATAGCCATTCACAATGGTAAGGGCATGGGACAGTAGTTTCCCCCTACATTATTGTGTATCGGCCCTGTACTTCATTTATTGAGCCCATCGGTATGTACGCAAAAGAAACAATTGATGGACGGAATGCTGGACAATGCAAACATTCACCCCCAGTCACAAGGATCTGGGTTTAATCCATCAGGCTTTTGCTCACCACACCACCCCAGTTTGGACCCAGCCATATGCACATCAGTCTTGACCCTGTTCCTTGTGGGAACAGTCCAGCCCGAACTGCCAAGCCAGGTCCTCCCTGGACCGGAAACAAGCATCTTAGGACTGGTTTCAGGGCATCACCCTTCATCAGCCAGGCTAGCTTGAATCTAGTGGTGTAGTGAGCACGGGACCCACGTCTGGGCATACCCTTCCCACTTAGGGCGAAATATGCAAAAGAAAAAAAAATTGATGGACGGAATGCTGGACAATGCAAACATTCACCCTCAGTCACAAGGATCTGGGTTTAATCCATCATTCTTTTGCTCACCACACCACCCCCGTTTGGACCCAGCCATATGCAAATCCATCTTGACCCTGTTTGTGTATGCCCAGACGTGGGTGCCATGCTCTCCATGCCACTGGAGTCAAGCTATCCTGGCTGATAAAGGCTGAAAGCCCGAAACCGGTCCTAGGATGCTGGTTTCCAGTCCAGGGAGGGGAGGACCTGGCCTGGCAGTTCGGGCTGGACTGTTCCCATTGGGCGCAGGGTCAAGACTGATTTGCATATGGCTGGGTCTAAACAGGAATGGCATGGTGAGCAAAAAAAAGAATGGATTTAGGCACAGATCTCTGTACTTAGGTTAATGTATGACATTGTTCTGCATTCTGTCCATCAATTATTCTTTTTGCATTCATCGGTATGTATGGCACACACCTACGTATGCGGATGACTGTCCTGCACTCAAAAGAAGAATACGTGGAAAATTGTCTATGGGAAGCCCATCTACATGCGAAAGTTGTGCTAGTAGCTTTGCTCAGGTGCGTCTCTTGAAACAGAAGAAAGTGAATGCTATGTCGGTCAAGGTAGGACAGGATGTGTCATTGCTTGTGCGGGTTTCCCAACCCCCTAACATTCAATGTTCGACATTTAAGGGGTGCTTGTGCAAGGAGGACAGGCATCAGTGCTGTCCACGTTGGTCAGTCTAAGGCAGGAACGGTAAATTCAGCAGATAGAGCAGAGGAAAACACGGCAACCAGCACAGCAATACAGTACAATAACCAGTTCAAATTGATCGGCACAGCATAAACTACCAAACAATCCCCAACCCCCTCTCCCATACCAACTGCTCAAACCGGTCAGGAAACAAAATCCTCCTCAAGGAGGGCGTGGCCAAGCCGCGGACCAAGATGACCGCGTGGCTCTGAAGCTCCGCAAAATGATCCGGCATTCCAGATCTATCCCAAATATTTATAAGGCCAACTGCCATGAGCCTACCGCAGCCAAGCACATAAAGAATTCTGATGCCCTGTGAGCCCAGCAGCTTGGTGAACGGGAGAGCGGATTCAGAGATACGTGCCGTTAAAAGAATGCGTCTCTGCTCCACAATGGCAGCGGCGTGATCTGGAGGAGATTGAGGCGGCGTGAAGAGGAGGAAGCGGAGCCCTGCGGACTGGCTACCGGGACGCGGGGTGAAGTGGGTGAGTGTGCCGTGATGCGGGGCGGCTGATTTGCGGTTTCCATGCCGATCGCAGTGGGTCTCGGCCCCGTCTGGCCTCACGCTATCTAAGGTGTACGTCCCCCCCTCGCTGCGATACGGGTGTGCAAGGGGACAGGGCCCACGTATCCACCCATCGTTACGGCCCCCAGGCCTGTAGATGCACCACATAGCGCGATCGCTGGGCCCGCTCTTGGCTGTCTCCCGCGGCCTGCCGCCTCGCTGCGCCCCTCCCCGCTGCCCCCGGATTTCTGATTTCGGCCGCTTCCCCGGGTCGCGTTGCGACCCCAGCGCATTTGTTGATGCCTCCCTCTGCCTACAGCTGCCGGATTCAAGTGGGCCCCCATGCCACTGGTCCTGACACCTGGACACCCAACGTCCCTCTTTATACCAGGCCCTTACACCTTCAAGACCACACCATCTAGCAGGTCTCTGTCTAGCACTCTCTGCTACTGGCAGCCCCTGTAATAGTACTCCTGGAGGGCTCCAGCGACAACGGAGCTGCGGATACACACGCATATGGACATTCTCCCCTGTGCACTGACGCCCGTGGTACCTCATTACTGCTTGTCTGCCCTTGGCGCTCCTATCTACGTCTGTGTCTATCACTGACACAGCGGCATGGTCCGCAAAGATCTGCGGCAAAGACTCCTTCCCTTCAATAAGCTTGCAGAGACCGCCTCAGAAGAATCTACCAGCATGGCAGAGGGTGGACAGAACGTGGCACGTTCCGAGGATATCAATGGCCCAATTATTTCACTTCTTCAGGAGATGAGAGCAGGATTCAAGGCCCTGGATGTGAAATTCGACGCACTGTATAAAAATATTTCAGATCTGGACTCAAAGATTCAAGCACATGATAGACGCAGCGACGTGGCGGAATCCCGCATATCCGACCTAGAGGACGGCACGGCACAATCCTTAAAAAGACTTGAACGTGTGGAGCGCATTCTAAAAGACGTCGCCGTCAACAATGAAGATTTAGAGGTCCGCAGTCGCCGCAACAACATCCGCATCCTAGTTGATCTTTTTGGTAGGGACTCCTTCACCCCCGGCTTCGTCGTAGAGCGTGCCCACCGGACTCTAGGGACAAGACCCAACCCCGGCTACCCACCCAGGCCCATCATTGCGTGCCTCATGAACTTTAGAGACCGCAACACTGCTCTTCGCCGAGCCCGCGGACGTGGTGAAACCATATGGCAAGGCACCAAACTGTCATTGTACCCAGACTTCAACATCATGGTCAAAGAGGCCCGCCGCAAGTAAAACGGCATCAAAGCCACGCTCAGGAATCTCGGATTAAAGTATGGCATGCTCGACCCTGTACGCCTGCGGGTGGAGACCGGAGGGTGAGCCAGAATTTGACAGTCCAGCAGAGGTTCAAGAATTTTGCCGAATCTACAAACAAAATAATCCGCTTCCTGGCGAAGATCGCAGACTCTCTCCGTCCCACAGTGGCTCAGATGCCAGTATGGAACTTTTTTCTGGGTCGGGCACGGGTTGATCTCATATCTGGCCTATTTTGTATTCCTATGTAACACAATGGGATATTGTTTTATTCTCTACATCATTTTGGATTGCCGATCTAGAATGCTTCTGGAAAACCTACCGCCCCTAACTGAATTGAAGGAGAAGTGGGAAACTGATCTAGGTAAAGCTATCCCGGAGACAGCCTGGGCGCAGATAGTGCGACGAGCCTGGAAGAGCACGAGGAACGCAAGGTTTCAGCTAGTGCACTTCTATATCCTCCACAGAGCATACTTGACACCTGGGAAAATCCAGAGATATTTTAAGGTTGAGGGGGCGGCATGTCCCAGATGCATGAGAACTGGGGTGGAATTGGATCATATGCTGTGGTCTTGCCCAGCGATGGGTCTTTACTGGAAAGAGGTGGGAGATACCCTGAGCGAGGTGACAGAGAGGCGGCTGGTGTTTTATATGGCCGTTAGTATATTGCACTGGTTCCCACACACGCCCAAAACTAAGATCACGAGCAAATTCATAGATATGGGACTTATTTTAGCGAAACGAGAAATCACGAAACGTTGGAAAGCAACAGTGGGTCCCACTAGTAAACGATGGAAAGGGGAATTTCTTAAATGGGCCACCAGTGAGGGCGCGTTACGGTATCAATGGTCGCGCAGACGCAACGACGATAAGGCGCTAGAAGCGGCAGCTGCATGGGAGGCGTTAGTACAGGCACTATGAGATTATGAACCGTATGCTGATGGCGGAGACCGAGTCGGGGATGAGGGGATAGCCCGGGAACAAGCTGGGTACATCATATAACTCAACACATAGATATTCCTCGGAATGTAGGATACCAGAGGACAGAGGCGGCCACCTGAGTTGTTGGTGAGGACTGAGGGAGGGGGAGGGAATTTATAATTTTCATAGTGTTTAGGGGTAGGGTATTTGGTATGGAGGGGTTTTTTGTTTGTTTGACGCATAAGCTCTGGAGAGATTTACATGGCCTTGTATTATGCACTGTATGACTGCCGGGGGTTTGTGATTAATCCTCGGGGAGCATGTGGAAAACAAGGCAAAAACAGTTTGTATGGATCTATATGTGGTTGTACAAAAAACCAATAAACTATGTTTTAAAATCATTTTGGATTGCCGATCGATTGTGATGGCGTTGCCACCCCCGATTGGTGTACACCGTGATGTGGTCTTGTGAATTACGAATGAACCTTTTTTGGGCTTCGTCCATGTATTTGATGGTTCAATTGATACTATGGCTTTCCTTGGGCATTTTGGTTCTGCCTCGCTGGTTGAGCGGGGAGGCTGGGGGGGGGGGGGGGGGGGGGGGGTTGGATACACTTAGTTTTATATTGCCATTGATACGTTTGGACACAGTCATGAACAATATTGGTTCACATATGCATCTATTCTTCTTGCACCTTCTGTTCCATACATGGCCCAGTTGGACGCAGTGATGGCCCCTCAGCACTGTCACTAATGACATGGAACATCCGTGACCTGAACGACACACGCAAGAGACGCCACGTGCTGCATTACTTGATATGTCACAAGGTAGACGTCGCCTTCCTGCGGGAAACCCATTTGTCCAAATTGCGTCAAATTCTTACCGCTTCGCGGCTAGCTGGGGATCCCACAGATATTTTGCAAATTTTAGCAATGATGCTAGAGGCACCGCTATCCTCATTCATAATCGGGTCCCCTTCAGTCTCCACACAACAGTACAGGACAAGGAAGGCAGGTACATAATAGTAGTGGGGACTTCAATGGGACACAGGGTAGCGATGGTATGTGCATACGGCCCGAAAAATGACACCCCTGATTTTTATTATTCCTTGCTCTCCCAGCTCCTAACACTCGGCCCTATAACCTTCTTGCTTGGAGGTGACTTTAACATTGCCCCTGATCAGGCCCGGAACAGCACCTCACTGGCCCCAGATCCCAAAACACGCTCACGTAAGGCTCTCCAGTCACTACGCAAACAGTTAGCCCTAGTGGATATAGGACACGCAACCCAACACGCACTGACTTCACCCACTATACCAGCTGCCATAACACATGGACAAGGATTGACTTTTGGTTGACTTCCCCCTGTTTTCTCAGATGGTGTCGCACACTCCACATTCTCCCTAGGACATTCTCCGGTCATTCCCCAGTAGTATTGCTCCTTGGGATTCCTCGCCCTGAGGGCTTTGAGAGACTATGGCGCTTCCCCTGTCGTGCTCTAGATGATGACCTCTTCCAACACGAAATCCGGGATGCAATCGAGGAATACTTTGACATAAACACGGGCTCAGTGGACACGCCGCAACGCTCTGGGAGGGTTTTAAGGCATACATACAAGGGGTATGTATTTCTAAACACGCTGGGGTGCTCCGCGACTTACGCACCACTTTATCCGGTCTGGAACGCGAATTAGCCGACTTGGACGCCAGGCTATTGCACATACAAGATCCTGAAGTCGAAAATAAGCGGGTGACACCGTTCGCAGAATACAGAAACACGGCTGAACGGGAGATAATATTCATGGGGAAATATCACAACGTGAAGCGATACGGGGAGAGCGAGCGTCCAGGTCGAGTTCTGGCTCAGATTGTTAGACCTCCATACAGCAAAGCCTATATCCCCGAATTGCGGACATTAATGGGCCAGCAGCAAAGATTGATGTGGCATGGAATAAAAAAAGTAAATCACCTGTATCCGGCTTTTGGATACATCATGTGTCTGCAAGAGAGAATTTAGAACCCATTTTATGTAATAGTTTGTGGGATGGTGAAGGTCTAAATTCGGCTCTTGAGCTACGGTCAATCCTGGGGTCGAGTGGCAGGTTGAAGTCACCTCTTGGGTCATTGAGAAAATTTGAAATCAATTCAATGTCTTTCCAGAAGTCAATATCACTAGAGTTTGGTGCACAGATGTTCAGTAAATAAAATTATTTGCCAGATTTGGACAATTTAAGTATCCACCTCCCAATCTGATCAGAGAGTGTGTCTAACACAGTCATTTTTGCTTATTTGGTGATAATGGTAAGAACTAATTTTTCTTTTTATAGGCAGTGAGCCAATAACGTCTGAAAACCAAGATGCTTTGAAGGAGGGAATATCTAAGGAGGCGAGCTTGACTTCCTGCAAGAGTATTAAGTTGCATTTCAATTTGTATGTGTAATCAATTTTCCTCCTTTTAGCAGGATGATTCAGCCACTATGTATTGAGGGGAAGAATGTGCATGTTGTCATATTCCGCCATGGGGGATGGGAAGAAGAGTCTGGACATATGAATAAGTGATGTCAGCCCAATGTGTTTTAAGTTAGGGCCACTTCCCCCGAGATTATCATGTGAGGAGGGGGCTCTAGGTGGCGCACGTCCAAGATGGCCACGCACCTGTGAGGCTCTTGCTGCTTGGCGGCATAATTTGGCATTTATCCTAATTCTACACGCACCTCTCTTGCTGAAAGTGCCTGCAGTAACTACACGCATTGGGGGCTAGGCTCCGGTGCTGAGATCTGCTCTCGCGGATGCTGCTGGGGTTTGCTGTGCGGGGCCCCGAGCGTGGTGCCTGGCGGACGACTTCCTTGGACGGAGTAGGTAAGCGAACACCGGGGATCCCACGTGGTGTGTGGGCCCTGGTCAATTTGCACTGATTGCGCCCTGCCTGCCAGAATCACCAGACCATCCTTATGGTGCCGCCGCTTCACCGACTTGCCGGCTGTCTTTCCTGGCGACGACACACTCCTTAATATACGGAGAAATTCGCCCTCTGCGCACACCATCACGTTCCTTCATCCGGTGCAGCCCTGCGGCCCTCCGCACTGCGTGAGCCGCTGCAACGTGAGACCAGCGCTGTTTGGCTTCCAAGATCGAACCGGCTCTCGCAATTACCACATGACCGCTCTCTCCGGAATTTGACCCATGTACTACCCGTGAGTTACCACCTTGATGCCTGCAGGGCTCGCCAAGTGGATTGAGGCACCACTCTCTTCAGCAACGTTGCTGCTACTACATCACTCCTAATGGCAACACAGGCGGCTGGCTGTGGACTCCCTGCAATTTAGTCCTCCTGTGCCACATTGGTATAGGGACTCACTCTGCTCGCCCATTCTGTGCACAAGACCCTCTCCCCGCTACTGCTATCACCAACGCACAGCCCCAATCCTTAGTACCTTGGCCTAGTCGAACTGGTGACTGCTGCTATGACAGAGGCGCTGTGCGCTGCCTGCACTTGGTGCCCCGACGGAGCAGACCCCCTGGAAGCTATTTCCTGATGACTCGTTGCCGGCTGGGGATGCTATGGTAGGGGCCACTCGGGTGACAGAAGGCGCACAGGCACGGACACTCCTCTTCCCCTCGATGCCTGCAGGGTTCGCCAAGTGACTTGAGTCACTACTCTCCTAAGCCTCGCACCAGCTAACAAATCACTCCTACTGATATCACAGGCAGCTTGCTGTGGACTTCTTGCAATTTAGCCCTCCTGCGTCGCATCACTATATAGACTCATCCTGCTTGCCCATTCTGTACACTGGACCTTACCTCTGCTACTGCTGTCAAAAGTGCGCAGCCTTCATCCTTCGTGTCCTTGCTAAGTCAGGCTGGACACTAGCCAGGTATTTTTAATACATTTTCCATCCACTCCACTAACACTGCACCACACATAGTCTCTTATAAGTGCTCCTACGTAACCTCGCGAGTCGAAGCACGCCTCAATCCGCAGTAGATTGAGAGGACCCAAATGATGAAGCATGTCACCAGTGGGAAACCCTGGTGAGTGAGGGGACTCAAGAAAGCAATTGCTCTTTCTGGTCTGAAACCAGACCTTCCAACTCAAACTTGAATTGGGGTCAAACATCACCATAGCTAGGTTCTTTATCCGGTATTCCAGTGTTTTTGTGTGTAGATTACTGCGGAGACACAGGCCCTGCGCGCCGCATACGCTTGGTGTCCCAGCGGGGCAGACCCTCTGGGGGCTATCTCCTTCTGGCCCGCTGACTGCAAGGGACGCCCTGGTGGGGGCCACTTGGGCGGCGAAAGGCGTCCAGTTATCACTCATCTCCCCCCGACACTCTACCTCCGACACCCCACACTCTTATCGACATGGGGAAACCAGATGGTCGCCAGTCCAAACTTCTCTTTGACACCAAAAAGGTGGCCACACGTTCCAGCTCAGATGACCCAGAGCCACCCATTGACAAGCAAGCACAGGCTCCTCAGGCCTCCAAAGTCGACAAAGTCAAAACTCTCCGCCTAGCCATGCAACACAGCCTTGCGGAAATCTCCAATAAAATGGACTCCATGAATAGTCGCATGGACTTTATAGTTCTGATAGTGGATAAACACGACGAACAGCTCAAGGAGGTGGAAAAACGGATTTCCGACAACGAAGACGCCACGACTCAGGTGACACAGCAAATGCCGCAACTGGACAAGCTCCTCAAAGTAATTGCAGCCAAAAATGAGGCACGCAGTAGGCGCAACAACATTCGAGTCATTGGGATTCCTGAGAGCACCAACACAGAGCGCATGGAGGAGTTAGAGCGCTTGCTGCGCATCACCTTTGGCGCGGAGGCCTTTTCCACCCAGCTGATCGTGGAACAAGCACATCATTCTTTAGGCCCTAGACCTCCCTCAGGAAGCAATCCTCGCCAGATAGTTGCTCGTCTCCTTAACTATCGTGACCGCGATGCCGCTCTAAAACTAGTCAGGGACAAGAAAAAAACTTTACACTACGAAGGCAACAAATTCCCTATCTATCCAGACTTTACGATCTCCATCTTAATGGTAAGTCTCCCACATCACAACAATTATTTTCCAAACAAACGCCCTCTCCCATGGACATTTTTCTCTATGTTCGTGTGAGACAGGGTATCAAAGAGCACACGCCTGCGTGCCTGTTGGAGCCCCCGAAGGTCGCCCCACTGCGCAGGATACTACGCAGCACCGCATTTAGTCTCCACACTATATCATAGCTTATACACTGACTTGGGTCCAACACATTGCGCTGCCAGAGATAAATGGGCTGCCGAGGTGGGACATGACATCACAGATAGACAATGGTCATACTGTTCCTGCCAGACCGAACAAAGCTTATCCAGTAGTCGACTACACATCATCCATTATAAATTCTTACACCGCACTTACTTTACCTCAGCCAAAATGCGTAGATACAAATTGCAGGATAGTAACAGTTGTGATCGCTGCGGTGTTGTGGGGGCAGATTTCCTGCATCTTGCCTGGGATTGTGACGCTGTACAAGCCTACTGGCGTCAAGTCCTCACAGCACTAGAACAGATGACTTCACTGCAACTCCCGTTTTCCCCTCTGCTTGCCTTGTTGGGCTACACTGAAAATTTGGCAGTGGCACATCAGAAATGTGTGTCCTTTAGCCTTCTCTTGGCTAAAAGAAGAATAGCATGTAGGTGGGGTCAGGGGAGGGCACACAAATTCAAGGACTGGCTCAGCGACATGGTGTTCTGGCAGGAACAGACATTCACGATCGCAGAACTCCTCCCCCTCACCTCATGCCTCCGTGACATCTGGGGTCCCTTAAAGGCATACTTGCTCACACACCCGATTGATACTACAAGCACTACTCAGGCCCCCAGTGCTGGAGCATCTTGACAAACTCCTGTCCATCCATATACGTTGCCTGCACACTACAAGCAGGGATAGTAGATTACACCTATACAGATATGTCCCCCAGTGGTAGAAGCGCACCTTTCATACATGAACCTTTGTACAATGATCACTGCTTTGTTTGTTACTATACATGAGTATCATGTGAGGAGATCAGTATGCCCATCATGCATGAGCTAAAACTGTAACTAATACAATCCAATGATGACCTGGGCATGACCTAGAAGGTAGGATATCTACCAGCGAATTAGGGAAAAGAAAGAAGGAAGATAGAAGGAAGGAGAGGAAAGAAAACAATGAGACAATAATAACACAAGTAATGAGAGCCCACCAGCATTGAAAACCGACCCTATCCTCCCTACTCCTACCCACCCACACCTGTAACAGGAAGTGCATGGGACCTAAGAGTGGAGACTATCCATCTCCATTTTGCCACAATATGGGCTCAAAAAGCGGAGGATGGTTGACGCGTATCTTGAGGCGTGTGAATAACCAGGGCAAAAAGAGTGCGATAATCGACTGTGGAGGTAAGAGCAGATCCATCTTAAAGAAAAAAGGGGTCAATTGGCCCGACGTTGGGTAGGTGAGCGGAGCTACAATATCAGTCAGTTAACAGTGGAAAAAGAAGGTGACGAATGTGATGGCACACAGTTTAGAAATGCAGAGTCTTCTATAGGCAGTGAGTAAGGTTACCCCCAGCCCCATCATCCCTATCGTAACACTGCACTATTATGTGGCAAAGTATGGACGCATGTTGGCACATAGGTAACCTACCTACATAGAGATCATCTATTAGATGAATCGATCGAAGTTTAAAAGTTTTGCAGGGTCTATAAAGGCTTTGTGCAAACGCCACCCGTGCCAGCAATGTCGGGGGAGCTATACCAGCACAGAGACTACATTGAATCTCCCAGTAGCACCTAGTATCCCATGTCGACATAACATGTGGTCGGATAATAGCGGTATCGGTTAGTGTCCAAAGGTGGTAACTGACGGTATAACTGTGTTACAAAATCCTATCTTATCACATCTTATTGGACACAATAGGCATCTACTAGCATCTTATAGCATCTCAAAACATAGAACAGTAATGGATAATATCACATCTTATCCCATCATTTCAGACATACGAGGCATCCATCAACCTCTTGTAGTAGCAGATAGGGACACAAAACCTGCAAATAGTAACAGATATAAATCAGGTATAAGAAGGTATATGGAAATATGAACAATGGACAGCTGTCTTCTCAGCATGTACTACAAAGGGAGAGATACAAAGAATGATAATACAATACGACCGCCCTGCGTTAGAAGAAGTGTCCATTTCGGCTTCTTGGATGTTGTCTAGGATGGAGGCCAGATCCCGTTGGTTGTGGAGTAAGTGAGCTGAACCTTTACAGAAGATACAAACTCTGGCAGAACCGGAGAAGGGAACGTTCATACGCCGTAGTCTGGGCATAGAGGGAGTCTTTTCTTGCTTGAACCGTGGATTTGTAGCAGTCTTGTGAGATGGTGACCCGGTGGCCCTCCCAGGAGATACGATTAGGTTTACGAATGAATTTGTGGATCGGTTCTATGTGTTGGTATCTGAGGGGTTTGCAAATTATTCGTCTGGGTCAGTGCTTAATTTGAGCCAGTGGTTTCCTGTGCTCGGCACCAATACTTAATTGTCAGCACCAGTGCATGTGACAGGCTGCACACAGTGGCGCTGTCTAACTAATTTAGAGAGGACCACAACAACAGTTAATTATTAATGCTATATTAATAAAAAATGACTTACCTGCCGCCCAAGCCATTCTTCTAGCTTTCGGGACATGAAATAGTCCGAATTGTCACACTTATAGGAGTGTGATAGTTAGTAATTTTGTTCTTAGTATCATTGGCAGCATAGCAGGGCACTGTGTAACGGAAGCTGCAGACGAGAGCCCAGGCACTTATGTTTTTACAAATTAAGCACTGATCTGTGTGGACCAGATGGGTTTGTATGGTCAGATTGTAGTTTTGGAATGTGATGCGCTCTCTCAAGTTAAAATCTTTTATCAAAAGATATGCTATGTATTGGTATCCAATCTCCCAGAAAGTTGATGCAGGAGCCGTTTTGTTTATCACCGTTTTCAGGAAAGCCAAAGAATCGTACATTGCTCCTCCTGTTTCTATCTTCCAATTCAGCAATTGAACGTTGCATCAAGTTTGAGGATTTGTGGAGCGAGCGGAGGTCTTTTTTTTTGTAGTGAGAGATTTGTCCTCCAGATTGCTAATGCGCTTCAGCTGCAGATAATTTAGAGGCTATTTGTCCGATGTCGGGTCTCATTCCAGCAACATCTGGTTGCATTATGTCCATGCTAACCATTGTTGTTTGGTCAAGCTGTCGAACACAGGAGCGGGTTTTTTGAGGATGGAGCCCATAGCGTCTTGGAGCTCAGTTTTGCTTTTGATGGGAGATTCTAGAGTTGGCGGATTGGGTTTGTTCTTTTTGTTGTAGATTTTGAGTCCTTTTCAGTCATCTTGATGTTCGTTTGTTGTAGAAGAATTGCAGGCAGTAGGAGCAGAACCAAGGCAGGCACCCGTTTGAGGATTGGAGAGACTGCTGTAGAGGCACTTTCAGCTCATCAGCTGTATCAGCTACTTGTCGGTTGTTATTGTTTACATGAACTTGCAGGTCCTCACTTCACGCAGGTACTTACTGTCTGCAGGCACACACCACTTGCAGATTTGTAGGCCACGTTTCCTGTTGTGAATGTGCTTACTGTGTCTTGGCTGCTGTGTTGATCTAGGCGAGAGAGCGTAGGTGTAGAATACTGAAAGTAAGCAGTGTAACGCTTGTAGTTTAATAAGGAAATTATGGAGAAGCCAGAATCCTTAGGAAATCGTTATTGAGAGCAGATCATTTGGAGTTCAGTTGATGAGTTTGTGTCTTCATGCAACTTATGCAATACACTCATGCACTACATTCATGCCTCTGTCAGTGCCTGCGCTGTACACACAGCTCACACATGGCATTCACAATATGCCACGTATATTCCGCAATCAGCCCTGTCCGGAGATGGTGGAGGGCAACTGGTGGAGTAGTAGACAGTGGGGGATGGTGGTGAGGAGGGGCAGCTGTAGTGCCTATCGGGCAATAGAGATGATGGGTGTGGTACTTTACATTACCTACAGAACCACACAGTGCCACATAATCCAGTTTTACACAGCTCTCAGAAGTTCTCAGCTTTAGCTCTCCGTAGATCATAGTTCACCACAGATCACTGCAATTTGCAACAGATCCAACAGCTCAACGCCAATCTTCTTCTCCTCAGACTGGCGCTTTATAGAGGGGTATTGCTTGTTTATGCTAGGACCGTGTCATTGTACCTGAATGATTGAGTGTGAGTGTTCACCTGCGGTAACTCTAATCGGGTGTGAAAGCAAGCAACTCGGGTCGGGTGTGAGAGCAGGCTTCGCTACTGTGAGAGCAGGCTACGGTGAGAGCAGGCCTCACTACTGGTTTCGAAGATTCTCTGCATGATTATTTGGGGGATTATCTGGGGGAATATGGTTGCATGGCTGGCAGACGAGCAAGTATGGGTTGATCAGGTGCATGGGGAAGGTCCTGCTGTCAGCATCAGAAAGCGATCTTGCAACAATGCACAGGCTGGCACAATCAGGTGTCTTCAGGCTGCTATAAATGCAAAGTAGCAGAAAGGTGCAATCACACAGCAGGGCCCAGCAGGATACAGAGTCAGACGTTGTGCACCGAGTAGAGCACTCAGAGTGGTATAAGCACTGGCTAGATACCAAGTGCTCACAGAAGGTAGGCATTTGAACATTAAAAGGAGTAGGCTGCTAGGTGGTAGTAGAAGTAATACCGGCCGTCATGACTTGAGCGAGCCCAGTTATGGCTCACTTATGGTCAGTCTGTGGCATCACTCAATTGGCGTTAGGCCGTTCGCTAGTTAGGGGGGTATTCATGGCGCGGTGATCGATTTTGACAAGAGTGGCAGTCATTTTTAGTTCTTTTCGGAGGTAGTGAAGAAGCAGCGTCTTCTGAACATTAGTGAGCTTGGCGATTGCAGTAGATCCTGGAACACAGGCCTCCCCTCGTTGCAAGGACGGGAACGGCCATGATGGCAGCCGCCGGGCTGTCGAATTCCGGCTCAAGGAGACTTTACGGAACCTTATCCTTTGTTCTTACATGGTCCTGAGCCCGATCCTCATACTTCCAAGCATCAGTGGAAGTCCAGCTTTGTTTTTTGAGGGATATGTGGCATCACGGAGACAGAGCTCCAGGCTCAAGAGGTCATTTTCCTCCACGTCAGGCCAATACCTGCAGAATGCTTTATTTAGGTTTTTTACAAATGTCACATTTTAGTATGTACTGTTTGGTTTGTTTTGGCATTAGAGACCACCAGTTACACTCCTGTGGGAGGCATAATATTGTGGATAATCCATCAAATGCATAGCCTATTCCTGCATAAGCTGCTTTTATTAGGTCTAATCAATTTGATTCATTTGGATGTAGCATTTTAGGTATGCTGAATGTAAGGAAGCCATCTTGTCCCAGGAATTAGCTGTACCTCCATGGGAATCCAGGAATTGGGGTATTTTTGTGTGTTGAGATTGGGTCGATGCAGATTTCTGACCAGTCGGTCGCTAATATGCAAACCTTCACAGATGATTTCGAAGTCTGATTAAGAGCACCGATTTGCCTTTAGAGTGATCTCCCTCAATCTGGTGGGCCAGCCTGTGCTAGACCTCTACCAATAGAAGCAGTTGTTGGAAGGCAGCCAGCCAAGCTCAAAGCTTTTGCTTGTATTCCTTTTCCTTGTAAGTTGTTGTAATCATTGATTTCCCAAAGTTTTAAAGGCAACCTTAATTCCTGTAGACAAAATTATGAATTTGATACAAATAAGGCAGGAACTGATTTATCATATTTCTGGAAGGCTGAGGAGTACATTTAAGTTTGCAATCTGTGCTATCAAATCACTTAAGGACTTCACATATGTTAAATTTTAAATTCTGTGCCCTTAACTCTCCCTTGCACTGTTGTACAAGACTCATAATATTGCGGTTTCATGCCCGCTGCTGATCAATCAGTATAGAAACCTTCATGATAGTTATGCCATTGTCTTGTAGACAGGGCCTCGGGTATACCACGGCCAATGCCAAGGCAGTGTCAAATTGAAAAATGACAAAATAATCAAGTAATACTATTACAAAATGTGCCACATTATGCTGCATAATTTGCCTTTTCTTGACGCATAATTTATGGGCACTGGGTATTACATATTGATACTATAAGAATTCTTGTATTCTTAATGTAGGATCATATTCAAATTGTATGGCAGTACTGGCAAGACTTGTGGCACAGTGGACCTGATGAACATACAAGGCACATGATTTGGAGATGCTTGCTTTAGTTGCAGCTTTCAAGGATGGTATTGGAGTTACAATTAGTTTCTTTCCTTGGGCTGTGGGTTGTTCTTTGACAGCTGCAATTTGCACAGCAGTATTTTCTCTACTGGATTAAATCACTCCTATGCTAAAGTATAGAAATAGGATTTATAAGCAATAAGTATGGTTTGTCCCTTATGTATAATGTAAATGTGCATCCAGACTGACTGGTATTACTTTGATGACTAAAATGGGTGTTATTTCAGATTTGTAAATTTTCTGTTGTAAGTATGTCTTGCACTAATAGTAGGAGTATCTATGAATGTTCCAGTTTCTAATCTTTCTTGGAAAATGTAAGTGCGATCAACTAGTAAAATGCGCTCGGCATAATATGGCAAATTTGATCAACTTAAGTCAGGATTACCATTGCCTGTAATTCCAGGAAGGAATTGGGAGGTTCATGAGTCAAAAGTTATGAATTGTGGATTTAACGATAACTTCTAAGTTTCAGGGTTAGAAACAGGTTTCAATACATATTAAAGCTACAAGAACCCCGATTAAAATGTAATTGCATGGTGCCAGTCACAAATTAATTGTGCGAACAAACATGTTTTCTGATCCCAGTAAAATTCACCATTTTAAATGCCAATTTTAGTGACTATGGTCATAAGAACAACAACGGTCATTAAAAGAGAAAATATTACAATGTTAGTTCAATTTGTTTTGTATCAAAATTAGCTTCTAATGAAACACTGTACCAATTTTTACGCTGTTTTGCAAGAAGTATTTATTCATTCTATGTTTTTTCCCTCTGCATGTTTAATTAAATATGCATCTTTTATGCTACATGGATGCCAAATAAAGTTAATAGGATTTCTGAGAAATACTGATTCTACTAGTTTATGTCAGTCTAACACGACATTTGCAGACTGATAAAGAACAAGTTGACTGACCTGATGATTCAAATGGTGGCCTTCTCTGGGAGAGTGGGCATTATCCAGCCTGGGATCTGCTATGTAGAGGATGGACTGCATACCTGGACGAACTCTCTACAGAGAGGAGAAGTAAGACTAAACAGGAAGTACACCTAGAAGACCAGGAATAGATGAAAAGAACAAGCGAAATCAATAGCTTCAATTTAATGGAAAGCGTGGAAGCTGTTGATGCAAAGGGACTTATGATCAGACGGTTAAAATATTTCAAAAAGCATAACTTTAATGCTCCAGAGTGTGAGATCCCACACAGGCTGCATTCCAATCTAAAACAGGCAAAACAATCAACACTATAAAGAAAATTGATGAAGCCTATCAATTGAAGCAAGTGGAACAAAACCGTACATATGCAATACTTATCTTCAGTTATAAAAAGCCAAATGTTCATGAAATTACGTTCCAAGCACAGTAATGAATGAGAGTGTTACAGCTAACATGGACAATAGTACCTTAGGTACTTATTGTACACTAGTTTAATGTGTGCTTTATACATTAACCGAGCTGACAGTATAGATTGAGGCCTAATGTACTTTATTTGGAGTCTGGAGATTATTATTACTTTTGAAAACATGTGGAAAAAAACCCAGAAAACGATTTTATATGTTAACCTTGTTTTTGAAGTGGTGTATATTTCAACAGCCAAGAACATTTATATAATGCTTATAAGTGCAAACTTCTGGGGAAAAATAAGTATAGGCTTAACAAGGGTAGATGCTATGTTTTTAAGCAGCATTGGAGAAACTGTATTTACAGGGCTGAATCAGAGACAGACTGTATTAACCATCACATTTTCTAGCATACGGTCAGACAGTCTGCAGGACATGGGAATCTTAGAGCTACTGATCTGACCCTTGAGTGAACCAGGCTTAAAGCTTGGTAATGCAGTCATCTGTATAGTAAGTCAAATGAGAATGCATTATTCTCAAGGTCGGTTCAGAAGAACCAAGTTATCACCATCTTTTCTAAACAAATATTACACTGATGGGGTGCCACAGTGAAAAAAGTGTAAAGAGGGTGGAGGGGTCCTACGCAGGGCTAGCGGTGAACAGAGATTGCCGATCAATCAATCAATCAGGGAATTGTACGCGTGCTACTCACCCATGAGGGTCTCAAGGCACAGAGGGGGTCCGTAGATCCTTTTAGCCAAAGAGCCAGGTCTTGAGGGTCTTCCTGAAGGTGTTCAGGGAGGGGGCGCGTCTGATGTCTGCCGGAAGCTCGTTCAAGGTCTTGCCTGCAATGTGAGAGAAGGATCTTCCGCCTGCTCTGGCTCTGTGGATGCGCTGGGTTTCGGCCACTGCGAGGTTGGGAGATCAGAGGTTTCTTTTGTGTACGTGGAAGTTGATTCTGTTGTTGAGGTATTTGTGTCCGTTGTTGTCTAGGCATTTGTAGGCGTGAATGAGGATTTTGAAAGGGACTCTTTTCTCCACGGGAAGCCAGTGGAGACTTCTTAGGTGTTGGCTGATGTGTTCGTGTCGGGGGATGCCGAGGATGAGTCTGGCGGCGGTGTTCTGTATTGTCTGGAGTTAGCAGAGTACGGACTTGTTGATGCCGGCGTTTCCATAGTCCAGTCTGCTGATGATGTGTGTGGGTGATGGTCTTCCTTGACTCAGGGGGGATCCACTTGAAGGTCTTGCGAGGGTGGGGAGGGTGTTGAAGCAGCTGGAGGTGACGGCGTTGGCCTGTCGGTTCATGGTGAGTGATGAGACAAGTGTGATGCCGAGGTTCTTGGCGTGGTCTGAGGGGGTAGGTGAGCTTCCGAGAGCGGTCGGCCACCAGGTGCTGTCCCATGCAGAAGGGGTGGTACTGAGGAAAAGGACTTCTGTCTTCTCTGCGTTGAGCTTCAGGCAGCTGTTAGTCATCCTGGATGGATGTCTTGCATTCCTTTCTGGAAGTTGAGTTTGGCAGTGGTGGGGTCTTTGGTGAGGGAGAGGATGTTGGCGTAGGATACAATATTGAGGCAGTGTTGTTGGACGATGGCTGTGAGGGGGGCCATGTAGATGTTGAAGAGGGTGAGGCTCAGTGATGAACCCTGTGGGACTCCGCAGGTGATTTTCGTGGGATCGGAGAGGAAGGGTGGGAGGCTGATCCTTTGGCTTCTTCCGGTGAGGAATGATCAGATCCAATCCTGGGTTGTTCCTTGTATGCCATGCTTTGTGTAGTCTGGTGACTAGTGTGCGGTGGGAGACGGTGTCGAAGGCTGCTGATAGGTCGAGTAGGATGAGGGCTGCGGAGTGGCCTTGGTCCAGGAGGATGCGGATGTCGTCTGTGGTGGCCAGTAGAGCGGTCTCTGTGCTGTAGTTGCTCCGGAAACCGTATTGGGACAGGTCGAGGACAGCGTTCTATTCAATGAACCATATGTTTCCTGTTGACTGTTTTCTCTGCAACTTTGGCTGTGAAGGGGAGGAGCAAGATGGACCGATAGTTGTTGAGGAGGGGTCTGACTTCTGCGCGATTCCAGTCGTCTGGGAAGGTGCCCGTTTTGAAGGTGGTGCTCTGTGGTAGATGTGAGGGGGGCACGGGTCAGTGCCACCACCCCAAAGGAGTGGATGCTTTTCATGGTCGAGGCGGTGATCGGTGTCCAGTTGGAGATGGTGGGCTGGCTGGTGTTTCTGGGGGATGGGTGCAGTCTGTGGCGCCTGGTGGATGGTCAATGAAGTTATCGTAGAGGTTTTTGATCTCTGATGTCTGTGGCTTTGCTGCGTGGGTTGGTGAATTCTTTAATGACACTGAAAAGTTCCTTGGAGTTGGCCAGGATTTTGTTGTGGATGAAGTTCCTCTTGGTGGCTCTGATCTGGTTGTGGTAGTCCGTCATGGCGTACTTGTAGGTGGAGTGGTTTTCAATTGTCTTGGTGTTTCTCCAGGCGTCTGCAGGTGCGTCTAGCTTCATGGAGAGCAGTAGTGAACCAGGCGGCTTTCCTGGGACTTTGTCTGTCGGGGTTGCGGTTTCCTGCCGCGAAGATGGGGTCGAGGGTGTGTCCTGCTCTGTGGGTCGGTGGGTTGTTTAAGTCCGATGCTGGCGAGGTTGTCACAAAGGATAGTGCTGTTGTGGTCGCTGGGGTTGTGGAGGCTGATCCTCCCTGCACCTTTCAAGGGACAGATAAGGAATCATGTATGTGAATGAAAGCAGTCAGTATTTTCACAGCATTATATAAAGGAGACTAGTGCATTTTTTGTGTGAGAGAGCGAGACTGTTTTGATCTATTATCAAAAGATACTGGGTTCTGAACGGGGGGGGGGTGGACAGCCGCAGCTGTTTTGAACCACCCTTATTTGCCCAACTCATTATTAGTTTCCTTGTCAGGGCTTCTCAAAAAGGATGCAATTGTCCTTGGCAATAGAAATCTCACTATATCCTTGTTGAGAGATCTTTTAGATTACAAATCAATTTCACACACTGGTCTCACACAAATACGCATGAATCTTGGGGAGACAAAAAATACAGCTCCTTCTGTAGGTTTCAGTTGTAGAAGGACTGCAGAGTGGTACTCGAAGTCAAGAAACAATATTTTAACAAAAATAATAATAAATTATTTTTCCCAACCTATTTGTGTGCTGTAACAACAGGGAATAGAAGGGCTGCCAAGCACTCCAGTAAAATTAAATAATTATTTCAAAAGAACAGGCTTAATATGCGAGCAGGCAGTGAATGAAATAAACTTGGAAGTTTTGCAAGCCATGCACAAAGGACTTTCATCATACATGTATGTTATTTCAACAACAGTTCAAACTTTATCAAGTACGTTGATCATCTCATACAGTTGAATATAGCTGCAATGAGGTCAGTGCAATTTGAGTCTTGGACTACATTACTGACAATTATTTATAGGGAAAATGCTTTCCAGGTTATATCGGGAGGAAGCAGGGGTAGTGGTGGCTGAAGCTAGGTTTACCCTTAGGGACCAAAAGAAATGGAGCATCAGAATTTCTCAAGCAAGTTTGCGGTCAATGCAAAATAGATCTTTTTGCCTCCTTGCTGACCAGACAAGCAGCCCAGTTTTTAAGTTAATATATGGAAGCACAAGTCGCAGATGCTTTCTATCGAAATGAAATTTGGAATGAATGCAAGTGTGTTTTGAGCCAAGTCTCATGTTTGGGCCCGATAGGGGTATATGGTTTTTCTGCAAACCCTTTAGTAATTGTCAGTTATTGTTCCTTGTTCTACCAACGGACATCACTGCGTTTGTTAGTAACAGATTGGCTGAGTATTTGCAGGGGAGTGGCCATTTGAAGAGAGTATGCTTAAGTAGGTTTAGTCTGTCCGAGTGTTACAAGGAGCTACGGAGCAAGGTGGTCCCACAGTGCTGGACTTCTTTCTTGCAACACCAAGAGGGGCAACATGGTGTGATATACCTTTAAGATCACCCCATCATGGGCCTCATCTAGGAGATTGGTCAGGAGTCTTTTGGTCCCAAGGGCTAGAGAGCACAAACCTAGCTCAATCCAACGGCCGAGAGGTTGAGGTGCTTCTGTGGCCCTATGCCATCTCTTAAGTCAAGTACATGGATGGGGAAGGAGGAAAACCAACCAAACCCAGATTCACTACACTGTACGCAAGGCAGCAAATCTGTCATGCAGAAAATCACCTCTAAGTGCAGTTATCTCAAGCAGATGAAAATGAGCCACATCTTTTAAAGGGAACTGAGGCTTACCCAAATCTGGCTGAACTCCGTGATTTTTAAGCCTTCTCACTAAGGAAGATAAAAGAAAACTGCTGGTATGTTTGGGAGGGGGGGGGTAAGTGGTTTGCTGCCTACTCTGTGGAACCTCCAAGAGCACAAAGATGTGGGCTCCTAGGACTAGGTATGACAGAGAAAGATTTTACTACATTATGAGCAGTATCCACTCCTGTGACCCAGCTATCAAATGGATAGGGTTATATCTAACTTTATTGATATCCACATAATCCAGGATGGTAGTATATACTGGCCTTCACTTTCAGGGAGATCATTTCTAATAAATATCTGAATATGGCAAATAGCCAACTGATCATCTTAGGTTATTTTAGTTCTGTATTGTTATTGGACCGGGTGGAGACTTTGAAGATCCTGCCTTTTAATCTTACTCCATCATAAAGAAATACATCAGAGTCCCTGGTATTTGATCTCTGTACTGCTATAGTATGTAGAGGTCCATGTTAATGATAAATAGTACTATTAATGAGAAGCACCACAGAGAGATGGTTGTCCAGTGCAGGGAACAATAGGCTACATGAATAATTTGGATCCTCGTATCAAGATATTTTTACATGAATGATCTGCAACGTATCTGTTTTGCATCCAGAGCTTTGGAAAATAAACAGTGGAAACAGAATATCACATTGTTAAATTTGATTTGCAGACTAAGTAAAAGTCTATTTTTGTATTATCTCAAACGCTGACACAAATCTATGATTGCCACATGCACATACTAACTGTTCGCCATATCTGGGTGTCAGAGTGGTGTTGCTAGCTATGTAGACTGATATCATAAAGGAATGTAGTACCCAGATACGGAGACCGGAATACCGGCCTAACTGTGTGACTATGATGGCTGTCCAAGAGATTGTGATGCCCATGGAGAAACTGAATGGGAGCAGACCCTTTTAGAAAACTACCTTACTGGAAATACTATGTCTGATGCCCTGTACAACCGGATAACATTACCAAAAGGGGAATTGGATGACTGAGCGACATGCCTGGGGGGAGGGCGTGGGTAAGTGCTGGGCGGGTGGGAGGGGAGGAGAAGGAGGGTTCTTTTTGTTGATTATTACGAGTTAGTACTGGAACAGAATGCTGGGACGTTGAATGTCTACTAAGAGGATGTAGTGCCTGGCTTGTTCGAAGACACTGAACTATACTCAGGGAACTGCCAACACCTTGCACAAGACCAATGACTTCTGGAGGACGTTGAACAGAGTTTATTTTGTATGGATGTAAATGGCTTATTATTGAATGCGACTTGTAAGTTCTGGCTCCTCTTTGTACTGCTATGGACTGCATTGTTGCCACTGAATAAAATCTGTTTATAAAAAAAAAAAAAAAATCATAAAGTAATGTAGTAAGCTGAAGTTTGATTGGGACAAGCCGGAAGATGCTGAAGACTACCCAAGGCCTCCTTGTTAGTTGAGAAAGAGAAGTGGTACTATCTCCATTGACAATGGAGAAAGAAGGGACACTGTATTGTGAGAGTGTATACGGTCATGGAAAGTCAAAACATCTTCTGACAATTGTCCAGTGGTGAAATTAAAATGAGATTTAGGGCCGGATTACGATGCCAGTCAGACTCTTGCCTGACCAGCATTGTGGTGGAAGCAGGACAGCCCGACTAGAGGTTGGCAGTTCCACTGCCCGAATTACGATGCGACTGCCTTCACAGCAGTCGCAAAGTGTATATCTTGCATTACGGCGTGTGCTGCGGGCTGCAGCACACACCACAATACAAAATATACACATTTAAAACATGTGACAGGCACCATAGTGGAGGGCCAGGGGGAAAGGGGCTCTGCTAGGGCCCCCAAATTAATTTTCCGCCTGCCTTTTTATGGTGGGTGAACCGCAATGAAAGGGCAGGCGGAAAGGGACATCATAATCACCGCCCTCTTTGCAGGGAATAGGAGTCCTTACGGGATCCTTGAGCCTGTCGGACGTGGCAGTCTCCCTCCCTCCCTCCCCGACCCGACAGCTGAGCGCCAACCGCCTGCATCCTAATGCGGCAGTCGGACCAATGGGCTGGATGGCGGTGGGACCGCCACCGATGGCCTGACAGTAGTGGTCCCACCGTCATCATAATCAGGCCCCATGTTAATTAAACTGCAGTCTTATTTGTCACTCATGGATGTACCTATTCTACATACTTCTGTAAAGAAATGTGCCTTGTGCACTTCATTAGGTTGGGGACCGGTTTCGTTAGTGATTATTGCATATAGACATGTACCATATGAATCTTATTGGTAAGGCATGCGCGGTTATTAAGTTTCCATGTTTGTTGATTTCTGTTGTGTGGAAACTACAGTTTGTGAACGGCTGTGGTGTGCGGAATGTTTAGCACTGCAAGACAGGTTGGGATGTTTAAGTTATCCATCTGTACATTGCTTTGTGATTGTGTGAGCATATACTTGCGACTCAGTATGGGGTCTGGATAGCAATTTGGAGAAAAGGATCTGGTACCCATCTGCTTGTTGTTGGGTAGATACATGCTGGTTGTGCCTGTCGCACATGTGGGAAACAGTGGGGCATGAAATGAGAGGTGTGGCCGGGGGTGGTGTGCGTGTGTAAATGGAGCAGCCGCTGCTGCTTACATGGTCTTCTAAAGCCCCTTAATAAAAAAGAAAATCTGATCTGTACAAAGTACTCTAAGGCAAAAATAAAATATCATTTGGGGAGAAAAAAATGACTCTGGTCTTGGCAGAAGGATAACTCTACCTTTGAAAGGGCAGTTTCCTACTGTTATCCTGGTGTGACATTCCCAGAAGGTATAACAAGGTAGCTTCATAAACGTTAGTAGCTCAAAAAAGGTAATGATGGCTTATGTTCAAATTTACCAAATTGTATTATGACTGTTCGACGAAGGGCACATTGCCAGTTTCTGATTCATAAATTATTCACATTGTTTTAAGTTGGCATTGCAATATATGGAGCTAATTCAAGTAAAGAATGGCGAACTGAGGAAGAATACTTCCTGGGCAGAGTTACCAGAGTTTGAGGTCTTCTTAGCTGCGTTTCACACTACTCTAACCAGTCTCAATAAAATTAGGGGCCCGATTTATAAGTTTGCAAAAAAGGCACTCTGTGGCAACGGAGTAGCCTTTCTGCCTACAGAATGGCCAACTCGCCAAAGGCAGGTGGACCATTGCTTGGCAACAGTAGAGACTACTCAGTCTTCACTGTGGCTAAACGTCTCGGATGGCTCGACGGATTAAGGGTCGACTGATAAGTGGCTATATCGCCCCCTGTCCAATTTAGATGGGCGGACATATAGCTTTTTTAACTGCCCATCACTGCCAGGAAAAGCCTGGCAGTAAGGGAAAGTAAAAAAAAATGCCTCCCCTCAACATGGTCAACAGCTCCCATGGTGATGGGGGTGTGAAGGGGCTGGGACACATTGTTTTGCTTCTCAAAAATAAAATCCCCCTTTAGGGTTTCGTTTTCTAAAACAACAACAAAACAAAATCTTTGCAACTTTGCCATACAGCTCCATCATGTTTGACGGAGCCATACGTCAAAAGTTACAATGTACTCATTGGAACCTGCTTGATGGCGGTTCCTGTGAATACTCGAAATGTCTGTCATCCCGACGCACATTTCTACATTTGGGTGAGAGAGTAAAATAATCAGTCGCCCTGGCGGACGATCGCCCGGCTGCCTATATAGGTCATTTCTTTGTCCCTTATTGGACCTGCGTACTTAAAACATGCATTCAATTTTGAATATTTAAAATTTCAATTAAAAGTAACAGAAGTAATGTTGTGTCTTGATCATATACAAAAGAAAATAGGAGTTCAACAGACCAAAAACGTACTGCCTGGACATCTAGATATATTTTGAGGATCATTTTAATCCCACAGTTGAATGTGTTATGAAAAGGAGAGTATGCTTTTCACTGGAGGCCCTCGCAGGGCATTTTAGGGGTGTCTCTTCATTCTCAATTAGCTGCTGCTGCTCGAACCGTTCTGCCAAATAACATCTTTTTGACATGCCGGATTGTGTTCCCAAACAGAATTAATTTTAGTCCATCAGCAGTGAAATGCTTACATCCGCATTAAAATGTAATAAATATTCCCTCACCACTGGGATATTTAAACCTCAACTGCCTACAAAAACAGATGTTGGATGGTGAATTATTAGTAGGGTAAGTATGCAGCTACCACTACCAATAAGGCCACCAACGCAACATAACGTACATATATGGTCTCAAAAAAGGATTCCCTCGCTAAACTCTTGGTAGCTGGCAACGAACAGCAGGCTCAACTTAGGAGACAGGTGTGCAAAGCATTTAAAAACAACAATTCATTAAATAAGTAAGACAACACACAATAAAAATCCACAACCAATTTATAAAAATAGGAAATATTTTTATGATTAAAATGACACCATAAATACCAAAATCCAATATAGAGAACCGGAGATATGAATTTTTAAACAAACACTTTCTAGTGCTTATAAACATCTAGCACCACTTTATGACATCTACATGAGCTTGACCAGGACAAAGTCAAAGTTTGAGGCCAACTGTGGAGGAGCCATGGTCGGATACACTAAGCTGGAGGCCTCCAACAAAAATTTACCGTCAGACTTAGGAACTTTTTGGACCATTTTCTCTCAATGTCGATAGGGCCTCTCCAGCAGGCCGGATTCACTGCGACTTCTGGATTCTTAGCGGCTTCGTCGGCATGGGTCCGCAAGAGCCCCTGGTCAACCCCTGGAAGCCTTGAGCTTCGGAGCTTTAAGCGGGACGTACCTGAAATCTGGGCCGGGTCATGGTGCGAGGTAGTCGGCTCGACTCTCGAAGCTTTTTCCAAAAGCCGCTCCAAACATCTGGAACTTCTTCCTGAAGTTCCTCTTGAGGGTTGAAAGTGTCCACAATACAATCCATGGTTGCAGAGTCTCTGAGTTGCTCCCCTGAGGTTGGGACTACAGTTCGTAAAATGCACCTGGCCAAATCCTTCAAAGTCCCCATGGCACACTCCAGGCTAGGGACTTCTTGTGAGAGATAGTGGGGTGAGCTCTGTTAACCTGTTGCTTTCAGGGAGTCTACTCCTTAATCCTTTTTTAAGCAAGGCACAGTCCTCAGGACTGTAGTTCCAAGTGTGCAGCAGGAGCAGTCCTTCAGAGTGTAATCCTTTGGGCTGGAGACCAGGGATCCAGGAGGGCAGTTCTTCTCCTTGTAGTTTCAGGCAGCAGAACTGAGTTGTCTTGCAGCTCTCACATATTTATTCAATGTTCTGGGGCGACAAGCAGGGGGCACTCATGACCAGTGGGGTACACCCAAAACCATGACAGCTTCCTCTAAAGTGGGTCTTTTTGTTTGTCCCACAAAGCACTGCAATTTAAAATTCAAGATGGAGATTCTCTCCTTGAAAGTAAGAGGTGGCTAAACCAACCCACTGGTGTGGCTCATGTCCCTTAACACTCCCTTTCCAGTCCTCCTGCAAATTCCATTCCCAGGGCTGTCATCTGGCTATGGGGGGACAGGAAGAAGTGGTAGGCCTGGCTGGCATTCCCTAATCTCCTGCTCTCTTTGATTTACCCAGCACCCCTCCTGGCCTGATCTCTGCAGCTGCAGAGCTCCCTCCATCAGAAAACATCTGCCTCTTTGCAGGTCACGTTACTTATCACCTAATCAAAGCAGTTTGGCTAAGCCTGTTAAGGCTGGCCAATCAGAAGAGGCTACATGCAACAAGGTTGGATTTTGGCTCACAGAAGAGAAAGTTCTAGAACGTATCTTCCGAATTAGTTGTGATAAATTCAACAGTGACAAGTTGTCCAATTTATCATTACCAATCTTAAGTCCTTGAAATATTATTTTCGCTCACTCCAATCAATAGATTGGACTGGATTACAGTAGTCCCATGTTGGGCTATAGAGCTAAAAGGGCTAAAATGGGTAAAAACCAGGGCATATAAAAAAATCTTTTAATATGACCCTGCTTATTTTTACATGGCGCCTTACCCTGGGGAGACACAGGGCAGATCTTAGGGGTGACCTATATGCAAAGATAAGGTAGTTTAATACGTTGGAAGTACTTTTAAAACCAAAATCGATTTTTCATGTAATTTCAATCTAAAGGCTGCTTGCAAAGCAGGGCTGACTTTTAAAATGGCAGCAGGCAATACAGCAGTGCACACTTAAGTGCCTCAAATATGTTGGGTCTCTAAACCTATAGGCCCTGCCATATACTAGGGACTTACAGGTAGGTTGTCAGAGCCAATTGTAATTACACCTAATTACCATATACCTTTTTAGGTCTCGCCTGACCCAGCGCATACGCTGGTCTGGCGAGACTTATTGAGAGGGCTCCAAAAAGTGCTACCAGGCCAGCCTAGAGCTACAGTGCATGTCCGCGGCCGCTTTGATGTTTGATCTTGGTCGCGATCGCGATCACTTTCGCAGCCGCTTGTTTGCATTTTGGTACTAGTTTGGCGCCTGAGATTTGGGCGGGGGAGGGGATTTTAGGACATCTGGACTGACAATATCAAAGCGGACAGCGGCGTCCCCGAGCAGGCTCGGGTTTCAGAGTTAATTAGAGCGGAGTGTATTTAATTAAAGCCAATTAGAATATCTGAAATGCGTTGATTGATCTGGGTTTGCACGCTCCGGTATCTATTGCAGTTTGGTGTCCGGTCGGGGATGGTCACTTCGATTCCTTCATTGTGTTGCTCTAGGAGAACGACTGCTTCCTGGGCAGCCAGAAAGTGAAGAAAGAATGTGCAATGGATGCCGGGAGAGGTGAAATCTGCGCACTTCTCACAGTCTCTCGATGGACGTGTGCTTTCCAGAACAGAACATTTAGTACGCATTGGGGTCTTATTTACAAGCCCCTTGCACCGCTGATACGTCACTTTTTCCCCCATGTTAAAAGTGAAGCACCGGCGGCGCAGGGGGCTTGTACATAAGCCCCTGGGTCCTCAAATTACAGGGATGCGCCAACCGTCCCAATAAAGGCAACAATGTTGCAATCTGTGCATGAACATTATTAATGACTAATAATAATCATTATACATAGCGCTTCTTACCAAATGTATGCAGATTCTGACAGGTGTTATCATCAACTAATGTATTCTCCATTTACCGACATTGGAAGGATGAAATACTGAGCTGGCATATGCAGGATTTTACCGATGACCCTCAGGCTCATATTTTCGTGCCCAGCTCGATTCTGAAATGCCCTATTTCATATTCCGTACTCTGTGTAGAATAGAGCTGTCCATTACTCGAACATCTGAACCTCCCTCACGGGTTAGTATATGGACTCGTCCACGGATTTCACAACAGCCAAACTTTCCCTGTCTTCTGAATTCGTACCCAATTGGGTGAGAGTTAACACTTTGTAATTGTCCTGCATTAAAATTGAAGTATTCCTAAACTCCTCTACTTTGGCCATCACCGTCGAAAAAATGTTTGCTCCAAGCAGCCACCGAGGGACAGTAGAAACTGGTGAATTCTGAAATGCAAACTCACTCACTACAACAGTACTGCAATTAAACAATGAATTATTCATAATATATTGAGTTAATTGTTTACCGGTCGTGGGGTGGAGCAGGGCTGACACCTGTGTATTCTGCCCCGTACTGGTACCGGAATGAAGGGCTTATTTAGTGCACACGTGAGTAGACGTCATCAGCCATAGAAACGTGAACATGTATCTCCAGTCATGAACCATTTGCGCCGTTAAAATGAGTGGACAGTGGTGTGGAGCACAGCTGCACTGTCCGCAGGGCACCCCATCGCCCACAGGACTATATGGACTGACTTGTACACATCTGCCGACTTTAATTCCCTAACAAAGGTTTGTGAGAACGCTCTATATACTCGCAAAGTATGGATACCGTGTGTATAGCGCCCCAGTGCGCTCTGCGTGATCCTCATAACCCACTGTATATAGGAAGACAAGTCCAACACACCTTCCTCTCTGCATCGAACGAGGCGAGAAACACACCTTGTTTACCCCCAGAATCTGTCTCCCACTCCGGACTGCAAGGGGTGATGAGATTCACACCCTGCCTCTGCATGACCTCCAACGCCTGTAGAGCCTGTGAGACACCCCGTCGTCGTATTAACTAGTGCCATCCTAAGAGTCATATGGGGCACATTGTAACTTCGCCCATACCTACGCCATACTTTCGCCAAGACCTGTATGATCTGCCATTTTTATGGAAATGTCAGCTTTACTTGTGGCACACCTGAATACTCTGCCAAAATGTATGGAAATGTCGGCCTTACTTCGGTACACCTGTATAATATGCCACAATTAATAGAACTGCCGACCTTACTTCCAGCACACCAGTATATCCTCCCATCACGTACAGCAATGTCGGCCATTGTCCTGGCGCACCCAAGAAATCTGTCATTATTTATGAAGATGTCGGCCTTACTTCCGGAACACATGCATAATATGCCACAATAAATTGACTGACTGACTTTGAACACACCAATATAACCTTCCATCACTTACAGAAATGCTGGCCATACTGCTGGCACACCTGTATAATCTGTCAGGTTACTCCGGAAGTCTACCTTACCACCCACTCCTGACCATCTGTGCAGAAATGCTTGAAATGTTTCACGTAAACGGCTTTTTCTCTTGAAGGGCAGAACTCTTCGGCGCTAGCCCAAATAATCCATCGGCACCTGCCTCTTGTACCCTCCCAACACCCCCGAACACGCATACAGATGGAGATCTAGTCCGCATCTGTCCAAAACTTTCAGTATTGGCAAACCATCCGCTTCAAGTACCATCTTCGCGGCCTTGCAACTGCTACACCCCGTACCCCACGAAAAATATTTTCTAGTATGGGGTAAAGGCAAACTACGATTGCCTTGGCAGTAAGCCCCTTTGAATACACCCACCTCTCCCCTAAACAAAACCTGTTAGGGTTCAAAGTTTTAAAGACGTGGGTCGGATGAGAAAAGCTGTTTGTCAGCTGAAACTATTACTAAAGATTTAGGCTGTGCAGTTCCAGGTACCTCGTGGGACGTAGAATGAACGACTGCACCTGCTACTCTGTTCGCGAAACTTAGCAAATTAGAAATGAATTGCGAGATTTCATAACTGCGGCCACTGCAGCTAATAACCCATTACATGTCTAACAAGCATTGGCATAGCCAAAAGGTCTCGCCTTTGGAACCTTATCAGTGTTTAGCCATGCAACAGTTGATGTTGTTGCACCAAGCATATTGCGCTGCATAACTAAATACTTATAAGGTCCCAAAAGCGAGACCTATTGTCTATGCCAATGCTTGTTAATCATAGCACTGGCCCTGGGCCTGGTTAGCAGAGCCCAGGGCGCAGTCAGAGTCAGTTACCACCAGTATCAGTCGAAAAATTGGGTTGATCAGGGCAAAAAGGATGACTTTCTCACAACAGACAAAGTAAGGGAGTAAATTTTATTTTGAGTTTAAAAAGGTGCAAGTGGCACTACCACATGATCCCATCAGCCATTTCTACCTTTTTAGCCAACTGTATTGAGCATTGTGGGGCTTGTTGTTTTGCTTTCAACATTGTTATTAAAAGCTCAAGCACCCACTATCAAAGCGCCTAAAATACCAGAATTGACCAAAGACGTTATACATGACATGGAGCAATCTAGTCCATTTATGTATTTTTTTAAACTCACACTGATTGTTTCACATTTAAAATCAAACTAAAACTGCATTAAAACAAACACTGGCAATGTAAACAATGTTGCCACTTGCTTAGGTCGAAAAATGTATAACTAGCTGCGCAACACAAAGATACAACATGGGCAGCAGGACTATGTCTTGTTGTCTCACATCAAATATTGTGAAACAGCCCCTGGTTCATAAGGCATCTTATGTAAGTGCACTTAATGCATCCTTCCCTTTTCTAAAAGGTAGGGCGACAGTAGTGGAAACACCCTTTCTTCGTAGAACAAGCACAGCTTGGCAGAAACAGTGCAAGCTTCACTTGTTCAGAGGACAGGACAGCTCTGACAGCAGCAGTGCAAACTTTTCCCCATCACACAGCATGTATAAATCAGGCAGCAGCAGTTCATGCTGTGCTTCCTCACAGAACATATACAGCAGGTCAGGGGGAAAGAAAACATTTCCTTTCTCATGAAAGGCAGCAAGTGAAAAATGTAATTCCCTGCAGAATAGATTTAATACAATAGACCAGTACAAACATCTACACTCACTCTCAGAATGTATACAGGTAATGCATGAGCGAGTACTGAACTCTCGAAGAGGAATGTATAGGTGAATAAATAACTGCAAATTCTGACACCATTTTTATTTAAATTATATTCCACATGACAATCCTAAAAGTCCTCCGGCTGTCACTTCTGTACCTTCTGTTGTGATATCTTGCAGTCTTGCTGCTGGCACTTCCTGTAGATCCAACAGTTTCAGTTCACAGGAATATATGTCAATGAAACTTAGATCTCAAAGGAAGGGCCCTCGTTATATCAATACAAAGACATTCACTATTTGTGGTGTGTAAGGGGATGGAGGATGAAACCTGTGCCCAGTAAGGCCATTTATAGACAAAAAGAACAAAATCCTCTATACTGCTCTTAATCTCTGCCCTCAACTGTCACTTTTATTTTACTACTCTATTACATATTCCACCCTTCTCTCTCTCCCGCTAGGATCCTATTACTCTCTTGTAACTCACAGTCCTCTTCTCACAGCTCTTTTGAAACGTTTTATCATTCATCCTTCCACTTCATAACTGTATGATCCTCATGTGTTTTCTTCAAGCAGCTCCATTTCCCTTTCTCTATCGCACAAAGTTCCACTTTCATTTGCACACCCATTTCTGTCCATCCTCGAATATTTCAAGCTCACAACACACGCTACTCTTCCAAAGTCATCCATTGTAACTTATGTAAGACATTATCACATCTTGCTTTCAAATATCTTCTTTTCACCTTCTTCTCACGCCCTTCCCTCAAAAACCTATTCTGTCCCACGTACTCTTCCTACAAACCCATTATTCACACACTCACACCCTCACTTCTCAATGAAACCTTTCTCACAAACCCCCTTTCATATCCTCCTCGCAAACTTCACTTCCTTGCCTTTTTCACCTCCATAACCTCCTGCAATGTACCCTTCCAAGCTCATATTCTTCTTGAATCCCATTTCTCACAAGCACTTTCCTTTTTTCACTTCATGCTTTCACAGACGCACACACTTAAGGACGGCTGTTTTTTTATTTTATATACTCCAGGTCACCAGTGCAACACTTGAATAAACATTTTTGAAAATTACACTGGTGAAAATAAAGCAGTGTTCCACAATTAGGTAATATAAACTTAAAAGAGGCCATGCTGAACTGGTCTGAATAGAATATCCTATGTAAGACTATAGACTTAAATCAATTTGATAATGATTTCAAGATGAAACATGGATATTTAGCTGTAAAAATTAAGACAGCTTTGGAAGCACCACATTCAATTTAAAACTTGCTGCTTTGTTTTCAAGGCTCTGCATGGAATGGCTCCAGAATTTGTGAACAGCTGAGTGGCTAGATATGTCCTGATGAGAGAAATCTGCTCTTCTTAAATCAATCTATTGGTGGTGCCAAGATTCTGCAAATAAAGGGTTGGAGGCCGCAGGTTCTCTGTGCTAGCCCCAACTACTGGAACTCCCCCCTCATTGAATATTCGATCCTTCACTGAATTAAACTCTTAAAGAAATGCTACAAGAACCTAGGTCTTGAAGAAAGCATTAGAGTTGCACTCCTAATGATGGCCTCAGGTTCCAGTGCTCTCATTTCTCTCAGGTATTGTAGTGCCAAGATACCCTTGGGTGAATAAGCGCCCTATAAACACTGTAAAACATAACAAAATGAAGAGTCAGAGCCATTTTGTAATAGGAGTTTATGTTGATTTATTTGGCTTACCACAAATTGAGAAGCAAATGTAACTCATTCAGTCAGTCAAAAAAAAAAAAAAACTTTATTTGGTTTATCACAACCATAAAGCATGCAATAAATAATTTATAACAATCAAAATTTAAAAGCACAGTGTTGCCAATATAAACATTGTTTCAAATGTTTACAATTTTTATAAAACTTCCAGTCCTATTCCAACCCCAATTTTATTTGTTACTCGTCTGCTTTCAGTGGGAGGTTGTCTACCAGTGTCATGAACTTTACGCCTCGGCAAATTAAGATGTTTGATGAGCCACCCATCCAACTTGTTACAGCCTGCCTGCAGATGCAGATGTTTCATTCATTTAGAGTTACTTTTAGGAACTTCCTTCTTTCGACTTTTACAGTGGCGCAAACACACATCAAGTGGCATATGGATTCTGTGCGGTATCCACAAAAACAACAATTTTCAACTTTTCATGGTGGGGACCAAGTCCTTTGAGTTATAATCTCCACAGCATAAACAGCTTTTTTAATATTAGTCTAAATAGGCTTGCGGTTTTAGCTTTGTATAGGAGTTTATTATGGCCCAGGCGTGTCGGCGTTTGGTTAATCTACTTTTATCTTCCATAAAGGATAATTTCTTGGCTGTGACATTGCACACTCTGTTAAATGCTGTTCTTTCCATCTTGCTATTACAGGCTTCGTCGATGTCTAAAACTTCCAGGGCTGTACCCAAGTAATTGCCCCATGTGTTTGGTGTTTTCTGATCAAACTGAGACCTTATTTCGGTCCAGCATAGGTTGTACAGAGATCCAGTTCTGATGCTCGGAATTTCCAGCACAATTTTGCAAAAGTTGCTTTTCTTTGATAATCCTGGTTCTGAAGACCAAATTCCAAGCGTATCTGTGCTGCAGATGCTCCTTTAGGAAGGAGGTTAAAAACTGCTTTGTATACTTTTGTCTGCAGCTCATTTAAAATATTGATTTCTTGACCATGCCATATTTCAAGGCCATAGGCCAGAGTTGGGAGTAATTGTGCTGCCATTATTTTCAGGTGACTGTGAGAAGGACATTGTAGTATCTTATACAGCTGTTTGTAGGCAAAAATTAATGATTGGGCTTTTGCTTTTATATCTGTTTTTTGATCCGTAAAGGACGTACTTCGGCCCAGTTTAATGCCCAGGTATTTATATGAGCTGATTTCCTTGATTTGTGCGCCCTTTGCATACAATTTATATTTTCCTGGCCTAGGGCCTGCTAGTCGCACCACCTTGGTTTTTTTATCATTCAATTCCAAGCCTAAGTGATCAAAATAATCGGTCAGGTTATTGATGACTCTTTGCAACCCGATTGGGGTTTGGCTCAAGACCACAATATCGTCCGCATATTGCAGGTACTGAATTGGCTCGTTTGCCAGTTTAGGAGGATGACCATTTACTTTTAACAGTTGTTTAGGTCGGCTAGATATAGGTTGAATAGGCATGCATGGTGAAAGGACACAGCCTTGTTTTAGTCCGTTGGTTATATTTATCTTGGAGGATATTCTGCTGCCGTCTCCAAGCTTCACCCTGGCCCAAGTTTCACTGTATAGGGATATTACATTATCGATTAGTTTTTGAGGCAATCCCCATTCTTTCAATTTCAGCCAAAGACGATTTTGCGACACTATCAAAAGCTGATTTTAAGTCAATATAACATACAAATAGTCCTGCTTTTTTACTTGTAGCTTTTTCAATTAGGATCGTCAATGCTGCCAGTTTTGTGATGGTGCCCATGCCCTGCCTGAAGCCTGTTTGGTATTTCGGGATTATTCTTTTTACCTCCGCCCACTCCTGTAAATGTTGTAAAATACATGATGCGAAAAGTTTTGCCTCAATATCGATCAGGGCAATAAGCCTTTAGTTTCCAGGATCGGTTCGACTGCCATTTTTATAGATTGGATGAAACAGGTTCCCTCTCCATGAATATGGCGTCTTACTATCGCAATATGGGAGGTTTAAAAGTGGTGTGAGGTAGTTGACCCAAACGTCATGGTCTTGCTTAAAAAGATCATTTGGGAGGCCGTTTGGCCCTGCGGTGCCTGCATTTTTCAATTTTTTTATCACTACTTTTGAGTGTTTTATTGTTGTAAGGGTTGTTAGATCTTGAATAATGGGTTTCATTTGGTCCCGTTCCAATTGCACTTTTTCCAGTATGGAACGGCCTATTGAATTTGGATTTGCATCCTCCAATTTATATAGACCTGTTTCTGCCCACGTAGGAGTAACAGTTTGTGTGTTATTATACAATTTGTCGATATGATGTATCCAAGCTGACTCACTTATTCCCGCATTTTGGTGCGTTCCTACTCCTTTTGTTAGATTGTTTATTAGCCCCCAGAATTTGCTGCTGTTCGGCAATTTGCTTGCCCACAGCAATTTCACCCAAAGGTTTTCAGTATGCACCCTTTTTGCGTCCCTACACATTTCCTTGTATTCCTTTCTCATGTTTATGATATTGCTCTTGCAATTTCACCCAAAGGTTTTCAGTATGCACCCTTTTTGCGTCCCTACATATTTCCTTGCATTCCTTTCTCATTTTTATGATATTGCTCTTGTCTATTGCTATTCCCATTCTGGCTGCAGTGCTGCGGCCTTGGCTCCTGCTTCCTTTGCAATTTTCCTCTTCCGATCTCTCAGGTGTATGTTGTACCATGGTTCTTTTCTGATGCCATAAGTCAATTTGCTTGATGGGATTGTTGGGAATTTGTCTATCAAGGTCGTTCCTAGATTCTCCCAATCTTGTTCTAATAAATGACCGCCCAGTGACCCGATGTTCTCTACGTTTTTATACACTGTGTCCATTATTTGTTTGGTGTTTGTTCCTCTCCATTTGAGTCTCCTTTGGAGATGTATTTCTGGCATTATGGCTAAAGCTGCTGTGGTCTTTTTTATAAAGCAGGTTTATGTGTAGTGATGTTTGAGGGAAACAGTCACTCTCCGGACGGATATTAATGCGGAAATAGTTAACTAAGTGCAAGAGGTCCTTACTGATTATAGTGTAATCTATGGTGGATTGTTTCTCTCCACTTAAAAATGTGATACCAGCTGGTTGATCCCCCTTTGTATTTCCGTTCAATATGATGAAACCTAGGGATTCTAGTTCTTGCTTCCATTTGTTTACCTCGGACAACCTTTGGTGCCCTCTCTTGTTGAGGTATCCCCCTGTTAAGTTGTAGTTAAAAATCGCATATGTAACTCATAGAAGATTACGGTTATGTGGACAGGCCCAGCCACAGCTTTAGCAACTATACTCTAGGCAGGCAAACAGGTGCCAAAATCTCCAATAAGGTTCTGTATGCACAGTCAATACCATCCTCTATGTTGCACTTGTTAAAAATGTAGAAGGCCGCCACCAATGCTTTATAAGCTTTCATAATCAGGTGAAATGTTAAAACAGCTACAGGTGGTTGGATGAAGAAAATTATCTGAAGAAGTGGACCTTTCAGTTCAGACTCTGAAACTTCGTGTAGTATATAGGAGTTGGTGTGCAAAAGACATTGTGATGTGAAAGGGTTAAACGTCAACGTTGATGAGAGAAAGTCCATGCAAAAAGCTACATACTGCAGAGAAACGTTGAACAGTTTTGTTTGTTTTCTACTAACCTTGCTACATGTATATTTAGCTAAATATACACAGCTGTTTGTCCAGCCAACATTTTGCATTGTGTTGAATCATGGTCTATGTGTAGGGGAAAGTCTACTGCCTAGCTCATGTCGACCCGAATCAATGAGAATGAGTAGAATATAAGACGACTTAAACAGTGAGGATATTTGGTCGGGAGGTTTGCAAGTATAATAGGGAAGTAGCTGGTTTATGAAGGGATAATGTGGGATAGTGAAAGCTAGCTTTTAGTGTATAAAGAATAGGGGTGTGGTACAATCTGGGAAACTCACAGACTGAGTTATGCCAATTTGCCACTGCCCACAGCTGTTGTCCCTCTGCGCCATCCCACAGGGTGTTTGCAGTGGTCTACCTGGTACGGTCTGGAAAATCAAAGGTGACCTGGGACAAAAGGCCTTTTCCTCGCAGTTTATCTTGATAGCATGATAGCAACTGAATGCATTTGATCTATTTTAAGACACCATAGGAAATATATGTGGCTTTCTTGCTACTGTTTTCATTACAATCATTTAGTAAAAAAGAAGTGTGTTTCTTCTTATCGGGGTATTCTTAATGAATTGTATCTGGTACAAAATAGCCTGGGGTGGTTGCAGGCAAGCAGTCAAATTCACTTTGGAACATAATATGTTGAGCTTCAGTACAATACATCACATTAGGCAATTATAAGAGCAAATTCCTGTTGGATTTGTTTCCTATTACTTAAATTGATGTTGTTCAGTGTTCACCTGAATTGATGCATCTTAAAAAAGAAAAAGAAATACATTAAAAAGGATTGCTACTTGCTTACGTTTAAACATTCAGTTTAATATATCTGAATGCAGTCTAGTGTAGTGTTTCCCAAAACGTGTCGCGATTTGAGCCTGTTTTTGGTAGGTCGTGAAAGTACAAGCAATAAAGATGCCTTTAAACTACGTATTTAAGGTGCCAGATTTGCTGTGCTTCAAAAATAGAGGTCAAATGACAGGCTGTCTTCTCTGACAAATGTGCAACTTATTTTTTGAACATGAGGATTGGTGTTTACAAACTCCTCTCACTTTGCAGTCAGAGTGCAAAAAGTAAAGTGAATTAAGTGACAAACTTAGTACAGGGCAGAGTGTCATTTTTTTCTAATACACAACAAAATGTAACTATCTGTACATAAACTGTACACATTCAGCAGTTAGGAAAGCAAAAATTATGCACATTGTTGGTAATTCTGAAGTGTGATGGAAGCAAATATCACAGCATAGATCAAAATAAATAAGGACACTTTATTTTGTGATGCACAAATGATAAAAATTAACTCAAATCAATTTCTACATATCATTTGTGTGCAGATCAGTAAAACTATGTGTCTGCAAATTTAGTGGCCATTTAAATAGAAAATGCATGGTCTGTAAAATACAGTGCGCTGCCATGAGATGCTTTAGTTACTTTAAATAAAAAAAATTAAAAAGTCAATTGCCTGCCTTATAGCTGGTTAAGCTAGATGGGTCATGAAAGTTTATTACTCTTATAAAGTGGGACATGGTTCTAAAAAGTTTGGGAAGCACTGGTCTTGAGTAATAATGTAAAATGTATTGCAAGCCTGTATTTGATACAGTCTACATGGGCATATATGGTTGTCTTCAGTTTGCTATATGCAGACGGCAAAGTTAGTGTGACTCACCCTACAAGTGCAGTGCCCAGACACCAATCTTTTAACCTATTAAATCCCTTAAAACATATCTTCGTGCACACGTGTGGCACAATCACTCAATGCTAGATTAACTAGAGTGAGGCACTTATCCACATTACCCATAGAGGTCCCAGCTTAATGTGCGATTAAAGCCGTGAACATCAGTTGAGTTTGGTGTCAAGGTAGTAAAGTTAAGAGTGTTTCTCCTGGTAGTGTCAACTGCAAAACAACCAGCTACTTAAGTAAACCTAGACAGACAACAGTGCTTGTCCACCTATCCCTAGATATTAAAAAATATTAACCTTTTACACTGCGCAATACACAACTTAAATTATCTTAGGTTCTTTAGAAAACGTACAATTTATTGAAAGCCATTTATGCGGTGCATGTACAGTTGAGCCAATGAGGCAGATATAATCTTAGGAATTGGAGAGAAACTTCAACACAAATTCTAGTTGATGTAAGTGTGATATTACTGTAATACAGTAACTATATTTTAGTTTCTATGACAACGGACTGCACGTTTATTTCCAACACATCTGTACCTAATGTTCGTTTGGTATATTATATTACCAATGTAAGCTTTCTGCATGATTTTATTGACTCCAACGCTAGGTTTTCGGGGTTTTTTTTTACATTAAAAAAAGTAACAAACGAATGACCCCGATTTCCAAATACATATTAAGGAGTGATCCAAAAATGACCAATGTTCTAGGGAAGAGAAAAAATATATGAGGGGTGAGATTAGGGATACTGTGCCTCCCTAGGCCTGCGGAGGTTGGGGTGAGAAACCCCACCACCCCCAAAAAGTTTTTTTTTTTTTAATTTGCTAAAAATTTGATGGAGATTTGCAAATTCACAGCTAAAGTTTTTGTTTTTTTGAGCGGGCTTTTGCGCTAAACCGAGGGTTGGGCAGGCCCTGGATCGGCGCATTTTATTGTTTAGGGTAGGGTAGGGCATGGCCCCCTCCCCTAGGCTCCGGGTGGCCCGGGGACCCCATCGCCCATAGCATAAATTAAAGGGAAATGGGGCGTCTGGTCCGCCTCCCAGAACCTCACTGAGGCCCTTGGAACCATATTCCCTGGGGCCGATTTAAATTTAAAGGGGAGAAGGGATGCACAGCAACCCTTCCCGAGCCTGCAAAGGCACCAGGGACCCCATCCACTGGGCCAAAATTATTTCAAAAGGAGAGGCGGGTAAGCACCAGAACTTCGTAAGGCCTTGTGGCCAGCTTAAGAGGTGTGTCGTGGGGACACAATTTCCCGCAAGTGCACAGGAAGGTTAAAAAATGTAAACTCCGAATAGGCAGCATGGGGTTGACGATAAGGATGGCAATAAAATATTACTTTACGTTAAATAAGCACTAGAAATTCACTAAACTAAAGAAACTGCTGTATTCCCTTTTTATTCCGAAAAGTTGGGTTTCAGTAGTTTTGCTTCGAAAACAACACAAGGCTTCTATAGCACATGTCAAAAACTGAGGCTCTACAGGGGCTAGAGTGAGTTCAGGATGTGAATGAGTTCAGGACAAGGCATGATTGGGAGCTCTGAGTCGGAGCGGAAAGTACTGGGGTTTCTCACAGTGTCTGCCACTTGGTAGTAAAGATGTTCAATCTATATGCTCATACAATCCTTGGCCTCTCCGTAGAGCTAACAAAGCAGGTACACAGTTCTGGAAAGGTGGAGGTGCCTATATGGTGAAGTAGACGATACAAAAGTCACTATATGCAGGAGAGTGTGAAATAACACAACAAGAGAGGAAAGAGATTAAGTGTGTCAGATATATATATGGGGCGGACTTTAGCAAGAGAGGCGGGAATATGAGCGTAAGCAAACTAACAGAGAAAGACAGAGAGCAAATGCAGTCAAGCTCACTTTGCATTCAGTTATACGACTTGGGAAGTGGTGTAGTTTGAGGGCAGGGTCTTCATACAACAGTCAGGGGCCACTCAGATAGGAGTAAGTTCTTTGTTTTATGTTAGGCCCTTAGGTTACAGCAACAGCAGGAGGTAGGTTTAGTTGGGGCTCCATTCTCCCTCCAAATCTCTCTACCGCCTACTCAATACCACATACCAACATTCTAGTACATTATTCTTTCTCACCATTAAAGAAACCAGCTCAGATATACAGGAAAAGGGGGACAAACAGAATACTATATACCTCAAATTTCTTACAAAAAGCAAAACAAAGAACAGGCGTTTCCTTGCATATATACGTATGGGACAATCATTCACAATCACTGAATCTTCAACAAGTCTATCTTAAAACATTCAACCAACAACCTGGTTGAATGTGTGTGCAGATACACAAAGACAACAAATTACAGTCACAGAAACTTTGTGATGGGTCAAAACAGGAAGCTCCCAAAGCCTCCCGTCAAACAACGAAACAAGAAACTAAGTTGTGACTACCTTTTAACATGTGACGACATCTTTGGACATGATGCCCTACAACCACCTCTGCACACACTCAACACTATACAACATTTATACATGCAGGACATGTAATACCTAGGACTGAATCATGCGCAAGCCAGGGCACAGAAAACCCTGGCTTTCTTTAACAAAGGGTTCCATATTCAATGCACAAAACAGATAGTTTACTAATATATCACCATAGTTAAAAATACATTTACCACACTCCAAACAAAACCTAGCCTCGCAACTACATATATACACACACACACACACACACACACACACACACACAACATCCCAAGACATCCACCTCACTTTACCGAACTACACAGCAAAAATAATCACCATACCTTCATTTCCACGAGCAACACACATCAATAACAAGGACAATACACTGCACCACACACAATAGTGCAACCCAGCACACCAAATTGCACCAGACCCTGTTAAACAGGCTGGCCAAACCAACATGACAAAGGGCCAGGTGGAAGGAAAAATGCATAGTCACCCAGTGCTGTGCACTTTGGAAATGTCAGCAGAAGGTTAGGATGTCTTCCAAAACACTGATCACAGCTCCTTGTGGACACATACTGAAAACGTATTCACAACACAAGAAACAAACACTTGAGCAGTCTTGCATTACAACACCAGACCATATCTGCAGGCAAAGCTCTGCCCAACTAAAACACACTAGAACTACATCCCACCTCCTGAAGGTACTACACTTCCCCAACTTGATATATGATGGGGTATTCCCCCATAAAGCCTCTAGTGACAGGGCATTGTTTTTTCTCAGTCAGTTCTCAACAACAAACAACTATTTGTATCTCTCGTGATGGGGTACTAACATTCCCTACACCCCTGACATTTGGACATGTACAGCCAGCAAGATGGGCACTACACACTCTCCCTCAAGCTGTTAACTAAAGTCCATGTGGAGCTGAAAGTAAATGTTCACTCTGTATTCCCAAAACAACCTACAAGTTGACAATTTAAGCTTTACACCCTGTCCATTCAGCACACCATAACCATTAACAAACTGCAATATCCAAACAATTAAATTCTAACGTTTATAAACTTGCTAACCAGTACATATACCACCAATAATATGTAAATGTCACAAGGCAATATGAATCGCCCATTGTTTCCCAAACTAATTAACATCACTTGGAAAACAAGGCACATTTTGTAACAGAAGCACATAGAATACCCCATGAAAGCCAAACAACCCTGTTGAATAATTTACTGAAAGTCACATTTTTACTCTGCAACTGGACAAATTACCAGGCAGGCGATGTTTTGAGTTCTTAAGTTGCCAGGACATAGTATACTCTCAAACAATAGTCTCATTTCTATCGCCAATGTCAAAGGGGATCGCCCTACTTCTCTTTCTAAATTAACAAAAAGACCTTGGACAGTCTCTCTTCAACGTTTCCGGACTTGTCCCAATCAAACATTAGCTTACTATTCTCCTTCGTGAAATCGAAGTCTATGTAGCCAGTGCATCCACTCTAACACCCATGATATTGGCAAGTCTCTCTTAAGAGCAAGTTGCACTGATGAAGCACAAACATCACACCCTCTTCTTTCAGTGCCGACTGCCTCGAGCTGGAGAGGAAAGTTCCCATTTACTTGATGCTGAGCATTAATACAAGAACTTGGTCCAATGCCTTAAGCACATAGCTAGCAGGAACCACGTTATCTCCTCTGGTCACTTTGTGTACAGCACCACAAAATAGGCAGAATGCACACTGGACCCTTAAAAGTGATGGACTAGGCTGTACGTGGCATCTTAAATGAGGAATCATACTTCGCACTCACCAACGCTGCTCCTTATGTTGCATGCGTTATTACCTTAAGCTTCATGTGTCATTTCAAATGGAAAAAGTTCACTGTAAACGAAATATCTATCCTGCCTCTTCCTACTCTCCTTATAACACTATCCTTAGCATTGGCCTTGAGCTTAGAACTATTCACTGGGACACATCACCTTGGCGTACAACTTCCTCAACTGGCTCATTGTCCTTGTCAGAGCATGCCAAATCTACTGACTGGACTCTTGCTCAGCAGCTTGAGCCAACACCACTGGATATGAGCGTAAGCACCACCAAAACAGACGTTCATTGTCACATGGCCTTCTTACTACTCACAACTGGCCCTCTCCTCCACCAGAGATAGCACCAAACCGCCACCTGAGTATTGCTGCATTATCATGCAGATCCTTTAAGAACCTGTTGCCAAAATGTTAGAGGACAGTATCTACATACAAGAGTCAGGGGCTACTTAGGTAGGAAGTTCTTTAATTCTTTTAAGTCCATAAGTTACATGAACATGCCAAGGATCCTTTCCCCCTCAACATACCAGGCATCAGCGCAAAGGGAATGAGGACACACATAACACTACATAAAATACCCTCGCTACCCTGCCCTAAAAAGGTGGTCACAAGCGCCAGAAAGCAACAGTAGTAAACAGAGGGCCGGCAGGGGTGATTAATGAAGTACATGGACATTTGGCAGCTGTCAGTAAAGTTACCAAAAGGTTCTAAGTCAAATATGACATTTAGTTTTGTTTTTTTATTGAGTGTTTTAGGCTAAACCACTTCCGCTCTGGCTAAGTGCCACAATCGTATGATTCTAAAAAGAAAAGTATACATCCCAGAACGTAGAGAGCGGTGTTTGGCTGAAAAGCCAAGACTAACTGAAGGGAACATTCCTAACGTATACATTCAACAACTATGCAGTCCTTCCCGTTGCCCACCATTTGCAACTCTGTTTTGCACAACGTTAACGTCCACATGGTGCAGCAGTTCACTGCCCGTTCCATACACCGAGTGACCTTTACGTCCACGTACATAGACCATCTAACACACAGACAATTGGAGACGGTGGTCTGATTTTGAAAAGCATAACGGAGTAGGAGGTGTTTTTCACACTGGCTAAGACTGTAGTGAGTTCAATTTGAGGCGCGACAAGGCTAAACGAAAACCATTTCATGTTTTTAAAACACGAGCACCGCCTGAATGGGGTCTGACCAGCATGTATAATCGCGAAGTTCTACATTATGTACGTCACTCCTACCCCAATGGAGCTCGATTGTTATCAATCGTCACTTCTTTTCTATCTGTAACAAAATGACCCCCACGGATTAAAAAAGGCACCCTTATTCACTTCGCCCCCAAACAAGCACCCCAAATTATCCTCTGTTGCCGAGACATGAGGCACCTTGAGCTGACGCCATGCTAGGCCGCTTTTTTGTTTTTGCCAAACATCAGCGGATCACGCCACGCTTCCCCTGCAACCCGCACACACGACCATACAACCCATATACACAGCAACGGCCTTTGCGGCGCCCGAGCCCCGGAAACAGGCACCGCATAGGCCGATAAACAGGAAATCGCTAGGGTGGATGGCGGGTTCCGGGGGAAGTTGAATTATTTTTTACTAGCAAAGAGATCAACTTCCACATCCGGTACGGGCCAGAGAGGCACAGAGCGCCGACACTGACCTGGAAAAGCTTGGGGTCTACGTCCCGACTCTTGTCGTGCTGCCCGCAGAAGGTCTGCCAGGCGTGTAACGGCAATTCCAGCGCTGACGCTTAGAGTAAAGCAAGCAGATTTTCCGAAAATGCCGACCGATGGGCGCCTAAAATCTTAGAGTATAGTCCCATATGCCGAACGCGGAGGGACACAAACATGGCGGCGCGTAAGAAAGAATTACCCACGTATACTTTAATTTAATTGAGAACAGTCGGGTGTGACGTTCGGCACTTGGCAGCGGAACGAAAACGCGCTCCGTCGTTTCACTTTATTATAGAAAAGATGCCGTTAACTAACCAAAACTTGTATCAAACTCCTGTAAAGTGAAGTGCGGAAGGATACGTCTGGGTTGGGGCACCTCCGTTCTAGTCACTCTTGGCACATGCGCAGTAGGGGACGGGTTGAATCGGGAATATTTACTGTGAAAAATCCAGTGTCTGATGTTAGTGTTGCGGCTTATAACAGTATTATAAAGTAAAACTGACTGCGCATCGGAGATGGTGTGGCGTGTCACACGTAACGCAGTAATCGACGGGGATCCTGACCCGGAAAACCAATTAATAAAATACATGGGCGTGACTACCACAATCAGTGAATTCTTTGGAGAGAGTCCTAATGATCATGTTTAATTAAATTGGAAGGTGTTGGCATACATAATCTTAGAAATCCGTGTAGGAACGAGAAGTACATTTAAAAGACGCAGTCTTTAAATACAAGTTTATTAAATACCACAACATCGACACAGCGAGAGCTCATCACTTCCTTCAACTCCCTGGAGCAACTGTCTGACTCCAGTTGTAACGTTCTTGAAATCAGCAGCAGCCACTGTAAACTTAAAGTAACATTAACACAATACATCTTCTGTCAATCTCCTTGTGTTTGAGTAAATGGAATAAAACAATATTTAGAATGAAATTACAGGCCAATGTGAATTTCAGCAACAATAAAGCAAGACAAATCGAAATAAAAAACATTAAAATATAGCATTAATTAACAATGATAAAAGCATTATAAAAACCTAACGTAAAAATACCACTTAGACCATATAAAACGTATTAAAAGCCTATAAAGCGAATGGATTAGTTATCCTACTCAAATCACTACCACTAAATTAAAAGCATAACCAATAACACCTCAACCTACAAAACAACAGCCCCATCCGCTTCCTCACAAGTAAATTCCGACATTCATTTGGGTCTTTTCCTAACTCTTTTTTTTACATTCACATTTGAAAAGCTATTCTTAGCTGGTATGTTATTACTATCAGAACATTTGTTGCCATTCACCTCTGATTTGCACTTTCCTACATTCACACAACCTTACCCGTCAGAATAAAAAATGTGTTCGCATTCGCACCAAGAATTTTCAATTCTATTAAGGACACGGAGGCAAGGATTATGCTATATCTTTATTTACTGAAAAAATACAGCAGCCAATGAAAAACGTTTTAATGCATCAATGTAAACCACATTTCCCACAATGCCATGGCACATCACCATTACCATAGAGACTATAACCCTATATATATATGAAGTCCCAAACGTGAGCACTTCCTCTTTCTTTGCTTTGAATGAGCATTGTCCATGTATTTTGCAACTTGTCCAATGATAACAGAAAATTGTAGAAACTGCAACCAATTCAAACGACAGACTCAACAAAAGTCCATGTAGATGAAGTATGCGCAGCTCGCCTTCCAAGATATCAAAATAAGTGATTGCTTATTCACCCTTTTGCTCAGCTCCTGAAAAAAGAAATAACTCGTAATAACTGAAATACTTAATCATATCAGGGTGGGTTATAACAGCAATCATAAACATGACTTGCGCAATAGGCGGGATAATCCTCGCCTCTGTGTCCTTAATAGAATTGAAAATGCTTGCAATTTTTTTACTCTTATACAGGACCAGAGAATTCCGATTATGCTAGTTTAACGCTTGTCTAAAACAAATGAAGCAATATCGCCCACAGGTTCATAGTAAAACTATTTAAATGTAGAGTCGGAGGACCAATCAGCTGCTCTCATTATGCCTTGTATACTGGTGCCTAACATTAAAGATTTTGAAGCCATAGCGCCCCTTACTGAATGAGCCCCAAACACCTGAGTATCAATGCCAACCTCTGTCATTACATATCTGAGCCATCTGGCAATATTAGCAGACTTAACTGGTTTAAATGGTTTTTGCAATGCAATTAAAAGTTTTAAACAACCGACGGGTCTGACAGGTTGGCTACAGTCTTCATAAACTTTGAGACATTTTACTACACACAATTTATCATTAGCAGGAAATGCACTGTAGTCAATAGACCGTGAGAAAGTCCTTGTCCTTGCAGAAATTGCAAATTACACTCCTTCAGGCGAAAAAATCCTACCGGTTAAGTCTAGAACTTTAACATCAGAGACTCATCGACAGGCAGACAAACAAAGAAGCTTAGCTATTTTAGCAGACAGTTATTTCCTAGATAACTGGGCATTTTGAGGCCAACTATCGAACAAAGTTAAAACTTAAGACACATCCCATAAAGCAGAATACTTAGCCTTAGGAGGATTTGCCACTCGTATTCCCTTGAGAAGTTTATATACCACAGGGTGCATACCTACCGGTCTACCATCAATCTGTGCATGTCCAGCTGAGATAGCGGATCGGAAGTTGTTAACTGACCTATAAGATAGACCTTCGGAAGCTTTTTTGGATAGAAAATTCAATACTTGTAAGAGGTCCGCCTCCACGGGATCCATGTATTTCTCCAAGCACCAACCCAACCATGCTTGCCATGCTGAGGAATATCGCTTCCTAGTAGAGGGAGCGCAGGCTTGCTGGATGAAATCTCAAGCCTCCTTCGAAATTCCGGACAACAACCACTGTTGCCTAAAAGCCTCCAGGCCATCAGGGACAACTGCCCCGAGGGAACTAGTGGATGCAGTTCTCCCTGTGGGCCCTGGAGCATTGTCTGAGACCACAGAAGGAGAAGAGGGAAATCGCACCTCAACTCCAGCAGTACCAGAAACCAAGGTTGGGCTTTCCACACTGGTGTGGCCAAAAGGATCTCCACCTTCTGGTGGGATATTTGATTCGCTACTCTGGGTATGAGGACAAAGGGTGGAAACGCATAATTCAATGTCTTCGACCAGTCCTGTGTGAAAGCATCCATGGCCCTTGCCTGAGGGTCTGGTCTCCAACTGAAAAATATCAATAGTTGACGATTGAGGCAAAGAGATCTATCTTGCAAGGGCCTCAAATTGCATGAATCATTTGAAATAGGGAAGGATGGAGCTTCCAGTCGCAGTAATCCTTAGTAACGGGAATTCTAGTCCGCTATTGTGATATCCTGTCCCGGAAGGTATTCCGCTATCACCGTTATTTGGTGAGCCAGGCAATAATGCCAAAAGTCTTTGGCGGTCTCTGCCAACATGGGGGATCTCGTCCCCCCCCTACCTTGTTTATGTATCTCACCCCAGAAATGTTGTTGATCCTCAGGAGAATGCAACAAGACACCTTTCTGGGTGAGAGAGTCCGAATCGCAAAGGATCCCGGCAGGAGTTTGAGGCAATTGATATGTAATGACAACTCCTGAAGGGACCACCTGCCCCCTGTGGATATCTCTCCACATCGTGCCCTCCAGCCCGACCGGCTTGTATCGGACTCTATCACCACTTCTGGGCGAGAGACGAAGATAGCTCTGCCGTTCCAAGCATCCACGTGGGCTAGCCGCCACTTGAGTTTTCCCGGACTTTGTCTGTGAGGGGAACTTGGTCTGAATACGAAATCCCTTTCTGCAGGTGTTGTATTTTTAGACGTTGAAGGTCCCGGTAGTGCAATGGGCCCATAAAGATCACTTGTATTGAGGACACTAGAAGCCCCACCAGGCGAGCAATAGCTCTCGGAGACATGACCTGCTTGGTTAGTGTCACCTTCAATTCTTTCTTCAGATCTCTCAACTTGGATTTGGGCAACAGGAGTTGAGCTGTCTGAGAATTGATCACAAAACCTAGAAACTCTACAGACTGAGTCGGAAACATAACTGATTTGGAAGTATTGATCACAAAACCCAGATTCTCTAAAAGATGTACAGTCATCTGAAGATGTTGAGATGGCTGGGAGATGGACTGTGCCATTATGAGTATGTCGTCCAGATAAATCTTTAGGCGAATAACCTGCTCCCTGAGAAGAGCAGTCACCGGCTTCATCAACTTGTTGAAACACCAAGGAGCCGAGGAAAAACCGAAAGGCAGAACCAAGTATTTCAGCCATCTGTCTTGCCACCAGAACTGTAATAATCATCAGTGAGGGGGAAAGATCGGGTTGGTTAGGTAAGCATCTTTGAGGTCCAGGCGGACAATCCAATCTCCCTACCTCAAAATGTCCATCAATAGATGAATCCCCTCCATTTTGAAGTGCTGTATAGGACAAATTGATTGAAATTTTTTAGGTTTAAAACTTGTCTGTGACCACCAACTTGCTTCTGCACTAGGAGGACATGGCTGCAAAAACCCTCGGGTCTGTTGTCGCAGTAGGCTTCTGCGCATTTCTCCAGCAAGTCTCCTATTTCGCGCTCTATAAAAAGTTTGTCTTGTTGGGAAAAACCAAAGGAGGTGGAATAACATCTTGCGGTGGGGTCTGGGAAAAATCAATGTGAAAACCTTGAACTGTTTGTAGGACCCAGGCATCTTGTGTAATCGCTCCCCAATTGTGCAGAAAATGACAAACGGTAAGTTTAGTGTTCTTACCTGATGTAATTTGGAGTTGGAAGTTTCCCCTCTGTCCACCTCGGTGGTAACGGCGACGGGTAAATCTTCTCGTCGGGTAGAAGGTACTGCCTCTGGTGCTGTCCTGCCAGTCCCCTCTACCACGACTAGCCTCATCTGGAGGGCCTTGATGATATTGGCAGCCTGGCGAGTGGCTCCTACCACGCCCAGCCCGCTTGGAAAACCCTTTTTATATTTGTTTGGGCCATGTCCAAGGACGTGTAGGTACTGATGTATTTTGATACGTTCTTGACGAATCTGTTGCCAGATAGGAGACCTTCCGCCAGAGGACCCTTCTTCCGCGGAGCCAAACTCCGTGAGATTGTTGTCCATTTTCATCAATAGGGATTTTCTACGCTCGTTGAGATGGCACAATTCGTGTTGCCCATGAAGCAAATGGCGCGTTCTGTCCACCCCGCCAGCATGTCCAGATCCACAGGGGAACCTGTGTCCTTGGCTACTAAGACCATCTCCAGGATCTTTGCTAAGGGGCCAGTGACATCCAGGAGCTTGTCCTACCAACTGCGCCAAGCACGGTTGATGCCTTTTTTGGGGGTTCTTGTTGAACTTTTTCAGAAATGCCAACATGTTGGGGTCGATATCTGGGGTATCTGCTACCTTTTCTGGAATATCAGGATGAGGGCATTCTGATTTTAATCTGTTACGAACTTCTTTGTCAAAATATTTTCGTAGGTTTTGATATATATAGTCAGATACCTCTGGGGACGGAGCCCAGTCCGAAGATCTCAGGTGGACAGTGTCCTGTGGATTAAAGTCAAAGGGGGTGGCGATGAATGAATATATATGAATATAAAGGCATTTATATAGCGCACAGCTACTCAGAAGAATGTCCTGGCGCATCAAAGGATCCTGGAGTAGACCCCCCCCCCTATTGGCAGCAAATGCCAAAAGAAAGCCAGAAAGCCCGGGAAGATTACTCACAATTTTTGGTAAAAAAGCAAAGTTTTGAGACGCTTTCTGAAAGTGGAACCCAAACGAGGATCCCCCCCATCTGAATGTAAGAAATTATGGGGACCTTGGCCAAATTCATTGTGGAGGATCTCAAAGTTCTAGAAGGAACACAGTGGGAGATCCTTCTGCACAGTTACTTAGCCCCCATTCCATGCAAAGCTTTAAAGAAAAGCACCATCGCTTTAAATCTGATTCGATTCTTTACCGGGAGCCAATGAAGCTCTCTAAGGTAGGGGGACATGGCTTTAAGCTTGAAAATGGCTCTAGCTGCGGCATTCTGTGCCACCTGCAAACGCTTGAGAAGATATTCTGGAAGGCCGAGGTAGAGTATATTCACATAGTCCAGTCTTGAAGTGATTAGTGCTGTGACCACAAATCACCTGTGGTCTAGAGACAGGAGAGGAAGAAATTTCCTAAGCATCCTGAAGAGGCCAAATCACTTTCCTACCACTGATTGGACTTGGGCCTTCATCGATAGGCGATCATCTATCAAGACACCTAAATTCTTTACTTTTTGTCGCGCAGCGGGAGGTGGCGACATATCTTCTGGCCACCAGTCTCCAGTCCTCTGGCGATTGAGTACCGAAGAAGATGATTTCAGACTTTCGGATTGCATTTAAGCTGGTTGTATCTTAGCCATGCAAACACTTTGGAGAGACAAGTTTTGATCGTGAATCTCTCGAAATTCTTCCCTTTGTCACAGGAAAAAAGGAGCTGAGTATCATCAGCGTATGAGATCATTTTCGCCCCATAAGTCTCCACCAGGACAGCTAAAGGAGACATATAGAGCTTGAATAATGTGGGGCTCAGAATGGAGCCCTGAGGGACTCCCACATCCATTTTCGGGATTCCAGCTGCAAAGGGAGGAATCCAAACCTGATTCCTATCTTTCAAATAGGAGGCAAGCCACTTTAAAACAGAGCCTCCGATACAGAGAGCCTGGATTCTGTCCAAAAGTTTAGCATGAGGCACGGTATCGAAGGCCGCTGATAAGCCTAACAGAATCAGAATGGCCTTCCCACCCCCATCCATGGTCTCCCTGATGTACTCTGATACTTCCAAGAGGGCGGACTCGGTGCTATAGTTGGCTCTGAACCCGAACTGACTACTGTGGAGAAGGCTGTTAGTTTCCACATAGTCAGTAAATCTGGAAAGTAGTGGAAGCCGGCGGGTTCAAATGTGCCCTCTTTGCTTTCCTCTTCCTAGGAGGTGAGTTGTGATCTGTGGAATCGGTGTCGGGGCACGTATCGGTATCCTGGTCATTGTGGGGTGCTGGGATTGTATCTGCCGGAGCAGAATATTAGTGATTCCCAGAGGAAGCCGGGAGCAACTTCGCTTAGGCCTGCGCATGCGGCCAACTGGATGACTCGGCTTTACTTGTGGATTTTCCCACTGAGGTGTTCTGCCCTGATGCATCATGGCATTGAAGACCATGCCTCTTAGAAAAGTTCTCAAGTTGCGCTGTTATGGGTTTGAGAGCGACTGCCAAAGACTGGTTGACCTTGGGGTACAGCCGCCTCAATGGCCCTATTCCCAGATTGCTACACTGATGCATCTAAGGCATCTGCCAGTTTGTCTTCAAGGAAAGGCCCCAGCTCCTCTTCGTAGTACCCATATTCATCCTCAAATGTGGCCCAGTCTTGCATCGTTAGGTATGCAATGGATTTATGTCTTGTTAGAAATGAGCCAAGTTACAATTCCCCGGGAATTAGTATAGGGGGAGCCACCCTTATTGCACTATCAGAAGGAAAAAACTGCTCCTCAGCCCTGCTGTAGTCAATAGTTATTCCAGCCCCAGTGGCGTCAAGAGCGCCAAATTTACTTGCTTAAGCCTGCAACTGGCTTGGGCCTTCCTAATTTTTTCAGCCTGGAAAAGGTGTCGCTCCACACAGCCAGAAAAACCTCTCTTTGCGGTGTTCCGCTTTGAAAACGGCGCGGAACAAGGAGGAAACGCTCATTGGGCGTCACGGAGCCCAAAACCAGTCCAATTGGGCTACGCGACTTCAGGCTCTCAAACAATTGCGGGCCCGATCAGGGAGGGCACCTCGGTACCGCAATGAAGACGTGGTGTCTAGGGGACAATAAAAATCACCAAAACAGTTGAGGAACCAAAGGAATAATCCAGTGGGGGCGAGCTGAAACGCGAGAACCGAGTTGGTCGCGCTCACCACCACCCCATCACCAGCTCTGTCAGGGTAGCCTGCGTAATGCCTGTGCTGATGCGCATTCGCGGCCGCTCCTGGTCACAGCTGCGAACCACTGCAGAAGGTAATCAGTGTGTCAATCAAGTATAGCAAATCACATGCACATAAAGAAAAATACTTGACTATGTAACGTCAATAAAGTATTAAATAATTTATGAAGCACTTAACTCGTCTGTGAGCAGCAAAGAAAGAGGAAGTGCTCACGTTTGGGACTTCTAATATAGGGCTATAGTCAATATGGTATTGGTAATGTGCCATGGCATTGTGGGAAATGTGGTTTACATTGATGTGTTAAAACGTTTTTCATTGGCTGCTGTATTTTTTCAGTAAAGAAAGAGAGCATAATCCGAAGTCTCCGGTCCTCTAATAGAATCTTCTATAACCTCCTTATTCACACCACCAGCCAGTGTATGATTCTTATCTTCATTATGGATAACCAAATTGTCATCAACAGCCTCACTTAGCTCTTTTTCAACACGGTTGCCACTACCACCACTCTCAGCACCTAATATAGGCTTTTGCATACCTCCAACCAAAGGGTCCACATCTAGAGCCATTGCATTCTTATTAATATAACCGCTCTTTCATCCTCCTCTTTGTCCCCTTCAGTACAGCAATCCTTTTGAGATACCAGACCTTTCCATCACTCAGTAAAACTGTGTTTCTCAACATTTTCATGACCTGCAAGGGTTCTGAAAATACCTTCCATGGTTTCTTAACTTTTTAACCTATATTCTCACATTCATTTCTGTCAGTTTCAATGACCTCCAATTAAAATCATAATATCCCTTGTATTTCCTATGGGTATTTTTAATTCTTGCCACGTCATCCTTGGCAATGCCACCAAAAGATGAAACCACTCCGGATTGCATTTAGACCTTGGTTGTCTGCCTCTCATCATCTCAAAAGGAACACAACCCACCATATAATTTACTGTGGGTCTGTAAATCCATACTGTTGTGAGTATCTCTACCGCCCAATGATTGTTCTTCAAGGCTAGCTGAACAGCTGCCTTCAATACCCTGTTAAATCTCTCAATCACACAATTTCAGCTAGGGTTATATAAGGATTCGGTACGGTGTTTGATACCCACCCTATTAGAGTAAGACTTATGCTTGCCAGAAACAAATTGTACACCATGATATGTAATAACCTGCACTGGTAATCCTTCACTTATACACAGTTTGTGCCCGGATTCAACCTCATTAGCGCCTTCATATTAGGGGTAGCAGGACATAGAGATTATGCTTCCACACTGTGATTATCATAGCATGAATGGTTTTTAGTTTTCTAATGACATTCCTTTCATACTACAAGTCCCATGATTTCAGGGGAGGCTAAAGTCGATTGGCCGAAGGAAGGAATTATGGGATAAAAGGCTGAGGATGCACGTCGGCCGGCGTTCTGTGTAATCCTGAACCATGGATTGGTTTTCTTGTGGAGGAGAGAGTCAGAGGTACGGTGTTTAGTTTGTTCAAGTAAGCTGCCTAGCCCATGTGGTGCTGGAGAGACACATTAGCCTGGTTATCCGCTCTATTGGATAGTACCGGTGTCTGAATCTGAGGTACGGATTCTTCAGCAGCAATCAGAGGCTGCATTTTGGGGCCTATTTTAACAAACTCCGGGTTGTTGCACGTGTACTATGACTTACTTATGACTGATTAGTGCAAGGCCAGTATCCACGGGAGCGAAGAGTGAGCCCCAACTCTCCCCAAGGGTTATATTATCTCTAGATAGCGTAGAATCTTCAGAATAATAAATAATACCCCTCGGAAGAGCAGGGACAATCAAGGGACCACCAGATGACCACCAGCTAGGCCAGCGATTCCAGGAAGGGCGGTACAGGGGAATCCATCCAGCACTGTAGAAAGTAAAATAACAAACAGGACAAGAGGGGAGAAATCTAGTGTTAATCCCTGCAGTCTAAACACAGTGATTACCCAAAGCAGCAGTGAATACTCTTTACATAGAAAGGACAGTTGTGTACCCTCTCATACTTACACGGGCTCAAATAAGTATAGGTTCTTCAACATTCAGATCCAATAAAAGTTATAAGGGTGATGCAAGTTATGTTTTCCAAAAGAAGGTAAACAGTTAGTAGGGTATATGTGGCCAGTCTTGTCAGATCGCCATTGTTTTGTAAATAATTTTGTTCAATAAAGTTTCATTTCTTTGTAAAAAAAAAGGCACTGCCCATTCATTACTTTCCGTAAGGTTCATAAGAAAATATCCAGGGGATGAAGATTACTTGCATCTAAAGAGTGTCCTGCCACAAAAAGGAAAAAGGAGCCCGTTCCGATCACAAGCGAAGAAAAAATAAATCTGGGTGGAGCTTTTTTCCTTGCTACCAGCGAGGTCGGCGAAGGACGTGGCCTGATGGCGTTGGAAGGTTCAGGGTGAAGAGCTCTACTGAGAATGGAGAACGAGCGAGCCGCGCTTGTAAAAGCTCCGGTTCTCCGCGCTCCGCCACGAGTGCGGAAGTACATAGCGCGGTACGAGGCTTATTCTCGGTCTCTCCTCGTAACAATGAAGAGAATGAACACGCCAACAATGCGTGTGGATTTTTCCAGGGTCCGCGGGGAATACAAAAAAGGCAGAGATCCAGATACCAAAATATAAGGTCCTCAGGGAGTACGACAGAGTTATTTTACAGCGGTGAGTTCAACAGCACTTTTTCATCGTGCACCACAAGTCTCCCACAGAATCCAAGGGGCCATGACACGGAGCACAGAGACACAGGGTCGAGGAAATCCAAGTCAGGTAGAACGGCGTGGTCCACTAGAGTCAAGTAAGCCAAGCAAAGAACTCAGGGAGGAGCTTCCTTTAAAAAAAATCCCATTAACCAACGAGCTCTTCTTAGTGCCATATGGGTAGGTACACAACCCTGCCTCCTGGAATAATGCATTATGGGAGTGGTAGTGTGTTTATAGGGAATAGTGATAAGGCACAGGTAGCCCGACGTGTAACACGGGTAAGCTTGCTTGAAGATGTGCCTGCCTTAATTACTCCAGCGGCGTTCTGTCTGATGGACGAAGGGCTACGCTACTGGAGGTGGGGGTTTGAACTAAAGTCTGCTGCTAATCTGTCTCAGTTTTTTTCCCATATTCAGCGCTAGAGTAACCGCTGGCTGAGTTTGTCTGTTTTGTTTACTGAAGTACTTTGCATACGTTTGGGACTTGTAGCGCTTCACATGGGAACTGTATCAATTATCTGGCAATTTTCAGGGATGTTATCTTTTGGGCAAGTGACTCAGTGACATTACCTGGGAATATCATTTGGAATATAGTACCTCTGTGCCTTGTCAATTGGAAAATATGACTATGTAGTATAACAACAGGGTTGCTATCTTGACTATGACATTTGTTTAATTACGAAGTCCAGTATATCCTGTATTATTACTGCATTGGCGGAAGTGCAGTTCTTGATATTTTGGTGAAATATTTGAACCATCAAATCCTAAAGCAACTTTTCTGGATGGTGAAGGAGAAAATGCCCTTATTCAAATTCCCTTTGTTTTGTGGTATGCATGAAAATATCTGTTTACCTGGCATGAAAGTTTCTTTAAACCTTGAAAGAGAGTGCGGATGGTTATCATTTTTCTTCATTACTTCTAGGTTCTTGCATGCGAAGAGAAGGCCTGCAGTCCCAATATTACGTAGTGGGTTACTTCTGATCCTAAAAAGGCTCGTACTTCTTTTCTAGTGGTAGGTCTGGGAATGTTTTGAATCGCCTCTAACTTATTGATTTGTGGTTTAAGGGTTCCCTCACTTATAGTATATCCTAAATAGTTTATTTGATGTGTGCCCAGTGTTGTCTTCTTTGGGTTCATGGTCAATCCTGCCTGAGCCAACGTGTCAAACAGGATCTTAAGGGGTTCCCCAATGAGTCTGCCAGTCAGGGCTGTACACCACAATATCATCCAAATATGCAACTGCATATTTTTGGTGTGCCGTAGTAGGATGTCCATAAGCCTTTGAAAAGTAGCTGGGGCTCCATGTAGCCCAAAGGGCATGACTTTAAAGTGGTACAACCCAGATGGTGTTGAAAAGGCTGTCTTTCCTGAGCTGAGTTTGTCAGAGGGATTTGCCAATACCCTTTGGTTAAGTCAATCGTGGACGTGACCCGAGCTTCCCCCAACCTCTCTATCAGTTCGTCCACTCGGGGCATAGGGTAATTATCAAATTTGGAGTGGGCGTACACTTGTCTGAAGTCTATGCAAAATCGAATGCGGTTTGGGCATTAACACAATGGGAGAGTGCCAATTACTCTTGGAGGGTTCAATTATACCTGCCTGGAGCATCTTTTCTATTTCTTGTTCTACTGCCTCTCTTCTGGCCTCAGGTATTCGATAGGGTTTTACATTAACCACCTTTCTGGGTTGAGTGACAATATCATGAACTACCAAAGATGTCTGCCCAGGGCTACCTGAACTGAGGCCCGGGTACTGTTCTAGCAGTTGTTCTGTTGTTTTTTGTTCTAGAGATAGTTTAGATCCCATTAAAAGTTGTTCTCCTTTTCCACTATCCCGAGACCCTGGGGTAGGTCTAAGGTTTTATGGATGGTCACGTGATTAATCGTTTGGACTACATTCTGGTCCTGGGGTATAGCATTGGGCTCTTCCCATTTCTTAAGAAGGTTGATGTGATAAGTCTGTCCAACTTTATTAGTATGAGGAACGGCGACCCGATAGGAAACAGGGGTCACTTTTTGAGTCATCGTATATGGTCCTTGCCATGTAGCTAACAGTTTCTTGTCAGAGGAGGGAAGAAGTATTAAAACCTTGTCCCCAACAGTCAATTCTCTCATGTGACTAGTACAGTCATAATGCTCTTTCTGTCTAGTTTGGGATTTGTCCGTGTCTTGGTGGACAGTGTCCCAGAGTGTGGCTAGCATCTCCTTTAAGGTCTGCATGTACCCCAGAAGTGGCTTTCCCTCGTCTTCTTCTTCTGTCCACTGTTCGGCCGCCATGGCTAGCAGAGTGCGTGGTTTCCTTCCGAACAGAAGCTCAAAAGGGCAGAATCCCGTAGACTTCTGCTCATGTGTTCGAATTGCAAACAGAACCAGTGGTAGTTTCCGGTCCCAATCCTTTCCTGTCTCCCCTATCAGTTTCTTTAGGATAGTTTTAATAGTTTTATTGTACCTCTCCACCAGACCATCCGTCTGGGGGTGATACACTGCCGTCCGAATTTGGTGTACTCCTAAAAGTTTACATATCTCTTTCATAAGCTTAGCCATAAAAGGAGTTCCCTGGTCTGTCAGGAGTTCCAAAGGGAAACCTACTCTGGAGAAAAAAGACACCATTGCTTGGGCGACTGCTATCATGGTCATACTAGCGAGGGGTATTGCTTCGGGGTATCGTGTGGCGTAGTCTACTAGAACTAATATATATTGATGTCTCCGGGCTGAGGGAAGTAATGGTCCTACGAGGTCAATCCCTACATGTTGAAAGGGAACATCATTAACCGGTAAGGGATGTAATGGTACCTTTTTGTCTTTGGAGGGATTGACTAACTGACATTTGGGACAAGCAGCACAGAACTTGGCAGTTTCTCGATAGACCCCTGGCCAATAGAACCTTTCTAGTAGATACTTCAATGTCAATTACTGTCCATAGTGACCCCCTCCCGCTTGGTTGTGGGCTAACTTTAAGGCTTGTTCCCTAAAAGCCATTGGTACTAGTAACTGTTCCATCTTACCACTCTGCCCCTCACTTGCTCTGTATAAGAGTCCTTTTTAATGAAAAAATAGGGTCCTACCTTCTCTGGGTTGACTTCCTGTACTTGATTCTAGGCATTCGTAAGGGTGCTGTCATCATTCTGGGCTGCACGAAAACTCCAAGCCGGAGTATTTCCATTTTCTGGAGAAGAGAGTAGACATGAGGCAACAGATTGGCAAGCATACGTGTATCTCTCTTATTCTCTTTTCTCATTTTTGGACTTCCTTTCTCTATCTCTAGGGCTAGTTATGCTCTCACTAGAAAAGGGGGCTTCTTGTAGCCATTCAACCTCATCATCTTGTTTGAATACCTCTATCAGATACTCATGAAACTGGGTTAAGTTGGTACGTAAGAGAATGTTTTCTGGAAGTTTTGAACTACCCCCACCTTTCTTACTTGAGGATACCCATCTATTTCAAGCAATACTTCTGCTAAGGGATATGACTTAACGCCTCCATTTACACAGGAAACTAGGACTGTTTCTCCTTCGCAGATAGAGTTTAACGGGACTAGTTCCTGGGCTACCACGGTGTGATGACATCCCGTATCGAGTAGAGCCTCAATAGGTCGACTGTTGAGTCTAATGGCCTTTTTGTACCTCTTTCTACGGACTCCGGTTACCAGTACCCTACCTCGGGACCAACCCACCTCCATTGGTTCTGAACTGTCAGTGTTTAAAGGACAATTACGCGATATGTGCCCCCACTCTGCACACCTAAAACACTGGGGTCCCATTTGAGCTGGTGTGGTAACCTTTGTAAATGGTTTAGAAGTCGGTCTAGGAGTAGAAAAGGGTTGTTTTCCCCCACCCTCTGTGGAGGTTCTCGTGGTAGGTTTGGGAAAAATAATAGGAGCTCTCCCTGTTGGGGCTTTGAAATCAGGAGATCTATGATAAGCACAAGCTAATTCAATAGCAGATTGAATAGTGAGTCCGGGATGTTGTTTTAGCCATGCCCTGGTGTTGCTAGGTAATGCCTCCAGATATTGCTCTAGGAAAATCTGTTCAGTGACCTCTTCCATTGAGGAAGAATGAGGCTGAAGCCACTGGTTCCCTAAGTCTCGAACCCAATAACCCAATAAAACAACGCTCGGGGATTATCTCCAGTGACCCATTTTTCCTTCCGAAAGCGGGTTCTGTAATACCCATGGTCACATCCCAGTCTTTCTAAAATGGCTTTCTTTATATCTTGATAGGGAGTTACTCCTGCTGGATTGGCAGCTTGGTAGGCCGCCTGTAGCTCCCCAGATACCAATGCAGCTATATATTGACCCTATCTCTCAGGAGGCCAAGTAGCGGTGGTAGCCACCCTTTCAAAGTTTGTAAAGAAGAAATCTGGATCTGAAACTTTTGTAAAACACTGCCGGGTCTATTAAGATGTACTCGGGCATTAGAAATAGCATCTGTGAGTTGCAAAATTGCCGTATCTTGCACTTTCTGATTGCTGGTAAAGAGAACTGCCTGTTCCTTCATTGCAGTGTGGAAGGATTCCCTTTCTTTTTGAGCATTATGATTCAGTTACTCCAACACCAATTGCAAATGTCTCTGTCCTTCTGGTAATTGAGTGATCATGTCCTGTACTGTTACGGGTTGCGTCATCTTGTTTCAGATGATAGTATCCCACTTCTGACACCACTGTGATGGTTTTACCCCTCTCTTTCACTTAGGGTGGGCCCTGAGTTAAAAGTCGTTCAATTAGGAGAAAACACGTGGCCCTTGAGAATACCGCAATGTAGGATTTTTATTCAATAACAACAGTCCGACAGTTTAAGTGCACCACAACACAAGGGAGGAACTACGCAGTCCTGAAATACAGTCATTTAGTGGAAGGCCTTCTTCTTCAAGCTTTATTCCTCCAGTACTGCAGCCAGGGCCGGCGCTCCCCAAAAGGAAAACAGAAAAGGACACTACTTCTTTAGGCCTGGCGCTGATTCCGCGCTACAAACTTTTGAGGATTGGGGGCTGCTCTCTGGTGGTAAGGGCCAGCAGGGCATGGAATGCCCTCCCTCTTGATTTACGCCTCACTCAGGAGCTCGCAGTCTTCAAAAGGAAGCTTAAAAATTTCTCTTCGCTTGATTGGCATTGTTTCCCTCTGGTTCGCGCCTGGACACTCCTGAGTAGCCGAGCGCGCTATAAGTGGAAAATAACATAACATAACCGTCACTGTCTATCCTGTATACTTATAATTTTATAGTGTGCTCCCTGTCACCATCATTCTTAGGTCACCGAAATTAGTGAGGAATAAAAGAGAACGTTTGCAGGGCTGGATAAGTGAAGGGTTCTGTGCAGGGTTTACCACTCGTTCATTTATAAGTGTTCTACTTGTGCCACAGTCCCAAAAAGCCCTTTCCCGCCAACCTACTCCTCCACCCATCCCTCCTTCTTGCCTAGAGCTACGGTCCCCCTGGACCGTAGCGTTGGGTATCTCGGTGTCCTGTTTCCTCGGGGGACTACCGGATACTAGCGCGGTGTTTGGTGGGGAACTCTCCCTCTTTGGCGTCGCTCCGACGTTGTCCGCTCTCCTGCTCGTCTCCTCTGGTCCTCGGACTCCCGCCGTGGTCCACTTCCTCCGTCCTCGTCCTTTCCCACCGCTCCTCTCGCTCCACCCCGCAATCACTCGCCTCCTCGCAGCTGGGCCAACCGTCGCCTACCTTCCCTTCCCGCGACGTCACGCCCTTCCTGTGCCGGGATTCTAGACTGCTCACTCTCACCTCGGAGGGCGCCCAGCCAGGCGCCATCTTGGATATCTCAGCCGTTCCGGTCTCATTCCAGCCCATATTACAGACATATTACAAATTATTTCTTTCCATAATATTTGGTCACTGATGTTTAGCACAAAAGACCCTAAGCCTTCATTCACATTATTGAGTTGTGCAGGCCCACATGATGTAGACTCTTCTTCACTAGAATTGTTACCCTCCACATGTTTAACTTTCAAGTTTTTCTTTCTTTTACAAACTTTTAGGAAATGGCCCACAATGCCATGTGTGAAGCATTTCTGCCATAATTCAGGACACGTTTTACTGTATGCTAAATATGAAATGCTATCACAGTGATAACATCTCATACCATCTCTATTCTTCCCAGAAAACTTTGCATTATCTCTCTGGGTATTGGTACTCTTTGAACTTGCTTTACCCTTCACTGTACCAACAGTTTCCTCATGTTTATCACTAGCTACTTGACAGTTCTGCTTTTCTGACTATATCCAAAATGTCCTTCAACTCTGCATCTCCATTTTCCCACAATCATTCAAGTATGGCATGATCTCTAACGTGCATGACAACTTGGTCCCTTGTTAACGCTTCCTGCAAATTCCCAAACTTGCAATCCAAAGATAACCTTTTAAGGGCTGCTGCATACTCATCAATTGATTCATCAGGTTCTTGTTTCCTTTGGAAAAACGTATGTCGTATTATATCCATGCATTCATTTGGGGCAAAATAACTTTCAAAATCACTAATCACTTTATCTAATACATTCACATCACCACCTCCCCAGTATCCTTAGCCATTCTTAGTGATAGTATACTTTTAAGCCCTCTGGACCCACAAAATGTAAGAGTTTTGTTCTGTTGACATTTTCTCTTCTTCCTCAATGGTGGCAATGTAGTTTAAAAACCACGCCTTCCATTCTGGCCACTACATGCTGGGATTGCCCTTTGAAGTCCAAACTGCCTGAGGCGGGTATAGAGAGAAATTCTGTGCACCTATGCTAATGAAGTCAATATCCATAAATATGCAAAAAAAACAATCAAACTACATCAGAGTCGATAAATGTGCCAAAAGACAGTAACCAAACAATAAATCTTTTGTGTGATGGTAAACGTCCTCTATGCATACCAAACGGGTAAAATGTTTCTCTGCAGGCCAACTGCTGATTGCTTACTGCGTGAATGCAAAGCGTACTCATATCATTTGCTTATGCTATTGGATATTGCTACAAGATTCAATTAAAATACCATGTGGATCCGTAGTCAAGATGGCGGTACGTCATGTCACATTGCGTGACCTTTCCTGTCGTACTCAGCAAGTCACCTAACTTCCTGGAGCCTCCTTGGAGTAACATACATCACAGCAGAGGCGGATAGAGCTGCATGTGAAACAGTGAGTTCAATGTCATGCGACTGTGCTTGGTAAATTGGAGGACGTCGCGCAGGAGAGGTGGAAAATCAAGCTCCATTGTGTCGGTCGTTGCTGTGCCGAACGGTTCAGGGGTAGGTATGCTGGAATTTTATGCACATACTCTCACCAGTTTCCTGAGAGACATAATTTTGCAAAAATTATCAGCTCCTTGCCTGACTGACATAATGTCAACAGGTGATCAGCTCAGTAGAAAACAATTCTTCCTTGGCAAATAACGAATTCTTCTGCAGTCACACATAGGTTCTGGCAATGTTTTGGCATCCCTTGTTCGTTGCCACGTTATAAAGACCCAAACCCGTTTTTAAATACAAGTTTATTCCATACCAAAACATCCACACAGCAAGAGCATACAACCTCCCCTGCAGCAGCTATCTGATTCCAGTTCCAACGTTCTGAAATTCGGAAGCAGCCACTGTCAACTTAAAGTTACATAAAGATGACTGTGACTCAAGAAACAAAAAATCAAAAGTCCTCTATCTCAGTAAACTAGACGGGTGGCTTAAAAAAGTAGGTTGATGGGTTAAAAAGGTAGTGGAGAGGACTCAGGGGTGTGAACAGCAGCTCTTCCTATCATTTGAAGGAATCTATACAAGTGTACCCTGTCTGGTGGATTGGCATTTCAATTCTTGTTTTGCAACATTTCTTTATTAGTTATTTGGCATAGAACAGAATCTGTGAGACATGAAGCATAGTGTCTACAAATTGGCCACACAAATTCACCCCAGATCGATCCCCAAGGCACAACATTAATTATCCACGAGATCTCTTGCTGAGAAAAATAGAAGATCCAAACAAGGTAGATAATCAAACTCTTCTTTATTTGAGATAAAGATACTATGAAGCCTGGCCATGTCGACAACAGAGCTCAAATCCTCAACTGGTCAACAGCCCCATATCGAGCAAGAATGCCAGATTAAAATATGCATTCAAGCACAGCACGTGAAGTCGCTCGCGGGCTGTGCCCGGGACAGAACTATAAACATCCTAAATTGTCAATACACCACTCCTCCCCCCAAACAATTAAACAGTACAGCAAAAATTAATAACCTACAAAATCACACAAATGACTTTGAGCGCCTCTCAATCTGGTCTGTCTCCCCTCTACTAGGTCCAAGCAGCATTTTCATTATTTTCAGCTGAAACACTATGACTGCAGTCAGGTGCCTCAGTCAAGCCAGGAAATTCTGCTGATGATCCAGAAGCAACATCATGACTGTCGAAAGACAATTCACTTGTAGATTATGAACTATCCACAGAATGTGTCCTCCACCCCCATTCTACCAAACAACCAAATCTGATCATCTTGAATTGGAATAACACCATCTACCATACCCACACCATCATATTACAGTCTGCAGACTCCATCACATTACTTGAGGTGCTTTGCACTACACTCAGTCACATATTTCTGAGCACCTTTTTTGTTTGCGAGCACCACACTCATCTTACTTCACCAGCGTCCATCCTGTGTATCTACAGAACATTTAGAAACATTTTGATGATGTATATAACTTATAAAATTCTATTTCCACTTTCACAGTATCACTAGGGGAGGCAAGGTGGATGTTTTGATTTGTAAGACAATTTCCCTCTAATAATTTTGGATGTTAATGCATGACCATGTCAGAATAGTGAGAATGTAAATAAGGACATAGACAACTTACCTGAAATTAAGCAATAGTCCATGATGACATTGGCATCTGCAAAAGAAAGAAACAAGAAGTTAAAAATACTTGAACATCAGAGTGAACTGAAAGTTAATGAAGGAGCAGTTGAAAAGAAAGAAGAACATTTTCATTTTAATGGGAACTGGGAAAAAAGAGGAAAAAGAGAAAATGGACCAAGAAGACTGCAAGAGGGGAAGGAGACCGATGAGGAGAGAGAGAGGTGTATGGAAATGGCAAAAGTGGAGAACGTTGAGAAGACAAGGAGTCTTGTGGATCCCAACAGCAAGGACCTGATACAACCTCCGGACCAGGGAAGCTGCAGGAACACGGAAGGACGAATTGGAGTTAAACCCGAGAGGAAGATTCCCGACCCCGAATAGGAGAAATGACTTCCCGACTCCAGACGCCCGACAGAGATGTGATGCTGAACTCGCAACTGTCAAGACAGGCGGACCCAGCCGGAGAAGCATTCCACCCCACCACGCTCCCGGAGGAGCGTGGTTAAGTCAGGTGTGTGCTCCTGTTTCTGAATGGAAAGGTAAGGGGTGGCAGTAATGGTTAGCAAGGCTGGGAACCTTAAGGAAGAAAGTCTTAAACTGACAGAGCGTTGTATAGACAATAAGGAAAAGCAAAACAGTATTTACTGTGCAAAAGTATTTTGTTTCTCTTCTTTCTTTTCCTTTTGGAGTTTGGTCTGACTTACATGAAAAGTGCATGAAGAGATATTAGGTAAAGTCAGAACAGCGTGGTGGTTTATTTGTTGATTTTATTTTCATTCTTTCTTTAATTGTTAAGAAAAGTGATAAACAAAATAATAAAACATGTCACAGAGAGGAAGGACCTGAAACAGAACAGTATACACGCAAATAACTAAATGATTGTCGTGTAGTTAAATTAGTCTTTCTGAAAAGGAGAGAAAACTAGATAAAGACTACAGAGAAACTGTAGTAAAGTAGAGACTACAGATAAGAAAGAAAGGAGATAAACAAGAACTTTAGCACGGAACACAATACTTAACCTCTGGCCTTCTCTTTGGGAGCACCAGCTGGGAAAGAGCCTGATCCATTTAGAAGGAAGAAAAGCGAGAAGAGCCACTAAGAAGATTGTTTTTTTCTTCTCTGAAGAGACTCAATCAATCAATTCTACAGATTAACAGTCCAACAATGAACTGTATCTGATAAACTCATTCATATCAACTTTAATTGCCCTGTCACTAAAAAACTGTAAAGACCAACCAAATAAAATAAAAGAGTTCAAGCCCACTAGCTTGGTCAAGACTCTCCTTAATTAAAAGTGGTACAATTTGACACGTGGTGGAGAATGTGGGCAATTGAACAGTCTGACACAAGATGGAGAATCTGATACAACAATTAGCTGATGGCCAGTGCAAATTAGAATGGGTATTGGAGCCATATATGCCAATTGCTGAAAAAGAGGCTAGTGTTTTTTGTGACACTCTAAAATCGGAGGCTGAACAGTTGACGAAAGTATCGGAGAGCCAACTACATCTAGCATCTGGTATCGCCCAAAGTAAGGGAGTAGCCCCAGTGGGACAAACCATTTCTCAACAGAAGTATATATCGGGTGAAGATCCTGAAGATCATTTATTGATCTTTGAAAGAGCTGCTCGAGCCAGGTCGGGGCTTGTGGAAAGGAGGCCATATTATTTGGCCTCCTTGTTGACAGGAGATGCCCAAGCCTACCAATACTTCAAGATATATCATATATATTGAAAAAAAAAATCTAAACTCATTTGACTGGGCGGGGATGCAGAAACCTATTGAGTACGTTTTAGAAAGGAGAGGGGTACACCAGGAGAGACTCCTCAAAACGTTTTTTTTTAAAGATGAAACCACAGAAATCCACCTAGGAGTAAATAATGGCAAAAATGTATTTGGAACAGTATCTGGAAGCCTTACCCTTGAATACGCAGAGGTGGTTACGTCAACATCCTGGTTTAACTTTAGAGCAAGCTGTCACCATGGCAAACACCTTCTCTAGAGCTCAACCTCTACACTCATTTATGGAGATTGATAAAAGAAACACCAGCTACAGTTCTCTCTCTCTCTCATCGTAATATTAAGAAAACCTCCTAAGGATTCCATTGAAAACCAAAAGCAGTGTTATCAAAAGGGAGAAACAACCCCACAAAACCGACCACATGTTATGAGTGTGGAGAGTTGGGTCATATTGCGAAGTTGTGCAAAAAAAGTGAAAAAATCAGCGCTGAACAATGGAAGTCAATTATGTATCATGCTCCATTTATTTCACCCAGGAGATGTGACCCAGCTACTAAGAGTTTACAAGTAAACCAGAAGTGGGTGACAGCTTTGTCAGATACGGGATGTCGTCATTCTGTAATTAAGGGTGATTTAGTTCTTCCTCATCAAAAAATGCCAAACAAACATGTATGTATTCAGTGTGTACATGGTGATACTAAAACATACCCTCTAGCTAAGGTAGAAGTAAAGCCATTGGGAGGACAAGAAATCTTATTTGAAGTAGGGGTACTTAGGAGTCTCCCTGAAGATATAAATCTCAGTGCTGGCAATCCCCAGTTTCTTACTTTATTACAAAAAACAATAAAAGGTAGGGGAAGCCAAGCCATAGAGATGGAAAGACTATTGAAGGAGAGGAGTTAAATGCCCCTGCTCCCAAATTCAGAAGAGGAAAAACAGATTCTCAAATTCGGAAACATACTTAAAATACATAAATCACCCAAGAACCCTGGGTTTTAGACCACAATTTTAGAGCAGCACAGATAAACGACTCTTCTCTTCTAAATGCCTGGCAGTCCGCAAAAAGAAATTAAGGGAAGATCCAACAAACATATCCCCAGTCTCAAATACGTATTGGATTGTTATATCGGATAGGGGTAGTTCATGAGTCACCCCAACTATTAGTGCCCAAATAATTCAGCGAACAAATCCTATTTTATGCTCATTCCCACCTGCTAGCAGGACACAGTGAAACAGAAAACATCCCGGGCCATTTTGAGGCATTTCTATTGGCTCAAAGAGAAAAATACTTTCAGAAATGTGAACTGTGGAAGGAGCCTAGCGCGCAACCAAGATGGCCGCGTAGGTGCGAGGCTCCCGAGGACCTCCGTGACCTCCTACATAAATCCTGAAAATATCCTGTCCTAGATGAGGGGACTGTGTTGGTGAGCCCGAGCTGAGGTGTCACACGTTTTCCGTTTCCAAATTGGACCTCGGACACCGGCGGGAGCACCGATTGAGGTTTGCGGCCTTCTCCACGCCGGCCCCCCGGATTGGAGTTGTGGGGCGATCCGGAGACAAAGTGATCAACAGCGGCGGGCAGGGCTGGGCGACTCGCGTACCCCGCACTTTCACTTTCGCTTTTGCACCCTCCTTGCTGCTCGGGCGAGGTTGGGTTGCGGGGCGGTGTGCGGTGGTGTGGCCTTGTTGGGGTGCCCTGCTGGCCCGCCGGCTGTGATCCGTCCTGCGGACCTGTGGTGGCCCCCCCCCGGAGCCCGTGAACTGGTTTGTTGGCCTTTTCCGAGGTGATTGGCACGATTTGGGGACTGAAACCATGTCCACAAAGCAAGATGGCGACCGGGCAAAGGTGAAATCGACCCGCCGTGGCGCGGCCCATCAGTCCAACAACATGGACCGCTACACCCTCCAGAAGGGATCTCCCGAGGTGCCGCATAGGTCCCCTGAGGGCCCGACTGATGCTCCTACGCTGCCCGCGGATCTGACCCTGCGAGATGTTATGGGCGCTATCGCCGAGATGAAGGCCTCGGTTGACCAGCGCTTTGACACACTGGCGCAAAAGATTGACTCGGTCCACGTGGATGTTGGCCTGGTCCGGGCCGACTTATCCAAGACCAATGACCGGGTCGATTCTTTGGCCCACACCACTTCGGGCCTTACGGCGGACGTGGCGGCCCTCCAAAAGGAGGTGCGCCGGCTCGGCCAGGCGAGCGCCCTGATGGATCGTCGACTGGAGGATTCCGAGGGTCGGGCCCGGAGGAACAATGTCCGCATTGTCGGGGTGCCGGAGGGACGTGAGTAGGCGGCGGCGGACCTGTTTGTGGAGGACCTGATTCTCACCCATCTCCAGCCCCGGGGGCTGAGTAAATTCTTTGCGGTGGAACGTGCCCACAGGGTTCCCGGAGGAAGACCTAAGGCCGGAGCCCCTCCGAGGCCTCTCATTGCCCGGATTTTCAATTTTCGGGACAGAGACGCTATCCTTCAGACTTCTAGGCAACAAGGACCGGTCAGACTTGACAATATGGATGTGAACTTCTATCCTGATTTCACCCCAGCGGTCCAGAAGCAGAGACTGAGCTTTCTCGGAGTCAAACGTCGTCTACGGGACCTGAACCTCAAGTATGCGATGCTTTTTCCAGCTAAGTTGCGGGTGGAGGTGGATGGCCGCACGCACTTTTTTGATCGTCCCGAGGCAGCCGGGGACTGGTTGGACTCCTTGCCCGGGGATCGGGGCCGGGGGGGTGGGGGGAGCGCGGTTGGAGGGGAGGGCTCGCCGGATCAGGACTGAGGGACTAATAGTAGGCCTTGCTCTGGACAACATTGTCGTCATTTTTGACTGTTCGTTAAGTCTCCCTCCTGTGGAGGTGGTACGGGGTCTCTTGGGGGCTCTCCCTCCTCCTCTGGGGGACTAGTTAGTTTAATCATTCATGGGGCGACAGGCACACTGCACTTTGGGGGGGCTGTTTGGGCTCATGCAGGGGTGCAGGGAGGGGGGAGTTCTGTTGGGATGGGTGGGTTGGGGTGGGGTGTTGTTTGTTTTTACCGCAAGGCAAACCCTTTATTGTATTTGTGTTTTTAAGGTGCTCTCCGGGGGACGAATGATGGCTTCTGTATGTGATGGGGGGTAGGGACCTGACTTTATTGTCCTGGAACGTTAACGGACTGGGGGATAGGATTAAGCGAGGTGTGGTCCTGCAGTATTTGAAACGACTTTCGCCAGATGTGGTCTTTCTGCAGGAGACACACCTTATTGGTAATTCCTTTTGTGCCATGAATCGGCGTGGCTATCGTTTGGTGGCCCACTCGGGCTTCACGTCGGGCTCACGGGGGGTGGGCATCATGGTGAAGAATTCACTCCCGTTGAAAATAGACGAGGTGCGCCATGATGAGAGGGGACGCTACACTGTCTTAGTGGGGAGAATGGAGGGTAAAGTAGTTGTCTTTGTATCAGTGTACGTCCCACCGGGGTTACAGTCCACGACTTTTGCAGACCTAGGGCGCCTCCTCCTTGACCTTCCGGGGGGGCTTCTGGTGGTTGGGGGGGACTTCAATGCGGTGGTTTCTGGGACTGTGGATCGTCACCCCCCTAGGGACCTCCCCCGGGCGCAGGCGTGGCTGTCCGGCTTCTTAGATACACTGGGATTGGTGGACTGCTGGCGCTTAAAACATCCCACGCAGCTGCAGTACACTTTCCACTCGGGTGCCCATGGTAGCCTCTCACGGCTTGATTATGTCCTTGTCCCTGCGGCCTATGTTGGGAGGGTAGGAGAGGTGCGCCATTTGGCGCGGGGTATTTCAGATCATTCCCCGCTCCTGTTGCACGTTGATGTCTTCCCGAGGGGGGAGGGCAGAGTAGCTCCAATGAATGCCTGGTACCTGCGCGACCCCACCATTCGCGCTGATTTGATTAAATCCTTGCAGCGGTATTTCGATGAGAACGTGGGGTCCGTCCCTTCAGCTATCTCCCTGTGGGAAGCTTTCAAAACAGTTCTTAGAGGGGAGGCCCTCTCCTTTATTTCCCATGCCCGGAGGCGCGAGCAGGAGGAGGTGACCCGGGTGGAGGCCGAAATCGCTGAACTGGAGGGTGATCTAGAGGGTGGGGTGACGGATGCTGCACTACACGTCCTACAACTTAAGCAGGCGGCCTACAGGGCCCTCGTCACGGAGGCGGCCAGGGGCCTCTATAGAGAGCAACAGGGGCGACTGTATGATGTGGGTGATAAGGCTGGTAAACTGCTTGCATGGTTGGATAAAAAGGAGAGAGCGAGTCGTGTGGTCCCGTTGATTGAGAGGATGGATGGTGTGCGTGTCACCGAGCCAGAAGACATTGTCTCTTGTTTCGCGGATTATTTTCGCGAGGTGTATTCCCCGGTTTCTCCCTGCTCGGAGGAGGATTCCCATGCCCTGCTTCGGGATATCGCGCTGCCTTCCCTTTCGGTGGCGGACAGGGTGTCGTTAGATGCCGCTCCTACCTCCGACGAAATTGCCCTTGCCATACGCTCGGTCGCATCCGGCAAGGCCATGGGCCCGAATGGCATTCCTATCGAGTTGTATAAGCTGCGACCGGATGTACTGGCACCCCACCTCCGTGCGATGTTCCTGGCGGCCCACTCCCTGGGCTCCCTCCCGCCGGACCAACGTCTGGCTACAATCGTGGTGATCCACAAGGAGGGGAGACCTCGAGACCGGGTTACATCCTACCGGCCTATCTCGCTCTTGAATGCGGAGCCCAAAATCCTCGCCAAGGTGCTAGCCAACCGGCTGGTCGGCGTGGTGGGCGACCTGGTCCACCAAGACCAGTCCGGCTTTATTCCCCATCGCAACACGGCCCTTAATCTGCGGCGCTTGCACGGGGTGCTCGCGCGTGTCCCGTTTGTGCGGGAGCCGGCCATATTGGCGTCCTTAGACGCCACCATGGCGTTTGACACGCTCGAGTGGCCATACATCTGGGCCATGCTGGCGAAGTTTGGATTTGGCCCGGGGTTCATCAGCTGGGTCAAATTGTTGTATTCGGGCCCATTGGCGCAGGTGGTGGTGAATGGAAGAGTATCGGTCCCATTCGAGCTGGGACGGGGCACACGACAGGGCTGTCCCTTGTCGCCGCTCCTGTTCGCGCTGGCCTTGGAACCCCTGGCGGAGTGGCTGCGGTGGCACCCTTCCATCCGTGGTCTCCGTTGGACCCCCGAATATGAGGACCGCGTGTCCCTATACGCTGACGATATCCTTTTGTACCTAGCCTCCCCGCGTAAATCACTGATTGTCCTGGTTGATGTTTTGCGCTCATTCGGCCGCAACTCAGGCCTTGTCATCAACTGGGCTAAATCATGTGTGTATGTGCTTTCCGGGGAGGCTCCCGTCCTCCCGCGGGGCTGTCCGATCCAGATTGCCTCGCAGGGGTTTCGGTACCTGGGGGTTTACATTACTCTTGACCCAGAGGCCCGCTACGAGCGGAATTTGCTTCCCCCCCTCCAGCGCTTGAAGGAGGACGTCGCGCGCTGGCGGCGCCTGCCGCTTTCGCCGCTCGGCCGGGTGGCATTGTTTAAGATGATGTCGTTGCCACGCTTCCTGTACGCTCTCCAGAATACTATGGATTTAGTCCCGGCGCGCTACTTCCGTGAGGTGGAGAGTCTACAGCGCCGCCTGTTCTGGGACGGGAGGCCGCGTATTGCCCTGGCGAAGTTGACGCTCCCATGGTACGACGGGGGGATTGCCCTCCCGGATATTAAACGGTATTACTGGGCCTCCCAGCTAGCTGCAATTAATCATGGCCTTTACGGGCCCGCCTTAAACCCGGCATTTTAAATGGATAAGATGCTCCTGCCTGGTGGCGACTATAATCGAGCGCTCTACTCTGGCGCGCTCGGACCCCGCCTGACGGGACCTACGCGTGTCATGGTACGAGTATGGCACGCGGCTAACGCAGCTATGGGGTGGAAGGACCGTTTGACCCGGGCATCACCGTTGTACGCGTCTGAGAGATTGGGCTCCCTGTGGACCTCGAAGGGCTTCGAGAAGTGGGACACGATCGGCATCAGTAAAGTGGGGGACCTCTGGACGAGGGGGGGATTTAAAACATTCGAGACGCTGCAGACGGAGTTTCAGCTGCAGGGCAGTGAATACTTTCGGTACTTGCAGGTCCGTCACGCGCTGGGCTCAGTCTTCCCAGACGTCGCCTCCATCCCTGAGTCTTCCCCCCTGGAGGATAGAGTGCTGGATGGCCATGTTCCGGACAGCACGATCTCCCTCATTTACAAAAAATTGATTAATGATCGCTCGGGCTTGCTGACTGGCCTCCGCGAGGCTTGGGTTGCCGACGGGCTGGAGTTGGACGACGAAGACTGGATTTCCGCGGTGGCCTCTCCGAAGGAGGTGGCCATACCGGCTCGCCTTCGCTTCGTCCAGCTTAAGATACTCCATCGGGTTTACATGACGGGGCCAAGGCTTCTGCGTATGGGCTATGCGGAGGATGGGTTGTGTAAGCGTGGGTGTGGTGCTTTGGCGACTTTTTTGCATATTTTGTGGGAATGCCCGAAGGTGGAGCGATTCTGGCGTGGTGTGCATGAGGTCCTGCGAGTGGTCACGCATGTCGCGCTGCTGCCTGAAGCGAGGAGATGCCTGCTGAATGTGTGGGAACCAACTGACTACTCGGTTCCGCAGACGCGATGGGTGACTCTGGGATATATGATAGCTAAGCGTGACATTGCCCAACTGTGGGGATCCCAGAGGCCCCCGGCGGTGTCGGCCTGGAAAGAACACATGGATTGGTGCATGTTCCGAGAAAAGGTGGTGTATGTGGCGAGGGGTAAGCCTGGGGCATGGGTAAAAGTATGGGGCCCCTGGAACGCCTACCGCGGGGGTATCTGCGCGCCACCACTGCTGCCTGCGGTCTCACCAGCCCCGTCCCCTTAGCTGACTCCTTTCCTAGCCCCGAGCACGGAATTCCCCCAGTCCTCGATCTGTTCCCCTTCCCCTCTTTAGACTCCTGTGGATGGCTGGGGTCCCCCATTTGGGGAGCACGTGCTGTTACTGTTGATTGCAGGTCGCCTTGCGGGTGTGGTTTTTGTGTTGTTTGTGTAAAATGAAACCGTATTGTGGGGTCGGAGTGATGTGGCCCACGACGCTGATACCTCCTGATTTTGCTCCTCTGCAACGCCAAGTGTTTTTTATATGTATGTCATATGCTCCTGTCATTCTAGCGGCCGGCCGGAAGGTTGTAGGCCCATACCTGTATATTCTTGAGATTGTAATAAACGGTTTCAAAAAAAAAAAAAAATGTGAACTGTGGCAATGTGAAACCCCTACCAACCCACTAAGGTTCCTTTACAACCCTAACCTATAATCGGGAAGCCTTTTGAAAGGGTGGGAATAGATTTAATAGGACCCTTACCTGATGCCTCAAAATGATATAAGTATGAACTTATATAGGTACCCAATATCTTGAGGCAGTACCTTTGAGGGAAATCATCACTAAAATGATAGTTCAAATACTGATTGAATTTTTTTTTCCTGTATGGGATTTCCAAAAGAAATACGGACTAATCAGGGTACCCCTTTTGCCTCTCGGGTCATGAAACAAATTTGCAAACAACTAGATATGAAACACCTAAAGATGTCTGTTTACCATCCCCAGCTGGATGGATTTGTAGAGAGATATAATGGAACACTAAAACTCATGCTGAAAAAAATGTTAGCCTGTGAAGGGGAAAAAAGATGGGATCACTTATTACCCGTAGCCATATATGTGTTTAGAGGACAAACTCAAATAGTCTAGGGTGTTCTCCCTTTGAATTGCTTTTAGGGAGAAAAGCTCCTACGTTATCAGAAATCACTAAAGAAGCCTGGAAAATGATGAGACAAGGGAAGCATGGGATCTTACTAATGTAGAAAAAATCCAGTGACGTCAGAAATATTATGATGATAAAGGGAAAAAGTGGGGAGAATTTTTTGTTGGTGATCAGGTTTTAGTTTTATTTCCGACCTCTCAGAGTAAAAGGAAATTTGAATGGCAGGGATTGTTCAAAAGTATTGAAAACATTGGGTAAGTTACTTATAAACTTAAACTATCTAAAAATCGAGAACAAATTTACTATATTTATCTGTTAAAGAAATGGCTAGGATCTCTCTCCACCAAAGTGCACATAACTCTTACTATTGAGTTGACAAAAATGTAAATACATTAGGAAAGATTTCAATAAAAGGCTGCCCGACTGAGGTACAAAGGGGCAAACGCCTACAATCATTAGAACCCTTTTCTCGGGTTTTTTATGATATCCCTGAAAAGACCAAAGTAGCCGCCCACGCTATCCATACTAAAAATGGAGTAGGGGTGAAACAACGACCTACCATATCCCAGCATGCAAGGTGAGAAGCTGTACAATCTGAAATTGACCAAATGTTAAAAGTGGAGTGGTGTTCACCTAGCCTTTTAGCACCCAAACCCGATAGAAGTCTACATTGATTTCAGAGCCGTTAATAAAATTTAGAATTTTGATAGTTACACTTTACCGTGAATCGATGAACAAATAGAGAGACTTGGACATGCCCAATATATAACCACTTTCGATCTCGCTAAAGGGTATTGGCAAGTATACTTGAGACCTGAATACAAAGAGAAGACAGTCTTCTTTACCCCATCTGGACTGTCAATTTAGGGTCCTACCTCTTGGTTTACATGGGCCTCATTCTACCTTTTAGAGAATAATGAATCCTCTCCTCAAACAACATCGCCAGTATGCTTCAGCATATCTGGATGACATTTATATTTAGTGATAATTGGGAGAGTCCTCTTAACCTCCTACAGGTGGTAGTGAAGGAGCTAAGGTCAGCCAGACTACATATAAATGCCAAGAAGTCTTGCTTTGCCTATGGTAAAGTTAAATATTTGGGATATGTATTAGGAGAGGTATTGATAGAACCAGCAGAGGAAACGTTTAAGGCTATTACTGAACCCCCTCCCTACCAACAAAAAGGAAATGAGGACCTATCCACAATATTCAAAACTATCAGAATCTTTAACTGATCTTCTTAAGAATGCCAATAATAAAGAGTTCACATGTCCCTCTCTAAAGACCAGTGAAGCCTTTAGTCAGTTGAAAATTGTCATTGCTTCCAAAACAGTGTTACAATCTGCTGATTTTAGAAAGCCCTTTATCCTTCAAACTCACACCCTCCAGAATTTGGTATAGGGACTGTCTTATGACAAGAAACATTTATTGAAGAAAAAATCCCTAGGCAACAGTTGGTCTATGAAATATATAAAACCTTTTTTTAACATGACGTTTAAAGTCTCAGTGTACAGCAATTATCAGTAAAAAATCATTTTATTCATACAAAATTGTTTAAAATGACCATTATAGGTTCTGTGGTACTTTTTGAAAAAACATATATAAAGACAATTACATCACAACATAACCAACAATAATGACAATGATAAATGCATACAACGAACAAATCCATATATCATATACATATATTTCATATAGGAATATTTATACAGTCAATCAGGAAAATAAACTAATTATAATTTTGTGAAAGTAAAAAGAAACAGATGAAAAATCAAAAATACAATAATTCAAAAAGTACAATTGGCTGGCTTTTGATTTAGTGATGGATCTTCATAGTATCAACACGCGTTAGTGATGTTATGGATATATAGATAGCCCTGTCACCCAGTGGATGAAGATAGTGATGACATTTGTACGTAGTGCAAAACGAGACATTGTGCATGATGTTCAGGGCATTGTGATAATGTTGTGCGACGCTAGATGTAAAAATTAGTTTAGTTTCAGAGAAACAATTCCAACGTTGTCAGGCGTCCAAATGTGTGCAAAAGGTCAGGGCTGGAAATGGTATTTGTGAGGACAATGTAAGAAATAAGCTACTTTGCAACTTGGGCCTAACTCAGGAATATAACACCCACTCCTCATACTAAGGGTCGTTATCTGAAAAGCTATCTAAAAAGCCAGCAGACAATTTTGAAAACATTAAAAACTACCCTTAAAAAGTATCTAAAAGCAGGTTTCCCAATAAAAATATGTATTAAAAAGTCTTAAAGCCATTTTATTATTTGAGATCCCAAGCACTCAGAAAGCCACGGTGCCTAGAAAAAGAAAAAAGCTGTTTTGGTACATTTTTCTTTTTTTAAAAAGAGACCAAATTGTTCCCACAAGGAAAAGGCCAATTGTTTATGTGTTCCGAGTGGTAAACGCCACATTGTTGTTGCCCACATCCGCGGACGTTTCAAGAGGTGCACCTTGTAGCATGTTTATGGAGAAAAGGGGATTCCATCCAGTTCCCACAGCTGCCTCTGAGGGAGGCGTCAATTCCCACAAGTTGTCCGCAGAGGTGTGTTCACATCGCTAGGAGCTGAAGCATCCCAGGGTGGCCCTAAAAATGCATTCATCATCAATGGAATGCACTGGGGACAGCAATACACATTGGCCTTTAAGGGGGCCATCAGTACAATGTCCGGTGGCGCAACCAATTCTGAACCAAGACATACATCCAGGACGCATTTGTGGCTGCAAAGCTGGCAGCGGAAGACAGGTTGTATGCAGTCAAGCCAGACCAGCCTGAACGACAAGAACCAGTGCTCATTTAGTTCTTGAAGCCGAGGTGTGCCGAAGCAGTGTATCATGCGCTCACGGCAACGCAGCACTAGCAGTGCTGTCTATATTCCGAGTTGAACTGGGACGTCCATTGCGGAGAAGATAGAATAAAATCAGTATTCCCGCTACAAGTAGCAGGACAAGCGGGAGCCCTCCAGAAATGCTTCTTAACATAGAGTGTATGAAAGATGGTATAACTCTGAATATCGTCTGAAAGGTGCTAACCAAACCAGAGGCGATACATTAAAAAAATGCCACTATTCCTTTCATATCAGACATGTTGAAGATACGATGGACCAGCTCCCCAAAATGCCTACCTGTTGGTATTGGAGACAATATTGGAATTGAAAGGTCCTGACTGGTAGGGGGATGTAACCATGGATTATCCAGTCAGTGGATGCTGTCTCAGCCACGGTGAAAAGTAATTGGTCTAATTTTTCTATTTGCAACATGGTATATTCAGCATTTCTACATTGTTTTCTGTCTTTCTGTTAGATCGTATGCTGAAAACAGATTTGGACTGTTTATGTAATGCCAAGGCACGTGGCCAGAACGTAATGTTTGTAACATCCAGCTCAGTATTACTATTGACCGTAATTGTGATGTCCATGTTGTAATATAGACACGTCTTGCTGTATTATGTCAATTGCGGAAGACACTATGTTGACCAGTAAATACATTCTGGATGATAATGTGGTCATACCGTTGTCAACCACAGCCAAAGCCTTTTCTACATTAACCCTATCAATATCGTGTAACCTCTCAGCAGATCCCTGTTGAGAAATCTTCAACAGCTCATTGTATATTCCATACAAAATGCGCTTTTGACGTGGGTTTCGGGGACCTAGTAAAAATTCCCTGAGATCCATGTCATCAGAAAGAAGGGACAAGTGTTGCTTCACCTGGGAGAGTATTGAGGTTTGTAGCTAATCTAGGCATAACTTCCCAACAGTATATGACGTGACCACCCGAGTGTTCTGTTTGTACATATCGTTGATCAGGTCTATTGATCCTGAACTCTTCTGTGTTACTCAGGATTCTAGATTGGCACCCATTAGTGTCCACAGGCCAAACCAACCAACCCTTTCATTTGGGGTCTGATGAATTGAAAGAATCATTTTGTATCATGGTATCTAGTGTATCCTCACTAAAGTGTGTAAAGTGCTCCCATTTCTCAAAACGTGAATGTGGGAATACGTGGTGCGATTAAATCCTTAGTTTTTGCGATTCCCAGACATGAAGTTTTTTGCACTATCTTGTTCTGGAAAATCATTTGATGTGGTATGAGGCATGCTCTAAATAATGCCTCTGTCCCTGAACCTGCCAATCTTTTGTCCCCCAGATAGACTTTGTGTCTATCGTGTCATTCCAAAAGTCGAAACCCTGTATAGACAGTTGGGAAATAAAGAAAGCAGAGTATATCGCTTGGTGTTTGTTAGCATATTTTTCTTTTCAGGTGTAGGTGCAAGCCTATAATAATTGGAGGCTGGGTCTGATGTTTTAAAACCTGAAAAATAAACAACATTCTGGTCAAAAGTCTTTGAACTACCTTTCAGTGGTGTTGGGCAGTGTTCCCATTGACCATAATGCTGTAATAGAACATGTCTCCAAAATTACTTGTACCAGCATACAATTTATCATTAGAAAATGCAGCTGATTGCTCTAAATCTGAAAGCAAATTATGCACAGTTTCAATATCTCAATCATCAGAGAAAGTACTAGAGGTGAGACTATATACATCATACGATACCCTGTCCCATACAATTCCTTCAGGAACTAGAACCGCTGTAATGTTTACCAGGGACAAGTCTCTTAGTTCACGGTATGATGCATGTGGTTTAAGAACCAAGTTCATGAGTTGTACTGCGGAGCACACTGGGAGAAAATGTCCATTCAGAAGTAGAAAAAGGACAGTTACTATACTAATCCAAAGTACCAGGAATAGTAATCCAATTGTAATCCAGAGATGTATCCAGGGAACAACGAAGTAAGTAATTTTCAGCCAAAGATAGAAAGCATAAACTCGTAGCTTTAAAGGGAGAGGCGTTGTTGGCAGCTCAGGTTCACTTGGATCTGATGAGAAATCGTCATAATGCACGAAGTATCCAGACGCCGTCTGGTCTATTCTTGGCAGCTCAGCAGGTTTTGTAAAACTGGCAGATGACTCGATCTGTGGCATGTTGACATAGACGTCGTCAATTTTTTTTAATTGACATTTCAGTTGATTGTACTGTTGTAGATGTTTCAAAAGAGAGAAGCATCATTTCATTGTCGTTCACAGCTTCTCTTTAAAAAAGTGGAGTCCTCAGTCGTTACTTTGCCTCCATCTGAACTTCCTGTACGGTAGTGAGAGGAGTGCGGCGGCTACCCAGGAGCCCACCTTGCCTGCTGTTGAGAAGCGGCCACATTGTGGTTTGATCAGATTAGTTGAGACAAACCTTTTGTCTCGGCAGCCGGCAAGGGGCGGAAGAAGGACCGTTCCGGCTCCTATGACAGCTAGGACAGGTATAGGTCCTCTGTAAGATGGCCCAAATTCTTTGTTGTTGACACTTTTCTCACTGACCAGGTCCTCAGTCTCCACGACACAGGCAGGTCTTGCTGATACTGGTTTCAGTTCCCCAGTGGAGGTGCATTTTACTTTGATGTTACTTTGTAAAGCTTGGTATTCTTGAAGGTCCTGTAAAACATCCAAAAGATCATTGAGGTCAAATGGGGTTTAAGCACTCAACTTTGCTGACACTATCAAGGTCAGCTACCCACATTCTTATCCCAAACAGCAGCTCATAAGATGTATGACCCACCAGGGATTTTTTTGGCATGTTATGAAGTGCCCTCTGGACCCCATATAGGTGATTGACCCAACGGCCACTCAAGCCTAATACCCTTGCTGTTAAGGATTGCTTTAAGTCACGGTTTTTCCTCTCGACTACCGAATTTCCCTCAGGATGATAGGGGAAGGAGTACCGCAAGGCCACACCCAAACTTCCCATGGCTTCTTTGTAAACCCAAGAGCTAAACGCCGGACTTTGGTCGGAATGTAGTGTGCCACTTGCGTATGTGCCCATAAAGACTCGCAGATCCTCTCTAACAGTTCGATCGTCAGCTGAGCGCTTGGGCCATACCCGCAGGAATCTAGAGCATGAATCTACTGCTACCAAGATATACTTGTAAGCCCGTCAGAGTGTAAGGGGCCGTAGTGAACCAAATATACACACGCAAGAGGTTTGTCTGAGATCAAAAAAGGTATTTGTATTGGACATCTGCTGGCAGATGTTGCATTCGAGGACAAAGTCCTTAGTCTGCTTAGTAAGACCTGGCCACCAATAGCACTGCTTTAGTAGTGAAACTGTTGCAGAGATCCCTACATGTGCTAAACCCATACACTCGTTTGCAACTAGTATCAATCCCAATCTGCGATCTATGTTTGGTATTACTCTATCCCCCTCTCCTGGAATTTGAGCATACGGAATATTTTGTGCATCTAACTTGTAGGAGTACTTGAGTGGAAAGCCTGTCGGGAGGGCCGCGCTGCTGCATGGGACATTGACAGCTTATTGTTGTTCCGTCTATTATTGTACTGGAGCGAGTTATTGGAGCAACAGCAGCAGTGTGTACTGTTGCCTTGGTGGCTTCATCCGTCATTGAATTTCCTTTAACGTGAACGCCAACAAGTTGCTGACTCAATGTATGAATGACATGAGCCCGTGGCAGGCCTTCCTTCAGCTTTGCACTTTTTCCCAAAGCATCTTGTGCTTTATTGTGCAACTTTTGGATTCCCTAAATCCATTCTGTCCCCAATAATGTAAATATTCATTATAGGACTGGACACCGTAAAATGAATCACACACTATGAGTGTAAGGAATTCATGATCCGTATTCTGTAGTGCCAGTATCAGGGCTTTTAGTTCCACCAGCTGTGCCGTACAGTCTCCTAGAGACTGAGTTTGTGTTTTCCCAGGAAGGAACTTTCCGTCCTGCATGCGCCCTTTTACAATTACGCATACCACAGAATATTGTTGTTTCGTACATACGGCCAGCTAGGCAGATCCTTCGGTATAAATGATACATTCATATCGATATAGAGGCACTATTTTATTTGGAAGAGGATATTCTTGTTCGTACTGCAGGAATACTTGTGCTTGTAATGTAGAATCGAATCTGTAATCTACATCTGTTGTAGTGAGAGAATTAGCCCATTGAATCCATCTTGGATGCAATACTTTAGCATTCGAGATGCTTGCCTTTGTAACGGCCTCTACCGGCAATTATGCGTTTCCCCAGCGCTAGTGGTCTCTCTCTCACTACAGCAGTCTGTATTGCTGTATTTTTTCTGTTGGTGCAAAACACATTTCAGTCTTTGTGTACAAATGTGATTTGTAAGCAATAGGTACTGATCAACTTCATTGAAAGTGATGCAGGTGTACCCGGTTGGTCCAGCGACCACGCGGATCACCAGGTTAGTTGTGTTGACATGTGTGTAAATGTTTGGAAGCTATCATGTCAGCTTGTGTGGAATGTAGGATATCAGTCGCTTCCTGTGTCCAACAGTGCACTGAAAAATCAGGTCTAATTAAGTCGTAGAAATGTTTCACCCCTTCTGCGTGATCCAAAATGAATGTCCTGCCAAAATTCAAGAATCTTAAAATGGATTGTAGTCTTTTCAGAGTCGACAGAGGTTGGAGCAGTGCACATTTTTCTAAACATTTTTCTGCCAGGCTTTTGCCTTCACTTGACAATTCATACCCTAAAAATAAGACACTGAGGTGGGCAATTTTAGATTGAAAAAAATACAATTTGAATCCCACGTGAACGAATCCAAGAATTATGTGGTTCACCCTAGATAAGTGTTCCAATCATTAATCGTCCGTCAGATAGATGTCATCTACATAGGCAATGCCTCTTCATAAAACTTTTTAAGTAACTCTGTTACCCTGGCTGAAAACAACCAGGGGCTATTCTTATACTCCTAGGGTAATCAACAGAATTGGCGTTGCGAGCCCTGCGCTGAGAATGCTGCCAAATATCTGCTCCCAGGCGCTATATTTTAGAAGAAAAATCGATTTGAGATGTTGTGTTGTTTTGTATTTTTTCCGCCCAAATTTATTCATTAGTGTGGCACTGTGTGCATTTTGTATGGCAAATGTGCGTGTGGATGCGTTTAAATGTCTAAAATCTAAGACTAGACAATATGAATTATCTGGTTTCATTATGGGAAACAAGAGATTATTCATAGGTGAGGTGCAATTCTCTATCACCCCCTGGTATTCAAGTTGATCTAGGATCTCCCTGACTTGTTTCTTTGCCTCATGTTTAATCAGGTATTGTCTCTGTGGTTGAGGAATTGATTTTAATGGGATTTCGTGATGAGGTGACTCATCATTCCACCCAACATGACTGCAGTAAAGTGCAGGGGCTAATGCTAACGCCCACTTCTGCGCGTATGAATTTTAAACTTAGTCCGGTACGATGTCGGAGAAAGCAGGTAAAATAACTTCTTCTCCCATTAGGCAATCCGCTATGAACTCAGGTGGCCAATCATTTTCGACCCCAAAAATATGGTAACTATAGGTCAGGTTCTCCCAAAAGAGACCTTTTACCTTCCTGGGTATGTACCCCTCCATTTGGAGCGTTATGTCATATAAACAATGTGGGACACTTACCCTTGTATCAGGTGTTGCCAACGTAATATGCTCACTCAGCGCTACTACCCCCAGATAATCCATCAGGTTCTGGCGAGCTATTGTGACTTCTGCTGCGCTGTCCAGCATCGTCACTGCCAGGTTTTCTAATATTGTTACGGTTTCTCAGATTGTATTTATTTTCGGTATGTTCCTGTTGTGGAGACCCACACCATGACTGTGTTTTGTTTATTTTTTTGTTTATTATCCTATTTCGTCTTTGAAGAATCAGATGCTTGCTTAGAGTTATACTTTTCTGAACTGCTCTTAACTGTTGGTTTTCCAGGTCTGGCTCCCAGATTATTTCTGTTAAGTGAGGCATATGTAGCTTTGATAATCTTAGGCAATTCTTTCTACTGTTGTGCAGGAGTGAATTCCCTCAGGCATTGGCGTATTGCCACTGCTGCTGCCTCCCCTTTTATGTTACTCAACATAATGGGTGATACCTGGGCAAAATTACCCATCAGTTTCATCCCCAGATCTAAGGCAGGATCTGCCCTGTACTCGTTCTGTATTTGCTTCATTACATCTGTTATGACTGCTATCGAAGGGGTATGATGTGTTCTGGTATATAGAGCAATGAAGATTGTACCCCAAGTGACACACTCTTCTATTGGGGTTGCCATCCCCATTGGCAAGCAAATGGTCAGTATTCTTTGTTTATCCTGCGGTTCCGTATGGGGAAAAACTGCTTAAAGCTGTGCTGGTGTTTGTGCTATCCAGAACAGGATTTGCTCCTGGCTGGTGGTAACCTTTCCCATAACGGCATTTAGTATTTGTGTACTAATACCTGTAGTAACCATGTGTGGTTGTGTAGCCTGAGCAGCCCCTGTGGGTTGGACTGTAAATGTTCTCATTACATATTGTGTAAGATTAATGTAAACGTTTACTAGATCTCTGTTAAGTTTTCGCATTTCTGCTGCTGTTTAGGTAGCAACATCTGGATGCGGTATATAAGAAGCTAAGACCGGCCAAGCCCCTCCTTCTCTGCTAAGTGGACCGAGTCTCACATGTTCTGTGGTATGGGGTAGGGCACCTTTAAACCAATTAATGTACTCTTGGTATGTTAACAGTATGTAGGGGTACGTCAGAGAGGTAGGCAGACTACAAGGCACTTTGTGAAGGGGTAGGTCCCCGTATTTATTAAGGAAGTTCACAAGAAAGCAAGAGACAGTAGTGATACAGTCCCGGCGTCGCTCTCCTCAGGAAAGGTTCCCTCTCCTTTCTTTAACGATGTCGGGCTGGGCATCCCTCGTTGTTCGTGTTGAGGCAAGGGGGCTGGAAAAAAAAGGAACAAAACAAAAGAAGAAAAGGCACTGGTTAGTGCTTGTGGAGCCAATCCACTCGATAAAGGGGTGAAAGATCTGAGCTGGATTCTCAGAGCGGCGGGTGAGGGAAAAGCGGGAGCGGAAGGAAGACACCGTCACCAGAGAAGACGAGGAACAGACCTAGGCCGGCGTAGTTTTGTTTTCAAGTGCTTACGGCAGAGATGGGTGAGTCTGTACCCGTTTACCCCACCGGCTTCCATGTCCCCACCCCGCTCCCAAGCCCCCACACCCGAGCACGCACCTGTTCAAGCCACGACCCTCCAGGGCCGTGGCTGGGCGCTGCGTCCTCCGGTTGGCCTCTCGGCTCTCCCAGCACAGGTCCGGTGTCTCGAGCTGTCAGTCCCGGGATCTTCGGCGTCTCCGTACACAGTGTCCGCTTCTCCGCTTCCTTCTTCCTGGTTCCGCCCTCTTCCTGGAGCTGTCTCCCCTTATCCGGCTCATTGAACTGTAACTCCGCCTCCCATAGGGTTGGGCCGGGGTTAAAGGGCCAGTCGTCATATTCCTCTTCGTGTACCACGATGTGATCGCGGGTATCCGATGGCTGAAATGGAGAGAGAGTGGAGGGGCCAAGAGCGCCCCGAGGTGAGGCCACGGTAAGACGGGGTAAAGTCCGACACGGTACTTCTAAGTCCACGTATGGGAAATACTCATCAGGTGGTTCAAATTCAATGTGTTCATGAAATAACTGTGTGTGGGCATCTGGAGGTGGGAATTTAACCCAAGAATAATAAAATACCTCTGTTCTGAATGCTTCGTGTGGCTCAACCACGAAGAAAACCTCTCCACCTGTTGCCGGGAGGCCATGTTGTAATAATTTCATGGTAACTGTCTGTCTGCAATTTTCTGAAATATTTAATCCGACTATCTGTTCTTCAATGTCCTCAGCTTGTTCGGTCATTATTAGAGCAGTAGTATTTTAGCTAAAATCTTACAGAGATATGGTATACACAATGTGGGAACTTCTGATCCTCCAAAGATTGATTAACCTACAGCCAATACATAGGGTATACCTACTCAGCGGAGGCAGATTTTTTACCTTCCCACTACGGACATCTCCGGTTTAAATGTGAGTAGGGGTCTCTGAGAAAGCACCACTGAACTACTTTGATTTGACTGTTAAATAAGAGGCTAACCAAGGTTGGCAGCACCATGTCGTGTAGTTCCTACCGATCTGTAGGATCTGCACATTGTTTGGACAACATTAACTAAGGGCTTGGTGTCAAGACCAATGTTCCCTCTAATTCTTTTCCTCTGTGTGCGGCAGAGTAGGGTCTCTGTGTGCTGCCGGCATGGCTATGTGCTCCTGGAACCAGACCGTGCGTGTGTGCAGCGCCAAATATCATTCCAAACTTTTGCCTAAAACCCTAGCAGCTCAACTCTGTTAAGAAGAGTAATTTTATTCTTCTGTCTGAGCAACATTTCCTATACATTGATTTACACACTATGATTCAGTGTCTCTGTGTAATGTGTATGCGATGTAAAGTGCTTAACACCTTACACTGGTATGAGTGGCGCTATTAAACAAAATAAATATGAAAGAGAGAGGGGTTATGGAGACTTGAGGGACTCTGTTAAAGGTTGGTAATGAGAGTGTCCGTGGCAGAGGTGGTCATTGGGGCGCCAACAAACATTGTCACACCAGGCGCCACCAGCACTAAAGCCGGCCCTGTTCAAATGGCACTACTAATTACAGTGAAATTATGAAAACATCCCACATTTCAATTTGAAACCTTGGCAGCTATGTTGCTGCATTTATTTTCTTAATAGTGTTGGGCTTCGGCGTGATTGTGTGCATTGGTAAAGGTTTTCTTGTTAATTGCAGCTCATGATGGGTGCTACGATTAACATGAAAACTTAACAAATGCACAGGGACATCTTAAGGATTTTGAGTGCCCTGGGCCAAACTTATTTCTGGGGCCCTTGATTAGAACAGCTTTGGATTTGTGATCCAATTTCAGCTTTTTCATGTCCTTTTTGGCCAGGTCACCGACAATGCAGAGGCACACTGGTCCAAATTCTAAATGTGCTTCCATCTAATATTCAGGGATAGTGGTATGTGTTTTCAAAATTGTAACATATCCTGAAGGAAAAGGAGAGGAGACTAGTGAGAAATAGAATTTAGTGGCGGAGAAAGAGGGAGAGAGGAACAAAGTAGAAAAAAGTCAGGGCGCAAAGACGAGAAATGGGGAAGGGGGTAATGGAGAAATTGGTAAGAGAGGGACGGAAAGAGAAAGGCAGCCAGAGGCTTTGGAGAACTGGTAGGGAGAACGGAGAATGGAAAACCGGTAAGAGAGAAAGCAAAGAACAGGCAGTGAGAGGGAAATGGAGACAAGAATGGGATGGGGAAAAGGGGAAAGTGGGTAAACGTGGAGCGGGACTGATATGAGGAAGAAGAAAAAGAAGAGAAGGAGACGGCGAGAGCAGCTGGGGAGTGGAAGAAAAAAGGACAAAAGATATGTCAGAGAAGACAGCGAGTGAGGTATGGCAATGTTTCAGAAGTAGCGTCTCTGCATATCGACGTTGGGGGCGTTCTATAAGGAGCCTTTTTCGCCATCTTGTCATTTCTAAACGCTTGCTCTATGTAACCGTGCTCACCTGAACGAACTAAGAAGGGTGCAGGTCTGAGCAGATGGCAGCAGCAAGTGTGTACATGACTGATCCATCTGTTCGGAGTATTCTCTTCACTAACACTTGCTTCCCTTCTCTTTTTGAAACTCAGGGGCAGCAACATTGTTGTGGTGTCACCAGGGCTTTAAGTGGAAGCTTTTTCAATATTATATAAAAGCCATAGTGGCTGCTTACTTATCTTATGCAACTAAAAACCATTGACAAAGCCAATAGTCCTGACTTGTAGGTATGATGTTACTTGTTGTATCATATATCTGGATGCAATGACGGAAACATCAAAATACAAGTCGGACGGTACACTATGCTAAGTACAGATTTTTAGGTTATGTGTTTTAAGCCACGCCCTTAATTACTCTGGCCACGCCCCTTTGTGAGCTCCCCCCCCCCCCCAGTTTTTTCATCTCACTTAAAGCCCTGGATATGATGTTACTTGTTGTATCATGTATCTGGATGCAATGACAGAAACAGGAAAATACAAGTAGGGTGGCACACTATGCCAAGCACAGAAAAGTGTAAATCACCCCACAGCTGCGCTCTATGAAGAAGAGAAATTCAGAAAGTCTACAAACAGGACGTGTGCTTTTCACGCCGTGTTTGTAGAGTTGCTGCATTGCTTTCCTTAATAGAGCTGGGCTGCGGGGTGATTGTGGGCTTTGTTAAAGATTTCAGGTTAATCGCAGCGCCCGTCTGGAGCTGCAATTAACCTGAAAACTTTAACAAAGTCAAACAATCAACCACAGCCCAGCTCTGTTAAGAAGATTAATTCAGCAAGTCTACAAACACGACGTGTGCTTTTCACGCCATGTTTGTAGACTTGCTGAATTTCTTTTGTTACCTAAGTGCGGCTGTGGGCACATTGTGTGCTTTTGTTTAAAGTATTCATGTTATTCGTAGCTCGGAGCAAGGATGTCTGTGTCATGTGGAGATTGTTTTTGAGCAAGAAGGTGTCCCTTCCTGCACAAAAACAATCAGTAAAGGCATTTTCCTCTTTCAATGTGCTCACTACGCCACTGGAGTCAAGCTATCCTGGCTGATGACGGCTGATAGCCAGAAACCGGTCCTAGGATGCTTGATTCCAGTCCAGGGAAGACATGGCTTGGCAGTTCGGGCTGGACTGTTCCCATGAGGCACAGGGTCAAGACTGATTTGCATATGGCCATGTCTAAACTGGGGTGGTGTAGTGGGCAAAAGAACGATGGATTTAACCCAGATCTCTTGCTAGGGGGAGAATGTTGGCATTGTCAGCATTCCGTCCATCAATTGTTTGTTGTAACGCTTTTCGCCCTAAGTGGGATGGGTATTCCCAGACGTGGGACCCGTGCTCACTACGCCACTGGAGTCAAGCTATCCTGGCTGATGACGGCTGATACCCAGAAACCGGTCCTAGGATGCTTGATTCCAGTCCAGGGAAGACATGGCTTGGCAGTTCGGGCTGGACTGTTCCCATGAGGCACAGGGTCAAGACTGATTTGCATATGGCCATGTCTAAACTGGGGTGGTGTAGTGGGCAAAAGAACGATGGATTTAACCCAGATCTCTTGACTGGGGGAGAATGTTGGCATTGTCAGCATTCCGTCCATCAATTGTTTGTTGTAACGCTTTTCGCCCTAAGTGGGATGGGTATTCCCAGACGTGGGACCCGTGCTCACTACGCCACTGGAGTCAAGCTATCCTGGCTGATGACGGCTGATAGCCAGAAACCGGTCCTAGGATGCTTGATTCCAGTCCAGGGAAGACATGGCTTGGCAGTTCGGGCTGGACTGTTCCCATGAGGCACAGGGTCAAGACTGATTTGCATATGGCCATGTCTAAACTGGGGTGGTGTAGTGGGCAAAAGAACGATGGATTTAACCCAGATCTCTTGACTGGGGGAGAATGTTGGCATTGTCAGCATTCCGTCCATCAATTGTTTGTTGTAACGCTTTTCGCCCTAAGTGGGATGGGTATTCCCAGACGTGGGACCCGTGCTCACTACGCCACTGGAGTCAAGCTATCCTGGCTGATGACGGCTGATAGCCAGAAACCGGTCCTAGGATGCTTGATTCCAGTCCAGGGAAGACATGGCTTGGCAGTTCGGGCTGGACTGTTCCCATGAGGCACAGGGTCAAGACTGATTTGCATATGGCCATGTCTAAACTGGGGTGGTGTAGTGGGCAAAAGAACGATGGATTTAACCCAGATCTCTTGACTGGGGGAGAATGTTGGCATTGTCAGCATTCCGTCCATCAATTGTTTGTTGTAACGCTTTTCGCCCTAAGTGGGATGGGTATTCCCAGACGTGGGACCCGTGCTCACTACGCCACTGGAGTCAAGCTATCCTGGCTGATGACGGCTGATAGCCAGAAACCGGTCCTAGGATGCTTGATTCCAGTCCAGGGAAGACATGGCTTGGCAGTTCGGGCTGGACTGTTCCCATGAGGCACAGGGTCAAGACTGATTTGCATATGGCCATGTCTAAACTGGGGTGGTGTAGTGGGCAAAAGAACGATGGATTTAACCCAGATCTCTTGACTGGGGGAGAATGTTGGCATTGTCAGCATTCCGTCCATCAATTGTTTGTTGTAACGCTTTTCGCCCTAAGTGGGATGGGTATTCCCAGACGTGGGACCCGTGCTCACTACACCACTGGAGTCAAGCTATCCTGGCTGATGACGGCTGATAGCCAGAAACCGGTCCTAGGATGCTTGATTCCAGTCCAGGGAAGACATGGCTTGGCAGTTCGGGCTGGACTGTTCCCATGAGGCACAGGGTCAAGACTGATTTGCATATGGCCATGTCTAAACTGGGGTGGTGTAGTGGGCAAAAGAACGATGGATTTAACCCAGATCTCTTGACTGGGGGAGAATGTTGGCATTGTCAGCATTCCGTCCATCAATTGTTTGTTGTGCCGTGGAATGCAGCATGCATTGAAAGAGAAAAAAAAAGGCGAAATGAAAATAATTCTCTTTGTTGTGCCTTGCTACACCAGTTGGAGGATGCTGCAATATTCACACACGTGCAGATTTATAATTTCTGATAAATATAGAGATGGGTCTTGTTCTATGAGTCTTCTGTGCAAACACACACAGCAACACCTATAGAACGCCCTTTCAACGCAAAGTGGTATGTATGATGATGTCGTATTTACATGGAGAAGAAAAGGTACACAGACTGCCTTTTCCTGTCTTTGTAAATATGTAAGAGTATCTTGCACCATAACTATGTTACAAAAAGTGACATATTGTTGACACAGGATGCTTGTAAATTTGCCCCATAAGGGCTTAGGTATTGACAGACTGTTACAATAAGAACATATTGCTAGTTCATTGTTTGAAAAATTGTACGAGAGTGATGGGAGGTAAGCACAGAGTTATGTCTCCAAAGATGCTCAAAGAAGAATGATTGAATTGATTGTTGTTCTTCAATAGGTACAATGGGAAATTTTATGAACTAATCAAATCTTTTTTTTTCATGTCACACGATATCCTATGACAGTGAGATTCCAAAACTACATAGGTATACACTGGGTGTTTTCAAGACTGAATTAATACTTTCTAGCTTCTTGCAGAACTGCTTGCATGGTATATAAAGAAATTAATTTGTACTAGAGTTAATGGCTAGGCCAATCCTTAACTATATGAGTAATAAGTAGAGTAATTTCAGTACTGCAAACAGAGAACAAGATAAAATTGTAAGTACTTACGTTTTGGTAAACTGATAGGACACGTTTATTTCATTTCATTTCATTTAATCTTTATTTTGGTAAAACGAACCATAAAAGGTTCCCCCCCCCCAAAAAAAACACAAGAATTTCCACAATACATCGTATTGAGCATAGAATACAATACTATTAATTTAACTGAATTCTACATGGAATAAACAACCAATTTTGAGATGTTAGAACAAGTATATCAATTTATGCAATTTTACAGAGTTATTAAAAAGTTAATAAAAAACAGGTTTGAGGAATAAACATATCTGGACATTAAAAATAATTAGTCTGTTCAATTAAATAAATACCTCTAAACAAGTATATTAAAACTTACATCAATAAAAAAAAAAAAATTAAACTGGTGTATAAGTCAATATATAATTCATGTTGTAATCATAAAGTGCACGTGCCAAGTTCATTATGATTTTACATTTTTCAGCCTAGTGTTTCAAGCCTTCCCTTTTCCTTACCAAGCTTACACCAAACAAATACCTACTAACACTAAAAACCACTGTTTGCGTGGTATCGGATCGTAATAATCTTTCTGCTTCGTGGCAGGATCTGATACCAAGCAGACGACAAATGGGTTTAATCCATTTCTTCCTACATCGCGAATAGGCTGGACAGAAAAACAATAGGTGTAATTAATTCTCTATTGCACCTGAATCGCATAATACACATCTGCCCTCCTCCGCTTCGCCTGACACCCATTTCACGGTATTTCCCTTTATCTGTAAAATACCATAACGATATTTAAGGTATAAGGATTTAGCTAGCTGCGGCTGTATTTCATCTAGGAAGGGCTCAAATTTCCAAACTGTTTTAATATGGAGGAACCATGATGTCAATGATCCCACAGTAGAAGAATGGGACGAAAAGTCGTGTATAAAAGACCAGTAGGTCTCCTTTAAAAGCTTTTTTGAGGCCATAGTCTGGCCAGACGGCTTATCCCAAAATTGCCTAAGTCCCAGTTTCAAAAACCAGTCGTGTATATGCTTTAGCCAGGTCAGGCCTATACCTTTATTAAGACCTAGGATTTCCTCAAGCCCCACTCTATAATGTGCAAGCTCATCCGTGCACCACAGGCGAACCCAGAACAGCAATGGTCTTAGGTTAGCCTGGTCATCCACACGGTGAAAGTTTAAATCCATCAGAACAGGGGTCAGAGCTGTACGTATCGGGAGGCTTAGTACTTTCCTGAGAAACTTATTTTCACCCACCTTGAATGTATCATTCGTCTGGGGGCCCCACAGCTCTGCCCCGTACAGTGAAGCCGATTGCGCCTTGTATTTGTGTACTTCGAGAGCGGGTGAAACTGCTTTGGATAAACTACTTTCTATTTTATGGCAAGACCGGAGGCTCATATTATGCAATCCTCTTTATTGTGCCACCCACAGCAGCATCATCCAAGAACATAGAATCACAAAGTACTTAGAACATTCCACCAAGAACCGGAACCTCCATGACTCTTCCTTCTTTTTTGCTCCTGCCCCAGAGATAAGTACTATTTTGTTTGGCTCTTCATTTTAAATATTCAATGTGTGATTATAAGCTAGTATAATGTTTGTGTGCTAAAATTTACATAAGGTAGAAGGAGTGGTTGCATGTGGAAATAGTTTTAACTATAAGATTATTTGATTAAAGGATGATAATTGACAAAAGAAAATATTGGTATGGAAATAGGTTAGTAGATGGGTCGCGCTACGAGTAAAACATGTTAAAACATTAAAATGATATAACGATGACAGTATAAGGCAATTTGAGTTTAAAGGAAAAGGTTAAAATTTGAAGTCAGTTAGATTACCGTTATGCGCGAGGAGCGCGAGCATAGGAAAGCCATTGCGAGGTGCGCGAGCATAGGGAGGCCATTGTTTGTCAGGCGTGGAGCTCGGACAGGTTCAGGCAGGAAGTGTTTCAACGCGCATGCGGAGGAAGTGTTGAATCGCGCATGCGAGGAGGAATATATTTGTCGTTCGTGTGCAGGAAGCGTTACATCGCGCATGCGCAGAAGGTTATTTTGAGTGATGTTTTCAAGTTCATGCGCAGGAAGCGTTTAATCACGCATGCGCAGAAGATACTTTGAGTGTTTAGTGAGTCGCGCGTCATTCCCTGAGAGGAAATTGACGAGCGAACTAGTAGGAAGTGGAGTGTGTGAGGAATTGGTTAAGAGGAGCATTTTAAATAGAAAGGGGAGGCTTAAGGAGAGAATTAAAAGTAGGAGAAGAAGTAGATTCTTGTGGATTGTTGACAGGATAAAAGTAATAGAACATTTGTATTTTAAGCAGATTATAAGTTTGGGAAAAATTTAGAAAATAAATAAATAAATATGTCTGAAGTAAATGCGAGTACTCAGGAAAATTTGACTGTGGAAGAGAGGTTAACTCTCATGCTGAATAAATTTGCAAAGGATCTGGATGAAAAAATGGATAAAAAATTAGAGGAATTTAAAAGAGAAGGGAATTATGGTCAGGAGGAGAATATTTGGTCTGCAGGTGAGGGACCAGCATTGGGGAAAAAGGGAGGAAAGGTGAATAGGAAAAGAAAAAATGTTGAAAATGATGAGATGAGGAGTAAAAAAGCGAAAAAAGCCTACCCAAGCTATGAATTATTTCGCGATCGTGCGAAACAGGGATGTGTCGAGGACACAAAAGGTGGCCTAGGGAGGAGCCAAGGTAGTAGAAGACACACTACAATCTTATGTGAAGAGTCTTCGGGTAGTGCTGAAATAGAGTTGAGTTGTTCGTCAGAGTTTAACTCAGAGGATGAGTTGGTGGTGAAAGAGTCAAAAAATGAGGATAAAAATAAGGAAAGATCAGAAGATGGAGGGGTTAAAGACCCTTTGGGTGAGTCAATGTTTGACCCAATGTTGCTGAAACACCCATTATCACCAGAATGGAGCCCGGATCCACATGTTGCGGAGTATGTCCAAATGTGGTTGAGAAAACAGATACCGAAGGACGTGAGGTTGAGACTCCGTTCAGGGTGTCCAAGACCGAACTTAATAAATAAGGTTGCTATGACGCCTGAATTGGACGCAAAAATAATTGCGTTTATTGGGAAAGGGGGAAGAGACCCTAAAAAAGGATTAGATAAAGGATTAAGGATGTGCCAGGACAGGTTGCTTGACCTAACTGGGCCGCTTACAGAAATATTTGATATGGCTGAGGAAGCGTATCTTGAAAAGAAGAATTTGGATATTGAAGAACTCAGGGAATGGGTTCAAAGAGCTGTTTGCTTGTTGGGCAATGCTAATACAGCAATTTCTGTAGAAAGGAGAAAGAGTTTATTACTAAAAATTGATCCTAAGCTTGAGGAACTTGCAAATAATGAGGGAGGATCAGAAGCAAATGGTATGCTTTTTGGAGAAGCATTCATAAAATAAATGAGTAAATATATGGGTGCATTTAGTTCTTTACAAAAATCTCAGAGGGAGATAAAGAAAGTTTTTGATAGGCGTGTTTTTGGAATGGCCGGGAGAAGCAGAGGTTGTTTTCCCGGCCGAGGACAAGGAATTTCAAGAACCTCATTTACGAGAGGATTTAGACCATACAATTATGGTTACCAGCAGTATGGTTATCAACCAGGGAATTTCTACCCCCAGAAAGAAAGAGGAAATTCTAGAGGAAATAGACGTTCAAGAAGGCCAGGTAAGAGAAGACCGTTTTGTTACCCATGTAAAGTTGGGCGGCAGACTTGCCCGGTTTTACAAGAGTTGGTGCATGCTAACGGGAGATCCATGGGTTCTTCAGACAGTTTTGGGTTATCGCATAGATTTCAGGGAAGAACCGTTTCAGGATCAGTGGCCTCAAATAATAAGGTTCAGTGCAGATTTGTCGGAAATGGTTGAAAAAGAAGTGGGAGAGTTGATTTGGAAAGGAGCGGTTGTGGAAGATACATGTGCAGGGTTTGTAAGCAACATATTTCTAGTGGAAAATAAAGGAAAAGGAATGAGACCTGTGATAAATCTCAAGAGTTTGAACGATTGGGTAGTGTATCATCACTTCAAAATGGAGGGTATGCATACATATGTTGAGGGATGGGCTTCAGACGGGAGATTGGTTGACTCGTTTGGATTTGAAGGATGCATATCTGACAATACCAATATGGATAGAACACCAGAGATTTCTCAGGTTCAGGTGGAAAGGGAAGATGTGGAAGTTTGTTTGTCTCCCCTTCGGACTATCCTCAGCCCTGTGGTGTTTTACGAAAATGCTTCGTCCAGTTGTTGCTTTTCTGAGAGAAAGGGGAATTTGTGTAATAGTTTACCTAGACGACATTTTGATAATGGATCAGGAGAAAGGAAAAGTGGAGGAACATACAAGGCTAGCAGTGGATCTATTGGAGGGTCTAGGTTTTGTCGTCAACAAGGAAAAATCATGTTTAAGACCATGTCAGGAGATTCAGTTTTTGGGGTTTGTGGTAAACACAATTCAGGGTCAATTGAGACTACCATTGGACAAAATAAAGAAAATTCGGAAGGAAATCAGAAGGGTTTTGTCTTTAGATGTAATTTCTTTAAGAATGTTGGCACGTATAATTGGTCTGTTGTCTTCAACGATTCAGGCTATTTTTCCAGGTCCATTGAATTATCGAGCTCTTCAGAGATTGAAGGGCAGTCATTTAAGACGTGGCATGAAATATTCTCAGGAGATTTCTCTTTCTGGAGAGGCAAGATCAGAACTATTGTGGTGGCTGAAGAATATGGAGGCTTGGAATGGGAAAGTGATTTTCGGAGTGAATCCGGAATTAACAATAGAGTCAGATGCAAGCTTACTTGTTTGGGGAGCACGTTGTGGTGCAGTTTCGACAGGAGGATTGTGGACAGTGGAAGAGAGTCAAATGCATATAAATTGTCTGGAACTGTTGGCGGGTTCGTTTGCTATAAAGAGTTTCACAAAAGAAAGGGTCAGATGTTCAGTTCTGTTGAGGATGGACAATGTCTCAGTAGTGAGATATGTGAACAAACTTGGGGGACCAAGATAAAGGGATCTAGCGGATCTGGCAAGAGTTTTTTGGGATTATTGTTTGAATCAGAATATTTTGGTGGAAGCAGAGTATATACCTGGACAGAAGAATGTCCAACCAGATTGGCAATCGAGGAATCAGTCGGATTCGAGCGATTGGATGATCGACAAAAGTGTATTTTGGAGGATAATGGAGTTGTGGGGCCCGTGTTATGTGGATCTGTTTGCAAACAGATGGAACACTCAGCACTAGAAGTTTTTCAGTTGGCGGGCGGATCCGGAATCAGCTGGGATAGATGCTTTCAGACTAGATTGGAGGAATCTTCGGGGATATGCTTTCCCTCCATTTGTGATGATAACCAGGGTAACCTTAATGGTTCGCAAGTGGAGGGAGACGGTGGTTCTGATAACTCCTTTATGGAAGTCCCAAGTATGGTATCCCATCCTTCTGGAGATGTCGATAGATTATCCAATTTTGCTTCCAGAATTTCCAGAAATTTTGAGAGATGCGTCAGGGGAGTTTCACGACTTGGTTTTGACAGGTCAGCTGAGGTTGATGGCATGGAAAATTTCAGGAGAGTCTGGGAAGTGCCTGGACTTTCAGATGAGGCTTCAGATCTTATGAAAGAATCATGGGCTCCGGGAACAAGGAAGATGTATAGACTGGCATGGAAGAAATGGTATCGCTGGTGTTTGGAGAGGGGTTACGATCCCGTTTCAGTGGATGTAGTTTTAGTGGTGAATTATTTGGCATCTTTGTTCGCCTCTGGCTTGGCATATAGAACAATCAATTTACATAGATCGGCAATTGCGGCTGGGCATGATTTGGTAAATGGAGTTTCAATTGGTCAGAATGTTTTGGTTAAGAGATTGATGAGGAGTGTGAGGGTTGCAAAACCACCCGTAGAGAGATATCCATCTTTGTGGGATGTTAATAAAGATCTTGTGTATTTAGAAAGTTTATGACAGCAACAGTGGTTTGGATTTAAGGGTTTTAAGTGGAAAATTGACAATGCTTTTATGTTTACTGTCATTCAGAAGGGTATCAGATGTTAAAGCATTAGATGTAGGAACAAGGATTTGTAATCCAGAGGGTGTTTGTTTTTATTTGTGTAGAAGAACTAAGACAAATTCAGATAGTATTTTTTATCCATATTTTGATGATCATGAACATCTTTGTGTTGTTCGTTGTTTGAAGGAATACGAAAAAAGAACTTCAGGTGTTCGTCAATTGAATGAGAAGCAGTTGTTGATTTCTTAAAGGAAACCTCACAAAGCTGTTTCAAGCCCAACTTTATCAAGATGGGTGAAGGAAGTGATGAGGAATGCTGGAGTGGATGTGAGTAGATTTGGGGCGCATTCTGTGAGGGGTGCATCTGCATCTAAAGCATTTATGCTAGGGGGTGCGTTGAATGATATTCTGAGATGTGCAGATTAGTCAAATGATTCTGTTTTCAGAAATTTTTATTTTAAACCTATTTTAAATGCAAGTTCTTTGTTGTTAAAGAGGCTTTGAATTTGCATAATATGAGCCTCCGGTCTTGCCATAAAATGCAGCTTTTCATAAGTCATGATGGACAGAAAATCTGGATTTTATTAAAGACACGGAGGCTAATATTATCCCTCCTCTCCCAGCCCTAATGTTTATATTATTTTTCAGGTCGTGGATAGAAAAAATGCAGAAAGAAGAATCTAATTCGATTGGGATTATATGTTTAATGGACTAAGAAAAAAAAAAAAGAAATGTTGGAATTTATTTATGCAGCGCAAAAGAAGAAAGAGGCATGGAGGTTCCGGTTCTTGGTGGAATGTTCTAAGTTCTTTGTGATTCTATGTTCTTGGATGATGCTGCTGTGGGTGGCGCAATAAAGAGGATTGCATAATATTAGCCTCCGTGTCTGTAATAAAATACAGATTTTCTGTCCATCATGACTTATGAAAATCTACATTTTCCTAATTAATGGGAAAGTGTTCTGGAGTAGTAAAGTTTTCCTTTTTTCTAGCTGTGGTCTCCAAGTCATTTTTGAATCCAAAGTAATACCTAAGTAGTTAAAATCATGCACATACTCCATCTTCTGGTTATTCACAGTTAAGTTTTCCCTAAAGGTTTTATGTGGGTTAACTGCCATATATTTGGTTTTACTAGAATTTATTTCTAGCCCCTTGGCTTTGCAGTATATCCCAAATAGATTTATTAAATTTTGCAATCCTTTCGGTGTTTGTGAAATTAAAATTGTGTCGTCGGCAAAGAGGAGTGCCGGCACAGGCACTCCCCCTAGCCTGGGGGAATCATGATCACAACCCAAGAGGTATTCAGGGATGTCATTGACGTACAATGAAAATAGAGTGGGAGCTAAAACGCACCCCTGTTTTACACCCCTATTAACCTTAATTGGTTCAGTTAATTCACCTAGTGGGCCCCATCTAACCCTTGCCCAGTTGTCTTTATGTAACCTTATTATTTGTAGAAGAATTTCCCCGGGAACCCCCTGATTCTTTAGGGACTTCCACAGGAGATTTCTGGGAATAAGGTCGAACGCTGCTTTTAAGTCCACAAAGGCGATATACAAGTGACCCTTCCTAAATTTTATTTATTTCCAGGCTATGCAAAGAAATCTAAAAACCTGGTCAATCGTGCCGGTCTTTGCTCTAAAACCTGCCTGATATTGTGATAAAATATTGTATTCCTCAATCCAATTGATCAATTTATTTAAAATTTGCCTGGCGTATATCTTCTGTAAAACATCAATAAGACTAATTGGTCGATAGTGTGAGGGATTATGGCGATCGCCCTTCTTAAAAATGGTGGTAATCTCTGCCCCTTTCCAAGATTCTGGTAGGGGTGCACCCGAGGCAACAGAGTTACACAACAGATTAATTATAGGGGCCCCAAACACCTTTATCATGTTTCCATAGGTCTCCGGGTATTTTGTCAGGACCAGGAGCCTTTCCTGATTTTAATGTATGTATAGCTGCCAGTGTTTCCTTCAAGCTAAAAGATAATTGGGCTACAATTGGGGTAATTTCATAATCTAGCGGGCAATAATCAATATCATTTGCGGAAGCGGAGTAGAGACCTAGTAATTGCATATATTCAGCCCTTTTTTCCCTTAAGGCCACTATATTTTTGGTTTTAGAAGCCAAGATAAGCTCGTTTTTTGCAATACGGCATTCTTTATTATACCAAGGGCTGTGATCCCATTTTTACATTTTTGGGGGATTTTACTCAATATGGGTAACAGGTCTTTGACGAATTTACTGTGAATTTCCACAATCGGAATTTCTGAAACAGGTCGATCTACATACAGGGAGACCCTATCTGCAAACGTTTCATAGATCTGCTTAATTGCCGCTTCATTTCCCCCTATCGAGGGCCATTTTAGAGCGCTCCGGTTATTACTTAATAGAGGATCAATATTAGAACCCTCCACTTCTCTGGGCCTTGGGGTTATCGACTGGAAAAGATGGGCCGCCAATGTCAGGCATAAAGGGTAATGGTCACTCTCTGTTCTATCAAGGGCCATCGACCACAACTCGATCGAAATTAATATGTAGTCTATGTGGCTCTTTAGATTACCTCTAGTAAATGTGGGGGCTTTTGAACTATCAGAGGGCAAGCGGCCATTACAGGCTCGTAAGCAGTACCCCGAGACAAGTCTTAATAGCTGTGCAACTGGTATTGTACAGGGCACTGCCGAGATGATTTCCAAAGGCGGGATATTATTGGCCAGATCTTCTTCCTCAAAGGTATTTTCTAGAGCAACCGTAGGTTCGTATTTGCTATTAAAATCGCCCCCCACAATTATCAGGGCCCTTGGTTCGGTCGAGCTTAAAAAATTGTCTAGCTGCTCAATGACCTTCGATTCCTTGCTTGTGGGATATGGTCTGGAATATATATTTAATATATAAACTCCCTTTTTGTCTGGTGTGTAAAATGTTACTCCCAAAATGTCCTGCGAGCAAGTTTCGACTAGTTTAACATCAATGCCTAAAGTCACCTTTACCCAGATAGAGAGGCCTCCTGAGGGCCTCCCTCTAGCTGAGGAGATAGCATCTTTACTAAAGGTGTTGTAGCCTACTTTATAAAAGGGTTCTAAGGCCCAAGTTTCTTGAAGCATGATTATGTCATTCTGCCCAATGTATTCCTGCCACACAACATCTTCTATGTTCTTTCTAAGCCCTGCAATGTTCCAAGAGATCAATTTTATCTCTCCCACACAGCTCACCTCACTTTGTTCCTTACATCTGTTTTTTATACCAAAATTGTTCTTAATATGATGGTTTCTAATGTCCCTTCTGTTATTCTTTGGTGGCTCTCCATGATTGGTATTCAATTTAATGGCATTGACCAGAACAAGCCCCTTCTCTTGAGCTTGTAACCCAGCTGCCAGTGATCCTGATACTTGAGGTATAAATGGTTGTCAGTCTTGGCCGTCCAAGTCTGACAATGCATGGTATCTATTTGTCAGTGGCACATGATACTGCCTAGTATTTGAATACCATGGCTGTGATCTATAAAAAAAAACCCTAATGGAAGTGTACAGATGTTAGTATTCGTCAAGTGTGTCTTCTCAGTTTTATTCAAAATGTGGCGAACCAACTGGGGCCTACGAAAATATACCACTATACAATCTCCATTTATATTTTTACTGGAGTAACCGATCCAGCGTACCCTACGGACCATTAGTATCTCCTTAGTATCTGCTAGCTGAAAACATTTGTATTTGGCTAGCCAATCTATAGTTTTGTTCCATAGGTCTTCCCAACTTTCACTCTCAGTCATTCTAAGAGCGGGGACACCAGCTAATATTAGCGTATATGGGCATGAAGCAGGGGGAAGGTTTAAGATGTCCAAATTGGGCTTTAGTTGATCATTAATGGCAGTTTTGCTAGAGTTTTACATCGTCCTAGGGGTCCGTATGTCTTGCTCCCTGTCTGCATTAGAGCGTACTGTACAATTGCTCTGTGTGCCTAAGGGATTGGAACCAATTGGTGCATCCTGGGACCTATCTCCCATACTAACATGTGTTGGTTCAATGGATTCCCCACCTTGTGCTTCCCTATTGTGGTGTGTGGTTTTGTCCTCCCTCTCATGAATTCCCCTGTTTAGCTCTTCCACCATTCTGCCCTCCTTACTATGGCTTAAGTTTTTAATTGCTTCTTCCAGAAGGTTCAATTTGTCCCAAAGCTGTGTGAAGCCCTTCTTAAAAGAGTCTTGAACATCACTGACCATTACACCAGCAGTTGCACTATTGATGGTGGCATCGATTCCTGTAGCAACTTCCCTGGTGTTACCCCAGCTATGATCATGGAACACATGAACCGTGTCTGTCTGTGTGCCAACGGAAATACTTTTGGTTTGACATCTAGTTACATTGTGTTCTATATCTAACCTGTCTGTTGCTTGGGGGGCCTTTGCAAATATTGAGATTTCTTTGTAGGTGGTCCCCGTTTTCTTTTTGCAGGCAAAACTTCGGTTTTTCGTGCTACCACGTTTTTCAATTCCCTAGTCCTGGTACCTCTGCCCACCACCACTTTTGGCTCTGGTTCTAGGGTTGAAGCAGAAAAAGGAGAGTGGGACAGGGATAAAGCATTAATGGGGCACTTAGTAAACAAGCCATCGTCCACTCTAACACCTATGCCAACTTCTTGAGTGTCCGCTGAATGGTTACCTCTTTGGGTTAATGGATCCAAAGAAAGACGTCGCTCAGTTAGTTCAATCTCGTGAATCAATAGTGATTCTGCCCTTACCAAGTAGGCATCTAATGTCCCCACTGCTCCCTTACGTTTCTCCATTCCTTAGTTGTTAATATGTATGACAAGAGACAACAGGGACAGAGCAACAGTATATATAGGATCCTGAATTTACAGTACCTTCCTGCACCTGCAAGTGTCCGATCCGTAGTTCCCAAGACAGAGTGTTAAAGGATTTGCCCAGCCCAGCCTCTTCCGGGCTACGACGGGCCCTCCCGCGCTGCGGGAGCCCTCGCCTATTCTTATGCGTCTCCTGGCACGTAGGATGTCGTCAGCGGCAGGCGTGCCACACAGAATGCTGGGAAGTGTAGTCCCCCCAACTCGCAATGGGCAGTGGTCGGCACCCAGCAACAACATAGTGCCCCCTGGTTCACCAGTAAGGCTTATAGCAAGTGGCAAGTTCCAAGAGCTCCCCCAGTCTCTGAGGAGCCCCGACCAACAACAACCCCTCTCAAGGACCAAGCTCCAAAACAGCGAAGTTAGGAGAGCTCACTCCCAGTCCCAAGGTCGCCAGCACTCAGATTCAGGGCAGGGATGCGGCGGGTGTCAGGTGGCAGTCAATAGGCCAGTCAGTAGGCCACCGGCAAAACCAGTCCAAATTCGTCTCTTCCAGGAATTGGGGTATGTTGTGGATTTGGCAGCTTAATGGCCGATTAGATGTCTAAGCGGAGGTCAGGCGGGCCTTGCAACTCTGTGGCAAGAAATCAGAAGTCAGAAGAGGCACCCACGGCACTCGCAAATTCACTGCTCCCGGTTCCTGTGGTTTCATGGTTCCTGTGCGGCAACAATGACTCCGTGCGAGAAATCAGGCGGAGCACTCGTGGCACCCACAAATTCGCAGCACCCGCGAATGCGCGGCACTCACGAATTCGCGGCACTCGCGGCACCTGCAAATTCGTGGCACCTGCGGCGGCTCGTGGTCTCTGTAGTCTCTGCGGCGCTCAGTTGTGGCACAGGAGCCGTTGAAGCCGGGGCCGAAGTTGCCACCTCTCTCCTCCTCGTGCTCACTGTTCCCGTTTGCTGCACGTTTATAGATTAGTGAAGGGAAGGGATGGGGCCTGATGTGACATGTGCAAACACACCCTGTGACGTGTTTTAAGTTAAGGAATTTTGTCTGTTTTAATCCTGAAAGTCCCTGGGTCCTACTAGCCACCATGTCTCTCTATTGTATACCATACAGGTGCGTTGCAGAGAGGTGTTCTGAAGCCATGTCCTATTTTATACCTCTCTGCAATGGAACTCTCTGGCACTTTCTGCACATATCTGGTGGGTTACTTTGCTCCCAGTGACACTCAGTATTCATGTTAACTTTATCCTGAAACTTAAAACGTCCACAGAGCATCTTTCCACACATATCTACTCCGTCACTCTCTCCTTTCTTCACCTGTGTGCAAACACAGGCCATTGTGCATTTTAATACTTAGTTAAATTTACCTTCACAGTAATAGAAATAAAAAATGCTATACGTTTTTTCAGTTTTTTTAATAATCTAAATTTCTGAAAATTTCATATTTTAGAATTAGGATCTGTGAAAGAGAAGAAAAAATATAGTTATAATATATAAAAATATATTATTTACAACACAGCATAATTTTAACATTTTACAAATTATTTTCTTTGCCTTTTTTGCTGTTCTCAGAATATATTGAATTTCACTAGAAACAGTGATTTCAATCGTTCTCATCACATAACAGCGGGCAAAAAAAACCCAATCAATATGATTGTTTAAAAAAAAACAAGACTACATCCTCAATAACATACCCTATAATACAAATCACAAATATATAAAATGCTTACTACTAAGAAATTGTTCTAACTTAAATTTATAAACACTGTAAATGTTGTTACTTAAAAATATACGCTGAGAGAATGTGCAAGAAAAAGTCCGTCATTCAAAGATACACCTTTCCTCGAGTCCAAATGGTATTATTGAAATCCTTTTAATTTAAATTGTCCAACAGCAATCGTAATAATACATATTAATAAATTCCTCAGAGGCCGAATTATGTTCCTAAAACTTTGGCTTTAAAAATATTAGGTAGGAATTTGGCAAATCGATTGGGAAACGTTGTTTAAAAACCAAGTGAGCATCATTACAATATGTCCAGCCTTTATCACATTTTAAATAGGCAGTGTAATGTCCAGATGTTGTGGAAGGACCATCATGGAAAATTATTGCTACTGCTACAAAAGTCCTTCCTGATATTGATAGTTGACTTGCTACAAAATGTTTTTATTAAAGTGTTCAATTTTCTTCCATCAGCTGTACAACGTTGCATCATTAAAATTATATATTGTCCATATCTTTGTATAAATAATGTTGATAACATTTCTGAGTTGCATTGCCTACACTCCATGTTCTGATTTGCTGCTTTAACTAATTTGTTGAAAGACACTGATTTACAGTCTGGTAATGTCAAATATATAAATCTTTCAGTGTCTATGTTAGTGCTACATGTAAACATACAATTTTCACAATAATGTTCCCATTTATAACAAAGTCCAAAAAGATTTTCAATTTCTATGCCTTCATTTTCCAATATGGTAAGCATATGGTAAGTATATACATTAGAAATTCCTGAGCATCTTGTTGGATATTCTGCGTAAATTGTGTAGAACCAGAACATACATCCAAAAGATTACGAATATCACAAACGCTTTGTATTTTACTTTTATCAGTTCTCAATTTTTCATAAACACACAATACAACAAGGAACAAAATCTTTTTTCCCGATTCTCCATAATTTGCTGTTGCAAACCTTCAAGAAAAAAAACAACATTGACCACTACATTAGCATAACAGTTGACACCTGAACTATTTTCAAACTGATAACCAACAATCTCTTCAACAGTGTCTTTTTTCTTTTTACTTGCAATCACAACATTATCTTGTTTTTTTCCCTTCTCTATACCTTCACTACAGATATACTCATACCTTCTTTTTCGACCTGTCACACGCTTTTCAAATACAGGATACTGACCTAAATTGGGAGCATACACTCTTCTTAACCTATTATACTCTTCTACACAGTTTGCATCTGCAGTAACCTTTGTGTCATCAAAATCAATCAAAAACAAACCAGATAAAGTACTGATTCGGGACAAAGCAACATATGCCATACCCTCTGTTATAAAAAGATAGACCACACACGAGGTAAGTGTGACTCTCTTTATTCTGGTCATCCGCTCTCCACACTGAACACAGAACCTACGTTACCAACATTCTAAGGTGAGCTTCCACTGCGGGGCGTACCAACTGGGACAACAGTGGGAGGGGGTTTGGGCTATACCATATGACACAGATGGAGATTATAACACATCTCCTTATGTGGGGAAACAATGGAAAGGCTTCACGGTTGGGGTGAGTTCACCACTCTGTCTTTGCTCCATGTTTGTCCATTCTCCAGGCGAACTACATTGCGACCACACTTAACCACACCCTGGTGTGTATGGTACTTGCTGCGTCCTGGGGGAACATGAGTGGGCATCTTAACCTGTACAGTGGTGCCAACCTTGTACTCCTGGGCTTTAACGCCATGCTTCTGGTCGTACCATCCTTTGTACTTACGTTGGTGTTGCGAAATCTTCAACCTGCTCTTACCCAGGTCGGGGACTGCCCTTCTTCCTCCTCCCAACCACCCAGGGTTCATTTTGGTGCAGGGTTCCCTCCCTCTTAAACACACAAAAGGAGACACCCCTGTGACAAGATTGGGAGTGGTATGGTACGACCAGATGCACTCTCTTAACGAATCTTCCACATCGAATCCACTGGTGATGGCCAATTGGATGTGCTCTTTGATAAGCCGATTGGCCCTCTCTACCAACCCATTGGCTCTTGGGCAATAGAGAGCAGTTTTTTCATGCTTAATATTGAGATTCTCTAAGAACAACCTCATTGTGTCTGAAGTAAACTGCACCCCATTGTCTGTCACCAATGTTGTTGGGATGCCCTCATATACAAAGACACTCTTTAAGAATGAGATAAGGTTGCTTGTCGTGGTAGATGAAGTAAATTTAAAATTTACCCAATGAGAGGTATAATCAACAAGAACAAACATGAACCTCCTTTGTGTACCCAGGATTTCCATAGGACCAATAATGTCAACAGCTAGTTTTGTCCAAGGAACCTCCGGAACTTCAACTGGGGATAAGGGAGTATTGCGTGTGATTTTGCTTTTATCACTATTTGCACAGCTAATGCACTCCCTTACTTTTTGTTCAACCATAGTGTCCATTTTTGGGAACCAGAAACAGCTCCTAACTTTGTTCTTAGTGAGGCTCCTCCCTAAATGACCCTCGTGTGCCAAGTCGATAATTTTGTTCCTCAAACTCATGGGAGGAACCGCTCTGTTCCCTCGATGTACCACTTCCGACAGTATAGACAATTCATACCTCACCTCCCAAAAGTCCTTGATAGAATCTGGAACTTGTGAGCGAGTCTCAGGCCACCCATTGAGGATAAACTGTTTTAGAATGCTCATTACACTGTCTTCCCTCACACTGGCGTCCCATTCTTCTTTTCGTAAAGCAGGGAGATGTATGGCTAAAATGGGGACATCCAACTGTTCCTCACTATAATAATCCACCAGTGGTGCCCTAGATAAATAGTCCGCGATCACATTCTCTGGACCTGGGAGGTACTCCACCTTAAAGCAGTAGTTTTCTAAACCCAGGACCCATTTAGAAATTCTCGGGGAATTGTTATGTACACTTTTAGACGAGAACATAAATGTCAGAGGCTTGTGGTCTGTATGTATAACAAATTGCATTCCCCACAGGAAAAACTTAAAATGGTTGACGGCCCAGTAGCACGCCAACGCCTCCCTCTCGATGACTGAATAGTTTTTTTCCGCTGAATTGAGGGTTCGTGATGCAAAAGCTATAATTGTATCTTGGCCTTTATCCTTTTGTGACAGCATCGCACCCAACCCTTTATTGGATGCATCCGTGGTGAGGATAGTTTTTTTCCGCGGGTCGAAAGACCCTAGTGCAGGTGAACCAAGGATACTCTCTTTTATGGACTTCACTATCATACTGTGTCTCTCTTCCCACACAAATTCTCTGTCTTTCTTTAAAAGTTCACGTAGGCCCTCACACAGATCCGCAAAGTTTTTCACATACTTTGACATGTATTCAACAAGGCCTAGGAAGGATTTAAGCTCCTCTTTGCTTGAAGGGTTTGCCGCATCCCTGACCGCTTGAATCAGACTGTGCTTTGGTTTAAACCCCTCCTTAGATATGGTGTGACCCAAATAATCCACAGAGGTCACTTTGATCTTGCACTTATCCAGTTTGACCGTTAAACCAGCTTTAGACAATCTCTGGCACACTGTGTTGAGGGTTTCATCATGTTCCTCCTCCGTTGCCCCATACATCAGTATGTCATCCTGGAAACACAGCGTGTTTTTTGTACCCTCCAATACCTTTTGCATGACTTTTTGAAAAACAGATGCGGCCGAAGCCAGCCCGAGGGCATCCTGATGAACATGTAGGCCCCAAACGGTGATGAAAATGCCGTTAGGGGTCTTGACTCAGGATGTAACTCAACCTGATGGTACGCCATCGATAAGTCTATGACAGAGAAGTAACACCCTTTCCCCATAGTGCTCAGCATCTCATTTATGTTGGGAAGTGGGAACCTCTCCACCCAGATATTGTCATTGAGACTGCGCAAGTCTACACAAACGCGAATACCACTACCATTGGCTTTAGAAGCAATAACTAACGGGGCCAACCATTCTGACGCCTCTATTGGTTGAATGACACCCATGTCGCACAATTTATCTAACTCGCTTTTGAGGACTTCTCTCAACCGGAAGGGAACTGGTCGCGCTCTGTGGACCACTGGTTTAGCGCTCCTCTTGACTTTTATTCTGTGTTGGAAATCATTCAACTTTCCCAATTTCTCGGTGAAAAGATTGGGGAACGCCTCTTGTATAAGATTATTGCTATTGGGAATGTCTACTAAGATGACCTGGTTCTCATTGTTGGGGTCCAGGATGATACCCAGATCTTTCTGGTGTTTCCACCCCAACAGGTTCGCACCCCTCTCCACTACGTACACCTTGCCCACAATGGTTCTACCCTTGAAGTCTATGTGACTACTAACCATTCCCACCAAAGGGATAGGGTCTCTAGTGTATCCCTCAGGCGATATATCAGGGGGAACCAGCATACTCTTGTCACACCCCAGGGAATTCTCAAAATCAGCCAGGTTAACCAACGTAAACGGTGAGCACGAGTCTGCATACACCTCAAGAGGTTTGTTGTCAATGAGAATGACACATTTTGGATAATTTGTCCTTTCCACTTCTTGGCTATCTTTCACCTGAAAAATAAATCTAGCTTGCGATTCCCCACTGGTGTTTTCATTCTTAGCAGGGCTACTTGAACTAGAACCTTCCCTGCACACCCTGGCTAAATGTCCTCTTCTATTACATTTTTTACATAATACCCCCCGTGCAGTACAATAGGGGCTGTTGGCCAGGTGGTTATTGCTGCCACACCTAAAACATTTTAACCCTTGGGTCTCCCTTCCAGGATTACTGTATGGTGTGCTTTTACAATCCTCTCTCTTGTTAACCTTAAAAACTTCTCTCTCATGCCCTTCACTCTGAATGGCTGCCACAACATCCTCTTTAATTTTCATTTCTCTGACACACTTGGCGGTGTGCTCCACCGATTGTGCAATAGAAACAGCATCCTTTAGGGATGGGTTTTTCGCCAACAGTTTCTCTTGTACTTTTCCACTATTAGTACACCTTACAAGTTGATCTCTTATAAGGGAATCGTTCAAGTCACCAAAATCGCACAATTGTGTAAGGTCTCTCAGGGCAGCTATGTAATTATTAATCGACTCCCCCTTTCCTTGGGTGCGACTGAAAAACTTATGGCGTTCAAGCACCACATTGACCTTGTCACCAAAATGTGACTCCAATTTCATCATTGTAATGTCATACACATCAAAATTTTCCTCCTCTTCCAACTCTGGTTCAGGTAAAGTTTCATAGACTTTCCGTCCATGCACGCCCAAATTGTGTAACAAAATGTGTTGTTTGCGCAGAGGAGAGAATCTTTCACCCCCCATGGCGATTAAATAGGACTCAAATAGCTTTGTCCAGTCTTTCCAATGTATCTCTGGATCACCACAGTCATTGAGGAAAGATGGAGGTTGACTCATGCCAGGAGTGCCCATTACGTGAGGTTCACTGAGATGAAACACTATATTACTTGCAACTTTGACCAAAATAAAGGAAGTGCAGTTTATAGGCAGCACAGCTTATGCAGGAGGGAAAGCAAAAGAAAGCAGGATTACACCTCCACACACAAGCCAGAGAAGTCACGTCAAATCAAACACACAAAGGTGTGCGAGTCACCATGGGAGGTACTTTTGCTTTAAGTAAGGCATAGACTGACCAGAATGTGTGCGTGCCACAGTTAGAAAACGTTATACACGATATTTGAGATGCACAGCAACTGTGTGCATATCACAGAGGAGGATATTCACGCAAAGGATATGGCCATGAAGAGATTGCCACACGACTATGTGCGTGCAAGCAACGAATAAAGAAAACTGGTTGGACCTTACTTTTAGATCCGGAGGCTTCAGACAGGCAAAACGGACTGGAGCGCCGGTGGAAGGGTTTCACTGCGAACCACAAGAGACAGCTGACCGGCCCTGGGAATACTGGTGCGCCGCTAGACGGCACAACGGGGCGGAGCAGAACGCCCCCTCAGGAAGGCAGCCTCACAGGAACAGCTGTTGCCGGGCGGAGTCGGATGCCAGAGCTGACACGCCACACAGGCAGTTGTTCCCACGATGTCGATGGCGAAACTTCCTTCAGGGGTAGAGCGCAGCAACCCCACACCAAAGTAGCTTCGAATTGAACTGCTGGCACCAGGGATCGGCACACGGAGCTACTCCCGATCCGTCACTGAAACGCTGAGGCGGATGACGTAATTCTCCTCTTGACAGGAATCCTTCACCTTCCGCCTGGAGCGATGATGCCGGCTGACACAGCGTCACCTCACTTTGATGGGACAGCTCCACGTTCGCACAAGTCACCACCACGATCACGATACCACACGGAAAAGCTGAGGCGAGTATCGTCACTCTTCACTTGACAGGAATCGTCCTCCTTCCGCCTGAAGCAAAGACGCCAGCTGACACAGCGTCACCAGTCACCACCACAGGAAGCAGAAAAACTCCTACCCAAGACTGCCTAGTACTTGGGCAGTTATCAGGAGAGAACACGTAAAAAGGGGAGATGACCAGCTGCCCCCTCCGCAGTCGTCGCCAGTGTTATAAAAGGATAGACCACACACGAGGTAAGTGTGACTCTCTTTATTCTGGTCATCCGCTCTCCACACTGAACACAGAACCTACGTTACCAACATTCTAAGGTGAGCTTCCACTGCGGGGCGTACCAACTGGGACAACAGTGGGAGGGGGTTTGGGCTATACCATATGACACAGATGGAGATTATAACACCCTCTTTAAACACGGTACTTCCAATGTTCACCAAAGCACTGTCTACACTTTAACCTTGAGATTTATGAATAGAAACTGGAAACTGTTTTCTACGGACATATAAATCTTTAACAAGCAAAAAACAAACTGAACAACGAGCAATTTGTTTCACTTCTTCAATCTGATCAAATTTAATTTTTAAAAATTCAATACCATCTTTATTCTGATAATTAACAAAATCCACAACTTTGCCCATTGCTCCATTAACTAAACCTTTTTCTACACCCAATTTCCCCCCTAAAATTACCCGATAGTTTATACATGCATATAGATTCTTTTCTAAACCAGCAGTTTTAGATATTGATTCTTCTCAAGAATCCAACTTCGTTTTCAACTTTTGTGTCAAAATAATAGTGATTCCTTCATGCTGTATTTTATCAATGGCTTCCATTTTTATTATTTCTTCATTTTTCAGCTTCAAAAGTTGTTCGTTGAATATAGAACACTCGCACAGTGTTGGCATTATGCAGATTACAGATTTGTTTTCTGCAATTTTCATATATATTTTCTCAGGAACTATATTTTCATTTGGAAGCAAATTGCAAAGTAACCGACTCTGCAAAGCTTGTTTGCCATGTTCTGTCAGTACTCCAATTCTTATATCTTGAAGAATAGTTCCATAATTAACATCATTTGCCTGTCGCATATTTGTAATGAGTTCAGTGCACTCAAAATATGACCAAATGTTAACATTTCCAACACTACCCAGAGACTTTCTGGTATTTTCATGCGCAAGTGTTTTAAATACTGGTTGTCCTTTTACGGGAGTAAATTGCAGTAGATCTCCAAAATCTATGACATGTTTTCCTCCAAATAACACGTTGTACTCTGTTTTAAGAATTTGCTGCATTCTTAAGTGCACAAAAGCAAGCAATAATCAGAAGTTTCATTTTCTTCAGCACTCTTGAAACTTCATAACAAGGTTCTCCAGATAGCTTGTGATATTCCAATTTGTTTTCATCCTCCACAGGTAGCATAAGTAAACGATGCAATGTAATTCCTTTAATGTTGTGTGCTGCCAACCCAGTTGGAGCAGTTACAACACAAGACAAATGTGAGTCCGTTGTTTTCTGTAGATATCTGGTGATTACTTTAATTAAGAAATTTTTTCCTGTTCCAGCTTGTCCACTTACATACATTTGTATAGGTTGAAATGAGGTGCATGTGCATACTTTGTTTTCATGAAGAAATCCATGGTCAATCTGTTGTCTCACTTGCTGATATATTTCTTTCTACTCAATATTTAGTTGTTCTTCCAAGTTGGCTAAGTCCATAATATCTTCTTGAGCTTGATGCATTGCTGTTTCCACCTCATTCATGGCGATTGCTGCTTCATTTTCAACAATTGGTTGTCCTAGTGGATCTTGACTCAGTAGAGCAGAAATTTGACTTTCTTGAGAACTGTCTCTAGCAATCTAAGCTGCAATAGTAGCTTCTTGATCAATTTAATCGTTCAACATTTTCACATAATTTGCAAAAACAGTACATTCTATGGTATCTTAACAAGCATTGAAGGAATCTTCATAGCTGTGAAAATCTCCAAGTAATTCCACTTCTGAACGCCACGGTTTGAACAGTTGCAAAAGTGCTAAATAGAAAAATTCCCTTTTATTAAGAGTATCGCAACTCAGTTTTCTGTGATTAATCAAATTTCCTTTCCTTTGTTTCACCAAACATCCTTTGGAACCAATGATTGCATATTTTCCTTCATTGATGTTTTCTGTAGTATTCCGTTTAAAAGTGTAGTTTTGCAGCACTTCATAGAGACATATGTTCTCAAGATGATGACTTCAATTTGGATAATATGTGTCCAACATATTTGTTTTCACAATATCTATACTTTCCGGATCTTTTTCTGCTAAATATTCAATTTCTTGTACAGATTTAAGTACTCGATTTCGCGTTGCAGCAAGACCTAGACTCACCCAAATGATTCTTCTTGATTTGGAGTATAGACTTGCAGATGATAACCGATCTGAGCATTCATACGCTCCGATTTCTCTATGGGATAACATCTTCAAACTGAAACTGTATAATTTCTTACTTAGACTCTTCTCGTGAGAAATCTCTTCCCACATTTCTTTCAATTCCGTCTTTTCTGATTTTGTAATGTAGGATGTTACATAACGAGCAACAGCAATGGAATTGTCCGCAACATACTGAATATCCATGTTAGCATTCCACATGAATAGAATAACCGGATTGTAATCATTTATGTATTTTGACACTTCGCTTCTTCTAAATTGTAGGTATTTTTTTGGAGACTTTCTTGTGATGGTATGTCGCATAGCTGACATAAACTGTTTACTCTTCCTTTTGATATTACAGGACGTGGAAATTCAAAACAACATTTTGTATAAAACCTTTCCTTAGACTTGTACTTTAGTTGACAGAATTTTCCACAACAATGGCTTTGGAATCGTAAGACTTGTTGTCTTAACTTGTTTTCTTCTGTGCTTTTGGGTATAGCACATGTAGCATATTGTTCAATAAAAGACAAGCCAGTATCATCTGAATCGGTTCCGAATTTAGGGGCATCCTTGATCCATATCAGCATATGTATATGAGGAGCACCTCTTGCTTGATACTCCTTTCTCCAAAAGAAATCCACAACTTCTCCAAGAGGAGGATTTTTTTTATTGCAGATAAAAGACACCATCTATGATTGAAATTCCTGCATACATTAACTGAATCCAAAGAGCACAATTCCCCAGTTGTCTTGTATTCAATATTTTTTTTATACCAATCATTTTTATTGATTTTCGTAGCATCATTATCAGTGCACAGTTATAACCATACAATAACTAGTAACTGCAGGGTGTCCCCGGCCGTAAGTGTCCATATGACGCTCCATAGGTGGTACAGCTGCTCCATGTCCAGCTATTCAATATTTTTTATATTCGAATTTGCCTCTCGAAGAAATCATCCCAAGCGTATTCAGCACAGCTTATGGTAAGGAACCATGTAGGAGTTCCTAAGTTCCTTAGCATACATTTAAGTTCTCCATGATGATGGTACCAATACTCATTAGTACCACGCTGACATGCCATCAGATTAATCAGCTGAGATTCTAAATGATCATTTCTCTGATGTACTTTATACATAAATTCCTATGCAGAAACATTTTGCAGATGTACTCCTGTTTTCAATATGTGATTGACTGCATAGGAAAGTCCAGACAAGTCACTTTCAAACAAAAGATGAAATATATATGGAATACATTGTCGAAATCTTGGATCTTCTGCATACAATCTTGTTGTCCGATATTCAGATGCAGGAATCTGCAAAGGTCGTTCATCATATCATCCTCCTTTTCCTGTTGGGAACAACTGCGGAAAACAACGAGCTTCCAAGCTTTTTTCCCATACACTCATGGGACTTCCCTCTGCTTTTTTCATTTGGAATAACTCAATAGTATTCCCCATCACTTCTTTGGAATGAAGTGGATGTACACTGTAATGTTCATAGATTTCTTCACATCTGGACATGTCCACTTTTTCAATTTGTCCACTTGACGTTTCAGTATCTTCTACTAAATCTATTTCTTCTTCTCCTACATACACATTCCTATAGTACTCATTGTTTTTTATCAGATACAATGTTGCCTTTTCCACTTTCCTAACATCACTAACTCTTGCCAGATGCATTAATTTTCTTGTATTAACTTGTTCTTTTTCTAATATTGTACTGTCTTCACAATGGAATCTATCTGGAAGTTCTGAAGTGTTTCCTGCACACCATAGTCAGTTACTGGTGACTCTTCAGATTGCTGGAGGTGTCATAGGTACCTTCTCCATGAATAAACCACATTGCCAGTCTTGGGGTTTCATCTACACATCGCGCTCTGGTGACGAAAGGGTTAACTGAGGATCCCACTGACGGATGTTCAATTCAACACTTATTTGAATTGAATGCTATGTGCTAAACTGATCTGCTGGCTGATTACTTGAAAAAATGCTATTCCTTGGTTACCAGGAATGCTTTCAAAAATATTGCAGACACAGGTGAGTGTCAAATATTTATATTCAACAGTGCTGTCATCCTTTTCAAGGTAGAGAGCTAGAACTTCCTTACTGTTGTAGGCTCACGTGATCTTAGCTCTCTCTACCAGAATTCCCTGTATCTCTCAGAGTGCAGTAGGGAGAGCGCAACACGTCACACTCAGTTAACTATGTTTGTTTCCCTATTTACCAGATTTAAATACTAGCAATTTATAACATAAGTTAAATTGTTACAATTTTTAAGAAAAAAGGTAATTATTATGGAAACCACATGAAACAGTGTATTGTTAAAGATATACAGTATTATTGACTATAATTATTTTCAATTAAAAAGTGTTGGAAAGTTTGAAGTCTCCACATAGTGTTGTAGTACCATTAGCTATATTTATTTTAAGCCCGATGAACTGAGAAAATAAATTATAATACATTACATTTATCATGCTGTTTGTTTATTAATCATGGTTTTTGTTCAACAATTCCTGCAACCTCTACCCATTTTACAACAGCCAAAAAAAACAGACATTAAATGGAACGGATGGCTACGTATCTTTGGTGGCCATTAATGCCACAAAGTATGATGCTTCAATAAAAACAGCACTAATCTTTAATCATCTTGGTGACGCTGGACAAAGGGTGTTTGATAACTAACCAGAGGTGGTAGCACCACAAGGACAATTCTGTATTTAGGATGTTTTTACAGAAGCTAAAGAAAGAATGAGAAGACAATTTTGGAAGAACCAAGTGGACAACTAGAAAGAAAGCAAGGCAGCGATGAAAGTGTTGAGTAATACATAGCTGGCTTATGTATATTAGCTTCTTCATATGATTTTGAAAAATCTATAGGTGCTAATATAAGAGATCAATTTGTTGTCAATTGTTTCTCAAAGAAAACAAAAGCACGTCTTCTCACGTGCAGAAATCCTGCTTTGAACAAAACAACTGATATTGCAAAAAGTATCAGGAGGTTAATGGGTTAAGTACTGTCACCAGTAAGCTGTGTGAGTGATGAAGAAGCTGTGTGTGTGTTAAATACAAAGTGCAACACACAAAAATATGGCAATAGAAAGGAGTTAACCAATTGTTACAGATGTGGATCCAGCGATCAACTTGGGAACAGTGCCACATGCCCATCTATGGGCAGGAAGTTTATAAAGTGTAGGAAAACTGGACATTTTCAGTCCAGTCAGTATGTAGAGCTAGCAAGAGCAATACACAAATTAGCATAATGGAAATTGATGAGTGTGAAGACAGACTGAACAGCATTGTTTTAACTGTTGACCCTGGTGCAAATTTTATAGAACCTTTCAACAAAAACATTAAAGAACATATATATGATGCACGCATTAGAGGCATAGCACTTAAAGTTATGGTTGATTATACTGTGCCTATAACTATTATTGCTAACACAACGTATTTCAAACATTGGCCAACAAGGCCAAATTTACAATGCACAGACTTTAAGCCAAATGCCTTTGGAGATCATGACTTTGAAAAGCTTATTTCTTTAAAAGTCTTGTTGAATGTTTAAGAAGGAAGATTGAAACTAAAGTATATGCAGCAGTTAAAGGATGTGATATAATTGTATGGATGGATTTGAAAAGATTGGGGACTTTATCTAAAACCTGACTCAGACAATCGCATTGTTTTGGGTAAAAATCCTATGTTGGATATGAATATTAATGAGAATTTTTCACAGAATGTTATGACGAGTGTTTGGCAATTGTGTGGGCATGGTCAAATATTTTGTACCTGGTGAATGCCATACCGATTGTGAATAAAGTTAGACCAGTGTCTTTGAGTGTGAGAAATTACCTTGAGGTTTTTATTGGACAAATAGTGCACAGAAGGGGTAATTGAACCTACTAACTCCTCTGAATGGGTGTCTCCAGTTGTACTGACATACAAATGGTCAAGACATTTGCGTTTATGTGTTGACTTACTGTCAGCACTTGGGTAACTGGTTGACTGGGGTGTGAGCACTGGTCAAGCAGTAACCACAATCCTAGTCAGGGTAAGGCACCAGCAACCCCAAATTAACCTGAGCTCGCCCTCTGGTAACTTGGCACAGAGCAGTCAGGCTTAACTTGAAGGCAATGTGTAAAGTATTGTTGCAACACCTTAAAAGGAAAAACAGTGAAAACATCACCCAAGAAGAACCCGTGCCAGTTTAGAATAATAAAGTATATATATATAAAACTTAAGAGATCTTTTGAGTTTCTTCTGTATGGACCAAGTGCCCATGAATGTTAGAGGGAGTAACAGGCAATTACAGTTACGCAGACTGGATTCACGATATATCATTGACAATCAGACCAAGCAGCCAGGTGGTCTCAACAGTGGGGAAGAAATGGCTGTGCATTTATAATGTTGTTTTTCTGTAGTAATGTGATTCTTGAAGCTTGAGCGGTATTGTGACAATTAAATGAGTGGAAAGCTATTGAGGGACTCAAATACGAGGGAGGGAATAGACCTTTAATTTTAGAGGTCGTAGATAGAGGACTAGCCCATCCAGGGCGAGATTGATGTATTGTCCAGTACCTCCAGTCATGTTGGCAAAAATTTATGTATAATTAATATATTACTAATGCCCATTCAGGGCAAAATAACAATGCATGCCATGGGAGTTCAAAGTATAGGACTCTCAGTGAGATAGCTAATTTGAGGTTTGATTAATTTTGTATGTAACCCGTATTGAGTTACCCGTTTAATAATGGCTGACACCTTGACTGAAGTAAGTCTAGGTGTCCTCTGTCTATGTCAATTGATATCACTGTATTTAAATCTGTGGCATGGCGGCGCCGGCCTCTATTGACAAAGGCGGCAAGCCGAAACGCGTCTAAATGTGTATATTTCATCCGAATAAATTTCGGAATTGATACGTTCCTGCGAGTGCTGGTATAATTCTGAATACCGTGAGCTGTGGATTGAAATCCGCGCGGTGTCCGTCACCGCGCATGAAAGCACCCGATCGCGAGTGTGAGGGAAACAAGACGGAGAGTGAGCGTGATATATAAAACTATAAAAAATGACAAAAATCCAAACAGGGAAAACAAAGATATTGAATTTCAAAGTTTTAGATTAAAATAGCACCAAAAACCACAATGCGCCAACAAGGAACATCTGGTCGTGCTGGATCAGGACAAAGTCACAAGTTCAGGTCGACCAGGATGGAGAACGGGCCAGCTACAGGGACCCAGTTAGGCCTGCTGAACAAAGTACCTTAAATCCTGGTTGTGGAGCATTGTGTGGATCCGATACAAAGAAGTGTCACGCAGCTGAAGCAATGTGTTGGTTCCGAGATGCGGGGAGGCTGCGGTGCAAGGCCCTTTTTGCGTCGATGTTGAGGATCTGGTCGACTAGGCTTGCAATGTGAAGTCCGGGCACCAAAGATGCGAAACGCAGCTGAGACGATGCATCGGTTCTGAGGAGTTGCGAGTTTGCAATGTGAAGGCCGGCGTCATCTTTGAGCTGACGTTGGTGAGGGATGCGAGGACCTGGGTTGTAGATGCATGCGTGGTCACCAGTACGTTGGTTTTTGAAGATGCAAGGTTGATGCGGACCTTCTACGCTGGGCCCAATCCGCGCAGCAGCAGCAATGTGTTGGTTTTCGTCGAGGATGTGCTGCTTAGTTCAGAAAATGTGTAGGTTCTGCTCTAAGATGTGCTGCTCAGCAGAGAAGATGTGTCAGTTATGCTGGCCATCACCTTAGGCCCACTTCCAAGGGTCCAGGACTGGGGTGGCACCCCTTGGCAGGGTATACTCACAGATGGTAGAGTCCACATGCAGATGCAAGATTGCTGGAAGCCTGTTATGTCCCTGAGGCTTCAGATCAGGAGGCCAGCCGACTAGCCCTTGTAGTAACTCTGTGTTCTGGGTTCAAGTGAAGCAGGTCCAGTCCTTCTCACCCAGGCACGCAGGTCAACAGAGCAGGGCAGCAGTTCCTCCAGATCAGCAGAGTTGCAGTCCTTCAGCAGCACATCAGTCCTTTTTCCTAGCAGAGTAGTCACAGGTCCAGAAGTGTGCTGAAGTGGTGGTGTCTGAGGTCCAGTACGTATACCCAGTGGTGCCTTTGAAGTGGCCCAGCTCCTCCCTCCCATCCATCATGCCAGGATAGCCCATCAAGTCACACCTAAGCTTCCATTGTGTGTGACTGTATGGGGGAATACACAAAGCCTAGCTGTCACCTACCCCAGATATGTGATTTGAGACAGGCAGCAGGCACAATTGGCAAACGTGAGAAAATGCCAGCTTTGTAAAAGTGGCATTTTCCGAATTGCAATTGAAAATCTGACTTAACCATACATTTGGATTTTAAACTGTGATTCCAGAGACACCAAACTTGAATGTATAATATCTTCCCATTTGGAAATTACACTAATAAAATGCAATAAGGTAATGCTAATGTTATCCTTTGGGAGATATAGGCCTTGAAGTAGTGAAAAACGAATTTAAGAGTAATCACAAGGTCTCACCACGCTTGTCACACCTTTTGGTGCCTACAAGTACTTATGATTACCATTTGGGCTTGCCTTATATGCAAGCGTGTTTCAAAAAAATTATGGTGGCACAATTTAACAATGTGTTGAATGTTCAAGCTTTTCAGTATGATATTTAGATTTATACTGAAGATCTCGAACAACAGTTAGTAATCTTTGAACGAGTTCTGAATATTCTTAAAAACAAAGGTATGACAGTCAGGCCTGAAAATTGTAAACTATTCACCACAGAAGCTGACTATCTCAGACACACTATATCATCAGAAAGTATTTGTCCAAAATTCAGTAATCTTGACGCAAAAAGAAGGCTCCTCCACCATCTGATAAGGATGCCTTACGCTTCTTAGGTTTATGTGATTATTTTGCACAATTTGTGCCTGGGTATGCAGTAGTAGTACAACTGTTAAGATCACTGTTAGAGAAAGGTATTAAGTTTGAATGGTCATCCCCTATAAATAATGCCTTCAAAGAGGTTAAAAAAAAATAGTTATTGAGACAGCTGCTTCGTAACCTTTTGCTGGAGGTAGTAAATGTGTCATTAGGGTTGATGCTAGCATGCATGGTTTGGGGGCAGTATTAGGCTAATTTGTGAATGGTAAAGAAAGCAAGGTAGATTATGCTTCAAGATCACTAAAAGATTCAGGCATACATTATAGCAGGATAGAGAGGTATTAGCTTGTGTGTGGACAGTACAGAAATTTAAGTTACAGAATACAGAAAAAAAGGAAAAGACAAATATATTGGTGATTCCAGCATTATCGCGTTTCAGCGAGTAAACAGTACATCACATCAGTGACCCACATGGCCCATTTTGTCCGGTGTTCATGTTAAATCAAAGTTTTTTGTTTTTCCAGCAGCATCTGACATCAACAAATATGACACATAAGAGGCCCAAATGTCTTTAGGTTGTGAGGCACGTGGCAGTTCCTCTTCATAACAGTCGAACTGTGCCTTGCAGTATCTTCCATGTGTCAAATTTGGGGATCCTCTTCCCGCCCCAGGATGTAGACACCATCCATTTTGCAAGCAACAGTGCCACAGCCACAACTTTACAGTTTACTCCCTGGAGGAGATTAACAAAGCCCAGGAGACACATCAGGACGGCAATCCACTCTTTCCATTACCATGTCTGAGAGGGCCTGCGTCACCTCCCACCAGTATTGATAAAAGGCAATACCTAGCTAAGTGAAGAAACCCCACCACAGGGTTGTGTTAGTGCATCTGCCCGCAATCCATATTTTGGCAACTGGAGGGAAGAGTAGTACATCTGCTGTAAATATTTAAAATGGATAATCCTCAGGTTACAATTCAAAGTGAGTGTGCTCATCTAATCACAGCAAAACTGCCAGTCAGTTAATGCAATTAGTTGCTCTAAAATCGCACTCCGGGGGGCATGGCCAAGATGGCGGCGTGATTGGACGTGGATCCCTGTCCCTCCGGCGTCGCTACGATTAAGCTTTGATTTGGCACCTACCTCCGGTGCCATCCGGCAGCCTGCAGAACCGGAGCGACTCTGCCAACTGTTCTGGCTGGGGCGACTCTGGCTGACCGCAATCCCCTATTTGCGGTCCCCGGCGGGGTGGAGTGGCGACGGCGGCCTGCCGGGCCTGGTTTGGAGTGCGGCCCCGCCTGGGCTTCCTTGGCTGTTGCGGTACGGCTTCCCGGTGACTGAGTGGGGCTGTGCGGACTGCCGTGGTGCGCTTCCGCACTCAATACAGCTGTAGGGCGGCGACGTGATGGCCGTTGATGTGGTCACGGCGGAAGATTCCCAGCAGACACCATCTTGAGGCCCTGCACCCGCGGCACTACCTGAAGACCTGAGGGAGCGGCAGAGCAGATGTGTGGCGCCCCGTGTAGTGCTTGGAGCTGATCCCGCCTGCCCCCCCAGAAGGGGCCTGTGGCGCTGCTCCTGGGGAGCCGGGGACGGCGGTGGAGTGGGCTCCGGCCTGAACCCCGGCCGGAACGAACGAGACGACTGAGGTGAGGAGCGAGCTGGCCTAGCGTGAGTGGGGCGACCTGGTGCAGCTGTGGTCGGTCTGTGGATCGGCGGACGGTGGGCTCTGGTAGGCGGTATTGCTGAGGCAGGTCCAGGCCTCGGGGGATGCAGTGTTGCTTCAGGCTTAGCTGGGAATCCGTGCGGGTTCTCCCTCTGGCAAAGACTGGACTGCGGCGCTCCGGGTGGGGCTCGGCGGCCGTGGGGACCTACTGGTGGCGGACGGGGTTGTCTCCTCCCCCTCCCGACCTGGATGGCTGTGGATAAGAGACTGGGAGTGCAGTGACTAGCTGGGGCGACTGTGGAGCCCGGAGGGAGTGAGGACGGCTGCTCCCCTTGTGCCCCGGCGGTCTGGAAGCAGTGGGCCTTTGTGAGCAGCGGCCCGGCGAGGGGATTTCCCGGTTGGGAGCCCGAGTGTAGCGTGCTGCGGAGGGGCCGCGCCGGAGGCGCGCTCGGTCCACGGATCGGAGGACAGCCTGGTGCTGTGAGGAGGGCACCTTGGTCGCTGTCACCTGAGGCCGTGTGTTGGATGCTGGTGGCCCCCGTGGGACCTTACGGCCGGCTGGCCCCCGCGCTGCCCTGGTGTCGGTAGCAGGTGAAGAGCTCATACACTCGAAGGCAAGGGGCCTGGCGTGGCGGTGAGGGGCCCGCATCCTGACGGCAGCCCGGCGGTCCCTGCCGTGGCCTACTAAGTGGTGGTGGGGTGGATTGCACCATGGCGACGGCAAGGGCTCGCAGGGAAAAATCGCTCAAAGAACTGCTACAGAAACAGAGCGGTGCCTCCGTGTCCCAGGGGGACAGAAATGCTGACAACGCCGGAGGGTGATGACTCCCTGGCCACCAAGGCCTTCATGGTGGAACTCTTTTCGGCCATAAAAGAAGATATACAGGATCTGCGATCCCAGTTAGCCTCTGATCTCAAGGAGGTTCGGCGGGATGAGATCTGGGAGCGGGTGGCGACCTTTGAGGAACACGACCTCAGTAGAGATGAAGAGCTACACCACCTGCAGCAGGATGTGTTGCGCCTCCGGGAGCAGAACCTCGACCTCCAGGCCCAAGCTGAGGATTTGGAGAACCGCTCCAGGTGGAACAATGTGTGCATCAGGGCGGTCCCTTGGAAGGAGGAGGGCGAGGACCTTCGGGCCTATGTCTCAGCGCTCTTTCGGCACATCCTGGGAGAGGACGAAAGCTTAGACATACAAATGGATCGGGCCCATAGAGTGGGCTTCCCCTGGGGTTCCAAGGCTCCCCCTCCGGACATACTGGTATGCATGCACGACTTCCAATTAAAGGAGCGTATAATACAGAAATCACGCGAGGCCCAGCCCATACTATTTCAGGGCCACCTACCAGCTATTTATCAGGATTTGGTGGCCTCCACCCTCATCAAGCGATGGGCATTCAAACCTGTGACTTCCCACCTTTGGGAGAACAAGATACCTTACTCCTGGGGCCACCCCTTTCGCTTGGTGTTCAAACATCAGGGCAAGCTACTGCAGCTCCGTTCGCTGGAAGAGGCGCTGACCATCCTGGGACTTGAACATGCCTCCCCCCCGACGATGCGGGACAGTCGACCCCACGGCGTGCACGCCGCTCCTCTGGGTGGCAGCGAGTGAGCAGGTCAACCCCGATCAAGAAATCTGACCAGGCCACCAAAGACAGGGAGAAAGAAGCTGTGCTTTCCTCCGTCACAAAAGCCACAGAGCGCCCGGATACTCCATGAAGTGGCCGCCTGGTTGTCCTGGTGTGGTCTTTAGTGGGGTGTCGGGGGGGTGGGGAGGCGGATCTGGATCCGGACCAGTGTTCAGACACCTTTCCATCGTCGTAGAGGACGCTGGTTGTTCTCCCCTCGGGCTGGACATCAGTCGTGGCCGTGATCCCCTGCACCTCGCCTCCTGAGACGGACTTTGGTCATGTTCTCTGTTACCCTTTGACAGACTTTCGTCATGTTATTTTTTCCTTCTTCTCATGTTTGTTGGGTTTGGGTGGGTTCTCTCCTCGGTGAGCCCCTCGGCTGTTGCTACATGTGCTGCCCGCGCGCACGGACCCCCTTGTCCTTTCCTCCTCCGAGTACACGACACGCACCCCCACACGGTGCTCTGACATACCACTTTTCACTTTTGATTTCACAATAGTCAGCCTCAATGTCCAGTGAAGCGGAAGGCGGTCCTGTCCCTACTAGAGCACTCAGAGGGCGATGTCTGCCTTCTCCAGGAAACTCACCTCTTACAAACAGACACCCATCGAATGCGGCATGGTCACTTCCCCCACCAATACTGGTCCTCTGCCCATAGTAAGAAGGGAGGGGTGGCCATTCTTGTGACCAAACACTTTAAGGGGTCGGTAGTGGGGACGGTTTCTGAAATCAAGGTACACCTTCTAGCGCTGCAATTACGCGTAGGGCATACCTCTTGCACAGTGGCTTCCATCTACTCTCCTAATGATCACCCCGAGAGGTTCTTGTTAGAGGCTTGCGCTGCGGTGTTGCAATCCCCGGATCATACTGTTGTCATAGGGGGTGACCTCAACCTCGTGATGGATGGGAACCTTGACCATTCTGGCTCAAGCATCAGTAGTATCGGTGCGCTATCGGCAAAGGGTGGGGATTGGCTCCGGGAGGCGGGGATGAGGGATGCTTGGCACTGCTTGCACCCGAATGAGACTGACTACTCCTACTTTTCAGCTGCACACAAAACATATGCCCGCCTTGACCACTTTCTAGTCACCTCGGCTGCATGGGCGTTGGTCACGGACTCTGCAATTGCAGCCCGGTCCCTCTCTGATCACGTGCATATCTCTTTAACAATGCGCTTCCCCACAGCGGCCTCGTCATCCGTTCTACGCCTGCGTGAATCCTTACTTCGTTCCCCAGGGGTGGTCTCAGACATCAAACGGTGTATTACGGACTTTATCAATAACAATGGTAGTGCGTAGTGCCCTCATCGCCAAGGTCGCGTACGACAATAAGACTAGACGGGCGAAGCGTGCGGAGCTTGAGGCCTCCGTCGTGGAACTGGAGGCAATACACAAACGGACCGGGCCACATCGCATCTGGCAACAGCTGGAGAAAGCGCGCCTACAGCTGTGCTGGGTGGACCTTGATCGGGCTGAGCACGCAGTGCTCCGCCTAAAGCACAAATATTTCATTGGCTCCAACAAAGGGGGCCGCATGCTGACACATTGTTTACGTAGCCAACAAGAAACACACGCGGTAAGAACATTACGGGATGGGTCCGGCCGTCTTCTCACGGACGACACCCAGATAGCTTCGTCCTTCCGCTCTTTCTATCATACGCTGTATAGGGCAGACCCCTCCCTGTGTCCTCCGCGTATTTGAGCGAGGTGGCAGTGACGCCCCTGCCAGAGGCCAAGGCCGCAGTCCTGGACTCGCCTATACGCATAAATGAAGTCATCTCAGCAATTTCCAGGTTGAAGTTGCAAAAGGCCCCGGGTCCAGATGGCTTCTGCACCCTTTTTTATAAAACCTGCCCCGCTGCTTACTTGTCTTTTTAATTCCTTTTCGAACTCGGGATCCCTTGCCCCCTCCATGCTCCCGGCGACTATCTCCATCATTCTCAAGCCGGGCAAGGATCCGGAATCCTGCGGTTCCTACCGGCCGATCTCCCTGTTGAACGTTGATGCCAAACTGTTTTCCAGCATACTGGCACACCGGTTAAACCCCCATATACCTGGCTTGGTCGACCCGGACCAGTCCGGCTTTATCCCCGGGAGGCAATGCGGGGACAATACTAAGCGCCTCTGTCATCTCATCGACAAAGTTCAGCGCTCAAAGGAGGAGGCCCTCTTCTTGGTGATAGATGCGGAAAAGGCCTTTGATCGTGTCCACTGGCCATATCTCTTTGCCGCCTTGGAGTGTTTCGGGCTGGGGCCCCGATTTTGAGGCTGGGTGGAGAGTATCTACAATGCCCCACAGGCAGCGGTATGGGTCAATGGTATACTCTCTGAGTACTTTGCAGTGGGGCGAGGGACGAGACAGGGGTGCCCCCTGTCTCCTCTACTTTTCGCGCTTTATATAGAGCCTTTAGCTCAGCGACTCCGGGACAATCCTCTTGCACAGAGAATTCCCTTCGGTCAGGACCACCACCTAATTAGTCTGTATGCAGATGACATCGTTTTCACAGTCGCTCACCCACTAATTACGCTACCGGCCATCATGCCGGACCTGCAGATGTTCAGTCGGTTTTCCGGCTTTAAAAATTAACACACAAAAATTCCAGGTTCTCAACGTCACTGTTAACCACCACACGGAGGATGCCCTTTGGGTAAACTTCCCTTTTGAGTGGGTGGCCACTGGGCTCCTTTATCTAGGTCTGACCCTCCACAAGAGCCTATCGAAAACTGCGGAGGGGAACTACTCAACTCTGCTCTCCCGAATTTGCGCGGATCTCCAGCGACGGCGTCGCCTGCCTCTGACATGGTTCAGTAGGTTATCCGCAATTAAAATTAATGTCCTGCCGCGGGCGCTTTTTCTGTTCCAGACCCTACCGTTGGCTCCCCCACCCAATGCGCTCTTCCAATTACAACGGGCGATTGAGGGCTTTGTTTGGGGCTCAGTCTCCCCACGGCTGTCATGAACCCAGGGCTAATAATCTTGGAAGTCTAGCGCTCCCCAATATCACCCGATACTATCTTGCTTCCCTCATCCGCTATATCGTCGAATGGAACCATCCTCTGACGGAGAAAGATTGGGTCTTCATGGTCCAATCGGTGGCTGGCCACCATATCTGGCGTGACACCTGGTTGCCGAAGTCGGCTCGCGCTTGGGGACTTTACTCCTCACCGGTCACAAGACATACGATGTTGGCATGGGATAGAGTATCACGGGGAGCGGACAAGACCTCTTTCCCTTCTCCTCTGACCCCGCTGTTCTCGAACCCCGCTTTCCCACCGGGGATGGACAGCGCGGCGGCCGTGCGTTGGCCCGTGGAGGGATGCAAGCAAATAGGCCACTTATATGACATCAAGGGCCTTATTTCCTTCAAGGAACTACAGAAGGACTACAACTTACCTGACCCTGACTTCTGCGCACTCCACATGACGTACTCCGCCACCCACACCAGGACAGCTTTTAAAATTGCTACTTATTGGTATCATACCCCAGAGCAGCTCTCCAAGTGGCAACCCCAGGGTTCGGGCCTCTGCTGGTGGGGGTTTAATACTTCCATGCCCCGGCTTCCCGCGTACACGCTTCTGGGCCTTCCCAACTCGCTCACCTTCCCTCTGCGCTCGCTAAGGGGGCGCCAGATGGCCCTGACGCTGAACGGTGCGCATAGAGTGATACTGGCGAGGTGGAGAACTGATAAAGTCCCTGACCACTCACACTGGCTACACCAACTGCTAGCGATGGAGAGGCTCGCCATGGTTGCGCTGGGGAAAGACCAGAACTATCCCAAACTACAGAAGGACTACTACTTACCTGACTCTGATTTCTACTTACACTCCCAGATGATCCACTGGATCTCGGTGCCCGGGACTCGCCCTCTCGCTCATCGGCCCATGAAACCGTTTGAGAAGTGGTTACTTACTAAGAAGGACGATAAGAGCCTCATCTCGGAACTCTACTCCTTCCTCAATACTACGACCCCAAGACCACGTACGGCCGGCCAGAGGCACTGGGAGAGGGAGTTGGGGCGCGAATTATCGGACAAGGAGTGGGAAGACATTTTTTATCGCGCACACCACACAACGTACTCCGCCACCCACACCAAGACAGCTTTTAAAATTGCTACTTATTGGTATCATACCCCAGAGCAGCTCTCCAAGTGGCAACCCCAGGGTTCGGGCCTCTGCTGGTGGGGGTGAGGGAATCCTGGGTCACTTGTGCACTTGTTCAGGCATTGCCCCAAACTGACCCGGTATTGGGAGCATATCTTAGACGATGTTGACTCCGCTTTTAATACTTCCATGCCCCGGCTTCCCGCGTACACGCTTCTGTGCCTTCCCAACTCGCTCACCTTCCCTCTGCGCTCGCTAAGGGGGCGCCAGATGGCCCTGACGCTGAACGGTGCGCATAGAGTGATACTGGCAAGGTGGAGAACTGATAAAGTCCCTGACCACTCACACTGGCTACACCAACTGCTAGCGAAGGAGAGGCTCTCCATGGTTGCGCTGGGGAAAGACCAGAACTATCCCAAACTCTGGGCGCCCTTTTTGTCTATTCTCTCGGCGGAGTTTTGGGAACTGACCTGCCCACAATAACTCCGCATCCTGAAGCTGGTTCCTGACACCACTGCACTCGCTTCATAGACTACCCCGGTCGATTACGGTTTCCTCCCAGCGCGCGGCGGTCCCTTCCTTGCAATGTGTCCCATGGGTAGTTGTGGGGTTCCTTTAGTTCCTGTTATCCTTCAGTTTCTTGTTTTTAACATGGAGTGCCTTTTGGAGCAGATCCACCACAGTGGGCCCTTTTCCCGAGGCCCAGCTTCAGTATATCCAGCCTGGCCGCCTGACGACCCCAGACTTGCATAGCAGCTCCCACCTCTGCCCCTTTTCAGACGTGGCCGGCCCATCTGGGTTGTAGGATGCATGCTGTGTAAACTATACAAAACTGTGCCTGCTCCACGATTGGTCCTGACTCGCTGCTTTGTTAAACCTATTCCATACCACGCCGGCCCACTGGGTTGTAGGCATCTAACAGTTGTATCACTGTTGTTCCGCAATAAAAATAGATTTAATACTAAAATCACACTCCAACGATCCAGAGCGGCACTTGGGTACTTGGGCAGTTCGCACTGTGAGGCATTATATAACTTAGTCATCAACTTTTTCCGGTCAGTACAAGTAAGGAGAATCTGTAAGGACCTTAGTGTCGCCGGTTCCTGTGGAAAGGAGGGAAACGAGGCCCGCATTGCCAGTCACAGCCAATGGTATGTGAACTGTAAAAGTGGGGTTTGTTTCTGTGCACCTACAAAGTCAGTCAGCTCAAGGAATGTCCCCCCAGGGTAAAGGTCCCACAGCGAATTCAACTGGTTGAGTGCCCTAGGTTCCTGTGTGATCAATATTGCTGTGTGATGTAGTAGTGGTAATGCCGGGGCGTACTGGGGGAGCTTCTTAGTGCAGGTGGCCAGCGAATGCCAGACACATGCAGTGCTATGGATTAAGTTTAATTCTGTGATTGGAATAACTGTGTGCATGAGGCATTATAGCTTTGAGAGGAGTGGGGTGGGCATCATCACTTCCAATTGCGATGTGTGGGGTATATATTGAGGGGTGATACTAGTAATGTGCAAAGTGAGCCTGTGCGCATAAATAGTAGAGATAAAATTCAGGGCTGCCAAATCCTCCCACCTGTACGGGACCGTGAGTGTTTGCCAGTGTAGGCTGGGCTCTTTGCCCACCCCAAGCAAGGGTTATCATATAGGACTGGAGAGTTTGGAAAAAGGCCTGAGTTAATGGTATGGGAATATTCACAAACATATATAAAAACTTGGGAAGCACGACTATCTTCATATTGACCAGTCTATCAGCCAGGGACAGGGGAAGGTGTATCCAGCGAGATACATGATCTCCCAACTTTGTAATGGCGGTGCCACAGTTTCCGCAGATGACAGTTTTAGGGTCCCTGTGTACCCACACCCCCATGTATTTCACTGGCTCAACACTCCATTCTAGGGAATCTCCTAGGTCAATGGTTCAGTGCAATTGGTCAATGGAAATATGGTCGTTAATACTCAGACCGGATTACCATTCATATTTTATGTACTCTCAGATGACTGGTGCTAAATTAGTGGCAGGGTCATGGACGTATAGCACCATATAATCTGCGTAAAGAGATAAGACCAAGGGTGGTCGTCAGAAACGCAAGGCAGCTGCCGCATGTCTCTGTCTTATTACACACACTAAGGGCTCAAGCGCCAGAACAAATGGAATTGGAGACAACGGGCAAACCTGACGTGTTCCCCTGTATATTCCTATAGTCTTTGATGCGATCCCATTAACTCTTACTCTTGCCACCTGGTTGGTATAGAGGACACAAATTCAGCAGAGGAATACCAGAGGCATACCCATGCGGGATAGAATTTGGCACATGTAGGGCCACTGTATAGAATCAAAAGCTTGGAGCGAGGGATCTAGTTGATGAAGATCTGTAAACAGCGTACGTAAGTTATGAGTGGTGAATTGAGAGGGCACAAAGCCTGATTGGTCAGGCAGCACCAGTGAGTGCAATAAAGGTTGAAGGAAAGTTGCTACAATCTTGGCAAGTATTTTGACATCCATAGTCATCAGCGGGCGGTATGAGTCACATTTCCCAGGTGGTTTACTTGGTTTTAAGAGTGTTATTATCAGGGCTTCCCTCAACGTTGTTGGTAGCATACCTTTATCATATGCCTCCTGATAAAGGTCTCATCGATGGGGTGCCAGCAATTCCAGATATAGTTTGTATTTTGTAACAGAAGGCCATTGTTACCGGAGGCCTTCATATTTGGGAGCATGTGGACTGCGTCTTTTATTTCCTCCTCCGTGATGGGCTGTATCAAAAATTCCCTTTGCCCCAAGGACAACCAGGCAAGCGCAATGTCATCTAAATATAGTGCTGCTTCTTGTTCTGTAGCAGAGGCATGAGCGCTATATGATTTTGCATAAAAGTCTACAAAAGCAATAGCAATGGAGGGAGTGTTGTGGTATGTGCTACCTTCTGGAGAGTCTATGCTCACCAACTGTTTGGGCCCCCTGGGTGCCGCCCTTATTTTAACTGCTAGAGTTTTAGGCCAGGTCACTCTCCTTCCCCATACACCCATGCCACCCACTGTTTGGATATGAAGCATATTTCTTGGTCTGCTGTGTCACTGTACTCTGCAATTTGAGTTTGAATATCGACTAACGTTTTGGAGTCTGGTCGGGCCTGGTACCCCGTCTCAAGGTCTCATATAGTGGTTTACAAAGAGCTAAGCTGAGCACAAATGGATCTTACTAATCTGGTCTGGAGCCCAATACAGATTCCTCTAATGGTAGCTTTAAAGGCCTCCCACAATGTGCACAGCATCCAGCAGCGCTGTGGCCTGCAGTCTCCACTGGAACTGCTGAGGTTTTTGTGTGGGGATCACAGCTGACATCATTACCGGAAAGGAATTGACTAGTGCTGGACCTCAGCTATCCATGTGCTCACCTCTTTCATTACTAGCCAGTAATTTAGCTGCGTCCACATGTTATGAACTGATGAAATAAATGTGCCCTCCCTTGTGTTTCAATGCGGAACCCTCCAGGCATCCAGCAGGCCATACTCCTCCATGCCCTCCTGCAACGTACGAGCAGATTGCTTAATCTGTCCGTCTGCAATAGCGGATCTATCCATAATGGGGTCTAGATAAACAATGAAGTACCCTCCCCACACTACAGCAGAAGGAGGCAGTCCTTGCAGCCTAGTCCACAGCTCTATTAAAAAATCAGGGTCATCTACATTAGGAACATATAGATTTATAAGTGTGATATGTGTACCACCCAGATTTCCTTGTGCAATCACATATCTGCCCTGATTGTCTGCCTCTGCAAGTGTCATGTTGAAGGGAGTGCCTTTCTTGATCAGGAGGAGTACGCCCCTGGAATTATAGAGTATGATGATGCTATCCGTATGTCCGCCCATTTAGAGCCTACCCCTTTGGCCGCCCTGTGCTGTAAGGTTTGTCTCTTACAGGAATGGTACTTGTATAGCCTGGCGATCTAGCTAGGCAAAGGCCTGCCAAACGTTTTTGGGGTTGTTTAGGCCCTGCACATTCCACGTGATAAAAATTAAACTGTCCTATGGGCTGAACCATTGTGACCGTAGTCAAATCTGTTGTATTGTGCGTGGAATTGTACTCGCAGTGTAGCATTGAATCTTGATATGTGCCATTGTGTTGAGCTGGGATCTCAGAAAACAAACCAACATTCCAACCTCCACCCCCACTTTAGCATCAGAACTCTGCTAAAGCCATTCCAATATGAAGGACCCAAGACCCCATCTTAAGAACAACTCGGCGACTATTCACTGTAAGAGAAAATAAAAAAACTGTTTAGGAAATATTTGGGGTGCGCCTTCACGAGGGTAGCCAGAGGCCAGAAAACCCACCAGGTACATGGAGGTGGCCAGGCGTCTAATTCGGAAACATTGACAGAAGCAGATCTTGGCCTGTGGAGCATTAGCGAAAAGCTATAGAGGCGGCAATCCAATTCCAGCGGTAGAGACCAGCTAAACCTTCAGCGGTACGTGCCCCTGCGTACAGCTTAGCTCCCGTATTTGGCTCCCACTGTGCACTAGACACATAGCACGGGCCACAGCAGATCTGGCCACCCCAGTCAGGCGGGAGCAGGCAGTCTGGTATATATAGGCCCCCACACTTCCTTTGGGTCTCACCTCTTTCCTCATTAGTGGAAAATAGAAGCTTGGCTTCCGTTTTCACTCTATCTGGTGGGCCCACAAATAAAAACCTTCTTTTATTGGGCACCACCCTGAAATGTTTAACTCACTATCACACCAGTGCACCACACTTGCACACACTAATACGGTGTTTTTTACTTTAAAAGATCTCTGCCAAAGAGCCCTCTTGTGGGACCCAGGGGGTATTGCAGCACTGACCCCACGAGGAGCAAAAATGCCCAATGATGAAGCATGACACCTTCACGGGTGTGTGAGGGCAACTTTTCCAAATAAAGGAATTCCCCCCAACCTAAACATCCATCTTGAGACACCTTCTTCCCCCTTCTGTTTTACGACACCTAATTGGCTGGATCCTCCTTCAGGAACAGCTACCAGAGTGTTTTATTATCAATATTGGGCAACAGACTTTGTCATATTTGTGTCTCCGTCTTTACAATTCATTGAGGTCTGGTATGAACCAATCTTAAAATGCGTGGAACTAGAAAAGGGGACCCACAATGCTATGACATTTCCTTTGCAAGCCCCCCTCCATCACATGTAGTTCATCATGTACACAATACCTTTCTAGAGTTTGCTTGCTCCTTCAGTGCGATGAGACAAGACTGTCTTTACAAAACAGTTACCCATTTATTATTTTGTATTGTGAACTTGGCAATGGCCAAATATTACCCAGCAACTGTGGCAGTTAACATATCTACAAGAGCAAGTGGGTGTGTTCAGGAGTCTCCAACTAACATACAGTCAGTGTTGTATCTGCCAAGGCCTCTTCAACTAATGATGCATTTCTTAAGTGGCATGAAATATATTTAGAATGGCTGCCAGTTCCAGGTATTTATTGAACTTTGTAGGAGTTAAATACATTTTTTTATAGGCGGTGACGGTTTGGATGCCAACTCATGAAAAAAACAGGCACCAGGGGTCAGTGCAGGGTTTAAATTGGTAACCATAAAAGTAAATAGGGAAATGACGCTGGAGCCAGAAATGACTCTCCTCGATACTTTAGCCCCTTACATATGCCCACTTACAAATGCCGCCATGAGGAATCTTCCAGGCTCCGAGGAGGTCGAGGGCCCTTTCCACCGTGTGGAGAATTCGAGCTCCCTAAGTAATAAAGTCATCAAAACATCATGGACATTTATAATTTGTGATGAGTCAATGACGAGAGGCTAACTTTAGTTTTAAATGCTTTATTTTTATCTATAAGGTTAAAATCTCAAAATCTTTATTTAGTTTAGTAATTTACAGAAATAACAAAAGAGATTAGAAATCAGCAATCAAGACGTGTTCCATAAAGAAACTCAATAAGCTAGCTAAGGGACCTATTCAACATAAGAACTCATAAAGAGTTCAGTTGGAGAAGAGCGGTAAATAAAGGACAAACTTCTCATAAAGAGTAGTTCTGGAAAACTCAGCGGAGTTCCTCACAATTGCAGTAGCAGCTGTTAATAATAGCGATCTGTGCAGTAGCATCGGTCACAAATTATAAAGGAATCGCCTTAAGATATCTAAAAGAAATCAACTCTCCATGAAGAAGAGTGTTGGGGAGAGGAGAAATCCAGCTGCAATACCACCAGACGGGTAAAGGGAAAGTAGAGGTGTGGTGTGGTAACTAACTAGCTAGGAACACTCCTTATTATAGTTTTCCCATACAAGTATCAGTTTTTGAAGACGTCTTTACTCGATGTTCAATAAGAACAGTTTGTAAGGTGGGTGTCAATCATACGATGCATCTTCTCCCGATTCCCACAGTCTGCACTCTTGTCATCTGGACTGATACAGTTTTCTAGCATAATTGTTACATGAGGGAAAGTTTCCATGAGAACACTCTTACCTAAGCTAAAGACGCACTATGAACTTCAGCGCAGAGCAAAGGCTAGTCAGCAAATGTGAAAACATATTTCAAGTTAATATTGAACCAATATTATATAAGTCTACATCACCATTGTTCTTTACAGTTTCAATAGGTCTATTATTCTTAGTGAAACTGATCTAACATGGGGTGAGAGGAACTAAATGAACATAATATTAAAGTCAGCACATTTCTAGGATGACATCAATATTAGGTTGTTGTACAGAATATCTTACTATGAGCAGTGGTTGAAAAGAAAGCTTTGGGCTTAGTCACTGCAAAGGCTAAAGTATAGTTGCTTAGTGCAAAATTTTGAAAAACATGCAATTATAAATGAAGCATTTCCAGTAACATCTTACACATCTACGTTTGTCACTCTACAATATATTTTGGGTTTATTTATTTGTTTTCCTAAAGGTATTCACACATTTTGTGAGTCATTTCTAAAACTGGCATTTCATTTGCATTTAAAAATGTACTACATTGCATTTCTAATATGATCAAATATGTTGATTTCTAAATATGTGGTCATTTTTCTCAATGGCATCAGCTCTATAGGAAGGCTATTGCTTCCTTTTCTATATGCCAGTAACGATGTTCTGTCTCTGTCAAAGCTCAGCTTCCATATACTATTGATGCCCAGGGGTCACCGTCTTGTCTTTGTAGTAGTACAACTTCTATTCCAGTCATACTGGCATCCATGGCGAGTTCTGTGGTTCAAATGGGGGTCACAAAATTTCACAGTCAAGTGTCCTGATAATGCATCTGGGGTATATTGAAATGCTGATCCATATTGGTTCTTTGGACAAAGCCCGTGTGGCATAGGGGCTGATTAGGTCTCTCAATGGTCTTGTGAGGTTTTTTCTAGAACTACGAACCTTACAGATGGCTTGAAGAGGTAGGTGCTGAAGTCATAATGCATAGAGTATCATTGTGTCTGATGCAACACCGTATGCAGGGAATCCTTATCCAAAGAATTCACTTTCATGCTTCAGAAATTGGTGGCTCCGCCGCTACGGCGGAGGAGCGTTGCCCCACTAAGCATGTCAAAGAGGAAAAAATAAAATGATAACTCATTGTTATCATTTTATTTTTACCCTTGCTCAGCTGGGTAGGGGGGCCCTGCTCTGCTCACAGTGCAGGGAAGGGGATAAGTGGTTTGCCCACTCCAAGTGCGCAGGACACTTTGGCCGGCCATGCCGGGCAGGTCAAACCGTCATGTGCACTTTGCATGCTCTGTAATGCAGTCTGCATGGTGAACATGCCCACCCTCCCATTCTGTACTGAGCGCCGATCAACGGCCCTCAGACCAATCACAACGCTGCATTGCAGCTTTGGGATTGGCTATCGGGAGGCTAGGAACCGGGTGCTTCCTGCCCTGGAAGTGGGCCAAGAGGGAGAGGAGGCGGTGACAGACAGGTAAGTGTTTAGTTTTTCTTCATTCCCTGAGCCCCCACCCCAACCCCTGGCCCCACGACCCGACCCCCTACCACCGTTATATACCACCCTCCACTGTTTATGTGATGTAGAGTCAGAGCGGTTTCCTGGGTTCTGTTAGGAACAGATTGTAGTCTGGAGTGGTACAGTCGAAGGAAGTAGCATGTAGAAAAATGTAATCGCAAATACTGATGAGAACAGACAAACATCTCTAAGGCAACTTAAGAATACTTTTGATGCTGTGAAATGCCACAGGTCAGGAGAAACACGAGCAGAGATGTCATACTCTTCACTTCGTATCCTTTGACTGTCCTTTGTGTGGCAGGAACTTACTACATTTGATGGACCAAGGTAATGTAAATGATCATTATACTTTGTGCAAGTTAAGTGGCCTTGTCACAACCAGGGAATGATTTAACTTTGCTGGACAAGTTGAGTTATGGGAAAAGAGCTACCGGATAGCAACAGTTTTTGTTGACTGTCCGTTTTCTCATACCCATGCTGATTTCACTCACTGATTCCACAGATTCTCTTCACTGGGTGCATGGCTACTGAGGCATCTAGTCGTGAGTCAATGATTCAGAGGATTCATGACAACACTTAGAGTAAGCATATTTGAAAGTTCTCTGAAAAGTAACCTTCACAGATTTGCTGAGTTGTAACCCTGAATGACCTGGGCATGAATTTGCTTCTCTGGATGACTAAGTTCACATGCGCTGTCTAAACTAGTGATTCTTAACCTTTCGACTACTGTGGATCCCCATGTAATCATTACTGGAACTAGGGAACCCCCATAGAGTCATTATTGGAAGCCGGGGACCCCCACCAAGTCATTATTGGAAGCCCGGGACCCCGGCTAAGCATTTTCAATGATTTAAGCCACAACATAATATACACAAAATAATGAAACAAGCATTCATCAAACAAATACACAAATGATTAAATGTTTTAGGTAATGTACAAAAATCAAAAAAAAATTTAATGGGAAGGTTGGAGATTTTCTAAATACAATTCAGGCCACTCAATGTCCATACTATATTCTGTATGATGTACTTGCATTGTCCACACAAATCAATCACTAATTTACTTTGAAGCCTCCAATTTCAAATTCCTTCACATTTGCAGATCCTTTTAAAATTGCCAGTAGTAGAATTTGCTTCTTTATTTATATACACTTTATTATATGTTAATACTTATTTTTCTAAGCAGTCGCGGAACCCCAGAGTAGACTTTGCAGACCCCTAGAGATCCAGGGACACCTCCTCCGTGATGGCAGAGGAGCTCACTCTTTGCTAAAAGAGAAAAAATAAAATGATAATAAAAGGACTTTATGATCATTTTATTTTTTGCCTTACTAACAGCCGACAACGCAAGTCTTCAGAGGGGCGGGGCCAGGCAATCCTGTGCGATAGGCATGGCAGGGGGAGGATTGGTGAGCACTTTCAAGTGTGCATCTCAGTTTGGCAAGCCATCGTAGACCAGCCAAACAGACATGCACACTTAGGTTTCACCAACCCAGCTGTACTGCACAGCCGGGTATGAGAAATGCCACAGGCTACTGTATGAGTGGAAAACCAGGCAGTGCAGACCAATCCCAACGCTTCTCTCATGCTGGGAACAGTATTCCAGCATGAGAGTAGTGACTGGATTGGCATCTGGGAGCCTGCGCAGTGTGCAGTCGGAGCAAGGCGGACAGCCGTCGGAGCGGCAGGTAAGTGCAATTTTAATAATTTTAATTGTCTTCCATTTTGATTGTCCCCCCCGGCCCACCACTAACCAATCCGAGCAGCTGTCACTTCAGGGGTCACCAGACCACAGGTTAAGAACCTCTGGTCTAAACCATTGTGCATTTTCACACTATCTGCAATACACGATGTGTCTTCCTGATTCCGAGTATTGGATATAGAACAGGGTATAGCCATGAGCTAACTCCCTCAAAAAGCTGCACAGAGGTTATCACCTAGTTGGAAGCATCACTCTGCATAGGATATATGTCATTTAAATAAATGATACATCCAATGACAATGAAAAAATCCTTTAATCTATACCAGACAGTTAGACATCTGAAATTTTGGACATTAAAAGCTTTTCCACAGAATAGGAAATCAATGGAGTACTCTTCACAAACTAAATATAGTAAATAGATGAAGAAAAGCTGGAGCATCTTCTATTCTCTGACTATTGGAGAGTACTAAATAATGGAAGGCATAAGATTTGTATTTATGATGCTTTGTTTGGTATCTCAACTGTAATGCTTTATCTGTTCATTGGTCATGTCAATCAGACGTCCAGTCTATGTATGTTATATGTTTCAACAATAAGACACAGATGTTTTACAGCATGGAACTGTTGTGAAGAGTATGGGTTATGAGTGGTGTGATTGAGTGAAAGGTGTAAGATTTTATTACATATTTATATAGGTTGTAGAGTCCATTAATAAAATTGATGAATTTTTTTATATATATTTTATAATTGTGTGGTTTGAGCCTTATTGTGAGAAATATAGAACGTAACATTATAAGGATAGTTGCCTGAGAATTTACACTACTACTAAACCATACTGGAACAAGCAGGGGCTACTGGGACTCAACAGTGGTGTTTGAGGATGTTTGCTTCAGATGCCCTGGAGTACATGCTACTATGGCTCTGCAAACTGAGTTAGGTACAGCCCATTCCATACTTGACTCTCAGTGGTAACGACGGTGAGCAGTCAGATGTCAGAGCTAAACAATCAATCAAAAATAACAACACTCAATCAACAACTAAGTTAATGAATCAACAACAATCAATCAACAATTAAGTAAATGAATGTCCAGCCCAGGGAGTAAAACTGAATTTTCAAGATAAAATGTACTTTATTACACAGTAGATCATGATACTACACACCACTAGTAACCTAAAACAATTTAGTGTCTCCGGAGCTATGTAGGCTGCTACTGTGCCTTCATTCGCTTCTTCACTGATCCTCGTCCAGGCTCTCTCCACGATTCTGGGTAGTCCCCCTCTCTCTATTGAGAGATGCAGTAGTTATGTAAAACAGCTCAGATGCAAATTAGTCACCCCCAAATATAATGTGAGCACAGCCTCAGATCAATTTCTTACCACTCTTGAGTTAAATCAGTCCTCACAGGTTGGCCTTGACTGTCAGGGCCTTTTGCAAATGCTGTGCACTACTACTGTATGGTGGCGTGCCAGACGGTAGCTCTTCTTATCTTTTGCCTCTGTTGCTGGGGTTGCACATATCTGTGTGCCTGCTTCAGGTCCTTCGGCGGCAAAAGACAGCTGTCCAGATGCGGAGTGGGCCCTCATCATCCAATGTTCCCTCCATGGACCATTGGTCTAATTTATCAACAGAAGCAGATTGTTGCATGTCCAGCACCTCTTGCCTGGCATCATGCCAACGCTCAGTCTGTGACTTAACTACATACATAGATATGGTACTCCGCTTCATTGCAGTCTCACAAGCTGTGTAATCCGCAAATGGATTGCCTGCTCCTATTTTATCGGTCACTTTCTTGTGTGCGCTACACTTAACAATTGCTACTTTCTTAGGATAGGTCAAAGCAGTAAGGAGATTATTAACTAATTCCCCATGCATTATCTGTGTTCCATGTGAAGTAAGAAAGCTACTTTCTTTCCAAAGTTTCCTGAAGTTATGCACCACGCTGAAGGCGTATTGGCTATCAGTGTAAATATTAACAAGCAAATCTGTACTAATCTCACATGCTCTTGTCAGTGCTATCAATTCGGCTGCTTGAGCTGACTTCTGTGGAATGCAAGCTGTCTCAACTACTGTCTGAAGTGTTGTAATCGCATAAGCAGCAGATGTAGTGTCATCAGGCAAGAACCATCAACCCATAGTTCTCCATCAACATTAGAGAGAGGCGTATCTTGCAGGTCAACACGACCCTTTGTTTGTTCTTCAGTAAGGGATATACAGTCATGTAACTCTTGTGACTGAGATGGAGTTGCTGGAAGTGGCAATAATGTAGCAGGATTCAAAGTCAAACCTCTTTTCAACGTGATATGAGGGGCCAACTAGTGCCAAGCGGGCACTAGTCAGATGCTGTGTTTTTGTTTGATTTAACAAGGCATCAACTGAATGAGGTACTAACACAAACAATCTATGTGACAAGACTATTCCCTCACTCTGACGTATGGACACAACCGCCACCGCGTGGAAACAACCAGGCAGCACACGAGCAACTGGATCAAGGACAGCGAAAAATATGCACAAGGATGTTGTTTATTACCGTGTGTCTGTGTTAAAACCGAGAGGGCACAACCATCCCTCTTGTGTACATAGAGTGTGCAAGTCTTAGAGTAGTCTGGAATTGCTAATACTGGTGCAGAACAAAGAGCTTGACGTAGCTGTTGGAAGGCATTCAGTAGTCCATGGGAGAGGCATCGGAGTGTCTTTAGTCAAAAGGGCCAACAAGGATTTAATAATGTATGAAAAGCTAGGGATCCACTGCCTACAGACGGAAGTAAGGCCAGTCAATGCACGGACGTCCTTCTGAGTACGGGGCACAGGAGTATCTAAAATGGTCTGAATGCGATCTGGTGTGAGTGCACGTCCCTCCTTAGACAAGAGGTGACCTAAATAGGTAACCTGCTGTCTACAATATTGCAATTTCTTCCGGGAGACTTTATGATGTTGAGAGGCAAGGAATGATAACAACAACAGTGTTCCTTCTTCACACTGTTCAGGGGTATCGGCTGCCAACAAGATGTCGTCAACATATTGAATAAGAGCCACTCCTTTTGGTACAGGAAAGGAATCAAGCTGCCTTTTCAATGCCTGGCTATAAATGCTAGGACTCTCTGTATACCCTTGTGGAGCTCTACAGAACCTGAATGATCTATTGTTCAAAGTGAAGCCAAACAAATAACGGCTGTCAGAGTGAATAGGTATTGAAAAGAAAGCATTCTTCAAATCTATTACACTAAATGTAGTGGCAGTAGGAGGAACCATAGTTAGAAGTGTCGTAATGTCAGAGACTACCGGGTATTGGGGCACCACAATCTTGTTAATCTCTCGTAAATCAAAAATGAATTTGTAAATTTCAGTATCAGTGTCTCTTTACAAAATAGGAAGGATAGGGCTATTACAAATGTTATAAGGAACTTCTTCCACAACCCCCACCTTGATCAAATCCTGAACAATGTGTGTTAATGCTTCTTTGCCATCCCAAGATATTTTATATTGGGGCAATCAAGGCAATGAAGCACCTTCCTTCACTTGAATATGAACTGGTGTATCTGATTTATCCCACAAAGTACTAGGTAAGGATGCCAGAGCAATATCCTCTTTAATGAGACAAGACCTCTCAACCATTGGATAGTTATCATTTAAGATAACACGCACACCTTCTGGGGAACAACGTATTGTAGCACGAAAATATTTGAGCATATCGATACCCACAATGTTATCCGGCGTGTTAGAGGAAAGCAAAAATGGACAAGCTGCAGTGAATTTATCAAGACTAAATGCAAGTGGCTGTGACAGTGGGCTAGATGTAGGTGTTCCATCGAATCCTATTTATGTTATCATTGCGCCAGACAGGGGAGCCCTAGGAACCAATTTTTTAGACAGAGCACTATGAGTAGCTCCTGTATCAACCAGAAACCGATCAGTAGAGCCCAAGACATTTGCATCAACATAAGGACCTTTCTGATCTACTGGCACCTCAACCAGTTCCTTACCCCATCCTAGGCATGATCAGAATCTGCAAGACCGTCAGCAGGAAAGTCCGACATTTGATATTGGTTTCGTCTATCAAAGGTATTACAGTAATTTGGTCCATGCTCAACTGCCTCAAATCTAGGGCGAGTTCCTGTGCCGCCACTGTTCCCAAAATTCCCTGGGCGTCCTCTCATAGTTCCCCTACGCCGTTGATACTGCTGACCTCGCAAAAAGGGGCATTCAGAACGCCAATGTCCAATTTCTTAACAATAAGCACACTGATCAGAAGACAAAGTTGATCGAGAGTAAGGGGGTACGCCTGGGTATATAGTACATGTCCGCCTCTACCACCCCTTTGAATGGTGGACCATATACTTGAGCCAACATAACTTTCGTTTTTAAATCCTTTACCTTCTTATCCTCTTTGCCTTTTGCTTCCAATTCCTGACACTCATAATACTGGGCCATAGTCAAAAGGGAGACTCTCGCTGGCCTTTAGGCGACTAACTATTTCTGGCAACATGTTAGCGACAAATTTGTCAATGAACAATGCTTACCCGTGTCATCTGTCAATGACTGCCCACTAAAATCATGGAATGTCTCTTCAAATCGTGTAAAGAAATCTGAAACTGACTCATCCGCTTTCTGTTTACAAGACGCTAACGTAGTCCAATCTATTTTCTTAGGGGGAATAAGAGTTTTCTACTTAGTCACAATAGCTTTGGGAAGATCTAATATCTCCTGCTGTGGTTTCTGCGCAGGCTCCCTTTCCGCATCTATTTCTTCTAAATGCACCCAAGTATCACCATATGCTACATTGTCATCTATTTTCCGAATCGTTCTCCACATATCAGGGGCAAAATAAGTCCAAAAAACATATCGATATCTGGCAAGGTCATAGTGCAGGAGCTAATGGCTCCTTCTACTTCTTCATAGAAAGTGGCAGGATTTTTCCGTGGATCGGACATGGCGGCTTTAAGAGCCATAACATCCGCTCTACTCCAAGGAGTATTAACCCAATTATAAATAAACTATCCTTTTGCATCATCTGAAGTTTTATCTTCATCTGTTCCCGTACCCTTCAGAGGAACATACAAAGGCGCAGCTTCGCGCATTGGTCATATATTAACTTCAGTACTACTAAATCCATTATCTGTTTCTGGAACTTCTCCTATCTATTCTGAGGGCTGGGCTACTTGTACAGTTTTAGTTTTACCAGCTGATTTTTTCTCCGCTTTTAAGCGAAATGTATCATCTCGTGATTTAACCACTCGCCTAATTAGATCAGGTATTTTTGAGCAAAGAAAAGTTCCATCACTTAATTGTTTATAATCAGAATTTATATCAGTGGGCTCTAAGTTTGTAGAAAGGTTTCTAAAATTAAGTATTACTTCCTAAGTAAACTTATCTGCAAAATATAACTGCTCTAAATCTTTCCACTGTTGAACCATCGTTACAAGATCTGGAGCAGAGGTAATCCAATGGGCTTCTTTACGAACATTGGATCTGATAGTAACTTTTTCGTCAATAGTTAGAGTAGAGCGAGTCTGTCACCCATCTGACTTATCTTTGTCTTTATCGTCCGAAGAAAGATGTTCTTCGTCGGAAAGATCATTGTCACAATCAAACATATCTTGTCGACTTTTCCTTTTAAACAAACACTGCTCTACATACTGAATCTTTTTAAAGTCAAATGACCCATTCACAGGCCATTGTAGATCAGGATCCTTTTTCGTATATTTGTTCCACAGTGTACTATACATTATGGAAGAAATACCGTATTTAATAAACATATGTCTATTAGGTGTCCCCTCTGGGGGAGCCGGCTGACTTCTTTCTAAATCCATATTGGTACCACCAAGAGAGCAACACAAACTAAGGAGTGTGCTGGAAACAGGCATGCTACCAAGTTTTTGTAAAATATTACTTTTCCAAAATATTCAAAAGTGGAGAAAAATCTCCACATTACCTGCCTTTATCTTTTGCAAAAAATAAATCAAACAAACAAAACCAGAATCTTTGCCAAGCAAATCAAGAGTGCCGCTTCAGAGACCTTACCAAACAAGTGTCTCCAACCTCCAACTGCCAATCTCTTGGTCGACCTAATGTTCACTGCAAAAATAACGCCACAGGATACCTCAGTCGGGACCGGCCAACACCTGGAGGGTCAAATCGAGAAAACCTGAAAAATCACTTCAGCTGCAAAGACAAGGGTCTCCTCATGCAGGACGTCTCCTCTGCAATATTCCACTATTCTGTCAAGACCACTCCTTCGGACGGCTACATCCTCGATGAGGCCCCACGTGTCGGGCGTCAACTGTGGAAATGTGCCTTTTAATGAGCACACCGGTGCAAGGGTCACCCTTCTCTGTCCACGGGTCCATATACCAACAAAATAGAGATTGGCACTGAAGCTGGAATTCAAATAACAAGTTTATTAATCACTCATGAATGGGACTACGTCCACACAGCACTCTCAAGTGCTTCTTGAGGTAGTACATTGAATACACAGACCATGGTGCTTATATACAGAGTTTGTTGCGAGTAAGCATGTAGTTACAAATAGAAGGTACAAGCCTACACAGGAATAGTTACAGCCAGACATGGGCAGATGGGTAATCACTTAGTCAGCAAAGTGGGAGGGAGAACAGTACTGTTTACAACAGCACAAATGATCGACAGTTACATCTTTAACCAGGTGCATTTTAGCAGCTACGGGCCTTTTCCCAGCACGTACATTGCTTTGACTCAGTACAGAAGGAGTTAACTAAAGCTGATGACACAAGCAGAATAGAAGAGTAAGCAACAGTGAAGACGGAAGAATTTCATAGCTAACAAAATGGATGCCACAACCAAGATGGCTTCAGCTTATGCTAACGGAAATTATTTCGGATTTCCACAGGGGGAGGCAGAAAGACTGTGCCAATTTTTGGGAGAGTTGGGGCACCATAATGCCCATTTAGAGCAGCCCCCACCCCTATGTTTTCATAATAAAAGAATCCTTGGTGTCTAAGGGCAGATCGGGGCTGATAACCTCCACCTGCCTCCCGTGGGGGAGCAGAAAGACTGTCCCTTTTGTGCTTGGCATGCCCATTGTGGGCAGCCCCCACCCCTCTTTTATGCCTGGTGGCTAGTGGGCTTTCTGTCCCCCCGGGGGACAGGACGGGGTCTATTGCCCCATTCGCACCCAGGGAGCTGAAAGACTGCCAATTTCTGAGGGGTGAGGGCATTATAATGCCCATTTAGGGCAGCCCCAACCCTTAAGTAAAAAAAAGAATCCCTAGAGTCTAGTGTGCTTTCTGTCCACCAAAGGGCGGCAGATCGGGTCGATAACTCCATCTGCCTCCCGGTGTGGGGCTTAAAGACTATCCCTTTTGTGTTGGGGTGGGGGCATTGGCATGCCCATGTGGGAAGCCCCCACCCCTCTTTTATAAAAGAAAAAAGGACCATCCCTCGTATCTTGTGGGTAGAAAGACTGGTACATATTTGGGAGGGGTGGGGGCATTATAGTGCCCATTTAGGGCAGCCCCCACCCCTAAGTATAAAAATAAATAAAGTCTCTGGTGTCTAGTGGGCTTCTGCCCCCATGGGGGGCATATCGGGGGTAATAACCCCCATCCACCTCCAGGGGAGGGGGCAGAAAGACTGTCCTTTTTCTGTTGAGGGTGGGAGCATTGGTATGCTCATTGTGGCCAGCCCTCAGCCCTCTTTTATAAAAAAAATTAAAAAATAGACATCCCTGGTGCCTAGTGGTCTTTCTGCCCCCCCAACCCCAGGTGGCAGATCGGGGGCTATTGCCCCCATCTGCACCCCAGAGAGGGCAGAAAAGCTGTTGTTCATTTTTTTGGGGGGGAGGAAGGGGCATTCTAGTGCCCATTTAGGGCCTACCCCTCCCCTAAAAAAAAGAATCCCTGGTGTCTAGTGTGCTACTGCCCCCATCTGCCTCCCAGCGGGGCAGAAAGACTCACTATCCCCAAATTATTACAGGGGAGCAAAAACCCTTGCCCTAGGGGCTGCTCCCATCTCCCTAGTGTCTAGTGGGTGGATCCCTGCTTGGGGATCGCCCTCCTTTGGCGATCCCCAAGCAGGGATCCACTAGGGAACCAACGATATCTCTCCTTTGTGATTCGATGCTCGGGGGGCTGCGATAGTCGCACAAGCAAAGAGGCAATGAAACTGAAACAAGCCAATTGGCTCATTTCAGCTTCATATGTAATGCGCTCCGTCCATCATCCCCTTTGGTATCGCTTTGTTCGCCGTAAGTTGGCAGGGTATGCCCAGACGTGGGTCCCTTGCTCACTTTGCCACTGGATTCAAGATAGCCTGGTGATGAGGGTTATGAACCCGAAACCGGTCCCAGGATGCTTGTTTCCGGTCCAGGGAAGACATGGCTTGGCAGTTCGGGCTGGACTGTTCCCATGAGGCACAGGGCCAGACTGATTTGCATATGGCCATGTCTGAACTGGGGTGGTGGAGTGAGCTAAAGAATGATGATGGATTAAACCCAGATCAGTTGACTGAGGGTGAGTGTTTGATTTGCTCAAGCGCTCTGTCCATCATCCCCTTTGGTATCGCTTTGTTTGCCCTAAGTTGGCAGGGTATGCCCAGACGTGGGTCCCTTGCTCACTTTGCCACTGGATTCAAGATAGCCTGGCTGATGAGGGTTATGAACCCGAAACCGGTCCCAGGATGCTTGTTTCCGGTCCAGGGAAGACATGGCTTGGCAGTTCGGCCTGGACTGTTCCCATGAGGCACAGGGTCAGACTGATTTGCATATGGCCATGTCTGAACTGGGGTGGTGGAGTGAGCTAAAGAATGATGGTGGATTAAACACAGATCAGTTGACTGGGGGTGAGTGTTTGATTTGCTCAAGCGCTCCGTCCATCATCCCCTGTAATCATATGTAATGACGTCAGCGCGCCTTGCGTTCGATCGTCATTACATATGGAAAAATACAGATTGGGAAAGCTCTTCCCCACCTCCCGAGGCCAAAAACAAAAGAAAGGAAATCTCTCTGCTGAAAACAGCAGAGTGAATATGCGGTGGTGTGCCAAGGTTGTAACAGTTACGTCCATGGCACACCAGGGCTGCAGCCATGGACGTAACCGCTATGTTCATGGCACGGAACCGGTTAACATGTTTCAATACTTCATATTTTCCACACTCAGCTAACCACTCCTCTTAGCTCGTAGCATAATCGCTATTACCACAAACAAAATCCACTTGAAAATTGTTCCATGCTTCATCTTCACACTCCTCCAGTTTTGTAGGTAACCTGGAAAAACAATCAGCCAAAATGTTGTCCTTTCCAGGTAAGTATACCACTTTTTGTATGTAATCTTGCATACGCACGCACAGTCTAGCAATTCTTGCTGATGCCCCAACCATCACTTCTGTAGTAAGAAGTTGAAGTAAGGTTTATGATCAGATATTATAGTAACAGGTTTGCCCCATACAAAAGCTCTAAAATGGTTCACCGCTTAGGAACATGCAAGTGCTTCCCTCTCAATTGTAGGGTATTTTTACTGTCCAAATGAGGGTCCAAATATTCCAAAGGTTGCACCTTGTCAATAGTTGAAATGATCACTTTAAATTCCTCTTGGCAGGCAGCAGACCATTCAGATTTTACTTTATTTGGTAACAATTGTCTCAAGTGGAAGCTCCTGCTACATTTGGAATACATTTTGAACAGTATTCCACCAGGCCAAAAAAAGACCTCAACTCATCCTTGCAACTTGGAGTTGGAGCTTCTTTGATAGCATTGACTAAAGAAGCCTTAGGTTTCACACCTTCAACACTAGTTTCATGTTCTAAATATGATACCTTTTCCTCAGCAAATTTGCATTTTGACAGCTCAACAGTGAGGCCATTATTGCCTAAAATATTCAAGACTCTCCTTAATCTGGCATCGTGAACATTTCTAGTCTTTTCAAATACCAGAATATCATCCTGACAAAATCGAATCCCCAGATCCTTGCTAAAGAGATTGGACATTAGTCTTTGACAGACTGTGGCGGCTGATGCCAAGCCACATGGCATCCTTCTGAATTGTTAACACCCGAATGGTGTAATAAAAGCAGTGTATTTAATTGAATCTACTGGTAGGGAAATCTGGTAGTGTGCAGCTGACAAATCAATGGTGGAAAATATTTTGGCCCCTTTTAAACCACTCATCATCTCATTAATCTTAGGTAATGGAAAATGGTCAATTACAATATTGTTATTTAGATGGGGTAAATCAACACATAGGCGGATCTTTCCGTTACTATGTCTGCCACAACCATTGGAGAAATCCATTCTGAACATTCAATAGGCTTGATGACTCCACTAGATAATAGCTTGTCCGATTAAGTGGAAACTTCTTCTCTTAGCAGAATGTTCCTAACTTTATGTACTTTGAGTTCCGCACTGCTTTTAAGGACAATTTGGTGTTCAAAACCCTTCAGATTTCCTTATGTTGCAATGAACACTTGGGAATTCTCCCAATAACATATTTGCAACATTCAATCCTTCATCCACAACCTTAACCTGGTCATTGCTGTTGGGGTCCAAAATAATAGGTAAATTGCCCTGGTCTACCCAACGTAAAACAGGTGGACCTTTCTTAGCTATATATGGCTTTGAGCCAGCACTCCTCCCTCTGAATTTAAATGTGAAGCATCTGTATCCCAATATCTTGATTTTTTTCTCCTAAATAACCCTGAGGTTGTATATACGGTTCATTTCCAACCTTTCCAACAAATTTGCTTTTCCACAGACTTTTGTTTATTATAGTATAGGGTGAACCTGAATCCGCAAAAATTTTGATTTCACCTTCACCCACACTTAGTATGCACTCAGGCTTATTCATAATAGCATCTTCTACTATGTTGAGGACTAGTTTATTGGAAAGTTTGAGAATGTTATCATGTCCATTATCAATATACATAATATCGTCTTCAACACTTTGCTTATCGTCCTCAAGTACACATTTCACACCACTTTTCCTTCTCTTACATACATTGGCAAAGTGCCCAGTAATCCCACAATTGCTGCATGTTATTTCAAAGCAGGGCATTTCTTGCTATATGCCTAATGATCCTAACACCTCCCTCTGATATTAACACCCTGTTTAGGATGGGCAATGGAACTCTTTGTGGATTTTGCATTCACCTTTGCAATAACTTCTGTTTCTTTACCTTTAACCAAAAGTTCTTAAGCACACCTTCCCGATAGTTCACCCTTGCTCACAATGTTAATGACATTGTTACAGGGGGGAACCACCATGAACCCGTAACCTTTTCTTGTATAGCTTGGTTATTAGTATGCATAACTAACTGGTCCCTAACCTGATTGCCCTGTACTAAACTTACAATATGAAGCCAACTTTTTAAGCTCAGCAACATACTGATCCACAGACTCTCCCTCGCTTTACTTGCATTGAAAAAAAAGTATACCTTGTTATTCCTATACACACTTTAGGTGCAAAAAACACATCAAGATCTTTTAAAGCTGCTAAGAACACATTGCTATCTCCTACCACTGGAGCTTTAGACATTTGATTATACACTTTCAAACCATATGGACCTAGGGAATGTAATAAAATGTTCTTCTTTTGTACAGCTGACATGTTTTTCTGATTCATCTATAGCAGTAATATAGTTTAGGAAATAATCTTTCATTCTGGCCACTTAAGAGTGGGTTCAGATTCTGACGGCCAGCAAGCATGAGGTGTAGAAATTCTGTGTGGTCATTAGTTTCCTCCCAAATCAAATGGAAAATAGAATTAACTGGTGAAGTACTGACTGTGCAGATAATGTATTCTTTATACACTGTACTGATATGCTATCCTTACGATGTGAAGTCAAAACAAATTATGTTCAGTGCTCTTGCCGCACTGTACTCCTCAGAATTAAAAAAAATGTATTTTGTCACTTACACCTCTTCCAATCATTTTTCAATAGAATGCAGCACTCCGACACTCCGGAATTGAGATCAACTGTATAATTAAGCATAACCACTTTAAGAAATTATGGCACTGCTGTTCTCCAGAATGGAGAAATGCTGCAGTGAAGAAACAGCTGATTGTAAAAAAAAATGGCGTCACGAAAGCTCATGTACATATTAACCTTGCGTAAGGTCAAACGTGTGCTACGCTTTTCTACGCCTGACATTGCTGACATACTCCAACGAAGACGACTCTGGAACACCTGGTCGGCAGTGTGAAGGAAGGCGTTGCTGGAACATCAGTGCAGAAGACACGGGAACTCTAACACGACAGAAATGTAGGATGCCGCTTGTTGGAGTTCAAACCATTACTGATGCATTAACCAGTGTTGACCTTTTAAAAAGATGAGTACTCTACTGGTTAAATCGTACTTCCACACTGGTTAACAGTAAACATAATTTAAGCTGAGATCTCCACACAGAAGTCGAGTATCCACAGGCTCCAAAGTATAATTTCTGTACCTCTTCCTTTCATTTTATACTTCCAACTTCCACAGCTGAGAAATTTTATGAACGGAATAGACGTCTCTCACAGATGTTACAATAAAATGTATCCACAGAGGTGCAAAAGCTCTAATGGACACCGTATTCTATTTCCTGAACTTCTGCTAAATTAATCCCTTACGATGGGTGCTCGTTTCAATGCAACATAAAGAAGTAGACTGTGGCCGTACAAATCTTTAAATGATCGCGTGGGTCCGGCTCCAGACGCTCGGTGAAAGTTTGTTGTGTACAAATGACAGGACATCAAATAAAGTACAGAGGTTAATTGTCTGGAGCTGCGCATCACATCACATCCACATCTCTCTGTGGTATGGGTACTTGTTGTCTTATGCTAGGTATTCTGTATGGTATTATCTGGAATCATTGCTATGTCATTGACAATACCATGTAGAATGCTGGGGGTGAAGCGGTTGGATCTGGTGGGGGCTGGACATGTTTCTCCTCCTCACCAGTGGTCCTAGTAATTGGCACTAAAATAAACTTTATTTTATACTTATTGACTCCATCACTTCATTACAATGGCGACGCGTTACTAGTGCTGGCCCACTGTTTGGAGTTGCCTTTTATTTGATTTTGTTGTGGAGAGATCGGGAGGCGATTGACTAGTAAAATCTGGATCACTGGAGGAGCAGCTGATGGATATTGCGTGGAGGGAGCAGTGGACCATAAAGAATGCGGTGTTTTGGTACTTCCGGCTGGATGTCACGGATGCCTGCTGGCAGATCGTGTAAGGTACAGGTTGGGAGAAAGTGAGAGCTAGGTTAGTGCTTACCGTTGAAGCGGTTGGAGACTGCACACAACCGTGCCATTTGAAATCTTGTGCTTGGTGGATGTCTGCACGCGCACCCGGTTCAGCAGCTTGCTTCTCCTGGCGTGTCAGAGTTTGATGATGCCCTTTTGCGACATTACATGACGTGCTACCTAGTGTTGTGGATTACGGCATCAAGCTCCACTGCCCATAAAAAAAGCACGCACACAACGCTCCTTGGCGGCCATCTTGGAATTCTTTAGGAAGGTTTCGGGAGTTTCAGAGCTTCGTCTGAGAGTTTTGGGTGTGTAATTACCAGCGCGTATCAGTGATACGCACACTTGCCTCGTGAGAATTCTCCTAGCTATTTGCGTGTCAGTGACACGCATACTGGGAATTAAATTCTATGTCAGTCCACGGAGGCGAGGATTATGCTTCTCTTTGCTTTACTGCAAAAACACAGCAGCCAATTAAAACAACTTTAAACTTTCAGCATACCCCGGAAGTACAACCCCCTCCATAGTATGCACCAATCACTATCAGTACTTAGTATATAAAGTCTGAACTCGCGACATCACTTCCTCTTTCTTTGCTGCTGCAGCAGCAGATAAGTGCCTTTCCATTTACTTTTATCGTTTGTGGTAAAATTGTGGGGAGGTTTATATGTACGATCGCTTTATCGTTGGTAACGATATTGTGTTGCGAGTATTTGTGCTTTATTTCCATGGTTATGCCTTTGTGATCCTTTGGGAGAATTTCCGCATTGTTTTTCGGTCGCGGTTCTTCAGGTGATGATGCGTGAGGCGGTGCGCGCTCGGGTGTTTACTTAGGTTGCGCGGGCGACGCTAGGGGGCGGTGGAGAAGGAGGAGGCAGACACGACACGCTCGTGCTCGGAGAGCGGTCGCGTCGTTGCCCCAGACGCTGTACGAGTGCGCAGAGAGCCGTTTTTTCTCCCATTACGAGTTAACGGCCCTTCACGCATCTCGTATTCTGACTGCATACATCTCTGGCCTCGTTAAACGAACGCTGACCGGAGCGTTGTTCCGGAATAGAGCTCTGCTCTAGGGGAGTATAAAAGGGGTTTTCTCCTTCCACCTTGACCAGTTTTGCAGAACTTGGGCTTGAGTTTCATTTTTGGTGTAGTTTTGTGAGGAAAGTTCTGTCAGACCCCTGAGTCTCCTCCAGACCTCTCTGCTTACAGCAATGGCGTACTACGCCGAAGAGGGTAATCAGTGGGTAGAGTGCGAGGAATATGAGGAATATGAAGAGCCTGAGCAATTGGAGGAGAATTTAGTTGAAGCCCTGGATACCCACGTCCAGGGTTCTGTTAACAAAGCCTTAATAAAAGCATTGAAGCCTTTTACTAAACCTCTCCATAATTACGGCAAGAGGAAGATGAAAATTCATCATAGTGGTGCAGAGAGTTCACATTCTTCAGCCAAGGTCTTGGCACGCATGGCCAGAAACGTCATGAAAGACCATGGCTCCATGGCTGCCTGTACCTCAGACGACTCCTTTCCCTCTACCGCAGACACTTCGGACTCGGAGGTGGAGTCGGTAAGGCCCAAGAAGAAATCTAAAAAGTCAAAACATACGGCATATAAACCTGATGACAGCCAGGCTCCCAAAAATCTATTATTTGACCCTCAGAGCCTTATACACCCTCGGTCCACTGAATGGGTACCGTGTCCGGAAGTGGCCCATTATGTGGGGACAAACCTACGACAGGGTTTTGAAAAAGAGGTGCGCGCCACTTTAAGGTCCGAGTGTCCCAGACCCTCTCTGACGGGCAAGGTGGCTGACACACCAGAATTGGATCCGAACATGGCTACGTTTATGCGAAAATTCGCGAAGGACCCTAAAAAGGGTCTGGATAGAGCCTGGCGGGGGTGCCAGGACAAACTGTTGGATGTGTCAGGTCCCCTTACAAAAATTTTAGACGCGGCGGTCAACGCCAAGAACCAGAACACCCCATTGGACACCTCTGATATTATGGAGTGGGCTCAGCGGGCCCTATGTTTTTTAGGAAATGCCAATGTGGCGCTGTCAACTGAAAGGAGGCGCTCCTTCTTAATGAGAATAGATTCTCAATTAGCGGAGATGGCCACTACCGAACCGGGTTCCTTGGCCAATGGCATGCTGTTTGGCGACAAATTTGTCAAAGAGATGGGCAAATACGTGGCCACTTTCTCAGCTCTAGACAAGGCGCAGGCTAACATCAAGAAGGTGTTCCACACTGGTGTTTTTGATAGGGCCGGACGCGCTAGAGGTCGAGGGTCCGGCCGAGGCTATAACCAGACCTCCCGAGGTGCGGAACAAAGAGGCAGAGGTGGTCAGAGGTCGCAGTTTTACCCCTCCCGCAATAGGGGTGGACGAGGTCGAGGCCACAGAGGAACCTATAGAGGACAGCAAAATTCCGGAGATAACTCCTATTCAGGCAACGATTTTGAGTACCACAGAATGCATGGTGGGCGGTCGGATTGCTTTGTTCCTTCACAGGTGGCAGGAGATTACGGTCGATCCCTGGGTGTTACAAACAGTGCAGGGCTTCCACATAGAGTTCTACGCCACTCCGACTCAGAGTCAGGTGCCCGGCTCCCTGCATTTTTCCCTACAAGAACAGAGTTTCATCGACAGGGAAGTGGAAGCACTACTCCAAAAGGGTGCAATAGTGAGGTCTATTCCCCATCCTCGGGGTTTTGTAAGCACGATTTTCTTGGTCCCGAAGAAGGACAAAGGGTTCCGTTTAGTTTTAAATCTCAGAGAGTTCAACGCCTGGGTGGTGTATCGCCATTTCAAGATGGAGGGCATCCATTTACTGAGGGACATCCTCCTAGAACAGGATTTGCTCGTTCGCTTAGATCTGAAGGACGCCTATCTGGCGGTTCCTATTTTCCCGCCACACAGGAGATTTCTCCAGTTTCTCTGGCGCGACCAGTGGTTCGAGTTTTCCGCGATGCCCTTTGGTCTGTCTTCCGCCCCTTGGTGTTTCACCAAACTCATGAGACCGGTGGTCCAATGGTTGAGAGAACGAGGGGTACGCCTGATAATTTACCTCGACGACATTCTAATCATGGCACAGTCGAGGGAACTCTTGATGAGTCACCTGTCTTGGACTCTCCAACTGTTACAAGATCTGGGCTTCCTTTTGAATCTGGAGAAGTCGGTCCTGACTCCATCGCAATCGATGGAATTTTTGGGCTTTCAGATCAATTCTCTCACGTGCCAGTTACTTCTCCCCTTGAGGAAGAGAGTGGCTATCAGGAAGGAGTTGAGGAGAGCGCTTGCCGCTCCGACAATATCATTACGGACACTAGCTCGCCTCGTAGGTCTGTTGGCGGCGTCCATTCAGGCGATATTCCCGGGACCCTTGCATTACAGGGCCCTTCAGAGATTGAAAATTTTGCATTTACGCAAGGGTCTCTCGTATGCACAACAGATAGCCCCCTCAGCGGAGGCTTGTACGGAGATCAATTGGTGGTTAGACCATATGGATGCCTGCAACGGCAGAGCCATTTTCTCCTCCAGTCCGGATGTAGTGAGAGAGTCAGATGCGAGTCGCTGGGGCTGGGGAGCGCGGTGCGGCACCATGGAGACAGGGGGTCGTTGGTCTCAGGAGGAGCTAAAATTGCATATCAACTGCTTGGAAATTCTGGCGGGAGCGTTTGCGATTCGAACTCTGGCCCCGCAGAAGATGTCTTGTTGCATTCTTCTACGCATGGACAATGTGTCCGCGGTGAGATACATAAATCGACTCGGAGGGACCCGATCTCGGCTCTTGGCAGAGATAGCCAAGGACTTCTGGCATTATTGCCTGGACCATCGTCTGGTGGTGACGGCGGAGTATATTCCCGGGTCGTCCAACGTGATTGCCGATTGGAATTCACGTCATTTGCGGGACAGCAGCGACTGGAAACTGCATCCCAGCAGTTTCGCAGCGTTGAATCTCAAGTGGGGACCCTGTGTGTTGGACCTGTTTGCGTCCAGACTCAACAGTCAGCTTCCACGGTTCTACAGTTGGCGGCCGGATCCTCTAGCGGTCGGCTCGGACGCCTTTCTTCACTCGTGGACGACGGGCATTCTATATGCCTTTCCACCATTTGCCATGATTCAGAGAGTGTTGGCTCACGTTCGCAGACAGGCAGCAGAACTAGTCCTAGTTACACCTTGTTGGAAAGCGCAAGCTTGGTTTCCAACCGCCTTGACCTTGGCCTGTGCGCCTCCAGTGCGTCTTCGGTCGTTTCCGGACATTCTCACGGATCCTCAGGGGCTGCGCCACCCGTTAGTGTTGCAGAACCAGCTGGTTCTCATGGCCTGGAGACTTTCAGGCGTCGCTGGCAGGTGCCGGGAGTTTCGCAAGACACTCTCTTCTTCTTATCCCAGGCTTGGGCACCCTCCACACACAAGCGATATGAATCGGCTTGGAAGCGATGGGTTAGTTGGTGTGGTGAGCGACAGAGTGATCCTGTGGGATCCGATATTCATCTAATCGTGAATTTCTTGTCGGAATTAGCCAAGTCCGGTTTGGCGTACCGGACGGTGAATAACTTTAGATCGGCTATTTCAGCGGGCCATCCGCATGTGGAGGGCAGACCGGTGGGGGAACATCCCTTGGTTTGCAAGGTGGTGCGAGGGATTCGATTAGTGAATCCTCCTCAACCTAGGTACACCGCACTTTGGGATGTGTCGGTGGTTTTGCGTTTTTTGAGGAATTGGCCGAATAATGAAGCCCTGTCTCGGAAACAATTATCGGCAAAGTTGACAGTCCTACTGTGTCTAATTTCTTGTAGACGAGTGTCGGATGTGCGAGCATTGGATTTGGCAGGTAGAGTATTTACTCCTTCGGGAGTTTCCTTTACGATTTCCAGACGTACTAAGACGCATTCTCAATGTATTACATACCCTGCATTTCCTCATCACAGCAAATTGTGTGTGGTCAAGTGTTTGAAGGTTTATGAAGATTGTACTAGGGAGTTTAGATCTGATGTTTCAGGACAATTGTTGATTGCTCTTCAGCGACCTTTTCGCCCGGTCACATCTGCAACCCTGGCCAGGTGGGTCACTTGGTTACTGGGTCTTGCGGGGGTGGATATTTCCATTTTTGGAGCTCATTCTGTTAGGGGAGCTATGGCCTCTAAGTCTTTTGGGGCGGGTTCCCGGTTGCAAGACATCATGACTGTGGCGGACTGGTCGGCTGATTCCACATTCAAAACGTTTTATCATAAACCTATTGTGGATGTAGCTTCGGTGGTGGTGAATCAACTTTAAACTAGCATAATCAGAGCCTCCGTGGACTGACATAGAATGAAAAATTGTCCAGCAAGCGCGACAAAGAATTTTCAATTCTATTAAGGACACGGAGGCGAGGATTATCCCACCCAAGCTTCAAGATTGATAACATTATTGTGTAATTGCTATAACGTTGTACCCACCCTGTATTTCTGTACATTGACTTCAACGCCAGTTTGTATGGACATTACGATGTCAGTTTCCATTCCAGGTGAACAGACCAAGCAATCTTGAGGTTCTGGAGTTTTGGCATCGGCAAAAATGACACGGCTTGCCAGGGTGATGTTTCCTGGTGGACATAAGACAGATGACAACATCTGCCGGAGATGAAGTTCGGGGTTCAAGTTTGGACGCACGTCGATGAGGAAATCGGTGGTCCGGTGTTCGACAATCAAGTTTGTGGACTGTGTTTAAGACTTTACGCAAAGAAAGAGGAAGTGATGTCGCGAGTTCAGACTTTATATACTAAGTACTGATAGTGATTGGTGCATACTATGGAGGGGGTTGTACTTCTGGGGTATGCTGAAAGTTTAAAGTTGTTTTAATTGGCTGCTGTGTTTTTGCAGTAAAGCAAAGAGAAGCATAATCCTCGCCTCCGTGTCCTTAATAGAATTGAAAATTCTTTGTCGCGCTTGCTAGACAATTTTTCATTGTTTTTTAAAAAAAATTCTCGCTCTTCATGTTGGACCTCTTCAAGCAGTGACGTGCACACTAAGTTGGTGCATGGACTGCAAACTGAACACGCAGTGACGTGCACCCTAAATTGGGGTATGGTATGCACACCGATTACACAGTGATGTGCACACTGAAGATGTGCATATTGTGAATTCTCTTACAGCAAGAATTATTCCTCATTTTGGTTGATTTGTGGTTTCTGTTTAGGTTTTCATATTCTTAACTTACACTTGTATAGTGTGTATTATTGTATAAAAGGGGTCATGGCTACCTCCCAGTTATGTAATCAACCTGCAATTTGTTTTACAGGTACCCGGTAAACCAAAGTTAATATGGAAGAAATGGTTTAAAACTTTCGAGAACTATTATTTAGGAATTGATGGAAATGGGTTTTCTGCGGAAAGGAAAAAAACTATTTTATTTAGTTGTCTAGGCACGGCAGCCATTTAAATTTTTGAAAACGTAAAATACTTTGACCTCACCTAGGGGTCAAGGTGATGGTTGGAATATTTTTAAAGAAGCGGTAGCAAGATTGGGAAAGCAGTTTGTAGATGAACCCAACGTGATGATTGAAAAAAACAGTGTTCATAAAAGAAAATAATATTCTGAGGAGTCAGTTGAAGAGTATGTAGCGGCACTCAGAGTATTAGCAGCTAACTGTGAATTTGGAGCCAAGGTTGATAATTGCATCAGAGATCAATTTGTCTTCAAATGCGAGTCAAAGACTTTTAGCATGTCGTAATCCTACAGTGGCTGAAGTTTTGGATCAGGTGAAAGGCATAGAAAAATCTATTCAGTCAGCTAAAGCACTAACATCAGAAGAAGCTTATTTAAGGGAATAAACCTAGCTGCTACAGGTGTTCAAAAATGCATTTAGCCAATAGTGGGGATTGTCCAGCATTAATAAGGAAATGTATAAAGTGTAATGAGTATGGTCACTTTCAAAACGTCTGCAGAGCACCACGAGCACCTTTGAATGCCACTGTGAATGTGGTTACTAATGTTCAGGAAGATTTAGAAAATTTGGTTCTTACTTTGTGTGATCCGTTGGTGCAGTTTGGGGTCAACAATATTGGGGTGGCGTTCAAAGCACCTTTGGGCAAGGTACATATTGGGGATGTGGATTTAGAAATTATGGCAGATTCAAGATCTCCAATCACTATTTTGTCACTTTTTTTTAAAGAAAATTGTTGTCATGTCAAATTGAAGAACACGGATGTTAATCCCAAAGCATTTGGAAAGTTTGACATAGACATGATGGGCTATTTTGAGGAGAACCTAGAACTTAAAGGACGCAATGTGGCCACAAAACTCTACGTGGCCGTGAATGGAAAAAATATTGTGGGGTGGTACGATCTTGGGAAGTTAGGTATTATTTTGTGTCCAGGAACTGACTGTCCCATTAGGTTGAGGGAGATATATGTCAATAATGTGAATGTGCAAAGGTAAAATGTCGAAAGAATTGTTGCTAAACACAATGCAGTGTTCAAGAACAAGGTTGGACAAGTAAAAGGTTTTACCCATAAGATCAAACTCAAGAAGGGTGCTATACCAGTGCAGCATAAAGTATGTTACCTATAGGAGTGCATTAAAATTTGAAGTCTCATTTGGATGCTTTGTGTGCTGATGGCATCATTGAGCTGACAGACAGCTCGGAATGGGTTTTGGCTATTGTTATCACTCTTAAGAGGAATAAAGAGTTGAGATTATGTGTGGACCTGAAGTCTTTGAACAAGAATATTGTCATTGATACATATCCTTTACCAAAGATACAGACAGGAGTTACTAGCAGCGGTCAATAGAGCTAAATATTTTTCGGTGTTTAATCTCAAGTCTGCATATCACCAGGTGGTACTTGATGAGGCATCAAAAGATCTTACAGCTTTCATTACTCCGTTTGGAGTTTATAGGTTCTTGAGGATGCCGTTTGGGCTGGCTTCAGCAGCCAGTGTTTTTTCAGAAATTGATTGAGGCTTTATTTCAGGGGTTGAAAGGAGTTCAGGCCTTTGAAGATGACATTCTTATTTTTGCAGAGACTTGTGAGGAATATGACAATTTATTGGATTCAGGGTTAAGTGTGTTGAAAACCAAAGTTATGACGGTGAGTATGGACAAGTGTAGATTGATGGCAAAAGAGATTGATTATTTAGGTCACAGAATAACTAGTGATGGTATTTTTCCTAAAGCTGATTTGATTAGTGTTTTAGACAAGGCTAGTAATCCTTATGACAAGGATTCTCTTCGGTCATTTTTAGGTCTTGGAGAATATTATGTAAGAATTGTGAGAGGGTATGCCCTAGTGATGGCACCTTTGAGGCAGCTTTTAAAACAAGCATTTGCAATGCAAACGGTCTCGGCTTTGGGACCTTCTATGTATTTAGCTATGCAGTACCTTAGCCTGGGTGGTGAAACATCTACTGTTTTTCAACATGCAGGGAAAGTAAGCACCAAACTGTGTGACATGCCAGGTATGGGAACACATGGAGAGAAATATTGCCTTTTAGCAGGAAATGGTAAAGTCCAAAGCGCTGTTTTCAATATAATATCAGGGCCTTTGGTGGTTATATCGCTGAAAATACATGATGTGAAAAAAATATTATTGTTTACGGGTGCTTGTGGAAGAGAAGTTCTATGGACTGGAATCTAGAGAATGCTAAAGTGATTAGCTAGAGTTCCTCATCAGAAAGCAATACACCTGGTAAACAAGCACCCTGGGGCACAAATGTGAATGCAAGGTGTATCAAAAGGACACTCTTTCCCCAAGCCAGCTATTTCTGTAATTCTGCAGTTAGGTTTTTATTTTACCCCACCCCCCAGGCCATTAACATTCGCCCTGCAAACCGCACAATAAAGCAGATTCGTACCAATTTGATTTGTACCAATTATGCTGTAAGAAAACACTAGGACTCAAAAACCAGCACAACTCTAAAATCCATTAGAATTGTAGTTACCCAAACGTATTATGCCTTTATATAAATTGATGTATCCGATGCATTACTCTAGATTTGCTTTTGTTAAATTTTTAGCCCCTGCACTAAACAGCGAGGCACCATTTCCTGCCTTTTAACTCTTTCCCCGACTTTTTTAATAGCTTCAGATTTTTTGAAGCACGTTATGCGCTGCCTGCCCCCCAATTCTGCTTTTGAAATTTAAGTATATGAAAAAAAAGGAAAGTCAGCCCGACAAAAGCGTCCAGGCACCTGGGACTCTCGTGTGCAGTCGCAGTCAAGCCGCATTAAGATTTGCCCACAAGCAGACTGTCAAATAAATATCTGAAGCTGTTGGTGCAGCGCGAGTGGACTATGCCAATTACTCATTCATGCATTCACTCCGCACAGCGCCTCGGGCTGGAGTCGGATCGCGTAGGAGAAGAAACGTTGAGCCGTGGTGGTTGGGAAATGCCAATTTGATTTGTTAGCCTGTGAAATAACAGTTTACATTACTGTGCTATCAAAAGTTGTTCGGTGCTGATGAACTCTTTTTTTTTTGTGTAAATCTTTTTATTAACATTTTCACTTCCAACCTTTACTGCATTACCATATCGTGTTTCACAACGTACATCACATCTTTTGCGATTACATGTGTATTCTACATTAAGGACCCCTGTCAGGTTCTTCATTATCTTGACACCTGTCTCCTTCAACACTCCCCCATCTCCCTCCCCCGATCTCTCTGCTCGCTCCCCTACTAGTCGGAAGTGTCTGATTGTGAGTCGTCCTGTGGGGGATCGCAGATGTTGCCCCGATATACATTCCACTTCCCCCATATCTTGTTCCATTTTTTGGGGCAGCCTCTATGTACGTATACTGCTCTTTCGGTTACCATCAGTTCATCCATACCACTGCACCATTTTCGGAGTGTCGGGGCTTGCCTGGCTCCCCACTGCTGCGCTATTTCCCTTTTTGCTAAGGTCACCCCTAGTGCTACCCATGTTTGTACTGTCTGAGTAATGTCAGCTGCCTCCCAGACATTCAGGATGCAGCCCCGCGGTTCGGGAACCAGGGTTACTCCCGTCACCTGCGCCATTGTGCGCACTGTTGCTTTCCAATAGTTCTGGATGGCGACACATTCCCATAGTATGTGCCAGAACGTGCCCTGTTCCCCGCACTGTCTGACGCAAAGCGGCGTATCGGCTCTGTGTAGTTTGTGTAGTAGCGTCCTTGTGTAGTAGGTGCGATGCAGTATCTTTAGTTGTATCAGTTTAAATCGGGCCGAAATCGCCACCTCCCTGGGGGACGCTAACGCTTCCTGCCAATCCGCCTCGTCCAACTCCCCCACGTCAGTCTCCCATCTGGCTTTTAGGGCTTGCGTAGGGTCTGGCTGGTTATTTATGATTTTTTTGTAAGTGAGTGATATGGCTTTCTTAGTCATATGGTCAGTAAGGAGCCTGTCCTCGAGGGGAGAGGATTCAGGTAATTTTGTGCCTTGGGGTACGAGTGCTGTCAATGCATGCCTTATCTGTAAGTATCTGAACTTCTCCGAGTCCGCCAGGCCATAGCTCTCCTGCAGCTGCGTGAATGTGATGATCTCCCCCTTTTTCCACAGGTCCCCCACCCTCGAAATACCGATCAGGTCCCATTGTCGGAAGCCCTTCGTGTTCTTTAGCCTTCCTAGTTTGTTGGTATCCCAGAGCGGTGTCACCCGCGTGATGACTCCCTCCCACCCCAAAGCCCTCTGAACTTCATGCCAGATCCTGACTGTGTGAGCTGTTGGTCCTACGAGATGTTTGTGTTGATTGGTGTTGTATAGTATCCCCATGAGATTGTCAGCCCCCAGCAAATGTCTATCCATGCGATAGGCCGGGTCTGCCTGGTCCGCGTGAAGCCATTGGTTAATTACCGACAGGTGTGCGGCCCAGTAATAGACCCTAATGTTGGGGAGCCCTATTCCTCCATCATACCAACCCTTCACTAGTTTGTGCATCGCGATGCGTGTTGCCTTACTGATGAACTCTTTTAATATGATTTACTCACAGGGCATGAGATCCAGAATGGCCGTAGCGTTTGACATTGTCCATGCGAAGGAATGTGACACGCTGGATTGGCTGCACACTCAGACATGCCTGCAGGCTTCCTCCCTGCTGAAGGGTTGGTTTGGAGGTCAGCACGACGTCCCGCCTCTCTCGAAGACACGACATATCCATATAAAAATAGTGTTCTCCAAATTTTCCCGCGATATGAGTTTCCATCGATGTGACATGAAAGCATGATTCCAGTAATTATTGCTATGAACTGCAATAAGCAGAGGGGCGTTGTGAGCGGTACAGTCGCATTTCACGCTATTGGTTTAACCAGATCTGGCATCCCCAGCAGATTTATCAAATGCCTGCGCGGTGGGATGAGTTTTCATTAATGTGATCGTGTACAAGCAGCGGCACCACCATGCTTCACAATGGTGTGCTGCATGGCTGACACGGCGATTATAGAGCTTGCTAATATCACATTTACTCCATTAGACCGACTTTTCACCCTAAGCAGTACACCTGTATTGCTTTTATAACAAGATAGTGGCCATCTGTGACAGCCACCAGGGCACAGTTGCTAAAGAGGCACTGTGCTTCCTGACAAGTCAAACAAAAGCAAAGCCAGGTTTGTGTGTAAGCACTGAACCTTCACAGATCGGATGCCGATCCTTCAGGTAACAAGTGCTCCATGTATGCATAAGCACTAGTTGCGTTACAGATGAACACATTAATTTTTAGGCACGTAGTGATTTGCCCAAAATCACAGCCTAAGCATGAGCCTCCCGCTAGACTCGAACCCGGTTCACTCAGCTTTAAAGTCAGACGTGCGTGGAAATCCCACCCAACATATTATAACGCGTCAGCAATCATCTGGAACTATGCACGTGTTGCACTGTGGAGACAGACACAAAGAGGACATAAAATAACATACACGTACCCTGCCCTCGGTAAAGCGCATTTGCATTACAGCTGCCTTTGAGGTCCTTGTAATGGAGAGCGCCGCGAGCTCCTGCCTGCCCTCGGTAAAGCAGGATGCGCATTTTCATTACAGCCGCCATGCTTCCGCTTCCGGGTAACAGAGCCGTGAGAATCACGACTTAAAAGAGACTGGACAGGTCAGGCAAAAAAGAGTGCAAATCCACTCAGCCAATCAGAGGAGAAGACAAGCATTTACAAATGCAATAGAACTCGTATTTACGCGAGGCCTATTGCATTGTAAACAAAACTGCAAGAAGGCAGGAATGGGAGTGGGTGGGGGGTTGGGGTGGGCTAAGAAGTGACGGACTGCGGGAGGGAAGGGGGGAGGCAGGGGTACAGAACTGTTTTGAAAGTAAAGGGGTCGATAGCCATGGAGGGACAAAAATGACGTCATGGCCGTCAGGAGGCGGGACTAACGTGCCGAACACCAATCAGAATACGGCATTTACGATTTTGGCCAATTAAAAAGATAGCCGGAAAGTGGGCGGAGCTTCCCCCACTATACTGTATACAGCATCTCTCAACGAGACAGCGCATGCGCTTCCTAGGCCGAGACCTAAAAAGGTGCATCTTTTGTGTGGACCTTGAAGCATGATGAGCCCTTTGACCAAACTAAGAAACTTATTGTGCAAGCTCCAGGTCTTAATACTTTTGATACTATTGGAAAATCATTTGTGACAGTGGATTCTAGTGCCATTGGTTTGGGAGCTGTATTTACTCAATTGGTTGAGGGTAAGGAAATGGTGATTTCGTTCATTTGCAGAGCTATCATAGGAGCTGAACCTCATTTTAGTACCATCGAAAAGGAGGCATTGGCTTGTGTATGGGCAGTAGAAACGTTTATTCATTTTTTGTGGAGAAGACCGTTTGTTCTGGTTACAGGCCACAAACCTCTAGTGTATATGTTAGATGGAGTAAGATCTGGTAATGCTTCATCAAGATTAGTGAGATTTATTGTGAGATTACAGGAATTCAATTTTGAGATTATGCATATTGCTGGGGGAAGGAACATCACAGCTAATTGTTTATCTAGGTTGCCACCCAAGCATATGTTTGAAGGGGAGGTTGTTGACCAGCAGGAGTGTATGGTCACCATGGTGGACGTTTTAAATACCATTATTTCGGAGAGTGGATGGAGTGATAAGGCAGGCAAGGATGAGTTGTTGGTCAAAGTCATACAGTATGTGGTGAATGGGTGGCCACCCAATAGGAATCTTGATCCATGTCTGCAGAGTTATGCACAAGTTTCCAGTGAGTTGATTATTGAAAAGGATATTTTGATGAGATAGGATTTATTTATTTCTGCTTTGGGCATTAGGGAGAAAATTATCGATGTGGTTAATTCAGGACATCCTGGGGAGTATGGTACCAAGAAGCTTCTTAAGCAACATTATTGGTGGCCTGGAATGGATGCAGGGGTTGAGTTGTATGTGGATAGGTGTAAAGTATGCATTTGTTCTGACAAAACTGGAGGGTTTCAACTGAGCAGTTAGGTGTTCAAGATGATCCAAAGGAACCTTGGTCGAAAATCTCTAGCGCCGTTACATTGTCCAAAGGCCAATGGTCAAGTAGAAAGGGCTAACAGGTTTATTAAGGAGGGGATTCAGTCAACCATAGAAAATAATCTGGATGCGTTAATTAAAAAAAAAAAAAAAAAATGTGGAGTTATATTATTCCACATTCACTTACTGGTGTGTCTCCATATTTTGGGATGAGGGGTAGACAGTGCATGATGAATGTGACACCTATTTTTGGGAGAGGCATGAAAGGAGATACTCTTGTGTGGTATAGCTAAGGCAAGAAACAATTTGTGTAAAGCTCGGGTTAAAGGGAAGACACATTATGATGCATGCCATAGAGCCAAACCTAAGATGATTGAAGTAGGTGATTAGGTATGAGTCATCAAACCAGTGGTACATAGCAAAGGGGTATCTATATTTTCCTTCACGGTTCAGGTGGAAAGAGTAACTGGTTCAGCTGATTTATTGAAGAACAAAGGTTGGTGGAACAAGAGCGCAGTTGTGGTACTTAAACTAGGGTAGGAGAATATATGTGAGCAAGGAATAGATGATGGTGACGGTATACTGTTTAATAATGGCACTGAGAGACTGGATCAGGTACTGGAACATCATAGTATAACTCTAAGGGACACTGAGAGAGTAGAACAAGTAGTGTTCTGCTAAGCTCTCCAAACCATGGTTCAATGATAGTCTTAATGCCGAAAAAAGGAATTTAAGACTTGCAGAAAGGAAGTGGCGATCGTATCCCTCCCTTGAACATCTTGGTCAATTGAGATCCTTGCGAAGCATATACAACAAACGCATCAGATGCTCAAAGACTACCTTCTTCAGAACTCAACTAGACCAAGCAAAAAACCGTCCGAAAAAACTGTTCGAAATCATCAAGTCCCAATCTAATAATCATCCTAACCTCTCGGCGCCGGGTCAAGGGTCATTGCCGAACTGTGAAGAATTTGCTGTTTTCTTCACGGAGAAGACTATTAATATCGAATCTGAACTACGCTCGGCCCATGATCACATCTTGAGCGGGCCGCTGATCACCCTTTGTCCCTCAGAGTCGTTTATCACTGAACTCTCACAGCCCTGCCGCCTCAAAAACAATGCATCCGGGAATCTGTTCCAAACCGTGGATGAATACACTATACACAAAATGCTAGTGACCTTGAAACCTTCCAATCGTTACAACAACCCCCTGCCATCGATCTTGTTCCCGGAAGTAAGATCCGCCTTACTAACTCTTTGGACGACAGTCGTCAATGCTTCTCTTATGCAAGGGGCTATTCCGGATTGCCTTAAAGCAGGTCAAGTTACCCCGATCCTAAAGAAACCAAATGCGGATCCCACTGACCTTATTAACTTTCGCCCAATCACTAACATCCCCACCTTGGCAAAACTCTTGGAGAAATGTGTGCTTACCCAACTTTGCCATCACATTGACCATTTCCAACTCCTGGATCAATGGCAATCTGGTTTCCGCCCAGGTCATAGTACAGAGTCGGCGCTAACGCACATCGTGGATGATGTGCTTAGAATGCTGGATCACAATGAGTCGTGCTTACTGATCCTTCTGAACCTTTCGTTAGCATTTGATACTGTCAAACTTGATCACCTAATTGACCTCCGAGAGCACAGGATGGGGCTGTCTGGGCCAGTATTAAGCTGGTTCTCATCCTTCCTTCAGAACAGATCCCAAAGCTTCAAGGTGAACCAATCCTTGTCCCACCCTGCTCCAGTCACCTTGGGGGTGCCACAAGGGTCAGCATTGTCACCCATGCTCTTTAACCTGTTTATGGTGCCTCTGACAGAAATCTTAAAATCATCCAGCATTCGCTATCATATGTATGCGGACGATACCCAACTATACCTGAAGATCGCCTCCCCCGAAGACATCAGTCCTGCAGGAAACACAAAGATGGCTGACATGCAATCACTTGAAGCTAAATCCTCTTAAAACGGAATTCCTACTTATCTCACCCCACAACCAATCGCTTGTCATGGAACAATGGTTGAAACAGCTGACTGTCCTGAACTGCAGACCGCACCTGGTAGATTCGGCATCATCTCTGCGCATCATTCTAGACAAAAGCCTGAACATGCAGAAGCACATCAGTTCCCTCACCAAAGGAGCGAACTTCCAACTCAGCTTACTTAGGAAGCTCAAACCCTTCCTCCCTGCTCATTACCTAAAGGTTGCAGTTCAAGCATTGGTGATCTCAAAGCTGGACTATGGTAGTGCAACACTTTGTGGCCTGCCCAGAGTTAGGACGGCTCCTCTTAGGGCTACCCTCAACTCCGCTGCAAGGCTCTTAACTGGAACAAAAAAATACCACCACATCTCCCCGGACCTGCGGGAACTGAATTGGCTGCCATATGAAGCTCGGATATAGCTAAAAATTGCATGCATGGCTCACAAAGCCATCCACTTCAAGACGCTGTTGTACCTTGCGCAGAAACTGGAATTCTCCTGTGGTTCTAGAGCCTCCAGAGGCGCCAGCTCCCTTTTGCTTAAACCTCAAAAATTCAACAACAAAAAAAGACCTATGACCGAGCCTTCTCAGGGATGGCTCTGAGGATCTGGAACTCCCTTCCCCCTGAAGTCAAGGTGAACCCGTCTACTGTCTTCTTCAGAAAAGAAGTCAAAGGGTTACTGATGAAGAAACTTCTGCCTTAGCCTGGCACCTTCCTCTGATTCGGGGCTCATACCCGTTGTTCTGTTCCCCAGCCACCTTGTTCATGAGTTGGTCGGACAATTCTAGACTGTGATCTTTTTGCGCCCTCTGTTGTTTATGATATGTTCTGCTGTGTCTCCACGAGATTGCTGGACAATTTTGACTTTGAATTTGTCGTTTTGGCCATTCTGTTTTGTATGCTTTCTACCTGGTGATGCATAATCTGTAAAGCCCTCTGATACCCTCGATGGTCAAGTTCGCGCTATTTAAAGCTTTCTAAATAAATAAATAAGTGGATTAACAGAGTGAAACCGCTGGTGAGGAGGATTCTGATGTGATGAATACCCCCTTACAAAATAGGGTGGTGAGGATGCCTAAGAAGTAGAAGGATTATATTTTGGAATTGTTTTTTTCTCCAGCTCTTTCTCTTATTTTACTTTTGTTTATGTTCTATAGTTTTCTCTTATTTTTTTATTTATGTCCTTTTTTTTAAACTTTTTTTAAAAAGGGATATGTGGTATAAGTACTTGTTGTCTTGTGGTAGGTAATCAGTATGTTATTATTAGAATGGAACTGTAATGGAATTGTTGCTATCTCATTGGCAATGTCATGTAGAATGTGGGGGTGAAGTGGTTGGAGCTGGTGGTGGCTGGACTGAATTCTCTTTAGATGATCCCATCCTCGTCACCAAATTTATGTTGTATTTCCAGGCAATAGAAAACAAGGATGAAGAGACGAGGTCCAGAAGAAAGGATTTTATTCCAATAAATTAGTGGTAAAGAAAAACCTACGAAGTGCAAGCAAAAACAACTGGAGACACTGCTGTTCAGTAGGGATTCCAAGAAAGAATGCCCAACTGAACAACAGTGGACAGCAGGGAAACAGAATGAGAACACTCACGATATTCAGTCATATACAAACACAATACCATGGCACTATTAAAGGGATACAACACTGGCCTAAACCGCTCCTACTATCTCCTCACACTCCCTTCAATCGCATACCAACTGTTTGCAGAGACCTACACACACATCTGGAGCCCTCGGTCGTGGGTGTCATTAACTACGATTAAAAACTGAAAAATATCAACCTGTTCTGGAGCCGTCATTCTTTCTTTTCACATCTTAGCGACGACCCGAACTACCCACGCGCCTGACACCCACCGGCCTGCATCCGCTTCATGTCGTGGCAGATTCATAGGGCCCTTCGTTTTTCTTCTGGGAGTGTCTGCACTCCACCTCGTTTCCTGCTGGTTCCCGGATCCTACGCCCGGCATCTTCAAGATTGATTTTCTAGTCTTCGGCCAGGCGCCTGCCTGATCGCAATGTGACGTCATCCTATGGGAGCAGCCTGCAACTCAAAGCATCGTGACATCATCACACCTAAACGTTAGCATCCCTATGTACGTTTCCATCTTGGATTGGGCTTCAGGTATAGGCCCTTGCTTCACTCTCACTGCTGACGGCTGCAAATTAAGGCAGGATCCAAGCCTGCCTGCACTCTCAGTGACAGGCACACCTTTCATACTTACTTTGAGTGACTGTTTTCTCACTGCTTTCAAGTTTTGAGCCTGCTATGTTGGTGACAGGCTCAACTAAAATTCTTATTTCTTTCAAGCTTGGAGCCCGCACTTTCGGTGACAGGCTCACCTTAAAATAATTTAACTACTTGCAATCCTCGGTGACAGGCTCATTCTTATAGTTTAATTACCTGTCATCTCAGTGACAGGCACACCTTTCTCACATCTCTTATGAGTCTTCCGCCTGTAAGTGTGGACTTTTGGTGACAGGCTCACTATTAGTCGACTGCTGTGTCTGCAAATTTAATAACTGGTTTACAGTTTATGTACTGGAAATCTTCGCATTAGTATTACTTGCAATTTATAATTTTCATCCATATTGTAATATTGGTTGTATTTTCTGCTTTGTATTATGGCGATTTCACAGCAGTTTGAGCAGCTTCCTCCTTTTTACAACATCCGGGAAAACCCAACATTAGGTGGCGGCAATGGGTCAAAACATTTGAAAGTCATCTGGTAGCTATTGACGCTGTCAAGTTTCCTCCTGTTCGCAAAGTAGCAATTTTTTATGGTTGCCTAGTGCTTGCAGCTCAGCAAGTTTTTGAAAACATACCCTTCATTGCCCTCCCAAAGGAAGTGCTGGCTATAGTGAACACTGGAATGCCTTCAGGGAGGCACTGGCCCGCATTGGAAAACAATATGACCAAGAGCCAAGCATAATGTTGGAAAAACATAACTTTTTCAGGAGGAGGCAAAGTGCAGATGAAAGTGTGGACGAATATATTTCAGCGTTACGAGTTTTAGCATCCTCATGCAAGTTTGAGGCTCACACTAATATTCACATTCAGGATCAATTTTCTTTGCTTGTTTTTACAAGAAGTTTCAGGAACGCCTACTTAGCAGCAGAAAACCCACACTCGTGAAAACGATTGATATTGTGAAGAGCATTGAGCGCTCTATGATCACTTTTAAGGCACTTCTAAATGGACATTTTGTTAATGTGGTGAATATTCCTGGGAATGAGAAAGCAGACTGTGTGAATATAGGGAATGTATCTAAACCAGTTAAGCAACCTTTTAGGAAAGGTACAACCAGTTGTTTTAGGTGTGGGTCAAATCGCATCTTAGCAATAATCCCACTTGCTCTCTGCCTTAGGCAAGAGATGCATGCTTTGCAAGAAAATTAGCTATTTTCAGGGGTGTGTAGATCTGGGAGAAGAACCACAAGGCGAACAGCATTGAGATCGCTGAGGCTGTGGAAGGGTGCGCAGAGCAATTGCATGATGTGTTGTTGACTGTGGAGTGCAATGCTACTTAAGATACTATGAACGTCAAAGGACCTTGGTGTAATGCATTGTTGGGTAGAATAGAGGTTTAAGTCATGGCAGATTCTGGATCGCCTATTATAATCTTATCAGAAATGTGTTTTCTTGACAAGAGGAAAGGCACTGTTGCTCTAACTCACACCAATGTAAATCCCAAAGCATTCGGTGAATCCGATATAGCCATGTCGGGATACTTCATGTCCAGGTTGGAATGTTTGGGAAAATCTACTTGTACAAAGGTTTGCGTTGCTGTCAAAGACGCAACATAATTGGGAGGCAAGATCTAGTAAGAATGAGCTCATACTTAGTTGCAGGTTCAGATCATCCCATCGCTGTAGGAGAGGTATCTGATGGTTATACTGAGGTTGACTATTTTGATGAAGAAACTCAGGTGGGTTGTCAAGCGGTCGAAGAATTCACTTTGGACATCAAGAAGGTGCTAGGCCGTTTCCCAAGCCTGTTTTCTGATAAACAAGGAACTGTTAAGGGTTTTCAGCATCAAAATCCGATTTAAAGCCAACGCCCAAGTCCCTGAGGGCGAGAGACAAACTTAAGTCAGTTCTTAGATCCCTGTGTGATGAAGGTGTCATTGCAACGTGTGACTCCTCGGAGTGGGTTTCCCCCATTGTCGTAGCTAGGAAAAAGTCTGGGGAAGTCAGGTTATGTGCTGATTTGCGTTCTTTGAACAAAAATATCTTGACTGATTGTCACCCTCTTCTCAAAATTCAAGAACTCCTTGCTAGTTTGGGGGTTGCTAATTTCTTTTCTGTCATCGACTTACGTTCAGCATACCATCAAATACCCCTAATGCTGGTTTCTCAGGAATTCACCACATTTGTGACTCCTATTGGAGTTTTAAAATATCTCTGATTGCATTTTAGTCTGGCATCTGCGGCCAGTGTCTTCCAAAAATTGATGGACAATCTTTTTGGAGACATCCCGGGGGTCCAGGCCTATCAGGAAGACATTTTGGTGTTTGCAGACGATTGGGAAACACATTTGAAGAATTTGACTAAGGTTTTAGGTGAGTTGGACAAGGCAGTTATGACCATTAGGATGGATAAGTGCAAGTTTGGGACTCAGCAATCAGACTGTTGGGACACACTGTACCCTCAGAGGGAATCAAACCTAAGTTATCCTTGATTAAAGATACTGCATGTCCCAAGGATAAGGATGCCCTTTGTTCTTTTTGGGGATTAGCAGAGTACTACGCACGGTTCGTAAACGGTTATGCTCAAACTGTTGAGCTCTTGCGTTCCCTGCTGCGGAAGGGTTCACAGTTTGGTTGTTCTGATTAACTTTTTAAGACCTTTGACCAAGTCAAGACATTAATTTTAAAGCACTTGCTTTGCATGCTTTCCAGGAAATGCTTCCTCATGGTGGATGCAAGTCTCCCTGGATTAGGTGCAATTCTAGGACAGTGGGTTGCCGGTAAGGAACACACCACAGCCTTTGTCTCCAGGAGGCTTAGACAGTCCGGAAACACATTATAGCACAATCAAGCACGAGGCTCTGGCTTGTGTTTGGGCGCTTGACAAATTTAGAAGTTACATTTGGGGTTGAGAGTTTGAAGTTAATACTGACCACAAACCCCTAATACACATACTGAATGAAACTGGTTTAGGAGAGGCGTCAGCTAGGCTTGTGAGGTTGTTGTCTTAACTACAAGAGTTTCACTTTTTTATTAAGCACATATCTGGAGGGCAATATTTTAGGGCGGACTGCTTGTCACGCACGGCTTTACCTGAGGAGTGTGATGCAGGTGATGTTCAAGACAACTAATGCGTAGTGGCAGCCTTGGATGTGGTCACAGAGTGTGGTGCTGTAAAGGAGCAATTTTGGTTGGCAGCTTATGAGAAGGACACCAATCTCAAGCAGATCAAAGAGTTCATTGTAAAGGAGTGGCCGGAGAGTAGAAAGTTAGCACTGGTGAAATAAGGGATTTTTCGATGATGGCTCCTGAGTTGTCCCAGGTCAGTGACATGGTTATGCGTCATGTTTTGTTTGTCCCTCCAGAAAGTCTCAGAGGAGACATTATCAAGTCAGCGCATCGCGGCCACTTAGGTATTTCTAAGACATCTCAACTTATTAAGTTGTACTATTGGTGGCCTTATTTAAAAGCTCAGGTTAAGTTTTGGTTTGACTCTTGTGCTGTATGTCGCGTGTCTTGACAAAATGTGGAAGTTAATGGATACTCCCCTACACCCTGTTCCCTTTCCGGAGAAACCTTGGATCAAGGTTGGGTTGGAGTTTTTAAGTCCATATGATATTTTACCTGATAATATCAGGTTTCTCATCTTGCTGATCGATTATCATTCAAAATGGATATACCATGTTTTGTGATGCACCTAGAACTGGCAATGCGATCATGTTCTTGAAGAGGGTTTTTGCAACTGAGGGTTCGCCCTCCATTATTGTGACAGACAACAGCACACACTTTGTGTCTCACAAGATGTGGCAGGTAACGACGTAAGGCACTTCAAAGTTGCCTTGTATTTCCCATCTTCAAATGGGTTGGTTGAGAGGGCAAACAGATTAGTGAAGGAAGGGATACAGGCAGCTCTGTCGTCATGCCAGGGTGTTCAAGAATTTGTTGATGCCAAGGTGGGGTAGTATAACATTTCACCTCATTGCAATACGGGGGTGCCACCTTTTACTCTCTTAAGAGGAAGGAAAGTACACACAGATCTATGCCCTAAATGATTGCAGAACAAACATTGTGTTGAGAGTGCAAGTAGTGAAAGTAAAGGTCTTACGTCTCAGGTGATGCAGAAACAACAGGCCATGAAGTTGAGGCTGGATGATGGCAAATATTTTAAAAATATTTTTCTGGGAATAAATGATTGGGTCCTTATCAAAGATCCTAAAAAAGTTTCTAAAGGTTTGTCAACGTTTTCCTCTCCAGTTCAAGTGACAAATGTAAGCAAAGGCTCAGCACTCCTTGGGAATAAGGCCTGCTGGAACAAGAGGTCGCTTGCGAGTCTTTCAAACTCTCAGGCATGCTCCTTGATGAAAAAAACGGGAGGTTGAAGATGTGATTTGTCCAACTGGTTGCAGGATCCAACTTCAGGTTTGTCACTGTCTGCATATAAAGATGGCACTGGGGAAATCACTGGTTGTCAGTGCGTCACCCCACCTGGTGGTACGGACACCATTCCTGTCACAAAGGAGTGTGTTCAAAGGGATGTTGGTTCTCTGCAAAATGTTGGTATTTGTAGCCGCCAGAGGAAATTGCCTTCCAAGTTTGAAGACAATGTTTTGAGTTAAAATGCTAATTTTCAATTATACCTATGTTACGTTCTTGCAGCTTATACCAGTTTTTGCTTATGGTATTATTTGAGGCTGTTGCATCCGAAAGGAGGGAGAAGTTGTGTTATGAAGGCACCCCGTGCTCCACAGTGGCGAATGGGTGCTTCGTGCCATGCACTGATTGTATCAATTAACTACTGCTCCACGACCAACCCTAGAACGAGGTGTGGGAAGACTCTGTGGACGTTGAGTCAGTTGGCAGAGACCTTTGCATGCATGGGGAGCTCTCGGTCGTGGGTATCATTAACTACGAACAAAAACGGAAAAATACCTAACAGTTCTGGAGCCGTCATTCTTTCTTTCCACGCCAACCTCACCCTGCACAAACTATTGATGATCCACATGGAGTACCGTACCACTTGTTTTTCATTGATGTGTTTTGCTAGTAATACGTGTGAAGTGCTCTACCTTCCGGGAGAGGCTAACCCTTCTTGACAATTTCCAGTCTGGTTTCACTCAAAACTGCAGCACCGAAACAACCCTACTGCAAGTGATCGACGATGCGCTGTGTGTACTCGATTTGGGGGGAGTCTTGTCTTCTGATTCTTCTAGACCTTTCTGCAGCCTTTGACACTGTTAATCACAACACTCTTCAACAGAGAATGGGCTTGGACGGCACAGTGCTTAAATGGTTTGCCTCATTCCTCTCGGACAGATCCCAAATGATCAAAATAGTGAACAGTCTTTCGTCTTCATTGGCGGTAGGTCAAGGCATCCCTCAAGGTTCTATCCTTTGTTCAATCTTTATTTGGAACCATTGGGAAATCTCCTAAGTAAATCTGGGATCCTTTACCATCTCTATGCGGATGACACTCAAATCTACCTTAAGGTTTCTTCCGTACACAATATCTCAATCCTCAACTCTACTCTCAACTCCATTCAAAACTGGATGTTAGCTCATCAACTCATTCTGAATCCTTCCAAAACTGAATTCCTCTTCCTCTCTACCGCACTCTCCTCCTGTTCAATTGTGGATGGATCAGCTGAATTTACTCAACAATAAACCTATCATTGTCGACAGCGCAAAATCCCTTGGTGTCATACGTGACAAAAGGCTCAATCTATTCTCCCACATCAATTCAATTGCAAAGAATGCACAATACCAACTGCGCCTTCTCTGGGGGATTCAACGTTTCTTTCCGGAGCAAGACCTAAAAACCTTGGTCCAATCTCTGGTTCTCTCTAGATTGGATTATTGAAATTCTCTTATTGCTGTCCTCCCCAAAACTCATCTTTCCCCTCGTAAATCAGATCTCCATTTAGCGGCTTGTTTTGTCTTTGGGGCCAAAAGAAGTGACCACATTACACCCATTTTGTCTTCTCTTTGGTGGTTTCCCATTGAGGCAAGATCAATCTACAAGACTGCCTGTATCACCCACAAAGCCTTGCACACATCCGCCCCTCAATACCTGGCAATTAAACTTAAAATCTCTGGAGACTCTAGACCTTCTTGTATTGCGGAAAATCTACTGCTTGAGCCCCCCACCTTTAAAAGGGAAAGATCGATAGCTCAATCCTTCTCAGGCAATGCGGTTAGAATCTGGAACTCACTTCCTCCACTACTCCGTACCACTACCTCTACCCGGAAATCTCTTCTCCTCCAAAGGCACTTCCAGAACTAATACATCCCTTGTCATGTCCCTCAAGGAAGTTCTTTCAATATTGTAAATTTGTAATCTATGCCTGTACGACCTTCATCCTAATATGTTTTTTGTGACTGCCATCAATTGTTTCATTCTACTTTTTAGGTCTTGCCTGGCGAAAGCAGCGCATGCGCTGCCTCGCTATTGCGAGTACCTTTTGTAATCGATTCTGGCGAGAGGTTTCGTGCACGCGTCAGCATGGACAAACATGGCTGCTCTTGCCATTTGTCCACAGCAGACAGCATGCGCGTGTCCATGCGGACTGTGGACAGTCTGACGCCATCTTACGAAGAAGCTTTCGTTGTCATAGCAATGAAAATGCTGCTTCCCGTATGCAGCTTGCTTCACAAAAATCAATAGAACACTCACCCTTGTGGCCTCCTCGGACCGACAGCCATGGCAACGGTGCGCTCCCGTGACGCTCGGCTGCACCACTGCTCAACGCGCGCAGAACAAAATTGTGCTCCTTTAGAATTGCAGTCCTTTTACAACGCGGCCCCGTCTCCCGAGTGCGGGTGGGCTGAACTATGTCAGTGCGGAGGGGAACTCGGTACTGAATAACTAATCTGTTCTGGGTTGTTAACTGCGGGCCCGAAATCTAGCCTGTCCGTCAGTGTGACAGACTTCAAGCCAGCAGGAAGACAACTGTGACTGGTACGAGAGGCAAACTCGGTCGGTCTTCATTCAAACCCAGCTTCGCAGCGGCCTCCCTGACTCTTTCCCCTGATCAGAGCTACGCGGCCTCTACCTACGTCATGGGACGTCATCTCCTGATGCCCCCGGTCTCGTCTGCACTCGTTGCTTGTTGGGCCTCAGACATTCCTTCCCGCTTCATAGCCCGCCTCGTCGTGAGTGTTCCCGTGCGTGCGTGCAGGCCGAACACCTCCCAGCCATAGGCTCTTCACAACCCCATCTGAGTGCTTCGCTGTACGTTTGCCGACATGCGCCGCACACCTCTCCTGCGCCGCCCTGTAGCCTTCACGTCAGGCACGCGCTAGTGCAGCTAAGGATGAAATTGACCGGCTGGGAAGAGCTGCCTCTCAGAGATAGAATGCACCAAGTTATGGCGATGGTGTTGGGCCCACCGAATTGCTCCACTGGGCTGCGTACCCTCCACAATTAAAGAATGTGGCCTGACTGTTTTCACAGGTGCTCCCAGTTGCTGCCTGCCAGGGTCCTGGCATATGCTTCCTGAGAAGCTTCTTGAACAAAGGGTCCTTATCAGGGGCGCAACACCCATTGGACTCAATGGGCTTCAGCCCTCCCCCACCCCCCCCGTCATGTGTGGCAGCCCGGGATGGGACAGCTTCCCGGGCACAGACACAGCCGCACCCGAGCACTTCACAGGTCTTTAAAAGACCATTTGCATGTTGATGAGGCCTCGCTGTTGTTTCACCCCTTCTAAGAGCCCCTGCAGCTCCACGCTGCCTATTGCTTAAAGATTCAGCCCCCCCCGAATTTTTGTTTTAGCCCCCCCGAAATTTGGCTCTAGTTGCGCCTCTGGTCCTTATGCACCTGTTATTTCAATGTTTGCCCTCTTAAAGGCAATATTTAAAACGAGCATTAAAAATGCAATAGGTCTCGGCATTAATTAAGTTAAAGCCATTTGCTTTGCTATACCATTAGCAAAGCAAATGGCTTTAACTTAATAAAAGGCGCGACCAATTGCATTTTCAATGCTTGTTCTTCTTTCTCGTTTGTTTCTGTAACATGTAAATATGTAAAATTCTCCTGTAACGTACTTGGTTCTATTGTGAAGCGCTTGGACACCTTTTTGTAAAGTTCGCGCTATATAAAAATGCATTAAATAAACCCGGAGTTCAATTTACCTTTAATGTGCATGTATATTTTTACTATACTTGTTATTGCTATGCTCTGGCTTTATTTTGAAGCGCTCTGATGCCTCTGGGTCAGGTCCGTGCTATATCAAACAGAACAAAAATAAAATAAATGAGCCTCTTTACCCTTCTATCACACTCCGCAAACCGCTGATGCAAAAGCCCCTCCACCTACTCGTACTCCAGCCGTAAGCGTTGGTGTTATAGGAACTAGTCACTATCATTTCCGGGGCGCTAGAGGCTGTCTCTTCTGGGAAGCTTGAGTTGAACACTTCCGGCGTGACTGAGGCGGCTGTTCTCGAGGCTGTCCTTTCTCTTTCTAACCAATCGCAGGCCTCAACAGCTGATACAGGCCACTCGGCACCTCCTTCTACCGCCCCTAGTCTGTCAGTCACTATAGACTAGCGTTACCATTAGGTCTCACTGCCTGCTGTTTTTCCTGTTGTGGTTTGAGTCGGAAGTAAAACAGAGGCAATCGGATTTTTATAGGTCTCTTTAAGGAGACGGGGAGTAAATCTTGTGTCCGGCAAACTCGCGGCGTGTTTATCAAGTGCTCACTTGCTTATCAAATAATGTTTTAGTCTGTATATTATTTCGCGTTGATGGGGACTCTTTTGCTTAAAGCCAGACGTGTACGCAACCGGCTGATGTGACGATCGAGCGTTTGGTTGAAGAGCTGTCCCTTGGAGGCCGACATGCCTGCTGTACTTCCAACACCTAAGGACCTCTATGTATCCAACTCTTTGGGAGATCTAAACAAGAAGGCAGAAGTGAAGCTTGACAAACCGAGCACCAAACAGTACGACCTTTCCCTTTTTACTCTAACGTTTGTGTGGCCGTTGTTTAAAATGAAATCATCTATTTATTCCGTATTGGTTCGTGAATACGCGTGTAACTGTATAACAGTTGGCTTCTTGTTATTCTTTCGTAATGCAGTATTCAAACTAAAACATAGGGAACACCACTAAGTGCCCATTGTGATACATCTTTACAGCTAACTAGAAAAACATTTTGGCCATTTAATGATCGTAATCCCAATTCCTTCATTAAAACCAAAAGGCACGTCATCCACGTACCACATGGGCGAAGCCCCCCCGCCTTCCCATAAATATCCCACAACAGTAACGTGAAGTTGACTATAAGTCCCACCCTTGCCACAGACATGAGGCCAGCCAGCAACCTGCAGTTGCATGGGCTTTTAGGTCCCTTGAGCTGAGCCCACCATTGAAAGACAGAAGAAAAGAAAAGCGAATAACGTACAAGAATGAACGCCCAACTAGCTAGCGGAGTCATGGGCAAGAGTCGCTGTCAGAGTTAGCAGCCTGCTCGGGCTGTCCTCATGGACGACGATTCTCCAAAAATACCAGGGGTAGCAAAAGTGACATCACACATCCTTGACCTTAAAGACATCACAGGACAGGACTTCATGACCGTTAACCCCCAATCTTCCTAGGACAGTGTTTCCCACAGTGATTTTTGGTAGCTCACGAAAGTCCACACAATAAATAAAAGTGCCTTTAAATTCTATATTTATCTAGTCACATGTGCTCCGCTTTAAAGACCAAGGTCAGATGTCAGGCTGTATCTTATGACAAATTGCTGCTTACGTTTTTTTAAACACGGGGTGTTTACACACGTGTTGTTTACACACTCCTCTCACTTTATAGTCAGAGAAAAAAAGTTCAGTGAATTTGTAACAATCTTTCTGGGTACAGGGAGTATTAAAAGGAAAGGCTGCAGGATGTCACATTTTTTTTAACCCACATCAAAATGTAAATATGTCTAAATTAACTACACGCATTCAGCAGTTGGAAAAGCAAAAAGTAAAAGGCACTTTTATTGTAAGTCTGAAATGCAATGGAAACAGAGATTTTAATAGGCTCAAGACACTTTACTTGGTAGTGCACAAATATAAACATTCACTGAAACCCGATTTCCACACATTATCATTTCTGTCCAATACAGTTATATCAGTAAATCTGTATGTCTGTGAAGATTTTGTGTCCATTTCAAGGGAAAAAGTGATGTCTGTAAATGACAGTGTAGTAGCACACAATGCTTTAGTTACACGAAAAATCGCCTGCCTCATGTCCATTAAAGCTAGGTGAGTTGCGAAATTTTGTCGTTCTATAAAGTGGCTTGTGCGTCGTAAAAGTATGGGAAGTACTGTCATATGAAGTAATGCCACTTGACCTTAACCCTTATGACATCACATAGTTGAAGTTTCATAATAAATGTACTACTAATAGAAGAAAATGGACTAATGTCTCTTTTAGATACTACATTTATTAGGGTGCTGATGTGACACGCAAGGGGATCATTATTTGTTTCTCTTATTATTGCATGAAACGTGTTCATCTTAAGAGAATACACTGCTACAAAACACACAGCAACACTGGGTACATACATTTTTTATGCCACAAAGTGTTACAATATATTAGTTCTCCTACTGTATACTGCAATGAGAAATATATTGAATAAATCCTAGTCAGAGAAACTAGATTCAAATAAAATAATAGTAATTATGTTTTAATAGATGTAGACCATATATTGATTCTGAACTATATTATTGACCTAAATTATTCCCTACTGTTAATATATGTTGATTTAAGATGATGTGCAAGGCTCCATCACTCGTTTGAAGCAAAGAGTTGAAGGTTGAATTCAGACACCTCATTGTTCATGTATCATAATAATGAAACGTGGCAAAAACTTTGTACATTTTTTTGTTTTAGTTGATTCATTTATTTTATCAGAAAAGTGCATATTGCACTGTAGAATTTATTAACTCTACAAAACCTAACGGAATGTCCAAGCGATTGAGCCTGACATTTTCTAGGGAAAGTTGTGTGGAGATTGGGGCCAGGAGGGTGGTGTTGCGCAATAAAATTTGGAAGTGCATTTTGAAGCCCAGTTTTCACATAAATGTGCTAAAATTCCACATGCTCTGAAAAAGAAATCCTTAAATATTCAAGTCTTTCACAGTGTGACAGGGCATTTTAACCTTACACTCCCCACGAGTTGCCCCTATGTTTTCCACATTATGCTAGCGGTGTCCCTATTTGCCAAAAATGGTCTCCATTTTGCCAGGTCCATTATTTTGTCATGGGTGCTCCCCATATGCCATGGGTGCACCTTAAGTTAAAAAAATTACTTATAGTATGGTACTGCCAGAATTTATTTTGCCATTAGTGCCATTCATAAACTGTAGTTGACCCTTATGGCAAAACACCCTAGCATGTTCGTGCCATCATTTTGTCACGATTACCTTCTCCTATATACCAAGAACGGCCAACTTTTGCTACAAATCACCTTCCGTGTGCCAGAGGCAGCATTTTGCCACTGTTACCCCCATTCCAATAATTTCCTCCAGAACGCCTGCTCCAGCAGTTTTCCACAGGTGTCACTTTGCTAAGATTTATATCCAGTATACCAGTGCCAGCATTTTGTCATGGATATCCCCATATACCAACTATAACATCTAGTGTGCTCTCGTTTGCTAGCATTTTGTCACAGACGCCTGTCTTGTGAATAACTGCCGCCAGTACGCCAGTCTCACTCATGCTCACTTCTATTCACTAATTCACACTCACATTCTCATTCATTCATTCACACTCCCTTGCATTCACTCTTTCATTCTCACTCGAAGTTAAGTCACTCCTTGCCACTCCCTCGCATTCATTCTGCTCACACTCCTTCACACTCTAACAGTTCCTCACACTCATTCATTGAAATACTCTAACCTTTTGCAGCCACTCTTTCTCTCACTTATTCTCACTCATACTCTGTGACACTTAGGGTCATAGTTATTTAAAAAAAAAAAATAGCACCAGGTAGCGTATCAACGAAAGTTGCTAAGCTGGTATTACTAAGGGAAGAGAGCATTTCAGATTTATATATCCGAAGATATGACACTACTGCTCTCTTCCCCAGCGCTGTTGCACACACATGCTGCCTAGCCCCTCACACACATTTCGTTGCACCATGGTGCAAAGGTGCGTGCAAGATATATAGCATAGGTTTTGTACTTGAAGGGTAGTCTTCAAGTACCAAATACTAGGGCCACACAAACTTTGAAACTTTTTACACAACGTGTGTTGTATGAAACAGCACACATGCAAAGTTAGAAAAAATTAAAACATTTCTCCAACTTAACACCTGCCTCAAGAATGTGTTACTTTTTGTTGCAAAACCCTTGCTGACGTTTTTAGTAGCTAGGACTTTGAATAAAAAAATCTTGGGTTGTAGCGTGGACATGCCCCCATTACTTTAGGGCTGGTATTCAGTGTAAATTCTTTGCACAGGAAAGTAAATAGTTCATAAAGACTTTGTGCCAGTTTGTGTCACTTGGCGTGACTTTTCTATGGGCACAAATTCTTGATAAATCTTTCAGGGGTGGTGAATTTAACAATCTCTATTTTTCCATGGGGCAGTATGCTTCATATACCTATTCATCCAGTAAAAAAAAACACTTTTCTCTTTATTGTTATGCAATGTGGTGACAAATTATGGCAGCAATCTCGTTATGTAAGAGCTCTGTGCCAGGGCTCATACCATATAGTAGGATTTTAATACTAGTAATTCCCTTCTCATGCCACCTTTCCTCAGATCTGCATATTGTGGCTGGAGGTACCGGTAAGCAATAGTTCAAGGGTTGGAATGCCCTTTTGAGTCTGTGCCAACCTACAAACTTATATGGTTTAGAAGATTTCACCAGATCTTCTCTAAACATTTCCCATACTTCGAAAGGTTTGAAATTTAATCCTGGCATAGGCTGAAATAAAATGTCTTCCCTGGGCTAGGGTAAAAGAGGTTGGAGGGAAAATGAACTTGGAAACAGCACATTTTCGCATGAGTAAATCTACACATGCATATCTGTTGATGCTAAAATGCAGTTTATAATATTTTCTAGGAGTACAATTTCCTGGCCTACTTATGTAAATTCTTGTCAATTAATGAAAGCTGTAAATCTGCACTAAGGCAAGGACATATACAGTGGGTGGCCTTTTGCAACTTTCTTAAAGAATTGGGCCCCTAATTAGGTCTGACAGTAACCAAGACCCTTTTGTTTTAATTAAATTGGTCTCTGTCTATCTAATCAGAGCATTCTGCTCTTTCACAGGAGCATATGTCCACAAAAAAGTTTATTTCAGTGCTAATGTTTACTGTAGCAACTTATGTTTTTTTAGATCAAAATATTGTTTTGCTTTTAGCCAATGTTTTTGTTATAATAGTGAGGGCTCGGCAGTTTCACAACAAAAAACTTTTACAAAAACCATGTCAAAGCAAGACATGCATTGACACAACTGAAAGGTTGACCACCAACGTCAAACCTATAGGCTTTGCTAATGATTGTGTAGTTTCATGTTTCTCATAATCTTGTTGATACTGGTTACAATGATGTTCCATTATGAATATTTTTGGAAATATTAGCGTGTATCAAACACATTTTACTAAATGATGCTCTAAATAAATGGTACCTAAAATTTAACAGTGGATGATCAAAGCATTTTTCTTTCTAGTTGCATATTTTTTTTGTGAACATTTTATTTTAAAAGCATATTTGCATCTAATTGGAGAGCATTCTGGGAGCATTATATGTTGCCTAATATTGTTAAGCACTGCAAATTGTGTGTACACATTTTTAAACTAGAACCACTGTCGGTAGGTAGTGCCTTCCGTGCTTGCAGCGCTGGCCCTAATAATAAATACCTTGCATTAATGAACCATAAAAATGTGTTTAAAACAGCATTAACACATTGATGCAAATCTTACCTTAATTTACAATGCCCTTCACCTATCCATAATGTGGTAGCGTAGACTGGCAGCCAAGGGTTTATGCTGCTGGGTTTTTGGCCTACTTATCCCAAGTACAAAATAAACATCAAAACTTGTTGTCCTTGACCCCAAACAATATCTCCTGGGCTTCCAGATATAGGAATTCAACACCTCTACCTGCCCTCAATCTCAGTCATTTTCACTACCTGTCACTCACTCTCACTTTCTTGCACACACACGGTCACATGCACACACATACTCAAGCTCTCACCTGCATGCGCACAACATACATGTAAAATAATTTTATTTCACTTACCGCAGCCGTATTGAAACTTCATTCAGACCGCTGTATTTAGACACTAAAGAATCCATGTTTGGGTGACAGAAAATTCCCAGTTCCAGCTCCTGCTGCTTTATTTGTAGATCTCGGCTTGACAGCGCAGGCACTCTCTCAAAGAGACATGTTATGTTTAATCTTTCAGCTTGAGCCCGCCACAGGCTTCCCATTTGCTGGCTCCATTGTCTGTCTAATATTCTTTGTCACCATCTGTCCCTGGCATGCATGGACATGCTTCTTCTAGTGTTTAGGCCCCCCATCCTAGCCCCTCTCAGCATATACTAAGTACTTGTAAACATCCCCTGCTCCCGTTTTTACAGCCATTTTAGGACCCACTTTTTTCTTTCTTTTTTAGCACTCTATACAGTTCTTGCGCTTTTATCAGCTCCATCTTCACCCACCCGCCCTCATGTCCTGTCCACAGATCACCCCGTCACTGCTTTTCCCTTTATTGCTGCTTTTCGTTCCCCATGTCCTTCTCCTGTCTCTGCTTTCTCCCTCGCACATCCCAGTGCTTGCCCCGTCCCCAGATCACCGCATCCCCTGACCCCGCCACTGCATTAAACCCCCATTGTAGGCTGTTTCGTTCTTGTGAATGGTTGTATTCTGCCTTTTAATGTCCTGTTAGCGTATAGCTGACGTGCTGATTGGAGCATGTGTGCAAGGCTGCTCCTACTTGGCACAATTGTAGTCTCTGTTTATTTTGTCTGTCTGTGTGTGTGTGTGTGTGTGTGTGTGTGTGTGTGTGTGTGTGTGTGTTTTACACCATTTGTGGTTGGTCGACAATGGTGTTTATAGCTGGAAAGTCAGACCTCAAGTGAATCAGATATGTGTTATCACAGGACATGTCAGAGCTTCTAAAGTACCTGTGTCTTCTGCTTTAATTGCATAGCCACGTTTCTCATGTGCAAAATGATTGAACTGTTCATGTCGCTCCTTATTACGTCTCATTTCATATGGTGGGACTCTATTTCCTCAAATTTCTCCCATCTGGACACTTTCTTACTTTTTCCGCATTCACCAGTGAAGTGTTTCCGTGCCATTGTTGCTTAACTTGAATTCGCTTAAAAATAGCCAGGTTGAGTCTTGATGTCATCAAGGTCAGCCTGCCCCTCTGTGTCCATGGCAAAGGTAGTTCTTTTAATGTGGTTGCATACGCAATGTGTTTCTTCATGTTCACGACTGTGAACCAGCCTAACACTTAGATTCTTTCTGGGGTTTTTTGTACAGTTTTATATAGCGCCAACACCACCAAAGGTATTGGAGTGCTTTACAGTAACACCAGTTAATTCACACAAAGACACATTCATTTTAAAGGCACGGGGAGATTAAGTTATTTTCCCAGATACAAGTATGATAAGCCGACACCAAAACTCAAACCAAATTTCCCAGCTCCATAGTTGGCAGCTCTGGCCCTTACACCACATCCTCTCCCCAGAGGACGCCATTTCCTTCCCCTAGCCTTGGCCTCAGTTCCACATTTTGTGATTTGCTGGGAAAATCACTTAATCTCCCTGTGGCTGTCCGCTTTATATTAGCACCAGATGCTTTACACAACGCCATATTTTGTAGGCACCGTGATATTTATTGATTTGCCCAAAATCAAGGACGTTAAGCAGATGCTGAAACTCTTACTCTGTTCACCCGCTCTGTAGTCAGCAGCTCTGGCCCTTACACCACATCCTCTCCCGAACGGACACCATATCCTCTTCCTAGCCTCCGCCTCAGTTCCACATTTTGTGATTACGGATAAATCACTTAATCGCCCCGTTTCTAAATGCAACAAGCATTGGCAAAGCCAGTAGGTTTTGCCTGTGCAAAATCTATTGTTTTTAGGTCTTGGCTAGATAGTGTATGCGCTGCTCTGCTAGACAGCGCAGGTGCTATCTCGAAGAGAAGTGTTGTGTTCTGTCTGTGGACTTATGGGCCGCCCATCCACTACCATTGATAAACTTCAGCGTCGCTCTAGTTTCTTTTGCCATTCGTCATGGCATGCATGCGTCATGCCCTCTTCTTGTGTTTGGCACTCCCGTAGCGCATGGCCCAAGTACATGTCTCTTAACACTGCTTCCGGTAGGTGCAGCTATTTTTTTTGTTTTCTCCATAGTAGTACTTGTTTTTTCAGACAGTCTCCTTTGTATACATACCACTAAAATGCATGATCATGTACATAAATGAATGCATTTCTTAAAAAGTTATTAAAACACGAACAGCACTTGTTTATATTTTTTTGCACGATCCAATGGTATTGGAGCGCTCGCTCTGTCTCGCCATAGCGTGAATATGAGGTGATGGTATTGGAGCGCTTTACGTGCTCACCCGTTGTTGCTTGCCCATACCCCTCCTGCTTCCCTGCTTGACCTGTTCCCCCACCACCTCCCTCATCGCTGCTGCTTTTATTTTTATTATTTTAATTTTTTTTGTACCATCCGATGGTATTGGAGTGCTCGTTCTGCCATAGTATTCCTTGTACACATACATACACCACTAAAATGCATGAACGTGTATACATTAACAAATGCATTTCTTAAACAGTTGTTAAAACATGAACAGCACTTGTCTATTTTTGTTGCTTGATCCAATGGTATCAGAGAGCTCGCTCCATCCTCTGTCTTGCCATAGTGCAAACACGAGCAATGGAACTGTAGCACTTTAAGTGCTCACTAGTTACATTACACAATGACACATTCATTGTTGTATGCAGGGGCAAGCGTAAGTGATTTGCCCATAATCACAAACTGTTCAGCAACCCCGAGATTCAAACCTGGTTCTCTAGTTCCTCTATCGGCAGCTCTGGTCGTTAAGCCTCATCTTCGCTTCACTTCAACGCTCCTCAACTGTTTCTCACTATCTCTCCCACATTTGTTCAGAAAGACCCCGTCAACACGAACAAGCATTGGCAAAGCCAATAGATCTCAGGAATGCCCAAGCTATTGGCCCTGTCAACATGAATGTCTTTTAGCCATGTTTTCTAACAGCACGTGTGCTGTTCAGCATGGCTGAAAGTCACTGAAAAAGTGCTCTGATGCGGCCAGTGCAGGCCAAGTCAAATCATTTTTCTGTGTTAGGAGGGGCAGGACAATAAACTCAACTTGGGCGGCGAAGGTGTCAGCTCAACATCCTGTGATTCTTAGCTTTCAGTGACTTTCAGCCAAGCTGAACAGCAGATGTGCATTGCCGAGATCTATTGGCTTTGCCAAAGCTTATTTATAATGCTAATACTGAATAAAACACCATTATTAACTATTGACATAATAAATAATTGACCTAAAAGGAGGATGGAGCCCAGCACCAATAAGGGTGAGCTACTCCAGTGTACTTGGCATTTATCTTGTCACCTCTGATGCCAGGTGTCGCAAAAGCAGTGTCAGGGGATGCAAGGGGTAAAATGATGTCTGTGGTTGTCCCTGTCATCCAGGCCAGATGAGAAAGTACCAGATTATTCCCTACTTTTGCCTGTGCTGGTCATCCTCTGGCGTAGCCTCCTCAAAGCTGGTCTGAGACCCAGACTGAGACTGTGTCTCATGTTTACTGTTAAGATCATTCAAAGCTACCTAATCTTTTCCAGGCTTTCTTATGTGTTCTGAAGATGAGCCACCATGAGTTAAAAAGGAATTGGAGCTCTGCAGTGAACAGGAAGATGTATGAAATGACCATGGCCCATAGCTTTTGTTTTAGCCCTCCAACTTGTTTGCTTTCGAACGTGGAGAGTGTCCCGGGGTAGATAAATGTTGCAGACAGTTTTAACGATGTAGTTGCTGTCTTTATAATGTAAGGATTTTGGCAATAAATGATTGTGGCGGGGCCACTGGAGGGGGTCATTGGTTGAAGGTGTGGTGAGCCGCCATGGACATCACCACCAAGCACACACAAAGTGTCACTCCTCCAGTTAGGAAGGACAAGCAGGGGCAATTATCACCAGTCAGATTTAAACAATACCCAAATGGCCTGGGTAAGCCCTATCCTTAAGACCCAGGTTGAACCTAATAGGAATGATCAACCCTATTCTGTAATTTGATCAGTTAGAAAGTACACCACACTGGATATGTTAATCAAGCTACTTTTAGGCACAGGCAAATAATGGGAATGCAATGCAGTCCCTATGGCTGTTTAGATGTGTCCAGCAGAAATTAAGTTTCAATATGCAGCACTAAAACCATTAGAGATCAGGGCAAGTACTCTGCATCTCATTCACCATAGGTCACAGTACCATGTGGACCATGGCTCTAGTCCAAACCCGTACATTTTGATCATAACCACCAAGAGGAATTTCATCCACAACAAGATCCTCGCCAACTCCAAGGAACTCTTCAGTGTCATCCAAGAATTCACCAATCTTCGCAGCGAACCACGCTATCCCTAGACGTCTGCGACAAGCTCGGAACATGCTTCCACCTCGAAATCAAAAACCTCTATGACAATTTTATCGACCAGACACCAGTAGGCCCGCCCCCTAGACACACCAGTAGCCCACCATCTCCACCTGGACGCCTATCACGGCTGAAGACACTGCCTCAACCCTGAAAGGCATCCACTCGGGGGCCCCCACTGACCCTTGCCCGCCACACATCTACCACAGAGCTGCTGCCGCCATCGCACCCGAACTACAAACCACCAGCAACACCACCTTCGAAACAGGCACCTTCCCAGACGAGTGGAAACGCGCAGAAGTCAGACCCCTGCTCAAGAAGCCCACAGCTGACCCCACAGACCTAAAAAAGGACAGGCCCATCTTGCTCCTCCCCTCAGCGGCCAAAGTTGCAGAGAAAACAGTCAACAGGGAACTGACATGCTTCATCGAAGACATCGCCATATTTGACCCGTCCCAATCCGGATTCCGAAGCAACCACAGCCCCGAAACCACCCTACTTGCCGCCACAGACGACATATGCCACATCCTTGACCAAGGCCACTCCGCAGCCCTGATCCTACTCGACCACTCAGCAGCCTTCGACAGTGTCTCCCACCCCACTCTACTCACCAGACTACACGACACCGGCATACAAGGAACAGCCCTAGACTGGATCCGATCCTTCCTCACTGGAAGAAGCCAAAGAATGAGGCTGCCACCCTTCGTCTCCGACGCCATGGAAATCACCTGCGGAGTCCCACAGGGGTCATCACTGAGCCCCACCCTCTTCAACAGCTACATGGTCCCCCTTTTTTTTTTTTTGTAAAAGATTTTTATTAATTTTTCACACCCAGGGTCCTGCAGACCAACATTACACATATGACCAGCAGACGAAGAATCCCCCCTCAAAATACGCATCAGGAGAAATCCGTTCCACTGCATTCCCACCCTACATCCCCCACCCACTGCCCCCTCTACCCCCACCCCCCCAGTCAGTGTGCCCGCAGTAACCCCTCATCAGCCACCTTCCATCTGGCCCTATGGCCTGAGACGTCCCAGCTCCGGACAAACCCCTGCTAGCATTCAGCCCGAGAGAGAGGGCCCCGCCGTGACCTCCCTCCGCAGCCCTGTTCCCACCTGCGCTCTTCAACCATGGTCCCCCTTGCCGCCATCGTCTGAAGACACGGCCCCAACATCGTATCCTACTCTGACGACACCCAGCTCATCCTCTCCCTCACCAAAGACCCCACCACCGCCAGACTAAAATTCCAGAAGGGAATGCAGGACGTCACAGTCTGGATGACCAACAGCTGCCTAAAGCTCAACGCCGAGAAGACAGAAGTCCTCGGAGCAACCCCCTCAGCATGGGACAACACCTGGTGGCCGACCGCCCTCGGTAACCCACCAACCCCCTCGAACCACGCCAGAAACCTCTGTATCGTACTCGACTAATCTCTCACCATGAGCCGACAGGTCAATGCTGTCACCTCCAGCTGCTTCAGCACCCTCTGCATCCTCTGCAAGACCTTCAAATGGATTCCCCCCCCCCCCCGAGTCAAGGAAGGCCGTCACCAACGCACTCATCACAAGCAGACTGGACTATGGAAACGCACTCTACGCCGGCATAAACAAGTCCCTACGCCGCAAACTCCAGACAATACAGAACACCGCTGCCAGAGTAAAGAGTCACCTTCGAAATCCTCACCCACGCCTACAAATGCCTACACAACACCTGACCCAAATATCTCAACGGCAGAGTCAACTTCCACGTACCCAAGAGAAACCTCTGATCCTCCAACCTTGCACTAGCCGAAACCCCGCGCATCCACAGAGCCAGGAAAGGCGGAAGATCATCTCTCACATCGCGGCCCAAACCTGGAACCAGCTCCTGGCAAACATCAGAGGCACCCCCTCCATGAACACCTTCAGGAAGACACTCAAGACCTGGCTGTTCAATGGTCCTCTTGCAATTGATGTGGGATGGAAGTGCTAAAGCCCCTTCCTATTTCCACAAGTCAATAGGAGACAAGAGCGGTCTAGGCCCCGCTCCCTGTTAACCACTGCAATCCTCCTTCATACGGCGGGAGCACAAGCTGCAAGGCAATGAAAAAGCCAGTGTCTGTATAGTCCAATACAGCAGGCCGTATCCAACTCCAAAGTAAGATAGTAGTAAGGTCTGGTCATATTAAGTGCATGTTATGTTATGTTTGAATCGAGGAATCTCTGCCAAAAGTTGAGGACGAACGCAGCTGTCTTGCCGGAGTATAGAAAGCCAACCTATTCTGTAGAGAGATGGGACCCAGCCCATAAAGGGCTTTTTGAGCAATGGATAACATTTTGAATTTTATCCGAGCCTTCGCCGGGAGCCAATGCAGAGATCGCAGATGAGCACGCACACTGCACCTGCTGGAAGGACCTGGCAGGAGTCGGGCGGCTGAATTTTGAATCACCTGCAATTTATCCAACAGGTAACCCGGAATGCCAGCGTACAATGCGTTAGCATAGTCGAGGCGCGAGAGAATTAAAGAATGAACCACAGTCTCCTTCGCAGCCTTAGGCATGTAGGGCAGAGTTCTTCAATCTGTGGGGCGCGCCCCCCCAGGGGGGCGCAACACCATCTCAGGGGGGCGCGCACTCCACCCTGAAATCTTACCTTTGTTTGTCTTTTCCTGTCCCGCGTCGCAAGTCTTCCCCCAATTCAAATGGAAATATTTGTTGGGCAGAACTCTGGTAACAGAGGGTTGGAGGGGGGCGAGAGGGAATTAAATGGGGCTCATGCTTTGTCATGTTTAGAGCGAACAGTTGTTTTTAATCGTCCCAGGAGGGGGGTTTCTGTCTTTCTTCCCTTTTATTATCAGTCATGGATCATTCAAGCAGCCCTAGAAGATAATTTATTTTATTTTTATACCTCCTGGGACATCAAAATAATGAGCTGGCAACCCTAATTATAAAACTGGAAGTTTTTTGCAAGATCAGCACATTTATTTCCTCCACCCTGAACCCTGGTTAATGCCATAATAGCAATAGTTTAACATATCTGAAACCCTACACTGCCGTCAATAACCTGCTGAGTTACTTCAAGTGTCTGGGAATGCACCATGCATTCAAACAACTCGCTCCTCATTCTCGCCCTTCACTTTCTTGCTCACCCTGCACTCACAGCGATCACAATACACTCACACTGATCACCATGCGCTCACACCATTGACCCACTTACCCTGCCCTCACAGTGACCACACTGCGCGTATGCCACTCGCCCCGAACTCACACCAATCTCCCTTCACTTACCCTGCAGTCACATGAGCACACCGCTCACTCTGCACTCACAGAGATCACTCTGCACTCATTTGCGCTGTTCACCCTGTACCTCACCCTGCAGTCACACAAGCACACTACTCAACCTGTGCTCATATGACACTTCACTCACCTGTCCCCCTGCTCAATCTGGAATCTCACTCAAATAAGCCCATCATTACCCATACATTCATTCGTCCCACTCTGCACTTACATCCACACCCAAATTCATATGGTCACCTCACTCACCCTGCAGTCACTCCTCTTATCCTACTTACCCTGGCTCACTGTGCACTCACATGGGTAGTCCTGCCACCCACACAGCGCAGAGGGTTAATGTGCCTGCTACAAAGAATGTGTACAATGCAGATCAAAGAACTGAGTGTGAGTAAACAATGAGTTGTGCTATAAAAAAATGAAATGTTTGCCAGAAAGGTGTTATAGAGAGATGAGGTGCATTGTTAGTGAGTGGTAATGAAAGAATTCATGGAGAAGGAGGAAATGGAGGAGGGGCACCAAAACAGACTGTTGCACTGTGTGCGATAAGTGCTAGAGCCAGCCTTGGCTGGAAGTCTTAGCCTCCACCTGAAGTTCGGGTCTAGTTGCGCCCCTGTACACAAGTATGGGTATGTCGCGCCCCATCAAGGTTTTTGTCCTAAATTACAAAAGGAAACATTTACATGCACTGCAATCCGAGCTTTCAGGGGGCCCCTTGATAGAGGCAACTTTGTTTTGCCCTGATGGCCTGGAATAATTCCTAAACAGATTCTTGTAAATACCGTTTTGTTTCATTTCTGTTTAATGTGATTGATGTGAGAGAGTCTATTACTATTTGCAGAGAAGTGTTTTTTATTTCTTGTAACAACCATAAAAAAAGTTTAGATCAAAATGGGTCCTCGTCTATGAGATATTGGAAGATATCACAGATATTCGCTGTAAAATGAGTGGGCTGCTGCTTTGTTACAACAGTGAAACCACACATCACTATCTCTGAATATTAGATGTAAACACTTTTAGAATTTACAGTCACTGTTTTGGCTGAAAATGTCTGCAGAATATTCAGCTTTGAGAGAAACTGCTATCAAAACTCTCTTGCCTTTCAGCACGTCCTATTTATGTGACATTGGGTTCTCAGCACTTGCGGTATTAACCCCTTCAGCGCTGGGCGAATTCCGCCGCGGTGCTGAAGGGTTCGAGCGCGGGCGGGCTCATGACGGAACGGTTCCGTCATGAGCACAGCTCAACCGTGGCTCATGACGGAACCGTTCCGTCATGAGCATGGAAGGGGTTAAAGACTAAGTACCGTTCAAGACTGGATGTGGAGCACAACCTGAGGAGGGCAGTAGTAAAAATGCATCCACAGATTGACCGTCTCTGTGGCGAAAAGCAGGCACACCGTCACATTTATGTTGGTGGTGTTATTAATAATCTATGTCATGTGTAAAACAAAGCATCCTAGTAAAAACAATTTGCGCACATTTTATCTTGGAAAATTGTGTTTTGAGCTGTGTAATAAGCCTCTGTCATTTCACCACTCCCACTCACAAACCTTAGTGTCCTAAACACTCTTATTGTGTTGAACATTATTTGCCGGATATGGCCTATGATAAGTGCGTTGCGGCCAATTGTGTAGTGTGCCAGGTTCCTGAAATTTATGTTAGGCGGTGAGGGGAGCCCAACATCTAAAAAGATTCAGCAGGGGGGCCTCAACCTACAAAAGTTTGAAGACCTCTGATGTAGGGGAAGAGTGAAATTGGATAGCACTGTTTATGGTAACATGTTTATTGTTGAAGTGTTCTGCTTTGACGCAAATGTTAGTAGCCTGGCTTATAGGTGTTAAGAGTGTTTGTAGCGCAATTTGTTTGTGTGCATCTGTGAATGTTGTCAAGTATGAGGTATGTAGAATGTGTCTTGCAATGTCTGTGAATTAGGAATATTTTCATATTTTTCAGGTGTCAATCAGGAACAAGTGGATCCCAGGGGGTAAAAGAGTGTGCCTTGCCATTGTTGTTTGAGGTTTAAGTAGGGATAAGTGCCTCCCATGCCTGTGGTAGGGCAAGCAGTTCATGACCAGTTACAGAGTAGGATTATCCACTACAGGTGTGATGTTACCTTGTTTTGTTTTATGTGATAGACACTGGAGTGAGGATTTGATTGTCAGTGGTGTTGCAAAACGAGAAATCCCCAGCAAGTTGTAGAGTTGAGAGGCTTGGAACCATATGTTTTTGTTGTGCTTTTATGACACTATAGAAGTGCTCTATGACCATAACCTTGCAAGGCAAGTAAGACCTGATGGAGTACAGGCACTTAGACCCTGAAATCATACTGTTATTAGCTTGTCGTAGTGTTTAGTTATGGTTGTGTATTCTAGCATTGTATCAACATTACAGTTTTTTTAATTTAAAAAACCTTTATTAGATTTTATAGTTGACCAGTAAATAATGCATAAAGGAAATAATAGATGGGTAAAAGGAAGTTATGGCTTCATTAAGACTTGTCACATGTCTGTCGTACAAAATTAATACTAGTTCTCTGCTATATGGACAATCATTCAGTGGGATCAGGATCATTTATGTAGAAGTTCATTCGATACCAAACAATAAAAAATCATAGCAGTGATAATAATAAAATAACAGTGAAAAAGGTACTCCTATCACAAATAATGCATGCTAAAATTCCGAAATGCACCGTAGCAGTAGATTGCACTAGTTGGATTGGTATATAGATATCTGGAGCGTTTAATGTAGTGTGTATTCTTGTTACCACTCGCGTTACTATTATGAGCTCCCGGAGTCATGGTATACTTAAGAGGAAGTTGTTCACTGGGGTTTCGTGTTAGCCATAAAATTGTCTAGCATAGACCGGATTGCTCTTGAATATGCTTTCCAGGGTGTGATCTGAAGTGATGAAAGAGATCTAGTTCCTCCAGATGGTTTATGTAAAAGTAGCAGTATTTTTCCAGTTATTAGGAATGAGTTTACACGCTAGTGTGAGTAAAAGATCTAATACATTTCCATCATCCTGATTTTTTAGGTTTCGGATCCATGGGACCCGTTAGTAGGAACAGGAATTCTCTTGGGGGAAGAATTCAGAAAAGTGTTCTGATAAACTCAAAGATGTCCTCCCAGAATTTTGTTAAGGATGGGCAGTAGAAAATCATATGTGAGAGATAACCAGCCCCTTGGTTGCAGTTCCAGCAAGTGGGTGTTGCTAGAAGTTTCAGTTTGTGTAGCCGGGATAGGGTTCAAAATGTTCTGTGGATTTACATGAATTTAGTTTAAGCCTTGACTGGGGTGATCGTGTGCAAAAAGGGGGAGTGTAGGATTTTAGTCCAGTGATTGATATTCCGAGGTGGCAGGCCCTCCCATACTTATTTTTCATTAGTGCTTTTTAGAAGTTTAGAGCAAGTTGACCTTCAATATTTATAGATTTTGTGTCTATGGTACTACCGAAAGGAGGCATTGATGAGGTTTTGTCTGAGTAGCTTAGTTTCCGAATTCATGTCTAAAGTTTCAGGAAGTTATAAAAATCTAAATTCGATTGGAAATATGTTAGTTGCAAGTTAGCAAAGGTTAAGGGGAGTTTGTTTAAACCTAATTGATTGATAGTAAAAATTCCTTGCAATGCCCACTCTTGTCACCGGATCGGATGATCGTTCAGTTTGATCCTAGGATTGCTCCATATGGAAGCCAGAATAGTGGTTATCTAGGAGAGAGTCAACTTGTGGTATGGGCACTTTTGTGTTGTTTATGATTAAGGCTTCCAGATGAGCAGGCAGGATGACATTTCCTTAAATACAGGCATATGTGAACATATATTTGTAGTATGATGCTGATACGTACCTGTGAGTGTATTCTTTTGTTATACGTGGCTGCTTAGTTTGCTAAAACGTGACAGGGTTCCATGTTTGAGTGCACATCGATGAGTTCTATAAACACTGAAATATACCATTTTACAGCTACATTTATTCTTGAAACACAAAATAAATATGTATAAATTCCAAAAATATAGCCCAAAATTAAATATGGATAGATACAGATGGAAATGTTAAAAAAAAATAAAAACATAAAACCAGTAGCCCTATTTATGCTAAATTTTGACGGTAACAGGTTCAGTTTTCCCATCAAAATAAATGAGAAGAGTCCCACAGGGAATAATAGTAGCTTTGATTTCCCGCCATACTGGCGTATAGTCCTCTCTCTGGATTAGCCAATGAACAGGAAGGCATTTTGATATGTTTTAAAATTAGGTAAGTTAACTCCTCCCTTGGATTTGAGCAGTCTTAACTTTTTAAAGAGAGTCAAGGTTTTTTCCCTTGCCAGAGGAATTTATTGATGAGGTGGTCTGTTTTCCCTAAGAAATCGTCAGAGAGGATGAGTGGTAAAATTCTGATGAAATAATTTATTCTGGGGCGCAATCGTGATTTTCACTGTCTGTCTTTCCCCACCATGTTAAAAATGTAGGTGACCAGCCATCCAACAAATTAGTTACTTTCTTGAAAGTTAATGCTTCATTATGACTGTGCCAGTTGTCGGAGAATTCTAGTCTCCGACAATATAATATTGTTGGAGAATTCCAGTCTGAGGTATTTAAATGTGGTGTGGTTGCCAGGTTAGACACGTCTCCCAATAATTCTTTGGAGCCTAAGTTAATAGGATGACCTCAAACTTTTCTCTGTTGAGAGTGTATCCTGAGATTTTAGCAAATTCAAATCTGATTCCTGTCGTGGCTTCATTGTTTCTGTAATTAAATAGTAGTGGTTCAAGTGCTGAGAGAAAGAGTGAAGGGGACAGTGGAATAAAATGCCAACAGCCATGCGATTCCAGTCTAACAGACAATCCTTTAGGAAAGAACTAAAGACCTGGCTGTTCGCCTTAACATAGTCTTTGTAACGTAGGCTGCATCACTTCCATTTACACTAGCGCCAAGACGCCTCGGCATTCGAGCGCTCTATAAACATATATCCTATCTTATATCCTTGATGGAGGCATTGTTGCAGTGAAAAAGCTTCATAGAGGAAGCCACCAGCTCTCACTCTGGCACAGGGGGTAGAGTATAGAGCCATTACCATTCGAATGAAAGTGGAAAGTGGTGCCAAGGTTGAATTTGTGTAACACTACTTTAAGGTATCTCGAGTCCACTTTGTTAAACACTTTTCAGCGTCTAACGTGATGGCAACCGTTGATGTTAATAAAGTCTGGGCTTTATTAGTCATGTGGCAAACTAACCTGGTGTTGTCAGTGGAAAGAATTCTTTTAGGAATTTTACTTGGGAGGGATGGATTAATTTAGGAATGTTCTGTTTGATTCTGATGGCTAGTATTTTAACATAGATTTTAAAATCTATATTGATCATGGATATTGGTCTGTAATTTTTATTCATTAGTGGGTCTTTCCCTTCTTTGGGTATGACAGCGAGTATAGCCTCGTAAGGGGTACCAGAGATAATGCCCTAGTTAGCAAATTGGTTTTATAGTTGGAGATGGGTGCCGCAAAGTAATTACCCATATGTGTTGTATAATAGGGCTGAGAAGCCGTCTAGGCTAGAGGCTTTACTAGTTTTGAGGCTTTTAATAACTCTTACAATTGTTTGGGTAGATGGGGGGGGGAGTCGATTGCGTGCTCCTCTTCTTCGTTGAGCGAGGGGAGGGGTAGTTATCTAAGTATTTTTCACAATTAATCTCTTTAATTTTCTCATTTGGGGAATAGAGGGTCGCATAGTCAGTGTAATCTTTAAAGGTTTCTGTAATTTTTTGCCGGGTTGCTTTATGTTTGACTATTTGTATCTTTGATAGCTGTGAAACAACTCTTCTGCTTGTATTGGAGATAGGCTGCCAACATCTTCCCTACCCTATTTGCATCTCATAATCTTATGCTCTTATGTGAATACAAATCCCTGCTTGTGTAGTTAGTATTTGAGTATATTTGTATTTTTTTAGTAGTTAGAGAAGCGAGGCAGGACTTGTTGTTGGAGCATATATTGAGATGTTCTAGATTTTCTTTATCTCAGTTTCTAGGGATAGCAGGTTTGAGTTAGCCTCTTTGTTCATTTTTGACCTTATTTGTGTAAGTGTGCCTCTAATTGTGGCTTTTAGTGCTTCCCATCTAGTTAGAGGTGAACAATTGGGTTCGGGAATGTCAGTGAGTAAATTTTGAATCACTGTTTCTACTTGTTTGATATGTTCGGGGACAGGTGTTTTTGTCTCTATCAGAGACCAGTCTCGATTCGACTGTTATCTGGTCAATGTTATGAGAGTGATCACCTGAGATCAAAATATAATCCACATTGGAGTACGTTGAGTGGGTGGATTAAAAAAATATACAGTCCCTTTGTGTAGGGTGTTGAAGCTTCCAGGCGTTCTTTAGGTTAAGCTTATCGCAGAGTTGTTGTAAGAGTTTAAGAGAAAGAGCTAAGTCTTGGTTAAGTTGGCATTTCTGTTGTAGGACGATATCATAGTGTAGTTCACAAGTATAATCTAGTATTTCCTTACTCTTGATAGGGTGGTTCAAGCCCTTGGTGTTTAGTGAGATCACTTTTAGTGATGAGGAGTTTTGCACCATGGTGTAACATTAATGTACGTGCAATGTCCTGAGATGCAAATGTATTGTATAGCATTTCAGGTAGCTTCGATTGGTAAAAGCCATAGTTTGGCAATGTCTGATGCGAGAGCCTAGCTAATGGCTTTCTACTCTTTTGGTGTGCGAGTACCAGATTGTTTCCTTACTCCTAGTGCAATTGTGGTCACGGAGTAATCAACAATATAGTACATGGAAAGCAAAAAACAAGCATATAAACTATTAAGAATAATTCCAAAAAACAGAATGTACGGGAACACCCAGTCTATTCCCATTCTCTCACCCCCCCCCCCCCCCCCCCCACATTTGTCGTTTGAGAACTTGATGACTAGGGGAAGGTGTAGCTTGCCCAGAGTGTATGGTAAGTGGAATAGGCACCCTTGTTACCTCCCTGTCTCCCTTTGGGACCGCCCATCAGGACTGGATCTTTTACGTGCAGCGTTACACTGTCTCCTTCATTAGTCTGTAAGCACTTTTTTTTTCATTAGGCGGCTGCTTCTTTGCGTTTGGATTTCTTTTAAACACGGTCCTTGCATGTAAAGCTGCTTAGAGGCCTCCTCCTTTGTTCCTCCTCCCTCCCCCCCTTCTATGTCCTTTGTATGACTTTGTTTTGTTTTTTAACCAGAGCGTTGAGCTATCATTTTAAATAGCTCTGTTCCAAATCCCCCAGCCCCCCTCACAAACGCCCGCAAGGCGGGCACTGTCTTAATTTACAAAATTTAGTGTCATATTCACATACTTAAATGGCGGCCGCACGTCTCATTGTGGGCGGCTCACCAAATTCGCAATTGCTCGCTCGCCGTGCGAGAATGCGCTTGTTTGTCAGGCCATAAACAGCACTGTTACACAAGTGCTAGAACACCAGGCACAGTGGGTGAACATAAGGAAGTCATTGTTTAATCTATAGAGCAGAGCTAGAATTAGTGTTTATTATTTGAGCGCTGGACAAAACAGAGATAAACTGAAAATTCTTAAGTCTCCTTGCAGTTGGAGAGCCTGCAGAGAGCATGGTAACAGTCCGCCCATGTAATCTGACCACGCCCCGTCTCGTTATCTTGTCTGTCTCTTACCACTATGCGCTGCGGCCTAGGACACGGTAGCCACGGCGCAGGGTTCACTCACAAGTGACACAAAAGCGCTTCTCTCATGGGGTTTACGTCAAGTACAGCCAAGCAATTGGTGTTCAAAGCGCTATCTTAATGCAGTTACATTGTACTTGTAATCTCGGCGATGAGTGTATTGAAAACAGAATGATCATGCAAAGGTGGGGGTTGTGGTGTAGGAGACTGCAGTGAGGCATAAAGTAATGCAGCAGTTGCATTACAGTAAATCTCTATACGCCGTTGGTTCTGTGAGAAAGAAAGATGGGAGAGAATGTCCCTTCTGGTCGTCAAATGCCTTTGATTTCAATATTGATCTTGCAAATGTGTGTCCGTCTGTAACACAACTGGTGCTCATATCAGGGGTGTGGAATTTATTAAAATATCTACTTGTCCATCGGGCAGGTTGCTTCATAAATCTACTTGTCCTGTAACAAAATCCACTTGTCCCTTTGGTGCCATGTTGTGCAGCGACAGATAACGGCAGCAATTCATTATATAGGAGCTCTTATATAGCCTCTCTGATTATGCCAGGGCTCATACCATAGTAGTGTTTGAATACTAGCAATCCCTTTATGTTGCTACGTTTACGCAGATCTACATACTGGGACTGAAGGTAGTGGTAAACAATAATTCCAGGGTTGGATGTTTTAAAGGTTTTCAACAACTCTTCTCTAATCTTTTCCAATACTGAGAAATGTTGTAAATTTACTCCTGACAATGGCAGAAGTAAACCTTCTTCCAGAGTTGGGAAAAAAGTGGTTGAAGGGAAAATAAACTTGCAAACCCTCAGGTTTTCGCATGAGCAAATCTACACATGCATATATGCTCATGCTAAAATGCAGTTCACAAATATTTTCTAGAAGTACTATCTCTTGCCCTACTGCTGTAAATTCTTGTGAATTCACGAAAGCCATATTGCTGCCCTTAATGCAAGGACATATACACCAAGGGTGCACTTTTGAGACTTTCTTTAATAATTGGGCCCCTAATTTGGTCTTGCGTTAACCATGACCTTTTGTGTTTATTAAAATTCTCTCTCTCTCTCTGTATCGGCTGGCTTCACGGTGAGTGACAGCATTCTGCTCTTTCACAAGGACCATATCTGCACACAAATTAGTTTTGTTCAGTGCCAGTAACTAATGTGGCAGTGTGTGCTTTTTTGAGACCAAAATCAATTTTTGCTTTAGCCAATGTTTGTTATAATGGTGAGGGTCCGGCAGCTCTCACATCAATAAGGTTTTACAAAAACCATGCAAAAACAAGTCACGCATTGCCAAAACTAAAAAGCTGACCACCATTTCAGCCCTATTGGCTTTGCCAGTGCTTGTTTTTTTTTTATGTTTCCCAAAATGTTTTTGAAACTGGTTACACTGATATTCTTTATATGAATATTTTGGGGAAATACTTGCATGCATCAACACGTTTTACTAAATGATGCTTCAAAGAAATGGTAGCTGAAATTTTACAGTAGTTTAGACAAAAAAAAAAAGTTTCCTACTTTCTTTTTTTAGTAACATTTTATATTGAAAGCAAAAAATCACTAATCTTGCTTTCAAGCTTCTGCAAAAATTTACATCCAATCAGAGAGCATTCTGGGAGCATTATGCATAGGCTCACATTGCTAAACTTTGAAACCGTTAGTACACATTTTTATACTGGAACCACTGTCAGTAGTGCAGTCAGAACTTACATTTACTGAGAGCGCTCACCCTAATAATAAAGGCTTTCAATTAATGAACCATAAATACAAGTTTGAACCGCATTAACATATGCACACAAATATTAACTTAACTGCAGGCAGTGCCCTTCCCTGATCCTTAATGGGGATACTGCAAACTGGCAGCCAGAGGGTTTGTATTGCAAGGGGTTGGGCCTGCTTGTCCCAAGGACAAAATGCACATTAAAACTTGTTGCCCTTGACCCCAAACAATATGTCCTGGGTGTCGGGCTATAGGAATTCCACATCCCTGTCATATAAAGCGCTTCGGGTCTAGTTCGCGCTATATAAAACGCCCCGAAAAATTTCTAATGATCTATGTATAGACATTTATGGGTATTTATGTATCAGAAAGGTCAGTACAAAGCACTAGGTTACTGTACAATAGATGGAGAGGACAAAGAAAGGGGAAGAAAAGTGTTTCCTAATGGCGTCTATTCTGAATGAGTATTCGAAGTGGTTACATCTCCACGGTTGTTGCTTTAAAATAAGGTCCTCCTGCATTGGAGGTATGTAACAGAAATCAGTTTGGCGATCTTAGGCAACTGTTTGTGCCTGCTTCAACAAGGCTTCCTGGCACTCTTTTTGCAATGAGAGCAATCTCATACGTCCCTCCCAATCAATCAATCATTTGCAGAGCGCACAACTCACCCGTGAGGGTCTCAAGGCACTGAGCACCCTGACAACACTATTCTGTAGACCTTGGTTTTTGCTCCCAATTCTCATCGATGCCCGCTGATCTTTCATTTTACCCAGGTTTACTCCAGAAGCAGCGGATTTCTGTTAAATTACATCAGAACTGGAGGCTAGGCAAACTAATGGGGGAGCCTAATGATTTGTTGCAGATCACACAATGTGCAAAAACTGGGGTACAGCCCAGGAACATTTGTGTTACAACTAACAAATAAGGGAGGGGGTCTTAATACTACTTTTCAGTAATAGCATAACCACAATGGGAATTTGTCATATTCCCGAAAATATAGCTTGTGCTCATACGAGTACAAAATGCGGAAAGGGGCAACGTTGGCACCATATTTTTGATAACGGGTCTAAATTTCTATTACTTCCTTTTAATATGTTAACACCATTTTCTCTCTCGCATACAAGAAACCATGTTGATTGTCCAGAATACCACTTACTAAATACTAAACATGATCTTTACATTTCAGCTGTATACATATGCCCCTCTTAACCTCTAAACTACATCTGAAATTAGGCTTTGTGATGGTTGGTTTTATGACAGTCAGTTGCTGGGTTCCAATGATATGTAGTAAACAGCCCACCTAATCTGGAATATATCCAACCTACGTTTTCTCCAGGGACTATAGCGCCAACATTCGGCTATAAAGGCAAATGTTTCACCTGCACATTTAACTTCCTGACATAATCCATCATGGGATCTGTTCATTTGCTCAAAGATGAGAATGGAATAGAGTCTTAGATTTTTCCAGCTTGGAAAGACACCTGCAAAATGGTTTGCAACTGTAGGCCTGGTCCAGCTGGTCTTCTGTGCTGCTGCATAATCTCAACATAATGGGCCAGGTTACAAGAATTCTTAAATTGTTTCAAATATTCTTAATACTATGATTTACATTTGATTAATTTCAGTGGAATTCCATCCACCACAAGTATGTCAATTTTTTTATGTAGAATTTGAGGTAGCACATGCAAACCTGCCAAGAGTAATGTGTTAATTTTAAAGTGCTGCTATTACACAATGTAATAGTACTCCATTTTCGACCTCAGAAAGATGAAAGGCTGAGTCGTCGGAGCCAGCATTTGAAATGTTGACATGCAGGTCTTTACAGATATCATCCGTGAGTGGTTACCTCACTAAACCATGATGAATTTACATATTGCTCATCCCTAATTTCTTTCTGCCTGTCGTTTTTGCTAGCTTTGCATTCTGTAACTCATTTTATGAAAATGTGCTTCAATATCCTTAAAAGGCTTTACAAATTAAAGTTCCACTGTTTCATGCAAAGTGTAGTGAAAATTGTTATAAGCATGCTGTTTTTTAGGTCTCGCCTAGACTCGCGAGACTCTAGTAAAGGGGCATTTCAAAGCACGCGCACAATCACGTGCATCGTGCCGCCATGCAATCCGTTTGGGGAAGCGCTTCAGCCCACTGGCGCCCTCGGCATCATACTTCAAAGGGTCCGCTCCCCCGCCTGGAATGCGCTCCCCCGCCCCCGCCAAGCACGCGCGCCACGCTCCGCCGGGCTTGTCTTGTTTCAATAGGTCTCGGCTAGTACATTCCGTGGCTTGCTGCGTCTCAAGCACTTCCGACTCGGCACATCACGATGCTGCGCCTAATCTGTAAGAACGGCGGCCCCGTCTTTATTTTCATCTGCATGAGGTGGCTCGCCCGCCTAATTTTTTCTTGACTTTGAAAACACTATCATAATTTAGCTTTGTGCGGTGCTCTTTCATTTCTCTTCTAGCATTGCAAACTTTGTTTAACTTTCCTTTTTTTCTCTCTTCGTTGTTTCGCTTTTTTTTTATACTGTACAACCCAAAATGCCACTGAATAAAGCAAAGATGCTGCTGGGGTTTTGTGCTTTCCGTGAAGAAAAGAAACCACAGACACAAGCAAACGGGATGATTACAGAGATAAAGGATGGCATGAACTTTTATTTTCATGGCAAAAGAGGGTGCATTTAATAACGGAAGGTCTCGGCTAGTACATTCCGTGGCTTGCTGCGTCTCAAGCACTTCCGACTCGGCACATCACGATGCTGCGCCTAATCTGTAAGAACGGCGGCCCGTCTTTATTTTCATCTGCATGAGGTGGCTCGACCATCTAATTTTTTCTTAACTTTGAAAACACTTTATCATAATTTAGCTTAGTGCAGTGCTCTTTCATTTATCTTCTAGCATTGCAAACACACACTGGTTAGAACAGTGTGGGCAGAGCGTCTGTTGTCAGTGACAGCCCCTCATGTGTGTAGGGCGGGGGGGACTTCTTCCTGACTGACATGATGTCATTTACACTGATGTCGTCACTGTGAGAAGCTGAGTATGCATTCCTCATGCTAATTCGCAGTTTCAAAGCCTGAATACTCCCACATTGATTTGGTCAGGGAACGTCCGTAAATCTGCATATAGAGTAGAACCCTATGTTTCACAGAGTTAAATATAGATTTTAAAATTAATAACCTGGTTTCGCACAACTCCACTACAATATATATTTTGCCGATAAATGTATCCCGCAGCACACTAAAGTTGTTGTTATTGTACAATAATCCATCGACTTTGGAAGGATGATTGTTCAAGCACGCCGTGAATGCAAAGTGACCCCCCCATACACAGGATGTGGGGAGGAGCCTATTGGACTCCTGTCTCATAGTTTAGGTAGGCCTCAAGATGCATGTGTGGGTTCTTGAGGGATGGCTTACTTCGCGCCACAGGGGATGCAGGAGTTTGTGTTACTCCCGTGTAACTCAGTGGTTTAAGGCAGACGCGAAGACAACATCTCCGCAGCAGGCGCGCAGCCTCGGAGCTATCTTAAGGAGTGCCAAGCTTCAAGGTCCACACAGAGGCGAATGCAAAGCAGAGCAAACAGCGACCTGTACACGGCCTGCCAGGATTATCCTCCGCTGGCACATTTGCAAATTCGTGCAGAGCCGAGCGCGCACATCCGGGCACAGTACAGAACCTGGGGTTTATCTACTCATGCAAATCACGGCGGGTTTTCACCTCCAGGCCTCAGGAGCTCTGGAAGGCCAGCAGCAACAGGTAGAGAGGTCACACAGGGTTGAATGGGCGGCACAAGAAGGAACAGCCTGTGTTAATTATTTATTCTGGCATCCAAAAAATATCAATAACACTTTTTAGTCATTAAAAAGTGACTTGAGCATGGACAGAAATCCGCCCTCTGACAAAACTTTGCAAGAAGGTAAGAAAGAGGGTGTGGCATTACGACCCGAGCTCCCCACTTTGTAGCTGGGGAAGCAGGTTCGAGTCTCGGCGTCGCTCAACATCCTGTGATTCTGGGCAAATCACTTAATCTCTCCATGTTTACCAACAAAACTTGTGCTCAGTCATGTAAAGGGCTCCAATATCGTCTATCTGCAATAGGTCTCGAGTTTATGCAAGCTTAAGCTAATGGCATTGTAAATGACAATGCCTTTTATTTATGTTTTAAAAACAAAAACAAAAATAAAAGGCATTGTTATTTGCAATGTCAATAGCTGAAACTCGCGTAAATGCGAGACCTATTGCATTGCAAATGCTTGTTTTCTATTGTCATATTTTTCTGTTCTGTGTAGAACAAACCGCAGTGACATGTCTAATTAACTTCAGATCAAAGAAAACCAACAACCTAGTCCTGAGAAATTATTGGTTACATAGATTCTCAATATGACATAAATTCTATACACATTATTCCAGTTCACACAATGCCGCATAATTTCACTACACAAATCCACTCCATACCACTCAATTCCCCAACTAACAATTTCAATCCAACCCACATACTTATACTACACACCAAATACATACACTCCATAAAACATGGACAAAAGACACTGTTATTTACAACGCCAATAGCTCTAATTCAAGCAAACGCGAGACCGATTGCATTTCCAATGCTTTTTGTACTTTCTCACTGAGTGTTGTCTTTTTCAGTCATTTGCTTAGCCATGTAAGCTTCACATTGGAAGCATGTTTCAACTTCCAGCATTTACCAAACTATTTGAGCTAGTCTTCTGCTCTATTTTTATTATCACTTTGAAGTCAACCATTTTTGCTCCTGCCCCTCGCCTCATCTACTTGACTCATGTTTCCTTGGCATCCAGGTATTGGACAGAGAGGTAAAGGTGTCTTCCCTATTGGACCTTGAAAGGGCATAGCTCACAAACACTTGACCTTCTCGCCTGCATCCCATTCCATCTACCCACTCCTACCTCACCTCTCATTGCCTGAATCTTATTTTCACTTCCGTCCACAGTACTACAGCTTATCACTTTGTCCTTTTTTGTTTTTTAATAGTAACCACCACCCTGGGATGAGTCTGATTAGCTTTGGGTGGAACCCAATAGACCCACTGCTGTGCTGTACGTAGTTATCCTTGACTAGACCATTACAGCATGAATATGTGGATTCCACTAATCAACCTCAGTGGTGGCTTCTCCTTCTCTATCAGACGACCTACAGATGTCAAGTCTCAACCTAAGCTAGACAGTGGTGGTTTTCATCTGAAGCCCTGTTGGACTCTGTCTTTAGGATGATACATGATACAAGCAACTTCTCGCCATTTTCAGTTCACTGAGAGATTAGTCAGTAGTACAGATGTTATCTGGAAGGCCTTCAAGGCCTACGTAAGAAGGATGAGCATAGCTAAGCAGTCCGGTGTGCTAAAGGTGCTTCAAGGCACTTTGAAGAGGCTACAATCGAAATGTGTTGGCTGAGATTGATCAAAGCCAGGAGTAAAGGTAACATTTAGTAAAAAAAAAAAGTGCAGGGGATAATGATGTAGCGGAATCAGAGGCATAATTAATGGAAAATATGTGGTGGCACACTGATATGGTGAGAGTGATTGTAGGAAGCTGGCCCTGTATATACTATACCAAAATGAGGTATAGTGTGCACAGAGTCCAGTGGAACCCCACAGGTAGGCAGAGGTAAAAGTAGATAGAACCTTACTCTCTATTTGTGGTAGTGTGGCCGAGCAGTAAGGCTTTATCAGAGGGTAGTGTTAAGTATTTGTTGTTCACACTCAATCAGCAAATTATGTCACATACTCAAAGACTAAACTCAGACCAATTTTGTTTGTATAAAAATATTGTTAAGTTATTTTATTTCTAGAACCAAACCAAGCCTGGCACAGGTAAGTGAAATAAATGCTTTGCAGAATATTATGCAGTGTTTACAAGTGAATGCAAGTTCAAATGCAGTTGTTAGAAATACAGGTAAATCAAGTTATTGAACTTACTGTACAGATTGCTTTTACGTTACTTTTTAGATTACTTTTTAAATAACTTTTTCTACTTAGTGTGATATGCCTAGATATAACACTGGGACATTTCCTAGACAAAAGGTAAGTAAAATCATTCTAATTTTTCAGGTTTCCATACAAATCAACTCAACACTTTCAGAAAAAAACAGTCAATAGGTTCCTATCGAGAGAAATGAAGTTAACGGTTCCCAGGTAAGTACTCTGTTTTTGGGGTTGAGTTTCTGGGGTTAGAACAGCGGTTCCCCCAGGGTCAAGTATGCACTCTCGATACACCCCCAGCAGCACTAGGGCGGCTGGGTGCAGAGTGCTGAGGCCCATTGTTATCCAATGGGGGCCTCTGGTTTGTGGCTGCTTACAAGCAGGCCACTGGGTTGTGGGACCAAAGCTCCTGGTGTTAGGCTCAGGGCAAAGGGGGATCCGAGTTCGCACCCAAAGTACACCCACAGTGGTACAGGGGCGCCTTGGTGCAGGGTGCTGTTTTGGCGTTGGGTGCCCTGTTGATTTCAATGGGGATTCTTCGATTTCAACAAAGACTGCAGGCTCCAGGACGAAGATTTTCTGGAGGTGACCACTGCTTGGAGAGGTAAGTTGTGATGCCTGGGGATGCTGGGACTCAGTCTGTTGGGCAAATACAACAAATCCTATGCACACGCAAGAGAGTACAGAAAGCAGTACAACACAGTTCCGTTTGTTCACAAATGATGATGAAGTCGTCCTAAACCGGTGTAGTTCATTTTTAATGCAGTGTTCCTGAGCAAACCAGCCAACACGTGTTTCGTCAGTGAGTTGTAAAACCCTTGACTACTTCAGGGCTGGAGACAACATGGAAAATATATTGTGTCATACAAGCGTCAGTTATGATGCCGAATGTACAGACAATATGAGACACACCTGTATAAACCGTTGCAGTACCAGGTGTGCCAAATAAGTTAACAATTAATAAGGAAAGCACACAAAAGATCGTGCGATAATGGCCATTACGTATACCACAGTTCTTAATTTTTAAATTAATGTTTTTTTAGTTTTAATTTATATGCAAAAAGAAGATGAAAGGACATGAAGGGAAAAGAGGGCAGAAAAGGAAAAGAACCCGAGATGCCGTTGTGCGTGACATATGCCAGAGTCGCGTGTGATTGTAGTAAGACCCCGTGAAGAGCGGGTGATGTGCTTGCAAGTGAGAACGCGTTAGATGTTTAAAACATCCGTGTGGTAATGTATATAGTTGAGGTTTCGTGTGGGGCAGTATCAAGTGAAACTATAATAGTGCTTTAAAGGATTAAAAGGAAGGGGATATCCGTATAATTGTGCTCAAATGCAAAACAACACCTACCTGCTGTAAGCAAAGTAGGTGCTTAGACCTATTGGAGACAGAAACCAAGTGTTCTAATTTTAGCCAGTCATCAAAAATAATAAAGACCTCTACAATAATATAGCCACATCATTATACAGAGCACAATGAGTAATGCCAACCAGCTCACCTCTATACCGGTGATAATTCCGACCCGGTGGGTCATGACAAATAAGGTTGCGCCGGTGTGATTCTTAAACTCTCATGTACTGCGGGTCTGTAGGGAAAACCCGTCCCTGTCACTGGCTGTTATTGAGACCCCTTAAGTGTAACTCAATGCCATCTCTATAGTAAGGTGACAACATTAATTAAAATCCAGCCGCTCACAAGCTTCTCCTTACCGCAGATCCAGAGCGAATGGCTGGTATGAGCCTTTACGCTCCGTGTTCGCCGATTGCGGCGCTTCAAATCATCAAGTGCTGAATAATATTGGGAACGGCAAAGTAAGCCGTATGGATATCAAACCCAAGGTCTGTAAAATAAACAAAACGGAAACCTAGGTTACTGGCAGTTCCCTAGACCCAGACTGGTTATCGCGGCAAAAAAGAAAGGGTATATGACCTCAATGCATAGATTGCTTCCTAACGCTTACCAGTGGCGAGTGCACCCAGCGTCCCACGTATTCTCGAGGTCTCTTGTAAACCGGATACTGTTGCAGAGATGACCTGGAAGTAAATTTATACGTTCCCACACGTGTGGACACTAGAAAGTGCATCTATCCTGACGTCGTGCAGTGGCCCGACATGTTGGGGGTGAAGATCAATTATGAACGGTTATGACTTGCGGTCTCAATTTAATGAGTGATGGTGGACGGTGTGGTTGGGGTTAAATAGATTAAATAAAGTTCCAGGCAAAATAGTGGAAACAGTGGGTGTGTAATAAAACAACGTGTAATAGAGTATAAAAGCATTTCAATCTCGTAGTGCATATAATTCGAATTACTAATCGTGTTATCCGATGTAGCGATACCAACAGATGGCTAAATATCACCATCTGTTGGGCCACCCAAGGCCATCGGGCTCCGGGTGTAGGGGTGTCTTTAGGCGTCGGGTTTCTCTTACTATCTCTGGTCGCGGTTAGGGGGGAGTCTCCAGAAAGAGGCTGCAGGCTTCGCTGGGAGTTTGGAGGCAGGTCAGAGATCACCAGATCTTGGGTCAAAATCGCCGGGGAGACCGCCTCGTGGTGTTGGGCCACTCGAACTCGGGCCATGAGCAACGGGTGCATAGTGGTGCAGACTCGCGGATTTGGCCGTAGCCAGAGTCTGTGAGTGAACAAATCCGGTGTTCACGGGAGACAAAGTCTTTTCTTTGGAAGGCAGGGCAGGGCCGGGCCACAGGGTTCTTGAGGTTGCTAACTGCAGGACACACAATAGTTTTGCTTCTGCAGGTTCGAGGTGGGGACAGGCCAGTACGGCTGGGGCCAAGTCAGTACGGCTGGGGCCAAGTCAATGGGTGTCCTCCTCTTCTTAGCTTTGGCACGGCTGTTCGGTCCTTCTTCTTCTTTTCTTCTTGGTCGTTTCTTGTCTGAGGAGGCAAGGTTCGGGGGTGCCCATAAATACTAGATTTAGGGGCGGTACTGTTAAGTAAAGGTTGGGACCAATGGGTACCTTCCTTGGGGTGGGTACACCCCATATTATGCCACCCTCCAGTGTGAGGGGGGCATATGCCTCACTCTGGTTGGCTGGGTCCCCCCTTCTGCAAGATGGTGGGGACTGAGAGTTGTGTTTCACCTCACCTCCACCACCTGAGGGGTGGTGTTAGCAAAGGTGGGCACACCTCCCTTCCTCACTTGGTTTTCCCGCCGGTTCTCCCGCCCAGAGTGGGGGTCAGAACCGGTGGGGCCCAGTTGCTGGAAGCAGCAAACGGCCTGGGGAAGCTCACAAAGGTGCCAAGCCTTTGAAGCTTCCCCTTCGTGGACCCTGCCCATCCTGAGGGAGGAGGTTTGGAACCTCGTCCCAGGATGTGCATTGTTTCAGACCCCCGAGAGCAGCAGGCTCTCGACCCAGGGGTCTAGAAACATGTCTGGTGGTGGCAGCTGGGGAGCAGCCACTCAGCCTGGACACTAGTGTTAGGGCATTTTTCAGGGGGCATCTCTAAGATGTCCTCTGTGTGCATTTTCCATTAAATCCCACATTGGCATCAGTGTGGGTTTAATGTGCTGAGAAGTTTGATACCAAACTTCTCAGTTTTTAGTAAAGCCATTATGGTACTGTGGAGTTCATACTGACAAACTCCCAGCACCTTATACTCTTAATGGCATTACTGCACTTACAATGCCTAAGAATTGGCTTAGACATTGTAGGGTTACAGAGCTCATGCACCTGTACCCTCACCACTGGTATAGTGCACCCAGCTAGAGGGGTGGCTGATCTATGCCAAGGCAGTGGCTTGTAGGCATGGCACACAGGGATGTGTGCGATGTCAACTCTTCACTTTGTTCTGCACCAAAACACACAGCCTGCAAAGGCAGTGTGTGTGTGTAAAGGTACAGGGCCTCTAAGGGCACAGTAAGTGCTGCAGCCCTTAGAGGCCTTCTCTGGTCACAGTGCCCTGGGTACCTGTGGTACCATTTAGCAGGGGCTGACATGTGGCCAAAGAGTGCTAATTGGGTTTTGTTTTCAATGCAGTTTTAGGGAAAGAACATACGCCCTGGGTACCTGTTTGGCAGGAGCCCAGGGCACACTCAGTCAAAGTACATCAGCAATTCAGCAAAAAATGGGGGCAACCATGCAAAAAGAGGGCACTTTCTTACAGCGATCGCCTGGGCAGAACCTTGGCAAACCTTACTATGGAAGGCTCAGAATGTAAACAGAAACTGCGGAAGGCAGTGCAGTTTGGACAGACGAAAAGATTGTTGCCAAATTCAGAGAATTCCAAATTGTACACTGCACAAATATAGGCAATTGTATAAGACCTGAGTAATTAGACAGGGCCACAATAGCATGGTTAGAATGATCAGAGAGGGACACCCTATATGCAACAGGGGTGGGGGAATCATATCGCCCGACGCCCGAACCAAGTTGTTTTTATCGGTGGGCAAGAAGATTTAATGTCTATTTCGTCCGACGGACAAGTAGACATTAAATCACGTAAATGAAACAGGCTGTGAGCACTATGGGGCTCACAGCCAATCAGAGAAGCGTGCCGGGAGCCTTTGGAGGCTTCTGATTGGCTGGCAGCCCATAACTGGGCTCTAGACAGTGATTGGCTGAGGGAGTGAAACGTCACTCAGTCTCTGCAAGTAGGAGTTTGTGGCCGCCGCGAGGTAAAATAAGGCGCAATAGCATAATGCCCGCCATAGCACTCGTAGAGTGTTCAAAAGGGTTATATATTGCTCAGCTTGCAGATCGCTCCATAATTAGAATAGAACCGGTGTGCCTGCTGTGAGAGACCGTGTGTAACCTTGTGGTTCCAGAAAGCGCGGGCTCTCATCCCTGCTATTGGAGCGTGAGACGGAGCATAAAACGTGGGGGCGCTGAAGCAGAGGGGCACTGTAAAGCAGTGCCGCAGTACCGGGGTATCCGCAAATAAATTGACATTCTGCCCCCACTTGTTTACACGAGGCCCCCGTTATGTTGCAGGACCCTGCCGCCGCCTCTACCTAGTCCTCCTGTCCCATGGGCACCCGGAGATCACTGCTGCCACCGGCTTCCGATCCTCATTGCTTCGGGGTTGAGTGAGCGAGAGCCGACTGTGGGGTTTTGGAGGGGCTGTGGCCGAAGCGCTAGCAGAGACCACTGTAAACATCACTGGTTTCCACTTCCAGAGAAGCCCGCCAAAGGATCCGGTTTACGCGGCATTTGCATCAACCACGGTAAGGTGGGAAGTCGGATCGGCCTTTCCAGCCTACAGCTCTTCACGCTGCTGCTCCTGTCTTATCGGTTCAGGTAGGAAAGTTCCATCTGTGTGCTTTGAGGCTGCAGCCCTACCCCCTGTCCCCCCAACCCCCTCTTCCACCTGGTGGATATTGCACTTCAACAGAGGCGCAACTAGAGCCAAATTTCGGGGGGGGGGGCTAAGAAAAAATTTCGGGGGGGGCTGAAACTTTAAGCAATAGGCAGAGTGGAGCTGCAGGGGCTCGTAGAAGGGGTGAAACAACAGCAACAGGCCTCATTAACATGGAAATGGTCTTTTAAAGACCTGTGAATTGCTCGGGTGCGGCTGTGTGACTGCCCGGGAAGCTGTCTCATCCCGGGCTGCCACACGCGACGGGGGGGGGGGGGGCTGAAGCCCTGTGAGTCCAATGGGTGTTGCGCGCCTGCACTTCAAAGATTATCGGGTTTCAAGCCTGGCTTGACCATGAACCCACTGAGTTCCTATTATTGGGGCCCAGTCACTGCGTGTTTACTATGGCTTGTGACCTTTTACCAAATCCTCCCAGCACTACGCTGCCTCAGTTTGTAGGGTTTTGAATATTAATATATAGCTGTTAGCAGCACTTTCGGCCTTACATTTCAACTTCCCTTCCCCCCCTCCCGTTTTGTGCTGTTGATAACATGTCAAGAAAGAGTGTCTTTGTTGCCCATGCTGTTCGGCGTCAGTGCCCTAGCTCCGGGAGCCCCAGAATTCAGTTAATTCCACACCTGAAGTACCAACAGATGTGACCAACCGTTGCTATTGTAGCCGTGCTGTAAGTCATGCCAACTGCGCACGTTTCCATTGCTATGCAGAGAGCTGATTAGAACCCCCGGGGACCCCCTTTCACACCAGATGTGTGACACAGAATTGCCATACTGGGCAATTTCCCTCACAAATGGGCGATATCTTTCCCATTTGTGAGAGAAAATGCTCAATTGGCCGGTGCCTAGTATTTTAGTGTGTATAATTAAGTCCGTTGTACGCATTTCATTTAAGCTGCCGCAGCGCTGCAGTTTCTTTCTTGAGCTGCCAGGATTGCTTAAATGCTAACTTTAACTGTAAAAGGACACTGGATAATTAATAGGTAAAGAGGTTGTCCAGATTATACCACGTTGGTAAAGCGGGGACGTGAGCTTGGATTAGAATGCGCATTTTCGGACTCTACAACCAAATGTCCCCTCTGCATAACACATTTGATTTACAGTGCAGTGGCGCCAATTTAATAGTGCTACTTAATAAGAAAAATAAATGAATGTGACAGTCCTTGTGTAAATGTAACTGGCGCTCATGTAAAGCGCTCCAATACCTTCAGATCGAATTCGCGCTCTATAAAACCGCAAAAAAATGCCATTCTTTTATTAGCACTCAAAGTCTTATGCAAGCGTATTCAGGCCATATTAAAATTCACATTGATCCATCGGGTGAAGAAAATGAATGTCCTGCATTTTTTAAGTGCGTGCGCACAACCTAACCGTGCAAGTGGCTGTGGGCACAGGCCATCTGCTCAGAGCATGGATACCCCATTAAAAGCAAGACATTCTTTCCCTCCTTTATTGTGCCCCAAGGTGAGAGAACCGCACAGGGGGTCTGCATTAGGGACATTTCTGCAAGCCTCACCGCCCACGGGTATTTCCACAATATCTGCACACAGCAACAGAAAAGGCGAAACTTGACCCAGGCGAGAACAGGCAGCGCAATGGCTCTATTTCCATTTCAAAAGGTTGAAGCTGTTTTTTCCTCACCTTCTTATCTGTAACTCAGTGGTGTGCTGAACCTTCCCCCACCCCCTCGCTCTGTCAGCTGGAAGAGGGAGTGAGGGCTACAACTGGGCCCCTCTTAGCCTGTCAACCTCAAAATAAAGAGCAATGAATTCTACATATGTTTGATGTGTGGACGGGAGTAGGTGGGACAAGTGGATTTTACAGGACATGTAGATCTCAGTGGCATTTTGTCCCATGGACAAGTAGATTATTTTGAAAATTCCACACCCCTGATGCACCATTAATAGTAACTGCATTTAAAGGAGCCATTAGGGAATTAGCTGGGGGGGAAGCCCTAGGAATTGAATAACAGCCGATTTCTATAAAGCATACATCGATACAGTAGTGCCACATTTTCTGAAGATGTATGAAGAATATAGTCGGATTGATGTGCTACATCCTTTGCCACGTGAAGCTCTTATTGAAAGCAGGCAAATCCCCAGCACAGTGTACCTCCATATGGGCTGCTTTCCTTAACTTAGAATCTAAAATATTGGCTTAGATGTTATTCTTACATTTATTACTGAATAGGTGCTGCATAATATTGCCAGATCAAACAAGTTTTATTCCAGGGAGAAAAACAATGCACAAAATAAGATTAGTATTTGGTCTGATGCATCGCACTGATCCGGGGCTGCCTGGGATGGATATTTATCATGGCGCTGAAAAAGGGTTTGACTCAGTAGATTGAAGTAATATGTTTACGGTACTGGAGTGACTTGGTGTGTAAAGGAATACTATTGATTGAGTCAGACTGTTCTATGTTGGACCATCTGCTAGCGTTAGGGTGAACAGGTTAGAATCCACATCACTTCCAGTAGTAAGGTGCACCAGACAGAGTTGTCTGCTGTCACCCCTACTTTTTGCAATCATCATGAAACTCCAGGCTTGTATCTATGTGGACAAAGGTATAAACATCAAGGGCTGCCAAATTTTAATTTCATTATATACGGATGATATTTTATTTTGTGTAAAACACCCAGACAAGAATTTGACTCCTGGTATTAGAAATATATCTGAAATATTTCCCTCATACCAGGCATAATGCAAACAATCCTTCATCACCTGCTGCTGTGGAGGAAAGACTCTGGGCGATATGTCTGAGTATCTGAATGCACAGAATACTGCAGGTAGTCATGTAAGATAATTACGGCAGTCTGCTTCAGAAACTTCAGACCCAAGTTGAGAAATGAATAAGCTACCGCTGTCCATGGCGGGCAGATTAGCCCTTATTAAGATGATTGGTCTACCTCATGTCATATATCTGATTTGTAGCATACCACTACGATTGACGCCGATTTTCCTTAAGCTGGTTAGAACTACTCTGATAAGATTGGTCAGGACAGACAGGCTACCTAGGGTTGGATAGAAAGTACTGAAACCACCGTAAGAGAAAGCCTGTACCAAATATGAATCTGTATTACTATATGGCACAAGTGATACATAGTCAATACTGGACCAGCACAGGGAATGTCTTTCTACATTTGCGAGTGGCGCCAGGGATAGCAGATCTGGTCTCGATAGACCACATGGTGGACACCCTAGGCTTACTGGGCAAAACCCGGCTGAATGTACTGTTTGGGCATGGCACACATTGGCGCAATACAATAACGTTGAAGCGATGTGCTCCGTTTTACTCGCAACCTCCAGATCTAGGTATCATGTGTACCTAAAGCTATATCGCAGTTGGGTAGACTTGGCCTCACGAGGGTCGGTGAGCTATATTCAAATGGTGGGTTTTTGTCCCTGTAGGAGTTCAAGAATATCAATGAGATGTCCATTTTAGTTATGCCTCTACTTTCGGATATTGCACACCATCAGATCTGATGGGGCATGGTATCCCAGTGACCAGAATCATTGACTTTACTGAGATCATACAAGTACAAGACGCAGTGATATGGATCGCAGACTTGTAAAGAGATGTCTCCAAGGATGGGAGACCTGCTACGTTTTACCCTCGCAGATTGTGTGAGAGATCTGTAAGCTGCAAAATTATTGAAGATCAATGGTTGTTCGGCTGTTCCCTGCATACACCAATTAATTCCCTTTAACTTAATACACCAGATGTATTATTATGTAATCTGGGACTCCGATGATGGCAAATGCTGCAGATTTGTCGAGGTGGAGCAGATTTAATACATCTCGCGTGAAAGTGTCAGGCTATAGTTAAGTATATGGCGACATTTTTATCTGCTTAGGCAGATGATAGAAATTGCCCTGTCTCCGTCGCTGCAAATGGCTCTGTGGTGGGTTTTGGAAATACCCACTAATAAACGAAAGTACTCTTCTCTAGCATTGGTCCTCGCCAAGCACTGAGTCTCCTTGTGTTATAGAACGCAAAGTAAAATGACCACCAAACAATTGCTGACTGATTTGGCGTTATGTAACAATACCATGGACACTTTTGTCTTGCTGATGCACACTCCTCTCACCACAAAGGTATGTGGGATCCACTAAGAAATGTCCCCCTCAATATGGTCCAAAGTAGAGAGCTAGAGCAGAGGACAGATGCGGAGCTAAAAGTGCACATGTGAGAGTTTTTTGTATACCGTTGTGTATATGCTTGCTCAGACTTGGGAAATGTTGATTGGTCAAAACCTGCTGCTTATTACAACACATTTGTGCAACGATAACTGCTCCAGACTGATGATATAATGTATAGTATATTTCAAAATGTGACTGTTGTTGTAAACAAACCTGAACTGCCTGTTTTTATTATTTTCTCTGTAATTATTGAAAATGAAAAAAGTCTCTGAGTAAGCTACTGTCTATTTTCACAATCCCGGCCACACTTAATGCCGAAGCCCTGCAAACCATGTTTGCAGCATGTATACAAACCAGACCTTCCTTAATCATTATTTCCCACATAGGCTGATGTGGAAGAAATACCCTTCCTAACCATGCACCCTGTTCCAATTCCAAAATGTTCACAACCCTATCAGGAGTACAGAGCCCTAAATAAATGCTAAAATATAATGAAGTGCAACACTGAGAGGTTTTATATGTGCGTGGAGAAACTGCGAATAAAGTCATACTACTGTAACCACCAGTGCCACAAAGTGGTTATCCGTCAAAAGCCAGTTCTTCATTAACAAAAAACTGTGACAAGTTAATGGTTATCCGCAAATGCACGAGGAGTGTATTATTTATGTGTTTTTTTCTGACTAAAAGAAAGTCTGTGGCAAGAGTGTGATATGGGTGGGTGCTTTAATACAACACTAAGTATGCACACGGTCTAAAGCCCAATCACAAACGATGGGTGTTCTCAATGTCTGTCTTACTAGTGGCGACAAATTCCTTCAACTCTCCCTAACCATAATCTGGCATGCTTCATCTTTGTGTTCCTCCTCGCACCACTCATCGAAGTAAGTGGTGTCAGCTACAACTCCCCTCTCTTCCCCCCCAAACGGAGAAGGAACACTTGGTGGAATAATTCGGAGTGGAAACAGTAAGTGAGTTTGTGTGTGTGGGTGAGGGGCGGCAATTGCTAGGGTGAGGGTATCTAAGCTAAAACTACATTTTGGTGAACTTGTGAGATACTTTATATTTGTCTCCATATTTCTGTCCATCTCAAACCCTCCAATGAGGTGTATAGATTTCTTCAGGGCCATCTTGGTCGTCACTCTGCCAATTATGGGGTCTGAAATGTGCAAAAAGGTGTATAAAAACAAACGCTCCAAAATTGCTTTGGCTGAATTCACCATTGTCTTCATCCACAGTCGCAAAGTGTACAAGCCTCAACCCGAAATGTGTTGACCCCCCCTTCGTAATTGGATTGAAGTATCACTCCCCTCTTAATTTTATCCTAACCACTGGGGACAAAAATAAAACATCTAACTCATAAAGTATCGAATAAATCCATCCAGAAGTAATTTTAGCTTAGATACCCTCACTCTAGCACTCTGCACCCCTCACCTACACACGCAAACTCGCGTAGGGTCTCCACTCCAAATTATTTTACCAAATGCTCCTTTCCGTTTTTGGGTGAGTTATAGCCCACACCACTCGGTGAGTGGTGTGAGGAGAAACATCTATGATAAAGCATGGCTGCTCATGGGGGTGAGGGTTCTTGACTGTAACAAAGGATTTTATTGCCACTAATAAGGCAGACATTGAGAATACCCATCATTTGTATATTGGCTTTAGACCCTGTGCATACTTTGCGTTATATTGTATGTTTGGGAGACTTGCACATTCAGTCTGTAAACACACTCCTTTGACACACATATTGTAGCTGTGTGTGGGCTTCCTTGCTCAAAGGTTGAGGTTTGCAGGGTATTGCGGGTAAGAAAGGTAGAGGGATCCAGGCAAGCTACTCTTCCTGGACTCCCCATGGTGTCTAGTTTTCAGAAATATCCTGGTTTGGTAGGTGTCCCAGGGTCGTGGCCAAGTCCGGATCCAAATTGTGCAGCTATCGCCAAGTGGAGTTTTGTTTTTCCATGCCAAAAATCTGATTTCTCCATGCCTTTTCGGTCTCGAGCAATAGGCCCCCCACAGAAGTTGGTTGCTGTTTTTATCGAGTGAAGTTTAGGAAAACATAATAGTATAACATTTGTTTTTACCAATTGTATTCATCTTCCTTTTTGGCTTCCAAATGTAAGCCAGTGTGAAAGAAAGAACACATTTTGAATAATGCCACCTTATAGTATGTTAGAAACCCTGAATTCAGAGGTGTATAAATAACTATTATTTCTAAACTCAATTTGTTGGGGCATTTCAAAAGTACATTGGCATCCTGCATATCTATTTTTCATTCATTAGATTTTACCATGTGAATTGCTACTTGGCTGATACACAGTGAAAAATAATTTTAAGCTGCAGTTCAGTTGCTGGCTCTGAATATCGAATGTTTTTTGGCAAACTACTAACATTATATATCCTTATGACCAGAAGGGTCTGACGGATATAATGTTATGTTACTTTTGTAAAGCAACCTTCAGGGCAAAAATTGCATATGAAAACTTTGTTACCAGTTGCTGTTTTTTCCAACTTATTTTCATAGTTTTTTTATTTATCAACAATTAGTTTATTTTGGAAAATCATGAGCAGACTTCAGAGATTACCCCTTGCTAAATTTAGAATGTGGTATAGTTTTCAGAAATGCCCACCTTTCCGTGTTCACCCATGGGTTTCACACTTGTTTCTATCCCAAACAACAAGTAGGTTGAAGCCATCAACTATAGCAAAAATGGACTACCAGTTCAAAAAAATTGCAAATACTGTGGTAAAAAATGTGTTTTTCTTTTACAACTCTGCTTGATCCTGAAAGCTAGAAAGATGTTGATCATAGAACAGCAAACCTATTGTTGATTTCCTGTTCAAAAAAGAATTCCCTACCTTGCACAGCACATTTTCATATTTAAATAAAAAACAAAAAAACACAATTTTGCTATAATAGGTTTATTTTCTTCGTTCTGTCCAAGGGAATCCACAAACCCTGGGTACCTTTAGAGTGAGTAACGTGGGGAAAACAAGGACAGAAATTTGGCCAGGACTTGGTGTTAATATTGACTCTGCATTATGTCTAATCAAATGTATTCATGATACCTCTCAAATCTTGCTTCATTTTTAGCAAATATTTTTGGTGGCACGGTATAAGATCAGTTCTTTGGCCAAAAAATGTTATGAGACCAAGCAATCGTAATTTTGGCTGCATGACCTAGCTATTGACAAGATTTGATGATCTTATTTTGTTATTACTGTAGCTTACTGCTTAAGCAATTACTTTTTTCAGGATTAAACAGTAAGTTGGATTGACTGCAAATTGCGACTCCTTGTTTTTGCTCCCTTGAAGGGTAACCCACTAAAGGTCTATCAAATCCATAAATAAAAGCTTTAGGGGACCTTTTTGTGTTAAGGGGTTTCCAGGGGTTTCACAAAAATGTATCATGTGAGCTCCAGCTAAAAATATTCACTATGCTTGATAGAAGACAAAAATTAAAAACAATGGAAATGAAGTCATGTTTTACAATTTTTCCTGTACACCTTTTTTTGTATCCCGCTGCATCAAAAACAGTGAGTGAAGTATGACTGTCTACATGCTACAACTCCCCATTACCTTTTTCATATCAGATCACATGCCTAGTTAATTAATTCCGTCCACATAGTCTTTTCCTAAGTCTTTCGGGCATGATTTGCCCTTCGCAGGCCCAAATGTTTGCCTTCCCTCAGATTTAAAAACATCAGTCTTGCACTCCAATTTACTTTCTATCTAGAGTATCTTCACCATTTTCTTTCCATTTTGTAATTGCCTGCAACTTCTTCCACACTGAGCAAATATGTATCTTCCTGGGTGGTTTGGCTTTTAATTTAGCGGGAATGTCTAGTAGGCTGCAAAGCCATCTTCCTAAATTTGCTATTGGAGGTAGGCATACCTAGATGTATTAATAAAGTCTTCCTTCATGAGCTAGCATTTGCTCTTTAGTTTCGCCTTAGCTAAGATCCATTCTTAGGCTGTATATTGTGTATAATAAATCACAGCATACGCTGCTTATCCTTGGCACGTTGTTATCTAACTTTCCATGTATGTACCGCTTGTTCATCTGTACTAGTTATACAACTGATATGAAAGGAGTTTACCTTCTCTACAGGTTAGCTCCGACTCGAGGTCTTACAGTTTAACGCAACTTGCTGTCTTGGTTGTTTTGCCAACTTACATACAAGTTAAAATCTTTTGGTCAGCTTACTTTTTCCCTCTGTTTTCTTATTTACATTTGTCTCGTTCCTGCATTTCCCACAGGAGCACCACTATATTCTCTTACTTTTTAATCAACTTGGCAATCCTGTATCTTCAGTAGGTTAATCTATGTTAATACACTCATTTATTTTGTGGGCATTTCAGGATGGTCTGTTTGTCTCTCTATATACAAGTCTTCTGTGCAGAATAGTATGCCCTGTTCCTAACATTTCTAATGCTCGAAAGACTCTGTCGCTTCTCTGGCTTACTTTCTCCATGGGTTGTGGATTCAGAAATGTATAGAGAACCTTGGTATCTCACTGTTGCACAGCCCTCCCACAGTACTCCTCACTTTGTTCTTTTTAACTACTACTATTCAATCCCATACCTTTCTGCACCTCTTGATTGCCAGCTGTGCTGACTCATGATCTACGATAACTCTAGAGTCTTAGGTGTCTTTGAACTCCACCTCAAATTACATTTTCATATAGTCTGCCAATGTTTACCATGTACTGCAACTATTTCGACTTTCAGAGTTTCACATCTCCTGCATTTACTCAACATCTTCAAACTCATGCTCCCTCATTCCTAATAGCTTGACATGCATCACAGCATGGAATAGTTATGTTAGTCTTTCACTTCTTCACCAATCTGGCTTTAATACCAAAGTTTTGAAAGCTATCTGTCGGATGAAGTGTGGGGATCTTAATCTTTCATCAGGGAGTCACAAATACATAATCATTTACAAAAGGAGATGGTGTTCATGATTTTAACAATTCAACATGCAGCAAATTATCCCTTATCAGTATGACATTTGGAAACTGCATAATCTACCTAACCCAAACCGTTTTATTTTATAAAAGGCAGTTTTTCCACAGTTAATAACAAACTCTTGGTCATGTCATTGAAAAAAGCCAACGTGTCATGCACCCCAGCTGTGGCTGTTGCACTGGGCTTTAAAAAAGATTTTGACATGGTGTCTTGGACGTTTCTGCAGGCAGTAATGGACAGAGTCTCGCTAGGATATAAATGCACTCAGATACTTTAGCACTTTACAAAAATCCCTGTGTAAGATTTAACTTCAATCGAAACGTATCCAACAGTGTCACTCTAACAGGAGACAAGTCTCGACTGTCTCCTATGCCCATGATATTTTACTAATGATTAAGCCCCTTCTAATCTTTATCAGAGAAAACAAGAAAATACATAACATCCTATTTACAAGTCTCCAAGTGCCGTAGGCAGGCGCGGCAATGCACCTAAGAAAGAAAGAAAAACAGCATGATACAAATTAGTCGGATCCTATACAATACAAGAATGCAGGCGGGGGGGTGCTAGGTGGCGCCGCGCAAGATGGCCGCACGGACGTGAGGCTCCTGCCGCCCGGCGCCTACATCCGCAAATTTATCCTGCCCACAGGCGCTGCTGAGGACGGGCCTGCGCCTGTGCCTATGGCCCGGCACTGCGGGAGCCGCCGGGAGAAGTTTCGGGCGGCTGGAGGGTTCCCGCGGCGGAGAAAAGGCTGCCGACGCTGCACTGCTGTTCCCAGGAGGTCGTGAGCCGCGCGGGGCCCGGCAGACGGACTTACGTGAGCCCGTGGCCGCACACGTGGCGGCTAGGCCTCGGAGTCGGGAGGAGGCGATAAACAGCGGATTTGGTCAGGCTGGACCCGGCTCCCTGGGGGAGAGTGATTGGCGTGGGAAGAAGGAGGCACCCGGCACTGCGAATTCCCCCTTGGGGCCTGCCGTGAAGCTACCCGACCCGCCTATCGGAGAGAAGGCGGCGGAGGCAACAGTGCGAAGCTCCCCGCCTGGGTGTTGCAGACGGAGGGGAGTGGACAATTGGATTCGGTGCGGCGCTCCCTGGGTCTCCGCTGCCCCCCCTTGCATCTGGTGGGTCTGGTTCGTCCTGGGGGTACTGCATAAGTGGAAAGGGACATGCATGTCTGTACCATGCGCGCCTGTGGCCTCCGCTCGTCGGGGAAGAGTGTGGCTTGATCGGCTAGTGCCTCGAGAGGCGTACCCCTGATCGCCCAGGGCGCAAAAACCCAAAGATAGATATCGTTGGGTGCCCCCCGGCGAGGGGTGCCCAAAAGCACAGACTGTCAGAGGGATCAGACTGTGGCTCCGACACGCTGGATGAGCGGAGGTGGGTGGCTGCATTCAACTGAGTTCAACTTCGCCGCATACCGGAGGATTGAGCCCACGGCGACTTGCACAGACTCCCAGCTAGTGCCCGAGATGGGGAAATCGGATGCCAAACGATCTCGCCTCACGTTTGAGGCGAAAAAGATAAATCGCGCCCCACCAGAAGAACGTGCTGCCTCGGAAGAACTGCTTCCTACTGATGGCCCAGCTGAGAGGACAGGGGAGCTGACATCAGTCCGCCAGGAGGTCAGGCAGGGCTTTGCGACTATGGCTGACAAGATGGATGGCATGTCCACTCGCATGGATGCCATTGTGCACAAATTGGACAAACACGAAGATCGCCTATGGGAGGCGGAGCGTCGCATTTCGGATGCCGAGGACACCTCCACCCGGGTCTCCACACAGGTAGCACAAATGGACAAATTACTGAAAATTATAGCAGCCAAGAACGAGGATTTGGAAGCGAGGAGTAGGCGAAATAATATCCGCGTTCTTGGTGTACCGGAGACCACCAACACGGGCAGGATGGAAGAGTACGTGGAGAACCTGCTGATCTCGGCCATCGGTGCGGAACACCTCTCCTCTCAATTAATTGTGGAGCGCGCTCATCGATCTCTGGTGCCTCGCCCGCCGCCGGGGGGTACGCCTCGCCCCATAATCGCTAGGCTTCTCAACTACAGGGACCGTGACGCTGTGCTCCGCGTGGCTAGAAGCAAACAGCAACTCAATTGTGAGGGAGTTACCTGTTCCATATATCCGGATTTCACAGCCGCGGTGCAAGAGGACAGGTGTAAATTCATGGCAGTTAAAAACAAGCGACGACAGGCGCAGATAGACTACGCATTGCTATACCCGGCAGGCCTCAGGATCACCCACCAGGGCAAACAACGCTTTTTTACTAACCTGCAGCAGGTGGAAGACTTTCTCAAGCACCTCAAACGCACTGGTGGCGGGTGTGGCTCTCCATCTGCCTCGCGGCGCTCCACCTCGCCAGACTGATGTATACCCCCACCGGTTATGCCCTGAGCGGGGGACAGAGAAGAGACGCGATGGACAAGGGCAGAGGACTGCTAGTAAAATTTGCAGTGATAGACATGGGTGGCCTGGCACTGCACCTTGATTTGGATATGGCGTACCTGTGGGCCTGGTATTCAGGTTTGCGCTGGGCACCCCCCCCCAGTCCCCTACAGGGATTGTCTACTTCATCACCCATGGACTCTGGGGGCGGGTTGTTTCCGGATTGCCACCTAGGGTTTCCCCCCAGCGGGCAACTCCCTTTGGTTCGAGTTTGCATGTTACGCAATGCAGTTATAAAGTTGTGGTTCGGAGGGAGAAGAGGGGGGGGGAAATGTTATTCTGGCAAGTTGGGGCTGCTTCAGTGGGAGGGGGGGCATCACAGGGGTTCAACACAGGGTGGGGAGTACACGACACAGCGACGCGCCTTGAGGGGCAGGTACATATCAGACGTCGAGAGCACAATCACAACACAGGCAGATATCCGAGAGAGGACTCTTCCGGCCCCCTACCCAACTGCTAGGGAGGGAGCAATAATTTTTTTCTTAGCTCACCACACATAGGGGACATGAGCGCTAGGATCTCCACTTCCCAACTAGGGGTCATATCATGGAATGTCCGGGGCCTGGGAGACCCCAGAAAGAAGCGGCAGGTGTTGGCATATTTGGATCGTCACCAGATCAATTTCGCTATGTTACATGAAACGCATATCAATCCTACACTCTCCAATACGTTTGCGGCTAAATGGGCGGAGCATAGGCTGTTCTCCTCATACTCCTCCTATGCACGTGGCGTAGCGATTAAAGAGACAGACGCCATTTGCATTGGCAGGATCTGTAGCGGACTCACAGGGGCGCTTTGTTATTGTTTGGGGCAGATTGGGAGCAGACTCGGTTACATTGGTCTGCTGTTATGGCCCTAACTCGGATACACCCGACTTCTTCACCACACTCTGGGGTAAAATAGTAGACATAGGATCAACTCGTATCATATGGGGCAGAGACTTCAATGCTGTGATTAACCCTGCACTGGACAAATCTAACCCTAATCCCAACCATTATAGTCGCACCCAAGGGGTGCTACAGGACATATTGAAGGAGGGAGGCCTAGTGGACGCCTGGCGCCACTTTCATCCTCAGACCAAGGAAGGCACACATTTCATGACACATGCGGCTACCTGGGCGAGAATAGACTACATTTTCCTTACAAGGGGGCTGGCGCCGACGCTAAGCGCAGCGACACAGCCTGCTAGAACACTCTCCAATCACTGTCCAGTGAGGATAACACTTCACCCACCAGGATATGACAAACCCAGGCCTAGTTGGCGATTGGAGCCCACAGCGCTGCTAGATTCAGTGTTTCAGCACGAATTGGGGGATGAGATACTAGACTTTTTTCAACGGAACAGGGGCTCGGTGGATGGCGTGGAAACTATCTGGGAGGCCTTTAAGGTAACAATAGGGGGGTTCTGTATTTCCAAAAGAGTGCTCCGGGATATACAAGGGACGTTAAAGACCCTGGAGACAAACCTTAAGGCATTGGAACACCGCATGGAATTGGGTGAAACGGGAAAGGTGCAGGCCGACTTTCGGGCGGTACTGTCAGATTATGAGGAAACTGCACAGTGCGAGGCAAAATTCCGGGGGTGGTACTGGGAGGCTCGCAGGTATGGTGAGGGCGAGAGACCTGGGAGGGCCCTGGCGGAGATGATCGGACGACCCCGCTTCTCTAATTACATTTTGGAAATTCTGGGCCCTGCGGAGCAGAGACACAGGGACACTGCACACATACTAGGGACGTTTACCACACACTATACCAACCTCTACACTACACAACGCAGTGGCTTGCTGGTGCTTGAAGATCTTCTGGGAGATGTTGCGTTGGGCTGGCTCTCCGATACACATCGCGGGTTTCTTTGCTTACCGTTCGAACTTGACGAAATACGAGAGGCAATTATGAAAACGTAATCGAGTAAAGCGCCGGGCCTAGATGGCATCCCTATTGAATTCTATAAAACATACATAGACATAATGGCTCCGGTACTCAAGGAAGTATACGAAGAGTTGCTGGAGGCTGGGGAGCTTCCTCGATCGATGCGTGAAGCACTTATAATTTCACTTTTGAAGCCGGGCAAACCTAGCGACTCGTGTGACTCGTATAGGCCGTTATCTCTTATCAACTGCAACATGAAAATCCTGGCAAAAGTCATTGCCAACAGGGTGTCGCTGCTACTGGAAAGGCTCATACTCCCCGACCAGTCGGGATTTGTGCCGGGACGCGATACTTCTCACAACCTGCGTACCTTCTTCTCCCTGTTGCAAAATGTTGCTCCGGAGTTACCACTGGCTGCGGTGTTCCTAGATGCTATGAAAGCATTCAATTCTGTGGAGTGGGACTATCTGTTTGGGATACTGGGACGGATGGGGTTCCCCCCCCTCTCTTTATATCTTGTATTCGGCTGTTGTATTACAAACCCACTGCTAGGGTGTTAATTAATGGGCACCTATCTGAAGCCTTCCCCATAACCCGGGGTACGCGCCAGGGGTGCCCGCTTTCCCCCCTGCTGTTTGCCATAGCGATGGAGCCCTTAGCCTCCAGGTTGAGACAGCACCATGGTGAAAAAACGTTCCGATGTATCCAGCGTCAGATACAGGTATCCCTGTACGCAGATGACATTACATTGTATGTGCGGGACCCTCAGCAGAATATTAATCCATTGCTCCGTGAATTTATCACCTTTGGTAGATTATCCGGGGTACATATTTATTGGGGGGAATCACAGGTATTCCCGCTGACTGCGGCAGCCACCAGGTTCGATCTAGACTACCCACTGGCTTGGTGCGACTCTGATCTTTGGTATCTCGGGATATAGCTCTCTAGGGATCGCGATGAGTTGATTCGCCTTAATTATGGCACCGCGGTGCAGCGCCTCTCTGATGCTGTCACCCGTTGGATTTCCCTGCCTCTTTCACTTGCTGGACGGGCGTCCTTGATAAAGATGGTGGTGCTTCCGCAATTTCTGCATCTGTTCTTAAGTATACCTCATCACCCTGGGCGATACTTTTTTAAGACCCTCCGATCTGAACTTATTAGGCTGCTCTGGGGTGGTAAACAGCCCAGGCTCAAATGGTCCATCCTAACCCCACCTTATGCTCGCGGAGGATTCGAAATTCCAGATTTCGAAATATATTATCTTAGTGCGCAAGCGCACTAAGCGTATTACTGGATTCGTCGTCCTCCGTACATGCCACAGCTGGCCGCGGAACACTGGTTGGCAGACCCTATCCCATTGGATGGAATGATATTGGCCCCAAGGCGCACCCGAGAAATCCCTCCCACCACTGTAACGTGCCCAGTAGACGCGTGGCATGACGTAGTCGGACTCTGTGGTTCCCCATTCTTGTACTCCCCGAAGCTTCCGCTCTCCTATCATCCCTGTATGCCGCTGTTGCAGGAACGGGTCTTCCATCAAATGTGCGCACGGGTACAGATTGTCACTTGGGGAGATCCCTTTCGGAGCGGCAGGTTTTGCTCGCTTACACAAATATTTGGCGAGGCCTCTCCTTCGGCCTTAGATACATTTCTATATATCCGGCTGCAGCAGGGCCTTCGTTCTTTCCTTCCAGGGTTTCCGCAGGAGCCCAAGATCTTTGCACCACTGCACCAGATGCTGGGATCGGCTGATGGTAGACACCTAGTATCCCGACTTTATCATAATATACGCACACATTATTCGGGACCCCACTGCACGGCGAGGACCCAATGGAGTGAGGAGCTGGGAAGGAAAGTGACTGAAGAGCAATGGGAATATTGCTGCCTTCAAATTGCAAGGGTTTCTGTTAGCAGCAGACTGCGAGTTATCCACAACAAGTTCTTACAGCGCCTCTACTACACGCCTGCTAAATAGTTTCGATTTGCACTGGCGGATAATGATAGGTGTGAGAGGTGTCACCGATCAGGAGCAGGTTTTTTACACTTAGCATGGGAATGCCCGAGAATACAGGACACAGGTTTTCCAGGCTCTTTGGAAGATGGTGGGTGCATCAGTGGAGAGGGACCCCGTATTGGCACTAATAGGTTACACTGCACACCTCCCTCAGGCGCATCGCAAATTCACTGGTATGGTTTTGCTCTTGGCCAGGCGCAGGGTGGCTTGTAGGTGGGGTAGGGGAAGGGCTCTAAATACAAAGAGTGGATAGATGACCTGACCTATTGCCAGGGACAGTTGGCAATATACACAGAGACTCTTCCGACAATGTCCAGACCGAAGGATATTTGGGGACCCCTTCAGAACTATCTTTTATCGACTGCTGCGGAGGTGGCGGACTCCCCCGCTTAGGAACAGGAGGCGGGGGTCTAGGGGGGAGGCTTGCTTCCTCTGGGGTTCCTGTCGACACACAATTTGTTCAATATGGATGGTGTTTGGGGTCCGTTCCCATGTGATACAGACTCTTCTCGGTGGGGGTCTGTGCCACCACCGGAGGTAGCCTTTGGCACCGGTACATAACTAAAGGGGGATCGGAGCTGCCTCTCAGAGATGCAGGGATAGAGTGTGAAGTCTACATGATAAATGCTTTCTTTGTGCTGTACAATAATATCAAGTTATCCCAATAAAGGGGGCCCATGGGACAGGGTAGGATATTAATTTTGTATAGAACTGGATGAGTGCGGAACTCCCTGATGGGAATACATGGCAAGATGGTGTTGTGCTCTGTGTTTACTTGCTAGATGTATTCGTCACTTGATTTACTCCTGCTGTGTCGTGGAAAAGTTGTAATGTGCAAAAACGTTAAATAAAATTTAGGGAGCAGTTGTACCCCCATCCCAACCTACTCATATGCTGTGCCCAATTCCCGAATGGCTACCGAATACAATATAATAGCAGCCTCCCAGTCAAATTATAACAAGTGTCCATGAGCTACGTAAGCGGATGATTCAGAAGGTAATGAGTGAGAGGCGCCCATATATCCCTGGGTCGGGAGGGGATCGGAAGTAACTCAGCATATGCGTTCAACTTCTGCCACAAGATCAAGTCACCCAACCACTCCTTAAATTTCGGTGCCCGCCCCCTGGCTCATCTGCACGCCACTCTACGCCTAGCCAGTGCAACCCCAAAGGCCACAAATCTGCGATGGGCAGTCGGGATCTCCTCCACAAACCCTAGCTAAGCAACTATAGGGGACGCCTGAATTTCCAGCAAAGTCATCAGCGCTAGCGCCTCAAACACTTGCCGCCAGTACACCCACACCGCTTCACAAGACCATGCCAGGTGCAGAAAGTCCGCCCCATCTACCGAACCTTGCATTATCACGTAGCCTGTAACGGACTAGCCGAGCAGGGGTATAGTACAGGCAGTGTAAGAATTTGTAGTGTGTAATACGGAGTCGGGCATTCGAGGAGACAAGCTCAGTCTGTTTACAGCAGTAGCTCCACTGCTGGTCCGTGAGTTCCCATCCGTGAGTTCCCATCCCAACTCCTCACTCCACTTTGCACGGGCAGGGCATGCCCTGTATTCAGTCCCTGTGTACAAGCTTCGATAGAGGGTCGATACCAGATGCGAGGCATCAGGAGCACATAACATACGATGTAATGGGGGGAACGTAGGAGGTTCCAGCGGGTAGGACGGCATATGTTCCTTCAATCCCTGCCTCAGCCGTACATATAAAAATATAAACATAGAGGATGCTGATGGGCCTTGATAGAGCTGCGCCAAGTCTTTAAATTTACCATTTCATCATCATCATCATCAAAACCACTTTAATCGATTAATTAAAATCACAAAAGTACATCACAATATTACAAATTGTTAAAAAACACAGGTACAATACAATAGCAACATTATAAAAATTCATCCCGACAAATACAAATACCACTAAGATCATAAAATAGACTGTACATCTAGTTTTTTCCTTGCCCGAGCTGCAGCAACCAGGAAGTTAGCAATGTTAAAGGTAATCCAAGGGAAATTTAATAATTGCAAATACATCAAAGCAGGTTTAACTTGATAAAAACCCCTCCCTCGCAACAATGGTATGATATACTTCCTTCTGCTTTCAACATAATATTTACAAAAAAAGGTAAAGTGCGCAGTATCTTGAAATGAGTGGCCGTCGCAATTACAAAAAGCTGCATCTGTAGGTTTGCTCCATCCCTCAATGCTCCCTAAAACAAAATGAATTTGGTTGAAACGAAATCTGGTCAACAACCAACGATGATAGTGATTCCTGACCAGATTAAGGTAGGGCTCGATCTGGGGAGAGGATATCAATAAAAAATGAGCCCTTACCGATGTTTTTGTGAGCTCCTCATCTTCCCGCTCTTGAGTTCTTAAATTTAAAAACTGAACTTTAACCCAGCCAATGTCCCCCTTAATAATAGATTCTGGGTTCTCATAGATCTCCGGGCGACCTAGTTTATAAAACATTTTCTTGACGTACAAGAGCCAGGGGATGTCGGCCATTCTATCTAAACCCATGCAATCTTTTAGAATCAGTCTATTAAGGGAAAGTTCAGGATTCAAACAAGTTTTCAACCAAAATGTAAGGGGGGCCAAACTTAAATGATCAGAAACAAAACCCATCCCTAGTTCTTGGTGAATTGAGAAAGTTGGAGATGATTGGGGGACGGAGAGAAGTGAACGGAAAAATTTATTTTCTGCAATCTGAATTCCCTCCGCCTTTTTAAACCCCCAGATGGCAGCACCATAGGCTGCTATAGCTAAACACTTCGCCCTATAAATAGCAAGAACTGCGTCACAAGGTTTTCCACCCAAGCGTTGTGCAAAACTTAATATGGCTGAAGATGCTCTGCCCACACTATTCTTTTTAGCAGTAAGCTGAGGGGCCCACGAACCTCTATCGTCAAATATGACCCCCAAGTAGGTGAATACCTTAACTCTAGTGACCTCCACTCCCTTGCAGTAAAATTTTTTCACTTTATTTTTCTGGCTGCCCAGGGACATCACATGTGATTTAGAACTATTCACCACGAGGTCCAATGAGCTCATAAAATCCCTGAATGAGTTCAATAATCTCTGTAGACCCAAAGGGGTACGGGCCAGAAGGACAGCATCATCCGCGTATAGAAGAGCAGGTAGAGTATTGCTCCCTATACGCGGAGTGTCCAAACTGGCTTTACCTAGAATTACATCTAGTCTATTGATATATAGGGTAAAGAGCAGGGGGGCCAGGATACATCCTTGGCGTACCCCTCTGCCCGATTTAAAGTGACGTGTGCATTTTCCCTCGTGGGAGACCCTCACTGCAGCATATAGATCTTGGTGCAGTTCCGCTAAGAAATGCACCAGGCAGGGGTCTAACCCTAGATCCAACAGGATCGTCCACAGCCTCGATCTGTTCACCAGATCAAAGGCTGTGGATAAATCCATGAATGCTAAATATAGGGACCCTTTAGAGGCTTTAGTATATTTATTAATTAACAGGTACAGGTCGAGGCACTGGTCCATAGTACCTCTGCCTGACCTAAAGCCATATTGTATCTCTGATAGAATCCCCTTCTCCGCCACCCAATCCGAGATTTTGTTTAAAACCACTTTGCCCAATATTTTGACCGCTGAGTCAATTAGAGAGATGGGCCGATAACATCTCAGGTCACCCCTATCCCCCTTTTTAAAAACCGGTACAATAGTTGATTTGGACCAAGATACCGGGAACCCATTCTCAACACTATCATTAAAAACATTTGTTAAAATGGTACTCCAGATCTCAATATTCCCTTTATAAAGATCCAATGGGACACCATCTGGTCCCGGGGCCTTATTCGAGGCAGAGTCTTTTATAGCCTTCCCCACATCTTTCTTGTTAAATATCAACTGGTTGAGGGGAAAGAAGGAATCAGGGACCTTAAAAGGCTCGGGGGACAGGTTACTCGCATAAATTCCTTCGAAGTGAATCAGCCACTCCCCCTCTGGGATGTTAATGTCGAGTAGGGCGTTATCGTTCCCTGTTAGAAAAGGGCTGTTCACTATGTTCCAGAATTTTGCGCTATCCTTAAGGACTTCAATCGAGGACAAGGCATCCCAAGCCTCTTGTTTTAAATCGTTTTTCCGGCGCTGAATTATAGATTTATAGTCTCTCCTAAGGCTGGCTATTGAGGCCTTATCGCGGGGCAGTGTTTTTAGGGCAGTTAATAGGCTTCGGTGAGCCCTGGAACAACTAGCATCAAACCACTTGTTTCCCTGTTGACTGCGCGGAATGCTAGGTATGGTTAAGTCAGAGGAGACCTGTTTACAGATTGAGTCAAAAGCAACTATTGTCTCACCACCCATATTAGAAGGGTCCATGCACTTCCTAAAATCATCATTTCTCTTTGCCATTAAGCTATCCAAAAAGTCCTCTGGTACTACTCTGGTCCACTTTACTTTCCTGCCCTTTTCACTAGTGACCAGGGTAGCAGAGGGAACTATCGCCAGTGGGGCCAATTTAGAGCAAAAAGCCTTGTCGAGTTGTAAGATCACTGGGTTGTGATCACTAAAAGGAAGGCGAAAGACACTATACCTGTGGACCCACCTCAAAAGTGCAGGGGATAAGAAGATATAATCAATAATTGATTCACTGTCCCTTGCCTCAAACGTCGCTACCCGTTCAACCTTGGATAAAAAACATGGCTCAAAGAGATCCGCCGTTAGGAGGAGCTCTTCAAGTGCCTCACCCTTAGTTGAATGTTCAAAGTGTGGGGGGGCCGAGTGTGGCGGGCCAAAGGGATCAACGATCTTACAATTAAAATCGCAGAGATGAATATTAAAATCACCCATAAAAATAATATGTACAAATGTGGTTTGACGTGCATTATACAATTCTACAAAATTTGTTAAAAAACTAAGGTGCGCATTCACAGGTACACAATCCCCTGCATTGTAAAAATTGATAAACAATGTTTTAGGTTGGGACTCAGTAATGAATTCCATAAATTGACAGTTTGATGAGGCAGTGACTAACTGGTTTATCTCCGCCTTAAGTTTTGTGGAGAAAAGGAACAACAGCCCTCCCTTTGCCCTGCCAGCTACTGATGGTAAAGCAGGCAGGCAATAGGATTTAAATCCGTCAATTCACAGGTTGTTGTCCCTAGCCCATGTCTCCTGAAGAGCAATAATATCAAAACCTGCAACATACTTTAGCCAATTTTCGTCTTCTTGCTTGGAACGTAACCCAGCTATATTCCAACTCATGATCCTAATAAGGACTCCAGAATCTACTGTGATAGCACTTTCCTTTACAGTACAACTAATTGTTGGTGCTGCAAGATCTAGTCAATCATTTAGATCTAGCTGGGACAGGGGTGAGAACCTGTTAGATGTAACGACAGCCTCTAAGGGCCTATCTCTCCAGTTATTTCCGGGGTTGACCTTAGCTAATACTTTAGGGAAACACCAAGGGGCAGCCTCTTTGCTAGATACAGCGCAAGGCATGGGAACCAAAGTGGCCTCTGGGCATAATGGATGGCGGGTACTCCCACATGGTCCAGGCAATCTTGGGGGCGGTGGGTAGAAAAAGCCTAAAGGGACAGCCCTAATATTACCAATCTCCCTATCCATATCTGAGGCATCCCATAACATACGTGGTACGACATAGGAACTATTAAAGTTTACAACTACACAGTCCCCTTTAAGCTTTTTCAGGGTGCCTCCAATCCAACCAACCCGCCTAGCTGTTAAAATATGGAGAGATGTATTGTCGTAACCGGAAGAATTCTGGTCACACCATTTCCTAGTGACCGACAATAATTCCTTGGTTGATTCAACCTTACCAGGTGCCAAAGGTGGGACCTTGACCAAAATGACCAACAACGGGCCAGCCTCGGGAGGGAGATTAATGCAAGGTAAGGTGGGCGAGTTAATTGGGATATGGCCACTAACGGGCTTGACCTGAGGCCTAGTTTGTTTTACAGTCTTAATCCGCCCGTTCGACTGATCCTCAGCGTCTGTTGTTTTTAAAATTGTCAGTTCATTACTCAAATTAGGGGGCACAACTGTAGTCACAATACTGGAGGGACTCCTCGCTAATGAACTATTTCGGCCTTCTATTGGGACATTGGTCAAAATAGGTGAGGTACTGTTATAAGGGGAAAGGCGGACCTTATTTAATGCTGAAAGGGCAGAGTCAATCTTAGCACATTTTTCTAGTAGGCTAGCAACACACAAGTTCAAGGTGTCAACAATGTCTTTTGCTATGCTAGTAAGAGTCTCCTCAAGTCGACTAGAAAAAAGTTTCTCCACCATGTCCCGAATAGTGGAATAAAGAGAAGCCATGGTCACAAGGCTACCGTCTGGTACAGTACAAATGGGTGCAAGGTCCCGCTTATTTTGCTTTTTGCTCGGTCTCTTAGTGCCCTTAAAATGAGGTTTAGTTGGCCTTTTTCTTACAGCAGCCTGCTGAGGCGTAGATTGAGGAGAAATCAAGGGTAGGATAGTGGTCATAATGTCTCCGGGAACAGCAGGATGATCCAGTGAATGAACTGGAGGACCAATCACAACAACCGGCTCCAGTGGGATAGGGGTTCTCCTTAACGGCTGCGGAGGGCCAGACTGTTGGTTTTGGGTGGGATCAAGGCCTAATACCCTCTCAGCTTGCGCTATTTCTGAAGTTAGTACCCCCACAGCTGAAGTTAAGTATGAAATAATAGTTCCCGACTTTCTGGGCACTTTAGCTTTAGCTCCCCCCTGATCCTGGGTATTAAGTAGTTTCCGCTTACCCATCCTTGGATCTTCCGGTGTGCAGGAAAGAGAATTGGCCCGGCCTGGCCTCCTTTGGCCACAGACGGCCCGCCCTTTGCCCGGGCTTAGCCCGGCACCCGCCCGCGCGCGTCCCGCAAGGCGGGAGTCGCGAGGAGTTTAAATGCAGCCCCGGTGTCAGGAGGAGTGTCCTCAGGTTGCCGTGAGACCCGCTGTCTCCTGGGTTGTGTGGTCCGTAGTCTGCTGGGCCCCGCTGCTGCCGCTGCGTCTCCCCATTTAGATAGAGGTCTCCCCAGGTATTAATGCGAAATTTGGATTTGGTTGCGGAAAAAAACCCCTCCGCGACTACAGGCATGTGCGGGTGGTATGTGAGAGGGAGCAACGGTGAATAGAGCACCGGAACTTTAAGGATACGAAGTAGGCACTGCCAGGCTCTTGCAGTGCAATCCACCGAGGAAGGGCCCTCTGGACTACTCTCCAACACCGAAAGGATGACCCCGTCTAGCGGGATAGGGTGGGCCAGCCAATACTCAGTTGCGACCTGAGGTGTATATCTGGGGGGTGAAACCAATAATGGGCAAAATGAGCCTGGGCGCAGAGATAATACAGTTCAAAATTTGGCACTTCAAAGCCACCTTGGGAATAAGGCCTAACTAATATCTCCCTTTGTAATCGGGCTGCTTACCGCCCCAGACTAGTTGAATGAGTTCAGACCTAAGCATATTAAAAAAGGGGCGTCCTGGATACTGCGGGATATTTAAAAAAAGATATAAAAACTTAGGGAGAATAACCATCTTAATGAGTGAGATGCGTCCTGCCATGGTAAGCGGGAGAGCAATCCACCTGGTGATACAGTTTGTAACATGTTCCAATGCCTTGCCATAATTACTACGCAGCAAGTCATCACGATCATTGGTGATGTATATCCCCAGATATTTCACCCCGCCATCACACCACTCTATGGGGTAGTCAATGGGAGAAGGTTGCGCCGCGGGAGTGATCGGGAATACCTGCGACTTGGACCAGTTAATCTCTATGCTCGACAGCCCGCCAAATCGTATAACCTCCCGCAAGATCGGGTTGAGATTATGCACCGGGTCCTTAACATACAGGGTGACATCATCCGCATATAAAGACACTAGTATCGGTCGCAGGAAGCATCTACGGCCCTTCTCCGAATGATGACGGATTCTCGCTGCCAGGGGTTCGATAGCTAAAGCGAAGAGGAGTGGGGAAAGAGGGCAACCCTGCCTGGTGCCTCTCGAGAGCGGAATGGATGCGGTGATGCGCCCATTAATCTGCACCGAGCCGTAGGTGAAGTGTATAAAATCCGGATCCAGTTCACAAATTTGACCGGAAAGCCCATGCATCGCAGTGCCGCAAACAAATAATCCCACTCCACAGAATCAAAGGCTTTTGTGGCATCCAACAAGACTGCCACGAGCGCCAGCTTCGGATCAACTCTGTGCATCACTGAGAACAGTGTTTGCAGGTTATGAGAGGTTGCCCTCCCAGGTATAAAGCCTGCCTGATCTGGCAGCACCAGCTTCTCCATTATCAGGCTAAGCCTATTAGCCAGAAGCTTGGCAAGGATCTTCACGTCCGTATTAATTGAGGACAATGGTCTGTACGAATCACATTGATCCGCGGGTTTATCTGGCTTAGGCAATGAGATAAGTGCTTCCCTCATCGAGGGCGGCAACAGCTTGGACTCCAGAGCTTGCTCATAAACCTCGCACAGAACCGGCATTAGCTGAGCTAGGTATGTCTTATAGAATTCCACCGGCAATCCATCTGATCTCGGTGCCTTACCGGATTTCATTTGCATCACCGCTTCCCTAATTTCGTCCATCTGGAAGGGTTCAGCTAAAAATTGCTGTTGAACATCCCCCAGCCAACCCAGGGTAATATCCTGAAAAAAGGGAGCGAAATCTTGGGGCTCCGTGCGCCGAGAGGTATATAGTTTCTTATAGAAATCGGCAAACACTTCCAGGACAGCCTGGCTCTCTTTATGACGCGCACCTGACGCCTCCAAAATGTCTAGCACGTATTTGAAAAATTTCGGCTTCTGTATGTCCTGGGCTAGTGCTTTGCCGGGCCTCTCTCCCTCCCCATAACGGCGCGCACTGTAATATTTCCCCCGAAAACGGGACTCCCGCTCTGCAGCGTCTGTGTATTCCGTGAGCTTGTTCCTGAATGCCACCCTGCAGCCCCCCGATGAATCTCGCCACATGTCAGTTTCTAATTGCTTCAGCTCACCCTCCAACTTACGCAAAGTGCGCCTAATGTCCCTGAGCACCCCAAAACTTTTCGCCATGCAAAAGCCTCACATTGTTACTTTAAAAGCTTCCCACAGCGTGCTTATACTATTCACAGAGCCTTTATTACGAGCAAAAAAATCTGAAATCTCCTCCCTCAGCTCGGTCTGGAAAACTAAATCCATCAGTGCCTCTGGTATCAGTCTCCAGCTGAACGGGGGGGCAACGGTGCAGGGGAGCGTCAGTTGCAGCAATACGGGTGCATGGTCAGAGAGGGTTCTGGCCAAATGTGAGTGTATCCAAGGGACCACTCCTCTACTGACCAGTCAATAATCTAGGCGCGACCACGCGGCACGAGCAGTGGTGCAATACGTGCCCTCAGTGTCCCCTGGGTGAAAATGCCTCCATGCGTCTATCAGGCCATGATCGCTGAGGAGTTGTGATAGGGTCTCCTGCGTCCGAGTATAGTGATGCGGCTGAGGATGGGACCTATCTAGAGCGGGACTCAAGGACGTGTTCAAATCCCCTCCCCAAATAATATGTGTGGACCCAAGTTGGAGGATCTGCCCCCAAAGGGACGTGTAGTAGCCGGGGTCATCTATGTTAGGCCGTAGTAGCACACCAGTGTGAGAGATTGCGCGCCCAATTGGCCCCACAGCAAGCAATGTCTGCCCAGGGTATCACTCACCGAACCACCCAAAACAAAGGGAGTGCCTCGCTTGATAAGGACCACCGTGCCTCTGGAGTAGGACGAATAGGAGGAGAAGATTCTGATGGACGCCCACCTATTCCCAAAACAGAGTCTCCCATGGGAAGCAGTGTGCGTTTCCTGCAATGCCGCAATGTGTATTTGGTGTCTGTCGAGGTAGGCCAACAGCTGCCGACACTTACGTTGGGTTCCCAACCCCCTGACATTCCATGTTAACAGATTTATCCGCTGGGGATTATTGTCCGACGCCATGACAAGGGTACAAATAAGAGGTAACATGCATCATGCTGGGAGACTCATCTCCACGGATAGTCATATGTGACGTGGTATGCAAACAGTGATGTGCTGCGCTGGACCATCTAGCAGAACTTAACAACCCCATGTCCACCCCCACCCACCACGGCACCCCAATCGTGCCGGGAACTACCCACCCACCCCAGCCCCCTATAAATGGTACAAGGACATAAAATACGAACACAGTCCTGCACTGTGGGGGAGACAAAACAATTGAGCACTCAGGGGGAACTCCCATAGAGGAGGTCGCCAGGGTCACACAAGAGCAACCCCACTCCCCGCCCCGTCAAAGGCCAAGCGACTAAGGACACCACAAGCAGTGAGTCGGCCAACGGAGGCAAGGGGAGAGGGGTCACCTGGCTCATCGTGTATCACAACCATCTGCCAGTGAGGAGTAATAAAAATTGCCAAAATGCATAACAACCAAAAGCACATCAGGCTATCTATGAAGTCACTTATCTGAAGACTTCCAGAGCAAACGCGTTTGCCAACTCAGATCATTTCCACCAATCTCACAACCTGTTAGGCTATAGCCACCATAGCAACATGAACCATTCAGCCATGTGAGTCTGGCACAGTGAATTCGGTGAGTCAGGCCGTTTGAGGGGAGGGTGATCTCGAGATTGATGATCTCCCAGGAGAGGGACGATGAAGTGTTTTTAGAAACTCTTCCACCTGGTGCGGGTTCATGATGACGCTGCTCTTGCCTTTGTGACTGACTCGCAGTCGCGCCAGGTAGTGAAGCGCATATTCAATCTCTGCTTCACGCCCACGAACTTGCGGCGGGCTTCTTGGACGGCTACTGTGTAGTCGGGAAAGATGGTGAATTCCACTCCGTCATATTGTAAATTCTTGTGCTCTGGCCAGCCGCAGAGCAGCATCGCGGTCCCGATAGTTAAGAAGCCTCGCCACGAACGGCCGAGGCGAACCCCCTGGAGGAGGTCGAGGGCCCAGTGAAGGATGCGCCCGCTCCACGATAAACTGAGGAGAGAGGATTTTCAACGCAGGCACCCAGCAGCAGCTTTTCTACGTACTCCTCCATCCGGCCAGTGTTGGTACTCTCCGGAACACCCATAATGCGGATGTTATTTCTGCGACTGCGGGCCTCCAAATCCTCATTCTTAGCCGCTATGACCTTAAGTAGTCTGTCCATTTGCGAGACCTGCTGCTGCAGCTGCGCGGTGGAGTCCTAAGTTTCCGAGATGCGACGCTCCGCTTCCTTCAGCTGACCGTCGTGTTAGTCGACTTTCTGCACCAGAAAATCGAGGCGCGTGTTCATGGTGTCCATCTTGCCGGACAAATCTAATATGCTATGTTGCAGGGCCAGCAGTAAGGATTTAACCTCATCGCCATGCGATGTGGGCTGCGAATGCACCATGTCCCTGCCCGCCTGGGATGCATCGTCAGCAGTGGAGCGCGTAGCCACTTTCTTATTGTCGAAGACCAGCTTCGGCTACCTTCCGTCCGGCTTGCCCATGGTACAAGATGCGCGGCTACCACTCTAAGCGAGCACAGCAGATATCACCCACACACAGTCCACAGCAGTCACAATAGCAGCGGTGGGGAGGGGGGGGCTGCGCCTCCCGCGGAATCCGACCCAAGTGCGGGGGTCCCGAGAATGTCCGTAAGTCGCACCAGCCCGGCTACACTGCCGCCAGGCTGCCCAGCATGCAAACAACGATTAGTACGGGCACCTCAACCTGCCGCCCCCACCATAGAGGTCGAAGCGCCGCCGATCGTCAGGCGCCGCCCGCAAGTCCACCGCTCCTACCACCAAAGCCTGGGGGGGGGGAGGACAAGCCCCCCGGCCGTGCAGTCTCTCAGCACCCAAAGTTCACCGCAACTCCTCCAGTGCACCCCAGGCCGTTAGCAGAGAGCTGGGCCTAAGACCCTGCAGCAAGGTGGATCTCTGCGCCTCTCAGTGTAGTCTGTGACACAGCCGCACACCCTAGGCACCATGCAGCGAATATAAGGCAGCACTCCCGGTACTCTCAAACTCCCTCCGTCCTTTTGCTAGTCACCGCTCTCTGGCCGCAGCTCCATGCGTGAGAATACAAGGCCGCAATCACTGTCACGGCACTCGCAAGCCCCCACCGTCAGTCCGCCATGCGCTGCTCACCGCCCACAATCGCCGGCCTCCCTCCGTCACTCCAATGATGACCGCACCTCACCGGTCAGGCGCGTCGCCGTCAGGATCCTTCGGCCAGCGATGAGCTCCAGATTGCCCGTGCACAGGCTCCCTCCGCCGCCTCGAGTCCAGTCGGGCGGCCTAGTGCACACGTGGAGGGCCTCGGCACTCGAGTGATTCCGGCGGCCGATGGGAGCTCCGAGCCTCCCTCTGCGCCGGTCCGCGATCGTGCCGGCAGGCTCCGACCCACGCCTCCCGCGGGTATGCCAGCTCAGAAGTCCTCCGGAGCCAGCACCAGGCGTAGCCCCACCGATACCCGGCAGCCTGGTTCCATTCACATGGCAGTGGCAGCAAATAATTGAAGGATCCTAACACCAGGTAGCCGGAGCCTGACAGGCGTGCGGCCATTGCGGTCGTGCGCCCTCTAGCGCCCCCCCCATTTAAACAGTACCTTTTTGTCCAGGCCGACCGTGGCGGTGTGGGCCGGTGGCGACGGGCATCAAGGCGGCGGTGTGAATCAGAGCAGTGTGGCGTGCATTGGCCTCAGGTCGCGGTGCAGGCAGCAGCTCTGTGGCAGTTGTCCAGCGGCATTGGTGAGACCAGGGCTGCAGTGCAAAGTTGGGCGGTGCTCGTTGCGGTCCTGACTGTCACGGTGTCCGTCGAAGATCTGCTGTCAATGGGGCTGGCGTTGGTGGGCTGAGGCTGCGGTGTAGGATGGGGCGGTGCTTCGTGTAGATTGAGCAGGGCCCCCAGACCACGGTAGCAGTCAGCTGGCAGTATCGTTGTTGGTGAGACCAGGGCGGCAGAGTGAAGCCAAGTGAGGCGGTACGTAGTGCGGTGCCTACAGATCACGGTGCAAGCAGTGGCTCAGTGGTGGCGGTCATCCTGAGACCAGGGTTGTGGTGTGAAGTGCGGTGGTGCCATCTGCGGTGCCTTTAGGTCACGGAACCGCCAGCAGCCTTGGTGACGGCGTTGGGTTGCAGTTTCCCTCTGTGGCAACTGAGACACGCGGTCCCAGAGGCGGTACCCAGAGGACGGTGAAGTCTTTGCTGTTCCTGAGATGTCTTGAACAGGAGTCAAACTCTCCTTCAAGCCCTTGGAGACGCTCAGAAAGAAGATTGCAGAAAGTTCAGTCCAATCCTTTCTCTGCCCAAGACAGAAGCAGCTACTGCAGGCTAACACAGCAAAGCACAAAGCAAAGTTGTAGTCTCTTCTTACAGCTACTCCAGCTCTTCTTCTTGGCAGGTTCCTTGATCCAAAAGAGTTCTAAAGTTCTGCGGTCAGGGCCCCAATATTTAAACCATATTTTCTCTTTGTGGCAAGGGTCTCTGAGCACAGTTCAAATTAGTTCTGCCCTCTCTGGCCCAGCTTCACTACAGGAGGTAGAGACAGCATTGCACAGAGGAGATGCTGCCTATTCATGTGCTAGTGAAAACTCCTCCCACTACTCTAAATGCAGACTAGGCCTATTCGCCCAACAACGAGTCAGTCAGGAAAAGCAGGACACAACTCAACCCCTCTGTGGCTATCTACAGTAAATTCACATCCCCAGCCCCTGTCACTCCAAAACCAGCCAGTCAATACATAAACCAGCAGAGGCACACATAATTGGTAGACAAGCACATGCCTACTTTCTAAAATTAAAAGACATACAGATGATGGACGGAATGCAGAGCAAATCAAATATTCACCCCCAGTCAAAAGATCAGGGTTAAATCCATCGTTCTTTTGCTCACCATGCCACCCCAGTTTAGACCCAGCTATATGCAAATCAGTCTTGACCCTGTGCTTCATGGGAACAGTCTAGCCCGAACTGTCAAGCCAGGTCCTTCCTGGACCAGAAACAAGCATCCTGGGACCGGTTTTGAGGCATCACCCCATATCAGCCAGGATAGCTTGAATTCAGTGGCACAGTGAGCCAGGGACCCACGTCTTGGCATACCCGGCGCACTTAGGGTGAGAAAGCAAAGGAGACACAGATGATGGATGGAATGCAGAGCAAATCAAACATTCACCCCCAGTCAAAAGATATGGGTTAAATCCATTGTTCTTTTGCTCACCATGCCACCCCAGTTTAGAACCAGCCATATGCAAATCAGTCTTGACCCTGTGCCTCATGGGAACAGTCCAGCATTACTGGCTGGCGGTTGGACGCAGTAGGTGGAAGGGTGCGGGCACCAGTTACAAGATAGCCCGACAAGGTGCGGGTGTCTAACGCTTACAGCCATTGGAGCGACTCTCGTTCAAACGGGAGGTTTTGATCAGGAGCAGCATAATGGCCCACCCTGACAAGTATTTTGGGTATTTACCTTTTATCTTTTATTCACGTGCACTTCACTATTCTTCTTATATCCTGGTCCTGAAGAAGCGACAATGACCTAGGCGCGAAACATGTTGACCGTTTTTATGATACCTAGGCATAATGTGCCATTTGGGATTATACTCTGATTAAGAGTTTTTATTCTTCAAAGAGGGCTACTACATCAATATAACATCAATATAACCTTCTATAGGTTACTCCTTGTCAGTTTTAATTCACTATGCACGCACTTTGTTACCCTCATATAGGACCCACGCACCCTCATGCACAATCCCGGCATACCTTAAAAGATCTCCGATAAAGCGACCCTTCGGGTGACCCGTTGGGAATTGCAGCGCTGGCCCAACGAGGAGCAAATGCCAGATGATGAAGCATGACACCTCTCGGGGTGTGTGAGGGCAACAAGAGGCAAGACATGCTCTTTCCCCTGTTTGATGGGCCTGCCCTTCTTTGGACTCTCTCTTTTTTGTCTTTTATTATTATGAGGCATATGGGTGACTTATTGGACCCCGCCTTTGGAACAGTGTCCTTCATTTGTTGTAAACAGTCCAGCCTGAACATGCTAAGCCAGGTCTTCCCTGGATCGGTAACAGGCATCCTGGGACCGGTTTCGGCGCATCACCCTTCATCAGCCAGGCTAGCTTGAATCCAGTGGCACAGTGAGCCCGGGACCCATGTCTGAGCATACCCGGCGCATTTGGGGCGATAAAGCAAGACACACAGATGATGGACGGAATGCAGAGCAAATCAAACATTCAACCCCTGTCAAAAGATCTGGGTTAAATCCATTGTTCTTTTGCTCACCATGCCACCCCAGTTTAGACCCAGCCATATGCAAATCAGTCTTGACCCTGTGCCTCATGGGAACAGTCCTGCCCAAACTGCCAAGCCAGGTCCTCCCTGGACCGGAAACAAGCATCCTGGGACCGAGTTTGGGCTGGACAGTTCCCATTGGGCGCAGGGTCAGGACGGATTTGCATATGGCCGGGTTCAAACTGGAATGGCATAAGGAGAAAAACAAAAAATATGGATTTAGGCCCAGATCTCTGTACTGGGGAGAATGTGTGACATTGTTCTGCATTCTGTCCATAAATTGATCTTTTTTTACATGTGTCACCCCGAGTGGGATGGGTATGCCTAGACGTGGGTCCCGTGCTCTCCATTCTACTGGAGTCAAGTTATCCTGGCTGATGAGGGATGAAACCCTGAAGCCCATCCTAGGATTCTTGTTTCTAGTCCAGAGAGAACCTGGCCTGGCAAATTGGGCTGGACTGTTCCCATTGGGCACAGGGTCAAGACTGATTTGCATATGGCTGGGTTCAAACTGGAATGGCATGGGGAGCAAACAAACGATAGATTTTATACCCAGATCTCTGTACTGGGGTGAATGTATGACATTGTTCTGCATTCTGTCCATCACTTGTTCTTTTTACTTTCTAAAAGGGGCATTTTCCAAACACACAATTTAAAAACCATGTCCCTGAAAAGATGTGTTAATAAGTTCTTAGTTCATAGAGCCTAAACTCCATATCTCTATTGTGTCCCAATGGAAAATAAGACTTGTAAGATGTTACAAAGCAACTCCCATGTTAGTCTATGGGACAGATAGCCTTTCAATAGTGAAAAACCTATTTTATTTCAGTATCAGAACATGTCACAGACACCAGGGCATGTCCAACCTTTCACATACACTTCACCCTGCCCACAGGGGTACCTTGGGCCTACCTAAGGGGTGCCTTACATGTAAGAAGACAGAAGGTTAGGGACTGGCAAGTGGGTGTACTTGCCAAGTTGCCATGGCAGTAGAAACTGTGTGCAGACACTGCAGTGGCAGGTCTGAGAACCATTTGAAAGGCTGCTTGTGTGGGTGGCACAATCATTGCTGCAGGCCCACTAGCGGCATTTGATATACAGGCCCCGGGCACACACAGTGCACTATACTAGGGACTTAGTAGTAAATCAAATAAGCCAAACATGGAAACACCAACCCATAAACACAATTTACAGTAGGAGCACTTGCACTTTAACACTGAACAGCAGGGAGAAAGTGCGCAGAGGCACTAAACCAGCAAAACAAAGTCCAACATACCATAAAAACAGGAGGTCAGAAAGCATAAAAAGACAGCGGAAACACGCCAAAAGTTGGCAGGTCTAACAATCCTATTTAAAAAAAATTAAATGCTGCACCGTATGCTAATTACCTAATTTGCGCAGAACAGGCAGTAAACACAAACTTTGCAACAGTAAAATAGTAGAGAACTATGTTAAAGTATTAAAGATAAAGGAAACATCCTCCTCATAAATAACCTCCTCCAGAGCTCTCTTGTTGATAATCCAAGATTGAGATGAGAGTAATCCAAAATAAAATGTCTCCAAATCTGGTTCAAATCCAATATAACCACATTCATACAACTTGATAAAAATGAAACTCTAGCAATTGCCAAACACCATCTGGACAAGTAGTCACTCAAATTTATCACCTGTCGGGGTTGGATTGAAACCATAAAAATTATGATTTTACCTTTGGTGAACTTCTTCATCACTGGGTCCCCAACACATCTGATCAATAACTTCTGTAAGAAATTCGACAGTCTCATTTTGAACATCTTTATGTCTATAAATTGAGTCTTCCAATAAAAGGGTGGGGGGAGGAAGGCACAATCTGGAAGTTTATTGCAGACACTGAACTGCCTATTTAGTGAGACATGGGCTGAAATGGCTAAGTCTTATTTTGGATATTACCAAGAAATAAAATTGAATTCTCCGGTGGCCTAACAAGATGGCCAACAGGACATAGTTTCTCCTGCTCACGGCCCGTTTACTATGCTAAATAATCCTGCTATACTGATCACTTCTGAACCATACTGAGCTCCCTATCTGTGTCGGAGCCAGGTGCCACCTGTGTGGGCCGACTGGCCGGAATACTGTGTGGCGGGGGTGTCCAATTGAGCAAGGAGTTGGCCGGCTACTTAATGGTTGCCTATCTGGGCCTGGAAATGTGGCCGTGCCCGGGCCTCGCCAAGCAGAATGCTCCGGTGTTCCCTGGATCGCTGTGAGGACAGTGGGGAGCTGAGTGGGGTTCCGGGGTCTGGTGCAGACTTGGGCTCTGTGAGCAGTTCTGCGGCTTGACAGCCCCATCTTGACCGTTCAGCTTGAGCTTGGACAGTTGGCCCTGAGAAGGGCAACTGCAGGTCCTCAGGGTAGCATAGGAACTGTCCAGTGTGGCGGAGGGACCGTGACGCCATATTAAAGAAGAGTGGGGGCTTGGAGGGCATTTTATCTCCCGGGGTCAGAGAGGAGTGGCTGGGTGGCCTTTAACTAGCGTGGACACCTAGCCAGTGAGCCTTGCTGCTTGTGGCTGTTCATTGTGGGGCTGCAGTGGATGTCTCTGCTGCCCCCTTTGAGGTTTAGGATGTAGGATGGACCCATTGAGAATCTTCGCAGGACTTACTTGGCGATTGGGGACGACCAGCTGGGCATAGGAGGGGCATGAGGAGTGTGGCTTTGCCCTTGACAGCTGAGGTGGAGGCGCCCAGCTTTATTGCAAGCGAGGAAGAGTCCTATGATGGGCCACTTGGGGGCTGGGGACCTTGCACACATGTCTGGGAGGCTACCTGTAACACTGGTTGTGTTGGCTGGCCCAGCCATATTCTGGTGGACATTGGGACTTTGGAATATTTTGAGACTCCCCTGGGGGCCCGGTATACCTACTGGAACAACGTTTACGGTCTTGACTGGTGTTTAGGAGGTATGCCCATGGTGGCACAGGTGAGTCCAGCCCCGATGGCAGGAGTGGGGTGCCTGGGGGGGGCAGAATAGAGGGGGGGGCACTTTACATGTGTCGGGCTCGTGGTGCTCCTCCCAGGGACCTGCCAAAAGCAGGCAACATGAAATGGTAGTTGCCAGATGGAAGCTGGTAGAGGGCAGTACCTGGCCTGAACTACTGGGTTTCAGCCAGCCTGTGTGGAAGGGTTGCGACTGCACTGCGGGGAGGTATCGGGCAGTGTGTTTGAGCCATAATGGTCAAAGAAAAACATCTGAAGACACCGTCCACCAACACTATTACACAGCCTGCCACACTCAGTCTGCTAACCCAGTGGCTGGTCAGATGGGGGGAGCGGACTCAAGGTCTACCTCACTGGAGCGAGATGAGGGTTCCTCTCGCGCCAAGCTCTTGGCAGTCATTCACGGCTCCCGTACAACTCTGGAACACAAAATCGAGGCAGTTTCCATAGATGTTAACTTGCTTCGCACTGATTTGAGAAAGGTGGCTAACAAAGTAACAGACACTTACAATAATATAGAAACTCTCAGGGGTGTGGAATTTAATAAAATATCTACTTGTCCATGGGGCAGTATGCTTCATAAATCTACCTGTCCTGTGACAAAATCCACTTGTCCCTTTTGTGCCCTGTAATGCGGCGACAAATTATGGCAGCAATCTCATTATATGAGTTCTGATATAGCCTCTCTAATTATGCCAGGGCTCGTACCATAGTATACTAGCAATCCCCTTATGTTGCTATGTTTCTGCAGGTCTACATACTGGGGCTGAAGGTAGTGGTAAGCAATAGTTCAAGGGTTGGAATGACCTTTTGAGTCAGTGCAAACCTACTAACTTGCTTGTTTTAAGGGTTTTCACCAACTCTTCTAATCTTTTCCCATATTGAAAAAGGTTGGAAATTTACTCCTGACATTGGCAGACATAAAACTTTTTACAGGGTTGGGAAAAAAGTGATTGGAGGAAAAGTGAACTTGAAACATTCAGATGTTCACATGAGCAAATGTACGCATGCACATTTGCTCATGCTAAAATGCAGTTCAAAAATATTTTCTAGCAGTACAATTTCTAGGCCTACTTCTGTAAATTCCTGTGAATTCACGGAAACTGTATATATGCACTTAATGCAGGGTATATATACCATGGATGCACTTTTGAGACTTTCATTAATAATTGGGCCTCTAATTAGGCCTGACGTTAACCTTGACCTTTTGTGTTTAATAAAATATTCTCTCTCTCTTTCTCTCTCTCTCTCTCTCTCTCTCTCTCTCTCTCTCTCTCTCTCTCTCTCTCTCTCTCTCTCTCTCTCTCTCTCTCTCTTTCTCTCTCTTTCTCTTTCTTTCTCTTTCTCTCTCTTTCTCTCTTTCTCTCTTTCTCTCTCTCTCTCTCTCTCTCTCTCTCTCTCTCTCTCTCTCTCTCTCTCTCTCTCTCTCTCTCTCTCTCTCTCTCTCTCTCTCTCTCTCTCTCTCTCTCTCTCTCTCTCTCTCTCTCTCTTTTCTCTTTCTCTCTCTTTCTCTCTCTCTTTCTCTCTCTCTTTCTCTCTCTCTCTCTCTCTCTCTCTCTCTTTCACTTTCCCTTTCCCTCTCTCTCTCTCTTTCTCTTTCTCTTTCTCTCTCTCTCTCTCTCTCTCCTCCTCTCTCTCTTTCCCTCTCTCTCTTTCCCTCTCTCTCTCCTCCTCTCTCTCTTTCCCTCTCTCTCTTTCCCTCTCTCTCCTCCTCTCTCTCTCTCTCCTCCTCTCTCTTTCCCTCTCTCCTCCTCTCACCTCCTCTCTCTCTCTCCTCCTCTCTCTCTTCCTCTCTCTCTTCCTCTCTCTCTTCCTCTCTCTCTCACTCACTCACACAGAATTCTGCTCTTTTACAAGGAGCATATAGGCACATAAAGAGTTTTGTTCAGTGCCCGGAACTGCTGTGGCAATGAGTGCTTTTTGAGACTAAATTCTTTTTGCTTTTAAAAATGGTGAGGGCCCAGCAGCTCCCACACACCGATAAGGTTTTACAGAAACCATGCCTAAACATGTCACGCATTGTCAAAACCAAAAGGCTGACCACCAATTTCAGACCTACTGGCTTTGCCAATGCTTGTTTTTGTTTCCCATAAAACAAAAATGAATATTTATCGGAAATACAAGCATACATCAACATGTTACTAAATGATGCTGCAAAGATATGGTACATAAAATCTTACAGTAGTTTAGCAAAATGTTTTTTTCCTACTTGCATTTTTTTGTGAACATTTTATTTTGAAAGCAAAGAATCATCACTCTTGCTTTCAAGCTTCTGCAAATATTTGCATACAATCAGAGTATTCTGGGAGCATTATACATAGCCTCATATCACTAAACTTTGAAGACATGTGTACACATTTATACTGGAACCACCGTCAGTAGTGCAGGCCGAGCTTACAACATTTAGTTTTAGTGCACACCCTAATAATAAAGGGTTTGTATTAATGAACCATAAATACAAGTTTGAACAGCATGGACACACGTTACCTTAACTGTAGACAATGCCCTTACTGTAAACTGGCAGCCAAGGGGTTTGTGCTGTAGGGGGTTGGGCCTACTTGTCCCAAGGACAAAATACACATGAGAACTTGTTGCCCTTGACCTTAAACAATATATCCCGGGTGTCGGGCTATACGAATCCCACATCCCTGAACTCTGCAGAGCGAATATCCACACTTAAGCAACAAATGGTCAAAATGACAACAGTTATGAGGGACTTGGAGGCCAAAATGGAGGACGTTGAGGGCTGCTCCCACAGTAGTAACCTCTGTTTCTTGGTGTTCTTGAGTGAGTGGAGGGCTTCTCAGTGGAACACTCCCTGGAATAATGGGTAAAGCAACTGTTGGAGCCACCGGGTCTCTTCGAGTTCTTTGTAGTGGAGCAGGCTCAGGTACTTTGGTGCCACCACTTCCTCATGGGGGAGGACCCCGCTAGTATTATCACCAAAATATTGCATTTTGGGGCTGGAGATTTTATCCTCAGATTGACTACAGAATGGGAAATAACAAAAATCTGACAAACATATGATTGCCATATATCCTGATATAACATTTGCGCCTATGATTACAAATAGGTGCAATCCTTAAAGATTTGGAATTCTGTAACCTCCCCTCTCCCCACCAGTGTCCTATTTCCTTTATTTCTCTATTTGCTCCCCCATACCTGCCCCCCTCTCCACCCTATTCCCACCACTCCCCTTCCTCCTTGCCTCCCTTCCCCCTCTGTCCCAAACGTGCATTCACGCCCTACCCCTTTTTGCTCATTCTGGTTACACTATGTCCCTCTATAGCAGTTTCTGCTGGTATTCCATATTTGATTGCCAGGCCCAAGTGAGGACGATGCGTATCAGAGTTGGATGGGTTTTGTACAAACAATCAATATAGTAATAGATATGATAATGCCACTACATGACCTGTTGTTTATTGTTCTAATTGTTTGTAAGGGGCGTGTCTTGGACGGCAGTGCTAATGGCTGCTTGATTCTGTCTTTCCGACCAGCGCGGACCACTGAGTGGCAATATTCCTTATACGAAACAAATGTAAGCGTCGTCCAGTCCTGGATTACGACTTTGCTTCTCAACCATCATCTTTGAAGAGCCAAAAAAAGACAAAAATGAGCAGACAAGACGAGTTAAGACGATAAAGCTACCCGGCTGAGCTCCTCAACAAAATGGCAGCATCCACTGCAGCTAGTTACTGAAGCGCAAGCTACCCTAAAACCTTACCGGAACAGTTGTTTTCTGATGCCTACAGTATCCTACCGGCAGGTACGATCCCCCGCGATACAACTTGCCAACTTCCAACAACCAGAGGTATGTAGCAGCTTCTTGCTCCTTTCTGCAGTGCATTGCCTGACCCTGAGATGGCGGCCCTCAGTCTAGTCTCCTAACTTGCACGATTCTCCGATACCCCCGTCCACAGAGGTCCACAGGGTCTCTGCTACTGCTGCTGCTGCTGCTGTAAGAACAACACATGCACAAACATCCTACCAACTCTATGCAAGCAGCTACCTACATTGCCTGTCTCCAAAATGGCGCCGGCTATTCTAACAATGGGTCTCTGATCAGTCCCATGTGGCGCAAACGGGGGACAAGAAGGCCTTCTAGTCTGCACGCAACCTGTGAGCACTTCTGTCTTGTGTTCCCAGTCTCTGTATTCCTGCACACCAAGACCAGCAGAGTCTCACCTCTTATCTGCCTAAGTATCAACGATCAGGCAGTAATGTGAGTGGAGAGGGACAGGAAGCGCGGGACACAACATACCGCGTATTACAGAACAAGCTCTACTTGAGTGAGATCATACTAACTCAACCGCCTCTGTGCGTCCTGTACACCACCCTGTGATCACCCCTATCTTGTGGCTATTTTGTGGAATCGATGTGCCGGCAGTGCTGTGAGTGGAGTTAATCTGGTGCGTGGGACCCAACAAACTACATAATCGACGTCGAACAGTACGAATACAGTACGCAGTACAGTGCAAATAGAGCAAACTCAATGTATGTGGGGCCGAGCAAACTGCGTAAACTATGTAGAACAGTATAAATAGAGCAAACTAGTTAAGAACAGCATGAGTGGCAGCTGACGCAACCCAGAGAAGCACGATTCGAGTGAGATCAAACTATCTCCCCCACCTAAGTCATCTTAAAGAGGTACCAGATCAAGCATCAAATGTGAAGCACTCCTGAAGGACCGGATACAGACATACACAACAGCGACATTAGTTAATTATCACCTACTGTCATAGGTGAAAGCCCTAAGTAGCACCTTGGAAGACAAAAACAACTTGGGCCTTTCAAGTGTGTCACTGAATCAGAAAGTAACTAATCTTGCTACCCCGTTTACGCTGACACCAAGACCCCCACGAAGATGCTCCACCAAAAGACGCACTTTAAAGAGTTACCCTATCTTTCCGGCATCCCATCGCCTTTCCTTTGGCTTCACGACAGTTCTGGCCCAGACGCTTCACAAATAATGCGGTGTGACCACTGCCACTATCTGCTTCTAAAGCTAGCCTCTCTACAACCTCAATTAATATGGCAGAAAAAGAACCCAACCCACACTGCAAGCGCTCAAAGGCGGAACCTCCTCCACCAGACTCTCCTATCAAATCCAAGGCAGATATAAACAGCACTATAGAAATGATACTGAAAAACTTGGAGATGTTCACGATCTGGCAAAGTCAACTAAACAAAATACCGGTGCCATGCAACTAGAAATGACGGCCATTTGCTCTGACATCAATACAATCAACACAAGAGTCGCAGAGGCTGAGCATAGAATAAGCGAAGTGGAGGACTCCACCGCTGGATCCAGCAAAGACATTAAAACATTGCTAAATGTCACCAGAAATATGCAAACATGTCTTTGCAGTGCTTGAAGATCGCAATAGACGAAGGAACATAAGAAAGTTTGCAGTTCCCGAAGGCACAGAAGATCCCAACAACTCATGCATATCCTTCCTAGAGGCTTGGATCCCTCAAATCACAGCTATAAAATTCAACAAAGACCTGGAACTAGAACGAGCTCATAGAGTACCGACATTTCACTCTTCCTCAAACTTTTATTATTCATGCAGAATCAATAACATCTTTTGAACTCGAAGAAAGTTTGATGAAATGTCAATACAAGTGACAAGATGGGCATGTCGTTAATGTGCATGAATCTTAATCCTGGTGTGACACATATGTATGTGATACTGATAAATGGAAATAAATATGGTTAAAAAGTGCATGAAAACAGTGCAGGAGAAAATCGGAGGAAGAAGGCGAATACAATGGGTACAAGGAGTTCTGGGGGATGTGTGGAAGCACTAGAAGGTACAGCAACCCAGAAGATTAAAAAAAAAAAAAGTGAGTGGACGGAACAGGGCTAAATGCCAATTGAATTAATCTGTAGCTTCCAGGTCTTTTGGCTGCACTAGGTCCAGGAGGAGTCAAAACGTGTTAAGTCCCTGTTCAGAACCAATAGTGAAACAAAACTATATACATGTTAGGTTTTAGAATTGGGGTGATGTCAGACCCTTGTTTGAGTGATGCATAATAAGCTGCCTCTAGTATCTTAAGTTTGCAAGATTAGACTTTCTATAAATCGGGTGGCCATCTTGGCTTGGGATAAGTCTGTGGGATGAATGTATATGGGGCAGAAGTTTTGGCTTGGGATGGATTTTTGATTTAGTGCAGATTGAAAGGTCATCTTGTCTTGTACGAAATCCTTAACAATGATTGCATATGAGGTCCCTTTCTTGGCTTAGAAAGGATCCTTGGGCTGGGTGTGGGTGCCATTTTAGTCTGAGACAATCATCTCTAGCAGTTTTCTGTGACCCAGAAGTATCCTAGTCTGTAACACTGCCTTGAAAAACCTAACCGATGTTTACACATAATTGTGAATTTGTTTCTTGGAGATTTTGAATGAGCTTTTCAAGAAGCATATATAACTTTATATTGCCGATTTTATTTATCTGTGTCTTATGCCATGTATACTTGCCAAGTGACTGTTAATTATTTGGTTTTCCATGCTTTCTCCCTTATCAGCTATGCAAATACTGCCTCTAAGATTTTTAAGACGGCTGAGGAATGCAGGTTGGACCGAGATGAAGAAAAGGCGTATATCTTCTATATGAAGTACTTGTCTGTTTTAGAACAAATCAAATCAAGACCGGATTTCAAACATTACCAGGTACAGATGTGCTTACTCTTGAGTGTGCAATTTCAACAGTTACATTTTGATGTACCATTATATATTTATTTACAATTTACTATGAAATCAATATTTACCTTATTAACTCTTAGAGAACAATACAAATAGTTTAGACCTTGTTAGCGACTTAAAGGCGTAAACAATCTTGGTTGATAACAACATTGTTTCTTCATCATTAGTCTGTGGTATTTCTATATGTCACAAGATCTTTTCAATTGCATGGTTTCTTTGTTTAATGATACACATTTAATTAAATAGTTTTTTTTGCAATTCTTAAATGACTTCACAGATCTATAGAGTGATGGATGGGAATGAAAGGTGTGCATTGTAGTAATAACACACATAATAAAATACCCTATGACATGTTACCCTATGATATGTTAAGAAATGTTATTATTTGTCTGAAAATATTCCTTTATCATGAAGAAGTTTGATAGTTGCATTTGTTTATTCTGAAAATCCAGTCTTAAATCTTAAAACGAGTTTGTGAGGTCAGTCTTGCATGTAGATGGCCACTTCTCTTACGTGTTCTTGCATCTGTCCATTTTTGTGACTTCCTACTGCAATTGCAAACCTGAGAATAATGTGTGCAGTTTCATAAGATAGGGGGAGCAAGTGTGAGTATGAATATTTCTTCCAATCCCATAACTGTGCCTCCATATCCAGCAAAAGTACATTCTGCCTTCCAGTATACAAAACAAGAGGGTACAATGTTGCAGGTGGGATTTGCTGGCATAACACTTTCTCTGTGTTCCTGTTGCTATTATGCCACTAAAGTAGGCCAAAACGGAGAGACTGTATAGATGGAAAAAGGCTGCAGAAAGGTACTTTCACCTTAAAGCCTAGCTGGGCTACTGCGTGTAGTGGTGGCATCTAGGTTAAAAGCAAGTGCTTGAGTACGTCATTAGGCACAATATGAAAGCACAGCCCCCATCAAACAGTGAGCTGTTACACAAGCTGAGATGATCATTAAGTCTTTTTAAGCCCTGCCCATTTACGTTCAGCACTGACAATGCAAATGAAAGAAAATTGTCTATTTCTGGTGCTGAATATTTCAATTAACATTTTTCATACAAAATCAGGTTTAATGGAAGTGATGATAGCATTAGCTATAATGAAGTCTGTGGTGATGTTCTTGGAAGAGGCCCAAACAGGAGCTTAAAAGCTTCTTTTTCTGAAATATTGTAGTAATTATTTCAAGAAACCTATTAAATTGAAGCATTAGTATATATTTCCTGCGGTTAAGCTGTTCGGCACACAACTTGCCTCTCTTCTGTCAGCATGCTGATTGAGCCAGGACTTCGAGGGGAAAGGATAGAACCATGTTCTAATCACTGGTTTGCATCATGTGGAAAATACAAAGTAATATGCTATACGGATATGACACATATCACATTCTTGTATAAACAAACATCTTATATAAAAAGAAATGAACAAACTATAGTAGTGAGTAAAAGGAAATACAACGTGTGTAAGGATACAGGGCCTGAATGGAACCAATATGTAGCAGTGTAATTCTGTGAAAACTGTGTCACACCATCTGTAAATGTGAAACGTTACTTTATATAATTTTCAATCCAAACTCGCCGACTCGGTTTCCTAGTTCTGCAAGGTTTTACCTTCGATATCCCTGTTCAAAAAGATTTTATGCCACCATTTTCCACCCACCTTTACTATACTTCCACCAGCTTTTTCATTCTTTCCTCTGGGACCAAATTACATTGACAGTACTAGAAACATACTCATTCACTTTTTTCCATATCACTTTCTCTCTTTTTCCAATCCCTTATCCACAACTGATTTAACTCAGAATACCCTTCAAGAGAAAAAGATGGAGGGAACCAGTAGCACTATTTCTGATGGATGCTTCTGCCTGTGGATTCCTCACCTTTTTTAATAGGCCCTGCACCAGCGTTCCGTTGAAATTCTTTCCTAGCTCTCCCACGTCGACGAGGACGTCATAATAGCACGGCTCCGCTCGCGACTCCGTATGATGTCATCGGAACCATAAGAAGACCTCGTCGGCGTGCTGTCGTCTGTTCCCCTTTTTCCACGCCGTCGACACGTAACCGTTTTTCAAGGGACTCTCCATTTTCTTTGTGATTACTTTGTTTCCTTGAAGTATTCAGATATGGCTACTTCTAAGAAGTCCGCATTCAAGCCCTGCAGGGAGTCTGGCGGTCACATGTCGATAGCTGATCCCCTTGATGATTGCCTTTGGTGCTTATCTTCCGATCACGACGTCAAAGGGTATCGAAGCTGCAGGAAGATGAATCCGAAAGCTCTAAAAGAACGTGAGGCTAAACTCTTTATGGCCAAAGCCTAAAAGGAGAAGAGGGGTCGAAAGTAGTCATCCTCTCACACTACTAGATCAAAAAAATGCAAGAAGTCGAAGAAGAGGCGTGGTTCTCGGCGCTGTTCGTCGAAGAACAAGGCTTCAAGGTCGCCTTCTCCAGCTCAGCGGCTTCGGAGGAAAGACTTTGTGTCTCCATCTCATACTTCTTCTCCACAGGTGACGCCGATTCAATCTCCAGCTCCGAGGTCGCCAGTGTCGAGGGGCTCTTCGACGCCTAAAGGTTCTCTGGCTCCCAGTAAGTCTCCGGCCAGGGAGTTGTCTCCTGTTCGTGTGGCTTTGCCTGTATGGGCGCCGTCTTCACCGGGTCCGCAAATTCCAGATCAGCCTCAGGTGATACCTGTTCAGGAAGGCACGGATCCATATCCTCCCTTTCCTGGTCCTGGAACGGACCATGTGCAATTTTTAAATGCGATGTTTGGCATGTTTGCCGGCGCCTCTAATCCAACTGGTGCACCTTCGGACCCCTTGGGTCCTTTGGCCTTTAATTTGGGTGTACCTCACCAGTATGCCCAGGCGCCCTTCGTGCCACTCTTGCCGACGACTCTGGCGTGGCATTTTCCGGCGCCGAGGTCTTCCACTCCGGTTCCTCGGACTCCTTTGGCTGTCGAGTCCGCACCGCCTCGGATTCGATCGACGCGAGGTTTGAAACTGAAGGTCCTCCATCGACGCCAAAGCTGTCGTCACCGGCGCCGCATCTGCGGACGCCGATTCTGAAGCAGCACTCTAGGAGGGATGCACAGAGGCTGCTTGAAGAGGAGGAATATAGACAGGAACAGGAGGAAGGAGGAATTATTGAATCGGTGGACGAGTTTGAAGGTTTACAGGAGGCCAGTGGATTGGATACTTCCCCTGAGTATGAACTCTCATCTCCAAAGGCTGGGGTATTACAGGATGTCGCTCCTTATCATGTTGTAATAAGGAAAGCAGCTGAGTTACTTGATCTGCAGTTACCTTCAGCAGAGGTAAAATCTAACATTCTGACTGAGGTTCTAAATACATCTTCTGCAGTTTCTGAGCCTCTTCTGCCCTTCAATGAGGCCTTGACAGAGCCTATTTTAGAAGTCTGGCAAAAACCTTTGACAGCTCCAGCAGTTTCCAGGTCCATTGCGAGAAGGTACAGGCCAGCTCCTGGGGATCCTGCGTTTCTTTCATCACATCCGTCACCTGAAAGCTTGGTGGTCCAGGCTTCTTGCTCAAAACAATCTTCTGATTCATTCCCTACCATTCCGGGGGATAGGGATTCTAAAAAACTGGAGCAGGCGGCAAAGAAAGTATTTTCATCTGCGAGTATGGCATTAAAACCCACTAATGCTACCTGTTTACTTGGGAGATATATCCATGCTCTTATTGACTCTGTCCAACAGCTACCTCAGAAGCTGCCTGAAGATGATCGGAATAATTTCCTGGAGGCTCTTTCTGACTCTCAGGCCGCGGCCTGTCAAGTTATACAGTCGGTTTTGGACACGGCTGACTCGGTGGCTCGTGTAATGAGGTCTTCTGTAGCAACAAGAAGACCAGCTTGGCTGAGGTCATCTAGATTTTCTCCTGATGTTCAGGCAACCCTGTTTGATTTGCCCTTTGATGTTTCAAAACTGTTTCGCACTAAAGCCGACTCTGCCTTACAACGCTTTAAGGATAGCAGAGCGACTGCAAGATATCCGGGCCTTCAAACGCAGTCTAGAGGATACAGCTACAAGGAGTATCGTGGATTTGGACAGGCTGCTTCCTTTCGTGGCCGCCAACAACCTCAACAGAGCCAGTAGCAGAATCCTTTGTACAAATCGTACAGGGGTAAAAACGGGGGCCGTCTTAAAGGAGCTTCTCGACAGCAGTCCTCCTCCTCTTCTCCTCCCCCCACTGTTGGTGCCTCAGGAAAGCAGTTATAGATCCACCATCTTAGAAAATGTTGGTCCTATAGGGGGTCGGGTGTCCCACTTTCTACAAGATTGTAAATTGATTACTTCAGACCGTTGGGGTTTAAATCTTGTAGATAATGGGTACACCCTCCCTTTATAGGTCTCGCCTAGCGTTGCAGCGCGACTGCGCTGCCATCGCTTTGCGAGGCATGCAGTATATACTGTAGTGTGGAAGCTTCGTGGAAGCTCCGCCCACGCTCTGCTCATTGGCTTTTGTCTTAAATGCTGCCTTCCGATTGGTTTGAGGCTTGTTAGTCCCTCCTCATTCATCATTTGTATCCTTCCACGGCTATTGGCCCCTTTACTCCTAACACTATTTTCTTCCTTTTCTCCCCACCGCACCCTCCCTCAGTCTGTGATTTCTCACCCCCCCCTCCTGTTCGTGTTTTCTTGCTTGCCGGCACTTCCGTTTTCTTCTTTATTATTGCCACCTTGAAATATGCGATTTTAAGATGCGTGTTGTACAAAAAGTTCTCGTGTTTAATGAACTAGATTTTAATGTTACTCTAAATATAATAAGACTCTAGGCAACATTCAGGGTATGCATGGCAACTGACACCTCCTAGTTCACAAATGGCATTGTTGTCAGGTGGGAGGAGCGGCAGTGTTTTAACTCATGCTTAAAACGAGCACTTATAATAATTTCCTCTCAATTCAGTGCTATAATCTTGTGTACTGAGGTGACACGCTAAAGAAATGCACTTTTTTGAATTCTTAAGAGACATTATTGCACATTTACATAATGTTTACTGGATGATTAACATGCCGATCATTTTCACGGCTCGCCCACTGGCTCGTATACGCTTGGCTCGTCTCCGGCTGGCTCTACCTGTTAATTAATATATTGGCTCATGCACCTCTAACAAAGAGAGATGAATGGATACATGACAGTGAGGCTGGTAGATGGTAGAGAAATAGACTGGTGCAGACAAACAGACAAAGTCAGTCTCCATTTCCTCGCGTCAGAATCATCACTTTCAATAACCTGGAAATCTGCCGGCAACTCCCACATGCCCCAACCTCATTCTCCTCACCTATTCTTAGCAGAAGCGGCAGATTCTGAGCTGTGCCCTGCTGGTGCAGAGGAGCACGGCAGAGTCTGTTGAAGCGCTGGGATCCCTAGCCTCTCCGGGCGGGCACCTAAGCCTTCTGGGTGCCTTCACACTCAGGATAAATTAATACATTTTGTTCTGTGCTTTAGTCGCCCCTCTGTGAGCAGTGTCTGGTAGATGAAGCTCTATGTTAATAAACACATTCGGAGAGGTGGTTGTGTACAAACAAACAGCCACAATACCGTTCTTTTTGAACGTGTAGTTAAATACCTCTCATCGAGTACCTCATTGGCTGATCATTCCATGGCAGTACCAAAATTACCCATTTGGACACATTTGCTCAACTGTAAAACACTCCCTTCTATGGGTCATTTAACAACTCTGGGCTTTGGGGTTAGGTAACCTACTTTGGATGCTGTTTAAAAGAGTAAATACAAAAGTTAATGCAATGAAACTAAGCAACCAGTACTGTCTAAAACACTGTGAAAACTGACACGCATTCTGGCTTTTTGTTTAGTTAATGTCGATTTTCTCATAGATGCGAGAAAAGTACTCTTAATATCTTAATGAAATCTGCACACTTTTAACTAATAGCACCGGGCGACCTTTGACAACTAGGCAATGAATGCATTTTCATGTACCACCGAAGCCCCCCCGCCCCCTTGGCAAACTTTATTGCCTCCCAGTGTTTGGAGGATAACCAAGACGCAGGAGAGTGAGTCAAATAGTCTAGAAAATGAAAGAGAAGCCGGGATTCGGATTCACATGCTCCGATCGCGTTGGTTAGTCTGTAAGCACTACTTTTATTAATGAGTTTCGCATTAGTAAAGCACACGGTGTTCATGTGTGGCGACACTTCACCCATGAGGTACGTGCCAAGCAATTGTTGACACAATCTACACTTTGCGTCTTTTTCAATATATTTATTACAAAGTGCAGGACCTTTCCAAGGGATTATGCACACTATATACATTCACTCCAAAAATAAAACACGTAGGTAAAAAACATTGCCATTTACAATGTCAATAGCTCTAACTCACAAATGCGAGACCTATTTGCATTGCAAATGCTTGTTTAGAGTTTCCTCCTCCTTACCCTCCTCGCCAGGGTTGGTGTTCAGAAGACCACTTGCTGCTTTTGCAGCAGGAGGTTCTTACCTTGTTACAGAAAGGTGCGATAGAGGTGGTTCCAGAGCAAGAAAGGGGTCAGGGGTGGTACTCCCAGTATTTCCTGATCCCCAAAAAGGACGGTCGATTGAGGCCGATCTTGGACCTCAGGATTTTGAATCTTTACCTCATGCAGGAAAAGTTCAAAATCATGACCTTGGCTCAGGTTCTTCTTGCGCTGCAACAGGAAGACTGGATGGTGTCTATCGATCTACAGGATGCGTATTTTCATCGGAAGTATCTCCGGTTCAAGGTGGGTTCGCAACACTATCAGTTTGCGGTTCTTCTGTGTGGTCTGATTTCCACACCTCGGGTCTTTACAAAGGTGATGGTGGTGGTAGCGGCACATCTCAGAAGGTCAGGGGTTACTGTTTTTCCCTATCTGGACGACTGTCTGTTGAAAGCGGAGTCTCCGGAGTTGGAGTTGTGCCACTTGCAAGCGACAACGCAACTGTTGTTCAACTTGGGTTTCTCGATAAATGTACCCAAATCTCACCTGGTGCCTTCTCAGCACAGCCTGTTCATAGGGGCAATACTGGACACTACTGTGTGACAGGCATACCCGCCTCCGCAGAGGATTCTCGACATACAGGAGATGATTCCTTTATTTAACGATGGAGCTGTTGTTCTAGTCCAGAAGGTTCTTCGTCTGCTCGGTCTGTTCGCTTCCTGCGTTCTGTTGGTCAGTCATGCACGCTGGCACAAGAGGGCACTCCAGTGGTGCCTCCGCAGGCAGTGGTATCAATATAACGGAGATCCCGGGGAGAAGGTCAGAATCTCCAGAGACTCTGCAGTGGAGCGGACTTGGTGGGGTGTGCAGGGCAACCTGTCTCAGGGAAAGCCTTTTCAGCCTCCTCTGCCGGTGGCCACAGTGATCACGGATGCCTCCACTCTAGGGTGGGGTGCTCATCTGGGGGATCTGGAGGTCAAAGGTCTTTGGCCTCCAGAGGAAAGGTTGCTTCACATCAACCTTCTGGAATTGCGGGTGATACATTTGGCACTAAAAGCTTTCCTTCCTTCGCGGTCAGTCAGTTCAGGTCCTGATGGACAACACTACCGCGATGTGGTACATCAACAAACAGGGAGGTGTAGGGTCGTATCGCCTCTGTCGAGAGGCTCTACGACTCTGGTCCTGGGCTCAGGGCCATCAGATTTGTGTGTTTGCAAATCATCTAGCCGGTATGCTGAATGTTTGTGTGGACAGTCTCAGTCTGCGTTACTTAGCTGATCACAAGTGGCGACTTCATCCGGAGGTGGTCCGTCGCATCTTCGAGATGAGGGGGTTTCCTCGGTTGGACCTATTTGCCACTCACAAGAACACGCACTGCACGTTGTTATGCAGTCTCCAGTATCCGATGCAGGGAACACCTGGGGGACGCGTTTCAATTGGATTGGAGGTCGCAACTCCTTTACGCGTTTCCTCCCATACCCTTGATTCCTCAGGTTCTGAGGAAAATTCACCAAGACCGTGCCCAAATCATATTGATCGCCCCGGATTGGCCAAGAAGGGTGTGGTACACAGATCTTCTTTACCTCTCATCGCACCCTCCGCTCTGTCTCCCTCTCAGGGCTGACCTCCTCTCGCAGTCGCAGGGGCAGGTTCTACACCCCCACCTCCAGAGCCTGCACCTTCTTGCCTGGAGATTGAACGGGCCAACCTGAGTTCTTTTTCTTTCCCACCGGATGTGGTGGATGTCATTTTATCTTCCAGAAGGCCCTCCACCAAATTTGTGTATTCCTCCAGGTGGTCCAAATGTGTTAAGTGGTGTGGAGAGAGGACCATTGATCCTTTAAAGGCTCTTTTGTCTGACGTATTGAGTTTCTCTCTTTTCTTAGCCCAGCAGGGTTGTGCTGTGGCTATGGTTAAAGGTTTTTTGTCGGCTTTATCGGCTTTTATTTGTTTGCCTGGTCAGCCGTCGTTATTCAAATCTCCTGCCGTTATGAGGTTCATTAAGGGCCTTCAAAATACGTTTCCTCCCACTCTTTTCATTATGCCTCAATGGGATTTAAATCTTGTTCTTACCTTTTTATTGGGTTCTCCATTTGAGCCTCTTCATAGTTGTCCGTTGAGGCTTCTCTATTTTAAAATGGTTTTCTTGATTGCCATTACTCGGCTATGTGGGTAAGTGAGCTTCAGGCTCTTAGCTCTAAACCTCCATTCTTGACCATTCATGCAGATAAGTTGGTTCCAAGGACCAGGGCTGCTTTCCTTTCTAAGGTGGTTACTCTTTTTCCATTTGGGACAGTCCGTTACCTTACCTTCTTTCTATCCTCCCCCTCACCCTTCCAAGGAGGAGGAGAGACTTCATCGTTTGGACCCTAAGAGAGCTGTCAGCTTTTATTTGGACAGAACAAAGGATCTGAGACTGGACGATCAGCTCTTTGTGGGCTACGAATGAAAGGCAAGGCTGTGCACAAACGGACTCTCTCCAGGTGGATCATCTTGTGCATCAAGATCTGCTACGCCTTGGCCAAGAAGGTATCAGAGCTCATTCTACCAGAGCTAAATCATCTTCTTCTGCTTTGGCTAGAGGTGTTCCTGTTATTGATATTTGTAAAGCAGCAACTTGGGCCTCCCTCCATACTTTTGCAAAGCATTACTGCTTGGATTCGGAGGTTAGGAGGGATGGCCATTTTGCTCATTCTGTTTTGCAAGATTTTTTGGTCTAGTCAGGTGGACACCCTCTTCCGGGAGAGGTACAGCTTTGAGATTCTATTCAAAAGGTGAGGAATCCACAGGCAGAAGTATTCATCAGAAGAACAAGTTACTTACCTTCTGTAACGCTTTTTCTGGTGGATACAGTATCTGCCTGTGGATTCCTCACTGTCCCACCCGCTTCCCCGTTGTCCACCTGTTTCTACCCAAAAATTCTTTAACTGTTTGACATGAATGTTTTTAATATGACTTTTTAATGCTTATGTTTTAATAGTGGGAAATGCTTGGTCTGTTGCTCTTTTTTCCATGCTTTTATTGGTTATGCATTTGTATATATATATATATTTTGTATACTGTGTATACATGTGAAAATGTGTCGGTCTGCCAGTTTGCCTCGGGGACACGGAACAAATGGGTGGAACTGGCGTCAGCACGTCGACAAGGTCTTCTTATAGCTCCGATGATGTCATACGAAGTCACGAGCGGAGCCGTGCTATTTTGACGTCCTCCTCGACGTGGGAGAGCTAGGAAAGAATTTCCGTGGAATGCTGGTGCAGGGGGTATTCAAAAGGTGAAGAATCCACAGCCAGATACTGTATCCACCAGTAAAAGCGTTACCAATGGTAAGTAACTTGTTTGTTTGGTGCTTCTATACCAACACAACATAGATGTGATAGATTTCAGTAGAGGCATACCACAAGCAATAATCTACTGGAACACATTCTGAAACCAAACGATTAACTCTTTTGGCTAACCCATTAGATTGGGGGGATAAAGCGAGAATCTCCTTTCCAAGAAAGCAAACTTTTTATTGAGATGGCCTGTACACCAGTGTCTGAAACTAATTAAGAAGGAAAATCTTCTGTACTGAAAATTTCAGAGATGAAATCAATCACATCAGTACGAGCCTTAGCTGTAAACTTAATTTCCACCCACTTGGAGAAATTATCGACCAAGAACTATGGCGTAATTTTTTGTTTTGATAGTGTCCTTGAAGGGCAAAAAATATATGGCCAATTTCCTCCATGTTTTGTTTGGCTTGTAGCAATGTTTTTTTTGTTTATTATGTTTATCGCTGATTAAATACTCTGCACACCTTTCAACTTTTAAGTCGCTATTCCATCCATTAATGGCCACCAATACCAATCTCTTACTCTGTGTCTCTCTAAACAGCATCTCATAGCGTTCTTTACTGTAACATCTTTGTTTCACGAACTCATTCAGCAGGAGAAATGGATACAATATTATTACTGATAAAGGCAATTTAACGGCACTATCTAGATCCAGATAGTTTGCAGCCACTGGAAACTTTTTCTTCAAGCTGAGCCTCTCTTTTATGCAGAGACCAGGAATGGGAGTCTTAACCCCCTGAATGTGGAATTCTATGTTCCTACCAGGAACCTACGTTCCACTAATTTGGCTCTGGCTAGGACTAAGCGCATATATAAAGTAAGAACGGGCGGCCGTTCTTTCTCCTACCTAGCGGCCAAGAGATGGAACGAGTTGCCCAACGATCTCAGACATACAACCAACTATCTGTTGTTTCGGAAAAAGCTTAAGACTTACCTGTTTCCTTCCTCTCATTAAAAACCCTTCTAACCGTCAGCTGTTTTCACCTGGTCTCAGCGCCGTGATATCCCTTGGGATGAGTGTCGCGCTCTACAAATACCATAAATAAATAAATGTGCTCTTGACTAAAACGATATTGCTTGTCGTGATTCGATTCCTGCGCTCTCAAGCCCTCCACTGGGGGGCGAATTGAGGTACTTTCCAGTGTTCAAAAAAGCTTCCGGACACTCCCCTGCATGCATATCCTGACTTCCAGCTATTTGGACACTATTTGTAAATTGCCATCCATTCCCGTTCCATGCCTGGTTGTTTAGAAACCAGTCTGCTCATACTTGAAACTCCATTACCTATAATCCCCTGATCACTGCTTCGTCTCCAACCTGGCAGACCAAGGATGGGTGGAGGAATTCAGCACACCTGTGGCTGGCAGCAGTAAACCTGCTCACACCTGGTGAATGTGATTACCGTGAGCTCTTTTAAGCGCCAGCCCCCTTCAGTCAAGTGTTGATCATTGTAGCTGTGTTCCTGTGAGACTGACACTTGTTCCTGAACTATTGCTATTCTTATTATCCTGAGTTCCTGAGCTATAGTTATTCCTTGTTCCTGAGCTGCAACTATTCCTTGTTCCTGATTAGCACTGCTTGCAGTGCTGTCTTGACTTCTTGATTCCGGAGCTGTAGCTATGTATTGTTCCTGAATAGCACTGCCTGCCAGTGCTACCTTGATTCCTGAGCTTCGGTAATTCCTTGTATCTGAACTAGCACTGCCTGCAGTGCTACTTTGTTTCATTAATTCCGTATCCAGTACTACTGTAGTGCTCCCTTTAGCCTCTCTCCTTCTGTATTACTTTTTCCCAGTCCCTGCCTTTCTTCCTATGACCTTTGTACCAGTCCCTAGTTTGCTGCAATCCTATTCATGCTGTCTTGATTCTAGTTTCCTGGTATGTTTGTTGTTGCTTTCTGCCAAGTGTGCCCTTTATTTTCCTTATTTTCCTGTTAAGCACTCCTTCTTGCTAGCTCCTTGTCTCTTGTGGTTGTGTATTTAGCTCTACACCCTTGCTGTTGTCCCCTTGCGTGTTCCTGTCTGATCGGTATGATCCCTGTGCTCAGCTGACAACCTAGGTGGTGTTTTTTGTCCACTGTGAGTTTTGTCTTCGAGTTACTTTTTTAACATCCCCATAGGTATCCGCTCCACAGACCCTGCCTTTGCATGTATATTTAATATGTGGGCATTCGCAGTCAGTATCTGTAACCGCAATTGTGGGTGAAGAATTTACTTAGCTACAGTCGTACCGTGTGGAGCTCTCGAGTGCTTTACCCCACATTTCCTTCATTGTTAATGCTGTAATATATACACATATGTCTTGCACTTTTGCCCTGGGTGTATTTATCCTGAATGCCACATTGCCTCTTGAATGCCTGTCCTTTCTGAGCCTTAACTCTCTTATTCCCTTGTACAGAGCTTCCCCTTTGGATTCCCTTTCTCCTCTGACTGGTGGACCAGTGAGACAAGATGCGGGTGAAGCCGTTGCGCCAGGATGGTAGCGTATATCTTAAGTTCGGTATTAATGAGAGATATCGGCCGGTAATTCGAGCAAGATTGTGATGGGGGTTGTGTTTTGGGAAGGACTACTATCGTGGCCGTGTCCGTTTCCGGCGGGACCGAGCCCTTCCCCACCACTTCAGCATAGAGACCCAGAAGCCTCGGGGCGAGGGTTTCACGGTAATGGGCGTAATATTCCTGCGGGAAGCCATCCGGCCCCGGGGTCTTCCCGGATGCCAAGTGACTGATCGCTTCACCAATTTCCTGCAGCGTGATGGGCAGGTCTAAAGTCTCACCAGCCTCCCGTCCCAACCGCCCAAGACCGACCCCGCTCGCCCCCATCATCTCCGCAAGAGAGATCCCCGGTGCCCGAGCCCGGTACAGTTGGGAGTAATAACCTGCAAAGGTCTGTGCCGCTGCCATGGAGACAGTGTGAGTCACGCCAGTGGAGTTCACAATGGCAGGAATAATCCGCTTTGCCCGAGGGTAAGTAGCCAGCCGATGGAGGAGCGTACCGTTTTTGTCTCCCCACCCGTACACCCGGGTCACCGAGGAGCGCCAAAGAGTCTTAGCCGCCTCCATAGATTGCATACGTATCTCCTCCCTCAGAAAGGCCAGCCGTCGCGCCCGCGCATTGTCACCCAACGCCTCCTGGACCCGTTCAAGTTCCAAGGCCTGTGCTTGGCAAGCCGTGAGTCGCTGGAGCTGTGCCCGGCGTTGCTGTTGCACGTGCCCCCTGGCGGCCCCCCTAATAGTCGCCTTCCCGGCCTCCCAGAGGATGGCCGAGGAGGAGACAGAGCCAGCATTATGAAGATAATAATTGGTAATCTCGTCTCTCACTGTCTTCTGGAATACTTTGTCCTGAAGGAACCAGGCATTCAGGCGCCACATCGGGCGGGCGGAGAAAGGAGGCGGGCCGAGAGCAATAAGCATCGGTGAGTGGTCCGAAAGGCCCCTTGGAAGAATGCAGGTGTCCTGAACAACCGCACATTCCATAGACGGGACAAAAATTAAGTCGATCCGGGCGTGCGACTGGTGCGCCGCCGAGGTGTGAGTTTACTGTCGAGCATGTGGATGCCAAACCCTCCAGACGTCGCACAGGCCCTGGGCTTCAGCCCAACTCGACAGCTGCTTCGCGCGAGCGGCTCTGGCGAGAGAGATCGGGCCCGTCGAGTCCATACGGGGCGTGTAGACGGCATTGAATTCCCCCCCCTAGAACGAGCGAGCCCGCCGGAAGCATGGGCAACAAATCTGCAGCGTAGGAAAGGGCAGCTTGCAACAGGGACGGCGCCGCGTACAGGGACAGCAAGGTGAGTGGTCGCCCCTCGAGAGTGCCACAAACTGCAACAGCCATACCCTGGGGATCTAAGTGCACCTGGGCCAGTACAAAGGTAAGAGACCGTCTGATCAGGATAGCCACCCCCCGGGAGCCCCTAGCAAAGCCTGAGTGCCTAACCCTATCATACCCGTAGCGGGCGAGAAAGGGACATTTGTTACCGAGAAGATGGGTCTCCTGAAGGAGAAGCATGTTGATTCCCATACGCTGTGCATATTTTAGGACTGCCATGCGTTTGAAACGGTTCAAAAGACCATTTACATTCCAGGATAGTATGCGCATAGCGGCCCTGGGAATGGGTGTGTCAGCCATAACTATTGTCGGGGGCAGGCCTAACGAGTTCTCGTCTTCCGGAGTTGAGGGGACGCATCCCTCAGTCCGCAGGGAACTCCACAAGCTAAGGGGAGCAAGCCCGGAGCAAGGAGCAGAATACGACGCCACCCCTGCGTGAGGTGTGAACGGGCGCCACTGTAAGAAGCACATCCCTTGTGAGGAGCGGGTGACCCCGGAGTCGATCGCAAGGAGGGCTGGGGAACGCGCAGAAAAGGGCCCCCCGTTGGGCACGACACCCACACCAGAACTGAAGGGGGTGCAGGTGCATGGCCCCCCCGGAGGGAGAGACATCGGGAGAGCGGACAGGAGACCAGGTCAACAGTATCGTGATGCCATAGAACAACAACAGCGAGGAAATCATCCCCCACCAACAAAATCCCCCTTAGGAGGAAGAAACAACCCAAAACCAACCCCAGCCCCCCACCCTATACTTCAAAAACAGAAGCATCTGTCGCCCTAACGGTATATAACAACAACCAAGCTAAAACGCTCGGGCTTGAGCACATAGTGGACCCCTCAGTAGAGCGGCCGAGAGCTGCGATTATAGTGGAACACCGAAGCCCAGCCCCTCGCATCGTCAGCCTGGTAAAGCAGACCCCCCCCCCCCCCACAAATCCACATGCAGTAAAAGGATATCAAATGACTGGACTGCAAGGAGAGATCCGTGAGGTCCATTTGTGTGTCCGGCTGGGCTGCAGAGCCTGCCCGTGGGAGGAACTCATTGTGACGTCCAGTATCAGCGGGACTTGTAGGTGCAGCCGAAGAGGCAGATGTGTCCCCAGACGCCCGGCGCGGCCGGCTCATGGAGCGTGTGACTACCGCCTCTCCTTCTGCGCGACTTTGGGGCTGCGTGCGTCTCCGTCGCTGGGTTCTGGACGGCCGGGGCGCTTCCTGCCCCCGATGCCCAGCCGCCGGTGATCCCTGCATCCCTGATCGGTGCAGAGGACGCTCCTCTGTCAGCCAGGTCCAGGCTGCTCTCGGCGCGTCAAAAAATATTGTTTTGTTTTGAAAAATGACCCGGAGGCAGGCCGGGAACTGAAGCTGGTACTGGAGGCCCATAGCCCGCATCTTCTGCTTCACCTCCATGTAGGATCGCCTTTGCTCTTGGACCTCCCGGGTGTAGTTCGGGAAGATCATTATTGTGTGATTTTGGTATGTGAGAGTCCCTTTGCGCCTGGCCTCACGTAGAATCGCGTCCCTGTCTCTGAAGTTGAGGATCTTTAAGATGAAAGGACGGTGGGGCGCCCCTGGAGGCCTGGGAGCCAGCGAGCGGTGGGCCCTCTCCACTACAAACCAGGTTGACAGGCTGTCTGCCGGCATCCAGAACTTAAACCAGCGTTCCAGGAAATCATCCGCACGGCCCGATTCAGCCCCCTCCGGGAATCCCACCAGGCAAAGGTTACTACGCCGGGCTCGGTTTTCAGCATCTTCGGCCCGGCGGTGCAGTTCCTTAGATTGGGTGGTCAGTTCTCGCACTTGGTCCTGTAACTGACGGATGTCGTCCTCGGCCGTCGCGATTCTTGATTCGGTTTCGGTGATGCGGGCGGTGGCGTTACGCAGGTCCTGCCGGAGAAGGGCAACATCGACCTTGACCTCCCCAACTATACCCTCCAGGGAGGAGCGGGATGCGTTGATGGCCTGCAAAATGGCTGCAAGATCCGTGTTGGGGGCCGAAGCTGCCTCCCCGGTCGGGCCCGCCCCCCTCTCGGAGGTTGTAAACTGGTCCATCCTGGTTTGGGTGGCTGCGGGTGTCTGTTTGGGAGCCCTGTCCTTACCCATGATGGCCGCACCACGGTCAACGGGGGACATCAAAGCCAGACAGTGAGCAACGTGGGTACCCTCTGGAGACCTCACAGGGACCGGGGAGGCGAACAACAGGGGGGAGGGGGTGCGGCCAGGGCACCCCGCCCGTCCGGGAGGCCAAAGGCAACTGGCACCGTCAGATCACGGCCCCGCGCGCCGCCCGATGAGACAGCCGAGTGTCCCTCAAGGCCTGCCACCGAACTGTATCCGCAGACCCGTGGCCAACCGGTACCCAGGGCGGCAAGGGTCTCCCACGGCAGCTACAGCTGAATTCTCCTTCCCCGAACACCGTCCAGTGCGGCACGCTCGGCGGCAACACCGAAGCCACCGCCCGTGTCCGCCCCAGGGTTCCCGGGGCACAGACGTTCACAAGCGCTCCCGTAGGGCCGGGTAGGCACGTAGTCTCCGTATCCCCCAATCGGCCCCGACCCCGGGCTGCCCGACCAGGAACCACTCCAAAGGGCTCCCAGTTCAGGCGGCACGGGGCAGAACCACTGTCCAGCCGCCCATGGCCGTCCCCCTCCGCCGCCTCCTACCGCACAGCACAGCCAAGGCTAGATCCACGCTGCCACCTGCGAAGTCACAGAACCCGGGCACTCCGTTCAGACGTCAAAGCATATCAAGGTGGTCCCTGGTACACAGGCAGGAAGGACCGCCCCCACTCCAGGCGCCTCATGGTGGATCTCCAGCCACTGATGTCAGCACTCAGCCCAGGCCGCGGGAGCAAAAATCAGGTTGCCCTCCCCGGGATTGTAATGCCTTCACAGCCAACAGCGTACGTCCTGTAGCCAAGGGTGGGGGGGGTGGGGAGAGCCTCACACACTGACCGCCGGCCCGCGGCCCGATCAGCAAAGGCGGATGCCCGCTCCGCGCCACTCAGCAGCCCCTAGCAGGCCGCGAGGGACCAGGTCCGGATTCAGAAGCGAAAGCGGGTGGGGGGGGGAGAGGGGGAAAGCCGGTCCCCGGCTGTCGACACCCGGCCCGAAGGGGGGGCCCCCACCACTCTCGGGCCACCTCAACAGCCAAGGCAGCCCCAGTTGCACCACGCCTCACTCAGCGCCGCACCCACCGTCCGCCGTCCACCACAGCTCGGCCCCCCAGGGCCCGCTCCGCATCCATCGCCGGCAGTCAGTTGGCAGGAACACCTCTGCTCTCGTGGGGGGGGGCCAGCAGCAGCATTCAAAGCACCTCCGCGAGACCTCAGATGTCCCAGCAAGACCGGGCCTAGATTCCTTGCGGGCGCCGCGGGCTCAATTAGCAGCCCGCCCGGTTTCCGGCACCAGGATCGCCACCTCCAGCAGACAGCCTGCCTCCAAGCCGCAGATCTCGGGCCGGGCTGAATCCTTCCAATTTCGGACCCTGAGCGGTGTGGCAGGTCAGCGTTCAGTTGCGCCCAAGAAGAGTCGGCTAGGGCAGCTCGTCAAGGATCGGTGAAGGATTTGCGGGGTCAGGCGTCCAGAGCCTCACCGCGGAGTGGCCATGTTGGACCAGCGCCACCTAGTGCTCTACATGAACTGAACTTAAACAAGGGAAAAGGTAGTGCTATTAACACGATGAATGAGCCATACAGCCGAGTTAGATTTGGCCACAGAAAATGGTAAAGGTTCCAACTTTTCAATATGCAAAAGCGAATATGTTGCATCCTTCATGCACATGAACTGTTGTTTATCACTCAGATTAAACGGTAAAAGCAGAGATGAGGTATTGATGTAGTCCCAGGGAACTTTCCCAGACTTTAAAGTTTGTAAAGTCCACGCAAATTGCATTATAGAACGCAATAGATTTTGACCATGGTATAAAACAGTCACGTCATCCTGTACAATGTCCACAACAGATGAAACCATATTATCTAATGTGTAAATTCTGGAAGAAAGAGTATTAATACTATTATCAATTACAGCAAGCACTTTTCCCAAATTAGCTTGATCAATAGCCCTTAATCTAGAAGCAGCCTCAATTTGAGATAATTTTCATACTTCGTTGTAAATAGCATATACCCATCTTTTGGACCTGCTTCCTACAGGGCCTTTAAGAAAGTCATTCAAATCAACATCGTCAGTCAATTGGGACAAATGAAGTTCAACTGACGCTAAGGTGCAGTGTTTAAGCCAGTTTTGATATAATTTGCCTACTGAATAGGTAGTAACCGAATGGGAGATTGCAAAACGGGGGTCCACCCTAACCTGTGTATAGCCAGGGGCAAGACCCAGTAAACGATGTTGGCATGGATCCGAACTTTTTTGCATAATAACCATCCTTGGGAATCCAAGTTGGAAATATTGGTAGAGTCATTAGTAATTAGGGACTGCAATTCATCAAGGGACATATCTGTGCGATTGTCCCATGTAGGATAAGCACCCAGATCAGGAATGGTAGGGGCAATCATTTATTTAGCAGTAGCTAATCCTAAGCAAGTAGTTTGTGAAATAGTAGAATTCAAAAACAACGTATGGTTAGGAATGAGGCACGCACGATGTAAATGTTCTATGCCTTGCACATGCCAGCTTTTAGAACCCCAAACAGATTTAAGATCAATTGTATCTTTCCACAGCCCGTAGCCCCCTATAGCTAATTGATCCATAAAGGACTTTAAATACAATAATTTAGTGTGTGTGAGTCTAACTTTGGAAGTGGACCTAGCAGTCACTTTGAAATAAAAGGCTTCAGAATTGGATCAAGTAAAATATGTAAATTGTTTTCAATAGAGTTTTTGAACTACCGCCAATGGGAGCTGGGCAGTGTTCCCCTTGTGTATAATTCACCACATTTCTAAATGTATTGGCTTTATGCAGGAAATGATTGCCCTAGTGCTGGTAACAAAATAACTCTGCATAACTCGCTGAATTTAAGTACAAATCTTCAGCACCAAAAGCAGCATAATATTTCAAATCAGAAAAAAGAGCCTCAAAGGCATGGACATCTCAATCATCAGAGCGTATGTTTTGTTTCACAACATCCCCCATAGAAACACGAAGTACATTGGGGACATTAATCACCTCTGTAGGGCAATGAATTTGAAATTTTACAGCATCCCATACAATCCCATCTAACCCAGGCCAAGCAGTAATATTGACAAAAGTCTGGTCCCTCTTCATGATGTGTGATGAGGAGTGGGGTGCCAAAGTTCCAACAATTAATCTAATTGCAGATCTTTCTGTAAGATAATGTCCATTCACTAGACGAAAAAAGACAACCACAAATCCAATTGACATGAACAAAAAAATAGAGATTAACACCAACCAAATGTAAGTCCAAGGGGGAATTTAAAAATGTCTTTTAAATCAAACACTAAAATTAGACATTTTCGATGGGGCACTCGATGTTGTAGAGTTAGTGTCAAATGAAAAACGTGACCGGTTAACTGCACTTGTCTGCACACCAGGTAACTACACATATGTGGAATAGGTATACTCAGTATCTTCACGGGGATCACCAGCTGGTGGATTCAACAATGCATTAGTAACTGTATGCATCTCGATGGCAATGTCAGGCCTGTTCGTATTTGCCGAGGCCAAAACAGAATTTCTCAGCATTGCTGGACAAGAGACCGCTGGAGTCATACTAAGAAGAATTGGCCACTCATTGTAGTTTGACATTGTCAATTTAGATGTACCTGTTATCCTTGAGACCAGGAATGGAGGTAGAATGACTGTTCTTGTACCCTGCACGCCAAGCACTGGAACAGGTGCACGATAAGAGGGGCCAAACTCCTCCTTGTTCACCACCTTCTCACGGACCAGGTCACCAACTCGTGGTAGCCAGCCAACTATCGGAATCTGAAGTGCAGCATCAGTTGTGGATGGCAAGTGTTTCTTTGCAAGACTGTCTCGAGCCTCTTGAAGCTTCTATAACACAGCAGAATGATCATCTACGTCAAAGGGTGCGGCCGACGCCGCCATGTCTAGACCATCAAGGTCCGGGGCAAACATTTTTATGCCAAAGAGCATTTCGTATGGGCTTTGCCCACGCAGAGACCTTCTAGGGAGATTATTAAGTGCACGTTGTACGCTATACAAATGGGCCAACCAGTTTCTGCCAGTACCTAAACCCCTAGCTGTCAATGATTCCTTTAAGTCACAGCTCATTCCCTCCACAACAGAATTGCCTTCAGGCCGGTATGGAGACAAAAATTTGACTTGGACTCCCAAAGACCTCATGGCTTCTTTGTACGTCCTAGAGGCGAACGCCGGACTCTGGTCCGAATGGAGAGTACCACATGCAAAAATTCCCACAAAGATGCGCAAATCCCTGATGACAGTTCGAGCATCAGCACTCCTTTGTGGCCAAACCCATAGAAAGCCTGTGCACGAATCCACACATCTAAGATGAACTTGTACGCTGTATCAGAGGAGAAACGACCGCAGTGATCTAGATAAACACGCCCAAGTGGTTTATTAGATATGTACAACTGTGTTTGTGGTGGACGCGCAGCAGTCGAAGGATTAATCTGCTGGCAAATGTCACAAGTAAGGACATAATCATGAGTCTGTTAGTACAATCCGCGCCACCAGTAACGTTGCTGCAAGATAGTGACAGTCGCTGAAACGCCTGCATGAGCCGAGGCCATGTCCTCGTGAGCGGCTGTTATCAAGTAAAGCCTGCGGTCCGCGTTGGCAATCAGTCTGTCACCAACGACGTTAATTCTCATATAGGGAACTTTATCAGGACTTAAATTATAAGAGTATTTAGAAGGGAAAACTTTAGGGTAATTATCTCCCTTCTCGATCGCAGAAACAGCTGCCAAGATGTCATCATCAATCTTACTTTTGGATCTTGTAATTGCTGCTACTAGATATGTCGCCACTGCAGTTGTCACTGCTTCGTCAGCTAAACTGTTACCAACAGTGTGTTTACCTACGCGCTGGTAACCAAGAGTATGAAGTACATTCACGGGAGGCAGACGTTCTTTAAGTTCTGCAACTCGAACCCAAAGCATTTTATGTAAGGGTGGGCGTAGTGGGCGTAGTGGGGCTACGTGAAGCAGCACGTAGTGTGCCCAAATCTACGCACACTACGCGCTTCGCGTAGCCCCACTACGTGCCACCCACCTCCCACCCGCCATTCTTTTAAATATTATAAGCAATGAAAAATAAAGTAAAAGTAAGTCGACTTACCCGTAAGCGCGGCGTCTCCGGGGCTCCCTCTTTCAGTTTCTAATTTCTTCTGGCAAATGCGCATGCGCGGACGCCCGCGCATGCGCATTTCTCGCGAGAAATGCGCATGCGCGGGTGTCCGCGCATGCGCATTTGCCAGAAGAAATTAGAAACTGAAAGAGGGAGCCCCGGAGACGCCGCGCTTACGGGTAAGTCGACTTACTTTACTTTATTTTTCATTGCTCATATATTTAAAAGAAGGGCGGGCGGGAGGTGGGTGGTGGGTGGCAAGCAGCTACGCTTCGCCCTCGGCGTGTGCGTAGCGCTGCCCTGCTTCGCCTACTTCGGAAAGTGCGAAGCAGGCAGCGCTACGTACACTACGTGGGCGAAGCGTAGTGCTACGCCCGGGGTTAATTTTATGTTTGATTGTGCTACCTTTGGAATCACGAAATGTATTCTGAGGCCAAAATAATAGATTTTCATTGAAAGACTGTACACAGTAGTAAGAGTCACTTACAAAAGGAGTAGTCACACGGGGATCAACAAACTCTAGTGCAAGCACCAGAGCACGTAGCTCTGCCAACTGGGCGGTACAGTCCCCTAATATCTGCGTATGCACAACATCGGACTTGAATTCTCCATTCACCATGGTACCTGCAACTATTGCGCAGCCTGCTAAATAAGCATGCTTTGATTCTGTCGCCGGTTGCGCTGAACCGTCAGTGTAAATGATACAATGGTAATCCTCAAGCGGGCACATGGACTGAGGGGCTGAATGAACAAATTCATACTGCAAGTACTCTTGAGTTTGCAATGAGGATAAACGTGACATCCGGAGACGTCAAGGAAGTGACCCATTGTATCCAATATGCATGTAAAGCTTTAGAATTCGGTACACTGGCTCTCGTCACTGCCTCAAGGGCAGGATACGGTGTGACAACCAACATGCGTTTCCCCTGCGACAGCGCTCTCTCTTTTAGAATCGCCATCTGCACAGCAGTCAATACTTCCTCCACAGAAGAAAAGCACATTTCAGCCGAAGTGTACAAGTGTGACTTGTAAGCAATAGGGACTGTATCACCCTCATTAAATGTTAAATACGTGAAGCCCAGTGCCCCTGGCACAATTCTTATTACCAGGTTAGTGTGGTTGACACGAGTCAGTAAGTATTTAGATGCAAGAAGATCAGCCTGCAAAGATTGCAGTATAGCTGAATGTTCTGGAAGCCAGCAAGATTTGGTAAAAGTAGGTTGTATCAAGGCATATAGCGGCTTGATACGCTGGGCATAATCGGGAATGTAAGTATGCCCGAAATAAAAAAAAAAACAGCAAAGACTGTAGCTTTTTCAGAGTTGTTGAAGCGTGCATTTCTCCAGGAAGTGAGTAGCTAGCCCATGTCCTTCGTTGTTGAGCTCATAGCTCAAAAATAACACTGTGTACTCTGCAATGTGTGATTTTGCAAAGTTAAATTTGTAACCGAAGTCCGCAAACATGACAATGATGCGGTCAACGCGACACAGATGCGGCCATAATTCGTCGTCTGTGAGATAAATATCATCAACATACGAGTACGCATCAGGGTCAATGCTCTCTAACAGAGAGACAACATATGCGGCAAAGACGCGCGGGCTGTTTTTATAGCCCATGGCTAATCTTTTAAACTGTTTTTGTTAGCCGCCAGAAGTAAAGGTTGTCCATTGACTACTAATAGAGGACAGGTTATGACTATAAAAGCCATTGGAAATGTCAATTGTGGTCTTAAACCTTTTTCTCACGAGACTATCGATCAGGGCTGAACTGTGGGTATTCTGTACCGCACACTTCCGACAATGAGAGTTCAAATGTCGATAATCCAAAACTAGGCAGTACGACCCATCAGGTTTGGTCACAGTGAATAGAGGATTATTCATGGGTGACACACATGTCTCAATTACGCCTTGATATTCCAATTGTTCAAGGATCTCTGCAACGGGAGCTTTCGCTTCTCGCCGCATGGGATATTGGGGTGGTGGCCGTGGCATTGACCGCAAAGGTATCTCATGGTGGGGCGAATGTTTATCCCAACCGACTTGAGTACGGTATAACGCCGGTGCAAGCACCTGAGCCCACTCTTCTGCAAAGCTCTGCGCCTGCTCCTTTGGCACAGTGTGTGCGAAAGAAGGGAGGATTACCTCCTCTCCTCTCGGAGCAGCCAAAACGAAAGGTGGGGGCCAGTCCGCCTCCGCTAACAAAATGTCATATGTAGAGGTCAGATTTTCCCAAAAAAATCCCTCTTATTGTACCTTGTATGTCACCTTCAATTAAAAGGACTATTTCATAAAGTCTGTCAGGGGGAGCCACTCTAGTGTCAGCAGTTTCTACTGTAATGAACGTGTCAGTTGCTGTCGCCTTCAGATACAGACGCAGTGCTTGCCGCACTATTGTAACCTCCGCTGCGCTGTTTAGCAGCTTTAGCGCCCATGTGGGGTTCTGAAGCTGTGTTCTCACTATCTGTGGCATACCTTGCCTTAATGCAGCAACTTAATTTTTCTGAAACGGAGGGCGTTGACGTGGAAAGTAGTCTTGCTTGCCTTTACGATCAACCGTGCGGGGCTGCTCACATTCTTGTGGGGCACCCCGACCTCTGCCGCGTTCTCCTTCACCGGCTTGTGAGACCGATGTTTCCTGTGAAGAACATTGATCAGGAACCTGAAACCTATCAGAAGACCTAATTCTCGCGTGATCGCGCAACTCATATGTGCGTTCAGTAGACACTGGTATTGGTGATGCAGGATGTAACCCTTGTTTCTGTTGCTGCTTCCCCTGCTTTTTATTTTTCCAATTTTGTTTAGGAAAAACAGGACGGTAGTCTTTATTAGGCTTAACCGTCTGAGTTTGCGGTTGTGCTGCTATTTTAGCAAAAGGCTTAACACCTAAACTATTGCGGCCAATGGTCTTATAAGCCTCCACAATAATCTTTGGTAACTGCCGGGGTTTATCGGCGACAGCGACGAGACGCAACTCATTCGACACTTGAAAGTATCTCCCTTGACATTAGCAAGGATGAGATCAGCAACTACGTCAAACATGCCGACCAGCCTCATTCCCAACTCGTCCACCACCTCCGGACCGTGCTCATCCTGAACACGCTTAATCACGGAGACGGCAGTACAGTCATAGACGGTGTGCTGAAGCACTTCGCATAGACTGCTGCAAATACTTTACCCCAGTTCTCACAATCTGTCACCTCGGGTACTAAGTCTTTCTGCAAACTAATCGTGAGAATCCTGTGTTTTTCCACAGGAGTCGTATTAGGAAATACCGCTTCCAGCTGGTCAAATTTCTCAGCAAGCCAATAAGACATATCGTCCTTATTCTGGGGGCGCTTGCCCATTACCGAATTAACCATGACAGGACTAATAGAAATCCAGGCCGGCCCAACTGGTTGCGTCGCAACCCCTGGTGCCCCCACCTGGAGGTTGCGTGAGACGTATGGCACTAAAACCCAGTATACCGCTATCAAGGCGGTATGTAGCTGACGTACGTCGTCCACTGGGGCTTGCAAATAACGTGGATGTGGTGTGAAACCGTCCAAGACTGGCCGAGTGGCCCCAGGGATAGACTAGGGACCTAACCGAACCGGAGTTACAGCGTGGGGTGTGGGCGGCATTAAACCAAATACGATGCTGCCATGCCGAAATCGGAATCTCTTGTGTCCTATATGGTGTGTAATTCACAGGTATTGCGGTGGGAGTGTAAGAATGGAATGTTTTATCATCCCCATCTACTGCAGGAAACGTAACCGAAGAGTAGGAAAGCTCAAAGGGGAACGCTGCATCGGCACTCACCACAAAGATTACAGACATACCATCGTCGGGCACCCCAAACTGCGTCAGATGATGCCGAAGCGCTTTGCGACTATGCGGTGCTATAGTGATGATACCCATAAGGACACAGGGAAGAAAAACAATCTATTTGAAATGTAGCACAAAAAAAAGGTTAGTAATTCAAAATTCAAACCTTTTTAATTGTCAAGTTTGAATGAACCTATAATTTATCCATATAGGTAGGTTAATCCGTCACTTCTGTCAACTGAAAACAGGAGTGAGGGTGCTTTGGACTAACATAAGCACTACTACTAAAGCGTCTTGAATACAAGACCAAACGTTAGGTGCGCCATGTTGCGGGGGATTCTGCTCATGCACGAACTATGCGCAGGAAACCAGGACCTCAGTGAATTGTTGTGTACCAAAAAACTCACCTCAATACCCAGAACCCCTATCCGATTAGCATCAGTGTCTCATTCGTTCTCCGTACTACGGCGAAGCTACCAATGATTAGACAACCCAGAACAAGCGACTCAGGAATAGTGGGAATCAAGAACACTCTTTCGTTTTTATTCTCATACAAGTCCACAACGTGAGTAATCAGAGACACGGAAAAGTTTAAAATGTTTATTTTTAACAACGTGCTCTGAGATGCAGTATTTTGGTTAACATAAGCAGACAAATGATTAGAAATAAAACAATCAGCATTGTTACAATTCCAAAAAACACAAAGGAAGAAATCATGTTATAATGATAGTGGAAACAGGTTTTATAGCACCTTGTGTACCACCCTCCCCTGGCTAGAAGCTAGTTTTATAAAAAAAGAAGGACTCTAGGTTTGAATGGTGAACCCCATACCTCCAAGGTCAGCTTAGGTGAATCACATCACAGGATTATCAACGCTCTCTGTAGATGGAAAGGTTTCCTCCAAGTGCCAGCATCCAGTGTTCCCTCTAATTATTCTTCCTCGTGTGCAGTAACAGAATGTTTGCGTGCACACATTTCTAGCTTGTGTGCGCAACCGAGTGATGAGATGTGCAACTAGGAAAATCGAGTAGCTACCACTGGAAGGTCTAGCTTATATATAAAAGTATTCTGTTACTCATGCATCTATACATCACTGAGTAACTCTTATATTCACTCATTTACACAACCACAATAAAGTGCATGGACAAACTCAGCAACAGGAAATTAAAAAAATAAAACCAGAAAAAAGAAAACGTAATATAGCCTTCCGGAGTTCAGACAGCCGAGACCGTTCAGTCCGCTGAGGAGTCCAGACAGCGGTGGAGCCGCGAGGGCGTTTTTGCAACGCGGCAGGAGCTGCGAGGGCGTTTTTGCAACGCGGCAGGAGCCGCGAGCATTTCTAAATGCGGCAGGAGCCGTGGGGGCATCCTTGTACCACGGCCGGAGCCGCGGGGGCATCCTTGTACCGCGGCAGGAGCCGCGGGGGCATCCTTGTACCGTGGCAGGAGCTGCGGCGGCATTTCTGAAACGCGGCAGGAGCCGCGGGGGCATCCTTGTGACACGGCAGGAGCTGCAAGGGTATTACCTGAGGCGGCAGTAATTGGCAGCCTCTGCTTGTGGTCATCGCAGTGCATTCCGATCCGTGGTACCCGGCTGATCTCCATACCGTGAGAATTTCATCAAAAACGATCTGCAAGCAAAGGGCGGCTGGCCGGGGAACAAAGCACAGCCGAGGAAGCTCGCACTCCCGCCCCTCACAGAGCGCAGCCTTCGTGCCTCCAAGCTATGGTGGGCTCGGCAAAGCCCTAGCATTCAACGGCCGCCCTCAGCACCTGCACCTGGACCAGCTCAAGGCCAACACGCGGTAAGCCGGGCACCCCCTGTAGCCCCCTCAGTATCAGCACCTGGGGAGATTAATCCCACAGCAACATCTAATACCCATAACCTCATCAGAGGAAGGGTCGGAGTGGGGGACCACCGGCAAGCGAGCCTTAGCAACCCCTCGACAGGTATCTGCACAGAAGGGGGCTAATAGCAGCGGCAAGTGCGGCTACACATAGGTGGCTGCAGCAAGTGAGTGCGTACTGCGGGCGCGGAGGCGGCCCGATTGGGTCAGGGGGAGCCCATGACCTGCCTGGAGAGCCCCGCTTGCCCAAATTGTCCTCCGTCAGACAGACCCATCTGCTCCCCACCACCTCCACTTCTGCCTTGACCTCCCCCGCAACAGCGGGAGGAAGGGGGAATTTGGCATCATCAAGGCAGCACTAAAGACCCAAGTGACACAACCTTTGCCACTAACCCAATCACCATCCAAAGGAGTAGCAGCAGCCCAGTTTCTCCCACAAGGAAAGAGTGGAGAGATTGGAGAGAGCCAAAAAAGAGCCAAAGGAGACAAGTGATAAAAGCGACAAAGAGACAAAAGGGACGAAAGGGCAATCAGGGACTTAAGCTTGTATTTGGCCCAGACGCCCAGCAGACGGTGGCCAACTCCAGCTGACCCCAGAGATCCATCGGGCATATGGGGCCCAAAAGGAAGGGCTGACTGCACACGACCCCGGAAGAAATCCTTATAAGCAACCCGCCCAACAAAGGGACCAAAAGGATTATGAGGAGCAAATCATTAACTGATCGCTTAAAAGAAATGTCACAAGAGGGAGATCAGAGGGGCTCGATTAGAAAATTTCTCATTAAGAAAAACGATCCCCCCCAGCAGTGACAATGGTATATCACTAAACACTCCTCCCTTTGGCCCAAGCTCAGCTCAAGTCAGCAGTACCAAAGAACATAGTCGACGATCGTCCGATCACATCTGCACACTGAAGGACAAGATCTCCCCCTGCGAGGAACTCAGGACCAAGCAGGAAACGACTAGGATAGCACACAAGTATACCCCTCCAAAGCAACTAAAAGGCCCATCCGGGGGCGGAACCCCTTCACTTCTCATTGAAGATAATGGGCAGGACACCACAATTAGCAAGATCCTTGCTACAGCCCCACCCAAAGGCAGCTCTACAGCAACGACGACCGCACAAATCCACCAGCCCAACGCCTTCGGTCTAGATCTTTTGACCATGGAGATCAGTGAGGCCCAAGTGCCAAAACCAATGATCTCCCGATCTCAATCAGCTCCCTCGGCCCCAGTGTCTCCAGTGGTGGGGGTGCTCACATCCTCGTTCCTTTCTAATCTAGAACAAAAGATTGAAAGAACTCTCTCGATTTAACACCAAACTTGCAATGGCCTTCAGCGTCCCCATGGGTCCCCCACTCAAAAATCGAATATCTGTCACACAATTTCAGTGCTGAAGTGGATTTAGAGAAATCACTCTCGTCTGAGACAAACAGCGCCACAAATAAAGCCCTTTTGTGGTAATCAGCCAAGATGGAAGTGCAAATAGATCTCCTACAAGCAATCGCAGGGTGTCTAGTTAACATAAGCTCTAAGGTGGAGGACCTAGAGAAAAGGAACTCCCAGCAAGTGGCTTCCAACCGGGGTGAATGCTCCTGTAGCTGCTCAAATTTCATTGAGAAGTGGGCCTCCTTTCCAGAGGTTCTAGCGGATATAGTTAAGATAGCAAAAGGGCGCACGGAGGCACCAACTTTAATTAACACAGACGATCGGGCGAAGCCCAACAGTCGCACTCAATCGGCAATACAGCCAGTAGGGGCTTCAACAGAACAGAAGATCACAGGTGACAACGTCAAAAGTGCAGTGCACACGACCATCATTCCTGCCAGCACACCCGAAACACCTAGACACACAAAGCCCTAACTTTAGGGCTAGTGACGCTGTTGGAACAGACTTGCAGGAACATACCTCGCTCTTAACAGACACACATGAACCCTCCCTATCCAGGAGAGCAAAAAAAAAAACTGAAGAAGCAACAGAAAAAGTCAAAGCTAAAAGTGAGACGATTGCAGTCATCAAAGATCATCCACCGCCCTTTCAAGGGGACACAAAAGTCACTCAGCTTTACCCAATCTTTACTGACAAAAATTGGGGCAAAAATGCCCTTTCAGTCCCATGTCTTTGGAAATCCAGCACAACTCAACCCTACCACCAAGCACCTTCAGTGTGAAGGGCCAAATGTCATTAGAAAGGGCGAATCACCCAACAGACAACGACTCAACAGCCGGAATAAGTCCATCTACTGCAGAATCCCTTACCCAGACAGCCTCGGCAACACAGTCACCACAGCCGGCCACTTTAAATCTACCACAATTAAGTCAGGGGCTTCAGCCCGCCATCAGGAGCAATCATGGCCAAAACAAGCGGCCTCAAGCAGGACCTGCTCCAACTCACCAAGGAAGCACCAGCATACCACCAACACCAGCAGAGACAGTCACAGAAAGGGGAGAAAGGATCCTAACTGTGGGTGCACCAGCAGTTGTACACGAGGTGGTCCTCACACCGCGATTCCTTAGCACGGGACAGCATGACATCCTGAATCGAAGCAATATTCTACGTCTCTTCAAACATCTGGATACCCTAGATAAGATACAAACAGGAGACCTAGAGTGGGTGAAATTCCTGAGCATGAAGGGAGACACACACGGCGACTCATCAGTGGTTGGATTGAAGAATAAAGAAATACAACAAGTTGTCATGAATAACTCCACCCAACTCGCTGAGTGGGGCATCGAAGTTCAGGTGTTACCGCACCCAAAGTACCCACACGTCTTAGCCCCAGACCCAGGGGGCAAGGCCAAATGGTCGGTCCTGCAAGGGACAAAAAGCTCAGGACCCTCGAATAGAAGCCAGACTGACCAAAGGGACCTAAGGATTAGGATCTCTTGTCAAAATAATCATCTGGTTATACGTACCACCTCCCCTAATATAGACCAAAAGGGACTTGCAAGAAGGAGGCCACAGTGTTCCTAACCACGACAAAAGCCAGCCGGTCAGAGGAGAGACTGGGCCAGATCTAAACCATAAACAGCAATTAACTATAATCTCCTGGAATATAGCAGGGATTAGCAAAATCTGTAAAAACGAAAATTTGAAGCAGTTCCTGGAAAACGGGGATATAATCTGCTTCCAGGAGACATGGGTCCTGTCCAGCACTCCTCTGGCAGGGTACTATGAACATCAAGTCCCCGCTATCAAACGGAACCTCTTTGGCCGCCCAGCTGGTGGTTTATCACTCTTTATAAAACACGAATGTGCCCTTGCAGCTACACCAATCAACTCTAATTCTCCTGGACTACAAGCCCTACAGATCGGAGGCCTGAATCTCAATAAACATCCAATGCGCCTGTTATTAACTAACTGCTACATCATCCCAGCACATACCCTCATGAAAGGCCAGCTAGAAGCAATGGTACAGAACCTCGAAGACTTGTTAAACAGATATAAATCGCACCAGGTTATCTTAGCGGGGGATTTCAATCTCAGCCCACCTTCCGGGACACGTCAAGAATTGATTACATCATGGCCAGCGAAGAGCTGGCGGCTAGAATGGAAGACTTCGAAGTCGCAGACCGGAAGGAAAGCGATCATAGGCCACTAAGAGCTGCATTTCAGCTAGAAGTTCCGCCTGCCATCATCTACCAACCTATTGGGGAGACCAGTGGGGAGGAAATACATAGCGTCCTGAGGTGGATCAAGTGGTCAAACAAGACCGGGTATTTATTTCAAGCTTGGTTGGCTCAGAAACAGGAAGGGAGTCCGCCCGCCGACCCTTCACCCATAAAAGGACTGGAGAACATTCTCGAGGATCTACAAATCCAGTGCGGGAACCTCAAGACCCACAACCCGAGACAGAATAAGCAACGGAGACCAGGAAGTACCTGCCCAAACAACGACATACGAGAATGTAAAAGGCTTATGCGCAAGGCCCTTGCAGAAAAGAAAAGAGGGGGTAGTCAAATAGAGGGACCATCAATCACATCGCTGAGGTCATCTTTTAGGAAGAAACTATGGGAACATAAAGACACTATGGAAAACGAATGGCTCAAAGTCTTCTCCCTGCTTAAACAAAGGAATACAGCACAACTCTGGAAATACATAAACCAGCGGAGCAACCAAGGACCCTCAAGAGAAAACGGAGTGTCTGAAAAAGATTGGTTGCTACACGTGAAACAGCTATACGTAACAGCGCCTTCCAATAGAGATTTATCATGTGGCAAGGTGGACCCTACCAGGCAAGCCGATCCAGCTAACATAAACTCAGGAGTCATGATCCTAAGCCCAGGCAAGTTCTCTATGGACATTAGACCTCCGGCCAAGGCCCATGGCCCTTCATCAGCCCAGATAAAAGTCCAACAGGTCATCGAAATCATCAAGAGCATGAAAAACGATGGAGCCCCTTGGCCCAACGGGATTCCTGCACCGGTCTTCAAACTGGCACCAGAATTCTGGACGTCACTCCTAACCCCGCTCTTAAATCACATCTACTGGACTGCCTCAACCCCGGAGTCCTGAAGGGGTTCCATACTGGTCCCCATTTTCAAAAAGGGGACCGCCTAAAGCCGTCTAATTATAGGTTCATTGCCCTGCTTGACTTGGAAGCTAAGGCATACACCCGTCTACTACTGACAGACCTGGAGAAGTGGGTTGAAGAGAGAAACATAATACCTTTGCACCAGACTGGCTTCAGGCCACAGGCATCAACCATGGACAACGTTCTGGCGATAGCTTACCTTTCAGCCCAGGCAAGCCTGAAGAATCACCCCCCACTCCTCTGCTGCTTTGTGGACTACAGTACAGCTTTCGACAAAGTAGTTAGAAAAAGACTATGGTGGAAATTGGAAACCTGGGGTATGCCACCAAATCTTCTGAGGGCAATAAGATTTTTATATGAGGACACCTGGGTGCGGGTTACAACAAGTGCCAGCACAGTATCTCCCAAGATGAGCACGGAGAACGGGCTGAAGCAAGGATGCGTGCTGGCCCCCATCCTCTTCAACCTATATATGGTGGATTCGGGAGAGGCCTTAAAAGGAGCCAGTTTAGTAGCCCCAAGACGAGGAAGTGTGAGGCTCCCAGTGTTACAGTATGCTGATGACACAATCATAATCGACCACACGAAGGTGGGCCTACAAAGAGCCCTAAACGCACTAAACAACTTTAACATCACCAATAACTTGACAGTCAACCAAGGAAAAACCAAGGTCATCATTTTTGGATCCTACCACCTGAAAAAGAATGCACAGTGGCAACTGGGCATCGTGCAAATCAACTCGGCGGCCTCATACAACTACTTGGGCGTTTGATTAACGGAACGGGCTAAGGCAAATGTACACCTAAAACAGCAGAGTGCCAAGGCCAGCAAGGTTATACACCTACTAAAACAACTAAACCTGCATCTGATCAGCCCATCCGCCAGCCCAATTCTCACAGTCTTAAGAGCGAAGCTGCTTCCAGCAATTAATTATGGTCATCTTGCCTTTCCGGGGAAATTGGACGCCCTCCTTAACACAGCCGAAGCTAAGGCGCATAAGGCAGTGCTTTCGATTCCGAGGACAGCCAGAAAAACAAGGCTAAGATTGGAGTTAGGTCTAGCAAGCCCAGACCTGATGTGCCAGGGGGAGATTATAAAGTCATATTTAAGGATTTTAAGGGCACCGGCTAACTCCCTAAAAAATCAGCTGAAACCAATCTTTGAGGGGCCAGGCTCGGCCAGGCACTCCAGCCTTGCTAACGCAATTGAAGCTTCGAAGATCGAGGAAGAAAGCATCAAGCGGCCGGACATCCCACTGAATGCCTGGAAGAGAGCAGTCCACAAACAAGTGCGTGTAATCTCCTTCAAACGAGATTTTAAATCTCTCCGCCGAAGCGCTCACTTAGACCCGTTGAACAACTCCTACGCGGCAGGTAAAGCACAACCTTACCTAAGCGAGGCCCTCACCACACCGGCTCGAAGCTAAATTTTATTCATGAGGCTGACCATGCTAGGGATTGCGGAATTCAACCCTGCATGGGCTCGAAGAGGGGAACTCACAACTTGCAGACTGTTCCACTACAAGAGGGAATCTTGGCTGCATCTCCTATGCTGCTGCCCCAATTTTGACAATGAACGTCGGCGACTCCTGCGCCCGATCTGCATTAAAAATGGTATAAAGTCATGCAGCGAAGCATCAGCCCTGTGTTTTTCAACTACCAACACTATGACACTAGCGAGGCTGGTGAAACTCATCCACCAAATAAGGATAGCCTTAAAAGCCGCTGACGAAAGTAGCGATACCCTGGGGAAGAGCATGGTAATCTCCGTGGAGGAAAGCTAATCGGTTTTCTCAACGACGAACCAGTGTTGCATCAACAGTGCCCATTGAGAGACACTTAGCGCGCCACAAAGGGTAGTCCAAGAGCCCCACAAACCAGATCATCTTCAGGGCACAAATGGGGCATCAAGAACACGTGCTCACACGCTGGGGAAAGACCATACGGGTCTCTGGGAGGGGTGTCAAAATTTTAACCAGTATTAAGGTTTTGAATCACAGTTTTTAGCCTTTTTGTACTGATCTTTTTTACTGTAAAGATTTTAATTAATTGAACAGTTAATAAAACATATAGCCTAAAAATGACAGACATATGCTCACAGTAACAAAATTAAATAAAGCAGCAAGTGGTCCTCTTGCAATGGTACTGTGCATAGTGTATTGTTTTATAGTTGCATCGCATTGTCACGTTTGGAACCAACATGTTGACCATTTTGCAATGTTAAAAGTAATGAAACCCTCTGGACAATATTGTTCCATGGTGGTCAGGTGGTTTAGATGCAATGGCTGTACATGCTGCAGTACACTGCAATGAGCGGCAAGCAAGCAGCGAGTTAGAACTGTCTCTGGAGGTGTAGCAGGCTTTAATCATGAAAATAAAGAGAAGAGGGGAAGAAATGAAAGGGCCAAATTACTAGAACATGTAAAACTAAAGGACTGGCCCACCAACCTTGGCACTTAAATGCACTAATTTTCAGATGGCTATGCACATGTGGTTAGACAAATGTCACTCACAGGGCAAGAGAGTCAATGACTGAAGTGGTTTATATAGCATTGGTATATATAAAAGTGGTATATATGTTTTTATTACAAGATCCTGGCAGACATTTAAGCCTGTCAAACCTTCTGAAGAGATTCTAGAAAGAATTGTTGCAGTGCAAATCGTGTACATCTAAGGTTTGTCCAAAAGGTAATAAACATAAAGTCTTGCCTAAAAATGAATCTGTGAGATTTCATGTAATAAATTACTTCTGCAGGCTTTAACAAGTGTAATAACAATTCACCCTTAAAGGCCTATTGGCTTTCACAGGTGTGTTTCATAATAAATAAATCAGGCCTATAACCTATGTCAGAACTTTTCATAAGAGATAGATCAGACATATGGCATATGAAATAACTTTTCCCATTGAACCAATCCGGTCCATAGCATTTGTCATTGGCTCATCACTGTAATAGAGGCAGGCTTACTGTACTGTGCATAAACTTTACTACAAGCCAACCTTCAGTAAAATTGCAAATATATACAAGATTAAAGTTGTCAAGAAAATTGAAACCCCTTCCCTAAGAAGGCCTAACAAGGATTATTTTAGTGCAAATCTTCTATGCCTACAGTTTATTTGAGTTGGTCACGAATACCAAAACCCTTGCCTGCCACAGCATTCTGTTAAATTCCATTTAAGTACTATAACAATCCCCAGTATAATCCTATTGGCTTTAAAACATGCTTTTCACAATAATCAAGCTAGGCCTACTGCCTTTGTCATATCTTTTTTTAATGAATGAATGAAATGAATTAAAGAAATAGCACTTTTAAAGTGTGTAGATTCCTGGAGGCATCCCAGCGCTGAGGCAGTTAATAGAGGGAGAAGGGAGCACCTAGGGGAAAAGTCACGTCTTTAGCTGTTTGCGGAAGGCCAAATGGTTGTGTTCCTTCTGCAAGGGCAGAGGGAGCGAGTTCCACAGTCTAGCGGCATTGTAAGAAAAGAGCCGCCCGGCCTTGTAGATCCTGGGAACAACTGCTAGAAAAAGCTTGTCTGAACGCAGTGGCCTATTAGCCCGATAGTGCCGGACCAAGGAGAGATTAATTGGAGGACCATTCCCTCTAAGCGACCTGTGAGCAATGCACAGGGCCTTGAAGCGGATTCTGTCCTGAACAGGAAGCCAGTGGAGGGACCGCAAGGCGGGCCTTGCAGAGTGACGACACGGGATCCCCATGATCATTCTTACTGCACAGTTCTGCACTATCTGAAGTTTTACGATTGCAGAGCTTGGCGCGCCTAAATATAAGGCGTTTCCATAGTCAATCCGAGACAAAACGAGTGCCTGAATCATCAGCTTTCTAGCCAGGAAGGGAAGAAGGGGGAGCACTTTACGGAGCATCCTAAGAATGCCGTAACAAGAGGCTGCAACCTTCCTGGCCTGAACTTTGAAACTGAGGTCTGGGTCCAGCCAGACTCCCGGACTCTTTATCTCTGTCTTTGGAACCGGGGCCGGGCACATACAGACTGGCCACATAGTGCTTGCTTTAAAATTGATATGATCTCCAAGAACCATAAGCTGAGTCTTGTCGACATTCAATTTCAAATGCGACAGGTTCATCCACTTGGCGACTTCCTCGAGGCAGGGGCGAAGGCCCATAGACATCTGGTCGGGATGATTCAGTGCCACAACCAATTGAGTGTCATCAGCATAGGTAACTATGTGAACCCCAAAAGGAAGCACAGTATCCGCCAGCGGAGCCATGTAAGCATTAAAAAGAGTGGGGCTCAGGGATGATCCCTGAGGAACTCCACAATGAAGAGGCAGAACTTTTGAGATAGCTTTTCCCTCAAACACCTGGAAAGATCTTTCCTGCAAGAAAGACTGCAGCCACAATGGGGCTGTACCGGTTACCCCCAGACCTCTAAGTCGGTGAACCAAGATTTGGTGGTTGACCGTATCGAAAGCTGCACTCAAATCTAAGAGAATCCCAGCAGAGGATCCTCCTGCATCAAGGATCTTTCTGGATTCCTCGACTACTGATAATAACGCAGTTTCTGTGCCTTGGCACGGTCAAAAGCCAGTTTGAGAGGAGTGGAGAAGTTTGGGATTCCAGGTAAGTAGAGAGTGTGAGGTTAACATGTTTCTCCGCTATCTTGCTGATCCCCGGAAGAAGCGAGATAGGACGATAGTTGCTCAAGGAGTCCGGATCCAAATTAGTTTTCGTCAGGAGAGATTTTACCATAGCCCTTTTCCACTGGGGAAGGACTATACCCCTGGAGAGTGAGGCATTAATCATGTCAAAAATGGTTGGAGCAACTATATTCGCTACCTGCTTCAGAATATTGGGTGGAGCCGGATCACATGGCGATCCACTCTTAACCAGTGTTGAAATAGCCTGGAATGATTCCTGGTTAATAGGGGGGGGAAGACTTCTAAGGAATGTCCCAGATCCGGCTGACCGATATCCACCTGATGGAGGTTAGAATAGTTCTCAACCGAGGGGAAGGAGGAGTATATGGATTGGATTTTATGATAAAAAATAATCTGCGTGTTCATTGCATCGATGGTCTAACACATCAGGAATGTCTGGAGGGAAAGGGGCTTTAAGTAATTTTTTCGCAATGCAAAAGGTTTCCCGTGGAGAGTTGGAAGCCAGTGAAATCCTCTCCTCATAGTACGAAGCCTGAGCCCTTTTGATTTCTGCCTTATAGGTTCTAACTGCCTCCCTATGATCCAATTTCTTGCTGGGGTAGAAGTCTTTCCTCCATGCTCTTTCGAGTTTTTTTACAATTCTGTTTTAACTCCCGAAGTTTGGGCGAATACCAGGCCGTCTTATTTGGCCCTCCTTTCATCTGAATCGGCTTTTTCAGAAGGACCCGGTCGAGAGTGCCCTCTATCCAGCTGTTGAAACTTTCATATGCGACAGCCAGATTGATATTCAGGGTTGGCTTTGACCTTTCCAGTTCCCGGACCCACTTGTCTAAGGGGAGTTTAGTCCAAAGACGGGACAAAGCTCGCGTATGGAGAGTCCTACTTGTAGGGTTCCATGAAAACTGAATCAACCAGGGAAGGGGAATGGGCTCTTTTCTAGATATATCCTCCAGATCAGAGAATATAGGGTCAAGGAGGTGTCCTTTAACGTGAGTCGCGGACAGAACCTTCTGAGAGAGCTGATATGCCGCAAGATCCTGGGACAATTCTGTTGCGGCTAGGGAAGTGAGGTCGTCAAAGTGCAGATTAAAATCTCCGAGTAAGATTCACAGCGGTGCTGGCAAGGTTTGCAGCTAATTCCAGTAGTGATTTGCAGAATTGGCCATTAGGACCGGGCGGACGGTAGATAAGAATACCTGAAAGGCAGAGGGTGGGAGTGAACCCAATTGAAAAATGGAGGTTCTCGCAGTCTTCTACCAGACTGCCGAACAAGTGGCAGGTAAGGGAATGTTTATGAATGATAGCGATACCGCCGCCCTTGCCTGTCGGTCTGTCCAGTCTCTGAATAAGATACCCCGGGGGGAGAGCTTGAACAATATCAGGCTGCGAGGCTGTATTAAGCCAAGTTTAATTGAGAAACAACACTTCTGGGCCAAAATCCTTTATGAGAAGAGAGATCTCCACAGTGTGGTAGGGCAGAGACATGCAATTTAATAGCAGCATATTATATGCTTTCTGGGCGGCGGGAGGGGGGTGAGCAGAGGGGGCAGAAACTTAAACAGACAATAAGAACAGCCAAGGGCAAGCTTACCGAGGTAGATGGAATGGGGACAATTCCCTCCTAAATTTCCATTTAGTTGTCTCAGCTGCTCAGCAGTATAGTGAAGATTATTTTGGGGAGATGGTACAGGGGGTCTGGCCCCTGGCCCCGGCTGAGCATGGACAGGCTTGCCTTTGGGGCGCCTTCAGCGTTTAAGAAGCCGAAAGCAGAACAGGGGTTCAGCCACCAGAGCACAGTAGAAAAGCACAACTTCCCCCCAGACCTTTAAACCCAGCTCCCCCAGCACAGTAATCAATGCTAATTTTAAAAAATAAGGTGCTAAGGGCTTCAAGTTAATCTAAAATACTGGTCTAAAAACAGTGGCTTGGCGCCTAGCGAGTGGTCAATTCCCCTCAGTAACCGCTGCGCGGTAGCGTAATTTGGCGTTTAAGAAGCCGAAGCAGAGCAGGGGTTCAGCCACTAGAGCGCTGACCTGGAACAATGGTTGCTCGAAAGTGTGTGTGCAGTAACAGAAGATAAACACAACTTCCCCCCAGAGCTTTAAGCACAGCTCCCCCGACACAGTAATCAATGCCAATTTTAAAAAAATAAGGTGCTAAGAACTTCAAGTTAATCTAAAATACTGGTTCAAAAACAGTGGCTTGGCACCTAGCGAGTGGTCAATTCCCCACAGTAACCTCAGTGATAAACAGATCAGACATATGACATCAGACATGACGTTTCCCAGTAAATCAGGTCTATAGTAATTTCCCTTGGTTTCACACCATAACCGGTGCATTGTGCAAAAGCTCATAACCAGTGTGCATAAAGTTATAGAATTATAAATGTGATTAAAATGTCTGATTCTCTCTCACAGTAGTCAATTTCATTAGAAATCAGAAAGACCATTGCAAAAGGTTCTGGTACTTGGAGTTTTCCTGCACATTTGCAGACTACAAGCAGGGCCACTGGAATTATGCGATTTTTGCGGCTGTAGCATTTTCTGAATATTTATGGATTTTCCGCATTTGCCACATAATCCATCATCTGCTGCATAATCTGCAGAGTTTAGCAAAAAAAATTGTTTCTAGCGTAAACAGATAATAAGTTACTAGAAATGCGACAACGCACATTGTCACACAGCAGAGGGACCTTTGCAAAGGTGGACTCGTCCTCTTCTGTTATTTATTGCTATATTTGGGTGTTGAACTGGTACTGATAAGGTGATCCCTTTTTCAAGACAGTGTTTACCTGTGCAAAAATACCAAAATATGAAGCAATACTATCACTAAATGTGCTGCATTGTACAGCATAATTTGAGTTTATTGCCGCATAATTGAGTCAACCTTGACACATAATTTGGTCTTCCTTGGCCACAATTCTAGTGGCCCTGACCATAAGAAAATAGTGATGAGGTACTCCTCTCAGTAACCTATCTGTTAGTTTGAATAGAAGGCCATGAAAACAGAATTATCTAAGCAATAGGATTGTGAGGATTCATTTTACTGATTATTTTTTAAACTATGAAAATCTGCAGCAGTGAAAATCAGAGGAGTTTTTAATCACACATTAACTGAGGAGCTACCAGATGCTACTTTACAGACCTGGTACCTGGTACCACTGCACCTGCTGCACAATTTCTCTCCATGTCGCTCTTTAAAACAAGAGAAGTTTGAGCAATGAAAATGCACAGTCCTGGCAGCTAGTGAGGTTTAAAACTATAAGCGTCCAAAACTGATGGCTCTCAATACGTAATGAAGTGTCAGCCTCTGGAATGTCACTGGTGGCTGACACCTGAAAGGTGAATGTATGCCCCAACTTCCGGAGTATGTTAATATCTGCGAACTGGTACAATTCCCAATGTATGCTTCAGATTGGACTCTTGGACTGCTCTGAAGGCTGTGGCTGCTCTCCTGCTGCTTCTGGACTTCCCATATTTGCAGGTGTTGAAACTTCTCTATTAGCATTTTTAAAGACAAAAACACGTCTTTAAAAATGTATTTAGCAGCGCAGCTCAATCACTACAGCCGCATTTCAAAGGCTTGAATTAAGCACTTTAAACGTGCAGAGGAATCCTTTGTGGTGCGCGGTGTTTGAAGGTCTCTGCGTGGAGAGAAATGCAAGTGTGCCCGCGGGCTCCGGGGCACAGCTTAGAGGGAACTATGCCAGCATCATGCATGCAATGCAATATTAAAGGCACCCGAGTTTCAGATATTTGCAGCTGGGTGTGGGTTGTGTCTAGAGCGTGGGCCGATCAACCTGAAGCAACAGCATACATTGTTATCTGACCTTGAAGACTTCTGCACGCAGTGTACAGACTAAGGTTGCGTTGTAAGTCTAGGGATGTGAAAAACAGACCGTTCTCAAGCAGTTTAACTTACAATAACAGTTACACGTAGTGTCGTGTGCAAAAGCGACTAAGTGGCAAAATGGCATTTAAACTTCCAATACGCTTATGCTAACATAGCAATGTGTGCAAACAGAACCCTGTCTTCACTACATGACAAGGCATATATTGGATAAAGATCCCAATAGATACGTAATGTGATTGTTCAACATAAATAAAGGATAAGATGCAAACAAAATGCACCCTTTGTAAATAACTACTTGGTTGCACAGCTACTGAAATTTGGTTAAATCATATGTTTGAGGACCAATCTTTTTTGGCCAGTAGGAGCTGTGGATTTTCAATGTACTATTTAGTAGTATTCAGCAATAGCAATTCAGAGTGTTACACCCAATGCTGTATGAAAACTATATGTTCACGTAACAATAATACCAGATAACTCCACAGTAAAAAATTCTACTTTAGCCATGCACACATCTCTTCACGACTACATCTTCCAGCTTTCCATCTTCCTTGCTCTGTAAGATGATGACCTTTGCAGGGAAACCAGATCAATAGTTACACTACCAAAGAGAATTAATAGGCGCAGTTGCCATTGGGATCATGTATTCTATGGGCTCCTCTGAAAAATACATTCCCAAGCACGCCTAACCACGGTTACAGTCAAATCAAGTGAGCACTGTCCAGAGTGCATGCAAATAAAAACTTCTAATGCATACTGCAATAGCACGCAACCTTGTAGAAGACTCCTGCTAACCTGACGGCATGTACTTGCAGCACATGGACGACTGCTGCGCCAAAGGCATTGAGGAAGATTAAGGGCTCCCTGGACTGGGCCGGGAAGGCAAGGGCGCCTGGTCTCTACGCTCAACAAACAGGGGAAAGTAATATGCAACCTACCTCCACTGCAGCTGCATTGTATGCTGTTAAAAGGATATTGGTCAATAACAAAGGTGTGTAGGACCAAATTACCTGCTATCACCCCAGAATCCGAGAGACTAGCAGAAGAAGATTTGTACAGGTACACATGAGAGCCTCTCCTTACTGGTTGTATTTTAAGTACTATAAGGTATTTTTTCAGCATGTTTATACATTGTTTGCTTCCAGCCATCACGACTCAGAACCAGTACAGATGTTGGTGCCGGTGAGACCACACATGGGAATCCTATGTGATGCACAATGGTGGGTCTCGCACTTTATTTAAAGAACAGATTACACCCCTAACATCATTTCTCCTTCTCCCCACAGTGTTCCTCCTGTAAAGGGACTGTCATCTGTAGGATTTTATAACATTTGGATCACCATTCTCAATCCTCACTCATTGGTATATGTATTCACTATAGTTTTAAATCTTGTATTGTGCAAAGTGTCCTGAAAGGTAACTTGGACTGGCCCTGAGGAAGACCTAAATTGAATTTTATCCCCCTACAGCAGAGGTCCAAATGCATTGTCAAGTCACAATTTATGAGGTGCATGAAATCAATAAATTAACATTAAACCTGTGGGGAAATCAGTATGCAAAGGGTTTCCAGATAATGAAATACTGCCCCATCATAAGGGATGGCACAAATTGCATTTTATAGGTTTTGGAAGAATCATTTGTTTGTACTAACAAGATTCAGGACAGTTCTGTATAATATATTTGCGGACATTGAAGATTTGTCAAATATAAATGTCATATTTGTGATAATGAGATTTTATGTCTTCGCATGTCTTCCTAAAAGTCGTATGTGTTTTTAATTGTTTTTTTACTTATGTAAGCGCTAATGTTGAAAGATTATGCAAATGATGTCCCAAAAGCAGTAACACATTAAATAAAATCCCTGTTAGTAATAATAATTTGCTCATGAATTTATGGCTAATGGGAGTTATTGTGTTTTTTCGTGGGACTGTTACTTGGCAGCCAATGGGGTTTGTGCTAGAGGACGTTGGGCATGCTTGGCCAGTGGACAAAGACACATTTACATTTCTTGCCCCTGACCCCATACAACTTGTCCTCGTTGTCAGGTGATAAGTGTTCCACACCGCTGGCTCCACAAAGATTTGATTTCCAAAACTGTATATATATTCTCAGTTGTCCATGCTGAGGAGGCCAAGTTTGGGGCTTTGACAGGAATAGTGACAACATTTGTCTAGCCACTTTTGGAGGGGAGGGGGCATATACGCTGCTGAATGCTTTGAAACAAAGCTAGGCAGAGACTTATTTTTGCTAAAAGTTTTTAAAGAGTCCTAGTGATGTGTTGTGGTGAGTGTGCTGAAATTGGATGCTACGGTTGGACAACAGGGCTTACGGCCCCAGTGCAACAAAACCATGCATTGCACATCATCATATTATACTTAACCACACAACCTCTACAACAATCATAACATTTACTTGCCTCGAGGAACCATTCTTTAAAACCATTTACATTGATTCAGCAGTTGAGCTGAAATTTGTATCTGTGCGTTATGCATAATGTTTGCAGATTGTCTCCTTAAATCTGCAGTCCATGGTTTACTGTTACATTTGGATGACTGTAGACCCATAGGTTTGATTACCAGGCAATATACATTCATCGAAGAACTAACCGTTTCTCACTAGGAAGTATTTGGACTCACAACATTGCCAGCAATAGCTATCCCTTTAGAGCTGGGAATAGGCATCAGCAAAAGTGTCTTTTTTTAACTCCTTTCCAAACTAGAAAAGCATGTCTCAGCTGCAGAGCAGGTCTTTCATATTACCTATTGCCTGTCCAATATTCCAATTCGGGTTATCCTTACGGATTCCTGGCTTCAACATCTTAACAGGTGTCCAAAACATACGTAGCAATGTTCTTTGATGCTAAAAGTGTAGATCCATATCTGAAGAGAAGTGTTGCAAAACCACGTTTATCCTCTTCAGGTGCATTCTGTGGGTCTTAGACAGTACTTTGTCATCCCTCACCTGCTTTATACTTGTCATCCAATCTTTATCCGTGTTTTAAATGTATTTATAAATAGCCTTGGTAGAATTTCTCTGATCATCTATCTTGAGAAGTCAGAGATTCGTCTAAACATCTGCCCTCTTGCTTCATTGGCACTGTTCAGTGTGTCAAAGGATATCATTACATTTTGTCAACCTGCAAAAACAACTTTTAAAAGACAAGACTGTCTGTTTCATGGCAATCTAATTCTCTTGCAAACTACCATTGTGTTTACCCTCTGACACAAGAGTGACAGCAAAAGCAATGTACCAAGTAGAAACTTAAATGTACACCCTGCCTATAATTCACATTTACTAACTTTATGTCTAGGCTAATATTACCTTGTCCATGTAGGATTGTATTTCTCTTGATTCTCGCTGCATCTTGAAGGAATATAGTTCTCTACGATAGGTATAATTTAAAGCATCCGTTGTGTTTCTTAAGCCATTTCGTTCCCTAATTGCATCACTATTGGCCACTCTCCTTTCACAGTTAATCCTCAGTGATGGAAACCCTTGCTTAATTGTGTCATACGAGCATATGAAGAGACCCAGCATGGCAGGACTTGCAGGAGCCCTTTGAGGAGATTTCCTCCACCACTTTCTTGTGGCTTATACCTAAAAAACCATCAGTGTGTCCAGGGGTCTTACCCTTTCTCTTAGCCTTCATCACTCGACCACAATGAAAACATGTAGCAGGAATGGCTGCAGGTAAGGAAGAGACACCTGCTCCACACCGACTCCCATTACTACTAGCAAATATTTACCATTTCTTATGGCTGTACGGCTCTTTAGGCTCTGGTGGATAATTGATGGTTGCCCTATATTGCATATTCATGGCTCGCCTAAGATCAATGAGCAGTTCTCTAGTAATTTTGTGGCTCACTTCCTCACCAGCTGTCCCTGCTAAAGGTGCGGGATCCTACCAGGAGCACCAAGGGACTGGAAGCCAACACCCATCATTGAAAGTCATTGGACAGACTCCCATCCACAACAAACAAGCATTTGCAATGCAATAGGTCTCGCAGTTACGCGAGTTTAAGCTATTAGCATTGTAAATGAGAATGCCTTTTATTTATAAAACGAAAACAAAAATAAAAGACATTATTTGCAATGTCAACAGCTCAAACTCTCAAATGCAAGACCTATTGAATTGCAAATGCTTGTTTTTATTTTTTTGCAGATTAGATAGATATGGTTTCCAGTTTTTGAAGGATCGTTGCCACGTGCTTGGTTTTTGAGCCGGGGTGCCTCGTGTGAGTATAGTAATTTGCACTGGTCCAGGGGTCCTGCGCCCGTCTGTTGCTTTAACCCTAATACGCCTTGCTGAGATATTGGGAGATTAAAGGGTCGTGCCATATCTAAAAGTATTGGGTTTTATAGAGCGCTGCTTTCGCCCATAGGCTACAAAGCAATCTACACACTTGTCATTGAACTTCTGACGGGTGACACAACACATCATGCTGATGCTGCAGGAAATACCCGTTTTTTAGACTTTCTCTGTATTGCTATAAACCGACTTCTCTGGGTAACTCAAAAGGGAGCTGGTTTCATAGCCGTGTTGCACTTGCAGAAAAGACTCCCTCTTCCATCCAATCCCGTTTGAAGGAGTGAACTTGCAGCTTATATTGGTACCGCATTTCAACCACCAGCAGCCTGTATGCTACCACTTAAATGATGAGTTATTTTGCAAGAAATAGAGACTTGAATATTTACCGGTGAGCTGGTGAGATAGATACTGTATGTGGGGGGTGAAGTAAAAGCATTTTGCACGAGTTGCAGCCTGTGAATTTCTCCTTTTGGAAGGATCAAGAAAAGAAATACCCTTAAAACCAGTAGGTGGCGCAATATCTTTTGTTTTACATAAAAAAGTTCATTTTTGCCGAACTGTTGCAATTGATCGTACTGTCTAGCGCAAATATAGATTCAGATTTTAAGTTCCCAAATTCACATCCCCAGCCTAAGAAGAAAGACGACGCATGAAAATACCTTAAAAAAATGAAAACAAATATGCAAACACGTGTACATTTAAAGTAGAGGTTTACAAGCCACAAGAGCCGAGCCTGAACCGAGGTACTGGTCTGGCTTTACCATGGCAACCAATTCAGGAGTCGATCCACTGCGGCCGTGAAAGTGAAAGTGAAAGTCTCGCCAGACCAGCGCATGCGCTGGGTCAGGCGAGACCTAAAAAGGGACAAAAGGCCACCAGCATCTCTTGCCCACGGTCTGCATGAAGATGCACTTCTCCTTCTGGCGTTATCTTACTTTTCAGGGTTGGGAAATTTTTCTTCGCTTTAGAGCTTAATAGTGGCAATCCTGCCACCCCAACCATCCTTTGCAAATAAATAAGCATAGGGGAGTGTGACCAAGATGGTGCAGCGGTGAGATGCTCGTAGCTGTCTCTCCCGAGGGCCAACTGCTCAACCAGCCTTTACCTTATCCATCCAGGTGACAGGAACCACGCATTCAAACGCCTACAGTTCGGGGGTCTGGAGGCTAGCCCCTAGGGACCGAACTGGACGCTGGGCAGTGTACGTGCAGTGCCGTGGCCTCAGGATCAACGGAGCGCAGTGGCACTTGGGATGCGGTGGGTTTGGCTGTTGTGGCGATGATGAGAGTTGGCCCCGGCGATATACTTTAGTCGTGGGGGGGGGGGGGGGGGGTGCTTCCTCACCATTCTGGAGCTTTTGCAGATGGGCCCAGCCAAATGAGTGTGGGGCCTGACGGCTGGAGTCTATAAAGACCTCTCCTCTCGGGTCCAACTAGTGCCGCGTAGAGCCCTGAGCGGCATGGATGGCGGCTGACCTTTGTGGCAAACTGGAAAGACTGCCCTGAGATGGGAGCTGATGGCCCCACCTCTGCCTACATGGGACTGAATGTAGGACCCAGGGCTATCTATTCAACCGACACAAGGTGCAGTAATGTTGTCCGATCTGTGGGGGGGTGCACTGAGGAAAATATTCCAATCCACAGTAAGGGACAGGGGAAGCAGTAAATGAAGCACAGGGGAGTCACCCACCACAATAATGGCTACCTGGGCACAGGAACGCATCCATGCCAGAGCTGATGTTTAAGTGACCATGAAGCCCCGACAATTCACCAGGGCAGCACCGGTGGCCCTGGGGAGATCCGCCAGTGGGGGAAGGACTAAACCCTGACACAGCGTACTACACCAGTGAGCTCCACCGGGAGCTTTACATCTAATTCCTCAGCTACACCAAAATGGGAAATTGACCGTGGGGGATGGGGGAGTCCCTCCATACCTCCCCCAAAAAACCCTGCTTGTGGCACACTCCTCGCCTATTTCTTTAGAGCTAGAGCTAGCCCACCAGCCCCAGAGAACAGCACACCACGTGCAGCCATGGCACTCATTAAATCCAATCTGCTGGGTAGCCTCCACACCTTCAGGTCTGAACTTTGTGAGGATCTATGGCAAGACCTGTCCAGTGGCCTTGCAGAACTCTGATCAGACTTCTCTGCAAAAATCAACGACCTCTGATTCAATGTGGACTCAGTGGGACAATGGATACTGGAGACGTTTCTTGTTTGGAGAAAGTCGCAACAGGTCAGACATCCACAGCAGAGAAGTGCATGTCATTGGAGGGGCCGTCAACAAACTAAAAGACCAAGAAAAACGATCAAGGAGGGAAACCCTATGACTTAGAAGACAGTCTGGAACACTTCATGGTCAGAATGTTCTCCTCCCTCCTGGGCACCGCAGGTGGTATGGATCGCCAGGGTATATAGGATAGGACCAGGAAAAAGTCCCAGCAGCAACGATCCAGAGATGAACGTACTAAATTTCACTATTTCTCCAAAAAGACAAAGTCCTACAATCTACCACAAAAGCAGGGGAGGTGAGCTTTAAGGACTATTCATGCACAGTCTTCCAAAATATTTCTCAACTGCCTCTTTAGCGTCACGAGGCATTCCTGCCATTAACTAGGAAACTGCATGTTGATGGCATACGATACAGATGGACATATCCCTTTGGGCTTTCCTTGGAGCTTGGAGACAGATGGCTCACAGATTAGTGATGACCCTGCCTCTGCCCACCTAGGATGCACGTAGTACCCAGGTCTATCTACTCAAACGATAACAGGTACAGTAATGCTATTGCATCTGTGGGGGGGTAGGGGGTCGTGCACTGAGGAAAACATTCCAGCCCATAGTAGACACCACATGGACATGTCGGAACTGGTACTTCATGGACTCCCCACACTCCCCTTCAGGTTAGGGTGTACCGTACTAGGCTTGTGGATACCGGCTGTTCCATGAACAAGTCACTGGCCTTGATTCGGGCAGCGCCGTTCTTGATCCTCTAGGACGTGTTCCTCTGTTGCTCCCACGAAGTACCAACTAGGACATGGACATGTGGCACCTGGGGCTTGGAGCCGCCCGGAGAGGTGCACAGGAGCAGTGCAGAAACACGCCCTAGGATATCAAGAACGTCTCTGCCCCTATCATGATTCATCACTTGGAAATGGAATAGTCATGACACCTTACTTGCCCCAAACTGTAATCTGAACTCATAGGTCCCCTAAATCTGCCTGGGGCGGCATGGTTTGGAGGTGGGCCTGAGAGCCAGGGCAGGTCCCAAGACTGATTTCACAAGGTAGGGATTTGTGACACCCAGCAACTTGAGAAAAACACGACGGAGACCCCCATTTGAAAAATGAGACCCCCAATTACTGATCAGACCATGGCGCCATAAACTCCCTGAACACGGATACCATGAGAAATTGTCCTTGAGCATGGCCCATCGAGAGCAGGAGGGAGACCCATAGAATTCTCTCTGGCAGACTGGCTTCACCCGACTCATACTGTCCCAGTCTGGGGAGCTCCGACCAGGCTGGAGACAAGGGCCTCCTTTTCCCACAACGTTTGTTGGGGGTTGCAATTAAGGCTCTTTCCCACCGAACTACTGGGGGTGTATGAATATCACCCCTGGTTATGCATCTATCAGAGTTAATCTTCTTATGCTGTTAGTTAATTTCTATGTTTTGGTTTGTTAATGAGTGTATTTCAGGGAGACCTTAGAGAACCTGTCACGTCTGCACTTTAGCCCGGACCTTGGACCCCAGAGACCAGCTGCACCTGCACTTTACACGCGTTCCCTGGAGTAAATCCTGCTTCAAAATCCACCAGAAGGTCCCGCAGCACGGGACGCGCGCGGGAACGCGTACTGCGCGGCCCGGACGAAGACCGGGCCAAGACGGACCCGTCTTAGCCCATCATAGCCAGGAATAGGCTGGGCTGGGCCACGCTACTTGGTCGTTGAACTCTCAACTGGAGCAGCCTTCTCCTTCTCCCAGGGTAGTCGGAGCGCGCGTTGGTGAGCACGGGACTGCACTAATTAACTCTAAAGGATTGTTATTATATTGACTATTTCCATTACAGTGCTGATACGTGTCACTACGGTCGTCCCATTAAGTTTGTATAAAGTCCTTTTTTTTTTTTTTGTCCAGCTTGGGAGCACAACGCCACCTAAGATAGAAGTGCTATTGGAAAGAGAAAAACAACCACTACACTGAAGAATAGCCCAGGGGGGGCCTCACAGCAATCATTACTGAATTACCTGACGGGTGCAATGGGGGCAATCGAACAACAGATTAACTCGGTGGAAGAAGCCTTAAACACCGAACAGATAACCCCTAGTGGGGGTAGTGGGGATAATCGTTTATCTATGGTGCTTCTAGGTCTAAGTGCTCCCTCTTCACTCCAGAAAGTTGCTCTAGCTAATACGGCAATTAGTAACGGATGTGTATCCAACGAGTCCGACCATATTTCCGTAAGCGATCACGAGAGCATGTTCCAACCCCCAGTCAAGCGTGCAAGAAATTTAGACCCGCCTAAAGCTACAACTATGCCTCTGATAGAAATACATAGAGATATTAAAAAAACAACTAAAAAACAACTGAAAACGTTAAGCCCATATACCAGCCCACACTCACACATAAGCCTAAAGATAAACCCCTAGTACGAACCCAGCCTAACACCTCTTTAGAGCTTGATAAACTAAACAACAGATTAGATGAGTTAGACTCATACCTTAGAGAAAAGTTGAATTCTCTAATTAATAGAATGGAGTCATTAGAGATCACACTTTTAAAATATGTACCTCCCCTTCGTCTAGTGACTTCAAGTCTACCAAGAAGTAGACTAGATTGCGTTGGTAACACGGTCAGACAGATAACCCTTAGCGAGTATGCTCGTAGAGGTGAACAGTCTGAGAGGCGAGAGATTACTTGTGCGAAAGACCTAGTTATTCCATTCGTACAGCTAAATCCTGCCCCCGCCCCTTTTTTAGGTCTCGCCTGACCCAGTGCATGCGCTGGTCTGGCGAGACTTATTGAGAGGGCTCCAAAAAGTGCTACAAGGCTAGCCTAGAGCTACAGTGCATGAGTGCGGGCGCGCGCGCAGCGCTTTACCACGATTACTTTCACTTTCGCGGCCGCACAGCCGCTTGGCATAGCCAATAGGTCTCGCTTTTGTGACCTTATAAGTATTTAGTTATGCAACTGTTGCATGGCTAAACACTTATAAGGTCCCAAAGGCGAGACCTATTGGCTATGCCAATGCTTGTCTACTATGACATCAGCCCAACTCCTGGTTAAAGACTCAATTGACTCCGTTGCCACAAATTTTATGGCTGACAGCGAGAGGCTTAGTACAGGATCCCTACCGCTAATTAGCATAGATAGGAGAGCTGGAAGGGCACAAAATGTACGATCCACTCAGGAAGGTCAGGGAAGCCTAACGAGATTAGACCTGCCCCCTGCGGTCACACCATATACGGTTGTCTTAGCCAATGTCCCAAGATTCTCATTGGGGTGGAGGAGACCTGGGACTCCCTTAGAAATGAATCCCTTTGTTGGTTAGGCTCAAAAATAGGGCAAACTGAAAGGTTGTTAGCTGAATTCAAAATGGCTAGAAGGAATAGCTGGGTAGGGAGAGGCCCGAAGAAGTTATATGGCGACTGACTTTTAGTACTCCACAACTTGTACAAACCATCCTTAGCAGAGTAGGTAACCAGACGATCTCGAGCCAAGACATTAATATAGTCCCATTGGGATATTTCTATCAACTATTATTTAACCATCAGCCCAACTTGAGGCCCGAGGCCCAAAATGTTTTCCATGGTCATATGTTCAATATCCCAGTGTTTAACAGGTTTGATTTATTCAATGATTTAGAACCTGTTGACTGACTAAAGTCAGATTTCAGGAGTCCCCAGACGCAGCGGGTACCGCAGGGTGGTATTATAAATTATAACTGTTTTAGATCTTTTACGAGCAAAGAAAAATATATGCCAACTGGGACGGACAGTTTACCTGATGATACAAACGACCTGGTTCCAGTTATCAGGGACCCTTCGCACAATTTTAGTAGCGTGGGTATGTTAACAACACCTCCAACTACTGTAGTCACACCAAATACAACTATGGAAGGATTAATTAACGAGGTAGTTGACGGATACCAGAAGCCATATTTGAATTAAATGTTATTCTGGAATGTAGCAGGATTAAAAATTACGGCTGAAAATCATCTATGATATGCGTTCGTGAAAAGATTTGATATTATTAGTTTGCAGGAGACATGGGCGATTGAGCCTATCCATATTAACGGTTTAAAAACATTTCATACCCCTGCTATAAATGCATCCCATGGTCGCTCAAAGGGGGGACTATGTACATATATTTCAAATTGCGTGAATTTTAACAGAATAGAGTTGTTTAGTGTTAATCAGTTTGTACAAATTTTGTTATTTGACACAGATAAATCATTATGCATCGCTTTAGCGAATTTTTATAATAATATCCCCCATGACCAGATAGAAGGGGGTTTAAGGTTATTAAGGTATGACTTACAGAATATTCAGGCCTCTGTTTCAAAGGATTGATTATCGTTTGGGATGGGGATTTTAACTGTATGATATGTAATTATGCGGACGGGGTCCTTGTGGTATTGGATTCAATAAAAATACCTATTTTAGGCACTTTGTTCATACCCATTACGGTGATTTGATAAATAATTTGTTTGAAATTGATTTAGATTTTGCTAACGATCTATGCTCTTCCCTGGTTCCTTTCAAACCAACGTTCAATGGGCGCGGTACTTTTTCGACAATTGATTTTATTTTAGTGACGAGTAGACATGCTTCTAGAGTGGCAGATTTTCGTACTCACAAGATCGCCCTAAGCGATCATTTCGCTCTGAGCCCGTCCTTACTGGTAAAAGACAAGGCAAGCTGTGCAGGGTGATCATCCAACTCATATTGTTAAAAATATCACCCTGTCTAAGCAAAATGGGTTTGCCCTACGTTGTGATAAATTGGTTCCTGAAAAATTTATAAATACGATAATCAAAAACTGTAATCCGGAGATTTTGGTATGCTTAGACGAAACTGCAACAAACAAAGATGTCTTAGAGGGCTTCTTAACCATCGCAGGGCATATCCAAAAAGCATTATCAATAAACTCCAATAGAAATCTGGGTCACAAGCGTAGGTGGTTTGATACAAATTGCACTAAAGCCCATTCCAAATAAAAAAATTGCCTTCACAAAACTATTAAAAAACGCACGGAGATTGCAGGGGCCCGAAGAGAATATAGTCGCGCCCTGAAAGAAAGAGAGAAGGAGTTCAAAAACGAGGCGTGACGCACTTTACATGCAGCCTCAGAATTTAAAGATAGTTCTGCCTTCTGGATGGCAGTTAATTCACCATTTCTGGCGAGTGGAGTTAGGGCCTCTATAGAGATTGCCATCAGTGAGGCAGAGTGGGTAGACCATTATTCAAAACTATATGATAAACCACATTCTGCTTCCCCTAACGAAGGAAACCCTGCATTAAGCTCAGGCCAAGTTCTGTTAACTAACTCCTCTAATCTAAGATTCGATCTTGATGAAGTTATATCGGCCATTTCCCTAAGCTGCGGGGGGAAGGCACCAGAGCCCGATGGCATCCCCGTGGATCTTTTTTAATTTAATACGGAATTGTATGCCCCCATCCTAATCAAAGTTATTAACGCTTGTAGCAAGATGGGTCCTGTTCCATCCTGGCTGGAATCTATACTTGTCCCTATTTTTAAAAAAGGGGACAGGTCCAACCCAGCCAATTACAGGCTGATATCAATGCTCGACTCTACAGTTAAAGTAATCTGTAGAGTTCTCTTAACCAGGCTTCAAGATTGGGCGGAGGAGCATTCGATCATCAGTGATCTACAATACGGCTTTCGTAAGGGACTAGGTACGGTAGAGCAAGGTCTGAATCTAAACATTATGATTAGCAAATATATAAGGGCAAAAAGGGGTAGACTTTCCCTGGCTTTCGTGGATTTAACCGCTGCGTTTGATTGCGTTATCCACGAAAAGCTTTAGAAATTTTTTGAAAATTTGGGAGTGGATCCTCCTATAATTCTTTCCTTAATGCAGTTTTATCAAGGGGCCAACGCAGCTGTCCGGTTTGGGGAAGGCGGGGAATGCACCAAACACTTCGATGTGAGGCGAGGAGTGCGGCAAGGCTGCGTTCTCGCCCCCTTTTTATTTACCTTATACATAAACTATCTGGGAAGGTCGATTGTGGAAGAGTGTCATGATCTACCCCTAATAGGTAACCGCCCAATTCCCGCATTGATGTATGCAGATGATGCGGTGCTAATGGCCCGTACTCCGATGGCCCTACAGAGGGTCATCTGTAGTTTTGCTAATTACATGTATAACTTAGGCCTGAATGTTAACATGCCAAAGACCTACGTGATGAAGTGCGGGGTCGGTAGTAGTAAAACCCGGCCTTTTGTTCTAAATTCCAACAAAATTAAAAGTTCTGATACATTCTCTTAACTTGGAATTTTATTTGACAGAAGGGAGACGTGGTCTCAGGCGGTTATAGCGAGGAAGTTATTATTTTTAAAAGCCGAAGCCGCCTTAACCAATTTTAGTAGGAAAATAGGCAAAATGGCCCCAACAGAATTACCACAAATATATAATGCTAAGTGTGTCGCAATTGCGGCTTATAGAGCAGGTATATGGGGTTATGAGGACGTGGCAGCCCTACAGATTATAAAGAACAGGTTTCCGAGATACTTATTGACTCTCCCAGTTAGTACCTCCTCTTTTATTTGCCATACGGAACTAGGCATTTCCTATCTTATGGATGTTATAAAAATTCAGCCAGCATTATTGTGGTATAGGATTTGGACTACAGACCAGACAATGTTAAACCAACAAATTCTAAACAACTGTCTCAAGTTCGAGGGGGGTTTAGAATATAAAATGGCTGGAATGTATTATAAGGTTTATGCTCCACATAGGTCATCCTGAGCCGACCACAATATGCACTATATCAAGGAAGGATTTTAAAAATAAATGTTTGTCTTTTGTGGAAGATTTCAGAAGAGGGGTAGAACTAAAAAAGGCTACAGTTCAAGCCCATTATTCCATTTTAACGACCTTCAAAATTCAGCCCTATTTTGGGATGTTCATAGGAGATTATAGTAGATTCCTGTTCACACACTTTCGATTGGGAACTATTTATAGATCAATTTAATTCCCAGAACAGAATGACTGGTCCAGGGATTTGTGTAAATGTCCATGTGACGACCAGTCGAACCAGTCGACCATCCCTGTATTATCTTTTGTATATTTTATCTGTTTGAAAGAAAGAGATGGATTCTTCCTCTTTTAAGGAAAATTGGTCTAAGGCAATGTCGTCCCGCTTTCCTGGTTTTACAATCATTGGAAGATGAATTTATAATTACATCTGTTTTATCGTTTTTAAAGAATGTTTTTAAAAGTAGGAAATCAATGTTATTGTAATTTACGATAGAATCTATTGAAACGATCTCCTTTTAATAGTGACTGACTACAAGCATGTTCTGATTCTTTTTTACAGGAATGTTTTTTTACTGTGCTTTTATGATTATCATGTGAAATAATCGAATAAAGCGTGTTTGAATTTAATTGAGTGCATATCAGTCTGGGGGGAGGGGCCAATATTCTGTCCACCACCGACATTTCTTCTCAACCAATCTAAAACCCTCTCACACTTTTTGACTGACACCCCGCACACGACAGTGATACAGATAATCTCACTAAAGACACAGGGACTGAAATCCCCCCCAAAAACTCTGTGAAGTCTGGCGTACGCTTAGAGAATCTAAAGACGGACATAATATGCCTTCAAGGAACCCATCTCTTTTATGCCCTGATCAGGGGAAATGCAAGCATGCCATATACCCAACGTCATACCACTCTGCGTCAAACACTTAACAAAGAGGAGTGACTTTATATCTGTGGAGCAGCCTCCCTCTGGCGGTCTCCCAGGAGCATAATGACAGAGGGCGGATTTCTCATCCTAGTGGGGCCACTAGAGGATCCCCGCTCACAAAGTCATTTCTTGTCTTTCTGGACTGGTTGGCTGGAGTGGGCTGTGGCAAGATAATCTTAACTGGAGGCTTTAACATGATATGAGACCCACACAAAGACCGGGAGGGAGGACGGGCAACCTGTGCAGGGGCATTCCCTTACAAACTAAAAAAGACCTTTGAGGAGTTGGGTCTAAGGGATGCTTAGCAGGAAATGAACACTGCAGCCAAAGCTTTTGCCTTTTACTCGCACATACCCTGCACCCACTCCACCCATCGCTGCTCAGGGATCCAGTCACGAAAGATGAAATAGGGCAACACATTGATGAATAAATGAGCACAACGTAGATGGGGAGGTGTCTGTAGAAGGGGTCTGGGATGCGATTAAATCGGTCATTCGAGGGCATTCCCAAGCGGCCGCCGCAGAACGCACATGGATCCGCAAGTTAGAGGTGCAGAAACTGGAGAAAGAGATCAGAGATCTAGAAGAGCAGCGGGAACGGCAACCCCCAGTCGCATCATGCGCCCTCACGATGACCCAGAGGCCAGTTACGCAAGCACTACACTGACAAAGCAGAGCTCTCTTTACTTCATCTTAAAAACCGAACATACATGGCAGGCTCCAAAATAGCCACTCTTCTCGATCGAACCCAAAGAGGCAAAAGAGAGAGAGTATGTAAAAGAATTGGTAGATGACTCCAGGGCTCAGATAGTGGGGACACAGGGAAAGTGGAGGAATTCCCCAACCTTTACGAAAACTTCTACAGGAGAGCAACGCTACAGTCTAACAGGTGGGAAAGTATTCCTACAGAACACTCGGCTCATGAAACTCGCAGAGGCTCATAGAGACTTCCTGGAAAGCCCAGTGCTCTTAGAAGAGGTCAGATTAGCCATCAAAGCTCTAAAGCCAATAAAACCCTGGGTCACGATGGCCTCACACAGCCCAATTCTACAAAACCTTTCCTTCCCACTTTGTCCCCAAACTCGCTTCCCTATTCAATTTCTGAGCTACCGAAGATGAAGTATCGTCAACAATTGGCGCAGCCATGGTCGCTGTTCTACCCAACCCTTATAAAGCCGTTAAAAGATGTGCCTCTAATCGCCTAACTAAACATTGGCGCCAAGCTTTGCAGGGAAATCCTGGTCACTCGCCTCAGTGACGTGCTTTGTACGCTGGAACACCCAGACCACAGTGGGCTCATTCCCGGACGGCCGTCCCACATCAACATCCAGACGGCCATCAACCTAATAGAGAAGGCCTCGCTCAAGAACATCCCCACGTCTGACTATCGTTAGATGCACCTGGATTCCCAGTGCACTCTCCCATTCCGTGTTGTGTCGTCAGGTTAGTGAGGGCTCGTGGGCTATGAGAAGTTCATACAGTGGTGCCCCGTGAGCAATGAGTTTAGGGAGCTGGAGTTCGAATGGAGTCTTGACTCTGGTGGTCCAACTCTCACGAAGGGGTGTGGTACACAGTGTGGAACCTGTCGGTAATGTAGCCTGTCGGCCTCTGATGTTGTAGGCAGCTCTGCAATGCTGAAACTTTTGAAAAGTGTGGACTCGCACATATGAGAATGCAGCAAAGGAAAAAGTTAAACTTTGTAAAGGAACATGGAAAGAATTTGGTTGGAAATTGTGCAGAAAGCCTGTGAGGGAGAATACAAGCATTTTACAACAATGAAGGCAGAATCAGGGCGGCGCGTCTGTTGGTATGATAGTGAATTCCTAACACTAGCTTTATGGCTGTGAGAGTCATGAGTAGTTGGTATTCGATCTCCATCAGTATGCCATTTATTGTGATGCTGTTTCTGCTGTTTTGTTTATATGCCTTTGTTAACCTGTATGTGTTTTCTCCACAGGAATTCTTTGGCCCATCTACTGTGAAAAAAGCTCTTGAAGAAGCTGAAAAACTATCTTCAAGCCTTAAGAATAGGTATGCTGAGAATATGAACATTAATTGATTTTTTTTTTGTCAAGATTATATGCATAACCGGTCAGTGGGACGCAACCAATTGATAGATATAAGTGCGGCTTGCAATTAAGGAGACGCCCCATTCACATCCCCAAATAATTGCCTTTAGAAATGGATCGCAAAGTGGGTTTCATACATTCCAAAAGGCTGTTTTGCTGTTGCATATATTGTGGTTTTACGAATCTGAAAGTTTGTGAGGGCTTTACGTTGGTTGTCCCTCATTAAAGAGGGAATCTCTGGGGTTTCAGCAGGGTCTCTCATCCCATGGGCGTGAAGGGGAACAAGTAGGACTTGATCTTATTGACTTCCATACCTAACATTAAATTGGTAAACAATTCCCATAATGGGCTCCAAACTTCTATACACATCTCTATGATATAGCTGCACATCATCTGCATGTCGTGAGTTAATGTCGGTACCTAACCAGTTTCACTACCCTGTGGAGTCCTTCCACCATCGCTCTGCGGACAGTGATTCCTTCCACTAAGCAAATCATATGGGGGAGGGGGGTGCAGTTGTGTGTAGTGCCTTTTCCCATCGACCAAACATCCAACATCACTCGATCTGTGCAGCCTTGTGCAGTTGGGTCTTGATAAAGCAACTTAATCCAAACCATGATCTAGACTCTGAAACCGGTGTCCTTCAGAACAGCAGAAAAATGGTTGCTCTCAATATTATCGCAGGCGTTTTCCATACATAGAAATGCCACTAACTACCGATTGAGTGTGGTCCTTGGGGACATTAGCCAGTAAATGGAAAAGTTTCTCTAGGTTGTGAGACATTTGCCCCGGCATAAAACAACTCCTCTTGGGGTGCTGTAACGGGCCTCAAAAAAATCAGAAAAATATTACCAGACCTGCAGGTCTAGTGACTTGAATAATGTACACGACCCAATTATAATGCACTTGAGCGATACATGTGTCTCAAATTGTGTGATGCTATACAAACATTTTATTTCACGGAGTCGTTTTTTTCTTCATTATCACGTTTGAGAGCACCTTTAAATATGAGTTCAACATGTCTGTTATTAAAAAAAAAAAAAAAAAGTGTTTATTTTAATAGGCTAAACATTGCTCTATTTAAAATACAAATTTAGCCCACATATAGAGTACACATGGGCTCCTATGGAAGAAAAGACTGTTATCGGTTTGCAGGTAGGTAAGTAAATGAACTGCAAGGATAGCTTTTGGGATTTAGAAACGAGGTTTAGTTAGGCACTCAAATCGCACCACCAGCGGCACTAGGGCGGGCGGGTGCAGAACCCTAATATTAGCCAATCGGGCTAGGGTGCCGTCAGTTGGGTGCTGCTTACGAGCCCGTGTGGATCATGCACAGTATGTCCATTCACAGAAACCACAGAGAGTATAGACCTGGGCCTTCAAAAACCATGGGAGCAGAGACGACACACTAATTGCAACACCAGGAACTGTGTTTACTTGATTACATGCCCATGCCACCTCCGCTATGTGGGCATGACTACAAGACCTATAAAGGCGCAAATCAGTGAACACCGCAGCATGATACGCTGCAAAAAAACCAATACCAAGATGTGTTTGCATTTCTCCGAGATCAACCACACGCCCGACCGCCTACGTTCAACCATCATTGAAAGCAATCGGAGGTGGATAGCCAGCACCCTCTTTGCACATAAACAGCGGTGGGTGCTTCGATGGAGGTCACACACGCAAGGTCTCAACAATGATATACCATAGGCCGAGTTTATTACATAACCTTCCAATCCATTGGAATGCTTACTCGGGCACTTCCACCTCCGCACTTTAATATGCAAGAGATGGCTCATGAATACAATTACTAGAGGTGTGACACACCCTCTCTCAAAAAGGAGAGCACGCGCACAATCACGTGCATCGTGCCGCCATGCAATCCGTTTGGGGAAGCGCTTCAGCCCACTGGCGCCCTCGGCATCGTACTTCAAAGGGTCCGCTCCCCTGCCTGGAATGCGCTCCCCCACCCCCGCCAAGCGAGCGCGCCACGCTCTGCCGCATCTCTTGACAAATTTGCTTTCACTTTCGCGCGGCGGGCGCTCGCTCGCGTCCGGACCACTTTAGAAGCCGGGCTTGTCTTGTTACTAACCTGTTAGTATGGTGTTGGTAACCATTGTTTCACTCTCCGCTGTCACTGCTCTGAACACTTTCAAACAACGGGTCCTGGCTTCATATCATTCTACTGTGGCACTATTTCAGTTCCTATCGCATTGCGACTTAATCTGGCAACAGTGCGTTTTTGTTGCTCTTACTTATTTTAAACTGTCTATCCTGCAACCTTCAGGCCTGCTGTCACCCCAGTGCCTTGATCTGCTCCCGCACCGCGCTATTATGAATCTCTGCCTCGACTGAACAGTGATCTCAAACCCGTATGGAGGAGTTCGGGCTGCGCTATACAAGACCAAGAACGGTGGAGCCGATAAAAGGCAGAGCGCGCCAAGTGCATCTGAGCTGTGTGTACAGCAGGTGCGGCACATGCGCAAACACTGCTGGTAAAGGCAGGCCTGCCCTGTATGTGTCCCTCATGTGAGCGCCGCAGTCTCAGCAACAACGCGTTTCCTCCGAGCTCGAACGTCTTAAGCAGCTGTTCTTTTGCTTGAGCTAGATCTGGTAAAACACGTTTTGTGGTTGGTTTTTACTTTACTAATTTTTTCGCTCACGCCGGGTGTTTTCGACCTTTTCGAAGCACACACAGAATTCTGGGGACTTTAATTAAACAAGCATTTGCAATGCAATAGGTCTCGCATTTATACAAGTTTGAGCTATTGGCATTGTAAATGACAGTGCCTTTTATTTATGTTTTAAAAAAAACAAACTTAAAAAAAAGCATTGTCATTTACAATGGCAATAGCTCGAACTCGTATAAATGCGAAACTTATTGCATTGTAAATGCTTGTCTGACTGTTTGTGGGCGAGTGGGCCGGGTTTTACTGTGGATTCCCCGAATCTTAGAACCAACATTGCCTGCACGATGCCTTCTCCCATGCCTTGTAAAGCACATACTTTGTTTACATTTCTTTATTGCCATTTTGGTCAAAAAGCAACACCGGTTGTAAAAAAAAAAAGAAAAAAGTTGGACCACAGCTCACTTGCAAAACAGGAGCGATTGTCAATGGGCGTGTATCGGAGATGCAGCCCTAAGTTGCCTTTTGGCCAGAGTGGTGGCCAATTTGGGCTGTCTCAGATGCCGCCACTGGCCCAGTGGGGGGCTGGGCGGCCTTTCCCAGGCAGATGGGTTTCTATTGGGGGGGGGGGGGGGGGGGGGGAGGGGGGAAGAGGAGCTCGCCCATTAACGTATGCAGATTGAACAGTGGGCCTCAGCAGAAGTGGCCCCACTTCCAATCAGGTGTGGTTCATCACTGAACTAATCCGTGCACAAAGAGTTGTGGCAACATATCCATAAAAAAAAAAGAGACGAGGAGCAGATGTGTGAGCGCAGCTGGGGTCGGGGTAGTGAGCAGAGGTGAACTGGCCTTTTGCAAAAGTGAAAGTATTGTCCACGAGCTGGGGCTCGTAGACAATACCTCATATTTTGAGGAAAATGGATTGTCTAAATATGGATTCTACATGTTAAAATGCGATGTTTGAGTGCAGAACGTTTGTCGTTGATAGTTGCGCTCACTGTAGAGTGTTTAGGGCAGAAAGCATTCTTTTCAATGTAAGACATTGAAGGAAGAATATATATAAATATTAGTGGCACTATAGTGAAACTGTTAGGATTGACGGGTGAATGAATTATTTGCTTTCTAAAATTAGCTTTATGGGGTCTGTTTTAGAGAGCGTTCCATATGTTGGCATAATAACACATGCCGCATATTTTCTGGTTTAAACCAGTGCAGAAATTAAAAGTCTGGGAAATTGTTTAATGGGTCATGGACAGAGTAAACAGTTTGTGACAACCTGAGACAGACAGTGTCAACAGAAGGGCAGTAAAGAACACACAAGTGTGCCCAGGCAAAGGAAGATAAAGCTGCGTGCATCACTGCCCTGAAGGGTTGGCCTGATTTATGCCCCGCGGACGGACTAGAGACCATCTCTTCATTTTGCTTTCATTTGCCACCGGGCCTGTTCCACGCTTGATGTGGAAATGAGCAGTGCCTCGTAAATCCGCAGGAGGGTGACCCACACGGGTCGGCCAGGGGGTGTAATTGATTCTGGAGCCCGAGACAACAGAGCGCAATTTGTTTTGAGCCTGTGTGGCAAATCAACGCCTTCTGCAGGGTGAGACGGGGAGGCGAGGTGACTTTCTGCCGGGTGGGGCGGGAATGGAGGGGTGACATTGGTACTTGATGCAGACACCAAAAGCTGCAGGAAGCACCGTATTGCTTCTGAAATATACTGCCGTAGGGTGGGGATATGTTCTGGGAGAGGGGCAGCGCCTGTGAACGTGGATGGCAATCCTGAGTGTGAAAGAGCAACAGTCATGGGTGTCCTGGGGGTGGCCGCAGACGGCTTCTCCTTGGGCCCGTACCTGCTGCAGAGCTGACGCGCTGACTCTGGGAAGTTTGCAGCTGCACAATTAAAATGCATTACATTTTCGAAGAATAAAAATATGAAAAGAAATTAATTATCGTCAGTGATTTGTAGCTGGTGGAGTGTATTGATGTTGCGCTGGTAACACTAGATAGAAATTAGAATTCTGTAAATGCAGTAATCGGAGGACGATGTTCCTTAAAAAATGTAAGTGACATTTGGTTCAACAGGGATAACATTAAAGAGCCGGTACGCACTGTAACTTGATTAAACACTGTTATATGGCGAACGCGTATTCTAGTGCAATCACATCTCGGGACTAGAATGGCACAACAAATATTCGTAGCTGGACACTTGAACATTTGTAGAAGCGTATAAGTATGTTAAGGTGCAGTAAGACGTACATTAAAAAAGGAAGAAACATTAAAAGAAATGTTTTATAGTAGGCAAAGCACAGTGTGTGTGTAATAGTGCGCTTACAGCCTGAGGCGTGTCAAATTTACAACAATTAGGCTGTGCGCCGAGTGGGAGAAGAGGAGCTGTGGGAGGGAGAAGGGGGTGCGAGGAGAACAAGAGTAGCAGGAGGCAACAGAAGTCGACCGAGGAGAGAAGATGTGCAAAATATAAGGTAATAACAAAAGACCTTTTCTCGGATGTTTTGTGAGTGCCGTCTCCTGTGCGGGCTGTGTTCTGTGAGCGCTGGCATCGGGTGAAACCTTCAGGCTGCAGCTGTGAGGCGAGGCATGCTGAATGCCCAACAGAGTTTGTTGAGCGGTGCCAATTAAAACTAGCGCGTACTGAAGTTGACGAGGAGGGAGTGGGAGGGGGGAGTGGGGGCGGGCACAGTGCAAATGGTGTGCACTTTGATGTCTTCAGTGGCCGCACGGCTCACTGAGGACATCAAAGGGGCCGCGAAGTGATCAGGCAGTGCTTTTCAGGCTGCCAAATGGTGCGCGCGCCCGGGGCACATGCATTGTATTTGGCGGCCTGAAAAGCACTGTTTGCACTTCCAAAACTCGCTTCCTATAAGTCTCGCCAGAGCAGCGCTAAAGCGCTGTCTCAGACGAGACCTAAAAACGGTTCCACAACCGCGGCCTGAATCCCGTTGTTGTCACGGTAGGCATTTTTGTGACTAACGTTTCTGTGCAGGACAGTGACTATTTCTGTACAATGCTGTGTTGTTTAATTCCCTCATCTAGGAATGCTGTTCTGAGTACTTCGTGGAGGTGTGTGTGTGGGTGGGGGGGTAGGGGGGTATGGGTTGGCAGCTGGTGGCCCTTTAGACAGATTATGGTTTATTGGTTACATTTTCAGTCCAATAAGATTCCACGGATTGAGGCAGAAAACCAACAGTAAAACTTTTAAATGTAACGTGCATAGAAACATCTTGCATTTTCAGAGGCATCGGTTTAGTTTCAAGCGGGGCCGTTTTAGACTCTGTGCAGTGACTCTGGACGTTTTTGGCTCTGTGTAGGGTCAGACTGGCCTCTATACTATTGCTATTAAGTTGCTGCTGATATCTTGCTTGGGGTATGAACTGGTGAGTCGGGGAATGCTGCTGAACAGGGACAGTGGTGTTCCTAGCGTTTGGGGGCGTGGCCTGTTAACACACTCTGAGAATCTCCTGCCCTGCATCCCTCATCTCCTTGCCCAGCCAAATAGCCGGTGTTCTTGGTCTTCAAAAAGATACCGGCGGCTTTGCATTTCAAGATGCCTTTGGGTAGCTGTGAGACAACTCTGTTGGTAAATGCTTCCAAAGCTTTGCTGGAGGTGCAGGAAGGCGCGGCTTCCAGCCCAGTGCAACTATCTGAGCGGCGGTGGGGATGGTACCCGCATTTCAGCCCCTACGAAGAACAGGGTGGCGTGTAACAGCGATAGAGGCTTTTCCGCAGGTGCGAGGACGTCCGGCACTCAAGTTGCTGGTTGTCTACCTAACTGCACTCGTCCGTGTTTACTTTTCATGCCCTTCCCTGGCCCTTGGCAGTGTGTGTGTCAGAGTACAACGCTGGAGCAGGTGGTGGAAAGCACCGTGCACACAGGCAGGGCCGGGGAGAACAGACATAAGGGTGGGGGCGAATAGTCGCTTGAGGTCCGGAAGTCGGAGGGTGGTTGTTGGGACTGGCACAGGCTTACGCGTGATCACATAATTGATAAGAGTCCGCGTACCAAAATGTGTGGCGGCTACAACAGTATAGTTTAGCGCTAGGGAGAAGTTATAATAACACCAAGACCTTGTATTTTATATATCGCCTAATGCTGCCGTTTGACGTTTCTTCTCCTCATCAAAACAGGTGTTCCTATTAACCAAATTAATTATAGTAATTTATCAACTTAAAGATTGACCATGGCGCCCTGCAGTACACACACAGATGCTGCTGCCAGCGTTAACCCTTTAAACCCCCCCCCCCCTTAGTCAAATGTCGGGACTGGGGTAATAGCAACCCTCTCACTCTAAAAGTGTCCCTACTTTGCACAAAGCCAGACTTCACCACCGACGCTAACACTGCTGCCCACAGGATTTCCACTTGGATTAAAACCGCAGTAGATCCTTTAGCTCCAGTGAAGACCTTCCTCTCCAGGCGGAAAAATCCATCAGAACCATGGTTCTCTGACAAACTAAGAGCACAAAAACAATTCTGTTGAAGGTTTGAAAGACAGTGGAGAGGAAACTACGACCCCATAAAACAAGCATTGGCATAGCCAATAGGTCTCGCCTTTGGGACCGTATAAGTGTTTGGTTATCCAGCACAATATCCTTGGTGCAACAACATCCACTGTTGCATGGCTAAACACTTATAAGGTCCCAAAAGCGAGACCTGTTGGTTATGCCAATGCTTGTTTTTTTTACACTTCAGGCTTCCCAATCAGTACTTGTACATGTCACGTTTGGTGAGTCAAATATGTCAGAACTGACATACTGACTTGTCTCAATGCATTTATATAGCATACGGACTGTACCTTATTAAGGACTCAAAGTACAGTCTTCCAGAATTTACTCCTCATATATCTGTAAAGAATGCCTCTATTCTGTGGCCAGAGGAGAAATTTGTTGAGGACCGAGGACCAGGAATCATAGAATGAGGACGAATTCGTGTGTTACTTTTATCCGCTGTCCCCTTTTTTTTTTAGGTTTTCTATGTTTTGTGCTTGCACTATTCAAGGTGAACATATTTTATTCTACACCTTAAGGGGGTTGGGGTCCATCTCTCTAAGCTAGGGACGTATTTGCTTTCGTACCTTCAGCCATTGGCTTGCTGATATTGTCATTCACCCGTTGGTTTAGCCTGAGGAATATTTTGGCATCAGTGTTTTTCTATTGGCTGCATAGGTGTGCCTTCCGCTTCCATCAGAGTTCTTGAGCAACTAATTTACAGTCCACAAGCAGTCCTATAAAACTGGGGAGTGAACATTGACAAAAGCTGAGTGCTGCGCCTGCTTCAGGGACGCCACGCTTAATATATTAGCATTCTTTTGTCCATTCCTTTGCTCCGATCGAGCGTGCACTTTACAGTGCCCAGGACATAAGTAGGGACCGACTAAAGTGCTCCCGTAACAACATGCACTCTATGGTCCCCCCAGGCAAAAGCAGGCACCCACTCTACTGGCCTTTTTTTCAGTGTGCGTGCTGTATAGCAAGCAGCATGGAACATGAGGAAAATCTGTGCCTGGCTGCTGGTGTCAGCCTTTTTTCTGCAACCTTTTTAAAATGCTGCTCTCCTCTTTCGTAAGTAAATTGGGATGGAGAGCTACTACGCCGAAAGTCTTATGGTGTGCTTCTTGTGACTTTTCCCTTTGTTGTTGTTTCATCCAATTTGCTTGCAAGCCTGCTTCCGGTTGCATCACCCAGACCTCTGTTATTTTTTTATATTATTTTGAAAACATTGTTTTTAGGCTTGTTGGATCAATTGTATCTACTGACTCAGAACAATAACAGACTTCACCATGGCAAAAATAAGCTCAGAACCATTACTCAGTTTTCACCATGGTAAACCTAAGCTTAGCCGCTCTGATTTCTATCTCATTAGTTTATTCTTCTCCCTCCTTTTCTTGCTATCGCACACTCACTCCTTCAGCTGATCTGTCTTTCCCACCTACACTTTCTCTGGCTTCTATAGCGCCTTCATCCTGTGCCAAGCCCTCGCAACACTATATGTTGTGTCTCCTCCCCATAAGCACAATAATTATTTACTGCAATGCAACAGAAGGCTCTTAAGTAAATAAACAAGCATTGACATAGCCAATAGGTCTCGCCTTTGGGACCGTATAAGTGTTTAGCCATGCAACAGTGGATGTTGTTGCACCAAAGATATTGTGCTGCATAACTAAATACTTATACGGTCCCAAAAGCGAGACCTATTGGCTATGCCAATGCTTGTTTTTTATAATCAGCCATTCACGATGTTATCATAATGGCGATTCTAGCCCTTTCAAGATGGCTGCCAAAATCAACAGTGAGCGGCCCTGTGACTCCTCCAGGTCACGTCACTTCCACCAGTCATCCAGTTGTGGGGACCTCATCAGTTTCCTTTACTTCCTTCCTCCTTTTCACCTTTTAAACCGGCACCTCCCGCCACTCCCACTCCGGTGGTGAGCAAACGAAGCCAGGTTTGAATGCAATACTGCAGAAGGTCAATGTGAGTACTATAATCTTTACTCCACTCACCGCTAGCTACTAGTGAGACACTGCCTGTCCGACTACGAAAGAGATGTGGCCCCTTACACTGAAATACATTTTCAATTTGCGTTCTCAACCTAGGTAACCTTTTCTGACGCCTGCTTTCCCCGATGAGGCTTCCCCGTGTACTGTTTGGGGTAAGCGCTGAGCATTTTTCACTACCATCATGTATGATCCATGGCACCCTTAACTCATGGGGTAGTTCTGGTAAATTCTTTGCAATTTATCTCTATAACGCTTTACTATGATACTTGAAAGCACCATCATGCTATGCTTTCGCATTTATGCGCCATATCTCAATTTATGTATAGTTCTTCATAGGATGTAGGTTTCTAACTAAATATGAATCATGTCTAATGTTATTATTACAGGTTGGATTGACATGTAGGAGTGGTTCTAAATGACTGTTTAGAGAAACCACCAACCACTCACCTGACTCCGGTTTATATAACCGGGTGTATTATCTTTTTTTTACCTCTGTTTTTTACTCTGCAGTTATCACTGGTTTTTCAGTCCTGACCAAACACTAATGATCCAGTATGGACCACTAGGGTGTGAAACATGTCGACCCCATGACCTTTATCACCACTCACCTTCTGGAAATTGAACTGAACCCCCTCCCTGTAATAAGGTATTAAGAGTTTCTTTTTCCTGTTTTTAATCATACTGAACGGACCCAATGATAAATATTACTAGGGGTACCGTTACGTTATTTTTAATTCACCTTCACTTTCCCCTCGCACCCGCATTCACTACTACGGCTATCCTCTTAAAAGATCTCCGCTAAAGAGCCCTCTCGCGAGGCCCGTGGGGGACTGCAGTGCCAACCCCACAAGGAGTAAAACGCCCTATGATGAAGCATGATACCTTAATGGGCGTGTAAGGGCAACTCTTCGAATTTGAGGAATCTCCCTGCTACACATATTGTTTTGTATCCAACCTGACATTCATCTGTTTAGATGGATCGCCACCAATCATTTTCTGTATCTATACTCTTCGTGGCCAATTAGGCAAGCACCCCTCTATAGGAACAGTGACCCTAAAGTGATTTCTACGACACATGCCAGATGTCATATGCGAAGTTCCAGTGAACACAGCATTAGCGGAACCTCTCCCTTCCCCAACCAGATCTTGCACTAGTGGCAGATGCATCACTCCTGGGATGGGGCAACCACCTGGAAGAGGTGGAAATCAGAAGTCGGACTCCACATCAACTTGCTGGAGCTCCATGCGATCCAACTGGCATTGAAGGCCTTTCTATCCTCCATCAAGGGAAGGTTCGTGCAGGTGTTCATGGACAACGCCACTGCCATATGGTACTGCAACAAACAGGTCAGGGTGTGGTCATGGACCCTTTACCAAGAGGCCCTACGTCTCTGGACATCGTTGGAACAGCAGGGCATATCCCTGGTGGTTCAACATCTGGCAGGTTCCCTGAACACCAGGGTGGACAAAACAGCAGTTGATGCCTAGGAGATCACAAATGGCGTCTCCACCTGGAGGTGGCACAAGGTCTCTTTCAGCAGTGTGGAGAGCCCTTGTTAAATCTGTTCGCCTCCGCAGAGAATGCGCAATGCCAGCAGTTTTGTGCGTTGGAGTTTCCAAGGTGGCTCTGACTCAGATGCTTTTTGTCTCGAGTGGAGCTCAGACTTCCTGTACGCCTTTCCACCCATACCACTCCTGCCCATAGTTCTCAAGAAGATCAAGAACCACCGGTCCCAAGTCATCCTTGTGGCTCCGGACTGGGCATGGCCAGTCTAATATCCAGAGCTTCTGAACATGAGTGTCGATCCTCCAATCAGGTTGCCCCTTCGAGAGGATCTTCTGTCTTCACCACCCGAACCTGTCCACTCATCTTCTTGCGAGGTGATTGAGCAACGGCAGTTTACAGCTTTCGACCTTACTCCCGAAGCCTGCAGCATTATTCTTGCAGCCAGGCATCCCTCCACCAAGACAGGTATACGCCTGTCGTTGGAAGAAATTTGTGGCATGGTATTTATCCAAATGAATTGATCCCCTTTCTGCCCCTCTTTCTGAGGTACTGTTATTCATTTTTTCCCTTGCCCAGGAGGGCTCTGCTCTGGACACTCTCAAGACCTATCTTTCTGTTCTTTCTGCCTTCTTGCGCTGCCAGACCAACCCTCCCTTTTCAAGTCCCCTGTTGTAAATAGGTTTTTGAAAGGTCCTGTACATTTGTTACCCTTTTCCCACTTCAGTATGCCTCTGTGGGACCTTAACTTGATTCTCACACAATGCAGGGGCCTTGAAGATGAATGCATCAGTTCTGACTAGCACAAAGCAGGTGATGCGTGGATTTTTACAAAACAGCCAGGATAACCCACCTCCAAGGGCCCAGGACTGGTTTGGCACCACTTGGCAGGGCAGGACTCACTGGTGGCTGAGTCCAGAAGCTATAGCAGGGACGATTGAAGTCTTTGATGTCCCTGAGACTTCAGAACAGGAGGCAAGCCCTTGGAGTCGCTTGGTTCTGAGGATGTAGAGATTCAGGTCCAGTCCTTTTCACAACCAGGCAAGGGGCAGCAGGGGAAGAACAGCAGAGCAGGAGTCCACCACATCCAGCAGAGTCCAAGCAGAGCGTCAGTCCTTTCAGCAGCACAGCAGTCCTTCTTCCTGGCAGAGTGTCCTCAGAACCAGAGTATACTGAGTTAGTGATATCAGTGGTCCAGTACTTGTACCCAATTGTGTCTTTAAATTAGGGGGTGCTTCAAAGAGAGGCCTTTAAAGTACACAAGGTCCCTGTCCTTCTTGCTCTGGCACTAGACTCACTACAGGGGCGTATGCAGCGCTTTTTGTGGGGACAAGCGCAGCTCTATTCCAGTGCAAATATCAGCTCCTCCCTCCAACCTAGCCCAGGAAGATCCATCAGCCTGGTAATGGGCCATCAGGGTGTGAATGGCACACCTCAACTCCCTTTGTGTCTGTCTAGAGAGAATGGCCAAAGTCCATCTGTCACCCACCCCAGACGTGTATTCAGAGACGGACAGTGGCACAGAATGGTTAGAGTAAGAAAATGCCAATTTTCTAAAAAAGGCATTTTCAGACTTACAACTTAAAAGTCAACTTTACTATAAGTTGTGATTTTCATTTGTGAGTCCAGAGACACCAAACTCGAAATATCTATCTTGTCCCAAGTGGAAATTAAATGTGTAACATGTAATAAGGCAATCCTAATGCAAACCTATGGGCAAGATTGGCCTTGCCTTAGTGAAAAACAAATGTAAGAGTTTTTTTACTATCTAGACATGTAGAACTTAAAATTACATGTCCAACTTTTTAAATACACTGCGCCCTGCCCTTGGGGCTGTCTAGGGCCTACCGTAGGGGTGACTTATACGAATTAAAAAGGAAGGTTTGGGCCTGGCAACTGGGTTAACTTGCCAAGTTGAAATGTTAAGTTTAAAACCACACAAAGGCTCTACAGTTTAACCCCTTCGCTGCCGCGGACATTCCGCTGCAGCGCTGGGGGGGGGCAGGGGGCAGCGCGGTGGGCCTGTGCTCATGACGGAGCCGCTCCGTCATGAGCCACAGTTGAGCTGTGCTCATGACGGAACGGTTCCGTCATGACTCCGCCCATTTGCGTTGTCGCCCCGCACAGGCGGGGAAACAGCGCCGCGCAGGCGGAGCGGCCGCCAACAGGATTGTCATGACGGAACCGTTCCGTCATGAGCACACGGCAACCGTGGCTCATGACGGAACGGTTCCGTCATGAGCGGGGAAGGGGTTAAAGGGCTACTGAAGTGGGTGGCGCAATTAGTGCATTTAATTTACATGCCCTGGGCACATGTAGTGCACTTTTCTAAGCACTTATAAGTAAATTAAATATGCCAATTGTTAGTAAGCCCCTGTTACCTTGTTTTAGGGAAAGAGAATCTGCACTTAAGCACTGGTCAGCAGTGGTAAAGTGCCCAGAATCCTAAAGCCAACAAAAACGAAGGCAGCAAAGCAGAAGGTCACAGGGCAAAAACCACACCAAGGATGCCAGGTCTAACAATAAGTGTGTGGAAACATTTAGTATCTAGAGGTTGAGTTTATTCCTGAACTAATCTAGAATAGACATTTAGTTGAAAATCTTCTTTTGAATATTCTACAAATGAAGCCTTTAAATTCATCTCCTCTATTGTGTGTGCAGGTGTTGTAACTGCTGGTGTAGACCTAAGTGTTTCTATCTCTGGTGTAAAACTCATTTAAACTAAAAAGGTTATAATAGCTAATATAACAACTATTAGTGTGACAATAATCACTACTCTACACTTAGCCTTGGTAAGGTTACACATGTGTATCTACAGTAAGACCTTAAGAAGAATATAGCTGCAGGCAGAGTCAATATTCTGTGTTGACTTCTACTTGAACAAACATGTAAAACGTTTGATGATCGATTTGTAGTTCATTCAGCTTATGTACCAAAAGATTTGTGAGACATCCCTAGCCCTACTCCTTCTTGTAAATGTGTTATCCTTACTATTCTACTGCAACCTTTGCCCCAGGGAATACTTCTTAATTCTTTTTATTCACTTTTTTTAATGGTTTATTGTAAATTTTCATTTTATTTCAGTCCTTTATTTTCGTGCTTTAAACATGGTTTGTCATTGTCCTCTGTTAATTCAGTTTTGAATTTACCAAATAGTGCTTGTCTAATTCTTGATTGTAATATTTGTTTTGGAAATATTATTTTAATCAGTGCTTTTTCTCAGTGTGGCATATCATGGATATTGAAATGTCTGATCTTTGTTCATTAGGATTTTGACATGACTCATTTGGCACATTCTCTGCATAGTAAATCCATTCAAGTGCATAATACCTATTCTAAGGTGCTCTTTAGGATCTCCCTGGCGTCTGTTGATCTTCTTCAGTTTTACTAATACCACAAGATTGTTTCTTCGATGATGATTTGTGGTATAATCTTAACTGACACATTTGATCTCAGTTTCCTCCTACCATTTGACCATTCCGATCTCCACAGGGTCTTTCTCTTCTCACACTTGTCCCTTCATCTGGATCACTTAATTGCTCTTGTGATGCTTCAGCAGTTCCTTTATTCTCAGCTCTCAATTCTTCCTCTACAGCTTGTGCTTCCACACCACTTTGCAAGATTTCTGGAATTTTGCCCTCCCCTGGTCTGTACAGGTGCTGGAGATGTTGGTTTTGGCTCAAAGAACACAAATTCTCTATAAGGGCACCTTACTCTCGAGTGGGCGAGGCATGCACTCCATTTGGTATCCCGGCATATTTGATAGTGATGTTGATGGGGAGCCTTTCCACCTCATCTCCAAGAAAGATTTTAACACATTTGTACAACAAAAGGCAATCGCCTGAGTTAAGACGTGGTACTGCTCCTGATTTGGACTGGCAGTGACCGCTCCAACCTGGTGAGAAAAGGTAATCATCTCCTCATACTTGGTCTTTTCCACAGGTCAAGGTGCTCAAGTACGCGCATCTCTTGGGGGTTCAGTATGTGCCCATTGCACAGCTATGTTGCATTCAGACCACAGGTCTCTCAATACTACAATATCAAAGAAAGTATTCAAGCCTGTACACAAAACCTTTAAAATCTTTACAAATCTGTCCAGTTGAGTATACCACTGAGCAGGATTCTCTCTCAGCTTTGGAAAGTTGTCCGAAAATGTTGCGAGATTATCTCTACTCCACGGAACATGAACATACCCTCCACCTTGTTTTTCCCTTGTATGAAAAGCTAAAGCCTCTTCTTCATCTGGAAGTGCTGCTGGTGGCTTACCATTCTCTTCTAATTGTTTCTTTTTCTTTCCCTGCTTCTTTCACCACTTAGTCTCTAATTTATCAAAATTGCTACATTTGTGGAGACACTTAACTTATTCTGGAATGTGTAATCTCATCCCCGAAGACCGCATTGTCACAATTGCTTCATCATTCAATTGTGCCCTGAAGCTTTTCTGTAAAGGGTACGCTCTTAGAAACATCCACCTCATATTCTTCTGCCAATTCAGGTAATTTGTCATGTGTGTGGCAGCCGCACCTCTTGTGATTTCTTTACTCAGATTTATCAATGTATTCTCCTGGTATTGATTCAAATGTAAAATGTCTAGACAACCTCTAATAATTTCTTCTAGCTCCTCCTTTAATTTTGTTGCATCCAAGGATCTCGCTCTTTCTTGGCTAGTAGGTGGTCTCTCTGTTTCTCCCTCACTTTTATTTTCTGAAGTTTCTTCAAACCATGGGCGACAATCCCATTGTCGAATGGTCCTGTTTCTCCCTTTGCATTTGGTGGCTTACCTAGGCCTCAGGCAGTGGGTTGTAGGCATGGCACTTGCCTTCTGAGATTCGAGGAAGAAAGAAGGATTGAAGAGCCATGCTGACCCACAACGAAGAGGACACCTACTGCTTTGGCCATAGCCCTACCGACCTGTCCCAACTCCGACCTGCCCACAGCAAAGAAACCAGCATGTTCAACAGCCAGCAGCCCCCCGGAGCCTGGAGGATCTGCCCTCCCCTCATCTTGCAAACTTTTTCTCCGGTGAGCACTGGATTTCCTCAACCAAAGACTCCCAAGACCGGAACGCGGATCCAGGCAGTTCCACGGTTCCGCACCACTCTGCACCCAGCCGCCACAGCCTGAGTTTGAGTGGCCCAACATCCCAAAGATAGTCTCCCCGGCGATCCTGACCCAGGAACCGGTGACCCCCGAGCTTCCTCAAGCTTCAAGACGCAACCTGCAACCTCAACCTGAAGGGTTCCCCAACCGCGAACGACTGCGGTAAGAAGACCCCGACAGCGAGTGAAGCGGTCTGAAGAGCCCAACCGGAGGCGGTCAGAAGAATTTGATGCCAAAAGACAACCATGTACCCGACGCCCCACGGCCTTGGGTGGCCCAACCGACAGTGTCCAGACATCTCTTAAGATCCCAGCTTATCTCTCCAGCCAGTGGTCGCCTACAGGAAGTCTCCCTGTCTGAGCCTGCAGCCTCTTTGCCAGACCTAAGATCTCCATTAATATCCACAGTGTCCCCAATGTCACTGTGGCAGTTTGCACCCAGCCGCCCCTGTGCAGCTGGTGGTGCAGCATCTGGGCTGATTTCTGGCCCCAGCAGTGCTGGTCTTAACCTTAGGATCTTTGCTCCCACAACCGATTGACCTGCAAGTAAGCAGCCCCTAACCGAAGGTCCCATTAGCTAACATTTGGCCCCTGCACTCTGCCGCCTCAGTGCCGCTGGTGGTTCAAATGGCGTTCCTACCTAGACCTTGGGGAACCTTGGTCCTAACCCCCAAAACTCCCACTTGTAAGACGTTTACTTACCTATTAAACCGATAACCATTTTTTCCTATAGGAACCCATGTTATGAGATTTTGGGCCTAAAATGTTTTAAGTATTGAACTGTTGTTTTGTATGGGGAAAACAGTAGCTAAAACTCAAACCAAGAAAATTGTTACTTACCTTGTATTATGAGATCTTTGGGTGTGGTATCTAGGCATACCACCCCAGTAATCAATATAATATGAAAGTAATCGAAAAGTATTCGAAAAGTAATTACAGTGTAATATAACCTGTTTTTTTAAAATCATACCAACCTGTAACAATTGAAAATCCATTCCCAATTGCATGTCTGTGTAAAGGTTTACAATTGAAAGGGCATTCTACCTACTTGTTCCAAGCCCTGCTTGGTTCTAGAAATAAAATACAAGTATACTGTTTTTATACTTAACCAATTGGTCTGGATTCTGTCTCTGAGTGTGTGTAATCGGTCCTTGAGTGAGTGAATACAATAAATGCTTGACACACCCTCTGGATAAGCCTAACTGCTCACCCACACTACCACAAAGAGAGCTGTTAGTACTTGTATGATTTAGCCACTGCTATACCTCTGGGGACTCCTTGCACTCTATGCACACTATATCTTGCCTTGGTATAGTAATATACAGAGCCAGCTTCCTACAGAACTCACTATCAGTTGTCTAATGCATAACATATGCCTAATCACTAGCTAACAAAAGGCTTCTGGAAAAATGCAACATTTGTAATAAAAAGAAAAACGTGCGCAAACAACCATTCAATGTGGAAACAAGGCCTTTCAATGTTAATGCATTATTTTTTCAGTTAACATGGCATCGACAGTTAAGCTAATTTAAACTAGCACTTTATTTATTAGCAGGCTTATAACATTTAGGTTTGAGAATCTACTACAAAGTGTGCATTTAGCTTATATTTTAATAAGCATAAGCTTTTTATATTATTCATAAAAACATCTTGTCAGCACATAAAATTCACTGCATCTTGCATGAGAGTGGTGGAGCGGGACGAGGTGGCAGCTTCCTCATCAGCAACTAGCATCAATAAAAACCCTAGGACACATACTGTTTGATTGACTTTTTGACTGATATTTTGGCTCAATGACTATATCGAGTTGGAACACGTGAAGGGGAGTGATCCCAGAGGAGATATTGTGCATGTAAAATTGGTTCATGGATTATCCTAATAGATTCCAGCTAGGAGGGTGGTATCTACGGTCTTACCCATGTGACAGAGTAACTTATGCTGGCAATGTAAGGTAAGTGGCAGTCTGTACCTCAAGAATGTTCACCTAGTTAAGTTATAAGGTTGATAGATAATTATTTTCACAAGGTGTAGGGTGGGAGGAATTGATTTTGGGACTTTTATTTTTTTTAAACTTTTTTTTGGGAGAAAAAAAAACAATTCGTTCAGTAGCACTCCTCCTTTACACATTTATCCATGTACAGCATTCAACATTACTTGGTACTTTCTGAGACATTGCAATACAGTTAATACTTAGATTAAAAAGCAGTATAGCCCGCCTTAACATAATACACTTGGACAATCCTGTTCCTTGCTGGCAGCAGTCCCACACTTGTTGCCCCCACTAGTTTCATCTCACATTTTCCTCTAATTACATTCTATTGGACTTTGTGTACCCACATTCGGATGCACATCTAGACCAGAACACCCGGCTACGAAAAGTCTAGCCGATCCCTGTACTATCTTGGCTCTCAGTGTTAGTTTCTGCAGCGGCTCTACGAGGTAGGTTAGTTTGGTACGGTTCCCAAATATTCTTTGGTCTACAATGTGTTGGTATGAGAGCGTTATAATTATCGTATTGAGTGTTAACAATGTGATAGATCGGTAAACCATTCAGTGAATGTGGGCATTGGCCCTCCTATCCATCTCATGGCTAACCTTCTTTTGGCTATTAATATTCCCAGTACAATCCGCTTCCTAACGCTTTTGTGTAATGCCTTGATGCTTAGCAGCGCCACTAGCGGTGTCTTGGGTATGTGAGTCTCCGTCATGTCCTGTAGCGCCCCTATAACTTCTGATCAATACTTTTGGATTGCTGGGCAGTTCCATGCCAGATGTGTGAAATGCGCCCCTGCCTCTCTGCATTCATCACAGTTGTCGTCCTCTCTCAGCCCATACCTATGCAACCTAGCGGGTTGGTAGTACACTGTCTGCAAGAATTTAAAATGAATAAGGCAATGTCTGCTGTTCTGCGATAGTTTTAGTGCTTGCGCAGCAGTACAGCAACTGGTCTTCTGTTATAACCATCCCCAGTTCGACTCGCCATTCCTGTAGGGCCTTTGCGGGGTTATTGCCCGATCTTATGAGCAGCTAAAGCACCGAGATTTTCCTCTGTAGAGAGCGTGTTTGTAGTAGATATGTTAATAGTAGATATGTTAATATTGTTTATTCCAGCGGCTCCTGCATACTATCTCCCAGCACCTCTCGTAGCGCGTGTCTTGCCCTATGGAAATGATATCTCTCGAGTTGGGTGACTACCGATGTAGTGCCCTGCAGTTGATCTCATTTCTTAACCACACCCTTATTTTATTTATTTATTTTATTTTATTTTAGCGATTTCTAAAGCGCCTGGTGACCCAAGGGCATCCCCGCGCTATGTAACTTGAAATCCTAGTGAGGGGGAGAGAGGGGGGAAGGCGACCGAAGGGTGTTATTTAGGAAACAGATGGGTCTTTAGTTTTTTGCGAAAAGCAAGGTAGTTGGATTCTAGTCTGAGGGCGCGAGGGAGTGCGTTCCAGCCCTTAGCCGCTTGAACGGAGAATTGTCGACCTCCTGTGCGGGTTCTTTTTTTTTTTTTTTTTTTTTTTTTTTTTTGAAACCGTTTATTGCAGGTTGCAAAAGTTACAGGTATGGGCCTACAACCACCCGGCCGGCCGCTAGAATGACAAAAGCATATTGCATACATACAGTAAAAGTCTCTCGGCAGTGCAGAGCAGTGAAACAGGAGTAATCAATGGTGCAGGCCACACAGCTCCAAGCCCACAGTACGGTTCCCTTTTCTTGAAACAATACAACACCAAAAAACCACACCCGCAAGGCAACCCGCGATCCAAAGTGACAGCACGTGCTCCATAAGTGGGGGATCCAAACCAGCAGCAGAACTCTGTGGAGGGGAATGGGAGTAGGCCAGGGACTGGGGGACCGCGCGCCCGCGGCCGAGGGAGGGGGGCCGTCTAGGGAGACGGAGCAGGCGAGGCAGCCGGTAGCAGAGGTGGCTCACAAATACCCCCGCGGTAGGCGTTCCAGGGGCCCCAGAGTTTCACCCACGCCCCAGGCTTACCCCTTGCCACATACACCACCTTTTCACGAAACATACACCAATCCATATGCTCTTTCCAGGCCGACACCGCAGGGGGCCTCTGGGATCCCCACAATTGAGCAATGTCACGCTTAGCTATCATGTATCCCAGAGTCACCCACCGCGTCTGCGGGACCGAATAGTCATTCGGTTCCCATACATTCAGCAAGCATCTCCTCGCTTCAGGCAGCAGCGCGACACGCGTAACCACACGCAGGACCTCATGCACACCACGCCAGAATCGCTCCACCTCCGGGCACTCCCACAGTATATGCATGAAAGTCGCCAGCGCACCACAGCCACGCTTACACAGTCCGTCACCAGCAAAACCCATACGCAGAAGCCTTGGCCCCGTCACGTAAACCCGGTGAAGGATCTTGAGCTGGACGAAACGAAGGCGAGCCGGGATGGCCACCTCTTTCGGAGAGGCCACCGCGGAGATCCAATCCTCGTCGTCCAGCTCCAGCCCGTCGGCAACCCAGGCCTCGCGGAGACTAGTCAGCAGGCACGATCTATCGTTGATCAGTTTTTTGTATATGAGGGAGATCGTGCTGTCCGGTACATGGCCGTCCAGCACTCTGTCCTCCAGGGGGGAAGACTCCGGAATGGATGCGACGTCCGGGAAGACGGAGCCCAGCGCATGGCGGACTTGTAGGTACCGAAAGTACTCACTGCCCTGCAGCTGAAACTCCGCCTGCAGCGTCTCAAAAGTTTTGAATCCCCCCCTCGTCCAGAGATCTCCCACCGTGCTGATTCCGATCGTGTCCCACTTCTCGAAGCCCTTCGACGTCCATAGGGAGCCCAACCTCTCAGACGCATACAGCGGTGACGCCCGGGTCAAACGGTCCTTCCACCCCATAGCTGCATTAGCCGCGTGCCAGACACGCACCATAACACGCGTCGGTCCCGTCAAACGGGAGTCGGGCGCGCCAGAGTAGAGCGCGCGATTGTAATCGCCACCGGGTAGGAGCATTTTATCCATCTCAAATGCCGGGTTCAAGGCGGGCCCATAAAGGCCATGATTAATTGCAGCTAGTTGGGAGGCCCAGTAATACCGTTTAATGTCCGGGAGGGCGACCCCCCCATCGTACCACGGGAGCGTCAATTTAGCCAGAGCGATACGCGGCCTCCCGTCCCAGAACAGGCGCCGCTGGAGGCCCTCCACCTCACGGAAATAGCGTGCCGGGACCAAATCCATAGTATTCTGGAGGGCGTAGAGGAATCGCGGCAGGGACATCATTTTGAACAAAGCCGCTCGGCCGAGCGGCGAGAGCGGCAGACGCCGCCAGCGCACCACGTCCTCCCTCAAGCGCTGGAGGGGGGGCAGCAAATTCCGCTCATAGCGGGCCTCCGGGTCAAGTGTGATATAGATACCCAGGTACCGAAAACCTTGGGAGGCAATCTGGATCGGACAGTCCCGTGGTAGGGCCGGAGCCTCCCCGGAAAGCATATAGACACAGGATTTCGCCCAGTTGATGACCAGGCCTGAGTTGCGACCGAATGAGCGCAAAACATCAACCAGGACGATCAGTGATTTACGCGGGGAGGCGAGATACAGAAGGATGTCGTCAGCGTAGAGGGACACACGGTCCTCATGCTCGGGGGTCCAGCGGAGACCACGGATAGAAGGGTGCCACCGCAGCCACTCCGCCAGGGGCTCCAGGGCCAGGGCAAACAGGAGAGGCGACAGGGGGCAACCCTGTCGCGTACCCCTCCCCAACGCGAATGGGGCCGAGACTCGCCCATTCACTACCACCTGCGCCAATGGGCCCGAATATAGCAATTTGACCCAGCTAATGAAACCCGGGCCGAACCCGAATTTCGCCAGCATCGCCCAGATGTATGGCCATTCAAGCGTATCAAACGCCATGGTGGCGTCCAAGGACGCCAAGATGGCCGGCTCCCGCACAAACGGGACACGCGCGAGCACCCCGTGCAAGCGCCGCAGATTGAGCGCCGTGTTGCGGTGCGGTATAAAGCCAGATTGGTCTTGGTGGACCAGGTCGCCCACCACGCCAACCAACCGGTTGGCCAACACCTTGGCCAGGATTTTGGGCTCCGCGTTCAAAAGCGAAATCGGCCTATAGGATGTGACCCGTTCACGGGGCTTCCCCTCCTTGTGGATCACCACAATTGTGGCCAGGCGCTGGTCCGGCGGGAGGGAACCCTGCGAGTGGGCCGCCAGGAACATCGCGCGCAGGTGGGGCGCCAACACATCCGGGCGTAGCTTGTAGAGCTCGATGGGAATACCATTGGGGCCCATGGCCTTGCCGGATGCAACCGAGCGAATAGCCAAGGCAATTTCGTCCGAGGTGGGAGGGGCGTCCAGCGAATCCCTGTCCTCCACCGTTAGGGAGGGCAGTGCGATGTCCCGAAGCAGGGCATGGGAATCTTCCTCCGAGCAGGGGGAAACCGGGGAGTAGACTTCGCGGAAATAATCCGCGAAGCAGGAGACAATGGCTTCCGGCTCGGTGACACACGCACCATCAACACTCTCAATCAAAGGCACCACGCGGCTCGCTCTCTCCCTCTTATCCAACCACGCAATCAATTTGCCAGCCTTATCACCCACATCATACAATCGCCCCTGCTGCTCTCTACTGAGGCCCCTGGCCGCCTCCGTGACGAGGGCCCGATAGGCCGCCTGCTTTAGGTGTAGAACATGCAACTTGGCGTCTGTTACCCCGCTCCCCAGGTCACCCTCCAGTTCTGCAATCTCGGCCTCTACCCGGGTCACCTCCTCCCGCTCGAGCCGCCGGGCATGGGAGATAAAGGAGAGGGCCTCCCCTCTAAGGACTACCTTGAAAGCCTCCCACAGGGAGATGGCGGAAGAGACCGACCCCACATTCTCGTCGAAATATCGCTGTAAGGATTTGATCAAATCGGCACGAATGGTGGGGTCGCGCAAATACCATGCATTGATTGGGGCCACCCTGCCATCCCCCCTCGGGAAGACATCGAAATGCAACAACAATGGGGAGTGGTCTGAGATACCCCGCGCTAGATGGCGCACCTCCCCCACCCTCCCTGCATGGGCCGCCGGGACAAGGATGTAATCAAGCCGCGAGAGGCTACCATGGGCCCCCGAGTGGAAGGTGTACCGTCGCAATGCGGGATGCTTTAATCGCCAGCAATCCACCAGGCCCAGCGTGTCCAGAAGGCCGGGCAGCCACGCCTGTGCCCGGGGGAGGTCCCTAGGGGGATGGCGATCCATAGACCCAGAGGCTACCGCATTAAAGTCCCCTCCAACCACCAGCAGGCCACTCGGAAGGTCCAGAAGGAGGCGCCCCAGGTCCGCGAATGTGGTGGCTTGTAACCCAGGCGGGACATACACTGATATAAAGATAAACACTCTACCCTCCATTCTTCCCACCAGAACCGTGTAGCGTCCCCTCTCATCATGGCGCACCTCATCAATCTCCAACGGGAGCGAGTTCTTGATCATAATACCCACCCCCCGCGAGCCCGAGGTGAAGCCGGAATGTGCCACCTAACGATATCCCCGCCGATTCATTGCATGAAAGGAGTTACCTATAAGGTGCGTCTCCTGCAGGAAGACAACATCTGGTGAAATACGTTTTAAATACTGCAGGACCACACCACGCTTAATCCTATCCCCCAGGCCGTTAACATTCCATGACAACACAGTCAAATCCCTACCCCCCATCATACGTCGAATCAATCGGTCGTCCCCCATCGAGCATCCTAATAACAACAACATAGTAGCGGGTTTGCCCTGCGGTGCTAACAAACAACACACCCCCCCCACCCCCCGGTCCCAACAGAACTCCCCCCTCCCTGCACCCCTGCATGAGCCCAGACAGCCCCCCCAAAGTGCAGTGTGCCTGTCGCCCCATCGCTAAAATACTAACTAATCCCCCAGAGGAGGAGGGAAGCCCCCATCAGACCCCACGCAACCTCCATAGGAGGGGAACATACGCAATCAATAAATGGTGAAGGAACAACGTCCAGAGCAAGGCCTATTCAGTCACCCCTCAATTCTGATCCGGCGGGCCCTCCTCGCCAGCCGCGCCCCCCCCGCCCCCCCGGCCCCGATCTCCAGGCAGAGTGTCCAGCCAGTCCCCAGCCGCCTCGGGCCGGTCGAAGAAGTGCGTGCGACCATCCACCTCTACCCTCAGCTTGGCTGGAAAGAGCATTGAGTACTTGAGGTTCAGGTCCCTTAGGCGACGTTTAACCCCAAGAAAGCTCTGTCGCTGCTTCTGGACCGCCGGAGTAAAGTCTGGGTAGAAATGTATCTGCATGTTGTCAAGCTTGACCGGTCCCTGTTGCCTGGAGGCCTGGAGGATAGCATCTCTGTCCCGAAAATTAAAAATCCGGGCGATGAGCGGCCGCGGCGGGCCACCAGTCTTAGGTCTGCCCCCGGGGACCCGATGAGCACGCTCCACCGCAAAAAGCTTACTCAGCCCCCGGGGCTGGAGATGGGTCAGGATCAGATCTTCCACGAAAAGATCCGCCGCCTCCGCCTCTCGTCCCTCCGGGACCCCCACAATACGGACATTATTCCTCCGGGCCCGACCCTCGGAGTCCTCCAGTCGCCGGTCCATCAGGGCGCTCGCCTGGCCAAGCCGGCGCACCTCCTTCTGGAGGGCCACCACGTCTGTCGTGAGGCTCGTTGTGGTGTGGGCCAGGGAGTCGACTCGGTCGTTTGTTTTGGACAAGTCTGCCCTCACAAGGCTCACATCCACAAGGACCGAGTCTATTTTTTGCGCTAAGGTGTCGAAACGCTGGTCCACCGAGGCCTTCATCTCTGCGATGGCGCCCATGACGTCCCGGAGGGTCAGATCCACCGGATGAGCAGATGCCTCCGTCGGGCCCACCGGGGATGCACGCGATGTCTCCGGAGAACCCTTCTGAAGCGTGTAGCGGTCCATACTGTTGGCCTGGTGCGCCGTGCCACGGCGGGTCGTCTTCACCTTCGCCCGGTCGCCATCTTGTTTGGTGGACATGCTGGCTCTTCCACCGTCGTGCCAAGCTCCCCAAACGGGCCGCTATACCAAGACACGGGTGCCAGGGGGGGGGCAGGGGCGACCACCGAACCGCGGGTCAACCCACCACCGGCGGGTCAGCCGGGCTCCCGGACAAGGCCACCGCACCCCGCTCCGCAGCCCGACCCGGCTTGAGAGCTAGGAGGGCGCAAAAGCGAAAGTGAAAGTGCGGGGTACGCCAGTCGCCCAGCCCCTCTCGCCGCTGTTATTCACTTTGTCCCCGGATCGCCCCACTACTCCAATCCGGGGGGCCGGCGAGGAGAAGGCCGCAACCTTCGATCGATGCTCCCACCGGCGTTCGGGGTCCGATTCGAGCCCAAAAAACGGGTGGCGCCTCAGCTCCGGTTCCCCAACACAGTCCCCTCAACAAGGACAGGATATCGCCAGGATTAATTCAGGAGGTCGCGGAGGTCCTCGGGAGCCTCGCACCTACGCGGCCATCTTGGTTGCGCGCTAGGCTCCTCCCCTGTGCGGGTTCTTTTGAATCTGGGGGTGCTGACTAAATTCTCATTTTGAGATCGTAGGGATCTGGTTGCTGTGTAAGGTGTGATCATTTTACTAAGGATCGCTGGACCAGATCCGTTGTAAAGCTTGTGTGTAGTACACATTGCTTTAAAGTGCACCCTTTGGCGCACGGGGAGCCAGTGCAGGGCTTTGAGGGCTGGCTTGGCGGACATTCTGGAGGGAGTGTTAGTAATCATGCGTGCTGCCGCGTTCTGTGTCCGCTGGAGTTTCGTGATAGTAGACTCGGGGGCTCCCAAGTAGACCAGGTTGCTGTAGTCCAGGCGGGACAGCACTAGTCCCTGGATAAGGAGCTTCCTGGACATAGGTGGGAGTAAGGGCAGGATTTTACGGGTCGTGCGCATGAGCCCGAAGCATGTGCCCGAGGTTTTGGTTGCTTGGGTTTTCATCGTGAGTTGTGGCTCAAGCCACACCCCGAGTGTCTTGATTTCGCGTTTTGGGGGGGGAATTTCTCCGAACACATCGGGCCATAGTGTAGGAGGGATAGTTGTCCATTGCTTGCCAAGTAGCATTACTTCTGTCTTTGTCCCATTCAATTTTAGTGATGAGTCATTCATCCAGTTGTGGATACCTATGAGGCAGTTAGTCAAATTTTCAGGATGGTCGATCAACTGGGACAAGGAGACGACTAGTTGGGTGTCGTCAGCGTAACTCACCATTTTTATGTTAAATGGTGTTACCACGTCCTCGAGGGGGGCCATATAGACATTAAAAAGCGTCGGGCTCAGGGAAGAGCCCTGGGGGACGCCGCTGGTGAGTAGGAGGGTGGATGAGTGATGGTTATCGTCCCACACTTGAAAAGTGCGTCCTGTAAGAAAGGATTCGATCCATTTGATTGCTGTCCCGGTAAGTCCTGCATTCGCCAGTCTATGCAGAAGGACACGGTGGTTGACCGTGTCAAAGGCTGCACTTAGATCCAGGAGGATCACTGCCACTGATCCTCCTGAATCCAGTAAGCCCCTTGCCTCTTCAATGACTGCGAGGAGTGCGGTGTCCGTTCCATGGCCCGGGCGAAATCCGGTTTGGGATTGTCTGAGCAGGTTATTAGTTTCAAGGAACTGGGATAGTTGGATGTTTACCAGTTTCTCAGTGACTTTGCTGATGCCAGGGAGTAGGGATATTGGTCTGTAGTTGGACAGGTCCGATGGATCTAGCTGAGGTTTTTTTAAGAGTGCTTTGACCACAGCACTCTTCCAGCTGTCGGGAACAGTTCCGTGGGCGAACGAGCAGTTGATGAGATCCGTGATGGTAGGTACAATTACTGAGGCTACGGTCTTGAGGAACCTGATAGGGGCTGGGTCCAAGGGTGATCCACTTTTCATTTTTGTTAGGGTTCGCTCAACCTCTAGGGGGGTGACAGGTCGGAATGTCTGTAGCGTGGGGCGACAGATGCTTTCAGTCTGTTCGAGGGGAGTACGGCTTTCCGTGAGGCTGGGGGAGCTGGGGGGGGGGGAGGGAGGCCAGGATGCGGGTGATTTTATCGTTGAAGAAGTTCGCTAGCTCATTACTTCTGTCAACTTTGGGGGTGTTGGAGGGGGAGGTGGTGGGGACCTTGATCAGCTCTTTGACGATTAAAAAGGATTCTCGGGCTGAATTAGATGCTTCTTGTATTCGCGTATCATAGTATGAAGCTTTAGCTGATTTAATGGCCTCTTTATAGAGTTTGACCGTAGACTGGTAGGCTTCTTTGTTGGCATGTTGCCAATTTTTTCTCCAGAGTCGTTCGGCTTTTTTGCAGTTTTTACGAAGTATTCTTAGATCTGCGGAATACCATGGTGCTGAGCCATGTTTGCCGTTTTTGTCTTCCCTATTTCTGAGTGGGAGTACTAGGTCTAGGGAGGCGGTAATCCAGTCCCTGAATCTTCTGTCTGCCGTAGTTGGATCTCCAGCGTGAGCAGGGATGTTTTTTTCAAGGGTCTTAGCCCATTCATCCGTGGGGAGTCTGGACCAGGTCCTGTCCTTACTGAAGGTGGGGGGTATTCGGTTTTTCCTGAAGGTTCCAGGTAATTGGAAGGGGACAAGGAAGTGGTCTGTCCAAGGGAGGGGAAGGGCCTCCTTCGCTAGCATCAAGGGCGAGCTGGTAAACACAGGGTCTAATAGGTGGCCCTTGGTGTGGGTGGCTCCGGAGTTTAATAGGCGGATGTCAAAAGCCGCTAGGTCTTGAATCAGATCATTGGCTACCGAGTCGGCCGGATCTTCTAGGTGGATGTTCAGGTCCCCAACTATCATATAGTTTGATAGGGAGTGGGCCTGAGTTGTGACTAGGTCTAGAAGAGAGCAGGTGAAGGGGCCTGGGAGGCCAGGGGGGCGGTAAACAAGGAGTCCTGTTAGAGAAATGGTTGGGTTGAGTGTAACGGTAAAATGCAGACTTTCTGCGTCGGTAATCTGTGCGTCGTGGGTTTTGCAGTGGAGGTGTTCTCGATGGATGATAGCTACACCGCCTCCTCTACCTAGAGGGCGGGGTAGGGATTGGATACAGTAGCCCTGTGGTGTTGCTAGTACCATGTCTGATTGCGAGTGAGGGCCGAGCCACGTTTCCGTGAGGAAGAGTATATCAATTTCATGATCTTCTATGATGTCGGTAATCTGTGTCGCATGTTTTGGAAGTGAACGACAGTTTAGAGAGGCAAGGTTAAGGATGGCGGGTTTGATAGGTTTAGTGGGGAGCGTGAGCTGGACTGGCTTGCATAAGGAGCATAAGGAGCAGCAAGTGAAAGGTCCCTTGAGATCATAGGTGTAATCACAGGAGGGTGGGGGGGGTCTGAGGCTCAGTAGTTCTCTACGAGAGTACCTTATGTTAGGGTAAAATGAATCGGGCAGGAGTTCTGGCCCTAGGCCCGGTCGTGCGCGGACGGGCGCAGACGGGCTTGGCTTTGGCGCGGCTTCGGCGCGCAAACGGCGCTCCCGCTGCGCTCGTCCGCTGCGCTGGTATGGCCGGCCCATATGTAGTCTGTGTGGGTGGGTGTGGCCTCGCAGTGGGCGTGGCTACCGCCTTGGGCGTTCCCTGAGTCAGCGCTGATCGCTGTGTCAGGTGTGGTCGGGGAGGGCTGTGAGAGCGCGTTTCGGGTCGGCGCTTCCAAGCAGGTGAGCTCTAAGTTATATTTTTTAAAATAAACACAAGTGAAACAGTGCAGTTTTAAAAAATCAGTGGGAACACAGTCCTCCGGCTTCCGCCTCAGAGGATACACAAGTCAGAAGTCCAGTCCGCTTGTGATTCGCGTATTTTATAGTCTCTGTGGGTGGGCGTGACCTCGCAGTGGGCGTGGCTACCGCCTTGGGCGTTCCCTGAGTCAGCGCTGATCGCTGTGTCAGGTGTGGTCGGGGAGGGCTGTGAGAGCGCGTTTCGGGTCGGCGCTTCCAAGCAGGTGAGCTCTAAGTTATATTTTTTAAAATAAACACAAGTGAAACAGTGCAGTTTTAAAAAATCAGTGGGAACACAGTCCTCCGGCTTCCGCCTCAGAGGAACCCTCCGTGAAGTAGTCTCCCATATTACTTATTTTTAGCTTGTGCATTGCGTGAATAAATGCCTTATCCCTTTGATTCTGCAGCCATACACACCACTCTATAGGCATTTTCGGGGAATATAACAACTTGGTTTTCTGCAGTCTTGCAGCTCTATGAAACTGGAATCGTGTAGTCCCTACGGGGTCTATGACATGGTATTTTCTTTGTGCCTTCTCCATCAAGTGCTGCGGAAGTGTCATCGGGCTCACTTCTTCTTTTTCTATATACAAGTGTGGGGCGTCGTGGGGACCATGTATCCAATGCAGAGCATGCATTTGTTGCGCTGCACAGTATTATATTTCAAAATCTGGTGCATTTAGCCCCCCAGTTGCGTATGATTTCGTTAGTGTCTCCCATTGCACTCGCGATTGCTTTCCAGCCCAAGCAAGCCTTATCATTAGGGTGCGCAACATGCGGAAGAATGTTTTTGGTAATGGGATTGGGATATTTACAAAGTAAAACAGCAGCCTTGGGAGAACAATCATTTTCATAAACGATATGTCCCCCAATATGGACGACGGTAGCCTAATCTACCTCTCGATCACATCAGTGAGTTTTTGTATGGCCCGGCCGTAGTTCGCATGGACCACCTCTTCCGTGTCTGTATGGATCTGCATTCCCAGGTATTGTATGGAATCTGTAGTCCATGCTATTGGATAATCCGCCTGGTGTGGGGTGATATTTGCAGTTAGTGGATACAGTAGTGACTTATTCCAGTTTATTCTAAGGCCTGATTGTTGCCCGAATCGCTCCACTTCCTGTAGAATAGGCGTTGGGGTCCGTTCAGGATTACGCACATATAATAACGTATTGTCTGCGTAAGCAGATAGTATTAGTGTGTATAGAGGGAACCTTAATTGAAGGTGGCCATGATACTGCCTAAGGGCGCATGCTAGTGGTTCTGCTGTTAGGGCATACAACAGGGGGGAGAGGGGACATCCCTGTCTGGTACCTCTGTACGGCTGGTAATCTTTATTGGGCGAGAAAACAGTCCATTCACGTGTATCCTGGACAAGTTGAATGGAACACCTCCCCAGCCCCTATTCGTCTAAGCACTGCCATCACGAACCCCCACTCCACTGAATCAAAAGCTTTTTCGGTATCCAAAAATACTGCTGCAGCTCTGATTGTTGGATCAAGGTGATAAATTGTGTAAAATATCGTTTGCAAATTACTAGTAAGCGACCGACCCGGTTCGAATCCTGATTGTTCAGGGGCTACGACTAGGAGGAGCAGAGGAGCAACTCTGTTTGCCAACACTTTTGCGTATAATTTCATGTCAGTGTTCAGCAAAGACAAAGGCCTAAATGATGAACACTTCAGCAGGTTTTCCTGGCTTTGGCAAAGTAATGAATATTGCTTACCTCATTGTGGGTGGCATAACACTGTCCCTGGCCATTTCTTCAAATAGGTTTACCAGGTGCGGTATTAACTGGTCCTGATACTCCTTGTAAAAGGCACCAGTGAGCCCATCCGAGCCCGGGGCTTTTTTGCTGGGCATATCTTTTAGCGCGGCAATAATCTCTGTCGGGAGTAGGGGGGTCCAGCAGCCTCTCCCTGTCTGCGGCCGTCAACCAGCTCAATTTAATGTATGCGGAGTATTCTTCTGCCGTTTCCTCCGCACTCGGGACGGGATGTAAATAGTTCTGTATAATGCTCACAAAATCTATCTGCTATTTTTGTTGTGTTGTGTATCGACGCTCATTGGCTGTCCATTATCTTTATTGCTGCCAGGGTGCTGCTGGGTCTTTCGCCTTCCCCATATACCATAGCAGTCACATACTTGTCCAGGTGGTTCACCTCTGCTCGCGCTTCTTTGTTGCATTGGTATATCTTGCTTCTAATGAAGCCCAGCACCTCCGGAGTGAAGATTCTCGGCGTTTCCTTATCTAGCTTTGCTATTTCCGCTTCACATTTTTGTAGTCTTTCCCTAATGGAACGTAGCACCCCAGAATGTTTCGATATGACCACCCCGCGAATATAGCTCTTAATTGCTTCCCAGATAGTTGCCATCTTACGGACGCTGACAAGGTTGCTATTAAAATAGTGCTCTATTTCCTGTGAGAGCTTTTCTCTAAGCGCTGTATCCAGCAGCGAGTACTGTGGAAAGTGCCACATCCGGGCCCTGCATATTATCTCATCTATTTCTATCCGTATTCTTGCCGGCAAGTGATCTGAAAATGCACAGGCCAGGTGCTTGCAATCTGTTATGTTTGGGATCAGTTCTCGTGAGGCATACCACTAGTCAATGCGCATATGGATATCGTAGGCAGATGATTAATGAGTATACTCTCTCCCCTCTGGGGGTCACAATGACGCCATACATCTTGTAGATCGTCTGCTTCCGCTATTGCAGCCATGGCCTTAGCTGCGGCTGAACATTGCTGGACTGGCCCTCTTGACATATCTAGCTAGGGGGATTGAACACAATTGAAATCGCCCCCCCAGAGTGTGGGCATCACAGTGTATGTAGCAATTTTGTTATGCAGATTTCGATAGAATTGTGGATCATTATAATTAGGTCCATATATTCTCACCAGCCTCACACAGAAGGGGCCTCTGCGGCAGTGAGCCACTATATATCTACCTCCCGGGTCCACTTCTAATGTCTGTAGTTTAATATTGGAGCACTGTTTAACCCATGATAACACTCCTCGCGTGTGTGAAGTGAAACCAACTGCTACACAATCTCCCTTCATTCTTTTCTGCGTAAGCAGCCCAGTGTGAGGCGTGAGGTGGGTTTCCTGCAGTATTGCTACATCAATTTGGTGTCTATGTAAATATGATACCACCTTACTTATTTTGCATGTATCATTCAACCCGGTAAAATATCATGTTAAAAAATTTAGCATTGTCCCTCGTGCATCACTAGGCAGGTCTCTTTCTTTGTCTCCGCTCATAGTGTATAACCATTTTCACCGTACCTTTGCTGTTTATCAAATTCTTTCCTGATCATACTCCCTGGGCTACTTATCTCATGTACTATTTACATCTTCTATACCCCCCTCGTCCCCTCCATGGCATGCTCCCCAAATTTGACATGCTTTGCTTGTGCCCGCCCTTATTCACCCCCCCCTGTGAACGAACCCCCTCTTAACGTCCCATTTAACTGTGTGATGCACATCGGGTAGGAAAGTGCCCGACCGCTTATAATGGCCCAGGTGCATTCACCCATCAAGTTACTTATATCTAGACTGTTACCTTAACTTTGACTTAATCAATACATTAAGCATACTTTAACATCACATGTACACGTATATCTCCTCCAGTTCTATTTTCTGTCCATCAGATCATTATGCGTTTAGATACTTCTATGCCCTCCACACTTAACCATAATGTATTTTAGTCTTAAACTTAGAGGGACTGGGGCTCCGCCTCACTTTCGAGGTTATACACATACCACCATATTCCGCAGGCTGACTTCTGTATTTCAGTTCTAGCACCATTAGTGTTGTCCGGGTAGAAGGCTCAACTCAGTCAGTCATTTCGATCCAGTGAGTTAGTGCTCAGCTCCTCGGTTTTGTCCACTACGGGCGTCTGTCTGCCGTGATTGGGCTGTGTTATATGTTCGAGAGCCTGCTGCAGGTTGTTAGGGTCTGCATATATCTTCTTTTGCCGTCGAATGTGTCCTTCAGACGAGCCGGATAAAGCATTGCGTATTCAAAGTTTAAGTCTCTTATCTTCCTCTTCACTGGGGCGAATCTTTGCATCGCCTCTTGTACTTTTATAGTGAAATTCGGATAAAGTGATATTTCGGATCCATCCTAGCTAAGTGCCTTCAACTCTCTTGCCTTTCGTAGTGCTGAGTACCTGTCTCTGTAGTTTAATATTCTAGCAATGAGCAGACGTGGGGAAGCCCCAGTTGGTGGCTTAGGTGCCAAAGAATGATGCGTCTGCTCTAGAACAAAGATGTTGGAGAAGGTGTCTCAGCCCAGTAGTGTCCTAAGCAATTTCTCCACAAATGGCTCCATGTTGACTGTGGGGTGGACTCTGGCAAGCCAACTATACACAAGTTATTACGCCGAGAGCGTGCCTCCAAGTCCTCGGTCTTGAGCTGTAGAGTATCCATTAGCTTCCCATTGTGCTTCCGAGCATTTGTGGTTTCAATCTGTAGCTCCTCAATTTCTGAGACCCTGCGCCCCACCATGTCGATTGTCTCGACATGCTTGTCTATTCAGTTCGTCATGTGATCCATGCGGTACGAGAGTGAATCGATTTTTCCATTAATGGTTGAGAGGCTTTGCTGCATTGATTAAAGTATTTTGCGCAGGTCATCCCCCAGTTCTGACCCTGAAGCCTCTCGCACTTCTGTCTCATTTTCAGCGTCGTCTTCTCTGCTCTGTTTCTGACTGATTTGCGTTGTTCAAAAAGCAACCTAGATTGTGTTTTGTCAGGCTTCCCCATTTTGGCTCCGGAGGCACTTAGTGCTTAACCCCACAGGCGCCGGTGCCAGAGTGACCACCATTTCACCCAATGCCAAACGTTGGGCACTCGCGCATTGTTCTTCCAGCTTCTATGCCCGTTGAGAGGACTTCTGAGGGGGTGCCCCAGCAGTGGTCGGGCCTCCTATGGTATCTATGGCAGCACCTCACCTGTACCCTCTCTGCTGTTTTTGCAATTAAATTGTTCTGGCTCTGTCTGCCTCTAGCGAATTGGGTGAGCTAAGTGTCCCAGCACAGCACGCAATCAGCATACCTCCATCTTTAGCCCACACCTCACCTCAGAATTTTAGTCACTCTCCACGTGAAGCTGATCCAAAGGTCTCAGTCCTCGCAGCTGCCCGGACCCTTCGTACAGCGTTCTTTGGGCTGGAGGGCCCAGCAGGAACTTTGGTCAGCTGGCAGTCTTGGATAGTTACCGCCCGCCCTCAGGGCCGCACACCTGCTCTGGCCGCAGTTCAGGCCTCAGCCCAGGCCGCTCCTCACTTTCACAGAGGCTTCGCTAGTGACTCAGCTGCACGGGCCTAATCTGCATCGCAGCGCAACTCTGTAGGCAGGTTTCCAGCTGCCGAGTTCGGTCAGCCAATCGCTCCTCACTTTCGGCGTGGCCGACAACGACCTCGGCGACTTTAGCTTAACAGTCGTCTCAGCTCACCTCCGCTACACTGGTCCGGGCATGCCTACACAACCACAGCCAGGCCGCACCCCCGCCCATATCTGCTTCGTTGTCATGCTCTGCGGTCCAGCAAGCAAAAAGCACTCAAAAACGTTTTTCTTGCTCTGCTGCACAGCGTGATTAGAAGCGCATCAATATATTAAGTGTCCTCAGTCTGTAACCAGGATTCCTTCAGGATAGTTGTGACGGTTCTCACGGAGCTCTTTAGCTAAGCGGCGATCTTGAGGCCAGGCAAGCTCCGCCCCCCGATTTTGGGTCATTTAATGGTTCAGTTGTGGGTTTGCAACTTGCCTATGACCAATGCAAAAACAACAGTTGATGGACAGAATGCAGAACAATGTCATACATTCACCCTAGCACAGAGATCTGGGCCTAAATCCATCGTTTTTTTGCTCACCATGCCATTCCAATTTGAACCCAGCCATATGCAAATTAGTCTTGACCCTGTGCCTCATGGGAACAGTCCAGCCCGAACTGCCAAGCCAGGTCCTCCCTGGACTGGAAACAAGCATCCTAGGACGGGTTTTGGGGTTTCACCACTCTTCAGCCAGGATAGCTTGATTCCAATGACATGGAGAGCACGGGACCTATGTCTAGGCATACCCGTCCCACTCTGGGTGACAAATGCAAAAACAACAGTTAATGGACAGAATGCAGAACAATGTCATACATTCACCCCAGTACAGAGATCTGGCTCCAGAGGGGCGAGCATTTTATTGCACAAATCCTTTCCTGTGGCAATGGGAAAGGTTCAGCATGTTGCCCTTGCACACAGGGTTAATATATCCAGGCAAATAGAGGGGTTCTCCTGGGCTATAGGAAGCGTTTATGCTCCTCCTACATTCATTGAAGGTACATTACAGGGGCTGCCCAACCTCCTATTAAAAGACTCATTTGGGGCCGATGGCCATGGGGGAGACTACAACTCTGTTATGCATCTGGGTCATGACACTACTGGCATCCAAGTGCACACCATGAGTACGTGTCTCCCAAAATAGGCAGCTGCACTTGAACTCCTAATTTGTGTAAATTGTGTATAAGGAGTTTTCTTATGTTGTCACTACGATGTATGTTTTTATAAATCCCTCCTTCACTTATCACAGCATGCTTCCTTTTCACTTATCTGTGAGCACCGTATCCTTATATTTTTGAATATTTTAAAATAAATTAATTGACTTGCAATGTTCATATGTGTCCCGCCCCATATTTGCCCTCCCATTTAATTATTATTTTTTTTTTTGCCATATGACTCAGGATATAAGATTGATGTTCATTTGAAGTTAATTTAATATCTCTTTGACTGATAGGCCTACCACGAACAATAGTTCCTGTTAAGCCCTTCTATCTCACATATGCTTGCCACCTTCAACTCAAAGCATCCTGTAATAGATTTTGGTCCTCCAACTCAAAGGCTCCTGTAATAGAGGGTGGTGAGGCTTCTTCTCGCGCACCAAACAGTCAAAAATGCTTCAAGCAGAGGATGAGCTTGGAAATTTGGGCCCTCATGGAGCGCACAAATAAACATCCTTTCTGCTGCTCACTTGGTACTGCCACTTTTGTTCCCCTTTAACCATAATATCGCCTTGTATCCCAACATAAAAGCAATTTTCTTACACTGTTTCAAAATATTTAACTCCTATGGGAGTCCGTAATGACGTGTAAAATTAACCTCTATCTTTTGTATGAAACACCGTCTTTGGAGGGACAATTTAAAGCTTACCTACCCATGAAACTCTTAGCTGTAAATCTATCAATGTGCTCAGCTCCAGTTTCCACCAGTGTGTGTATGCAAAAGATTGTTTCTAAGTCCTTCATTCGGTCGAAGAAAGATGTGGTAGCTGTTGGTAAATAAGAAAAAATAACAAGGTTTCTGTGCGGAAAATAACCTTTTGGTGCTGTACTCTAAACTCCTCAGCCTTGTATAGCCTTGTGCGATGGCATGGGCTGCCGTCCAAAAATTAAGGACTTTAACTGATCGGATAGATGCATATTACTACGTTAAAGTGAATTGCTTTCAAATTTGGCAGAATGGTCAGTGAGTTTAAAAGTGATCATCTAACATATATCTTCAAGTCTCAAGTTTGAATACTGGGAAGGCAGACTAATCTTTCTAAAGGTCTATAAATTGAGTAACATTAATAGTAGCAACTGTTTAGCAACAGTAACTCTAATAAACAATTTCAGAAGAGTTTTATTAGGAACCATAAAAAAATTAGATATTAATATTATAAAACATATGTTCAGTTGCTTAGTTCTAATTACATTAGTTGGAAATTTGTCCTACTTTAAAGTTGCAAATGTGAAAATCACGATTTGTTTTATGATGTTAAAAAATGTAGTCCTTGTCTTTTGTCGTATGAAAGAAACACATAATACATGAAAGGTAACTACATGTTTAATGATAATACTGTATCAAAAACACTAAATATGACATTTTTCTTTTTACATTAAAACATACTCTTTTCTTACTTCTGTATTTAGGTCCTCAAGAGATTCTTTTCTTTGAAACCTTTGTGCTAGGTAGTTGCCATGAGAATGTAACCATCTTTTTATTGTATTACACATGAATCCTAAAGAATTTGCAGTATAAAACTGCTATTGCCATGGGGCTTCCAATCCTTACAAATATTTTAATCTCGAAAGCAGTTAAGAGTTTGTTTTAAACTTGTCAGTACGCTGTTTCAGTATTTGGTAAAAATGCATATTTCTGGCTAATTCGATGAAGGGAAATTTAAGCTCTTCTTAGTGAAGTCATTTGATTAAAACTAGAAAAATTTAATTTTAAACTAGATATGAAGAAGCTGAGGTTCGGAAAAAGCTGGAAGAAAGAGAAAGACAGGAGGAAGAACTCCAGAAAAAGCAAGAAGCAGCCAAGCGTGATGCAAGTGTCTTGGCCATTAAACGTGTAGACGAAGCCCCAAATTCTAAGGCTAAGACCCTGAAGGTATGGTCAATTCATAATTATTTCCTGATTTTTGTGAAAGTGCACTGTACATATTTGTCCTGATAAAGGATTTTAAAATCAGAACCAGCTCACTCTTTAGCTATTGTGCTATATTAAGCTGCCCATCTGATCAAACGTTTGAGACCTCAATACATAGTTGGGATAATGAGCGCCATTTTCCCAAAATGCCAGGTGTAATGAAAGTGACTGTCTATGACATCACATAGTTGATGCGTTACCTCATACTTCGCCTCACAAGATTCTCTTATTTGATGCTGTGATGCTCTGGGAAGGACAAGACATGCACAACTATAGAAACAAGCATTGCAAAGGCAATAGGTCTGGTCTTGGCAATTTGGTACAATGATTAATACTTTTTTTATTGCAATGCAAGCACACAAAATAAAAAGCACATTGCCACTACCTAAACGTTTCAGTCATAAGCTTGCAATTGCATTTAAAAAGTCTAAAAATAAATTATCCAATTTTAATAGAACAGTATATGTGTGTCCTTACCAGCTGGCATATAAACATAGAACAGTTTTAGAAACCCTTTTTCGTTTTAATGCAGACTACTGGAAAATGTGATTCATACTGGTTCAAAGGAAAGGTACTATTGACTTGGAAATACTGCAACCTGAAGGCACATTTAAACACACATGGATCAGTAAAAAAAAAAAACAAAGACAGGCATGACCAGTACCACTGGGAGGAACTGGAATAATGGAGTAGCTGGTAAATCACCTCCGAGGCCCACCACAAACATTGTGTCACCTTGACGCAGTGAATACAGCAGCAGAAGGTGTGAATACCAGCACCCCCTCCTCTGCAGGCATATCTGGATAGGGTTTTAGGGTTTTGCCCTGAGGTGCAATAGCACATCTTGAATATCCCTTGTTGATGTAGAGTTTCTGTTGAGACACCATGTGCTCAAAGTCAGAAAGGATACAGTCTTCCAAATCTGTGGACGTCCTATAGACCCCCAATTTCAGATTTGCCTTTTTGCAGGCAACAAAACGGAGGTGGTCCAAAATCAATGGACTCCGTTCAGAGACCCCCATTCTCATACCAACAACACCAACAATCCTTTCAGGACCCTCAGCAGCCCAAGATCTTCGAAAGAGAGGCCTAAAGAAGTGGCTCAGCAAGGGGAGCCTTTGCTGGCAAACAGTGACTCTCCCTCCCTTCCCCTCGACAACATCACACCTGCCAGGGGAAGACTGAAGCACTTCCTTGCTCAGTGGTAAAATATCACATTAGACAAATGAGTCCTTTTCATTATACAGGAAGGGTTACTGCCTCAGATTCCACAAAACTCCTCCCAACATTTGCCCCACTGCCACAGATTAAGTGCAGACCACCTTCACCTTCTGGAGAAAAAATGTCATGTTCTTCTAGCAAAGGGCACCGTAGTACAAGTACCTGTAGACCAACACAGGACGGGGTCTTCTCTCTGTACTTTTTGATACCCATAAAGAACAGTTTGCGGGAACCGATGCACGATCTCCAACCATTGAGCAGGTTCAGCCCCTCTCCTGGATGTCATCCTGCTACTACACCAAGATCGCTGGATCTGAAAGACGTGTACGTTCACATTCTGATCTACTCAGTATATCACCAGTAACTTTGGTTTGCGGTAAGAGGGTAACACCACCAGTTGCAAGTGTTAGCCTTCATGGTCACAACAGCTCTAGGATTGTTTGCAAAGTGCCTAGCGATAGTGGTCGTTCACCTGGGCAGAAATTCAATACAGCCTTTCCATACATAGAAGATTGGCAGATCAAGAGCAGCGGCAAACAATAATGCCTAGTACACACACTCAAACAGCAGTGTCCCTACTTCACAACCTAGGTTTCACCATCAGTGCAATAAAGTTGCATCTTCATCCGCAGCAGGTACAGCCCGTCCTCGACTCCATTCCAAAAGCAGTAACAGGAAAAGCATACCCCAACAAATGGAGTATGAAAGTATTCTAACAGCTTCTGCCTTTATTTCAGGAATACTGTCCCATCGCGATTGAAACCCTAATGAAGATGTTGGGAATTGATGTTTTCTTGCATAGCGATTGTACAATATGCCAGGTTACACATGTGCCTGCTATAAGGGCATTGGGACGATCTACTGTTGGTAACGACCAGGGCTCAGCTGCTTTGGTTCAGCAGCAGCATCCTGTTGCTGGGCATGCCCTTTCTAGAATCCCTTCCACAGGTGACCATCACCACCTATGCATCTTTCTTGGGATGGGAAGATTACCTACACGAAATGACTGTTCAAGGCACTGAATCCCTTCAACACCACGAACACCATATAAGCTACCTGGAACTTCCAGCCACCAGGTTAACACTGAAAGCAATTCTTTCACTTGTACGGGGAAAAACAGTACAAATAAGGATGAACACCATGACAGCCATGTTCTACATCCATAAGCAGACAGTTGCCTACTCCCCATAGCTCCTCTGCTCTTGCTCAGTAAATTTGGCACTGGGCAACCTGGAACAATATTAATCTGTTCATGGAGCATTTGCCTGGAGATGAGACTGGCTTTGCGACCTGCTCAGCAGGATGTGTCAACAAGTCCTCGAGTGGGAACTCCACACATAAGTACTTCACTAATACTTTTAGCAGTGGGGGACCTCCAGCCATAGACTTTTTCACCACACCTGAAAATGCAAAATGCCAAAACCTCTCGTCCAGGTACCCACACCCACAGTCCTTGGGCAGTGCACCATATGGATGAGCTGGTCTGTCATTTTTGCGTACCCTTTTCCACCTCTCCCCATCATCCTGTATGTGATGAGGAAAATGAAGCAGGTATCTATGACCATCATCTTAGTGGCACCAATTTGGGTGAAACAGCCCTGGTATTGAATTCCCCACAACAAATTCCCGCTCAGGCCAGACCTTCTCACTCAGCAACAGGGTAGGCTCACACACCCAGATCCCAAACAGCTGAACCTCCAAATCTGGCACCTAAGTTTCTAGAGTTTGGCTGCCTCCATCTCCCAGAAGAAGGTATGTTTATCCCATGGGAAGCATGAAAAGCACTAATCAAACCAGTTAAATGGCGATGTGGAAAAGGTTCATGCACTTCTGCATCTCTAAATAGTTGGACCCCTTTACGTTTTTTGTGCAGGATATGGTTTCTTACCTCCCACTTTTATACAAGAATGGCCTTGGCCTACACTTCTGTACACTTACACTTAACCGCAGTTGCGGCATACCTTCAAAACTTTTTAGAGTCCCAGTCAATAAACCCTACATGGAGGGCACCTGCATCTGTGTGAAACCTCAGTTTAGTCCTTACATGACTCAAGGGCCCTCTCTTTGAGGCCCTAGTCTTCTGTGAAATATATTTCTTGTTTTAGAAGGTGTCTTTCCTAGTCACAATGACCTTTCTTAGATGCATTAGTGAGGTCCAAGCTCTTACGGGACAAGATCCATTCAACCAGGTTCACAAAAATAGGGTAGTTCTTAAGACCAACCCCAAAGTTCTGCCCAAGGTGGTTTTGTTTTTTCACAGGAACTAGACCGTTGAGCTGCCAGGCTTCTTCTTACAACCAGAGTCTGTAGTGGAAAGCACCTGTCACACTCTGTATGTAAAGAGGGCACTCATGTACACATCGATAGACCAAAGCCTTTTTGCAAGTCTAATAAACTTTTAGTAGCCTTCACCAAGGAAAGTTCTTGATACAAACATTTTATCCATTAATAAACTCCTCAAGGAATCAACACCAAAAATAATTTTTGATAGCATTTCCAGTGAAGAAAGAAAAGCTCTACTGCTCTTTCTTCAGAGAATGGATGTCAATATGAAACTGGCAGGCGAAAGTGTTGTAGTAGTTGTCATGAAAGTAAGTTATTATATTAAGAAGGGAATCGGGCATGGTTGTAAAGTACAGGAGTTTAAATCTCGTTATTGAAACTGCAGATGTACTGGTTCGTCCTAAACCAAGACCTTGGGGATTTTATATGCTTCCCAAAATTCCCAATCCTGAACGTCCCATCATCTCTGGTAATGATACTGTCACTGAGAGACTATCTTTGTTTGTTGATCTGCAACTTCAGGCCGTTGTCCAGGAACTACCATCATCTGTTAAGGGTTTCAGTCACTTCCTTCAGATTTTTGAAAAGATAAACCAAACCTGTACATTTAAAGATGACACTCTGCAAGCTACATTTGACGTTGCGTTGTTATACAGCAGCATACCAGATGCAGATGGTCTTAATGCATTTACTGAAGCTCGTCTGTGAAAAACCTTTAACCACAGCTCTTACCAACTTTGCAAAAGTTATCCATAAATCCTATAAAAACAACAGGAGGGAAGCCCTACTGTGCTTAGCCTATCTCTCCCAACCAGTCAGGGATCACCCTATGGTATTGAAAGGACTCTCACCCACTGGGTTTCCAAGTGGCATGCTTCATCATAGTGTCCTCGTCCAGATAGCTAGTGTATCTGAATGGGCTCAACCTTGGTAGCCAAGGGAGCTCTTTGGTTATTGGATGTAATCCTAGATTTAAAATAGTCTAGGGTGTCCTGAGGATTCATTTTATTTTGAAAGGGTACCCTGAGGAAGTTAAAAACAGGTGTGGATGCACTAAGGAAATTGCTATTCTCTGTATCCGTGGGTCAGTATGTTTCAGCCATCACACCAATAGCTCACCAGGCTAGTTGGCTTTTACCAGGACCTTACTAGGATCCCGTTAGTATCCTGTTCGTGTGCATTCAATTGCAAAACTTCCTTCCACCATACTAGTACATGCCATACATACCAGCCCATTTTGTCTCGAAGTTCACATTTCTCTGTAGGTATGGGAGAGAAAGAAATATTTAATCAAGCACAACATTATAACAATATCTGTGTGTATCCTTATACAAGGGTCCAAGTAATCCCTGTGATTTTTTGACATCAAGTGGGACCAGTGTGTAAGCAGTACAAAGTGTGACTCTCCATCACAGTTACTCCAAAAACATGTGCATACATATTTTGCATGCACTAGGTTGGTATGCAGTGTGCAAGTATTAACCTTGAAATTACCAAGCTATTGTATGTGCTATGCTCATCATGCTTATAAAGTGTGATTTTTGTTCATTCCCTTTACTTAGTTGCACCCTATTTAGAGCTTAATAAGGGTAAGGCGGCAGGTGGACCTTGTAGTCAAACTCTGTTAACAAATAGGTAAAAGAACATCCATAAGAGTTTCATGGCCTAGGTTTTCCTATTCATAGGGCCCATCAAACCCTCCCCTTATGCCCGACTTACTCAAAGGTCCTTTGCTGGCTGTGAAGCTATTTGGTTCCTCATTCCCCAGGATCTTAGCATGGGTATATTTGCCTGGCCTTAAGTACTCAATGTTTCTCTGAGTCGTGTGACTTAGGTGCGTCCTCACATGATGACGTGCTGCTGTACCATTAGGTGAGTGCCACTGGAGGCTGTTCTGCTGCTAGGTTTTCTCGTTTTGTATAGACAGTCACCCAAATGTTCTCAATTGGGAGACTCTAGTTTACTGCCTACTGGATTTGTTATATGTAAACAATGGTGCAAATATTCTAACTTTGCTGCATAGAGATTCCCATGTCTAAGACTTCCTAGGATTCTGTCTTATATAAACTCGACTCTGGTATTAATTCTCTCCAAGGCTCTGTCTTTCTTTTATTGTCCGTGTTCATATTTGATTTTGTACACAGACTCTGTTTTTAAGGGATATAATTATCATCTAGTGAAAATATAAAAAAAAGGGGGAGGAACCTTGTGATGTGGGTACTCATATGCTACACTCTTGTACTTTATGTTATTCTGATGCTGGGTTTCTAGGAATGGCCTATAATCTCCAATTTATGTGTAAGGATGAGTCGGGATTCTATGTAGTGACATCCATGGGATCTCATCATTTAATCCTGTTGTATGAGATGACAAACGGTAGCTCCACCTTTGTTCTTTCTCATATAGGGCTCTCTAAGATTCGAGGCTTTGTTAAACATGGTGACAAATCATTCTCTCCTCTTCATGGTTCCTCTGTATGTTTTCTAAAAGAGCTTCCCTATCTTGATTACGTGCTCTTTTCCTCGACCTCTGTATGTTCTTCTTTGGATAGTTTCTTGCTTTAAGTTTCTTTGTTAATGTATCTGCTGTTTTTGGAAGTCTCCTGTTGTGCTGCAGTTTCTATGAAGATGTTGAAACTCTCCATGGTAGGTTTTCTTTTAATAATCTGGGAAGGAAAATGTCAAAAATAAGCAGGTTGTTTTTGACTGGTGGTTTGTAATACGTTCCTGTATGTAGCGTTCCATGTTCCACTGACATTCTTACATCAAGGAATACCATTTCCTTTTTGTTGGCTGTGTGGGTGAATTTAAAATTGGGGTACAAGGAGTTCAGCCATGGAAGGAAAGGGGACAATGAATCTTGGTCACCTTCCCACACAATTAAAATATCATCCACGTACTCCTTCCATAGTTTTATTTGGTTGACAAAAGGATTACTGGTGACTATTCTCTCCTGTTCCCAATGGTGTACATACAGGCCTATCACTCATGGGGCAAATGTGCTGCCCATTGATGTTCCGTGTACTTGTTGAAACAACGTTTCCTAAAATTCAAAGTAATTGTTTGTCAAGGCAATCTTTGCGCATTCCATGACAAAATGTCATGGGGTGGAATAATTCTAATCTCTAAAGTATAGGAGTTCCTCCAAAACTGTTATGATATTCCCTTGAGGCAAATTGATGTGCAGACTCTTATGTTCAAACTTATGAAGAGGTTATTCTCTGCATTGAACCTTATATCCTTGAGCAGGTTCAAAAGATCCTTAGTATCCTTCAGGTATGTTGGTGTATACTGTACCATGGGACGTAGAAAGCGATCACAAAACCTTGATAATGGCTCTAATACAAAGACTATCCCTTAAACTATTGGATGGCCCGGGGGAGGACTTTTTTTCTTATGCATTTTGGACAGGATAAAGAAATGCAGAATTATTGGATCTGTATTCACTAGTAATTGAGCTTTGTTTTTTTGCGATCCTGTTTCACCCTCCTCTACCATGTTATTCATTTATCCCAGAATTGAAGGGGTTGAATGTGGTTCGAGAACTACAAAATTCTTCCTGTCCTCTAGTAGGCAAAGACATTCTTGTCTGTAGAATTTGGTGTTCTGGATCATAATCCCACCTCCCTTGTTTGCAGGTTTGATTGTGATCTCTAGGTCCGATCTCAATTCAGACAGTTGTGTGTGTTCTTCTTTTGACATGTTGTGGAAGGTTCTGATTTTCATTGGATCAATCATTTCCACTTCCCTTGTAACTACCCGTTCAAAGGTCAGAATTTCAAAGTAGGGGGCAGAATTTTTATTTTTATAAATCTTTTTTGTTAAGAAAACCTAAACCAACAATACAGCAAAGAAAACAAACTAAAAAGGAGCAATCTCCAGGAATAGCACATCATCTAGGATAAACATATCTCATTTACGACTGAAAAAATGAAAATAAATTACAACAGTGACAATACGAGCACAGAATGACAATAATCCTTAAGGTGACTCCCTGTCCACATTGTATGTGGTGTCAGCAGAAACGGGGGTACATAGAAATCCTCTATCTTCGTTCCAAGGGCCCCCACATCTTTGTCCATTTGCCTGGGCAGCCTCTACTTTCATATATCACCCTTTCGGCCTGCATGCACCAGTCCATGTCCCCAGCCCAGTCTGAACGTTTTGGTATCACTCCCCCCTTCCATGTTCTGGCAATATTTCGTTTTGCAACAATACAGCCCAAGAAGACCCACAGTTGTTCGTTACGATTAAGATCGGTGGCATCCCAAATGTTCAGGAGACAGAGCCTAGGGGAGGGAACTATCAATTTCTGGCATATTCGGGACATGGTAGATAGAACCTCAGTCCAATAGTGTTGGAAAATCGGACAGTCCCACCAATGATGTAGGAAGGTACCCAAGGAGCCGCAGCCACGAGGACAAAGTGGGGAGGTAATTAAACCCATTTTGACTAGAGCCGTGGAGGTGTAATATGCCCTATGAAGGACTTTAAGTTGTATAAGCTTAAAGCGGGACCGAATTGCTACCTCCCTAGGAGATGCCAGGGCCTCCCTCCAGTCTTCGTCCGGTATGTCCCCTAGATCGTCAACCCGTTTCATGCGGAGTTTGTCAAGTGGTTCAGGTAAGTTGTTTATTATCTTGCGGTAAGTTAGGGAAATGGCCTTGTCTGGGAGATAGTCGTCAAGTAGTCGGTCCTCTAGAGGTGATGTGATGAAACCGGCAGATCGGAGCCCTTGGGAATGGCTTTATTTAGCGTACTGCATGCTTGTAGATAGCGGAATGTCTCCCCTTCGTGCACTTGATATTTCGCCCATAAGTCATTGAATGGAACCACCGCACCCCCAACCCACATGTCCCCTACCGCAGAAAGGCCGATCAAATCCCATTTATCAAATCCGGGTGGACTCGACAGCATCCCCAGATGTTAGAATTCCAGCAGTGGAGTAGCTCGCGAGATTTTACCCTTCCAACCTAACGCGGCGGTGACCGTATGCTAGAGTGAGACCCTGGTAGAAGTGGGCGGACATAATGGTAGGTGCTTGGGCCCTATATATAGCGCTCTCTTATAGTTGCCCGCCGCCATATTGAACCGATCCATTCTATACGATGGGTCCGTGGTGGGGAGGTGGGCCCAGTGATTAAGGGCCACCAATTGCGAGGCCCAGTAATAAGTTTTGATTGCAGGAAGTGCAATACCACCATCATACCAACTACGTAAAAGTTTTGTTAAGGCGATGCGGGGAGTACCGCCATCCCATAGCAATGAACGAACCTCGGAATCAATCATTAAAAATGATTGTGGTGGGATAGGGTAAGGTGCATTTTGTAGGGCGTATTAAAAGCGGGGAAGCGCCATCATTTGGAAGAGGGCAGCTCTACCAAGTAGGGTGAGAGGCAGCGTCCTCCAATGCTGCACGTCTGCCTGGAGGCATTGCAGGGGAGGGAGGAGATTGCTTCTGTAGAAGACCTCTGAATTCTTTGTGGCATAAACACCCAAGTAGCGGAAGCCATCCGTAACAATACTGGCAGTACCGCCCTGGAGGAAGCTCCACTAAGGACATGTACCAAGGACTTGTCCCAGTTGATAGTATAGCCCGAGTATTTCCGAAAAAGGGCTAGAATGTGGAGCACTATATGGAGCGAAAACCGAGGTTTGGCCAAATATAAAAGAATATCATCGGCGTGATATTCTATCCGACCAATCCGGGGCCCAGTTCAGCCCACGGGTAGACGGGTCTCCTCTAATCCACAGCGCCAGGGGCTCTAGCGCCAGAGCGAAGAGCAACGGCGACAGGGGTGCAATCCTGCCTCGTGCCCTTCCCCAGCTCAAAAATTGTTGATCTGCCACCATTAACAGAAACTCGGGCCAAAGGTTTGGTATACAATAAATGCACCCAGGCCAAGCGTGGGCCAAAACCGTATTTTTCCATAGAGGCAAATAAAAAGGGCCACTCCATCATATCAAACGCCATTTTAGTGCTCAAGGACACTAACACTGCGTCTTCTTGTAAGGTGGAGGCCCTGCCCAACACTACAAAGAGGCGACGGAGGTTAAGCGCTGTGTTTTTTGTTGGCATGAAACCGGATTGATCCGAGTGTACCAATTTATGGAGGTGGGGCGATAGGCGAACGGCCAAGAGTTTAGCTAGGATTTTGACCTCTGGGTCAAGGAGGGAGATTGGTGGATAGGAACTGCATTGATCTCGGGGTTTCCCTTCTTTGTATATGACAGCGATATTAGCCAATCGCTGAGTCTCCGGCAAACTCCCCTGTTCTGCACTTTCATCATACATTCGTACTAGGTATGGAGCCAGTGTCGATGAGACCGCTTTATATAGCTCAATCGGGAGGCCACTAGGACCCATGTCCTTCCCAGAGCGCAGTGCCCCAGTAGCTTTAGACACTTCCTCTGGATCAAGTGGGGCGTCAAGGTCTGCTACATCCTGAGGGTCTAACCTCGGTAGAGGGAGGGTAGAAAGTAAATTGGCGGCCTCTTCCTGTGTGGAAGTGGACGTAGGGATGTAGAGGCGCTCAAAGTGGTCAGCAAAAAGTTCTGCAATTCCATTCCGGTCACTTCGCCTCTCTCCGTCAGGGGCCACAATTTCTGCCACCCACCTGCTGTCGGTTACTCGCTTATCCAGCCACGCCAATAATTTACTGGCCTTGTCTCCTATTTCGTAGACCCTTTATTGAGTAGAGCGGTAGAGCGCTTGGGTCGACTCTCTAGCTATATCATGATATTCCCTCTGTTTCACTGCAAGCCTATGGGGAGTGTCCGGTGAGTCGCACGCGATGAGGTTGCGTTCAAGATCCACCACCTCCAGTTCTATATCTTCTAACCGCTTACGGTTCTCTTTTTTTTATGGCCTGCGACCGTCGCTACCCCACACCCTCGAACTACAGTCTTATATGCCTGGGGCAGAATTTTGATTTCTTACGAAGACCTGTCACAGTCTGCCTTTACTTGTCCAAAAAAGGCTCTCAGTTTCAGGCGCCTGAAAAACACGGCCAATTAGCAATGGAGTTTGAATTTGTCCAATATAGGAGATGGTACAAAGCCCAATCCCTCATTCAAAACTTTCAACTCCTTATTGCTTCATTTCACCGCTAGGTTGTACTGGTACTCTGTGCAGGTGGAGGTTTCTTGTTTGTGTTCTGAGTTTGCATGCTCTGGTTGTTCTCTTCCCATTGGACCCGGGCGTCCCTTTTCTTCTTTCCTTTTTGTTGCCCTTGACCTATCCCTAAAAAAGGTTCTCTGTTGTAGAAAGGAGGCCTGAAGGAAGTTACTAGGGTATACTGGTTCATTCAGCCCATGTACTGTTCTGGTAGAGGTGGGAGGGGTGGTTGGTAAGAGGGTCATTAAAAGCTGTTGTATGCGGTCCCTCCACTTTACCAGAGTTTTCTTTTCCCTCTGCCTCCCCGTTTTCCTTCTTGCTCCACTTCATCCAAGGTAATCCTCCCTATCATTGTCCTTTTCAAACTGGGGTTTGTATTCTGGTGCAGTATGGATATACTTTCTCGTGGGAGAACCTTTTCATGTCCATCTGAAGTTTCTGTGCTTTCAACTGTGAGAGGAAATCCCTAAAGTGTGTCATTTCTTGATTGATTTCTTCTAATCTTTTCTTGTATGCCTTAACCTGTACCGTGGTCTTGAGTTGATTATCAGTCATCTGCATTTTTATGGTCAGAGCTTCTGAAAGCATCTTGGCTGTTTTTATAATAAGCACCAGCCAATCACAGGTGCAGTGCCAGGCTATTAGTGACTACTCCTGTCTAAATGTAGAATCCTCTTGAAAAATTCTCGGGGCATTGTTCACTACGAGGCCCCTGGGAGCAACATTAGATCTTAAGTATTCTGTCGTTATCACCCCATGTAATAGCGGCTTTACCTATGTTCCAACAATTTTACTTTCAATGGTAAATAGTATCTGCAGATACAAGGGACTTCCATGAGCACATTGATGGCTCAATCCTATACGAATATTTTTGTGGGCAAATAAGAGAAACTTATACTTGCTACTTCTAGCATCAGATCACTAGTATGTCTAAGATACATTGATTATATATTTATAGTATGGAATGCAAAAAGTAGATAATTGGAAGAATTACATCCTATGTCAACAATATCCATCCAACCAATAAATTCAACTACAGACACACCCAACTCCCTTTTCTGGATGTTGTACTTACCATTTATGAACTCAAATTTGTACCTGATCTGTACCACAAACCTACATATGCTCCGTACCATACATCTTCGGCGAAGAAGAAGAACACCGTCCTGCCGCAGAAGCCGAAGAAGAAAAAGAAGAACTGGTCTCCATGTCCGAAGCTGACTTCGACTTGGAGGAAGACCTGAACGTCACTCTGGGTCCACGTATTATGAGTACAGATCCCCATGTGCCCACTCAAACAAAAGATAAGGCTCCGGTATCACCCTCGCCCTCAGCCTCCAGTCGACACCGAGAAAAAGTTTCAGATGCCCCGCATTCCGGCTCGGGTTCGAGCCGGCCCCATTCCGTTGCCGAACCAACACCGTCGGCACCGAAGACACCTTTGACACGAAAAACACGGAGCCGAAACCCTCCAAAATAAAAGACGAGGAACCCAAATCGTCCAAGTCTAAAGCCTCGGAGCCGAAACACTCTACACCTAAAAGCTTGGAGCCGACACCCTCCGCCCCGAAAAGTTCGGAGCCGAAACATACAACTCTGAAAACTCTACAACCTAAAGCGGCTAAAACTAAGCATTCGCATTTCAAACACTCAGCACCCAAAGACACTGAGCCCAAATCTTCGATGCCGAAATCCACTCCTAAGGGAACAGGTACTCCTGCCAAGGAACTTCCATCCGAAGACACACCTCTGGATCCAAAACAGAAAAGACTTAGTATTGATCCAAAAACGGGACACCTAATCTTCCTAAAAAACGGAAGTTAGACCTCCCACAAGATGTCCCTATACCTATGAAGAAAAATAGAGATATGGGTACTAACCCTTCTCCCCCTTATATACCTCCCTCTCCTCCTCGTATTCCCAATCTACACATTACACCTTCAAATTCACCACCTCTAATGTCACCTGACTCACAGGATGACGATTTGGGGGATGGGAATGGGTATGTCTATCATCATACCCCACAAGATCCGGACATACCACATGACCCTGATCCCTGGGATGATTATGATAAGGATCCAGATCATCCTAATGACCCTGACCTGTATCCCTCCTGACCTTCCCCACCTGATGACAACATTGGCTTTACACAACTTATCAACAGGACTGCCCAACATCACAGGGTGGAACTACATACAGACCCTCTAGAAGAGGATTTCCTTGTAGAAACATTCACACACTCACATAGGTCTTCTAACACTGTACCCATACTAAAGGGCATGTTAAAACATACCGGCAAGGTATTCAAGGACCCATTTAGAGCCAGAATACTGGCACCCATGGTGGATACAAAATACAAGCCTGCTCCTACATACCCTGTATACATAAAAGGCCAGTTACCGTTAGACTCTCTTGTTGTATCTAACACCCGCAAGAGAGCTAACTCTCAAACTACAGGCGACACACCTCCTCCTGATAAGGAGTCTAAACTTATTGATACCTCTGGCAAGAGAGTATCTTCGCAGGCCGCCAATTATTGGCGGATTGCCAATGCTCAGGCTTTCTTAGCATGCTTCAACAGGGCTCATTATGATGAGTTGGAAAAACTCATGCAGCATTTGCCAGAGGAATATAAAACCATGGCTAATGACCTCATTCAGGAAGGGAAGCTCATCACCAACACTTCCATTAAATGCGCCCTAGATGCAGCAGACACAGCTTCTCATGCTATTAACACTAGCATACTGTTTCAGAGACAGGCTTGGGTTCGAATCTCTGGATTCAAGCAGGAGGTACAATCCTCCATACATAATCAGCCCTTTGATAAAGAGCATTGTTTCGGGCCAACAGTAGATACTTCATTAGAAAAAATGAAAAAAGACAACAAAACTGCTAAATCCATGGGAGCCCTATATATTACCTTCTAGCAGGGGTTCCTTTCGTCGCTCCTTTTACAAGTGTGGCTCAAAAACGTTTTCAAAAAATCCCTCCTCCTCTTACAAAGGTAACAACCAATCTAACTCCTCCAGAGGCCATTTTCGAGGAGGTTACAGAGGAAATAGTGAGGGAAGAGGCAGAGGTAATTCCACCCGCACTTCCCCTGCCAATAAACAGTGACTTCCCTCCACTACCCCCCGAACACTCCACTCCTGTCGGGGGATGCCTCTCACAGTTCCTACCTGTCTGGCATTCAATCACCTCAGACAAGTGGGTAATACAAATTATCCAACATGGTTATTGCCTGGAACTTACCAGCACTCCACCAGCAATCCCTCCGAGACAGCGTGCAATGTCACCAGAACATCTCACCCTGTTAAAACAAGAGGTCCTCTCTCTGTTAGACAAACATGCAATAGAACCGGTCCCATTACATCATCAAGGGGCGGAAATGTACTCCCTATACTTTTTGATTCCAAAAAAAGACGGCTCCCTCAGGCCCATACTGGACCTCAGACAACTAAACCTCTACATTCAATAAGACCACTTTCACATGATCACCCGTCAACAGGTGCTCCCATTGCTTCAGCTAGGCGACTTCCTTTCCACTCAAGATTTAAAGGACACCTACTTCCATATTCCCATTCACCCAGCTCACATGAAATATCTCAGGTTTGTAGTGGATGGACAACATTACCAGTTCAAAGTCCTCCCATTCGGGGTTACTACTGCACCAAGAGTCTTCACCAAGTGTCTAGCAGTAGTCGCAGCTCATTTAAGAAGACAAAACATTCACGTCTTCCCGTACTTAGACGACTGGCTAATAAAAGCAAAGTCGCAACACAGCTGCATACACCACACTCACAAAACAGTTCAGCTGCGTCACGACTTGGGATTCACTTTCAACCTCACCAAGTCTCATCTTCAACCTTCCAACACGCAAGCGTACCTAGGAGCCACAATAGACACTTGCAAAGCTCTAGCGTATCCCAAGCCAGTCAGAATATGCAACATGCAAACCCTAATATCACAGTTTCAACCGCAGCTCAATTGTTAATGCAATTGATCGGAATGATGTCGTCTTGCATTCTAATTGTTCCCTACGCAAGACTCCAAATGCTTCCACTACAGGAATGCTTAGCACGTCCGTGGAACCAGGCTCAAGGTTAGTTAACCGACCTGGTGGTGGTGGACAGCCGCTCTCATCGCTCTCTGCAGTGGTGGAATACAGAAAACATTTCCAAGGGGCGGCCATTTGTCGACCCGGTTCCTCGGATAGTGCTCACAGCAGACGCATTACTCACTGGTTGGGGAGCTCATCTTCAAAAACATACCATTCAGGGCATGTGGACTCTACAACAAAAACAACTCCACATAAACCATCTGGAGCTGCTAGCAATTTTTCTAGCATTGAAAGCTTTTCAGATACATCTAGTAGGCAAAGCTGTTCTAGTTCGTACAGACAACATGACAGCAATGTACTACATACAAAAACAGGGAGGGGACACACACTCTACAGCTTTCACAGTAGCTCAAAGCATATGGAGCTGGGCCATGCCTCAAAGAAAACATCTCCTTCCAGAACACCTCCCAGGAGTAAACTATCAAATTGCAGATCTGCTCAGTCATCGCAGACAACAGATCCACGAATAGGAACTACACCCTCAAGTTCTTCTCCCATTCTTTCAAATGTGGGGCTACCCAGAGATAGATCTATTCGCCACACACCTCAATGCAAAATACCCAAACTTCGCGTCCAGGTATCCACACCCATTGTCCAAAGGCAATGCACTATGGATCAATTGGTCAGGGATATTTGCTTACGCTTTTTCCACCTCTCCCGCTAATTCCATTAGTGGTTCAGAAGCTCAAGCAACATTGCCCCACAATGATCCTAGTTGCTCCCACATGGGCTTGACAACCCTGGTTCACAACCCTGTTGGAACTATCAGTAGTTCCTCATCAAAAACTACACCTCTTCCCCAAGCTTCTCACTCAGAACCATGGAGGGATAAGGCATCCAGATCCCAGTCAACTCAACCTTGCGATCTGGCACCTGAAATCATAGAGTTTGGCTACCTTAATCAACCGCAGACTGCATGAACGTCATTAAAGAGGCTAGACGCCCTACCACAAGAGCATGCTATGCAGCAAAATGGAAACAATTTGTCATTTATTGTAATAACAATCAAATCAATCTGTTTGATGCTTCAATTCAAAACATTATTTGCTACCTGTCACACCTACAGCGGGCTAACTAGCATATACATCAATAAGACTGCATCTTGCTGCAATAGCAGCTTACCTACAAAACAGACAACCCTTGTCCTTGTACCTTCTATCAAAGCATTTATGAAAGGACTCAAGAGAATCATTCATTCTAGACTTCCACCTTCTCCTGTGTGGAATCTTAATATAGTCCTTACAAGACTCATGGGCCCACCATTTGAGCCGTTGCACAAATGTGAACTACAATTTCCAACTTGGAATGTAGGCTTGCTCATAGCCATCACATCTCTTCGGAGAGTTGGTGAGCTCCAGGCACTAACCATACAAGAACCTTTTTTACAAATTCACCAAAATAAAGTTGTTCTTAGGACTAACCCCAAATTTTTACCCAAAGTTGTTTCTGCCTTTCATCTCAACCAGTCTGTTGAGTTACCCGTGTTTTTCCTCAACCAGACTCAGCTGCAGAACGGGCTCTTCACACATTAGAGGTTAAGAGAGCATTACTTTATTACATTGAAAGAACTAAATCTTTTAGGAAAACCAAACAACTTTTTGTTGCTTTTTCACCTCCGCATAAAGGCAATCCTATATCGAAAGCGGGTATTACAAGGTAGATAGTTAAGTGCATACAAATATGCTACCTTAAGGCTAAACGCACTTTAACAATTCACCCTAGAGCACACTCTACACGCAAGTTAGGGGCTCCATGGCATTCTAAGGGAACATACCCTTAGATGATACTTGCAAAGCTGTAACATGGTCTACACAATACACATTCACAAAACACTACTGTGTGGATGTATTAGCGAGACAACAAGCTAGTGTGGGCCAGGCTGTTTTAAGAATACTATTTCAGACCACTGCAACAGATACAGGTTAGCCACCGCTTGAGAGTAATTGCTGTATAGTCTATGCTAAAGCATATGATCTACAGCTCATATGCCTCGAACAGAAAATGCTACTTACCAAGTATGCATCTGTTCTTGGCATATAAAGCTGTAGAGTCATATGTGCCCACCCGCCTCTCCGGGTACCTTTATCTGTTGCAGTATTATCTTACTTAGATTCAATATACATGGACATCTCTTCCTACACTTACTAACTCCATTATCACCCTTACGGCAAAAGAATCTGGGGATGGAGTCGATGCCCATGCGCACTATCATGGAAAGGAGGAGTCATCTACCTCGTGACTACCAAGACTTCTTCGAAAAAAACAAAGTGCAAATTTCCGGACCCAACATCAGATGGCGATCTATGCTAAAGCATATGACAATACAGCTCTATATGCCAAGAACAGATGCATACTGGGTAAGTAGCATTTTCAATATTTTAACTTATCGACCCGAACTCCTAAACTCAACCACCACTAAAACCTAAATATACCCTTACCACCCAATACCCCTACCCACCCTCAACACACCCTTGCCACACTAATACCCTTACCCACCCTAAACCCTAAAAATACCCTTGCAACCCAAATACCATCGCCCACCCTAAAAATATCCTTGCCATCCATATAGCCTTACCTACCCTATACCCTAAAAACACCCTTGCCACCCAAATGCCCTAACGCACCCTAACCGCTAAAAACACCCTTGCCACCAAAATACCTCTACCCACCCTAAACCCCCCTTGTCACCCAAATACATTTACCCGCCCTAAAAATATCCTTGGCACCCAAATACCGCCGCTCAAGGTCCCGGTGCCGTGGGAGGTGGAGGGACCGGTTGCGGAGCGTCACCATCATTCTTCTGGATCTATGTCTTCGCACTCGGGGTGAGGTAAGTCGAAGCATTACAAAAAGAAGTCGAAGAAGCTGCGTCGCTCCTCGACTTCCCCTCGCCCGCCGTGCGACATGGCTGAGGGTGCGGGTGGTGCCACCTCCGCGGCTCCGGCAGAGCCTGCAATGTCGCCGCTGGTCTACCTGCCCTTCCCGGGTCCGTCGACTATGCCTGCCCAGATGCAAGAGTTTCTTGCTGCCCTGGCCCGACTCTTTGGGCTGTCTGCCCCGCCGGTGCGCCTATGAGCTCCGCGGGCCCTACTTGGGGTCCTGTCCTTCCATCGCCAGCGGCTCCGGCCCTGGCGTCGCCGGTGGCTCCGGTGCCGCAGGACCCCCTGGGATCCGGGATCGGATGCCGGTTGACCTTATAACGCCTCCACCGACGTCGACCCCACCGGCACCACCTCCAACGTCGCCCGCTCCTCGGGACGGCGTCATCCCCAGTTTCAGCTCTGAACCGGCCACGGCGCCGGATTGGTGCCGATTCTCACGCCGATGGGGCCACATTTTCCCTATAGCCGTCCTCTGTATTTTCAGCCTGTTCCACAGACTTCGGAGGAAGGGGAGGACTGGGAGGGGTCTGAGGACCCTCACGCAGAAGACTGTGCTTATGACCCAGACTGGGCAGTGGATTTGGGGGATGCCAGTGGTCTTGACACCTCACCTGACTTTGGTATGCTGTCTCCTCTTACCGTGGCCACGGAGGAGGGAGCCAGTTACACAGTGGTGTTCCGTAGGGCGGCCGAGGCCCTCCACCTCGAACTCCCTACAGTGGCCATCAGGACTAACCTCCTGACAGAAGTGCTCCAGCTGGCGGCAACCTCTTCAGAGCCCTTTCTGCCCTTTAATGAAGTACTGTCTGACGTTCTTTTGGGCACCTGGTCCAGGCCCAACAAAGGGGCTCCTGTGAACAGGAACGTGGCCCGACACCATCGCCCGGCTCTGGGCGACCCCCTCTTCCTCTCCCAAAACCCCACTCCTGAGAGCTTGGTTGTCCAAGCCTCTGCGTCCCAGAGCGCGTTCCCTTCCGCACCTCTGGATAGGGAATCCAAGAAGCTGGAGCAGCTTGGCAAGAAGCTGTTTTCATCTGCCAGCTTAGGGCTGCGGTCGGTGAACACCGCATGCCTCTTGGGCCGTTATTGCCACTCTGTGTGGGACACGGTTGCGCAGGTCCTGCCTAGCTGACGGAGAAGGCCCAGACAGTACTCGCCCAAGCTATTGCTGCTGGTAGAGACGCAGCTAAGTTCACCATCTGTTGTGGGCTTGATATCGCTGGGCAGGGCGATATCCACGACGGTGGCGCTTAGGCGCCATGCCTGGCTGAGAACAACTGGCTTCTCGGGGTATGCCCAGAACACTCTGATGGACATGCCCTTTGATGGCATTCGCCTTTTTGCCAAGAAGGCAGATAGTGCGTTGGAGCGCTTTAAGGACTCACAGGCTATGGCCAAGTCCTTGGGCCTGTTGGCCACTCTGCCTCCTCTGCCTTCTGCCTTTCACTCCTTTCGTGGCCATGGAAGGGGTGCCCCACTATGTTCACAGGGCCACAGGCTGGTGCAGCAGCAGCAACAACAACAGCGCGGATGTGGGAACCGTCGAGGCAGTTCCACTGCAAAAGCCTTCCTAGTTCAAGCTTTCAGGCCCATCAAACGCCAGTGGGCAGCAGAATTCGCCATCATCTCCCCCACTGGCACAACATCACTTTGGACAAGTGGGTGCTGCAAATTGTCCGAAGGGGCTACTACCTCCCCTTCGAGACTTCCCCTCCAACCATGCCACCTCAATACCCCCACATGTCAGGGGACCATCTTGCACTTCTTCAGCAGGAAGTCACGGCCCTCTTGGCCAAGGTGGTCATCGAGCTCGTTCCTGGGCCAGAAGTAGGTCGTGGTTGTTATTCCCACTACTTGTTGGTCCCCAAGAAGGACAAGTGTCTGCATCCTATCTTAGACCTTGGGAACGTCAATCGCTAACTCCGGAAGGCTTAGTTTAAGATGCTAACACTTGCTCAGGGCTTGTCTGCCCTAGACCCACAAGATTGGATGCTAGCGTTGGACTTGCAAGATGCTTACTTTCATATTCCCGTCCTGCCGGCCCACCGGCGTTGCCTGCGGTTCACGGTAGCCCACAAGCATTTACAGTTCACCATGCTCCCTTGCGGCCTTACCAGCGCCCCTCGGGTGTTCACGAAAGTGATGGCAGTGGTAGCAGCTCATCTGCGCAGATCAAGGGCCCTATCTCGACGACTGGTTGTTGAAGGCGGGCTCGCCCCAGGCAGTCGTCTCCCACCTCCAGACTATGGCCGACCTCCTGCATTTGCTGGTGTTCTCCATCAACGTGCCAAAGTCGCACCTGATTCCCTCTCAGAAGCTCCTCTTCATCGGAGCAGTTCTGGATTCGGCGCAGTTTCGGGTTTATCCTCCCGAGCAGTGAGTACTGGATATTCAGGCTATGATTCCGATCTTTCAGCCTTTATCCCTGGTTTAGGTCAGGATGACCCTCCAGCTAATGGGCCTGATGGCCTCCTGCATCCTGTTGGTGGATCTTGCCAGATGTCATATGCGGGCTCTGCAGTGGGACCTGAAGTTCCAATGGGCACAACATCAGGGCAACCTGTCCGATCATGTCCAGATCTCGGAGGGCACTGCACAACAATTGCAGTGGTGGCTCATGAATCGCGATTGGGTCAATGACAGATCCCTCTCCCTTCCCCAACCGGAACACAGAGTGGTGATGGACGCGTCCCTTCTGGGATGGGGCGGCCACATGGGGTAGGCAGAGATCAGAGGCCTCTGGTCTCCGGCGGAGTCCCAGCTCCATATCAACCTTCTGGAGCTTCGGGCGATCCGACTTGCACTGAAAGCATTCCTTCCTTCTGTCAAGGGGAGAGTAGTGCAGGTGTTCACAGACAACACCACCGCCATGTGGTACTGCAACAAACAGGGCCGGGTGGGGTCATGGACCTTATGTCAGGAGGCTCTGCGTCTCTGGACATGGCTGGAACATCAGGGCATTTTCCTGGTGGTTCAACACCTGCCAGGTTCTCTGAACACCAGGACGGGCAAACTCAGCTGCCGGTGCATGATGGATCAAGAGTGGCATCTGCACTCGGACGTGGCGCTAGGTCGCTTTCAGCAGTGGGGAGAGCCTTGGTTAGATCTATTCACCACCGAAGAGAACGCGCAATGTCATCAGGTCTGCACGTTGGAATTTCCAAGGCGGCACTCACTAGGAAAGACGCTTTTCGTCACGAGTGGAGTTGCAATCTACTATACGCCTTTCCGCCTATACCACTTCTACCCAGAGTGCTGAAGAAGATCAAGCGCAACCGGGCCCAAGTCATTTTTGTGGCTCCGGACTGGGTTCGAAGAGTATGGTATCCCGAGCTACTCAGCATGGCTATCGATTCCCTGATCTGACTGCCTCTTCGGGAGGATCTTCTGTTGCAGCAACAGGGGCGGTCTTTCACCCGAACCTATCCAGCCTCCACCTCCTTGCGTGGGGATTGAGCAGTGGCAGTTGACGTCTTTTGACCTGCCTCCCGAAGTTTGTGATGTAATCTTGGCAGCCAGGCATCCCTCCACTAAGACGGTATACGCCTGTAGGTGAAATAAGTTTGTGACATGGTGCACAGCAAAGGCTGTGGATCCCCTTTCTGCCCGTATTTCAGAGATCCTTCTATTCCTTTTTTCTTTGGCCCAGCAGGGCTCTGCTCTGGGCACTATCAAGGGCTATCTCTCGGCCATTTCAGCCTTTTTACAGCTTCCAGGTCAGCCTTCCCTTTTCAAGTCCCCTGTTATAAATAGACTCTTAAAAGGCATTACTCATCTTTTCCCTCCTGTTCCTTTCATAATGCCTCAGTGGGACTTGAACCTGGTCCTGACATTTCTGATGTGTGCTCCCTTTGAGCCACTTCACAACTGTCCTCTTCGTCTTCTCACTTTAAGGACAGCTTTCCTGGTGGCCATCAACTCTGCCAGAAGAGCGAGTGAGCTCCAGGCTCTTTCTTCTAAAGCTCCTTTTCTCTCTGTCCATCCGGAAAAAGTGGTTCAAAGGACCCGTCCATATTTTCTGCCTAAGTTTGTCACTGCCTTTCACATCGGGCAAACCATCACTTTGCCTACGTTCTTTCCGCATCCCTCGAAAGAGGAAGAGAGGCTCCACCGTCTGGACCCAAAACGTGCGCTCTCATACTACCAAAACCGCACACAACAGCTCCGGGTGGATGACCAGCTCTTTGTTGGCTACGTGGGCGCCAAGAAAGGTCGGGCCGTACACATGCGGACCATCTCTTGGTGGGTTGTTCTATGCATAAAGGCTTGTAATTTTTTGGCTAAAAAAGGTCCTCCGGTGGGGCTGCACGCCTATTTTACCAGGGCGATGGCAGCCACTACTGCTTGGGGACAGGGAGTTCCCTTGCATGACATCTGTCAGGCAGCTACGTGGGCCTCACTGCACACATTTACCAAGCACTACTGCCTGGACAGCCAAGTCCGGGCAGAGGAAGGTGAAGTGGGTGACCACGGAGGGCATTCAGGAGGCAAGTGGGTTGGACACTACACCTGAATGGGAGCATTCTTCTTCCAGATCGTCTCCTCCTCAAGAGTTGGCTCCATACCATTTGGTCATCAGGAAGGCTGCGGAGTTGTTGGATTTACAGTTGCCTTCTGCAGAATACAAGCCAAACCTTTTGACTGAAGTCCTATATTCGCCTTCTTCCATCGTTGAGCCTCTGTTGCCCTTTAATGAGGCTATCTTAGAGCCTGTTATGGACGTTTGGCACAAGCCACTTTCTTCACCTGCGGTTTCCAGAACTGTGGCAAGGAGGTATAGAGTGGCTCCGGGGGATCCGAGCTTCCTTTCCTCGCACCCTTCTCCTGAGAGTCTTGTAGTGCAGGCATCCTGTTCGAAACAATCTTCAGGTGCTTTTCCACAGGCTCTAGCTGACAGGGACTCTAAAAAGATCGAACACTCAGCTAAAAAGGTCTTCTCTTCTGGAAGTATGGCGCTTAAGTCAACAAATGCCACTTGCTTACTGGGACGCTACGTTCATGCTTTGATGGACTCTGTGAAGCAGTTAGCCACTAAACTGCCTGATGAGGAGAAGGGCTCTTTTATGGAGGTTGCTGCAAACACTCAAGCTGCTAGGCAAGTTATTCAGTCGGGACTAGATACGGCTGAGTCCGTGGCTAGGATTTTGGGATCTTCTATAGCCACTAGAAGGCAGGATTGGCTTCGTTCTTCCGTCTTCTCTGCTGATGTTCAGGCTACCTTGGTTGACTTTTTTTTTTTTTTTTTTCCAAAACCTTTATTGATCATGAAGAAATAGTACACAGCTGTACGCCTACATCCTGAATGAACAGGCCGGCAGCGACAACATGCAGTGGAGGCATCAATAAGCGCAGGTTGAAAAGCATCAACTGGGTTACACAGCATGTCGCCTACAACCCAGACGGGCCGGCCGCGTAGTATTGGAATTTGAGCTGTTTAAGTATGCAGTAGTAAGCAATCATAGCAGCAAGAGGTAATCAAGTATGAGGAACATGAGGTTTCTTTCAACTTTAGTAACTAACCAAAAAGTGCTACATGAACTGTGCCCTCCCAGAAGATATCCTCCATACCCAGTATAAGGCATATAAGGTAGTGCGGCGCAGGGCTGTGAGGGCAATGCATCCCACTATGGAGTGCAGTCAGTAACCGGAACGGTGACGCCCTGCGCCCCAAAGCCCCATCAAGTGATCTGGGAGGATATGGCAATGTCCCAAGTAGAGAACGTGACATGATGCTACTTCCTGTAGTGCCGTGCATTCTATGCCGTCGTGGGGTAGACTCCACCCCCCCCCTGGTCCCGGGGGGGACGATAGGCCCGCAGCTCTCCCCACCCGTGTAGCCTATGGATGGTGGGCGATCCCACGGGATGTGTGTAGCCCTGCCGGATGTACCAAGAACGCATGCGTAGTATGTATGTGAAGCTTAAGGAGTGTGGGAGGGGAGGGGATCAATCAGTTTCAGTTGCTAGTGGCATAGGTGCTGGAGCTAGCATGGTGGACCGGCCCTCCACCGCCACGTCTTCATTCGCGCCGGTCGTGGATGCGTCTGGGACCTGCGCCCGTAGGAGATACGCAGTAAGGGGACCCCAAAGGTCCCTGGGGCGCGATTTGTGAGGTAAAAGGTCCGAATAACTGTGCAGTTGTTCCTGCCAAGTTGTCATCGTATCCAGCCAAGTTTTGAATTTAGGCGCTCGCCCTCGCCCCCATCTGCATGCGACGTGGTGCTTTGCCAACAGAAGTCCCAGCGCGAAAAATTTCCGGTGCGTCTTAACAGCGGGGTTGGAGTGGCCCAGCAGGGCAATCTTAGGACAAGGCGCCATGCTTACCCCAATCATTTCAGAGAGAGCCGCAAACACCTCCACCCAATAAGCGGCTACGGCCTGGCACGACCATGCCAGGTGCATGAAGTCCGCCCCTGGCCTCCTGCACCGTAGGCAGCGATCATTGTCCCGGAGTCCGAAGCGGTGCAATTTGGCAGGGGTAAAGTAGAGGCGATGCAGAAATTTAAAGTGAACCAGTCGAAGGCGGGCATTACCTGTCACCGCGTTGGTATGAGAGCAACTCTCTTCCCACTGAGCATCCGACAGTGGTTCCCCCAGATCACCGTCCCAGTCAGTGCGCGCTCGGAGAGGGGGGGGGGGATGGAGCCGCCTGAGCGTGGTTATATAACATGGAGACCACATGTGTCGGAGTTCCCTTCTGCAACAGGGCATGGAGGGGCGCCACGGTATCCGGCTCAACCGGAAAGTCGGGCGTGACCGCCTTGATATTTTGCCGGAGCCGAATGTAAAGAAAGGTATCCATAACTGAAGGAGTATTGTCCCCGAAGAAGTGTGTCGCCGTGCGAAAACTCCCCTGGTGGTATAGATCCCCCCAGGTGTGAATCGCAAGTTTTGTGAGCATTTTACGGCCAATCTCCTCACGGGCAACACTCACTCTGGGATCATGTGCCAAAGCCATGCGAGGAGAGTATAGGATTTTCACTTCCATGTGCTCCGCCAATCGTTTCATGGCACTGACAGTGCAGTCGATCGTGGTGGGGTCCCTATGTTCTATTCGGGCTGTCGTGTATAAATATCCGGAAGGTTGTTCCGGCCTCATATATCCATCTTCAACTGCCAGGTGCGCCATAAAGGGAGGGGGGTGGAACCAATAGGCGGCGAAGTGACCATGTGCGCAGTCATAGTATCGTTGAAAGTTGGGTACATCAAACCCCCCTTGGTGATAAGGTAACATAAGGGTCCGCAGCCCAAGTCGGGCCTGCTTTCCCCCCCCCCCCCCAGACAAGTCGTGACAACTGGGAGTTGAGGGCACGGAAAAAATATGCGCCAGGGCTGTATGGTATATTTGTAAAAAGGTACAGCAATTTGGGAAGGACCACCATCTTAATCAGCGAGATCCGACCCGCCATTGACAGCGGTAGACGGATCCACTGGGTGACTTTGTCCGTGAGTTTGTCTATAACAGTCCCGTAGTTGGCTCTAATCAGGGCTTCCCGATTTCTGGTCACTTGAATGCCCAGGTATTTGATCTCATCAGGTTCCCACACCAGGGGGTAATCCAGAGGGAACTGCGTAGTTTTGTCAGTCAAGGGGAACAGGGCCGACTTCGTCCAGTTTATTTGAATCCCCGAGATGGCGCCGAATTTAGTGACCTCAAGCAGCAGAGGGTTCAGGTGTTCACGCGGTTTATGCACATAAAGAGTCATGTCATCCGCATATAGTGCAATGAGTAGTTGGCGCTCTGGATAGATGAGAGATCGGTGATCGGTGTTTGTGATGCTGCCGAAGTTTGGCCGCCAAGGGCTCTATGGCGAGTGCGAACAGAACCGGGGAGAGGGGACACCCCTGCCGGGTACCCCTGTGGATCGCAAAGGGGGGGGGAGCGGGCACCATTGAGCAGAACCATTGCTCGAGGCTGGCAGTACAACAGCCGGATCCAGTCCAGGAAATTGAATGGCATGCCCATCCGTTCCAGCAAGGCCAGAAGGTAATCCCACTCAAGGGAATCGAACGCCTTAGTGGCGTCGAGAAAGACCGCGGCAGCCTCGCTCGCAGGGTCAATATCCTGTATCACCGCCTGTAGCGTGCGCAAGTTGTGGGAAGTTGCACGATTGGGAACAAATCCGGCCTGGTCCGGGAGGACGAGGCGCTCCATCAGGAGGTTAAGGCGTGTGGCTAGGACCTTCGCTAATATTTTAACGTCTGTATTTAACAGTGAAAGGGGCATGTATGAGTCACAATGTTCTGGCGGTTTACCAGGTTTTAACAGAGACGTTATGAGGGCTTCTCGCATCGTGGCAGGCAGGGAGCCCTCCTCTAATGCAGAGTAGTACACCTGCTGTAGAATGGGGGCCAGCACATGCTTGAAGGCTTTGTAGAAGCCAATCGGTAACCCGTCCGATCCCGGCGCCTTTCCCGACTTCATGGACATTATTGCATCTGTTATTTCATCTAGTTCCAGTGAATGATGGAGGAACTGCTGCTGGGAGGGGCCCAACCATGCAAGCGCAGTGTCGTCGAGGTACTCATGCAATACAATCGGTGTGGTCCTGTGGGAGGTGTAAAGTTTAGTGTAGTGGTTTGTGAGGACTCTGAGTTGGTCAGCAAGATCCCGCTGCGGGGTGCCATGCTCATCTAGCAAGGAAGTTACGTAGTTACTGTACCTAGGGGGGCGAACTGCGGTGGCCAATGCCCTGCCAGGCCTGTCACCCTCGCCATACACTCGAGAGACAAAGGGTCTCCCCAGAAACTTTCATTCTTTGGCTGCAGCCTCCGTGTATTCATTTAGCTTCTCTCGAATCTGCGCCGCAGTGCTAGGCTCCCGCCCATTCCGCTCCATTTCGCTCTCTAACTTACGGAGTTCAGCCTCCAGCCTGCGTAAATCTCCGCGCAGAAACTTAAGGACACCTCCCCCCTTAGCTATGCACCAACCTCTCACGGTAACTTTAAACGCCTCCCAGACTGTAGTGAGGCTGGATACGGGATCAATATTACGCTCAAAAAAGTCCCTTATGTCTTGCTCTAGCTCCGCCTGAAACACTGAATCTGTGAGGTGCGCAGGATTTAGTCGCCAACTCGGGTACGGGGAGACCTCAAGGGGAATACGTAGGGACAGCAGGACTGGAGAGTGATCAGAGAATGTGCGAGCAAGATGAAGCGCTCCACCCAGCCATGGAGAGAGGCCCGGCGACAGGAATACGTAATCAATACGTGCCCAAGTGGAATGTACTGCCGAGTAGTGGGTGCCCTGCCGAAGCGAGGGGTGGTAGTGCCTCCAAGCATCGATTAAGTGGTGCTCGTCCACTATGTTCAACAACGCGCGCTGTGTGTGTGTGTAATGCGACGCCTGCGGGTGTGACCTGTCTATCTCAGGTTTGAGTGCAGTGTTGAAATCCCCCCCCAGTATGATGTGGGAGATACCTAGGGACTGAATCTTACCCCACATATTGAGGAGCGCGGACGGGTCATCCGTATTGGGGCCATAGTAACAAGCAAACAGTATTGTATGTGAGTGCAATGTCCCCCAAGCCATGCAGTACCTCCCTCCAGAGTCCACTTCGGTGCCCGCCAGTGTAAACCCCATCCCGCGTCTCACTAGAATGGTCACTCCTCTTGCGTAACTCGAGTAAGACGAGAACACCCTACTAGTAGCCCACCGTGATGCAAATGGGGGGGCTACCCCCGGGTGTAAGTGCGTCTCCTGGAGCATGGCCACGGACACTCCCTGCCTAGACAGGTAGCTCAGGACTTGCCTCTTCTTTCTTGGGTTGTTTAACCCGCGTACGTTCCATGAGATTAACTGAAAGTTCAGCGCAGGGCGCGTGTCAGCTAAGTCCCCCATTCACCCGGATAAAGGCATATGTGGCCTGTTCTCATAACTTGCAATTGCACGTAGCACTCAGTATCGGATTCCAAACCAAAACCCCAGTTAACTACCCCACCCACCCGACTTCCCGCACCTTGTACTGAGGAGTCAAAAAACCCAGATGAAGGTCGGAGTATCCGCCCACCCACGCCGGCAACCCCAACTGGCCAGGTACACACTGCCCACCCATCCCCTCCCCCCCCATCAAACCCAACCCAACAAACAGAAAAAATACAGTAACCACCCCTGCCTTGATGAGGAAAGGGGTGTATTGGGGTGCGCCCATTGGGGGATCGAACTCTAGGGGCGCCAGACCTGCCAACCACCTCCCTACTTACACCCACAGGAACCCAGACTTACACCAGGCCCTCAGTGTGGGACGGAGGTGGGCGACCGGGCACAGAGTATAACAGCGACCAAGTCAAGTGTCATTTTCGTGAAAAAAAGAGAGGTACCTCACCAGGAATGACGGTGGCCCAGTCGGGCAAGTGCAGCCATGGCAGCAAAGTGACTCAGGGGGGGCATCCCCTCGATACGTTCAGTCCTGTTGTTCCATCGGTGAGGGCGATCGAGAGAGCCGTGGCCCCGCGTCCTCCCTGGCCGAGTCCCTCCTATGCCGCTTGAGGAAGTCCTCCACCTGTTGCGGCTGCTGGAAAAACAGTTGTTTGCCTTGGTGCGAGACCTTCAGTTTCGCAGGGTATAGCATTGCTTATGGAATCTCCCGGGCCTGCAGTTTCTTTTTAACCCCAGCAAATTTCCGACGGGCTTCCTGCACAGATGCAGTGAAATCGGGGAAGAAGCGTAGTGTTGCAGTATCGCACTGTTCCCATCTCCCGCGAGCGTCTGAGCACCACATCCCGGTCCCGATAATTAAGGAAGCGCGCAATGATGGGCCGTGGCTGGGCGCCAGGGGGGGGGCGGGCAGCAAGGGACCTGTGGGCTCTCTCCACGATGAAGTGTGGGGAGAAGGACTCCCGTCCGAACAGTTCAGCCACCAGGTTCTCAATGAAGACCTCCATTTTCCCGGTGTTGGTGGTCTCCGCAAGGCCCAGGATGCGGACGTTGTTGCGACGGGACCTCGCTTCTAGGTCCTCATTCTTATCTGCAATTATCTTGAGGAGACGGTCCATTTGGGTTACATGCCGGTCTGTAGATGTGGCGCCGTCTTCCAATGTGGAGATCCTATCCTCAGTCTCTTTTATGCGGGCATCGTGATGCTCCAGTTTGGCCACCACGCCATCCAGCCTGGTAGTGATGGTGTCAATCTTGGAATCTATGGTCGTCAGGCTTTGTTTCAATCCCAGCAGGAGAGATTTCCAGTCCTCGTCCGGAGGACTGGCGGCGGAGGGGCCAGGCTCGGATGTCGTCGCGGGGGCCTTCTTGGTGTCAAACGGTAACTTGGACTGCCGTGCGTCGTTGCGCCCCATGATGCCAGGAAGACGATCCTGCCCACCTCACCCCGCAGACAGTTCGGGCAAGGAGAGGGGCCGCACCACCTCGACCGACGAGGGTTCCGCCCAGGTCCAGCCGCAGCCGCGTGGGTAGATAGGGCCGGTGCAGCTCCCAGGCCCACCTCGAGGAATGCGGAACCGAGGGAAGCGGCCCCGCCGGCCGGTCCAGGGGCACCCCACACGCGGCCGGTCACCCAGGGAGGGCGGGGGGCGACTCCACCGCCAGCAGGTCAGCCCGGGCACGCCACCAGAGGACGGGGGGGGGCGATCCAGACGAGGCAGCAGCCCCAGGGCTCCGTAGGTCGCAGCAAGCGCCCGCAGGGTAACGGGGGACGTCCGGGCGCAGTCTGCCCGACCCAGGCGGCCCCCCAGAGAGGCCCACCGCAGCAGGGCTCGGCGCGGTCGATAGTCCGCAGGTCAAGGTCCTCAACTGGCAGCGCAGGGCCGGGCGAAGGTCTCCGCACAAACCCCGTCCCCGGAGTCGCAAACCTCCACCTCTCCGCAGCTCCCGCCGCCGAGGCGGGGGCAGCAGCCGTCCTGGCCTCACAGTCCGCCTCGCCGGTCAGGGGGGGGGACAGCGTGCGTCACTCAGGCCGTAAATCCCCGGCCTCTCCCAGCGCGGCCCCGCAGCCAGGTGCCAGGCCTCAGGCAAGTGTCTCTTCGCCCGGGGAAGCCAGAGGGGATAGGATGGCACCTAAGCCTGTTTCAGTATATCGAGGCGAGTCCAGTGTGCTGGCGAGAGTGGTAGCCTGCAAGCCCGAGTCCCGGGCGCAGGCCTCATCAGGCGGAGGACGAGCGGGCGAAAGGCCACCCAGAGCGTCACCGATCCCAGAGGCGTCCCCGCCTACCTCTTGCAGACTTCTCAGCCCAAGCAGGGACAGCCGCTGGTCGTCCGGCGCCAAGTTCAGCCTCGCTGGTCGGAGCTCTCTAGCGTCGCGCAGGCCTCTCAGCACCGGGCTCTCGTAAAGCGCGTCTCCCACAATGTGCCGGCCGCAGACGAGCACTCTCTCCCCCCCCCCCCCCCCTTCCTGCCCCCCCGTCCGGGGGAACAACAGCGGATATCTCGGCACTCCGGCCGGCTCTAGAGACGTGGCGGGCATCGGGGCGTTGCGCAGGGCACAGTGGAAACATCCATGAGGGTGAGGCAAAGGATAGCGCGGTCAGGATATCGGAAAGGATTGTGAAAGCGCCCGGTCCGGCGGGAGCCTCACTCTTGTGCGGCCATCTTGGTTTGGCGCCCTCTAGCGCCCCCCCTACCTTGGTTGACTTACCCTTTGATGGGGAAAACCTTTTTGGGGAAAACGCGGATTCCGCCCTGCAATCCGCTTAAGGATAGCAGAGCTACTGTGAAATCTCTAGGTTTGCAGATGCAGTCAAAAGGGTTTGGCTTCCGGAAGTATAGAGGATTTGGGAGGTCATCCTTTCGTTCCTTCCGCCAACCTCAGCAGCAGCAGCAACAGCAGCAGCAAAATCCTCTCTATAGATCATATAGAGGAAGACAAAGGGGTCGGCGTGGTTCTGGCCGCAATCCCTCCTCCTCCTCAGCCTCCTCTGCTCCCAATGAAGCTTCAGGGAAGCAGCCCTAGATTCCCCATCCTGGATCATGTGAGACCTGTTGGGGGTCGGGTGTCCCACTTTCTGCAAGGTTGCAAATCCGCTACGACGGACCTTTGGGGTTTAGACCTTGTGGTGAATGGGTACGCCCTTCACTTTCAGGAATTTCCTCCCCCTTACCCTCCTTGCTAAGGTTTTTGCTCAGAGGACCATCTGCTTCTTCTGCAGAAGGAGGTTATTGCATTGCTACAAAAAGGTGCGATAGAGGTGGTTCCGGAGCAGGAAAGGGGTCAGGGATGCTACTCCCGGTATTTTCTGATTCCCATAATGGACGGCAGATTGCAATCAATCCTGGATCTCAGAGTCTGGAATTTTTACCTGAAACAGGAGAAATTCAAGATGCTAACCCTCGCACAGGTTCTTCAAGCGTTGCAGCAAGAAGACTGGATGGTGTCGATCGACTTGCAGGATGCGTATTTCCACATCCCAATCCTGAAGTCGCACAGGAAGTATCTCCGTTTTACGGTTGGGTTGCAACACTACCAGTTTGTGGTCCTCCCGTTTGGTCTTACTACTGCACCTCAAGTCTTCACCAAGGTGATGGCGGTGGTGCCTGCCCATCTCAGGAGGTCGGGGATTCCGGTTTTCACCTACCTGGACGACTGGCTTCTGAAAGCAGAGTCCCCGGAGATGGTGCAACATCATCTGCAGGTAACATCTCAGCTGTTATTCGACTTGTTTTTTTCGATCAATGTGCCCAAATCTCACCTGGTGCCCTCTCAGCGAAACCTGTTTATAGGAGCGGTACTGGACACTACTGTGTGTCGAGCATTTCCTCCTCCACAAAGAATTCTTGACATTCAGGAGATGATCCCTTTATTCCACAATAGAGCAGTTGTTTCAGTTCTGAAGGTCCTTCGCCTGCTCGGTCTGTTCGCCTCCTGCATTCTGTTGGGCAACCATGCACGCTGGCACATGAGGGCACTCCAGTGTTGTCTCCGCAGGCAGTAGTATCAGCACAACGCAGATCTCAGGGAGTCGATCAGGATCTCCAGAGAAGCTGCAGCGGATCTGTCTTGGTGGAGCGTGGAGGGCAACCTGTCTCAAGGAAAGCCCTTTCATCTTCCTCCAACGGTGGCCACAGTAATATCGGATGCCTCCACCCTAGGGTGGGGTGCTCATCTGGAGATCAAGGGTCTTTGGTCTCCAGAGGAAAGGTTGTCTCATATCAATCTTCTAGAATTGCGGGCGATACGTTTGGCGCTCAAGGACTTCCTCCCTTCCCTTTGCGGACAGTCGGTACAAGTCCTGACGGACAACACTACCGCGATGTGGTATGTCAACAAGCAGGGAGGAGTAGGGTCGTACCGTCTCTGCAGAGTGGCACTGCGGCTCTGGTCCTAGGCTCAGGACCATCTGATTTGCTTGATGGTGAATCATCTGGCCGGGGTGCTGTACGTACGTGCGGACAGTCTCAGTCGACAGTTTTCCGCCGACCACGAGTGGAGACTTCATCCAGAGGTAGTTCAGCACATCTTCCGGACGTGGGGGACTCCTCGGGTGGACCTGTTTGCCATTCACAAGAACGCACATTGCCCGTCATTCTGCAGTCTCCAGTTTTCGATGCAGGGGGCGTTGGGGGACGCGTTTCAGTTGAGTTGGGGCTCACAACTCCTTTACGCGTTTCCTCCCATTTTTTTTTTTTTTGTCAAACCATTTTTATTGCAGGACCAAGTACAGCTTACAGCAACCAGGATGCATGTCAATAATGCAGGTTTCCCATCCTCCCCTTAATCATTAATCCGTGTAGTATACACAGCCGTACTGCCCACATCCCAGAGGCCGGGCGGCGTCATATAGAAACATGGCACATTAATACGAAACTGTCAGGAGCATACTTCCGGTGAAGAACCCCGCTGCCCGCTTTTGATCGCTGTCCCTCTGCTCCCCTAACTACCTACAGAACTTACAACCTACTTTCAGCAAACCTTAAACTTGAAAACTCCCCCTCCACCCACCCCTCCCTAGTGCCCTCCCGATTGCGCCTAGTCAGGAACATATAGCATGTGTGGCGGGTAACAGGAAAAATGGAGTAATCCCTAATCGTGCGTGCTTGGCAGGGGGGCCAGTGGTACGACTTCGTCCGCTGCTTCCCCAGAGCTCTCACCCTCCTCCCCACTGGCTGGGCTATCTCGCAGGGCCTGCACCATCACCTCCCATGCCATTGCCGCCGCCTGAGCCCGGTCGTCCGGTTTTCGGTGAGCTAGTTGGTACCTGAGTGTGCTCTCGCTAGCCGCCCATTTGAGAAATTCATTGAGCCATCGCCGGTGTGTAGGCCCCGCCTTCGACTTCCACCCTTTCGTCACCTCTCGCTTAGCTAGGAGAAGGCCCATGTCTATAAACTTGCTGGACATTTTATTCTTGGGCGTGTGCGGGAACCAGTGGAGTATACAAACGGCCGCGTCGTATTGTAGGTCCCTATCTGCTACGTCATTCAACGTGTCGCCGACCCCCTCCCAGTACTCCTGCAGGTTTGGGCAGGTCCTCAGCATATGGACCAGGTCCGCTCCCACTCTATTACATCTAGGGCACGCACCTTCCGCGGCTCCAAAATATTTCCTAATTTTTCCTGGGGTAAGGTATGCCCTATGGAGCACATAAAAGTGTATCAATTGGAATCGCGCATTTCTCGTGCTTTTTCTGGCTCTGCGCACCAATTGCGCCCAAGTGGTGTCAGGGATGTCCACCTGCAGATCCAGCTCCCACTTGTTTTTTAATGCAGTTAGGGGCTGGAGTGTCTCCCTCACCATCCGCGAGTAAAGGCACGTCACTGCCTTAAAGGTGCCAGCCGACATCATCGTATATTGGCACACCTGTGTCGTTGTAGGTTCAACTAGGCCCTCGCCCCAGTGCGCCTGTATAGCCCTCACCACCGCCGCATGCAAGAGGTAATCCCCTCTCGGGAGGTCGTAGCGATCCCGCAGAGTCTGGAACGGGGACAGCACGCCATCGTCATACAGGTCCCCCAACATCTGCAGGCCCGCCTCCTCCCATAACTGCAGCCTCGACCAATCACCCCCATGAGGGAGTGCCGTCACCATGCCCAGTGGGATTTCGGGCGCATATGGGTGTCTGACTCCAGCTCTCCGCTGCGAGCTATTCCAGCATAGACGGAAGGTGCGCTCTTCTTGGGTCAGATCCCCAGGTGCCAGCCTCTGCTGGAGGGCGATGTAAGCTAGGATATGGCGGGGAGTTCCAGCGTCCCTCTCACTCTCCGGGCCACGGTATACTCTCGCTATTTCCTGCGTGAAAGACTGCAGCTGCGCGGCCAAGTAGTAGAGCTCGAAGTTTGGGACCGCCAGGCCCCCGTCGTCCTTTGGACGGGTCAGCGTCGTGAGCGCTACTCTGCGTCTGCCTGAGCCCCACAGAAAGGATATTATTAGAGACCTGAGGTGTTTAAAAATCGCTCCAGGCACCCACACTGGAAGGGTCCGGAAGAAATATAGCAAGCGGGGCAAGGCGATCATCTTCAGTAGAGATATGCGGCCCGCCACTGACAGTGGCAGGGTAGCCCAGAAAGACATGCACCCCTGTAGGGCCCGGATGCAACGCCCTATGTTGCCCTCCAGCAAGTCCGGGGCATCATGATAAATGTGCACCCCCAGATAGACGAGGCAGCGAGGCTCCCATCTAATCGACTGGCAAGCGGGGGGCTGCGCCTCCGCGTGCCGCAGGGGGAACAGGCAGGTCTTGCTCCAGTTAACACGGAGACCAGACACTCTTCCAAAGCGTTCCAGGAGCCTCTCCGCACCTTACGCGTTTCCTCCCATACCCTTGATTCCTCGGGTTCTGAGGAGGATTCGCCAAGACCGGGCCCAAGTTATATTGATCGCCCCGGATTGGCCAAGAAGGGTGTGGTACACAGATCTACTTCACCTTTCTTTGCTCCCTCCGCTCTGTCTCTGGGCAGACCTCCTCTCGCAGTCGGAGGGGCAGGTTCTTCACCCCCACAACCAGAGCCTGCACCTTCATGCCTGGAGATTGAACGGGGCAACCTGAGTTCTTTATCTCTCCCGCCTGATGTGGTGGATGTTATTTTATCGGCCAGGCGACACTCCACTAAGTCTGTTTACTCCTACAGGTGGCCTAAGTTTGTAAAATGGTGTGGAGAGAGATCCATTGACCCTTTAAAAGCCCATCTTTCCAATGTGCTTCAGTTTGCTCTTTCCTTGGCTCAGCAAGGTTGTGCTGTGGCCACGGTTAAGGGCTATTTATCAGCCTTATCAGCTTTTTTCTGAGTCTTCCAGATCAGCCGTCGTTATTTTTTAAGTCTCCTATTGTTTTAAGATTTATCAAAGGTCTTACTAATATGTTTCCACCTACTCCCTTTTTAATGCCACAGTGGGACCTTAATCTTGTCTTAACTTTTTTGATGGTGTCCCCTTTTGAGCCCCTTCATAGCTGTCCTTTGAGGCTGTTGTCCTTTAAAAAGGTCTTTCTTGTAGCCATTACCTCGGCAAGGAGGGTGAGTGAGCTTCAAGCTCTTAGTTCAAAACCCCCGTTTTTATCCTTACATGCTGAAAGGATGGTCCTCAGGACCAGGGCTGCTTTCCTACCTAAGGTAGTTACTCCCTTTCATCTGGGGCCGTCCATTACTCTCCCTGTGTTTTATCCTCCCCCCTCACCCTTCCAAGGAGGAGGAGAGACTTCACCGATTGGACCCTAAAAGAGCTGCGAGCTTTTATTTGGACAGAACTAAGGATTTTCTTTTGTAAGATCAGCTCTTCGTGGGCTATATTGGACACTCTAAAGGCAAGGCTGTGCACAAGCGCACTCTGTCCAGGTGGATCATCCTAGCCATCAAGATCTGCTACGCCCTTGCTGGTAAGGTTCCTCCTGAGGGTATTAGAGCTCATTAAACTAGAGCTAAGTCTTCTACCTTGCTTTGGCCAGGGGTGTTCCTGTTGCAGACATTTGTAAAGCCGCGATTTGGGCCTCCCTCCATACTTTCGCAAAGCATTATTGCTTAGACTCTGAGATGAGGAGGGAGGACCACTTTGCGCACTCTGTCTTGCAGGATATTTTTGTATAGGAAGGTGGACACCCTCCCCCAGGAGTGGGACTGCTGTGGGAATCTATTCACAAGGTGAGGAATCCACTGGTAGATGTATCCATCAGAAGAACAAGTTACTTACCTTCGGTAACGCTTTTTCTGATGGATACAGTATCTGCCTGTGGATTCCTCTCTGGCCTACCCGCCCCCCCGTTGTCCACCTTTTGTATACCTTAAAGGATGCCTTGCTTGACATGTTGTTTTACATTGTATCTTCTTTCTATCTAGTACACTTATAGGAAATGCTTATGTTCTTTAGCTTTCCTTTTGTATATGTGCTATGTATATTTGTTCGAATGTTGTATACTGTGTATACTTTGAATCTATTGTCGATCCACCTGTTCGCCTCGGAGGCACGGAAAAAATGGGTGGAACTGACGTCATCACGCCGACGTGGCTCTCTTATGGCTCCGGTGACGTCGTACGGAGTCGCGAGCGGAGCCGAGGTATAATGACGTCCACGTCGGCGTGGAGAGCTGGGGAAAAAATTCCATGGAATGCTGGTGCAGGGGATATTCACAAGGTGAGGAATCCACTGGCAGATACTGTATCCACCAGAAAAAGCGTTACCGAAGGTAAGTAACTTGTTCTTTTTTAATGTTTGGCCCCTGGTGGGGTCTTTGAGCCCCACTACCAGGCCTAGGGGGTCAGGATATTCCCACCTTGCCCCCTTTTTTTTGGGACTCAGACTGAGTCCTGATTCACAAGATGACTGCCAACACTTCTTAGTTGAAGTGCTGGCAGCCATTCAGATCTCATCAAGAGATCTGTCAGATCTGCTGAGGATTATTGTCCCAAGATATACATAAATCTTTTTTCCTTAATCACTCCAAAACTACCGTATGGATTTATACCAAATTACGAAAAGAGATATTTCTCTAGCAAGAGCTATCTTTTTTGCCAAATTTGGTGTATTTCTGTTAAGTGGTTCCGGCTGTAGTCCTGTTCATAATCCCTATAGAAAATTAAATAGGAAATTCGCTTTTTTGGGACCCTCCTCCTTTTTCTTGGCCCCCATTTGACAAATCACCCCAAAACTTTCCCAACAGTACCTGAAATGAGTGGCAAACTAGTTTTGAAATTTCTGTGAAGATTTGTCAAATGGCGGCAAAGTTATTAGCAAAACAAAAAATGCTTTCCGCGGGCCTTGGACGCCCTCTTGAACTGACTCCATGTTCCTCCATGGGACTGATGGAGGAACTGGGAGACCCTGTGGTGAACAAAATCTCATTGGAATGGCCTGCCCAGTGGCCAAAAGAGACCTGGCCCGTGCATGAAAGCGGCCAACTCCCCCCTCGCTCCAATGCTGGTGCAGGGGGGGTAGATTGGTATGCACAACAAGAGCCTATCTACAGTGCCCGTGGCTGCCCTCATAAACATGAAAAGGTGTGGCGGTAATGGTGTTCCTTCTATGGTTTGTCAATGTAATGTATTTGATTCCACTTTCTGAGATTCTGACATTTCCTTTGTGTGTTTCTCAATGCACAGCTCTTATTATCTATGATGTGGAATGTACTTGCTGTGTAATAAAGTTGCTTAAATAAAAAAATAGTTTTATAGTGCTACATGGTTGTTCGAGTGCTTCACATATATTTTCAAACTCCGTTTGGGATACAAGTGTATTTTCTTTACTCTAAATGCCTGATACCTATTTCCATAATGTTATAGATAAATGGAGAGAAGAAGGATGTTATGGAGAAAAATGAGAAACTTAATGGTAAGTTATGTAAAAGTATATATTTCCTCTTTATTTTGTGTGAATTAGTGTTAGAAAATGTTGTTTAGTTTAGTAATGTAGTTGTAAGATGTTGCAGAAGTAAGTGATGTGTTCGTTTGGAAAATTAACAAACTGCTTGCTGCCCTTCTACTTATCCTATCCACTTCTTCCACCCATGCAATGCATCTAGATGTAAAAATGTTTACCTATGAGCAGATTCACAATCTTACAGAGAAATTTTGAAACTTCATCCCTCTGTTACATATGTAAAATATAGAGTGCATTAAATGCTCAAGCAAATTTATGTGATTCAAGTGATTTTAACCACATTGGATGCTGCAAGTTATCTGACAGGTAACATATTTTTTTTTTTCACCTTCATTTGCAAAAGAGCATATATATATATATATATATATATATATATATATATATCAATGGTTTTTTAAATGCTAATTTCTAACTATAACGTGCCTGAAACCTATGGTTTTGTCAGTGAATTTCAATGGTTTTTCAAATGCTAATTTCTAACTATGCCTACAAAGGTAGGACATGTGAAGAAAAGGAAAAAAAGTGCAGAAAGAAGCAAGACAAATTCAGAAAGAGGCAACAGAAGTCCAGAAAGACGAAGAAAAGTGCAGGAAGAAGCAAGAGATGTGCAGAAAGAACCAACAGAGGAGCAGAAAGTCCTCCTATGCCCCCAACTTTTTAGTGATGGGTATTGGTGGTAACTGACTCTGACTAACCAGGACCGGAGCCAGTGCTATGCTAAAAGACACTTAGAATACAGTGAAAACACCTACATACACTAGGGAACACTATGCGTTGGGGTACCCCTGTAATGAGCATGACCTCTGTATTTGCCATGAGTTAGTGCCTGGGTCATTGCATGAGTACATGGGTAGTGACTGGATAATTAGAGTGCTGCAAGGACAGTGCACAGTGATTTTATAACTGCTTGGGTTTTGGCGGAGTGATTGGATAAGTACATGATGCTGGATGGGTGATTGGAGGAGTGCATGGGTAGTGACAGAGAGATTTCTGGAATGCATGGGTAAAAACTGGGTAATTGGAGGAGTGAATCAGTACGGTGTAGGTTTTTAGAGGTCTGCATGGGTAGTGCACAGTAGATTGTAGCAGTGCATGTGTTAGTGCCTGGGTCACTCCATGAGTACATGGGTACTGACTGGAAGATTAGAGTACTGCAAGGAGAGTGCATGGTGAATTTATAAGTGCCTTGGTTTTGGCGGAGTGATTGGATAAGTACATGGTGCTCGCTGGGTGATTGGAGGAGTGCATGGGTAGTGACAGGGCAATGGCTGGACTGCATGGGTACTGCTCAGAGTATTGTAGCAGTGCATGAGTTAGTGCATGGGTCATTGCTGCAAAGAGAGTGCATGGTGAATTTATAAGTGCATGGGTTTGGTGGAGTGATTGGATAAGTACACACATGTCCCATCTGGCCACGCCCCCTTCCTTTCACCACTGTGCAAACGCGCCCCCTGGCGGGTTTTAATTTGGGGCATTAATTCCCCTTGAATCCTGAGGGCCAACTAGCCCACCATGTACCTCTAGTAAGTGCCACAGAGCTGCGTTGCAGAGAGGTGGTCCGAGGCCACGCCCCTTTTTACACCGCTCTGCAACGCAACTCTGTGGCGCTTACTGGACGTACCTGGTGGGCTAGTTGGCCCCCAGGGAACCTCCGGATTCAAGGGGACTTAATTCCCCAACTTAAAACGGGCCACAGGGCGCCTTTGCACACTTGTCACATCAGGCCCCTCCCTGCACCACTGTGTAAACGCACCCCCTGGTGCGTTGTAAATTGGGGGATTAAGTCTCCTTGAGTCCTGAGGGTCCCTGGGGGCCAACTAGCCCACCATCTACCTCCAGTAAGTGCCACAGAGCTGCGCTGCAGAGAGGTGTAAAAAGGGGCGTGGCCTCTGAACACCTCTCTGCAGTGCAGCTCCCTGGTGCATACTGGAGGTACCTGATGGGCTAGTTGGCCCCCAGGGACCCTCAGGATTCAATCGGACTTAATCTCCCAACTTAAAACAGGCCACTGGGCGCGTTTGCACAGTGGTGTAGGGAGGGGGCGAGGCCTGATGTGACGTGTGAACTCATCTTGTTACTTATTAGCTGTGTCACAACTTTTTAAGACTGCAGTCCAATTTTTTTAAATATTGCTATTCTTTTATTTGTTCAGTTAACCATTGAGGGCCTCATTACGATTGCAGGTGGACTGCCATTGACGGGCCGTCTGTTGCAGTCCGCCTGACATCCAGGCCATCAGTCAGACCTCTGGATTACAATACAGGCAGTCGGAGCCCAGAGGTCAGAAGGAAAGACCACCACCTTCGATAGGATCCAAGATCCCAGCGAGGTGGCGGTTGGAATCCTATCCCTACAATAGGAGGCACCGCCATAGGGATTAGGATGTCCCTTTCGAATGCCTTTTCATGGCGGTCCCACCGCCATGAAAAGGCAGACGGAAACAAACTTTGGGAGCTCCAAACAGGTCCCCTATCTCCCATGGGCCACTGCTAAGTGGCCTGGGGGCATATGAAGTGCCCTCCCACACATCCATGCAACATGTGCCAGGCAGCACATGGTGCCTAGCACACAGAACATGGATGTGCACAAAGTTCCTTATTTTACTGCAGCTTGTGCTGCAGCCCTTTTCCTGGGCCATAGTAGAAAAAGGCACTTTTGGACGGCCTGCATGGCAGTCTAATCGTAATAGGTCGGGTGGGACTGCCAACTCATTGTCGTACGATGACCTGCCTGATACTATGGCGGTTGGCGGTCCGACCGCCCGGCGTTGTAGTGAGGCCCTAAATGAGGGAATCTATGCAGCTAGGTTGCCTTTAAATAATTTTCACCTATCCTAGAAATAATTGACACATCACTGGAGTGCAGGGTACTGCTGCTGTTAGTTGCTAATTGTAACTGGTCACAATGGGAGGGGGTGAGTGTGTGTGCGTGTGCAGGGTGGGGTTTCAAATCTATGGTTGCGGTGTGAGAATTATTTCCTGGGTGAGTGAAGGGTGCAGATCATTAAAGCTAGACTTATCGACATTGCCAATGCTTCCTATGCACTTTTCCCACTGATGTAACGAAACCAGAGTGGGGGGGGGGGGGTGGCCTGCAAGGCATGTGGAGGTCCCCCTCTGAATCAATCAGGAGCTCTCTGCCAGAGTACCGTGCTGAGGGGTCCCCTGGAGCTTGGGGCACCCCGGAGGCTGCGGGGGCCTTTGTTATGCCACTGACTTTTCCCAAACCTCACGAAGCCCCTGACTCAGTATATTGGGGGTCATTTAGTTCCAAAAGGAAGTAGGCAGTTTCTATATAACGAGAGTATCTGCCCATCTGACATCACCAGCCAGCAACAGCCAGGTGCCCATGAACTGCAGGCAAGAGGCACTCTTGCACAGTGTCAGACCTGTAGAGAAGGATTATAGCTTGGGCTTATCACCATAGATACATATTAGACACACAGGAGACACTAGTGAGTCCTACAAGTGTTTAGTGATCTTTTGTTGCATATTGATAATCACACCTGAAGTGGAACATCTAATTTCCTGCTTGTGCTTACCATAATGAAAGCCTATGCTGGGGAAACTGCCTGTCCCTGTAAATTAAACGAGAAGTTCTGGGAACTTGTCTATCCCCTGTTCACAAGCAGCTATTAATGCATCTCATTTACCGTGTTGTCTTTCCTAGCACTTATCTGCATCGTGCAGAGGAGTCTACCACGTCACGTCTACTGTCTGTTGAGGTAAATGGAAGAGGGCTCATAAAAGTGCCCTAAGCTAGCATTCATAGTACGGTGTACATGAGAAACTCATCTTTGTTGCATTTCAGGTTGTAGGCATGTTTTGAATTCCAGCAGCAGAGGGCCAGTGCACCTCAAGCGGGTGCTATAATTAAACTGATATGTCAATCAAAATTGCCACAAATCCCACTGTACTTGTCGCACGTTTCCTTTTCCCATCTTTCAACTATATAGAAATCAATTATCTCAACAAACCAGCTTCACCGAATGAATGGCAGCCACTCCCTCCTGAAGTGAATACATTACTCGGGATCCATTATTGATGTGAACAGCTCTCCAAGATTTAAAGCAACAGTCCAATGCTCGCCACTGCGGGCGCACAAGGCATTAATGGCGCGCGGCGCTACCCTTCATGGCAGATCCTTCCAAACACAGTGCTATGCAAATGGCGTGAGCAGTTGGATTAGCAGTGGTGTGCCGGAAATGATTCTCCGTCTGACAAAGCGTGCACGAGGCAGCAACGCTTTATATCTTGCGACAAATGTGCTGGTGATTTACCTCAGAGTGACAGACAAAGGGTAAAAGCAGGGTAACGGAGACTGAAAATACCATTTGTGTTTTTGGTATGTTAGCGGCGTGGAGGAGAGATAGGCACCGGTGTCTACAGGATGTGACTGAGTTGATGTGATGTCATTTTGGCTCTTTTGTAACCTGGTTATGTCTTGCCAAGATGATCAGTCAGCTTGGAGAGGACAGTAGGCCTTATCAGCCACACTCCCTGACAGCTCTGTCAACTAAAGAAATGCCCTCACAGGATTTAAGATGTAGCTTCATATCAAATAACCTTGTCACCACCTGCAGTTTCTAAGACTATTTCTAAAAACATTAATGGAAAGGAAACTGAAGTTCACCTTGGGTTTGACCTTGAAGAGCACTGCGCCTGTATCAATGCTGTCATAAAGCCCTTCATTTGTGCACTGCGGTACCTCCGGCATCCAGTTCATTTATTAAAATAAGTTAGGACTTACCGTCATACAGGCACTCTGAATGGAATACTGAGATTGGCTCAGCCAATGAAAGCGTTTTAAAATGCTACCATTTACTAATGTTTTACTAAAGTGTTTAGCCATGCATCAGTTAATGTTGTTGCAGTAAGGATATTGTGCTGCATAAATAAAATACTTATAAGGTCCCAAAGGCGAGACCTATTGTCTATGCCAATGCTTGTTATACCATTTCAACAAAATACAGTTGTGCTTGACTTTGCATTGTTACTTTTGATTTTTGATGTGTGTTAAACAAACTGTTTCCATGTTGAACCTTTGTAGATAGACAGATCTCATAGAAATGTAAAATGACTGAACATAGTGCACCACATTTGGCATGCAGAAATGAACTGGCACACTTGAACTGCAAAGGACCCTACACTAGTGACTTGCCTGTGAAATTTCATAGAAATTGATTAATTTCATTGAATTGCTGCCATGCATTTTTAAGTGTACTACTAGGACTTATTTAATAACTTTAGCTCACTCCAAATGTCACCTTTCTTGCTATCTCTAGTGTGTATTTCACTAGGTTTTTATCTTCACTTTTTTCATACAGCCTCTTCCACATCACAAAAATCCATTACTGCTGAAAAGCTGTTTTCAATGTTGAATGATGAGAACATTCGTGTGATTATGATGGATGCCCGAAAATTGGAAGACTTCCGTGAGTCTCATATCTCCAATTCTATCAGCATTCCAGAAGAGGCCATCATTCCTGGGTACTGCTTTAATTTTTACATACATACATTGCATAGCTACTCTTATTAAGTATTAATGTGTACCAATTGCAGTATTTCATTACTGATGTGCCCACAGAAGCTTAAGAATTAAACCAAAGTAATTTGATTGTATTCTAAAAGTTAACAGATCTGTGGACCAAGATAAGAACACCTGCAGAGCCTCATTCTTGGAATTTTCAGAAGCATCATGTCACCTTTTTCAAACTCTGGCCGATATCGTGATGGTTTGCCCCTTAGATAGGCTGGCACGTTCCGTTTAAGGAATCTTAAACAGCACAAATGAATGTTTAAGAGGGATAAACTTGGTTACTGGTCGCCAATGAAGCAAGGGATGGGCCAGCTTTAAAACGATTCCAGCTGGTAGGCCTCCCAGTAAGAGGTTAGTGTAGTCTAGTTTTAGGATTATAACTGCTCTTATAATTATTTTTGTTTTATTACATATTTTACTGGTTTTGAGTCAATGTTTAAACAACAAGGTCATAAAAACTGCGGGAGACATTCCTACCAAAACATTGTTTACATCTGTAAAAGCATATTCATATTGAAGCTGCATGTCGGTCTGGAATCACATATGCCAACAGCATAAGAGTCGCTGGTGCTGCTACTGATAGGAAGCAGAGATAGCATTAGAAACATTGCTGTTCATGAAATTAAGAAGCATTATACCAAAGTAATCCCACCAGGACTCCATGTCTTCTGATGTTCGCAAAGGAGGTTCCAAAGAGCAGTTGTCCATGCCTCTCATCCATTCTTAAAACTGTGATGCCACAATGGCAAACAAGTGCCTGGCTATGTAGTGTTTTGCTAACCGGAAAGTCAGGTTTATTTAACATCGTAGCTCGCCTTGCAAGATCCAAGACTCAACTAGGCCCAGAGGGCCTGCTTTGTGATTGTAGTTCAACAGGAAACCCTGTCACTCCAGAGAGGGTGTGTGATACCTCCTCCCAGTACTTCTGAAAAACCAGGCCCTCATTACCACTTGGAAGAAATCATCCATTGTGTATCACAGGCAAGGCAACTAGGAGAGATACTACATTGCATTTGCTACAGATGTTTGGGGATGTAGTAAACCATATGTATGTATATGAACTGTAACTGGCAGTCTTGCCGAAATGGCCACCTCCCAGCCCATCATTTTGGCCTTGGTCCATTCTTCCTACATCAAGGCATCTACATCCAGTTTCTTATTCACCCCAAGTGAGTCATGACCATCAGAGTCATTTATGATTAATGTTGTATACTTACATTTGGCTTCAAGACCTCCAATAGTCAACTTAGATAGACTCAGGGACCGTATAAGTTGTAGGCAAATGGGAGCACAGCACATGCTGCAGCTGTAGGTGTTCATAGAGTTGTGAATTGTGTAGCTCTTATTCATTGGTCAGTTTGGGGATTTATTTGATATGTTCACCCTTCCATTTAACTCCAGTGGTGGAGCTGCTGATACTAATCTGTCCTTTGAATTTCAGTATTGTTGCCGGTTGGAATAGCCAGTTACCAAACCATGGTGTGGTCTTTCTTATTACTTTACCATCCTACCTAATTTTCTTGAGTGCCTGAACCAGCACTAGAAAAACACTTTTTTTTCAGAGGCAAAGCCATCTGGCATCTTACTGCCCCTATGATTGATTTATGGTTCTTAACATCCAGGTAAGGTAGTATTTGTTTGAAATGTCAGAGTAAGGCTGAGCCCTTTACTATCTCTATCTGTACATCAAAATGTAGGTTTGCATCCCTTACCCCCTTGATGTCTATCTATTTTTTAAATGTTTTGGGAAGACCAAATAAATCCGGCGTTTCAGGAATGTTGTATATGACTCAACTCCATAAGAAGGAACTAGATTCAAATCACTGTTTTTCTATCTAAGAAGCAATTCCCTCTACAGAAGTCATTGATATCATCTAAGGTATTGCCAACAATCCTAATTTTAATAAGTTTAAGTATGTTATGCCCAATGCATTAATGGCCAAAACTCATTCTTTGAAGGAAAGTAATGCCCGAGAAGAGTTAAGTAAATTTACTTCTAGAATATTTTATTTGTTGTCTGAATAATGCATAATTCAATCCTGAAAGTCGTACCTTCATTTCCTATCTCACGAAGCTTCAGTTGCAGGATTACTTGATAAACAGTGGTTAATGCTGCCAGCAGGTCTAATAAGACCATAATACTACCACTCTCCGAGTCGACCAAAAATCCTAGTTTATCAAACTTTTTTCAACACAAAATCTTTGCGCCCAATTCACAAAGGCCTTTTTATCTGTTAACATAAGTTGAAAAATGGCTGGATTTATGCCTACTAGGTAGTCACCAAAGGATACCAAGTATTAGTTCGATTTTCCAACGTTAATGTAATCATTGACTAATAAAATTAATTAAGAGTAAATGCATGACGGGGGAATTTGGGAAGTGCAAGGTGTGGTCAGCCTTGTGAGTTTGTCAGCTCCTACAGGGCTTGAAAAATCCTAAAAATCTTACTCGACCTGCAGGTATAGAGACTTAAATAAACTTCTCGACCTAATTATAATTAAGGCTCCCTGTTTTCCGTTTTTACAGATTTTTACAGATACATACAGACCGAAAACAATGTGCTTTCTGTCTGCATTTATTTTTAAAAGTGGGTAAATGCAGATAATTGTGCTTCTTCTAAGTGACTCTCTGTGCTGTTTTTCATAAATTGTAGCCCAACAGCTGAGCAGCATTGGAAATTAAAAAACAGGATGAAATTTTTTCAAATAATGACATGTCAACATACATTTGCGGTGTAATGCTAATATTTAGTGGATGTATTGTTACGTAATATTTGGCAGCTTAAATAGCTAAATCACACCAGACATCAGAGTACGAGTATGTGTCTATCAGTTAAATAAATATGGAAATGTACAGTTTTACAACTTCATTTATACACAAAACACAAAATAAATATGGATAAATACAGATAAAATGTCTTTGTCACATATGAGAGCACCTTCAAATACGTGAGTCCAGCATGTCTGCTGTACAGAAAACTCTTGTTTGGTTTAATAGACTAAACTTTTGCTCCATATATAAAACAAATCTAGCCACATATAGGATACACATGACCGCTGACCTGCCTCAGTTCATTAACAGCATTGTCATCAATGGGGGTGGGGGGGGGGCAGAATGATTCTCAACTCATGGTTAAAAACTGGCACTTAAAAGGAGATCCTGCTTGAGGTCAGCAATCTTCTCCTCAATGTCAGGGCTGTTAATGCCCTCCTCAGCCACCCCAGAAGGAGACAGTGGGTATGACCTAATTTTGAGAGGGTGAGATAGAATCCCGCTTTAGAGTGGTCTCACCATCCACCAAGGGAGGAGGATTGGCCTGAAGTGGAGTAAGATTAGGTGTAAGGGGGTGCCTCCGCCAACCCTATTGTGGGCTTAGTAGCGGGTAAGGTGGTTTTAACAAAGGCGATAGGAGACGCGCAGGAGGCAGAGGTATGTGGGTGTGGGTTGCAAGGAGAAATACTGGAGACAGCACCTAGGTCCAAGACCCTTGAGTTGGTAGTACCTGAATCTAGGGAAAGATTAGCAGGGTTGTCATGGTTAGTTGTGCGGGTGGAACGCTCAACCCCCAAGTTGAAGGAGCTAACAGCATGTGGGTAAAGAGGGTGAAGTGACATTTGACGGAAGGAGTGGGTAAGAGGAGAAGAACTAGGGGCAGCCACTTGGTGGAGGGCCCTCGAGTCGGAACTACCATAGCCCAAGGGAGGAATAACCGGGATGTCCGTGATAGTAGTGTGGGTGATATACATATCCTCTGAGTTGTTGGAGAGAACAGAGCGGTAAATAGGTAAAGATGGGAACGCAGAATTGGGGAAAGAAGAGGTGTAAGGTACAGAGGGTGCAGATATTGAGGGTAGGCAAATAGGTACAGATGGGGATGCAGAATTGGAGGACGAAGAGGTGTAAGGCACAGAGGGTGCAGATATTGAGGGTAGACTGTTATGATGGAGAGTGGCCTTGTTCGAGAAATTAAATGTATTTATAATCTTCAAGAAGATACTGTCAAAGCGCTTGAGGTTCAGGTCAGAGGCTTGAATAAGGATGTTCCCATTATTGTATAAGGAAATGGTCAAATCTGCCTAAGGGGCAAGGGAGGGTAGTGTGGTTAAACGGAAAACCATGTGGTGTTTTGGTCAGCTGTCTGGAGTGCAGTGCAAAAGTTAGTCTTTCTCCACTGGGCTCTTCGGTTAGTGTAGAAAATGAGGTCTGTCACCACAGAGTCCTTATTGGAAATACAAGTGTCCAAGATAAGCGTTTCAGTACATCGTTTGAGGCTATTGTGTTTAAATTGTGAGCAAGAAGGTCAGAGAAGAGAAAGGTGTGCTGAGCCATGATGTGGGTAGCGATCAGAAAGAGGAGGTGAAATTGTCCAATTAGAAGAGAGCACTTAGAATAGAGGGGGTAAAGTAGTCAAGAGGAGAGCATATAGAGAGCATATAGAAATAGATGAGGTAGAGTAGTCCGATTAAAGGAGAGCACTTTGAAGTGTACAGAGGGACGGAATTGTAGTTCTCACTCTCCTCCCTAGCTATGTGTTAGGAATATAGGGGGTAAAGTAGTCCTAGAGGAGAGCATTCAGAAATAGAAGAGGTAAAGTAGTCAGATTAAAGGAGAGCACTTGAAATGTACAGTGGGGCGGTAGCACAGTTCTCACTCCCCTCCCTTGCTATGTGTTAGGAAGACGATCCGAACACCATAAGAGAGGCTGCAGACAGAGGCTGCAGACAGAATAAGGTTACAGTACCTGTTCCTGACTGCTCTAGACTAGACCGCTGGGATGAAGAAAAACCAGGGAGGCATCAGTGTTACAAAGGAAACGTGTGTAACCAAAAGAAGCTCATGGATTATGGAGTAGGAGCTGGCACCTTTCCAAGATGGCTGCTCCCTTTGACACCAGAGTTTCTAGGACGCTGGAGGAAGTCATAGTCCTATTACTGTTTCCTGAAAACTTTACTAGGATAGAGTCCTATGTTAATTTCCACATCCCCGAGCGGCCATCTTGACCCACTTCCATGTGGGGACCAGGGAAATGCGGAGCAAGCTGAGGCACCCCTAAAATGGAGGTTAGGTCACCCCCAAAGAAATCATACAGGAAAAGCATATAGCCACATACCGCCAAGTCCCATCCACTAATGGAAATCCATCCTTGCTGGATGTTGCCCAATGCAAAGCATGGGGGGGGAGAGGCATTCTAGTCCCCAGCCTCCGGGGCTCACGGAGAGGCGCATGGAGAAGTCACAAGCACCCCCCAAGAGTCTGTGTCATCTAGAACCCTCCTATCCGACCAGCAGGCACTTCTCAGAGAGTTGGTCGGGCTGTGGGAGGAGGGAGCCCGCCAGGACCGTGCAGGTGCCACTCACCCAGTCTAACGCGCACCCAAGGCCCTCCCTCCTCCGCCAGCCATTCGCCACAACAGTCATTACGCTGGGCCGAAGGCAGCATTGAGCCAGACCACCACTGGGGCCAGTCTGCGCATCGGACGGAGAGCCGCCACAAACTTTCTTCACAGAAAAGCCCAGTCAGGTGCAACGGTGATGTGGCAGAAGCCGTCGGTGCTGGGCGCCCGATCCGAAGGTCGCTTCATCGTCCGTTCACTGCTTCGCGGACACATTGTCTCTCTGTAGCTGAGGCAGGTATGTGAACGATCCCGTACCAATTATATTCGTTCCTAAGACTTTGCACTTCAAGCGAGTTATCTTAGAGTGCAGGATGGCAGGGCAAAGACGGGGATATTCCTAGATGTTTGATCCCAAGCTCTGGAGCTTCTGCTAGGAGCTCTCTCTAAGCGGCCATCTTCCCCGACTTTATTATGATTTCTCTGACTGAAATTGTCTGTCGGTTGGAATCAAGATGGCGACCATGTAACATGCCTTCCTTCCAGCTCCCTTCCAGCTCTAGCTGACTGCTACCCGAGACCAAGAAAGTGAAGCTAGAAAGATAGAAATCACGTCCGACCTCACAGAACATCGGGGAGACAGACGTCTGGATTTTGCTCGTCACTGCCACGTTCTTGTAGCAGACCGCACGTCTGGCAGTTGGAGCTCTCTGCCGCATTCTCTCTCAGCGCTCTTCAGTGCAGAACATGCCGCCCAAAGGATCGAGACTGGCCTGGGAACATTCAGAAGCAGCACTGGCCCTGCAGCGTGTTGTTAGGCAAGCCCTCCCAAAAACGGACCGGAGAAGCACACGGGCGAGGAAAGTTGATTTAAACTCCTGCAAGGATTTAGATGCTCATCTCCAATCAGCTGCACTTCAGGAAAGCTTTGAATCAAGTAGACTAGCAGCGGGGTCTTACTGGCCAACTATAACCCTCTGTTGCAGTTCTTTGCCATGGTTCCCATTAACACTCACTTTGTGATGGAGCAGTTCCCATTAATTGGAAAAGAAACAGCTGCTGGAACAATGGATTATTGTGGGGGGCGTACCAGGGTTGGTTCCCAGTTGGACTGCATCCGAAAGAGCTCTATTCTAATGCTCCTCCAATGAGGGCGAGAATATAGAGAGGTGCCTTGATGGTATATAAGAGGGACTGTTGGTGCAGGACTCAGTAGCTGCCCTATTGGCTGGTGTGGAGTCCTTGGCAGAGGAGGGGTGTCCCATAACGACAGCTATGAACATTGTTTGGTCTGATGGAATCATGCATGCTGCTAAGGTCTATAGTGAATTTGGGACAGGACGGGTGGGGGTGGTCTCCTGCAATACAGCGCCTATATTTACCACTAACCCTGCAAAGTTTTTGGAGCTTGAACTTGAGCGTGAATTGAACACAGGTATATAGAGTACGGACACTAGAATACCCTCTTCAAGTTCTGCAATAATCCCTTCCATGCATACAGATTCTTTTCTCCACCAAAAGGGCACGGGAGGACTAAAAACCTGGTACACCCTGCAGACCGTGGGGATAAATTATTTTTTCTCACAAACGATTCAGAATTCTCCAGCGCAAGTCTCAGTGATGTGGACGATGATGAGTACACTCATTGACCCCTGTACCACAACAAAGCAGAAGAAACACCGGAAAAAGTCAAGAGGGGGGAGCCAAAAGAAGGTGCCTGAATTTGCAAATGAAGCTCATGTGCCCAGGGCTCTGAAGTGGGGCTATTCCGCAACCAGTCAATTTTATCTAGAGGGTCCCATCCAACAAACTGCCTCATCATATCGAGATAGTAATCATCCGACCCCTTCAGACGGAGAGCCTTCACTTGGGCCTATCTGAAACGGAGAGCCGCAGGTCCCCACTAGATCTAGTAAAAATTACAAGGGCTATCGAGAAAGTCAACAAACGTGTGTAGAAATTGGTGATAGAATCTCCTCTGTGAAATAGCATGATGCCGCTCTGGAGTTCGATGTAGAGACACTTACAGGTACATGCATCAACCCTTTTTGCGAGCGCAAACGGTGCGATTTGCAAAAATTGGACATTTGCCCCTGCAAAAAGGGCATCTGAGATGCATCAACCTGTCAGCCGCTCGCAATTTAAGAAATCGCAAATTGAGATTTCTTAAATTACGATTGCATTTAAGGAATTGCAAATTGCGATTCCTTCAATGCAATGCATGATTGAATCGAAAACTGCGATTTTGCTAATAGGGGGCCAAATTGCCATCAATTTGTACTTAATGGTAATTTGCAAAAACTTTGAAAAATGCACTTAAGTGCATTTTTCAAAGTTGTAGGTTACACACACATGCCCTTGGGGCATGTGTGCGCGCAACATGTGTGCACAGATCAATTTCAGGGTGCAACAAGGTGTCCTTTTGACACCCTTCCACCTTTGAAATTGCATGCGCAATTTGCGAGTACCTGTTGATACTCGCAAATTGCGCGTGCAATCTCCCATTCATTCCTATGGGCCTGTAGGCCCATAGGAATGAATGGGAAGGCATTCCTTAATTGCGACCCGCAATTAGGGAATGTTTGGGAATCGCTAATTTTATAGCAATTCCTACATGCATATGCTTTGCGATTCCTTAATAATCGCAATTAATGAATCGCAAAAGCCTACATTGAGGCATGTACCTGTTAGATCTACAACAAAAGTCCTGGAGTCATCTTAACCTACTTCCATCTCCTGTTGACACTCTTTTATACTTTAACTTCAAAAGTTCTATTTTTGTCTCCTCACATAAAATGAGATGTTACCTTGGTTCACCATTGTAATTTTGTTTTTCCCCAGTGCTCCCCTATGACTTTGTTGCTTTTCATGTACCTCACATGTTCCACTATGCTGTGGTATTCATGCTTTTACCTCATGATACCCATTCGGGTTATGTTCGCGTTTTATCAAACTTTTCAAATAAATAAATAAATTAGAGGTCAAGCTGATGCTCAGCAATCCCAGATGTGTGACCTATTATGGAAGATGGAGGACGCAGCAATAACTTTAGATTCCTGGGTCTTGCAGAGGGAAATGAAGGTAGCGATATTGGGGCCTTTCTGTTAAATCTACTGAAGGAGGCCTTTCCTGACCTAACCACCTGGAATTGGGATTTGGAGGTGCAGCATGTACAGCGCTTTCCATTGATGCTCAAAAAACATTGCGTCGAGCAAGTCGAAAGACCCAAAGCTGTTTTAGTATACTTTGGGAGCTTCTTACTTCAGCAGGCAATTTTCGAAAAGGCACGGCCTGACGCCAAGTAGAGCTACAACGGACATACTTTTTTTGTCTGGCCTGATACCTCTCTGGCAGCTAATCTAATCTATCAGGATTTTGGCAGTGAGGCTTTTTTGCTGAACCCAGCCAAGCTGACGTTTATCCCAAAAGGCAAGACAAGGACTTTCACGACTGAGATTAAGGCTACGGATTATCCGAATTACATTTCTTCTGAGACTGGAAAGATCTCTTAGTTGGGAGGGCTTTTCTTTTTGTCAGGACAAGTTGTTAACCTAATGTTGTCTCTGGTGCTCATTGATAATTAAAAAAAAAATTCTCTCACTGCTCACTATAGTGTCTAGCAGGTATGGTTGGGTTGCCGTAGGTGGGAAACTATATACGCTATTAAGAGGGGTGCATTTTCACATCCATCCCATTTTTGGGATGTATCCGCATTTTTTACCTATACTATTTTTTTTTTCTTCTCTCGTATTCACTATTCTCAAGCTGGGGGGTGGTCTTGGGAGTCATCACTCAGCTTATGGGTGGCCTAATTGCTCCAAGGTGGTGGTGGAGGACAGAGTGTTGAATGGGAAGGCAGTGCAAGGGGGCAGACGAGAGCTTGGTTCATGGGGATTCTGGGGCTAGGTTGGAGGGGCGCTGCCGAGTTGGGGAGAGGAGAGGCAATTGCAATGCATGTTTCGCATCAGCAAGTGGTGGGGAAGGTCAGTCACGAAAATGAGTAAGGCCCTTGTGGCAGGTATTGTTTTGGTATATTGGTCATGAGTAAGCTTTGCATTGTGACTTTGAATATGTGTGGGCTGAACGATAGATCCTGGGCTACCTTTTGCCTCTTGCAGCTACGTGTTGATTGCAGATATACTTTGCATGCAGGAAACACATATAGAGGGGGAAAAGATGCACCTGCTTGAATCTTTGGGTTTTCAACTGATAGGCTGCAACACTCAAGGAGTAAGAACTCTGGGTGGGGGAGGTTTGGCTGGTATGTCGCGAAGACATGTTTGCAGATTTAGCCATTCTTAGGCTGACAGACTTGGAACATGGGTGATCACCGAATGTTATCGTGCTAGTGGTGGCCTCACCCTCTGCTCTGTGTATGGGTCGATAACTGATGATCCCACAGTCTTTGACTGACTCGATACCGACCCTGAATACAATCTGTGGGGATTTTAACGTTAATATAGTGGGGGTGGGGGGGGGTCTGTTAGAAGATGGGACAGAATCTTATTCTGGTCGGAAACCCAAAGTAAACAGATCTTTGCTACGCTTGGGGAAGGATCACAGGCGTGCTGATGGTTGGTCTAAGATTAAAATCTCAGACCCCGGCTATACCTATTTTTCTGCCCCACATAGATAACATGCCTGCCTTGATTACTTTTTTTTTAATCTCACATAGTGTGCTACATGGTTCAAAAATCAAAAAGTTCCCACAGGCCATGTCTGATCACAACCCGCTGGTATTAGGGATAACTGAGGCAGGGTTGGGTTCAAATACACAGAATTGATCCTTCGAGCAGGTATTATTCACTGACAAAGAATATATCTGGCATATGAACATTTGAATTTCATAATCCATGGAGTATAACAGTGGGAGTGCCCCAGTTGGGGCAGGGTGGGATACTTTCAAGGTTAGTGTGCGGGGTGAAATAGTTGGTTATAGCCTGAACCAGCAAAAAGAGAGGTTGCAGTTGAGGGAGCTCTATAGGGCCCTGGAAAAAGCTGAAGCTCAACTAATTCTGGTGGCGTCTGAAATAAAATATTGAAGAGCCTCAACACACGGCATTGGGATTCGTGGGGTGGCCTAGTCACTGACCCAGAAGGAATACGAGAGGTTTTTCTGGGTATTACAAGAGGCTCCATAGAGAGGAAAAAGGACAAGATGATGGGGATTTATTGCACTACTTGGAGTTTGTCCAATTTGGGAGGCTCGGTGCCAAAGATCGGGATTTCTTGGATACTTCTCTGTCATGGGTGGGAATTCAGGTTGCTATAAAATGTCTGCTTCAGGGAAAGCGGTAGGGACGGTCAAGATCCCACCCAGAGCAGAGGTCTTTAAACTTTTTGCTGCCAAGACCTCCCTTCAAAATCTTTTAGGCGTAAGGACCCCCTCCTGACGAAAAGTTCCAGAACCTGGTACTCCTCATCGACAACCATAAGCATTCCCAATTTTCATGCAAATCATTTTTCCGGTGGGGAAATAAAACTAAATCGTGTTTAGCAAAACAAAGGTTTGTGGGTGATTGTTTTTCGGAGTCTGAGGCTTATCTCACAGTTCAAACAAAAAGTATTCAAAAAGAATTACCCAAAAATGCACAATGGTACTTTCTTTTTCACAAACAAAACACAAATTGACGATCGTCACCCACCCAGGGCCCTCCCTGCTGCCCAGTCATGGCTTGGTGGCCTGCTGGAGACCTTCGGCCTGGTGGATAGTTGGAGATTAATGCATCCGACCCAATGTCAGTACACCTTTCACTCTGGGGCGCATGGGAGTCTTTCTAGGTTGGACTATTTCCTTATGCCCGCGGCACAGACTGGTCGGATTCGGGAAGTTAGGCACCTGGCGCGGGGTATTTTCGATCATTCCCCGCTGTGGCTGCTCTTTGACACCGAGTCGCGGTCTGCAGGGCGGATTGCTCCCATTAACCCGTGGTACCTGCGAGACCCTATGACTCGCGACAGCCTGGTTAAGGCTATGGATCAATACTTCCTTGAAAACGAGGGGTCGGTGTCGTCCGCAATGTCCCTGTGGGAAGCCTTTAAAACCGTAATCCGCGGACACGCCCTCTCCCAGATAGTGGTGGCTAAGAAGCTCAAGAGTGAGGCAGTGGTGAAGCTGGAGACTGACATCTCGGGGCGGGAGTCGGCCTTGGAGACGGGTGTCACTCCGGACGGGCTCCATGCCCTCAGCCTGAAACAGTTTGAATACAGGTCTCTTGTCACTGACGCTGCCAAAACGATGTATAGGGAGCAGCAGGGTCGATTGTATGATGCCGGGGACAAGGCGGGAAAGTTGATTGCGTGGCTGGATAAGAAGGAGAGAGTGAATCGTGTGGTCCCGGAGCTGTGTGTCTCGGATGGAGTGTGTGTGACTGAGCCTGGTGAGATTGTGGAATGTTTCGCTGACCACCTCCGGGCCGTGTACTCCCCGGTGACTGATAGGGATGAAGAAGACTCTTGCCTTCTGCTGAGGGATATTGCTTTGCCCGGCCTGTCCGTCGAAGACCGTGAGCAGCTGGACGCCCCCTTGTCTGTAGATGAAATTGCAACTGCGATTCGGTCCCTTCGTTCGGGCAAGGCGATGGGTCCCAACGGGCTGCCTATTGAATTATATAAGTTGCGCCCGGATAAACTCGCGCCCTTCCTCCGTCGTATGTTTCAGGAGTCCCTTGAGGCAGGCTCCCTTCCTGGCGACCAGCGTCTGGCTACGATAGTCGTGATCCCCAAGGACAGTAAGCCACGAGATCGCTGTGCCTCCTACAGGCCTATTTCGCTGCTAAATGCAGAGCCTAAAATCCTGGCTAAAGTCCTTGCCAATCGTTTGTTGAGCGTCATCTGCGATTTGATTCATCCTGATCAATGCGGCTTCATCCCTCACCGTAACACCGCTCTTAACTTGCGGCGTCTTCACGGCGCCCTCGCCAGGGCGGAGTACCTCTCCGAACCAGCCGTGCTGGTTTCTTTAGACGCCACGATGGCCTTTGACACCATCGAGTGGCCATTCCTCTGGGCTGTCTTGACCAAATTCGGCTTTGGGGAGGGATTTCTTGGCTGGGTGAAGCTTCTTTACACGGGACCCATGGCTCAGGTGGTAGTTAATGGGCGGGTCTCTCGGCCCTTCGCTCTCGGTAGGGGTACGAGGCAGGGGTGCCCGTTGTCCCCTCTGCTCTTTGCTCTTGCCTTGGAGCCGCTCGCTGCTTGGCTCCGCTGGGAGCCCTCGATCAGAGGGATCCGGTGGGCCCCGGGCTTCGAGGATCGGGTCTCGTTGTATGCGGACGATATTCTCCTGTATCTCACCTCGCCGCGGCAGTCGCTTAATGTTCTCTTTGATGTTCTGACTTCCTTTGGGAGAAATTCGGGTCTAACGATCAACTGGTCTAAATCCTGTGTCTATCCTATCTCCGGTGACCCTCCTCTCTTGCCGCCTCGGCTTCCGATCCAATTATCTCTGTCCGGCTTTAAATACTTGGGAATATACGTCTCGATGGACCCGGTGGCTCGCTATGAGCAGAATCTCCTGCTTCCACTTCGGCGTTTGAGGGAGGACACGGCTCGGTGGTGTAAGCTGCCCTTGTCCCCGCTGGGTCGGGCAGCACTGTTTAAAATGATGTCCCTTCCCAGATTTCTCTATGCGCTTCAGAACTCCTTCGATGTTATTCCTGTGTCCTACTTTCGGGAGGTGGAGAGCCTGCAGAGGAGACTGGTGTGGGACGGACGGGCGCGTATCGCTCTGGCAAAGCTTACTCTCCCCTGGTACGACGGGGGCATCGCGCTTCCCGACATTCGCAGGTATTATTGGGCCTCACAGCTATCGGCCATTAACCATGCCACGTATGCGCCTGGCTTGAATCCGGCGTATGAGATGGATAAATTCCTGCTTCCCGGCGGAAACTATAACAGGGCACTTTACTCCAGCTCGGCTGGACGGACCCTTACGGGCCCTACTAAGATTGCGGTACGGATCTGGAAGGCGGCCAATGTAGCCTTGGGCTGGAGTGAGCGATTAACATGTGCTACTCCTCTGTTTGCCTCCGACCGCCTGGGAAGCCTCTGGACAACGAAGGGGTTTGAACGTTGGGACACGATTGGTATTAGTAGAGTGGGAGACTTATGGATTAAGGGTGCTGTTAAAACATTCGCGGCGCTCCAGAGCGAATACGAACTTACGGAAAGGGAGTTCTTCCGCTACGCCCAGATTCGGCATGCCCTGCTCTCTGTTTTTGGGGAGGGGACCAAGATCCCGGCTTCTTCGCCCCTCGAGGACCGCATACTCGATGGTCATGTCCCCGACAGTACTATTTAATTAATTTATAAAAAACTTATCAATAATCGGGCTGACCTCTTGGTGCGCCTCCGGGAGGCGTGGACGGGGGATGGGGTGGAACTGGACGACGAGGACTGGCAGTCCGCACTGTCGTCCCCCAAGGAAGTGGCCATTCCAGCCCGTCTCCGCCTGGTCCAACTTAAGATTCTCCACCGGGTGTATGTGACGGGTCCCCGTTTGGTCTCGATGGGATTTTCTGAAGACGGGCTCTGTAAGCGGGGATGTGGACTCAGAGCCACCTTTCTCCATATCCTTTGGGAGTGTCGCGAGGTGGCGGAATACTGGCGCCGGGTTCATGTGGTCATGGGACAAGTCACCGGGGTTGTGCTGCTGCCGGAGGTGCGTCGCTGTGTCCTGAATGTGTGGGAGCCCAATGACTATAACGCGGCTCAGACTCGGTGGGCGGCCCTGGGGAACATGATTGCCAAGAGAGATATAGCGCAGCTTTGGGGTTCCCAGCGGCCTCCCACCGTGTCCGTATGGAAGGAGAACATGGACTGGTGCATGTTCAGGGAGAAGACTGTGTATGTGGCTCGTGGTAAACCGGGGGCATGGGGTAGAATCTGGGGGCAATGGAACGCGTATCGTGGGGGTATCTGTATTCCCCCCCTAGTGGACACCGATATTGCTTTGTCCCCCTGACCCTTGATGGTTCCTTGCGACTTTTGGAATAACCGAATATAGACGTTCCTCTCCCGTGACCCCCCCCCCCCCCCGACCTATCATTACTCCTTCCTCTTGATAGCTATTTGAAGGTCAGAAGTAGAGTCCCCCGGATGTAGCCTGACCCACATTTTTTGCCCTTACGCCTCGCCTTTTGTTTTTATTTGTTATTTATGTTAAACCTATGTATCCTGCTTCCCTAGGACTATCCGGAGCCATGTACGGGGCTGGGCCCCGGGAGTCGACTACTGCCTTAACATCTGTATGATCCTTTCTGAATCTAGCGGCCGGCCCTGGTGGTTGTAGGCCCATGCTTGTAATTGATTTATTGTTCAATAAAATTATCAAAAAAAAAAAAAACACAAATTGACAAAACGTATTTGAATGCTAACACCCTTCTGAACTAATGTGATGGGTGTGCCTGTTTTTCTCCAGAGAGATGGTCAATCTGTGGATGCACCTCATTAGTACCAGTTTAACACCCAAACATAGCAATAAGCAATAAAAAAGGTGACCAGTCAAGTTTTGCAAAAGGACCCTCTGCTGTGCGGCAACATGTAACTGCTTTTTAGTAACTTTTGAACCGGATGAGCTATAAACAAAAATTTATTTTGTTAAAATCAGCAGATTATGTAGCAGATTATGTGGCTAGTGCAGCAAATCTATGATTATGCAAAAATCGGCGCTACTTCACAATCGCAAAATCCCAGTGGCCCTTGGTATAATGGCTGTAATGCATGGGCTGCAAATTAAGTGCACAGCACCCGAGGAGAACCATACTAAATTTCATGGGATGCTGACAGCTTGGCTTTTACAACTACATGGAACTGGAGGCTGCTGAACATCATTCATCATAATTATAACGCACTATTTACAATCATTAATGATGAACTGTAAGGTTTAAGAAGGATGCTTTATCCAATTACAGGGGAGGAAGTAGTCCCTTAATCCTCTTTCACATTGTTTTTCTAAAAAAGGTTTTTATTTGTAACATTATGAAAGCAGACACTTCTATTTTGGCACAAGTTGACTCCTGGTAATATTAGTTTGCTGCTGCTGTTGACCTCAGCCATGTTTTGGGGGTGGGGAGGGGCTGGAGGGCCTTGAAAGTCTGAGCGTGGGGTCAAAGATGTGGCTCAACACAAAATATTCTGTACGTTTTTTAGGTCTTTCACCGTCAGGTAGCTACATATAAAATAATGGGCAGCTTAAATGAAAAATAAATAAGTAAACTTGTTACTCAGTGGAAAATGCAACATAGCACATTATGAAACTGCTATTAGTTAATCCACTGCAAAGGTCTGGGTGTAACTAGAGAGCCACTGAATTAAATCTTAGTGGGTGCAATGGAGAATAGTGATTTGCTTATTTTTAGTGTTATGTGGTAACAGCCTGTGACAGAAAGCACTGTGAATATGTAAGTCATTATTTTATACTTGCATTACATACAGTATGATATAAACTGCACAAAAAGTTTTACAATAAAATGGTGCTTTCAAAATATAGATTTCGTTAATAACCAGACCGCATGTAATCCATATATTTTTACATATCTGTCCCTTCAACTCCTACTCAGGGATAGTAAGCGCTATCTAAATACAATTACAATTAAAAGCATGTCCTTCAGAGCTCAGTTGTCCATTTAAAAAACACTTGTCTTTTGGTAAATTGATACTTTTTCTGAAAATGTAATTGAATATGAAACTTAAGTACTCCAACGTTTTAACTAATAATCCGCTCCCATAAAACGCATCAGGGCTACTGATCCTCTGATGAAAAATGTCAGCAGGAAAGTCAAAACAGGAATTTGTAATGTGCCTGCCAGGTAAGTGAAAGTCTACAGCAGTAATCTGTAATGCATATTACCAGGTGTTTGGGCACTTCTCTGGGTTTGTCTTTGTGTCTCTTATAGTCATAAGTTGCTTCCTTTGAAACCCTTTGGCTAATTCAGAAAACAGATTTGCCACCTTGGGAAATGACTGACTCTTCTCTCTTGCTTAAAATTTGTGGAAAAGGTTGAGTTATTTAGGAGCATGCAGAGCTAACAAGAACCTTCTGTCCGGCTGCACATACTGGTTCTTTACAATTGACTAACCCATCCCCATGCCTAATATTGCCCTCCCCAGCAGTCTAGCCTCCCTTTCTTTAACATCAAAATCCCCCAAATGTCGTAATTAAAACACTCCTATTCTTCCAAAACATTTCGCCACAATATTTTTTCCAGCCTGCCCGCCCTAGCTCAGGCTTTTGCTATTTCTTGCTTCTTACTCGCCTTCAACACCCCTCCGGTATAGTAAGCGCTATGTAAATACAATTATGATTAAAAGCACACACTTCACAGCTCAGTTGTTAACTCTTTGCACTACCATTCAAAAATCTTTGTCATCACAAAGCTTCCAGATCAAGATGCGATATATTAAAGCCAGTGCTGGCCCCTAAGCATCCTTTACATTTGCAGATTAACTCGTAATGCACAATTGCATTTCTTTTAAGTAAGCAGGCACCCTGGCAAGAAACCTTGTTTATCTGTCTGATCAACTTCTGTTTCACCGTAGCGGACACTCCCTAAATGACACTCCAGGAGAGCACCTTAACTATTGTAATTCACCACTTGAAAACGGCTGTCATTTTCCAGATTCCAGCCAGAAGTGAGGCCGGGGAATGCGCGCCCCCCCTTTCCATGATTCCACGTCCTCCCCCCACCCCACCCCCCGCGCGGGGTCACACCCCACAGATTGAAGACCTCTGCCCTAGAGTTTTATAAAGCGTTTTTCACCCAGCTAGACGTAGTTCTGCTGTATACATTCTTGGAGATACAAGAGGGCCAGCCGGCCCCAGCCTCGTGCTCTTCAGCAAATATTGTTGTTTCTTAAAAAAAGGAAAACTTCTGCAAGAGTGAGGGTCATACAAGCTGATTACCGTGCTTAACAGAGACATGAAGAAATATTCTAAAGTATTCGCCACGAGCCTGAGCCACATCGTAGGTAATGTTGTTTCTCCAAGACAGCATGGTTTTATCCCTGGGGGGCAAGGGGGGCGGAGGTTCGGAATCAGTCAGGGAAAATTAAAATCTAAAGGGGTACCAGACAAGGGTGTCCTTGTCCTCCCCTGCTTTTTGCGTTCTGTATCAACCCCTTAATTTGGAGGCTCAATGCTATCCCCTTGACTGTCCCTATGCGCTATCATGGCTGGGACACTAAAGTCCTTATCTATGTAGACGATGTCGCAATAGTCACATCCAGCCCTGGGATCGCATTAAGGGAAATTGAGATGCCTTCTGGAGGTTTTCCGGGTATCTACTGAACCAGAATGAAACCCAAATAGTCCTTAACAAGCACGCTCAGCTCAGGGCTAATCGGGTAGTCGACAAGGCTGTGTATCAGAGTCAATGTGGTGGCCGAGGTGGACCAGATCGTAGAAAATAACTTAGCCCTGTCTTTGGGAAAGCAAGAAGAGAATTTCACAGGATGGATAAGCTACATCTTTCCATAGTTAAGCGCAGTAACGTCGTTAAGATGGTATTTGTACCCAAGATCTTATTCTTCCTTCGGGCAATCCCACTGGAGTACAAGAAAGAGCTTTGAGAAAATGGATCTGATGGCCCTCAGTGCATTATTAGCCAACTCTAAAGAGTTCTGAACTCCCTCTCGCAAGACAACCTTGAGCTAAGCTAACTTGTAGGAAAAAAGCAGAGGTACCCAGAATGTTCCTTTTTAGAATCCCTAGATTTAGCCCAAACCTTATTACTCCAGGCTAACCTCCAAGCACAACATTACAAAACATATTTTCGATCTTTACTAAACACCTGGGAAAATTGCCATGGGGGGGGTCGTGGTTCGGGGGGATTCGGGGGTCATTTGCTGCCCACGCTGTCAATACCCTGGAGCCAACCTGATATATATGCTTTGTAGCTGTTCTGCATTAGAACTGCTGAGGAATGAGATCACTAGGTTTTTTGATATCGGGGTAGGAACTAGAATCACCTTTGCCCCCCAACTTGTCTTACTGGGTGTACATAGCGAAGTGTTACCAGGGCCCTTTCAGCTGTTTACCTTTGTTGCCATGGCTGTGGTCCCCCTGACCTTCCATCACTGGCTGGTGTGCCTGCTGGCTATGTATAATCTGAAAACGAATCTGCACTCACGGCGAGGCAAAAAGGCCAGCATGAAGGGGAAATGGCTTTGGGTGCCTCGTTTAGAATAGCGCCAGAGCCAATTTTAGGATTACCCTGTCGGCCGAAGGGCAACACCAACTTCTCCAGGATTACCTTTGGTTAAGGTCAATTGGCTTATGGTGGGGATTTGTAGGTTCCAGGGAGCACAATCATGGGTATTTTCTCATGCACGCATATATTTTAAGGCTTGGTCTCCTATATTTTCATCTACATAGGGTCTTGCAGCTGTGCTGGTTAGCTGGTATGATGAAATTATAGAATGCAGTTCGTAATAACATCAGTTAATAAAAGGATTTGCATGTATGTACGTTACTGTGTGGGTGGTTTAAGGCCTATGGACTCTCGGGGAGGGTTGCTCATTTATGCACTGTATGCACTTTAGTGTATGGGCTGTATGTAAAAGAATATATGGAATGGACTGAGGCTCCTATGTATGATGATTTTTTAGGAGGCCTCCCTTCCCTCTCCTTCAATAGTACTGTCTTTTTTAACACACTTTCCTGTATCTTTTAGTGGTACAGTTCTCTTATGTTGTTTTTCATACTAAAATCTGTAATAAAAATATTTTTTTTAAACATCAATGCATTGCCCTATGAATTTGTAACAATTAATTTTATTTAAAAAGGCTTTCTTTAAATATTTGTCAGATTAAAACTGTGAAAGTACAATCATTAATAATTGTCATTAAATAAATTAACCATTGTCAAGCGCAGTTAAAGAAGGCAAAAAAAAAGAATTTGTCTGTAGAGATAAGTTACCTACTCATCACTGCGCATGTGGCCAGTCATCTACGATGATTACAGTGACTGGATAACAATCCATTAAGGATGGCAACTCCCTATCTTCCGAGATCATTGTACATACTGAGTATCTAAATCTTCAGCCTTTTGATACGTTTTAAATATGCTATCTGTTTTAGATGACTGAGTGAGCACTACTTAACAGCATTCTTATATAGCACATTTCCTGCATGCAATATGGATTGAGTTGCTCAATAGTTGTGCAGTCTCTGAGTCACTGGATTAAAAGTGATTGCACCAGAGATTTCAAGACCTATTCCACAGACTTTTCTAAAGACTTTTCTGTTCTGAGAAGTATTAAAATGTAACGTTTGAACTGATGAGTAAAAAAAGGCACAGACCCTCTGTTTCCTATCATAGGCAGTTTTCCTTTTAGTTTGTCAGCACTTTGTCCTTCGAGAGTCCTTTTATAAGAAAATGTTCAGAAATACATAAATTTAAAATGGAGAAATGGATTGAGACTAACAAAATGACAAATGACAAAATGACTTTCCACTGTGTATAAATAGTGGTAAAGAGTATAAAGAGTATAACTAATTGCCTTTAACATTTTGTAGTGAAAAGAGACAAATGTCTAAAAGCAGAAAAAAGTAAACAATTATAAGTTTATAAATTTAAAGGTTAAGCAGGTTTAGTTGTTTTCATTTACTAACTAGTTGAATGGGGGTATGGCTTCCTTTGTCAGCTAGCTAACAAAAAGAGAAAAGAAAAGCAGTTAATACACATTCAGTACTACTAAACGTTAAGTAATAACATCAGAAACACTCTATCACCTACATGCATTTAGCCTCTTTTACACACTGACATCTCAGATTGCTTTATCCAGAAAGTTAACTTTAATTCATATTCCCAGATTAACTGGCAACACATTATATCCTTATTTTCTTCTTGCTCCCTCCAACACCTTCATACAGCTACGAAAGAGTGGAGGGAGAGGAGAGGGCCACAGTCCTTTGTTAAAAATATTTCATGTTGGTAAGCACCACACTATGGGTGAAATGGTCAAAGTACCTCTAGGGATAAGAAAATATCAAAAACCCTGCTGACTGTATTACATATTCAAATTAAAGTTTACGTAAGCTAATTTATCTAATCCCCCACATAACAAACTCCCTTGACAAGTTAACAGGGGCGAGATGAGACGTAAACGACATATGCATTAGGTTGCCGGAGTCTTTGATGGTTTTGCTTAAATAAATACAATAAAACCAGAACATAAATATGAGTAGTGTACCATGAGGAGGCTATATGGTAGGAAAAAAATTAAGTCCACTTAGATTTTGATGGTAGTTTAAAATTCTATGTCATACTGTACAATGCTGTGGACTACTTACTGACTGTTGTTGACCCACCCCCAAACTGCAACTTCATGAGTGAAATATCCAACTAACTAAGTTAGCTGAAACTATCTCGGACTTATTGGGACTCAAGCAGACACTGCAATATATCCTTATGCACAAGACCCTTGGGCAAAATAGCCTCCTTATTGAGTTCTCCAACATCTGAATCAGTTGCGGTTCTGCTGTTATGTTAATTATTCCATGACGATTGAAACCTCTCTAGTTATCCTGCATTGTAGTGCCTGCATCACTCATTCCAAAGTTATTTCAGAAGTGGTACACAGTTTGCCATCACTTTTGTCCTGGGTTTCTCAGCAAGGAACATGTGCCCGCCAATGCTCCTGTTATGGTAGGAGTGGCACTTCCCGAAACATACCAGGAAAGGAATTTCCAATCTTTGATATTCGCTCTATTCCTTGTTGTGATGATGATCCTTGTAGTAATAGGGATGAAAGCTTCAAAGTGCCTCAGAGAGTCTATATTAGCCCTAGTAATGTTTGTCCAAATTAAATTGTTTAATAATGCTTAATCGGCTAACATAATTTGCGTGGGACCCCTTACTAGATCCGTTCATGTTTGGCTGATGGACCTAGCGAGATTGGACCCATCTTGCTACTGCTTTTTCTGGCATTAGAGCTTTTTTTTTTGCTTTGGTTCCACCCCATTGGTAACATTGAAGGCATACATAAGCAGACCGAGAGATCAAAGAATTTTCCCTCTTTAACTTCTGCTCATCTCAGAGTCACTTTGTACTTTAAAACTTTTCTGGCCTCTCTTTCTCTTAATTTAATTTCATTCAGGGACAAGGGAATGTTGTGATATTGGCTTGTTTCTTTTGTGTTTCTCATTTTTTATTTAAATTAGTCATTTGAGAGCTGTCTCCCTCGCAGGCGTGGAAGGGCTTGGCTTTGCAACTTTTTATTTGGTTGCCTGGATCTATGTTTCTTTAATTTCATTTGAATAGGGCCAGCTTGCTGTCCTAGCAGTGCTACCGCTCACCTTCCTACTGATAACACTGGTCTTTCTCGGACTATAGCTGGTGCTCCAAAGGCCAGCTCATTTGCACCTGTGCATGTGACAGCAAGGCATATGGAAACAAGCCGTGGCTCATCAGCCTAGGACCAAGGATCCTTTATACCAGAAAAAACGTAAGGATTATTGTTGAGAATGCCATGAAGAAGTTATTTTGACAAATTGAAAAGTCCTCTAAGCAGTAGCATGTCTTCTACTTTCTGTTCCCCTGTGCTAAACAACCAATATATCCAGAAACTGATTTAAGAGATATTGGGCCTTATTTAGATGTTGGTAGTCCCGGGACTGCCATTGTTTATTGTCAGTCTGACCGCCTGCATACCAGGTGGCCCGACTGCCGGATTTCGATGTGGTTGGTCAGACCGCCTCCTCCACCAAGAGCTGATCTCTCACGGCGTAGGTGAATGGCAGCGCTTCTGGCCTCTGCACTGCCGTGGCCATTACGACCTGCCTTTCCGCCGACCTTTTTATGGTGGGCTCCCCACCATTAAAAGTACGGCGGAAAGGCATGTTTTCAGGGTGAAAACATGTCTCCAGAGCGAGTGGCATGGTGACATGCGTGCCCCCATGCCATCTGCACGGTTGCGCGCTCTGTTGCTCCTGCAGACCGTGCTGCAGGGATTCAGTGCGCCCGACGGCCCTGTTGCATTTCAGCATGGCCGGCATTGGCTGAGGCGTTTAACTAGAGACGCAGCATTCTGCCGCCATGACTGCGTGCAGGCACAACACCAGCCCCGTCGATGATATCTCAATCTGGCGGTCTGGATGCTGCTTGCTTGTCGGCGTTTTCCCAACCGCCGCAGGCTGGAAGTGTGCCTGCCAATTACTAAATCAGGCCCATAATGATTAATAATACTATTGATCTACTTTTTGCAACTTGGCTACAGTACTCTTCCAGATCAGACCTCGTCGTAGCCATTCCTACCGGCTATAAAATCTCTCCCTTAAGTGCTCTATTAAAAGTAGTATTAGAGTAATCATCATGAACATAGATGCTCTCTGTTTCTACACTTCAGGTCTGGGCAAACTACCTGCTGAACGTTTTCCTTGCCAATATTTCCACATCTGCTCATTGCTTTACCAATTTTTCCCTTGTATTACACCCACAGGGTAATGTGACATAAATAGAATTCTTTGTTTGTTTTAATAAGCTTCTCAGTTCCTCCTATACTGATTTTAACTTTTGGGTTTACACTGTGAATGATAGACTAAAACATGCACTTCCAATAGCAGGAAGAGTCTGGTAATTTGACAGAAGCCCAGGGCACACTCAGTCAAAGTACATCAGCAGTTCAGCAAAAAGTGGGGACAACCATGCAAAAAGAGGGCAGTTTCTTACAACTATGTTCCCCAAGAGAAAGAGAGAGGGATATATCTAGGTAATTTATTGGAACTTACCCTAGATTAAACACAGAGCTTGCTCTGTATGTAGATTGTGTTTTATTATGTATCTCAACGCTGCTTTAAATTTGATGATTTTTCAATATGATGTTGGATTACATTAGAATAACCCCGCTGTGCATAATGTTCTCATCAATGATGTAATTTCACATGTTGCAGTCATGCGATCAGTGATGTAATAGAACGTGTCATGAGTGATGTCACATATGAAGTCATAAGCAGTGCATAGCAAGGATGTGAGTTATAGCTACTTTAGGGCTCGAGGATTAGTTACTTGAGAACTATATCTGGGTGAATTTCAGTAGTTTTGTTTGTTCAAAATAGTATGTTTTAACTGAAATTTTCACCTTGCTATAATGTCCCTTTAACCTTCGGTATTTTCTGTGCATTTCTAAAGTTTTTTTTAATGCAAAGTGTTAGACCTGTCAGCTTTTGGGTGGTCTTGCCACTAACCTTTTGCCTTACTCCTCCATTTTTGCTGATCTTGTTTTATGTTGGCCTTAGGACAGTACTAAAGTAAGGGTGCTTCCTCGCTAAAACTTGGTAAGAATTGCTTACATCCAGTTGCCACATTTAATTTACTTGTAAGTCCCTTATAAAGTGGTACTACACTTACCCAGGGCTCGTACATTAATGGCTGCAAGTGGGCCTGCAGCACACATTGTGCAACCCTCTTAAGTAGCCTTCATGTATCAGGCTCACTAGTGCAGCCGGTGTGTGCAGTTTTAAACTGCCATTTCAACCTGGTAAATTAAATCTTTTTGTGAGGCCTAACCCTTCCTTTTTAATACATATACGTCACCCCTAGGGTAGCCCTCGGGGAACCCGTAGGACTGGGTGCAGTGTATTTAAAAGGTTAGACATGTACTTTTAAGTTTTACATGTCCTGGTAGTGAAACACTCTTAAATTCTTTTTTCGCTACTGCAAGCAAGGCCTACCTCCCCTATAGGATAACATTGTATTGCTACATTGCATTTAATAAGTGCTAACTTTCAATTGGGAGCAGGTAGGGGAGTCTGGTTTGGTCCCTAAAGAATTGTAATTTAAAACCCTCTTTAATAGTAAAGTATGATTTTAAGTCCCAGTTCTGAAAATGCCACTTTTAGAAAGAACAATGGATTTAACCCGAATCTCTTGACTGCGGCGCATGTTTGATTCATTCAGCATTCTGTCCATCATTTGTTGCTGCAGCACTTTTTGACCAAGTGGGATGGGTATGCCCAGTTGTGGGTTCCTTTGCTCGCTGTGCCTCTGGATTCAAGCTAGCCTGGCTGATGAGGGGTATTACCCCGAAACTGGTCCCAGGATGCTTGTTTCCAATCTAGGGAGGACCCGGCTTGGCAGTTCGGGCTGGACTGTTCCCATGAGGAACAGGGTCAAGGCTGATTTGCATATGGCTGGGTCAAACTGGGCTGGCTTAGTGAGCAAAAGAGCGATGGATTTAACCCAGATCTATTGACTGGGGGTATGTTTGACTCATTCAACCCATCATTTGTTGCTGCAGCACTTTTCACCCTAAGCGGGATGGGTATGCCAAGATGTGGGCCCCTTTCTCTCTGTGCCACTGGATTCAAGTGAGCCTGTCTGAAGAGGGGTGTTACCCCGAAACCGGTCAAGGATGCTTGCTTCTGGTACAGTGAAGACCCAGCTTGGCAGTTCAGGCTGGACTGTTCCCATGAGGAGCAGGGTCAAGACTGATTTGCATTTGTCTGGGTCCAAACTGGGGTAGTGTAGTAAGCAAAAAAAAAAATGGATTTATCCCATATCCCTTGACTAAGTTGAACGTTTGATTCATTCGGCATTCCGTCTATCATTTGTTGCTGCAGCACTTTTAGAAAGTTGGCATTCTCTTGTCCTAAACATCTGTTGCCTGTATCACATTACTAGTGTAGCTGGCAGTTGGACTTTGTATATTGTGAAATCAAAGGGAGAATAGGTGTTGGTAGGATGGGCCACATCTGGCAGGATGAGGTGAGAAGTTATCACCAACCACACTTGCATATCACAAAGTCTCTGTCACAGCATACTCACAAACTGTTTTGTACCAGTCTATTTTGCCAACAGACAAGCTGTGGTCGGGCAGGAAGGCAGGAAATTCTCGACACCTCTGTAGGGAGAGAGGGCATAGAAGGTTCTCCCACTTCAAAGTTGACACCTAGTATAAATATTGGACCCTCAGACCTGACTCCTTAGCACACCTCTGGGCCTATGGAAGACTCAGAATGACTGGTGTGCTGCTCTGCAAGAAGGAATACTACTCTGCTGCCTGATGAGGACTGGATCTGCATCTTGAACCTAGGACTCCCGGACTGACACCAAGGGCTAGTTGGTGCCCCGCTCAGAGCCTCAGAGCCAGAAAAGGTTCCATGTGTCCTGAACCCAGCACCTGGACCATGCATGTTGTGAGTCTTCCCCTCCCAAGTGCTGCCATCCCAGTCCTGGACCCTTGAAAGGGGGCTTGAAGGTGCACTGCCTGCTTAACTGTGGTCTTTTGGGCAGAACTAACACATCGTGATTCATCTCCTGGCAGCTCTGCATCGAAACTGCCACTACATCTACGACACGGAGCGGACTACGCAGCATGCAGCTTCTCGAAAATGTTGCTGTGTGACAAATCTACCATGCAGGACTTTGCATCGCAAGCTCTTGTCCATAGCAACCTCGACGAAGACATCGCATTGCAAGCCCCATCAACGGCTCTGTCAGACCCACCCCTGCAAGAATCATCTCCGACGCAGGACTTCTCATCTCTACCCGCAGTCCCTCTGTACCACTGCTGTGCGGTGCATACTCAATACAGGATCACGCAGCACTCTGCAACCAGGATTTAAGGTACTTTGTTCAGCGGACCTAACTTGGTCCCTATAACCGCCCTGCGCTTCATCGGTCGACCTTATCTTTTGACTCTGTCCGGTCCGATGCAACCAGATAACTGCAGTTAGTGCTTTGTGCTTCTCAGCACAGTTTTGACTTAAATCTTTAAAATTGCCTATTTCCAATTCTACTGACTGGAGTTTTAATGTTTTGGTTTAAAATAATGTAATAAATTATTCTATATTTTTCTAAATTGGTGTGGAATTTTTCTTGCGTTGTGTTTTCACTTTATTACTGTTTAAAGAACTGCATAACTTCTTTACACATTGCCTCTAAGTTCAGCCTGACTTCTTTTGTGCCCAGCTACCAGGGGTTTGCTTATGTTTCAACCTGACAAGAATTGTGGTTGCTAGTTGAGTAGGGTTTTAACCTCCCTCAACCAGTAACCCAAATTCCTACAATAGTATTCAGAGGTTGGATTAGGACTTGTTTGTGCCTTACAGTGATTTTGTGTTACTCTAAAATCCCAGATAAATAATTTCAAACCAGTTCAAGTTTTTATAATTCTACTTGATTGGCATTTTACTTTTTCCAAATTCTTTCTCATTCTACCCGACTGTCTGTGACCATACCTGCAGAAATGGAATTCGAGCGAATCAACCTGGAGAGCTACACTGTGGTTGAGCTCAAGGAGTTCTGTAAGGGAAGGGCCTGGAACTTCAAACGAATAAAGGCATCAAGAAGTTGGAGCTTCAGAAAGCTGCTCTTAGGGCCTGTGTGGAGGCTCACCAGTTCCTGAGGGCCCAGGCGAGGGAGGTGTGGAGGAGCAGGACCAGGATCTGGGTGCAGGCCCAGAGATCCAGCACACATGAGAGGGGAATTGCTGGTCTCCTGAATTGGAATTCCCTTCCAGAGCAGAAAGCAGTGTGACCTTCCTAGGCCTGTCCCCAAAGGAGCTGGCAGGCCATAATGTTGATCAGGAGTTTAGGCTGCAGATGGCTAAGCTTAAGATAAAGGAAAAGAAACTGACCATGGAGGCAGAGTAGAGAAAAATGGCTCATGAAAAGAGAACTAGGAAAGCAGAGCCCAGCAACCATGGTGGCAGCAGTGCCTGAGGGACACAGGACAGTCCACATACCTAAAGATCTAGTGCCCAGTGTGGTATGGGATGATATTGACAAATGGTTTTCTACCTATCTGCTCGCCCTTATATTGCAAAGTGTCCCAGAAGAATATGGGGTGGGGGGATCACTCTGGAAACACATGCCTACAGTGACGAGGGACACCTTACACTGGATGTGCGGTACCTGATGAGGTACACTCCCATGAAAACCATCCTTGTCCCCAAGTTTGGGCTCCACCTAGAGAAATACTAGATTAGGTTCCAGGATATCCAAAAGTTCCAGAGCCACTTTTGAGTAGATTTCATAGATTACGCCAGCAAGGCACTGAATGGTTGGGTACGGGGCAGCCAAGTTGATGATTTTACTGGATTGCTTAATCTGATACTAAGAGCACATGTTCAATATCTGTTTTACCGATCTGTGTCAGCACCTGATTGATGGTAAGCTCACTAACCCCAGGAAGATTTCTAAGGAGATGGGCCTCTGGGTCAGCACTTGAGTGTTCAAAAGGGTATCTGGGGGAATCAACAGAAGGGTGGGCAGGGGCCCCATCATAAAAAAGAGGGGGAGAAAACTTACAAATAAGGATTTCTCTAAAGGCTCTGAAAATAATTCCCATGGGAACAACAGTAATCAGTCCCAGTCTGTCCCTAAACGAAAGGGGTTATTTTACAAACGGAGAAGGAGGTTCACCTTCCCCCCCAGTGTGTACTGAGTGTTACAAATATGGGCACTCCATGGGAGACACCAAATGCCCCAAGAAGGCACAACCCACCACCGGGTGAGCAGATACCTGGGTCAGCCAGTGTAACACTTGGCGAGGAGGTGCCCCCAGTTAGCATGGGGGAGAGAAGAGTATACTTTAATGTCCCTGGGGGATAGAGTGATGGTGCCAAAAACCATTATGCCTTCTAATACTTTTAAGTATAGGCAGTGGGTCACCATCAGTGGGCGAAGGGTGGAGGCTCTGAGAGACACAGGAGCCAGTGTGACTACATTGAGGTGTCATCTGGTATCCTTAGAATAGGTCATTCCTCATACATTCCACCAGGTCACAGTCACATACAACAGTGAGAGCAACTACCCTGTGGCTGTGGTTCCCTTTGAGTGGGGGGTGGGGGGGTCTCAAGTTCTCCAAAGATAGCTGTAAGCCATGCTGTGCCTGTAGATTGTCTATTGGGCAAGGACCTAGAGCACACTGAAAGGAAGTGCAGCTCAGGTCACACCTAGAGATGTTAGGTTTACTTAAAAGGGGCTGTATGACCACAATTTCCATAGCCGCCCAAGAGGAGAGTCAAGGAATTCTTAAAGAGTGACCCGGGCTGCTGCCAAAAAGAGGAAGGGCAAGGGTATGTAAAACCAGCCCCTGAAGTTAACAGTCTAGGTTGTCAGGGCCTGTTGTCGTCACCTGATGAAGAAGTCCCTGAGCCTATCATGAAGGAAATTGCTGCCTGAGGAGAGCTGCCTGAGCTTGCTTAATTGCAAGTTGGGTAGGAACTCTGCAAGGTGCAGAAAGAGTGCCCAACTGTAGAGGGAGCTTGGTGAAAAGTTGTGACCCACAAAGCAGGTAATACCCCTGGAGATCACCTTATCTCTTGGAGAATAACCTCCTATACAGTGAGACTAAGGTTCCTGGGCCTAGTGCAGCCTGTGTGCTAGTGCTTCCCCAGTATTACATGGTCTTCTTACTGAGGTTGGCTCATGATAAACCTCTGCCAGGACATTTGGGTTAGAAAATGATCTTTGTCAGGCTTGCCCCCATCTCAATGGCCCCGGAAGAAGATAGCCACAGACACGTTCTGCTCCATCTGCCAGGTCAGCGGGAAAACAGGGGAGAAAGCTAAAGGCTTCCTTGGTTGATTTTGACCTGTATAGCATAGCATTCCCTAAGGAAGTGGTGTCTGACAGTGTCTGACAAAGCCATCAACCTCATGCCAGTGTAAATGAAGTCCATATGGGATGAGTGTGGGGTAAGCTACAAGTGCTCCACACCCTATCACCCTCAAACCAATAGACTTATTGAGAGAGTCTACAGACCCTGAAGGGCATGGTACAAACAGAATGCTACTCTGATGGAGTTTCAGCATCCTCGTCAGAAGATGCGGGTAATGGATCCTATAGAACCAAGAGCTCACCAAGACCGTTGGACAGCCCACATGAGGTGAATAAGCCGAAGGGGGAGGCCACCTACCTAGTGGGTCTCCAAGCCCCTAGGAACCCTCTAAGGGTGCACCATATAAACCACCTCAAACCGCACTTTGAGTAGTCGGATGTCACCATGCTCTTGGTGACAGATAACGGAGTAAAAGAGGAGAGTGAACCTCTCCCTAACCTCCTGGCTACCCAGGAGCACAATGAGTCAGTAGTGGAAGTAAACTTCTCCCCAACTCTGACCCTGGAGCAGCTGTGACTATCTCAATTTGCTGGGGCACATTGTGTACCCATGACGTAGACACTGGAGACGGTATGCCTGTTAAAAAACAAAATGTACACGTTTTTGGATAAGGTGAGAGCCAGTATCAAGGAGGAGGTCTCTGGGATTATGGTGTTAGGGGTGATTGAGCCCTCTAAGAGTACCAGATCAAGCCCAGTTGTACTGTTATCCAAGACCGCCCCACCGGGTGCCACCCCAGAACGCAAGTCTGTGTGGACTACAGGGGACTCATGATGCTCACTCCAACCCCCAAGCTGATGAGTTCATTGACAGACCGGAAGCTTCCAAGTTCCTCAATACATCTATCTTATCTGTCTATCTATCTGTCTATCTATATCTCAAGATAGTACACTTTCAGACTTGGAGTGCCACATAGATTTTGAAAAAAGGGTGCTCCCTTTTGTCTGCACAAAGCTATATCTCTCTGAAGAACTCTAACTAGAGCAAAAGACATGCTTCAGAGGTTGCTTTTATTCATTCCAGGTTGGCTTGGATGATATTTTAGCAATCCAAAGCTGTAATACAAAGCCTAGAGTGGTAAAAGGCTTTTGTCATTTATCAGGTCTTGGATGGCACTGTGCTAATCTTATGCTTAAAAAGTTTGCTAGAAAAACAAACATTTGAGGTGAGCAGATTCAGTGTGTTGCTGTAGGTTGCTCCATATAAAAGAGCTGCTCTCCGCCTAAACTTGGCAATGACCCAAAGTTCTCTGCTTCCATTTTTGCAAAATGTATGTGGCCCTCTGAGGCTGAAAGGGTATTTTCTTGAGGTGGGTGTCTGTCTGTTTGTCCCCAATTGTTATTAAATGTAAAAAAGGTATTGCTATCCTATGGAGGCAGGCCTTGCAGTAGTAGGACATATTTAAGGTAAAAGTACATGTCCAGCATTTTAAATACACTACTTTTAGCCCTATGAGCTGTTTAGGATCTGTGCTAGACGTGACTTATATGTATTAAAAAGGAAGGTTTGCAAAAGGTTTATTTTGCCTTGTTGAAAAGGCAATTAAAAACTGCACACAAATGCTGCAATGGCAGGCCTGAGGCAGGTTTAAATGGCCACTTAAGTGGGTGGAACAATCAGTTCTGCAGATCCACTAGTAGCATTTACTTTACAGGCCCGGGTACATGCAGTACCAATTTAGTAGGGGTTTATAAGTAAGTTAAATGTGCCAGTTGGGTATAAGCCAATTTCACCAGGTTTAATGGAGGAGAGAGCACAAGTACTTTAGCACTGGTTAGCAGTGGAAAAGTGTGAAGGGTCCTAAGGTCAATAAAAACCAATTCAGCAAAAACAGGAGGATTAAGGTCAAAGGTTTTATGGGAAGGCCACCCTAAGGCTGACAGGTGTAACACACATAGGTATGTATATGTGTGTTAGAATATATATATATATATATTCACTGAAAAAACCATGGGTTTCACACACGTTATAGTTAGGAATTAGCATTTAAAAAACCTTAGAAATTCAATGAAAAAAACATAGGTTTCACACATGTTATAGTTAGCTGGACATTTCACTCGTAAAAAACCAATGAAATTCCCCCGTTATAGTTAGTTCAGCTAACTATAACTCGCGCGCCCGCAATGCACTGCTGATGACGTCACATATTACATCACTCATGACATGGTCAGTGACATCACTCATGACATCACTGATGACATCTCAAATGACATCACTGATGACATCACTGATGACATCATCCAGTGAATGTGTGTGTTTCTGAAAATTAAATATGTTTTATATATGTATATCTCAAGGTCGATGGAAGAATAAATGGGTATATAAGTGTCTAAATGGATGATTTGTTTTTGAAAAATTGATTGTGTAACTGACTGATTAAGTGTATCATAGTGAATACATGGCTTAGTGAGTAATGTTTAAATATGTAAATATCTGTATTAGTCTCTCACTTTGTGTATAAGTGGCTGCATGGGTTGGTGAGTAGCCTGGCCAACCCTACGCGTCAGTCCTCACTGACGACGTCCATGCGCAAGGCAGACGGAACCGAGGTGTACACTCAGCCTGCGATTCTGAGCTGCTACCGGCAATATTACGAACGCTTGTACCGCAGTCGCTCTGCCCGAGACCCTGACCTGCTCGATAATTATCTACGGCCTCTAGAGATCCGAACAGTGGAGCAGGACGTGGCGAAAGCCCTGGGGTCCGACATAGAACTGGGAGAGATCCGTAGCGCCATTAAAAAGATGGCGAGGAATAAGACCCCGGGCCTGGACGGCCTTCCTGTGGAGTTCTATGCAGCTTATGCTGATCTCCTAGCCCCTAGGTTGTTGATAGTATACAGAGAGGCGAAGAGGCTTGGGCGACTCCCGGGCTCGATGTGCGAGGCATTGGTGGTCCCGCTCCTCAAGCCCGGAAGGGACTCATCCGATCCGGGGTCTTACCGTCCCTTATCAATGCTGACGGTTGACTATAAAATACTGAGCAGCATCTTGGCCTCGAGGCTACTAGGACACATGAGCTCCTTGGTACATGAGGACCAGGCTGGCTTTATCCCCAGGCGTAACACGACCATGAACATTCGCAGGTTGTTCCGCTTGCTAGGGGAACCGCTTGTGGACGCCCCGTGCCCGGTTGTCTTATCGGTAGACTTAGAGAAGGCTTTTGATAGCCTGGAATGGGACTACCTTTGCACTGTGCTACGGAGGTTCGGCCTCGGTGAGGGCTTCATCAGATGGACCAGGGTTCTGTACGCCTCGGCATCGGCCAGGGTTCGGGCGGGACCGCTGATTTCCTCACAATATCCGGTGGAGCGAGGCACGAGGCAGGGATGTTCGTTATCCCCACTTCTCTTTGCGCTGGCGGTGGAGCCACTTGCGCTGCATCTCCGGTCGGGAGCCCATTACACGGGCCTGTGGACTCCTTCGGGCCCGCACTACATTTCGCTGTATGCAGACGACCTGCTGCTCTTCCTAGAGGACCTGCTCGCTGCCTTACATGGAGCTGCGACGGCGCTCACGGAGTTTGGGGAGGTCTCGGGCCTCCGAGTGAATTGGACTAAGACCTGTCTTTTCCCGGTTCGCAGGGGCACCCCTACCCCTGCTCTAAGTAGGGAGATTAGATGGGAACCCGACTGCTTTAAGTACCTGGGGGTGTACGTCTATCATGAACCTTCTGACCTCCTGGATGGGACCATTGCCCGCGGCACTCGAGCACTTCGAGGCAGTATGGACTTCTGGGCCACGCTACCGCTCTCGGTGGCAGGGCGGATTGCTTTGCTTAAAATGGTGGCGCTTCCCCGGCTGTTATATTATTTCCGGACACTACCGATCTGGGTCCCACCGGCCACGTTTCGACTATAACGATCAATGATAGTCGGATTCCTCTGGGGCTCGGGCCGCCGGCGGGTGGCCCTCAAGACCCTGATGCGGCCGAAGGCTGAGGGTGGGCTTGCGGTGCCGGACTTCGAAAAGTATTATTTAGCGGCGCAGCTCCAGACCTTCACCCAGGAGATCGCCCGGGAATTCCGGGGCCCAGAAGACAGGAGGGGAACGGGTATGGCCAGGCATGTTCTCTCCTTCATAGCGATGCGACAACGGTTGGCCTTGCAGGACTTGTCGATGGAGGAGCGGACCGTTCGCCTGTGCTGGAACCGAGCTCACGCCCGGGGCCACCTGAGAACACCGTATGCGCCCGAAATACCTCTGGGGATGCTAACGGCTTTGCCCCATGGTGGCGATTGGTCACGGTTGGCGAACTGGGAGGACGCCGGCCTACAGCTAATAGGTGACCTATACGAGGACGGGGCGCTCTTGCCCTTTCAGGAGCTCATTGATCGCTTCGGGATTCCCCGCGGCGACTTTCTGCTGCACTCGGCCCTTGTCCGAGCGATCCAGGCGCACTGGAAATGCGGGCAGGAGGAACCTCCTTTATCCCCGGTATGCCAATACGTGATGATGTCTGCGGGCACGGTGAAGGCGGTCACTTGCCTTTACGGCAGACTGATCAATGAGGGGCTGGCTCCCCTCACTACTCTGAGAAACCGTTGGGAGGAGGACATTGGCAAGGAGATCCCGGAGACGACCTGGTCCCTGCTGGTGCGGCGAGCCTGGAAGGGCACACGCCACGCCCGCTTTCAATTGGTCCACTACTACGTGCTCCATAGAGCATATCTGACCCCGGTGAAAATCAGGCGATATTTTGCTACGAATTCGGCGGAATGCCCCAGGTGCCCGGCCCAGGAGGCGGACCTTCTTCACATGCTGTGGGCCTGCCCGGGATTGTCATCCTATTGGGTAGAAGTGGGGAAGACCCTGGAGGAGACGACGGGGAGATCCTTATCGTTTGACGCGGCGGTGGGACTCCTGCACTGGTTCCCTCATACCCCCAAGAACAAAATATCTAGCAAGTTCATTGATTTAGGGCTGCTCCTTGCTAAACGAGAGGTGACCAGGAACTGGAAGGCACGAGCTGGTCCGACAGGAAGCCGGTGGCACAGCGAACTTTTGAAGTGGGCGGTGGGGGAGAGCACGCTAAGATACCAGCTAGCTTGGAGGCAGCGTAATGAGAAGGCACAGGAGGCAGCGCTGGAGTGGGAGACGTTAGTGCAGGCCCTTAGGGATTATTGCGCCCCCAGCGACTCTGAAAGTGAGGAAGCAGCTCGCCCCAAGTCCCGATAGACGATTGCACTTTTCAGCTCTGTTGCTTTCCCCATGGGTCCTTTAGCAGATCCTGTTGAGGTTGTTGCCGTGCGCTGATGGCGGGGGTGGGTGGGTTCTCCTTGGTTCGTAGCGTTTTTGAGGGTGGGGTTTTTCTTTCTGGGTTTATAGGCTTGTTTGGAAAAGCAGATGACGGACAGTGGATCATCCGGACCAGCCTCGACATCCTTCTGAGCCCCCATTGAATTTCGCCGCCCGACCCTAGGGTTGTGGGCTGAATGGCTGTGTAAGAAACTTACGGCGGTGGGACGGAGGGGTGTGTCTCATTGATCTTGCTTGTTATATAATGCTGGTCGATTATGTAACGATTTACTGATTTCTGCAATAAAAATATATTTAAATATAATATGGGTTGGTGAGTAGCTACATGGGTGTCTATATAGGTTATTAGTTGGTTTTATGAGTATCAGTCTGAGTGTCTGCATGGTTCGGTGGGGGTATTACGTAGTGCATAGGTGCATGAATGAATGACTCACTCTTTGTATGTGTTGAAGACAGCATGTGTGCAGGACTCTATGGGTGGATGAGTGAGTGTATGGGTGTGTTAGTGAGTGAATGACTGTCTCAATAGTGTCTTTATGAGTAACTACATATGTTTTAAACTAGTATATGTGACTATTGTTGTATATAAGCGAGTATATGTGAGAGTGAGAGATTGAAAGAGTTCCTGTATAAATAAGTATGTGTTTCTATAAGTGATTGTTTAAAAGACTAAGTATGTGTAAGTTTCCGTAGAAGTAAGTGTGGTGGTGTGTGTATAACTGTATATGCAAGTAAATGTATGTTTGATTCTTTTTTAGCATGAGTGACTATGTGTGTGAGTACCTCTATGGATGAGTGGCATTGTGTAACAGGATGTATAGGTGTATGAGTACATATGATGAGTGAGTACATGTATGAGTGACTGTATAGGACTGTTGGTGAATGAGTGGATGTGTATGTGGATCTTAGAATTACTGTATAGGTTGTTGTAACTGGTATTGGTATGTCCATTGTTTTTAAAATTTTAATTTCTATTTTTGAATGTGTGTATCAAAGGTTATATTAGGGGAAGAGGAGGTCTGCCACTCTATCACAAGGATGATGTCATCAGTGATGTCATCAGTGATGTCATTTGAGATGTCATCAGTGATGTCATGAGTGATGTCACTGACCATGTCATGAGTGATGTAATATGTGACGTCATCAGCAGTGCATTGCGGGCGCGCGAGTTATAGTTAGCTGAACTAACTATAACGGGGGAATTTCATTGGTTTTTTACGAGTGAAATGTCCAGCTAACTATAACATGTGTGAAACCTTTGGTTTTTTCATTGAATTTCTAAGGTTTTTTAAATGCTAATTCCTAACTATAACGTGTGTGAAACCCATGGTTTTTTCAGTGAATTTTCAAGGTTTTTTAAATGCTAATTCCTAACTATAACGTGTGTGAAACCCATGGTTTTTTCAGTGAATTTGCAAGGTTTTTTAAATGCTAATTTTTTTTTTCTTCTATTTTTTTTAACATTTTTTTATTTTAATTTTCTATCCTTTTTTAAAGACTATGGTTAAATTTTTAAAATTCTATAATATGTTTTTTTAAATATATTTTATAAAATAAACAGGTAAAATTTATTAGCAATACATTTTTTCCTTTTTTTTTAAATTTTTTTTTTAGTACGCGTACCGTAAGCTTACGGTAAGCGTACGGTTTATGCAATGTCCGTAATTTATCTACGCTGTTTGCGTATAGTTACGCAATTTGCGTAGCCGCGCGTACTCCGCGTGGGACGTGTACGCTACACGCGCACGTTACGCGGAAGTGTCGGGGAGTGACTGTTATGCGCGCAAGCGCGTGTCTTTTTTACGCGCATGCGTACTTTTGCCGTAAGCGTACCGTAAGCGTACGGTAGGTCATGTGATCATGAATCACAACTTTTGATTGGTTGAAACTACTTTCAGTTCTAGAACTCTCCTACACCACACTCATTCCCCTCATTTCTGCTTGTGATCCCTTAGGAGAAGGAGCTGGGTTGTCTTTGTGATACGATGGCAGAACAGCAGAGCCCTTCTGAGAGTGAGGCTAGCACTAGCAGCACTACCTTGAGGCAGAGAGCGAGGAAACAAAAGACCTCTTATGTATGGGATTATTTTACTTTTCCTGAAGGCCAGCAAAAGGTAAATGCACCCTTAGTAACTTGTAAGCTGTGTAAGCGTGTACTTTCAAGAGGTAATCCTGACAGGAAGTATTCCTTTGGGAATCATACCATGATGAGACACCTCAAGGATGTACACAGAAGGACACATGCTCGACTTACTGGAGGTAACCCTTCAGAAAGTCAACCAAGCACATCCACAGCAGCTCAGCCTGGACCATCATCTGCAGGGCCGAGTCCTTCTTCTGCAGGTCAGGTGAGCCCTTCATCTGTGGGGGGAGCATCTCCTTTTGCTGGCCCTCTGGAAATTAACCCTCGATTTCTGAGGGTTGATATTCGATGCGCCTCTTGTCATGATCTAATTTGTCATAGGGAGACCAGTGTTTCCCTAGTGAACAACAAAATAGATCAGCACACTTGTCGCAGAGACTAATTTTCCCAATCTTTCTTTCCTCTGTCCCTGCATGAACACAACGGCTCTTTTAAGAGCCAACCTTATCTTTCATCTTTTTTTTATATATGTTTTTAAAAACTTTTTTTTTATTTTTTTACCATATGCGTAATTATTATTATTTTTTTTTAAAAAACACTAAAAATCAATTATCACATTACAAGGTCCATGAGAGACTACAATTAAAAACTGAAAATGTGATTGTGGAGAAGTGGAAAAAAGGGACCATGATATTTTTGACTTACCATACCCACTCAAAAAAATATTTATTCATTTAAATTTTTTTTTAATTGCATTAAAAATGGTTCTAGTTTTCGAAAATTATCTATCTCAATCATGACATCTCTGCCTGTAATTCCTATATGCACACAGAGTCATGTTTTCACATTAGTCACAAAACGAAATTTCTTTGCCAATTTGAAAGTACACTTACTGCTCTTTTTTTTGGCAAGTGATAATCACTTTTACAGACTGACACATTATGAATCCACTTTTCAGATTTTTTAAAAAGCCCATGTCCAGACTGCTTTTTCAGACCACCACCATGTGTATCCTGGGTGACTGCCTACACTCCAGCAAGGGCAACCAGCCTTAGTGATGCTGAATGTATTTGCATTACAGACTGAAACCTCAAACCCCACTCGCTTGTAAATACTGTGCATGATTCTACATGGAAAGCAGCTGGGTGTGTGCTAAGAGTCTGCTTCTGCACCAAAAAATGGCTCCCCCTTTTTCCTACTAATGCAACTGTGAAATCACCAGAGCAAAACGCAATAAATCTCTGCCTGTAATTCCTATTTGCACACAGTCATGTTTTCACATTAGTCACAAAACGAAATTTCTTTGCCAATTTGAAAGCACACTTACTGCTCTTTTTTTTTGGCAAGTGATAATCACTTTTACAGACTGACACATTATGAATCCACTTTTCAGATTTTTTAAAAAGCCCATGTCCAGACTGCTTTTTCAGACCACCACCATGTGTATCCTGGGTGACTGCCTACATACCAGCAAGGGCAACCAGCCTTAGTGATGCTGAATGTATTTGCATTACAGACTGAAACCTCAAACCCCACTCGCTTGTAAATACTGTGCATGATTATACATGGAAAGCAGCTGGGTGTGTGCTAAGAGTCTGCTTCTGCACCAAAAAATCGCTCCCCCTTTTTCCTACTAATGCAACTGTGAAATCACCAGAGCAAAACGCAATAAATCTCTGCCTGTAATTCCTATTTGCACACAGAGTCATGTTTTCACATTAGTCACAAAACGAAATTTCTTTGCCAATTTGAAAGCACACTTACTGCTCTTTTTTTTTGGCAAGTGATAATCACTTTTACAGACTGACACATTATGAATCCACTTTTCAGATTTTTTAAAAAGCCCATGTCCAGACTGCTTTTTCAGACCACCACCATGTGTATCCTGGGTGACTGCCTACATACCAGCAAGGGCAACCAGCCTTAGTGATGCTGAATGTATTTGCATTACAGACTGAAACCTCAAACCCCACTCGCTTGTAAATACTGTGCATGATTATACATGGAAAGCAGCTGGGTGTGTGCTAAGAGTCTGCTTCTGCACCAAAAAATCGCTCCCCCTTTTTCCTACTAATGCAAATATAAAATTACCAGAGTTGTACACAATAAATCTCTGCCTATATTTCCCAACATGTGTAACCTGGGTGACTGCCTACATTCCAGCAAGGGCAACCAGCCTTAGTGATGCTGAATGTATTTGCATTACTGAGTCCAACCTCAAACCCTTAAACTATTCTTTTTTTATACCAATACACCTTAATTTATCGTGAAAACATAGTCCATATTATTTTACATGTTCCTCACATTTAAATTTCTCCCAAAACAGAAAATAATAAACACAACTTCAACAAAAAGAATTACATTTCTATTATTCATTTCTTAATTTACCATATACATCTCCTCTCAAACTCTAAACTCACCTTTAAAATTAGTTAGTTGTGAAAGAAATGTGGCACTCAAACAGCAGATTATCAGAGCCAGGATCTCTGTTCTCTACACCTCTCTCCTCTCAGCAGAACCAGATAATGGCAAAGTTTCCCTCTATTTTTCCACACATATACATGTAAGTTTCAAATCTCAGTGCTTCCCCCTTTTTTTCAAATGTAATCACACATTTCTATTGGTTGAAAAAAAAACCTTTTCCAAAAGTACCCTTCCCCCAACTTGACTTCTGCCTAGTACCCTTCCCCCAACTTGACTTCTGCCTGCTACCATAGCAACAGCTCATGGAACACTGCTGTGTGGAGTTAGGTCAGAAGTTCAGCAGACAATGTTTCAATTCCACAGAGCAAGAGTGCTTGACTTTTCAACCCTTACAGCAAATCCATAGTACTGTTCTTTGGTAACACATTTTTCTGTACCAATACAAAACATGCTTCTATAAATTTACACATACAGCCTAGTTTTTAGTGTAGAATGGTATGAAACAGCCAATCAGTTCTTTTTTTTTATAAAAAAATATGTATGCCTCCATTTCCAAACTGTCTTTCATTTCTTTTTACCATTCTACTGAATTACACCTCCTGAGTGCATCCAGATCTCCTTTGAAGATGTTCACAGTGTGGATTGTAGGACACAGCTATGTCTTCTGGAGTGAAAAGTTTGCAGAGAAAACAGGTATTGTGAGAGACCTTGCTTTGCCAAATGTAGACATTAAATGGATTGGTCAGAGAGGGTTAAAGTGGCACCAATTGATGCCATTGGTGAAATCCTTCATGCAAATCCAACACCCTGACCTCATAATAGTGCACTGTGGTGGCAATGACCTAGGCACTTTGACTGGGGTAGGTCTGGAAATGCTTATGAAGGACACCTTTGCACAACTGTTTTCACTTTTCCCTAAAACTGCCTTTGTGTTTTCCAACATATGCCAAAGGCAAAAATGGAACTGGTCCAATCATTTCTGTCCGCAGATTGACAAAGCAAGAAAGCACGTCAACAAATCTGTTTCTGCTTTCCTCCGTGACTATGGTATGGGTTCCATTTACCACAACAACTTGCGTTACGACATGCAAGACATGTATAGAGGAGATGGTGTGCACTTCAATGATGAAGGGAACAGAGTCTTCCTCTTGAACCTTAGACTCTGCATCGGTACTTACTTGTAGGTACCACTAAAAAATAACTTCATAAACACAACGGCTCTTTTTAGAGCCCCCTAATATCTAAACTCTTAAATCTGCATTTCATTTCTTTTTTTTTTTTTTTTTGTTACCGTACGCTTACCGTACGCGTACCCCGTGATTTTTTTTAAAATCAATAAATGTTTTCTTTGTACTTTTCTGTCCTTCTTTGACCCCCTCACAAATGTAAGGGGGTCTGTAACTCTCCTCCTTGCCCCCTTTTCTTGTTATCACTCTTTTTTTTCTGAGTGAAACACACGAAATGGCGGCCGCCGCTTCCTGGTTTCGGCCGATTCGAATGTTTACTAAGATCTAAGAGCCAATCAGAATCGCGCTCGCGCACGCCACCGTACGCGTACGGTAAGCGTACCGTAAGCGTACCGTAAGCTGGCTCAGATATATATATCGATTTAAAGGCTATTTTCTCAGAATCTACTGAACAGATTTACACCAAACCTACAAAAGGCACTTCCTTGACCTGAGGACTACCTCTCTGCCAAATTTCTAGTAATTCTGTTCAGCCGTTCGGGCTGTAGCCCTGTCTAAAGGTCCTATGGAAAAATGCATGGGAAAAACGCGTTTTGGGACCCCCCTTTTATCTCAGCCCCCGCTTGACGAATCCCCCCGAGACTTTCAGGGTAGGAGCGGAGCGTAGCGCCCCACCTATTTTGAGAAATTCGCGAGGATTCGTCGACCGGCGCCAAAGTTATTCAAAATAGAATGTTGCGGATTTCCTATGGAAACGTGGTCCTAACTATAACTACCTACTGGCGACTGTCAGTAGGTAATATATATATATATATATATATATATATATATATATATATATATATATATATATATATATATATATATTTTATCTAGTTGACTTTGTATTGCTTTTTTTAAAGTTTATTGAATGGTTTTATTGTTTTTATTGAGTGTTCTGGACATTTTTGTAATGCAGCGATATAACTGTACATACATATTTTTAGAGTCACTGCACGATGGATTGAAGATAAACTGCCAGAGGAGTCCAAAAAAGTGTGGCATACAAGAGGACATGTGGATTATATTATTTTGTTTGATTGGTTCAGTACCATAAATGATTTAAAGGTTGGAACAACTCTTCAAAGTCTGAAAGATGCTCTGTTCAAGGTTAGTAAGAGAAAAATTCTTATTTAATTCGTAGTCTCTTCAGTGGAATCACGTGACATTATGGTACTGTTGTATGTGATATAGACTGATGTATATATTGTTCTTTATGAACATATCATACTGGAGCTTCGCTGTCAACTGAAATGTAATTCAAGCAAGCATTGGCAAAGCAACTTGTTTTGGCATAGTGAAACGTTTTTACAATACGGTTACAGTGTTGGCAGCAAAGGGTACAAGCTTCCGTACCATGAGGAACATGTGTGTGTGTGTGTGTGTGTGTGTGTGTGGCAGCAGCGGCATTAAAAGATTCTTTCACTCAAACACACAAGGTACAGCACAGGTAGTACCAGCACATACTTTATCACACATAACCATACATATAGCACAGGTATTGTATTATACCATTACTACCCCATATGGTGCAGCAGATGGGCAACATTCTCTCACATATACATAACAAAGGCAGCAAATGAGCAGGCCTTCCTCTCAGTGTGTATGATGGTGCCTGAGTGGTGTATGTTTGTGAAGAGGGGGCTTTCCATTATATTCTGAAGTGTGTTCTGTGGTTTGTATGGTTTGGTGTGACCTGGTGTTTTTTTAACTTTTTGATTTTTTCTTTTTCAGCAAAGAGTTCTTCAATGGTAAATAATAAAATGTTTCCCAAAAATAAAATTTGTCCCAGGTACATCATATATTGTGTCTTCAATTCAGCATGTCTCTGTCTAGTGCCTGATATTCGGCACACTTCACCACTTGAAATATCTTTTGGGCAATAGTTTAGCAATTTTGCAAGCCACACAGGTACCTTTTAACACTTTTGTTCTATACCTTTTATTTTCAAAAACATATTTTTCTTTTTTTTTAATCTATGTTTCAAATTCTAGTGGCTCCTTAGCATTGCATAAATCGGTGATTACTGGTCTGTCACCATGGCTGCAAACCACAAATTACATACTTCGGTTGGGAGAAATCTAATATGTGTATCACCATCCAACATTGAGATTAAGGGGCTTATTTTAAGTCTTGAACAGTTGCTAAGAAAAGAAATTGCAGATTGCCAATATTGTTCCAATGTGGAACATATGTGTTGAATACAAGAGAGGTGGCCCCACTTATCAAAGGGAACAGGGCACTCCTAAGCAGTAAATAAAGGAGATATCCCTTTGGTAATATACTTATATATCACTCCTACATTCACTCACTCACTATCGATTGTCCAACATAATTTGCTAAAAATGCAAGAATACTATGATTGAAACCCTTAAAAATGTATCACCACCAGACTAGAGATATCGCGCTTCAAGATTATTTATTTCAAATCTCAAAACCTTGGTTTCACTCAATTTTACTTTTGGTTTTCTTTTTTACTTTTTTTCAAAATACACAAGAAAAAGTGAATTTTAGGCATAAAAACACCAAGATACTTTTCATACAATTCAAACACGGCATGCAGTATTTAATCAGAGAATAGCATATACTTTACATTGTCTGCTTTAGGTTAAAATCCGGCAGAATTAAATGACAAACATGCGCATAAAATTAAAAACAATAAAAAGTGCAATAAAAAATGCAAGAGACCCTGATTACACAGTGAAAAAAGTGACTGTTGTATGAATTGATTCAACACAAAACATCCAACAGTTATTCTGGTAGGTGTTGTCATTGATTCCTTCCCAGAAAGTCATGTGGTTGAATTCAGGCTTAGTTTGCGTCGACGCGTTTTGGTGGAGCATCAAATAATTAAAGCCACCTTCTTCAGGATACAGGTTTTTAAGGGCCTGTAACAATTTGTGATCTATAAAGGAGAGAAAATGCATGGGACAGGGATTTTAGTGTTCGAGGCATATGAGCTGCAGATTGTACACTTAGCATAGATCGCCATCTGGTGTTGGGCCCGGATGTTTGCAGTTTGTTTTTGTTCTTTGGACAGTCTTTGGAAGTCACGAGTTCGGTGACTCCTCCTTCGGTCCGTACTGCGCATGGGCTTCGGCTCCATCCTCAGATTGTTTTTTTCCGCCATCGGGCTCGGATGTGATACTTCGTGCTCCGGCTTCGAACTTCTACGGTTCCAGCCTCGACGGAAAATCCTCGTTCTTCGAGTTTTCTTCATCAATCTTCATCTCTCGAAGCGGCACTTTTCTCCATCCCATACATCGGCACCGGCCTTCGGACCCTCCTTGACTCCGGTCCCGGCCGATGGAAAGGACTCCGTTCAAAAAGTGCCCAAAATGTGGGTCTAAATTTCCCCACACCGACCTCCATCAGGTGTGTAACCTTTGCCTCTCTCCAGAACACGAGGCTAGAGACTGCCCCGCCTGTAAGTCTTTTCGATCTAAAAAGACCATCCGGGATCGAAGAGCTTGACGCACCATGGCGCACTCCTCGACCGCGGCTCCACCGGACATCTTCGGAGACGACGCCGAAGCTTCGGGGCAACTACACACCGAGCAGGAGGACGACGTCGTCAGCGCTTCCGAGGCCGACGACTCCGACGTGGAGGACATCACACCGGCGCAGCGGGTCGTGAGTACTGTACCCCCACCCACCCCCGCGCCCAAAACCAAAGAGACTCCGGTTACACCCTCGCCTGCAGGCCTGGGCAAAACCAAGCACACAGCTTCTATCACCCCACCTTCGGGCCCGGTGTCGAAGCCTCAGAAGTCTCACGGCAGCTCGGGCTCCAGCCAGCCGACGCCTGGTGCCGAAAAACACCATCCGGCACCGAAGAAAGTGATACCCAGCTCGACTCCGAAGCCACCGGTGCCAAAGCCTGGACTCTCAGTGCAGACAAAACACAAACACAAATCTGTCGGCACCGACGCTCCGGCGCCGAAAACTCCTTCGACGCCGAAAAAACCGGAGGTTCCAAAAAAGCATGGCGCACAGAAACCATCGAAACCCTCGGCTCCGAAAACATCGGCGCCAGCGGACGATTCGGCACCACTGGATCTCTTTACACCAGACCCTTTGCAAAATACTCTATTTAAAGATCCAAAGACTGGGCTATTGACTTTAGTTGTCAAGAAAAGACGTCTTGACACACCGGCTCCTCCTCCACCGCCCAAGCGGAAGGACTCTGCTACTTCTCCTCTCAGAATGCCCTCCCCACTACCTCCTCCTCCACCTCCTCCACCCCCTCCCCCTCCCAGGTCTCCGCCACCCTTACCTCATCACTCCCCGACCCCGTCCCCAGATCCGGATTACGGGGATCCAGATTATGACCCGGCGGACGCCCCAATGGACCCCACTCCACCGGGGACCCCAGACCCATAGGAAGACTACCACAACCCTGACATACCTGATATGCCTCAGGACGACCTATACCCATCCAGGCCGTCTCCTCCAGAGGACTCCTTAGGGTTTCACCACTTAGTGCAGAGAGCAGCACACTACCATGGGGTGGACATGCATAGCGAACCAGTGGAAGACGACTTCCTACTGGACACATTTGACATTCAGGACAAGTCCACGTCTATTTTGCCCATGCTTAAAGGTGTCACCAAGCATGCTGCAGAGGTGTTCAAAGACCCTGTCAGGGCCAGGGTACTGAACCCTAGAATAGAAAAAAAGTACAAGGCGGCACCCACAGACCCTGCATACATTAAGGGCCCTGCTCCCTTAGATTCCCTAGTTGTCTCCACAGCTAGAAAGCGGGCTAACTCCCAGTCCTCAGGAGAAGCCCCACCGCCAGACAAGGAATCGAAACTTTTAGACGCATCTGGCAAACGCACCGCCTCCCAAGCTGCAAACATGTGGCGCATTGCAAATACACAAGCGCTACTTGCGTGCTATGACAGAGCACACTACGACGAACTTGAGGCTCTTATGCAGCACCTCCCCGAAAAACACAAGCGCAAGGCTCATGACCTGATACAGGAGGGTAAACTAATTACAAACACCTCCATTAAGTGTGCCCTCGATGCAGCCGACACTGCTTCTAGAGCCATAAATACCAGTGTCCTGCTTCGTCATCATGCCTGGCTCAGGATCTCAGGGTTCAAGCCTGAAGTCCAGGCGTCCATACTAAATCACCCTTTTGACCAACAAACTCTCTTTGGGCCAAAGGTGGACGAAGCGTTGGAAAAGATGAAAAAGGAAACAGACACAGCAAAGTCTATGGGGGCACTCCAATCACAGGCCCCTAAACGTTCCTTTCGACGCTCATCCTTTCGTAGCACAGGCAGAGGCTTCTCCACCGATAGCGCCTCTACCTCCTACAAGTCCCCTCCTCAAAATACCTTTTCAAAGGGCAACCAAAGGGGTGGCTACAGAGGCAACAACAATAAGGGCAGGGGCAAAACTAACACCACCCGTTCCGCAACCCCGCCCGCACAATGACTTCCCTTCCCTCCCCCCAGACCATCCCACTCCGGTCGGGGGCAGACTACAACAATTTATCCACGCATGGGAATCCATAACATCGGACAAATGGGTGAACCAAATTATTCGGTCAGGGTACTGTCTCGAGCTAACATCTACCCCACCCAATATCCCACCACGACACCGTCCAATGTTTCAAGAACATTCCACACTGCTCAAACAGGAGGTGCTCTCCCTCCTCCAAAAACACGCTATAGAGCAGGTCCCCGTCAATCAGCAAAATCTAGGGGTCTACTCCCTGTATTTCCTTATACCAAAGAAAGACGGGACCCTGAGACCCATTCTGGACCTCCGGCCTCTAAATGCGTACATACATTCAGACCATTTCCACATGGTCACCCTACAACAAGTCCTCCCGCTCCTCTGTCAGGGAGACTTTCTCACTACCTTGGATCTGAAGGACGCATACTTTCACATTCCAATACACCCTTCTCACAGGAAGTACCTCAGGTTCGTGGTGGACGGTCAGCATTACCAATTCACAGTTCTCCCCTTCGGGGTCACCACCGCACCACGGGTGTTTACCAAATGCCTAGCAGTTGTAGCAGCACACCTCAGGCGTCAACAAATTCACGTCTTCCCTTATCTAGACGACTGGCTAATAAAAGCCGCGTCCTACAATCAATGTGTGCAACATACCAACAGCACCATTCAACTACTCCACCGGCTAGGCTTCACGGTGAACTACCAAAAGTCCCACCTCTTACCATCTCACACAAAGCAATATCTCGGGGCAACTATAGACACCTCCAAAGGTATTGCCTATCCAAATTCACCCAGAATCGCAAGCATACAAGCCTTGCGCAAAACATTCCTTCCTCAACACTCTCTTCCAGCAAGAGTGTTTATGAAGCTCATAGGAATGATGGCGTCCTGCATTTTCATAGTGCCCCATGCAAGACTCCACATGCGTCCACTTCAAAAGTGCCTAGCACAACAGTGGAACCAGGCCCAGGGTCAGCTGACGGATCTGGTGTTGGTGGACGGCCGCACCCATCACTCTCTGCAGTGGTGGAACACCACAAACCTTTCCAAAGGGCGGCCGTTCCTGGACCCGGTTCCTCAGGTGATTCTAACAGCGGACGCATCGCTCTCCGGCTGGGGAGCGCACATCTTACACCTCACAATGCAAGGTCTATGGACGCCACAGCAAAAATCGCTCCACATCAACCATCTGGAGCTCTTGGCGATCTTTCTAGCCCTAAAATCCTTTCAAAAACAGATTTCGGGCAAAGCAGTCCTCATTCGCACAGACAACATGACTGCAATGTATTATATCCAAAAACAGGGGGGGACACACTCTCCCCAGCTCTCCCGCTTAGCCCAGAGCATATGGAGATGGGCAATTCCCCAAAACATCTTTCTCCTGGCACAGCACGTTCCAGGCGTACAAAACACCGTGGCAGATCTGCTCAGCAGACAAACGCAACAACTACACGAATGGGAACTGCATCCACAAGTTCTTCACCCATTCTTCCAACAGTGGGGGCATCCTCAGATAGACCTATTCGCCACCCACGAAAACAAAAAATGCCCAAGCTTCGCCGCCAGATACCCACACCCATTGTCCAAGGGCAATGCGATATGGATGAACTGGTCAGGCAGATTTGCATACGCCTTTCCACCTCTCCCGCTAATTCCATTAGTGGTAAGGAAGCTACAGCAGCACTCCCTCACACTCATTCTGGTAGCCCCAACATGGGCCAGGCAGCCGTGGTACACCACACTACTACAGCTATCGGTGGTACCACATCAAAAACTGCACCTGTCCCCATGCCTCCTAACCCAGAACCATGGAGAAATCAGGCACCCGGACCCAGCTCAGCTCAACCTTGCGATCTGGCTCCTGAAATCTTAGAATTTGGATACCTTAACCTTCCCCCTGATTGCATGAACATCATCATGGAAGCCAGACGTCCTACCACTAGAGCATGCTATGCCGCAAAGTGGAAAAGATTTGTAATTTACTGCCGTAACAATACAATCAACCCTTTAGATGCATCCATACAGCACATCATATGCTATCTGCTCCATCTGCACAGGTGTAACATGGCATATTCATCCATACGCCTACACCTAGCAGCGATCGCTGCTTATCTACAAAACAGACAGCATTTATCACTGTTCAGAGTGCCCGCAATTAAAGCCTTTATGGAAGGCCTTAAACGAGTAATTCCTCCCAGGGCACCACCTTCCCCTGTATGGAATCTAAATGTAGTTCTTACACGGCTAATGGGTCCACCCTTCGAACCAATGCATAAATGTGAGCTACAGTTCCTCACCTGGAAAACAGCTTTCCCCGTAGCTATCACTTCCCTTAGAACGGTTGGTGAAATACAAGCGTTCACTATACAGGAACCCTTCCTACAAATACATCACAGCAAGGTCCTACTTCGTACAAATCCGAAGTTTCTGCCCAAGGTCATTTCCCCCTTCCATCTCAATCAATCGGTGGAATTACCTGTCTTTTTCTCGCAACCTCAATCTGTTGCAGAAAGGGCCTTACACACACTTGATGTTAAGAGGGCTTTGCTGTACTACATACAAAGAACGCAACCTTTCAGGAAGACTAAACAATTGTTCGTTTCCTTCTCTCCACCACATAAAGGCAACCCCATCTCTAAATCAGGGATAGCTAGGTGGATTGTAAAGTGCATACAAATTTGCTATCAAAAGGCAAAAAGAACATTATCTGTTCCACCTAAAGCCCACTCTACTAGAAAGTTAGGGGCTTCTATGGCTTTTCTAGGGAACATACCCTTAGATGACATCTGCAAAGCAGCCACATGGTCAACACCGCACACCTTCACAAAACATTACTGTGTAGACGTGCATTCCAAGCAACAAGCTAGTGTGGGCCAGGCTGTACTAAAGACACTTTTTCAAACCGCTGCAACGGATACCGGTGGTCGCCGCTAGGGTTGGGTACTGCTATATAATCTATGCTAAGTGTACAATCTGCAGCTCATATGCCTCGAACGGAATATGCTACTTACCAGTATGCATCTGTTCTTGGCATGTAGAGCTGCAGAGTTGTACACGCCCACCCGCCTCCCCAGCTACCGTTATCCGTTCCAGACCATCCTATTTAGATACAACACACATGGGTTTCTCACTGTTATTACTACGCTCCATCATTTCCCTGTTGGTGAAAAACAATCTGAGGATGGAGCCGAAGCCCATGCGCAGTACGGACCGAAGGAGGAGTCACCGAACTCGTGACTTCCAAAGACTGTCCAAAGAACAAAAACAAACTGCAAACATCCGGGCCCAACACCAGATGGCGATCTATGCTAAGTGTACAACTCTGCAGCTCTACATGCCAAGAACAGATGCATACTGGTAAGTAGCATATTCCTTCACCCCTGTCAATCCAGTACACCTCCCCCCTTGTAACTGCATTGTCCCCTGTTATTGTATCCACCAAGTGAAAACAATGGAATTCTCTTCATTTATTCCGTTATTGAAACAATAATCCTTTTGTGCTCTATATCTACCCTTTGTTGCTACATCCATGATCTGCCCGTTTTTTGCTCCTACTACACGCTTTCATACTTCTAGTAAGCCTTACTTTCATCCTCATTCATTCATTGTCTCAAACCGGAAAAGGAAATTGGGCGAAGAGGGGAAAGGGAAGACCAAGGAAAATTGTAACACTCACCACTATTGGTGTAGTGTATCACGAAGAAAGAGCGTGCAACTTTATTGGTTGATCGCAAAAGTCGCTCACGATGTAGTTCCTGATATCTGATTTCTCCGGAGTCACTCTAGTTGTCACTCATATGTGACATCTCTGTTATATAAGAGAAAAATATGTATTTGATAGATACTGTAGGACTCACTCACTACAATACTAGCCATTAATCTATGTTGGGTTTTCTGTATTTCTTACCTCCCATCTGTTGTCATTCTGTACATCAAAGGAGGGTATTTTTTTATGGTTTCTAGCCCTCTCTTTTATTTAGACTGCAGGGAGACTGATTATCCTGGTCTAAGCTGCTACACCACGACAATACGTCCAGATTGGATATGACACTGTGTAACTGGTAATGAGAAATTTCCTAGTTAGCACGAAGGAAAGTTTCAATTCTAATAAGGAGGCGGAGGCGAGGATTATGCATTACTTTCCTCTCTTTATTTCAACAGCACGTTAAAAGATATAGTAAAAAAACAACACAAGACCACAACTCCCATGAAGCTCGGGAGTAACCGTGGCAACCAGTAGTCCAATCATAACACCAAGAGTCCCATAAACAGTAGCAGTCTCCGTAGTCCTTCCTCTTTCTCTGCTGCAGGAAGTTAAGCCCTGTGGGTTCTAGTCCGCCTTGGATTCAGAACCTAGGACAGCAAAAAACAAAAATAGTGAAGCCTGCTACTACACCTCAACCGTCTTCAAGGTACAACTGTTACGACAGCAACCAATGCAATTGCGAACTTTTGTCAAACAATCATAACCTGATATATGATTCGAGAGTACCACAGTGAGATAAAATATCCACACAGATGCAAAACAAATTACTGAACAGCAGCAATAAACATTGACCAGAAAAACATAAAAGATACGGAATTCTTCATCACGCCACACCTAAATCGCAGAGCAGAATTCCCCACGGGCGGGAAGGCATAAGAGAAACATGCCCGGGTGGGATAATCCTCGCCTCCGCCTCCTTATTAGAATTGAAACTTTCCTTCGTGCTAACTAGGAAATTTCTCATTCTACAGCAGGAGCGGAGGCGAGGATTATGCATGTTCAAAGCCTCCTTACCACCAAAGCGGCTGCCTAATGGATTGGTTTAAAGTAAAACTTTTTTACCGGCCTCATTCATAATCCACCTGACCCACCTGGCAATGGCCGGGGAAGACACCGCTTTAAACGGTTTCTTAATGGCAATCAGAAGTTGCCGTTCTCCCGGAGGCCGTACCTCCAATGTCATATCCTCATAGGCCTTGAGACATCTCACTACACACAATTTCGGGGAGTCTGGAAAAGCAGGGTAGGATACCGACCTTGTACTCGTCTTGGTTCTCCTGGATACAGTAAAAGTGACCCCTTCCGGGGTAAAAATCCGTGCTGTGAGATCCAAAGCTCTAACATCTGATGCCCTCTTGCATGAAATAAGGCATAACAACATAGCCAGTTTCGCTGATATCTCCTTCCTAGACAGGTACTGGTTGTCTTGCCAGGACATCAGTAACCGTAAAACTAGGTTGACGTCCCAGAGGCCCGAATAACGGGCCTCAGGGGGGCGAGAAATCCTAATGCCCTTTAAAAGTTTACACACCCAGGGATGCTCTCCCACCTGGATGTTGTCAATGGGCACGTGGCCTGCCGAAATCGCCGATCTAAAAGAGTTGATGGTACAATAAGCCAGCCCCTCCTGAAAGAGTTCTGTTAAGAAGTTGATGACCTCTGAAACTCCGGAGCCCACGGGATCCAGGTGTTTCGCCACACACCAACGTACCCATCGCCTCCAAGCTGATCTGTACCTTTTGATGGTTGCCGGGGCCCATGCCTGCTGGATGAGGAATTCAGCCTCGCGCGAAAGAGTTCCGTCCGACCAACGTCGCCTGAAATCCTCCATGCCATAAGCCGAAGATGGCCCTGAAGAACTAGGGGATGAGGGTTGCCCAAGGGGTCCACCACGACCTCGTTGAATACAGGCAGACGGATAGGAAGGTCCCAGCTCAGCTCTAGCAGAGAAGGGAACCACGCTTGAGAGCGCCAGATCGGAGTCACCAGGATCAGAGAGGCTGACTGTCGCCGAACCTGGGCCGCCACCCTCTGGATGAACAAGAAAGGTGGGAAGGCATAAGCTGTCATTGAAGACCAGTCCTGGAGAAAAGCGTCCACCGCCGCCGCCCCGGGATCCGGTTTCCAGCTGAAGTACCTGGGAAGCTGGGCGTTCCATCTGGAAGCGAAGAGGTCCACTTGGCAAGGACCCCAGAAGCGCATCAGCGAGCTGAAGACTGTCGAATCCAGTTTCCAGTCGCTGGAGTCCCGGAAGTGTCTGGAGTTCCAGTCCGCCACCGCATTCTGAGCTCCCGGGAGGTATTCGGCCGTCACCGAAATCTGACGCTGAAGGCAATAATGCCAGAAGTCCTTGGCTAGGTCCACCAGGACCCTCGACCGCGTACCGCCCAAGCGGTTGATGTATTGCACCGCTGTCGTGTTGTCCATCCGGAGGAGCACACAACAAGACACTCTGTCCGTCGTGAAGGATCGAATAGCAAAGGACCCCGCCAGAAGTTCCAAACAGTTTATATGCAGGGAAAGCTCCTCCTCCGTCCACCTGCCCCCCACTGAGGTTGAGCCGCAACGGGCTCCCCAACCGAGGCGACTGGCGAACGATTCTATCACCAGATCCGGTTGTGAGCCGAAGATCGCTCGGCCATTCCACGCCTCCATGTGGTCGATCCACCACTGGAGCTCCCTCCTGGATTCCTGATTCAGAGAAATCAGTTGGGAGTAGGTAAGTCCCCTCCTTAGATGGGACGCCTTCAATCTCTGGAGGGCCCGGTAGTGCAGGGGGCCCGGAAAAATGGCCTGGATCGATGAAGATAACAGGCCGACAATCCTGGCCAACTGCCGCAAGGAGATCCTGTCCCTCCGCAGGACTTTCCTCAATTCCTTCTTGATTTTCCCGACCTTCTGTTCCGGGAGGTGAAGGGTCGCCGTTCTGGAGTCTATCCTGAACCCCAAAAAGGTCATGCATTGCTGCGGGACCAGGTCCGACTTCACCTGATTGATGGTAAACCCCAAGCTCTGGAGGAGGGAGACTACAGTCTGTAGGTGGGAGAGAAGATGTGTTCTGGACTGATCCATTATCAGGATATCGTCCAAATAAATGATCAATCGAATGCCCAGAGTCCGGAGGTGTTCCATCACCGGTTTGAGGAGCTTCGTAAAGCACCGCGGAGCTGAAGACAGGCCGAAGGGAAGAGTCAGAAACTCGAAAACCTGTGTCCGCCACCGAAACTGGAGGAACCTGCGATATGGTGGAAAAATGGGGACCGAAAGGTAGGCGTCCTTGAGGTCCAGACGCACCAGCCAATCGTCCTGCAACAAGAGGTCTCTGAGAAGATGGATCCCCTCCATCTTGAAGTGGCGGTAGATCAGCCACTCGTTGAAATCCCTGAGATTGATAACGGGACGGTAACCCTTGTCCTTCTTTTCCACCAGGAAAATGTTGCTCAGAAACCCCGTGGGGTGAAGCTCTGAAGGACCAATGGCCCCTTTGGCTAACAGCTCCTGAACCTCTCGGTCTATGAGAGACTCGTCCTGCGAAGAAAAAAACCAAGGGCCTGGGCCTGGCCCTGGCCCCTTGAATCGGGGTTCCGTAGAACTCTATGTGAAACCCTTTGACAGTCTCCAGCACCCATGGATCGTGAGTAATCTCCGGCCACCTGTGGTAGAACAGGGCGATTCTCCCTCCCAACCGGACCGGGGTTAACAAAGGTACGCTTACCGTTATATCCTCCTGAGTTGCTGTGGGCGCCTCCTCGGCCTCGGTTGGTCTTTCCTCTGCCGCCCCGGGAGGGGTAGAAGGTCCCTTGGCGACCATCCTGCCATCCATTATTACGCTTGGCCTGGGCTCTATTAGGGCCTTGCTGCGACTGCCGGCCGGAGGAGCGACCCCTGCCTCGTCCGGCCCCACCGAAAACCTTCCCCGGGAAAATCTTTTTCATCAAGGCTTGCGCCTTGTCCAGGGCTGAAAAAGTGGCGACAAACCTCCCTAACTCCTTAACAAAAGGATCACCAAACAGGGAACCTTGAGCAATCGGGCCCGCCTCCGAGGAAGAGAGCTCTCCAAGTTTGGGGTCTATCTTTAGGAGTAAAGAACGGCGGCGTTCGGCCGAGAGGGCGCAATTCGCGTTGCCCTGCAGGCACATTGCTCTCTGCGCCCAGCCTGTAACCTCGTCCGCCGACATGGGTTCTCCAGAAACCCGGGACCTCTCCGCCAACTTTATCACTTTAGTCAAAGGGCCAACTACATCTAAGAGCTTGTCCTGGCAAGCCCGCCATGATCTATCTATCCCTTTCTTGGGATCTTTCATATATTTAGCAAAGAAGGTGCACAATCTGGGGGTCAATCTCGGGGGTCAAAGTGACACCATTGGGTAGGGAAGGTCTGGGACATTCCGACCGCAGGCGGGCCCTACCCACCTTATCGAGCGGACGCCTAACTTTGTCGGCCACGTAATCAGCCACCTTTTTGTCGGGAACCCATTTCGTGGACCGGGGTCTGTAAATGCACGTGGGATTAAACACATCATTAGAGGGACCGTCCCCTTTGCCCACTGAAGATGCAGAAGACTGAGGACGCCAAGATCTGTCCTGCTCCTGGTCCCCATCCGAGGACTCCCCATCATCCTCAAAGTCCACCTCCCCCAATTCGGGAAACCCCTCTTCGGGGTCATAGTCCGTGGCACCTTCGTCGCCGTTTTCTCCGGGTACAACTTCCTCCCGGTAGGGTGCATCCCGAAGCGTGCGCGCACTCTTCTGAAAGGCCTCCGCCAGACGGCTGAAGCCCTCAAGGTGCCCCGCGTCGCGCTTGTAGGCCTTGCGCGGTAAAGCAACCTGTGGCCCGCTAGGCCCGGCCTCCCCGTCCCCCAAGATGCCTGTGCTTCTAAACACATGGGCGGACAGACGGTTAACGCTCTCCTGCAGGGGGGCAAGCGCCTGGGCGATGGCCGAAGATAGGAGCCTGTCCACCTCCGCATGTCTGCGCACCTGGGAGAGCCGGTCCTCTGGAGAGGATAAAGGTGGGGTATAGTCGTGCTCCTTCTGAGCTTGCATAATAAAGGAGGTGAGGGCACCCAATGTGTGAAACGCCCCAACTAAATTAAGGGGGGCTCCCCCCTCGCCGGTGCCCCTGCGCTGAAAACTCTCCAGATAACTTAAATGCACGTGGTTGTAGGACACATGAGGAGGAGTCAGCTTAATAAATCATGTCCTGGGTCTAAGCCCGTCACTCCTACCGCCAAGGCGGTGTCAGGCGAGGGGAATCACCAAGAGCGAGCGCTCAACACACTGAGGCAGAAGCCTCACACACGACGCTTCACAGGCGCCTGAAACGGAGCGTTAGCGAGACGCGCGAAACAGCGCCACCTAAAGGACCCGCTCCGAATATAAAATGTACGCGCTCGGGCCGAAGCCTACCGCGCGCTGCCAACACCGTGAACGACCCGCTACGATAGCGTAGCTCAACTAACACAATCCAATTAGGAAAACACTCTCAAAGTTGCACAGAAAGCCCACGCAGCCAAGACCCAAACCCACAGTAAGGAGAGAAGGGACTTAACTGACGGGCCAGCAGTGAAGAAAGAGGAAGGACTACGGAGACTGCTACTGTTTATGGGACTCTTGGTGTTATGATTGGACTACTGGTTGCCACGGTTACTCCCGAGCTTCATGGGAGTTGTGGTCTTGTGTTGTTTTTTTACTATATCTTTTAACGTGCTGTTGAAATAAAGTGAGGAAAGTAATGCATAATCCTCGCCTCCGCTCCTGCTGTAGAATTAAGTTACTGCGACAAGAAAAACACAAAACAAAACCTATTATAATTTCCTAAACATGGAAATATGGCAGTATAATTCTCTTATTCTGTGGGGAAAATACTACAACTCTCGTCATAGGTCAAAAAGACTCTTTAGCGTTGTCGATATTGAGGTAAAAGTTCAACTTTAAAAGATTACACGGTGCTGCTATTAAAATACAGCGCTATGGTAGGGGACTAATTTTACATGATACTTCCTCCTCCCTTCCCGAGTGACTGCATCTCTCTTATGGGATCACCCTCTTTGGGACCCCGTCATATTTATTGCCTCGCACATAGACAAGCATCAAACCCCGATTCCTACCTTCCTGACGGCGCGTCCACATCCCAAATTTATTCGATCTTTACTATCATATTCTCTTCTTTTTTATAGTTAGTCCCGGCTGATAAGCGTGGAACAACACTTCCTTCCGGTCGTTGTTAGACGACGCTACCGCGCATGTCTGGCGGGCATCTTTGAATGTCGACTAAAGTAATTTATAAGAAAAGAGACTAAACCTTGTGTCGGGCCAATATTTAATCTATTCACCCGGATACTAAAGAGGCAGGCTAGTCCTTTTAGTGTTATTTAATATCAACACGGAATCATGAGCGTAAATTAATTTCACTCGTGATTCACCGAAGTCTCTGTTACTACGCTATGGATGTTTTACAGCGGCCATCTTTGCATATTCTGACCCCATAAAATTATTGACATGCTTTAGGTTTCATAAGCTATGTGCTAAAAAATATATGAGGTATCTAGAGCCCATATTACCGGGACTATGTTTATCTATATATATTTTTCTTCCGGTTTGTCTATAGTGTGTATATTAGTTCTAGCACCATACTTAACCACACCCTAAAACCTAACGTTATACTGGAATAAGATGCCCAAAATAACTTTAAAGGTTAGGTTCACTTGAACAAGCTAAAGGGGGAACATTTATTGAGTCAATTTTACTGTAAAAAAGATATAACTATGCTTGATGTTAAAGGAATCCCCCCACCTTGCTAACTATATTTGTGCAAAATGTCTATACCTGTGTAGTCACAGGTCTCCAGCTTCAGTTAAAAATATATAATCACCAGATAAATAAAAGGACCAATTAGCACTGGTTCCATTGCCAACACCCCAGTACCAATGGGTAACATTAATGCTTTTATCCTACAATGATTGATGGAACATAACACATCATATGCATCCAGTCACCTACTCCTTTGCATCTTGGTCATCAGTTGGCTTTATTCTGATTATGTTTAGAAACTATCCATGCGACAAAGAGCTATGTCCTACGATAGTTGGCACCTCCTGGAACCTTTTAGTTGTATTGCAGACCTCTTTCTAGGATTTGGATAATCATTTGAGCAGTTACATTCTGATAAATACTTGTAAACGCATTAAATGCAGATTCCTTACCATAAAATACTCTCCAACTGGCAGATAAGAACCGCATGATGCCCAGCCTGGGCGATTGTTGAACGGAGAAACCCATCCATAATGAAAGAAAAGGGAAAGGAAGCAAACACTGGGGGCGAACCTCTGACACAGACTCCTCATCAGCCCGCTCCTCCATTGTTCAATTCACTGTACTTCTTCCTTTTTGCCACTTCATTTGGCATACTGGCATACATAATGTTTTCTATTTAGGAGGGGAGAAGTAGAGAAAAAAGGACAACACCAATCTGAACAACTGGGAGGATTTCTGATTCATGATGACAAAAAGTTAACAGTTTGGGGTCTCATTCTGCTCCTTCTACCACCATCTCCCTGTCTTCTGTCTCGCTCCAATGGCTTTCCTTCTGGCCCTACGTGCCCTTGGCCTACCACAGCATGATGATCGGGTGCAACTTATGTTGCGAGAGTGGTTCTGGGACTGTCCGGGCATCCCCTGAGAGTGCGGATGTGGAGCTGCGATCCCCTTCTCTGCCTACCGAAGTACCTCTTCAGCCGTCTCAAAGAAGTGGGTTTGAGGCTGAAAGGTGACCTTAAGTTTGGCCAAGAAAGCATATAGCAAATATTCAGGTTGCAAAGTTCCTCTCAGGGTATCAGTGCTGCTTTCCTCCAATCAGCTGTAGAGGCTGTGTGAATAGGTTCCAAGTGCAAGTCAGGCAGTAAGTTACTCAGTGGGCCAACCAGAAAATACACCGCCTCCCCTTATTAATGGAAAATCACTATATAGTCACTCAACATTATCAAAATGCTCTTTCAATAAACACAACTCATGTGTAGTTCACTATATGTATCAAAAACATGATTCCACTTCCCTTATTAGGTCATAATTTCATTATTTCAAAAAGAGTGCATCTTTCTTAAACATTATACTTTAATTATATATGTTAATTTCTTACACAAATCAATGTAGTTACAAAATCCACATTCATGAGCTCCTCCTCACATCACACACAACCATCACCCTAAAAAACACATTCTCATTCATACCTCACATACACACCTTGACATAAAAAGGCTGTACCCCAACAGTGTTGATTAATTGTCAATATATTCTTTTGTTCAAAATAGGAAAAACCTTGTATCAAATTCATCCTTACTATGTATTATATAGATTTTTTATTTTTTTTATTTTACCTCCTAACAATTAACTCCCATCAACAGTATTAGTGTATTTCAATGCTCCTTAGTCCTTCACACCTGATGTTGGACCTGTTTACCATTTGCTGTTGTCCTCTTAAGGCCCTATAACGGCTTCAAACTTGTGTCGACGTGCTTTTCAGTGAAACCCGGCAAACGCCATACACCTTTCTCAGGGCGCAGAAAATCAGCGCTCACCTTAAGAACAAGTGCAGGTGACTAGTGAGGTGGCCAAATTTCCTAGAAAACACAATGGACCATGATGAACAAAGATACAAAGGAATCAAAAATCTTTAAAAAAAAAAAGACCAGTGTTAAGACCCCTTCTACCACTTGTGTACCCACCACCTCCAAAGGATCAGACCCAGAGATAGATAAACATACATGCTCTAAATCAACACCCCAAGTGAACCATTACCGATATTAGTTAACATGCATAAAGCCCCATTTAACCACCACCACAAAGAATATTGTAATATTTTTTTCTACATGACAAACACACTCCCTGCCACATACCATTGGAAATGAATGGGAATACTCCTGCCAATAACTGGGCTAAACACAAGAACCCCGCTTCTCCTTCAAATTTGTTGTGTTCAGAAGTGTCTTCAAACATTCTCTGACATCTTATGGGTCTGTATGGCAGGCTCCAGTCTCGCCCCCAATATCTGCACTTTCTCCGAGCCAAAGGCTTCAGCGGGGAGACAGCCAAATGTGCTTTGCTCGGATGCCAGCATTCACCCTATTTTGGGGCCTCTCACCTGCTGCTACACTCGTCAGTCATGCCTCCCCTCTCCTCTACTGTCTGCCGCAAACAATTGTCTGTGCCTTCTCTCTGACCCTTCTGTGGCCAATGGGGCCCGCAGACACTCGTTCCAGCCCATTCTACAGCCCCCAGCCCTCTGACTGCTCTCTGTGTGATCTGGCCGGTTAGAGGAGGCTTGACCAAGTTCTCACCTCACTCTGTCACTCAATGGTGGGGAGACTATATGGGTCTCAGCAGGAGTCACTAATCCGGCTCCCCGCACAGTCGGTATGTCACTTTGGCTTCCTGTTCATGTTATACTTTCTGTGCTCTCCAGTTGCCATCGGTGTCTTCTTTTGAGGCTTCCTCTATGTGGCCAGGCCAGAGAGAAGTGGGTTCCCAAGCCTGCACTCCTCCACAACGGGTGGGAGTTTAGGGGGCTTGCACCACTTGTGGAAAAGTTTCAGGCCTCCACTCTTGACCACCTCCACCTACGCTGGCACCTGGTTACAAGAGACTGACTGGTAGGCACTACCCTCGCATCTGGGGGCTTTAGCCGGGCTCTGTGGCACCAGGCTGCTACTCACCTTTACCTTGATCTGTTCCACATTGCCCTCTCTTGCACTTTTCTCTGCCGTCAGAGCCCCTCTTCATATCCCGTAGGTTGAAGTTCGAAGAGTCGTGGGGAAGCAGTATGAGTAAGGGTTTTGCCAGGTGGTTTCACGGAGCAGGTTTATCTTGCGACCACCATGATTGGTGTACATTTGCATATACAAATATTGTCTGTTTTTCAACATAGACCAGGAGCTTTTTCAGTTTGCTGTACTTCTTTTCAGCCTTATTAAGCACACCTTGGCTGTTTACGAAAGAGATGGAAATGGTCACTACCCATGTTCGGAGAACCAATATTTCTCCACCGCTATGACTGGCTGTTGCAGGCGGGCTCGCCACAGTCAGTAGGGGACCACCTCCAGACAATCTTGAACCTTTAGACATTTTTGTCCCACCTCACTCCTTCGAAAATGCTTTATTCATTGGAGTAATTTTGGACACAGTAGAGTTCAGTGCTTTCCCTCCGCAATGAGTCCAGAACATTCCAGTTATGATCATGATTTTTCAGTCTCATTACTTGAACACAGTGAGAGCAGCCCTGAGACTTCTGAATGAATGAATGAATATAAAATGTATAAAGTGCTAAAACTTAGCCCAATGGCGTCAAGGTGCTATTACGGAACTTGTAGGCAGACGAGCCGGCATGCTTAAACTGAGATCTGCGAAAAAAGCCAGGTTCTTGGCTTTTTATTTTACTGCATCCTCCTCATAAGCTGTGCTTGATGGCATATGCATGCTCTGCAATGGACTTAGAAGTTCCAGTGGGCCAAGCATCAAGGCAATCTAACCATTGCCATCTAGGTCTTGGAGGAGACGGTTCAAGATATGCAATGGTAGCTGTTCAGATGCAATTGGTCCAGCGCAGGCCCCTCTCCCATCTTCACCCAGAGATGATGGTGGTGATGGACTTGGGGGGCTTGGGAGGAGTTGAGGGACATACATCTGACTCTGAAGCTTTGCTGATGTCAATCAAGGAGAAACTGTTGCAGGTTCTCATGGACAACACCACCGCCATGTAGTACTGCAACAAGTATGTTGATGTAGGGTCCTGGGTCTTGTGTCTGAAGGCTCTGCTCCTCAGGAGGTTGTTGGAGTGCCATGGAATTTTTCTGATTCCCAGCCACCTGGCCAGCTCCCTGAATGCAACAGCAGATTAAACGAGCAGGCAGTGCCTGGCAAATCAAAAGAGGCATCTGTATTCTTAAGTCAGGCAGGGCATTTTCCAATATTAGGGAGAACCCTGGCTAGAAATTTTCACCAGCACCGAGATTCCGCAGTGTTTATAGGTTTGTGCAATGGCGTTTCCGCAAGAACACTTGTTAGATATGTTCTGTCTGGAATGGAACACTGGGCCCCTGCATGGCTTCTCGCCTCTGTCCAAAGTTCTGAAAAAGGCCAGGAACAAATGGGCGAAGTAATCCAATTGGCTCTGGGTTCGGAGAGTGTGGTACTAGGACCTTGTAGGCATAAGTATCTGTCCTCTCAGGCTGCCACTTTGCCAGGACCTTCTGCTTTAGCAACAGTGCTGGGTCCTCCACCTGAATCTGTGCAAACTACATCTACATCCATAGAGATTAAGCAGCGGCAACTGACTGCATTTTATCTATGAGCTGGTAATAACTTGTGGCCTGGTGTGGCGCTTGCAATACTGATGCCTTAAAAAGTAGAGTTTCAAGACATGCTTTTGTTTTTCTCATCTTTGGCCCAGCAAGGCCTTGCAGGGGGCACTGTTAAAGGTTATTTGTCTGCCCTTTTGGCCTTTCTATGTGTTTGAGGACCAATCGTCCTTGTTTAAATCACTTATTATGATGAGATTTATTAAAGACTTTACATGCATGTTCCCTCCCAAGCTGTTTGTGGTGCCACAGTGGGACCATAACTTTGGTTTTACTGTTTCTCATGTGTACACCCTTCAAGCAGATACATAGCTGTTTGCTGCATCTGTTGACTTTAAAAAACCGTCTTCCTCATTGTAATTACATCACCTTGTCTTGAGTGAACTTTAGGCACTTTTAATGCATTCATCCTACACTACCTTTTCCACAGACAAGTTGGTGCGACATTCTTACCAAAAGTCATGCCTCCCTTCCACATTAGGTGATTCATCACTTTACCAATGTTCCTTGCTCTCCATCACCTCTTGAAAGATGAAGAGAGTGCCCATCAGCTTGACCCCAAATGAGCTTTAAATTTTTACAGTAATCGTACTAAGGACCAATGCTGGATGATCAGCTTTTTGTGGGTTTTTTTGGAGCAGAGAAAGGGAAGGCTGTGCCGGAAAAGACCGTGGCGAAGTGGATGGTTCTCTCCATTAAGACATGCTATTCTCAGGTCACAAAACAGCTTCCGGAAGGTCTGAGAACCCATTCCACCAGGCCTAAGGCTGATACCTCTGCATTGGTACACAGAGTGCCTGTCTTTGAAATCTGCAATGTGGGTGTCGGTGCATGCGTTCACGAAGCACTGCTGCCTTGATAGCTACATCAGGGGGGAATAGCATTTTGACCTTTCGGTCGTGCAAGACTTTTTGGTATGAGCCCACTCCACAGACACTCCAACTGGGAGAACCGTCTTTGTTATCTGTTCAAAGGTGATGGATCTTCGAGTAAAAGTATTCATCAGAAGAACAATTTACTTATCTTTGGAAATGCTGTCCTGCCATCTTCCTAATCTGTAAAGTGGTCTGTGCTTAACATTTAAAAAGGTCTCAAGTTAGTATTTAGCATACTGTTAGCTACATTAGTTCATGCTCTGTGTCCAGGGCGGTTTGAAGTCAGCACGGAGCTACGCAATGTCACATAGTGGTGCTCAGGAGCCCTTGTGTGGGAAAGTTTTACCCGTCCAGTTTGGTACCTAGGGTTCTTTCTAAGGTCTGGAATCTGCTGTTGGAGTATTGACCAGAAAGAGTATTACCAAAGGTAAGTCACTTGTTCGTTTGCACATTCCTAATATACATTGCCAGTTATTCAATGCCTTTAAAAGAAGATTGTTCCTTTAATTATTTGCTAATTATTACTCTAGTACCTTCCAAAATTCCTAGATGGAGGTCCTGAGGTGTGCCTATAATGTGACACTAAGAGAAGAAAAACCATTCCTCATTTCTTTCTAATCTTACCCTTATTGATTGCCATGCTATAATCTACCTGGCTGATCCCTGGATGTCCCTAATCCAGTCTTTCTTCACCTTGCTATGCCGCCTGACCTTAATACCATTTAGGGTAAACATCCGCCCAACTTTGTCTCTGCATGTATTATCGACACTTCAGATACAACACCTTGTATTATGGTTCGATAGCAAACTAGTTTTGGATTATCGATTTTTGATTTCTTTTATGATATTTAGATTCCATTCTGATTTTACATATAATAACGAAAAAACAAAAATATCAAAAGTGTGCTCCTATAGTGTACCACAAAAACGGATATATGTTAATGCATGTGCTGATGCACAATAAGATCCCCAATGCCAAACACTTTTATCTTTTGCAAAATTAGGTTAATTCAGGCTAATTCTAGCGTGCTTACTTTCCAAAAGAAAGCTGACAAACTGAAACTCAATTTGCTTAAAAACTGCTTGTATAATATGCCATGACGCCTTGGGAAAGAACTGAAATGTATTTGTTTTTATCAATAATACTCTACCTATTATGGATAGTGGTACAAGATTCCACCTTTCTACCAATGCCTTTACTTTCTTGATAAGTGATCCATAATTGAAGTCAGAGATCTCGTTCTAATACTCTGAAACACAAATTCGGAACTATCTCTTAGTTTTGCGTTGTATCTTTCCCACGATGAATTTGGAAAGAATTTAGTATATGCATTATAAACAAAACTTCAGTTTTAGTTAAATTTACCCTGTAACTAATTCCTTCCACCCAGCAACACCCACACTTGTGTTGCTAAAAATGCTGCGCCACTTGGGTGGCTACGCCTAGTTTGTGGGGGGAGCACAAAAAGACTGAGAGTTTCAGTGGTGGTAGGGGGAGCACCAGCCCTTGCCTAAGGCACGGCTCCCCCATGTCCTTGGGGCCTACTGGGTGGATCCCTGCTTGGGGATCACTCTCTGGCATGATCCACAAGCAGGGATCTGCTGGGCAGAGATACCATTGAAAATTGGAGATTACCTTCTCTCCAACAATACCTCTTCCAAAGCGATCACTGCTCGGGGGATTGAGATATGTCCCACAAGCACTAATGCAGTGAAAATAAAATGAGCCCATTGTCTCGTTTTACTTTTGCTTTAGTGTAATGACGTCAGTGCACACTGATCGTCATTACAGAAAAAAAAATTGAGGCTGCGTGGGAAGTTCTTTCCGAGCAGCCCAAGGTTAAGATAAAATAAAGGACTCCATTTGGTGCATTTCACCAGAGGGGCCTTTGTACACCTCCTCTGTGTCAGCCATTGGCCGACACATGCACAGGTGAGGTAGTGTTGGTATTGTCCATTAGCCGACACCTGTACCAAAGTGGGAAAGCAATGCGGTATGCCCTAACTGGATCTATTCACCCCTGTCGAGAACAGGGTCCTGCATCAGAGCCTCCACACCCTACAGCTTCATGCGAGGCAATTGCGCAGTGCTAGCTTAATGCGTTTCATTTCTCAACTGAGGTGGGTAATGTAATTTCTACCGCCAGATGCTCTTCCACAAAGTCAGTCTATGCAGATGGCTGGGACAATGTTGTTGCCTAGTTCATTGCACACTTCGGAAGTAGTAAGAGCCACTACATTTAACAGTGATTGCTCCAAAGGCTCTTGAACTGCAACCCAGCTATTTATTATGTTTACCTCACTATAGCAAGGAAAATCCACCTCCAAATCTGGCCTTACAAAATGCATACTATCATGCATTTATAGTAGCAGTCAGTAGAGGTGGAATGAAAGGTAAAGTACTGATTCACCTGCTGTAGGATACACCTGGACTATATTAAATGTATATTCAACGCTGAATATTGAGGCTTAAAGAGAGGTTCTAGTAGTGCGTAAAGCAGTTTTAAACTTCTTGTTGCAATCCACTAATTATGCTATATGCCCAGCACCACTTGTTGGGAGCTGATTGTTCTGCTTTACAGTCCATGTAGTCCATACACGCACCAAATGGAAAACATTACTTATGTGAAACTATTAAATTGGTTCTAATTCTTTTGTAATTCTTCTTCTTCTTATGTATTATACTCTACCTGCTGCAGAGTATATATAACACGTCATACTTCTTTTTTTGGAATCACAATATCAAGCCATACTGGGAAAAACAAACTATTTTTCTGATGCATTGTGGGCTTCAGGGTGTCTTAGTGATGAGTCATAAGCGTCATGGCTAATGTTAGACAAACATTTTGCACAACAGTGACAAAGCAGTAGCTACATTAAATATTTTTAGTAAGCTTCAGTATTGCACTGCTGTCAAAACCAGCACCATCTCCTTTATGAAAAGAGCCCATAGACGTGGAATGAAGGAGAAAGCACTGAGCGCATAGATAAAGTCTGTGTTGTTTCTTGAACAGTAAACATGCAGATTTAGAACAAGATTGACACTGAGATAACAACTCTGACAGAAACATTGCAAACAAGAATCCAAAAAAAAGTCTAATGGGTCAAAAGAGGGACTCCTAACCTCTGAGGCAACTCTCTGAACTTCTCTCTGGGTAGCTAAAACAGCTATCCACTACCACTTTGTGTATCCATCTAATATGGTGACCAGCAAAAGGAGGAGCCCATTTTCCGCTCACAGATGTTTTAAAAACTTTTTACACTAAACTCTCAGATAGTCTACTTGTGCTGGATAAGATATGGATTGGTCTATATATTGTATATTTATATAATCACCAACTGGCCCTTTGCAGATAACTTTAGTCAAGAGCACCGTTGACAGCTTCTTCCTAGTCACTTGCCAGCTGATGTCCAGAGGAGACCAATTACCTTGAACTGAAAGGTCCACCAGAGTCACTTCTCAGTCATATCCTGTTTGTTCAGTTGTAGCCACACCCAAAGCACCACAAACAATGCTGTGCACTCCTCACAGAAAAGGAGCAAAGAAAATTAAGTCTGTGATCAAGAGCTTGCCAAACCATTTTTATACTGGTGATGACTTGTATCAACCTTACCATGTCTCCCTGGACCTGAAGCCAAGAACTCTGTGGGGCTATAGGAAGGCTAAGTGGCACACCACTAGAGTCAGCATCTTTGTGAAAACCCTACATTGAAAGTAAAATGGTTGGTAGTTCTCAGAATTCCCTATTAAATTAATGGAAAATTATATGGCTGTAGAAATTATCTACAAGTAATCTACCAAATTAACGTACATAGAATTGGCATGCACCTTCTAAAAATATCTTTATGTTCATTGCGGTATACTTTAGCATTGTAATTATAGATCTCATTCACAGAAAAGTAAGTTTCTAATAGGTGTTTTCTTTTCGGAGAAGGGTGGGTTGTGGGTCGCAGGCCTCTGAAACTGAGAAAACAAATTGTTGATAGTACTCAGAAATTCACTATATTCGATGAAATCCCTTCTGTGAGATCGTGGAATGGCTGAAGTGGGGGCTGGATTATGGAGGAGATAGACATGCCTCCCTGTAGAGATAGCCCTGACACCTCTTCAAGTTGTCTATATCACGGTGAACCTCTGCAGTTATCTCTGATATAATGTGCCTAATGACTGCTTCATCTTCCTTATGTATGGTCGTAGAAGTCTTTTAGGGGGACCAAGAGCAACCCTGTTATCTCAGCCCCTAGCAACTACATAATCAGTGTAACCATAGGAGTGTACCCATAGGAGGACCTGCATTTTTGCTTAAATGCCTCTCCATACTGGCTCTAAAATGTAAGAGAAAGTGAGAAACGTTTCTGCTCAACCCTTGGTTATATCCCAATGCTGATGTTCAACAGGCTCTCAAGTTGCTCCATAAACCAATGATCCAATCCAGCAAGTTCATCTGTCAGTGTATCGGAGGTCTTACCCCAGTCCAAGATGTGGTCATGCTCCAATTGCCTCACCCGGCAATACTGCCACATAAACCGGAGGATGTTTTTTGGCCACTTGAAATTAAATGTTACGTGATCTATTTGAGTCCTATGAAAAATAAGACTAGCTCTATTTGAGTCCTATGAAAAAAAGACTAGCGTTGAGTAAAGCAGATTTCAATATGGCTCATGGGTGACGGTAAAAATCTCGGGAAAAGGCTTGCTATTGTGGTGTGAACACCTCAGGTTGCCAGTACTCAGAATGCTTTGGGGATTTGCACTCCTGGTCACATTCTCCAACATGTGGAACACGAATGAGAGAATGTTCAAAATGGTTGCAAGTTCTTGGGGGTGCATTCTCCCAGAAAGTGTCAAATGCTTATTCAAGGTGGTCTGTTTAAGAGATGCAAGGTAATTAATAAATCAGTCAAGGTAATTGTGTGTGTGTGTGTGTGTATATTTATCTATATATATATATATATATATATATATATATATATATATATATATATATATTATATAAATGTTATATTCAAACTTTTATTTTCTTTTTTACAGTGGGAAAGTAAAACAATACTGCAGAGCGAACCCTTAGTTTTAGAAGGTGGTTATGAGAGCTGGCTGCTTTGTTATCCAATGTACACAACACATGCTAAAGTAATTCCACCTCAGAGAGGAAGTAGTGAAGCGATGCCCATCTCATGTAAGTTTACTTTCAGTACTCTTTCTTTATCGTAGTTCGTGTTGGATCGTTTGAAAGAAACGTTTAAAATAATTAATGCAATAATTTAGGTTTCCTTTGTGTAAGAACTGAAAAACTAAATGTAATATGTCCAAACTGCAGGTGGTCCAGAATACCGCTGCACGGCTAATATGTAATCTTTTCTCTTGCTCGCTGCTCACTGGCTGCTGATTAAAAAGTGTTTATTTTCAAATGATGCTTGTCTGACACATAAGGCACTCCACAAGTCTTGTCCTGCCTATCAGTCGACTTGACTATATCCCTACCTGCCTCCTAGATGTTTAAGATTTTCAGATACAGCACTTATGCTGATCCCACGCATCCGTACCTTGAGATATGGGGCAGATTTTGTATTTGTATTTTGTACTTATACCGCGCAGCTATCACCCAACGGGTATCTTGGAGCTCGGACTGTGATGGAAAGAGACTTCTAGACCAACAAAATGTGTGGCATCAGAAACGGAAGAGAAGAGGGGAGATGGAAAGCCGATGCCGATCAGGAGAAGGAGAATTAAGAGACCATGTGCCCCTCCCTAGGAAAGAGCCAAGTCTTCAAACTTCGCCTGAAATCCATCAAGGAGTTAGCCTGTCTAATAGTCAGGGGAAGTTCATTCCAATGTCGCGGGGCCACTGTACTAAAGGCCCTTCCTCCCATCCTGGCCTTCTTGATCCTACCGGTGTTTAGCAAGAAGGCATTCGATGAACGGAGAGTCCTTTGAGGTTTGTACCAGGATATTTTCTCTTGTAGAGAGATAGGGCCAAGACCATGTACCGTTCTGTAGACAATACACAGGGATTTAAACGTAACCCTTTCCCTCATAGGAAGCCAGTGAAGCTCTTGAAGCGCCAGCGTGGTTGACGAACCACGTTTCCTGTTCAGCGCCAGTTTGGCTGCCATAGACTGGACCCTCTGCAAACTCTGGTAGATGTAAAGAGGAGCTCCTAGATACAGAGAATTGCAGTAGTCCAGCCTACTCAGGATGATACTACGGACCACCAAAGGTCTTTTCTCCACAGGCAAGACAGGTAGAATCTGCCGTAGGGCTTTCATAAGAGCAAAGCACACCCCCACTGTTTTTTTAGCTTGAGAAGCCATTTGGAGGTCATTGTCAAACATGACCCCCAGATTCCGCACCTTTGTCACTGGGATAATGGGTTCCACTTCTGGGGCCATTCTAAAGTCAAAAGGCAAATCTCTTACTCCTGCCGGGGGGCAATAGATCACCTCGGTCTTGCCTCCATTGAATTGCAGTGAGTTAGCCCTGAGCCAGTCCGATGGTTGACACATACAATTCTGGAAGTCATCCATGGTCAAGGCGCCTTTTCCCTCCAGTGAGAACACTAGTTGGGTATCATCCGCGTAGTTAATGAGATCGATCCCATACGCTTTGATAATCGGAATTAAAGGCTGCAAATAAATATTGAAAAGGATGGGGCTGATGGCCGATCCCTGGGGGACCCCATGTTCCACCAGGGTCCTACTGGAGGTAAAAGGGGGCAGGGAGACCACCTGTTGTCTCCCTGTGAGATAGGATTGTATCCATCTCAAGGCACGTCCCTTCACTCCCAGATGCTCCAACCTATTCAACAGAATTCGGTGGTTAACCGTGTCGAATGCGGCTGACATGTCTAAGAGGACCAGTACTGACGAAAGGCCTCTGTCCGCCCGCATCCGCGGGTTATCCAACACCGTGACCAGAGCTGTCTCCGTTCCGTGACCTGGTCTAAAGCCAAACTGGCTCTTATCCAGGAGATGGAACTCCTCCAGATACCCAGAGAGAGATCTACTCACTACCTTTTCAATTATTTTTATAGGAAAAGGCAGCAGAGAAATGGGTCTAAAACTGGCAGGATCTCCTGGGTCCAGAGAGGGCTTCTTTAATAATGGACTACCTACTGCCAGCTTCCATGTTTCAGGCACCACCCCTTCCTCCAAAGATTGGCAGCATATCTGCCACAGCCGAGGGAGCAAAGCTGAAGCATGTTCCTTCCAGATCTTATTGGGTAGGGGGTCTAGTGGAGACCCTGACCTCCCATTCTGTGCACAGTTGTTAAGCAGCTCATTAGTGAGTGGTATAAAATACTCCAGTGAGGATACTCTCTCTAGTTCTTCCGGGGACGTATGTCCATTATCATTTAGAGGAGAGGGGTCGCACATATTTAATCCTCCTACAATTTTTGCAATTTTCTCCTGAAAGTGAGAGGCGATTTTATCGCATAGCGCCTGAGACGCAACAACTTTATTTCCCACACTAGTGGGATCAAAGGAGGTCCCTAATGATCTTAAAAAGGGCTCTGGTGCTATTTGGTGCTGACAGGATGGAGTTGATAAAGTCCGCCTTAGCCTTAGCCATCAACTCTTTATACTGAGCTTGTACATTTTTTAGAGCCACTTTATCATGCTCAGCATAATGCCTGCGCCATTTCCTTTCTGCCTGTCGACAGGATCTACGTGTGATACTCAGCTCTTCAGTGTACCACGGTGCAGAGTGTTTTAATCTGGCCTTCAAGCGTTTCAGAGGCACATGCTGATCTAATACCTCAAGGATGTACTTCTGGTACAGACGGTAATTCTCAGCCACTGACTCATGGGGATCAAAAGGCGGCAAATTGTGAAAAAGTGGCTCAGCCCTACTCCTCACGAGTTTTGCCCAATCTCTTCCCATACGATATGTGACAGGAGGTATTCTAGTTGTTTTTCCCTCAGGTATACAGATCCGAAACTGGATCAACGAATGGTCAGTCCAGGTCTGGGGTAGAATGTTGACCACCTCAGTTTCATTGAGATCAGCAAACAGGAGATCCAAAATGTGCCCTCCTTGATGGGTAGGTTGCTGGACCAGCTGATGCAGGCTAAAACTCTCACATGTTTCCCTAAGATCTCTTAGGTGGCCGTCTAAAGTACCATTCTCCCACATATTGAAATCCCCCAGAAGCAGCATTCTTGAATGAGTCCGCGACTGAGCCGCAATGACATCCAGAAGCGTTTGGTACTGTGTGTTAGAACTTGGGGGTCTGTAACTAACCATCCCTGTAAGGAGCCTCCCTCTCTGTTCTTGTAGGGAGAATCCTAGTAACTCAATGCCCGCCACCTCATCAACCTTAAATGGGGCAAAGCCCCACGTATCTTTAAACATCACCCCGACCCCTCCCCCCCCCGTCCAGTAGCTCTGGGCTTGTGGAAGATCTTATAGCCCTCCGGGCAGGCAAACCCTAGTTCCACCGAGGAGTCATCACTACACCACGTCTCCGTGAGGAATAACACATCCAAGTGCAGATCTTCCACCATATTAGAGACTTCCTGATGATGTTTTGCTAAGGAGCGGCAGTTAATCAAGCCACACTCAAGGACCAGGCTAGGCTGTGGCGTCACAATAACTTTCTTCCCCCCACTGACCTTGTTCCCTATGGTCTAATAGTTGCTCCCTAGTGTATTTCACTAGACTTACCCCGGTTCTAGCATCTTGGCTGATGCTAGGTGCGACCGAGGCGCGGACGGGCGCAGACGGGCTTGCCTCTGGCGCGCCCGCTGCGCGCTGCGCGCTTGCATGGCCCCTCTTAAATAGAGGGTCAGCTGTGCCAGTATGAGCCACTAGAGCGTCAACAATGATGGCGGCGCTAAAATGGCACCCGGAGGTGAGGAAAAATACTTCTCAACCGGACATTACTAAAGCTCAATCCTTCGCAAGCGCGAGGATGGGTCAAGTTTTAAAGTGCGGGTAAGTGCAAAATTGTTTTAAAAGTCTATTGCAATTTTTTAACTAAAACATTTCCAAATCCAATACAGTTCGTCACAAATTCTCCCAGCCCTGCTAAAAAACCCACAGACAGTACAGCACAGAGATCACAATCGCGCTCTCGTGTCACCAATTCAGTCCGTGACGCGGCGCAACACACGTTAGTTAAAAGCAGTCTTAGGACTGCGCGCTTGCATGGCCCCTCCTAAATAGAGGGTCAGCTGTGCCAATATGAACCACTAGAGCGTCAACAATGATGGCGGCGCTAAAATGGCACCCGGAAGTGAGGAAAAATACTTCTCAACCGGACGTTACTAAAGCTCAATCCTTCGCAAGCGCGAGGATGGGTCAAGTTTTAAAGTGCGGGTAAGAGCAAAATTGTTTTAAAAGTCTATTGCAATTTTTTAACTAAAACATTTCCAAATCCAATACAGTTCGTCACAAATTCTCCCAGCCCCGCTAAAAACCCCACAGACAGTACAGTACAGAGATCACAATTGCGCTCTCGTGTCACCAATTCAGTCCGTGACGCGGCGCAGCACACGTTAGTTAAAAGCAGTCTCTTACACTGCTCCGTATCACTGGAACAAACTCGCTCTTAGTCTTCGCTCTTGCTCAGACTTCACCTCCTTTTAGAAGGTTTGAAGACTTGACTGTTTTACAATGTTTTATCCTCTTTTGAGCTGTGCAGGGCCGAGATACTCCCCCGGGAGTGAGTTGTGGGCGATACCAAATGTCCAACTAAATAAATAAGTAAATGTCATCTTCTTTGATTCAGTTTTCCCAAGATTTTTTACTTGTTTGCCTAACTCTTTATCCTGTTTAAAGTACTTACCCCAGTTTAGGGATTTTTCTAATCAAACTTTTTAGTGGCTGCATACAGCCAAAATGACACCCAAAAGTTTAGTATTTCTGGCGGTGACACTGATACTTTTTTTTAATCATGGACATCTACTGATAGTCTGGAGCTTTTAACAGGGTGTTTTATTCTGTTTTGTGCCTCTTATTTCATACAACAGTTTAAAATGTTTTTACGATGATCACATTCACAAAGGGCATTTTTGTCAATAATATTATTATTTTCTGTTAATATTTTATATCTTAGTCCACCTAGAGATTCGGAGATCATGTCTGCAATAGATTGCAACTCACCTCTGTCACAGCACTAGTTTCTACTGTGAAAGTCTAGTTCCACTCATACTAAGAAAAAAAAATCCTAGTGTAAGCCGAAATTTACATGAACGTGGCACTCTCTAAATCATAAGAGATCAGGCTAAAGAAGTATTCTTAGCTCTAGTAAGCATGTATGAGTGTACATGATATTTTTATAGCACAAAGCTAGCCAAAAAGCAGTGGAGAGCTGTTTTTGATCAAAGACCAGCATAAAGTCGACAAGAGCAAAGGTTGTTCCAGATCCTAGCTGTTTATATTGACGAGGCCTACTGTCTTGTTTTTTTTCTTGTTGAACTTTCTCAGTCTGTATTATGATGGTGCCCCGCTGCGGCTGCGCCAATATCCACCACAGATGGTAAACTTGTCTGCAAGATAAGCAGGTGTGCTGGTTGTGAAAGCTTTGTAAATGATAGAGCTGGTTTAGAAGATGGTGCAGGCCAGCAAGAAAAGCCAATTGAGTTCCATCAGGATGGGGTGATGTGATCATACTACTTCAAGACGTGTCTGACATATGCTGTGGCACGTAGGATGCCCTTAAGGGGTGCCAATGTGGAGTTTGGGAGGTCATTAGTAGTAGCATTACCACCATCCAGATGTGACTAGGGCTTGCACAGCACTTATCAGGTCACTTTCTAGAAGAAATAGTTTGACTTTCTTTAGAAGAGAGAGCTGATACCAGGCCCTCTTTGTTGTTTTATGAGTGAATGAATGAATTTGATACTTGCAGAGCGCAGGTGTCACTCGCAGTTGAGCATCCTGGCGCTATGCTAGGCAAAACACAGATGCCTAAGTAACAGTATATGAATCTAAAATAGAAAGGGTGGTGGAATTATATGAGAGAAGAACAAAGTGCATCTGGTGCAAGAAAGAACCAGGCTTTAAGCAATTTTTAACATTTTGCCTCAGTTTCAATGAAGCAGAGAGATGTGGGAAGTAGGCTTCACATTTTGGACCCCAGCCCCATGAAGGATTTGCCTCCATAAGTTTTGAGTGAAAATGAGGGAGGCCCACAAAATATTGGTGTCAGATAATCATCTGACAATCAGTGTTCTTTGTGTCTTATAGTGGCAGAACCATTCTCTAATATAATGTATTCCTTGATTGTGAGGTTGGTGTTCAGAGTGAATCCAAGTGACTTGACTATCGGTGAAAGTTGGAATGCGGAGCAGTTAAGCTTCTTATCATTGAACTATGGTTTGTACTACATCTTGTTTATTGTTCTTGGCAAATAACAGGCATTCTGTTTTAGTAGGATTGAGCTCCACCACGTCCAATCCGAACAATAGCATCTAGATGCATTTGTTGATTTAGATATGGAGGTGGATGAAACTTGGCACAAAGACATCCCACTGAGATTAGGTGGTGTATAACATCCTTTACAGTTGTGCATAGGTGACCTTCTGGGATATCAGTGTTCATTGCCTGATGTGTCAATACCTTGTAGAACTGTAGTGCTCAGATGCAAGGACATTCTTCTGGTCTATTCTTTTTGTAACAGCCCGTGGCAGTTGTTTGCTGACGGTCCTTAGTCAAATTCTTGCCTAACGAGTTTGCTGAAGCATGGAAGCTTTGCCTATTCTAAGTTTAAGGCAGTGTACTGTTGGAGCCTTGAAACACCGAGGACTTTACCTGTATGCTGCTGCTCTTTTTATTGAGCCTTCGAGATAATTTTTTGGTAGATTCCTCATCTGAAGACTCTGAATTAAAGTATCTGCTTTCTATAAGCACACGACAACTTTGCACATGTAGGACGTGTGCATGATATTGTACACTGGATTTTAAATGTAATCCTGGAAGCCATGGGGGGGCATTTAAGACAGGTGTTGTGGGGGTCATGCTTTCTAGGTCTTACTTTAGCCAAGACATTTTGATTTTGCTTAACGCATATTTATATTGTACTTACTTATGGGGGCTTTGAGCCAGGACTTTTCCTCCATTGATCTGTTGTCATACACATTTTTATTCCACGCACCTTGGCATACGGCGCGCGGCACAGGGTCTGCTCACTTTTGCTATTTAACTACCTTTCTGACAGTAGCGAAATTCTGCTGTTTCACAATGTGCACTTAAACACGAGAAGCTTTCCCTGTGTCCAATTTTTTAATGCTTGTTTAAGTTTTGAATCTGACAATTGTTTTTCTGTTTTGAGTCACCGTGGTTTTTTTTCCACTACCTTAGACCAAACTGAAAATAACATATAAAATATATATACAAATTACATACTCTAGAGATGGCAGGATTTGAATTTGTGTACTGGGGAGGAAAACATTTATTTGACTGAGCCGTCCTGCTTCTAGGATTGTGTGTGTTCTCTATGTGATATAAATAATCATTGCACTGTCTGTTATCTCAGGGTCAATCTGCATGTTTACTGTTCAAGAAACAACACAGTTCTGTGGTGTCCTGCTGGACCTGTAATAAAGCAGCCCATCCCACGAGGCTGCACTAACACTCACCCCACGCCCATCTATCACAGGTGTTACCAATTATGTGACCCTGCCAATAAAAAGGGTGGGATGCATGTGCGTGTGGCCAGTTGAGGACACACAGAAGCAGTGTTTGTGTCGTTCTCTACTTTATTGTGTGGGCCTAGTGCCCACGACATTACATTGACTGAGAGGTGGGCAGTCACCAGTTGTGTCCCGCGCCATGACCAGTTCCGACTGGCTGATGCCTTCCTTACATCAAGAAGGCCAACATTCATCCTGTTGAGGAGGGTGAGAAGTAGCACCACCAATGAGGATTAAGCAAGGAGCGCGACCAGGCGCCGCAACAAGAAGATAGCGCTGCATGGTTTTCAGCCCCAACATGAAGGAAGAGCAGCAGTGCCATCAATCCAGAGTAAATAGGGCATGTGTCCTTCAAGCAGCTTGGGGAAGAGGGGAACCCAGGTGGCCTGAGTACAGAGAGGCTGGACTTGGTGAGAGCGGGCTCCAGCTGAACGGCTTCGGCACAACGCCGCTGATACGCAAAAGACTGCACTTACCCATAGTAGCCAAAGTATCTACAGGAGCAGCTCCCTGCCTTCCTCGTAGTCCTCGGGACAAGAGCTGTGAGTATCTAATGCCAGACGGGAATGGAAGACACCCTATGTCACCTGATAGCTGCCTGTCAGTGCTGTGAGGAAGAAATGAAACTGTCTCCTGCAAGGGCCCTGCTCCACCAGCAACTCGCCACAGGTAGAAATCTGAGGCAGTGTAAGGCGTAAGGATCGGTGCACTGGAGGTACACCGTTTGAGCTGGATATCCACCTGATATGCCCTCAGCAAAGGCAAACAGATGTAGTATCAAATGCACCAGGTCCTCACTTGCCAAAAGTAAAAACAGAAGTAGGGACACTGCCAAACAGAAAATGGCACAAGTGAACCAGGGTGGCTAAGCCTGCAATCCCACCCCAGCCAAGAGCCAACAGCAGTGGTCGACCTCCGAGGCGCCCAGTTTTGGTCTGCCAAGCCCAAAGGAGAGGCTAATACTGCATTGCGACACCACCAGGGAGCTGACTCCAGAGAGGGGCCGGCTTCAGCGATGGACAGAGAGAAGCCTGTTTCCCCAACAAGTTAAGGAGATGATTAGAGGAGCCGAGCAGCGAAAGTGGAGGGGAGCGCTCTGACCCTGACTTTTGTGTGACACAAGAGTGGAGGCATCACAGGAGGATATCCAGAGCATGAGGTGCAGCCCACTGAGTGCCACCCACTAAAGAGACTTAGTTCCCACAACCCCAGAGACACCACAACCACAAGACTCACTGTGCCGCACCCTTGCCAACCATGCCTGATAACAGCAGAGCCTCAATGCAAGAGTCCTACACCACCCAGACACGAGGAGGCAGAACCACAGCTCATAGAGTTTCCTGGAAGAGGGAGCACGCAACGTGTAGAAAGGTGCAACACAGCACCCAAGAAAACAGGGAGACTCAACACCCGAAGCTGGTGGCCGGACTACAGAGATAGTCGACCACTGAGAAGCCCAGTTGAGCAGTCCCGAAGAAAGTGCATACGTCTCACCAAGAGAACAACAGGAAAATAAACTAATGAGTAGAAGACCGTGACCTGCTGATTCACACTGGGAAACCTGATAAACAACTAAGCCCAGGAGGATGGAAGATAAAGAGTGGTCAGGCCTAAAAGGCTCGCTCAAGGAGAGTTGGACCGCTGACAGAGCACATTTATGCACACTAACAAACCACCAAAGTGAAACGAGGATCACCTGGGGACAGCATAGCAGGAGCACTAAGAGTAAGCTGCAAGCGCACACGGACAGAGTCTCTGCCCTACGCTTCCAAGGCACCGTCCAGACACAGTCACCGGCAGCTCAGTGACCACAGAAAACAAGCTAAAGGATGCAGATGCCTCCACAAATAAAGGATGCAAGCACCTGGCTGCCATTACTCCAAGTTAATCGACCAAAGAAGGAATTCTACAACCATCAAGGCAAGTGATCCCCATCTATCATACAGGTTCACCACATGACTCCATCATGTCTGTCCATGTCTACAGCATCATCATTGCCACTCCTTGAGCATCGAACAACCAGAGTGGAGTCCAACAACGTCATTATACTCACATGCTAGAAGTACCAGTGGCACTCTTAAGAATCAGTCGACCACCTGTACCTGCTCACCCCGCCTGCATCTTGATCCCTGTGGCGACAGCACAGCTTGCCTATGCTGTATCTACCCCTGCAGTTGTACAAGAAACTAGACTGTGGCTCCTCAGCGGTGTTGTTGCAGTGACCCAGACGAGGCACAGACAACATGCAGGCCTGCTGCAACCCATCAAAGGGAGCTCCACAAGCGAGAAATGAACCTGATATTTGCCCACCAACTTATGCCAGTGGGTAGTGGAACCTCGAAACAGAGACTCCAACAGGTTGCAGACTGTCTTCCACCCACTACAAGACCGTCTACAGTGAGTCAAGCTACACCATTAGTCAAGCTTTGCAATGCGCTCCAAGTAGGCTCCCGATGCACTCCTTTTGAATTGTAGACACCAACAACAAATCATTTTGAGCACAAGCAGAGTAGACCAACTCTATACTATGGACATAACTCCTTCCGGTATGCTTCCAGAGGGTCTTGGCCTTTTTGGAACCAGTGTTTGTGTCCTGTCTCACACAGGTTAAATTATCAATTCGAGCAGAGATGTCCTGTTACAGCCAGCATCTTCAGTCCATGCATCAACTGCTGTCCTCATTATCTCTAGATTTCTGTAGACTCAGTGATGTCTAGTTTATTTTGTTTTGTTTCTACAAGTAGGACATGTTCTCCTTTTGTTTGGATTTTGGGGGGAATGTAGTGTCCTGCTTGACACCTAATGAAGTAGCCCCTCCCCTGAGGCATCACTAATACCCACCCTATTTCCATCCATCACAGGAGTCACCAGTCAGGTGACCCTGCCAATAAAAGGGATTGGGCACACATGCTCTTGGCCAGTTAAGCAAGCATAGAAGCTGTGTCTGTGTCATCCTCTACTCGAATATGCAGGACTAGTGCCAAGGACGTTACAGACACTTGTTAGTACTCCATGTTTTGAGAAACAATACAATTTAGAATTTGAAGAGTGTGAAGAGAGGAGGTAACTGAGTTTGTTGACATTTGCATCGGTAACTTACAAGATGAATTTAAGTTTAATAAAGAGTAGCTTCAGAGAAATATCATATCGATTTCATGACTTATTTCATGAATACATTTTAATAGCTTTAACAAAGGTAAAATAATTAGCTGTAAAATTAATGCAGTTTGCAGTCAAGGGGCATGAGCCCAGAGAATATTTCCTTCTAAGTAGCACAAACACCTTAGGAAGATTCAAAGCTGACCTGTTTGAGGTCTCTACTGAGGAAGCAATAGCAAATGTAACATTGCATTTATTTTGCTTGCTGTATGCTTCCACTCTCATCCACCATAGCATATAGCACGGGAAGAGGGGTTAGTTCACTTCTGCCATTCATTCTCAAGCACTGAGTGTGACAACATTTTTCACCATCAGGTGTGCATGTCTTCCTTAAGAAGTGGACTTCAATGTCAAAGCTAGTGCCCTATAAATTACTTTGCCAGTGTTTTTTCCTTTCCGTTCTTTATGCTTTGTTATTTTGTTAGTCACCATTGTGTGTTTTAATTATGTCTTCAAGTAGAGTAATTTAAAGTTAGTAGTAACTTTATTTGGCCCAATAAGATTAATATTTTCCTGTGGTGCGATTTAAAACTAGAATGTACCTCTTCTAAGTACACCTGCTTGCAAAGATGTTTACGTTTTATTTGTTTATTGCAGGAATATGGCCACCACGTTTAGGTGTTGGCAATTTTTCTTTCTTGTTTTTTTGTGGCATAGGTGACAGAAGACTGATTTGCCTATGGCTGGGTTCAACTGAGGTGGCTTAGTGTGTAAAATAACGATGGACTGGGATGCGGCCCGAGTGCTTACCAGTGGCATTCCATTCATCAATTTTTTGTATACCTCCATGGGTCTAGTCATGTAAAAGCTGACGAGAGGTAAGGGTGGGTATAAGTCTTTAATATGTGGTTCCCTATATTTGCAGTTTTTGAGTCCAGAATTGAGAGGAATGGTTTTGGTGTTGGGTTCAGAGTATATCTAAAATGCTGAAGATTTCTGTCTTCTGATTAATTACTCGGTGAATTCATAAGATTAGAAGTGCATTTTAGCTCTTTTGAACCAATCCATGTATTTTGCACTAGACCCAATTTATCAGTATCTTATTGGTGCACTTGGGGCTAGCATTGAATCATGTTTGATTAATTTGCTTCCAAATTAACTGTTACCCTTTTTAGAAGTGTGACTCGCTCTGTAGTTTTTGATTGATTATAGTAAATGCCACATCGGATTATTTCAAAGCTGTTTGATCCCATCAGTAGAGGGTGGAATTTGGAACTCTGATCCGTCTACCTTCATAATATGTCTTATGTGCCTGAAGACACTGGATTTTATCCAGCGGGTATGCATTGTATTCTGTGATGGATAGTCTAACCTTGTCTGCGTAGCATAGCTAGATTTGCTCTTCTGATGATCATCATCAAGATCAACTCCATTCAATGACTTGCTGTGTGTATTTTGAATTCCATTGAGTATTTTAGCAAAACCGAGTGATGTTTGCAGTTTTTCTTCCTTTTATACGTATGAGTTGCCACCTATAGATTTGCATCTAATGTCATCAATATTTTCGTGTCAGGATTTTGCAGGGTAGGGCTAGCTAGTGGAACTCACCTCAGGGGGATCCATTGTGCCCTGAGAAATGGTAAATCAGGGCCACTATGGACTATGTATGAGCTGGCATTGATCATACATTGTGCAGGAGTACATTTAATATGGTGTGTATCCCATTTGTTGTTATCTCATGATGACCACTGAGCACTCTCTTCTGCTCTTTCTCCCCTTTTGGATAATGTTGTTATTTGGAACAATAGTTTAATTTAAGATGGTTACGGAGCTCAGTGAACCAGAATTCAGTGAGGCACTTGATGAAATATAGAATATGAGGTTGTTAATGATTAAATCATGGGTTTCGAGAAAGTGTTTCTTAGCTTATTGTGTGTTTGTTTAACTCATTGGACCCAAGAGTAGAGTTTGATTTTTTAACAGAAGTCCAACCAGTTTACATTTATTCCTCTCAGTTTATATTTTACAGGTGGTAAGAGGGTATACATGAGGGACTTAAAACTGAAGCTGACCTGCTCTGGCTAGAACTTACTGCTGGATTTGTTACTAGAGAATTGTCACCAATGACAAGTTACTCTTATTGTTCTGGTGGAGATGCCTCATAATATAAAGGAGTCTATTTGACTTCTCTGATAAATAGAGCCATATTCTGATCCAGACACCCTTCAAAGTGATTGTCCCATCACAGGCCTACTTTGGTGGTCAAACGTTTTACAGTTGGTGGTGTACGTAGCTATTGCGAGCTGTTGCCTGTGGACACATTCAAGTTTTGGAGGTAAGCGTTTTTCATATTTGCTGCCTTCACCTTCATATGCTGCACTCCAGATTATTTGTGTGCAGTTTTGCTTCGTTTGTACCAAACTGCACAAGTGTTCAGTCCCATGTCAAAATTATCTTTGCATGTTTGACAGATAATCTGTTTTTGGTTTTTTTTTGTGTAAATTCTGTTTTAGGCATTATACAGAGAGATGCCCAGAACAAGTGCAGTACAAGATAGCGAATCTCTGACATACATAAACATGTCCTTTTGATCTATAAATAAGCCATAAGAACTGATTAGTAAACGATATAAAAAAATAAACACAACTTTGTATAGTCTGTTTGTCAATTTAGCACTATCAATGATACAGGATACAATATAAAAGAAGCACTCCCAAACCCCTTAACATGTTCATCAATCTCCCAGAAGCCGTCCATAGTGTTGCAAGCCTGTTCATCACGTATATTTCCTACACCTCTCTGCTCAGCCTTTCTTTTCAGAAATAACTCATCCGTTATGATTCAGAAGTAGTTGTCAATAAGCTCACACTCAGTACTCTATGGTTCTGTGTAGCAGAAGAAACTTCCCCCTGTGATTGTGTGGTCAGTGTAATCATTTCATCCCATTCTCTGTGCATACTCTCCTATACTATTTTTGAATTTTAAAATATTTACAATGACCTGGTGCATGTATAAAACCTATTTACATAGACAGTGTCAATTCTATTGCCATGGGGATACTATCAGATCTACAGGTGTATTTCATTAACTTGAGGATGGTGTAGCAAATATGATGTATTGAAAAAGGTTATTCTCAAGATAGATGGACTTGTGATGCCTGTCTCAACATGACCTCTAAGACCAAGCGTTAAAAGAAAAGGTTTGCATGTCCCAAGTTAGACGGTTGAAGGTGCTTTTTGTCTAATTACCAGACTTGTTCTCCACACTCCTGAGAGACTCCTAGATGAGTCAGGCAAGGTCAGTGCTATAAAAACATAAAGTGATTGGATTCTGAAGTGAATCCATATTCTCTAGATATCTCCACTGTAGTGATATAAGTGAGGGATCAAACTCCAGGCCTGCCAAAACCAGATCTAGTCCTGCAGACTTATACAAAGCATGTCCTTCAAGCTGTCTCGAGGGGAATGTCTGAATCTGAAAGAAGCCATTAGTTATAGATTCCTTACCTTAGAGTTACCCCCAGACATCAGACTGGACCCGGAGAATTTTTCTGTAGCAGTACCCCTGGGTGTCGATCGACTCCGCGCCCGTCGTGGTCGCCGGGATGACGTTGTGGTGTCTACTTAGATGCCGCCCCTGCTTGCTGTCAGTTGTCTTTTTCCGTGCCGACAGCGCAGATCTGGAGAGAGCTTGCCCATTAGTCATTTTTGACTAAACTTTTTTCAACCTCTTTTTTTGACTCTTCGACTCCTGTTTGTACGAGGGATGGCCCATCGTCGGACCGGCTTCAAGCTTTGTGACTCCTGTCACAAATTGATGTCCGTCACGGATCCGCATCTCGTGTGCCTCTGGTGCCTGGAGCGCGACCACGTCCCAAAGTAGTGCTCCGACTGCCAGGCCATGAATCCGAAGTCTTTGCAGGAGCAGTCTCAAAAGGTGTAAGATATACAATCCTAAAGGTCCTTATATGCACATGAATTTGTATATTTACTTATTCACCAATAAAATAATCTAATAGCAATATGGTTTTCTTGCATTTAAAAACATTTTTTAAGAACTGTAAAATATAGGTAATAACAAAGACATTCTCTAACAATTGTAGATTCAATAATGCTGGCCGACATTGTCTAAGGCCAAGGGACCTTAGGATTGGACGAATCCATCTCTTTCGCTGCACAGAATAAAATGTCACATGGACAATTACTTGATGATCTGGCCTAATCATTCAACTCGGGGAAACTAATTGTTCTATGAATAGTGTTTAATCTAAAGTGCACTAGCAAGAATCTATCATAATCTCCAGTAACAATCCTCAAGTAAGGCTGAATGATAGTTGACGTCAGGGTGAGATAATGCGCCTGGACAGTTGGTTTAATCATAATAGAACTGTTTCTGTTTGCTTCAAGCAGACAGAAACAGCTAGTTTTAAGTTATTTTCTAGAAACAGTGCACATGGAAATTGGATCAGTGTAGTATTCAGGGTAACCAAGATTGCATGTAAATTGTTTTATATAATTTAGGCACTTAATATGCAAGGCACCGTCTAACCCACACCTAGCCTTCATTATTTGTCAATTTAGCACATTTTTCCTCTGTGGTCCAGCTCCGGTGCCAGAGTAATACTGGCTGCATTTGAATAATGTCCGTCAAATATGGCAGACCTAATTCTGTGTGACATATATGTGTAGGAGTACTGGAGGGGACGGTCAACAAAAACCTAAGAAAAGAGTTCTCGGCTACCTGCAAGAATTTAACGTTGGCGTGTCCCCAAACTTCGGCGCCATACGTAGCAATAGAAACACACTTTGCTTTGTATATTTTTAGCAATTCAACTGGCGATCTTTTACCTAGTTTTCTACTAAAGTTTGAAAGGGCTGCAGGTGTCTTGGTAAATAATAGTCTCCTCGTTTTAATGGCCTGTTTCCATGTCCTCCCTTGATCAACTAAAATCCCTAAATAAGAAAAGGTTTTTGTGCATTCTATCTTTTTTTGAATCAATATAAAAATCTCTACTCTTATTACTTCCTGCCCCACATTTTATTATAAAAGTTTTTGAAGTGTTAACGTAGCGACCCAAATCGCTCATGAATTTGGCAAAGCTAGATGCTACACTTTGGAGCCCCAATGGGGTGCGGGCCATAAGGACCGCATCGTCCGCATACATTAATGCTGGAATGGGATGTTTGTCCACCAGCGGTAGGTCCTGGCATCCTTCCTGTAATACCTGCCCTAAGTTATTTACATACAAAGTAAAGAGGAAGGGTGCCAGGACACATCTCTGCCTCACAACTCTCTTAATGTCGAAGGACTTTGTGCACTCCCCCCCTACCCCATAACGGACTCTTGCCTTTGCCTCTGAGTAGAGCTGCTTCAAAAATAGTAAAAGTGATTTGTCCACCCCCAATCCCTCTAAAAGTATCCAGAGTTTCTTTTGAATAACGCAATCAAAAGCCGCAGTTAAATCAACGAATGCTAAAAATAACCTTCCTTTTTTGGCCTTAGTGTACTTGCCTAACAGAATTGACAGATTGAGTCCCTGTTCCACCGTGCCCATTCCTTTGCGAAAGCCATATTGTAAGTCGCTAATAATAGTGTTATCATTAGCTCATTCTTGTAGTCTATTTAGAATAATTGGGACCGCAATTTTGACTGTAGAGTCCATTAAGGAAATTGGCCTATAGCACATAGGGTTCTCTCTGTCCCCTTTTTAAAATATCGGTACCAATGTCGATTCTGCCCAAATTGATGGAAAGTGGGCCGAGCAGCTTGCATTAATGACTTGAGTTAAAAACGGTCCCCATAATGGAATATTAGATATAAAAAGATCCACAGGGATACCGTCAGGACCGGGGGCTTTCCCTTGTATACTTGACTCAATAGCTCGATTAACTTCTGACAGTTCGAAACGTAGATCTAGCCCAATTAGCGCGAGCTCGGGTTCATCTATTAAGGTATTAATTTCAGCTACGTTGCCCGCTGGATCACTATTCAAGTTAACAAAGTGATCTACCTATTCAGCACCGGTAATAGCTATCTTCAACTTGGCTGAATGTTTATTAGCCAAGAAGGGTGCATTAACTGCTTTCCAAAAAGTTGAAGAGTCTCTGTTTTCTGTAGCTATATGTAGGGCATGCCAAGCCTAGTCTTTTAAGGCGTCTTTCCGTTCCTTTATTGCCTACCGATAATCTTTTCTGGCCTTTTTAATTTCGTCTTGATTTTTATTAATGTTATGTGAGGCATATTTTAATTTTGTTTAGGTCTTAGTGCACTTGGAGTCGAACCATCCTTTTTTCTGAGCGGCTTTTTTATTAATCTTAACAAAGAGCTTTTTTGATGTACTCTGAGATTATACTAAAAAATTTAATAATTTCACTATTGGGGTGGACTCATCGAGACACACTTGAATGGCGTCCTTAAAGTGTACCGCAACCTTTTTGATGAACGTGACAGGGTCCTGTTTTTCCTATCTGAGTGCATACCCATTTAGCCTACTCAAGGTTATATTATCCACAATGTGAGTTTGGCTATCTCTAATGTTTATCATATTGCTAGGTACTATTAGACTTATACTCAGAAGGAAATGATCACTCAGAGAAATCGAGTGGGTGCGGGAATCATAAACTCTGGAAGAGTGTCTATTTGATATAAAAAAAAATCAATAATTGAAAAGGTAGCTCGACCATTAAAAGTAGGATTAAAAGAAATTGGTGGTGTACATAGCTTGTTTGCAAATTCCAAATATGTTGTAAAGATGATATCATTTAAAAAGTCCCCAAGAGGCGTATGAGGGAAGTGTGACAAACCCAAGTCTTCCTCTAACATAATCCCACAAACACCTTTTTTCCGCGCGTGTGTCATTAGGCCGAGTTAAAATCTCCTCCCCATATGGTAAATACTTCTCTTGTCGGGGAGGTCTAAATGCTTTGTAGGCAACGACACAGTTTCTTAAGTTCCCCCTCCATCCTATCATGGGGAATATTATTATAGAAGTTTATCAGAACAATGCTGAATGATTTATCAACCTCTATCACGAAAGATTGGAAGTACCTACTTCCAGCATTCGAAACAATCCTACTTAAAATTATAAGATTTGAGACATAAGTGCAAAGACTTCCCTTAGCTCTCCCATGAGTTGAAGGTATTGCTGCTGTGTGGAATGTTTTATAGCAAAAACCAAAGGAAATGATGGACGGAGTGTTGAACATTGCAAGCACTCACCCCCAGTCAACTGATCTGGGTTTAATCCATCACCGTTCTTTAGCCCACTCTGCCACCCCAGTTCAGACATGGCCATATGCAAATCAGTCTGACCCTGTGCCTCATGGGAACAGTCCAGCCCGAACTGCCAAGCCATGTCTTCCCTGGACCGGAAACAAGCTTCCTAGGACCGTTTTCTGGCATTTCAGCCGTCTTCAGCCAGGCTTGCTTGAATCCAGTGGCAAAGTGAGCAAGGGACTCACGTCTGAGCATGCCCTGCCAACTTATGGCGAACAAAGCAAAAACCAAAGGAAATGATGGACGGAGTGTTGAACATTGCAAGCACTCACCCCCAGTCAACTGATCTGGGTTTAATCCATCACCGTTCTTTAGCCCACTCTGCCACCCCAGTTCAGACATGGCCATATGCAAATCAGTCTGACCCTGTGCCACATGGGAACAGTCCAGCCCGAACTGCCAAGCCATGTCTTCCCTGGACCGGATACATGCTTCCTAGGACCGGTTTCTGGCATTTCAGCCGTCTTCAGCCAGGCTTGCTTGACTGGGGGTGAGTGCTTGCAATGTTCAACACTCCGTCCATCATTTCCTTTGGTTTTGCTTGGAATGTTTTATAGCCATTAATATGTTTCGGCTCAACCGCCCATGTTTCTTGAATGCTAATTATATCATATTTCCCAATAAAATCAATCCACAACTGGTTAGTCACCTTAGTTTTAAAGCCTGCCAAGTTCCAAAACAAGGCCTGATAAGTACCCTTTCTCTTGCATATATTAACTGGTTCCTTATTTTCACTCACATAGGACGGTATTAGGTCAGCAGATTGTATTAAGGAAAAGGAGTGGTCACTCCCTATCTCTATATCTCCTGGCTTAGGTGAGTTATCTATTGCCTCTATGGTATGTACTGACTGAAGATTGGAAAATCGATTAATAACAAGACTACTAGATAAGTTAACTTGGTTAACTTGGTGAGATGTGTAAATATAATTTTGCCCATTTTTCTTCACCAGGGCCGACCTAATATCATCTAGTTGTAGTCAGTCCACTTCATCCAGGCAAGGCAGAATATCAAAACAATTATAAGTTGGGAGATTATAAGCGGGGCCTTGAGTACCTGAAAAGTGCCTACTAGCCAAATTCTCATAGTTGTTTAAACTATTAGGCTGATAAAAATTTGCTGGGAAGTGCCTGCTAGCCAAATTCTCGTAGTTGTTTATACAGTTAGGCTGATAAAAAATATCCCAGTGGGACTAAGTTAATGCCCTGCTCAATAAAGAAGTGGTTGCCTGTTCTTGATAAAAGGGAATGTATGAGCTGCGGGGTTTTAAAAGTTAAAACCACACAGTCTCCGGAGAGGGTGTTACGTCCTCTCCCTATCCAGCCTATTCGTCTGGCCATTTTAAACTCGGCAAAGAGCTTTTCAGTTAGACCCATTTTGGTTCCCAACCAAAATAGGGATTTATTCCGTAAAGTGTCCCATGACTCTACCCCTCCTATCGGAAGCCTAGGAACATTAGCAAGCACCACCGTGTATGGAGTTACTGCTGGGGAAGGTCCAGAATATTCGTATCTGGTACTTGTCTATTCTGAGTAGTGGACAACCTTGGTGGTGCTGCACCTGTTCTGCGGGGGGCCCTCGCCGGTTTCTGTACTCTGCCATTTGCAAACTGGATTTTTCCAGGAGCAAATGGGTATGTGAAATACTCACTGGGGCTGTCAATACAACAGGATAAAGGGATGTATAATTATCTGCCCTAGATTCTCTGTTATTATCCTTGTGACATGGTGCTATGGGTTGAGTCCGAGTATGTGCCTAACTAATGGGTACTGGGTAACCCGCATCTATTTGGCAGCTAGTAGCCGTGTTTTCTGTGGATAACTGTGAAAATTTCACACATCTATTTAATCCATTCGTCAAGGTTTCTCTAATAAAAATATCCATAGTTTCCAATTTAGCATTTAATTTGAGACAATCATTTTGGGTGCACCCTTTAATATTAGGCGTTAGTTTTTCTTTATTACCTTGCTTACTTAGAGGTTGAATTTGATCTTTCTTTTGTACTTTTGTACTTTTTTTCTGGTTTTATGGGGTATCGCCCTTGGCTCTGACTGTAATACATCGGTTATTCCACTAATAGCATCTGGGTTTCTAGAGCGTTTATTTGGTGGTTGGGAATCGCTCTCCTGATCACTCATTGAAATATAATCTGAAACATTAAATATACATTTATTTGCTATGGTTTTGCTATTAGATATTTCCACAACGGGGGCATTTGCAGGTTCGGTTGCTTTCTCAGTAATTTGATTGGGAAGAATAGCAGATTTATCCGGGTTCATGGCTTCTTCAACAGATATAATTTTCTGTTCAGTTGCCCCCATAGCTCCCGTTAAATAATTCAGCAGCGTCAATCGCGGTTCACCCCCTACTTTTCGCTGTGGTTTAGTCTGTGAGGTAATTGATTTTCCTTTTACCCATCATGCCTGACAATTTCCAGCACTACCTTTAGTCAGGCTGAATCGGTTAGTGACAGTAAGTTATCAGGCAGGCAGCGAGGTCCACAGAGTATTTACTCCAATCTAAATTGTTAAAGGAAACTATAACCTGTTAATCCAGTTGTTGGATTTAAACCACTTTCTATGGCGTCAGTGTCCCGGAATTCAAACTAATATGTACTAATTCAACTTATCATAACAAGAAGGGCTCACCCGCACTATGATGCTGTGACTTCTGATACTTCACGTGGCTCCACATTTCAGATCCAAGGGAGTAGGCCCAGCCCGCCCTCATCCGGTCTATGACTGGCAATGACGGTCCCGCCCTTGGCCCAGGCGTGGCCCACGCCGTGGGGGAGAGGCAGCGCTTTATGAGCGATGTTGATTCTAGCATCTCCCCTTCGCTAGCGGCACCTGAGTAGGAAGCGTTGCACCCTGGGGCTAGTAGTCCCCTACCAAGGTGTTGAAGGCAAGACAAGTGCAGACACATTGATTCCCTGGGACTCCTGTCCCACCAGGGATTACGGCAGGGTTGCAATTACACCAGGCACAGGGTAACCAGAAAAGCAGCAAAACGGACAGAGCAGGGTCCGAGTTAACCGAAAGCCACTATAATTGTGATCTTAATACTTAGGCGGTCTAAAAAGACTAGAGTTTATGTATAAGTCTTAGAGATCTACGTGTTGCATAATGTCGTATGCAGCTATCATAGTTACCCGTTCACGTGACTTGGTCCGAAATGGGTATCTACTACTCTCTTAGTATTTATGTAGTCATTGGCAGCGCCATTTTGTATGATCTACAAAGTGCTGTATATTATACAGATATCCTCAAAAATCAGTTGCGGTTGGTCCTTGTGCACACCTGTAAATTATGTTTCCATAATCGCTGATAGCACTAAGTTAAGTTTGTCACCTTCCATTCCCACATTGTTCCAACTACTTGTGCATAATTCAAAAGTAGAGATGCTCAACAGATCAAGGAGCGTGATGAATAATACAGAGAGGGAGGTTCATGTCACAGGACAGTATGTAATTCCATCCTACTGAGCTTTGTCAAGACATAAGGCATGTAAAACAGCATAATGCAAAATCAGTTTACATAAACAAATCTGTCACGTAAAAAGACATTTAACTCTCTATCTAAATTGAGTCCTAGATCTACAGATCTTAGTTTTATTAGCCACTTTGTTTCAAACTTTCTCAATGCCAGAGTTCTGTCTCCACCTTGTATGTTGTCAACTGCTATTGAAATACCATGGAAACTCAGTTTTATAATTTCAGACGCAGCATGCATACTATTGTACTGGACTGACAATTGATAGTTAGTGTTGCCATTACGGAAAGCTCTAATATGTTCCTGTATTCTTTCTTTAAGCGGCCTGATTGTACTACCCACATAAATCAGGCCACACTGGCAAACAGTGCAGTACACTTGATTGTGATATCAGATGTCTCTCTTCTTGGCTCTCATGGGCATTCACAAGACCACTCTTTCAGTGGTCTTTGGTCTCACTATTTCCTCAGCTACTGCTCGGCAGACAAGTCCAAATTCTAACAGATAACGCTTGTACAAAGTGGTATCTACATAGACAGAGGCATGAGATCTCACTTCATGCATAAGGAAGCTCTACAGCTTTGGCCATTGGCAGACAACTCAGAAATTGGTCAGTCAGCAGCTCATCAGCTGAGGTTTGGAGTAGGTTTTCCTTGATAAACCACAAATGGCATATTCAACCAGATGATGCTTGCCTGAGTTTTTTCAAATACCATAGGTGGGCGTTGTTGTCACAAGGTAGAACTTGTTGTCCCATCTATTCTGTTCTCGGTAAGTTGCTCTGGTGGACCCTCTTGGAGCGGATCTCTTTCTGTTCAACTTGGTCCATTGACCCTTTGCATGCTCAGAGAGTACAGATGTTTACAATTTGTAATTTACTTGGTAGAGGGAGGCCTTAGTGCAGGTATGGTGAAATGCTATTTGGCGACATTTTGGATTATATAGTTTCTTCTACCAAGGATCCTTTTTCGTGTTGCCTGTACTGGCTAGATACTTAAATGACTTGTAGAACAAGATCTCTCCAAGACATACCTCATCTTTTTTTTTTTTTTTTTAAAGAGTTTTATATAGTGCGAATTAGACCCGAGGATATCAGGTATCAGAGCGCTTTACATGAGCACAAGTTTTGTTACAGATGGACACATTCATTTTTGTTAGGCACGGGGAGATTAAGTGATTTGCCCAGAATCACAGGATGTTGAGCTTTGTTGCTGAGACTCGAACCCAGTCCCCAGCTTCGAGGTCGACCGCTCTAGCCATAAGGCTACATCCTCTCCCTACTTAGCTTGAATGACATTTTGTGGGTCCCCAATTCAAAACTTTGCAGCTATGCAGTCTTAGTACTGATGGCTGGTTGCCAAAATATTTGGTGGGGCAACCACTGACCACCTATGCTGGGTGCGGGCCAAGGTGGGAGCAATGTTTTTGTAAGTTTCGAAACCGTACAACTACTCACCCTGTTTTATTTGCCAATGACCTATCAATTACGGCACCTGGAACCGGAGGAACTGCAACTTGAAAACTATCTCTCTCTCTGTTTATGTATTTATAGACACGGTACAGCAGAGGAGCAATCATAACAGACACCTCATTCCTTTGGTTATTTGTGCTCAGTGTCTAGGGACTCCTCGTTAACATTGGACATTCCTAGTAAAATATATTCTCAGAGACAGTAGGTTGAGTAATGTAATATAGTATTTTATCTGTCGTTCCATGCTTTGTTCTTCTCGGGAACCAAGTGCCATCGCTGCTCGTCAGGGCGCACAGATTTCTGCAGGAACACATTTGAGTATGAGTTTTAAAGTCACCATATCTAATGTCGAACTGGGGAAAATGCTCCAAAATATTCATTAACAATAAAGCCTTTGGATAAGGGAGCTCGAGAAGCTCGTTTAAAGTTTTGCTTATTTAAAATTCTACATGACTGGCATTGGTCTCCGGTTAGATTATATAAGGCAGGCTTGTTACCGCATTCCAATTGTTGGAGATGTAATGCTTCTGGATGTGATATTGTTCATATTCTTTGCACGTGTCCATTGGTTAAACATTATTGGTCTTACATAGGTCAGACCTTACATAAGTCTATCTCACTGCATTTACCCCTCTCCACAGCTAATATTATATTACATGATTTCAGAAATGTTCCCACTCTTTCTAAACCACAATCTCGTTTCCTACATACCGCTCTTGCAACTGCTAAAATCTGTATATTAAGACAATGGAAATCTTCCACTCCACCATCTCAAGAGTCCTGGTTATCTGCTATGATTCAAAATGCTTCGCATGAAAGGATTATATATAATATTCAAGATCAACTAGAGTTATTTTCACAGATATGGAATCCTTTTTTACTTTCTTAACATGTTTGTATTTATCATTTCGTTTTTAAAACTTGATTGTGTATGCTTTTTCACTCTTTCCTTTATATATTGTTATATATATTTATTGTCCTAGATAGTATAATATTAAATATTGTTTTATATATGAATTTACTTTTTAATCTCTATCATATGATCCTTACCCTTATTACTTGTATTTGAGTTTTCTTGTTTTTGTTTAATGATTCTGAAATGCTAATAAAAAAATTTCAACAAAGAATAAAGCCAATGTTCACTCCTTGCCGTGAACTACCCCAATGTCACGAGGGTGGGTATTTGGGTAACTAGCAGCAGGTGCTGTCTATTTTTAGCCGACAGCACTGTGTGTGTGGAACATACACGTATTCATGATTGGAAAAAATGAAACTACAAACCCCAGGCTGCTTTGTGCTGTTGGTTAAAAACCGAGATTGAAAGTCCACTCTGTCCAATGATGACTTGAAAGTTCCCAGTAATGCACAACTGTATATGATACTATGAAACAATACTCTAAAGCAGACGTATAAAGAGAACCAATCCGTTGTACAACTTCAGTTTTTGTGACGTCACGACTTAAAGTAATCGGCAGAGTATAAACTGACGTGGTTGATGGATCGCGTAGTATGCGCTCTCTGGATATTTTGCCTCCAACAACCTCTCGTTACACTACAATTGTTCAAATGAGGCCAATTGATTTGGCATATTTATGAGGCCTTTTAAATGCCACAGCAGCAGACATTGGGGCGCTTAATAGCTCCGGCTGAAAAGGAAGAAGGAACCGAACATCTCGAAACCTCTTCTGGTGGAGGTCCCTCGGAGTCGGTAATCCAAGAAAGACTGAAAATAGGAGCACATCCGGCCAGGCAGGTTGGTTTGAGAGGAATATGTTTCCGTATTATTTGTGGAGAGTAATCGATGTCGTTCAGTGCACGCTAAATTTACAGCGCGGCTCTGCAGGCCTCGCTTCACACCGCTTCAATAATTGTCTCACATGAAGTGTCCGAAAGGGAGTCTGCAGCTCTTCCAGCTGCCTGATCGGGTTCGGTCAGATTAAGTATCTTTAACTCCGGCCCACTGCCGCTTTTCACGCACTAAGATCAGTAATGACCAAAAAGGACACGTCCAGGCACATCCCCTTGACCCCTCTCCGAGAGGGCTGCCCCCCCACATGTCCACACACCCATTTCTCACATGCCAGAAATAAAAATGTCCCACCCACGAGCTGGCTCGTCTATTTCGGTCCTCGTGCGCCTTCAGTCCGTCGGCTCTTGTCGCAGCAATTCACCACACCAATCCAGACGCTGCTGTCATGCTGCTGATAATGTTAAGCAGCATGACAGCAGCGCAAGGATTGGCTGGAGCGGGCTGCCTCGGCGCTCCTGCAGGCACTGGGTTAGTGTGACCAGAATTACAGAATACGCAGTAAGAACATACATAAAATGTAAATTTTAAACCCAGTAGCTTGCCTGTTTATTAAATTGCTTTCTTGAAACATCTGCTAACTATCCCTGCTTTGTAAAACATAAAAAAGTACTTCCTTCCGTTTCCATGAAATTTCGCATTTCTTACATCGTTGTGATTTTGAATTGATTCAGAATAATCTATTGGTAAAAAAAAAATAACGTTTTGAAATCTAGAAGACTAAAAGACGTGAGCCTCCAAGGCAGTGGAAGTTTTTCACAACCTAGGTAAATCCTTTTGAGCTTCCATAATTGATGGTTTTTAAAGAAAGTGCACCATGTTCAAATGGCATTTTGGCAAGTTCATTTTGTTCCGATTTTTGAAAGCCATTTTTTCCTTCAGCCTTTAGGTTAGGCTTTAAACTCTTTTCTGACTTAACCGTGGCGATATCTCCATTACTCAAAAACAGGTGCCGTTTCATCTATTTTAGAGGTTTTTCGTTTTTACATTAGTCTTTATGCCAGGGAGTGAGAAAAATGGTCCCTGGAACGGCCGCTGTCATCGGGGCTTGAGCTTCAGCAGTTGTACCGTTGCTGCAGGTCTGGAGCGGAGTCTTGCACGAAGGCAGCAGTGAAGCTGATGACACACTTTATAGCGCCAACCAGCAGATAGACTCCGGAGCCCCCCATCCCAACAAGCACACCCCCTCCATTGAGCAGGAGCCACTGCAAAGGAGAAGAGCTCATGTTCGAGGGACCCGAAGCAACTGTTACAGACACTCGTCTTCTCATGAGGACCGACAGTTGATGACTCAAATTATATAGTGTAAGTCGCCTGCCTGGATGTGCAGTTAGGGGAATCAAATCCAGCATTGACGAGTCACAGAAGGCCATTCAGGAATAAGATCAATGTGCTGGAGGCTATGATTTCCGATCTTGAGTTTAATTTCCTTTTTTTCTCTTTAATATCAAAAGATTTGTTGATTCAGGCCAGTGGCTGTACTAGTGCAGTTAATGTTAAAAGACATGTTGCGACTGTGCATCATTTGTTATATAATTTGTGGTAGATGATATTTTCCCTATACCTTCCCATTCTTTATTTTCTATTTATAGGTACGTTCTGACACAAAAAGGAGCCTGTGTAGCATAACTACTTGGTTTTACTATATTTTTGTTAGTGATTAGTTTGAGCTGGTTTTGTTGCGTTTCTGATGGTGAGACATGTTAGTGCTGTGTAGCGGCACTAGCATGGATCGTGCCACTGGTGTGGTGATCCCCAGCTATCCTCCACCACATCATGACCAGTGGGAGTGGGAAGCCCATCTAAACACGGATGCTGTTTCTGCTTGATGGAAACGATGGTGCATAGTGGCCCGGCCAAGCTGCAATCTCTCAGTAAGGAGAGGCACATATACTAATCCTGTTCACACACGGGAGAGGCGGCACATGGGGTGCCAGCTGCCTCCGGAGAAGTCATGCTCCTCAGTGCCAGCCAGGGTACCCAGTGCAGCCATGCAACAGTTAAAGGCAGTACATATTGGCCCAGCCACCTCTAGCGTGTTGGCCCTGGATCATGGAATAACTGCTACCAAATGGATGCAATCCAAGGGTATAGCAAGGCACCTCGGAGTTCCATGCACTTATAAGGGCACTTGGCCCTTGGCTCGTACATGTACATGGTCATGAAACTCCTGGGTTACTTGCAATATCCTTATAGTGTACATTTGGGGGTTCAATATCCCACATACTGTATTTTAGATGTTTAGTTGTGTTTTTGGTGTGTGTTCCAAATGTAATCCACCCAGCACTTAAAGATTATAGGTATGCTCTTGTTTAAAGCTCCCTATATGTTTACTTTTTGTTGATCCTATAACTGTAGATGTGGCTACATCATCACACTACAGTATGGAAAATTACGGGAATGTTCGAAATAAATGTTATTTGTATACATTTAATTTATTAAATAATTTAAGCATGTGTAAGGCATTTTTTCTGTTAATAAACTCTTCTATCTGTGAATTTTCAGTGAATTTCAGTTACCCTTCGTTGGACGAACCATCCCCTCCTCCAGTTCCATCCCAGGAACAACCCATTCATGTGGAAACAAACAGATCCGAAGAAGTAATGATGAAAGTGGATGACGGAGTAAGCTTGCCAAACATACCACCTCCGAGTGTACCAATGGCTGCAGTTGCTGCAACTGACAGTCTTGCTGAAGTTCAGCAAAATGTATCTGTTAAAGTCATTCCACAGGTATGTTTTCTCTTTCTGTCAACTTTTGTCCCAATAATATTAATCTCGACAACCGCTCACATGTTCTTCAATCTTTTTTCTTGTTCGTTTTTGACTACTTTTTGTTCTTTGTTCGTTGTGTTCATGAAATGTGTTTCAAAGCAAATACACTCACTATGCTCATAACATTATATTTAAATGTTTCCAAATTGGTAATCTGTCAGTATCATTCACTAATTGAATCACAAGGTAATATAATTGTTTTATTTTTTTTATTTGCATAGATTTCCTAAGGATAATGTCGGCAAAATAAAGTCTGCTGTCATTCAAACTGGTGTTATTGATGGCAATGTGGGCGTTCCTTCCCACCAATTTCAATTGTAAATAATAAAATCTAGAATTCTTAGAAACTGCAGGTCTTGATTGTAGATCTATAAACGTGCGTGATTTGGCTATTTATCGTATAGAAAGTTGCTTGTGGCAATCAGGTATTATACAAATAACAAAAAAAAAGATTAGAATTCATGAAGATTGGTATGCAGGAGGAAATCAATAAATGCATTTTGACATGCTTCATTCTGTTATGATATTCCAAAGGGTTGATCATTCTGACTATTCAAGGTTCAGTCGCACCTGACAAGACCTTATGCTATTATGAAATTAGTTGGTAGACTTGATGCGTGCATATGAGCAAAATTGAGTATTAAGGTAATCAAACTAAATATCTGGGAATAAGATTGTTACTAATTTATTAGCTGATTGTAATGTTTACTTGTAAAACAAGGCAGTTAAATTTCCCTTTGAAGTGGATTCATTTATCTATACAGCTGTTTTAAACAAACATGAGTTAATATTGCTGAGATATTTATTAATTTCTAATGTAATGTATAACACTATCCACTTTGGAAATTCCACTTGATTTTTCAAACAGTTGGTAATATAGCCACATGCAGTTTGCACTAAAAAGACTATTTTCCACCATTAGTTTTAAATTGGATACATAGCACTGCATTACTTTGAAAAGCCGTTGTTCTCACCAAGGAGGGGGCGGACTGCAAGCCCCAGCTGACGCCGCGACAGGAAGCCGCAGGAAGCTGCTTGCGCGTCAGGAGGCACAGGTAAAAAGCCCAGTAGGGCTCCCGCAGCGTGGGACGTGCCCGGGCGAAGACCAGGCTATGAGCAGGCCCATCCGCATCTGGCCGAGGCTGTGCTGGGCCTGCCCTCTTGGCTGGTTGATCTGATAGAGACTACTAGCAGCAGATTCCTTCACGTAGAATTATCCCCAGGCATGAGACTGGATCCGGAAACTTTTTGCCACAGCATCCCTGCGCTCCGGGGGCGGGGCGACATCACTGGACTCTGCCCAGTCGTCGTCTGCGTACGTGACGTCAGCGAGGTCACATAAGACCCGTCCCGGCGCGCCCAACGTCAGTTTTTTCCTTTTCCGCGTGCAACACGGATCCGATCCTTGCTACGGGCCTGTTAGGCCCCTTTTTTGTTCCATTTTTTTGTGGAACAGCGTGCGAATGCCTTCGGGCTTTAAGACTTGCACGTCTTGTGGGCATCTTATGTCGGCGACGGACCCTCACCTCATTTGCATGTGGTGATTGGGGGAGGATCACGGTACCAGACTGTACGCAGTGGCAACAGTTGAAGCCGAAGTCGCGGCGGGAGCGCCGGATGGAACTTCTCTCGGCACGTCTCTCCAGGTCGACGTCCTCCCCTCGGTCTGCTTTGACAGATAGCTTCAGACTCTGCCGTGGTCATCGTCCTCGCTTTTCTCCAATGTCACGTGAGCATCTCTCCCCGGTGGGTTGAGTGTCGCAGTTTGTCCCCGGGGACTGGTTTCCGGCCTCACGGGGGCGTGGACTCTCTGAGGGTGATGCGGCCCCGCATGTCGTCCTATCCAGCGTTTCCCGGTGTTGGAGCGTCGAGAGTCCAAATGGAGACATACGTGGCGGCTTTGCAGGCCTCGCTGGCGTCTCCTCCTCCTTCCCCTCCTGGGGCGTCGGCGGATCACTCACTCTGCGCAGGGCCCTCTGCGGCGCTGCTGGTGGCTCTGGCCCTGGCGTCGACTGGTTCGGATCCAGGCTTGGAGGATGTGGTACTGTTGGGGTGCGGCTCCTCTAGGGCACCTCCTTCAGGCCACGGCGTCTCTGTCTCGCCGCAAACTCCCACGGGGGTCCCTGTGGTGTCGCGGGAGGTCGCCGGGGCTCGGGTCGCATCCCCGAGCCCCTCTCGGTCCTTTGACAGGGTGGTTCTGTCTAAGGCCGTGGTGACGCCCCTACAGCGCCGGCAGCAGCTGGACCGTGCGAAGCCACAGGGGTCGGTAGACCCTCCCCGTCCCGCTCCGGGTCGAGGCCGAGGGAAGACCCCTGGTCCCTCTCTGGGCCCCTGTCCCTCTCCACAGGTGGATGCCTCGTCGGAGGGCGAGTCAGAGGTTGAATCGTCCCTGGCACTGCCACATGGGTTGCCAAGTGATCTTCGCCTCATTCTGGGCCGCGGCTGTCGGAGGGCTTTGTGCCACTCCCCTGGCCCGTCCTGTTCCCCCGCACAGGTGGCTGCCTCGGCGGGGGTCGGGTCGGCGTCACCCCGGCGCCACCACGGAGCTGGTGCAGCTCCACCTCTACTCCGGTCTCCGCTCCGGTCCCCGGTGCGGGTGACTTTGGAGGTCCCTTCTCCGGCGACGCTGGCTGGGGCCGAAGTCCTACCTCAGGCAGCGGACTCTATGGCTCCGCGCAGGGGTCGTACCGCGGATTCGTCTTCGGACGCTCCTTCTTCTCCGGAGGCAGGCTGTATATTGGTGTCGTCCTCCCCGGAGACTGGTCGCCGTGTGGTGTCTTTTTCAGCTGCGTCGAAGGGCGGCGCCCTTCCTGAGGCAGAGGTGTACGTAGGAGGAGCGGCAGGTCCCTCATTCTTCGGCTCCTTCTGACTTCCAGTTCTGGCCCTTGCCCGCCCCGCTTTGCCTCGGGGATGGCCAGCTTAGTTTGCAGCCGTCGCTCACAGAGGAGCTGCTTTCTCCACCGCGGGCCCTACGGAGGTGGGTGCGGCCTTCGCTCACGCGGTGTCCACGGCTGTGGACATTCTGCGCATGGGTGTCCCGGTGGCTCACTTTCCGGCGGACCATATATTGGAGGTCCTCCACCAGGGCTCTGGTGGGAGAGAAATCTTACTTGCCTTTGAAGGTTCGCTCCTTTCTTCCCTGACAGGGGCTTGGAGACGTCCTGTCTCAGGGGACCCGGTGCCTCAACATCTTCTGCACTGGCACCTCCCAGTGCCGCGTGACCCAGCGTGTATTTCCCTTCACCCCTCACCCACCAGCCCCCTTTTGCAGACTGCTTTTCCCTCCCTGCCACCACTGTTGACTCCGCTGTCCCGAGAGGCCCGCTGGCTTGACACTTGGGGACGCAACATGTTTGCCTGCGGGCCCTTAACACCTTGTGTGTGCTGGCTCGGGCCTCCTCCTGTTTGTGGGACTCGGCTAAGTCTCTGGGATCTGCAGCGTCCCAGGAGTCGGGCCTGGTGGACTTACGACATCATGCATTGGATGGCCGGGAGCTTGCGGCGTTTATTCTCCGCTCCGGACATCTCAGAGGTGCCGGGCCATGGCTTCCTCAGTCGCTCTCCGTCTCCATGCTTGGCTTCGGGACGGAGTATTTTCCCTGAGAATATTCGGAAGCGACTCATCGACCTTCCGTTTGATGTCAGCCTGTTGTTCCATGCCCTGTCCGACAACGCCATCCAAAGGCTCTTGGCAGGGTTCCGTCCTCCTCCTCCGCCTTATCCTTCTCCTCCTCCGTGACTTCTGAGTTGGGTCGATTCTAGGCCTTCTTAAGCTGGCTGTGCAATGTGTTTTCTGGCCGTTACGTCCTTCCTTGGGATTTTGGCCTTGTTGGCTTCTGGACGGCCCTTGTGTTGATTGTGTGTGGTTCTGCATGAGTTGTTGCACAGGCTTGGCCCTGAGATTGGGCCTTCTGCTTTGCTTGGGCTGCTTGTCAAGCCTTCCGCGGGGGTGCTTTTTTCCCCGTGGCTCTTTTGTTTTTTCCTCTGCTGCGGAAGTTCTTCCAAAGAGGGTTCCCATTTCTTGGGACTTAACGTACCCTATATGGGGTAGTGGTAGCTGTCATATGGCTTGCACTCTGCTGGAGGGTTCCAGTCTCCTTCGGGTACCTGTTCTCCATGGCGTTTAGTTAGGTTGCTTTTGCTTCCTGAGGTCGTGTGCGTGGCCACTTGTAGTGGTGGCCGCGGTATCTCCTCCTCTTGCTGCTCCTGTCCTGAGGTCTGGGATGATCCTGTGTCTCCCTTGCTAGGCGTCGCCTACTCGGTCTTCCTGGGGCCTCGGGCTGTTCTTGCTTCTGGGTTTGACTGCCGGCGCTGTTCTGGCTGACAGGATGCTCTACATCTGGAATGGGTTTGCACTCTTTCCTCTGGTTTCCTTGGGCCCTCTAGGCTTCTTCTTCTGTTCTTCCGCTTTTCCTGTCCTGGCTTTGGGCGGAAGCTATGTTGCCTCGTGGGGGAATGGGGTGCTTCGGCCTCTCAGTCCTTGCCCTTGGTTCCTCTGCTGTAAGTGTACGAGCCTCTTCAGCCTTCTTTCCCTCCTACGGGGTCGGTGGGGTCCTGCTTGTGGGGTTCCCTTGGCCTGGCAGGGGCAAGGTTCTACCTGGTACACAGATCTCGTCCCCTGTGGGGCCCTCTGTTCTGCATGGCTGGTGGGGTCCTTTCGCAGACCTTTCTTCCCAGGGGGCATTGCTTGGCTTTCTATTCTTCGTGAAGGAATCTGCGCCTAGTAGTCTCTATGAAATGTACGAGGTACTTACCTTCGGTAACAATGTATCTGGTAGAGACGATTCTAGCCGCAGATTCCTTCACGGCCCACCCTTCCTCCCTTATTCTGCGAGGACCTTTGGGTTGGTCTTCGGTACTCGCCCCCCTCTGGGGGGCAGTCTCTCCTGTGAGTGCCTTCCTTGTTCTTGACGGGTGGCTCTGTCTGGGGCGGTTCATTCCTCCTTTGGTCCTTTGGAGGATGTGGTTCCGGTGCTCCGGTGCCTTGTTGCTCTGGCTACTCCAGGTTTTGGGGGGGATTGCTTTCTATCCCTGTCCTCCCTCCCCTCCCTTCCTTCCATTGCTATCCTCTGCTTAAGGGTCCTCTGGCCTTGTCTTGCCCTTGTCCCTTGTGGGTGGTTGCCCTATAGGTTGGGCTGGCTTGGAGGTTTGTTGTCCCTGTCTGTCTTGGAACTGGTCCCATTCCTTGCTTAGGAAGGGGGAGGTGGTTTACCTTCGTGTGCCATGACTTTTACGCATGCTCTTGCCTCCGGGGCACAGGGATGGGTGGTTGTCTATGTGCTGGTAGGGTGACTGCGCAGGTTTCTGCTTGGGTTCTGCGTTGTTGGCACTACTTGGGTGGTGTTGTTAGTCACCGTTTCTTTCCAATTTTTCTGCACTTCGCACACTGTTCCCATGCTTCCACAGTTTATCTGGTGGTTCCGCGTTGTGGTGCGGAAAAGTTCTCCGAAGAAAACTGACGTGGGCGCTCTGGGGCGGGTCTTATGTGACCTCGCTGACGTCACGTACGCGGACAACGCCTGGGTGGAGTCGCGTGATGTCGCCCCGCCCCCCGGCGCGCAGGGATGCTGTGGCAAAAAGTTTCCGGATACAGTCTCAAGCAACTGGGGATAATTCTACGTGAAGGAATCTTGGCAATATATTTACCATCATGGGAAAGAGGAAGGCACAACCCTCGACACCCTCTCGTCAGCCTTGTTTAACCATTGACTCGTTCTTGGCTAATACTGTGGGGGCCATCCCCAAGGAAATAGATTGGGCTAGAGGCGGCTCTTCGTCGACACAGGAAGCATGGACTCTTGGCTTTCAACTGATATATTATCATCAATCTCCAATGACCAGGGTTTGGCTGCATCCCCCTCAAATTGAATCGCTTCGCCATCAAATTCTGATGTCCGATTCCCCCAGAGTGGGCAGGAGATCTTTGCCAGTTTTACTTTATGCTTACGAAGCGGTGCTCATGTCCCATATGGCTCGGGCATGCAGGTTTTAATAGATGGGTTTGTTGCTTTTATGGACAGGTTGGATTTTTCCGGTAATTTTACTAAGTCTTATGTCCTGATTGAAGGTCCCCGGGGTCTTAGATAGAAACGTTTTAAAGCTGACATACCCTAGCAAAGGTCCCAGTTTTTCCCTACCTGGGAGTGTTGTTTGATGACCAACTACAGTGAAGATCGCTGAGTGATTTGAATAAAACTACGGGAGCTATAACCAGTTTTGCTAGTAGATTGAGCGTCTTCCTGAAGATGTTCAGGGAGGTGGTGCATCTGATGTCGATCGGGAGCTCGTTCCAGGTCTTGGCCGCGATGTAAGAGAAGTAAGTAAGTAAGTAATTCTTTATTGTTTGATTAGTTAAAATCTTACAATATTTCCAATACAAAGACATATTTAATAAATATAATACATTTAAAAATAAAAAACAATTATAACCTAAAAAATTACTTTAAAAATTATTCATAAAAACATTTTTTCTATTTTATACTCCCAGTTTTATAGATGCAATCTTTAGGAACTTTACAAAGGCAACGTTCATGACTATATCGTTCGAATGAAGACAGACTTTGAAAGCCTGTCTACATGTCCTTGTTCCACGCAAGTTAAAATGAGGTTTCAGTAACGTGCATCTTTCATTTCGGAGTCCTGGACAAATACATAGAAGGTGGACAATATTCTCTTCTCCACTTTTACAAAGTCTGCACAATGTGCTGCTACTAGTTTTTTTCCACGGAGGGACATGACTAAGGCCTGGTAAAATTCCAAATCTTGCTCTCATAAGACATTGTTTACTTTTTTCAGACAAAGGTGTCTCCAAGTATTCTTGTACTTTCTTCTTTTCGTATCCATTTATTACTGCCCACGAGTGTTTTCTTTTTGCTAGTGTATCTTTGTCGTGTACAAGTGAAAGGTGGTTTGTTGTTCGATTTACTAATTTTTTTTTTAAAGGGTCCATTGCTTATCATATTATTCCAGATTGGCATTAATGCAAACTCTTCTAATGCATCGTTGAGATATTTCCTTACAACTGATTTGGTATTCTTATTTATTTCTTGCCAAAGTAACTGAGATATATGATTATCATGGTCATTTTTGATCCTATACCACGTTTTAATAAATTGGCCTTTTCTTGCAATAACTTGATTATTTAACCCGAACTCCAGTCTAATCTGTGCTGGGGAAGCATTATTTGGGAGATAGAAGAGAGATTTATATGTTTTTGAAAGAACCTTATTTAACAGTTCTGCATCCGTCCCCATTAATGCCTCACTACCATATGTTATTGTTGGGAGCAATTTAGCCCCTATAATTTTCAAAAGCGGCCGATACGTCAGAGTTCCAAGCGATTTCTGTGCTATCTTGAATGCTGCAGTTAGCGAGTTAGCTTTCCTTTGTATGTTTTTTTTTTGTAATTGATAGTTTCCGTTCTGGTCAAATAGTACACCCAGATACTTGTACACTTCTATTTGTTCCAGTTGGGTACTTTACATATACCATTTATTTTTTTGTCTCAGTTTTATATTCCTAGTGACCACCATGATTTTTGTTTTCGATTCATTTATTACCATTCCATTTTCTTGTGCATACAAAACTGTTCTGTCAATTAAGCGCCGAAGACCTATTTTAGTATGGCTTAGAAGAATGGCGTCATCTGCATACATTAGGTTAGTTATCAGCTTGTCCCCTAGCTTCGGAGGATGTGCATTGAGTTCATCGAGGTATCCTGATAAATCTCCTAGAAATAGATTAAAAAGTAGGGGAGCCAACACACATCCCTGCTTTAACCCTTTTGTTGCAGGAATCTCCTTAGTTAGTGATCTGCCATCCCCCATCCTTACTTTTACCCAGGTTTTATTGTGTAACAGTTGAATCAGTCTTAATAGTTCAAATGGAATGTTTTTTTCAATAAGTTTTTTCCACAATAAATTCCTTTGCACACAGTCAAAAGCAGATTTAAAATCTACAAAGCACAGATAGAGGGGCATTTTTTCTCTCAGAGATTTTTCAATTAATAGTGCTAACGCCATAATATTTGTCATTGTTCCAAGTCCCTTAATAAAAACCAGTTTGATTCAATGGCAAAATCTTGTTTTCTGCTACCCATTCATTTAGTCTAATTAATAATATTCCTGTAAAAAGCTTAGCGTCTGTATCTTGTAGAGTGATGAGTCTATAGTTCTCCGCAATCGCCCAATTGCCTTTCTTAAATATGGAGGAAATTAGAGATCCTCGCCAAGACTCCGGGATGTTACCTGTTTCTATAATTTTGTTGAATACCTTTTCCAAATAGCTCGACCAAAAGACTGGGTTTTCTTTAAAAAGGGCAAATGGTATCCCATTGGTGCCTGGTGCCCCATCTTTCTGCTTCTTTAGTAGTTTTACTAATTGTTCTTTCGAAATTGTAAATTGTTCTTGTATCTCATCCCATGCTGTAGAGCTCTCTATTACGTTCTCAATCATTTTAGTAGCTCCCTTGCTGTTTAGATGTTTTTCAAGAAAAGTAACCCATTCTTGCTCAGTTAGGGTTGATGAGACTACCAATTTGCTCGGCCGTACTAATTTGTTTATAATATTCCTAAATTCTCTTGCGTTTGCTTGTTTACTTGCATGAAATAATTTAGACCACATTTCTTGTTTTGCTTGGTATTTCTCATTCCATATTAGCTTCTTCAAGGATTGATTTAAAGCTTTAAGATTGTTCAAAATTTCATCATTTGTTACTGTGGTTTTTATTTGTCTTCGTATCTTGTTTCAATCTCGTTTTAACTTTGCTATTGTATACAGAAGATTCATATATGAGTCCTTTCCTTCTTCTTTCCTTTTTACAATCCTTTTATTGAAGTTAACCTGGGTTTGGGGTTTCACTATTTTCTTAGTGAATTCCACCCACTGTTCAATTGTTGTTTCTGTGGTATTTTCAGTAAAACAGGTCTTAATAATATTCTCAATTTTTTTTCATTCATACTATCCTTATTCAGTTTAGTCCAAATTAGTTTTTTATAGTTTATAGTTCCAATATACCCCGGCACAGTATGGTACGGTTGGTTAATATTGTGCCTAATGTTAGTATTTATTATCTGCTGACAGTGATCACTATCTCCAACTTTAACTAATCTATACAAATTTATGTTTTGAAATAAATTGAGTGAAACCATTGTATAATCGATCCTAGTACTTGCATTGTGTGCGATATATGTATGTGCGGGGGGTGTATCCTCTTTAAATCGGCCATTAAGGACTCGCAATCCCAATGCTTCTATGTCCTTGATGAATGTTCTACCAATTTGATTTCGTGCTTGGCTATATGTGACTCCTTGATAGTCCTGCTGTGGGATTGACCACTGAAGGTCTTGTAATTGTGAGACATCATCCCTATTGAACGGTATTAACAAGTTAAGATTAAAATCTCCAGTCATCACATAGTCCACCAATGGATTTTCTAGGATTAGTTCCAGTAATATGGTATTAAGGGTTGCACATATGGTTGCTCTACTTGTTTTTGTTAGATGGATATATACATTGATCATAATCAATGACCTATCCTTTTGATCTGAGCTTTTATATTTTAGTTTGACTATAAGTATGTTTTTACTATGTGTAGCAAGTTGCTCGTGTTCAGCTTTTATGGAACTAGAAATAAAGGTTGCTAACCCCCCACTTGGGCGTCCATACCTATGAGTTTTACTTGCATTTTCAAAGTGTCCAACATAACCCTCTAATACAAAAGGGTTTGTTTCCCAAGTTTCCTGAAGGAATAGAATGTGACAGAGTAATGGAATAGACCTTATTTGTGCATTGGTAATCTTTGTCCCTACTCCGTTTATATTCCATGAAAACATTCTCAACTCTGTTACTTTAGTTGAGGGGATTGAAATATTATTCCTTCATTGTTCTATATTACTATGCAAGGCCTGTGCAATCCATTTTTCGTTAATTCGTATGGATGTTTCTATTATGGAAGGTGGTGATGCCTCTCTTGATGTACTAATGGATCTCCCCCGGGCATTCCTTAATACTGTTCCTTTTTGATTGATATTTTTTTCTATTTGGAGCAGATTTGATTCACTAATAAGTGGAGTAGGATAGACTTTCGGCTCCTGCTTTTTGATAATTATTCCCCAGGCCTTAAATGTTGAAAACTCTTTTAATATTTTCTCTGCTATTGTCATAGATTTTAATGTGACCAGGGTCAGTTCTTTGGTACTGTTCTTATCGGCAATAAATTCAATGGAATTAATATCATCGTTCTTGATGTTGACTAAAGCTGGAATTGATTTAAATAATCTAAGGATATGCCCTCTGTTCAATGTGTCATATCTACCTCTGGATTCGTATTCTGGTTTAAATATGAGTTGTATTTTCTCGACTGTCAGTAGTTTTTCTTTGTGTATATCTTCCATTATATAATTTGTTCTATGTCTAATTAGTTTTTCTCCTTCCCGTTTTTCAATTATCAGGTGGTCCCAGTATGGTAATTTAGTTTTAGGCTCTACTGTTCTTTCTAAACTCAAACTTGCTACCTCATTTCTTTTGACTTTCAAACCTGCTTCTATATTCACATTGTGATACTGATGTTGTTGATCACGTGGATTTATAGTTGTTTTTAATGGCATATCGTCATTTATTCTATTATTATGATCGTATTTTAGATTGTCCTCTTGGATTGTAGTAATTTGTTTCTTTATCATCACATCTTGTCCTTTTATGGTTGTTTGTTCCAGTAATGATTCTTTTACAAATATTGGAAATACTTTTTTTGGTTCATTTTTCGTTATTAGAGAAGTTCTTTCTTCAATTGCTTTTTCTTGTTGCAATTCATTGTTTTTTGATGTACCATCCATTTTTGTTGATTCCTCATACTTATGATTATTAGGCTTTTGATTTTTCCTTGCTTTGCGTAGTTTTTTCTTTTGTCGTTTTGACATAATATAACCGTTTGGGTCTTGCTCTTTACAGTCATAGTCTGCCTTTGTTTCTGTATTAGTTATTTCCTCTTGTGAGGCATCCCTTTGTAGGATTTCTTTTGACATATCTCTTTCATCATGTATATTTTCTTTTTTCTGGGGGATCCTCAATGTTGTTATCTCTTCGTTATCCACTTTTAACATACAATTCTTTTCTTCCTTTTTTTCTATTTCCGTATTTTCCCATTTAAATTTCCTTATATTCCCTTCCTGGCCATTTTCTCTTTTTATAGCCTTTTTTGTGTCTTCTATTATGGTATGCAAAACATCAGGTATTGCTACAAGATTATCCATAAGGGGAGTACAAATACATTCAATGACATTTTTTTGTTGTTCTTTCTGAACTCTAATTATCAGATTATTTAGCTGTGCAAGTTTGTTATCTATCCCTGAGACTGCATTTGCCATCATTGTTAGTAGGTCTATCTGAATGTCCATCTTGTTCGATTGATATTTTAATGCTTCTAGAGTTAGTGTCGATGTTTGATAGAATATGTCCCAATTTATTCCAACATCCGGGATTATTTTCTCTTTCAGATCACTATCACTATCATTTAACCTTCCGTTTTTTTGTTCCGTTCTTAGTGGATAATCCGATATATGGATGGTATTTGCTTTTGTGTATACATTATCAGTTATTTTATTAGTTGATCTGGTCTTAATTTCTTCAACTGATGACTGAGGTTTTTTCATAATTTCCACATTTGCTTCTATCGGTATTACTGGTCGCCTTGATCCCATCATGCCACTTTTAATCTCATCATGCCACTTTTAATCTCCTGTATATCCAATATTTCCAAATCATCTAATCCAATTGATTTTTCATTTTTTGTATCAGGATGGATGGTTATATTTAGGATATCCTGGTCTGAGATTTGGAATTCCTGCTCCTTCCTTTGCAGGTTGCAATCTCCGTTTTGAGGAGTACTTTGGATGATTTGCCTACTGTATCTTTCCGTACTTATCGGCTTTATTGGAGTTTGTAGTTTATCGTTTTCCATATCCTTATGCATAGTGATAAGAGCACCAGCAGGATCTTTCATAAATTCAAACTTATTGGGGATTTTTCCAGATTTCGCAAACATTCTGGCTATTGGGGAAATTAAAGTTTGATTTGCTCCTGCAATCTTCGCTTTTACCTTTGGCTGTTGTATTTTCTTTATACGTCTGACCGTTGTTCCCGTTGTTCTCACTCTGCCAGAACGCATATTTCCTTATTTTCTTCCTATAGAGAGCTTTGATTTTGGCGAGGGCGGTATGCACAAGTTCGCTTCCCCAATATACAATAAACTGGGTGGTATATATGTTCTCCTCTGTTTACCGCTCAGATTATATACCACTCACCACCTCTCATTCACCCTTCAGCGCTCACCCTACCAGGCTCAACTGCCCTATAATAATTGACAGCTGCCTTCCGGGAGGGAGGAGCAGAGACAAGGGCAGAATAGAGAAGCCGAACAATGTAGCAATTGTAGCACAGGACCTCAATAAATTGTTGGTGATAGAGGGCACCCTTTGCTATCTCCACCTAGCTCGCCTGGACCAGGTTATACAGGTTATCTATGCTGTTCATAAGAACTTTCCGTGATTTTCCGAAACCTTTCTCCTCCCCTTCAGCTCCCAACCTTGCTCCAACAGTACATAGTATGCAGTTCACCGTTCACAGTTCGCAAATTCTCAGTCAGTCGTTCACAGTTCACAAAACCCAGTCACCTCCAATTGTGCTCACTGAATTTGAGACTGTTGTGAGGAGGAGAGCACCAAGAGAGGAGGAGAGGAGGAGAGCACCAAGCGAGCACCAAACGAGCACCAGGCGAGCACCAAACGAGCACCAGGCGAAGGGGGAGTTGACTCTCCAGCTCCCTGGCTCCCTGGCTCTGTTGTCGCAATACTAGCTCCCTTTACAGCTATTTTTTTTTTCTTCCGTTTATTTTGCCGGTTATGCAACAAAATGCATCAGGTTCCAGCCGTTTTTTTTGTAAGAATTGTGAGAATGGAAGAGAGAATTTACTCCTTAGCGCTGCAGCCTCCTATTCGTGTTTTTTTTTTCCCACCTTCCGGCGTCCTCCTGAACACCCAGGAACCAGGAACCGGAGAAACCCCAGCAACCTCGGCCGCCGCAGAACCACCTCGTCCGCCAAATGCGTGAAGCTCGGTGCGGTGGAGGCAGTGGCGGTGACGGTCAATCCTCCAGGCGCTCGGCACAGGGGCACAGGGGCAGGGGCAGAGGCCGCAGCAGGCCGCAACAACCCCGGACTCCCTGACTCAGACCAGCAACAGCAGCAGCTCACCCAGCCTCGGGCCCCCGCACAGTCAGCCCAGACGGGCCGCGTCCAACCGACCAGGTCAGAATGGCGAATCCTTGTTCAAAGTGCTCCGTTAGCTCCCTCTAGCGGTCAATTTTCAATGCACTCTCTCTTGCTTTAGGTAGCGATGTAAGAGAAGGTTCTTCCACCTGTTCTGGCTCTGCGGATGCGCGTGGTTTCAGCGAGGGCGAGGTTGGCGGATCGGAGGTTTCTCTTGGGTACATGGAAGGAGATTCTTTTGTTGAGGTATTGGGGTCCGGTGTTGTGGAGGCATTTGTAGGCGTGGGTGAGTATCTTGAAAGTGACTCTCTTCTCAACGGGGAGCCAGTGGAGGTTCCGTAGGTGTTTGGTGGTGTGCTTGTGTCGAGGAATGCGGAGGACGAGTCTGGCTGCGGTGTTCTGTATGGTCTGGAGCTTGCGGAGCAGAGACTTGTTGATCCCGGTGTAGAGGGCGTTTCCGTAGTCCAGTCTGCTGGTTATGAGTGCGTGGGTGACTGCCTTCCTTGATTCGGAGGGGATCCACTTGAAGGTCTTTCAGAGGATTCGGAGGGTGTTGAAGCAGCTGGAGGCGAAGGCGTTGACCTGTCGGGTCATGGAGAGGGAGAAGTTGAGTACAATGCCGAGGTTTCGGGCGTGGTTCGTGGGGGTGGAGGAGCTGCTGCGGGCGGTGGGCCACCAGGTGTTCTCCCATGCTGAGGGGGAGGGTCCCACGGCGAGGACTTCTGTCTTCTCCGAGTTAAGCTTCAGGCAGTTTCTGCTCATCCAGAATGCCACGTCCTTCATTCCTTCCTGGAAGTTGAGTCTGGTGGTGATTGGGTCCTTGGTGAGGGAGAGGTTGAGTTGGGTGTCGTCAGCATAGGCTACTATGTTGTCTGACGATGGCGGCGAGGGGGACCATGTAGATGATGAAGAGCGAGGGGCTGAATAATGATCCTTGGGGCACTCCGCAGTTGATTTCCGTAGGTTCGGAGAGGAAAGGTGGCAGTCTGATTCTTTGGGGTCTGCCGATGAGGAACGAGCAGATCCAGTCGAGGGCAGTTCCTTGTATGCCGGCATCATGGAGTCTGGTGGTGAGTGTGTGGTGGGAGATGGTGTTGAATGCTGCAGAGAGGTCGAGTAGGATCAGGGCTGCTGTGTGTCCTAGGTCGCAGATGGTGCGGATGTAGTCTGTGGCGGCGAGTAGAGCGTTCTCGGTGCTGTGGTTGCTGTGGAATCCGGATTGGAAGGGGTCGAGGGTGGAGTTTTCTTCGATGAATTTGGTTACTTGTGCATTGACGGTCTTCTCGGTGACTTTGGCCGTGAAGGGGAGGAGGGAGATTGGTCTGTAGTTTTGAGTTGGGTGGGGTCTGCGGAAGGCTTCTTGAGCAGGGTCTGACTTCTGCATGTTTCCAGTAGTCTGGAAAGATGCCGGTTTTTAAAGGTGGCGTTGATGGTGCGTCATAGTTCGGGAGTGATGGCTGTGGCGGCTCTGTGGAAAATGTGCAGGGGGAAGGGGTCAGTGGTGGCTCCTGAGTTGATGCCTTTCATGGTCGGAAGTGGTCCGTGGTGACTAGGGTCCAGGAGGAGATGGTGGGCTGGATGTCGTTGCTGGAGAAGGAAGTGGTTTCGGAGTTGGGTGTCTGGTCGTTGAAGTTTTCGTAGAGTCCCTTGATCTTTAGATGGAAGTAGGATTCAAGCTTGTTGCAGAGGTCCTGGGAAGGTGTGATGTCTGTGGTTTCGCTGGGGGCTTGTTGAATTCCTGGATGACGCTGAAGAGTTGCTTAGAGTTGCAGGCGTTGGCGAGGATCTTGTTTTGAATGAAGGTCCTTTTGGTGGATCTGATGCGTTGGTGGTATTCCGTCATGGCGTTTTTGTAGGTGGTGCGATTGTCTGACGTTTTGCTGTTTCTCCAGTTCTTTTCGAGACGTCAGGATTCATGGAGGTTGGCGGTGGACCTGGTGGCTTTCCTGGGGCGCTATCCATCGGGGTTGTGTAGGGGTGCAAGCTTGTCTGCGCAGTTGGAGATTCATCTGTGGAGTCCTTTGGCTGCGAGGTTGGCGTCGGTCGAGGTGTGGGGGCGTCGCGGTTGAGGGTGGAGTTGAGTTGAGTTGTTACAGTGGCTTTGCTCCAGTTCCTTCATGGGGGGCGCGGTGCAGGTTTGGGCAGCGTGGGTTTGTCGACGTGGAAGTGTACGCAGTGGTGGTCTGTCCATGGGGGTTGCGTGGTGTGGCTGCAGTGGATGTTGTTACCTCCTGCGAAGATGGGGTCGAGGGTGTGTCATCACTTGTGGGTGGGCATGGTGACGAGCTGTTTCAGTCCGATGTTGGTGAGGTTGTCCAGGAGGATGGTGGAGTTTGGGTTGCTGGGGTTGTTGAGGTGGAAGGTCAGGTCTCGGACGAGTATGTAGTCCATAGAGGCGATGGCGTGGGGTGTGGTGAGGTCGGAGACGGTAGTTATGAACAAAGCGCAGGGTCCTGGGGGGTCTGAAGGCGAGGGTGCAACAGAGTGTGGTTCTAGGGCTGGTCTGGTGTTCGGTGGTGTGGAAGGAGTCCTTCGTGGTAGAGAGTCGGAGGTAGATCTTGTGTACAATGGCGAGTCCTCCTCCTGGGCGGTTGGGGCGGTCCTTCCTCCGGATCTTGTATCCGTTGGGTATGGCGGTGGCGATGTCGGGGGCGGAGGGGGCATTGATCCAGGTTTCTGTAAAGAAGGCGATGTCTGGCGAGAGGGTGTCAAGGAGGTCCCAGATCTAAATTGTTTGATTCTCTCAGACTGCCTTTCTCTGGTGCATGGTAATAAAATCCCCTGGGTTTGCTATGTAAAGGAGTCTTTTCATGTTCTAGGGAGGCCAGATATTTTTCTTGCACATGATACTATAAGCTCCAGGGATTTTAACATTATAAAAGACTCATCATAAATATTCTTCTGCTAATCGCGAAAATACTGAGCTAAGAAAACCTTCAGTGAGGGCTTATGTTATGTTAAAGTCAGTCCTGGGTATGGAACATTATCTTTTCTGCCTTACTAGTCCTCACAATAGATTTTTAATCACTCATTTTAGATTTAATTATCTTCATTTTATTTTAGCATCCCTGGAAGCTTTTTTACCGCCAAATCAAAGAGGACCCTGTGGTTGCGATACTAGATCTCAACAGGACAGGTTCCAGTTTGTACTATTGTGCAAATTCTTTTCCTTGCCAAGAAGGCAATTCCTCCGTCCCCTTTTAAAGAGTCTGAAGTTAAGGCATGCCAGAGTGGCACTTTTATATTTACAGCTGTTGCCAAATGCTTTTACCCTATGTGCACTGACAAGTTTTCTGTGGGCAGCTTACAGATCTAGGCTTTCTAGATCCGATTGAACTGTGTTTGTCCTGTGCCTATGCGGTACCTTTTAGATCTACAGTGTGTACTGTTTATGAATCTGTGAGGTGGCTTGATTTACTCAACTTTTTAAAAACGGGTTGTGCAATAGATCTAATTATTATTTTAAACTGGGATGTGTCTTTCCTAGTTTTTAATGTTTGCTTGTATCTTTTACGGTCGCTTTTGCTTGCGCATAAAGAAAGAATTATTATTCCTTTGAAAAGTTGCAACAATATACTGACTAATGGTCATAGTAGGGAAGGTGCAATCATATTTATTCATGGCCTCCGATCATCACATTAGAAGCACCATGTTTTTAGGTCTCGCCTAGCTATTACGTTTACGCAATCGCTATGCGAGACTCTAGTAAGAGGGGCCTTTCAAAGTGCTCCCAAAAGTGGATTGCATGGCGAGCACGCTCACAATCACGTGCATCGTGCCGCCGTGCAATCCGTTTGGGGAAGCGCTTCAGCCCACTGGCGCGTGCACGTGTAGCCACAGCCTCGGCATCATACTTCAAAGGTTCCACTCCCCCGCCTGGAATGCGCTTCCCCGCCACAGCATGCCAAGAGATTGTTTCCTTATGGCGCCTCTCACAACTGTCCCTACCCCACCACAGGGCTAGTCTCACGGACGTGGGGAGGTTGGTTTTGCATCCCTCAGCTGATTGAGGAGCAAGTAGAATACCTTTCTGTTGGATGCTTGTGTAAGTGCTCTCAAGCTTCAACGGTGTTTCCCCACACCCTGCTCCAACTTTGTATCGCTTCCACATGCTTCTTTGTAGTAGTTCCTCTAGCAGGAAATACCATAAAGCAGGAGTCGTCACGGCTGCAGAAACAATGCAAACTCTATAATTGTCTGCTACGTTCCTTTATATCTTTATTATTTGAGTTTACCTCTCCGATAGTCTGTTGCTGTAACAATGCCGGTGCCGATGCTACACATTTCTTTATATTGGAATTCACTTGAGAGCATCACACACCTATTTAAGGTACCGCTTTAAAAGATATGCCAAGCTCCAGGTTCGCGTCTCTTTGTAAACGTTAGGATAGTCACATTTTATGACCCATTCCTGCCTGCGGCAAATGGTTCTTCACGCATCAGAACGTTTACCTATCTCATAGAGATTACATACGTTGCCCATTAAACTGTGTTCTCACAGAACACGTCATTTTTAAAAATCATTATTCTTTCTGGGATTCAGGAAAATAACGTGCACTGCCACAAAGGATGGTCGTTGTTGAGGGAAACCTTTGTGCATTCACAGCTACCTCCAATTCCTTTTATGTGTAGGCACAGAGGTCTTTTATCTAACTCGTCCCCAAGGTGACTGCAGAAGACCCAAGACGTACTGATGGCCAGTGCAGATCTGTCTGACAAAGATAACCCCCGAAAACGAGGGGCAGATTCAAAGATCAATTCAGCTGGCTGAATGATGTGGAGAAAGGCTTAATTACTGAAATGGAATAGCAGGAAGTAATATTATACAACAGCCCAAGACGTTTTTGACATGCTTGTGCTCTAATTGCATCTGCTCACCATGCCCAGAATATTGTCTTCAAATACCCACAATTCTTTAACTAAAGTTTTAAATTTAAATTGTGAATAGAATTGGGGTACTTTCTGTTTCCGTGTGTAATGCAACAATCCTCTTCAGCTTGCCACATTGACACGTTACATTTCCAGAATCGGAGCCCTTACTAAGTCCTGCCCGAAAACAAAGTTTGCTTTTGTAGTATCAGACAACAAGTAAAGCGTAAAAGTGTGTGCATATATGTATGTATATATATTACGCACTTTTGAGCTATTATTCCAGTGTGCTTTTCACTCGCAGGCTTACCAAAGATGTTTTATTATTATTCAATTCCACGTTACACGGCCATGAAGACTGGGGGTGTGAGGATGTATATTCTGCTATTCGCTGTGAGTGAAGATCTTCGGCGCAGGCTCTCGTGAATAAATCCTACCTTCTCGCGATTGTGCTTCAAACGTCTCCTTGTCAATCTCGATGCATCAGCCGCCTCGTGCATCTCTGATTCCCGGAATGCAAATGCTGCCCTTAGAGACAGTACAGCGCCTCCATTGAAAGGAAGAACGCCTGCACCCCACGGAGTCAAAGTTAAAAGAAGCTGATTTTGCAACAGAGCGATTTTACCCTTAAAACACTCGGTGACAATCAAATAGGTTTTCTGCAATCCCAGCGGCTTTTTAATGCAATTGCCGAACCTCTTCGTTTTTCACCAAGTTTTAAACGTGTGGGTTCTCCGCTTGCATGTGGCATGCGTATATCGGGTTCATTTAATCAACAAATGGGTGTAATGACCTACTGTAGTGGAGAGCAAACACCTTTAGAAGGACAATAAGAGCGACCTCGCGCCCTGGCTCAGTTTTATGTTAATGTTGTGTTTGCTTTTCATTACACTAATGCATTTATGGGAAACGATGAGTGCTTTGGACAGAGTTTGTGTTCGAAACGAAGGGTGGGGGGGCGCGCATATCTATTGCACGCCCATAATATGAAAATTATGCAATGCAAACCTGCTTGGTTTTACCATGTACCGAAGGCCACTCAGAGCCACATAATTACATGCCACATAACTACAATGCACTCAATACAACAGACACTCCAAAAACCACTCAGCGCCACATAATTACACACCACATAATTACACTACACTCAATGCCACATGCACTCCAAATAACACTCAGTGCCAATTAATTACAATGCAAACAATGCAAGATACACTCAAAATAACACTCAATGCCACATAATTACACGCCACTAAAATCAATATACACTCCACACAAAACCACTCAGTGCCACATAATTATATTCTACATATTTACACTCTATCTATCTATCTATCTATCTATCTATCTATCTATCTATCTATCTATCTATCTATCTATCTATCTATCTATCTATCTATCTATCTGTCTTATCTGTCTTATCTGTCTTATCTGTCTTATCTGTCTTATCTGTCTTATCTGTCTTATCTATCGGACTATTGCACTCTATCTATCTATCTATCTATCTATCGCATCACCACAGCATCACTTAGCACCACCACAGCATCACTCAAGGGCACCACTACATCACTATGCGCTACCACAGCATCAATTAACGCCACAGCATCACTCGACACCACCACAACATCACTCACCGCCACCACAGTATCAGTCTGTACAACCATTCAACAACAACTGGCTCTAATATGTTCTCTCAATATTTAGGCTTTATTACAAATGGCACAAAAAAATGATAATATTTAACTTCTGTTTTTGGATTTTAGGTGCAATTAAATGCACTAAACATAATCTTCACAAGAGTTATTAACAAAAGTTTAAACGATTGCCATTATAATTAACATTAACTTTTATTTAAGTATTAATTATTTGCAAAAATTAAAAGCCATTGTTATTTGTAATATCAATACATCTAAGTCACGTAAATACAACACATATTGCATTACAAATGCTATAGGTGTCACATTTGCAACAGTTAAAACTATTGTACATGAGAAAGCTGGTAATATCAATATTTTCAATACCAACATATAAATAAAAAATTTGTCAATTTACAATACAAAAAGCTCAAACTTTCCTAATGCGAGACCTATTGCATTGCAAATGCTTGTTACTAATAGCAGAAAGATGACCAATTATGGCAGTACTAGGAGCTTGAAGTGGTATCTCCTATGATCAACACATATTTCCACTCTGTATCAAATCAATGCTGAATTTTAATCTTATTCTTTTTACATGTACCTGTCTTGGACAGTATTGTGCAAAATATTTAGATTCCTGTTTTCGGCATTATAATGTATTTTAAGCTAGTGACATTTTATCCTTGCTTCTATCTCCTAAAAATTAAAGATTGTGTTATTGTATATATAAATTCTTTAAAAGTTTTAAAAGCTTTTTTGAACTAAGATTTTATTACACGGTTGCACTTTTTCATATGTGCACAAAAAATGGTTTTATTGGATGTATGCTACATTCCATATATTGTTGTTTTGAGATGAGGACTAAAGCAATACAATTGAGTTGAGAAGACTGTCCGATTTGAGTGAATTAATTTTGGTAATTAATAATACGACCATATATAAAGCGCATGATTCCACCAGATGGTGTGTCGCCGCTCTGAACCCTAAATTCTCATTGGAGAAAAAAATTGTAAAGATTCTTCAATATTAAGAGGGAATGCCCTAAACAGAATTAATTAAATTTGAAAGACGTTTTTAATTTTGTCCTAAAGTCAGTTTCCGAGGGGGAGTCTCTGAAAACCATAGGAAGGGAGTTCCAAATGTTGGGCACTATATAGGCAAAAGATTAAGCTCCCATTCTAGCCCTCCTGACCTTAGGCACAATTGCCAGATTGGCATCAGAGGATCTGAGATAGCGAGTAGGAACATATTTTTGAACTAAGGAGTGTAGATTGCTGGGGCCCAGATTCTTTAAAATGCGGCAACATATGCATAAAGCTTTGAAGCAGATTCTTTTTGTAACTGGAAGCCAATATAACAAGTTAAGGGCGCTGGAAGCTGACCATCTTTTCAGGAGATTAAGAATTAGTCTAGCTGCTGCATTCTGAACTTGTTGCAACAGTCTGAGACTCCTTTTGGGGGCGCTTAGGCAAAGTACATTCCAGTAGTCCAGCTGGGAGGTGATAAGTACATGAACTATGGTTTTGCGACATCTGGTGGGATTTTACCTAGAATCTCAAGGGTGCCAAAGCATTTCCCTGCCGTTTTCCTGATTTGGCCTTCAAAAGTTAATGTTGAATCAAAGATTACGCCCAGGTTCTTTTTCTTGAGGTTAGGAGCTGGGGGGTAAGATCTCAGTTTTGTTAGCGTTCAGTTTTTTCTTTTTTTTTTTTTTTTTAAAAGAAATTTTTATTGTTTTCACAAAAGTTATAACAAAGGACACGAAATCAGACCGTATACACATTAAAATAGACAAAACACCATACATAATCATCATTTCTCCAAGTAGACCTAGATCGGGCCCCCTGAGGTCATCATTATCAGCCACCCTCCCCTTCTTCCCTACAGTTTCTCTAGTCATCTGAGTCAGAAGACTCCTCATCAGAAAGAGGTGGTGGATCACATATGTTGCCCCTATATTTGTTCCATGCTCCCCACACTCTGACCCATTTTCGAGGACAACCCCGCCTGATAAATACAAAACGTTCAGCAAACATAGCCCCATCCATGTCCTTTTTCCACATCGACAGTAGCGGTGTCTCCACCGCTCCCCATTTTTGGGCTATGATCCGTTTAGCCATCATGTTCCCTACCGTCACCCAGCCCTGCGCCTGGCGATTAAGATCTGTGGGCTCCCACACATTCAACAGACAGCGTCTGGGTTCTGGCAGCAGTGATACCCCGCACACCTGCGACATCGTTCGCAGCACTCGCCTCCAGAAGAGTTGAAGAACCGGACAGTCCCAGAGCAGGTGATAGAAGGTCCCCTCCTCCCCGCAACCCCGCAGGCAGAAGGGATGTGGTGCTCTGCCCAGTTTGTGCAATAGGCTTCTGGTGAAATATGAGCGATGTAGAATACGAAGTTGCACAAGACGCAGCCGTGAGGGTATACCCGCCTCGCGCGGTGACGCCAGCGCCTCCCGCCAATCTGGGTCATCGAAATCGCCGACCTCGTCAGCCCATTTCTCCCGCAAGACCCCCATAGGGTCCGGCAAATTGTTGATCAGTTTGCGGTATGTGAAAGATGTGGCCCGCTTAGGCATGTATTCGGTCAGCAGCCTGTCTTCCAGTGGAGATGCCTCTGGAACCTGCACACCTGGGGTTAATTGTGTCGTTAGGGCGTGTTTCATCTGCAGGTATCGGAACCATTCTGAGGGAGCCAGCTCATACTGTTGTTGCAAACGAGCGAATTGAACAACCTCCCCTTTGTGCCACACGTCGCCTATCACCGAGATCCCGATAGCGTCCCAAGCGGCAAAGCCCTTGCTGCCCCTGAGCCGTCCCAGTCGCTTCGTGTCCCAGAGAGGCGTAAGCTGCGTCAGGACTCCGCGCCACCCCAGCCTGGCCTGTGCCACGTGCCAGAGAGACACAGTCTGTCGCAGAGGGCCAATCAGCTGCGAGGCCAGCCGGGCATCATACAATGGGGCAAGCATACCCCTTTCGCCCAGTATATCCCTATCTGCCTTATACGCTGGATCTGACTGCGGCGCATGGAGCCACTGGTTGATCACCTTGAGCTGCGCCGCCCAATAATACAACTGGATATCTGGGAGAGCAATTCCCCCATCGTACCACCCACAGACCAGTTTCGCCTGTGCAATGCGTGCTGGTTTGTTGCCCCAGAGTAAATTAGAGACTTGCGCTGCAACCGCTCGGAAATAAGCCGGTGGCACCGGATAAGGAGTATTTTCCAACACATAGAGAAACCTCGGCAGGGCCATCATTTTAAAGAGCGCCGCCCTCCCCACCAGGGTCAAGGGCAACGTTCCCCAGTGCCGCACATCCTGCTTGAGGCGGTCCAGTTGAGGGCTTAAGTTACACCTGAAAAATTCCATCTGATCCAAGGCAACATGTATCCCCAGGTATTTGAACGACCCCTTCGCCACCTGTATCTGGCAGCCCTCCGACAGTCGAGGGGGGGGGGCCCTCAGCACCATGAGGACCGACTTCGACCAATTGATCGTATAGCCGGATGCCTGGCCAAACACCTCGCAAATATTAAGTAATGTAAGGATGGATCGCCTCGGAGATGACAAGTAAAGCAGTATGTCATCCGCGTATAGGGAGACGCGGTCTTCCCAGTTCGCCGACCATCGAAGGCCTCTCATCATAGGTTCCCACCGTATCCATGTCGCGAGGGGCTCGAGTACTAGGGCGAAAAGCAGCGGCGAGAGCGGGCAGCCCTGTCGCGTACCTCGCCCCAGGGGGAAATCCTCCGACATGTGCCCGTTGGCCGCGACATGGGCCAGTGGTTTGGTATACAGGAGTCGGATCCAGGCACAGAATTTCGGCCCAAACCCCAGATGAGACAGTACTGCGAAGAGAAAGGGCCACTCCACCATATCGAATGCCATACGGGCATCAAGGGAGAGAATAACAGCGGGTTCTTGAATTCGGTCCACTCGGTCCAGCACGCTATGTAAGCGCCTCAGATTGTGGGAGGTACTCCTCCCGGGCATAAAGCCCGACTGTTCCGGGTGCACTATGTCAGTCAAGTGTGGCGTAAGTCGGAGGGCCAACAGTTTCGCAAGGATCTTGGCCTCTGCATTAAGCAGAGAGATGGGGCGATAGGAGGCGCATTGGTCCGCCGGCTTACCCGGCTTTGGCAGTACCACGATGGTGGCCGTCCGTTGGTCCGCGGGGAGCTCCCCCATCTCCAGGCCATGTTTGTACATATTCAGCAAGTGTGGGGTCAGCATCTCGGGCAGCCTTTGATACAGCTCAATCGGAACGCCATTAGGACCCAGTGCCTTGCCAGGTTGTAATGCCGCAATAGCCACCTGCAGCTCCTCGACCGTAAGATCGGCCTCCAGGGACTCCCTGGCTTCAGGGGAGAGCTTAGGCATCTGCAGGTCACTAATGTATGTCAGCGCCACCTCCTCCGACATGGAGGAGTTGGAGGAATACACACCACGAAAATGCCCCGCCAGGGTGCGCACTATTTCTCGTGGGTCTGACGTTGTCGACCCCTCGGCCGTAGCCAACTGCGCGATCCATCGGGCTCCGCTGTCTCGCCTGTCCAACCACGCCAGTAGCCTGCCGGTTTTATCGCCGACATCGTAGACCGTATGCCGTGAGGCCTCAAGTCGCTGTTTAACACGGTCTGCCAGGTGCTCCCTGTGTTTAACTTGAGCCACTCGTAGGTCATGGGAGGTTTCACGGGAGGGGGTTTCGGCCTGACGAGCCTCCGCAGCCCGGAGCTCAAGCTCCAGCGTCTGCAACTCAGACGTTTGCATGCGCTTATGTCCTGTGATGGCCGCCATCGCCTGGCCTCGCAGCACCGTTTTGTACGCTTCCCAAAGAATTGTGGGAGAGTCAACCGAAGCGGCGTTCTCGTGGAAGTAGAGTTTCGACCCCTGTGTGATGGATTTACTAATCTTCGGGAGACGCAGATAGCTGGGGCGTATCGGGTAAACGCGGCGGCGCATCAGGTGGGAACTGTGGTAGTGCAGAAGGATCGGGGAATGGTCAGAGATGCCTCTGGGTCTAATGTCAATACTTTCAACGTTATGGAGGCATCCGGGGGAGCCCAGAAAGTGATCAATGCGGGTTAGACTGTTGTGCACCCCGGAATGGAATGTATAGGAGCGTGTCTCTGGGTGGTGCCAGCGCCAAAGATCTGTGAACCCTAGCGCCGCCACGAAGCCTGCTAGTCGCGTTGCGCCGCTACCCTGTGCCCGAGGCGGAGACCGGTCAATGTGATCGTTCATCACCGCATTAAAGTCACCCCCAAGCAGCACCTCTCCCTCCGGTAGGGTAAGGAGAAATTCACTAAGTGCCGGGAACGCCGTGGCATGCAACCCAGGAGGGATATAGACCGACACTACATTATAAAGATGCCCTTCCCATTGTATGTGAGCCGCGGCAAACCGCCCGGCTCAGTCCGTGTGTACATCAAGCACTATTAATTGGGACTGTTTGCGCAGCCAGATGCCAACCCCTCGGGACCCAGAAGTAAACTCAGAGTGGACCACCATCTTATATCCCCATCTGTCCAGCGCTTTAGTAGCCGTGCCGGTGAGATGGGTCTCCTGAAGCAAGACCAGCGCCGGGGCGCACCGTTTAATACTATGCAGGACCAGACCTCGTTTGATTTTGTCTCCTAAACCCCGTACATTCCAGGTCAGTAAGGAGAGGGGCTGCACCGGGGTCAAGTCAGTGTCAGAGGCTATTGGAGTAGCCAAGTCTGACTTCACGGCGGGTGGGAGAGGAGATAAAGCCATAAGCGGGTAGAGCATAGTGTGGCCCAGGGTGTGCGCAGAACATGTGTATGATGTAAGTCAAAGAGCTGTGTCCTAGTTAGCGTTCAGTTTTAAGCAATTGTCGATCATCCAAACTGCAACCTCAGATAAGCAGACCTTAAACCTATCGGCCGTGATGGCAGTGGGGTCCGACAAATTTACTATTAGTTGGGTGTCGTCGGCATACGACACCAGTTGAACCATATGCCTTTTAATGATGTCAGCTAGGGGTTTCATGGATATATTAAATAGGGTGGGGCTCAGAATAGAGCCCTGAGGGGACCCCTTTCGTAGAATAGAACTGATCTGACACAAAGGATTTAAGTGTAACTTAAAACGATCTGTCCTCTAGGAATGAGCTGCACCAATTAAGGCATTGCCTCTGATTCCGGCCTCCTGAAGCCTATAGATTAGTATATCATGCGACACCGTGTCAAAGGCTGCACTCAGGTCAAGTAATATCAGAGCCGAAGTCTGACCCTTGTCTGCATTCTCTCTCAATAGTTCCTCCGATAGGAGAAGGGCAGATTTGATGGAGAAAGTGGCTCTAAAGCCCGATTGAGTAGGGTCTAACAACTCGTTGGGGATTAGGTATAGATTTTAATTCCACAGTGCCACTTTAGTTCAGATCTTCACTAGAGCGTTTCCATTTTACAATTGAGAGAGATCCCATATTCCATGGGATAAATAAATCTGCACTCAGTTATTATCATAAATATATTTTATCCATTTTACATTAGCTCATGGAAAGTGGACCAATGGTTATTTGCTGGTATTCCAGCCTTCCTAGGCTGAAGAATCACATCTCATTTATTAAAATCCTTTTAGTTTCATCTTTCTTGGAAGTGCTGGCAAATGTATCTAAACTATTCATTGTTCTTTATGATGGGCCTATTGAATTCCATATGTCCATCAACACAGTGCCTATAGACACTAAAGACTGTTTTCTTGGCCCTGGCATGACAGTCATTATGTAACATAGTCCAGAAGTTATAGATTTCTTTGAATTCACTGTCTATTTAAACCCATAACTCACCAGGCGTCTCTCCATTACAAATGACCCCCCCTCTTAATCTCCTCCCTTTCTTCCACCACTCTTTACTACATTGGATGACAAAATTGTTCAGTACAAATTGGACCACCTCTCAATCCAAAGTTCATAAAGGGCAGGCTGGATCCAGACCCTTAAAGATAGCTCACTCATTTTCTTTCGATCAGCTTTTCCCTATCCCCATCTGTCCCTTAGGTTCCTCCATTATGCAACACTGTCACATATATGTGCGATGTGGCTATGTGGCTTTGGTAAGGGTTAGAAAGCGCTGAAGTTTGCTACAAACAAGAAAGGACTTTGTTATAGCCACCAAGTCCCATGAGGGATATACATGTTCTACAGTGTGGCCCATGGAGGTATACTTTTGTGGGATGTGCTAGTCCAGTAAGTCTGAGTATATTACACACAGTGTTGTCTCATTTCTGACACCTTGAATTCTGGTTTCCACCTGCCCTCGCGTACTATTGGCGAGGAGGATGGAGGAGAGCTACCATATGAAAAAAAAATTGTCAAACAAAGCCATTCTTGGAGTGTGACCATTGGTTCTTCCTAGAGTGGGTTCACCAATTCACCCAATATTACTAGCTATATTTTTTCCACTTGTTCACCTGTCACGGTACAAAGAGCAACTGCACGTCCTCTGTCCTTAAAACTTTGGAAGATTAACACATTGTTGGATTTGTTGGGACTAAAATAGTAAACCGAAATTAACAACATTCAGAGGGGTTAGGCACTTTATCAAACTTTACTATGAAATGTCTAATGAGGAGCCTCGTGAAGGCACTGGAAACCGTCCCACAAGAGGCAAAACATAGATGCCTGCAGTCTCAATGGGAGTGCCAGCCATATTTTGCTCCATAAGTTCACTGAATGCCTACAGTATGATGCAAGAAATTAAACACTTTACAAGGTGGAGTTAAAAATGTCTTTGTCTAGGACACACCTGTTGCATTTCTCTGGCTAGCCTGCTAATGTGACCATATCTGTATCAATCTGTCAAGGATGATAATCTGCAGAAATAAGTACAACGTAGAAGAACATATTTTAGGAAGCTGGCTTTTTATGTAGTGTACCTTAATGAGGTACACTATGTAGAAAGTCAAGACAACCTTTATTGGTTTACTGGGCTTAAATAAATAATCCCCAAAGCTCTCTTTTGTGGTAGTGTGGGAGAACAGTGTAGGCTGGGCGAACAGTTTAGGCTTATCAGAGGGTAGTGTTGAGCATTTGTTTAACACAACAAATGAGATGGTGTAATCCTTCCTTTGTGGAGCACATCAAGCAACCCACCTTAGGGATGACATTAGCATGGTAGTGCAACATGCCTACTTGCAATTCAAATTTCTTGCCTGTCCTGGTGCCAATTGGGCCACAGGGCAGGGGGTGGCATCTCCCAGTTCTCTGGAAAGCCGGGCAAATCGAAGGCGGCAGAGGCTTTGAAGTCTCTGGCCTTGATATGCAGATTCACTAGCCATCCAGCTGGAGGAGTAAACACCTCCTGCCCAAGCAGGCATTGTTTCTGACCTCTGAGAATGTTGGCTCTCATCTCCAAGAGGTCAGAAACTTGTCTGTGGTGGCAGGCTAGATGATACCAGTAAGCCAGCATACTAAGAGTTTCAGGGGGCACCTCTAAAGTACCACTGGTTGCATATCTTAATAAATCCACTTCTGACATCAGTATGAATTTATTAAGACAAAGTATTTGATACCAAACACCATAGGTTTCAGTGAAGCCACAATGTAGCCGGGGAATTCGTAATGACCTGTGCCCAGTACATATACTTAAGATGGCTTCCCTTGTCACTTGTACTCTCTAGTAATTGAACTAGACAGAACAGGGGCATATCTGCTCATGCAGATATGTTCTCACATGTAATATAATGCACTCTGCCTTAGGGCTTTAAGGCCTGCTGTTGGGGTGAACTACATATATTACTTCCAGTGTCTGTGGACATGGCGCACAGGGTATGTGGCATGTCGTGTATTCATATTTATTTGTACCATTTCAGGCAGCCTGCAATGGCAGTCTGCATTAGTTTGGTGGTGGTTTCCTTAGAGTGGCATGATGCATGCTGCAGTCCTTAGGGACCCTCATTAGTACCCATGCCCTAGGTACCAGGGGTACCAGGGACTTACTGAGGTGCTAATTGGTGAGCAATTGAGCAGTTACCTTGTTTAATGGAAAAAGCATGCACTTGCACTGGGGACCTGGTTAGCAGGAACTCAGTGCAATTCAGTCAAACATGCAGCAAATATCAGGCAAAGCGTGGGGGTGACCATGTCAAACAAGCATTTGCAATGCAATAGGTCTCGCATTTGTCGGAGTTGGAGCTATTTGTATTGTAAATGGCAATGTTGTGTATTTATGTTTTTCTTTGCAGTGGAGTGATTATTATTTAAAGGAAAAAAAGCATGTTTTACTGATGAAGTGGAGCCAGATTCATAAGACGGGCAGACATTTCATGTGTAACCCTGTTTGAAACCCCACCTCAGGGAATTCATACTTTCCGTTTGGTATAAGATCCGTACAGCATTCGAGACATGTCCTTCTCATGCTCCCAGAATGCAAATTCACCATAATGCTGAATCAGGAGCTTTAAGATATGTCCCTTAGCAACTGAGCACTGGCCGCAGTTCTCACCACCAAGTGTGGTACCACAAAGTGCAGCGCAATATTATAAAGCGCGTAGCTGCACTGCATCATAAGTACCGCCATTTAGCACCACAAACATCACGACCCTTGACAAAAGCCGTCTTGTATAGCGCCCTGATGTACAGCAGCAAAACATGCAGCGCCCGCCATGCTACTAAGCGGTACACATCACATCAGCAAACACAAAGCGCTGCGCCACATGCCATGTGGCGCAGCGCCACATGGCATGCGTACCCAGCATAAATTGTGGCAGTGCGGTGTTCAGCAGCTTAATGTGCATCAACAAACGTTACAGCGCCACAAAGTGCAGGGTAATTTGTACAGCACCACTGTCCATCAGTGCACGGTGACACGCTACATCATCGCTGCACTGAATGGTCTCCTCGTGTGCAACACGCCACATTCCACATTCTGCAGAAGCACCGCACGCACGGCGCGCAATAACCCACCGCAGTGCCCTACAGCGGAGCAATCGCTTCCAAAAGAAAGACGCGGGTGGGGTCCATTGGTGCACGCCCAACACTAAACAAGTGGGGCGCGAACACTGCGGCACTGCACAGCAGCGACGGCTGAAGCGCGCACTGCCACCGGCCCAGGCCTTCGGGCAGCGACCGTTCGTCGCCAGCGCTAGGTTGGAAAAATGGCTCAAAAGGCAGGATTTCTGCAATCTTCATGTAACTGTAATGAAAAACATGAAGAGGAAAAAAAGAGCGATAGACGAGTTGTGAGAGGTGGAAAGAAGCCAGGCCAGAGTGAGCCCAGAGCGTCGCATCATGAAAATATGTGGAACAGCAGAGTTTCAGTGAGCTGGACAACTAAATTACCTGTAACAGCGACACAAAGTCTCTGGACTATACAATAAAGGGCTACAGACATGAATGTTATAGGATTGACCGTTAACGGAGGGAGCCAGGTGAGGGTGGGAGATGCAGCCCTGTCCTCGGACAACCATAAATCAAAATATGAGTTGCCAAAAAACAACTCTTCCGTCCTAGAAGAGCCATAGAAATCAGAAGCAATCCCGCTTAAATTCGCCATCGAATCGGCATAAAATGATTTTCAGTGACGTTGTGTCTGTCGCCCCTAATATTTATCTACATAATGCCGGGGGTCCACCCCACACAGCCGGACACACCCGTGCTGTGTGCCTCTTCCAAGCCCGGCGCGCAGCCTTCTACTGTGTGATCTGCGGCAAGAGTTCCACACTCACACCTTGCATGAAACCTGCAGTTCGGTCCAGCTCGCAGGGATTTCTTTTCACGAAGCTGCACGCGCTCTTGTGAGCTGTTAGACAGTAGGACTGGGTCTGCTTGTTTATTGCGCAGTGGGGGTTCGAATCTCTCCCCTACTACGCTCCCTGTCCCTTACAATACACATTAGTTGCAACACTACTCTCGATTGTCAAGCAGCAAACCAACAGCGCACAATGGGTCAGATTATTATTTTTTTTTAAATCTTTTTTATTTTGCAGCAACAAAAGAACAAATTGGTCACTTCATATACATCACATTCAGTAAATCTCTGGTTACAGGTGTCGACAGATTAAGGCCAATATGACTTGATTAACACTGTAGAGCAGTGTCCGTTCAGTCTTCGGTTCCCAGGCCGGACCGGCGGGCCTGCGGAGGCTCACATATGTCCCCTCTGAATGTGTTCCATTTTGACCACACTTCACCCCATTTTCGAGGGCACCCCCGCACCGTATACACAGTCTTCTCCTGCAGCATACACCAGTCCATGTCTCTTTGCCAATCTGCCAGTTTCGGTGGAGCCGATGCCCCCCACAGGCGCGCGATGTTTCTCTTTGCCACCATTTGCCCAAGTGCGACCCAGAGTTTCCCCCTTGCAGGTAAGTTTGTGGGTTCCCAAATGTTCAGAAGGCATCGCTTGGCCTCTGGGCATATGTCCACCTCCCACACCTCCTGCATACAAGACATCACACGCCTCCAGTACCTCCGCACACCCGGTAATTCCCACAGTATGTGGAAGAAAGAGCCAGCCTCCCCGCAGCCCCGCCTGCCGAGCCCCTTCCCATCGCCTGCAGTCTCGTGCATGATATATACACTCTATGCAGTATTTTAAGTTGTATGAGTTGAAGTCTTGCCGATATCGCCACCTCCCTCGGGGACGCCAGCGCCTCCACCCACTCCTCATCGTCTATTTCGAGGCCATGCGCTATCCATTTCTCCTTGAGGGACTCAAGGGGATCAGGAGGATTATTGATCAATTTCTTGTATGTGAGTGAAATGGCATGTTCCGGCATGTAGCCATCAAGCAGCCTGGTCTCGAGTGGGGATGCCTGTGGGGGCCTGGTCCCTAGTGGTATATTGGCCTGAAGGGAGTGCCTAATCTGCAGATATCTGAAATATTCAGTGGGCGCCAACTCATACGTGTCCTGTAGGTAGGCAAAGGATCTAACCCCCTGCGGGCCCCTACAGGTCTTTGACCTGCGAGATACCGATAAGGTCCCATCCCCGGAACCCCTTTGTATGTCCTAGGCTGCCCAGTCTTTCAGAAGCCCACAGTGGAGTTGCCATTGTCAGAGTGTTAGCCCAACCGAGCTTGCGGTGCGCCGCGTGCCATATCTGCACGAGTGTTTTGTCGGCCCCGTAAGCAAGTATTTACCGGGCTTAGAGTAGAGTGCAACTTCATAGTTCCCACCCGGGAGTAACCATCTATCCATCCCGTAACCAGGGTTGTTGCCGTCCCTATATGTCCCTTGGTTTATCGCCGACAGGTGGGCTGCCCAATAGTATTTGCGGATGTCCGGGAGGGCAATTCCCCCAATGGGTCAGATTATTGAATAAAACTGTGGAAGTGGTGTATGTACCTCGTCCAAACCATGTGAGCGTGTATGCGTTGTGTACAGTTTGTGTACCCACAAATTACTTGTTTCGACATGGAGATCTGTTTTGTGTTCTTGCCACAGTAGTGAATGGGTGCTTAAAACGGAGATATCGCGACAGGGTTTTGGGAACGTTTAATGGACGCCTTTCGTTACTGAACTGCCTGCGCGCAGAAACATGTCGTGTAAGAATGCAGGCGAGGTTCGCCGCCCCGTGTGATCCTGTGCGCTTCCTTTCAGCACCACATCGATGATATGCCCAAGCTGGATTCAGGGAGAAGCCGATCCTATCTGCCAGGTTACACCGCAGAATCGTTTGATCAGTTTAGTTAAGCTAGCATGTCCCCCACAGTGCTCTGGTGCAAGTGTGCAAGATTTCACTTGGACACATCTCAAAAGTCCACACAACACATGCGTCGTTTGTCCACAAAATAAAGGAATGCATTTACACTACCCAGGAAAACCAATTAGGGTACATCACGCAGCTTGTTGGAAGCGCACAGTGTTAGGGCGTCCAAGCACTACTTTCTGGTTAGCCCTGGCAGAGGCGAGGGCGAAGAGCGGCGACTCCTTGGAAGTTGCCCGCGCACAGAGGGTTAACTGCGCACTGCACGAGGGCTTGGTGTGAGGTGTGCAGCCATCTGACCCTCACCAATCCTCGCACGGCATTGCCCCGAAACAGCGCCGAAAGAGCCGGTGGGACTGGACCCGACTGGGCCATTCTTGCGGTAGGAGTCTCTTGGGAACCTGCTGTCGGCCTGTCAAGCAGCAAGGGGCCACTACACTGCGAACGAGACAGCAATGCCCAGTCACTGACCACCCCTGGCACCTGAATCCGCAATGTGCGCTGCGCTCAAATGGGGTTTTCTTTCATAGTTTTTATATCCGGCGTGTCTGTTGCGGCAGTACCACTGAAGCATGCAACAGCATTACCTGAGGAGTCGGTCCACGGCGGGAATAAAGACCGCTGCCACTAAGACATTTGAGTTGCTTAATTTTTTAATTTTATTGGGATGCAACTCAAGGAGTGGCGGTTCAGCTGCTGCGCTTTTTTAGAGACGTCCCAAAAACCCCGGAGCGCCTCGTTTCAAGGACCCCAGAGTCAAGAAACAGTACACTATAATGATATTTATGGAACAAACATGTGTTTAGAGCAGTCTACCAAAGATTGCGAGAATGCGTTGTCTACAGTATTTCTTTAACGTAGCCCGTCACATTGCTGGACAAAATAAGGCTTCTGATAGTATAACGTTATTTCGCATGCAGAAAACCAGGGAGCCTGCCAGTACCCTTGGCCAGTACCTGTGGCGTGGGCTTGCCACGCCCTCCACTGACTGGGACCCAGACGGGTATGCTCGCCGCGGGTACCAGAGATGTTGCTTCCGTGTGAAATGGATCCAAAAGAGCAGAAGCCTGCGAGTCGTGCATGCCACAGTGAGCCATGTGGTTTCAATTATCGCACCCGTGTCTGGGCACGATAATTGAAACCACATTGCCTTTAGTGCGCGTAATAGACACCAATATGCCATGGGCGGAGCAATGCGCCCGCCTTTGGCCAAATGCGCGCTGTCTTTAATAAAAAGACGCACACAGAGGCCAATGGCATGGCCCAAAAGGAAAAGCACACGCATGAGCGTGTGCGATTCCTAGAGCGATTTTAAAACCCCGTACAAGAGGTGTCTCGCTGTGCGAGCAGTGCTACGCACTGCAACGCTAGGTGCGAGACCTAAAAAGGGGCACTTTCCTACACATATTACCTACCTTGATTAGCTTTCCTCACCTGACTCCCATATAAACGTTACTGAGGGAGTGCTTGATTTTGAATATCAAGGTTTTTACTGTTTGGCTCTTTCTTTTTATCCTTTTCTCTGGAGCATGAAAAGACTGTACACAAGACCGGGGTAAACAATTATTGAACAGTCCTATGTTATTTATGAGTTGATGGATTTGTAGCATGCTCCGTATCCAGGTGGCTGAAGGTATTGTTGAAAACCTAGAGTATCTTAAACCTTGAAGAATCTGATTGAAGATATAGTATACACTAAAATAATTTTCTGATGGATACATCTGCCAGAGGATTCCTCACCTTGTGAATATCCCCTGCGCCAGCATTCCACGGAAATTTTTCCCCAGCTCTACACGCCGACGTGGACGTCATAATACCACGGCTCCGCTCGCGACTCCGTATGACGTCACCGGAGCCATAAGAGAGCCACGTCAGTTTCCTTTTTTACGCGCCGTCGATGCGTAATGGTTTCCCAGCACTCTCCTGTTACTTTGTAGTCTCCTTGTGAGTTACTGTTTCTGGATTAATCATGTATTTGTCGAGGAAGTCAGGATTCAAGCCGTGTAGGGAATGTGGGGGTCACATGTCCAGTACTGACCCCTATGAAGAATGCTTATGGTGTCTTTCGTCGGACCACGACGTGGAGGACTGTTCCTGCTGCAGGAAAATGAATCCTAAGGGACTGAAAGAGAGAGAAGTGAAGCTTTTCATGGCTAAGGCGAAGAAGAGGGCAGAGGTAGGAAAAGAGACAATTCGAAGCCGGAGTTGTCGACTGCGCACTCCTCGAAGTCTAGAAGACACAAGAAGAAGAGGAAGCATAGCTCTCGGCACCGATCGTCGAAGAGTAAGGCTTCGAGGTCGCCGTCGCCGTCGCCTCGACGTCGAAGTAAGGATTTCGTCTCTCCTTCGCCTTCTCCTCGTGTTATTCTGGAGAAGTCATCTTCGCCCAAGTTAACTCCGGCGCAGTCTCCGGCGCCGGTGGATTCTCCAGCTTCCTACGCCAAGCCGGAGCAGGTTGTTGATCTTTCGCCAGTGCCAGAAGGTGAACCTGTGGCTCCAGTAGAGGATTCTTCGGCTCTGGGTCCAGCTACTCCTCGGCTGGATTAAGGTTCGAACCCATACCTGCATTTTGCGACTCCGGGTGCAGATCTGATGCATTTCCTTAATGCTATGTAGGGTGTTTTCCAAAGAGCAGCCTTCCCATCCGGTGCACCTTCAGATCCCGTGGGTCCAATGGCGTTCAATTTGGGCGTGCCGCAACACTACGCTCAGGCACCTTTTATGCCCTTCTTGCCGATGGCTCCATCATGGCAGTTCCCGGCGCCGTCTGGAGAGCCTTCCTCCCGGCCTCGACTGGATCGCATGCCTTCATCGGAGCCTTCTTCGACGCCGGCGCCGACTCCAGCTGCACCGTGTCTGACGCCGCCGACTCCGGCGCCGCCAACTCCACGTTCGGTGCCGCCCACTCCGTGTACGGCGCCGCTGACGCCGTGTCCTCGGATCCGCTCTCGAAGAGAGGCTCAGAGGATTATAGAAGAAGAGCAATATCGGGCAGAGGAAGTGGAGGAAGGTGAAGTGTGTGACTCCACTGATGAATTTGAAGGTATTCAGGAGGCAAGTGAATTGGACACTACTCCTGAATGGGAGCATTCTTCTTCCAGGTCTTCTCCTCCTCAAGAGTTGGCTCCTTACCATTTGGTCATCAGGAAGGCTGCGAAGTTGTTGGACTTAAAGTTGCCTTCTGAGGAATACAAGCCAAACCTTTGACTGAAGTCCTTCACTCTCCTTCTTCCATTGTTGAGCCTCTGTTGCCCTTTAATGAGGCTATCTTAGAGCCTGTTATGGACGTTTGGCACAAGCCACTTTCTTCACCTGTGGTTTCCAGCACTATGGCGTGGAGGTATAGAGTGGCTCCGGGGGATCCAAGCTTCCTTTCCTCGCACCCTTCTCCAGGGAGTCTTGTTGTGCAGGCATCCTGTTCGAAACAATCTTCAGGTGCTTTTCCACAGGCTCCAGCTGACAGGAACTCAAAGAAGACCGAGCAGTCGGCTAAAAAGGTCTTCTCTTCTGGAAGTATGGCGCTTAAATCAACGAATGCCACTTGCTTATTGGGCTGCTACGTTCATGCTTTGATGGACTCTGAGAAGCATTTAGCTCCTAAACTGCCTGATGAGGAGAAGGGCTCTTTTATGGAGGTGGCTGTAGACACTCAAGCTGCCGCTAGGCAAGTTATTAATTCGGGCCTAAATACGGCTGATTCCGTGGCCAGAATTATGGGATCTTCTATAGCCACTAGAAGGCAGGCTTGGCTTTGTTCTTTCGGCTTCTCTGCGAATGTTCAGGCCACTTTGGTCGACTTACCCTTTGATGGGGAAAATCTTTTTGGGGAAAAAGCGGATTCCGCCCTACAAAGATTCAAGGATAGCAGAGCTTCTGCTAAATCTTTAGGTTTGCAGACGCAGTCAAAGGGGTTTGGCTTCAGGAAGTATAGGGGATTTGGGAGGTCATCCTTTCGTTCCTTCCGTCCACCTCAACAGCAGCAACAAAATCCTCTCTACAAATCCTATAAAGGAAGACAAAGGGGTCGGCATGGTTCTGGTCGCAATCCCTCCTCCTCTTCAGCCTCCTCTGCTCCCAATGAGGCTACAGGGAAGCAGCCCTAGATCCCCCATCCTGGATCATGTGAGGCCTGTTGGGGGTCGGGTGTCCCACTTTCTGCAAGGTTGGAAATCCGTCACGACGGACCTTTGGGTTTTAAACCTTGTGGAGAATGGGTACGCCCTTCCCTTTCGGGAATTTCCTCCCCCTTACCCTCCTTGCCAAGGATTTTGCTCAGAGGACCATCTGCTTCTTCTGCAAAAGGAGGTTATTGCATTGCTACAAAAAGGTGCGATAGAGGTGGTTCCGGAGCAGGAAAGGGGTCAGGGATGCTACTCTGGTATTTTCTGATTCCCAAAAAGGACGGCAGATTGCGTCCAATCCTGGATCTCAGAGTCTTGAATTTTTACCTGAAACAGTAGAAATTCAAGATGCTAACTCTTGCACAGGTTCTTCAAGCGTTGCAGCAAGAAGACTGGATTGTGTCGATCGACTTGCAGGATGCGTATTTCCACATCCCAATCCTGAAGTCGCACAGGAAGTATCTGTTTTACGGTTGGGTCGCAACACTACCAGTTTGCGGTCCTCCCGTTTGGTCTTACTACTGCACCTCGAGTCTTCACCAAGGTGATGGCGGTGGTGGCTGCCCATCTCAGGAGGTCGGGGATTCCGGTTTTCCCCTACCTGGACGACTGGCTTCTGAAAGCAGAGTCTCCAGGGATGGTGCAACTTCATCTACAGGTAACCTCTCAGCTGTTATTCAACTTGGGTTTTTCAATCAATGTGCCCAAATCTCACCTGGTGCCCTCTCAGCGCAACCTGTTCATAGGGGCGGTACTGGACACTACTGTGTGTCGAGTATTTCCTCCTCCGCAAAGAATTCTCGTCATTCAACAGATGATCCCTTTATTCCACAATGGAGCGGTTGTTCCAGTTCTGAAGGTCCTTCGCCTGCTCGGTCTGTTTGCCTCCTGCGTTCTGTTGGTCAACCGTGCACGCTGGCACATGAGGGTGCTCCAGTGGTGTCTCCTCAGGCAGTGGTATCAGCACAACGGAGATCTCAGGGAGTCAATCAGGATTTCCAGAGAAGCTGCAGCGGATCTGTCTTGGTGGAGCGTGGAGGGCAACCTGTCTCAAGGGAATCCCTTTCATCTTCCACCAGCGGTGGCCACAGTGATAACGGATGCCTCCACCCTGGGGTGGGGTGCTCATCTGGGGGATCTGGAGATCAAGGGTCTTTGGTCTCTAGAGGAAAGATTGTCTCATATCAGTCTTCTAGAATTGCGGGCAATACGTTTGGCGCTCAAGGTCTTTCTCCCTTCACTTCGCGGTCAGTCGGTACAAGTCCTGACGGACAACACTACCGCGATGTGGTATGTCAACAAGCAGGGGGGAGTAGGGTCGTACCGTCTCTGCAGAGAGGCGTTGCGACTCTGGTCCTGGGCTCAGGACCATCGGATTTGTTCGATGGTGAATCATCTGGCAGGGGTGCTGAACGTTCGTGCGGACAGTCTCAGTCGGCAGTTCTCCGCCGACCAGAAGTGGAGGCTTCATCCAGAGGTAGTTCAGCACGTCTTCCAGACGTGGGGGACTCCTCGGGTGGACCTGTTTGCCACTCAAGAGAACGCGCATTGCCCGTCATTCTGCAGTCTCCAGTTTCCGATGCACGGGGCGTTGGGGGACGTATTTCAGTTGAGTTGGGGCTCACAACTCCTTTACGCGTTTCCTCTCATACCCTTGATTCCTGGGGTTCTGAGGAAGATTCGCCAAGACCGGGCCCAAGTTATATTGATTGGCCAAGAAGGGTGTCGTACTCAGATCTACTTCACCTTTCGTCGCACCCTCTGCTCCGTCTCTCTCTCAGGGCAGACCTCCTCTCTCAGTCGGAGGGGCAGGTTCTACACCCCCACCTCCAGAGCCTGCACCTTCTTGCCTGGAGATTGAACGGGGCAACCTGAGTTCTTTCTCTCTCCCGCCTGATGTGGTGGATGTTATTTTATCGGCCAGGCGACACTCCACCAAGTCTATTTACTCCTACAGGTGGTCGAAATTTGTTAGATGGTGTGGAAAGAGATCCATCGACCCTTTCAAAGCCCATCTTTCTAATGTGCTTCAGTTTGCTCTTTCCTTGGCTCAGCAAGGTTGTACTGTGGCCACAGTTAAGGGCTATTTATCAGCCTTATCGGCTTCTCTGTGTCTTCCAGATCAGCCGTCGTTATTTAAATCTCCTATTGTATTAAGATTTATCAAAGGTCTTACTAACAGGTTTCCACCTACTCCCTTTGTGATGCCACAGTTGGACCTTAATCTTGTCTTAACTTTTTTGATGGGTCCCCTTTTGAGCCCCTTCATAGCTGTCTTTTGAGACTGTTGTCCTTTAAAACGGTCTTTCTTGTAGCCATAACCTCGGCAAGGAGGGTGAGTGAGCGTCAAGCCCTTAGTTCGAAACCCCCGTTTTTATCCTTACATGCTGAAAGGATGGTCCTCAGGACCAGGGCTGCTTTCCTTCCTAAGGTAGTTACTCCCTTTCATCTGGGGCAGTCCATTACTCTCCCTGTGTTTTATCCTCCCCCTCACCCTTCCAAGGAGGAGGAGAGACTTCGCCGATTGGACCCTAAAAGAGCTGTGAGCTTTTATTTGGACAGAACAAAGGATTTTCGTTTGAATGATCAGCTCTTCGTGGGCTATATTGGACACTCTAAAGGCAAAGCTGTACACAAGCGCACTTTGTCCAGGTGGGTCATCCTAACCATCAAGATCTGCTACGCCCTCGCTGGTAAGGTTCCTCCTGAGGGTATTAGAGCTCATTCAACTAGAGCTAAGTCTTCTACCTCTGCTTTGGCCAGGGGTGTTCCAGTTGCAGACATTTGTAAGGCCGTGACTTGGGTCTCCCTCCATACTTTCGCAAAGCATTATTGCTTAGACTCTGAGATGAGGAGGGAGGGCCATTTTGCGCGCTCTGTCTTGCATGACTTTTTGGTATAGGAAGGTGGACACCCTCCTCCGGGAGTGGGACTGCTGTGGGAATCTATTCACAAGTTGAGGAATCCACTGGCAGATGTATCCATCAGAAGAACAAGTTACTTACCTTCGGTAACGCTTTTTCTGGTGGATGCAGTATCTGCCTGTGGATTCCTTACTTGCCCACCCGCCTCCCTGTTGTCCACCTTTGTATACCTTAAGGGATGCTTTGTTTGACATGTTGTTTTATATTGCATCTTCTATCTTTCTGGTACACTTATAGAGAATGCTTATGTTCTTTAGCTTTCCTTTTTGTATATGTACTATGTATATTTGTTAGAATGTTGTATACTATGTATACTTTGAATCTGTTGTCGGTTCACCTGTTCGCCTCGGAGGCACGGAAAAAATGGGTGGAACTGACGTCATCACGCCGACGTGGCTCTCTTATGGCTCCAGTGACGTCATACGGAGTCTCGAGCGGAGCCGTAGTATTATGACGTCCACGTCGGTGTGGAGAGCTGGGGAAAAAATTCCGTGGATTGCTGGCACAGGGGATATTCACAAGGTGAGGAATCCACAGGCAGATACTGTATCCACCAGAAAAAGCGTTACCGAAGGTAAGTAACTTGTTCGTTACGAAACACTAGCAACTTTTTTTCTGGATTTATATGTACATCTTTAATTGTATTCCCATAGCCCTTCCTTTTCCTGTAGGTAAAGAATAGCCAATATAATATATCTTTCTGTCCATTTAGTTTATTAAGTGTTATTACATGTGGTACAAAGTCCCAGACACCTGTGAATAAGCTGTAACTGCTATACTTGATGCCTTTGCTGGAGTCAAATAGATTCATTTTGTCTTCTAATTGGAGTACAATACTATCTAAATCCCAGGGTAACCATTGCATGCTAAATAATTCACCCCTTATACATATTGCCCTTTTACCTCTGACTGACAATGTCTAATTGTTAATGGCCTACAGCCACCGAGGTTTGTACCCCGTAAGCAGGAAGAGATACATCTTTGTGTAAATAAGAAATCAAACACAACCTGTAGCCTCTCTTGGTGATTTCAGAGTATTTAATGTGTACGGTTCCCCTTCTTTCTTAGCTTTTTAAAATGTACTTGAGTTTCTTTACAACCTTTGGATGTTCTCCTTTTCCCATTCATTCTTTAGGGATCCTTATGTTGTCTTTACATCTTAAAATCTGACATTCCTAATTCATTATTTGTTCGTTCCAGGTTGATCGTACTAAGAAGCCTTCACTGAAGGTTGCCGGTAGTGAAATAAAAGGTGAACATAAAGTCACTGACAAACAGTCTATGCAGAATGGAAGAGTTATTCCTGATCGTACAAAAAAGCCACCATTTGACCCAAAGGTTCATGTGAGGGAGGATGAAAAATCTGGGAAAGTGCAAGAAAAAGGTAACCTGGATAAAGAAAGCATTGATAAAATTCTAGAAGAACAGAAAGAAAAGCTCAAGAGAGAACATGCAGAACAAAATGCAAAGGAGGAACGTGAAGTGAGAGAAAGGGAAATTAAGAAAATACAACTTCTAGCAATAGAAGAGGCTGCAAAAAAAGAACAAGCTAGAAGGGAACAGGAGGAAGCAGAGCGAAAGCAAAATGACATGATAGAAAAAGAAAACAAAGAACAAGACCAAAATGAAAACAGAAGCTTACATCCTAAATCCGAGAAAGAAACTGGATCTCCATTACCAGATATCAATATGAAGAGTTTTAGAGATGTATCACACACCGGAGCCAATGAAGATCTCAGTTGCAGCAAGGTTTGTGGTACCATGTTCAAACTTGTAAAGTTTAAATATTTTCAAATAAACTGTTCAGTCAGAATATTTTACTAAAGGCAAAAGTAAAGATAAAGCTGAGAGGCTTTTTAAAATCAAATAGGTTTTGCTTGTTGTGGGTTTCTTGTATAATGGCAATTAATTAACATAATGCATTCTCTTACACACTATTGAAACAATGACTGCTACCCTAATTACTTATTATTTTAAGCTAATCGGGCATGAATTAATAGCAAATTTATATTTCAGGTCCAGCTTTACCATGTTTAAAAAATAAACATGGTTGTGATTTTGTAAATAAATGGTGAAAGGTCCAGATCTCAATTAGCTGTCTCATTGTTAGTTGAATTATAAACCTGAACAAGTGTTCAAGAAATATATCGAGGCACGCGTGCTGTAGGTACACATGCTTTGCATACTCCGGGCATCTAGTGTTGGGTCCGGATGTTTGCAAGTTGTTTTTCTTTGAAGAAGTCTTTCCAGTCACGAGGTAAAGTGACTCCTCCTTTTGGTGATAGTGCGCATGGGCATTCACTATTGTTAAATAGTTTTTTTCTGCCATCAGGTTTGGGTGTGCATCGCTGCGCTCTGGTTCGAAACCATTCTTCGGGTTCCCCTTGGTCTTCAATCTACTCTACCCTCGACGGTATTGTTCTCGTATGCGTTTCCCTGTTCTCCGGTTATCAAATCGATCAGGAAACACCCTAACTTCAGTCTGAAATATCGGGGGCAGCCCTCGGTTCACCCTTCCGCTGATGGAACAAACTCCATTCCAATTCTGTCCTTGGTGCTGTGCCAACTACCCTCGCACCGACCTACATCAAGTTTGTAACTTGTGCCTCTCACCGTAGCACAAGGAGGAAGACAGCAACATCTGTTGTTTCGGTTGAAGAAAACTCTGCGTGATCGCTGGGCACGACGAGGAGAAATGCAACACCAAAGCATTCAAAACACTCTGGATATCTTCGGCGAAGAATCTGACCATGATGAGGTTGAAGCAGCAGAAGAAGAGGCCTTCTCCGTCCCAGAGTCGGATTCAGATCTCAAGATCGATTTGGAGTCCGAAGACATGCCTCTGTGACAGGATGCCGTGAGTACCAAAGACCCCTTGCCCCCTAAAGCCGTTTCACAAAAAAATAAGGCTACGGCTTCACCTCGTGGCTCGGGATCGAATCGGACGAAATCATCTTCAAATCTGAAACCCTCCGGTTCGAAGTACAAATCTGGTTTGGAGCCGCAACCCTCCGCTTCGAAACAAAAATATGCTTCGAAGTTGAAACCTTCCACTCCCAACAGCAAACCTATTTGGGCATCGAAATCAAAGGACAGCCTCTCCGAGCAAATTTGGATCCTAAACAGAAGAAGATTTATATCCATCCTGATATAGGACATATTTCTGCCAAAACATCAGTCAAACACAAACTTCCTTCAGAGGACCCTGCAGAAAAAATCCCTCTGAAAAAAAAAAAAAGGACATGGCTAACAGCCCTGTTTATTCTGCCCTGCAATCCTCTCCACCACCATCTTCTCCAGATTTACCAATTCAAGATCCCTTACACAACGCTTTAGGGATCTCCACATACACAGCCTGAAGGGGATGATATTGATGAAAAAGACACTCATTTGCCTCTAGACCTAATTGGATGATTACACCATTAACTCTCCAGGGGATACTGACCCGGAACTTTACCCTGCAAAGCTATCACCACCAGATGATAATGTGGCTTATCAAGAACTTATTGCTAGAGCATCAGAGTATCATGGGGTGGCCTTACATAGAGTCCCTAGAAGAAGATGTTTTATTTGAAACACTTAGGGCTACACACAGGTCAAATCAAACACTCACTATGCTAAAGGGCATGATGAGGCATGCAGATGACAGCTGTGCAAGCACGTATTTTAACTCCCAGAGTCGATTAAAAAAATATAAACCTTCCCCATCTGATCCTGTGTTTATCAAAGGACAATTAACGTTTGACTCCCTAGTAGTGTCCAATGCTCGCAAAAAAGCGAATTCACAAACCTCTGGTGATGCACCTCCCCCAGACAAGGAATCTAAACTTATAGATGCCTCGGGAAAGCGAGTAGCCGCTCAAGCCGCTAATCACTGACGCATTGCAAACACACAGGGCCTACTAGCTAGGTACGACAGGGCACACTGGGATGAGATGGAGCAATTGCTCCAATATCTCCCAGAGGAAGACAAAAGCAAAGCACAAGAGTTCGTTCAGGAGGGCAAATTCATTTCTAACTCTTCCATCCGATGTTCTCTAGATGCTGCTGACACCACGGCTACGGAGATAAATACCAATCAATCAATCAATCAAACAGTCTTTATTTCGACTTCAAGTCATAAAAGACAATTTAAAAACAAAACTCATCAATATTTACAAAAACACATTTAAAAAACATTTCATCATTAAACAATTCTAATTTTTTTTGGACTGTACATATAGAATTCATGGTACTAATGCTAGGAGCAACATGATTTGTTTTACTGCATAAGTGGTATTCCTAATCGACCAGTTAAAAAAATAAATATCTGCTTTCCATAAAAACAATACTAAAAGAGTATAAAAAAGTTCCATCATTATACGGGTTTCATTTAGGGCAACTGAAGGGCTTTCAGTTTCCCGGCTCTGATTAACCACATCCATTTCAGAAATTTAGCTATGGCAATCACTATTATTTCAGAGCTATCGGATTGAAATATTCTTAGTGCAGAAATCCCCGTCTTTATACCCTTCTGAATGCAAACTGCTCTGATCCATCTTAGGCGGGGGGCCTTATATACAGGGCAAATAAACAAAATATGTGCTATGGTTTCTCGAAATATCTTACAGAAAGGGCACATTTGATCATTTTTGTTAGATGCCCATTTGCAGGTAATCGAGTTCAATGGAAGAGTACCTACCCTGAACTGGTGATATAATTTCCTATCTTGAGGCAGTGTGATCAGATCCCAGTACTCCTCATACCTGATTGAATGTTTCAACTCCAAAAAAACCTTGGTATGTGAAGGATTTGTATGTGACTGGAATTCCACCAAGGATATATATGTCCAGTAGGCCTCTTTCAACTCCTGTTTAGTGGGGATTATTGTTCCCTGTGGATTGTCCCATAGATCCCCCATTCCTAAGGACTTTAAAAGGATTTTTACCTTTCTGAACCAGGGAATTTTTTCCCCTGTATCCATATTACGCGTCTCCAAAAGTGCCAACGCATAGTGGTTCAGTTCAGGGGTGACCCACAGTCTTCTCCAATAAGCAATTGGTCTAAATCTACAAATATTTTCTAGACTCTGACACCCCAAATCCATGCGAAGAGGTATTAATGGTGTAGATTGTGGGAGGCCTGTGATACAGCGAAGGAACCTATTATGTGCTTTTTGTAAACCTGCTATATCAGACATCCCCCACAATTCAGCTCCATACAGCATGGAAGATCTTACTCTCGAGTCATAGATTTTTAATACTGGGGCTATGGGTTTGGTGGCTGACAGCTTAAATTCTCTGAGCAATGCGCCTGAAAGTTGCGCATGCTTAGAGATTAAATGGGCCACATGTGGCTTCCACTGTAACCTGGAGCCCAATGTGATGCCCAGATAATTAAAGCGGTCAGTCTGCTCTAGTAATTCCCCTTTCATAAAAACTCTGCCCTTGATGATCCGGTGCCTATGCATTGTCATAAATTTAGTTTTGGAGACATTAACAGAAAGGCCGAAATCTTTACAAAACTTTTCAAAGCAGACTATTGCCTTCTGTAACCCTTCCTGTGTTTTAGATAATAGGAGGGTATCATCGGCAAACATCAGAAGGGGGACGGGGATGCCATTCTGTTTAGGTGGATCGGTTGTAGAGTCTTGGTAGTATTCAATAACTTTATTTATATACAATGTAAATAATGTGGGTGCCAGCACACATCCTTGCCGGACACCCCTTTCAGTTGGGAAACTGTCAGTCACTTGGCTCTGGTTACCCCACCTAACCTGCGCATAATTATTTTCATGTAATGTAATCAAAATTGCAAGTAATTCGGGTGGGATGCCCTGATCACGAAGCGCTCTCCACAGCCTGTCTCTCGGTACTAAATCAAAAGCAGCCTTTAAATCAACAAAGGCTGCATACAGTGTGCCTCCCCCCAGAATCACCCATTTCCAGTATATTGTGGAAAATCTAAAAACTTGGTCCACCGTGCTGGTCAGGGGTCGAAAACCAGCCTGTAAAGTGGACATAATTCCTGATTCCTCAATCCAGGTCTGTACCCTGAGAAGGACCATTCTGGCCACCACTTTTTGAATACAGGCTATTAAACTAATTGGCCTGTAGTTTCCCGGGTCAGCTCGGTCACCCTTCTTATAAATTGGTACGATTTCCGCTCCCCGCCATAGATCCGGCACCGTGGTGCCTTTAGCCAGGGTGTTCGCCAATATTTCGATATAAGGGACCCAGACTGATCTACTATGCAAAAACACATCTGCAGGAATTTTGTCTAGGCCCGGAGCCCTGCCTTTAGGAATTAAATTGAGGGCACATTCGACATCTTTTTTGGTGAACACTAATGTAGTAACTGGCAGAAGGGGGCTCAGAGAAGCTGGTACGGGTGGCGGGACATTATTCATATTTGCAAACTGGGATTTGAAGTGCTTTACCCATTTTTCTGGTGGGACATGGTTAACCGGGGCTGGTTTTTGGTTTCCCATGCCCCACCTCACAAGATGCCAGAAGTCCGTTGAATCTCTGGACTGACTGGCTGCCAATAATTCGTCCCAGTATTTAGTGTCCCAAGTTTTTTTCGCCTCATTTTGTGTCTTTTTGTAGTGGATCCTAGCCACCCTTATAACTTCCCTATCGGTGGATCGCACAGCATCAACTAAGGATTTGTAAGCGAGCCTACAATTTTTATCATACCATGATGCTTGTTTTTTATTCCCCTTGCCAGGGTGCTTTTTCTTGGGAATATTAAAAAAAGAGCTAAGTTTAAGAAAAAGGGTCGAATGAGTGTGAATTACCCTACTGCAGCTGTCCTCAAAGTCCAGCTGCCCCAGCATTTCAATGGTTGCTTCATTTACCATTTCATTCATTTTATTAATCAATTCAGGCTTGCACAGACACTCTGCCCATCTAAGCCGCCGAGTATCATTTGTCAAAATGATATCGCCTATCAAATCTGCATGTATTGACCCCTGCCCTTTGTATAACTGCAGCTCAAGGCTTAAAGGATTATGGTCACTTTCTATACGTTCTATAACTATCATGTCAAGTATGTTAGACCAAAATTCAAGATTAGCCAGTATATAATCTATTCTACTGGTACACAATCCGTTATTAAAAGTAGGGTTGCCCTGCTTGTCACCTCGGGTCCTACCATTCACTGCTCTCAAACCATACTCAAGACTAAAAGTCTTGAGTTGTAGGGCGGCCTGGGTCCACCGTTTGATAGGGGCAAGGCTAAGACTGGGAATCTGCCAGCAGACATCCTCTGCCTCCGTAAGCTCCAGGTCAGTTTGATCCAGGGGCTCATAGGAGCAGTTGAAATCCCCACAAATTAGCATATTAGCCCGTCCCTTCCAGATATTGACATAGTGTCCCAGTGTCGTTACAACTTCTGAAGGCTTCCCTCCTGGCTTTCCTCTGGCATATACATTGAAAATAATGAGCTCGCCAAACAGTGAAGATTTCAGCTTAACCGCCAGGATATCCCTTGAGTCAATTTCAAGTTGTGAAATAGTAAAACCATCGTCCTGTTTTACCCAGGTAGTCAGTCCCCCCTTGGGTCTCCCTCTGTTTGTTTTCGTTGCAGGTATTGCAAAGTGGAGATACCCAGTTCTGTGTTGGGGTTCTAAAGCCCATGTTTCTTGCATGTTTACGATCATAAAATTGTCAATGAAAACAGCCCAGTCACTGGAGGTCAACTTATTTTTTAAACCAGCCACATTCCATGAAACTAGAAACTGGCTCTCCACATTACAAGTTGTATCATTTGGGACAGTTACAGAAACTCCTGTGCCATTGATATTCCACTTTTCACAAGACTTATTTCCGTTACCCTCTCCCGAATGATCAACATAGCAAAATTTATCTTGGGGGTTGCTTAGCATGGAAGAGCCTGTAGCCCCAGCATAAATCTCGTGATTATTTAGACCATGATTAAGTGTGTCATTTAAGCGGTCTCCTTGAGTAGTTAGTTTTATGCTACGAGCAAGGTTAATTGATACATTGATAGTGACACCAGCCGGAATGAAACCTCTATCGGGTATACTTAAATCAGTGGGTGAAAACCTATCCAAAGTCTCAGCCATACCCACTGGCTCCTCCCCGAGTGGCTGTAAACTTCAATCACAAGTATCCAAACCACTAAGAATGTTAAACCGGTTAGAAACCTCCAGTGGGGTGAAAGGTGCCGAGTGATCCCAACTCCTATGTACAGGGAAACCTGGCCTAGTAGGTACCATATTCCACTCAAGGTCTTCTGACGTTATGACTAAGTTCCTGAAATTCGACACATCGGAAAGTTTAATACTAGGTAGTGTGTGGCCCCTAGTCTGGTGGGAAAATACAGCAGATCGTGGGTAGAAATACGTCAGGGGACGTGGAGTAATGCAGCTACCTGGGTTGACCCCTGGCCAGCTCAGGACGTGACGTACTGCATTTCGGTCTCTAAAGTTTATCACAACCACATCCCCCCTAATATCTTTAGGTCTACCCCCCAACCATTGAAGCCGGCGTACATGGATTATTTCGCCATTAATGTTACTAGTAATCGGCCTATGTAGTGCCAGCCAATGTACAATTTTATTCTTTAATTGGAAGAAACCTTCTATCTTATTTACTGGAAGCTCAGGAACCCCCGTTAAAATCACTACATAGGGGACAGCCTCAGGTGGGAGATCCGGTAGGGGACCCCTAGACTGACTTCCTTGGATCTGCTTCCGGCCTCCCTCCTCATGTCTCTGTAACCCATCTGAACAATTACCCGTGTCATTAGTGATATTGTTTTCAGGGATTGTGGGATGGGAAGTTGTAGTGCCTGACGCGTTACACACAGGAACATTTGGCTGGTTAGTAATACTGTTACTCGCAGTAAGATTAGAAATCGGGACTGGCACTTTTATTAAGTTACTACCAGGGGACAGGTCGCCTAATGACGGATTGGTGGAAACTATGTTTACAGCTAACCCAATATCACTTGGTGGTGGTCGAATTGTAACAACAGGATTTCCCCCAGATGAGTGGGCTTGGGCCTGATTGGGTTCTGATTGAGCTTTTAATTGTAAAGGACAAGACTTCCTATCAAGGTCTGCTTCAATTTTCCCTAGTCGGTTCTCAATTTTTTCCAACCTTTCTACAATTGCTAAGGTATAAGAACGCAATATCAGTTCGAAAGTGTCCACAAGATTACTAGTGATTTCGATATTGGACCCATTATCTTTAGGACAATGTTCGATGCTGTGTGCCACCTCTGTATGTGCAGAGGTTGGCGCTAGTATGGGAACAGTGTCTGATCCTGGCACGTCCTTAGTAGTTGCAGTGGATATAACTTTAGAACTGGAGGGGGTCGCCTTCTTCCCAAAGACGGTGTGACTCATCCTTTGTTTTATATATTCCATCCCTTTACGTCTCCTCTTAGCAGGTGGTGGAAGTTGCCTTGCTGGTTGGACAGCTTTCTTAGGTTTCTTAGACTTATTTGAGGTAGGTGACACAATTTTCGAAGTTCCTGGAGAGCTGGGTAGATCAAGTGACGATTCAATAATAACTGATCCAGTAGAGGAAGTACAGGGTGCTACACATTCTCTCAACAGGAAAGGTACACCTTCTGTACTTAGAGTATCATCAACAAGGGCAGGTACAGGAATACAATCATTTGCAGGGGTAGCTGTGGAATTGTGCTCAAACAGTGCCCTGCTTTTAATAATTTCAATAGAGCGTCTGCGTTCAAGCCTTCGCTCTGCTAGAGAAGACTCGGTTGTTCCTGTAAATGGAGTCTTGATTAGAAAATTATCCAAGGTACCATTCTTTACAGTTCCCAGTCTATCAGCCATGGCAGGAAATGGACTCGGCATGCTTGTAGTCATGGTGATAAATATATCAGATGCTCAAAATGCCACAATAAAAAAATAAACCAAGAAAAGAAGAGTGAATACAACTTACAATGAGATGTATTCCTAGTTCTCAGCGTCTATACAGGGTGCTGTGCCGGGGCCGGTCTCGTCGGTCCTCGGAGGGCCACAGAGGGCCCGCCCTTTGCCCGGGCTTAGCCCGGCGCCGCCCGCGCGCGTCCCGCGACGCGGAGAGAGCCGTGCACTTTTAAGCGCCTCCGGGCGCGTTTGGCGGCGTCAGCGGCCGCAAGGTAGTCTGGGGGCTGTAGTCTCCCCCCGCACTCGACCGCGATGCAAAGTGGCGGTGGCGGGGGAGACACGGAGCAGAAGGGAGCCCAGGAGCTGCAGCGTCGATGACAGAATGCAGCAGCAACAGCGGTGTCCCCAGCAGGTAAGCAGGAGTCTTCCCGATTGAGTTATCCGCTCCCCCGAGGGAGCCGTGCACTTTTAAGCGCCTCCGGGCGCGTTTGGCGGCGTCAGCGGCCGCAAGGTAGTCTGGGGGCTGTAGTCTCCCCCCGCACTCGACCGCGATGCAAAGTGGCGGTGGCGGGGGAGACACGGAGCAGAAGGGAGCCCAGGAGCTGCAGCGTCGATGACAGAATGCAGCAGCAACAGCGGTGTCCCCAGCAGGTAAGCAGGAGTCTTCCCGATTGAGTTATCCGCTCCCCCGAGGGAGCCGTGCACTTTTAAGCGCCTCCGGGCGCGTTTGGCGGCGTCAGCGGCCGCAAGGTAGTCTGGGGGCTGTAGTCTCCCCCCGCACTCGACCGCGATGCAAAGTGGCGGTGGCGGGGGAGACACGGAGCAGAAGGGAGCCCAGGAGCTGCAGCGTCGATGACAGAATGCAGCAGCAACAGCGGTGTCCCCAGCAGGTAAGCAGGAGTCTTCCCGATTGAGTTATCCGCTCCCCCGAGGGAGCCGTGCACTTTTAAGCGCCTCCGGGCGCGTTTGGCGGCGTCAGCGGCCGCAAGGTAGTCTGGGGGCTGTAGTCTCCCCCCGCACTCGACCGCGATGCAAAGTGGCGGTGGCGGGGGAGACACGGAGCAGAAGGGAGCCCAGGAGCTGCAGCGTCGATGACAGAATGCAGCAGCAACAGCGGTGTCCCCAGCAGGTAAGCAGGAGTCTTCCCGATTGAGTTATGATGAGGCATGCAGATGACAGCTGTGCAAGCACGTATTTTAACTCCCAGAGTCGATTAAAAAAATATAAACCTTCCCCATCTGATCCTGTGTTTATCAAAGGACAATTAACGTTTGACTCCCTAGTAGTGTCCAATGCTCGCAAAAAAGCGAATTCACAAACCTCTGGTGATGCACCTCCCCCAGACAAGGAATCTAAACTTATAGATGCCTCGGGAAAGCGAGTAGCCGCTCAAGCCGCTAATCACTGACGCATTGCAAACACACAGGGCCTACTAGCTAGGTACGACAGGGCACACTGGGATGAGATGGAGCAATTGCTCCAATATCTCCCAGAGGAAGACAAAAGCAAAGCACAAGAGTTCGTTCAGGAGGGCAAATTCATTTCTAACTCTTCCATCCGATGTTCTCTAGATGCTGCTGACACCACGGCTACGGAGATAAATACCAACATTCTCCTCCTGCTTAGGATTTCAGGGTTTAAACCTGAGGTTCAGCAGTCCATTTTAAATACCCTTTTTGATAAACAACACTTGTTTGGTCCTCAAGTCGATCAGGCTTTAGAAAACATGAAAAAAGGACAGAAGTATCAAAGTCCGGTGGGAGCACTCCAATCCCCAACTTATAAAGGCTGCTTTTGTCGTTCCTTTTACAGAGGAGGATCCAAAACCACATCCTCAGACCCAAATGCTTCCTTTTATAAAGGCAACAACCAATCCCCTCTCTCTCTCTCTCTAGATGTTTTTATAGAGGAGCTTATAGAGGAAACAATTCCAAAGGTAGGGTCAGAGGTACCTCGGCGCATAACTCCCCTTTTCCCAACAAACACCAACTTGCCCACACCTCCCCCGATTATTCAACACTTGTCGGGGGAAGACTTCAACTATTTCTCCCCAGTTGGCAATCCATAACATCTGATAAATGAGTGATATATCTTACATGGTTATTGGCTGGAGCTTACCACCAATCCTCCAAATATTCCACCTCGCAGTCACAAACTGTCGTCAGACCGCTTACAGTTTCTCGAACAAGAGGTGCAATCTCTCTTAGAAACGGGAGCCATAGAACCAGATCCATTACAGTACCAAGGTTCAGGGGTTTACTCTCTCTACTTTCTAATCCCCAAGAAGGACGGCTCCCTGAGACCAATTTTGGGTCTGGGACAGTTAAACCAGTACATACTGTCAGAACATTTCCATAGGGTAATGCTTCAACAAGTGCTTCCACTTCTACAACAAAGCGATTTTACGTCCACAATGGACTTAAAAAATGGATACTTCCACATTCCAACCCATCCAGCTCATCAGAAATATCTCAGATTTCTGATAGCAGGCGCACAGTATCAGTTAAAAGTACTCCCATTCGGAGTAACTGCTGCTCCCAGAGGGTTTACCAAATATCTAGCAGTAGTGGCAGCTCATCTAGAAAGACAACAAATCCACGTCTTCCCATACTTAGACGACTGGCTCATCAAAGCCAGCACACATCAAAAGTGTTTAGAACACACTCAGACCATGCTAAACCTACTGCATCAATTGAGCTACTGTCAATACAAAAAAGTCTCATCTACAGCCTTTAAAAATACAATCTTATTTGGGAGCGACTCTGAACACTCACATGGCTCTAGCCTCTCCAAGTACAACCAGAATTCGCAACATTCAAACTGTTACGACAGTTTCAAGCCAATCAAACCTTGCCAGCCAAAACCTTTATGTAACTGCTAGGCATGATGGCCTCATGCATTGCAATATTGCCTCATACAAGACTACACATGCGCCCGCTACAAGAATGCTTAGCACGTCAGTGGAATCAGTCACATGGTCAATTAACAGATCTAGTGTTGGTAGACTGCCGCACCCATCGCTCTGCAGTGAAGGAACCCATGAAACTTACCAAAAGGGCGGTTTTTCATCGACCCTACTCCACAGATCGTGCTAGCAGCAGATTCATCTCTCACAGGTTGGGGTACCCATCTCCACAATTACAAGATTCAGGGTCTCTGGGACAACAAGCAAAAAACATCTCCACATCAACTATCTAGAGCTTCTAGCAGTATTTCTAGCACTCAAAGCTTTTCAGTCTCATCTCATAGGCAAAGTTGTCGTAGTCCGCACAGACAACATGACAGCCATGTACTATATACAAAAACAAGGGAGGGACACTCTCTCCAGCTGTCACGCCTCTCTCAGACCATCTGGAGCTAGGCAATTCATCACGAAAATTCTTTTTCTGGCAGAACAGTTTCCAGGAGTCAACAATCAAATTGCCGATCTCCACTGCAGAAGTAGACAGCAGATATACGAGTGGGAACATCATCCCCAAGTTCTCCCTTCATACTTTCAAAAATGGGGATTCCCACAAATAAATCTGTTCGCCACAGTGGATAACGCAAACTGCCCAAACTTTGCCGCCAGGCTCCTACACCCTCGCTCCAAAGGCAATGCCCTATGGATCAATTGGTCAAAGATAGTTGCCTATGCTTTTCTGCCTCTCCCACTCCTTCCGTTTATGATTCGAAAGCTCAGGCAAGCATCGCTTACACTGAATTTGGTAGCTCCCACATGGGCCCGTCAACCATGGTACACCACACTTCTGGAACTCTCAGTAGTTCCACATCACAAATTACACCTCAGTTCCAGCCTTCTCACTCAGACCCATGGAGAAATCAGACCCCCAGACCCCAAGGATCTTAACTCCGCGATCTTGCTCCTGAAGTCATAGAGTTTGGATACTTAAATTTGCCACCAAACAGTATAACTATTCTAAAAGAAGCAAGAAAGCTCACTACTAGAGCTTGTTGTGCAGCAAAATGGAAACAATTCGTAATCTATTGTAATAACAGCAACATTAACCCTCTGGATGCTTCTGTTCAAAACATTGTTACCTTCTGCACCTACAGCAATCAAATTTAGCTTATACATCTATTCGATTGCACCTTGCAGCAGTGGCTGCATATCTGCGAAACAGACAACATTCAAAGTCCCTGTGATTAAAGGCTTTATGGTAGGCTTAAAAAGAATAATACCACCCAGAATACCTCTGACACTAGTATGTAATCTCAACATGGTACTTACAAGAGTCCTGGGTTCACCCTTTGAACCATTAAACAATTGTCCTTTACAGTTCCTTTCATGGAAGGTTGCCTTCCTCATTGCAATCACTTCATTAAGGAGAGTTTGTGAGCTGCAGAAATTAACCTTAGAAGAACCCTTCTTTCAGCTTCATAAAGATAGGGTAGTTCTTCGCACCAACCCAAAATTCATCCCTAAAGTAGTCTCTGCTTTTCATCTTAACCAATCAGTTGAGTTACCTGTTTTCTTCCCCCAACCCGATTCTGTAGCAGAACAAGCTCGCAGAACGAGCTCTTCTCACTCTTGATGTCAGAAGAGCGTTATTGCATTACATCCAAAGGGCAAAAGATTTTTGTAAAACAAAGCAACTGTTTGTCGCATTTGCACTACTTCACTAGGGCAATCCAATCTCTAAATCTGGCATTTCAAGATGGATTATTAAATGCATTCAAACTTGCTATATAAAAGCTAAAAGAACTTTATACCCCCTAGAGCGCATTCCACTCGTAAAATAGGGGCATCTATGGCCTTTTTAGGTAACATTCCTATAGCTGAGATATGTAAGACAGCGACATGGTCTACACCACACACATTTACCAAACACTATTGTGCGGATGCATTAGCACGCCAACAGGCCAATATAGGGCAAGCAGTGCTAAAGACACTTTTTCAGACAACTGCAACATCTACTGGTTAGTCACTGCTTTGTGAGAATACTGCTATATAGTCTATGCAAAGCATGTGCATCTACATCACACATGCCTCGACTGATGATGTTACTTACCCAGTAAGCATCTAATCTTGGCATGTATAGCTGTAGATTCACATGTGCCCTCCACCGTCACCTGTAGTTGTTGCAGTTCTTCCTATTTACATTATATACACATGGACATATCTTTACTACACTCACTTACTCCATTCTCACCCTCTTGAGGGAAAACAATCTAGCAATGGAGTCTATGCCCATGCACGCTATCACTGAAAGGAGGAGTCGCCTTACCTCGGGACTGGAAAGACTTCTTCGAAGAAAAACAACTTGCAAACATCTGGATCAAACATTAGATATCTGGAGTATGCAAAGCATGTGAATCTACAGCTCTACATGCCAATAACAGAAGCTTACTAGGTAAGTACCATAATCCTTTAGCCACCTGGATGAATAGCTTAACTGAAATGCAACATAACTTAAGCATGTTGACCTAAAGTACTAGTTTAGCATTACATATTGACCACTGACCCTCACATATTGATCACTAATTTCATTTAAGACCTAATGAGACCAGGTTAATTGTGATGAAAAATGCAGTGCAAACTCAGATAATCCTAGGAGCTAATACCTTGTAATTTGTCTAGTTGAACCTGAACAAAGTCCTTTGGATGATATTGCCTCTTATCATAATTAGTTTGGTTGGATTCTGAATAAAATCCTAGACTAAGCAATAATTAAGCAATGCATGATATAGTAAATGGAGGCTATGGTTTTTAAAGGGATCAGTAGGGCCATTTTATCTACAAATATGAGAAGGAATACATGCGAACCCTGAACCTTAGGGCAATATACGCATTCAGTTCCAGCAGTTCGTGCAGAACAGTATTAAAATATGGATTAAACATGAGATATGTTAGGATACATCCTGTGCGTGTTACCATACACACTTCAATTGAATCGGCTAGCTTGAATTCTGATCCACTTATTTATGGACGTCCATAGGTGCCATATACAGCTTTTTGTTTTTGAAACTTTCTTCCTCTTCGAAAACCAATATAGATTAAGTGCCTGTCTTCTAGCCAGACCTAAAGTCAGCATGAATGTCAGAAATAGCATTGTCTTCTCGTTAGTTTAGTAGCTGTTTCATTTTCCTGTGTGGTGTAAGCCTCACATATATGATTCAGATTGGTAGCCTTTCTGGTACAAGCAATAAAAGTATTATACCAAAAGATCCCACCTTTTGAATAGCAACATTCCACACAGTGGGCAATTTGTGCTGCTAAATTTTTTCACCTGCCTTACAAGGACCAGGAAGCAAAACGTTGACACCTCTTGCCATATTGGTATTCAGCATTTCACTTTATCGAAGATCCATATCTATAGAGAGCGTTAATTTTCAAGAGCCATTGCTGTATGCCGAAAATTCTCGCTACCAAGAATGTCAGTAGTGTCATCAAATTATTTCACTGTCACTCTTCGTCTACAGGAATATTTCTTCATAAGAGGTTCTCCCAATTCTAATATCTTATGAATTATCTGCCATCTATCTTTTGTCACCGTGAGCAGCTTTCCCTTCTCTGCAAGTATTATAAAAGTATGTGCTCATTTAGTTGGTGGTTTGGTGGTTTTTCGGTTATCTACTGACTCCAAGGTTCAATGACGAGTGGGATTATGAAATATCTTTGACTTTGTGGCAGAAAGGTTTAGCACAAGGAGGTGAGTATTAATCATCCTTGCATCTCCCTTTGCTGTAGAACGGCAGCTTTAAAACTTCATTAACAATAAAAACTTCAAAGCCCATCAGGCTTTTAGAGTGAAACTATATATCACATGACCGCAACAACAATATCTTCAAGCAGCAGGTCCATTTTAACTTTCTTTGTTTGGAGACTTCTCTTTGCTTCTTCTGTAAATTGCTTAGCTTTATTGTTGATTTTGTTAGTTTCCTAAGAAAATATTTCAAAACAAACATGCCATGCATTATAAACACCTTTACATCATGTTTTGCAATTAAATAAGTTAACACAGCAATAAATAGAGTCCGCATAGACGGTTATAATGAACATTCAACATTGTCGAACAAGACTATACCGTATGTCAATATTCCTCACTTCCATGCCTTTAATTGAATCTGTGCTTACAGATAGCTAGAATTTCTATTCTATTTCAGAAATGGAGGCTAGGATTATGATACTTCTATTAAGCATTTACTCTAGAAGCCATATTGAAAACATATTTAAAATGCATTTTTCCAGAATTGGATCTTTCATAGAAGCATATGCTTGAATCATTTTCATTGTCGAGATGGGAGTCCAACAGTAACCCCTCAATAGTAGTTCCTTACTAATGGTTAGCTAAAGCTAAAACACATACATTTTAGTAGTCTAGTCACATCATTTGAAAAGAACCGAACTTAAATCAATCGGAGATAATCAGCCTGAAGATCACATGCTGAGAGGCCAGGATGCTTCAGATTTCTACCGCACATTGTGTGTAAAGGGAGTCCTCTGAGCTCTACTCATTTCCTCAGTTAGGTTAGAGATTTTATTTCAAAATCAACTATTACTAGGAGTGAAGATCTCTTCACATCTTTCTGGTATTACCATCTTAGTATTGAAAATGTCTGCTACCTCCACAAAAAATGTCTCTTCAGACCTTATAGGACTTGAGGCAAGGTAAGATTACATTCTGAGGATCCGCATAAGTTTATTTATTGCCTTTACTGTAGCCATGAAGCTAAAGAGTGCAAAATATACTGCACCTTCTCAACTAAGATCTTAAAAGATCGAGAAGGAAGACCTTTAATTTGGCTGCAGAAGCACAATCTTCTGGGAAAAATTGTAATAGCACTTCAAAAAAGCCTAACAAAACACAAACGTGGTCATTTTAAGGAGAAGCAACCTGAAGCTTCATGGTTAGAACCAGTTACCCCAAAAGAGCCTCAAAAAAGGATTCAGAGGAAGTGAAGAGATGAAAGTATTTTCTCTGAGAAGATTATCGACATTGGCAAATCAAGACCTAATCAAAGTCTGAACCACTGACAGGAAACGAAAGACTCATTGATGACAAGACCATAGTTGTCTGGACCAACAGCGATACCATTGATGAAGTTGTCTTTGACAGAGTTCTCATCATGAGGAAGGAAAAGGCTAGTGTAATAGTGTCAATGACCACCAAGAAGTCTACTACATCTTCATCTAGACAGCCCTTTTCTACCACACCGTTGCCGATGGTTCCACTACCTACAACCATACCGCCAGCGTTACCACCGTCCTCAAAATCACAGACAACGCCATTGAAATCTACTCTACCTTCGATGATCCCACTGTCAATGATAAAAATACTGTAATCTAAAAAAAAAAAACACAAACGACACCAAAGATTTTGCATATATCTGAAAAAGGCACCATATCTACTTTGCTTCAGGAAACTACATCTGCTAAAATTCCAGAATTCCGTATCCCAGCAGGTATTCCCAAGCCCTCCACAGCGTGTTTTTGAACCTGAAGAATCTAAAGATGATAGTATGGTTGGGTCAGTTTATATCAGCACTCAACTTAATATAACGCATCAAAATCGGGAGGATGTCAGTTACAACGATGGTCATTCTCAATATCCACTCCAAAACCCACAGTTCCTTTCCAAACTTTCCGGGAAAATTAAGAACAAGAATGGCATCAAAAAGAACCTTCTGAGAGTAGTGCACAGGTCGTACATCAACCCATGATGCAAGTTTCATTAAATCTTCTTATGGACTTACATTTAATGTTACCTGACTACCACTCTCGATTCCCTGAACCAACATCGCTACTTCAAGGGAAACAAGTACCTCTGCCAGCTTCACCACCCAACCCACTACTCTGGGAACACCTTTGGGAGTACCATTCAGATTGGTCACACCGGTAGCATCTAACATTCTAAGTTCTCCAACCAAGTCAACCTGATGATGGCTGTATAGATGATGCACACGAGAACGGGGAACCTCTATCCATTTCCCCTCCTAGTACTCCTTGGGCCAGTATATCACTCTGGTTGAAGAGAACAGTGTGTAAACTCAATCAGCTTTCCTTAAGATGACATTGAAGATTTTCACACCCTCATAAAAACAGCCTCTAAAAGACTTGAACTCCCCAAACCAACCAAAGAAACAGATTGTTTTTATATGATTTTATAAAGCCAACCAGAAAATCTGTCAGTTCAGCCACCATAATAGTCCACATATGGCAGGAGGGTTTAAAAACCATGAGGAAGCAGCTGCATTAGCAGGTGTTTCTCCAAGGTTGTACAAAAAGTATAAAGCACCTGACGATACTGTGGTCTGCCTTATTGTACTCCCTCGAGCAGATTCAGTAACAATGCAGGGCCCTTTCTGGCTGTGGCAGAGATCGGGCAGAAATTGTGAAGGCCACCAGAGACAGGGCTCCACTCAGTTCTCCAAGCCGCTTTAACTTGCCTTTTGTTGCACACCACCACCTTTGGGGACGCAAGTTCAGGCATTTTCTAATAGGGGACAGACCACCACATCTGGCAGATGAATGCTCAGATTATCCAACAAAGTTATGCCTTACCATTCCTTTCCGACCTACCTCAACGTCCTCTCAAACGAGAGCAGCTTTCGTAGAAGCACCTGTCCATCTTGCTACTAAAGGTGGAGGCTCTCTTGGCCAAAGGGGTCATTGAGACGTCCCTATATTGGAAGTAAGGATTGGTTGCTACTCCTGCTACCACTCGTGCTGAAGAAGGACGGAAGTCTTTGTCTATTTTAGATGTGCTCCCTCTGAATACCTTCCTCCGGAAGGATATACGTAAACTGCCAATGCCAGGCTCCATTTTGGTCCATTTTAACAAACAAACAGGGCAGCAGGCCAAAAGGAAGCACACCTACCCCTTGTCCTCAATGCAAATGAATGTAAACAATTCATTGCACTCTATGTGATGTGAGGAAAGACAAGTGTGCTGCTTTCTGGTGCTTATCAAGGTGCCAACTACGGGGGGCTGATTGGCCCAAACTACACGAGATCTTAAGTTCCAGCCTGGATATTATTTCACCCACCTATGTAAGGGAATCCACATGGTGATGTTTGGATGCTGAATGGCCATAGGTCTTTGAGGATTATTAGAATACAAATGAATACGCCTTGAAGTCCATTTTTGTGGACGAAATGCGTTGGCTGTCTTTGCTGTAATGTTTGAAGTTTTTAATCAAGTGAAAATAAAAAGATGAACTGGAATATTTTGGAATTTGAATGGGACTTTTTTCTTTATGAAAATACCAAGTGTGGTGCACCTCTATTTGTACCCATTTTGGTGCATATTTAGCACTTCATTGTCTTGCGCAGAACTCGTGAAAGTATCAATTTATCCCAAAAATTACCTTGCTAACACATAAGGAGACACAAGTCTGCTTCACACTACATTATACCTACATGTCTACACTCCAAATATCAACTGCCCCGATTTTTACACTGGGGTTACAACAGCCCCCAATCTGGATGCGGTCGTGGTGCTAGGAGAGGACTGTAAACGTGCTTTGGACAGTATGCTAGATCAGGAGCCCCCACGAGATCACACAAAACTATGCCTCAAGAAAGCGGTCCGTGATGCCGTTCAGGGTTTACACGTGCGTGATGTCTGGAGAAACTGAAAGCGTGTTCTTCTGTTACATCCCTGAGACTGATGCAAACAGTCGGCTTGATTACTGTTTCGTCTCTGCAGGTCTGGCACCCACTGTTACAGAGGTCTTCTACTTGGCCCGATACCTTTCACACCATTCTCTGGTCCTAATGAGTTGTGGCGGTCAGACCAGTCATCCGGCGATGCCTCTCTGGCACCTTCACAGTTAGGCATTGACTGACCCCATTTTTCAGAGTGCATTACGTTGCCGAAAACTGGGGCTCTGCGAACACTATGACCATGGACTGGGATGCGATGAAGGCTGCCCTTCGAGGGGTCTGTAACAAAGCGTCTTATGGGGTTCGCCGTCAGCTGGACAGCAACATTAATAAACGCGAAAAGCGACTAGAGAAATTGGAGGCCTTGCTTACTACTCATCCACAGCATATGCCTGCGTGGCTTGAGGCCAAAATAGAGGAGGTGGAGGATTGGCGCAGGCTGGAGCCACCTAACGTCAGAGACGCTATACTAAGAAAAAATACTATATACATTTAAAAGTGTTTTATTTCAACAGTCTCATCCTCTTGTTTAGTACATGAGTTATAACCACACAGAATAGAATTAAAACAGCACTAATGTATGTTGCTACCAGCAAGAATATTATGAATCGTTATAACATAATTGGAATGCTTTTAGCAGCCTAACACCCTCAGGACTACTTCTATGCACTACACTATGAGAGCACTGAGTAGCTAACTTGCCTCTAGAGAGTCTTGGGACTCAGAACACTGCTTATCTGCTCACAACGGATCAGCAGTGATAATCAGACTTTAGCCAGGAGAGTCTGTTACCTCGGAAGGAAAAAACATTTGCTGGGCTCAGCCTCTTTCCTCTCCGTATCAACGTTCAGCATAAGTATGGATGTTGCAGCAGTCTGGCAGGAACTCTTGTGATAACCTGGTGCAGAGGCCACTCTAATTCAGTTGTCAATTAATGTTGTTTATATAAGATTGACAAGTAATTTTTATCCTACGTTGAAGGATCTATCAATTAATCTGAGACATAATCAGCATGAATCAGCATGATAAAAATACATCAACTCGGACTACATGTTTATTTTACACATCCACTGTCAGATCTTGAAATTTATGAAACATATCTCCTGGTCGTCTAGGGTCCCAAGCAAGATGACATACCATCCCTCAGAGTCACCATGACTCCTGTAACAGTACAGAACTCATGGAGCCACCCAGAAAAGTACCCCAAGGTTGTACACCGATTATGAAGTAGTGTATATCTGCCCTCTCCAACATTTATTTATTTATTGCAGAGTTTTATATAGCGCGAACTTGACCCAAATCCGAATCGGGTATCAGAGTGCTTTACATAGCACCAGTTACGTTACATGAGGGCACACATTCATTTTTTGTTAGGCACAGGGAGATTAAGTGATTTGCCCAGAATGACAGGATGTTCAGCGTCATTACCGAGACTTGAACCCAGGTCCGAGGTCGAGCGCCCTAGCCATTAGGCCAACTCCTCTCCGAGTCCCCCCACACGTGTGTTTCTTGCAGAAATGCAATCAACAATTTATAGCTTTTCAGATAGGCATGCACACGTCTGCAATTCTCAAATGAGGCAATTCCCCTAACATTCCAGGTAACAAGTGTTATTGCGGGTGCAGCCATATGTCATAAACACCACATATTCCGCCTCGGAGTTGGCACTGTCCCTCATACACACCACTCGCACCAGGATATTAGCTGACCAGCAGGTAGGACTCACATGCACAAGAGCGAAACCAACATCTCCGCCCCAAACTTGGTGCTTTTCTGAAGGTTACCTTCCCCCTCTGTGGCTACTAGCCTCTGAATTGCATACACTCTCACCATAATTGTTGAAAATCTGTAGCAATAATGACCAAAGAGTGCCCATAATTAAGTTCCTCTAGGGTCAAATAGATTACAGTACCTCATGCTGCCAATCTCTAAGCTCGTCTTGTTTAATCAAAGGAGTAGGGAGAAGCAAAGATTCATTCGGCTTCCGTTAGGTATAGAAGAAACCAGAGGAGAATGAATCACAGAATCTGTTATTACGAGGGTCTGGGGTTCTGGTATATCGAAGATCCACATTCACATGCAACAAGTGGCGCAGTATATTTTGGTTCTCCACCTTGTTGGCTATGTGAATAGCCTCATCATTGGGTCTTTTATCACTCGAACACTGGGTTCTCTAAGTCATCTCCTATTTCCACCCGGAGGTAGACCGTCTGGTTTTTTGACAGTTGTGATAAAAAGTGATTTCCTCTTCTCTGTCAATCTCCAAGCAGCACCCCACCCATATGGCAAGGTGCCCCACGCATGCCCGGGGCTCTAGAACGGAAATGGCCACCGCCACAGGGGCAACTAGCCACACATGTTCTTCCACCCACTCAATGAGTCACTGGTTTCCTGTGGTTCAGATGCAGGTTAAGTTGTCGTTGACCGAGCCACGCTCTATTCTCCGCCCCAGTGAGTCCTCCCTCTAGTCTGGGATCACCGCCACAGTTTGTAGAGGGCCGTCTGAGAAGACCACGATCCTCTCTATCTTGCGGTCATCTTCCAATGCCCCCCCCCCCCCCCCGTTGACGGATATGTGCTGATTGCCATTGTGTATCTGGTCCAGCTTCATTCTGTTGACTGGGGTCCCGGCTGGATGAGCAAGCCAGTGTGTCTAGCCAGTCGCTAGTGTCTACGTGATTGAAGAAGAACAAGGCTTTTCCCTCATGCTAACCTCAATTTTGCTTGGAACTTAAAACTGTGCTTCAGAATGACATCCCAGAGCATCTTCTTGACCGAAAGAAAGGTTTTCCCCTGGTCCTGCACTCTTTGTGTGTATTCAGGTAATATAGAGATAAGATGCCATTTGCATAACAGCAGACCTACTGTGCGAGAGCTTTGAAGGATGAGTTCTCGGTTGCTGAAGTTAAACAAATGGGTTATAATTGCTCGGGCGGCAAGCCTTGGAGGAGGGGCCAGGGCTCTAGGTGCCCACTCCACAGTAAAAAAAAAACTTTGAGAGTCTCTTGGGCAGTAGGACAGAAGTTATCCAGTCCTCCAAAAAATGTTCGGTATACTGCCCCTCTGGGAACCCCACAAACCCTAGATTGTTTCTTTTAGAGTGCCCCTCTGAGCCTTCCATTCGATCATCTAGGTGGGTCGTCAGTTTCTGTAAATTGATGACTGGATCATGAAGAGTGTGGACCTCCCATTGCAGGAGTCCACGTTCTGTTCCACAGATCTTACTAGCTTTGCCACCTTATGTAGGTCGGTATGCAGCAAGTTAACAACAGTGGCAACAGAGTTAGTTTTATGGACCGTCTCGCGAGTTTTGGATTGCCGCTAGTAAGTTCGCTATCGACATAGCCGCTCTTGCCGTTCCATCTCCTATCTCTGCAGCGCTAGACATGGGCCTCTCCTGAGATTAGCCCCCTGGGGAACAGGCTACAAATGAATGATGATTTTATTCTGTTGGGCGGGTTTAGTACCCCTGTCTTTGTCCGTTATGAAGATATGCCTTTCACCAACCAGCTAGGGTATAGTGTGAGCTGCTGGAAGGAGAGTGCGGTACCCACCCCACGCTCTTGTTCAAAAGGGGTATTTCTAAGATGGGGTCTAGTAGGCTCCTCTACACCACCACAGTTACAAACAGATTTGTGGGGGACTAACACAGGAGAGCAGACGTGTCCCCACAACCCAGACTGGCTGGGTCCCCGTGATCTTGAGGACCCAAAGCAGCAATTATCTCCCCGCAGCCGGGTATCCCCAGCATCCGTCACAGCCCCTCTGAGCAGTGTTCTGAACAGTTATTGTCCCCCCCATTTGGACGCAGAGAGCGATGGGGGCACACCGCCAGCAGACAGAACAATGCTGGGCAAAGGAAACTTAGAGGGAGTGGCCCAACGCACTCAATTCCCTCGCCCAGGTGCCATAGGCACAGCCGAGCCGAGGCCCACACACAAGCCACTGACCTATTATTTGAGTCCGGGGAGGGGCCCTGTACCACACGGGCCAGTAAGTCATTGATCAGCACTGGTGTTCCGTGACACACCCGCTGCGACTCCAAATACCCCTGGGGCGGTGGGGGTGTGGGGAGCCACAGGTTTTACTTCTTGCCACGAATAGCAGCCACCACCGCCTCCACAGGCTGGCGCTGCATGAGCGTGGACCATCAGTGCTGGTGGGCTAGTCCGGCCCCACTCACCCACCTCCGCCTTCACAATTAAGCAATGGTGGAGGCCCACACTACACCTCAGGTGTCGTCATTTCCGCTTGGGATCTGACAAATCAGCTCCCGCAATGATAGGTAGGGCCCTTACGCCAGTCTCAGAGTAGGAGCAGCGCCCCCAAGGCAAAATGGTGCCGGTACGCTGAAAAAAGGCAGCAGTCAGCGCAGCCCTACAGAGCAACTTGAAAGTCAACTGTAGGTCGACATCCTGTCTAGCAGCCGCATAGGAGTCAAGGATGAGCCGCACAGTTAGGCAGAATCAGCTAGGATTAGTAAAGGATTTCACTGGCCTCGACAGGAGCTACGAAAGGAGCGTCTGTACGGCCAGCTTGTCTGGCCACGCCTCGTCCATGGTTGCTCTTCTATCTAAATATTGACAATTTACCAAGAGCCAGTTTGATTTGTGTTTGGACAAGGGCCCCACAATAACAATTTTAATGCAGTGTTTGCTCCAATAACCAACTCTAAAGAAACATTTTAGGCAGTGTTTTGGCATCTTACAGAAAACAGTAGAAAAAAGGAAATCTTAGGCCAAGCCAAGAATGGGAGATGGTCAAATTACATAAAAGTGTAAAACTGGAGTGAGTTAGGTGGAAAGAGAAGTGTAGCAATTGTTAAATAAATTATAACTGTACATAAAACCCCAAGAATTGGGTAGTTAAACAGTTAACAATAGTTTGATGGAAGACTATTGTGATTTGTAAATCTGAATATAGAGCAAGGCACAGGAAACTGACACCTTTTGGAACTCCGAGCTTTAATTGAATAAGAGAGAGCAAAGTGGAAAGTGAAGAACAATATAAGGAGTGTGCAAGGTGAACCAACAGTAAGGAGAAACAAAATGTGGTGAAAAGAAGTAGATAAGAGTACTGTGAAGAATGACAGAGGTGGTGAAAGGTGTGAGAGTGTGATGGAAAGGCAGGAGGAAGTTTCACCCAGACAGAACAAAGAGGAAGGTGGGGAGATCAGGAAGGAAGACAGGTAGCTAAAGAAATTGAGCGTAGGAAAAGGCTATCGGAAACAGTTCATAAACAGCTTATGTAGAGGAGGCTAGGAGTACAGATAGCCTAATGTGGTGGTTGCCTCGTCCAGCATCACTGGCGCTGATATGGATATCACAGACGCGGGTTGAGGATCCGATTAAATTGTACCAAGCTTTGGGGAGTAAAGTGACTGATGTGTAGGCTTTCCTGTTTTCAGTTTCTATTTTTGGTAAATTCTGGTGGGTTTTTTTTCAGTTTTTTTCAATACTTAAAAAAACAGTGATTATCATTGGTTACACATTTTCAAGCAATTAAAAACAGCAGAACCAGTGTTTTTCCGGTGATTATGGAATTTTAATTTAATTATTGCTTGCCTTCTGCGCTGATAGTGCATGTGTGTGCGCACAGGGTATATGAGGTCCAAATAAGTTTTTACTTCACCAGAATGGACTGTAAAGTAAATAGCATTCTTCATTGTCTCTGAAGATTGCAAAGATGCTTTCAGTAAACCATCTAGCAAGTGACAAGGATATCTTTCAAGGAACCACTTCAGTTCAGGTATAAATTTTGACAGGCCATCATACAACATTTTCATATACGTAGCTGAATTACTGCAAATGCAAACAAGATCACTCCATTCTTTATTGAACTTGGTGGGAGCTTTTTTCAGCAGCATTCCATGTGACACTGCGTTCCATGTTTACCAGACATCTGCTGTCATGTTTCCACCACTATCTCAGATGCTTGGTGACATTCTTTTCACATATACCTGTCACTACATCTTGCATTGAATGTTTAAAGCAATTCACTTACAATCAATAGTGACTCACTAGAAAAGGGGGCTGATGTAACAAAGGATTTCACCCATTATCTGTCTGTGGAAAAATGTGATTCGCTTGGCACTAAGGCCATTCCACCGAACTATCAGAGGGTAACGGGTACAGATTCTCACAGACAACATGACAATCAAGTGGTATTTTAGCAAGCAGGGTGAAATGAGCTTGTGGGCCCTGTGCCAGGAGGCATTCGTCTCTCAATGTGGTTGAATGTTCTGAGCCTATCTCTGATCACCCAGGAGATCTTTAAACGCCAGGCCATACAAATTGGGCCGATGAGACCTAGTGGAACACAAATGGCGATTGCTCATATGTGGCGCTAGAAATCTTCCAGGAATGGGGAGAACCCTAGTTCAATCTATTTGCCACTGCAGAGAATGCGCATTCACACAACTTTTGCACATTTGAGTTCCCAAGACAGTCTTCCTTAGGAGATGCCTTTATCCTGCACAAGGTCATAAGACTCTGGTAAGCCTTTTTCACCCCTACCTCTCCTGCTCAGACTGCAGAAAAAGATCAAGAAAGACTGGAGCCAAGTCATGCTCATGACTCCGGACTGGGCGAGTAGAATGTGGTACCCAAAACTTATGGCCATGAGCATCGGTCCTCCAATCTGGCTTATCTCTTTGGGAGGATTTCCTATAGCAGCAACAGAGCAGAGTCCTATACCTGAGCATGCACAAAGTACTCCTCCGTGCGTGGAAATTGAGCGATGAAAGTTGATGGCATTCGATCTTTCTCACAAAGTATTAGATGTTATTCTGGCAGCGGGCATCCTCCCCCAAAAAAACTATGTTCGAGGCATATGAGCTGTAGATCGCATACTTTTGCATAGATCGCCATCTGGTGTTGGGCTCGCATGTTTGCCCTTTGTTATTGTGGAAGTCTTTGTAGTCACAAGATAGGAGACTCCTCCTTTGGTTAGTAGTGCGCATGGGCATCGACTCCATCTCCAGATTGTTTTTTTCCACCATCGAGTTTGGATGTGATTTGCTGCGCTCTGGTCGGTGTCGCTTCAATTCCCCTTCGACGTGCAAAGCTCTCACCGCTTGACGGTATTGTTTCGATCGCGATCTCTCGACCTGCATCCACTTCCAAAAAAGATTTTCGAGCCTAGTCGTCGACGTGGGCCTGTAGGCCGATCGGCGCCATCAACCAACATATGGAAAGGACTCCATTTAAAAAATGCAAATGTGGGGTAAATTCCCACACACGGATCTCCACAAGGCCTGCAACCTTTGTCTCTCTCCAGAACACGAGAGTAGATACTGCCAGGCCTGTGATTCTTCCAGTTCCAAGAAGACTATATGTGATCACCGGGCTCGACGTCACGAAATGTCTAGATCAACGGTTTAGGCGCTGGGCAGCATCTTCGAGGCAGGCCCGGACGATCCGGAACTGGAGACAGGAGATGAACAAGGCGGCGTCTCCGAAGCTGATGAATCGGAACCAGAAGACCAGTCGATAACTCCAGGTCAACAGAGCGTGAGTACTGACGTCGATGCCCCTGCCCCGAAAAAACAAAAGGCTCTGGTGACACCTTCACCTTCGGGTCTGGGTCGACACCGTGATAATACTTCAGAAGCCCCGCCTCTAGGCCCGCCTCCAAAGCCCACAAAGCCTTCAAGCAGCTCTGGATCGAGCCAGCCACATCACGGTACCGAAAAACCGTCTTCGCCATCAAAACATAAGCCCAAGGTACAGTCGACACCAGAATCTTCGGCACTGAAACCCATGGTACCAGACTCTTTAGCACCGAAGCAAATTCAACCCAAGACTTCGGATCCGAAACAACCGCCTAAATCTTCAGAGTCGAAAACTCCACCTAAGCAGAAGGACACTCAAACACCTCCTAAAGCCCAGGAAGATAGGCCAAAACACCACTCTGAGTCCGGATCCTCGGCGCCAAAAAAAGACAATGGATCCAAGGAACTTTTCTATCCAGATCCACCGGATCCTAAGCAAAAGACACTCCATATTGACCAAATTATCGGACTGGTCACCTCTAGACTACCTAAAAGGGAGGAAATTGGACACCTCAGAAATACCTGAGATACCCTCAAAGAAAAAAGACTCAGTCACCTCACCAATGAGGCCTTTTTCTCCACCTCCACAGCTTCCAACCATTATACTTTCTCCAGCACACTCTCCATTACCTCCTCTTTCACCTACACCACAAGATGATGATGAGGATTTAGGGGGTGGGGATGAAGACATGGATCCACCACATCATGAACGATTATAATGTCCCAGATGTACCAGAGCCAGATTTATACCCCTCCAGACGACAACGTAGGGTTTGCACAACTAATAAATAGAGCTGCACAATACCATGGGGTTCAACTACATTCAGACCCCATGGAAGAGGACGTTTTTATTAGACACATTCTCGCAGCCTCAAAAAACAACAAACACTCTCCATATGCTCAAAGGTATGATTAAACATGCCCCTGAGGTTTTTAAAGACCCGGTCAGAGCTAGGGTACTCAATCCTAGAACTGAGAAAAAATACAAACCAGCTCGAAGTGATCCAGCCTACATTGAAGGTCAACTTCCTCTGGACTCATTAGTAGTGGCAAATGCCCGTACACTGAAAATTCCCAAACCACAGGTGATGCACCTCCGCCAGACAAAAAATCTAAACTACTGGACGCATCAGGTAAAAGAGTTGCGTCCCAGGCGGCAAATGTCTGGCGTATTGCCAACTCACAAGCATTGCTAGCAAGGTATGACAGGGCTCACTACGATGAGCTTGAAAAGCTCATGCAACATCTTCCAGAACAATATAAGACCAAGGCAAACAATCTTATACAGGAGGGAAAGTTCATTACAAATACCTCTATTAAATGTGATCTGGTTGCAGCAGATACAGCATCTTGCACAATTAATACAAGTGTGTTGCTACGCAGACATGCGTGGTTACGCATATCTGGTTTTAAGCAAGAGGTGCAGTCTACCATCCTCAATCAACCCTTGGATCAGGAACACTTGTTTGGACCCACTGTGGACACATCTTTAGAAAAGATGGAAAAGGACACAGATACAGCCAAATCTATGGGGGCTTTACAAGCAACAACTAGTAGAGGTTCCTTTCGTTGCTCGTCTTATAGGGGCACCTCCAAAACAACTGGAACAGAAAACACCTCTTCCACATACAAAAGCCCCACTCAAACTTCCCCTAGCAGAGGATATTTTAGAGGGACTTACAGAGGCAATAACAACAGAGGTAGAGGACGTGGTTCTAACACCCGTAACTCCCCCACCACAAAACAGTGACTTCCCTCCACTCCCCCAGACCAAACCACTCCAGTTGGGGGAAGACTATCGCAGTTCCTACCTGTCTGGAATTCCATCACCACAGACAGATGGGTAAGACAAATTATCCAGTACGTTTACTGCCTGGAACTTACTTCTACCCAACCCCCCACATACCTCCCAGACAACATCCAATGTCTACAGGACATCTAACGTTTCTCAAGCAGGAGGTTCTCTCTTGCAAAAACATGCAATAGAACCAGTTCCCCTACACCAGCAAGGTACAGGGGTTTACTCCCTTTATTTCCTCATTCCCAAAAAGGACGGCACTCTCAGGCCAATATTAGACCTCAGACCGTTAAACGTGTACATACAATCCAACCACTTCCACATGGTCACTTTACAACAGATACTCCCGCTGCTCCAACAAGGCGACTTCCTTGCCACTCTAGATCTCAAGGACGCCTACTTCCACATTCCTATTAACCCTGCTCACAGGAAATACCTACGGTTTGTACTAGAAGGACAACATTACCAGTTCAAATTCTTTCCATTCTGAGTCGCAACAGCACCATAGAGTCTTTACAAAATGCCTCGCTGTGGTAGCAGCCCACTTACGAAGGCAACACATTCAGGTGTTTCCTTACTTAGACGACTGGCTCATGAAAGCCAAGTCACAAACCGATTGTGTGCAAAACACACACAACGCAATCCAGCTGCTACACAACTTAAGATTTACAATAAATCTCACCAACTCAAATCTCCAGCCATCCTACAACCAGCAGTATGTTGGTGCAAGAATAGATACTTCCAAAGCTCTTGCATATCCCAACCCAATCAGGATAGCCAGTATGCAAGCCCTCATAACAAAATTTCAACCACAACGCTCACTACCAGCACGAGTGTTCATTCAGCTAATGGGGATGATTGCCTCTTGCATCTTAATCGGCCCTTATGCAAGACTCCAAATGCGTCCACTACAGGAATGTCTAGCACAACAGTGGAACCAAGCTCCTGGTCAACTTACAGATCTGGTGTTGGTAGACAGCCGCACATATTGCTCTCTGCAATGGTGGAGCACAAAAAATATTTCCAAAGGGCGGCCGTTCTCAGACCCGGTTGCACAAATAGTGCTGACAGCGGACTCGTCGCTCACGAGCTGGGGAGCTCATCTCTTAAACCACACCATTCAAAGCATGTGGACCCATCAACAGAAACTCCTTCATATCAACCACCCGGAGTTACTGGCCATATTTCTCGCCCTAAAATCATTTCAGAAGCATCTCCTAGGCAAGCGGGTCCTAGTCCGAGCGGACAACATGACCGCAATGTACTACATACAAAAGCAGGGTGGGACACTGTGGGAGGGCAGGCTTGATAAACAGGCGAGGAGGCTGTATGTATTTGCCAAAAGAAAGAGTTTTATTTTGTTTGTTGGACAAGAGAGTTCTGGATGATAGTGTCCCTTCTTGTTCCCCTCCTGCGAGTGCTCTGGCCGAGTCCGATGGGGATGTAGAACTTGACGTGCCAGGTATTTCCTCGTCCTTGTCGCGGCCGTCTTCCCGGAGGCTCATAGGAGGAAAAGAGAGGGAGCCGTCAGTTATGACTTTAAATTGTGTTTCAAATTTTAGTATCACCGTCACCACACCACGAAGGGTTGTTCAGCATCTATCATCTGAAGGGTCGTGAAGGGGAAGGGTAGAAAAAGGGGGCAGAGGATGCAAAAGCCAGCAAGACTCGTCTGACGTTTTATCTGGTCCTGTTTCTATCTGTGAATACGCTATACCTAGATTAGCGGTGTGAGGAATCAATGAGGTCCTGGGTTTCTAACAAGGTCTAGCAAGAGTATACTGAGTAGGGCAAGCGCCGTGCAACCAATACTGAGGGTACCAAAAAGATCCGCTTTCTTGTCCCTTCAGCCTCCCACTCAAACCTCTTCTTATAGTCACTTCCCTCCCACCTTCCACGGAGAGCCCCTCAGCCCCTTGGGACGCTTTCACTCACCGGCTCCGCTGCAACTCTCCAGAGTTGCGGCTGCTCCCCAGCATCCTCCGGCGGGCACCACCACTCCTCACACCACCGTTCCTCCGACTCTGCATCCTCTCTATCTTCTTTCCGTGTGTCCTCGTTCGCGTCCTCTCCTTCCGTCGTCCTTGTTCCGGATCCGTCTTCTTCTTTCCGCTCGTCCTGATTCCCTTCTGCTCTCCCGCCTTTGGTCCGCGACGACGGCGTCCCTTCTCCTTCTCCTTTGATTGGATATTGGATTGAACTTCCGGGGTCAACCCCGCCCCCTTCCGGGTCCTCGGTTCCCGTCTGTGGATAGACAGGAGAGGGGTATGGGTATCGTAGTTCGCTACAGACCGGCTCTTCCTGATGGCTGGGATTGCTTTGTATGTTCCGACCAGAGCCCTTCCATGGTGCCATACTCGTGAGTTCGCCCCGCAATCTCTCACAGACACACTCTCTGCAGCTTTCACGCGTAGCACAAAGCATTTGGAGATGGGCCATTCCTCAAAAGATATACCTCTTATCAGAGCACCTACCTGGGATACACAATCAAATTGTGGATCTGCTCAGTCGTCAACAACAGCAGATTCAAGAATGGGAACTTCATCCACAAGTCCTTCGTCCGTTTTTTCAAATGTGGGGCCACCCAGACATAGATCTATTTGCCACTCATTTAAACACAAAATGCCCAAGCCTCGCCTCCTGATATCCACACCCACTGTCCAAAGGCAATGCGATATGGATGAACTGGTCAGGCAGATTTGCGTACGCTTTTCCGCCTCTCCCGCTCTTTCCATTACTGGTGCGCAAGCTCAAACAACAGTCTCTCACAATGATCCTAGTTGCGCCAACATGGTCCCATCAACCATGATTCACAACACTGCTGGAACTCTCAGTAGTCCCACACCAAAAGTTGCACATTTCCCCAAAGCTTCTCACACAGAACCATGGAGACATAAGACATCCAGAACCAGCTCAACTGAACCTAGCGATCTGGCTCCTGAAGTCTTAGAGTTTGGTTACCTCTATCTCCCACCACACTGTATGAACGTCATTGGAGAAGCTAGACGCCCTACCACTAGAGCATGCTACGCAGCTAAATGGAAGACATTCGTCGTCTATTGCAATAACAACACCATCAATCCACTAGACGCTTCAACTCAAATCATTATTTATCTCCTCCATTTATAAAGATGTAATCTGGCATATACATCCATACGATTACATCTTGCTGCCATAGCAGCTTACTTACAAAACAGACAACAGTTGTAATTGTTTAGAGTGCCTCCCATCAAAGCTTTCATGGAAGGCTTTAAACGGATAATTCCACCCAGAGTTCCACCCTCTCCAGTATGGAATCTAAACATTGTCCTAACAAGGCTCATGGGTCCCCCATTTGAACCTTTACATAAATGTGAACTACAGTTCCTCACATGGAAGGTAGCCTTCCTTGTGGCATTCACATCTCTCAGAAGAGAAAGTGAACTCTTGGCATTAACCGTACAGGAACCATTTTTGCAAATCCATCACAACAAAGTGTTTCTTAGGACAAATCCTAAACTCTTACCGAAAGTAATTTCTACCTTTCACCTTAACCAGTCTGTTGAGCTCTCAGTTTTTTTTCCTCAACCAGACTCCATGGCTGAACGGGCTCTTCATACGCTTGACATCAAAAGAGCTATTCTTTACTACATTGAAAGGACGCAAAGTTTCAGGAAAACTAAACAACTTTTCTTAGATTTCTCACCACCACATAAGGGCTATCCTATCCTATAGAAAAAGCAGGAATTGCCAGGTGGATCGTTAAATGCATTCAAATATGCTACCAAAAAGCAAAGCATACATTATCCATTCTCCCTACAGCGCATTCCACACGCAAGCTAGGGGCATCCATGGCATTCTTAGGAAACATTTCCATGGATTACATTTGCAAATCTGCAACATGGTCTACACCGCACACTTTCACAAAACACTACTGTGTAGATGTGCGGGCAAAACAACAAGCTAGTGTGGGCCAGGCTGTACTCAGAACACTTTTTCAAACTACTGCAGCACATACAGGTAGCCACCGCTAACGGCGTAACTGCTGTATAGTCTATGCAAAAGTATGCGATCTACAGCTCATATGCGTCGAACAGAAAATGCTACTTACCAGTATGCATCTGTTCTTGGCATGTAGAGCTGTAGCTTCGCATACGCGCACCCGCCTCCCCGGACACCTATATGTGTTGCAGTACTATCTTACTTAGATACATTACACATGGACATCTTTTTTTTCTTCTATTTCTAACTACTCCATCATCACCCTTTATGGCGAAAACAATCTGGAGATGGAGTCGATGCCCATGCGCACTACTAACCAAAGGAGGAGTCACCTATCTCGTGACTACAAAGACTTCCACGATAACAAAGTGTAAAGATCCGACACCAGATGGCGATCTATGCAATAGTATGCGGATCTACAGCTCTACATGCCAAGAACAGATGCATACGGGTAAGTAGCATTTTCCTTATGCAGGATGCTGGGACAAGTTTGTTGTTAGGTTTTCTTCTTGCCAGATTGAAACCCTACAAGCTTCTTATTGGTCCTTTTGGCCTTTTTATATTTACTGCATAAGCCATCCCCTTTAGGTCACCTGTGGTGATGCGTTTTGTGAGGGCGCTGAGTCATATTTTTCCCCCTACTCCTTTTATAATGCTGTAGTAGGATCTAAATCTTGTCTTGACCTTCCTGATGTGCTTACCCTTTGAACCTATGCACAATTGTCATTTATGCCCACTTGCACTCAAACCAGTGTTATTCATTGCTACATCTACAAGGCACATGTAGAGTGAACATCAGGCCTTGTCATCTCTTCTGCCATTTATTTCCTTTTTTCTGGACAAAGTTGTCCTTCCAACAAAGGCAGCATGGTCATATCCTTTCATGTGGGGCAATCAATTAAGGTGTAAACATTTTAAGCAACACCTCATCCTTCAAAGGAAGAGGAACGACTACACTGTGTCGATCCTGAGGGCCCTTCGTTTTTACATCAATAGGACCAAGGAATTTTGAAAGGATGACAGACTGTTTGTCTGGATTTCTGGAACAAAGGTACACAAAAGGTTTTCTGCTAATCAAAAGAATCATCTCTAGATTAACTATCTTATGTATTTAGATCTGCTAAGGGTTGGCCAAAAAGCCTTCCAAAGAGGGTTTACCTGCTCACACTACCGAGAGCAACGGCTGCTATCGCTGCACTAGCATACGGTGTACCAGTTTTGGACATTTGCCAAGCTTCTATGTGAGTGTCCCTCCATATGTTCACAAAGCACTGCTGCCTCTGCAGCCAGGTCCGGTGAGATGGACACTTCGCCCGAATTGTACTGAAAGTGTTTTTGGTCTGAGTCATTCCACAGACTCAACACCCGGGGACTTACTGCTCTGGCATCTTTTCAACAAGCATTTGCAATGCAATAGGTCTTGCATTTACCCGAGTTTGAGGTAGTGGCATTGTAAATTACAATGCTTTTATTTATGTTTTGGTTTTTAAAACTTAAGTAAAAGGCATTGTCATTTACAATGCCAATAGTTTTAACTTTCTTAAAGCGAGACCTATTGTATTGCAAATGCTCGTTTTCCTCTGTCCACACGTATTCCTATCTTCTTTTGTCCCACCCACTGCTCATTTTCTCTCTCATCGCGCCTCTCTTTGTCGCCTGCTCATAATCAATAAAGGATGACTCTTAGCCCTTAATAAACCAAGGGTGCTAATTATTATGCTAATTATACCTATTAGAATGTTAAACATGCAGGCAAGTTTACAGCGTGTCACGAAAACATTCACATTTCAAAGTAAAATGCGAGTTTACTGTTTGCATGCCATATTGCTTTGAACTATATCATTTGTATGATACCGCAAAAATGGCCTCCTATACTTTTTCGGGGAGGATGAAGGAAGTTTTTCATTGCTGATGATGTAATCTAGGTCTATGTCCGACAGTGTCTGTGTAAATGTCAGCATTTCGATGCTGAATTATGTCCTTTCCTACTGCAGAACAGAGAATCTTTTAAAAGCCACTTGTTTTGTAGTTTTACTTAGCATGAACCCGACCCAAAGGTACTGAAGTGCTTAACGAGCACCAGTTACATTTCACAAGATCATGTTTGTTATTCACGGGTAGCTTTTGTGATTTTTCCCAGAATCCCAGGATGGCGAGTTAACATCAGAACTCTAATCTGGCTTCCTGGTTGCAAAGTCTACAGATCAGGTCATTAGGCCACATCTTGTATACATATTATAAAACTGGAAACAAAAAAAATAGGAAGCCAACAAAGCTCTGATAAGTAAGCAGCAAAATGATGAGTTTTCATGACCACATAGAATTTGAACATGCACCTGAAGAATTAGTGAAAGTAAAGTATGCCGTGGAAGACCCACACAAAGAGAACAGCGAATCAAGGGAAACAGGATGGGCTTAAATTATAAGTCTGATGGCAGCGAAAAGAAGAACATTTACATTAATTTTGTTCATTTAAAAATCTTTTTGGGATTCACCGTCTCCCCAGAAACGTGCCTCCACGCAGCGCAGCTTTACTTGTCTCTAAACCCACCATGTCATTGCCCAACACACACACTTGTGTTTTTTGTACTTTGAATTGTAGCCAGGCATTGGCTGCAGTAAACCCATTAAAGCTCTGGGAGAAGTCAAACCTCTGTCTCAATCTTTTAGTAGTGATGACACAGAGAGCAGACTGTGCTGAGGGAGGCAGGCTGGCCTCAGTAAGCAGGCTTTGTTGTATTTAAAAATGATAGGTTCTTTGTTGTATTTACAAATAATAGGTTCAACGGAATTCTAGGAGCTAGACAGACAGTCTCCAGTGCCTCACTGTGGTAAGGCACAGGGGGTGAATTTGAGATTATCAGACCAGGTTGGTTTTAGCTGCTACATTGTGCTGTAAGAGCGCCTCGGGTCACTTTTGGCACTTTGCCGACGCTGACACTTGAACTGGTTCCCCAGTTCCAAATTCTGCAGCTCTGGCAGTAATGCCACATCCTCTTTTTAATCCAATTCCCCTGCTTTTTCCCGAGTGCAAAGGATTCACTTAAGTAATGTATTTGCTTGTATGCTGGAGCAGTCCGACTCTTTCCATGCCTGGGACAGGTCGGTCTGCTGTAGTGTGGAGACTATTAGAGTGGAGGGAAAAACTGAAGTAAAGGCTGCTCACCTTGTACAGGGCACCAAGATAATCATCAGGACACTGTAGTAAAGTGGCAGAAAGCAGGGGAGACTAAGCCCACAAATCTTATTGTCTGGACCACCACACAGTCCACTGTGCAGCATAGGTAGAGAGAATTATAGAATTGCTGCCTCCTGAAACCAATCAACTGCAGCGTTACCGGAAAGGAACAGGAGGCAACGGGTCCACAGGAGCTGGCCGGCACTTACTGATGTTTGTTTTGAGTGACACACCCTCCTGGTACAGTCATCGTTGCAACGAGTTCAAACCCGGTCGGCAGTGACTAAATTACCTGGGGCTGTGATCAATGCAGAGCAGCCTTTATTGCGCTTAATGTTCTTTAACTATATTTTCGCATCAAATTTGCACAATTTATACATGAGATTTGGAAGAGGTGAAAGCGCAAATAAACAACACGAACATCTATATATTGTGCATTTGCGCACTGCTTACCCGCCGACGCGCCCGATTGCTCTTCGATGCTGTTTGGGAGGTGGGAGAGGTATTATTTGCAGGAAAGCATTACGGCTGTCAAATGTAATGTATTATTAAATGTGTTATTAAATAAATACATTAAAAGCCATGGCAATAGTGAGCGACTGTTACACATTTTAAAAAACCCAAGCTGTGTTGAAAGAAAGGCGCGTGTCGCTTTTCTTAAACTGAAACATAATTGCGCTTTCACTTTAAGCAAGCGCAGGATGTTGAAAGTAATTAGAAACCTCTAGTGCATAAAGGCGGTGCAAGTAGCTGTGTCTCTGCATATCTCCATCTGCTCAGGGAGAGAGACAGAGGGAAGGGGAAACAAAAAGTGCTTACCCAGTAATTAAAGGAGACAGTCTAACGCCGCCAGTACATGATCGAGTCCAGATGGGCGGGGCCAAAAAGAGATAGGGCGGGAACAAATAAGCCTCATTTTCAATCTGAGGCTAGCGTTCAGCATAAAGAATGACAGCAGCCAATGAGAATCATGGGCGGGGCTTCCACTCCACTTCGGAAATCTGCTAGATTACAATAAGTTTTCAGAGCGAGGAGCGCATGTGTGCTCCAGTGCTCCGCGAGATCTGCGGTTAGAAGAATTTATAAGAAGAACAAGTTGCTTACCCTCAATAACACCTTTTCTGGTAGCGACTATGTAACCGCAGATTCCTCACCTGCCTTCACGCCTTCCCGTTCTGGTATTGGTTTTTGTGGCCTTCAAGTCTATTGGTAGGAACAGAATCCAGAAAAAAAGTGATGCCAGCACGAGCAGGTGACATGTATATATATTGGTCATGAAGTAATCTCCATATGAAATGGAGCGGCACAAGGTAGCACCCCGTTGCACGGCGCAACCTGCCAATGCTGGAGGGCATTGCTATGGAAATTTCCAGATCCAGTTTGATCTGCGGATATTCAAAACTTGAGGAATCTGCAGTTATGTAAGTAACTTGTTCTTTTCTTGTCAGGTTTGCTGTACTTTGGTAATCGTGCACACTAGTAATCTATTTTAGAGTTACATTAAATAATGTATGGTACTGAAACATATTTATTTTCTGTGCTATGATGATATAATGTGTGTGTATGATCCAATATTGCAATCATGGGGTGCTGGTGACCTCATAAACCATCAGGCTGAAGGCCAAGTGGTTTGTAAATGTCACTAAAACCCCAAGAAGGTAATATATGATCATATTTAAAGGTTACCCATTATGTATTTTTATATTGCATGTTTATATTTGGGGTACTTAGCTTAAAAAAAGCTGTTTTCTTCAAATGCTACATAGTTGCCATATTTCCACATAATCTGGCCCTCCAGGTTACATAATCCTAATTGCTCTGCAGAGTGGTTTGGGGTCTGTCATTATAAAGATCAAATCCATATCACACAATGAACTAGGAAATGTTTCCAATGTTTGACTGTTCTATGTGAAATATGGGCTTGTGTATCACTGTATTTTGTTCAATTACTGTGTAATATGGTCCAATAATGACAGTGAGTAGTTCTGGAGAAATAATTACCCATGTGGCCAAAGGTTGAATTGTTTAATATATTGCATAGTTTTCTATTTCCCAGATGATATGTGTAATTCTTGGTTTTGCAGGGTACTGGAGCTGAAGGAGTTCAAGAAAATAAGACTGGAAAGATGGACATTAATGAAGATGATACTGAAAGACCCAAAGTAAAGTTACACTTTATATTAGTTCCAATCCAGTGACTGGCCGTGTCAGGCATAACTATAAACTTCTGCACAATGTATTTCTGATAGGAAAATCCTGACTAAGTTTGAAGTTGAGAACCTTCTTGGCACTCGTACATGGAGTCAATGGAGAATAAACTTTAGTTTAAAATGATCACTATTTTGATAAATGATAACACAGTTTAAAAAAAGAAATCATGGGGTCTGTCCTTTGAAACACCAGTCTCTCTATTGCATAACTAGAGTGTCTGTGCTGTTGTGACTGCCTCTGCTCTCCTGTCAAAGCCTTTTCTTGCTTTTGAGTCCCTGGTTCTTGAGCAGACGTAGTTCAAACTTCTAAGGCTTGCATCTCAAAATCTCTTGTCAACAACTGTAAGGATCGCGGATGTTCTGCAGGAGCGTCTGGAGTCGTGAAGAAAAGTCCACAGTCGTCCCCCGTGTTCCTCCGACTCTATCAAACTCTAGAGTGCGGAGAACCCACCGGGGAAAACAGGGAAACAAAACAAGGATAGGTGGGGGGATCCGGTAGGTCTTGAAGGGTGATTCTGGCAGGAGGAACAGCAGAAGCGTGATGAATCGTAACAGGACAAACAAGAGGGTCTCCCAGCTGTAATATAAAGATGGTTAGTGGAATATCTCTGTATCGCCACCTGTGCTCCTTCAATTCTGTACTTCCCCAACACCTACCGGGAATATCGTCAGCTGCTATGTATGAGTCTGTGGGAACAAGCAGGTGTGTTCTAAGTAGTAGTTCTTTTGCGGGCAGCCGCGGGGAATAGGTATATAAAGATCGTAAACCCAGGGAGGTAGAGTATTCCTCTAGTTCATAGGAGAGGAGTGGGGAGATCAAATACCTTGCTTCTTGTGAAGAAGAGTGGAAAACCTAACCCCCTGCTCAATGGTCCTCGCAATTTATCACCACCGGATTCCTGATAGCAGCTCAGGATGACGTAGGGGATGGATATAAACCGGGTAAAGGTGAAGGGGAGTAAATGATACTGGGGGCGTGCTACATACACAAAGGAAAAGACTCCAAATATGCTCAACCTTGGAATTACCTTAACAGCAGGTAATACTACCACTATACACACGATTAATAAGGCTTCAAGTATAACTCTTTAAGAAGCAAGGCGTTGGTCTGAAGACACCCCGACAGGAAGCGCTGGCAAGGGGGAAAGCGCTCGGCCAATCTCTTTCTAAATCTTAGTTACGGAGCGACGCGAGACAGGAAACTCCTGTACATCCAAACACCCAGCAGACCTTACTTGAATGAAGATGCTACAACCAGAGGAAACGGGTAACCCTCGCCAAATGTCCTGGAGAGAGAGAACCCCGTCAGCACCATGTATCAACAGGATCCACAACGCAACAACCACCGGAGCCGGGAATCGTCCGCGACTCACAACAGGAAACCGGAACTACAGCTACAGGAAGTCAGGCAACAGCACTTGGGACGGAAATGGGGCTCAATGCTAGAACGCGAAGCAGCGTTTACACGCTCTTCGCCCCTTATATACTCACTACCTGTAGGGGCTTAACCGCGGGGCATGACAGTACTCTCCCCTCACAACGCCCCTCCCCTGGCTTAGGTTTATGGGGGTACCTCTGATGAAACAACCGCACCAACCGGGGAGCATGTACTTCACCCGCAGACACCCAAGACCGTTCCTCCACCCCATAACCTTTCCAATGTAGCAGATACTGAAGTGTTTTACCCACGTAGCGGGAGTCTACAATGGTGTCCACTTCATATTCTTCAGTGTCTTGTATGGTAACTGGCGCGGGTCTCTTAGGGAGTCGTGTACCAGGTACAACAGGTTTGAGCAATGAAATATGGAATACTGGATGGATCTTAAGAGATGCAGGCAGTTCGATCTTCACCGCCACCGGATTGATCAGTCTCACCACCTTATAAGGACCAATGTACTTGGGCATGAACTTGCGAGGACCACTGAGTCTGATGTGTTTAGTGGAAAGCCACACCTCATCCCCAGGAGCATATATGGGTTCCAACATCCGGTGTAGATCAGCCCCCTCCTTGTATCTCACTTTAGCCAAATCAAGGTTGACTAACGTCTGTTTCTGTATGTCGTGTAATCTCTGCACTAGATCATTGGCGGCAGGAGTTGGGCTGCTCATGGAAATCCCTATAGGCAACAGCTTGGGGTGAAAACCGTGTGAACAAAAGAAAGGAGTATGGAGGGTGGAAGAATGTGGGCTGTTGTTATATGATATTTCTGCCACCCACACCCACTCATCCCACTCTGCGGCTGAGTGCAGAGCTTGGTTCCGTACATATTGTTCAAAGCACTGATTGACTCTCTCGGTTTGGCCGTCAGACTGGGGGTGATGACTGGAAGAGAGTCTAACGTCAATCTGCAGCATGGTACAGAGGCATTTCCAAAATCGAGACACAAACTGGGCCCCCCTATCAGAAATCAAGACCGAGGGAAGGCCATGTAGCCGTACAACATGTTGCAAAAAGATAGAGGCTAATGCTGCTGCTGTGGGTAACCCCGTTAAAGGAATGAAATGAGCTGTCTTCGTAAAGTGGTCCACCACCACAAGCAAGGTGTTATTCAATCGCTTGGTGACTGGTAGTTCCACTATGAAGTCAAGTGATACTGTGTGCCACGGGCCGGGAGGTGAAGCAAGAGGGAGCAGAAGGCCCACCGGATTTTGATGGGAACTCTTAGTTTGCGCACAGACATGACATGACTTCACATACTGTTCTATGTCCTGCAACATAGTGGGCCACCAGAACCGCTCTCTTATAATCTGGATGGTTTTCTTAATACCAGGGTGTCCCGACAAAGGGTGCGAGTGATACCAGTCCAAGACCTGTGTTTGTAAAGCAGGAGTGGGCAACACCACCCCCCCTCGGACACACACCAATCCATCTGTACTAACCCACTCCTCTGCCCCCACAAAGTCTGGCATGGCCATCGAAAGTTGACTCTGCCGCATCTGAGCCCTGAAATCTTCCTCCCCGAACACTCCCCCTATGACGTGCCCTTCAGGGATGACAGGGGGCGCGACCTCAGGCACATCGGGAAGCTGAAATCCTAACCGGGACAGGGCATCGGCCTTGCCATTTTTCCTCCCAGGGCGGAACCTAATAGTGAAGTCATATGCACAGAAAAACTGGGTCCATCTGAGTTGTCTCATGGACAGTGCCTTGGTGGATTTAAGGTACTGGAGATTGCGATGGTCGGTGTAAACCACCACCGAAAAACGTGCACCCAAGAGGTATTGCCGCCACTCCTCAAAGGCCTTCTTGATCGCTAGGAGTTCTTTGTCCCCCACCGCATAGTTGTATTCCGCGGGAGAGAACTTGTGAGAAAAATAAGCAATGGGATGGCACACCCCGGTGTCAGGATCTGCTTGACTCAGCACCCCTCCCACTGCCACTTGAGATGCGTCCACCTCCACCACATAGGGCAAGGCCGGATCCGGATGACGCAAAACCGGGGCACGCGTAAAGGCCTCCTTCAAACTCCGAAAAGATTAGTCAGCAGCAGCCGACCAGGTATACGGGACTCCTTTCCGCAATAGGAGTGTGAGGGGAGTCGCCAACTCCGAGTACCCTTGAATAAAACGCCGATAAAAATTGGCGAACCCCAAGAACTTCTGCAGGTCCTTCACGGTATGAGGGGGTGGCCAGGCGAGGACAGCCTCGACCTTAACAGGATCCATACGAAGTCCGAGTGGGGAAACAATAAAGCCCAAAAAAGGCACTTCTCGAGTATGGAAAGTACATTTTTCCAGCTTGCAGTACAAATCGTGAGCATGTAAGCGTTCCAACACTCGTCGGACGTGGCCCACATGTTCGGTCATGGATGAAGAGAATATCAGTAAATCATCTATGTAGGCGATGACATGAAGGTCCAGCATATCCCAGAGGACTTCATTAATGAAAAACTGGAACGCAGCTGGAGCGTTACAAAGCCCGAAGGGCATTACTAAATATTCAAACAATCCGTATTTAGTACAGAAAGCAGTTTTCCATTCATCTCCCTCCTTGACACGCACTAGATGGTAGGCGCCTCGTAAGTCCAATTTGGTGAAATAGTTGGCATTGCGTACTCTGTCAAGGAGGGAGGAGATCAAAGGCAAGGGATACCTGTTTTTAATAGTGACCTCATTCAATCTCCGATAATCGATGCAACATCGAAGACCCCCTTCACGCTTAGGAATAAAAAACAGTGATGAGGAGGCAGGGGATCTGGAAGGCCTAATAAACCCTTTCTCTAGCATAGCGTCCAGGTATTCTCGTAGGTATGTATTCTCCTTCTCGGTAAGGGCGTACACCCTACTGCAAGGGATTCGAGCACCCGCCTCTAAATCTATGCGGCAGTCGTATACCCTATGCGGGGGAAGGACGTCTGCCTCCTTGGGATCGAATACTGCGCTCAAATCACTGTAACAATCGGGCAGCTCGGATCCGGGGTCAGTCTGGTCTACCATAGAGGTTGCAAGGGCTACTGGTACCCTAGTATCAAGAGGATTGACAGGACGAAACTGGAGTGTGGATGCCTTCCAGTCAATGATTGGGTTGTGTGTTTGCAACCAAGGGATGCCTAAGAGTACCGGTATCTGAGGTGAGTGGATCAAGTCGAATTCGATAGTCTCATGATGGTTCGGGTCTATATGCATATGGAGACTGCATGTCCTGTGAGTTACGGGGCCTGAAACGAGAGAACGGCCATCAATAGTGATGACCGCATTGGGCACCTCCTTTTTGACGCAGGGAATTACATTGTCGGTTGCCCACTTCTCATCCATAAAATTACCAGAGGCCCCAGAATCGATCATGATGGCCACATGCAAACCCAGGTGTTCTACTGAGAGGTAAGCTGACACATAGAGATGAGTGACTGATCTAGATTCAGGGTCAGAGAAGGAGACTGTAAGGTCAGAATTGCCCAGGAGTCCTGTCTCCACGTTTCCCAGGCTTTCTAGTTTCCCGAACTCTTTGGAGGTATGGGTTTCACGGGGCATGACCGCAGGAAATGACCGGCCTTCCCGCAGTAGAGGCACAGTCTGTTGGTTCGTCGCCTCTGTCGTTCTTCAGGAGTTAGGGGCCCTCTCACTATTCCTATTTGCATAGGTTCACTATCATAGGGAACTTTAACCACCTCAACTCCTTTTGCCTTGGTGGGAACATATCGCGGATCTCCTTTCCCCTTTTCCTGCTTCCTTTCCTGGATACGGTGTTCAATTTTCACCACAAGGTCTATCAACTCAGGACAGGCTGCAGGAAGGTCCACTATCTGTGAAAGGGCATCCTTTAAATCGTCACGTAGCCCTCTGTAAAACAGTGTACCCCGCTTTTCTTCGGGTCAATTGGATTCAACTACCAATCTCTGAAATGTAGTGAAACCAGGTCTTGATTGCCTTGTTTCAAGGCCAATAACTCAGAGTCTGCAGAGTGTGTATATGTGTGTCTATCAAAAAGCTTGCGAAACTCTCTTTTAAACTCGATGTAATTATACAATAAAGGGTCATCCCGGTCCACTAGAGGTATAGCCCAGTCCGCTGCCGCCCCACTAAGGTAGGAAACCATGAATGCAACCCGGGCCTGATCTGTGGGGAAGCAGGTGGCTTTACAAGAAAAATGCAGCTGGCAGTGGCTAAGAAAGGCGGCACACCGCGAAGCATCCCCCGAAAACCTTTCTGGAGGAGCTAACGGGATGGATGTAGGAGTGGTAACCTGTATCACTGGGTTGGTTGGATCAATTCTTCCTCCCGCGGCCCCCGTCTCCTGTCGATGCAGGAGGGAATCTATTCGGGCGGATAATGCCTGGGTTTCCGCCTGCAGGTTGCCGAGCATGCCGGCGACATCTGCCAGCGTAACCACACCTAGCTCCATGACGCTCGGGCAGAATATTCTATATAAGGCTTCGCGTTCTGTAAGGATCGCGGATGTTCTGCAGGAGCGTCTGGAGTCGTGAAGAAAAGTCCACAGTCGTCCCCCGTGTTCCTCCGACTCTATCAAACTCTAGAGTGCGGAGAACCCACGGGGGAAAACAGGGAAACAAAACAAGGATAGGTGGGGGGATCCGGTAGGTCTTGAAGGGTGATTCTGGCAGGAGGAACAGCAGGAGCGTGATGAATCTTAACAGGACAAACAAGAGGGTCTCCCAGCTGTAATATAAAGATGGTTAGTGGAATATCTCTGTATCGCCACCTGTGCTCCTTCAATTCTGTACTTCCCCAACACCTACCGGGAATATCGTCAGCTGCTATGTATGAGTCTGTGGGAACAAGCAGGTGTGTTCTAAGTAGTAGTTCTTTTGCGGGCAGCTGCGGGGAATAGGTATATAAAGATCGTAAACCCAGGGAGGTAGAGTATTCCTCTAGTTCATAGGAGAGGAGTGGGGAGATCAAATACCTTGCTTCTTGTGAAGAAGAGTGGGAAACCTAACCCCCTGCTCAATGGTCCTCGCAATTTATCACCACCGGATTCCTGATAGCAGCTCAGGATGACGTAGGGGATGGATATAAACCGGGTAAAGGTGAAGGGGAGTAAATGATACTGGGGGCGTGCTACATACACAAAGGAAAAGACTCCAAATATGCTCAACCTTGGAATTACCTTAACAGCAGGTAATACTACCACTATACACACGATTAATAAGGCTTCAAGTATAACTCTTTAAGAAGCAAGGCGTTGGTCTGAAGACACCCCGACAGGAAGCGCTGGCAAGGGGGAAAGCGCTCCGCCAATCTCTTTCTAAATCTTAGGTACGGAGCGACGCGAGACAGGAAACTCCTGTACATCCAAACACCCAGCAGACCTTACTTGAATGAAGATGCTACAACCAGAGGAAACGGGTAACCCTCGCCAAATGTCCTGGAGAGAGAGAACCCCGTCAGCACCATGTATCAACAGGATCCACAACGCAACAACCACCGGAGCCGGGAATCGTCCGCGACTCACAACAGGAAACCGGAACTACAGCTACAGGAAGTCAGGCAACAGCACTTGGGACGGAAATGGGGCTCAATGCTAGAACGCGAAGCGGCGTTTACACGCTCTTCGCCCCTTATATACTCACTACCTGTAGGGGCTTAACCGCGGGGCATGACAACAACGTCCCCTTTGTTATGGGTAATTCCCCATATAAGACACTGGAGGTCCTGGTCGCCTCACTGATGAAAAAGTCTTCCTACATTAACTAGGAGACATTTTTCAGACTGTGGTAGAACATTTACAATTCTGGTTATCTCTACCTTAGATATGCTAACACCACTTCCTCTAGAGTGAGCTGCTGTTTACATCTCTTGCTCCAAATTGCCCACTCTGTTGCCCTTTTCCCCATACATGTACAGGATAAAAAGAAGTCTGTACTCACCTTGGAAAGGAGGCCAGTGACCAGAAGAAGCTGATGTTCAAGGACCTCATGGTAAATACGTCCAGTTAACTTTCCCCTGGTTCTCTCCTCACCACCGTAGGGACGTGGGTCTCTCCAGTGGGAATGTATGGCCCTCCAGGGAATAGACTTTCCCTTCTCATTTATCTGGACCTAAATTGTCAAATGGCTCCTGGTTGGTGTCAGCGTTTAATATAGTCAATAGCCAGCAGTTTCCCATTGCCCCCTTTAAAGTCACTTTGGCTCAGTCAAACATATGTGGATAAGCTTGCCAGTCGCTGTTTGAGGCTGTAGTGTTTGTGCCACTCTTCACAAAGTGGTAGGACTAACATTCCCAGTACCTGAGATTTTCGCTCCACTCCGTACTGATCTTACAATATGTAATCGAGTCTCTCTCTCATTCTACAGATATTCAAAATACTAATCTGAGCTTATGTTCTGCACGTGGTTCAGCACAATGACTGTTTATGCTCTGGAAGTACCTACTTTCAAGTACCATTTGCCCAGACTCCCCATGGGACTGGCATTATTAGTTCAAGGTATTAGCATTTGGCATCAATGCTGTACTGTGAGTCCAGTATGAGCATTGCTGCTACTGAAAAATATCTGTTGCTACCTCTGTCTGGACGAGTGCATAGTAATTGCATCCTCTAAAAAGTTTGCTGCATCAAGTCTGGCTGTAGGCAATAGACCATTTAACATAAAAGGTACTTAATAAACTTCCCAAAATCCTCTCCAATTCGAACAGGAAAGATTAGGTTACTAGATTGTAATGTGGATTTCAACTAGTGAGACTATTACTGTTGGGACGAAAAAGTCCCTTGCATGATTATGGACTTGTACCCTGTCCCTGAGTGCCCCAAATGGGAATATAATTTGGAAACCCGGTGCTGTTTTTTGTGGTCATGGGTGAAGATGGATCATGCCTGTGTGCCATGACATGAGCGTTTCTCATGAGTTTTGGTATTTTTGGACTGGTAGGGGCACCTAAAGCGCTACCCTCATGGGGACGAAAGGCTACTGCCTTTGCCAGGAGTTAAGCAGCGCGATCCATACAAGTGAATGTGCCTTTTTACCTATGTCACTGAAGTGAGGCCTACAGGCTCACTAATGTAAAGATCTGAAAGAGACACGTAAGTGATAGATTCCTTACCTTAGAATATCCCCATGCGTCAGACTTGATCCGGAAAGTTTTCATCAGCAGTACCCCTGCGTGTCGGTAGGCGACGTCGTACGGCTCCGCGTATGTCACTGGCGTAGTAGCCGCCGAGATGACTTTGTCAGAGCTACTTAGACTCGCCCACGCGCGCTGACGTCCGTTCTTTTTCTGCGCAGCAGCGCAGATCCGAGAGAGAGCGATACCCCTAGTTAAAAGTTTAACTTGGTTTCTGACAACTTCTTTTGCGTGTGCTTGACTCCTGGTGCAATGGAGATGCCCGGGTTTAAGTCCTGTAGGGCCTGCCGTCGCAGCATGTCGGTGTCGGACCCTCACAACGTGTATCTCTTCTGCTTGGGGAACTTCCATGACCCTGAGGCATGCCCCGATTGCAGGGCCATGGCGCTGAAAGCTTTGCAGGAGCGTTCCCGTAAGTTGTTGGACGTCCGGCAATCGGTTCCGCGCTGATCAAGGTGCCGGTCCCGTGGGAGGTCAAGGGACCGATCTCGGAGCCATCAGCATCGCTCGTCGGAATCGGGGACAGGTAAGTCTCGGCGCCATAAAAAGTCAAAGAAGCGTAGTCGCTCTTTTTCTACCCCTCACCGGTCGCCGGACGCGGTGGAGGGGGCGGGCGGTAACTCACCCGCGGCTCCGTTGGAGCCTTCGTTGTTGCTTGCGGCCTACCCTCGCCTTCCGGGGCCACATGTGACTTCGGACGAGGTGCTGGCCTTTTTGTCGGCCTTGCACCATTTGTTTGCCCCGCCGGGTCCCTCCGGAGCACCTTCGGGCCCTGCGGATCCGTCAGAAGGGTTTGCCCCCGTGCCGCCGCCTCTGGCCTTGGCTACGCCGGCACCATACCTTCGGCGCCACCAGCTCCGGCCTCAGCGCTGACTCAGGGCTCTGCGCCGGCCCTGGATCCGGCACTGGGTGTGGCGCCGCCGCTGATGCCGGACGGCGCCGACCCGGGACTGGTATCTTACCCTCCCATTCCATTTCTTGGAGGGGAGTTTATCCAGTTTTCCAGGGCACCTCGTCCTTACCGGCCCCTTCAGCAACCGGTGGACGAAGGGGAATACTGGGAGGGGTCTGAGGGCCCTCTTGCAGCTCAATGCGAGGACGAGCCTGAGTGGGAAGGCAATGAGGAGGGTCCAGTGGATCTGGATTTCTCTCCACACCCTGACACTCTGTCCCCCTCTTCTGTGGCCACGGAGGATGTTGGGACTTTTTCAATGGTTTTATGTGGGGCAGCTGAGACTCTTAACCTCAAGCTCCCTTCTGTACCTATCATGACCAATCTCCTGACTGAGGTCCTGCAGCCGCAGTCCTCCTGTGCAGAGCCGTTACTGCCCTTCAATGAAGCGCTTACTGATATCCTGTTGGGCACCTGGATTAAACCTAACACAGAAGTCTCTGTGGACAAGGGTGTGGCGACCCCAGCTTTCTCACACAACACCCGACGCTTGAGAGTCTGGTTGTCCAGACTTCTGCCTCGCCGAGTGCGTTCCCTTCTGCTCCTCCAGACAAGGAATCTAGGAAACTGGAGCAATTTATGAAAAGATTTTCACATCTGCCAGCTCTGGGTTGCGGGCGGTGAATACTGCGTGCCTGCTAGGCCGCTAGTCCCATTCTGTGTGGGACACTGTTGCACAGGTGCTACCTCAGATCCCTGTGGAAGCAGGGGCGGTTCTCTCCCAAGCCATTACCGAGGGGAGAGATGCTGCGAAATGTACTATTCGTTGTGGGCTTGACACGGCCGATTCTCTCGGTAGGGCACTTTCCACAACTGTGGCGCTCTGTCGTTATGCTTGGCTCCGCACTACTGGCTTCTCTGGGGATGTCCAGAACACCCTGTTGGACATGCCCTTTGACGGTACACACCTCTTTGGTGATAAGGCGGATAGCACCCTGGAACGCTTTAAGGACTCTCGGGCTACGGCCCAGTCTTTGGGTCTCGCCACCACGCGTACCCTTTCGGGGTCTGCTTTTCGGTCCTTTCGAGGCCAAGGTCGGAGCGCCCTGGCGCGTTCTTTTCAGACCCGCAAGTCTGCGCAGCCACAGTCTCAGTGCAGCTGCAGACGTGGAACCCGCCATGGTGGATCCCAGGGACAGCAGACGGGTCAGTCCACCACCTCCCCTGTCGGTGTTTCAGGTCCACCTGACGCCAGTGGGTGGCAGGATTCGCCATCACCTTCATCGTTCCCGACGCCAGAAGTAGGTCGTGGTTGTTACTCCCACTACTTCTTGGTTCCGAAGAAGGACAAAGGTCTGCGCCCTATCTTAGACCTCCGGAACGTCAATCTCTTCCTCCGGAGTAGAAGTTCAAGATGCTCACGCTAGCTCAGGTCTTGTCTGCTCTAGACCCGCAAGACTGGCTGGTAGCGTTGGACTTGCAGGATGCTTATTTTCATATTCCAATCTTGCCAGCCCACCGGCGTTACCTACGGTTCACGGTGGGCCATGAGCACTTTCAGTTCTCCGTGCTCCCTTATGGCCTTACCAGCGCCCCTCGGGTGTTCACGAAAGTGATGGCAGTGGTCGCAGCACATCTGCGCAGATCAGGGGTTTCAGTCTTCCCCTATCTCGACGACTGGCTGTTGAAAGCGGGCTCGCCCCAGGCAGTCGTGTCCCACCTCCAGACTACGGCCGACCTCCTGCATTTGCTGGGGTTTTCCATCAACGTGCCGAAGTTGCACCTGATTCCCTCTCAGAAGCTCCTCTTCATCGGAGAAGTTCTGGATACGGAGCAGTTTCGGGTTTATCCTCTCGAACAGCGTGTCCGGGACATTCGGGCTATGATTCTGATCTTTCAGCCCTGGTCCTGGGTTTCGGTCAGGAAGACACTGAGGCTGCTGGGCCTCATGGCCTCCTGCATCCTGCTGATCGACCATGCCAGATGGCATATGCGGGCTCTGCAGTGGAACTTGAAATACCAGTGGACGCAGCATCGGGGGGACCTGCCCGACTACGTCCAGATCTGAGGGCACTGCACAGGATTTGCAGTGGTGGCTCACGAACCAGTGTTGGGTCAGCGGCAGATCCCTCTCCCTTCTGCAACAGGAGCACACAGTAGTTACAGACTCGTCCCTCCTGGGATTGGGCGGCCACATGGGAGAGGCCTCTGGTCTCTGGCGGAGTCCAAGCTCCATATCAACCTTTTGGAGCTCAGGGCGATCCTACTTGCACTCAAAGCATTCCTTCCATCTGTCAAGGGGAGAGTAGTGCAGGTGCTCACAGACAACACCACCGCCATATGGTACTGCAACAAGCAAGGCGGGGTGGGGTCGTGGACCCTATATCAGGAGGCTCTACGTCTCTGGACGTGGCTGGAATGTCAAGGCATTTCGTTGGTGGTTCAACACCTGGCAGGTTCACTGAACGCCTGGGTGGACGAACTCTGCCGACGTTGCATGTAGGATCACGAATGGCGTCTTCACTCGGAGGTGGTGCAATGTCTCTTTCAGCCGTGGGGAGAACCTTGGTTAGATCTATTCGCCACTGAAGAGAACGCGCAATGTCAGCAGTTCTGTGCGTTGGAGTTTCCAAGGCAGCACTCGCTAGGTGACGCTTTTCGTCACAAGTGGAGTTGCGGTCTGTTTTATGCCTTTCCACCTATACCACTTCTGCCCAGAGTGCTGAAGAAGATCAGGCGCGACCGGGCCCAAGTCATTTTTGTGGCACCGGACTGGGCTTGAAGAGTTTGGTATCCCGAGCTACTCAGTATAAGAGTGGATCCCCCGATCGGACTGCCTCTTCGGGAGGATCTCCTGTCTCAGCAACAGGGGACGGTCCTCCATCCGAACCTGTCCAGCCTCCACCTCCTTGCGTGGAGATTAAGCGGCGACAGCTGATTCCATTTGACTTGCCTCCCGAAGTCTGTAATGTGATTTTGGCAGCCAGGCGTCCAGCCACTAAAATGGTGTACGCCTGTCGGTGGAAAAAATTTGCGGCATGGTGCACAGCAAAATCTGTTGATCCTCTTACTGACCCTCTTTCTGAGGTCCTATTGTTCCTCTTTTCTTTGGCCCAGCAGGGCTCTGCTTTTGGCACTATCAAGGGCTACCTCTCTGCTCTTTCAGCCGTTCTTAGGTTGCCCTCTCTTTTCAAGTCCCCGGTTGTCAATAGATTTCTCAAAGGCATTACTCACCTTTTCCCTCCTATTCCTTTTGTGATGCCTCAATGGGACTTGAAACTTGTTCTCACATATCTGATGTGCGCTCCATTTGAGCCTCTTCATAACTGCCCTTTGCGGTTATTGACTCTGAAAACTGTCTTCCTGGTGGCCATCACCTCGGCTTGGCGGGTGAGTGAGCTCCAGGCTCTTTCCTGCAAACCTCCTTTCCTGGCAATTCATCCGGACAAGGTTGTGCTTCGACCACGTCCCTCCTTCCTACCAAAAGTAGTCTCTACCTTTCATCTCGGGCAAACTGTAACTCTGCCCACTTTCTTTCCGCCTCCGCACCCTTCAAGAGAAGAGGAGAGGCTCCACCGTCTGGACCCAAAAGTGCGCTCTCGTTTTATCTCAACCGCACATAACAAGTCCGGGTGGATGACCAGCTCTTTGTCGGCTACATGGGCGCAAAGAAAGGCCGGGCTGTGCACAAGCGAAGGATCTCCCGATGGGTTGTCTTGTGCATTAAAGCCTGTTACTCTCTGGCTGAAAGGAACCTCCGGTTTGCCTGCGCGCCCATTCTACCAGGGCGACAGCAGCTACTACAGCGTTGGGACGTGGTGTCTCCGTGCAAGACATCTGTCAGGTGGCCACTTGGGCCTCGTTGCATACTTTCACTTGGCACTATTGCCTTGACAGTCGGGTCCGGAAGACGGCTTCTTTGGCCGTTCAGTTCTCTGTGACTTTCTGGTGTAATCTCACTTCGCAGACCCACCACTGGGGTTGGTATCGCTTGGGTATGTAATCTAAGGTAAGGAATCTATCACTAACATGTCTCTTTCAGATGCACAAGTTACTTATTTGTGTAATGATATATCTGTAAGAGACATTAGGTAGTGATAGATTCCTTACCTCCCACCCATTCTCCCCATTCTGCGAATTGTTCTCTAGGGTTCAGGTCATCCCTTTCAGGGCCCTAGTTCTATTGCACCAGTAGTCGGTCTCTGGCATGGCTCTGCGCTTCTGGCGTGGAAAAGTTGTGTACAGAACTGACGTCAGCGAGTGTGGGCGCGTCTAAGTAGCTCTGACGACGTCATCTCGGTGGCTACGATGCCAGCGATGTACGCGGAGCCGTGCGACGACGCCTACCGACGCGCAGGGGTACTGCTGACGAAACTTTCCGGATCCAGTCTGATGCCTGGGGATATTCTAAGGTAAGGAATCTATCACTAACTAATGTCTCTTACAGATATATCTTTACACAAGTAAGTAACTTGTGCTTCTGCTGCTGTGTGCTTAACTCACCCTTTGCCTACATCAGGTTATTATGTAGTGCTGTACAGTGCATGTGTGTAATATGCGTGTGCTGGGTGTATGTGTATGGTACAATATTTGGAATATGTAGTGCTGTGCAGTGCGTATTGGTAATGTGTGCGTGTGCCTATGAATGATTTAAAACATGGATGATTCTGGGTTCCATTTTTTGGATACTCAGGGCTGATTGGAGAAGTATGAGGAGTTAGATGAACCCCCCTAGAAAGATTTGTTGATTGCTGCATTCCTGTTAGCTCAGTGGGACACACAGGAGGAAGGAAAGACAGCCTCATCAGTTCACTTCAAAGGGTGCTCTTTATTCAGAGAGAGGCCACTGGAAAGGGGACTATGCACATCTCAGGAAATATATAGAGCTGATAAGAGAATCATAAACAGTAGGGTTGAGGCCCTGGGCTAACCTTTTGATACACAGATCACTGTGGCTGGCATCCAGGTGTGAACTTCTAGCCACTCCCATGGCCTGTGTTGTGGGGCTATCAGAGTTGGAGTCACTCTTACTGTGGCAAAAGGAGGTAGACCCCTGAACATGAACTTCAAAGACTCAGTCCCTAACTCACATTTGGTGTCTGGAAATGGATTATAAGAAGGGGAGCTCGAGGTCCCCAAATGGTCAGCTGTGAAGCACCCAGTCGGGCTGTACAAGGAGGAGAAGCTTTTCAAGACTTCTGCGTTTGACCAGAACTGGAGGCTAAGGCCTGCCAGTATCCCATCTGGTTGATAGAACATCACCCAGGGAGCCCAAGACCACCCAGAACCACCAATGCCTGCTTATTTTCCCAGACTGGTGTGCCACGTGAGTAAGAGGAGGGTGCTGGAGAGTGCAAGGTCCAGTGGGAGATCCTGGTGATTGGATCTCTAAAGCAAGTTGTCAAGAAACGTTTTCTGCATGATCTAGTTGTAGCCTGTGTGCAAAGGGAAGTCGGCGACACCATATATACCAGGTTGGGCGTCCATGAAGATTACTGCTGTGCCGTTTGTTCTGTAGCCTAGTTGCTCAGTATCCATAGTAGGTTGGGCCATGGGACTTCAGGAGCTAAAGGTCTAAAAACTCACAGTTTGGCAAAGTAACTCTCGCTTGCCCCGTGGCTTCTATCTGAGTTCTGACAATTACCTCCTATAAAAAATGTCACATTTGTCAAAGAAACAGTGGTCTTATTCCCAGAGTGGACTGTCTTGCCAACCTGGTACCTCCAGAGGCTTCGGCAGAAGCGCCACCTGCTAGCCCATGCCTTGTTGGTGCCGTCATCTCTTGTGCTATCTCTGAGGTTATGTGCCCTAGCCCATGTCTGTTGACGCCTCCCTGAGAAAGGCTTCCTACATTAACTAGGAGACATTTTTCAGACTATGGTAGAACATTTACCATTCTGGTTATCCCTACCTTAGATATGCTAACATCACTTCCTCTAGAGTAAGCTGCTGTTTACATCTCTTGCTCCAAATTGCCCACTCTGTTGCCCTTTTCCCCATACATGTACAGGATAAAAAGAAGTCTGTACTCACCTTGGAAAGGAGGACAGTGACCAGAAGAAGCTGATTTTCAAGGACCTCATGGTAAATACGTCCAATTAACTTTCCCCTGGTCCTCTCCTCACCACCGTAGGGACGTGGGCCTCTCCAGTGGGAATGTAAGCCCTCTAGTGAATAGACTTTCCCTTCTCATTTATCTGGACCTAAATTGTCAAATGGCTCCTGGTTGGTGTCAGTGATTAATAAAGGCAATAACTAGCAGTTTCCCATTGCCCCCTTTAAAGTCACTGCCTAACATGCCCACAGATCTTTGTCATCACAAACTCATCTGGGTACAGATGGATACCTTTTCATTTCATTATCTTTATTTCGACTGTAAGAATGTCATAAAAGAGATCAACACAATATAAACAGATCATTACAGAATATAGTATAAAATTTCCAGTGTAAAAAATACATCTTCAAAATAGAAATATTAATCGTAAAAACATCTTCATTGCCTGTAGAAATTATCAACAGAGGGTCTCGGTCATCATTTGAATAGTCATCTACAGTGGACAAAGTCTCATTTTACCACGAAACTTCTTCTAATATTCCACATTGTAGCTAAGAATTTACTTACAGCAGAAACAGTTAATGGGGATAGATCAGATTTTAATATTCGATAGGCATGCAAATGCTGCCTAAACCCCCATTTTCTGCAAAAGGGAACAATCCACTTTTTCCTAGGCTTCATATAAGTAGGGCAGAAAAACATTACATGAATATCATTCTCCAACTCCTCAGTACAGGCAGGACAGTTTTTAGAGGTTGGTGGGTACCATCTACTCGTAAGGGCTCTAATTGGTAAGGAGTTGTGTCTCCATTGGAGAAATAATTTTCTGAGACCGATGGGGTTGATATCATCCAGAACAGTCTCCATCTTATAGTGATCTTTCATTAATAGAAATGTACTTGACATTGACCCCATTTTGTCAGTCAATAACCAAGCAGACAGGATACAATCATAGTACATACTGACCAGGTCTTTGCGGGATATATATCTACAAGCCTCTTCCGGATTTGACCACAAAACAGAGCAACCCAGCCTCTCAAACTCATCCTTTATATATTTTAACCATGGGAGTTTCCGTATATTTGGATATTTCAATAATTCCAAAAATTCTTGCCTGTAAATGTAGAGTTCAGGGGTTACCCAAAGACGCCTCCAAAAAGTTAAGGGCTTCAAGCCTAGTTCCTCCTTTATAGATCTTATTCCCAAGTCAAGCCTGAGAGGAAGAAGGGGAGAGCTAGTAGGTAGGGAGACTAGATTTCTAAGAAACTTGTTTTCCGTGGCAATGATTGCAGGGGCACAATTGTGTCCCCACAATTTGCCGCCATAGATTACTGCCCCACGTGCCTGCATTTTGTAAATCTCGAGTGGCGGTCCAATAGGTTTTGTCTGAGATTTATTCCATAATTTAATAATCCCCCCCGCCTTTTGCGTTAGCTTTAATTGGGATTTGATCTGGTGTTGAACCCAAGCCAGATTTTCATTTAGAGTAAATCCCAAATATTCGAACGTCTGAACTCTTTCCAGGCTGACACCATCTATAACCGGATTTGGGCGAGATGTCTTTGGAGGATTAAAAATCATGAACTTTGTTTTGGCCGTGTTTATTTCCAGCCCCCGATCATAACAAAAAGAGACAAAACCATCCAAAACTCGCTGGATACCCATTGGAGTCTTGGCGAGTAGCAAGGTGTCATCAGCGAACATAATCGCTGATATCCCTGTACCACCAAGCTTTGGTGCGTCTCTGTTGGGGGACCGCATTCAAATGGGAGATTACTCCATTTACATAGAGGCAGAACAGGGTTGGCGCCAAGACACAACCCTGCCTGACCCCCCTATCAACGGGGAAGCTAGATGACAAATTACCTTCTCTCCCACACCTGACCCTTGCAAAATTATGAGTGTGGAGTCGTATTATAATATCCAAAAGGGCGGGTGGCATTCCTAAATCCCGTAGAACAATCCAAAGCTTCCTACGTGGGACCAAATCAAAGGCCGCACGCAGATCTACAAAGACAGTGTATAGGGAGCCGCCCTCAACCTTAGCCGTCTTCCAGAAGAGCATACTCAGTCTAAAAATCTGATCAGTAGTCTATACACTCTTTCTAAAACCCGCCTGGTAGTGGCTCAGAATCTCAAATTCCTCCATCCAATCCAAGAGGCTGTCTAGGATCAGCCTTGCAAAAAGTTTCTGGGCTACATCTATTAGGCTGATGGGCCTATAGTTGACTGGGAGCAGGGGCGACCCTTTCTTGAAAATAGGGACTACCTCTGCTCCCAGCCAAGTATAAGGGACCGTCATACCCCCAGAGATTGCATTAAATATTGTTAGAAGATAGGGCGCCCACACTCTAGGTTCATGTTTATAAAGGTCTCCGGGAACCCTATCCAACCCTGGAGCTTTGCCCGCAGGAAGCATGGATATAGCAGTCTGAACCTCACCCAGGGTAAAGCTAATCTCCACTTTACCAGCAGCATCACTCGTCAACAATTCGCCCGATGGGGCCTCCATGCAGGAATAGTCCCCCTTATACAGGGAGCTGAAATGGTCTTCCCATACTTCTGGAGCCATGTTCGGGTTCACTGCTGGATCAGGTTCAGCTGAGCCAGTGGTCACAATATGCCAAAACTTCCTCGCATCCCTACCCGCTAAGGGAGTTGTTAACCTAGCCCAATTCTCATTCCCCCACTCAAGCTTGGCGTGGTGGATTAACCGTCGATATACTCGTCTCCTATGTTGGATAACATCCCTGTTTACATTGTCTTTTAATGCATCCAACAATTCGCTCTTCGCCAGTCTACATGCCCTATTATACCAGGGCTGCTTTCTTCGTGCCCTTCTCCCACAAGGGGCTGGGGGATTTAAAATATCTGTTAGACTAAGGAATAATGCCTTATTGAGTTCTCCCAATTTTTCATAACAATCAGACAAGGGTTGTTGCCCAATAAGAGCGGCCATATCATCCAATACTGTACTAACCCTAGCGTATACTTCAGATAGTTCCTCTGGGTTATTAGCCAATTTGTCCCATCTTACCCTACGTCTATTATTAGACAGGATAGCCCTATTGGATTTATCAGATTTCAATGAAGGATCGCCCTTGCGCAGGCCTGGTAATGAAAAATTCAGGATCAGGGAATTATGATCACTCTCTCCCCTGGATACCACCCTGAAATCTTGGACTCTATTCCAGTCCTTACATTGGACAAAAATATAATCAATCGAGCCTCCCTCCCTGGTTTATTTAAAAATAGGCCTAGAGGGGTTGTCAGATTTTGCTCGACCATTACATGCCCTAATCGAATGAGCCAATGCCAGGGATGTAATTTGGACAGCCAAGGGTGCCCAAGATCTTACTGTTGGGCCTACCACAGGTGGAATTTTCCATAAATCATCCTCCTCCTGATTTATGGCATCCAGCAACCCCTCAAGTGGTTCAAAGTGAGAATTAAAATCTCCTCCCACCACAAACGTAGTACCCTCAGGAATCTTAGTCAGAACAGTAGATAGCTCTTCAATAACCCTTGCCTCGGCGGAAAGACTCATAGGTCTGGAGTAAACATTAATCACAGCTAAACCAGAGCCGGTCCGCCAGTCCAAGAACACATACTGAACATCGTCAGACCCTGTTTCTAAAACACTGACACCGCAACCCAAATGGGTAGCGACCCAGATTGTTAAACCCCCTGACGGTCGGCCCCTTCCTCCCCACCTGGCTGGGACTGAAAACGAAGCAAACCCCAAAAGTTGCTCTTCCCTTGCCCATGTTTCCTGGAAGCAGCATATGTCATGAAGGTCTATAGATGAGCCCCATTCAGGACAAATAAGCTTATTAGGAAGACCAGCTATGTTCCAGGAAAGAAGTTTTAATAGGGATGGGCCATTTAAAGTAACAGGGGGATTTTTACAGGGATCTTCATTAATTAGATTCACCATTTGTATTGGATGCCCACTGTCAGGGGCAGAAGCCACCGGCTGCGGGTGTACAAAGTGAGAAAGCCCTCCTACATCCCCCCTGATACCATTCTCCCGACACAGTCAGTCAACCTCCTCGAGGCAGCTATACCTATTTAAGCAAGAATAGTCACCTAGAGTGGGCGCATTATACCGAATGTGCCTATGCCTTCTGCTTTGCGGGCTGGATCCCACCCTTATCCATTCTTCAGCATTCCCTGAATGGGTATGGGTATTTCGTGGTGGATAGAAAATGGGAGGGGTTGAATTGATGAACCTCTCATATTACCCATCCAATTGCAAATATGTGACACAATCTGTGGGTTTCTAAAATTCACCAGAATGCAGTCACCCTTAGTTTTCTTCATAGTATTTCCCAGCCAGGTGACCCTCCTAACCATCAGGACATCACTTCTCATATTCGGAGGGAGGGGTCTGTGAATATTCAGCCAACTGATCACTTTATTTTTTTAAGGAATCATAAGTTTCTAAGGCGGAATTGGTAAGCTCTGGGACACCACTTAGGATTATTACATAGGGAGCTGCCTCTGGGGGGAGATTCACTACGTTTTTCCATCTTAAACTATCCAAATCTTGGTTGATAGTGTCGCCGATCTTATTAGAAGTCTTCCCTGGTTTAGTTAAATTTAGTTTAGGTGACCGGTAGGAAGACTTTACAGGGGAAGATGGTTGACCCTGTGGGAGTGGCGGCGTTGCGGTAGTGGGGGGTGGAAGATTGGAAAAAAGTGGGAGTACTCCTGTTGGCATCGGTTGGGTTGCTGTTACAGGTTTTAACAAGCCAGCAGAATTAGTAGAAGTAAACAAAAGGGGTTCGGCCATATTCATTGGAGCAACACTTTGGGTCATACCATTAGTCCTCATGCAATTCTCGATAGCCCCGGTAGCCGTTTCTATATCCTTTAGCCTGGCATCAATAATATCAAATCTAGCCATCAGGGGGTCGAAGAATCCCTTCAGAACATTGGTAAGGGCATTTTTAAACAATCCTCCTCCCCCCCCTCCAGACCCCATTCCAGAAATAAAAGAAAGAGGCTGCAATTGGGGGAGTGTTTGTGGGGGGATAATTGAGATGGGTGTTACGTTTGGTATTTCAATTAGCTGAGTATCCGCTACAGGTGGTGTGGCCGCTAAATCTTCAAGAGGACAATCTATTTTAGCCTTTTTTCCCCCCTTGAACTTCCTCACACATTTCCTTTTAGGAACAGCACCCTCGCGTGGGCCTCGTGCCCATAATAACTTAGAATCACTCCCCACATCAGAAACAACTTCCGATGTGGGGGCAGATACACACTCGGGGATGGGCTGGAACGAGTCTCGACGTGAGGATATGCTAGTCCTAAGCTCCTGCAAGACTGATTCAATCGTTTGGTCAATACTATCCATTAGTGCAGTATGTGAATCATCCAAATTATCTGGGAATCTAGCAGATGCAAGTAGACCCAAAGAGGATCTTCTAGTGCTTTCGATCCCCTCTGAGAGGCGTCTTTCTAAAATATTTAACTCATTATTGACCACAGAGTTAGCCCTAATGAGGAAGCTTTCCAAAGTACCTGGAACCATAGGAGATGATGGCGTGTTTTTTTCCGCATGTCCCTTAATGACATTACCTCGTTCCTCTACCTGTGTACTGAGCGTGGGCCAAGAGGGGGGGCCCGGTCCGGTCTTGCCCGTGCTTGAACGGCTTAAACGGGCCCGCCCTTTGCCCGGGCTTCGCCCCGGTCTTTGTCCCGCTCGCGCGGTACTGGGTGTATGTTAAATAGTCAGGCGGAGGGATCCGGAAGACGCCCCTAGCTGCTGGCAATTGCTCTTGCGCAAAGCCCGCTGGACCTTGTAGTCCCGAAGATAGTTGTAGCGATAAAAATCACTCCTTTCACACTGAAGGATTCGCCCCAATCAGCTACAGCATACCAGGAACGAAGATTCCACAGACCAGTTGTCCAAGCCTACGAGCGGCTCCCGCGAAGCGGGGGCCGCGAGGCGTTATAATCCGTGCGGGGGAGGGGTCGGGAAGAGGCCCCCAGCTGCTGGCAATTGCTCTTGCGCAAAGCCCGCAAATCACTCCTCTCACACTGAAGGATTCGCCCCAATCAGCTACAGCATACCATCTATCTATATTATTTAGTGCTTGTAAAGTTCTTAGTCGCTCAAGCTAGAAGATTCTGCAGAAAAAAAACCTAAAAGTGTTTCTAAAGGAAAGATAGTTATGCTGATTTGACCAGTGTGTCACAGAGAATGCCCACTCATGTGATTTAAGTGAAAACATTGCAACTGCTTCAGTATGGCTGGACCTGACTTGCTCAGTCAGGTTTCCCACGGCAGAGACCATTTCAATAATCAATCTGCAATAGGGCGCAGAGAGAGATAACTCTTGGATGATTATATCCCTGTGGCTGACATCCATCATCTGGGATGGTAAAAAGCAGGAGTGTACCAAACAGCCAATACTAATAGAAAAAGAACAAGGCCACCAAATAACTTTGATATTCCTGGGCCAGCTTTTCATCAATCCAAACTTCTAATGAATTGACTATGGATGCTCAGTTAGGTAAACTATACAAGGAAAGAGAGCCAGATGGATTCCAGACAACGGTGTTTTTCCGCCCCACTAGTAACAGTTTGATTTTGCTTCTGTTAAGTTTCAAGAGGTTGGCCCTCAGACCGCTGTGGATGTCAACAAGGAAATTACTGAGATGACATCACAATTTTGAATCATCTTTATTTAACTGAATAAAGAGCTGGACGTCTGTAAATATTAATGTAATGCATTCTTAACATTTGATCAGCTGCAGCAAGACCTAACTTTAACATTAAACAGTAATACTCAAAGTGAACCTTCTTGTGGGCAGCCCACATGGGACGTCAAAACTCTTGGAGCGATATTACAGAAATAAAGATTGTCTTCAATTTGACAAAGAGGCTGAGAGCTAATTTGCCATAATTTCCGATATACCTGCCTTGCCAAGTGTTCTTATTAAAGAAGTATGGCTTACAGTTTCGCGCCCTAACAGACAGATCTAACTAAATCAGGCCTTCAATGGCCTGGCATTAATTCTCATTGTCAATTCAACCACAGCGAGTAATGGAGCACTCTCAGTGCATCTGCTTGGGGGAAAACCCAACTTCTAGTATCCCTTCATACTCCAGGTAAAAGAGCAGTGATTTGGCTGCTATTCTAAGATTTTCCCCAATACCAAAATTAATGGGTGGTAATTATCACCTATAGTGATGTTCAAACTGTCTTACTTAAGGATGGGTGAGAGATAACTTGAGCTTTCCAATAAGACAAACTCCATCTGGTGGATAGTGAAGAGATTGACATTTTTAGTTCTTTTGATTATTACTTGTGCTAGAGGTTTCAAACGTGATAAAGTATGTGCCATTTGGAGACCCTGGCTTAGTTCTTTAAAGACACTTGAGAACTTATCAGCAGATAGCTGAGAAAAGAATTACTTGCAAGAGCCTTTGGAGAAGGAAGTCATAGGAGTTAGGCTAATGAATGTTTGTATGCTTCCTGTTCTTTGATATGAATCTAGGATTTTTTTTACATGAAAAACAGTGCAATGTAATCACAAAAATGTTTGGAAGTTTCCACTTTCGTGCTTTCATGTTTGGAATTCTAAAATATTTATAATACGGAAGATTTGGTGGGAAGTATTAACTGCTGCCTTAATATGTGTGTGTGGCAAGTGTAGTCTTATAAGATCGCAACTCAACTGTTTCATGTACAGATTTCCATCTTCATCAGTATAGGTTCTATGCTACCTCCTTTCAAGCTACTCTAAAGTTGTTTGTTTTTTAGTTTTTCTGACAACCAAATGTGTTTGACTTTTTGACTTCTCAAATGAACAGGTTTAACGGTGCCTTCTCTGGTTAGATCCCTTCATGATTTTGATGTTCCTAATACATTGATTTTGAACAATGCCCAAGCAGGATCGGCTGAAGTTTTGCTGATAAGCAGGTGCTTAAACGGAGCTTAAATCTAAAGCATTATAAGATAGCGATCAGTACACGCCACTTGTGATATATCTGTTAAGAACCGTGTATAAAAGTGAGTTCCGACAAGTGGCATTTAGCATGTGGAGCATGCTGGAAATTCAGCACATCACAAAAAGGTACGGGTTCACCAAGGTACAAGAAAGCAGAAGGTCACAAGGAACACAACTTCCTAAACTTCAGGAAAGTGGTTAGCACTTGTGCCAAACAGACATAACAGGATTCTGTTAAGCTGAGTCGGAAAGCCTTCCTTTATGGAAGAGGATGCCTCACACAACCTAATAGTGTCATGCTTCATCATTTGGATCCTCTCCCCACCCCGGTAGGATAATGCCATCAGGACAGACTCAACCTTCTCGAAGACTTGGCAGTAGGAGGGAGTTCTTGAATAAAACTACTCCACACAAGCAGGATACAGCTAATTTAACCATTTCTGAAAGTTCCTCGGTTGTCACCTCTATTAGTGAGGACTCTAGGTATATCTAAAAACACTATACCGGGCGTGGAAAACAGAGAACAATGGCTCAAACCCTTCTTATACTAGACAAAATGTTTCTGCACACAATAACTAGCCTGTCTGCTCTGGGGCATTAGTCAGGGCTCTGGGGTCCCCACACATAGAATACAGGCTCAATTTGCATTATGTGGCACCACACCAAATTTTTCAAAAGCCCATGTGATCCTGCCGGAGTCTAAAACTGTCTTAGTAGGTGAACCTATTTGGGAAAGATCATAACCAACAGCATAATATTGGACTAATTCAACATGAATGTACAGATTTATTTTTTCAAGAGAAACGATGTAATAAAAAAAAAAAAACAGGACAGACCGTTTTCTAACACTAGCCTAATGTGGATAATTAAGAATCCACGTGTGAGCAAGCAGGTGAATGTCACTGTAAAACACTTCCAAATGTCATGTGTGATGGGTGAAAGGCTAATCATGCCTCTTGAAACCACATGCAACGTTAAGTAAGCAGTATTACTGTTATGTCATCTTTCATATCAACTCATTAAGTTATCACAAATGAATACTAAGCAACTACTCCTTACCCTATGTTTTAGGGGATACCAGTTATCTAGTCAAGGAGGGTGTGGTGTCCCTTGAATTCACACACTAATTACAGAAAAGAGATAGGTCAATCACACGTTTTAGACTTGGGTATGTCATAATTCATAATTCCTACACACAATATTTGGTAGGTTGAAATAGGTCAATAGTCATACGACCATCTGTTTCTTTTATCATATGCCCCTACAAAATGTACATGCAAAGATTCTTTGATTTAATTGATGTAACTATGTTAACCTGTAACTCGCTGATCCCCATGTAAAGCGCCCTGATACCTCTGTGCACAAGCAACCATGGCTAATGCCCGGTGGAGCTGTCATATGCAACTATAGAGGAGTCTGACCCTGGTTTCACCCCCTCGGCCGTCACCTACCCAGCCGGTCATCTGACATTGCTTTCCTCGTTTTCCTGTTGTGCTTCCTTCCCTCCCCTCCTCCCTCCATGATTCTTTGATTTAATTGATGTAACTATGAAACCTGTAACTCGCTGATTCTCATGTAAAGCGCTCTGATACCTCCGGGTCTAGCCAGCGCTATATAAAACTTTTCAAATAAATAAAAGATGCACAAAGCTTTTAAGAGATTTTATAGACTGGCAGAGATGGTAGTCTGTGATCAGGCACTAAAATATTTTATATTTACCTGACGGGTAGCTCTCAAGTGGTACCTGTAAAGCCCTTTTGATCATAGGAGAGGAAGCTCAAGAGTGATTTCCCCTAAGGATCAGCTTTGAGTGATATAGCTATATATCTCTATACATTATTTATATATGTATATAGATATATACATATACAGATCCATGACTCAAAGGTGATCCTTGAAATATCCCACTCTTGAGCGTCCTCTCCTCTGATCAAATTGGATTTACAGCTAACACTTAAGAGATATATATATATATTGCATATGATCCTATTTCAGCACAGATGATGAAAAATTTATTTATTTATGTGTTCCGAGTTCACTACAACAATACGTATTCAGACTTTGTATAAAGTGTTAAACTCGGTAGATTGGGTCATATCTACATTTGATTATGTTTACATGTATATTACGTGCATTTATTAAGAGTCTGTCTTTTCAGCAGGAAGTTGAAATTGTAAAATGATAGTATGTCTTCCATTTCCTCTCCGTCATGTGATAGGGGTGTTTGCCTTTTTAAATAGCGTCATACGCAAAGTTTGTCCCATGTGATCAAGCCACTCTGGTGGCGAAACGCGTCATGACAGAAGGGAGACTCTTATACTTTTTCAAATAAAGAGTGTTCACCGACGAAGAGGAGTTCGTGTATTCTTGTTTGTGGAGAAACTGATGAATACTGCGTGCCTATATATATATATATATATATATATATATATATATATATATATATATATATATATATTCACTGAAAAAAACATAGGTTTCACACACGTTATAGTTAGGAATTAGCATTTAAAAAACCTTGCAAATTCACTTAAAAAACCATAGGTTTCACACATGTTATAGTTAGCTGGGCATTTCACTCATGAAAAACCAATGAAATTCCCCCGTTATAGTTAGGTCAGATAACTATAACTCGCGCGACCGCCACTCTATCACAAGGATGATGTCATGAGTAATGCCACTGACCATGTGATGAGTGATGTAATATGTGACGTCATGAGCACTGGATTGCGGACGCGCGAGTTATAGTTATCTGACCTAACTATAACGGGGGAATTTCATTGCTTTTTCACGAGTGAAATGCCCAGCTAACTATAACATGTGGGAAACCTATGGTTTTTTAAGTGAATTTGCAAGGTTTTTTAAATGCTAATTCCTAACTATAACGTGTGTGAAACCTATGGTTTTTTCAGTGAATTTGTACGGTTTTTTAAATGCTAATTTATGTATTTATTTACTTATTTATTTTTTAAAAGTTTTTTCACCGTGCGCGCACGGTGCACTTCGCGCACCGCGCGCCCACGTTACGTAGTTCGCGGAATTTTTCCGTTTCTACCGTGCGCGTACGCTACGCGCACTCCGCGATTTTTCGTAAAAAAATTAAATTACATTTTTGCCCTTGGGGGTCCTTCTGGGACCCCCTGACCAAGGCTAGGGGGTCAGGAACTGTCCAGCCTGCCCCCTTTTCACGTTATCCACCTTTGTTTTTCACCCCCTCAGACTGCGAGAGACAAAATGGCGGCCGACACTTCCTGGTTTCGACCGATTCGAATGTTTACTAAGATCAAACAACTAATCTGAATCGCGCTCGCGCACGGCAGCGTGCGCGTACGGTAAGCTTACGGTACGCGCTCGGAGAGCGCCTATAGATATATATATTGATTTAAATGCTATTTTCTCAGGAAATACTGAACAGATTTACACCAGACCTGCAAAAGGCACATCCCTGACCTGAGGACTACCTCTCTGCCAAATGTCAAGTAATTCTGTTCAGCCGTTCAGGCTGCAGCTTGGACTAAAGGTCCTATGGAAAAATGCATGAGGAAAACGCGTTTTGGGACCCCCCCCTTTTTCTCAGCCCCCGCTTGACGAATCCCCCCGAGACTTTCAGGGAAGGAGCGGAGCGGAGCGCCCCACCTATTTTGAAAATTTCGCGAGGATTCGTCAATCGGCGCCAAAGTTATTCAAAATAGAATGTTGCGGATTTCCTATGGAAACACGGTCCTAACTATAACTATATATATATATATATATATATATATATATATATATATATATATATATTCACTGAAAAAACCATAGGTTTCACACACGTTATAGTTAGGAATTAGCATTTAAAAAACCTTGCAAATTCACTGAAAAAACCATAGGTTTCACACATGTTATAGTTAGCGGAAATTTTACTGATAAAAAACCAATGAAATTCCCCCGTTATAGTTAGTGCAGGCAACTATAACTCACGCGACCGCAATCCTCTGCTGATGCTAATACTGTATTTAGACACTTATTTGCCCATGTCTTCTTCCATACATTTTTAGCTATACATATATTACAAATATTTTTTTTTCATAAAGACACATATGTCATCAGCAGAAGATTGCGGTCGCGTGAGTTATAGTTGCCTGCACTAACTATAACGGGGGAATTTCATTGGTTTTTTATCAGTAAAATTTCCGCTAACTATAACATGTGTGAAACCTATGGTTTTTTCAGTGAATTTGCAAGGTTTTTTAAATGCTAATTCCTAACTATAACGTGTGTGAAACCTATGGTTTTTTCAGTGAATTTGTACGGTTTTTTAAATGCTAAGTTACTTTACGCCATTCGTGGCGTGCGCGCCCACTTAACGCAGTTCGTTCCGTGCGCGCATGGTGCGCTTCGCGCACCGCGCGCCCACTTTACGCAGTTAGTGCCGTGCACGCCCGGTGGGCACACGGTGCGCTACGCGCACCGCGTGCCCACGTTACGCTAGATGGGCCATGTACGCACGATGCGCTTCGCGCACCGTGCGCACATGGAGGACAAATGATGCACTTCGTTTTGAAAGGTAATATTTTACTTTTTCGTAATTTTTATAAGCCATGCACAAATGGTGCCCTTCGGGCACCATTTGCACACGGGGTGGACAGAGTGTGGATAATTTTTTTTTTTTTTAATTTTTTTTTTTTAAATATTATAGTTTATCTCATATGTTATAATCCATGCACAATTGGTGGCCTTCGCCCACCAATTGCACACGGGGTGGGGAGAGTGAGGATAATTTTTTTTTTTATATCATTTTTTACCGTACGCGTACGGTAAGCGTAATCGGCAAAATTAGCGAAAAAAAAAAATTCAGTTTTTGGCCTTGGGGGATCTTTGGGGACTCCCTCAACATGGCTATGTGTGTGGGAGCTGTTTAAACAGCCCCTTTACATGTTTTTGTGCTTTGTATTTTCATCATCACTCTCAGTGCGAGAGAGAAAATGGCGGCCGCCACTTCCTGGTTTCGGCCGATTCGAATGTTTACTAAGATCTAAGAGCCATTCAGAATCGCGCTCGCGCACGCCACCGTACGCGTACGGTAAGCGTACCGTAAGCGCACCGTAAGCTGGCTCAGATATATATATTGATTTAAAGGCTATTTTCTCAGAATCTACTGAACAGATTTACACCAAACCTACAAAAGGCACTTTCTTGACCTGAGGACTACCTCTCTGCCAAATTTCAAGTAATTCTGTTCAGCCGTTCGGGCTGTAGCCCTGTCTAAAGGTCCTATGGAAAAATGCATGGGAAAAACGCGTTTTGGGACCCCCCTTTTATCTCAGCCCCCGCTTGATGAATCCCCCCGAGACTTTCAGGGTAGGAGCGGAGCGTAGCGCCCCACCTATTTTGAAAAATTCACGAGGATTCGTCGACCGGCGCCAAAGTTATTCAAAATAGAATGTTGCGGATTTCCTATGGAAACGTGGTCCTAACTATAACTACCTACTGGCGACCGCCAGTAGGTAATATATATATATATATATATATATATACATATATATATATATATATATATATATATATATGCGATAGTATCCCTGCACCTCCACAGCAATGGCGAACAGAGACGCGGACCCAACGAAATTAGGTTAGATGGAGTTTATTTTCTTGAACCTCGAACCTGACGCGTTTCGGGCTACGGAAGCCCTTGCTCACAAGTCGGTTTGAAGCATGCTCATCATTATTTTTAAATACTTCACAGTGATTAGAGTGCTAACACCACGTGGTGTGAAGACATAGAAGAAACACTGCAAAACGTAAATGTTATCATGAGTCTGTTTTTCTTAACATGGACTGCTTAAATGCTTGAATGCTTATATCAGAGTCAATTCATTATATGACATGATCAAACAGTACTAATAATATATATATATATATATATACAACCTTGTTTTCGCGTGAACCCAAGCCACTTGCAATGGCAGGCCGGTGCGGGGTCGCGAGTCCAAACAAGTATCGTTTTCGCTTTGAAAAACAATACCCCACGGCCACAATCCTCTTTCAGCGTGAAGATTTATTTAAATTAACCAAGTCACTCTACGTGTTGCGGAGCGTTCTGCTCCTTTTTCACAATTACATATACATACATACACATAACCTCCCGTGGTCTAGGTGGACAGAAATGCATCGGGTCATTGAAGTATGTTTAGCTTGAATAAATCTCTGTCTCAGCAACTAGTGCAGATTATGAGCTTGTTTGTGCAATACAAGTGACAGAAATTATTATGTGTATGTATATATATTGCAGTAGCCACTCTGTAGTTAGGATTACCAGAAATAAGAATGCCTCAGATTTTTTTCTCTTAACTTTGTACCCGTTTGACGAATTTTCGCAAAGCTTTGCCGACCTATTGCACCCATTACATTGGTGAAGCATTGAAAGTTTGACGGCGTTTGGTCAAGTGGGTGCAAAGAAAAAAGAGGGGTCCCAAAACACACTTTCATTTAAATGCATTTACCTAGACTTTTATATTTCACATAGCGGCAAAACAGCGGAACGGATTGTAATGACATTTCACAGCAATGTACATTAGACTAAATAGATGATTCTTTTTGCTATTGCATGTGGATTTATAAAGTGGTTATGAAGATAAAAGGGCCAACAACTTAGTGATATTTGTGTAGCATAATACTACTAAAAGTAACACAGAAGGTCAAAAAGTAAACTAGACTGCATATGTAAAGTTTCAGATTTACTACATGAACTGAAAGACCCATTTATGGCCAAAGGCTAATGGAAACCTATAAACAAATGCATAACAAATAGAATACATCTAAATCTACATAAGTTTTCTTAGCATGCTCTCTGGCTCTCAAAATAAAACTGTGCCCAACAGTGCCTTGAGACCCTCACGGGTGAGTAGTGTGCTCTACAAAACTCTGATTGATTAATTGACATAAAAATGATCTTCCTGATGCACCCCTGTGCAAAAAAAATGAATTAGTGACCTAGCAGTAAGCTACATAAGCTACTATTTGGAGATCATGATAATTGCACACTTATTCACTTTTGGCTTCATATGTAGAACAATCCTACTAGTTGTAACAAGGAAGCCCACAAAATAAACTAGACGGCATATGTAAAGTTTTAGAATTACTACATGAACAACTAAAAGACGTATGTTCACATGAAGGTGTAAACGTATAAACAAATACATAACAAATGCAAAAGATAAAAAGAAAGAAATTTCATAAATGTATTTGCCGCTCTGTGGTTATAGTTAAGATTCCCAGAGATTGGAATTCCTCCGATCAGCTTCCTAATAACTTTCCACCTGTTTGACGAAACACCATTTATGGCATTTTCTACATTTTGAGATGATGTAAACTTTTATGGTGAACCGTTAAAGGGGTGCACAGATAAATGGGGTGGTCCCAAAATGCGTTTTTCCACCAATGCGTTTTCCGTAGAACATTGTAGGATTATATATTATGGTCCACTGATGATGCTTTTTCGGTACTACAGTGAAGTAGGGTAAGTATCTTTTAAGTTAAAAGGCATGTATACTCAGTGTTTCTGTCACTGCGGTACGGTTACGAAATTTCACGAAATATTGTGTAACTTTCGCTGTACGTGGCTGTAAACTTATTTAAAAATATGTAAAAAAACAAATATAAATACATTTCCCTACCTATTACTACTTTAGGGACCTACTATTTACCTGTATCTGGGGCCATAACACAGCCAACGTTTATTAAAAACAATATGGCTGCCTTCTCATCCTCTAAAAACAGCCATTACCCAATTATATACTAGTTTGCCATCACCATGTACCACGGTATACTGCAAAGTTACAGCGGTATACCACAGCCCAAGATGTAACTAAGGCCTAGCTGTGTTATTGAATTGTGTGGTACCCTTCTATCACGCATGGTATCCACTCCACTGTACACATTTTTACTCAACGTTATGCCCATACACTCTAATGCACAACACTCTACTCCACTCTGACAGTTTCTACACTGTATAACACAGTACTCCACTCTACTGTATGAAACGCCACTGCAATTTGTAACAGTTTCCTCGACTCTACTACAATGTACACCACCCTACTCTACGCTAATCCACTGTACCCTACTCCACTCTACGCCACTTTACCGTATACCACTGCACTGTACGCTATTTCAATCTATGCCACTTCACTCTTCTACACTCCACTGTACGTTATTCCACTGTATGGTACTCCACTTTACAGCTATTCACTCTATACAACTACATTGTACGCCACTCCACGCTACGCTACTCCACTTTGAGACGCTGCCCCACTCTGTATACCTCCACTCTATAAAAGTCTACCACACTTTACTCCCATCTACTCCACTCCGCGCAACTATACTCCCTTCTGATTCACTCTAGTGAGCCTTCGGGCCCCAACGAGCCAAGAGACCCTCCATCTGAGATTTTGGTGGAAGTTTCGCCCTGTGCACCAGTTGAACCCTCCAAGCCCATCTTACCTCTGGCGCCACTACCCAGCTGTTCATTTGGTGTCACCGCTGATGCCAGTCCCGGGCTCTTCGACATCTATGCTGAATCCATCGAATATGGAGGAGGAGGCCCCATAGTCCTCTCCAACACCAAGTCAGCGCTGGTTCAACCTCTGCCAAAGTGATGCCCGATGACACATGAGGCGCCACTTACCACATCTGCGTTGCTACCTTCTCAGGGAAAGCAGTTTACTTTGCATTCCTTTTTCAGAAGTTACTCTGATAATTACTTTTAATTGGAAGATGACATCGCACACCCCTACCACGATGATAATTGGTATGAACGATGCTAGTGGTCTTGATATTGCCTCGTAAACTGGTCTCCTCTCACTACCTACACCAGTCACCGAAGAATCCGCTTTCTATCCCATTCCCATGGTCATGCATAGCGTTTCCGAAGTGCTTGATCTCTGGTTTCCCACCATAAAGGTCAAAAGAGGTCCAGTGGCTGGGGCAGGCATCTTCGGAGCCCCTCCTTAATTTAATGAGGCACTGACTGATACCTTATTGGGGGCCTGAGCCAAACCTTGTTCTGGCCCCTGGTCAATTGACAAATTGCTAGGCGCCATCGCTCTTCTCTGGGCAACCGTGACATGTTGTCACAGCACACCTTCCTCTGAAAGTTTAGTGGTACAAGCCTTCACGAATCAGGCTAATCACTCCTCTAGATAGAGAATCTAAGCGGATGGATACATTTGGAAAGTGACTACTTTTCTTCCACCATTATGGCACTCCGATCTGTTAATGCCAGCTGCTTGTTGGGAGGCTATCCCCAAGCACTTTGGGACTCTGTGGCACAAGTTCTATCTGGTGTACCTAGCAATTTTCGCCCTGCTCTTGCTCCGGCAATACAAGATGGTTGTGATGGGGCCAAGTTCACAATTTTTATTGTAACTTGGACACGTCTGATTTAATTTAGCGGGCCATCTGCACCACTGTTGACGCTCGCCGCCATGCATGGGTTCTCTGGCAATGTCCAGTCCTCACTAATGAACAACGGGACTCCCCTGTTCTGGAGCTCTTCAGAGAGAGCAGGTCAATAGCTCACTCTCTGGGCCTGTCTGCCTGCCTCGCTAACAGCATCAATTCACGTCTCCCCTTTTTGATTTTGGCAGAGGCACACTGTGCCGCCAGCCTGTTCAGCCCCACAGTGAACCCAGCAGTTTTGTGGCTCAGGATATGGCACCCAGTGCCTCTGCTGCCTAGTTCATCGGATCTGCTTAGTCCACCCTTCCATGTACATCCTCACATGCCAACCTGTGCAAGATGTAGGTTGTGGTTGTTATCATTACAATTTTAGATCTGCGTCCTCTCAATGCCTTCCTTTGGGATGAGAAATGTAAAATGCTCACCCTAGCCCAGGTCTTGTCTGCCTTCGACCCTGGAGACTGGATGGTGGCATTGGATGTGCACAACACCTATTTCCATATATATGTCCTACCGGCACATTAGCACGATCTGTGGGACATGGTGGAACAGGAGCATTTTCAGGTCACTGTGCTCCCCTTTGATCTCACCAGTGGCCCTCGGGTGTTCACAAAAGTGGTGGCTTCCGCTACCTCGGCGACTGACTGTTTGTTGAAGGCGGGTTCACCCCAGGCAGTTGTCAACTCCCTCCAGACTGTGACAAGCCTGTCACATTTGGGGTTCACTATCAACGTGCTTTAGTCACCCCGGACTCTTCTCATATGCTCCACTTCATCTGAGCCATCTGGACACTTATCAGTTTTGTGCTTTTTTTCACGGAAAAGAGAGTCCAGGATGTTCATGTTATGATCCTGTTCTTTCAGCCTTGTTCCTGGATTTCAGTAAGGTCCACTATGAGGCTGCTGGGACTGATGTCCTCCTGCATCCTGCCGGTCGAGCACGCCATGTGGCATATGCAGGCTCAGCAGTGGGATCTCAAATTTCAGTGGCCGACATCAGTGGACCTCTCCAACAACAACTAGATTCAGATTTCAGAGGAGACTGCAAAAGATCTATACTGGTGGCTACTGAAGCACTATTGGGTCTCTTCTTTCCTCACTCAAAGCTGACAGTGGTGACTGATGCATCACTTCTGGGTTGGGGTGGCCATCTGGTAGAGGTGGAGTTCTAAGGGCTCTAGTCTCCGCCGGAGTCCCGGCCCCTTAACAACCTTCCGGAGCTGAGGGCCTTTTTACTGTCCATCAAGGGGAGGCTGGTACAGGTGGTCACGGACAACATCACTGTGTGGTACTGCAACGAAAAGGGCGGATGGGTTCATGGACCTTTTGCCAGGAAGCACTCAATCTCTAAAAATGCCTGGACCACCAAGGAATCTTCCTAGTGGTGACGCACATGGCAGGCTCACTAAATACCAGGGTAGTCTAGCTTGTCGATGCATACTAGATCACAAGTGGCAGTTACATCCGGAAGTGGCGCAAGTTTTTTCAGCGAGCGTAGGGAACCTTTGCTCGATCTATTTACCACTGCAGAGAATGCTCCGTGTCAGCATTTCTGTGAGTATGCCTTAACACCAATACCACTCCTTCCTTGAATTTCTCAAGCATATCAGGACCAACAGGGCTCAAGTCATCCTGGTGACTCCAGATTGGGCACCAGAACTCCTGGGCTTGAGCATCTTCCTCCAATAAGCCTGCCTATCTGGGAGAATCTGCTGTCGAAACAACAGGGCAGTGTTTTGCACCTGGGCCTTCGCAATCTCCACCTTCATGCTTGGAGATTGAGCGGTGACAGCTACACACCCTCGATCTTCCCTTGGAGGTGGTTGATGTCATCTTGGCAGCCAGGTGTCCCACAACAAAAGTTGTATATGTCTGTCGTTGGAAAAAATTCTGGTTTGGTGCGGCAGTCCCCAGAATGACCAACTCCAAGCCACATTATCTAACTGTCTGTTTTGTCTCTTGCCCTGCAACATCTTGCCTTGGGCATGGTTAAGGGTTATCTTTCAGCCCTTTCAGCTTTATTACAGTTGCCTGATCAGCCCTCCTTGTTAAAGTCACCGTTAATGATGGGATAATAGAAAGGGCTACAACCATTATTTATTCCCACTCCCTTGATCATGCCACAGTGGGACCTCTATCCTCACCTTTCTGATTTGCACTTCATTTGGCCTGCCTCACAGCTGTCCATTATTGCTTCTCACACTTGAGACGGTCTTCCTGATTGTCATAACATCGACGCAGCATGTGAGTGAGCTTCAGGCTCTCTGTGTCAACCCATCATACACCACCACCTTTCCAAACAAGCTAGTTCTTCTGTGTCGGGCAGTCTTTCTGCCAAAGGTTGTGACACCGTTCCACATCAAACCATAACCCTACCTGCTATTTATGTTCCTCCTCACCCCACTGAGAAGGAGGCTGTATTAATTGGACATGATTTTACATAAATCGCACCAATGAACACTGGGTGGATGTTCAACTCTTTGTAGAATTCGCTGGAGCAAAATAAGGCAAGGCTGTGCAGAAGGGCATCAACTGCTATATTGTGCTCTGCATTAGGATCTGCTACGCACTGCCCAAAAAGCAGCTTCCGGAAGATCTGGGTGCTCGTTTTACCAGAGCCAAAGCTGCTAACACTGCGTTAGCACGATGAGTCCCTGTCCTAGGCAGCTACAACGGTGTCTCTCCACACGTATATGAAGCACTATTGTCTAGACAGTTTCAGTTTCTTTATTTTTGCATAGTTAACTAAAACCATTGCAATATTAACACTTAAAGAATAATAAAAAAATTTAGCTGAACATTCAATGTAATTTCATCCAGCTTTGCTACCTTTTTAAGCACTGTAATTATAAAACGAAAATCTTCTAGTAAAACCGGTTAAAACCCAGAGGTGGGAGGGTCCTTACAATCTAAGATCAGAATTATTAATAGTGGTATCCTTAGTTCGCTGGGTGCTACCAGTGGTAGGGAAGGTTCCTTGCAATCTAAAATCAGTATTAATATTAGTGGTATTAATAAATGTCATTAGATTGCTGGGTACTACAATCACAGATTATTTGCTCCAGCCGTGCCTGCCCATTAACCAAGATCGTGTTATGTATGTTGTTCCGGTTATCTGAACTTCTTGCGAAGTTTCCATTATAGTGCAGATGATCTGTCCTTAGTGTAGTCTCACAAAGGCCTCTACCCGTCTTCAGGACGACCTGCAGCGTCAGAGCGTTGTGATTGGTATTTCAAGTTTTTGGTATTTTGGGCATTTTCTGTTCTGCCAGTATAAGAAATTTTACAAATCTACAATTCAATTGTGTATTTTCTGGGTTTAAACAGGCTAGCACTGCTTGTCTCCTGGTGCGGGTGCCTTTCTGCTTGAGAGGTACATTTAGTAGCTATTGTCTAGACAGGTTTGCTGAGAGGGGCATTTTGCCCGCTCTGTCCTGCAGGATTTTCTGGTGTGAGTACATCAACATTCCCACCTCCTAATGGGTACTGCTTTGGTATCTATTCAAAAGGTGAGGAATCTGCGGCTAGAAGTCTCTATCAGAAGAACAAGTTGCTTAGCTAACACTGTTTATAGTAGAGACTCCATCTAGTGGCAGATTCCTCACTGCTGTGTGATTGTATTCTACACATTAATAAGGGCCCACGTCCAGAAATCTACACACTGGCCACACTAATTTACTTTTGGGACTCTGTCTGAAAGCACCGGTGCTCTCAAAAGCTACTGACGTTGTCGTACAGCGGTGGCGCCTATATAGGCTCCACACATCGTTTCCAGAGTGGAACGGCGTCAGTGCGAGTCTGCAAGGTGCCACCCACCTGCGCACAGAGGTACTGCTGAAAAGTTTCCAGATCCAGTCTGCTGCCTGGGAAATATAAGGTGAGGAATCTGTGGCTAGAGTCTCTACCAGAAACAGCATTACCGAATGTAAGTAACTTGTTCTTTACAACACCACCACTCTTTCTTGGCTGAGCAAGTATTGCACAACACTTGCTTTCTCATCGTTTATATCTGGACAGTGCTAAGTGATGGAGTTAAGGCGCTTCAAAACTGAGCATTGTCAAAAAGATGACTCCTTTGTATCCATACTGCTGTTGGTACTAAAAGTTGCATGTGAAATGTCTTTTGCTCCACACATCAACACTTTGCACTGATGATTAAGGATGTCATCATTTAGATTCTTCCAGTGGGTTTCTTTCATAAATGTAGGCCAGGTGGTTACATAGCTTACCCCTCATGCAGTCTATCCATTTTGGTATTTTGTAAGCTACTTAATAACACCCTTAATTCAGTTCCAGCATGGCTCCTCCAAGAACAAGCCTCTCTTTTCTCCCCTAATACGTTGGCTTATTATCACCTCTGTTAGCACGAGTACCATACCAGATAGCTTACAAAACCCTTGTCATGACTTTCTTTAAAAAAATAAGGTTGACTCCACCATGCTTTCCAATTTTAGGTCAACTTCCAACTCCAACCTGCACTCGTCACCTAAGAACCTGATGATAATTGTGGTTAAGCAACTCTACTCCTATCTGGATATTGGTTTCCTGTCATCTACTGTAGTCTGCTTTCCAATTGAAACATGGCATCAGAAGTCGGTTTTTGGGACAATGACATTTGATTTATTGATGTCTGGGTTCTATGTCTTCTTTTAATGCTGGAACTGTGGCATGTATACTGGAGACCTTTATAATACGTACCTTGCTGTGCAGTTTCTTTCGGTAAGGCACATAAGAGGTAGTCCCATATTTAGTTACTTATTTTACCTTGCTAAACAGACTTTCAAAGGTCACAAATGCAGACCAAAATGCCATTCAGTTATTCAGTTAATTTCTTTCTCAGTGCAGTTTAATGGTCTCTGAGCACCTTCGATCCTAAGAGGTCTCTTCATCTTGTAGCATCCTGAAGGTATTTCTTATTCAGCTGCTGATTTCCACATTTATGTAGCCCTCTGATCAAGACTTACATCGAGGTTTCCTTTGTTCTGTGGAATTTATCACCTGTTCACCTTCTTTAACAAACCGTGAGTACGGTTTAAGGATGAATGCTAGCTTGCCAGGTGAAATCTGTGTTAAGCCGTTATTTCTTCAATTGGTCAGTGTCAGGCCACTTGCACCACTTGTTTCCAGTACCCATAGGTCTTTAGTGAGCGATATAATGATCAAAACTGCCTTTATTGGGTCTTTTCCAACTACCCAGAACGATCGATTGCAGAGATCACAAAATACAGCAGTTGGGCTATTATTAGCTTAGCACACAAAATAAAGTATAATTGACTCTAGTTTAAGGGCGATGCTTATGTGATGCGCTGCATAAAGAGAAGTGTTGATTTCCCCTGTTCTAAGGCATTTTGTATGTAAAAGTGACAATTCAGAGTTAAAACAATAACATAAAACGTTTTTGATGATTGTTTGTTCTCCCTTCAGAGAGAGCCTTTGATGAGAGCACGAAGTGAGGAAACTGGAAGGATGGTGCCAGGAATGCCTGGTTGGGTTAAGGTAAGCTCCTGTCTTTGTAAATTTAAAAATTACAGTGTGAAAGTTTGGTGGTATTTCCTAGACACAATAAAGTTAAACAGCATTAACTTTTTTAAATGTAGACAAATGAAAAATAAATGGGAAAAAGCTATATTTTTGGGGATGTGGACGGCAATGTGATATTAAAAATATATGTATCAAATCATACATTGCAAAGCTGGGGTCTTGTGCATTTAGAATCCTTTATTGCATTTTCATGGAAACAGGAGCTTCAGTGAGTGCCAGGTTGCATGTTTAAAAATCATTTTCTAAACAGTGGCAAAAGCTTTGTTGCATAACAGCATTTCAAGCAGATGTGCCTCCATAGTAATTTTTGTTAAGTTCAGAACAGTATTCTGCTTTTTCCAGTGCTTTCCTTTTTAAACTCCTGACATTCAAACAAAAATAACAAGTCCTGCATGGAAGTGTATTTTTGTTTATTAGTGGACTGCAGTATAGTTATGCTTTTTAAGAAATGTTTTTCTATGTCTATCTAGTTCCTTGATCCAGTAACTGGCACATATCGGTACTACCACTCGCCAACACACACTGTCCATATGTATATTCCTGAGGTGACTTCTACAACTACGCCTCCCTCTACACCCCCGACTCATAAAGTAAAGCCACCGGCCGCTACTGATATGGACAGAGATGTTTCCAAATTGAAGCGCTCCTACTCATCCCCTGATATAACCCAAGCTTTAAAAGAGGAAGAAAGGAAAAAAATACTGCCAATACCTACTATTAATCGTGAAAATAAGTAAGTACCTTAAGCATTTCTTTTGATTATGTTTTAATATTTCACAGTGTAACTTTCTAATGAGTACCTTTTCCTCTGCAGATTTTCTTATGCAGATATTTTTCATGTTGCTTTGGTGCTGGGTAATAACACACATATTACAGTCTGTCCTCCATACAGTGTATGGTGCTATTGGACATCTCAGCACATGAGACTGTATTTGGTGCTAACCTACCCTTTTTTAAATTGCTTCTACATGTTAGTGGCAGCAGGTCTCCAGAACCAGATATGTGAGTTATATACTAAAGCTAATTTGAAATGTTCTTTACCAAACACACTCAAAATGCAAGCTTCAATTAAGTTTTGAATCACCACATGGTGTAAGAACACAACACAATTGTTCACATTTGCAATGCTTGCTGAGGTATGACATCCAAGGCCATATGCCTTTAAGACATGAAAGTATAATTGACCTGGTTTAACAGATATATCCTGTCTTTAGACCAGTATGAGACTTTTTCAATGTAAGCGCATTGACTTAATTCAAGGGCGGGATCCCCTTCCGAGTTCTTTATAATAGATAAATCTGGAAAAGCAGGTGACGATATGAGCTTGAGTCTGCTGATCATCAATTACAACGAAAAAAACTTAATTCATGATTTCCCCAATTTCTATTGCCCATTGATCGACCAAAGCCTGTCGGATATTCAGATGAATACACATGAGCTAGGGATGTGCATCTAGGTTTCAATAAGGGACCATAGACATGTGATGACATTAAATGTGTTATCTACGATCACAGCACAGCTACTTGGTTTGAGCTAGTCAGTGAATATTTGATTACGCTCTCTGACGTTATTACCAAATGAAAATGTTCTCAAACACGAGTGTTTACCCAAACAAGATTGCCTTCATTAAAATGCTCTACAAGTTAAAGCACGTTTTTTGACGATCAAACGTCTTATTAAGTGTAGAAAACTATATATGTTTTACAACGCTACAGCACATTCTGATTGTGAGTAGTGAAAAGTGTACCTAGATTGTGTCCAAAGTAATTTGCAGATACTAGTTTCATAATAATGTGAGAATGGTTTTAAATATTGGTTAATCTGACTTCTGTAAGAACTAGCTACTTTTGAATATACAGTGTAAATAAAGCAAAATCAGATTACATTAAATGGTACTTACAAAATAAAAGTCAAGACACTTAAAAAACAGAAAGGTCATGATGGAGGATTTAAAACCGAATGAGGAAGTTGCTAGATGTTAAGTCACCAGTGTTTACATTTTGTTCAGATAAATACATTTGAGGATCTTTTATATTTGTGCCCATTATCCATATGTCGACTGTGGGTACTTCAGAAAGATGTTATTGACCAACAACATCCCTTGTTGACAGATTTTGCCAGTTTTTAAATCAACAAGTTCCTGAGATCTTAAATCATATGTAAATTGGTTGGTGAATTTGAGTCCCATATCAAAGTATCCTTTATTCTCCAGCATCAGATCTTTCAAAGGTTCACATGCTTGAATCACTCCCAATTGTCAGGCTGGGAATCTCCAGTACTTTTAAAATCGTACTAAACCGTGTGTTCGAGGAATATGAGCTGTAGATCATATGCTTTAGCATAGATCACCATCTGGTGTTGGGCTCGGATGTTTGCACTTTGTTTTTCTTTGAAGAAGTGTTTGTAGTCACAAGGTAGGTGTCTCCTCCTTACGGTGATAGTGCGCATGGGAATCGACTCCATTCCCAGATTGTTTTTTTCTGCCATCGGGTTCGGATGTGTATTGCTGCGCTCCAGTTCAGTATCGTCTTCGAACCCTTTTGACGTGCAATCCTTACCACTCGACGGTATTGTTTGTGATCGCGGTTTCCCTCTCGACGGGTATCGTAAAATCCAACAACTTCCATCGGTAGCTTCGATGCGGGCTGTGAGGCCCACCCGCGCCGACCACGCCAGCAGTCAGTGGAACGGACTCCATTTAAGAAATGTCCCGGGTGGGGTGCTAAGTTCCCACACACGGACCTGCACGAGGTCTGTAACCTCTGCTATCCCCGGAGCACGAAGAAATCAACTACAAGGCCTGTCGATCATTCCCATCGAAGAAAGCCATTTGTGACCGTCTGGCTTGACGTCACAAAATGACACGCCGCATTAGTCTTCGGGGAAGAGTCTGAATTCCAACAGCCTGGTGCCGAAGAAGAAGAAGAACAAATCTCCGTGTCTGAAGCCGGCGACTCCGACATTGAAAACGACTCGAACGTCACTCCGGTACAACGAACAGTGAGTAACGAGCCCCGACTTCCTACAAAACCAACATAGGCTCCGGTATCACGTTCGCCCTCAGGCCTAGGTCGGCACCATGAAAACATTTCAGATGAAACATAGGAATAAACATTCCATCTCTGGATCGAGCCGGCTGCATTCCAGTGCCGAACCCACATCTTCGGCACCGAAACCCAAGACCAAGCACGTGCCTGATGCTTCCCTATCGGCACCGAAAACATCTTTGGCACCAAAAGACTCGGATCCGAAACTGCAAAGCTTCGGAGCCGACACTAGTCAAACCCAAAGCTTCGGAACCGACACCAGCTAAACCCAAAGCTTCGGAGCCGAAACAAACTAAAGATAAACCTTCGGAGCCGAAACCATCTAAAGACAAAGCTTCGGAGCCAAAACTGCTAAAATTGAAACCTTCGGAGCCGAAACATTCTGCACAGAAAGGCTCGAAGCCCAAAAAGCATACAGCTCCTCCTAAAGCTTCAGACATTAACCCTGTTAAAAAAAAAACCTCAATCAAGAGAAAAGGACAAAGAGACCCCATCCAAAGAACTTCCTCCACCAGACCCTTTGGATCCAAAACAAAAACAGTTGCATATCGACCCTAAAACCGGACACCATCTAGTGTCACTTCCTAAATAACGGAAGCTGGATCTTCCAGAGGACTATCCTATACCTCTGAAGAAAAACAAAAATGGGTACTAACCCCTCTCCCCCTTACATACCTCCCTCTCCCCCACCTCTTAACCCAAACTTATTAATTTCACCATTCAAACTCACCACCACCACCACCTTTCTCACCTGAGAAACAGGATGACAATGATGGGGATAGGGATGATGATGAGGACAACATACCACAGGACACAGACCCCTGGGATGATTACGATAAGGATCCAGATCATAATAATGACCCCGATCTATATCCCTCAAGACCATCGCCCCCTGATGACAATATTGGATTTGCACAGCTTATTCCCAATCAATCTTCCTCCTCCAGAGGATATTTTCGGGGAGGATACAGAGGAAATAACAATAGGGGTAGAGGCAGAGTTAACTCCAACTGCACTTCCCCTGCCACCAAACAATGACTTCCCTCCATTACCCCCGATCATTCCACTTCTGTTGGGGGACGTCTCTCACAGTTCCTACCTGTCTGGAACTCCATCACAATAGACAAGTGGGTAAGACAAATTATCCAGTATGGTTATTGACTGGAACTTACATCCACTCCCCCAACTATTCCTCCCAAACATCGTGCAATGTCCTCAGAACATCTCATGCTCCTAAAAACAAGAGGTACTCTCCCTGTTATAAAAACATGCAGTAGAACCAGTCCCCGTGAATCATCAGGGCACATGGGTTTACTCGCTCTATTTTCTAATTACAAAAACGGACGGCTTTCTCAGGCCAATATTAGACCTCAGACAGCTCAACCTCTACATTCAGTCAGAACATTTCCACATGGTCACCCTCCAACAGGTGCTACCATTGCTTCAGCAGGTCGACTTTCTTTTCACTTTGGATTTAAAGGTCGCCTACTTCCACATTCCCATTCACCCTGCTCACAGAAAATACCTCAGGACCATGGTGGACGGTCAACACTACCAGTCCAAACTCTCCCGTTCAGGGTAACCACAGCACCCAGAGTTTTCATCAAGTGTCTAGCAGTAGTTGCAGCTCACTTCAGAAGACAACACATTCACGTGTCCCTTATCTGGATGATTGGCTCATAAAGGCCAACTCACAACAGAGCTGTGTTCAATTCAGTTGCTTCACCACTTGGAATTCACTGTAAACCTCACCAAGTCCCACCTCCAACCGTCCAAAACACAAATATATTTAGGAGCTACAATAGACACTTGCAAAGCTCTAGCGTACCCCAACCCACTCAGGATATGCAATATTCAGTCTCTAATATCACAATTCCGACCTCAATACTCATTACCAGCTCAGGTGTTCATGCAGTTAATCAGGATGATGGGCTCTTGCATTCTAATCATACCTTATGCAAGACTCCAAATGCGTCCTCTACAGGAATGCTTAGCATGTCAGTGGAACCAGGCTTAAGGTCTGTTAACAGATCTGGTGTTGGTAGACGACCGTACACATCGCTCGCTGCAGTGGTGCAACACAGAAAACCTTTCCAAAGGGCGGCCGTTCCTCAACCCGGTTTCACAGAAAGTGCTAACGGCAGACGCATTGCTCACCGGCTGGGGAGCTCATCTTCAAAATCATACCATTCAGGGCATGGGGACTCTACAACAAAAACAGTTCCATATAAATCATCTGGAACTACTGGCAATTTTTCTAGCATTAAAAGCCTTTCAAGTACATCTAGTCCGCAAAGCTGTCCTAGTCCGTACGGACATGACAGCAATGTACTATATACAAAAACAGAGAGGGACACACTTCGTACAGGTCTCGCGTCTAGCTCAAAGCATATGGAAATGGGCCATCAAAAAATAAATCTCCTTGCGGAACACCTTCCAGGAGTAGACATTCACATTGGAGATCTGATCAGTCGTCAATGACAACATATTTACGAATGGGAATTACATCCCCGAGTTCTCCTTCCATTCTTTCACATGTGGGGCTACCCAGAAATAGATCTGTTTGCCACACACCAAAACGCAAAAATGCCCAATCTTTGCGTCCAGGTATCCAAACCCATTGTCCAAAGGCAATGCACTATGGATGAACTGGTCAGGAACATTTGTTTACGCTTTTCCGCCTCTCCAACTCATTTCATTAGTGGTTCGGAAGCTCCAACAGAATTCACGCACAATGATCCTGGTTGCTCCCACATGGCCTCGACAACATGGGTTCACAACCCTGTTGGAACTATCTGTAGTTCCTCATCAAAAACTACACCTCTCACCCAAGCGTCTCACTCAGAACCATGGAGAGATAAGACTTCCAGATCCCAGTCGACTCAACCTTGCGATCTGGCACCTGAAATCATAGAGTTTGGCTACCTTAATCTCCCACCAGACTGCATGAACGTCATTAAAGAGGCTAAACGTCCTACCACAAGAGCATGCTATTCAGCAAAGTGGAAACGATTTGTAATTTACTGGACAAACAATCAAATCAATCCACTAGATACTTCCATTCAAAACATAATTTGCTATCTATTACACCTACAACGCTGTAACTTAGCATACACATCTATACGATTGCACCTCACAAAACAGACAGCACTTGTCTTTGTTTAGAGTGCCCGCTATCAAAGCATTTATGGAAGGACTCAAAAGAATCATCCGCTCTAGAGTTCCACCCTCTCCAGTTTAGAACCTTAATATTGTCCTTACAAGACGTATGGGTCTACCTTTCGAACCACTGCACAAATGTGAACTGCAGTTCCTCACTTGGAAGGTAGCCTTCCTTATAGCCATCACATTACTTAGAAGAGTTGGTGAGCTCCAGGCACTAACCATACAAGTACCGTTTTTACAAATTCATCACAACAAAGTGGTTCTTAGGACTAATCCAAAATGTTTAGCTAAAGTTGTTTCAGTCTTTCACTTCAATCAGTCTGTTGAACTACCAGTGTTTTTCCCCCAACCAGACTCAGTGGCAGAACGTGCTCTTCACACACTAGATGTCAAAAGAGCAATACTTTATTACATTGAAAGAACTAAATCTTTTAGGAAAACCAAACAACTCTTTCTTGCTTTTTCCCTACCGCATAAAGCCAATCCCATTTCAGAAACTGGTATTGCACGCTGGATAGTTAAATGTATCCAAATATGATACATTAAGGCTAAACGCACATTAACTATTCCCCCTAGAGCGCATTCCACACGCAAACTAGGGGCTTCTATGGCATTCTTAGGGAATATACCCTTAGATGACATATGCAAGGCTGAAACTTGGTCTACACCTCACACATTCACAAAACACTACTGTGTAGATATGAATGCAAAGCAACAAGCTAGTGTGGGCCAGGCTGTCTTAAGAACACTTTTTCAAACTACTGCAACAGATACAGGTTAACCACCCCTACAAAAAATAACTGATCTATAGTCTATGCTAAAGCATATGATCTACCGCTCATATGCCTCGAACGGAAAATGCTACTTACCTAGCATGCATCTGTTCTTGGCATATAAATCTGTAGATTCATAGGTTGCCACCCGCCTCCCTGGGTTCCTTTATCTGATGCAGTATTATCTTACTTAGATACACATAGACCTCTGTTTCTATTCGTACTAACTCCATCATCACCCTTTATGGCGAAAACAATCTGGGGATGGAGTCGATGCCCATGCGCACTATCACCGTAAGGAGGAGTCACCTACCTCGTGACTACAAACACTTCTTCAAAGGTAAAACAAAGTGCAAACATCCGAGCCCAACACCAGATGGCGACCTATGCTAAAGCATATGAATCAACAGCTTTATATGCCAAGAACAGATGCATACTGGGTAAGTAGTATTTTCCTAAATGGTTATAGGCCCAACAACAGTGTTTGTATCGTAACACTTCCGCCTCATTTGAAACAACCAAAACATCAGCGACTGAGGTGGCAGTGCTGAGTTCCCACCCCTCTTAGATGCCATAGAGATCAGATTTCTACCACACATCATGTGTGAGGGAGTTTCCGGACAGAACCCTACCTATGTCAAACCTTACAATTGCAAGACTTTGCCTTCAACTTGGACTTCCCTTGTCTTTAGCCAGCAATAGATTCAGATTTGGCACACTATGAGTTGTTTCTAGGTTTTTTGATTCTTAGACCTTCTGGCCCAAGGAGCCCCTCCATACTCTATCAGTCCTACTCAGATTGCAGACAGGGAAACATTTTTGCAGTTGATGCACTCATTCAGTGCATGTATTGTATTTATCCGTCTCCAAGACCTTGCTGTGACATCTGCAAAACCTGTTCCTCAAGAACAATTCAGGACAGGGAAAAGAGGCTGGTCTTTTATCTTCTTGAGAGGAGATATACTCCTCTAGTGGGGATGTCCCCTTGTCTGGGGTTGATTCTAACAAAAGTGTTCATCCAGTGACTTCCACTTCCTTGAAGGCAGCACAAAAGAGGAAGCATATTGTGCTTCCTCATCCTGGAAATTACCTCCGTAAAAGGCAAGACCAAACCGTAATCCGATAAGCAGCTGAAAAAGACCGAGGACCAGCCTGTGCAAAAAATGGCCTGAAAATCCAGGTCTATAGATGCCCTTTCAGCATTCCTTTATAAGCCAATGACGAAGACTCTATTGCAACCAAAGATCAAGAAGCAGCCTTAGTTGACGACCCTTCTGTTGACGACCACCTGGTTGGTGTAGTCCATCACTTTGGCACCGAAGAAGATCCTATTGACTATGACCCCTTGAATTTCATTAACAGCATCAATGTCAACGATTAGTCCTGCAGCATTACTCTAGCTAACCACTTTGATGACAACCACATCCCCTGGAACTATGCCTACTTATACAGCATTTAGAATAGTGCCATCGATAATACCACTGGCTACCTCATCACTAGAAGTACATTTGTCTGTGGGCAGTTTAGATTTGTTTGTGGCCAGATATCCTTATAGTTGACCACTCTGTGAAGCTGGTGCCAATTTCTTTCATGACCACTCTACAGCACGAGGAAAGAATGGTTCCTCAACCACAACATCATTATGCCCCCATAGAAGCCTCCAATAGAACCACTGCTGCAACATATTCCACCATTACCACAACTTCTAACTCCGTCAAGTCCACCGATGCCCTCTTGGCCAGTTCCAACAGTGCCTGGGATAAGAGAGATGAAGACATTCCTGATAGTAGACACAGACCATGATCAGGAGTAAGAGGATATTATGGCATAGGAGCAGAAGGATTTTGGTGACTGCAAGGACAAGGAAGAATGAAGGGTTTCATTCTACCTAAAGGAGACCAAAATCCCAATCATCTAGACTCTCCATCGGACAACATAGCCATGTTTCTTGCTGTGTTGTAACGAACGGCGTAAATTGCTTTTTTATTTAGGTGTTTTATATACCGCTGGCAAGACCCGAGGGTTTCAGAGTGCTTTACAGCATTGCATGTTCATTACAAATAGTGAGTATAATCACACATCTGAGATAAGATCAAAATAAGTCAATGGTTGTATATGAGTGAGGAAATGGAGGAGGGATACAGAGAGAACTAAAGATCTGAAAGAGACACGTTAGTGATAGATTCCTTACCGTAGAATATCCCCAGGCGTCAGACAGGATCCGGAAAGTTTTCGTCAGCAGTACCCCTGCGCATCAGTAGGCGTCGTCGTACGGCTCTGCGTACGTCGCTGCCGTCGTAGACGCCGAGATGACGTCGGGGCTACTTAGACGCACCCACGCGCTCTGACGTCCATTCCTTCGTCTTCCGCGCAGCAGCGCAAATCCGAGAGAGAGCGGTACCCCTAGTTAAAAGTTTTAATTTGGATTCTGACAACTTGTTTTGTCTAGTACTTGACTCCTGGTGCAGCAGGACTGGCTGGGTTTAAGTTCTGTAGGGCCTGCCGCGGAAACATGTTGGTGGCGGACCCGCATGAAGTGTGTCTCTTCTGCTTGGGGCACGCCCATGACCCCGAGGCGTGCCCCGATTGTCGGGTCCATGGCGCCAAAAGCTTTGCGGGAGCGTTCCCCGAAAGTTGTTGGAGGTCTGGCAATCGATTCCGTGCCGATTGAGGTCCCGCTCCGGTGGGAGGTCAAGGTACTGGTCGCGGAGCCATCAGCTTCGCTCGCCGGAATCGGGGACAGGTAAGTCTAGGCGCCATAAGAAGTCGAAGAAGCGATGTCGCTCCTCTTCTACCCCTCACCGGTCGTGGGACGCGTGGAGGGGCGGGTGGTCACTTCCCCGCGGCTCTTTTGAAGCCTCCGTCGTTGCCTGCGGCCTACCCCCCCTTTCCGGGGCCGCACCCGACTTCGGCTGAGGTGCAGGCCTTCGTGTCGCCTTGCGCCATTTGTTCGCCCCATCGAGTCCCTCTGGAGCGCCTTCGGGCCCCGCGGATCCGTTGGGATGGTCTGCCTCCGTGCCGCCACCTTTGGCCTCTGCTACGCCGACACCATGTCCTGCAGCGCCACCGGCTCCGGCCTCGGCGCCGTGTCTGGATCCGGCCTCGGCGCCGGGCGGCACCGAACCGGGACTGGTATCTTACCCCCTTCCCCCCCCCTCCCCCCATTCCATTTCTTGGTGGGGAATTTGTCCCATTTCCCCGGTCACCTCGTCCTTACCAGCCTCTTCAATAACCAGTGGACGAAGGGGAGTACTGGGAGGGCTCTGAGGACCCTCTTGCAGCTCAGTGCAAGGATGAGATTGAATGAGAAGGGGATGTGGAGGGTCCACTAGATCGGGATTTTTCTCCTCACCCTGGTACACTGTCCCCTTCTTCCGTGGCTACGGAGGAGGTTGGAACTTTTTCAGTGGTGTTGCGTCGGGCGGCTGAGGCCCTTAAGCTCGAGCTCCTTTCTGTACCTATCAGGACCAATCTCCTGACTGAGGTGCTGCAGCCACAGTCCTCCTCTGTTGAGCCATTGTTGCCCTTCAATGAGGCTCTTAATGATATCTTGTTGAGCACCTGCAACAAACCTAACACAGGAGTTCCTGTAGACAAGGGTGTGGCACGCTGCGAAAGGTGAATACTGCGTGCCTGTTGGCCCGCTATTCCCATTCTGTGTGGGATACCGTGCCAAAGGCGCTGCCTCAGTGCCCTGTGGACTCATGGGCGGTTTTCTCCCAGGCCATTACCGAGGGGAAAGATGCTGCTAAATTTTCCATCCGTTGTGGGCTTGACACGGCCGATTCTCTCGGCAGTGCACTATCCACAACGGTGGCACTGCACCATTATGCTTGGCTTAGAACTACTGGCTTCTCTGGGGATGTCCAGAACACCCTGCTGGACATGCCTTTTGATGGCACATGCCTCTTTGGTGACAAGGCGGATAGCACCCTGGAACGCTTCAAGAACTCTCGAGCTACGGTCCAGTCCTTTGGTCTCGCCACCACGCGTACTCCCTCGGGGTCCGCTTTTCGCTCCTTTCGATGTCAAGGTCGAGGCGCCCAGGCACGTTCCTTTCAGACCCGCAAGCTTGCGCAGCTGCAGTCTCTGCGCAGCCGCAGACGTGGGACCCGAGGACAGCGTGCGGGTCAGTCCACCACCGCTCCTGCTGCCGCTGCCTCAAAACCTTCCTAGTCCGGTGTTTCAGGCTCACCAGACGCCAGTGGGTGGCAGGATTCGCCATCACCTTCCCCACTGGCGCACCATCACTTCGGACAGGTGGGTTCTGCAAATAGTCCGAAGGGGCTACTCCCTCCCCTTCAAGTCTACCCTTCCAGCCATGCCACCTCCGTTCCACCGCATGTCGGGGGATCACTTGTCACTTCTCCAGCAGGAAGTTGCGGCCCTCTTGGCCAAGGGGGCCATTGAGCGCGTTCCGACACCAGAAGTAGGTCGTGGTTGTTATTCCCACTACTTCGCGGTTCCAAAGAAGGAGAAGGGCCTGCGTTCTATCTTGGACCTCCGGAACGTCAACAGCTTCCTCCGGAAGGAGAAGTTAAAGATGCTCACGCTTGCTCAGGTCTTGTCTGCCCTGGACCCGCAAGACTGGCTTGTAGCGTTGTACTTGCAGGATGCTTATTTTCATTTACCCATCCTGCCGGCCCACCGGCGTTACCTACGGTTCACGGTAGGCCATGAGCACTTTCAGTTCACCGTGCTCCCTTTCGGCCTTACCAGCGCCCCTCGGGTGTTCACGAAAGTGATGGCGGTGGTCGCAGCTCATCTGTGCAGATCAGGGGGTTTCAGTCTTTCCCTATCTCGACGACTGGTTGCTTAAGGCGGGCTCGCCCCAGGCTGTCGTCTCCCATCTCCAGACTATGGCCGACCTCCTGCATTTGCTGGGGTTTTCCATCAACGTGCAGAAGTCGCACCTGATTCCCTCTCAGAAGCTCCTCTTCATCGGAGCGGTTCTGGATACAGCGCAGTTTCAGGTTTATCCTCCCGAACAGCGAGTCCGGGACATTCGGGCTATGATTCCAATCTTTCGGCCCTGGATTTCGGTCAGGACGACCCTGAGGCTGCAGGGCGTCATGGCCTCCTGCATCCTGCTGATCTATCATGCCAGATGGCATATGCGGGCTCTGCAGTAGGACCTGAAATTCCAGTGGACGCAGCATTGTGGGAACCTGTCCAACTACGTCCAGATCTCAGAGGGCACTGCACAGAACTTGCAGTGGTGGCTCACGAACCAGCGTTGGGTCAGCGGCAGATCCCTCTCCTTTTCCCAACCGGAGCACACAGTAGTGACGGACTCGTCGTTCCTGGGATGGGGTGGCCACATGGGAGAGGCAGAGATTAGAGGCCTCTGGTCTCTGGCGGAGTCAAAGCTCCATATCAACCTTTTGGAGCTCAGGGCGATCCTACTTGCACTGAAAGCATTCCTTCCCTCTGGCAAGGGTAGAGTAGTGCAGGTGTTCACAAATACCACCGCCATGTGGTAATGCAACAAGCAAGGCGGGGTGGGGTGGTGGACCCTATCTCAGGAGGCTCTACGTCTCTGGATGTGGCTGGAACGTCAAGGCATTTCCTTGGTGGTTCAACACCTGGATCACAAATGGTGTCTTCACTCAGAGGTGGCATAAGGTCTCTTTCAGCACTGGGGAGAACCTTGGTTAGATATATTTGCCACCGAAGAGAACGCGCAATGTCAGCAGTTCTGCGAGTTGGAATTTCCAAGGTGGCACTCGTCGGAGACGCTTTTCGTCACGAGAGGAGTTGCAGTCTATTGTACGCCTTTCCGCCTATACCACTTCTGCCAATAGTGCTGAAGAAGATCAGACGCGACCAGGCCCAAGTCATTCTTGTGGCACCGGACTGGGCTCGAAGAGTTTGGTATCCCGAGCTACTCAGTATGAGCGTGGATCCCCCGATCCGACTGCCTCTTCGGGAGGATCTCCTTTCGCAGCAACAGGGAACGGTCCTCCACCCGAACCTGTCCAGCCTCCACCTCCTTGCGTGGAGATTGAGCGGCGACAGCTGATTCCATTTGACTTGCCTCCTGAAGTCTGTAATGTGATTCTGGCAGCCAGGCGTCCCTCCACTAAAACGGTATACGCCTGTCGGTGGAAACAATTTGTGGCATGGTGCACAGCGAAAGCTGTAGATCCTCTTGCTGCCCCTTGAGGTCCTATTGTTCCTTCTCTCTGGCCCTGCAGAGCTCTGCTCTGGGCACTATCATGGGCTACCTTTCTGCTCTATCAGCCTTTCCTAGGCTGCCTGTTCAGCCCTCTCTTGTCACTAGATTTCTCAAAGGCATTACTCCCTTTTCCCTCCTATTCCTTTTGTGATGCTTCATTGGGACTTGAACCTGGTTCTCACATACTTGATGTGTGCTCCCTTTGAGCCTCTTCATAACTGTCCTTTGCGATTATTAACTTTGAAATCTGTCTTCCTGGTGGCCATCACCTCCGCCTTTCCCCCTGCAAGACATCTATCAGGCGGCCACTTGGGCCTCGTTGCATACTTTCACTAAGCACTATTGCCTTGACAGTCCGGTCCGGAGAGACGGCTTCTTTGGCTGTTCGGTTCTCCGTGACTTTTTGGCATAATCTCACTTCGCAGACCCACCACCGGAGTTGGTATTGCTTGGGTATGTATTCTAAGGTAAGGAATCTATCACGAACGTGTCTCTTTCAGATACACAAGTTACTTACTTGATACGATATATCTGTAAGAGACATTAGTTAGTGATAGATTCCTTACCGTCCGCCCAGCCTCCCCGTTCAGCGAACTGTTCTCTAGGGTTCAGGTCATCCCTTTCAAGGCCCTAGTTCTATTGCACCAGAAGTCGGTCTCTGGCATGGCTCTGCGCTCCTGGCACAGAAAAGTTGGGTACTGCTGACGAAAACTTTCCGGATCCAGTCTGACGCCTGGGGATATTCTAAGGTAAGGAATCTATCACTAACTAATGTCTCTTACAGATATATAGTTACACAAGTAAGTAACTTGTGCGTTAAGTTCATGTCTTGATGGCCAATTGATCTTCTGTTTAGCTGAGATGGTGGTTGTGAAGGAGATCCTTTAGCTGTCTCTTGTAGGTCAAGAAGGAGTGTGTGCTGGGATGGAGTTCCAGATTTTGGGGTCACTGCTCGAAAAGGAGTGTGCCAGGGTTTTTTGTTTGTGGGCTCTAGGCGGAATGAGGAGTAGGGTATTTGAGCTTCTTAGGTTTCTTGACTGCCCTGCCTTTTTGAACTTTGAGGCGAGGTAAGCTGGTTTCTCACTATGAAGGGCTTTATGAGTGAGACACAGTTCTGAAGCTGCAGCAAGCGTCAATTGGGAGCCATTTCAGTTCTTTCATGGTAGGGTAGATGTGGTCATAGTTTTTAATTACAGTAACTATTCCGGCTGCTGCGTTGAGATGGTTTCTAAGAGGTGCAAGGTGGGATTCCGCAGTACCTGTGAGGGTGATGTTCCTATAGTCTAATCTAGACAACACCAGCGCTTGAGTGGCAGATTTGGGGTTGTTTGGCTGTAGGTGGGGTTTGATTTTGTTCAGAGGTTTCAGGTTGTAGAGGGCACTCTTTGCACTGTTCTTTATATCATCCTTCATGGTCAATTTGGGGTTCAGTGTGATTCCTAGAGATTTAGCGGAGTCAGGTAGGGTGAGATAAGGGCGTCTATGGAGTTTCTCCATTATTGCATATGGGGAAGTGCTCTGTGTATGATATGAGCAGAATTTCTGTCTTATCTTGTTTGAGTTGTAGGTGGTTTTCGATAGCCAGTGTTGTACTACTTTGAGGGTGTTGTTTAGTTGGTGAGGAGATTTTTAAGTAGACCTGGGTGTCATCTGCGCATAGATGGAAGGGGATGTTTGTTTGATTGAGAATGACGATGAGGGGCTCCATGTAGATATTAAATAGTGTAGGCAAGAGGGCAGAGCCTAGGTGGACACCCCAAGTAATTGTCATTTTGTCAGAAGTCAGATTGCTTACTTTTATTTGTTGAGAGCCAGTTTAGGACCATCCCTTCTACGGTGATCCTCTTTTGGAGGGAATCCAAGTGAAGCTTGTGGTCGACTGTTTCAAAGGCCGCCGATAGATATAGGAGTGTTAGCACGTAGCATCAGTCTGTATCCAGGGATTTGTGAAGGTCATGTTTTATGTACAGAATATCCTTTTTATGTGCTGCAGCCTTTTTAAAGCCTGATTGATGAGGATCCAGGAGATTGTATTTCTCGATATGTATGAGATAGTTGTGAGAGAACACCTCTTTCTAATGTTTTGGATAGGAAGGGGAGATTGGAGACAGGTCTGAAGTTTTTAGGTCGTTCGGGTCTACCCCTGTGTTTTTTAGCTGTGGTGTGACTTGGCCGAGTTTCAGACAGACTGGCCTCACTCCAGTCATCAGGGAGCTGTTAATAATCTTAGTCGAGGGGGAGGGATTAGAGCTTGGTTAAATTTTTTTTTGCCTGCGATGCTGGGAGGGGATCCGCAAGGCTGGAGGAGGGATTGAACTTTGCCCACAGAACAAATATGTCCTCCTCCGAAAGTGGGTTGAATACCTTCCAGCTGATTCGATCGTGTCCGTGGAGTGATCGTTGATAAGTTGGACGTGGAGAGAGAAGGTGGGTTAATATCTACCTTCCTGGGAGGAGGGTTCCAGCTGGATGTGTTTTTTACTTCATGACACATTTTATATTGAATGTACTGTAATTTATGTACTTTTATGATTTGTTTGCCAAATCGAATAAAGCTTATGATTGATGGATGGGGGGGGGGTTGGGATCTTCAAGGGAAAGCTCGATTATTGTGATTTTCTCATGGAAGAAATGGGCGAAGTTGTCACTTCGTTCTTTAGGGATCTGAGGTTTTTTTTAGGGATGTCTTAGATGTTTGTTGTTTGATGAAATTGAAAAGCTCTTTTGGGTGATTTTTTGGTTTTATTTAGAGCGCTTGGAAAGAAGATGGCTTTTTTTTCGTGATGTTGTTTGTAATTTCTACATTCCTTCCTGAGCTGAGCTGATCTAGGTGGGCTGTGGATGGATTAGTTCACCAGAGTCTGTCGCACCAGGCTGTCGTCTTTCAGTGTTTTTTTTTTTTTTTTTTTTTTTTTGAAAACCTTTATTGACATTTCAATCAATTACACATATGGGCCTACAACCCCCGGGGCCGGCCGCTAAACAATCAGAATAACAGAAAGCAGGTCTATCCAGTCAGTACCTCGGGGAGCAAAATCTCGACGCTAGCATAATCTCAGTCTCTGAACAGCCCAAGTAGGAGACCAGGATAATAAAGGTTTACATTTTATAATAGAAAAGGATGGAAGGATCAGGTGCCAAACAGTTTCCCAGCAGCGAAAAATGGCAGGCAGAACGATGAACGTAAACAATACACAGCAGTCTATCTAAGCAATGGCGCTGAAACAGGAAGTTCAGGATATGGAGGAATGACACGGCCATTTGCGCCTGCAACCCCCTGCCCCAAGACCCAGGAAACTCCACGGAAATTATGGCACTCCGGAAACAGCAGTGATTAACAACAAAGGAGTACTACCATGCTGATCCCAGAAAAAGACAAAGAAGAATAAGAGAAGAAAAGGAGGCCATAGAAAAAGGAGGTGAAAGACTAAAGGATCCCCCCCCCAACCCCCCACCCTGCACCTCTGCAGATGAGTACGGCCCCTCCCCCCAGCAGTGTGCCTGTCGCCCCGTAACCAGACCCGAAATATAGAAGAAACAGAGAAAAGAAGTAGGAAAGGAGCCCCCACCAGACGGGGGGGTAGAGAGAGTATTAATAAACTGGAGGAGGGCCTGCAAAACACGCCCCCGGCTTCTCCCTCCCGCACCACACGGTTACCCATAAAGCATACAATAAAGAACACAAGATCTACCCTGTCAAAGAGGAGTAAGGAGCATTACGCACTTGGTACACTAACAGTTATGCCGTGAGAGCACACAACTCCCGAGCCCGCCCGCCTAGTAGGTGACCACCTCGGAAGGGTCAGCATCATCCTTGACCACTCTTTGCAAACCCACCCATGCATACCCCTCGTCCCAGTGCCATGTCCAATGTTACCAGGAAGAGAAGTGTCCAATAAAACTCAGGAAGCGACACACACAGGTAGGGTAGAGGGCTCTGAAGATCGACACAGTCAGCTCTAGGGAGGATCGTCTTTCCCGATGCCGAGCCAGGATTTACACTGCACACCAGGCCCAGGAAGGCGGAATCAGCCAGGGCGGGCGACCGTTGCTTGGACGTTGCCTGGGTCGTCGGAGACCGCGCACGGGACAAGGCCACCACCCCCCACTCAGGTCCGAAACCTCCGGAACAGACCAAATCCACAGCCAGCTGATCGCACTTTAATATACTGTCCGGAGAGTCCAGGCGTGCACTATTCACAGGGGCGGCCACGACACTGTCCCCTCGTGCGCGGCGTGAGAAGTCCCAGTGCACCTGGGGATAGGCAGGCGGCAACTGTTCCGACGCTGATGTCACTCCATCGAGCTTGCTCCCCAACACCCAGGCTCCGTGAATCAGGGTGGAGTGAAGGGCACCGAGAGCCTCGAGAAGGTCACCGTACCCCAGTACAGCTCCCGGCGCTCGCTCCGCTACGCTCCTCAGAGTCGCACCCTCCCAATCCTGCTGCAACCCGGTGTACAGGATGGTGGACTCTGGCATACCAAAATGGCCGCTGGGTAGGTCCATCCCAGATAGGGACCGGGGCTCAGACACAAGCGCCTCGGGTTCCATGGCACTGGTAACTGGGTTCCGAGGGCAGGCAAACAATGTGTCCGGTGTGTGGTCACGGGCCACAGTCGTCCCCATCACGGACCAGCGCCCGCGAAAATCCGGGAGCAGCCCGCAAGAATCGGGACACGGTACGGGCGGCGTCCGGGCAGCTCACCGGCGAAGGCTGAAGCAATCACCGGAGAGTCTTGGAGTCGCCACCTCGGGCACGCACTCGTTCAGCTACGCTTAGTGGTAGGAGCGACCACGGCAAAGCGCAGTCCGACATTCGCACCACTCCGGCAGTCCGACCCCACCCAGTCACCAAAGGCCGTTGTTGTTGCACTACCGCTCGGCCACGGCGTTCACTCGAGGTCCCGGCTCCGGGGCTGCACAGGCCGCAAACTTCAGACGGACATTTCTCCGGCGGTACCGCTGCCAGAAACTTCGGGGTCACACGGCCGGTTGCCGCTCGCGTTCACCAACACGGGTAGATAGCGCAGGCTAAGGATCTCGTGCAGGATATCTGTGCGGGGTGCGGAGGTTCACGGAGCCTACGCTGCCATCCCGGTCGCCATCTTGGCTCCTCCCTTCCCTCGTCTTTCAGTGTTGAGGTCTTTATTGAGCCAGGATCTCAAGGGTGTGTTTAAGTGTTTTTTGTGCAACTTCAAAGCACAACCCAGAAAGATGTTGAAATCCATCCCTATTCTAGATAATTTTTGAAAAAAGGTCTAAAACTCATGCAACAGCAGCAATGATACATGCAGTGGTGTTATGTTGCTAGAAGAAATTCAGGGCACCCAACACCACATTAGTATGTTTAATTGGCCACAAGACACTGGATTCTTTCATCGTAGCAGAGGTATTAGAAAAATCCAATCATAACTAGTCCTGCCCCAAGATGATATTTGGAGGCGTATTGATATCTTGGACTGCAGAGGCAATTCCATGGCAGCTACATCCAAAAAGGGTGCAAATGCCCTTAACTTAGGCTGACTCGACCAAAAACAATTGTACAATATTTTGCCTGTGTAGACAGAAGAGAGGAGGCCAAAGCCATTGTGAAACACAAAGCCAGTGTCTCTACTCCCATCATTGATACTGCAATGAGTGTCCCTAATGCTGGTTTCCAAAACGCATTCAGGCGCAGCAGTGTCCAGGATACTGATTTGTCTCCGATCCATCTCGTTGAGATGCAAGCGAAAATACTTGACTTCTTTTTTAATGGGCACACCCTAATTGGCAAGCATGTAAATGATGCCTTAAAAAGTATTAATACCGATAAGGCAAGCTCGCTAGGAACCTTGCTGTACAGGTGTCCACCTTGCGCATCCTCCAGATGTTCCTAGGTGACAGGAGAGGTTACAGCCAGTACACATGGTCACCAATATGTTCGAGGCATGTGGGCTGCTGAATTCATATCTGTGCATAGATCGCCGCCTAGTGTTGGGTCCGGATGTTTGCACGTTGTTGTCCTGGAAGAGTCTTCGAAGTATCCTGAGATAGGTGACTCCTCCCCTGGACCACCGTGCGCAGGGGCATCCTCTCCATCCTCAGATTGTTTTTTTCCGCCATTGGGTTTGGATGTGCTTATCTTGACTCAAGTTAGGAAAATTTAGTTTAAGGCCAAAAGGCCTTTAGTTTTCGTTGGTACTGTTCCCGCTCGGTATCGACAGCTTACTTGCTAGTTTAGCAAACTTATTAAGTTTTTTCGGATCCGTTTAATCCGACCATCGACCTTACATCGACGATGGAATCGAGGACCCCATTCAAACGGTGTCCTGTTTGCCACGCCAAATATCCACATATCGACGTCCACCCGGTGTGCAACAAATGCCTCTCGCCGGATCACGACGAATCGAAATGTATGGCCTGTGCCCGATTCCGATCCAAGAAGACTCTCCGGAATCGACGGGCAGCGAGATTAGAAGCGCAGCAATCGGCACCGGCCCCGACCAACATCTTCAGCACCGAGGACGAAGATATTGAAAGCGTGGAAGACATAAACTCCAGCCCCGCTTCCGAACACGATTCCCGATCGGAGGACGCCGATGAAGCGCTTTTTCACAGGGAAGAAGCCGACGATGAGGTAGGAGACTACGATGAGGCCTTTGGGGCCGAAGAAGATAGCTCTGGTGAAGAGCAGGGCCTACCCGTCCAAACGGAGGCTATCAAAGTTCGTCAGTCTAAGGCTCCGGTCGAGGGATCGCCTTCGGGCCTTACCCGAGATCAATCCCGCAGTTCTTCGGCCCCGCCTTCTGGCCCGGCCTCGAACTTCCAGCGAGAGCCATTATTACCGAAAAAGACTGGTTTCCCTTCAACGAAACCGAAACCAATCGTCGCACCGGTTCAACAGAAACCGAAAGTAAAACTGGCAGTGGTCGGCTAGAAGACCTCCACTCCTTCGACACCAGCCAAAACCATCGGCTCCGAACGCACATAAAGGGATTTCGGAGCCGAACTCGCTGCGGCGGATGTCGGCACCGACCCGAAAAGGAAGGCCATCGGTACCACCAAAGCGCCTCGGCCCCCGGCACCGAAGCAATCTGCCCCGACCACCAAGGTTAAAATGGCCGCTCCATCGGAGTCCACTTCGAAGGCAGCGACTAGGGTCCAGTCATCGACGCCGTCGACCGCTACTACCTCTCCTCGACTCGATGACCCTGTGGCTCCGAAGAAGTCCACGCCTACCTCTACAGAACCACTCGGCACCAAAGAACCTTCGGCGTTCTCGGTGCGACAAGTTGCAGCGTCATTGCAACGCATCAGGGAACAGGCAGCCCTCCAGTCCACGTCGGGCTCCGACCCGAAAAAGGCTCCAAAGGCACCTTCGGCACCAACCAACATCACTTTTGGTTTGCCGCCGTCCACGGCGCCAAAAATGTTCGAGATCCGAACACGTGTCACCCAGACAAGGTCCCCATCTACTGGACACTCTCCTACTGGGCCTTCACCGTCCCAATTCATCGACGCCGACACCGGCAGACTCATGCTCCGAAAACGGAAGGTCACATCAAACCAGGCTTTGGACTCTTACAGAATCCCTCTAAAGCAGAAACTGCCAGCAGAATCGGAACCGGTTCTATATGAACGCCTGCACACCTCCTATCCAGATCCCCAGTCCTTTTCTCCGACGCCCTCCGACACGGACGCAATGGAGGATTACATGGGTGATGATACCACCTACCCCAGGGATATAGATCCTGAGGAGCAGCAGGACCCAGATCAAGCTTGGGATGACCCTGCAGACCCGGGTGCCACAACAGATACCCAGGACACGCAGCTTTACGGCGCAAAAACATCTCCCACAGAGGACACTGCTGCCTTCAATGCCCTCATTGAACGTGCTGCAGCCAATCATGGAGTGCAACTCCACTCGGACACAGTTGAGGACGATTTCTTGGTGGACACTTTCGCCTCCTCAGAGAGGACTGTCAAGACTCTGCCCATGTTAAAAGGTGTTCTCAAGCCGGCAAAGGACATTTTCAAGGAAACAACCATGGCACGGGTGATAAACCCCAGGATTGAAAAAAAATACAAACCTGCGCCCGGGGACCCTATGTACATTAGAGGTCAGTTACCTCTGGACTCCATGGTGGTTGCTAACGCTCGCAAACGAGCGCACTCGCAATCAACTGGTGATGCTCCTCCCCCGGACAAAGAGTCCAAGGTGCTGGAGACCTCCGGCAAAAGGATTGCAGCACAAGCAGCAAACATCTGGCGCATTGCCAATACACAGGCACTCCTGGCTCGCTACGATCGCTCACTATGACACGCTAGAGTCACTACTCCCACATCTACCAGACGAGTACAAAGAGGCAGCGGAGCTCCTCATCAGAGAGGGACAACTTCTTACAAACGCATCCATTAAGTGTGCACTAGATGCTGCCGACACAGCTGCGAGGGCGATAAACACCAGCGTCATGTTACGCCGACACGCTTGGTTAAGAATCTCCGGATTCAAACCTGAGATTCAAAATAACATCCTAAATCAGCCTGTCAACCCCGACTACTTATTCGGACCAGAAGTTAACACCACCTTAGAAAAGATCAAAAAGGACACTGACACTGCAAAGTCAATGGGGGCTCTGCAAACGCAGACATTTCGTAGTGGCTCCTTTCGTCGCCCCGGAAATAGGGGAGCGGCTAGAGGACAGGGGTCACAGCAAACATACAATAAAGGGGGCACACAGAGTACCTACGATAAAAACACCAGAGGTGGATATCGTGGCTCCAGCACCAAGGGCAGAGGACGCGGTTACGGCAACACCAGGTCCTCACCCAACAACAAACAGTGACGCCCTCTCCCTTCCCCCTGACCACATCACACCTGTCGGGGGGAGACTCCAGCGGTTCCTGTCCACGTGGAATACCATCACCACGGACAGGTGGGTCAGGGATGTTATCCAGCACGGTTACTGTCTCGAATTAACCTCCACTCCACCCACAATACCGCCAAAGCACCGTCCTATGTCCTCAGAGCACTTAGCATTATTGCAGCAGGAAGTGCTAAGTATGCTACAAAAAGGTGCAATAGAGGTCGTGCCCGTCCACCAGCAAGGGACAGGGGTGTACTCTCTGTACTTCTTAATACCAAAGAAGGACGGGTCACTCAGACCTATACTAGACCTGAGACCCCTCAACCACTACATTCTCTCAGAGCATTTCCATATGCTCACCCTACAGCAGGTTCTCCCGCTGCTCAAACAGGGAGACTTCCTAGCCACACTAGACCTCAAAGATGCATACTTCCACATCCCCATACACCCGGCACACAGGAAATATCTCAGGTTCACTATTCAGGGGCAGCACTACCAATTCAAAGTCCTCCCCTTCGGTGTGACGACAGCACCCAGAGTTTTCACCAAGTGCCTAGCTACAGTGGCTGCACATCTACGGAGACAATACATTCACGTCTACCCTTACCTGGACGACTGGCTTGTTCAGGCAACGTCAGCCCAGCAATGTGCCAACCACATGTCCCTCACCATTCACCTCCTTCACAGTCTGGGATTCTCACTAAATTACCCAAAATCACATCTCCAACCCGCACACGTACAACAGTACCTAGGTGCGACCATAGACACTCTGGCAGCCACAGCTCAGCCAAATTTAGTGAGGATCAACAGCATGCAGATGCTGATTTCAAAGTTCAAACCTCAACACTCCATTCCTGCGCGAGTGTTCATGCAGTTGATAGGCATGATGGCCTCCTGCATTTTCATAGTCCCACACGCGAGACTACATATGCGCCCGCTTCAGGAGTGCTTGGCACGTCAATGGAATCAGGCTCACGGGCAATTAAAAGACCTAGTGTTAGTGAGCGGTCGGGCATACAACTCTCTGCATTGGTGGAATCCACAAAACCTTTGCAAGGGCCGACCGTTCCAAGAGCCTGTTCCACAAATAATACTGACGGCGGACGCGTCTCTCCAGGGATGGGGAGCTCATGTACTCAATTACACAGTGCAGGGACTATGGACAATACAACAAAAGAAGATGCACATCAACCTTCTAGAACTGATGGCAATCTTCCTGGCAATGAAGGCATTCAAAGTACACTTGTGCAACAAAGTCGTGTTGATCCGGACGGACAACATGACTGCCATGTACTACCTACAGAAGCAGGGAGGAACACACTCTCCACAGTTGTCTCATCTGGCTCAGAGCATGTGGAAGTGGGCCATTCAGAGGAACATATTCCTCATGGCGGAACACCTCCCCGGCAAGGACAACCAGATGGCGGATCTGCTCAGCAGACACAGCCACCAGATGCACGAGTGGGAGCTACATCCGTCAGTACTCCAACCGTACTTCCAACAGTGGGGTCATCCAGAGATAGACCTATTCGCCACACACGAAAACGCAAAATGCCAAAGCTTTGCCGCCAGGTTCCCACATCCACAGTCGCAGGGCAATGCGATATGGATGAACTGGTCCGGCAGATTTGCGTACGCTTTTCCCCCAGCGCCATTGATACCGCTGGTGGCACGCAAACTACGACAGCACTCACTGACACTCATCCTAGTTGCTCCCACATGGGCGCGCCAGCCATGGTACACCACCTTTCTAGAACTTTCCGTGGTGCCGCATCAAAGGCTGCGGATCAAACCTGCACTCTTAACGCAGAACCATGGCGAAATTCAGCACCCAGATCCGCAACAGCTGAACCTGGCAATCTGGCTCCTGAAGTCTTAGAGTTTGGCTACCTAAACCTGCCACCTGACTGTATGGAGATCATTAAGGAGGCCAGGAGACCCACTACCAGAGCCTGCTATGCAGCTAAATGGAAGAGGTTTGTCATCTACTGCAACAACAATGACATTAACCCGCTAGACGCATCCATTCAAAATATAATCTGTTACCTCTTACACCTATACCGATGCAATCTTGCATACACCTCAATACGTATCCATTTGACCGCAATAGCAGCCTATCTCCAAAACAGGCAGCACCTCTCCTTGTTCAGAGTGCCTGCCATCAAAGCTTTCTTGGAGGGACTTAAACGAGTAATTCCCCCAAGACACCCACCAGCACCGGTGTGGAACCTCAACTTGGTCCTCACCCGACTATTGGGTCCACCCTTCGAACCTCTCCACTCATGTGAGATTCAATTCCTCACCTGGAAAGTAGCTTTCCTAGTGGCAATCACTTCGTTAAGAAGAGTTAGTGAACTCCAGGCACTAACCATTCAAGAGCCATTCATACAGGTTCACGCGAACAGGGTCGTACTTCGTACCAACCCCAAATTCATGCCTAAAGTAATATCACAGTTCCACATGAATCAAACTATAGAACTGCCTGTTTTCTTTCAAAATCCACAAAATGTAGCAGAGAGAATGCTCCATACACTGGATGTAAAAAGAGCCCTCATGTACTATATAGACAGAACTAAAGTCTTTAGGAAGACAAAACAACTTTTCGTTGCCTTTTCTCCACAACACAAGGGCAACGCAATTTCCAAAGCAGGTATAGCCAGATGGATCGTTAAATGTATTCAAATTTGCTATCAAAAGGCTAAACGCACATTAACGATTCCCCCACGAGCCCATTCAACACGTAAGTTAGGGGCGTCCATGTCTTTCCTGGGAAACATTCCTTTACAGGAAATATGTAGAGCAGCCACATGGTCCACTATACATACATTTACCAAACACTACTGTGTAGATGTACACTCAAAACAGCAGGCAGCTGTAGGACAGGCTGTTCTCAAAACTCTTTTTCAGACCGCTGCAGCTGGCACTGGTGGCCGCCGCTAACAGGAGGTACTGCTATGTATTCTATGCACAGATATGAATTCAGCAGCCCACATGCCTCGAACTGAATATGCTACTTACCAGTATGCATCTGTTCTTGGCATGTAGGGCTGCTGACATTCATATCGCCCACCCTCCTCCCCGGCGCCCTTAGCAGCTGCAGCTCTCAGAATTACTGTATAGCATGGTCATCACTTTCTGTATCTACTCCATCACTGCCACAATGGCGAAAAACAATCTGAGGATGGAGAGGATGCCCATGCGCACTGTGGTCCAGGGGAGGAGTCACCTATCTCAGGATACTTCGAATACTCTTCCAGGACAACAACGTGCAAACATCCGGACCCAACACTAGGCGGCGATCTATGCACAGATATGAATGTCAGCAGCCCTACATGCCAAGAACAGATGCATACTGGTATGTAGCATATTCATTTCCCCTCCAGACATTCCAGATCTAATCATGGTTACTCTTGAAGCAGACACCAAGGCTGTGAATGTTACCACAAGCCTGCAGAGAGGAAAAATGTCACTTCTCAATCCCAATCTTATTGCTGACCCCTGCTACCTACCATACAAGCCTTAGGGTGGAAAATGTCCTGTTTTGCTTTATGACGACAGATTACCATTGATTGCTTGTGCTCCAAATCGTGCAGTCTGGACACACACTGGAACTCCTTGGAAAAACCTCCAAATCATCCTGCAGGAAAGAACATTATCTGCACCTACCGAAATAACAAAAGGACATTATTCTCCTTCTTAAAGAACCGGTCAAAAAGATATTCCAAAGAAATCTGGGTTTTTATTCCAAGTTCGTCATTGCCAGTTAGAAAACAGGAGAATGAAGGTCTGTCCTAGACCTCTGTGGACTCAGTAGGACTTACAATTGTCAGCCATTACTGGGCCTAATGTCATTCCTTATAGGACTAGTGCATTTCTGCTGTCTTCGGGAGAGGCTGATCCTGAAATAGCTATTCCAGCAATTGTGACAATTAACAGGGTCTTGGAATGACATATTGGTGTGGCGTTCAGATGCCTCAAAAAAACTTTGCTATGGTGGATGTTCCCAGACATCCTCTGTACCCCAGTGCAGGCCTTCTTTTCAGTCCACTTTTGAGAAACCTATTATGACAATAGATGCTTCCATAGAAGACTGAGGACCTCACGTGTAGGCTATTAACTATGGGCTTCTGGTCGGAAGAGGGGAAGAAACTTCACCTTCACATCGTAAAACTATCAGGCAGACCACACAGTCTTGGTCAAGACAGACAGTATAACCTCAGTGTACTACATCGGTAAACTGGGAGGCAAGAGGTCTCGTTCTGTTGGATGAGTTTCGAATGCTGTGGCTCTGGGCGGTAAGGACTAAAGACTTAAAAACTCCTGCCACGCGTCCAAATCGAGCAGTGAGCACACTCATTCCTGCCCTATCAGAGTATCATGAGTAGGAACGCCATAAAGGTCAGCTGCAGCATTTCTTTGGAAAGTGAGGTCATCTGGCTATAGACCTGTTTGCTCGCCGGCAGAGCAAAAATTCCTGTACTATGCAAGCAGGCACTGGCTATTCGGGGGTCAGAGGGTATTGTTGCTTTTGCCTTTCCACAGTGCTCACTGATGCCGATTGCCCCAGCATGATCGTCTTAGTGCGACTTTACTGATACCAACCGATTCATTTCAAGAGCCACCCCATTCTTCTCTCTAGGAATTACGGTCCAGTCCTCCACCACAAGATGAAATCACCTGACAACTTGGTTTTCCGCCATCTTGATATCCCAATGAACTGAAGAAAGATCTTAGTATAGTGAAAATGCTAGATAGAAACACTTCTGTGTTAGGTGCACAACATATATTCTGTCTCGATTCAGCTGCATCAGTTGCTCTCATAATTACTGCTCCTAGTTCAAGATGGTCTCAAATACTCCTCGGTCAGAGGACATTTGCTCAATTATTGAGAATTAAGACTACTAGTGCTTAATGTTTGCTTTTTCTCGCTTTTATACCTGTAACACAGTCAGAACCATAGGAACTTAATACAGGGCTTGGTCAACAGCTGGTGTGGCCCTCTGAGCTTATCAATAGGATGCATTTCAAATACCTCTCATAGAAAACTGTGCTACAACTGTCTGTCGCCTCAGCTAGGAGAGATGGAGAGCTCCAGGCATTCACAAAGGAGCTACAAATTCACTTTGCAAGAGATTAAGTCACATTGCACATCAAACATCAACTTGAGGTTCATGCCCAAGTTCCCCATGACATTCATTTAAACAAACCTGTGATTCTCCATTCCTCTTTCCTGAACTATGTTGTCTGGAAGTTCCTTACATTTGTTGGATGTAAGTGGGTGCATCGGGTTTTATACAGTCAGAACTAAAAACAAAATGTGCACTTCAGACAAACTATTGCCTTATTTGGTCACCCTCTATCCAAACAGGACGTTACGTCAGGCTGACAGCCTTCATCACTTTTTTGCCACAGTAAAGCTAAGCATCTGCTTCAGAGCAGTGGGATAGTTAATTTCTCGATAATCATGGCAATGACAGCTGTGCTTTGTGGAGGAATACCTCTCTTGGATATCTGTGCTGCAGCTGCGTGGAAAAGCAGGCACACTTTCACCAAGCCCTGTTGCCTGGATGTTAATGCAGCCGTCAACTCTTCATTGGCCAACCAGATCAACGCAAGCTGTTTCAGTTAAGGTGAGCCTGATTCCTGCTTTCTTTATATATGATATATGACTAGCTATTCTGATTCAAGCATATGAACCTATGAAACATTCAATGCTGGAGAACAAATGAGTTACTTAACCTGTAACTCCAGTTCTCCAATGTTACCTTTCATAAATTCACATGGAACCTTTCTCCTTGGTTAGAGGCTCATTAACTATCCTGACTATCCATTTCACTTGTGCTACGAAATTTGAGCTGTGGTGGCCTCTAATGGGAGTAGCGAGTTCAGCACTTCTACCTCATTTGGCTGAAGTTTGGGTGTTGCTAACAAGGTAGATGTACTACTATTCAAACACTGTTGTTGGACCTGTGACCACTTTAACACTGTTTATTGGTATTGAGATTTTAGAAGTACTGGGGATTCTTACGCAAATGATGTGTATTGATTCAGGCATGTCAACTGGAGTTACAGGTAAGTATCTAATTTCTTATCCTTTTTCCTTCCACCAGTCTGAGATGATACAGTACTTCGGGAACATAAATGCATTGGTTGATGACATATCAGAACTATACCAAGTGCCTCCTTTGTTGTCCTCAGCCCATCACCAATCCAAGATTATGATATACTTCAGGAGCGGTCCAGCTTGGTATATGTTACAGCTCCAGCATTTCCCATCATCCAACAACCTAATCCTCATCACCTTTATATATAGAAGCAGCAGAAATATACTTAGTTCTTTAAACTTGACAAATAGGTCAGTAACCTCTTATAATGCATGCATTCAAGCTCACTTTCCCAGTATTGTTTGTTTTTTGTTAATAGGTGTAGATATCCTCAACTAAAATAAACACACAAAGAGGAGGCACTCCATAATTTAAAGTAGTCCAACATTCTGTTATCATCATGAAGTAGTTTTCTCTTCTAAGATTCTGAATTTACTAGGGAAAGTTTCTGGATGGCAATGCTTCTAGTTGGAATAGTGAATGGATGGATTTTACGAGCTTCTTGCAGAACTGGAATGGAAGAATTAATGCTGGGGATAAACTTTATTATTCTTCACCCAGAAACATTCCTTGATGAAGTCCCCTGTGGGGAAGAAAAGTGTTGGCTGCGCTGACATGGTGTATTTCTTGTTGAGGAAATTGGGGAATAAACATAGATATTATCTTTCCTAACCAGATGAATTCAAAGATAAAAATGTGATGCCTTTATAAAACCACTGACATTGGAAAAGATAATACGTCTTCTGAATCTTGGAAGACAATATTACTTCTGAATGATTAAAGAACTTTGGACTACTTTATATTTTGGAGTGTCTCACTTTTGTGTGTTTATTATGATGGACTATTGAGGTTTTTAGGTCTTGCCTAGGCAGCGCTTGCGCTGTCCCTTCGAGACATGCTGTATTCAGGATATGTGGATAAAGCTCCACTTACTTCCCACCCATCTTTTTAAATGGCTCCTGTCCCCGTCCTTTGTAAATGGTGGGTTTTCATTGGTAATTAGGCTTTGCAGTCCCTCCTTAGTACCGCCTTGTCTCTTCTTGTAACCTCACATGAGGACACCCCCTGTTACATGTGTTGTTACACCCTAGGTTTTAATTACAGCCTCAGGACACTACGTACTTAAAGGCCTTCAGATAGGACACTCACTTAGTCCTAAACTAGATTGCCAGTGATTAATTTACTCGCTAGCCCATCTCACATTTATATTAGACCTTCTATAAATTTCCCTTCATCAGCTCCACATGGAGTACAACCTAATCTGGAATTAATATAATAATTATTTTGTCACATTTCAAAGCTACTAATTGTATACATGGACATAGCTATTTGAATTTACTTGTGGCACTGTCTTGCATGCAATGCATTATGGGTAGGGTAGATTTACCATTTTTTCAAAGTTTATGATGCTCACTAGGGACCTCTAGGCCCACTTGTGCTACTGCACCTAGACAAGCAGTGCTGGTGCCTTGCTCACTAGGGACATCTAGGGGCATCTTGCTGTACTGCACCTACCACATCTCATTTGTATTAGACCAGGGGTACTCATAGTACGGCCCGCGGCCCGGCAAGCCTTTCTTGGCGGCCCGCGGACCTTGAAGACATCGTACCGGTGTTTGTTTAACAGTGTCAGCAAACACGTGGAGCTGCTGGGGCGCTAAGAGGTGAAATACAACAAAGCCTCGTTATCATGCAAATGGTCTCTTAAAGACCTGTGAAGTACTCGGGTGGGGCTGTGTTTGTGCCCTGGAAGGGAAGCTGCCTCAGCTGCCAGGGGCATAACGCAGTCCCCGCGGTGCGGGGCCCCCCCATGCTCCAGGGGCCCCCTCACTCTAAGCGAGGGAGATGGCTGCGCCTGGAAGCAATCCTCTTCAGCCTTCCCAAGTCCCCATAAATTAAACTGTGCGCGCACACCACGGTGACGGCATCTAAGCCTCAGAGTCTTCCCTCTCATTCTGTCTCGCTCCTCAGTTAGTGAAAGCTGAGACTTCAAGAAACGGGTATTACCCTCTCTTTCCTCCTTTCGTTTATTTGCTCCCCTGTGAAATGGATCCAAAAAAGAATAACATTTTTGCTGGAAACGTTGTCTTTCTCTGACACAAGTGCAGCCTCCGGGTGGAGAGAAATAAAACATTCCAAATGTGAAAAATAAATAAACTAATTAAAGCAAGACAGAGTGATTGCAAGATGTCCAGATTGATTTATTTACACCTAAACACATTAGCGCCACTTTACAGTGTTTGCCAGTGAAGTGATACTTTTGTTTACTCCTCTCTCTTTGAACAACATAGTTTTCCCTGTGTGGGAAAGTGCACCTTGCCTGGAGGTACTGAAATACCTGCTTGATGGGTGAATTGGAAAACAAAATGTGTACAACGACTGTGTGTTTACGAATGTGGTCTTTCATACTGCCTATGTTTTGAAAGAATATAAGCAATGGGCACTGAAACGGGTCCCTTCCGGGCCCTGTAGTCATGGCCTTACCTTTTCATGCAAAAGCACTCACTAATTTCAGAATAATGAGTGTAAAAGGAAAAAGGTAACCATGACTGAGAGGGAGGGAGACGGGGAGAGGGAGGGAGACGGAGAGGGAGGGAGAGGGTGACAGAGAGGGGGAGACAGAGAGGGGGAGACAGAGAGGGGGAGACAGGGAGGGAGGGAGACAGGGAGGGAGGGAGACAGATGGGGAGGGAGACAGAGGGGAGAGGGAGACAGAGGGGAGAGGGAGACAGAGGGGGGAGGGAGACAGAGAGGGGGAGGCAGAGAGAGACGGAGAGGGAGAGAGATGGATAGAAGGAGAGAGGGAGAGAGACGGAGGAGGGAGGGAGACGGAGGAGGGAGGGAGATGGAGGAGGGAGGGAGATGGAGGAGGGAGGGAGATGGAGGAGGGAGGGAGACTGATGAAGGAGGGAGACGGATGAGGGAGGGAGACGGAGGGAGAGGGAGGGAGACAGAGGGAGGGAGAGGGACGGAGACAGAGGGAGGGAGAGGGACGGAGACAGAGGGAGGGAGAGGGACGGAGACAGAGGGAGGGAGAGAGAGGGAGACGGAGGGAGACGGAGGGAGACGGAGGAGGGAGGGAGGGAGATAGAGAGATATGTGTATGCCGGGTCCGGTGGCTCAGTGGACGAAGGTGTCCGCTGCAGGGACCTGTGTTCCACCTCATGGTCACGGTTTTTTTTGTTGCTCTAGCCCCGCCCCTATGACCCCGCCCCCAAGGTGCGACCCTCGGCCACAAACCACACTGTAAATTTGGCCCCCAAGAGAAAGTTTGTGAGTACCCCTGTATTAGACCTTCTATAGATTTCCTTTCATCAGCTCCACATAGAGTACAACGTAATCTGGAATTAATATAATAATTATTTTGTCACATTTTAAAGCGACTAATTGTATTTGTATTTGTACTTTGTACTTCTTGTCATTGCTTATGAGAAGCAAGACTGGCAGTAACTGTGCCTATTTTAATGCCAGCGTTGCTGTTCATTAGCAAGGACTATAAGCACAAAGTGTGTGTTTAGGTACCGCTTGCAGGTTTCAAAACACATAAATAAAAGACATTCTCATTTACAATGGCAATAGCTCAAATTCTCAAAATGCGAGACCTGTTGCATTGCAAATGCTTGGTTTTCTGGCAGTTGACCCTCGGGTTTGGGCACCCACATTGATTTTGTCATAATTTGTTGACTGGTACTGTGTGGTGATCCCGTTACTGAAATTTTTAGTAATCATCAACTAAAAGTGTAATTAACCCTAGGCATCTAGGCCATCATTTGTAGGGGGCATCTCCCTTTGTCCTAGTAAATATAATTCCTATTTGCACTCCCTGGAGGCAGTTTATTATAAATACTAATAAAATGTTTTATAAAAAATAAACTGTCGGTCCGTACAAACAAGCTAATAATTAGCTCCACTTCTGTATTTGCTCATCAGTTGTAATTTTAATTGCATTTATATATCTCTTACTACCCCTGTAGTGGCGTTAAAGCGATTTGTCTCGATGGCAAACAACCCTGGAGGCCAAGGATAGTAGTTAATCCAGCAGTTATTGCAAGGCATACAAAAATATCAAAGAGATACATTCTGCCTGTGTCTTTCAAGCGCTATTGTTCTGTGTAGATCCCTATTTCCTCTATGAGACCGTTCTACTGCATTGAAGTTCCCCCATATTTGGGGGGACATTCTCTGGCTTTGTAGATTTGCACCCTTTTATCCCGTACAAGTGTGTGTGTGTCAGATCTCCATTTGGGTTCACTTGAGGCTTCTGGCTTGCTTCAGTTTTGTTCAGCGTCCAGTTTCACCTGAAGATCAGGCCATCTGCAGGGGCGAAGGAATAGGTCCTCTAACCTCCTAGAATATCTCTTGTCACTACTAAAGAGGACAGAAGTCCCAGCAGGTTTCCCAAAAGGGAAGAGGAATTGGATGAGTCAGTCAAAAGATCTCCATTCGACCATCAACTGGTCATAAAAGTCACAGAATAAATACAAAGTTCATATTCAAATTATAACAAATTCAATTGTTAAAAACTTAAAATCACAACACCACGGATATCACAATTAAAACAGACTGGTCTACATTGGATAGGATTGCCTAAGTTTTATAGCAGCAATTATAAAGCTAAGTGTTGCAAGGCAAATTTCGGAGAAGGGAAGGGATTGTAAAAACCATAAACAGTCTTTATATGAGGTAAGTGACTGCAAAAGTGCTGGACGTAAAAATAGAGATCTTATTGGGTCATACAATGTGCAAAACAGCATAAAGTGCGCTGTGGACTGAGTGGAGACAATATCACATGGACCTTTCTTGCCCAAGGCGACCCTAGAGCCGGCCAAAGGAAAGGCAATTAAATGATGAACCAAATTTAGTCTTAACCTTGTCAGATAAAATCTGTGCTGCTGATCTCCAATCCAAGTTAAGTAGCAGTCAATTCCTGGACCATTAAAATTTTGCATACAATTTATTGGAGCACCTGAGGTGAGAGGGGAATTGGATGAGAAAAGCAACACAGCTGCGTCTGCCACTTGGTCCAGCCCGGTTTCCAATTCTTCGGACAGCTTCGCCTGTCCTGCAAACCGTTAGTATGATAGAAGAAAGGTCGTATTACAGAGGCACTCTCCTGATAAGACAGTCACACAAGAAACATACACCAAATGTAAGCTTCAAAATGTAGTCACCTTAGATAAATAAGGATAACACGTGGTTCTGCAGGCAACGAGTATCTGCCAGTAATCAAGGAACTGGTTCTCTCACTAGCAACACATCCAAGATGCTCAATTGTATTGTCTTCAGATAATTGTGCTACTTGCATAATACACAAAGACACGTCTCACTTTAATTGTCAACAATAACATCAGCGTTCTTTAAACAAAAATAAACTGTGTTTTTCACGCGCTTTTACCTGTGCCCTTTGCTTGGGGTTACACTTCTTAGTCAGCCATGCACGAATATGGAAGCAAACAAAGAAAAGTTCTCAGCAAAACGTTGCATAAAACAAATAGGCACAGAGAAAAGTGCAAGTCCGATATCTTCCTCTGATACTGGATCAAATTGCACCACAGGATTTTCAGTCACTCAAGCAACCAAAACTTGCTTTCAGCACATTTATCAATGGGAGCACTTGGGTTATCGGTTGAATCTGATGCCTTGTCATCACGTCGAAGAGGAAGCGTTGGAGCTGGCTCATAGGAAGGCCAATCAGCAAGGATGGCTATGCACTGAATCCTGAAGAAAAAGCCAAGCAGAGAGTGCAGGAGCACCGGCTTTTTATAAGCCAGTGGAAAAGCTGTTGCAGTGTGCGTCGCTATACGTGTGACCCAGGAACCTGCAAAGGGAATGAGTACCAAGCCAGTGACAGCTGCACATGACTTAGGAATTTCCCACAACGTGCGGTTGTCATAGAAACACAGCAACAATGCAGCAAGTAGGAAATACATCGTGCAGGATTACAAATAAGCATTGGTCACTACAATTAAGTTAAAATAAACATTGATCACTACAATTTGTTTAACAATAATAAACGTTGACTGCTACAACACTATCCCAAGACAGTAAACATTGGCTGCTAGACGCCAGAGTTTCACTGTCTTTGATCCAGCGATCTATGACTAATAAATTTCTACAAACAAGGCCCAATTTCATTACCCATGAAGTCCCTTCACGCTGGGTTAGTGCATTTCTAAAACTATACCAAACTTACCAAGCTCTAGTTTGTAATTTTAATTCTAGTATACCAATAATGGCGATGAAATCTTTTTATAGTTGACAGGGTTTGGCAAACTAATTTTCCGTTCGAAAATACTCATGAACTAAATAAACACCTCTAGTAATAGACTAATTTGTATATTTATAATGTTTATCAAAATAATATGAAATAATGCTCATACCACACAAATTATTGATCGTCACAAGGCAAACAACATTAGAAGAGAAAATGTCAAATTCATATCAATGACAATACATGAAGGAGTGGAAAGTTTCAGAGACAAAATACATTTGTAAATTCAGATTTCAGTCTATACTAACCCGAATAGGAAATCTACTCTCTGGCCACGAGAGCAGCAAGGCCCCTCAAGAAGATTTTGAAGAGGCAAAGATTAAGTCGGGATCAGCAGACGGGAAACAAGACAGCAAACCGACGACAGCGACGATCATTTATTCGTCACTTCCAACCCATAAATTACAATTCAAGCCACTATCAAAATGTTCTCTTCCTTCATGCTGCAAACTTTGTATATAATTTGTGCCACTAGTGCTTTTCAGAGGAAGCATTTCCTCCTCTTGATGAATCAAATCGCCTTTTCATGCAAACATCTTGGCAGGCACAATCATTGTCCATCTTCCCCTTCGCTATCGAATTTTTATTTTTCAAGCACTTATTCTTTTATTCCATTAACTGCATAACTCCATGCAGAGCAGAAAAACATGCTTCTACCTCCTCAAACGGTTGCAGATGGCCCAAAACCATGCAGCCAGATTGGCTTTTCGCCAACCTAGATGGCAACCAGCAACCCCCTTGCTGAGGAAACTGCATTGGCTCCCCATTCCTCAACGTTGCACCTTTAAAACAGGCTGCCTCATCTTCATATCCATGCATGGCAATAGTCCCAAATTCAAGAACAGCCTGATATTCAGGCACACTCCCTCACGTAACCTACGCTCTGCTCACCTGACACTCCTCACCACCCCTGCATTCAAGCGGGTATGTCGGGGAGGCCGCAGATTTGCTACCCTCGCCCCCAAACTGTGGAACTCCCTCCCGTTGGAAATACGGTCCTGCACTGACCTTCTGCAATTCAGGAAGTCCCTTAAAACATGGCTATTTGCACAAGCCTACAATTAATGTCTTCGCCGATAGCATACAGAGCCTTTACAGTGCCATGAAACAACCCGGTGTACGTGCGCTTAATAAATCATTTTTAACATTATCAAACAAAGGCATTATTATTCATTTGTAATGCTTTTTCACTACGCACCAACCCAATACTGCATCTATTCATGCACAACCCATGTTGATTATTATTTTCTTAGCATACAATAATAACGTGCACAAAAGCAGCATTCGTCTTTTTATTTTAGTTTTGTCCAAAACCATTTGCGGCCTAGTCCAGTGCTTTAGTACGCACTTGCGCAATAGCATTTTCTCCCGCCTTAGTCCCCTTTACCTCACACTGTTAATAAATGTTACTGAGGGTTCAAATCGTGCAGGTTTTATTTCACAAAAACCCTGCTCCATCAATGCCCCCTTTGATGGCGTTTTGAGCCTTCACCAAAATACCCACCAATACAAATTCTATGTCAGGACTGGAGGCGAGGATTATGCCTTCTTTCTTCACTTTATTCATACAGCAGCATCGAAAGAACAAACAAGACTGCGTTTCCCATGAGCAATAGGGAAAAACAGTAGTCATTAACATTGTGTTAACCACAAATCAAAGAAAAGAACATCGTCCAATCGGAGCCTCTCCAGCTCCATATAGTTCTTTGTTAGTGTCCTGATCTCCTCTTTCTTCGCTGCTGCGCAGCCAGTTAAGTCTACTCAGAGTCTTATACGCTTTGGGGGGGCTTTGTTATGCTTTTGTAAATGTTCTTTGGGACTGTATTTGATGTCTATATTGTATATATATCCCGCTACGTTATGGCGCGTTGCTGATTTTCATTTACATGTGCCGATATTCGGCTAGATTATGGTGCGTCGCTTATTTAGGTTTCACTTCACGTTGGACCCGAGTACTCTGTGTGAGTTGCTGTTTTTTCCGCCCGCTTTCTTGCGGGGGGGTTTTGGTCTGAATTCCTTACCGACCGCGGGACCGAGAGTTTTCTCTCGCTCCTACGCGGTGGTGTCTGGCGCACTCCGGTCCTCCCGCCGCCTGGGGGCGCGAGAGGCTGTGGCAGGACGCGCACGCGTTCGGTTTACACGGAGCACTGGGCTGTGACATCACGCCGTTTTTACGGTCTGTATCGGTCCGCGAGCCTGTCACTTCGCTCGCGGACCTCTTTTCAGCATACTTGACGCTCGTTTCCCTTCATATGTTAATAAAGGGATTTGAGTCTGTACTTTTGGCATATTAGCGCTGACGGCTCCCTGGAGGTCTCGTACCGGCCATCAGGCTTTCTTTGGGGGACAGTTCCAGCCCAGGTCACCTGCATTAATTTAAAATTGGATTTTGCCAGCCTTTGTCCCCTCAGGGCCAGTTACCCTGCAAGAGAGTGTGGTTTCGGCCACGTGTGAACATTTCAAGCTGACACCCAGCTTTCATTGATTGTTTGCGAATTGCAGCGCAAAGGTTTTCACTAGCCCTTCCTCACCTTAAATGGAGTTTTACGAGGATTATCACGAAGGGGTGGAAGACCCTGTGGCGGACATGCCATGGGGTGATGCTTTTTACGAGGCTGTAGACACCTCTATTTATAGGGCAGTGGACCAGGCCATTTCCCCTCTGGAGGATAGGCTGACGCAGAAAATAGAACAGGCGTTCTTGCGTCTAGAGCGTAGATCGGCTCTGTCTTCTAGCGCCCAGGAACTCCCGGGCCCACCGCCTTCTAAACGCCCCTGTGCCCTGGGGGTAGATGTGGACGCTTTTGAGCGCCTCAAACAGGCTTTTATTGATAGCCAACCTATTAGAGGTTCTGGTGACCCGCTATCTCTTAACCTCACCCCCTCCCCAGGATTACCAGGCCCGTCAGGGGATCCCGACTCTAGCCCGTCCAGGTCTTGGCTCCCGTCCCTCGCAGGTTCCTCAGATCCCTTCAGTGCCCTCTGATTTGCAACCGCCCCCAACGCCTTCCGACATGTTGGACCCCAATGACCTTGTCCACCCACGCTCTTCAGACTGGGTCCCAGCCGAGAAGGTCGCGGAACATATTAGACGCCTGCTCGAAAAGGAGGCTCGCAATTGTCTCCGAGCTAGTGTCCCCGCCCTTCCCTAGAGGGAAAAGTCGCCCTTAACCTGGAAATTGACCCGAGAATGTCAACGTTCCTGCAGAAATTTATTCGAGATCCCAAAAAGGGCATTGACAGGTCTTGTAGGGCCTGCCAAGATAAGCTCTTGGACGTCCTGGGGCCCGCCACAAAAATTCTAGATATGGCAGAGGAAGCCAAGGCTTCGGGATCTATGATTTCTCCCGAGACACTATCAGGCTGGGCTAAGCGCGTAGTAATATTTCTAGGTAACGCTAACTGCGCTCTCTCCACCGAGCGGCGGAGGTCCCTCCTTATTAAAGTCGACCCAAAACTCGGCGACTTGGCGGATTCAGAGGCGGGGGCAGTTGCCCAAGGGGGACTCTTTGGAGAACCCTTCATTAAAGAACTGGGCAAATTCGTAAACACCTTTACTTCATTGGACAGGGCGCAATCCACTATTAAGAAGGTGTTCCCTCGTGTTTTTTGAGGGGCCGGTCGAGGAAGGGGCCGCTCGACCGGTCGGCAAAATCATCAAACCAACCAGAGAGGCTCCGGTCAGTACCAAGACAAGTCGAAGTTTTGGAATTTCTACCCCACAAGAGGACGCCGTGGAAAAGGCAGAGGACACAGGGGAGGAACGTCTAACACAAACTCTGGTGAGTGTTCTCCCTTTTTCCCCACAAAACATAGGGGGGCGCCTGGCAAGTTGTTATGGGGCATGGTCAGTTATCACCAGCGATGCCTGGGTTCTTCAGACAATAAGGGGGTTCCACATAGAGTATTTTGGAAACCCTGTTCAACAGTTTCCTCCACGTCCCCTTCAGTTTTCTGTTCACGATGCTCTCTTGGTGGACGAGGAGGTGGCTTCCCTTCTTCGCAAGGGCGCCATCTCGCTGACAACGCTCCACCCGCGGGGGTTTCTCAGCAATCTCTTTTTGGTCGACAAGTCCGACGGAGGCAAGCGCCCAGTCATAAACCTCAGCGAGTTCAACGGGTGGTTGGTTTACCGCCATTTCAAAATGGAAGGTATTCACCTCCTTCGAGATGTTCTTCGTCCTCACGACTGGATGGTTCGGTTGGACCTGAAGGACGCTTATTTGGTGATCACAATCTATCAACCACATCGCCGTTTTCTTCAATTCGCTTGGCGTCATCGGATCTACGAGTTCATGTCTCTCCTTTTCGGGCTCTCTTCCGCGCCCTGGTGCTTCACCAAGGTGCTCAAACCGGTGGTGGAGTTCCTGAGAGCTCGGGGGGTCAGGTTGATCGTTTATCTAGACGACCTCCTCTTGATGGCTTCTTGCCCTCGTCTTTTGACGGATCATCTTCAGATGACAGTGACTTTGCTCCAGGATCTCGGTTTTGTGATCAACGGGAAAAAGTCCCTTCTTCAGCCGGCGCAGTCCGTTACCTTTTTGGGGTTCGTCATCAACTCCATTGCTTCCACTCTAAGTCTGCCGACCAGGAAGCTTGCAAAAATTCGCCACGAGTTGCGACTAGTTCTGGCTCAACAGCGCGTGTCTCTTCGCCAGCTGGCCCGTGTGGTAGGGCTTCTGTCTGCTTCTATCCAGGCGATTTTTCCGGGTCCACTCCACTACAGGGCTCTTCAACGTCTCAAGGCGTATTTTCTTCGGAAGGGGTATTCATATTCCCACAAGGTCCGCTTATCCGACGAAGCTCGGAGCGAGATCCACTGGTGGCTAACACACATGGAGGCATGGAACGGAAGAGCGATCTTCGGTTCCGTTCCGGATTTGGTCATCGAATCGGACACCAGCCGGCTTGTTTGGGGCGCTCGCTGCGGAGATCTTTCCACGGGGGTCTTGTGGTCTCCCGACGAACAGAAATTACATATAAATTGTCTCGAGCTTCTGGCCGGCTCGTTTGCTGTGAAATGTTGGACGAGAGACTCAGTACAATCTTGTGTACTTTTAAAAATGGACAACGTGTCGGCTGTCCGATATATCAACCATCTTGGAGGCACCAAGTCAAAAGCTCTCTCGGACCTAGCGGCGAGCATTTGGCAGTATTGCCTGGACTCTCAGGTGTCAGTCACAGCGGAGTACCTACCGGGCCGGGACAACGTGGAGGCGGATTATCAATCGCGCCACTTCCGCGACTCCAGCCTTTGGAGGTTGGATCTGTCGGTCTTTGCCTCCCTCAGCGATCTCTGGGGTCCGTTTACGGTGGATCTGTTTGCATCACACCTGGACCACCAACTTCCCAGATTTTTCAGCTGGAGGCCAGATCCTCAGGCAGCGGCCACGGATGCGTTTCTCCAGGATTGGAGCCAGGAGCGCGGCTACGCGTTTCCTCCTTTTGCGATGATCATTCGGACAACGGCTCAAGTCCGCAGACAGCAAGCAGACTTGGTTCTAATCACCCCTCTGTGGAGGTCTCAAGTATGGTTTCCAGTTCTTCTGGAACTTTCATGGGATTTTCCAATCCTACTCCCCCGGGTACCGGATCTCCTCACGGATCCGTACGGCACTCCTCATCCTCTAGTGTCCACGAACTCACTGTGGCTCATGGCGTGGAGGATTTCCGGGGTAGATGTCAAGCCCCGGGCCTTTCGCGAACAGCTGAAGAGCTCATCTCTAAAGCCTGGGCGGATAGCACCGTTAAATGATACAAATCTGTGTGGGGCAGATGGTCCCGTTGGTGATTGCGACGGGATTTCGATCCCGTGGTCGCGGATGTGGTCCACGTTGTGAATTTTCTGGCGCATTTGGCATCCCAACGGCTTCGCCTATTGGTCTATCAATACTTTCAGGTCTGCCATTTCCTCGGGTCATGTCCCGGTTGGAGGCTCGGCTGTGGGAGAACACCCTTTGGTTTGCAGGCTCCTAAGGGGTATTCGACTTTCCTTACCGCCGGAACCGCGGTATTCGGCCTTATGGGATGTTAATCAGGTCTTGAATCTGTTCCTCTCATGGCAACCCAATAGGTTTCTATCCCGTAAGGAGTAGTCAGCAAAGCTTGCAATGCTTCTATGTTTGTTGTCTTGCCGTCGAGTGTCGGATGTGCGCGCTCTGGATATCTCGGGTCGGATGTTCACTCCGGATGGGGTGACGTTTACCCTTTCACGTCGGACAAAGTGTCATACGAGAGTAGTATCTTATCCGGCATTCTCGGATTCTCCGAAACTGTGTGGTCCGTTGCCTCAAGGCATACGAGGAAATGCCGGAAGATTACAGTCCTCCGGGAGAGCGTCCGCTTCTCATTGCGCTCCGGAAACCCTTTAAGGCCATTTCCTCACCCACCATCGCTCGATGAGTTCGGTGGGTGATGCAAGAGGCTGGCATTAGCCTCAGACACTTTGGAGCGCACTCCACCAGAGGGGCTATGGCTTCCAGGCGTTCGGTCTGGGTGCCCGCTTAAAGGATATCCTCAATGCGGCGGACTGGTCCTCGGATTCCACCTTTAAACGGTTTTACTTTAAGCCAATCCTAAATATGGCTCATCTGGTTGTGGGCAAGCTTTAAACCAGCATAATCCTCGCCTCCAGTCCTGACATAGAATGAAAAATTTCCTAGCTATCGTAACGGAAAGTTTCAATTCTATTAAGGACTCGGAGGCGAGGATTATCCCGCCCTGTGATCTCCGAGGAAATCCCTCCCCGTATGGAAGTAAGTTATTTACGTCATGCTTATGTCAAAGGTCGTGGTGCTTGGCTGTTCCCATGTATTGATGAAATGGTTTACCTATTCCGTATTTTTTCTCTTGCTAAATGATACCTAGGGTAGTGTTTTCCCCTGGTAATGCTGCCTTGTTTGTTGCAGGTTCGGATACCCACAAACAGGACTCCTGAAGTTGAGAGCTGGGCTGTCTTCGCGCTCCGAAAGAGGAGATCAGGACACCAACAAAGGACTATATGGAGCTGGAGGGGCACTGATTGGACGATGTTCTTTTCTTTGATTGGTGGTTAACACAATGTTAATGACTACTGTTTTTCCCTATGGTTCATGGGAAACGTAGTCTTGTTTGCTCTTTCGGTGCTGCTGTGTGAATAAAGTGAAGAAAGAAGGCATAATCCTCGCCTCCGAGTCCTTAATAGAATTGAAACTTTCCGTTACGATAGCTAGGAAATGTTTCATTATCTCTTTTAAAAAGCAGTTGTTCTCGCTTGTTTTATCATTATTCCATCAAAGTCTTGAATGACTTCATAATAATTTCCTTTCATGTCCTCTAATTCTATCGCCTCTCTTTCTCTTTCTTGCCCTTCGTTTAATATCAGACAAATCTCTCTTGCATCTACAACACTTATAGAACAGATAAATCATCATTAGTATCACTATAGCCACTGCAATGATAGGTGTTCGTATTCTCCCTAATACACTATTTCCAAAGGAAGAAAACCAATTATCAACTCTTACCAAGTTTCTCCCAAGAACCATCAATCTTCAATTCAGCCAAATCTTGATGAAGGTTTGTAATTTTCTTAATATACCCCTCAAGACTCTTACTTTTATCAGGAATATAAGTGCAACATTGTTGTATTTTTAACATATTCCAGACTCCACCCTCTTTAGCCAATAACACATCAAGGGCAAGTCGATTTTGTAAAACCATAGATCTAATCACAACCATCTCAGTATCAATCATTAAAAACCTACCAGCAGTGTCTGTTGATAAATGATAAACCACAGTGGACAATTTTCTAATTTTATGCGAATTCAGAATAACTCAAACTGAAGGTATCAATGCTCCAAAAATATCTCCCACTATCACTGAAAAACTTGCTCCTGTTTTAGCACATATTAATCCATTCTTTATTTTGTTGATTCTATCATTCTTATCCAAATGAAAAACCTTTGGGAAAACAATACCCATATAACAACACCCATACCAATGTGCAGGCAACCTATAATAGGCATTCTTTCCACACACATAATAGATTACAGGGAAAACCGTATCAGTCCCTCTTTTTAGTCCCCATCCTCCCGTAATTAGAAAGGTATGATCACATTCACTAGAAGCAATGAAATAACTATTATATTCAGTCTTTTTTCTAAGAAAACAAAGCTTCCCTCTATGATACCAGTCTAGGGTCATGTCAGCGTTAGTCTCGCCTTTTTTATAATCGCCTTCTCTGGGAGCCCATGGAGGTACATGAGACTTTTGCTCAGCAGCTTTTCTCTGAAAATCTTGCCTTCTATCTTCTACAATGTTAATGAATTCTATCTCTTCAAACCGTAAACTACAAGTGAGGTTATGTGCATATACTGTATCTATTGTCTGTGTAGTATGAAAAAATTCTCCCATATATTCTGCATTTCTACCACTATATATTCTATTCATGTTCTTTCTAATGGAAATTTCTGAAAATACTAAATCCATGTTAGAATAGAAATATTATAGGCTACTCTTCTTGTAAAACAGACTAGTCAACACTCTACAAGACACTCCATATGTTAAAGGTAGGTGGTGATAGGTCACCCCCTCTGAGACCGACAACGGTAATTGCATGGACACATAACAATCTCTCGCATCCATTGTGTCGACATAGTCCTAATAAAGAAATTTAACGAAAAGTCATTAATCGATTTATCATGATGATAGATGCTGTCATCTTTTATTTTTTTCTATATTAGTATTAGTCTTCTTTAAGACTTTTAGAATCTACTTTTTCACTCATCACACCATTAATATTATTTGTATGATTAGTTACCATTAAGACAGGCACGACAACAATTAGTGTTATCAACACCAACATTAATAGTAAAATACAAAATAAGCAAGCATGAATACATCTACGATTTTGATGTCCAGTCTCTGCCGTATTTGCCATTTTATAGAGAACAATTTGTATCAATTCTAAAAATCATTTTTTTTTTTAAAGTAATGAAAACTAATAAATCTGTAAGATCTATCCAAAGTAGTGTATCCTCACACTTTATGCCTTTTGTTCTTTACCCCCTCTTTTTATTTTTAGATCTTCTTTAGATCTCTGCTCTGATTTTCTGCAATTCTTTCAATGAATTCTCAAATGTCTGCACTTTAATTTACACAGTTCTTTAAGGTGGTTCAAAACCGTTTCCTTCACTTTGTTCAGTACCAGCGTTTTCTTTGATCTGACTGGTGTGTTCAACTTCTTCCAACGCCACATATGTCCATTCTGGAGTTGTGTATTTCTTGTTTGGAACCCTTTTTCTTTTTGTTTTGCGGACTGATTCTTCTTCTGACTCACTTTGCTCATTCTGATCTGGTACTTCAATTATCGTGTCTGGTGATTTTTGTTTAAGAGTGTATTTCAGTCTTTTCGCTCCTTTAGGCCACACATCACCCTTTCTTGCTTTCTTAATTTGCACTGCTTCTTCTGCTTCATTGTCAAGTTCACAAGTTCTCTTACTCAGTCTTTCTCTGTTGCACTTGCTCTTGGTTTTCACTCAACACTTCTCCATTGTTTCCTTCAACAGCAGTCTTACGAGACCCAGTAGCTGCTGCCCACTTTATTAGACTCTTTCTCTGCTCATCCACGTGTTCAACAACTTCAGAATCTGTAACTTCAGACCCTGTGGCTTCACTTTCTACAGCTTCTGGCTTTTCTCGTCTCTCCACCAGTTGCTGCTCTTCTTCTTGTCTTTCAAGTGGACTTGGGACTCTTCTTATATGACTTACGTGTATCCAATTCGGCAAGCCACCACATTTCACTGCTGTTATCGTCACCAGTATACCTGGTAAGGGCCATGCGACCTAGGTTCCAGACACGACTTTCTCACATGCTTCTTTTCCAGGATCCACTCACCTGAACTTAAATCATGTGCTTGCTCCTGCTGTGTTGTGGTTGCAATTTCTCCAACCTGATGAGACACAGAACGCACTACATCAGCCAATCCTTTGCAATAATCAAGCACTAGATCATCAATAATATTCATTAGTTGATTTGCTGGCACAACCGGCTGTCCATTGCTCTCCCTATTATAACTTCATGTGGTGATAATCCAGTTTTTTTTATCAGGAATGCATCTCAGACTCCTCAATACCAGGGGTGAATCGTCTGGCCATTTCAGCGTTGTGTATGGACACACCTTTGAAAGTCTGGATTTGATAGTGTCATTAATTTGCTCGACCATTCCAGAGGCATCTGGCCGATAGGCACAACGCAGCTTTTGTTCCATTTGTAATGCTGCACAAATCATTCTAATTATTGCATTATTAAAATTTGTACCTCAATCCGTTTCTAAAGAGACTAGAAATCCAAATCTTGGAGCAATTAATCAACTGTTAGACTATCATTTCTTTTTGTTGGATATGCTTCTACCCAACGAGAAAAAAGGCAAACCACAACCAACACATATTTTAGTCCATTACAAGGAAAGAGCTCAATGAAAACTGCTTGTAACCTAGTGAAAGATCCTGCTGCTTTTCCAATGTGTCCCCAACTAACAACAGTCTTTCTACCTAGATTTTGCAGCTGGCACATTACACACCTCTGGCATAGACTCTCTGCAATAACCCTAAACGCTGGATTGTCCCATGTCTGTTTAAAAAGATTAATCATAATATCTCTTCCTTCATGAGTTATTCCATGGTACATTCATGCCTTCTGTGAAAGTAAACAGTCTGGCATCACTGGCCTATCATCCACATACACCCATATTTCATCTTCAGGTCTATTTGTTCAACCTGATTTTATCCAAAGTTCTTTCTTTTCCTCACTGGCTTCTTCCTGCAACTGTCTAATTTCATCCCATGTTTCAACAGTAGAGAACATCAAGTGGCAATTTGTATTCTTTTTCTCTGTTCCTTTATTAATTGAAACTGAATTTTGTGCACAGAAACAAGCCACTTGGTCTGCGTATCTGTTCTCACTGGTCATATAATAATTTCCTGATTTATGTGCCGGACATTTGACCACTGCAATCGGTTTGGGCAATTGTATTGCATTCAGCAAATCTTTCACATCTTTACTATTTCTAATTAGGGATCCTGAAGAAGTCAGAAATCCACGTTGCATCCACAATTGACCAAAATCATGCACCACCCCAAAACCATATTGACTATCTGTAAATATGGTTACTCTCACATTTTTGCTAATTATGCAAGCCCTGGTCAAAGCAACCAACTCCGAAATTTGCGCTAAATGTTTCCCTTTTAGACTAGATGCTTCGAGAACCATGGCCACTGTGCATACAGCATATGAAGTACACAAAACACCCTTCTCGTCTCTCAGACAAGAACAATCTACAAATATAACACAATCTGACTGACAATGGTACATCTTTTATGTCAGACCTCGGTTTTGTACACAACTCTGTCGCATACAAACTATCATGTTCTGCTTTATCTTTTACTCCTTCACAACTCGAACTCTGCAATAAAGTCGCTGGATTCAGTGTCATACATCTTGTTACGGTCACATTTTCAGCACCCAAAATCACTCTCACATCTAGTCTACCGACTACTCGTCATGTGCTGAATTCTCGTTCGTGTCAACAAAATTTCAACAGAATGTGGTACATACACTCTCACTGGATGTCCCATCACAATTGATTCACTCTGCTCTAGACTTACACAATTAGCAGCCACTGCTTTCAAACAACCTGGCAACGCTGCAGCCACTTCGTCCAAAGTAGCAGAAAAATATGCCACTGGACGACGTGCCATTCCATGTGTCTGTGTCAGGACTGAAAGTGCACACCCATCTCTTTCATAACAGAACTATGCAAATTCTTTACTATAATCTGGTATACCCAATGCAGGTGCTCGACAAAGACTTATCTCGCAACTCAACAAAAGCCTTCATGCTTTCTTCATCCAGTTGGATTGGATCGACTAAATCTTTGTGAGTCAATCTCTGCAATGGCTTGGCAATCAGTGAAAAACCACTAATCCACTGTCTACAGTATCCAACCATGCCCAGAAACATTCAAATTTCTTTCTGTGTTCTGGGAGGACCCATTTGCAAGATCACAGTAATTCGATCTTGTTATACTTTTCTGACTCCCTTTTCAATTTTATGTCCCAAGTATTGAACTTCTTTTTGACAAAACTGCAATTTTGCTGGTGACACTTTCTGCCCACCTACTGGCACATGGTTCACTAGAGCAATCGTATCTGTTGCACATGCTTCTCGTGTCTTAGATTCCACCAATAGGTCATCAATATATTACACCAAAAGTGAGTCTTCTGGCATAACCAATGACTCCAGACACTTTTTTAGAATCTGATTAAAAATGGAAGGACTCTCTGTGTTACCTTGAGTAACTCTGCACCATTTGGATAGGATCGACAACCTTCATCAATCCGATGTCTTTCCCTGAGAAATCCCACACATCAACAGTCACTGTCTCTCAATTCAACAGGCAAATCATTCGCTGTAAATAAAGGATACAAATCATTCACCTCTGTCCCTTGCTTTGCTAACATCACTTTGAAAGCAACATCCTCATCTGGTGTTTGAAAAGCAATACCATCCGGTGTAGAATAGATGGTGCAATTTATTTTACATTGTAAGTTCCTACCTAAAAGGTTCACCGGACTTGTGTTACACACCACAAGCTGATGCAAATCTCTGAACTTTCCAATATGAACCTCTGTTGGTTTGGTCGCTGGAGTGTTAATATGCTTATTTGAGACTCCTACAACTTGGATAGTATATCCCGAGAGGGGTAGGTTCGGAATTTCTGCTGCTCTTACAGTAGAACGGGTAGCACCAGTGTCCACAAGGAATGTAATATCATTACCTTCCACTTTCCCATCCACAAAAGGACCTGACTGATCTACCACTAGAGATGCGCCAAGCACGCACTCTTCCTCCCCCCTCAGGCATCGTCATTGAGATGAATCTGAATCAATCTCAGGACACTGCAACCAATATTGTGAAATAATTTGCACATTTTTATTCTTACCAACTTGTTCACCCACGTGAAAACCAGCATCCGCACTGTATCTCTGTACCTGAGCATTCACATTATTTGGCATGGGAGCTTGAGGCACTTGTACCTGTTGTGCCTGTGGTGTAACTACCTGTTTCTGCTGCAGATGTTGTTGATTCACAACCACCTCATTCTGCATCTGTTGATTGAAATTTTGAACCATTCCATTATTTCCTAATAATGACTTGCACTCATTCTTCCAATGTCCTAACCTGCAGCATCCATGAAACAGATATTTCTTTTTCATCTCTTCTTTTTTACGCTTACCTCTACATTTTCCCGAAAGTTGCACGTGAACACCACCATTCAGTAAAATATTTATAGGTACCTGATGATTTTTGAAAATTCTGATTCTGCCCTTTCATCTAAAAGCCTGTTTGCGAACCATCAAGCAAATTCCCAGTTTTCTGCTGTGCCACTTTCACTTGTGCCCACATCATTTTCTCTTTCAATTTTTTATGTCTCGATTCAGTATCATCACTACAGTTCTTTGCATATCTCAAAATTTCGTCCACTGTCTTATTCTACCAATAAATTAAATGCTGCTGAATCATATTACTAATTTCCGGTTTTAAACCAAATACAAACTTATAGACAAAATGTCCCGTCTTTGTCAGTTATACTTTCGAATCCACTATACCGTTTAAATACTTTTAAAAGTCTTTCATAATAAGCATGTACTGATTCTTTCAACTCCTGTGTCGTCCTATCCATTTTACCCAATCCGTTTCTTTTGGGGAAATCTTACTCTTCAAAAATGTAATCACTTTATTATATTTCTTCATCACTTCTTCTGATGGCGCTCCAGTTTTAACATCTCTAGGATAGTCTTCTTTTGGCCAATCAATTGCAATCTTACACTCAGTCCCTAAATCAGCTGGATCCACAATATCAAACAAACCATCCAAGTCTTTTAACAAGACCTGTGAAAACTTAACAATCTCTCTACCTGTTTGTGCCATTCAACAGGCTTTTCTCTCAACCTGGGAAATTCATTTGTAAAAGACCATAAATCCTGTCTTGACCAAGGTATCTGAAGATTTCTAACACCCGGAACTTCTCTCATTGGATTTATCATTTCAGCAGACTCTGTCTCCTTTAACGAAAGTAAAGAAGATGCCGTCACACCCTTACTTGCAGCCATTACATCTTTCTTTTTCGCCCATCTACCTTTCCATCGTTTTAAATCACCCCACCTTTTCAGAGTATTTATAAACTCTTTTATTTGTAAATGTTTACCAGATGCATTCAAACTCTCCAGATCCTTATCACTAAAATCCAACCTATATGTCTTTTGCAAAGCCTTGGATTTTTCTATATCCACTCCATACTCTTGTGCAGCTTCAGCCAGCTTCTCATGCTAAGTTTTCGCTTTCACTGTAATATTCTTACACAAGAATAACAACTCTTCATCTTGATACTTACTCAATCTCTCAGGACTAATTGTAACAATACTCCGTTCTTCCAGATCTATTCTCAATCTACCTAATTCTATACTCAGTTTAGATTTATGAGATGCCATTCCTCTTATCCATTCATCCAACTCGTCTGGCGAAGGTCCCACTGAACCTTAACCTCCTGATAGCGAAGTTGTTTCTCGCACATTCGACAATTTTCTAGGATCTATATGTATACTCCTTTTTAGGTCTCGCCTAGCTATTGCATTTACGCAATCGCTATGCGAGATTCTAGTAAGAGGGGCATTTCAAAGTGCTCCCAAAAGTGGATTGCATGGCGAGCACGCGTAGAATCACGTGCATCGTGCCGCCATGCAATCCGTTTGGGGAAGCGCCTCAGCCCACTGGCGCGTGCACGTGTAGCCACAGCCTCGGCATCATACTTCAAAGGGTCCACTCCCCCGCCTGGAATGCGCTTCCCCGCCACAGCATACCGAGAGATTGTTTCCTTAGGGCGCCTCTCACAACTGTCCCTCCCCCACCACAGGGCTAGTCTCACGGACGAGGGGAGGTTGGTTTTGCATCCCTCAGCTGATTGAGGAGCAAGTAGAATACCTTGCTGTTGGATGCTTGTGTAAGTGCTCTCAAGCTTCAACGGTGTTTCCCCACACCCTGCTCCAACTTTGTATCGCTTCCACATGCTTCTTTGTAGTAGTTCCTCTAGCAGGAAATACCATAGAGCATGACTCGTCACGGCTGCAGAAACAATGCAAACTCTATAATTGTCTGCTACGTTCCTTTATATCTTTATTGTTTAAGTTTACCTTTCCGATAGTCTGTTGCCATAACAATGCCGGTGCTGATGCTACACATTTCTTTATATTGGTATTCACTTGAGAGCATCACACGCGAATTAAAGGTACTGCTTTAAAAGATATGCAGAGCTCCAGGTTCGCGTCTCTTTGTAAACGTTAGGATAGTCACATTTTGTGACCCATTCCTGCCTGCGGCAAATGGTTCTTCACGCATCAGAACGTTTACGTATCTCATAGAGATTACATACGTTACCCATTAAACTGTGTTCTCACAGAACACGTCATTTTTTAAAATCATTATTCTTTCTGGGATTCAGGAAAATAACGCACACTGCCACAAAGGATGGTCGTTGTTGAGGGAAACCTTTGTGCATTCACAGCTACCTCCAATTCCTTTTATGTGTAGGCACAGAAGTCTTTTATCTAACTCGTCCCCAAGGTGACTGCAGAAGACCCAAGACGTACTGATGGCCAGTGCAGATCTGTCTGACAAATATAACCCCCCAAAAACGAGGGGCAGATTCAAAGATCAATTCAGCTGGCTGAATGATGTGGAGAAAGGCTTAATTTCTGAAATGGAATAGCAGGAAGTAATATTATACAACAGCCCAAGACGTTTTTGACATGCTTGTGCTCTAATTGCATCTGCTCACCATGCCCAGAATATTGTCTTCAAATACCCACAATTCTTTAACTAAAGTTTTAAATTTAAATTGTGAATAGAATAGGGGTACTTTCTGTTTTCGTGTGTAATGCAACAATTCTCTTCAGCTTGCCACATTACATTTCCAGAATCGGAGCCCTTACTAAGTCCTGCCCGAAAACAAAGTTTGCTTTTGTAGTTTCAGACAACAAGTAAAGCGTAAAAGTGTGTGCATATATGTATGTATATATATTACGCACTTTTGAGCTATTATTCCAGTGTGCTTTTCACTCGCAGACTTACCAAAGATGTTTTATTATTATTCAATTCCACCTTACACGGCCATGAAGACTGGGGGTGTGAGGATGTATATTCTGCTATTCGCTGTGAGTGAAGATCTTCGGCGCAGGCTCTCGTGAATAAATCCTACCTTCTCACGATTGTGCTTCAAACGTCGCCTTTTCGATCTCGATGCATCATCCGCCTCGTGCATCACTGATTTCCGGGATGCAAATGCTGCCCTTAGAGACAGTACAGCTCCTCCATTGAAAGGAAGAACGCCTGCACCCCACGGAGTCAAAGTTAAAAGAAGCTGATTTTGCAACATAGCGATTTTACCCTTAAAACACTCGGTGACCATCAAATAGGTTTTCTGCAATCCCAGCTGCTTTTTAATGCAATTGCCGAACCTCTTCGTTTTTCACCAAGTTTTAAACGTGTGGATTCTCCGCTTGCATGTGGCATGCGTATATCGGGTTCATTTAATCAACAAATGGGTGCAATGACCTACTGTAGTGGAGAGCAAACACCTTTAGAAGGACAATAAGAGCGACCTTGCGCCCTGGCTTAGTTTTATGTTCATGTTGTGTTTGCTTTTCACTACACTAATGCATTTATGGGAAACAATAAGTGCTTTGGACAGAGTTAGTGTTCGAAACGAAGGGTGGGGGGCGCGCATATCTATTGCATGCCCATAATATGCAAATTATGCAATGCAAACCTGCTTGGTTTTACCATGTACCGAATGCCACTCAGAGCCACATAATTACATGCCACATAACTACAATGCACTCAATACAACAGACACTCCAAAAACCAATCCGTGCCACATAGTTACACACCACATAATTACACAGCGCTCAATGCCACATACACTTCAAATACCACTCAGCGCCACATAATTACACACCACATAATTACACTACACTCAATGCCACATGCACTCCAAATAACACTCAGTGCCAATTAATTACAATGCAAGATACACTCAAAATAACACTCAATGCCACATAATTACACGCCACTAAAATCAACATACACTCCACACAAAACCACTCCGTGCCACATATTTATATTCTACATAATTACTATCTATCTATCTATCTATCTATCTATCTATCTATCTATCTATCTATCTATCTATCTATCTATCTATCTATCTATCTATCTATCTAACTATTGCACTCTATCTATCGCATCACCACAGCATCACTTAGCACCACCACAGCATCACTCAAGGGCACCACTACATCACTATGCGCTACCACAGCATCAATTAACGCCACAGCATCACTCGACACCACCACAACATCACTCACCGCCACCACAGTATCAATCTGTACAACCATTCAACAACAACTGGCTCTAATATGTTCTCTAAATATTTAGGCTTTATTACAAATGGCAGAAAAAAATGATAATATTTAACTTCTGTTCTTGGATTTTAGGCGCAATTTAATACACTAAACATAATCTTCACAAGAGTTATTAACAAAAGTTTAAACGATTGCCATTATAATTTACATTAACTTTTATTTAAGTATTAGCAAAAATTAAAAGCCATTGTTATTTGTAATATCAATACATCTAAGTCACGTAAATACAACACATATTGCATTACAAATGCTATAGGTGTCACATTTGCAACAGTTAAAACTATTGACATTGTACATGAGAAAGCTGGTAATTTCAATATTTTCAATACCAACACATAAATAAAAAATTAGTCAATTTACAATACAAAAAGCTCAATCTTTCCTAATGCGAGACCTATTGCATTGCAAATGCTTGTTGGTGTTTGTCACATTTCCATTTACTGGAAGATCAATCAATGACGTACCCATCTCATTTGTCTCTGATCCATTAACATTCCTAACAACATTCACTGGAACCGTCAATGCATGCACTCCTGAAATATTTTGACCCTTACTATACAGTGGAACTATAGGACCAATTGTCACTGGAACTGACTACGCTTCTGCATTTAGGCTCATCTGATTAAGTGATTAAGATGAGTCAACTCTTCTTTTGCTCTATTAAGCATCTCAATCTCTTTTCCCTGTAATACTTGAGTAACCTGTGAAGTTATAACTAATGCAACTTGTGAAGCTTCTATTTCAATTAATGGTGCACTTGGAGTAATCCCATCCGGACTTTCCTGATACGATGGAGGTCTTTTCAATAACATCCCTTCTAATAACTCCTCATCAATTTTGTTCGGATCCATATCTAGTTCTGAAATCTCTACATTTTTCTTCTTCTCTTTACACTTTACACCAGTCTGATCCTCAGCAACCATTACTGGGTATAATCAATATATGCTCATTTCTTTCCTCCATCTTTTCATCTGAGCATCCCACTTAGACTCTGAATACCATCTCATTGTATTCCTGTATTTCATTCCATTACCATCTCTCACCCTTCTGTATGCCTCATGTTCCCATTCTACATGCGCCTCATACTGCAAAGGTCTAGGATTCGGTTTCAGAGAATTTGTCTGCTCAAATTCTCCTAAATTCTCACATTAAAAGTACCATGTTCTGGAAAGCCTAAAACTCCATCATCCTCTGTATACCTTACCCAGTACTCCAACCATGTACACGTATGATACCCACGCTCTAACATCATAAAAGAAGCAGGCGATCTTGCAGGAGGTACAGGAATTCCCTCTCTAGTAACTATCAGCTTATCCTTTTTAAAGAAATCCTGAATCACTTTTATCAACTTCATTTTCAACTCTCTCTTTTCGCCAGATTTTTAGTAATCAAGGAAATCCTTCCATAATTCCGCCTACTCTGTTGGCTCGCACTCGTCCAATACCAGCGCAACTCACAGTAACCAACCAATCACAGCACAATACACACCCGCTGTTCTGACCAATGCCAGCGCGGCTTTTCTTGACGTCAGTATAACTCATACGACTGACCCTCCCTTCACAAAATAATATGGCATTATACTACAAAGTTTTTCCAAACAAATTCTAGTTAGAAACAACACAAAACTCTGCTACTTTGTCTGCTCCACTAATAAACAGATAGTTCAGTTGCTCAAAAAGATTCCTTTTACTTCCAGTAAAATACTGACAAGCGCCATTCTGCTCTCAATCAAGTGAAAGAGGTCTTGGTATTCCTTTGGGGATACTAGCCAAAGATTCGGAAGAGGACTTTTAGTAAAAGAGGTCTTGATACTCCTTCGGGGATGCACTGGCCAAAGTTTCGGAAGCGGACTTTCACTGTTTCATACAATTTTCTTTCAACAGAATAGGTCCCTTAGAATAACATCAACAGCATTTCACTGTTCGATATTACAACAACAGACAAAGTGCTTCTGCAGTATGATACTTTTCCACACTATTCCTCTGCCCCTGAGACTAAATTAACATCCCGGGATCTTAGGTAACCCCGTACCCGTACTTCCAGACAACATAAAACAAAGACGCTAACTTTTCATATTAGTAACCAAAATCAATAATTCAACCATTAATTTGCCAAAATAATCAATACTAACCATCAGGCTGCTACCAAAACAAATCCAGCGATCTAGGACGAATACATTTCTACAAACAGGGCCCAATTTCATTTCCCACGAAGTCCCTTCACACTGGGTTAGTGGATTTCTAAAACTATATCAAACTTACCAATCTCCAATTTGAAAATGTTCATTCTAGTAGACCAATAATGGCGATGAAATCTTTTTATAGTTGACAGGGTTTGGCAAACTAATTTTTAGTTAAAAAAACTCATGAACTAAATAAACACCTCTAATAATAGACAGACTAATTTGTATATTTATAATGTTTATCAAAATAATGTTAATCAGTACCAAAAATACAGCACAAATTATTGATCGTCACAAGGCACACAACATTAGAAGAGAAAATGTCAAATTCATATCAATTACAGTACATGAAGGAGTGGAAAGGCGAAGAGACAAAAGTTTCAGAGACAAAATACATTTGCAAATGATTATGTAAATTCAGATTTCAGTCTATATTAACCCAAATAGGAATAGGAGATGTACTCTTTGGCCACGAGAGCAGCAAGGCCCCTTAAGAAGAATTTGAAACAAGACCGCAAACAGACGACAGCGACAATCTCCCAGTCTGCCCAACAGTCTGAACACCTCAACGAGTCTCACCAAACCCCTCCCACCAGGCACCTCAATTATACCCTAAAACCCAAATGTCCAACTCACACTTGTGTCTAAACCAAGGGTTATTCTACATTTCATTGGTTAAGGAAGGGGGTGTATTGTCACACCACTCTCGGCATGTCCATCTCACTAAATGTTCCATTGTTTCATTTATTCAACACGTCAGCTTCCACCCCGGAAAATACAATTCAAGCCACTATCAAAATGTTCTCTTCCTTCCTGCCGGTTATGTAGCAAACTTTGTATATCATTTGTGCCGCTCGTGCCTTTCCAGAGGAAGCATTTCCTCCGCTTGATTAATCAAATCGCCTTTTCATGCAAACATCTTGGCAGGCACTCAGGATTCTTGAAGGGCAATCGTTGTCCACCTTCCCCTTTGAATTTTTATTTTTCAAGCACTTATTCTTTTATTCCATTAACCCCATAACTCCATGCAAAGCAGAAAACCATGCTTCTATGGAAAACAAACACAGGCATTATTATTCACTTGTAATGCTTTTTCACTACGCACCAACCCAATACTGCATCTATCTATGCGCAACCCATGTTAAATATTATTTTCCTAGCAAACATTAATAACGTGCACTAAAGCAGCATTAGTCTTTTTATTTTCGTTTTGTCCAAAAGCATTTGCGGCCTAGTACAGTGCTGTAGTAAGCGCTTGCGCAATAGCATTTTCCCTCGCGTTAGTCCCCTTTACCGCATTAATTTTCACTGCACACTGTTGTTAAATGTTACTGAGGGTTCAATTTGAGCAGGTTTTATTTCACAAAAACCGTGCTCCATCAATCCCCCCTTTGATGGTGTTTTGAGCCATCACCAAAAGACCCACCAATACAAATTATCACGTTGCCGTGAGTGGTGTGACAAAACACCCCCTTCCTTAACCAATCAAATGTAGAATAACCCTTCGTTTAGACACGTGTGGGCTGGACATTTGGGTTTTTGGGTATAATTGAGGTGCCTTGTGGGAGGGTTTTGGTGAGACACGTTGAGGTGTTCAGACTGTTGGGCAGACTGTTTGGAAGATCGTCGTTGTCGGATTTTCAGTCACCCAAGCAACCAAAACTTGCTTTCAGCACATTTATCAATGGGAGCACTTAGTTGAGGTTATCGGTTGAATCCGATGTCCTGTCATTGCGTCGAAGTGGAAGCGTTGGAGCCTGCTCATAGGAAGGCCAATCAGCAAGGATGACTATGTCGAATTCTGAAGAAAAAGCCAAGCAGAGAGTGCAGGGGGACCGGCTTTTTATAAGCCAACCGAAAAGCTGTTGCAGAATGCGTCGCTATACCCGTGACCCAGGAACTTGCAAAGGGAATGAGCACGAAGCCAGTGACAGCCGCACATGACTCGGGAGTTTCCCATAACGTGCGGTTGTCATTGAAACACAGCAACAATGCCGCGTGTAGGAAATATATCGTGCAGGATTACAAATAAGCATTGGTCACTACAATTAGGTTAAAATAATCATTGGTCACTACAATTTGTTGAACAATAATAAACATTGGGTGCGACAACACCATCCCAATACAGTAAACATTGACTGCTACAAACACCACAGTGTCACTGCCTCGGATACACAAATCAGCTTGGAATTGCTGTACAGAACTAGTGTACCAAAGAGGCATAAATATCACTATGACTGATGCAGATTCCCCGTGGATGATGACAAATTAGGCAGGGTACAGAATGCTTGACTTGTTTAGCCAAGACAAGCCCAAATCCCTAGAATGTTTTCTCAGCCCTATTAAGTCCCAGCTCTTTGAGACTATTTAACAATCCTATCTGTGAGGTAAGCTTGATATGTCTTCCGAGCACCTCAATCAAGGAGTGTTCTTCCCACAAGTTCTTCAAAATACTAGAACTCCATATTGTGTCGTAAAAATACCTCTATCCTGTTCAACATCTAAGGGGAAGTAGAAGAAGAGTCTGATCTTGTGACATAGCTGTTCCCCTCATAAAATAGACTTGATGGAGAAATTTGAATTGTATAAGTAGGAATCTCGCTGAAATGGCTATTTCCCTGGACAACATGAGAGTGTCCTCCTAAGCTGTGTCTCAAGGGGCCTGGATCTAATTTTCAGGCTTGACGCAGGGTATGAAACAATTCAGGAGTGTAAATAATTATAGACCTATATAACATAGAAGTCCCCCCAACCCCCGATAACACTAGGATGACCAATGTCACCTCTAGTGGGTTAAAGTCTGGTAGTGCATCAATGTTGGTTAGGTAAGGAACAGGGCTTGCCTGAGCTGTAAACCTCTGCAGAACTGCCTCTGAAGGTGGCCAGCCTCCACATGGAGTTTTGGTAGTCACTGTCCAGAATGTATCAAATCAAATAATCTTTATTCGATTCAAATGGAGAATCATAAATGTATACATTACAATACGATAAAAATTTGTCAGCATTTAAAAACAGGTAGTATAAGTACAAACACAGTTTAAAATACGTCCGTAAATATCTTCCTCCTAGTAATAAAAGCCCTCAAGAATCTTGCCAGTGCCACACATGTAAGCAAATTTGGAAGCAATTGTAAAAATAAATAAGCTCATCTAAATCGTCTAAAATTTAGTGATTTCAGTAAAGGCTTAATAAAAATGATCCTTAAGTTAGTATAAAATTGAGAGAAAAACAGTACATGGATGGTCGATTGACTAGATATCTTATCAGAGGGACAACAAATTAATTGACGGGACAAGTTATAAGTGCTGGAGAAACTAGTCAGACGATGGAAGATGTCTAACCTGAAGCGCGTCAGAACAAACCTGTGTTGGGCATATAAAACACTGATTAAATACGGTTGCATCGTGAAGCTTGTCAAAACAGATTGATTATGCTGTACACTAGGCTCGACAAGTTCCAACGTCAATCTCTTTTCCTCTAAGATATTTGAACATTCTCTCTTTAGTACTTTCCTCGAGGTATGCATCAAGGTTTCGGGATTATCATAATATTCTGGGTGGCAAGTATCAGACATAAAATTCTTAATAATTTTTTTGCCATGGTATTTTCAAAGCATACTCCGAGCCACAACAGTCCTGTGCAATCGCGCAATTAAAACCCGTATGGTCCGATGTCCATAGTTTATGCCAGAGAAGGACTGGCTGCACCCTTATCAGATCTTCTAAATAAGTTGCACCCAATTCCGCATGACACACAAAATTGGAACAACTAATTGGGAGCCCAAGAAGATTAAAAAATAAAAAAAACACATTTTCTAGCAGCTGTAATGAATCCACATTTACGTGCCCCCAAAGCTCGGAACCATACATCGCAATTGATCGACATTTAGCTTCATAAATGTTCAGCATTTCATTAAGGTGTTTAGGGTGTTTGCGACCCAGTTTCCTTAAGAAGTTGTACAGGCCCCTGATTGATCTAGAAAACTGCATCCTTCTCTATTTTACTGCACGAAAAAGTAGGCGTTTGAGGTAAAATTACATTTCTTATTAAAATATTGCGCCCCTTAGATAACTTTTGGCCAGCTTTCATAACATAAGTTTTGCTTATATAAACCCAAGTTCTCCAAAAAAGCACAAATTTATCTAAAAGGTGCGGTGGTGCGTGCGGGCCATGAGCACCGCGTCGTCCGCGTATAGCAGTGCTGGTACGGGCAAGTCGATACAAGAGTCCGTAAGAGTGCTGCCCAAGATGTTGATGTATAACTTAAATGAAAACGGGGCCAATGCGCACACCTGACGGACTCCCTTGTTAATGTCAATCGAGCTTGTGCATTCACCTCTCGTACCAAAGCGAATCTTTGCAGAGCTCGTTAAGTACAAGTATTTAAGGAAATGAACAATGGCGCAATCGACACCCATTGATGTCATGATAGACCAAAGTTTATCATTACCAACACAGTCAAATGCGGAGGTAAAATCCACAAACACCAAAAACAGATTGCCCCTTTTTATATGTGTATACTTGCTCACCAATACATTTAGGTTAATGGCCTGCTCAGCGGTCCCAATTCCCTGGCGGAAGCCATATTTAAAAAGTCGGACATGATGTTGTCACGGTCTGCCCACTCCTGTAATCTGCCCAGCACAATGCGACCCACCACCTTGACTAGAGAATCCAGCAAAGAGATGGGTCTGTAGTGTGCGGGGCAGTTACGATCTCCCTTTTTAAATATTGGCACAATATGGAATTCGGACCAGGACCTCGGGAACCCAGCGTTCCGGCAAGATTTAAAAACCAAGTCAAGAGAGGGCCCCAGAGATCAGTATTATTTTTGAAAATATCAATTAGGATCCCATCCGGGCCTGGTCCTTTTCCTTCTTTGCTTGAACCAAGTGCCCGATTCACCTCCTCCAGTATTTCGACAAAAAAGTAGGCCCAGAGGGTACATTTTCCACCACAGACGCTAAGCTATTTTGACCGTTTTCAGTTAAACCCGTACATAATTTGGCAAAATGAGCTACCCATTCTTCTTCTGTAATGGTGACCTCAATTCTGGGCCTATCACCATCACTAAAGAAGGTAGAGTTTGACATGCCAGAATGCCATGGAGTCTTTATTAAGGATCGCCTTGTGCAGGTTATCCCATGCCACCTCCTTGAGACCCTTTTTGCGTTTTTTTAATGCTAGCCTGTAGGCCCGCCTGCAATTCTGTACTTCTGTAAGATTCCTAGGTATCTCTTTCAGGACCCTCTTTCGTTTTTTGTGTGCCTGAGTACAGGCATAATCAAACCATCCTTGGGTTTTCCTAACCCCTCTGTTCTGGTTGATGGTCAACCCACCATTAATCCCCTCACTGATTTGGTTAAAGGCCTCCATAACCGGAGTGTAGACATCCACACCCTATCCCACCTCTCAAAACGTGGGAGGACGGACAACTGGGAAAGCTGTAAACCCATCCACAACATAGTCTCTCTTGTTAGTTTCCCACACCACACCATTTCAGGTAAGTCAATGTGCCCTTGTATACCTTAAACTCTGCTAGAGTCTCAAGAGTGAATACTCTAGAAGGGGTCCACCCTATAGAAAATGCAGTGGAGATCTGGTTCCTAAAGCTCAAAGCTTGGTTTTATAGACTGGGCTATGTCCGAATAACCAGTTATTAGTCATGCTGAGGTGTGCCACTCAGTAGTAGGAAGTGAAGTCTGCCACATCATGCCTAATCCTGTGTCAAAGGTCATCTTGCAGAATTTGTTCATTGCAACCCTTTGTATCCCATTTTCCCTAAAAAATACACAATAGGCAGGTGATGTGTTTAAAGCATGAGAGAAATTTTCTGAAATGGGTAGTTTTTTTTAGGATACATTGACAGTGTTAGCATTCTAATTATTGCTATTCTGCTCAAATGGTACCAGGTAAGCATAATCTATTGAAGAAGGTCCCTTTGCAGGGATCAAGCACGGGGAGATATAGGAATAGGTATTCACGCACAGAGAGGTGTAGGGATAGGAATCAAGCATTGGGAGATATTTCCGCTCATATTTATTATTTAAAACTGTGGATAGCCTTCATACTGGAATGCAAGGTCCACTCTCCAACCTGTACTATTCCCTTTATTAGAAAGATACTTTATTTAGGCCATTTGTTTCTAGGTCGTCTGTACATGTTCAGCGGATTTTGGTGTGAGGACGCTGGAGGGCTGGAATTCACATTCTGGCTGGTATTCTTACACATACATCCAATTAAAAGATTGCTCCCCAGGTGTGGAATAACAACACAGACCCCCTGGAGAAACTGGGTCCTGTATGGTACATTGTTTCCCGAGTCCAGGTAGAAAAAGCATTTCTCACCTATGTGCCTCTGAGAAAGTCTTATCTCACTCTGCTGGGTGGTGATGTCACCATGTGTCACAGAAGCTATAAAAGCTGCTTTGAGCAATTGGCCCTCTGAAGCTGTAATGTGAAAATATGTTCATCTACTGTTTTAATCATGAGTGCATTGAAGTCACCACCCACTATGGAAGGCCTCTGATACAGGAGGTGAAGCTTACACGCTCATTATTGTTATAGTTTCACCATGTAAGTTTCCTATCTGATAGAGACATCTAGTTGCAGATTCCTTACATTAGAATCCTCCCCAGGCGTGAGACTGGATCTGGAATTATTTTCCCCCAAAGCACGTACATGCGTCTGTAGAAGGTGCCACACAACTCCGTATCAGTCATCCGCTGAATGTGACGTCAACAGAGTTCATATAACTCCCTTGCCGATGTGCCGACGTCAGTTCCTTCTTTTCTACGCTTACAACGTGGATTCAGAGCAGTAGGAAGGCGTTTTTCGGCCCTTTTCACCATTGTTCGAGGAAACAGTGTGCTTTTTGTGTTGTCTTAGGGGTTTAAATCCTGTGGATCTTGTGTCAGACAGATGTCGTTCACAGATCCTCATACCATCTGTTTGTGGTGCCTTGAAGAACATAATGACTTGGAGGACTGCGGTTCCTATTGTCATCTTTCACCCAAGGCATTGAGAGAGCGCCGTATGAAACTTCTGGTGGCGTGACTATCTGAGGAACCGCTCCGGCGTCAGTCTTCGTCGAAGTCCAGAGACCTGTATAGGAGCCTTTCCGGTGAGGGGCCGTCTCGTCAAAGAAAGCTCAGAAGCACCAATGGTTGAAAAGTAAGCTACTTTTTGATGCCATTTCTCAACCTTTGGTTGCGGAGCTTTCACAGGAGCTAAATATCCTGGAGCCGAGGTGACTCTAGCTCAAATGTGGGAATATTACATTACTCTGCAAGAAGTCTTTGGGGCCCCCCTCTGGCACGCATTCGAACCCTAAGGAGGGAGAAGTGTCCCAACTGCATCCTCGCCAGCGGGTTTGACCTCATAGACAGTTGGGCCCTCAGAATCCATTATCGGATTCAAGGTAGTGCCAGTGTACAGCCCTTCAGGGTTCACACTTTGGTGTCTGGGCAGCCAATGACGGCGGTGCAGGTCAACGTCGAACCCACTACTCTTTCCTATGTAGATAGAACGCCTCAACAGCGTCAGATGTGGTGCCGATGGAGCCATCTGTTTTATGCAACTCTCCATCTGCCCTTATGCAGCCTGTTTCTGCTTCTCCTACAGGAATGCACAGTTTTGCAGGTGAAGGAGAGAATATAGAGTCTCAAATCCCTTTGGACAATGAAATTTGACTGACTAAACTGGGTTACACTAATGGACTTGGTCTGCTCCAGTTTCAGATTTGCTTTCTCCACCTGGTATGGCAACAGAGGTGAGTTCCTCTTATGCTGTGATATTTAGGAGAGCAGCTGTAGTTTTAGGTTGCCAGCTTCCCTCAGTGGAATTGTCCTTGATCCTTTGGATGTTCTTCACCAAGGTGAGACGGGGTGGAGCTTTTACTCCCTTATAATGAGTATCTATATAACCTTTTGTCAAGAGCTTGGGTTAAACCAGTATCTGGAGTTGGAGTTCCAGTTTATCGGTTGTAGGAAACCAGGATCGGCTGTAATGGTACCACCACTTTTTGCTGGTGTTATTCTATTCTATGACTAGTCTGACTAGGATCCTGCTAATCAGGACCCCAGTCTCTGTGCATCCTCCCTACATTTGACAGTGGTAAGTAATTAGGTACACCAGTAGCCAATTGGGAAGGTACCAATGTAGGTTCCTAGAATATGGTACTGAGTTACCCAGGGCATACGTTCACCAGGCATCTCCCAATGGGCTGCAGCATGTATTATGCCACCCATTAGAGACCACACAATCTATGACCACAGGCCTGCCTTAGCATCCTGTGTAAGCTGGTGCTTGCACCACTTACAGCAGGTCTAAGTTTTCTTATATCTGAGGTCACTGCACTTAAAACCTACAAGTCACCCCTAAGGTAGGCCTTTCAATCCTGAAGGCAGGGTGCTAAGTTCCAAGTATGAGGGTGCCCTGCATGAGCAGGACACCCTCTTCAAACCCGAGAGTCAATTCTCCAGGCTTTGTTAGTGCGGTTAGCCATTCTGATACATATAGTGGCCATGCGTCATTACGCAATGGCTTACTATATATTAGCTTTGCCGAACCTGGGCATGTTTGGTATCAAACATGTTGGAATAATACCCCAACACCGTTACCAATTCCATGCACCAGAGGGCCCCTCTGGGAAGCCCCCAGTGCTCTCGGTAGCAGCCTTCCAGGGTCTGCCAGCAACCAAGTGCTCCAGCCGACACAAGGCACGATTCTGCCCTTCTGCTGCTGAGCGAGCTCAAGTAGGGGATGGTAGAAAATACGTTTCCTGTTGCAGGGAGGTGTAGCCAACTCCCAGACAGGACTTCGTATATTGGGCTGGAGTGGGGGCGCTTGCCAGCACCACCAGACTTCTTTGAAGGGCACACTTGGTGCCCTCCTTGCATACTCCAGTTTGAACCAGTTCTGGGAGCCCTTGGCTCCCGCTCTGGCGCGAAACTGGGCAAAGGACATGGGAGTATCCTCCCCTCTGTCCAGCCTCCCCTCTGTCCAGCACTTCCTCTGGGAGGGACCCTTCAATCGTCCCAACCCTTTCCCTAGTGTACTTATGTGCTTACCTGTGAGTGGCTCTGCAGATTCGTTGTGGGACAAGATTCAAACCCAAAACCACTTCGACCGTCTGGGCACCTTGGACTTCGCCTGGAACTGAGACTGCATCAAGGAACACTCCTGCTGTTCCTGGTCTCACTGTTCTTCAAGTCTTCTTTGTCATCTGCCTGTGCTTCATCCAGGTTCCTCTTCAAGCCTGTGGGCATCAAAGACACCCGAAGAAATCTCCCTTGGAGTGAAGGAGCCACTCCCCTGCATCTGCAGGCATCGCAACAAAACTGACCGGTCTGATGCTCCTGACGTCTTACAGACTGCAAAAGGCTCAGAAACACAGGTGGTAGTTCTGCAACTCCCCGAGGCCTGGCCTGCCCACTCAGCAGGTTTGAGGCCAGTTTTCCTCGTTTAAACCGCTGGAACAGAACCCCTGTGCAATGCACCGACTTGCCTTTGCCAAGGCTTGTTGGCTTTGTACTCGAGAGATCTTTGGGCTACAAGAAGCTCCAGCCTCCAGCATCTCGTCCTGCCAAGATCTTCGTCCTCATCACATCCTCTGCACCGTGGGCCTGTATCCAGATGCACAGAGAAGAAAGGGACCTTAGAAGAAAGACCTTGGAGCTCACTCACTCTGCGAGCAGAGGTGATTGAAACAAGGAAATCTGTCTTCAGAGTGAGGAGCCAGAGAGGACAATTATGAAGAGGCTCGAAGGGAGCACACATAAGGTAGGTTAAGACCAGGTTCAAGTCCCACTGGGGCATTACGAAAGGAGGAGGAAAGAGATGAGCAATGCCCTTGAGAAATATCTGTACAATAGGGGACTTGAATAAAGATGGCTGATCTGGAAGCCGAAGGAAAGCAGAGATGGCTGAAAGATATCCCTTAAGAGTGCCCAGAGCAGAGACCTGCTGGGCCAAAGAAAGTATGTACAATAGGATCTCTGAAAGAGGGGCAGAAAGGGGATCCACAGCCTTTGCTCTGCACCGTGCCACAAACTTGTTCCATCGACGGGCGTTTACAGTCTTAGTGGAGGGATGCCTGGCTGCCAAGATGACGTTACAGACTTCGGGAGGAAGGTCAGAAGCTGTCAACTGTCGCCGCTCAATCTCCACACAAGGAGTTGGAGGCTGGACAGGTTTGGGTGCAGAACCCTCTCCTGCTTCTGCGACAGAAGATCCTCCCGAAGAGGCAGTCTGAGTGGAGGATCGCTAGTCATGCTCAGGAGCTCTGGGTACCAGACTCTTAATGCCCAGTCATGAGCCACAAGAATGGCTTGGGCCTGGTCACGCATGATCTTCTTCAGCAGTCTGGGCAAAAGTGGTACAGGCTGAAAGGCGTACAGGAGTCCACAGTTCCACTCACAACGAAAAGCATCGCCAAGCGAGTGCTGCCTTGGAAATTCCAAAGCGCAGTATTGCTGACATTGCGCGTTCTCTTCGGCGGTGAACAGATCTAACCAAGGCTCTCCCCACTGCTGAAAGGGACCTTATACCACCTCTGAGTGAAGACGTCATTCGTGATCCAACAGGCACCAGCAGCTGAGTTCGTATGCCCTGGCGTTCAGAGAACCTGCAAGGTGTTGAACCATCAGGGTCATGCCCTGATGTTCCAGCCATGACCAGAGACAAGGAGCCTCTTGGCATAGGGTCCAGGACCCCACCCTGGCCCGCCGGTGGTAGTGGTGTCTGTGAACACCTGCACCACTTTCCATTTGAGAGAGGGAAGGAATACTTTCAGTGCCAGTCAAATCGCCCGAAGCTTCAGCAGGTTGATATGGAGCCCGGACTCCGCCGGAGACTAAATGCCTCTGATCTCTGCCTCTCCGAGATAGCTGGCCCATCCCAGCAGTGACGCATCTGTCACCACTGTGATGTCTGGTTGGGGAAGTGAGATCTGCCTTGGACCCAAGCTTGGTTCGTTAGCCATCTACAGTTGTTGTGCAGTCTCCTCCGAGATCTGGAGGTAGTCGGAAAGATTCCCCTGATGTTGCGCCCACTGGAACTTCAGGTCCCACTGCAGAGCCCGTATATCCCATCTGGTATGATCCAGCAGCAGGATGCAGGAGGCCATGAGGCCCAGCAGCCTCAGGGTCACTCTCACCAAAATCGGGGATAGAGGATGAAACATGGGTATCATAGTCCGAATATCCCAGACTCGCTGCTCGGGAGGATAGGCCCGAAACTGCACTGTGTCCAGAACCGCCCCGATGTAAGAGAGCGCTTGAGAGGGAGTCAGATGTGACCTCGACACATTGATAGTGAACCCCACTGAGTGCAGGAGGTCCGCCGTAGTCTGAAGGTGAGAGACGACCGCCTGGGGCGAGCCCGTCTTTTACAGCGAGTTGTCAAGAAAGGGAAAGACTAGAACCACTTGTCTGCGCAGATGAGCTTGGAACACCTCCATCACTTTCGTGAACATCCGAGGGGTGCTTGTAAGGCGAAAGGGGAGCGCAGTGAATTGAAAATGCTCGTGGCCTGCCGTAAACCGCAGGTAACGTCTGTGGGCTGGCAGGACGGGGATGTGAAAATAAGCGTCCTTTAAGTCCAACGCAACCATCCAGTCTCCAGGGTCGAGGGCAGACAGGACCTGAGCCAGGGTTAGCATTTTGAACTTCTTCCGGAGGAAGCAGTTGAGGTTCCTGTGGTCTAGAATAGGACGCAGGCCTATGTCCTTCTTTGGCACCAGAAAGTAGCGGGAATTACAACCACAACCTACTTCTGGCATAGTAACCCTCTTGATGGCTCTCTTAGCCAAGAGAGCCACAACTTCCTGGCTGAGAAGCGCCATATGATCCTCCGACATGTGATCGACAGATGGTGGCATGGAGGGAGAGGTAGTTTCAAAGGGGAAGGAGTAGCCCTTCGGACTATCTGAAAAACCCACCTGTCCGACATGATGGTCTGCCAGTGGGGTAGGTGATGATGAATCCTGCCACCCACTGGCTTCTGATGGCCCTGGAAGGTTAGACTAGGAAGGTTTGGAGTCGGCCACAGCCAATCGTGAATTTGGCTCCGTCTCTCCCGTATGCCACTGCTCGGTAGAGAATGGCCCGGGACTCCTCCAGGCACTGTGGCAGCACCTGCGCAACCGAATCCCAGATGGTATGCGAGGATCAGCCCTAGAGGCATGCGTTATTCACGGACCTCAATGCCAGCCTCTTGGATTCCCTATCTGAGGGGGCAGAAGGAAATGCGCCCTTAGATGAAGAGGCTTGAACCACCAAGCTCTCTGGGGAAGGGTGTTGGGTGAGGAAAACTGGGTCTTCCGGAGCCAGGTGGCGGCAGGCGATCGTCCGTTCCACAGGAGCCCCTGTGCTGGGCTTGGACCAGGTGCCCAGAAGGATGTCAGTGAGGGCTTCATTGTATGTCAAAAGGGGTTCAGATGAAGTCGCCACCGATTGAAGCACCTCCTTCAGGAGATTAGTCCTGACTGCCACCAAAGGGAGCTGCAGGCCCAGGGCCTCAGCTGCCCTTCTCACCACCACACCATAGGACGCTCTCTCCTCCGTAGCCACGATAGGGGGAGAAAGCATGCCAAGGTCAGGAGAAGTGTCCAGACCACTGGCGTCAGTCAGGTCCTCTCTCCAGTCCGGCTCTTCCAGCTGGTCTGCTAAAGGGTCTGAAGACCCCTCCCAGTCCTCATCACCACCTTCTGGGTGATAGGGATCACCAGGGATGAACAGGGGAACAAAAGTACCCTTCGGCATCGGATTCTTCGTTGGTCGACGTCGATCCGGCTTCCTGTCCATCTCGGGGGGGAGGAAGGGGACATTGTCACCAGGATCTGCACCGAGGTCGAGTCAGGTGGACCAGTGTCAATCCGGATCCAAGCCTGGATTCACAGGGACCCTCTGCCGCAGGAGCTGGAGCCACCGGCATCGACAGCCCAGGACCCCCATCAGGCTCTGTGGGGCCCGAAGGCATGCCAGCGAAGTCAGGCTGCCCAAAGATAGAATGGAGGGATTCGTAAAATGCACAAAGCTGGGCAGGGGATGCTCCAGCTCACGGAAAGGGATGGTGGCGCGGAGTCATAGGCACCGAAGATGGAGCCGTTGAGCGATGACGCTCCGGGTCCCGCGTCGCATCAGCTGACTGACGGGTAGAAGGCAAAGAGAGACTGTGCTTCTTTGCCTTCTTCTTCTGCTTGGACTACCCGACAACCTGAATGACTTAGAATGCGATGAGGTGTGGATGCCCCCGCGACTGGTCTCGAGACCTTGCTCTCGAGCGAGACCGGGAGCGAGGCGAAGCCAACTGCCGGGCCTCCAGAAGCTTTCAGCACCACTCCCGCAAAGACTTGGGATTAATGGCTCGACAGTCGGAGCATGACTTGGGTCATGGTCGGGCTCAGGCACCAGAGGCACACTAGGTGCATGTCCATTACAGACATCAGCTTGTGACAGGCCTCGCAACTCTTGAAGCCGCTCAGTCGATGAACATCCCTCGAAGACTCAAAAAAGATGTCGACAAAAGTCGAAAACGTTTAGTCAAAAAATAACTAAGGGGCAAGCTTTCTCCGGATCTGCGCAAGGCTGGCGCGGAAAAAGAAAGAACTGACGTCAGCACGCAGGGGTGGCGTCTATATAGACGGACTCTGAGTTGACCGACGCCACCTACCGACGCACAGGGGTACGGCTGAGAAAAAATTCTCCGGATCCAGTCTGACGCCTGGGGGTAATTCTAAGGTAAGGAATCTATAACTAACAGTCTCTTTCAGATGCTGTGTTTTTCATAGTATATTGAGCTACTCTGTGATGTCACGTAGGTGTCATGCTAGCTTTGAGATTATGACAGTTTTAGATAATCACTATCATGTTTTCTCATAGTCAGCTGTAATAGTGTTCTGCCAAAAATGAATAAATAGTTTCCTAGCAGACCACTAAAGAGAAATGATAAATCAGAGGCCCTTAGTTACTTGTGCTCTAGCTTTAAACGGAATCTTTACTCTATTCAAAGAGGTGTAATAATATCTTTTGGCAAACTAGATAACCTGTAACATTACATTTATAGTTGTACCTAACCAGTATTTTTCCTGACGTTCAAACATTTTGGAGAAAATCCAGGTTTCTCCTTAAAATATAATTTTTAGGTCGAGTATTCGAGACCCATTGTAATTTCTTATGTTGTGTTAAAGCCTTCCCCCAGCATTTCATTTGTCTATGTCAGTGTCCTTCAAAAATCCTTGCTTGCCAGTGGTCAGTCCTGCCTCTTTGTCCCTCATTTCTCTCTTCTCCCATGCAGCAGGGACTAAGTACTGTCTCATTCCACTATGGTTCTTTATCTGTTCTCTGGGGGACTCTTTTCTTTCTTGGTTTCCTGCTCCGTTGGTGTTTGTCTGTGTTCAGGTTCAGCGCGTGAGCTGCTTACATTTAAATATAGCATTCTTCCTCCCACCTCCTCTTAACACCACAGTTGTTTTACTGCTCCCTCCCCTGCCCTGCCTCCCACTTGGTTGCTTGTTAATGATTGTTAACATTATAAATCAGAATTATCTATCAGCACTGCTAGTATTTCACCAGCACTGTGCTGGTTTCGTTTTTAGGTCTCGCCTGACCCAGCACATGCGCTGGTCTGGCGAGACTTATTGAGAGGGCTCAAAAAAGTGCTACCAGGCCAGCCTAGACCTACAGTGCATGTGCGCGATCACTTTCACTTTCGCGGCCACACAGCCGCTTGGCATAGCCAATAGGTCTCACTTTTGGGACCTTATAAGTATTTAGTTATGCAACTGTTGCATGGCTAAATACTTATAAGGTCCCAAAGGCGAGACCTATTGGCTATGTCAATGCTTGTTATTGTGTATAGCCTGGCTCCACTTTCTCTGCTCTCCCTCCCACCTCCCAATCAGTCACGGGGCTCCAGCTGCCTCACAGCAGAGCCAGGCCTCAGGGCAGGGGGCACTGCTCTCTGTGCCTGCCCTGCTCCTCGCAGCTGTGGTGACCGTGGACTGGCTCAGGTTTCTACAGAGAATGGCAAGTTCCGGTGCCCTTTCAAGAAGGCAGCCCTGGTTTTGATTTCCATGCCGTCTCTCTCCCCTCGCTCCTCCACCCCACTCTCTCTGCTGTCCCTCCCCCTCCGTTCCAATCATTCATGAGGCTCTCTTAGGCAGTTGCACATCATTGATTCCCAAAGCCTGTTGATCATTTCCTGCCTCGGCTCAGGATTTTTTTGTGAGCATTCTTTCTGCACTTGTGTTGAAACAGGAATGAATTGCTGTTTCGTTTTTTAAGTACAAATGAAAAAGCTTAATAAAAATGCATTCCATGTACCACCATGAAATAAATTTTTATATAGTATTTTCATTTATACTTAAACAACAATCCAGCAGAACGTAAACAGCCATTTGACAGATACGCATGAAAGATTTTCTTTGTGGCTAGTGTTTTGTTTACGTTAATGCGAGAGAGTGTAGGGGCAGGGTTTTTGGGGTGATGAATGTGGCCCCAGAGTTTTGAATCTTAGGATGGTGACAGATTTAACCATTTTGAGGCGCACCCTCCAGTATGCAATTTGTGTCAATTATGACCTCGTGTGTATATATTGCTGGATTTTGTTGGGCACATATGTCGGCCGTGACTAAGCCCTTTACTAGGTCATTATAATACTTCTCGCATGGATGGAATGAGGTCGACTGTCTAACTGAGCTGTAATGAGAACATGAGGGAATTGTGAGTAGCGCCCTATGATTAGATGAGGGGGCCCCCGATTCTCCAATCCGAGGTAATTTTACAGATTTGCCAAACCTCCCGTTCCAAGACAACTCGTAGAATATGTTCCACCTCAAGATTGGTTATTAACGACTCGTTAGTTCTAAAGTAATGGCCAAATGAGTCTGTTAAAATATCAACAGCAGCTATAAGGCTGAACATCGGGTAAGTACCGCACATGTGTTCACTTGAAGAGTGAGGGCATTGGGGCTGGAAGAGGATTTAGTGGGTTAAAGTGAAAGCATTCGGGCAGTTCAAAAGCATGTTTTATCGTTTGCGAGATGCTACAGTCCCCGCAAATCCTCTTTAGGACTGTTCACAGTTAACTCGTGCACCCCGGTGCCCCCCGCCCGAGATATGTACACACATCTGAAGACAGAGCACAAACGTGGGGCGGGTGTGAGGCTATTTATTTACGTAAATTGATTTCTGAGTCAAGATGATGAACAAGCGGGCGTGCGGCCGCGAAAGTGAAAGTGATCGCGATCGCGCTCAAACATCAAAGCGAAAGTGAAAGCAAATGGTGTGCAGGCTGCCAAATGGTGCGCGTGCCCGGCGCACATGCACTGTATTTGGAGGCCTGAAAGCACTCGCTTGCACTTCCAGATCCCCCATTTACAAAAGCTCTCGCGAGAGCAGCGCTAAGGCGCTGTCTCAGGCGAGACCTAACAAAAACGGCCAGGGCGCTTCCTTTTATTGGGAGGGCTCTAGTCTGCAGGTCGCCTTGGCCTAAAGCTGCTCTCACGCGCTGCCCGTTGTGTGGTGAAAACAAGCGCCACGTGCTGCTTCACGCCGTCCAACCAGAGACAGCAGGGCATGTCTGCAGAGAAGGTCTTCAAATGAATGAACTATTCTTCTGAGATGTTGATGTCAAAAGGAAGGTTTCATAAAGCGCAGTGTGAGGGTTTCTCTTATAAACAAAATTGAATTCAGTTTTACATCAAAGTAAGATCAGCAGACAAAAACAGTAACAAAGTGACATAATTGCAAAACAATTCAAATGGCAGTACCGGTAATATAAAAACAAGACTTTGCCTCGCTGTGTGCTTAGCTGTTCACACACAGCAACAAATAAAGGGCTAGCCTAGCACCTCATCTAGTGATGGCCTTCTGTAACTGATCTGATCATAATGACTATTCTCTCTTTGGTGTAAATACATAACTTTCTCATATCCAGACCACACGAGGGAACCAGGTGCGAGTCTCCGTGTCGGCTCAACATCCTGTGATTCTGCGCAAATCACTTGATCTCACATGAAAGGCAGCTAGTGTTGATGATTAAGTGCAATGCTGAGTACCGGAAACTACCGGCTCAAATTAAGCACTCATTCACATAACCCTTCCATCTATTTTCCCATTCTGAAAACACGTAAATTTGCTACTGTCAGTAGCAAGAATAAGTTCAATTCCAGGATGGTAAAGGAGCATGCCCATATTTCATGCGAGAATAAGAAACGTACACGTCCTAATGCATGTGTGTCACAATGATTCATATATTTAGGTCACCAACTAGAGGAAAATTATTCGCGGGGTACTTTAGGAATCCTGTATCAGAAAATTGTTCGAGTTACACAAACCCAATCTGCGGGAGCAAAATTCAGACTGTTTTACCAAGCTCTTTGTATATAAGTCTTCAGAAAGCATTCATGTCGGCCGACATCTGTCACCTGAGATCCTCTGTGGAAGGCCCGGCGCACTGAAGCAGAAAAGTAAGTTCTATTATTATTATTATCACAATAATAATAATCTGTTTAGAAAGCATTCAAGGTAAAGTATAATGTTCTGGGCACATTATGCATTTTGTGTTGAATTACTACAGATGTAAACTAAATGCTGTGCTTATGTATGTGCATCTTTTGCTTCGCTCAGCCCTACTGCCGTGCGTCTCATGTTGCCTATGAGAGGTGACACTGGTATAATTATATGACTCAATCACCATTAGCTACTTATCTTTTTTCAAGTAAGTCATTTTGTTTTTAGGAAATCACTTTAAATACACACACACAATATGTCTGTCAGCTTGCTGTTCGATTAATCTCAGTTTTATGAGATGAGCTTGTCCACATGATTTTAGGTCGAGCCTACAGCGCATGCGTTGTCTGAAAGACCTGTTGTGGTCAATAAAGGACTTTACTCCTGCCTTACTCCCGCCTCCTGCTCCTAACTGGTTCAGGCCAGTGTGGCTCTTATTTGCTGTCACCTAACTGGTTCAGACAGCAATACCTCATTACTGTTTTTCCTCGCAGGAACACCAGCCAAGTGCTGTTTTGTTATGCTTGCATTGCTCTTCTGTTCTTTTGGCAGAACTCTTTTTGCTTTTGAGACCATCATTTTTTGCCTGTGGTCTCGCTCACTCCGTCTCTCCCACACCAGTCCCTTCAGTTTTTAGAACAGAGGATGGCAGTCCAGGCTGCAAGTGCATCTTTGCTGTTCCTCTCAGCCATTTATTTTGTGCATCGGGAGTGAGTAATTGAGTGAGTCACATGCAGCCAGGGAAGGAAGCGACAGGCAGATGAGCCCAGAGTGAGGGCAGCACCTCAGAGCATGAGAGGTCAGCTATTAGAGGTTCAACGCAGGCAGCATGCGAGGCGAGGGGGCACCGTGCACAGCTCCCATTCCCCAGCCTCTTAAGGTGTTTTTCCGGGTAGTATGGCAATGAGGTTTGCCTAACACACCTCCATAATCCTTCATAAAATGTGCTGTCATCGACATACACTTCGAGTATTTGTGGACCCAAGCTATCAGTGGAGAAGTGAGAACATTCTTCCCTATCACTTCCTTAATTAGAAGCTTTTACAGTTGTCTCCCGAGTGGCACCTGTGTTCCTATGACATATGCGGGAGGTCAGCCCCTGCTTCCCCACACGTCAAATAAGCGATTCTCTTTTATAGGGGCCGAAAACCCTACTAATTATTGAGATGGGTAAATGCAGACATTACGCTAATTATTATCTTAGATACTCATAATGCCTAATTTATACCTTGCCTGAAAATTCAATGGAGATGTACAATGAGCTTGACTTGAGAGCTGGTGAGGGATGCCTTTTTAGGTCGAGCCTGGGCAGCGCATGCGCTGCGAGGCATGCTGTATTAGAGTATGTGCCCATATTTGTCATTGGCTTGTGTCATTGACCTTCGTAAATGCTGGCTTCTGATTCGTTAATAGGCTTGTTAGTCCCTCCTTACTACCGCCTTGTCATTTGTAACCTCCCATGAGGACTGGCCCTTTTACTTCGGTTGTTTCACAGTACATCTATGTAAGCACTATTTTATTTGATACGTTCCTCCTACTGCAGGCACGACATGCTTTCCTGCAACCTTGAATGTGCCATTCGTGCTTTCACTTTCCAGGCAGCCCGGGACAATGGCAGCTACTTCTTTAAAATAAAATAGGTCTCACATTTACAAGAGTTTGACCTATTGGCATTGTAAATGACAATGCCTTTTGTTTATGTGTTAATAAAAAGCATTGTCATTTACAGTCCCAAAAGCTTAAACTCCCGTAGATGCGAGACCTATTGCATTGCAAATGCTTGTTTAGGACATTATTTTTGCCCTGGTTTAAAGATTAACTTTATGCCTCCTGTTAACGTTCAGTTAAGTTTCTTTTATATAGCAGTCAAAGTTAAAAGCATGTTATCTGCGAACATTAAGCCTAAATCCCTATGTCCCTAAGTCCCTATGGACGATTATTTTGCCTCACATTGGGCAAGCATGCCCAAATCCCACTTTTAAAATAAATTGTTCTCCCAGTAAATAGGTTCACCAAAACATACGAGTGTGGCCCGTTTACGTTAATAAATTTTTTTGTATCCAGTGTGGTTTGATACAAATACCCGTTCAGTTAAGTAACCATTGAAACCACATCACACTTGATGTTAACTCCACTAGCAACAAAAGCAAAGTAAACAATCTCGCCTCATTGATTTAACAAAAGAGGCATTTTATTAACTTTTTTCTATATTAAATGTAAAGACAAAACATTTCATTTTGAGCAGTAGCATTGATCCCTGCAAACTTACGGGTGACCTCTTCTTTTTTAGGTCTCGCCCTGCTATCGCGTAAGCGATCGCAAAGTGAGACTATTGTAAGCGGGTTTTAAAAGTGCTCCCAAAAAGCGGATTGCATGGCTAGCACGCGCACAACCACGCGCATCGTGCCGCCATGCAATCCCCTTTTTGGGAGCACTTCAAAGGGTCCGCTCCCCCGCCCCCGCCAAGCGCGCGCGCCACGCTCCGCTTTTTGGGAGCACTTCAAAGGGTCTGCTCCCCCGCCCCCACCAAGCGCACGCGCCACTCTCCGCCGGGCTTCTCTTGTTAAACATGTTCTGGTCTCTATGGTCCACATTTAAAATACCCCCCCCACCACCATAACCACCGCCCCACCACCCCACACACACACACGCACATGTATCGTGCTTCTGTACAAATTGTGCACTCAGTTGGAGTGTCTAAAGTACCTTTTCAATCGTCAACACAATTTATCGCATTTGTTTTAGTGGGTGTTTTAAGTGATTCTAGATGAGGAGCCAAACGGTGGCGTCAGTTCTTGTGCGCTTTTGTATACATCCGCATTCCTGATGTGTGCTTCTTGGAGAAAACACTTGTTAATCCAAGTAGAACAGCAGGCAGAAGCCCTCTGGGTGATCTCCAGTGCAGAACCCGACAGACATGCCTAGGCATGACTCTTCTATATCTGGGTTCCTTTAGATGCTCAGTGGAGCTTTGATTTACAGTACAATTATTACTTGTTTCCAAATTTTGCACGAAAGCAGCGAGTGACTGCAGCAAGAAAGTATTTTAGACTTATATTAAACCGCCATGAATCTTCTTAGGTTACAGTATTAGTGGGATCCGCATTTTAATGTTTCCACGTTGCAATCGGCTATTTAATTGGATTCAGATTTACATTTTTTTATAGGAAAGAGTCGTGTAGTACGGAAGCTAATACTTATTCGTTTGTGTTCCGCAACTTTGCAGTAGCAGAGTTTGCCCCTGTGCAAAACTCAGATATTCCAATAAAGAAGAGCAAAGAGTTTGATGCTACCACATTTTGAAACGCAACACTTATTCTTTCAGAACAACTAGTGCCCACTTCCGGCTCCGGGGGCTACTTTACAGAATCTTCAGATTGGTTCTTGCTTTGTAGGAATGCTTTTATGGACTGGTCGGGTAAGGGTCTATATATATATATATAAATTCACTGAAAAAACCATAGGTTTCACACATGTTATAGTTAGCGGAAATTTTACTGATAAAAAACCAATGAAATTCCCCCGTTATAGTTACTGTAGGCAACTATAACTCACGCGACCGCAATCCTCTGCTGATGCTAATACTGTATTTAGACACTTATTTGCCCATGTCTTCTTCCATTAAATTTTAGCTATACATATATTACAAATATTTTTTTTCATAAAGACACATATGTCATCAGCAGAAGATTGCGGTCGCGTGAGTTATAGTTGCCTGCACTAACTATAACGGGGGAATTTCATTGGTTTTTTATCAGTAAAATTTCCGCTAACTATAACATGTGTGAAACCTATGGTTTTTTCAGTGAATTTGCAAGGTTTTTTAAATGCTAATTCCTAACTATAACGTGTGTGAAACCTATGGTTTTTTCAGTGAATTTGTACGTTTTTTTAAATGCTAAGTTACTTTACGCCATTCGTGGCGTGCGCGCCCACTTAACGCAGTTCGTAACTGCCTTTGTGTTTTCCAACATATGCCAAAGGCAAAAATGGAACTGGTCCAATCATTTCTGTCCGCAGATTGACAAAGCAAGAAAGCACGTCAACAAATCTGTTTCTGCTTTCCTCCGTGACTATGGTATGGGTGCCATTTACCACAACAACTTGCGTTATGACATGCAAGACATTTATAGAGGAGATGGTGTGCACTTCAATGATGAAGGGAACAGAGTCTTCCTCTTGAACCTTAGACTCTGCATCGGTACTTACTTGTAGGTACCACTAAAAAAATGACTTCATAAACACAACGGCTCTTTTTAGAGCTCCCTAATATCTAAACTCTTAAATCTGCATTTCATTTCTTTTTTAATTTATTTTTTCTTCCGTACGCTTACCGTAAGCTTACCGTACGCGTACCCCGTGATTTTTTTAAAAATCAATAAATGTTTTCTTTGAACTTTACAGTCCTTCTTTGACCCCCTCACAAATGTAAGGGGGTCTGTAACTCTCCTCCTTGCCCCCTTTTCTTGTTTTCACTCTTTTTTTTTCTGAGTGAAACACACAAAATGGCGGCCGCCGCTTCCTGGTTTCGGCCGATTCGAATGTTTACTAAGATCTAACAGCCAATCAGAATCGCGCTCGCGCACGCCACCGTACTCGTACGGTAAGCTTACGGTACGCGTACCGTAAGCTGGCTCAGATATATATATATATTTATTTAAAGGCTATTTTCTCAGAATCTACTGAACAGATTTACACCAAACCTACAAAAGGCACTTCCTTGACCTGAGGACTACCTCTCTGCCAAATTTCAAGTAATTCTGTTCAGCCGTTCGGGCTGTAGCTGTGTCTAAAGGTCCTATGGAAAAATGCATGGGAAAAACGCGTTTTGGGACCCCCCTTTTATCTCAGCCCCCGCTTGACGAATCCCCCCGAGACTTTCAGGGTAGGAGCGGAGCGTAGCGCCCCACCTATTTTGAAAAATTCGCGAGGATTCGTCAACCGGCGCCAAAGTTATTCAAAATAGAATGTTGCGGATTTCCTATGGAAACGTGGTCCTAACTATAACTACCTACTGGCGACCGCCAGTAGGTAATATATATATATATATATATATGTTTTTTTCTTTCTTTATTTCCACCGGAGTCCTCCCCTAATTTAAATGCAGCACTATCACTAAATAGCTGTTTATTTCGGGTACATTTCCCATAAAACGGAGCAAATAATACATATGTAGATCATTTAAAAATGTTTAGGCACAGCATAATAAAATTGAAAACCTCGTACAATACTATAATACCATAAATTTGTAAAAACCTCAAATGCCATAGGTTACCATACAAACTGTCATTGCATTAAAATGTAATAAAGTACAATGTGCATTTCCATAGCCACAACTACAGTCGTGCCAGCACTATTAAGCAAAATTCTCGCTGTGCAAGGGACAAGTATTTAGATCTCAACATCCAGGCAAAATATAACAAGCATTTGCAATGCAATAGGTCTCGCATTAGCATGATTTTGAGCTATTGGCATTTTAAATGACTGTGGCTTTTATTTATGTCTTCTCAAAACCTGCAGGCTTATAAGTACAAAGTGCACATGATAAAAAACATTGTTATTTGCAATGCCAATAGGTCAAAGTTTGCAAAATGCGAGACCTATTGCATTGCAAATGCTTGTCTGATTTCTGAGCAGAGTGAAAAAATTGTTCCAAAACAGAGGAAGACCTTAGGAACTGAGAGCCAATAGCTAGTTGTATTTAGCAAAGCCTTTAGCTGCAACTCAGTGTCTGTCAGATAGGAAGCAGAGTCTGTTAGAGACGTCTTCACTACAACCATGTTGTGAGCTCAAATGTCAAAGGAGATTACAGGTTTGGCCTACATACGTGTAGTTAATCATCAGATGACTGGGCGCCTTATGATGTATGGAAATGGGAGAAAAGCTATCAAGTAAATTGGACCATATAATATAAAGACATACTGTCTTCTGAGTGGAACATTGTGCCGAATACAATACAATGTGGTCAAGATGCTAGTGCTACAGACACTTTTACGGAAACTGTTTTAAACGAGAGTGTACCAATTTCTACTTCAGCTAAAAATACACCTCGTGTATCAATTTTGATAATGAAGACTATTCTTGGGTAAAGGCAGGCTTATATGGAGGCTTAAGTAAGCATTGGAGGTTACGTGAATGAACATCCGATTTTAATTTTCCTTCTGTGTAACAAAGCGCTAAAATGCCAAAATGAATATTATATTACAACTAAGGAATATCCCAGTTATTTGAGAACAGTTGTGTTGGAAAAAATAAAGTAATTCGTTTTAAACCCCTTCAACTAAGTTGGTCATTCATTTATTGCCCCAGAAAGTAGTTGGTATAGGAAGTTATGTGTGAGGTAAATTGTCAAGTTGGTGTAAGTGGAAGTTGGTGAAGACCCTGGAGCAGGGAGTATATAACAGTTATGTCTAAGCTTGGCTTGTATGAGCAGCACATGATGCAGTCTCATCTCTGGTAAGGAGGTGCTTACGCATTTATATTTTGATTGGACAGTGGATAAAATGCCCTTTTTAGAATCTTTGGTCCAGCTCATCTGAGAGTAGAACATATTTTTCTGTTTCATCATGTTCGAAAAACGCTGTGGCAAATTATCATTAGTCTCCGTCTTTCCTTTCCTCAAAATTTTCCTTATACTTTGTCGAGGGAAGCAGCTGAAGAATTGACATTCTGAGTGTAACATCATTAGATATATTGTGCGTGTAGTCACATAGGGAAGGTGCTCCATTGCATTGTAGGACAATCTGCTTCCTGCCGCTTTTGGAATATGTTTTCACAGATCCAACCTGACAAATGGAGATATTTGAGTTTTTCAAGTATCTGCGAAGGAAAATAGATCAAACGGGATCTGTACTTAAGAAAGGTAAACAACACATGGACACCTTTTCCTTTGTAAATTTGCAATCTCTTGGATAGCCATAATTTGCCACTGTAGTACTGACTCTGAAAATGTTTTTTTTGTCTGCTGTGGTTTCCAACTTTTCTTGCCCAGCTGTAATTATTCAGTCTGCTATCAAATCACTGAACAGATTTACAAATGAGAAGTTTTATTGACAGTAAAAACTCAAATGCCATATAATTTTTCTTTCAGGCCTGCAATTCAACATAAAACTGAAATCTCCAGGCTTTCTGCAAAACGGATTCAGAATTTGAACCCTGTGTTTGGAGGTGTAGGGCCAGCACTGACCGGACTTCGTAACTTGGGAAACACCTGCTATATGAATTCTATATTACAGTGTCTATGTAACACACCATTTCTTAATCAATATTTTCAGAATAACTGTTATCAGAGTGATATTAACAGGTATGAACCAAGTCTCATAGTGCCCACTGTAGCATATCTCTTTAAATATTTTTGTAAAAATGATCATAGATTTGCTATTTGAAGGTAATAGAACATTAACATTCAGTGATATTAGTGCTCTATAAAACACAGTGTGCCTTTAGAGGAACAAATGTTGTCTTAGCTAGTTGATATTTTTTACATTACTTCTGTTTGATTGCCACAAAGTTAGAGAAACAAACTCATGTGTAAAGTAAAAAATGTTTATGTCCTCATTTACATCTCAGTAGAGTCAGATAAATTAATTCAATGTACAGTAGGTTGGTGAGACATTCAGATTTTTTAGCATATATTTTACTGATAATCCTCAATAACTTCAAATTCCTATTTTCATATTAGCAACGTATCGCTCCCTTGTACCATTTGTGATGTTGGCGCTGGATTTGTAGGCAACCCTTACACCCTTCCTAGCACACATTTTACCGTCTTATTTCTGAAGCATTTGCTTGATTTTTAAAACTGATTTTTGAGAAAATAATTGTGTCCTGCTTAAACCCATTTTCCCAAATTCTGTCAGTGTTATAGGTGGTTTCGTTTTTTTAGCAGCTGAACTCACTGTAATTTTCAGTCTTTGCTTGCAGTTTTTGTTTTTATCATGCAAGCACAGATATGTAAATATCGATGTTGAAACTAAAACTCATGTGACCAGAGGATCATTACTTTAAAAGATTTTGGGATTTATCATTCAGAAGCAATATGCTCAATGGTATGTCTGGCTGTAGATAAACATGCTCTGCATACTCCTTCCATCTAGTGTTGGGTCTGGAGTTGTGTAAGTTGTTTTTCATCCAAAAAGTCTTTCAAGTCATGGGACTGAGTGACTCCTTCTCTTGGTGATACTGCGCATGGGCATTGGCTCTTTTGTTAGATTATTTTCTCTTGGCAGTCTGGTTCGGACATGTGTACTCCTGCTCTGTGTTTCAAAACCGTTCAGTATGATTCTTTGGTTTCTTTACTGTCTCCAACTGTACTGTTTTTATTCGTGCTTCTTTACCTCTGCGTGGCACTCAAATTTTGTCAGTTCGGACATCGACCAACCGCCCGTCTTGGCCCTACCTTCCCGCGTGGTGTCACCGCCTCCATCAAAGATGTGTTTCTAGTGAACGTACACCATTAAGATTTCGCCCGAGTTGCCATGCAAAATACCCTTTCTACGATCAACAACTTGAGTGCAACCTGTGCCTTTTGCCCGACTATAAAGAAGCTGACTGCGACGCATATAAATCGTTTTGGTCCAAGAAAACCCTTTGGGATCGAAGGGCACGTCTGTTGGAAATGTCTTGAAGGAGCAGCGATGACACTCCAGACCTCTTTGGCGACAAACATGCACAGGAAGAGCCAACCACAGAAGAAGAGGAGGTCTGTCTCTATTGATGAAAGATCTGGCTCCGATGTAAAGCTAGATCTGGAGATGCTCAAACTCCCATCCTGCCAACAAGTGAGTACTGTGGCCCCAGCCCGTGCTCCTCCATCCAAGTCAGCCAAAAAATATTCCCCGCTCGTGCTATTTGAGGTGGCCGGACTACCACTGCCTTTGGGCCATGGTCTGATTTGAAAATCTGTTTCAGATGCGCTGCCCTTGGGCCTGGCACTGAAAAATGATTCCAGGGTTAAACCTTTTGCATCGACCTCTTCGGACCGAGGTCATGCTTTGTGATCGACCCAACCTTTCGGTCAGACCCAGCAAGTGAGCCCATCAACCTCGGTGCCGAGCAAGCAACACAGATCCAAGTCAAAACAATCCGTACCGAAACCTTCTGAGCCAAAAGACTCAAGACCTTAATCGGCTTCCATCTCTCCTGTTGAACCCATTCTGAAAAAGATGGACATCCCGCAGAGAAAGATTCAAATTCAAGAAGAAACTGGTCAGAAATTAACACTTGAGGAAGCACTAGACATTCCTGTTAGTCCTAAAAAGGAGGCAAAGGATAAAGCCACCAGTCCTTCTCACTATCCTCGTCTTCCATCATCACCGCCACCAACAACACCTCGAATCCCCACCTCCCTCTCCTGTACCACTGTCTACAGCACATGACTCACTTGAGTCTTCACTTCAAGGGTCACCACATTAAGACACTGGGAGTTTAGTAGGACCATTAGGAGATCCTGACCCTTGGAATATTTATGACCCTGATCTCACTACTCCCAATGATCCCGATTTATTACCGGCTTTTCCTTCCCCTCCTGAAGATGTCACTTTCTTTCATCAGGTTATCGCTAAAACAACAACTTTTCAAAGTGTTGAGCTGCATAAAGAACCACTAGAGCAGGATTTTTTTTCTGCCCCCCCCCCCCCCCCCCCTCTAACACTCACAAGGACACCCAGTATTTGTTCATGATTCCTGGCATGATGAGACATGCCCAGAACATTTTCAAAGAGCCAGTTCGTGGCTGGTTCTTCACCCAAAGGGTGGACAAAAAATGCAAAGCGGTTCCACTGGACTCCATTGTTACAACTACTGCTCATATAAGGGCAAACAGTCAGGCTACTGGGAACACTCCTTCTCCTGAGAAAGAAAGCAAACGTATGAATGCGGCTGGCAAAAGGATAGCAGCACAAGTAGCCAATCATTGGTATATTGCCAATTCACAAACCCTTCTAGCCCGCTATGATGGAGCCCATTGGGATGAAATGGAAGAACTATTGCAGTACCTCCTTGAGGGATACTGCAAAAGAGGCCAACAGATTGTCATAGAAGGGCAGGCAATTATCAACAATTCCATCCACTGCATCCTAGACACAGCACAAACAGTGGCTAGAGGTATTAATACCAGCATTCTTAAAAGACATGCATGGCTTAGATATTCTGGATTTAAACCAGAGGCACAGGAGTCAGTCTTAAATATGCCCTTTGATAAAGAGTATCTTTTTGGACCACAGGTAGATACTACCCTTGACAAAATGAAAAAGGACGCCGACACAGCTAAAGCCATGGGGGTGTTACAAACTGCCACTCCTAGAGGCTCCTTTTGTTGCTCAAGCTACACGGGTGCATATAAATCCACCTCCACAGACGCATCCACTTTCTAACAAAAACAAACCCAGTCCACCTACAGTAAGGGTTATTTCAGAGATTCATTTAGAGAAGGGAGCAACAAGGGAAGGGCCAGGGTTGCCTCCGCACGCAGAGCAACACCCACTGCTAAGCAGTGGCTTCCTAATCTTCCCACCGACCATACAACACCTGTCGGGGGCAGGCTACAGTTCATCTATCCAGTCTGGGATTTTATTACCACAGTAAAGTGGGTACTAGCCTTTATCCAACATGGCTATTGTCTGGAGCTCATTACGACACCGCCCACCATTCCACCTAGTTCTCACAGGTTATCACACGAACATCTAACATTTCTCAAACAAGAGGTCCAAGCCCTACTTCTCAAGGGACCCATATAACCTGTCCCTTTCAACAAGGCTCTGGGGTATATTCTCTATACTTTCTGATCCCCAAATACAGATGGATCGCTAAGACCACTCTTAGATCTCAGACATCTAAACCACTACATCATATCGGAACACTCTCATATGGTCACTCTACAGGATGTTGTTCAACAGGTTTACTTTATGGCCACACTGGACCTAAAGGATGCCTACTTTCACCTGCCAATACACCCTGCTCACTACAAATACCTCAGATTTGTTATAGTAGTCAAGCACTACCAATTCAAAGTACATCCGTTAGAAGGGACTACCGAACCTCAGGTTTTCACCAAATGCTTGGCAGTGTTCGCAGCACATCTGTGAAGACAAATTATCCATGTATTTCCATATCTGGATAATTGAATCATGAAGGCCAGCTCTCACAAAACATGCCAACAGCACACTCAGTTGACAATGGATCTACTTCACAACCTAGGGTTTTCTATCAATATCCCCAAGTCTCACCTTCAACCTCTACAAGTTCAGCCTTACTCAGTAGCAATCCTAAACCCACAGTTAGGATTAGCCTACTCCAATTCCACTCGAATTCAGAACTTTCAGGTAACTCTACCCCAGTTCCAACCACACAAAACACTCACAGTAAGTACTGTCATGCGTCTGCTAGGAATGATGGTTTCTTGCATGCCATAGTTCACCACCTAAGGTAACACATGAGCTCTCTACAGTAATGTCTAGCTCACTAGTGGTCTGAATCACAGGATCACCTCGAAAATCTATTGTTTGACAGATCGGCAAATTCACTGTTATCTGTAACGATGGAACACCAACAATGTGTTAAAGGGGTGGCCTTTTCTGGACCCTGTTCACATCACTCTCACCACAGACACATCAAACGCGGGATCAGGTGCCAATCTTCAAGACTTGACAGTACAAGTTATCCAGTATTCGGATATCTTTCATAGATTCACATGCTTGAATCATTCCCCGTCGTCAAAGTGGGAGTCCCACAGTACCATAAATAAAGCAGTAATTACAAAATTTACATAGGCTATTAAATGCATGGTTGCCTCCATGATAGCCTATCTACCTCCTTTTCTAAAAAAGGACCAAACTTAAATACAACTAATCAGTAACCAGCACCCTCTAGAACCTTCCCAAGAGAGGCTGAATCCCTCAGATTTTTACTGCATGCTGTGTGTGAAGGAAGTCTCCCTGAACTCTGCTCAATTCTTCACGATTGTTCTCAGATAAGTCTAATTTTCTTCTGGATATTATAATGTCTGACAGGAAAGGACTATTTTGCCCTTGATAAATCCTCGCGGAAGAAGCAGGTTCATATTGATGATGCACAAGGATTGCATCTATTGCCTCTATCCTCATCATGAGGCAAAACAATGCAAAATCTGCCACACTTTTTCATCTAAGACTCTTAGAGATAGAGAGGACAGACTTTTGTTTTGACTGAAGAAGACACAGGTAGCATCTTCATCTTCCGACAAGGAGAGCGACACTTCCTTTAAATCCCAAAAGAGGCCCAGGTCGCCTGAGGGTCCGTCTGAGGAGGTCAAGAACCACCTTAAAACCTCTCATCAGACCAAAGAAGCTCGAAAAAAGGAGAAAGAACCTAAAGTCTCCTCAGAGCTAGTCTTGCCACATCATTCTGGGACTTCTAAAACTAAACTAGAGTCTGCCGCCTCTTCAGGTCCGTCCAGGCATAAATCCCGTCACAGATCCCTCTCGCCGTCAGGTTCCCCGACGAAGCCTGATTCTGCAATGACGACTACTCTCTCGTCGTCTAGACTGTCGACGCACCTACGATATCGACGGCGGCCATCTACGCCCCAGTACCGTCGACACTATCTTTACAATCTGCGAAGACTTCAGGGACGAGGTTGCCACTGTCGACGCCTGCAGCGACGACGACCCCATCTTCGTCGACGACGGTTCCACTGTTGACGAGCACACCGTTGAGGGTATCAACGACGACGTCAACGGCGATTTTGACGTCGACGAGAAAATCAGTGTCACCGACGGTCCCACCGCAAATACAGTCCACGCCATCCAGATTGTCCAAAACATCTCTGGCCTGATTTCCAATCGCCAGGCAGGATTTCGCCTTTACTCCCAAGCCACCTTCTTGATAAAGAGGAAGCCAATGATGATGGTCCCTCATTGTCCTTCTGAACTCAATGTCAAGTGTCAGGAGGAGGATGAGGACTATTATGACGAGGGGCATATACTATCAACACTACTATGCAGCTCCTCCGAAACAATATCCGCAATTCAGATATTATGTTGATCCACCAAGGTAGGAACCTGCTCAATTGCCTTCCTCCTTAATACAAGATTTACAGGCCATGATCACGGGCTACAGAAAAAGCTTCCCGCCCCATGAGGAACACATTATTGTGCCTCCGCCTTAAACAGCACTACCTGTGATGCCACTTGCACCAATACTGCCTCCTCCTCCTACTCCTAGAATGACACCACGACCCATCATCCCTGTTCCTCCTAGGGAATATCCATCCTCTTCTGAAGAAGAAGCTGAAGAGGGAGAAATTCACAATCCTCCTCCACCCACTGATGACTGGGATAACTATATCATACCCACACCAAACCCTCCTCCTTGTCGTTCTTCTGACTCACCTTCAGAGGACATTGGGGGTTTTCATAATCTGATAGACAGGGCTACGTCCAGATTTAATCTACCCATGATACTTAAGCAATCAGATTGTTTCCTTTATGAATTTAAAGAGCAATCAAAGTCTGTAAGATCTATACCCATTCTAGACCATATCTGGCAGGAATGTCTAAAAGTAATTAAATCACCTGCCACTGTAGTGTGGGTACTGCCAAGATTAGACAAAAAATACAGGGCTCCTGAGGATTCCCCTGCATGCCTTAAAGGCATCCCAAACCGGACTTGGTGATTTCCCAAGTGGCTCAGAGGAGATCAAAAAATCCTCCCACTCCCATCACGTCTCGACCGGACAAGGAAGGGCGTCATTTGGATTCCTTTGGGTAGAGATTCTCATCTATGTCCTCAATCTTTGTCAGGGCTGCTAATACACTAGCTGTTCTGGGCTGCTATGATCAGCAAATGTGGTCCGATATCGGGGCCATGCTGGAGTCTATACCTGATGAGAATAAACAGCAATTTCGTAAAGTCCTGGTTGAGGGAGAGTGCACAGCGGCCGAAATTATAAACTGAGTCATGGACATACAGGTTTTCGACAACTAGCTAGTGCAGCTGTTTTAAGATGCCAGGTATGGCTTAGGGCATCCTCTTTTGGCCCAGAGTGCAATCAAAGATACTGGACATGGCGTACGATGGAGCCAGTTTATTTGGAAAACATATAGACGAAGCTCAACTAGCCATCAAAACTGATGCAGACACAGCCAAAGCATTGGGTACCCTTCAGTATCATAAGATGCCCTTTCGGGGAGCACAAGGATGTGGATTTTCAGGCTATAGAGGTACTTTCCAGTGCACTCAAAATTATCAGTCCTTTCAACCGCAATTTCGTCAGGGTTACCAATAGCAAACCTATCGACAGCCAACAACAGCTGTTTTCTCCAGGCAAGGCTCACGCAGGAAACCAACATCGCAGGCACTCGACTCGCAAGCAGTGACCACATCAGGGTACCAGCTACTACTTTTCTCCCTCTAACTGGTGCGAACGTTTCCAGGCATATCCATCAATGGAGTAATAATACAACGGCCAGCTAGGACTTTGACTTGATATCTTATTGCCATACTCTAGAATTTACACAGCGCCCACCAAACACACCACCCAGGGGATCGCATCCCCCTCGTCTTCACTTACTCATACAGGAAGCGAAGAACATACTATTGAAAGGGGTAATAGAGCGAGTTCAAGTAGCACAAAGAAGAAAAGTATTTTACTCCTGTTTCTTCCTGATACGCAAGAAATCAGGAGAGTGGCGATCTTTTTTCGACCTCAGACAACTAAACAAATTCCTCAAGAATCAGACCTTCACAATGGTTACCCTCTCAGACATCCTTCAGCGCCTCTACAGTGGAGATTACATGACATTGCTGGATTTAGAGGATGCTTATTTCCATTTGCCTAAACACCACAAACACAGGTAGTTCTGCTGATTCGCAGTGGCTGGTACCCATTATCAATTCCGAGTCCTACCTTTCGGCCTCAAATTTGCTCTGCGGATTTTCACCAAGTTTCTGCCCCAGTGGCATCCGCCTTGCGCAACCACGGTCACCAAGTGTTTCCATATTTGGACGAGTGGCTCCTGAAAGCTCCATCGACTTGTCTAGCTGCTGCAGCTATTAGAGATTGCACAGATCTGTTCCACTAATTAGGCCTTACTATAAATCAACAAAAATCATTGGTTTTTCCAAGGCAGACAATGACGTTCCTGAAGGCCGATATGGACACTGTTCAGAACAAAGCTTTGCTTTCACAGGAAAGGCAGGAGCGGTTACAAACCTTGGCTCTCAGGCTATCAAAAAGAAAGTCCACTTCAGTGATGACGTACAAATCTCTACTGGGCATGCTTTCCTCAGCAATCGAACTAGTGCCACTAACTCATCTTCACATGAGACAGTTGCAAGAGGAACTTCAATGTCAATGGATTCAAACTATGGGATCTTTCGACAACGTCATAACTATCACTCCACGCATGTGGGAAGCGTTCGAATGGTGGACTTTGAAGTCACACCTATCAGGGCCTCTTGTTTCTGCCTCTGATGCCGAAATTCATAGTCACCACCAATGCTTCCATGGAAGGCTGGGGCGTCATCTTCAAGACCTTCAGATTCGGGGAAAATGGTCCTCGTCCCTCATCCAGCCCATCTGTCTGCTGCCGACACCAACTCTGTTGACCAGGAACCAAGGTCAGATGTGTCATCCGGAACCCAGCATCTCTTCGATTGCGTGCATGGCTCCTGAATTGTTTGAATTTAAGGATTTGACTATTGAGCTAGAGTGTAAAGACATTATCGCCAAATCTTGTTCGGATAGCACCAACAAGACATGCATACTTAAATGGAAGCGGTTCTGCCTTTGGTGTCGTCAAAACAAAATAAATCTGTATTTCTCTGCTCCAGAGCAAATCCTACTGTATTTACTGTCTCTGGCAAAATTTGGGCTGGTATACTCTTCAGTCCAGGTTCATCTAGCAGCTATCTCTCGATACAGACGCTCCCCAGATCGTCTATCTCTCTGCTCTACCAGAGTTGTACAGCAACTCATGAAAGGCCTGTTTTGAACGTATCCACCTGTTCAAGCCCCGCCCTCTGAGTGGCATTTAAATGTAGTCCTATCGCAGTTGAAGAAGCAACTCTTTGAACCCATCCATAGAGCGGACATTAAATACCTGACGTGGAAATTAGCTCTCTTGCTCGCCCTAACATCTACTAGAAGGGTTAGTGAAATACAAGCTTTCACCATAAAACATGCTTTTCTACGTTTTACAGATGAAATGGTTATCCTCAGGACGAATCCCAAATTCATCCCTAACGTCCTTCGCAATTCCATTTAAACAAATCTATCATTCTCAGAACTTTCTTCCCTGAGCCTTCTACACGGGTGGAACGAACACTACACACTCTAGACTTGTCCTAAATTTTACCTGCAAAAAACGAAGTATTTCCACAAAACAGTTCAACTGTTGGGAGCCTGTGGGCAAGGTCTTCAGGGCAGTGCTATTTCTAAAGTCACCATCGCAAGATGGATAGCAGCCCCAATTCAGTTTTGCCACGATAAAGCAGGAAAGTCCTTATCAAAAACAGTGAAAGCGCACTCCACAAGAGCAGTCTCTACATCAGCTGCCATGTTTGCAGGGGTGCCACTGGACAAAATCTGCAGAGCTGGGACGTGGAAGACGACTCATACATTCACGCAGCACTACTGCCTGGAGTAAACACAGTGTGCTGATGCAGCAGTGGGAAAGACAGTACTAAAATGTACCTTTATTGGTTATGGAAGACGGTATACTTGTTTACGCTGATGATAGAGATGTTTGTTTCACATGCCAATGCCTTTATATGCACTTACTTTTACACCAATACTTTCAACGAGACACTCCTTTTGTGAATACATTTTGAAATATTATTGGCACTACCCACCATCCACTAAGGGTGCTTATTTGTTTTACACTACTGCTTGCTATTCTGATTCAAGCATGTGAATCTATGAAATCTACCTCAATACTGGATAAGAAATAAGTTACTTACCTGTAACTGCAATTATACATTATTAGTATCTTACATAGATTCACAGGCGACCTGCCCTCCTCCCCGGAGAGGCTCCCCTTACACTCTGGTATTACTATGCACACTTGTGCTTGAAAATCTGAGGGATTCAGTCTGTCCTGGGAAGCTTCTAGAGGGTGCTGGTTACTGATTGGTTGTATTTAGGTTTGGCACTTTTATAGAAAAGGAGGTAGATAGGCTATTAAATGCATGGTGCCTCCGTGATAGCCTATGGAAATTGTTATCTTACTGCTTTATTGATGTTATCGTGGGACTCTTACGTTGACTACGGGGAATGATTCAAGCATGTCAATCTATGAAAGATACCAATGCTGGATAACTGCAGTTTCAGGTAAGTAACTTATTTATTCATTGGGATGCCTTGCATCAATCTCTACACAACTACTTAGAGCTTCAGGCGGAAAACGTAGCTCCTAAGCGTTCCTACCTGTCACACAAGGTTGTCCTCGTCTGGATGGACAATAGGACAGCCATAATTTTCTACAAAAACAAGGGCGACATGGACTTCACAACTATCACACCTGTCTGACCATATGGAACTGGGCTCTCCACTATAATATTCACCTGTTGGCGGAATATCTGCTGGGGACAGACAACAGTTTTGCAAACCTGTTCAGCAGGGTGCAGCAACGGAGCCACAAGTGAGAACTCTACCTACAAGTCCTCCTTTGCTACTTTCAAAGGTGGGGGTTTCCTCAGATAGATCTTTTCGCCACAGTAGAAAACACAAAATGCCCAAACATCGCCACCAGGTACCCACACCAACTATCTAAGGGCAACACACTATGGATGAGTTGGACAGAGATATTTGCCTGTGCTTTTCCACCTCTCCCTCTCATTCTGTTTCTGGTTCGGAAACTCAGGCAAACCTCTCTCACCATGATCCTTGTAGCTCCCACTTGGGCACGTCAGCCCTGGTTCACAACACTACTAGATATCTCATTAGTTCCACACGAGAAGCTCATCAACAGGCCAGAACTTCTCACTCAGAATCAAGGACAAAAACTGATGCCCAGACCCCAAAACGCCCAACCTTGCAATTTGTCTCCTGAGGTCATAATTTGGCTACTTTAATTTAGCACCAGAATGTATGGAAATTCCCAAAGAAGCACACAGACCCACAACTAGAGGCTATTATGCTGCAAAATGGAAACGTTTTGTTTGTTACTGCCAGTCCAAACAAATTAATCCTATAAAAGACATTATATGCTACCTACTTCATTTGCAAAAAGCAAATTTAGGCTACACTTCCATACAGTTACATCTCGCTGCAGTGGCTTCCTATCTCCAAAATAGACAACATCTGTCACTATTCGAAATCCCTGTCATCAAGGTGTTCATGGAAGGACTCAAATGAGTTATTTCACCTAGGGTTCCTCCAGCACCCTCTTGGAACCTTAACACTGTTCTCACTAGACTCTAGGGTCTCCCTTTTGAGCCTCTTTACTCATGCCACCTTCAATTTCTTTCTTGGAAATTGGCATTCTTAGTTGCAATTACCTCACTTAGACATGTTTGTGAGCTTCAGACATTAACCTTAGAAGAACCATTCTTCCAAGTACATAGAGACAAGCTGGTTCTTCGTACCAATCCTAAATTCGTACCTAAGGTAGTTTCACAATTTCACCTCAATCAATCCTTTGACATCCCGTTTTTTTCCCTCACCCAGATTCCATTGTAAAAAGAGCTCTTCATACGTAGATGTAACAAGAGCACTCATGTTCTACATAGATATAACTAAAACTTTCAGGAGTTTTTACTTTTCAAGGCTTCATCTACCTCATAAAGGCAACCCAATATCTAAATCAGGCATAGCCAGATGGATAGTCAAATGTATCCAAACTTGCTACATTAAGGCCAAAAGACCTTTACCTGTTACTCCCAGAGCACACCCCACTTATAAAAAGAAAGCCACTGTGGCCTTTCACGGTAATATTCCCATAGCTTGCATATTTTAGGCAACTACACCACACACATTTGCAAAACACTACTTCTTGGATGTTTAAGCACGCCAACAAGCCAGTGTTATGTTATGTTATGTTACGGGGATTTATAAAGCGCACGATTACCCAAGGGTGTCCTGGCGCTACCCATTATTCCTAAAGGAGGGGACAGAAGCTTTCACACTACCTATTAAACAACCAGGTCTTCAAGCTCTTCCTGAAGGCCAGAAGATCAGGGCAGATTCTAAGATAGGGCGGAAGGGAGTTCCATGCCTTGGTGGCTCGCAAAATGAAGCTTCTTCCGCCCCAGGAAGCCTTCCTTATTCGTGGGACTATCACCAACCTGGCTTCCATTGACCGTAACGTCCTTTTAGGATGATACCATTTGATGTTTTGTTTCAGGAACTCTGGGCCCATGCCCTGTAGTGCCTTAAACACAATACAAAGGGCTTTAAAACAGACCCGCTCCATCACAGGAAGCCAGTGCAGTTTGCTAATTTCTTTGGAAATAGGCGCAAACTTAGCTGTACCTGACAGTAGCCTAGCTGCCGCATTTTGAAGCGTTTGCAGTCTATTCATATGGCATTCCTGTAGGCTCAAATATAGACCATTACAATAATCAATCTTGGCCATCACAAGAGAAGTAACAACTGTACGTTGACACTCAGGCGGTAAGAAAGGGAGGATCTTTTTGATCATCCTATGGATAACATTTTTTGCTGATGAGATGGAGTTAATCTGGTCACCAAAATTAAGCTTAGCATCTATCAAGATTCCTAAGTTTTTTATGTTCTTTTTAGACGGTGTGGGAAGATAACCGAGGGTGGTAGGCCATAAATTAGGAGTCCAGAAGTTTACATCATTCCCAAACAGGATGACCTCTGTTTTACCTGCATTCAATTTAAGGCAGTTGCGAGACATTCACGTACCACCGCTTCCATGCAATCATGGAATTGTTTTCCAACTTCCAAATCCTGACCTGGCTGTAGTGACACAACAATCTGTGTATAATCGGCATAGGAGGTCAGTTTAAAACCAAATGAACTAATCAGTGAGCCAAGAGAGGAAACGTAAACATTAAAAAGTAGGGGACTATGAGATGACCCTTGAGGCACTCCACAGGGCAAGGAGAAAGGCTTAGAGTGAAAATTGGCCAATGCTACTGTCTTTGAGCGATCTGATAAAAAGGACTTTAAAAGCAGCCAGGCTTTCCCTTGAATACCACAATCTGACAGACGGTCCATCAATAAGCCATGGTGGACCGTATTGAAAGCTGCCGACAAGTCCAGCAAAACCAAGGCAGCCTTCGTCCCCCATCTAAGGCCTCCCTGATCTCTACTGTTGATTTTATAAGTGCTGACTCCGTGCTGTGACCCTCTCTAAAACCGTATTGCGTGGGGTCCAGCACTTTGTTATCCCGTAGAAAGGCACTTTATTGCCTATTCATTTCCTTCTCCAGCATTTTAGCTGGAAAAGGAAGGTGAGAAATCGGGCGAAAGTTATTAGCGTCCTTACAGTCAAGATTCGCCTTTTTTAGTAATGGTAACACTGAAGCCACTTTCCACATTTTTGGGAAGAGCCCTGAGTCAAAAATGCTGTTAAGAAGAGGGGTGAGGACTTGAGATACCGGGTTTGGGGCAGACTTAACTACTGCGACCGGACATGGGTCAAAAGGCGAGCCAGATCTCACTGTCAAAAGGAGTTTAATAGTGTCAGTTGAGGAAATACCATAAAATGTATTAAAAACCTGGGGGGAATCCTTTAAAAGTTCTACTCCCTCCTGACGGGGAATATGATCTACATTACTACAATTGAACGCGGAGAAAATAACCTCCACCTTGTTCAGGAAAAAACTCACGATATCATCGCAGAGTTCCTGACTAGATTCAATTTTGCCAGTGCGAGGGGAGATCAGCTCAGCTACTGTTTGAAATATTTCTTTGGCCAAGTTTTTTGCTTGAACAATTTTATTTGTGAAAAAACATTTCTTGGCATTAAAAATTAAACCCTTGTATAATGCCAAACTCTGTTTGTATCTTCTTCTGTCTGCCTCCTCATACTTCGTTCTCCAACTGCGTTCTAGAGATTTACAGATATGTTTCTGGGTTTTCATTTCTTCAGTGTACCAGGGGGCTGTAGGATGCAATCTTTTAGGAGTACACTGTTTTTTTGGGGCTAATTTCTCACAGGCTGCTGCTAACCAATTCGTATAAAAGGATGTTGCCTCCTCTGCCCCCGTAGGAAGCGGACGCAACGTTGCTTCCAATTCTACCTCTAGATTTTTCCCCTCAGTTTTATTCCAAGATCTACTCTCGTATTGTCTCTTGGAGTCCCCCTTGTTGATCCCATAATTTGGTGGGGTGAGTTCGAATGACATCGCGTAATGATCGGTCCATGTAAGAGGAAGCACGCCTGAAAATATCAACTGAGGATCAGTAGAGAAAATGCCATCCAAAGTGTGGCCTGCTAAGTGAGGAGGCTTAATCACTCTTTGGGTCAGATCCCCACTCTTCATTGTTTCCACGAGAGTCCTGGTATCGGGATCCTCCGAAGCCTCATGATGGTAAATATAATCACCAAGGATCGTAAAGGAATTGAGGCATAAGTCCGCTTCAAGCATATTCCCAATCGATCGAAGAAAAATATTTATAGGCCCAGGGGGTCTGTAAAGTAAAATACCCTTGAAAGTGTAATGGTCCGACAGGGAGAGGCTAAACGAAAGCGCCTCACAAGAAGAATTCGCCACGGCACAGAAACCTGTCCTCAAAGAATTATGAAAGATTATTGCTAAGCCTAAGTGTAGGTCAGGCAGTGCTACATACCCTTTTTCAAACTACTGGAACTCCCACGGGCTAGCCACTGCTTCTTAGGAGGGACTGTTTTACAGTCTATGCAGAACATGTGTATCTACAGCCACACATGCCTTCAAATGGATTATGTTACTTACCCTGTATGTATCTGTTTATGGCATGTAGTGCTGTAGATATACATACAAAGCCCTCCCTCCTCCGCGGATACCTGTTGTCGATGTAGTTATATATTTATGTGATGCACTTACATTTAGCAATGACCTCACTTTTTTACACATACTTTACACTACTTTCTCAACCGCCTGTGGGAAAAAAATGTAACAAAGGATTCAATGCGCTTGCGAAATATCACAGAGAGGAGGAGTCACTGTGTTGTTCCTTGAAAAACTGCTTTGAAGAAAAACAACTTGCACAACTCCAAACCCAACACTAGACGGCAGGAATATGCATGGCATGTGAATCCACAGCACTACATGCCATGAACAGATACTTACAGGGTAAGTAACATAATCCTTATTGAGCTAAAAGACACCTTTTAAACTCCAGTATAATATTAATGGCACTGTTTTTTCTCAACATTTAGAGGATAATTACTGGGATAAAACCCTCACTATTCCAGAAACCGCACTTCCAGACCTTACCTAAGATAACAAAGATCATCTTGCACTCACCTTTGTAAAGTTTTTAAAGAGCCATTTTAATAAGGCCTTTCGTTCATGCAAAGAAATTGTTAATATTCACAAAACACAGCACACATTAACATTAGCCAAATTAATTAAACCTTTTAGTGGTTGTAGTCAAGAGTTGTGCCGTCTGCGTCACCACAGTCCTTGCTGACTATTAGATCATCTTTGACAGACATGCGTAAATTGCCTTGCCAGCCTACCTGTCAAAGAAAAACTCTGCCATTTAACTCAGTTGTCCAGAAACCCAATTGAGCCACCTCACTATATTGGATTGTACCAAGGTGCCTGTATCCTAAGAGGTTGTGGGCTAAGGAGTGTCTGAGATGATGGTTTCCAGTGATAGCAACAAGGAATGCATTTTTATACATCTGATTCCACTAACAACATCATCTGTTGCTTCTGAGATAATTGTTTACCAGACAAAAGGGAACACATGTTTTATTATTGAGGAGGATTTTGGAAGTATATGCAAAACAATCACTTCATGCTTCCATTCCATACATTAAGGAAAATTCTCATATTCCATCTTTCTGCACAGATAAAGAGCAAAAGATTGATGAAGGGTTACATTATGCAAGGTAAGACGCAGATGGTGGATGATGAAGCATGGGTAGGTTACGTGCATTGCTTACCTCCCTCGCCACACCTACTTTTCTACTAATAACTGACACTACATCTTCTCTGAATATCACTCTCAGGTGATAGGTTATCCTTTGAGCTGCTCAAGCGTTTGATTTGCCATTTTAAAGGAATGTGTGAAACACAAGTGTTTCTTTTTGCAAATGGCAAGCACATCTTTAACCTCATTTTGTATCATATAATATGATATCAAGGGAGATGCGTATTTTAAAGTCTAGCTTCTTTCTATCAGTTAAACCAAGATCACATAAGAGATACAAGGTGGCAGACATGGCACCCATCTGCAAGAAGCCAGTTAGCAAAATTCTAGTGGCATACAGCAACATTCAGGAAGCCTCTGATTATGGTCTTTATCTTCTCCTTTTCACCATGCAAAAGGAAAAGGAGATTGTGCTATATTAAACATGACCTCTACAGCATCTCATAACGACATATTAGCCAACACCACAGTGATCTCAACTTGTTATGATAGAGAATAAATGATTATCATCATCCAGTTCCTGTTGATAAGCAAACGAAAGTGCTACTGAATGGAAGCAAACTGGCTTTAAACCATCCAGTGAAGGTTTTGATGGCAAAGCAAACCCACGTTTCAGAGAGATTGCAAATGGCATACTGACTAGCATATGTGCTTTGCACAGTCTTTGGTAAATTACCTGTGCAGCAAAGGCAATACGTTATGACCATGTGATTCTTTAGTGCAGAGGCTATTTGTCACTATAATTATCATTAGCAGTAAGGACAAGTATCATCACCGATCAATTACCAAACACAGTGATGAAACCGGTCAGCATTCTTACAAATTTGCGCACTCTCGAGTCCCACTTAGCAAATATACCATCTACCTTATTGCCTACAATACCAACGGAAGCAGAACCTAATAGACCAATTCAAAGAATAAGTGGGTTTGTGTATAATCCTCACTGAAAAACAGCCCATCACAAAGGCCCTTGAAGCTCCTCATCCGAGAGGTGCAACATTTTTTTAGAGTTTTGTTTCACAGACATGGAAAGTCCACGTATTCGTATAGTAATCTAGAAAAAGACAACTCTCATATTGCCAAGCTAGGTTCTCACTGAACCTGAACAGAAGCAACCTAGTATCACCGATTTAGCCCTACTGGAGGCTCATCAGCCAGGTATAGTCAAGTTGAGCCGTGTCACTGCAAGGTCATTGGCTTAGAAAAAGTAAAGCATTCCATTCATCACTTCTTATTTACTTTATTGTGTCACCCTAAGTGGGATGGGTATGCCCAGACGTGGGTCCTGTGCACACTGTATCACTGGAACCAAGCTATAACTTGCTGATTAGCCCTAACTAGGGCAAAACCGGTCCTGGGTTGCTTGTGGTCTGGTTCAGGGAGGATCTAGCTTATGAGTTCGGACTAGACTGTTCCCATTGGAGCAGGGTCAAAACTGATTTGCACATATCTGAGTACAAACTTAGGTGGCATGGTGTGCAAAATTACAATGGACTGAGAAGCTGCCCGAGTGATAACCAGTGCTGAGATTAATTCAAGCATTCCATCCATCACATTTTGCATACTATTTAAATAGCCTGGTCCCAGGCCATATACTCTTTAATGGCTCCCACATGTTCGGCGACAAGGCTGATTCAGTTCTTCAAGAAGAGTCAGGTAACTGCAAGGTCATTGGGACCTCCCTGGTTCCTTGCCAACCACTGTCCTCCTTTCATCTGCCGCGTGACTGCAGTAGGGGATCCTAGCAGCGTCCGCAATTCCAAGCATAGCCTCAAGTCCACCAGACTTCACATTCTTTTCGTGTCTGTGGATGCAGTTCCTACAGAGGATTGTGAATTCAGAGCCAGCGTACTTCCAGTTCCTCACCGTTGTGGCTGCCCTCCAAGCCTATTTAACGTGCCCTTATTTATTTATTTTATTTATGGGTTTTATATAGCGCCTGAATCACCCCATACGGGGTATCTCTGCGCTTAGGACTGCCGGTTGACCAATAAAGAGAGTACGATCAGAAAAGTTCTGTTTTCAACAATTTCCTAAAGGCCACCAGGTTGGTACACTGACGTAGATGCAGAGGGAGGAGATTCCAGTAATGAGGTGCCAGATGGGAGAACGCCTTCCCTCCCATCCGCGCCAATTTAATGCGAGGGGTTTGCAGGTATGCAAGTTGGCTGGACCCTTAACACTGAATGGCCACCCTGTTGGTGGTAGGATCAGGCACCACCTGCCCCAATGGCAAACTGTAACATCAGAAAAGTGGGTGCTTAAAATTGTTCAATGGGGTTACTCCCTGCTGTTTCTGGAAACCCTGCCACCTTTGCCACCATCCTCAGATCTGCTGACGGATGACCACCTCTCCTCTCCTTGCTTCGACAGGAGGTGCAGACCCTTTTGGCCAAAGGAGCCATCAACAGGGCACCAGCATCGGAAGTAGCACGTGGTTGCTATTCCCACTACTTTTTGGTATCAAAAAAGGACTGAGGCCTCCGCCTTATCCTAGATCTTCACTCACTCAATGCCTTTCTGTGAAAGGAGTATTTCAAAATGCTCACCCTTGCCCAGGTCTTGTTTGACCTGGATCCTGAAGACTGGATGGTAGTGTTGGATCCCAAGTACACGTATTAACACATTCCCATAGGGCGATGTTTGCGGTTCATGGTAGGCCACAAGAATTTTCAGTTTGCTGTGCCTCCTTGTGGCATCACAAGTGCCCCTCAGATGTTCATGAAAGTGATGACGGTGGTTGCAGCTCATCTTTGGAGGTCAGAGGTTCCTGTATTCCCCTATCTCAACGACTGGCTCCTAAAGGTGGGTTCGCCACAGACAGCTGTCAACCACCTTCAGACTACACAAATCCTCCTGCATTCAGTCGCAGCCGGCATGACTCGCGGGTGGTGGTGGGCGCGCGAGGAGAGGGGGGTGGGGGGATTAATAAAAAAAAAAAAAAGAGAAAATTTTAACTTACTTTCGCCTACGGTCCCACGTCCTGTCTCCTCTCTCTGCTCCTTACAGGAAGCAAGCAGCCTCCCTCTCCTCCCCTAAGCCAATCACAACGCTGCAATGGCAGCATTGTAATTGGTGGGATGCCGACCACGTAGGCGTCTATGGGGAGGCCGTTTTCTCTTTGCAGGCTGCATGCAACCTACATGGAGAAAACGGGAGAGTGTGTATTACTGGTAAACAGTCAGCATCCACAACAGTGGGCAAGGCACTCCTCCCCTGGCTAGAGCAGAACCGCCAACCCACTCGCCTGCCCCCAACCAAACCCTTCTGCTTACTCACAGTGCAAGAAGCAGAAATATAAAATGGTATTCATTGTACCATTTTATGTTTCTGCTTCTCGCACTGCGAGAAAGCAGTGGGGCGACGCTCCTCCGCCCACGTGGAGGTGCCGCCCCTGCCTGCTTTCGCTGGGATTCACTATGAACATGTGGTAGTTACACCTGACTCCTTCGCAGATGCTCCTTCATCTGAACCATTTTGGACACGGTGCAGTTCTGCCCCTACCCTCCACGAAAGAGAGTGCAGTACATTCGTGCTATGATCCTGATGTTTCTGCCTTAGTCTGAAGCTGGAGGGTCGGATGGCGTCCTTCATCCTGCTGGTAAAGCACGCCAGGCAGCATATGCGAGCTCTACAGTGTGATCTGAAGTACCAATTGGCTCAACGTCAGGGGAATGTCTCTGATCTGGTCCAAATTTTGGAAGAGACTTCTGAAGATCTGCAGTGGTGGTTGCCAAACTGCGCTTGGGTCAGCGATAGACAGCCTTTCCTTCTTCCCCCAGAGCAGTCGGTGGTAATCACTCCTAAGAGGAGGTGGCCTCTTAGGGGAAGGTGGAGATCAGAGGTCTCTAGTCTTCCACATCAACCTTCTGGAACAGAGGGTAATCCGCTTGGCGTTGAAAGCCATACTACCATCCATCAAGGGAAGGCTAGTCCAGAACAATACCACCATCATGTGGTGCTGCAACAAGCAGGGTGAAGTGGGATCATAGACCCTATGCCACACACAAAACTAAGGGGTAGGAGGGGAACTCCTACTTCGACATCCTTTATATTAGACGTAACACACAGAGAGAAGAAGGAGGGTGAAAGTTCACTATTATTAGAGGTTGACAGGCAAAAATGAAATGTTAGAAATACTGCCCTCACAAACGTTTGTGGCATGCTACATCATAGGGCTGGGGGTCCTAGACTTTTACTACGGTGACTCGCGTGCTGCCCCAATGTCCGGAGGAGGCCCGTACAGTGCTCTGTCAAGCTGTTGCTGAAGGGAGGGATGCTGCCAAGTTCACTATTCGTTGTGTTCTTGACACCGCTGACTCCCTGGGCAGGGCGACTTCCACGACAGTGGTGCTCCATCGCCACACCTAGCTGAGGACAACTGTTTTTTCTGGGGATGTCCAGAACAGTTTGATGGACATGCCTTTTGACGGCTATCGCCTTTTCGGCGACAAAGCAGATAGTGCGTTGGAGCGCTTTAAGGAATCGCTGGCTACGGCCAGGTCCTTGGGCCTTTTTGCCACGTGCCCTCCTCTGCCTTCTGCTTTTTGCTCCTTTCGTGGCCACGGAAGGGGCGCACCGACACGTTTATTTCAGAGCCACAGGCCTGCGCAGCAACAGCCTCAGCGTGGCCGTGGACGTGGGACCCGCCGAGCCGGGTCAGGGGGCCAGCGGGCGGGTAAGTCCAACTTCACCCCAGCCAGCACTGCCTCCAAACCTTCCTAGTCCGGTTTTTCAGGCCCATCAAACGCCAGTGGGCGGCAGGCTTCGCCATCACCTCCCCCACTGGCGCACCATCACTTTGGACAAGTGGGTTTTACTAATAGTCCGAAGGGGCTATTCCCTCCCCTTCGAGACTACCCCTCCAGCCATCCCACCCCAGTACCACCGCATGTCGGGGGATCACTTTGCACTTCTTCAACAGGAAGTCGCTGCTCTCTTGGCCTGGGGGGCCATCGAGCGCGTTCCTGCGCCACAAGTAGGTCGTGGTTGTTACTCCCACTACTTTCTGGTGCCCAAGAAGGACAAGGGCCTGCGTCCTATCTTAGACCTCAGGGGCGTCAATCACTTCCTCCGGAAGGAGAAGTTCAAGATGTTAACTCTGGCTCATGTCTTGTCTGCCCTCGACCCTGGAGACTGGATGGTAGCGTTGGACCTGCAGGACGCATATTTCAACATCCCCGTCCTGCCAGCCCACCGGCATTACCTGCGGTTCACGGTAGCCCACAAGCATTTCCAGTTTACCCTGCTCCCCTTTGGCCTTACCAGTGCCCCTCGAGTGTTCATGAAAGTGATGGCGGTGATCGCAGCTCATCTGCACAGATCAGGGGTCTCAGTCTTCCCATATCTCGACGACTGGCTGTTGAAGGTGGGCTCACCCCAGGCAGTCGTCTCCCACCTCCAGACTACGGCCGACCTCCTGCATTTGCTGGAGTTCTCCATCAATGTGACGAAATCGCACCTGATTCCCTCTCAGAAACTCCTCTTTATCAGAGCGGTTCTGGACACGGTGCAGTTTCGGGTCTATCCTCCCAAACAGCGAGTCCGGGACATTCTGGAAATGATTCAGATCTTTCAGCCTTTGTCCCGGGTTTCAATCGGAATGACCCTGAGGTTGCTGGGCCTCATGGCCTCCTGCATCCTGCTGATCAATCATGCCAGGTGGCATATGCGGGCTCTGCAGTAGGACCAGAAGTTCCAGTGGGCGCTGTGAGAAGTTGTCCTGATATATGATGTCACTAGTTCTAGTGTACACCCTGTATCAGTCCAAACAACCCTTAGGTGATTGGTTGTAAAGTCAACCTTATAGACCAGCTATCCTAGTGGTAGCATGGACAACAACAGTCTTAGGCTAAACTCTGTATGGCATGTGAAGCCAGCTGTTATACCATTACAATCCCTTGAATACCAAATGAAAGGACACCACACCAGGTATATATAAAATTAGAATGTATTTATTCTAACATATACCCTCAGCACTCTTTATGAGTTCAGAGGTCTAAGTACAAACAATTTCTTAAGTAGCATACGTTCAGTTACACAGGAAAATACAGTTAGGCCCAGGGGCCACGCAAACCATATACTAAGAAAGTCGTATAAGTACCACGTCACGAACAGGGAGTAGGCCTAGGGCCTAGGGAATCGCTGGGGCTACACTACCCTACCAATAGTTAGGAAGTGGGAGGCCCACGGGAAGCGTGTGCAGTGTGGAAACACACACGCGGGTTACATTAAAGTCAATGGGCATGTAACAGTTAGAAATAGGAAGAATAAGGACACTTCCGAAGTAACTAGGAGGAAGCAACTAAAGACTTAGACACTTGGATAGTCAATATCCACTGGAGCACCGGAGTACTCGCTTTACCTCACCCACAGGAGACGGGTGCATAGGTGTGAAGATGTGTCGGGTGTCGTCGCTGGATCCTATGGATGCCGGAAGAACAGATGCTGGTAGGCGGCCAGGAGGAAGATGTCCGGTGGACCCAAGGATGGATCTTGGAAGAAGAACACCTGCAAGCACAGGGGACAAAGTCTGTGACCGTGTGGAACCAGGAAGGAACCAGGCGATGTTGTGCAGAACACAGGTGATGTCTTGAAGCTTGTCTCTGCAGCTGCGTGGACCAGGAGGCGTCGAGGACGACCAGGACCAGGGTACAAGCTGTCCCACGAAGGATCTTGCTGATGGCGGAGTCGACGTCCCGATTGGAGTCAACAAGCCTTGGCAAAGGCAACCCACGCGGAAATGGAAATTCGCTTCAGGTGCAGACCAGGAAGGTCTGAGGTGCTTCTCTTTCACAGGGAAGCAAGGGCCAGTCTGGAGGAGCCAAACCAGCGGTGGAAAGTTAAGGGTTCGTCGTCACTGAGGCTACTAGCCAACGGGCCAGCAACCGGACAGACGCGTCGAGCAGGAAAATGCAGAAGGGCCCCGCGCAGAACTCGTGGAGGGCTGATCTTCGGTGCAGATGGTGCTCGGGGTTGGGGCTTCTCAATCCCCAGAGCACAACTTCGAGGATGCCTCAGAAGCTGCGCTGGAAGCTACTCGCCAATTTTCCCAGGTAGCCCGTCCCACGTCGCCTCCACGGATCTCAGCTCGGCTGTGGATGTGGATCAGGGTCGGAGAAGTCTGGAAGTCAAGGCGCTGGTCGGGCTCTGCAGTCGGTTCCTCGTAGAACTTGGGCAAAGCAAACGGCAGGTCGCTTGTTGGTGCCTGTTTGCACAGGGTGGCCACTCCTTGGCCACAAGGGAGATTCTTCAGTCTTCTTGTCGTCGATTGTCCAGAGTTTCGTGTCTAGTTTCAGTTCAGGATAATCCAAAGTCCTAGGGACTCAGCTCCCACACTTATACTAATCTGGGGGGGCTGGGTTACCTGCTAGGTCCCTCCTATGGGTGGGACCAGGGAGCGGGGTGGTTACACCCCCTTACCTTTGTCCAGTTTCACGCCAGGGCTGGGGCTGGAGTGCCCCAGCACCGGTTTGAACCGGGCTATGCATGGGACACCTTGTGTGCCTCAAGCAATGTCTCGTTTCTTTCATCCCTCCCTGCCCCAATACACTAAGTCCTGTCTGGGGTGGTGCTAGCACCTCCCAAGGCAGGAAACCTATTGTCCAAGCCTCCCTCGCTGGAAGGACTCCCAGCAGCAGGAGGTCAGACTTGTGTCCGTGGCAGCAGCATCCATTTTGTGATGCTGGGGCACTGGTTAACCTTAACCGGGTAAGTAGGATTTTAACATGTCTTCTCCGTCCAGGAGGGGGGAATACTATCCTCATCGCCAGAAATGGCGTGGGGGTAGTATTCCAAAGTGTTAGACACCTTACACAACATGTTTTGATAAAGCCAATCCATAGTTACCATAACCGCGAGGATTATAAGGCACTTTAAGATATATGGTAGGCGATATCATAGAACAGCTATAAGGACATGGTTCCGAAAGCTGCAGACAGGCTCAGCTCATGCTAGAGCACCATCTCACATGTTACCAAGCACTCTGCCTCCAGGACTGTTAAGGCCTGCCATAGCAGTGGCTTACAGGTTACCCATGTGTCTATATATAAGGTAGGTATAGGAATACTATACCTAAGCAAGGGGTGATTACACGACCTTGCCCCAGCTGAGTGATCAGCCAGTTGTGTCATGATGGGAGGCCAGCCAGGGGTGGCATAATACATGCTGCAGCCCCTGGTAGGCCTAGGGAACACCTATGCCCTGGGTACCTAAGGTACACTGTACAGCGCCCCATAAAGTGATCCTTACCAATTGGGTTATGTACCTAAAGTACATAGTATGAATTTAGAGAGAGAACAGCTGGGCTGTGGGTCTGATTAGCAGGCCCACAGCCCCATCTAAGTCGAAAACCAGTGAAGCAAAAGCAAAAAGTGGGGGTGACCATAGGAAGCAGACCCTACTCTCCTACAGGCGCAGCGTCAGGGGAACCTGTCTGATTACGTCCAGATCTCGGAGGGCACTGCACAACAATTGCAGTGGTGGCTCACGAACCAGCATTGGGTCAATGGCAGATCCCTCTCCCTTCCCCAACCGGAGCACACAGTGGTGACGGTTGCGTCCCTCCTGGGATGGGGCGGCCACATGGGAGAGGCGGAGATCAGAGGCCTCTGGTCTCCGGCGGAGTTCAGGCTCCATATCAACCTTCTGGAGCTCCGGGTGATCAGACTTGCACTGAAGGCATTCGTTCTCTCTGTTAAGGGGATAGTAGTGCAGGTGTTCACAGACAACACCACTGCTATGTGGTACTGCAACAAATAGGGCGGGTGGGGTCGTGGTCCCTATGTCAGGAGGCCCTGCGTCTCTGTACATGGCTGGAACATCAGGACATTTCCATGGTGGTTCAACACCTGGCAGGTTCACTGAACGCCAGGGCGGACTAACTCAGCCGCAGGTGCATGATGGATCACAAATGGCATCTTCACTCGCAGGTGGCGCAAGGTCTCTTCCAACAGTGGGGAGAGCCTTGGCTAGATCTATTCGCCACCGAAGAGAACGCGCAATGTCAGCCGTTCTGTGCGTTGGAATCTCCAAAGCGGCACTCGCTAGCCAACGCTTTTCGCCGCGAGTGGAGTTGTGGTCTGTTATGCGCCTTTCCGCCTATACCACTTCTGGCCAGAGTGCTGAAGAAAATCAGGTGCGACCGGGCCCAAGTCAATCTTGTGGCTCTGGACTGGGCTCGAAGAGTTTGGTATCCTGAGCTACTCAGTATGACCACAGATCCCCCGATCCGACTGCCTCTTTGGGAGGATCTTCTGTCACAGCAGCAGGGGACGGTCCTCCACCCAAACCTGTCCTGTCTCCACCTCCTTGCGTGGAGATTGAGTGGTGGCAGTTGATTCCTTTCGACTTGCCTCCTGAATTCTGTGATGTCATTCTGGCAGCCAGGTGTCCCTCCACTAAGTTGGTATACGCCTGCAGATGGAACAAGTTTGTGGCATGGTGCTCAGCAAAGGCTGTGGATCCCCTGTCTGCCCCTCTTTCAGAAGTCCTTCTGTTCCTTCTTTCTTTGGCTCAGCAGGGTTCTGCTCTGGGCACTATCAAGGGCTACCTTTCTGCTCTTTCAGCCTTTCTTAGGCTTCCTGATCAGCCTCTATTTTCAAGTCCCCTGTTGTAAATAGATTCCTCAAATGCATTACTTTTCCCTCAAAAATATCCTTCGTAATGCCACAGTGGGACTTGAACCTGGTTCTGACATACTTAATGTGCCCTCACTTTGGGCCTCTTCACAACTGTCCTCTTCGTCTGTTAACTTTGAAGGCTGCTTTCCTGGTTGCCATCACCTTTGCTAGGAGAGAGAGTGAACTCCAACCACTTTCTTTCAAACCTCCTTTTCTGTCTGTCCAGCCGGACAAGGTTGTGCTAAGAACACGTCCATCCTTTCTGCCGAAGGTTGTCACTGCATTTCACGTCGGGCAGACCATCACTTTGCCCACCTTCTTTCCGCCTCCTTCCAGAGAGGAAGAGAGGCTCCACCGTCTAGACCCAAAACGTGCGCTCTCATTTTACCCGAATCGCACACAACAGTTACGGGTGGACGACCAGCTCTTTGTTGGCTATGTGGGCGCCAAGAAAGGTCTGGCCGTACAAAAGCGGACTATCTCCCGATGGGTCGGCTTGTGTATTAAAGTCTGTTATTCTCTGGCAAAAAGAGTCCACCGGTGGGGCTGCGCGCCCGTTCCACCAGGGCGACTGCTGCCACTACGGCATTGGGACGTGGTGACCCCTTACATGACATCTGTCCGGCAGCTACGTGGGCCTCGTTGCACACATTTACTAAGCACTATTTCGTGGACAGCCAAGTCTGGAGAGACGGCTTCCTTGGCCGTTCTGTTCTCCGGGACTTCCTGGTGTGATCTTGGTTCGCAGACCCACCACCGGAGTTGGTATTGCTGGGGTATCTATTCTAAGGTAAGGAATCTATCACTAATGTGTTTCTTTCAGATGAACAAGTTACTTACCTTCGGTAACAATATATCTGGAAGAAACATTAGTTAGTGATAGATTCCTTACCGCCCCATCCATCCTCCCTGTTCTGCGAACTGATTTCTAGATGCACCAGAGGTCAGTATCTTGCATGGCTCTGCGTTCCTGGTGCGGAAAGTCGTGTACAGAACTGACATCAGCGCGTGAGGGCGGCATCTAAGTAGCTGCCGCGACATCATCTCGGCGACCACAACGCCAATGATGGACGCGGAGCCTCACAGCGCTACCTTCTGACACGCAGGGGTACTGCTGACGAAAACTTTCTGTAATCAGTCTGACGCCTGGGGGTAATTCTAAGGTAAGGAATCTATCACTAACTAATGTTTCTTACAGATATATCTTTACCGAATGTAATTAACTTGTTCTGCACAAGCCAACGCTCGAGGTGGAGCAATACGATTGGGGAGACAATAAAAAAACACATAGAAGAGTAGGGATCAAGTAAGAATTAGGTGCAGACAAACAAAGTTAAAACTAACTAAAGGAATTTCAAATGCCTATTTTATTCGCGTATTCCCAGGCTGGGGTTAAAAAAGGTTTTGCTAAACCTGTGGTTGGTTGTAAAATGGTAAGTTATGAACCGTTTACCCCTCCACTCTGCAAAATTGTAGACATGTTTCCGCCGGACCTAGTGTCTTCCCCGACTTTCATAAGGACTACTGGATCCCGATATTTATACTCTTCAATAATACCTTAATATGTAGATCGAAGTTTAGGCCTATATGAGTACGTAGGTCGTGTAATCACACTCTGATTAAAATCGAGTTTCACTCTAGTTCACGCTCGAAAAGGCAAGGGAGCGAGGACTGCTCCTTATAGTCACACATTAATCATGGTGAGCCCATCACTATGACTGTATCTCTCCCAACGCCGTGTAGGACCCTGTGCCAGGATGACCTGTGACTCTGGACATGGCTGGAACACTAGAACATTTAGCTGGTTGTAAAACAACTCAGAATGCCAGACGGACTCTTCCGACAGTGGGGAGAACCTTGGCATTAACTATTTGCCACTGCAGAGAAAGCGTAATATCAGCACATCTGCTTGTTGGAGCTTACAAAATGACTATTGCTCTGAAATGTATTTCAGTTAGAATAGAACTGTAGACTCCTGTACGCCTTTCCGCCAATATCTCTCCTTTCCCGAGTTCTCAAAAAGGACAGAACTGACCGTGCCCGAGTCATCCTAGTGGCTCTGGACTGGGCACGTATTGTGTAGTACTGAGAAATCCTGGGCACGAGCATATGTCGTCCTCCTCCTCCTCCTGATGCAGCAGTAGGGCAGTGTCTTGCACCCGAACCTGCACACTCTCCACCTTTATACTTGGAGATTGAGCGGCGACAGCTGAGTGTTTGCAGTCTTCCTTCTGATTTCTGCAACATTACTCTTGCAGCCAAGCGTCCCTCAGTGAAAACTATGTGCCTGCCATTGGGACAAGTTTGTGGCTTGGTGCTCCTCATGACAAGTTGATCCACTTTTTGCCTGTCTGTCGGAGGTGCCATTGTTTGTGTTGTCTTTAGCCCAGCAGAGCCTTGCCCTTGGCACTGTTAAAAGTTACTTTTCTGACATTTCAGCTTTTTTGTGCTTGCCAGATCAGCCCTCTCTGTTTAAGCCAGCGGTTGTGACACGTTTTCTTAACCCCTTCAGCGCTGCGCGGATTCCCCCGCGGTGCTGAAGGGTTCGAGCGCGGGCGGGGCCATGACGGAACGGTTCCGTCATGAGCACAGCTCAACCGATGCTCATGACGGAATCGTTCCGTCATGAGCATGGAAGGGGTTAAGGGCTTACAGCATCTGTTACCACCTTCCCCTTTTCTAATGCCCCAGTGGGTCCTTAATTGAATCTTAACAGCTTGTATGTTCTCGATTCAAAGCCATGTATAGGTGCCCTCTGAGACTTTTGACACTTAAGACAGTCTTTTTAGTGGCAATTACATCAGCCAAGCGAGTGAGTGAGCTTCATGGTCTCACTATTAACCGCTGTACAGCAGATTCTTCCCAGACAAACTGGTTCTTTGACTCATGGGTCTTTTTTTTTTGTCTTTTTAAAATATATTTATTAATTTTATACAAATCAAACAAGAGACACATGCATCATCATCATCGTTGTTACAGTGGCAATTCGCATCTACACAGTTCAGCATTATACATAAATCAATAAAGAGCTGTACAGATCGTATGGTTGTACTTTTACATCTTGGTGGCACACATTATTCCATACGCAGTATCGTCACTGCTTGAGTGAACAGTTTTACAACATGTAAAACACACAGGGCTGTCTCAGTTCTACTAGTCGCTGTGAGGGCGAGAGGGTGTGGAATCATGCACTATAGCACCGGCGCACTTCTCAGAAACATCTTTGTTCGCTACAGATGACTTATACAAATCCAAGAAGTTTTTGGGCCTATTACGAGGTGGTAACATATCATTATAATTTTGAGTTTGGGTGCAACAATACAGCATATCTCTCAACCATTTGGTTAGGATAGGAGGGGGTCCGCGCGACCAACATATAGCCACAAATCGTCTTGCTATTAATAAGCCCCTATCCATGAGCCTTCTTTTCGCCTTAGGGATAGGTTTAGAATACCCAAGCAGAGCGAGCCTCGGATACGGAAAGAGCGACAGCTCTGTAGCTCGGTTCAATTCTACAAAAATCAGTCCCCAGAAATGAGCTACCCCTGGACAGACCCAGACCAAATGGAAGAAATCGGCAGACTGCACATTGCATCTGTCACATGTGGAGTCGTCTCTTAAACCATATCTATACAGTCGCTCCGGAGTGTAATAAATTCTGTTAAGAAATTTTAAATGTAGTAGCCTATGTCTCCCATTCAGGGATATACGTTTTGTACTCATGCAGCAGTATATCCATATTTCATTTGTAATGTTGCTCTGTAAGTCTCGCTGCCAGGCAAGTCTGGCTTTGGTGTATTCGTACTTCTTACTAGACATCGAGATGTGATAAATCCTAGACACCATCCTAGTGGGTGTTTGCGCCGTAATGAGAGTGGTCAAGGCCAGCACCTCAGGGGGTTCTGCCATGTCGTCTCCTAGTAGTTCAGTGAGTGCATGTCTAACTCTGTCCAACTGGAATCTGGCAATAAGTGCCGGTGTGTCCTCATCCTCAACTATGTCTCCCCATCTCCGAGCCACCCCAGCAATGAAGAGGTCACCGATGTGGTGAATCTCTACTGTGTGTAGAGCTGTTAAAACCCATTTGTCCATACAAGGTGTGAGCCATCGGCACCATTCAAGACGGGCCGCTGGGGAATTCAATATAACCCCTGCCTGTAGTTTCAGTAAGTGGTACCATGCGTGAGTAACTTTAAGTGAGTCAATAATCCCCGTACAGGGGCATAACACAGGCCCCCGCAGCCCTCGCAGTGCGGGGGGGCCCCCAAGCTCCAGGGGGCCCCCACCTGAAAAATAAATATAACGAATGCACGCTCAGTCGAAAAAGTCAAGCCAGCAATGGGCTCTGCCCACACTAGCCAGTTGGCAAACCAGAGGTCAGGAAAACAAAGGCCGCGTTGCAGATTTCGCCAGGGCATGCGAGGCAGGAGCTCTGCTCATTAACAGATTGCAGGTGGAAGCTGAGGGTATCATGTTTTCGCCAACAATCTGAGGTTCTGGTGGGACTCCTAGGGGGACCAAAGAGTGTATGTGTGTATATATATATATATATATATATATATATATATATATATATTTATATATAATACAAATTTAAGTGTAAAACAAAAAAAAGCTTTTGTGACACTGGTCCTGACACACATAAGTGCAATGCCTAAAAAATCTCGGAGGCTGTCCAGATATCCACTTTCACTCCTGGTGGTAGCTGGACTTAGTCAAAAAATGAAGGTAAAGAGATAGCTTCCTAATACGATAATTCTGAATGATCACAAATGAGGAGACTTAAAAAACCAACTACGAAAACTAAGGTAAGTGCTAATAAACCTTTTTAGAATGTATATTTAGCATAGATCCTGTTTTGCCTTGCAGGTTCTATATGAACGTGCACTCCCGATTAAACATGTTGCATGAAATAAATCGAGCAGGAACTTATTTAATCAGAAATAAGTAACATGAACATAGAACAAGCTATTGAATGAATTGCTTCCTCATTTGCTATCATTTAAATGTGCCTCATTATAAATATAACATTGCACATATTTTTTTTACTCTGAGGCGGCGAGTGCAAGCAATCTGAACAGCCTTTTAGGTCGTTTTTCGCAGCGCCAGGAGACAAGTCTATTAGGAAGAGCCGAGAAGCACACCAGAGTGCCATGGTGAAGACGGAGGGATGGGCTTCAGGAGAAGGATAATCTTTACAGCAGGAAACATAAGACTAAGCCTCGCGCCACAACAACTCACAGGACAGGGTCTCTCGCCCATGGAGTGCTCGCAGGGCTTAAGTGGGCCCAGTGGCGTAACGAAAGTTGAGGGGGCCCCCCTGCAAAGTACACGGAGGGGGCCCCCTCCCCGGACCACCACCTGCCACTTTTGCAGAGGAGGCCCCCTGGAGCTTGAGGCCCCACCCTGCATCGAGGGGGCTGCGGGGGCTTATCTTACGCCACTGTGAAGATGCCAGAAATGCCTCTTATTTCAGTTATGAACCTATCTCATTAGAAAAACAACAGACCTACAACTTCGGGCCATAAGACATCCACTTTAACACCAGGTAAAAAACAGAACGAATTGATTTTGCACTGACATAGCAACAACAATTAGCCCATAGTAAGCTTATTCTATTTTGGCCACAGCACAAAAATAGAAAAACGTTCTCAGAGGCCCCGGCAGTGAGGTCTGTGGGACTGGCAGGTTTCTGTGCCCGGGGAGGTCTGTGGGACTGGCAGGTTTCTGTGCCCGGGGAGGTCAATGGAACTGGCAGGTTTCTGTGCTTGGGGAGGTATGTGGGACTGGCAGGATTCTGTGCCTGGGGAGGTCTGTGTGGCTGGCAGGTTTCTCTGCCTGTGGAGGCATGTGGGACTGGCAGGTTTCTCTGCCTGGAGAGGTCTGTGGGACTTGCAGGTTTCTGTGCTCGGGGAGGTCTGTGGGGCTGACAGGTTTCTGTGCTTGGGGAGGTCTGTGGGGCTGGCAGGTTTCTGTGCCCGGGGAGGTCTGTGGGGCTGGCAGGTTTCTGTGCCCGGGGAGGTCTGTGGGACTGGCAGGTTTCTGTGCTCGGGGAGGTCTGTGGGACTGGCAGGATTCTGTGCTTGGGGAGGTCTGTGGGGCTGGCAGGTTTCTCTGCCTGGAGAGGTTCGTGGGGCTGGCAGGTTTCTGTGCAAGGTGAGGTCTGTGGGGCTGGCAGGTTTCTGTGCCCGGGGAGGTCTGTGGGGCTGGCAGATTCTGTGCCTGTGGAGGTCTGTGGGACTGCCAGGTTTCTGTGCTTGGGGAGGTCTGTGGGGCTGGCAGATTCTGTGCCTGTGGAGGTCTATGGGACTGGCAGGTTTCTGTGCTTGGGGAGGTCTGTGGGGCTGGCAGGTTTCTCTGCTTGATGAGGTCTGTGGGGCTGGCAGGTTTCTGTGCCCAGGGAGGTCTGTGGGACTGGCAGGTTTCTGTGACCTGGGAGGTCTGTGGGGCTAACAGGTTTCTGTGCCTGGGGAGGTCAGTGGGACTGGACGGTTTCTGTGCCCTGGGAGGTCTGTGGGGCTAACAGGTTTCTCTGCCTGGAGAGGTCAGTGGGATTGGCAGGATTCTGTGCTTGGGGAGGTCAGTGGGACTGGCTGGTTTCTGTGCTCGGGGAGGTCTGAGGGACTGGCAGGATTCTCTGCCTGGAGATGTCTGTGGGACTGGCAGGTTTCTGTGCCCAGAGAGGTCTGTGGACTATCAGGTTTCTCTGCCTGGGGAGGTCTGTGGGACTGGCAGGTTTCTGTGCCCAGAGAGGTCTGTGGGACTGGCAGGTGTCTGTACCCTGAGAGGTCTGTGGGACTGGCAGGATTCTCTGCCTGGAGAGGTCTGTGGGACTGGCAGGTTTCTCTGCCTGGGGATGTCTGTGGGGCTGGGAGGTTTCTGTGCCTGGGGAGTTCTGTGGGGCTGGCAGGTTTCTCTGCCTGGAGAGGTCTGTGGGGATGGCATATTCTGTGCCTGTGGAGGTCTGTGGGTCTGGCAGGTTTCTGTGCCCGTGGAGGTCTGTGGGACTGGCAGGTTTCTGTGCCCTAGGAGGTCTGTTGGGCTAACCGGTTTCTGTGCCTGGGGAGGTCAGTGGGACTGGCTGATTTCTCTGCCTGAGGAGGTGTGTGGGTCTGGCAGGTTTCTGTGCCCGGGGAAGTCTGTTGGTCTGGCAGGTTTCTGTGCCCGGGGAGGTCTGTGGGGCTGGCAGGTTTCTCTGCCTGGAGTGGTCTGTGAGACTGGCAGGTTTCTGTGCCCGAGAGGGTCTGTGGGGCTGGCAGGTTTCTCTGCCTGGAGAGGTCTGTGAGACTGGCAGGATTCTCTGCCTGGAGAGGTCTGTGGGACTGGCAGGTTTCTCTGCCTGGGGAGGTCTGTGGGGCTGGCAGGCTTCTCTGCCTGGAGAGGTTTGTGGGGATGGCAGATTCTGTGCCTGTAGAGGTCTGTGGGACTGGCAGGTTTCTGTGCTTGGGGAGGTCTGTGGGTATGGCAGGTTTCTGTGCCCGTGGAGGTCTGTGGGACTGGCAGTTTTCTGTGCCCTAGGAGGTTTGTTGGGCTAACAGGTTTCTGTGCCTGGGGAGGTCAGTAGGACTGGCTGATTTCTCTGCCTGATTAGGTCTGTGGGTCTGGCAGGTTTCTGTCTCTGGGGAGGTCTGTGGGGCTGGCAGGTTTCCCTGCCTGGAGTGGTCTGTGGGGATTGCTGATTCTGTGCCTGGAGAGGTCAGTGGGGCTGGCAGGTTTCTCTGCCTGGGGAGGTATGTGGGACTGGCAGGTTTCTCTGTCTGGGTAGGTCTGTGGGACTGGCATGTTTCTCTGCTTGAGTTCTGTGGGACTGACAGGTTTCTGTGCTTGGAGAGGTCTGTGGAGCTGGCAGGTTTCTGTGCTTGGGGAGGTCTGTGGGGCTGGCAGATTCTGTGCCTGTGGAGGTCTGTGGGACTGGCAGGTTTCTGTGCTTGGGGAGGTCTGTGGGTCTGGTAGATTTCTCTGCTTGATGAGGTCTGTGGACCTGGCAGGTTTCTGTGCCCTGGTAGGTCTGTGGGACTGGCAGGTTTCTGTTACCTGTGAGGTCTGTGGGGCTAACAGGTTTATGTGCCTGGGGAGGTCAGTGGGATTGGCAGGTTTCTGTGCCCTGGGAGGTCTGTGGGGCTAACAGGTTTCTCTGCCTGGAGAGGTCAGTAGGATTGGCAGGATTCTGTGCTTGGGGAGGTCAGTGGGAGTGGCTGGTTTCTGTGCCCGGGGAGGTCTGAGGGACTGGCAGGATTCTCTGCCTGTTGAAGTCTGTGGGACTGGCAGGTTTCTCTGCCTGGGGAGGTCTGTGAGGCTGGCAGGTTTCTGTGCCCGAGGAGGGCTTTGGGACTGGCAGGTTTCTGTGCCTGGGGAGGTCTGTGGTGCTGGCTGGTTGCTCTGCTTGGGGAGGTCTGTGAGTCTGGCAGGTTTCTGTGCCCGGAGAGGTCTGTGGGGCTGGCAGGTTTCTTTGCCCGGAGAGGTCTGTGGGGCTGGCAGGTTTCTCTGCCTGTAGAGGTCTGTGGGGCTGGCAGGTTTCTGGGGCAGGATGCTGGGTGATCTTGTCACATCCATAGAGTCAGGGATTTGGAGCCATCTATGGACCAGAAACATTGATCCTTTTACTGCTACTGAGTGGAGTACGACAGCTTCAGGGCAGAAAAGTGCACGGAGCGCCCCACAGTTCAAAGGTCGCAAGTGAGGTAGGTTGTGCTGGTGTTAAAAAAAAAAAAAAGTCAAGAAAGAGAAGAGTTACACATGCTGGTGCCTGTTTCCACGGAAGTCACATGCAACCTCTGGTAGGACATGCATCCTGACGTAGAAAGGCTGTAAATGTTATTTTTTTCCTTTCATATCAATGGGGTAGGATTGGTGGCTCTTTGCGACAGCAGTAAACAGAGGGGAAGTACATGGTATGCAGTGCCATGAGAATGATGCTGCAGGTACTCAATTATGCAGCAGGAAAAGGCAAATTGTGTGGTCTAATGCCGCACATTTTGTGATACTTATACTTAATTTTTTGTAATTTTTGCACCTCTTAAGACTGTTCTGGCACATGTTTCACCTCAGTCTCAGTTTAACAACCAAACAGCAAAGAGTGGCCTGTCAATTTTAGCGAAGGGCATTCGACTGTGCAGCAATGCATGTTGCTGTATTTTAGTAACTTTTATCTGTTTCAGCTAGAAACCATTTTTTCTGCAAGCTGCAATTTATGTAGCACCACTGCCACCACAGCCCCAATCCTCCCCCTCTCTACCCCAACCCTCCCCCCCACTCCACCCACTCACACCCTGATGTCCAGTTCAGCTGGACCCGCCCCTTCAGAACCGACATCACTCGACAACTAGAAATCAGCGGCAAGAAATCGGGTCAGTTTTGCCTTGACAAAGTCGGGCGAAACCGGGAAACTTCTCCCAAAGTCACAGACGAATGTGTAAATTCACAGGTGAAGGGTACATTTTCTTGCGCAAACAAACTTCATTGACGATTTTTGTGTTTTCTGTAAAATCCTCAAATCAACATAAATCGCAGGTGAAACTGATGACACGCACTTTTAATCTTTAACGTGTAACATAACCGCCACCCCCTCTATTCCAAACAACCTTCATGTACCAAAGGCGCCTTTGTTTTACTAAATGCCTTCACTCTAAACTGGAGACCTTACGCACACAAGTGGTCGTCGCAATGAATTTTGGGTGGGGTGCACTTGTCTGCGGGGGGTGGCATAGACTGGGCGAACAGACAGACTCACCTGCGCGGGCCGCAGAAGACAGGGCAAACAAGGCTAGCCAGAGAAATAATTAAATTATGGCAGGTAGTCGCCGTCGCACGTTACCTCTCAATTGTCTCCACTCTGGCCTCTGGGATACCTCCTCGCTTCACCAGTCAGCAATGTGCATGACAATTGGTCACCAGCCCCACCCTAAGGGTTAGGAATAAAACCGCGCAGACGCGGCGGCGGAGACATCTGCACGCTGCGCAGTGTGCACCATTACCATTTTTAAAATTTGACCATTTAAGTTATAAAGAAAAGTCTAGAGCGAGCGTAAGTTACATAACCTACCTATATGAATTACTTACCTATACCAGACAGTCACGGATGTGTAGTGCTTGCTGGCACCGCTGAGGGGGCCTCTGGAGCACTGGGGCTCGCCAGCAACGCAGGAGCTGCGGGGGCCTGTGTTACGCCCCTGGGATCTGTGTTAAGCCCTATGCTTATAATTCCACACCACACAATTCAACTATAAATAATTTAACCCTACAACATTCCATACCACATAATTACAATCCTAAAAATACACATATTTCCACTTCACTCCATACCACATAATTCCACATCACAGAATAACATTCCACACAATTTAATACCACTCCCAACCACATAATTACACTCCACACAACTCAACTACACCTAATTCCACTTCAACCTATATAATTACACTTCACACATCATATTTACACTCAACTATAAAACATATAATTACCCTCCACAAAATACAACTCTGCAACATGTTGCATAATTCCACTCCGCATAATTATACACCACACCATGCCACATAATTCCAAACGTAACACAATTCCACAATTCATCCCCACACAATTTATCACACAGCTTAATAACACTCCACATAATACCACTCAGCTCCACATAATTAACCTCCACATAATTATGCTTTACTCCATACTGCATACATACACTCCACATAAATCCATTTATGCCACGTAGCAACACTCCACATAGCTACACTTCACACCATGCCTCATAATACCACTCAACATAATTTCAACTCTACATATTTCCATTCCACACCACATAATTCACAACAAACTACATAATTCAGACTAACATCACAAATGCACAACACACTACATACACCCAATCTACACCACAAAATTCCCCATCATGCTACAATATTTAACAGCACACCACATAAGTAAATTCCACTACATACCACTCCACAACACAAAATACCATTCCAGATAATCCCACTCCAAAACACACAATCCCACTCCACTCAATACCACATAATTACACTGCACACCATACCACATTATTTCACTACACAGATCCAATCCACGCAACACAATTCCATAACTAACAATTCCAATCCAATCCATATATGTCCACTTGACACCACACACATTCCCTCCACTCCAAACAGAAAACGCATAGGTAAAATACATTGTCCATTACAACATCAATAGCTCTAACTCTCACCTTCTAATGTGTCCCAGAAGATCCTGTTTCTGGAGCTGCAAACCTTCTGGCTGAAGTCAGCTCTGTGCTGCCTCAGAGGAGCAGTGCCCTGTGGTGAATGCTGTCTCTGGGGCCCCCACCCCCATCCTTTACCCTGTCAGCTCTCCTCTGTGCTGCATCCTGCTGTCTCTGGGGCCCCCACCCCCATCCTTTTTCCGGCCTGGCTCGTGGCTCTGACTGAAGAGAAACAATGTAACTTGTTACTTTGTTTCTCTTCAGTCCTGGGTCAGCCCACAAGGAGCTCAGTGCAGGCTGCTTTAGAGGCACCTTTAGAGAGAGAGAGGCTTGCTTAAGAGCAAGCCTCTCTCTCACAGCTCTCACCGAAGAGCTGAGGGGGCCCCCTTCACACACTGAAGACTGGGGGCTGCGGGGGTGTTTGTTACGCCCCTGAGTCTGAGCACCGGCAGTTTTTTAAAGGGGGCCTCGGAACGGGTCTCTATCGGGCTCTGTTTTGTGCCCTGGCACAGGCGATCCAGTTTTTCCTTGAACTGGAGTGGCAGCAGGCACATCGATGAGCCCGTGCTCACACGGCTCACTTCTCACTAGTGGAGAAGTTACGGCATGACGTCATGCCAGGTGAGCGTTGTAGGGGAAGGGAAATCCTTTAAAGAGTCATTTTCTCTCTGAATTTCCCTTCTCTTTTTGAAACTCAGGAGCAGCAACATTGTCGTGGTGTCACCAGGGCTTTAAGAGGAAGCTTTTTCAATATTATATGCAACAAGCCATATTGCTGCTTATTTATCTCATGCGACTAAAAACCATTGACAAAGCCAATAGTCCTGACTTGTAGGTATGATGTTAATTGTTGTATCATATATCTGAATGCCATGACAGACACAGCAAAATACAAGTCAGGGGCACACTATGCTAAGCACAGACAGCTTATGTGTTTTTAAGCCATACCCTTAATTACATTGGCCACGCCCCTTTGTGAGACCCCCCAGTTTTTTCATCCCACTTAAAGCCCTGGATTCATGTTATATTAATGTTACGGTTTGTTCAACATTTCAGACGCATAGGAATTACCCAATGTGTGATATCATCTATGAAGGCTTTTATTGGCGCGCAGTAACCAGTAAGAGCGAGGCCTGCAGCACCTTCAGCCTCTAAGTTCTAAGACTCGTACTGGGGCATTGGCTGTTTTGACTCAGGGCGGGATAAATACAGCAGAGCGACAGGCAGGGCAAGGAAGGTCAATGTAAAGGGTGGCAACCACAGACACAATGATGGTGCAGTGTCCACCCACCTTATGGTTTAGTTGTTGAGAGGGCAGGCTGAAGGAGGAGTCCTGCAGCCACTTCTATGCGCACGTGTAGTACGGCCCCTTGATCAGAGCCGAGCCGTTTGCATATGCACGCTTCTCCTGTTCCGCCGCCACTTTGGTGTCTTTTATTTATCGTGGGTGAATTGCCTAGGAAGTGCACGACTTTGCTGGTCTAATCCAAGTTCCCTGTTAAGCAGCAAAGATTTACAGTGTTGCACCTCCTTCATTCCCTTACTTCCCATGATCAAGCCGTAGGAGAGCGCCATAAGAACCTTATCTCACTTTAAGAGCTGCTGAAGCCTGCCCTCTGACCCCAGGCCTGCGTCACGTACTGACTAGGCACTTGCCAGCAGTGCATAACTGGCACTGTGGCATCTTGAACTCCAGGTGCATGTCTGTGTGAAGTCAGGTGAGAAATTATTTTATCACTATGTGAGCCCCCCCCCCCATTGTCCACAGTTAAAAACAGAATAGGAGGTCTAATGTTACTTGCTGTTGACGAAAGCTCACACTTTTTACTTTACAAGTATGTATTAAGGTTTGAAATGAGATTTTCAAGAGACAGCTACCCATCTCTATATCCGATGTTACAACACAGAAATGTAAACTGATCTCTTGACACCTGCAATACCTTATCTTTATCAGGCTGCTCAGCCGTTAGCATTTTGTATATCTGGGGTTGGTATTTCATTTTTTTCATAACCATGAGCCAAAGAGTCCCAGAAAGCAATATGCTTCAAGTTTGGAAGGAAGTGCAGAATAAAGAAGTTATTATTATTTTATTACAATTTACTGCTGGTTGGCAGCTTTCTATATAATAGGTCTCCCCACCAAAACCGCCCCGTCCCTGATTATAGTTCTGACATATAACTAAACCCCTTTCCCCCTCTGGGATTACAGCAGGCTCAACAGATTTCCTTCGTGACACCTGCTATGCTGACTGAGATTTGTAGAGGAGTCCAAACATCAATGTAAATCAGGAGTGACCAAATCATAGATTAGTGACACATGAGGTGGTCACGGCTGAGGTATGTCCGTCCGTGTGTAGCTGTCTGTGGGTAGCTGTCTAAATATGTAAAAGAAAGAACTCCTTTACCTCACCGTCCTAACTTCTCTTTCCATTTTCAGTGACTCCTTTACCTCTCTCAATCCTTCTCCTTCTCCTCCCACTACATGTGTAACTTACAGTCACTACCACATTCCTGTGAAGGCCCACACGGCACAACTGTGACCTTCACTCCCAAAAGTATAATAAAATAGGTGCTTCATAGCAAGGGAGCTCCCAGATGTTGGGAGGTCTATATGTGAAGGGAGGAGTTTTTCTGAAATCAGTGGGTGCTACGGGCCAAAACTTAGATGAGTTGCTTGAGCTTTGCCTGGGCCTTAGTACCACATGGTGCACCTTGGGCTTTTTGAGGTACTTTACATGAGCTATGCCAGTGTTTCAGTACTTGAGCAACAGTGGTACTGATGCAGAGCATGACAGCAGTGTATTTACAGAGCTATGTGTGAAGATGAGGTATATTTACAGACTGGCATAGAGTGTGTTCATTTGCAGAGCTTTGTGTATTGTGTGAAGCACATTTTTTAAAGAGCAGTATGTGATTACAGCCATCTGTTGAAACTAGACCCTAGGGCTTGAAATCTTGTCCACCCTCTGTGCCCTCATCCAGTTTGGTCCTCTCCCTTCCCAATCCATGTATTTTCTAGGCAAATGACTAGCACGCTTAAACACAAACCCCATCGCTGTTGTCTTCAGAGACGCCACAGGTGTCTAGACACATGCTTTTTATGTATTTGGCCACATTCCCTCTCCTTGGACATGTTCCGTAATACTTGAAATTGCATCTCACTGTATCTGATCCATGTGTCTTCCCAATGTTGAACTAACTGGACATGCTCTGATTCACGAGATATCCTCACTTGCCTTGTAACCATTCCCTCCCTAAGGAAATGTACCCTGAGAGCTCCATCAGAACATTCTCCCTCTGCACAAGAATGCATGGTCTCTATGGATCCAGCTTTTATCATAGGATATTCTCTCTATGCCTGACTGTCCTGCCTTTTTATGTGGACATGCTCCTTCCTGGCTATTTCACCCATGTCACAGGATCTCTTCTCCACTAGAACACCCTCAGTCTGATATGACATCATCATTCCCATTGAACTTACACTCTCCCTTCCTCTCTTTGCAAGAGTGCATCTTGACGGCTACTCTCTGCATGCCCCTGTACTTGAGCCAGTGTGCCCCTACACTTCAGTCACCTAAAACTTTCGGATATTTCTGAACATGTCCCCTCATTTCTAGACAGATATTCCTTGTGCCAGAATCCCTCCAAATGCGGCCTTTGAAGTCCCCTACCTCCTTTGGGAAGCTGCTTCACTCCATAGACAGATATTCTATTATCTGTTTGTATGTCATCGCGCATGTATGTCTCTTGTCAGGTTAGAAGTCACTTGTGTGAAGTGTCTCATTGTTTTTTCTCTATTTCTCCTAAATATTGGAAGCTTTCCTAATGAATAGGTAGTACATTCAAGAGATGAAACAACTAGCACATGTAGAGGCATGGTGTGCATGGTGATTGGAGCTCAGCTGTGAAGAACTTTATGAGCTGATGGGGAGCATTATACTCACCAATGAACCCTTTAGTGGGCATGGGGGGTCTTTATAGAAGAGGGGGGCCTATACTGTTCAGTGGGCTCTGTGCTGAGCAATGAGCCCTGGTAATTGCTGAGTTGAGAGCTCTGAACTTAACATATAGCATGTACTGAACAGATAGATCTGCACTTAGCACTATACTTAATGCCGGGACGCTCATGCTGGAGCAGCTGTTTTGTGCTTTATAAATCCACTTCATTCATTCATCTTAGCAGAGTAGACCGATACTGAATATCTTGTGATGTGAGCTTTATGCCTAACTAGAGCTCTGCACTCAATAGAGAGTCTTCTAATAAGTAGGGACGGAGATTTGTATTTAGAAGGGTGCTCTATGAGTAAGAGGCTCTGTTGCTCAGTAGTATTGAGCAGGGCGGCTGGTGATTAATGAGCTCTGTACTGAGCCATGAAGATTTTACAAACTAGGCTATTCAGTATTATACCAGGGGTATCTTTCGACTTGTTTCTAATGACATTTCTTGAACTCTGTGCTGTAATATGTACGGTTCAAACTCTTGTTTTTCAAAATTGTACTACAAAATTTCTTGAAATGTATGTTGTAAATGCAATGCACCATTTTAAACTTTTTGTTTTGTTTCTTGCTGTGGGTTATTTCTTGCTGGGGGAGGGCCCACTCTGGAATGCCCTCACCCGAACGCTCCTCTTTCAGAATCAAATCAATCTTTATTCGGACGCCTGAGAGGCAACCATAAAAGTACATAAAAATACAGTTAGCAATGGCATCTTCAAAGTTTTCAGCATAGAAGAAACAAAAATACTAGTACAAACGTGTACAAAAAGTGCCTCGCCAGTAGAATAGTGTGCGACGACATGGGTATATTAACATGTAATTTGTAAGAAAGGGCAAATAAATTAACATGTCACAAATTCTGCCTGTGTTTCACTACCAATTTTAAAAAAATTACAATCTGTTTAGCAAACAGCTCTGTGTCCAATAGTTGAATAACAAGGAAAGCAGGGCGGCATCTACGTAAGCCCCAAATTTTCAGGATCGGAACTAACCACTGCTTTCTCAATTCCTGGTAATATTTACAAAACAGTACTGTATGCAGTGTGGATTGAGAGGAGGTCATATCACAGGGACAAGATTGAGGATGTTTTTCCCAAGGTTTAGATATAGGGAAGGTAACCGAATGGTGGAAAACATTCAATCTTAGCCTTGTTAGAAGAGATCTCTCATAGTCTGTAAAATTAAATGTCAGGTAAGGCTGAATTAAGAGAGTTGTTTGAGTCAATAGAGAATATTGAACTGTAGGTTTATGGGCTTCGCTGACTAACCTCAAAGATTCTAGCTGAGCAAGGCACAGCTTTTTAAATTGCTTCCTAGGAATTTCAGCAATTTTCGGAGGGGGAAAGGTAGTAGTCTGTCATACCCAGATCGCCTAAGAAACTCTTTACATAGGAAGTCCATCTGACCTTGTGTGCTCTGTCTAGGGCAATACAATCTTTAATAAACCCTTGGGTAAAGGTGGTAACTTTGGAGGTCCAAATGCAGTGCCATAGTAGCAGGGGTTGAATCTTTATCAAATCTGATTCAAATGGCAGCCCTGCTTCTAGATGGCATGCGTAGGTCGAAGTAGTCCGCGGGACTGCCAAAAGAAAACGTAGAAACCTTTGGCTATTCCATCTTAGCATAGCCCCAAACACCGGCCCCATAGATTACACTGCCGATGCATTTTGCCTTATAAATATCCAGGAGTTCGACAGTAGGTCGTCTACCTAATTTGCTAGCAAAATTAACCAAGGCAGCTGTTGTTCTAGCAAAGGTGAGTCAATGGCACTTTTCCAGGAACATTTCTGATTGAAAACAATACCCAGTTAGTGCTCTCAAGTTTTTGGTGGTCTACAAAAAAGGTCATTTTGTTCCTTTTCGATGACCCGAGGGACATTAAAAATGTTTTTTTAATATTAATCCTCAGGTCCAAATTCTCCATAAATTAGTGATATTTTGCTAGGGAGCGCTGCAATTCAAGCGGAGTTCGCGCTAGAATTACTGCGTCATCCGCATAGAGTAGAGCCGGTATAGGACGATGATCTATAATGGGGAGGTCCTTAGCCCCGAATAACATGGCTTTCTCCAAGCCATTTGTATATAGATTGAATAAAAATGGGGCCAGGACACATCCCCGTCTAAAACCGCGCTCCACTCAAAACGATTTTGTCACCTCTCCCCGCACACCATATCTCACGCAGGCTGTAGCATCTGAATACAGTCCTCGCAAGAAAAGTATTAGGGGCTCCTCTATTCCCATGCTCTCTAGGATGTTCCACAGCTTGGTGTGGTTAACACAGTCAAATGCTGCGGAGAGGTCCACATAAGCCAGATAGAGGGCCCCATCTTTAGCACTGACATATTTGTCTATCAGCAGGGAAAGGTTAAGGGCTTGCTCTGTAGTTCCCAGACCCTCACGAAACCCGTACTGTAGATCAGAAAGAGCTTTGTTGTCCAGTGCCCATTGCTGCAGACGCTCTAGAATAACTCGACCAGCCACTTTCCCAAGTGAATCTAACAAAGAGATAGGTCGATAACAAGATGGCAGGTAGCGGTCCCCTTTTTTAAAAATAGGGACAAGGATTGATTTAGTCCAAGAATCAATGGGGCCCAGTGCACAAGAAGCTTGGAGGACCCTCGTTAAGATTGGGAGACATAAATCCATAGTAAATTTTAAAAAGTCAATTGGAACCCCGTCGGGGCCTGGGGCCCAGCCACGTTTGTTCATCTATCGCGACCTCAACAGTAGGTTTAGGCGTAGTATCAGTTAAAAAAGGGGACTTCACCACCTTCCAAAAGGCAGCAGCGTCCCCAAGGATAGATGTTTTATGTAATTGATCCCAAAGTTCTTTATTTAGGTCATTTTTCCTACGTCTTAAGGCTTTTTTATAATTAATTCTGGAGGCTGCAAATCCCTTGCTGTTCCTTGCCTTGTTGTTAAGAACAGTTTTTAGATTCTTGTACGCCTTGGTGCAAGAAGAGTCAAACCATCCCTTAGGCTTTCCATCTTTAAAATTTACAGATAGGGAATCCTCTATTGCAACCAATAATGTTGCAAAATTATCCATAATTCCCTCATTGGAAGTACCTGGATCGAGACACTTATTAATCACCGGGCCCATTTTTTTTAACCAGTGATATTGTAGTGACCAACAGGTCTACCTTTTCCCATCTTAATGAGTATCCATTCAGTCTGTCTAAAGTTAAATTGTTTTGGGCTAAAGTTGCCTTGATGTTAAACCTCTCTTGAGTCTTGGGGTTTTTTAGAGCAAGACTAATTGGATAGTGGTCACTAATAACAATATCATGGGTTTTACAGGTGAGTAGGTCTTTGCTTGCAGCCATAGAACGGAATATGAAATCAATAGTGGAAGGCCTGCCTCTTCCATTAAAGGTTGGTAGCACCGGTATGGGAGGATTTGTCATATTATGAACTAGTACAAGATCAAGACCACCCAAGATCTCGTTCAAGAGTTGTCCAGGTGGAGTATGTGAGAAATGATCTATCGGGGCACTATTTTCATCCACTATACTACACTGTGTTATGTGTGCATACGTTTTGGTTGAAATCCCCACCCCAGATTAGAACCAGCTCCTTGTGGGTTTTTAAGAGCAGATCTTGAAAACAGTAATGTATTTCCTTGGTTACGTTAGCCAAATCAAACACAGAAAGATTGTTGTAGAACTTCACTATAACCAAGGCACGTGTTCCAATGAAGGGCAAGAATTTGAAAGTTTGCATTCAACATTATAGGAACTATTGATGTAAAATGGAGGGTATTAGAGACAAAAATAGACAAACCCCCCTTAGCCCTACCAGAGGCTGAAGGTAAAGCTGGCAAAAAATATGTTTTAAAATCCTCAAGATGTATTTCGGCAGAGGCCCATGTTTCCTGGAAACACAAAATATCAAAGTCATGGATAAAAGCAAGCCAGATATCGTTCAGAACCTTTGGGCGAAGGCCGGCAACATTCCAAAAGAGGATTTTAAGCAATGAGTCATCTTTATAAATCTCAACATCAGTATTCGTTCTCGAAGAATCCACTTGATTAAGACACTGGATAATGGGTGGTGGAAGGACTTCAGACATTACGAGACCCCTCTCCGATTGGATTACGAGACCCCTAGACATATGATCCGACATGTGAACCGACAGTGCACCGGGGGTAGGTGGGTAACGCGTCAGCGTAGGTAACAAACCCTCCAGGTTAAGTCAGTCTACTCTCTCCAGTTCAGAAAGCTGATCGTAGTAATTAGAGGTCGGAATATTGTAACATAATCTGGGGCCTACATTTCTGCCCAGGTCTGGTAAAACTCGAAGTTGGGTGTCTGACAAATAGAAAGGAGGTTGGGGGTAAAAAAAAGGTCAGATCCCTAACTTGAATCTTAGTGTTGGCACTATATTGGAAGGAGTTACAAATATGGTGAATCACTCGCCTATCCCTAAAGTTTATGACAATACAGTCTCCTATCACATCCGTTGTCCTACGACCCACCCAGCTTAGCCTTCTTGCAAATAATATTTCCCCAAAAATAGTGGGGGGAAACGGTCTATTCATGTTCAACCAGTGGGCAACTTTATTTCTTAGCTCGGGAAATGCTTCTGTTTTGCCCTGTGATAGTTCTGGAACCCCAACTAAGACAACAGTATATGGTATTGATTGTGGGGGTAAGTCGATATGTGGGAATGACTGTTTCGGGGTAGATTGTATAGAACGTTCTCTAGGGGGGCATGAGATGTTGGTATTGTTAATTACACAACTCACAGTGTCAGTAGCCCTATGTGGGACAGCTTCCCCTGTTACCCTGGATTCAAACGGCCCCAAAGGAGGAGATAGACTAGTAGCAGTCGGGGTGAGCGGTACTATGGTACTAGGGCAAGTTGGTATTAATCTGTTTTTAATTAAATGAGAGTCGGTATTTGGTTTGCCCTTGAGGTGTAAATTTTCTTCCGCTTGGTCGGGACTGATACAGAAGGTTTTCATTATTTTTTCCATGTTGTCCATTTTTTCCCCTAAACATTTTACCCTTTCCAAAAGTGGGGTCATTAGGGACTTCATAAGATGTTCAATTCTTTCAAAAAGGTTCTCAGTTAGTAGAAGAGAGGGAGTTGGAGTAAGTAATTGATCAGGAAGTTTATCATGCGGTCCGCTATCCTGAAATGATGTAGCTACACTCATAAGTATGTTTTTAGCAGCTTTTTTCCCTCTCGTGATAGAGACCTTTTTGTGTTTATTGTCACCGGAGGAACATTTAGGCATTTTAGCAGTCTTTACGTTTTTTGTAGTATGCCCGTCCCTGTTAGGATGTTTTAAAATAGACCTGGCTTTCTGCCCTCTTGTTGTTACCCTCGGTGTATGAGGTAGTAAACTTAACGGCGGGGGTGACGCCGAGAAAGGATTGATTGGTAACTCACAAATCGGGGTTAGAGGAACAGCCCGGGAATGGGGAAGAGAATTGGAAGGCGATTCATTAGAAAAAATAGTGGGGGACTGTGATAGTCTAGGTAGGTCTGGGTTAACAACAGGGGAGTCAATGGGCAAAATAGGTATAGCTGACTGGGTGATGGGGATAGAATGGGGTCCCGGTAAGGCGACAAAAGACGGGGCCAAGATAGAATCTTGAGAATTAATAGTTAGAAACTAAGTATTGGCCGCATGTAGGGGAGGTAAAGTACCAGCAGGTAAAGAAAGGCGGCGTTCAGTGTTTTCAATTGCATTGACGACCACCCCTATTGTTTTCTGCAACATGCGGTCGATGGCGGTCAGGCTTGGTAAAGGTTTGTTTGCGTTCTCAATGTGATTTTTGGCATGTATAGTGCCTGAGGGGTTTCTCCTGCTCATATTTACGCTAACTGAGACACACAAAACAAATAAGAGTAGACAACAAGAAGTGAACCCAACCAATGAAGGTGGCCCGACCCGGCCTGTCCGGCCACTAACGGCCACAAACGGTCCCGCCCTTGTCCCGGGCTTCTCCCGGCGCACGAAGCGCGCGACCGCGCAGCGGGTGTGTCGACCAGTTAAATGACGTGGGCGGGAAGAGGATGCAGCTGGTTCAGGTTACGGGGCTGCTGGTCCTCGCAGTCCCGGCCTCAGCGTCCACCCACAAGCAGCTGACAGAAAGGTTCTGGAGTCACTTTCCCAAATAAAGCTCACAATAAAAAAGATGAGTAAAACAGGGCAGGCTTCCAGGGATTCGCAAAGCTCCCACGGCGAACGGCACCCCGCTCCTCTTTCATTTTGGTGAGCTTGCTGTATTCACTAACTCCTTCAACTTAGATCTCCGCTTTTCGCCGCACAACTTTTAGGATCCACCAGCCGCCACTGGTGCACGGGCAGCGGACCCCTGGCCTGAGAGCTCCTGACTGAGTCCGGAGGCAGGGGGCCCCCTCAATGTTCGTTACGCCACTGTCCCTGTACGCCTATCAGGGGGTGTAAACAGTAAGGACGGAAGAGATTTAGGAGCCAAAACGATTGTTTCTATACGAACATGTGGAATATTGTGCGGCCCATGTATCCAATGATATGCCTGCGCACTCTGTGCAGCCCTATAGTATAGGTCCAAGTCAGGAGCTCCCAGACCCCGCATCGAATACGGGGAGTGTAAGTATTCTCCAAGTGACGCAAGGTTGTTTGCCCGCCCAAGCGAGATGTATCATAAGTGACTGAAGGCGTTGAAAAAACACTTGTGGTAATTCCATAGGTATATTCGTGAAAAGAAAAAGAAAGCGAGGCAGTATAACCATCTTCATAAGGGACACTGCCCATCAAGGACAATGGGAGGCTGACCCATCGCGCAATGCCGTCCTCAAGCTTACTAATTGCCACCCCATATTTTTCACTGAAAACCACATCAGAGTCTGTGTGTAATTTAACCCCCAAATATTGTACCGCGTCCGTGGACCACTGCAGTGGGTATTCGGATTAAAAAAGCGTCGTGGCGGGCGTTCGGGGGAACATAATGGATTTATTTCAATTGACACGCAGGCCAGACAGGGAGCCAAAGAGCACAACCTCTCGCAGTACTGGGGACAGGTTGGTCTCAGTGTTGGAATCGGATTCCTTTGTGATTATGATACTCGCTAAGTGCACAAGTCAGGGGCTCGGCAATTTCGCGAACATTTGTGAATCAACATTCATTAGGGAGAGCAGTCGATACGAGGCACAGTTATCCAGAGTTTTACCCGGCTTGAGCATAGCAACTATAACCGCTTCCCTCATAGAAGGTGGCATCATGCCAGCAACGCACAGATCTTCGAAAAGCATTGTCAAGTGCGGCAGCAAAAGGTCTAGGGATGCCTTGTAGAAGGCAACTGTTAGGCCATCCCCTCTAGGTGCGCTTCCCGCCTTCAAGTTAGACAGGGCAAGCAGTATTTCCTCCTTTTCAATGGGTCGCATCAGGAATTCCCGATGCGTATTAGTCAGCCACAGTAACTTAATATAGGTAAGATAGTCAAGAATGTGCTCGTCAGAGCCACCGCCTCTCGAGGTATATAATTCTGAATAGTATTGACGAAATTGTTCCGCAACCTCCGCTTCCGTCAGTATATTGTCTCCATTCGGAGTTCTGAGTTCTGGGGTCACCGTCTTGTCCCTACGCTGCTTGAGGAGCTGCGCAAGTACCGCTCCCGGGCACTCACCCTCCCCATAGACTCTGGCAGTGGGATATTTGCCCAGGTGTTTAATCTCTGTATCTGCCTCTGTGTGATATTCCTCTAGAGTCTGTTTCAATTCTTGGGTGAGTTTTTTGTCAGGTCCGTGTAGCAGGGATGTTTCCAATGTCATTATCTTGCGCTCTAAATCCGCTTGTCTATTACGGATCAACTTAAGGACACCTGCCTGCTTGGAGATCGCTACACCCCTTATATACACTTTGAGTGCCTCCCATACGGTCTGAAAGGAGTCGACTGATCCCACATTTTTCTCAAAGAACAGTTCAAAAGCTGTGGCTATTTCCTCTTTAAAGACAGCATCCAATAGGGAATATGGGGGGGAAGCGCCAGGTAAAGGGAGGAATGCGCGTCTTAGGAGAGGCAAGCACCAATAAAAGGGGGGAATGGTCAGAATAAGTACGAGGAAGAATCTTACAAGTCTTAATATTAGTAATTAGCTGCCTAGCCGCAAACCAATAATCAATCCTAGTGTGGACATCGTGATACGCGGAGTAGTGTGTGTACCCCCCTGTTCGCGGATGACTGTGGCACCAGATATCGCACATGTCCAACCTCACTAGTATGGAGACCATAATTTTGGCCGAAGCCGATATGTGTCTCGCCTGTCCTCCAGATCTGTCCAAAGTTGGGTCTCTGACAAAATTGAAATCCCCTCCCCATAAGAGTTGCCCAAACGTGTGCAGAAGCCCCACGTCCGATAATTTGCTGTAAAAATCTGGGTTATAAAAATTCGGGCCATAAACATTCACCAGCAGCAAATCTATCCCCTTCCCACTGCACCTAGTGATTACATATCTACCCTCCCCGCAGTCTCTAATGGCTCCAGCTTGAACGCTGTTCGAGGGTTGACCCACGTGAGCGCCCCCCTAGCATGTGTAGTGAATCCAGCTGTGTGTGTGTTGCCCTGCAAATCTCTAGTGCGCAGTATAGGGCTATCCTGCGGGAGGTGTGCAATAGTGCAACATCAATGTCATGTCTGTGCAGATAACTTAAAATCTTGTGAACTTTCCTATAGTCATTTAAGCCACATACGTTCCATGTGAGTGTGGTAATGGTGTCAAGACAATCCTCCCTGTGGGGCCTAGTCATATCTGCCATGAGCCTGTGCGGTGCATAGTCACCACACTTCGTATCACCAGTCTAATACTTCTAGTGTACAACACATCGCAAAATGACACATTAGAAAAAAGTGTCAATGAGAGTCTCAAAACAATTCCACCCACCACCCACGCCAGGCTGTGCCCAACAGCGCCTGGTCGACGCTTCGTTCCCCACTCCACCCCAACTAAAAACAAAAGAACTGGTACGGCTACATGCAATCCGGTTGGATTATCCCCACTTACCCCACCCCAACTTGAACAAAAACAGTGTATTTCACACGAGGGCAGATGTTGCGCACAACAAAAAAACATATATGCAATGATCAGTCCCATCACACCGCGGAATCCACCACCATTTTAAACTAGCCTTCACATCCGAAAAGTCATCCACATTTTCACATTGTGCGAAATGCATTGAGGCTATTGAGAGAATCACCCATGCTGCACCCAGATTTCCCATCTTGTCAGTATAGAGGAAGACCTCTGCAACCAGCCACCTGACTCCCGTCATAATAACCCTTCATTGTTTGGACCCGCATCCCCCACCCACGTTCAAGCAGCATTCTTCACCTCAGTCAACATCTATAGAAAATACCGCAATGTCCATTTCAGTCCTGTTCTATTAACTCGAAGTTTGGCGGGGTATATCATGGCGTAGTCTATATCGACGTCTCTCATTTGGCGCTTGTATGGAGCAAATTGTCTGCGTGCTTCTTGCACCCATGCCGTGAAGTCCGGATATAAGGAAATGCTAGACCCCTCAAATTGTAGAGATACTTTGGACCTAGCAGTAGCCAATGCCGAGTCGCGGTCGTGCTATTATGGGCCAAGGCGTCGCTCCAGGAGTGGGGTGCTTGCCCAACGATCTATGCGCCCTCTCCACCACAAAGATGTTAGAGAAAACTTCGCTGCTCAGTAGAGTGGTCAGGAGCATCTCAACAAACTTTTCTATATTGCCCGTTGGAGTCGATTCAGGGACCCCCATGATGCGCAGATTATTTCGGCGCGAGCGCTCTTCCAAATCTTCTGGCTTATCTTGGAGAGTTTCCGCTTTTTAGTGGCTCGTATCCAGTGATGTTTGTGCCTCTTCCACCTCGGTGATCCTGCGCTCCGCCATATCTAGTCTCTCCGCATGTTTGTCAATTCTTTCGGACATTCTGTCCATGTGGTAAGTAAGTGCGTCTATTTTATTTCCAAGGCCCGCCAGGATACCCTGAAGGTTCTTCTCCATTGCGATCAACATGGAGCGGATGTCGCCCTCCCCCATGTCCGGTGGGCGATCCAGAGCTGTATCTTCATCCTCCACAGGAGGGTCGCAGCCTTTTGACTTTCTCTGGTCAAACGTGAGCTTAGGTTGATTCCTGTCAAGCCTACCCATTGTATGTAGCACTATACAGGCAAACTCAGGCTTAATAACAATATATCAGCCTAACTTGTAGTAAGAAGACTATAACAGGGTAGAATTGGCACTCATAAGCTCCTCACTGTCCTCTCCCACAGCTCTGTCCAAAACTACAGTGGCACAACGATCTACACTGCTTCAGTCCGGTAGAACACAGTAGAAAAAGTCCAGCCACTACGGTCTCCTCACCAGGCAGGAGCACCCCACGCAAGCACAAGGCTGCCGAAGCAAGGATCCTCTAAGCTCGTCGCAATCTCCAGCACTTAACCACTTGTGCCCCCGGCAACGCGCACACCGCGTCTTCTCAGCAGCGACCGCCGCAGGGGCCCGACAGAGGTCTGGTCTCAAGCCTGGATTCCTCTCCCTGGAGTACAGCAGCCTGCGCCGGGGCCAAAGCAACATACCCCGGCCACGCGAGGTGGGCGTTCGTACCTGGTCGCTGGAAGTCCTCCGGATGGCTAACGGAGGGCAGTGCAGCGGGCGTTTAATGCACTCCGCAATGTGCCTGGCAGCCCGTATCTTAGGCCGAGATCACAGCGCGCCATCTAGGCCTCCGCACGGCACCCTGCCGGACGAGATAGCCGCAGGTAGAAGGAGCGGGCTTCGGCAGACCGCAGGCTCCGTGCGTAGCTCCGGTGGATCCCACTCGTCGCGCCGCAATGCTCCCGGCTGCCTTCACTGCAGGCCGGTAGAGCAGCGCTGTGTGCAGGCCTCCGTCAAGTGCCTATCAGCAACAGCAGTCCGCAAGTGTGGTCCCGATTAGCTCAAACTGGTGCCAGCATCTTTAGTGCTAAGTAGCTCAGCAAGAATGGGTTTGCGAAGGCCGTAGTTAAAGGATAATGGGCGGATTATGTGGCGTTTTCTCGGAGCCTGGATTCTAAGCAGCCATCTTGCCGCTCGCAAGGTCCGTCCCCGACTCATGGGTCCTTTCTGCCGAAGGTGCTGGCCCCTTTCCTGTGGGCCAAAGCATCACGCTGCTGCCATTTTTCACTCCACCTCAACCTTCCAAAGAAGAGGAGCAACTTCTTCACACCACAAAACACTGGGTGGAAGATCAAATCGTCACTGGGTTTGCTGAAGCGAAAAGAGGGAAGGTGGTGCAGAAACGTACCATCTCTCAATGGATTGTACTATGCATCAAAATCTGCTATGTGCTAGCTAAGAAGCAGTCTCCTGAGGGATTGCAGCCTCATTCCATCAGAGATAAGGCTTCTCCTACCGTGTTAGCTCCCGGAGTGCCTGTCCTTGGCATGTTAGGCTGCTTCATGGCCTTCAGTCTACACGTTCACGAAACATTACTGCCTGGATTGTCAAATTCGTCGAAGACTTTTTGGTTTGAGCCAGTTTACAGACCCACCTTCCGGGAGGTATTGCTTTGGTATCTATTCTAAGGTGGGGAATCTGCAGTTCGAATTCTGTATCAGAAGAACAAGTTACCTCCCTTCGGTAGCGCTTTTTCAGATAGAGACTCCATCTAACCGAAGATCCTTACTGACCCTCCCATTTTCCTTGTTCGGCGAAATGGGTTTTCACCTAAATAATTCTATTAGACTCTGCACATTGGTCAAAAGTCAGTCTGACGTGGCTCTGTGTTTTTCACGAAAGAAACTGATGTCTGTGCACCAGGATAGAGCCTTTATAGCCACCACCACGTCACTTCTATCACAGACAGTGTCGACACTGAGCTGGCGACGCCACCCACCAGCGTGCAGAGATACTGCTCAAGATTTTAGACTGACACCTGGGGAACATTCTAAGGTTAGGGATCTGCAGTTACACATAGTCTATGCCAGAAAAAGCATTACCAAATTTAAGTAACTTGTTTGTTTCTTCTTTACAACTGCAGCGTTGAAGGTTTTTCATTGAGGGGTTGACCTGGGGATCATTCAAACCTTTATTTCACTAAGAATAATATATTTGTGGCATATATCAAATTAGGATATGTAGTCAACTTCTCTCTTTGCAAACATAATGGTAGACCTCACCATAGTCTCCTTTGCAACCTTCCAGACAAAGTACTTTACTTCACATTATTGGGCTGGTATGATCTGGAATATGTATAGCAGTATAAGGGATGCTATTCTTCCTAATGGTGAGATTGCCAAATATGCCAAACATGTATAACTACTTTAACACATCTGAACTTCTCTGAACAGTTGGCTTTATATGGAAGGATAGTGGTCCAGTTTTGCAGTGAAAATTACTTTAAGATAAATGGTAGCAGTTTTGCATTATTGAACACCTTTCTTAACCCTATTACCTTTCAACCCAGACTACTTCCTATAGTTGTCATCTTTTGCAAGAGTTAGGCAATAGATTGTATCAGGCTTGCCAATGTAATAAAAGTGTGACTGGGGAACATAGGTATCTTATTCTATCCCTGTTGTTCTGCTGCCTCTTAGGTGGTCTAAGTAGCAGAGGTCCAACTGATAACGCAAGCAGCAAAGGGGATAGCTTGCGTCCTACTCTGCGCCTCTGCTACTCCAGTGACAGAAATGAGTATAGGTTAAAAGCCTTATATTTATCCTACTACTCTAATATTTCTTTAATTAATCCAAATCCAAATCAAGGTTGAACATGAGATGAGAAGGTGTATTTAACCTGAGCAAAAGCTTTTTCTACAGTGAGTAAAATCAGTACTGATTTAGTCTTTCTTCTATTGGCTGTGTCTTTTGGACAACCTTACTAATTTTGACCTGAAATAAAAGTTTATTGAGCTAGGTTAAACAGTTACAGGAGCAGCTGTTTTAGCCTTCTAGCCAAAATGTGTTGTACACAATTTTGCTACAGTATTTAATAGGGCTATGGACCTATAGAATGAACAAGAGGCAGGACTTCTGTTTTCGTGGGATGAGAGTGACCGATATTATGGGATCACCCATGAAACTGAACATGCTGCCTTCAGCCAAACAGCAATTAAGCTTCTCATGTAGAGTGTTTAATGATAGTTTCAGGACTGTCTTATTAAAATGAGAAGTGAAGCCATCTGAGAGTGGTGCCTTGTTGAATTCTTACATCCTTAATTGCGGCCAGGATCTCGTTTTTAGGCCTGTGCAGCCCCCTTGTCCCTTTTTCATCCGTTCCCACCTTTTATAAATGCATGCTTCTGTATGGTTAGAATATCTAATTACTCCCGCCGTTTGTTGTTTTAGATTCTCCCTGCGGACTGGCCCTTCTAGTTGTGTTTTTCCACTTTCGTTAATTACTGTGTATTTGTGCGCACTCCTTTTTTCTGCAGGTGATGGCTTGTGTATTGGCATGCTGCATGCAGGCACCCACCTTACGGACTGCAGCGATTGCTTGTGTATTAGCATACTGTACACACGCCACTCACCTTATGGACTGTGGCTTTTATTTTCCTCCGAGGATCTTTTAATGAATGCTGCACGCACAGCACCTACCTTACGGAGCGTTGTTTTTTATTTTTATTTAATTTTTTTACCCCGAAGATCTTTTAATTATAATAAGCATAACTGCTTTGTACAGTAACAGCTGCACAGTTGGGAGCAGTTGTGTGTTTCTGCTTTGTAACAGAGGCATTGTTTTCTGGTTTCGGAAGCGGCTGTTACATTTTCCCCCGAGGATCTTTTCACAATAATCGTTAGGATTGCTTTGTACAGTATTGGTGCATTGGTGAGAATTCACCCGCATTGATGTGCTTGGTTCCCTCCCCTGGTGTATTCACTCATTGTTTATCCTGGTCGTCCCTTCGTTACTTGTGTGCAAGTCACCTCACATCACAGAACATACTCGCTCTCCCATTGGGAGTCCTCAGTGTCACATGACCTTGTCAGCGCTGGCATTTGTCAATATGCATTTCCCCCATGGCCTTTTTGTTCATGTTGCATCGAGTTCTGTTGTGGTATGTTTCTTCCCCGGCGACTGTTTCGATTGAAATAAATGATTAGACTCTGTCTTCTTGTGTAATTGGCTCAGGATTTTTAAGGTTAACAAGGAAGTTACCATTCTGTAATGGCCACCAAGTTTGACGTCTATCGTTACAGCACGCAGCCATTAGGCAAACTGGTCCAACTTTTGTTTCAGTTGCCTTAGTCATGTAGACTTCCTCCAAGTTCTACAGTTCCATCTCCATTTCACTTTCCTCCTTTCTCTAGCATCCTTTCTGTTTCCATTATCTTTCCTCTTTCACTCCTTTTGTAGGTAAAATATATTATCTGATAGAGACTACTAGCCGCAGATTCCTAAACGTCGAATTATCTCAAGGCGTGAGACTGGACCCGGAAAACTTTCTTGCCCAGCATCTCTGCGTGCTGGGGAAGGCACCTCGCGACTCTGCCCCGACGTCCTTCGCGTGCGTGACATCAGCGAGGTCACATAAGCCCCACCCCGGCGCGCTGACGTCAGTTTTCTTCTTTACCGCGTGCAACGCGGACCCGGATCGTGTTGCTGGCCTGTTTTCAGGCCTTCTTTTTACGCTCAGCGTTTTCTTGGGTACAGTGTGCGAATGCCTTCGGGCTTCAAGACGTGCTCATCTAGAGCGTGCCAGATGTCGGCGACGGATCCTCACCCCATCTGTATGTGGTGTTTGGGGGAGCACGATGACTCCACGGACTGCGAGGCGTGTCATGCGTCATCACCCTATCTGCCATTCCCCGGCGACCAGAACCCAGATGGAGGCCTATGCGGCAGCCTTGCAGGAATCTTTGGCTCTTCCCTTTTCTCCTTCCCTTCCTGGGACGTCTGCGGATCCCTTGCCGCGTGCGGGGACTCCTGCGGCGTCGCCGCCGGCGACTGGTTCGGATCCAGGTTTGGAGGATGTGGTGCCGTCGGGGTGCGGCCCTTTGGGGTTTCCTCCTTCGGAACACAGCGCCTCTGCCTCACCTCAAACCCCCGCGGAGGTCCCTGTGGTGTCGTGGGAGGTTGCCGGGTCTCGGGGCACGTCCTCGAGTCCCCTTCGGTCCTCTGGGCAGGCGGCGGCCTTGTTGGAGGCCGAGGTGACGCCGTTCAGGCGCCGGCGGCTGCTTGCCCTGGCGGCGCCGCAGGGGCCGGCTAGGGGTCGGGGTGTGTCCCCGGGCCCCCCTCGTCCCTCCAGGCAGGCGGCTGCCTGGTCGGAGGTAGAGTCGATGCCTTTTCGGCACCGTTCCTTAGCCGCCCCGGCTCCGACCCAGCCCTGGTCTCCCGCGCCACGCGATGTGGCGGAGGCTGTTCCGGTGTCCACCTTCGGCGTCAGTCGACGTTGACCTGATGCCGGTGGCGGACTCTACGGTGCCGGGCCAACGTCAAGTCGTGGATTCGTCTTCGGACACCCCCTCTTCTCCAGAGGTTCGGCAGCTGTTTGTTTAATCTTCTCCGGAGACGGGTCACCGCGTCGTAGCTTTTTCCCCAGTGTCTTCTAAGGACGGCTCTTCACCGTCGCCGCGCCCGCAGTCTTTGCCGGAGGCGCCTCAGCTTCCCCATTCATCGGTCCACCCTCCCCCTTTTCTAGCTTGGCCTTTCCTTCCTCCGCTTGTGCTGGGGGACGGCCGCCTTAGCTTGCAGCCGTCGCCCACGGAGGAACTGCTTTCCCCACCGCGGGGCCCTACAGAGGCGAATGCTGCCTTCGCTCAGGCTGATCCACGGCTGCGAGAATCTTGCGCATGGGCGATCCAGCTGCCCATTTCCCCACGGATCATCTGCTGGAGGCCCTCCATCAGGGCTCTGGTGGACGGGAGCTGCTTCTTCCCTTCGAGACTGCGCTCCACAATTCTCTTTTGGGGGGCTGGGGGCGTCCTGCCATGGGGGACCCGGTGCCCCAGCCTCTTTTGCACTGCCACGGTCCTGCTCCGCATGATCCTGTCGGTCTTTCCCTCCACCCTTCTACCAGGGGCCCTCTTTTACAGACTGCCTTTCCCTCCTTGCCATCGGTGTTGTCTCCCTGTCACGGGAGGCCCGCTGGTTAGATTCCTGGGGGCGCAACATCTTCGCCTCCTCCAGTGCTGATTTGCTAGCCCTTAACACTCTTTGTGTATTGGCCAGAGCCACTTCTTGCTTATGGGACTTGGCGGAGTCGCTTATGTCTTCCGCTTCTCAGGAGGGGTCCTGCGTTGTTCTGCGGCACCATGTGTTGGATGGCCGAGAGCTGGCGGCGTTTATTCTTTGCTCGGCTCTTGACGTTTCGTAGGTGCTTGGTCGTACCATGGCTACTTCGGTGGCCCTTCGTCGCCTGGCTCCGGGGCAGTGTTTTCCCTGAGAACCTTAGAGAACGGCTTGTTGACCTCCCCTTTGATGGTGCTCTGTTGTTCCACGCCCCTGCGGATTCTGCCATTCAGAGGTTTATTGCGGGGCTTCGTCCTCCTGCTCCTCCTCCTCCTCCCCCTCAGTGACCTGACTGTCGGTCTGTGTTTTGGGAGGTGTTCTCCAGCTGTTTTCCTGGCTCCTTGTGACGGGTAGCCCAGGTTGTGTGTTCTGTCTGGTTGATGTGCCTTGGGGGTCCTTTTGCTGGGCCCTTGGTGCTGTTGGCTGCTGGTCCGGCCCTTTGTTGACTTGTGGTTTTGGCTGTTGGTAAGCCCCGTAGGCCCTGAGAATAGGCCTTCTGTCTCTTTATTGGCTGCTTCATAAGCCGTCTGCAGGTTTTTTCTGCAGGTCTTTCGGTTTTGTCCTCTGCTGCGGAACTTTTTTTCTAAGAGGTGTTCCCATGGTTCTTGGGACGTAACCTACCCTATTTGGGGTACTTGTAGCTATTACATAGCTCTGTCATGTGCTGGGGGGGTGTGGTAACCCTTTCGGGTTCTTTGCTCTCCGTGGCGTCACGGTGTGTCACTGGTGCGATCTTCTTGCCAATTGTCTTGGAGCAGCTTGCACTGGGCCCGTCCGTCCTCCTTGTCGCCATGTCGCTCGGCCGGTCTGGCCTGCTGTCTGCGGCATCGGGCTGTGGCAGTTACTCACTTTTGTCGTGTGTTTTGGCCTGGTCCTCTGTCTGCTGCTCCAGAGGGTTTGGTTTTCTTGACCGGCTTGGGCCCGTCCTCCGTCTTTCTCTTCTGCTGGTTCCTCCACTTCTTCGTGGGTCAGTGTGTTTGTGTTCCTAGGCTCCTCCCTTGGGGTGTGTCCTGGCCTGGCCCTCCCTGGCCTCTGCCTTCTGCGGGCGTCTGCCTTGTCCTGGGTGCACGGTTCTTTAGTGTTGCCTGTAGTCTGGGGGTGGATTGCTATTGCTCCTCTGTTCCGGGCTTGTGGCCCCTTGCTATGTGGTCTGTGGTTGCAGTCTCTCTCTTTCTCTTACAGTGCTTTCCACTGCTTCTGCCTCCAGCCGGGCTATCGCCCTGGCTTGCACGGTGGTTCCACAGAGGGGTGCTTTACGCTTTCCCTGCTGTGGCTTTACTGGTGTGGCCTTCTGGTACTTTGGTGCTCACTGGTGCTATCACCTGGCTTGTACAGTTGTTCCTCAGAGGTGGACTGCTCTTTTCCTGCTTTGGCTTTCCTGTTGTAGCCTCCTGGCGCTTCGGTGCCACCTGGTGCTGTTCCTCACCTTTTGTCTCTCTTCCTTTGTTTCTTTGGGTTTTTCGCACACTGTTCACATGCTCTCCTCAGTTTTTGTTGTGATGACTCCGCGTTGTGGCGCGGAAAGGTTCTCCGAAGCAAACTGACATCAGCCCGCCGGGGTGGGGCTTATGTGACCTCGCTGACGTCACGCCTGCGGAGGATGTCGGGCGGAGTAACGAGGTGCCGCCCCCGGCTCGCAGAGATGCTGGGCAATAAAGTTTTCCGGGTCCAGTCTCACGCCTGGGGATGATTCTACGTTCAGGAATCTGCAGCTAGAATCGTCTCTACCAGATACATCGTTACCGAAGGTAAGTAACTTGTACGTCATTTACAGACAATACCTCTAACACTCACAAATGTGTTACCAAATTGTATTGCAAGTGCTTATTTACTTTTCCATACGCTCCCTGCCGCATATGAACATCTTTGGTAAAGTAGTATCATCCAGATATGGCTTTATTTATCCCATTTACTTTCTCTAAACTGTACGATTTTCGACAGAATTGATGAAAGGCCTCAACCGTGTCCTTTTCTTTGAATAACTGATCTCCTGAGTCACTTTCAGTTTTATGAGTCATGCAATGCATAATTCTGTTATTTGGTTTGAAGGTGAACAGTTTATCAGGCCTGTTTCCCCTTTTACAATACTGTAAAATACCATTCTGCTTTATTAGACAAAATGGCATTAAGCTGGTCTTCACTGCCATTAGTTTACGAGAATTCTGTTTTGAACAATTAAAAGTTGATGTTATTAGAATTGAAGGCCCTTGTGGGTAAGTATCTGCTGGTTTTGTTCCTCAGGTATGTTGATGTGGTTCCTTCACTTCCCATCCCCTAGTGTTGCAGCCATTTTGTGAAATGCAGATTACCCAGGTGAACTTGTACTCCCTTGACACATTTCCAAAGTCCTTCCTTGCATGCCCGTCTCAGAAAAGCCATGTTCACCCTTCCCAGGCATCCTGTCGGCTTCATGCTTCTGACATTGCAGCACTCGGGTTACTTATCATGATTTATAGGTCTCTCCCCTGCCAGTAGTAGCTATGGATCAGCCCTACATCCTTGTATGAACTTTGGCAGACTCCATCATCCAGGTTTGTAATGCGTATGTCCGGCCCCCGGGTGGGGCGCCACTGGCAGGCCAAAGTAATGACCAAAGGGCTCTAACAACTTGCTACCATTTTGGATCCTATCACATTGGAACTACAGTGTTCAGATTTGGAAGCACTGCTCAGGAGGGAGGCATTTAGTAATGGTAGATTTAAAGTGTTAAAATGTAATGTCTCTGTTTTGTGTTTCAATGTTTTAAGGAATTAACCTTTAAAAAAAGACGTAGATCACATGTTCTTATTTAGTTTGTTTCTACTTTGGAGTTTTCTCTCTTTTTGTAGGATGTGTGTTAACTAGACTGGCTATTGCATTATCTAGCAATCGAGAGATAAGTGTTACCATTGTATTAATTAATTTTCAAGTATATAACACATTTTATATTTTAGGTCTAATGTGTTGGGACATAAAGGTGATGTGGCTGAGGAATTTGCCGTAATAATGAAAGCTCTATGGACAGGACAGTACAGATATATTAGTCCAAGAGATTTTAAATTCACAATTGGGAGGATCAATGATCAATTTGCTGGAAACAGCCAACAGGATTCCCAAGAATTGCTCTTGTTTTTAATGGATGGGCTTCATGAAGATCTTAATAAGGTGAGGACCATATGACAAAAAAGTTCACCACAATATCTAATCTAAAATTGCTTTGTTTATTACATTGTTCTCTGCAGGCTTAGGGAGGGATATCTAAAAGGCACGTACACAAGGCAAAGGTTATCAAAATGTTAGTTGTCAAAAGCAAATATTCCCTAGCAGTAGCCTGAGAGTGTGAACATGTCACTGACTTCAAATATCCACAGTCTACCTTGGAAATTGTAAGTCCGCTGTTAGCATATTTTATTGTTTTTACCGGATACATTACCTCTAGTAATATATAATTCATTCATTGGTGTGTAGATGTTATTTTGTATATGTTTGTGTTAGGCACGCAAAGCAATGCTGCACAGCCCAGCAGCCGCACTGCTGTACAGCAGAAATCTGCATAGCTTGTTAAAGATGGACAGAACTTTCAGTCCACCCCCGTGAGGTACGTTTTTGGAATTTTTGGGATTATATTGTCTGAATGTCTTTGGCAGATTTTTAATTATTAGGTTTAGAACCTTATGAATTGGCGAGGTGACCATGACAAACTAAGCCAAAAAGGTACACAGTTTATACCACCATGCATGTCATGTATTTCTGCCTTTGTTTACAGTCTCTGCTCGCAGAGTAAATGATTTGTTGCTGTAATATAATACCAGAAGCAGAATTTCCAGGGCACATTTACAGAACACCTCAAGAGAGCCTGTGCACTCCAACAGGCTAAGGACTCAAACTAATTTGCAGCATAGTGCCCAGGGCACCAGAATTATGCGGTAGGGGAGGAGGGCCAAATTATGTGGCAGGGTGGACTAAATTATGCGGTAGAAAAAGGCAAATTATGCAGCGTAATGTGGCACATTTAGTGATAGTAATAAATCATTACTCTGTCATTTTCACACTTGTTGAAACTGTCTGGACATATGTTGTGCCTCATTAGTTCCAGTTTAACACCCAGATATGCCAGTAAGCAATGAAGCTTTGCTAAGGGCGTTCTACTGCATAGCAACATGTGTTGCTGTGTTGTTAGTAACTTTTGAACCATTTGAGCTAGAAGCTTTTTTTTTTTTGTTAAAATCTGCAGAAATCACAGAGGCAATGTAAGAGAATGCAGCGAATTCTTGTGCAAAGTTTGTTGAATGTTAGAGCCCGCATACACTAAACATCTCTTTCACTAAATACTTTTAAATTGAGAGAGCACACAGAGTTCTTTCTGGTACAAATCCTGCAAACTCACTCAAAACATGAAATATATGAGAAAACACCAATACATAACCTGGGATGGAGCAAAAATCAGTATGACTCCAGATTTTGCCACAGACACAATACAGCCTGAGAAAGACTTTCTCATCTAGAGTGTACAACTTCAAGACTTTCAATCCCTCACTATTCTGTGCTCCCCTCCTGCTTCAATAACACCTTCAATGACAAGCCTAGTCTCTAAAAAGATCCATATGATCTACAGACATTTTTATCAGAAATAAAAGACTGCCATGGATCAGTATACATCGGTACCTACAGAACATGTAGGTGCTCTTCACTCCATTGCCCTTGGTTACTTGTGCCATGTCAGTTCTTATGTATTCCATTGCAAGTATTGGCAAATAAACTTGTTTTGTGTCTCTGCATGCCTTATTCCTATAGCACAATTTTAGGTCTTTAAGGCGCTTAGTCCCGGGCTTTATTACAAACTAGGATATAGATACAGATTCTGTTTATGTGACAATGCGATGTTTCCTCTGGTCCACCCTCATCTGTTGTTATCTGAGACATTCTTCATGCACTTGACATAACCAGGGCATGCCTCTCCAGTAATAATGACCAAGTTTACATATTTTCTTGTACTGCTGTTCAATGTTTTCCTAACAACAATAGTATTTCTCTCCAAGTTTGCTGGTGATGTCTACTCATTTCAATGTTGATAAATGTTTCACAGTTTCAAAATTGATTGCAGTTTTGTTAACATATATGCTCTTCAGGGGGCTTCTCGCAGCACTCTCTCAATCCATGTTGTAAGCAAAGTGTGGGTATGGATAGTCTATGGGCTCTCAACGGGTATGTTGGGTAGGTTTTGATTTATTTGGTTGTGTATTTGTTCGTCTTTTGCTCTCTCATCACCTTGTTCTTACTCTCCTATACTTTCTTATCCATTTCCCCATCTCGTTCCACAACGACTGATTCTAGATCACAATCCAGTATCAATACCCATTTTGGTATGCAGCCTTCACAGCACATTTCTATATAGTAACTTTAACTTGGACATTGTGGGGATCTCTACACTAGTAGTTACACCAAAAGTTGATGACCGCTAACACTACTCAAATGCTGAAAGAGCTCTTATTGAATAGAAAGGGCTTGAGCCACAGTATCAAAAGGAAGAAATAGTTGATTATTGTCATAGAGTCCAAGGAGACATCATTTTCCTTCAATATACTAGTATTGGCCCTAGAGCTACATTGAACTTATATACGCAGCTAAACAGTTGTTGGATCACCCGCTCATAAAAAAAAAAATGGGGTTACTGTTTTGATCTCTTAAAAATTCTATTATCACTGCTTTGCTGCACCAGCGAGACAATCTTGGTAGATGGCTGATTATTTCAGTGGAAAAAAAGATGATATTGAATTTTGTATTATAAACATTTATGCACCAAACAATGGGGACCCTGTATTTTGGTCTTTAAAAAAAGTATTGGCGGTTTTGTCACACAACATTGGCATATTACTAGGAGGAGATGTCAGTCTTCCAATAGATGGTAATTTGACAGGTTGTCAAACGTGGAATTCAGGCCCACTAAGTCTCATGCCGAACATTTGGACATGTGCAAATCACACAGTTTGATAGATGTATGGAGGACCTGTTATCCGACCTGAAATGAAAATATCTTTTATTCACAACTACACGATTCTTTCTCAAATATCGACTATCCTTTAGTAGAGGATCAGCTCCTTCAACAAACATTCTCCCCTAAAATTCAACCAATAATAATATCTGATCATGTCTCTATCTCACTGGAGCTGAAACTAGGTACTCCCTCACCTCCTTTGAAACAATAGCGAATAAATGTCATCACTGATAACGAGGAATTGCGACAGACAATGCAGGAGGATATTAGCAATCATTATATAAATGATAATAACATAAAGGATACCCCACCCAAACCATTCTGGGATGCCCTTAAAGACACCATTAGAGGCTTTATGATTAATTAGATGAGTGCCAAAAACAAGAAGGTCCAACAGCGCTTAAACTAATTAAATCCCAAGATTAAAGAGCTAGAATTCACACTAAATCACAGGAATGGCTCTGCAGCTCTCCCTGAACTGGAAAGCTTCTAGTAAGAGTTCAACTAAATTTTAAGTAGTAGAGCATATAAGTTGGGTTCAATAAGAAAAGCAGACAAAACGAGTGGAAAAAACAAAGCTAGAAGATATCTCGCTAAGTATTTCAATTTTGTGAAAAGTAAAATGACTATCCCTTCTATAACGTACCACACCAGCTTAAACCTTACCTCCTGTAAAGAAATTCTAGAGGTATTCAGAGACTCCTATGAAAAATTATACCAAAATAATAAAGCCTTTAATTTAAAAACTGTGAAGACTTTCTTGACTAACTCTCACTTCCAAAATTGAACAGTGAATCTAAAGACCCCCTCAACAAACCCATCTCTCAAGCTGAAATACTAAACGCTATCCAAGGTTTGAAAGTGGGGAAAGCACACGTACATTTTACAAGACCTATACCTCATCTCTTCTGACACCATTAAACAATCTTTTTGTGGGGGCGGAGCTTTTGCCAGGCTGCGAAATGTCTGCTCACTAAGAGAACTTTGCTGGCTCATACGAGCTTTCCGATCCTCAGAGCGGGTCAGTTTATGGGCTCACTTGAGTGGGTGCGGGATTATAACCCACCGAGGGACTCCTGCTGTGGAGAGGTGCGGGGTGAAGGCTGGCCTGAAGGTGGTGAGGCCTGTCCATGAACACACTGATGCCGCAGGCTTGAGTGGGCCGGAAACCGCACTGAGGAGGTCACTGCTGAACGGCCTTGGACGGAAGAACCGGTGTCCAACAGGGCCTCTGAAGATTGGCTAAAAAATGTGTAGTTGGGGAGAGGTGCAATGACCCTCGGATTGAATCGAGGGCCGTAGGAGTGGAAGCACACTGGTTGGGAATCTTCCTCCCGGCCCACCCGAATAGACGACTATCTCCCTGGGGGTGCGGAAAGGCGGGTGGGCCTACGGAATCTGGGCACTCCCTCCAGCCCGACAGGTGAAGTGACTGCTGAATGAGATCATCGGGGCCACTGCGGCTCTGGTAGCATTTAGCCAGGCCACCATGGAGTCCGGAGCCCACGGTGCTAAGTGAGACCGCCCCCATACCACCAGTCACCTGGCCCTCTCAGCCTGCCATTAAGGTTTCCCTGGTGGTACATGCACTGAATTGCGGTGGATGATAGACACACTCCACCCTTGATTAAACTATGCATTGAAGGGGCGGTGGAGTGGGGGACAGAGCTTTGCTTTCTAACAGGACCCCACCGGGGTGACAGCAGCTGTTGGAGCCATTGAAGGAAGTAAGACTTTCATCCTGCGGGGGTAAGGTGAAGGGAGAGGCACTTCACTGGTGGCACTGTACGAGCTAGACTGATCTGTGCCTCACTGACGCTCTCCCAGCCTTGAGGCTGCCTGACAATCAAGCTGGAAGACTGGTGGTGCTGACATCACTGCCCAGAAATAAGGCCAGGCATAGCTGTGACGCACATCTACTACAGAACATATTCGTAGGCCCTGTTCATTGGCGGCTTGGCCTGATCAGACTCCAGAATTATTCACCATCACCAATGGTGGGCCCTGTCTCTTACCTTCCAATATGGGAAAGAATGGCGCCAAACAAATGAAGCTGCAGCTTGAGAGCTGGCGTAACACCAGATAGGGAGATGCGAGCTCAAGCTCTGGGGCATCCCCTGAGAGCTCTGATGCAGGGCCACAGTAGGATCTTGACATTAAAGAAATTCTTGTCAAAGTACAATCTAGCCTCAGAAACATAGATACAAATCTGGACATGCTCCCAAGCCGCGTAGACCAGGTCAAGCAGCGAGTGGACAAGCACGACGACCGCCTTGAGCAACTGGTGTCTGATGCTGATGATTTACATGCTGAGGCAAGGCAGCAACTACTCAAAATGGACAAGGTGCTGTAGTTTATCAGGGCCAAAATTGAATATCTTGAGGCGTGCTCTCGCCACAATAATCTCCGGATCACAGGAGACCTGGAATCCACAAATATTGCCAGAATGGAAGACTACAGTGAGTCCATTCTGCCATATCTCTTTGCTGACAATCTATCTAGTGTGCTCATAGTGGAATGCATGTATAGATTGCTGGGCCCCAGGCCGCCTTCTGGAGCAGCGGCCAGGCCAATAGTTGCACGATTACTGAACTACTGGGGCCCGGATTTGGCCCTGCGTATGGCCTGGGAACAGGGATCCCTTTAGTACCAAGCAATCGGGTATTCTTCTACCCTGACTTCACCGTGGCGGCACAGGCGGCCCACCGGGAGTTTCTCCCTGCTAAAGGAAGCTCCAGAAAGCAGAGATTCCATATGCCTTGATTTATCCAGCCCGGCTGAGGGTGACCTAGGAGGGTAAACGACAGTTCTTCAGACGGCACAACAGCCCTGAAATTTGCCAAACACATCACCAAGGACCGAAGACCTTCCAGGGGCTCCTTGGCGGTAACATAAGAACATCCGCTGAGTGACAATGACTGACTTGATATCCCTCTATTTTCTGTTTCCTCTACTTAATTCCCATGTTAAGAGTTACTTGGTAGGATAATGTCTCCGTCTGTGACACCCCCACCTGCGTCTTGCCATTGGTAAGCATCACACGTCCGCATTTAACAACTCTTTTATAATGCAGTCCGCTTATACAGGCTACATGTTACTGAAATTTGCTAAAAAATATCTGAGACTGGGCACCTGCCGTACACGGTAAGGGGTGTTCGCCCTGTTCTCTCTGCCCCAGCGATGATTCCTCTTCTGAGTTGTTCTCAACGTTTGGTTGGAGAGGGTAGGGATGGTGCACAACCAAGTTGGGGAGTTGTTGGTCGGGGGAGGGTGGTTTTATCACATGTTTTAGCATCTGCACTTTTCTATTTCAACACACTAGGGCACACTATATATGGGAGGAGGGCTACTGTGCTTTGTCAGTCCACTAGTCCACTACATTCACATGTACAGTATTGAAAGGCACATCAGGTTTTTGCATACTTACACAGACATTCCATAGATAACTGCCTGCTGCAAGAGCTCCACCTTGCAGAAAGTACCACCACTAGACTTAGGTCAAGCTGGCTCAGTGAGCCTTACATGGCTGCTTATTCAAATTATAGCCGTGGGGTGGCGATTGTGATAAGATAGGGTGTGGCATGGCGGATGCGCAGGGTCAAACTGGGCGAACAGAGCAGGTAATTGTTGTTGGCGGGTGACGCTCTTGGATGAGTGGTCAGGATTCTGCAGTTTATTGGCCTTATGTAGATGGCCCCGAATTCTTTGCAGTGGTATGGCAGCCGCAGAAGCATTAAGACCTGGTGCGACACTGTGGGTGTACGACTTTAATATTATACTTGACCCTGAAAGTGACAGAGCCACCGAAACTAGGAGACCACACCCACGGGTGGCTGCCCAACTACATCTCCTTATGCAGGCTCACTACTTCATTGATAAATGGTGCGCAGTACATGCGTACCTGAGAGAAGGGAATTGTATAAATAATGCGCTTGCAACCTGGTTGTGACCAGATTTTTGGCTAATTTCGAGGCATGTGGCATCATGGTCGGCACAGGCGTCACACCGGCCACCTACACTCTAGCAGATCACGCCACAGTGCTATTGGAACTGCAGCTCCCAGACATTCCCTCCCGGACCTTTACTTGGAGGCTCCCAGCTGGAGCGCTACGTGACCAGGTGTTTGCAAGGACATCAAAACGGCAATCATGGAATATTTTGATCCTAATTACAAGGAGGACGTTACTAGGGCCAACCTCTGGGAGGCCTTCAAGGTCAGTATTATTGATGCTTGCATTGCCATCAGGAGGGGGTGCTCCGTGCGTTGTGGGGGATTTGAGGCATTTTGAGCAAGACAACCGTGACCTTGAGATATGTTTCTATCTTATAGGCAATATTTAATCAAGCCTTTTACTATCGAGGAGGTTATCGGTGTGATCCGCTCCCTGCCTGCCGATAAAGCGCATGGTCGTGATGGCCTCCCAGCTGCCTTTAATAAAGAATTTACTACCATACTCGCCCTGCACCTACTGGAAGTATATGCAGAGGCTCTCTCATCGGGTGTGCTTCCTCCCACCATGTGCGAGGCCCTTATTCTCACTATATTAAAGCCCAGAAAGGATCCTTGTTGCTGTGACCCATACAGACCACTCTTGTTAATTAATATTGACAATAAAATACTTGCAAAACTCTTTGCAATACTTCATACCATTGACCCCTCTCCGCATGCTTCAGCCGTATTCTTAGACGTCACTAAGGCGTTCGATTCCCTCGAGTGTCCTTATCTCTTTGCTTTGCTGCGGTACTTTGGGCTGAGCTCCTCCTTTCTTAATTCCACCATAGGCCTGCTATACTCAGAACCCACGGCTCGAGTGCGCATCAATGGGTGCGTCTCTGGCTCGTTCGTGGTCACCCGATTGCGATGGAACAGCTCGCGGCTCGCCTATGTCAACACCAGGGATTGGCGCTATAGTCCCGCACAATATTAGTATCGCTATACACAGATGGCATCACCCTTTATGTCAGAGATCCTCACACTAACCCTAGACACGCTTATTCGAGACCCTCACCTACATCCGCTTATTTGGGTATTCACTAGATTCGGGGGGATATCTGGAATTCCATTGTTTTTCCCTTGACAAATGTAACCCCCCAAATTGACTCGGAATTCCCATTTGTATAGGCAGAGGGAACCGTCAAATATTTGGGTGTGTGGCTTAGTAGGAATATTGATGAACTGTGGAAGAATAACTATTATTAAATTGGCTCTACAATAGCATAGCAGGGTGGAAAACCCCCCATCATCATTAACGGCTCGCCTCGCCATAGCTAAAATGATAATACTGCCTAAGTTTTTCTATTTATTTACAAATTTGTCTCTCCCTCTGCCCCTTCATTTTCACCGACAGCTCAGATCGATACTTGCCTGGGCAGGCTCCCAAACGCTCATTGCCTGGGAGAAACTGACTCTCCCTTTGAACAGGGCGGGTTTGGTGCCTCTGATTTTTTTTCTCTTTTACTTCAGCGCTCAAGCCCACTTTTCACATTACTGGCTGTTCTCAACATAGTTCATGGCACACACGGCCCCTGAATGTGATCTAGCGGCTCCCTCCCCCCTACAGATGGCACTTTTCCAGACCCCGTTTTGTCGGCGGGGTCGAGTTGACACAGTTTCTTGTCCGGTTTGGCCGTGGGATAAGTTGCTGCTCAGGACTAACGTCGGACATCTTTTTGCACCATCGGTGGTGATACCCGGCCATCCTCTACTGCCCATTACAAGTGACCCAGAACGTGCACCAGATTATGCAAGCTTGGACTCCCGAATATGGGTGCAATCTACCCCAATGACATATTTATAGCACCATGCGTGCTGCCACTGCCACGTTCCTGGATACATTTACAGACTATTAATTGTGCACTGACGTTCGCGCATTACACGTTCCCTGATGCTCCACCAACATTCCAGGTAGTAGAGGCTTTCCTCACATTTTAACGATGGGCACCATTGAATGGGAGTGCGAATTCCCGCTGAAATGGTGTCATTAAAAAATTAAAGGTTGGACACACAATAGAGAACCAGCGACAGTACTGTACTGAACCACTAGTGGGCAGACTAAAGAAGTCTGTTGGCTTCTGGAATACGTTGCCGCTTTCCACGACAGAGAGGGTCTTGGTCACGAAAATGGTGTTCCTCCCCAGATGCTTATACATAATCCAGAATGCTCTTTATTATGCACTCTGCAGTTTGTTCAAGACGCTGGACAGCTTTATTTTCTTCCTTGTGTGGGCTGGGAAGAAAAAATGGGTTGCACTACTGCAGCTCAAACATGACAAGTTGAGGGACGAATTGGGCCTGCAAGATCTAGAACTTTATTTTTAATGCATTCAAGCCGCAACATGCTGCTCAATGGGTGTATGGGATGACAACTGGGAGACAAGGCTACTGCGCTGTACCTATGGCGCGAACTGCTTGATGGACTTCCTCATGCGTGGATCACGTAAGCAGACCGATACTCCTTATCTGGTTAGACAATTGCAGAAGTGTGGGAACGAGTGGTCACAAGGGTGTTCAAAGACCAACCTTCACTAGGGAGCTAGTTATATGCACTCTGCTCCCTTTCAGACATATTTGGGAAGACATGTCAGTAGCGAGATGGATGGAAGATGAAGGGAGGGAGGGTGTGAAACGCTGGGTGATCTATACCCAGGGGAGGCGTTCCTTACCTTTGAGGAGGCATGAGAGGCATTTGCAGTGGTGGGGACAATTCCTCCAGTACGTTAAACTGTCCTCCCTGTGGCTGATGAACATGAGGGACTACTATGACATAGAGCACCCTATTGAGTAAGTATTTGCACTGGGTTTCTGTTTCTGTTCCTTCTGCTTGGTTTCTTAACCCTCTGCAGTCTAAACAAGCATTTTCAATGCAATAGGTCTCGCTTTTGCAAGCGTTTAAGTGATTGGCATTGTAAATGAGAATGCCTTTAATTTATGTGTTTTAAACCAAACACATATATAAAAGGCATTGTTATTTTTTTATTTTTTGTGTGAAAGTTTTTATTGAACATTTGGCATACATCCATAGACATATAATACAATACTAAGCAATCAGTGGCATACATCAGTAATAATCCGGGTTCGTGCAGATATGGCCTGACGTAATGTACAAGAACAACAGTTTTATCCACCCTTCCTCGCCCCTTGGATGTGATACGGTGTGGCAGGCCCTGCCTCACCATTCCGAATAGGTTAGTCGCTATCGTCTGATACCTGCTCAGGTGGGGGAGGTTCGTAGATATCGCCCCGATAATGATTCCACTTGCCCCAGATTCGCGTCCATTTCTTGGGGCAGCCTCTGTGGATGTAGACAGATTTCTCGGTCACCATTTTGTGGTCCATGTCACGACACCACTGCTGAAGCGTCGGGGACTGTTCCGAACCCCAACGCTGTGCTATGTTACGTTTGGCTAATGTCATCCCTAATGTTACCCAGTCTTGGTCTGCATGAGTTAAGTCTGTGGGGTCCCAGATGTTAAGAAGGCAGCATTTTGGAGCGAGTGGGATCGTGACATTGGTGACTTGGGACATCGTGCGTAGAACAGAGGTCCAGAAAGGAGCGACCCGCGGACAGTCCCAGAGTATGTGCCAGAAAGTACCTTTATCACCACATTGTTGGAGGCAGAATGGAGTGTACGCCTTACCTATCCTGTGCAATAGAGTTCTTGTGTAATAAATGCGGTGCAGGACTTTTAATTGGAGTAACCTAAGGGTGGAGGGTATCGCCACCTCCCTCGGGGACATCAGGGCCGTTTGCCAGTCCTCCTCATCAAGGTCGCCCACCTCTGCCTCCCACCTCCTTTTCAGGGCCACTGTGGGATCCTGTTGATTGTTTATTATTTTCCGATATGTCAGGGAAATGGCTTTCATCTGGAGGTGGTCAGTGACTAATCTGTCCTCTGACAGGGAGGACTCAGGTAACTGTGTGCCTGCCGGGATCGTTGCCTGTAAGGCATGTCGTATTTGGGCATATCGATAAGTTTCGGTTTGCGCAAGCTTATATGAGTTTTGCAGCTGAGTAAGTGACACAACCCCGCCCTTCTGCCATAGGTCCCCCACCTTGGAGATCCCTATGAGGTAGTGCGGGGTACCATCTTAAGTAGACTTGACTACTGTAATGCACTACTTCTGGGAGCCCCGGTGACTTTGGTGGGTAAACTGCAACGTGTACAGAACTTGGCGGCTAAACTGGCTCTGTCACGTCGGCGCGTGGATTCTTCCACTACTGCGCTCAGGGACCTTCATTGGTTGCCTGTCCCTCAGCGGATCGAATTCAAGGCCCTCTGCATGGTATTTAGAGCTCTTCGTGATCAAGGTCCCATTCCTCTACGGAATATGTTCTCATGGTATGTCCCACCTAGGTCTCTCCGCTCGGCTACGGCTCGCTTGGTGGTAGTCCCAAAAATCCTAAGGACTCGATTGGGAGGCCGGTCTTTCCGCTACACAGCAGCAACCCTGTGGAACTCACTGCCGTGGGCAGTGAGGAGTATGGAAGCTCTCCCCTCCTTTAAGAAAGCCCTGAAAACTCATCTTTTCCCAAGAGTGGCGTAATTTTGTTACGCAGTGGATCGTTTCTCATTGTGCAGGTTCCTCTTAGTTTCATCAACAGTCTAAGCGCCAGGATGCCCGCTGGGTGACAGTCATTGCGCTATACAAGTATATCTATACATACATACATACTATGAGGTCCCACTTGTGGAATCCCTTAGTGTTTCTCAGTCTCCCAAGTTGTCTGGTGTCCCACAGAGGTGTCGCCTGTGTAAAAGTCCCCTCCCATCCCAACGCTCTATGTGCCTCATGCCAGATTTGCAGTGTATGGGCTGTGGGGACCGTGTAATGTAGTTTTTTTGTGTCATATAGCGCTCCCATTATCCCCTCAGTGTCAAGGAGGTGGCGATCCATGCGGAACGCGGGTTCATCCTGCGGTACATGTAGCCACTGGTTTATTGCAGTGAGTTGCGATGCCCAATAATAAGTCTGTATATGCGGAAGAGCAATGCAACCATCGTACCACCCCTTAACCAGTTTATTCATGGCGATGCGAGGTGTCCCACCGTCCCAGAGAGTTTGGTTACTTCAGTATTTATCAGAGTAAGAAAGGAGAGGGGAATATGAAAAGGGGTATTTTGTAGGACATAACAAAAATCTGGGCAGTGCCATCCTTTTAAAGAGCGCCGCTCTGCCGAGTAGTGTAAGTGGGAGAGAACGCCAGTGCTTCACATCTCGGCGGGTTTCATGAGGTTTTTGTCTGTGAAGTGTGCAATCTGGGGGGTGATATATATGCCAAGGTACATGAAACCCCGTTCCGCTATCTGGATATCGCAGTTGCGCTGTAGTTTTGTGGTGGGGCCGTGGAGGATATACAGCAGTGATTTCGACCAATTAATGGTGTAGCCAGAGGCTCTGCCATAGGCCGCACAGATGTCCAGGAGGCAATTTAGCGATCGGGTGGGAGACGCCATATAGAGTAAGATATCGTCTACATATAGTGATATGCGGTCTTCCCATCCCATCGTCCACTTGAACCCCCTGATGACAGGCTCTTGACGGATCCACGCCGCCAATGGCTCCAGCACTGTCGTGAACAATAGAGGGGAAAGTCGACACCCCTGTCTTGTACCTTTACCCAGTGGGAAGTCCTTCGAAGTGCGGCCGTTCGCCACGACATGCCCCATAGGTTTATTATAGAGAAGATGCACCCAGTCACAGAACCTGGGGCCGAATCCCAGGTGTCGGAGCACTGCAAAGAGGAAGGGCCATTCCACCATGTCAAACGCCATGTGGGCATCCAATGAGAGGATGACTGCATCCTCAGCAATAGTGGGCTTGCGAGCTATGATTCCCTGGAGCCTACGGAGATTCAGGGCCGTGTTACGGTGGGGCATGGAGCCTGATTAATCCGGATGGATCAATGTGGTGAGGTATGGTTGGAGGCGCAGCGCTAGGGCCTTGGCCAGTATTTTTGCCTCAGCATTCATGAGGGAGATTGGTCTGTAGGATGCACAGTCTTGCGACGGCTTACCTGCCTTGTGTATCGCGACTATGGTCGCTAGACACTGGCCTCTGGGGAGCTCACCCAGTTCTTGACTGCTGCCTGGGTGAGGTAGTGTTAGCACTCCTCACTGAGGTATAGGTTCCCTATATCTCACCTTGCACACACATATAAACCTATCAGTCACCCCTAAGGCAGGCCCTATCAATCCTGAGGGCAGGGTGCTTGGTTTACATGTGAGGGGGTGCCTCTGCCTGAGCAGGACCCCTCTGCAGCCCTCAGAGTCTATTCTCTGTGGCTGTTTGTAGATGCGGTTAAACCATATACTCTTAAGTGCATTATAACCTAGCGGTAAATGCTAACTTTGGGATGGCTGCATCAAAACATGTCGTGTTTGGTGTCAAACGCCTTGGAATCATACCCCCACACCAGTAACTGGTGTGGGAGTATAATCCCACCCTTCTAGAGGGATAGACATGTACCTACTGTGGAAACACAGTAGAATCCTGAAGAGCCCTGGCATCACAAAATGGATGCCACCAGCACAGACACTGGGCTGCCCTCCTGCTGCTGACTGAAACTCGCAGTAGAGGAGGCCCAACAATCTGCTTCCTGTCACAGGGAGGTGTAACCACCTTCCAGACAGGATTTAGTGTATTGGGGCTGGGTGGGTGCACTCCTAGAGTGCTTTGAAGTCCTGCACTGGGGGAGCAGTAGGCTCCTCTGTTCATATGCCAGCTCAAACCGGTTCAGGGGCTACTAGCCCCTGCTCTGGCGCGAAACTGTACAAAGGGAAGTGGGTGTAACCACCCACTCCCCTGACCCTCCCATAGGAGTGGTCATAGAGCTAGTCCCTCCCTTTCCTTTAGTATAAGATAGGGAACCCTTGCCATTGCAAACTAAATATCTTTGGATGACGCTCTACAATAAGAATCCTGGACATTCAACGTTATTAGTACATGCAAAGTTAATAAAAACAATTGCATGCAAAAACGTTAAAAGTGGTACAATAATTCACGTCAGTGCAACTCCTGTGGAACTACATGTCTTACCAAAGAAATTTGTACAACCAAGTCTCTAAGAAGAAAATGCAGGAATAGAGTTGCGGAAGACCCCACTGTAAATAAAACTATTGCATACAAAAATGTAAAAAAATAAATAAAATTAGTGCCGATATCTGGAATAATAAGACTGTTCTCTTTGAAAAAGGATTTATAAGGAGATCCTGCCGGTTGAACATTTAGTTTATTTGCTGCTCGAATCAAGAAATTAATAAAGGGGGCAGTTTGTCTGAAGTCGGTGGCTAGCAGGGACTCGATCAGGGTGACTACGTGACTTGATTGTATTGAGGAGTAATACGTCTGTATTTATGGCAATGGTTGAGAAATCAATAGGTACAGATAATGATGAGGAAGTGTGTGATAATAGGGCTGTAACTTGGTATCGGGAAAGTTGTTGGACCTTATTTTGTTAAGGGATTATTCATTCGGGAGTCCACCTTAGAAACCGCTGCTTTTTTGCTAACCATGAGCCCCATCTTCCCTATGTGGTCCCTTCCTTGTAGGCAGATGACACTGCTAAGACGGTCCACAGCTACAACACCCAGCAAGTAAAGGTGTTAAATAACGAAGTTGCACTTTATTAAAAACATACAACTGTAAATACCAATTGTTTACTGTGTTCCAGATACATAGCATTTCTCATGAAATAATTAAGTAAACTGTAAAGGTTGCAAGCTGTGCTTATGATTGCAGGTGCGAGTTAGTGCACTTATCATTATATCTCAATCTAAGCAATGCTGGCTTACAGTGAAAAAGATGATTGGCAGGAAAGTTCGCTGTTACTTTTTCTAGAACCCAACCGACCAATTGGCTGTTGCATCTTCAAAATGTTAGTTTTCAGCAGGTCGTTCTCGAACTCCTACATGGGTTGGCAAGTCTTTACACATGAAACCAGACAGGCGAAATTTAATCTGAATGAAGCTTTGCTGAGTGCTAGAGGCCAGCAAGCACTATTTCTGGTGTGTATTTCAATTCGACTTGTCTTTAACTTGAACTGAATTTTAAGGGTTTATTTATTATTATTATTTTTTGAAACCCGAGGTATACAAAGTACTTGGAATAATTGTTGTGATCTACTTGTCGTTTTTGTTATGGATTTGTTTTTCTTTGTGGGAGCACCCACGTCTACCACCATGTCCACCACCACCATCACGTCCACCACCACTACATCCACCACCACCACCACGTCCACCACCACCACGTCCACCACCACCACGTCAACCACCACCACGTCAACCACCACCACGTCAACCACCACCACGTCAACCACCACCACGTCCACCACCACCACCACCACGTCCACCACCACCACCACGTCCACCACCACCACCACGTCCACCACCACCCGGCTGTACATGGAACATTTAAGGATGCATTGGGTGTGAGAAGACGGGAATAGGGGCTAGAAGTATCACACCAGACCCAAGATACATTTTGAAGAGGCGCAATGTCACAGGGGCTCCTGTAAAAGCACTCGCAGCATTTCTACCTCACCTCTTGCGGCAGGCCCTGCCTCCGGTTCTGCTTCTTCTCCCTGGGGTTGAGGTGGTTCTTTTGTTCCTTGAGGCTCTAAGGGCGCTGTCTGCCCCTGCCGGGGTGTTAGGGCGGTTCTCCCTCAGTTGGCTTGGGATCTCCTGGCCTTCCCTTCTTGTCCCTGTGACACGTCGCCTGCTGGGGCCCGGTGTCTCTCCTGCTGGGGAGGCATCTCTCGCAGGCCCTCCTCCCTTCTGGGTATGGCTAGGGTATCTATTTTACGTTAAGGAATCTGCGGCTAGTAGTCTCTATCAGATGTATAAGTTACCTCCGGTAACGATGTATCTGGTAGAGACGATTCTAGCTGCAGATTACTTCACGACCCGCCCTTCCTCCCTGTTCTGCGAGGACCATCAGCTTGGTTTTCTGTACTCGCCTCCCTCTGGGTGGCTAGTCTTCTGTGGGTGTCCTCTTCGCTTTCTTCGGGTCAGGCTGTCCGGTTCTGCTAGATTGTTCCACCCCCGCTCTTTTTCTTTTGATACAGGGTTGGTTGGTTTCTGCGTGCCTTTGCATCCCTCCAGCTGGTTTCTCTCCAGTGTAGGGACCTACTTTTGCTCTTTTTCCCTCTGGTTGTTTGGAGTTTCTGATCCCCTTGCGGTCTTCTACGCTGGGGATTCTATTGCCTGTCCTTTGGCCTCCTGCTCCTTTCAGGGGATGTGGCCCTCCTTGACGGTGTAGTCTGGGGGTAGATTGCTGTTGCTCCTCTGTTCCGGTCTTGTGGCCCTTCACTGTGTGGTTTGTAGTTTGTGGTTGCAGACTCTCTCGCTCTCTGTTAATGCGCTTTCACATGCTTGTGCCTCCAGGATGTCTATCGCCTTGGCTTGCACGGTTGTTCCTCGGAGTGGCTTCGCTGCTATGGCCTTCTGGTGCTTTAGTGCCAACTGTTGCTATCGCCTTGGCTTGCACAGTTGTTCCTCAGAGTGGTGCTCTGCTCTTTCCCTGCTATGGCTTCGCTACTATAGCCTCGCTGCTATAGCCTTCTGGTACCTTGGTGCCAACTGGTGCTGTTCCTCACCTTTTGTTTCTCTCTGTTTTGTTTCTCTGATTTTTTCGCACACTGTTCCCATGCTCTCCTCAGTTTTGTTGTGATGGCTCCGCGTTGTGGCACGGAAGTTCTCCGAAGCAAACTGACGTCAGTGCGCCGGGGTGGGGCTTATGTGACCTTGCTGAAGTCACGCCCGCGGAAAACATCAGGGCGGAGTCGCGTGGTACTGCCCCCCGGCACGCAGAGATGCTGGGGCAAGAAAGTGTTCCGGGTCCAGTCTCACGCCTGGGGATAATAATAATAAGGAATCTGCAGCTAGAATCGTCTCTACCAGATACATCATTACCGGAGGTAAGTAACTTGTACGTTTCTTCAGTGACATGTACAAGGTAGATAATGTGGTACAGTACAATCAGAGTGCAGTACAATGAGAGCGAGAGAGAGAGAGAGTGTTGTTCTGACAGGATATGTTGTATTCACGCAACTGCATTTCTGCAGAGCTACAACATCATTTGCTTGCCTCTTCTCCCGTTAATTTATATATTTTTAGTGCATTGTAGAACTCTGTCATTTTTGCAATACACACACTATCTCATTCCATTAGTTTACTGTTTCACCCTTGATGAGATTACATTCTTAACCTCTCATCTTTCTACCTGATTCCTGTTCTCTAGAGTCTGTATTTTGCTGAGGTTCACTTGCTCTTTGGTAGTCTGGGACACTACCTATGCAGGTGTTTGTAACTTCACTACTCTTTCTGATAGAGATCTTTGTGTTAGTCCGTTCCTGGCCAGTAGCCTTGGATCTCTTCTTTGCACAGCCATGATTATTAGGTGACTGAGTTTTCATAATTTCCCTCCAGAGCATAATTTGTGAAAGAGTAAATGACAGTGTCAAAGGTTTTGCTCAGAAGCCAATGATCGGTCGTATTGAAGGCCAGGGTACCGAATAATGAAGCCACATAGTCTTGTTCCAGCACATACCTCTTAGTTCCCCACCAGATACTTTACCCCACTCTGACAGGTTCTTTTTAATCTCTGTTTCTCCCTTTGTCACTGTTTTTCTGTCTTTCTCTTCCTTCTGCTTTCCCCCTTTTGTTTTTTTCATTATCTTGCTCTAGATCAAAGTCTTTTGAGTGTCAGTGATCCTCACTTGCAACAACTGGCTCAAATTAAGCACTGCTTTCCTCACTAACTTTATTAACTTCTTCTCTGGATACCCGAGGGTCTCCCTTTTTTGCTTAGCCTCTCTTCCTCAATGCTTAATGTAATTCCGGCTCCAGAGGCATGATAATCAGCAGGAGATGCTGCTGCTCCTCTTGGGAACTGTCCTCCATCCTTGCATTAGCTTAGAGCGGTTCTTCACTCTGCTTGGTTTAGCGCTACTTTGATTCATAATGTATTTGCCGTCTCAGTAGCTCTGCATACTTAGCGTGGACTGCTGAAAGACCTCCTAATGAAATTCAGTGCACTGTTATCACATCTTGGTAAAGTTTGTAGTGAGAACTTCTTAGGGGAATCTCTTCTGCAAAACCAAACACCTTGTAAGCATTTTCTTTTAGCTATTGCTAAAAAATATCCTCCTAAAAAATCACACTGTCTTTAGAAGCTACACTCTAAGTGAGCATGGGGGGGCCAGGAAATTTAAAGGTGCAAGAAATCTGAGAGATTTTTCAGGTCCGGACTCATCCAGTATCTTGCATCTCCAACCATGTCTCACTACATGCTTACTCATAAATGCTGGAATTGGTCCACTTTGCCTGTCTGTGATCTAGTCCATCAAATTGGCTTATTCATTCTAGTGGTCTGAACTATCCTACCTTGTTGCTTGTTCAGGTGAGGTGGTATCCCCATCTTGGAGTTTCCCTCAACAGTTCTCTTTCAATCACAAAAATACATATCTGCCTTTGAATTCGAAAACATACAAAGCTTGCCTTCCTCAAGAACTTTAAAGCTATCTGGAACCAAAGAGCTGCCTCATATCCCATAATTTATCGCCGTTTGGAGATCTTTTCTATGCGTTAATGTCACATGTCTCGTCGAATATGTAACGTTTTCCGCTACTCACCTCCAGCTATCGCTTCTTTGCACCCTTGCTCATCACCATGTGCCATTGAGCATAATGTCTTTAGAGCCATATCTAGGACTACAGACTTGAGCAATCTCAATTTATAGCCTGCTACCATGACCAGGTCCAGGAAAGCTCAACAATCTAATCTTGATGCACTTCACTTCAGGATTTTTGAGGGCTGATCCCACTTCCCGCTCTTTCGTAGCCATCACTGATTTTGGGGAGAAGTTCCCTTTTGCCTTTGAAAGCCACTGTTTTTCTCTTTTGAGCCAGCATTAGGTCTGGAAATGACCCTGCCATACACCTTCACTAGAAGCACTCTGGCCCTATAGTCACATCACAGGTATGAGAAAATTCTACTTGCTCCATTCGGTTGCTGCAATCTATGCAGCAACACCCAGAGCTTAGGTTGCCACAGCTATTACGACCTCAGGGATACCTCTCTGGCATTTGCTTCCTACTCTCGTTAAGCCCCAGTCTGTAGAGTTGAGCTGCTTAAGCGGGAGCTGCTATCATGCCAGTACAGAGTCTGCGAGGCTTAGAGTTGTGCAGTCACCCACATCCACTAAGTGACAGAAAGGGTAGCAGCCACCTTCAGGAGGTCTCCACCACTTGTTCCTACAGTAGTCCATGGTCTCATGAGTGGAACCGAAACATAGTAAACGCAAACAATGGCATATAGTAGTATTAGAGGTGTCCCACGACCCGTGCTCCTGGGTTAACAATAGGAGAGTGTGTCTGTGACTATGAGGGTTGACAGGGACATATTTCAGTTGTGCAGCATGGATGTAGTTTTTCTAATGAGGGAAAGCTAAACCTCTCTCATAGATGTACTTAAACAGTGTTTTTAGATACCCTGACCACCTTATTACCCCACGTAAACACTATCAGTTTATTCTGAATACTTTTCAGGGTTGCAGCCGAGATTGTGAGGAGGAGTGTGTGGGACACGTACAACAGGCGAGGGTGGAAGTTCATCTTTATGGCTGTGGAACGACCAAACCATGAGATTTCTTCTTGCCCCATCAGTCTTTGAAAAGTTGATCCAGAAGGGGACGTATGTTGGCCTCGTATAAGTAGGTTAACAGTAATTTTGATCCCTAGGTAGTTGAGGGGTAATGGTGAAATGTGAATCTTACAGTTATTAGCTCGTGCATTAGAGTGAGGAGGACTATGTGGTATGTCAGCCCCATCGATTTAGGGTAGCTGGTCTTAAATTCCGAGTCTTCACTAAAGCTGCTCTGTCATGTATTCTAGACGCAGTATAGACTCCTCAGGTGCAATCGTCTACACCACGACAGAGCTACCTGTCATATCCAGTCGCCGCTCAGAAGTCCATGAGGCCTGGCATGCTGGTCGCATAGCTCTTCTCTGGTGGCCCCCTTTGGAATACGCGGTCACCGGAATGAGGCTGTGTGGGCTCGGCGCCCACTGCTCAGCGCCCAATACTTGATAGTCTACGGCGGTCCTTTCCTGGCATACAGGGATCGCCGAAAGCAGTCCTGCACATAGGCTTCTGCCCGACCGGTGCACAGCCGAATCCTCACTCCTCACACAGGGATGCCTCACGGTAGGTCACCACACTGGACCTCACTCCCTCCAACCCTCTCCTGTTCCTCACAAGGCACACTGGTCTTGGCAAGTAGGGAGGCACTAGTGCTTCAGGGCAGATGTTTATGCTTTCCCTGGATGATGTCCCCTCACCCAGAAGGGAGACTTGCAGGGTTTGACCCCCAGTCCTGGTCACAGGCAGAGGTTTTGCAGAGCCTGCCCCTTCTCACACAGCTCATCTGGCTGCTTGGCAGATGACACATTTTTGGGAACTCATCCTCCCCTTCTTGTAATCCTTTTCCAGACACCAAATTGAGCCTTTGAAGTTTAATGTTGGGGTTCTGCTTCTATTGTGTACACTTCTCGCTTTCTTATTTCCTCATGAAAGATGTTTGTCACAGTAAGAACGACTCCAAAGCTGATTGCCCCACCCCTTCCAAAAACCCAATTCTTGGGAGTGTCCAGAGTTCAGACCTGGATGTCAGCCACAGTGATATGTTCACCAAAAGGTTAATCTCAGGCTTCCAGCCCAACTCTTTATGATTTCTTTATAAGCCCCATCTCCCTTCCTGAGATGTGTCCTTGTGGTCTATCGCTGAATCAAAGAGCAACCTCTTGAAGTGCAAAGGAAGTCTCTCCCTTTCCTCCAAGTGTGTCTCCCTTCCAGCTCACAGGAATGCAGCAATCCAAATATCTGTCTGGAGGGGTTTCCTCTTCTCCTCATAGCTTCACCTGGCAAGCCTGGGCTGCCCACAATGGAACCCTGGTTCCTCCATATATTGAACCCTTGCAGGCACATTCTCTCAGTGTACACTCATAGCACACTTACTGTCCAGCACCAATATCTCCAATATCTCTATGCATTGTACCATTGCATGTACACATGCATTTAGCACTTACACTCAGTCTGCTCACACTGTTCAGTACTGAAGCTTTCCTATATTCAAACAGGGTGTGCTCATTTTAAAAACACGCACACTGCCAGCACACATACACTCACCATGTGCGGGCTGCATAACACTTCCCCATTCATGTTTTGTACCTCGGGCAAGTACACATACACCCAGCACATGCTCTCATTGTGCATGCATCGCACAGCACTACAACTTTCATGTCATGTATTCCTCACAGGCATACATACACTCAGTACCTGCACCAATCTCACAAGTATTACACAGTACTGCTCTGTCCCTGTACTGTACCCTTCTCAGGCACACATACAGCCACGCAGATTCACTACTTCTGCGCTATGTAGCACTCTACATCTACCTGATGTAGGCCAAGGGTGAGTTGAGTACACCTCAGCAGAACGTTTAAAAAGGTGAGTGAGCCTGCAGACCTCACTTCAGTGACACAGGGTAAAAAGGTTCTGTTTCCTAGTAATACTGATCGCTACTGGTATGCTGCCACCACCACACTGGTGTTGCCCAACTCCTAGTGAAAGTGGTAGCCTCCCTCCACTATGAAGGTAGCACTTTAGGCACCCCTCTCCGACCAACAAGACCACCGTCCACAAGACTGGCCTTTGTCATGGCTAACACACATGATCCGTGTTTGCCTGTGACAAAAAAAAATCAGCATTAGGTATCCCAACAGCAGTACAGTTAGGCACTCAGGGCAAGGGTGCACATCTTTATCATGCAGTGGACTTTTCCATCCCTACATTGATATTTGGGTCCTGCCCCTTTTTACATATTGCTTTTTGGAGAAATTTCCAATATACCTTGTGAAATGGCTTCTCCAGTGCTTAATTTGTAAATGAATGAGTGCCGGTGCCCAGAGTTCTGCTTAAAAACCCGTAACAAATGCAAACCGATATCAGCACTCCAAATACCAATGGTAGGTAGTCTTAAATCCATGTTATGCCTCTTTAATCCACCACCAGATACCCCCTTTCCCTTTATCTTGCAGGTTTCTGCTTTCTCCCTTTGTGACAGTTTTTTTATTTTTCTCTTCCTTCGTCTTCCCATTTTGAGGTTTTTTTCCTCTCTAGCTCTCGGTAAATGTTTAATTACAAAAAATAAATGCCACCCCTCAAAAACAAGTACTGGTGGGCTCCACCAACAACCAAAGCACTGGCCTTTTCCCAGTCAAGCAAGCAAACGAGTGTCTGGGATTCAGAATTACTTACAGTCTCAGCTAAGTGAATGGCACCTTATTCATTGCCTGCCTATTTACATTAAACCCAATTAGGCGAGATGAATAAGAGTGGGCCATAGGTTCTCCAGGCGAGTTGAAACTGTTTTTGCATAAATCCTTACTTCGGAGTATAACATAGCTATGGGGTAATATGAATCGCAGCATTCTGGAACTGTATCGGTTGTTAGTATAAGAATCTTGTTTGAATCCATCATCATTTTGGTGACTTTGGCAGATGTAGAAAAGTAATGAAAGACCTTCATCAATGCTCACAAAGTATATCCTTAAAGGCCTTGTAAAAGGAGACGTAAGCCATCTTGGCCTCGTGCCTTGTTATTAAAATTACCTAAACAGCTCGGACCTCTTCAGACATTAAGGGTTTTCAGTTTGTGCCAGAGGGTCATGATCTACTGTAGGTAACTTTAATTCACTCAAGTATTCTACTTGGATTGAAACGTGTATAAGTTCACCTTTATATAACATAGAGTAGAAATCAACCAATCTTTGAGCAATCTCCTCTAGGGTATTTGACAAAGTGTCCAATTTGTCTGTGACTTAATACGTTGCAAAATTATGTTCTCAGTTTGTAGGCATAGTGCATTTGGTTTATAGTACATTTGATTTTTGCACCCATCTTCTCTATATATACGTGCCTCAAGCATTCATGCTAATGCTATAGATTGAGCTCTTAAGTTTCTCAGTCTAATTATAATTTCTTTGCTTTTTTTAGTCGGAGGCAAGTAGACGTATCACCTCTGATAACTGCCTTTGCGGCATTCAACACTGCTGCAAATGGAGTCTTGTCATTGTATTTTCTTGGAAGATGTGTTCTAATAATTCTCTAATTGATTGGCACAGAGCGGGGTCCCAAAAAGTGATTTAATTCTTGTGCTACTATCGGATAGATATATGTACCATGTGTGAGAAGTTGGCCTGATGTATGATGTCACTAGATCTAGTGTACACCTTATATCAGTCCAAACAACCCTTATGGTGATTGGTTGTAAAGTCAACCTTATAGACCAGCTATCCTAGTGGTAGCATGGACAAGAGCAGTCTTAGGCTAAACTCTGAATGGCATGTGAAGCCAGCTGTGATACCATATATAATCCCTTGAATACCAAATGAAAGGACACCACAACAGATATATATATAACATAAAGTGTATTTATTCTAGTCAAACCCTCAGCACTCTTTATGAGATTAGAGGTAAGTACAACACAGTCTTATTTAAGCATACATTAAGTCACACAGGTAAGTAATACAGTTAGGCCCTAGGGGCCACGCAAACCATATACTAAAGAAGTGGTTTAAGGACCACTGTCACGGAAATAGGATAGGCCTAGGCCTAGGGAATCGCTGGGGCTACACTACACTAGCAACAGTTAGGAAGTGGGAGGCCCACGGGATTCAGGTGCAGAGTGGAAACACTCACGCGTAATGCATAAAAGTCGATAGAAATAGTAGTTGTTAGCAATTAACAGTTTAAGGACACTTCTGAAGCAGCTAGAGAGTCGAGACTCGGAAACTAGACCCTATGATAGTCACTACCCTTGTGAGCACCGAAGTACCCAAGTTACCTAGCCCACGGACTGCGGGTGCATAGGTGTGAACTTGCGTCGGGTTTCGTCGTGGACTTCTATGGATGCCTGAAGGAAAGTTGCTGACAAGCAGTCAGTGAAGAGTGTCCGGTGGATCCCAAGGCTGGGATCAAGAAGAGAGGAGACATGCAAGCAGAAGGGACAGAGTCAAGGTCACTAGCCAGTGACCACGTGGAACCAGGAAGGAACCAGGCGATGTCGTGAAGATTGCAGGTGAAGGTGAAGCTTGTCGTTGCAGCCACGAGGACCAGGGAACGTCGAGCAGGACCAGGAGGCGAGCTGTCCCACGAAGGCTCTTGCTGTCGGCGGCGTCGAAGTTGGACTAGGACTCACCAAGCCTTGGCAAGCGGAACCCACGAAGAACGGAGGACTTGCTTCTGGTGCAGACCAGGAAGGTCTGGGGTGCTTCCCTTTTGCAAGGAAGCGGGAGCCAGTCTGGAGGAGCCAAACCAGTGGTGAAGATTTCTGGATGCGTCGTCACAAAGGCCACTAGCCAACGGGCAAGCAACCGGACAAGCGCGGCAAGCAGGAAAATGCAGAAGGGCCACACGCAGGACTCGTGGAGTGTGGGGGGCTGATCTTCGGTGCAGATGGTGCTTGGGGTTGGGGCTTCTCAATCCCCGGTGCACAACTTCGAGGGTGCCTCAGAAGCTGCGCTGGAAGATACTCGCCACTTTTCCCAGGTAGCCGGTCCCACGTCTCTCGTCGCCTCCACGGATCTCAGCTCGGCTGTGGATGTGGATCAGGGTCGGAGAAGTCTGGAAGTCAAGGCTCTGGTCGGGCTCTGCAGTCGGTCCCTCGTAGAACTTCAGCAAAGCAAAGGGTAGTCTCTTGATGGTGCCTGTTTGCACAGGGTAGCCACTCCTTGGCCACAAGGGAGATTCTTCAGTCTTCTTCTTTCGTCGAATGTCGAAGGTCCAGAGTTTCTGTTCAAGTTGCAGGTTCAGGATAATCTAATCTCCTGGGGCCCAGCTACCACTCTTATCCAAATCTGGGGGGCTGGGTTACCTGCTAGGTCACGCCTTATGGGTGGGACCTGGGAGGGGGGTGGTTACACCCCCTTCCCTTTGTCCAGTTTCGCGCCAGGACTGGGGCTGGAGAGCCCCAGCACCGGTTTGAACTGGACTATGCACGGGACACCTTGTGTGCCCCAGGCATGTCTCATTCTTTTCATCCCTCCCTGCCCCAATACACTAAGGTCTGTCTGGGGAGGTGCTAGCACCTCCCCAAGCAGGAAACCTATTGTCCAAGCCTCCCTGGCCGGGATCACTCCCAGCAGCAGGAGGTCAGACTTGTGTCTGTGGCAGCAGCATCCATTTTGTGATGCTGAGGCTTTGGTTAGAGCTAAACAGCAAAGTAGGATTTTAACATGTCTCTCCCTCTAGAAGGGAGGAATAATATCCTCATCACCAGAAATGGTATGGGGGTATTATTCCAAAGTGTTAGACACCTTACACGACATGTTTTGATAAAGCCAAACCATAGTTACCATAACCGTTTAAGATTATAAGGCACTTTAAGAGTATATGGTAGGCTATATCATAGAACAGCTATAAGGACATGGTTCCGAAAGCTGCAGACAGGCTCAGCTCATGCTAGAGCACCATCTCACATGTTACCAAGCACTCTGCCTCCAGGATTGTTAAGGCCTGCCATAGGATTGGCTGACAGGTACACATGTGTCTATTTTAAAGGTAGATATAGGTATACTATATCTAAGCAAGGGGTGATTACACGACCTTGCCCCAGCTGAGTGATCAGCCAGTTGTGTCTGATTGGAAGGCCAGACCAGGGGTGGCATAATACATGCTGCAGCCCCTGGGAGGCCTAGGGTACACCTATGCCCTGGGTACCTAGGGTACACTGTACAGGGTCCAATAAGGTGATCCTTACCAATTGGGTTTGTACCTAGGGTACATGGAGTCCATTTTAAAGAGAGAGCAGACAGCCTGAGACCCTGAATGGCAGGATCTCAGGCCAACTAAGTCGAAAAACCAGCTAGACACTAGGCAAAAAGTTGGGGGTAACCATAGTCAGATATCCACCTTCCTACACCATGAATGCAGTTTCGTCGTACGATAATGTTTTCAGGGCATGGCCAATTAAGATCTGGGTACCAATCTCACTAGACACTCTGTAGAGTCACGCGTTGGAGAAAAAGATGATCTATTCTTGTTGATATTCTATGGATATTTGAGAAAAATTTGCAATTCTGGTCTTTTGGGCAGAAATATCTCCAAATGTCTAATAGACTCAGATCTTTTATACCCTCCAGTAAGGATGGTGGGGGATTAATGGTTAGGGGAGACTGGCATATGCAATCTACATCAGCATTGAATATACTGTTAAAAACGACCCAGATTATCAGCAGACTGTGACTAAAGCTAGAAGTGCGGGGAAAGGGGTCAGAAAAAATACCACTTTATCATTAGGAGCATAAATACATACTTTAGTTACCTCCATTTCCTGCCGTCTACCCTGTTAGAGTGAGCCATGTCCATCAGCTGCTCAGTAGGTTCTTGAATCTTAGCTGTATGCCCCTCCTGCAGATGATGATTACCCCCTCTAGTTTTAGTGGGAACTGTAGAGTAAAATTGTAGGGGTTAGAGGAGAGACTTAAATCTATGTGCACTTTGCTTTAGCAGATGGTTTTCCTGCAAAAACAGCAATCCTATTTCCTATGCATTGAACCATTTTAAAAGTACTTGTGTTTTATCAGGAGATTTGAGTCATGAATGTTAAGACATAAGATCGTCAATGGGGCCATCCTAGATGATGGAAACAATATAATTAAGGCATGCAATGGTGTACATCAATGTATCCTCTCTTGTGGTGTGCAGAAGTAAGGCAAAGCTTAAATAGACAGTATTGTCTCCTATACATTTAAATGATACCAAAAAAACATAAAAATTGGACAACAAACCAACAATAAATTGTCTTGGTAAAGGGCATGGAGAGAACACAATCATCATGCCATGCCAGTATCTAACCAGCAAGAATAAACATCTGCCAGATAGTTGGGCATGGCCCAGCTGGCAAGTTCTGTACCATAGGCTTGTGGTAGTTTCATTGTAAAAATGACATAGGTTTATTGTAATGATCAGATAGTTCCGCCCTAGAACCTTAAAGACTGAGAGCTAACAATAGGTTAATCATGGTATTGTATTTGAGTACACATAGCAATTAACGGGATGTGACCAGCATTATATAAGTCATCTTTTGCAGATGCCTCTCAGGCTACCTTAGATTGCAGCCTCTGTAAGTATCTGGCTTTGCTTTTGTCCTTATTCGTGCGTTGCTGAGTCCCTTCACTCTGTTGTGATACTAATTGGTCCTCCTCCCGAGGTTGAAAAGCCAAAAATTTCAAGGGATTCCTGTTTTGTGGGAATGGAATGTTGTTTCCCTTAATAGAGAAAAGATAGTCTGAAGGGAAATACCCACCAATAAGGGTTTTTGCATTCCTGCGGTGGGTTGTGCTCTCTTTAAAGTCACATTGTCAGTTCAGTGGGTAGATGGAAACCTCTTTGCAAAAATGGAACTATTGTCCCCTTCAAACTGTATTGTTTCTGATTGTCTGTGCTACAAAGATTTCCTCTTTAAGCCGGAAAATGTTGATTCATGTTAGGACGTCTGGGCGTAGATTCCTCTGTTTTTGAAAGGCTGAGTAAACTCTCAGAGTTTGGTCTAGTAGTGCTTCAGTGTCATCTGATGCCTGCAGAATGGTTCTGAAGACCGGTTCTGTGAGGACAATTCTGAGTCTGATATGCTGGGATTGATGCCTCTGATCCATAGGTTATTTTGCCTTCATCTGGTCTCATGGTCATCTATCTTGTCCTGCATAGTTTATTGATTTTTTTCTATTGATAGCAGTCTCCTGTGTATGCCATCCTGCTTCTGTGATCGCGCAGCGGTTGTGGTTTCATGTTGTTCTGGTCTAGTCTCAATTTGTTGTTTTTAAAGGCTGTAAAGCCTCCAGAGTTCTGGCGTACAATGTCAAGAAATAGCTTCTCAGCACACAAAGTCTCCCCATTGTCCAGGATGCAGCTCTCTGTCTCTCAATAATCTCTCAAGTTTATGTGGGTTCAGACCCTTCTTCCATTGTCCCCTTAGTGTCTGAAAATCCTGACCTTTGTGCACTAGGGCAAGTCTGTCAGTCCGACACAGCGGTGTATTTAAGGGAAGGCGACACCGCCCTCCTGCGCCAGAGGTGGCTGCTCCAACCATCCAGGTAGCTGATGCTGCCTCTCTAGGTTGGGTGTTGAAGTATATATTGAGTGGAAGGAGGCGGCATGCAGCGACAGCTGTTCTGGCAGAGTGGTGATTGTCAAGGTCTGAAAAGCATATTCCCCTAGTGGTCTGAAAAAGCTTGAGGGCCCATCCATGTAAATAGAGCTTCCCATTGATGTATGTAGAGGTCATACAAGGATGGATGTGACCAGTGAGGGTGTCCCTCCTGTCCAGCAGGTTAATTGTAGAGGTGCAATGTGCGAAGGCTCTGTGGTGTGGCTCTGTGGTGTGGTTTCTGGAGAATTTATGGTCTGAGTTCATTAGGGTGCATGTGATCTGTTTCATGGCCCGTACTTCACACATCTTGTGAAACCAAAGTGTTGTGTGTGGAACCTCCTTGTTTTTCCAGCTCAGAGATATCAGTTACTTGGCTGCCTCCCGTAATGTGATGAATAAGGGCCTTATTTTTACTTTGGCGTGGTGGTGGTGCTGCTTCCCTATAACAAGTTGGGCGGTCGGACTGCCATGGGACCACCACTGCTGCTGCCAGGGATCTGCGATCCCTGGCGGTCTTGCAGCTGTCTGAGGCCCCTACTATGCAGGCGGGGTATGCTTGCACCCCCAATTCCTGCAGGGCATGGACAGCCAAGTCCATGCCCTGAAGGAATGTGAAATGGCGTTCACATTTCGTATGAGCCTTATTACTGCACCACCAAGGGCCAGCTGCCACAGGACCGCCCGACCTGGATTCCTGTCGGAATCCGACAGGCTGTCGCAATATGGCATTGCTGGTGTGGGAGCGAGGTCCTGGCATGGCAGCCCGCTGCCACACCTACAAAGTCATAATAAGGCCCTAAGAATTTTGTCAGAGCATGTCATGGCTCTCATAGTTGATTGTGTTATGCCCAAGAGCACTATACGCGGGTCACCTGGGACGGGATATCCCATGCGCCAGGACACCTATGGGTAACAGTGCGCTCAATAAATGCTATAACATAACATAACATTGTTCTCCTTATAGTGACCTAGGATATCTTTCTAAAACATCTGAATAGCCTCGTGTCCACCGGACATGTAGGAAGGTTCCCATCTCCTTGCCACAACACCAGCATAGGTTTGAGGTGGCAGGAAAAACTTTGTGGAGTCGTGTCAGATTCAAGTACCATTGGTACATGACTTCGTATGCTGATTCCCTTTGTTGAATGCTACACAATGCTTTTGGGATAGCCTACCAGGGATTGTCCCAAACTTTGGATGGGTCATTTTTATGTAACTCTGTCTTCCATCGTGTTTTATATTTATGAGGGAGCTTGGGTCATGACTCCTGTGGACTCTGCATGTTCAGGAGAAACCTATTGGGCCTGTATATGGACGAACTAGGTTTTCAAATAATGTGAGGGGTGGTGTGACAGCAGTTGAGTTAGGCAGGTGAAGGGCCAAGTGTCAGAGTAGACTGTATTGGAGTCTGGCCAAAGTCCTGCATTCCCCTTTGGACCACTCGGGGAAAGTGCTGGGGTGAAGTCAGGGGTTTTTCTCTATTTGCATGTTCGGGAACAGGAATGTCGTGATGCCTCTCCTAATAGTTAAGAGGACCAATATGTGAAGGACCGTTTTAGTAGGTGTGGCTATGTAAGCGATTTTTGGAAGGTGTTGTTTTGGGAGCCAAGTGAGGTCCCACAGTGGACAGCAGGCGACTGCACGGTGCATGTGAAACCAGTGTTTTCTGCTTTCTTGCAACACCCATTCCAATTGATAACGAAAGTGAGCTGCCCAATGGTAATGTAAGAGATTAGGACAGGCCAACCCCCCCACCCGGACCCTATGGAGCATCAACAGATGTTGTGATATGCAGGGCTGTTTCCAGTTCCATATGATGGAGAAGATGTTAGATTGGAATTGTGTTAAGTCTATCGTAGGAATTGGCATTGGAAGAGATATAAGCGCCTGAGAAGGGTCTTCATCTTAATAGCATTGATGTACCCCAGCCAGGAAATATATAGTGGTTATCTAGGTCTCTGTAGGACATGAATGATAAAGGAGTAATGATTGTCGTCTGGGTCTCTGTGGGTCTTCTAGAATGATTTCCTTTCAGATCCAGTCAGTTAAATCTTTTAATATGCATGCTAATGTGAAGGCCCAGATAGCATATGGAAGATGAGGCCCATTGAAAAGGAGCTTGTGTGCGTAAAGTCAAGATGTCTTGTGCTCTGAGCATGAGATGGAGAATATGTGATTTGTCTTATTTATTTTAAAGTCCGAAACTCACTTAAACTGGTCTAGTGTGCAGGTTAGGGTAGGCAGAGAGATCATTGGGTTAGTTAGTGTAAGCAGAATATGATCTGCAAACAGCGCAATTTTGTGTTCCTGACCCCCCAATGGGATCCCCTCGATCTCTGTTTTGTCTAATTTTAGTAGTAAGGGGTTCCCTCATTAGAGCAAATAGAAGTGAATAGAGAGGGCACCCCTGTCTTGGGCCCGTGGCTAATTATTTGGGGGATGTAGGCTGCCATTTCTTTGTCTGTCATTCTGTGATCTACTTGTATTTTTGCTAGTACTGCTTCTAGGAAGGCCCAGCTAACCCTGTCGAATTTCTTCTCTCATCTGGGGTGACTAGTAGGGCATGTATGTCCATCTTATATACTTTTACCACAAAGTATGCTAGATGTCTGAGATTATCTGCTCCCTGCCTATTGTGAATGAATCCAACCTGGTCAGAGTCTATCAGTTCAATAGTGTAAGGGAAGTTCACCCTTTAGGGAGCACTTGTTTGAGATTGCGGTCTTGGGGGTCCCGAATGACGTGGCAGAGTTTCTGTCCAAGTTATACCTTGCACAGGATCACTACAGCTACTGTTTTTGTGTGGAGGGAGAGGCACAATATTGATCAGGATAGCACGAGTGGCACAATCATTATTTGTCCTCTCTACGGAGGTGGGTCTCTTTCAGGAGAACAGTATCTGCGTCTTGTCGAAGGAGATAATGAGATATCGCCAGGGCGTCTTTTGTTGGGCGAGTTGAGGCCCCTAATGTTGAGAGAAAGGATTTTGGTTGTGTGGGTTCATATCAGAGGGCGTACCTTGTGTAGAATCTGCGGTGAGGGCTATGCATGCACAGATTTTATGGTGTATCGTTGTCTGCCTATGTGAGTGGTGCCATGTGGTGAAGTGGACCAGTTTTCGGCGGGGTAGGAAGAGAGGGTAGAGGAATTACTTAAAACCAACACAATTACTAGGCCTATTGGACCAGTCTAATATTCCAGAGCCATCGAGGATGTGGGTGTAATGGTCATTCCCCATTAGAGATGTGGCCCTCAGGTGTGGCTGAGATAGATGGAACAGTCTTACCGAGGGGGGAGGAGGGTGTTTTGGTATTTCAATATCTCAGTAGAAGGAGGTGTGTAGAACAGAGGTTCCAGAGATTGGGGTAGTGTCCAGTTCTCAGTTCTCGGGTCACTTGTTCTAACCCCTGTGGAGATTGTTACAGGAGTTTGTGATTGGTGACATAGGGAGTTTAGTCCCTACCCAATGCATTAAGAGTTGCGCTGGCAGATGCCACTGAAGTTTCCTGCTTCATTTTAAGTACGTGTGAAATAATAACTGCTTTTCCTTCTGCCGGATGTCTGTCCTTGGATCAGCTAAATCTTTTAGGTCTGCATGCTGGCAATTCTGCCTTTCCGGGCATTGACTTAGCTGTGTTTGGTGTTGGTCCTCAGGTTGGGGAAGAGTTCCTTATCATGGGGAAAATATACAGTAATTACCTTGCTTCTGCAAGAGTGAGGAGAACTCACTATTTTATAAGACTGAAGGGGTGCTCTAGGTTTCCTAGTACTGCTTCTAGAAAGGCCCAGCTAACCCTGTCAAATGCCTTCTCACATCTAGGGAGACTAGTAGGGCGGGTATTTTATTTTTGGTATTTTATATGCCTTTCATTGAGATAGTCTGTTATGGGGTGGAAATCCCTATGGTATTGGAGAGTGAATGCTGCGTGCTGCGAGGTCTTGGACGAGGTATGCCCCCTGACTATTAAGTCGGCATTTTCCTTCTAGGAAATGAATTTCAAGGCGTAAAAATTATACAGTGGCCACTCGTAGACCTTAACTGGAACAATTAATGTCTTTCATAATAAAACATTTATAGTTGCCTTGTGGGTTCTACCTAGATTATCAGTGTTGGGCTCATGAAATCAGTCTCTTTCTTGGTCCCCCTTCACCTCACCTTGCCATTAGAAATGTAAGGTTCTGTGTGTACCTGAGTTTTATAATTGTGCACATCTACGCTAGAACTGAGGCACTTATTTATGAAGAGCAGTGATGGAGAATAATACTTAATGTAATGTGTACCACTTTATGTTTGTGTTGTGAAATACGCTGTATATCCAATGGTCTGAGGGATTCAAGTATGGTTTTGGTTATTTCTAGGCAAACAACAGAAAGAGGTATAAAGAAGAAAACATTGATCATCTTGATGATTTCAAAGCAGCAGAGTTAGCCTGGATGAAGCACATGCAGCTCAATGAGTCCATTATAGTGAAGCTTTTCCAAGGCCAGTTCAAGTCTACAGTAGAGTGTCTTTCTTGTCGGAAAAAATCTCGAACTTTTGAGGCATTTATGTATTTGTCCTTACCTCTTCCATCTACAAACAAATGCTCACTGCAGGTACTTTTTTAATGCTATTTTAAAACAACAATATGTCCTGATCTTGTTCATAAAGTTGATTACTCTTTTATTGCGTGTTGAACCATTTGCAGTGTTGGCATCAATATTCTGTGTTGTCCGGTCACAAAAGATTAAATTTGTTTGTCCTGACAGTTTTTTAGGTAATACTAACTGACACTGAATTGATACCATACAGAACTACCCCCATCTGAGCAAAATTAACTTAAGTGTCACATTGTGGTGTTGGGTTCTATGTAAGGGCATCCTGTGCTGAGGAGAAAACTGGGTTCAGGAAAGGAGCCTTTGCGGTTGGGCAAACTGTCCATTTGGACTCATAAGCTTGCCTAACTGCCTCCTCATCGAAATACTGGATTCTTATGTTTCTTCTTGTAAGAAATTGAATTATTACTTGTGTTCAATGACTACTAACCTCAAGGAATAATCACAACCCTAGTCAGGTTGAGCGCTCACAATCAATAACTTAACCTGCGCTCAGCCCCCTCGTAGCTATAGCACAGTGCAAACAGGCTTAACTTAGGGCAATGGGTAAAGTATGTATGCAATACCAAAACATTATATAGTCAAAATGCACAATAATAAAAATCCCAAGCCAAATTAGAAAAATAGAGTAAAATTTTATAAGCAAAATGACCCCAAAATGACAAAAAAAACTTCCAATAAGGGGAACTAGTTTGATTAATTCTTTAAGTTTTAGGTCGGAATGGCGCAAAAGGCCATTGATGGTCAAAGATCGCATTAGACTGGGACCTAGGCACAATTTGACACTGATTGCGATGGAGCATGTGTTGGATACACCAACCAGGTTCATCCCGGTCTAAGATTTTACCTTATGACCTTAGTCTTTTAAGTGCCAATCCATCACAGAAGTACACTTCTAAAGCATCTTAGGACTTCAGGGGAGGCAATGCAAGACTCACAGGGTGTCAGGGAAAGGCCAACAGCAGGATCCATTCTGGGTCTAGTTGCTACTGGTCAGCTGGGCTGTTGCAGGAAAGGCCTCTTCTAGCTTTTTGTATCTCTGTTACTTGACCTATGACCCTTGAAGGCCATTTATATTTCTTGGGTACAAGAGGGAGCAGGTCTAGTCCTTCAGGGCTGCTCTCAGGCCAAGGCCTCTCAGAGGGCAGAACGTCGCCCAGGTCTGTTCTTCCTCAGATCCTAGAGTCTTCTGAAGTGGCTGCCTGGGGATGCAACATCTACGGCTGGCATTAGCTAGTGAGTGGAAATGACTCATGGGCACACAAAACCCTAACCAATAGATTATAAGCTACGGGGTTCAACCCTACCCACTTTGGGCATTTTCAAGATGCCGAAAGTCTTCAGCCTCTATAAACCTGGGCGCTTGGGGCTGACTGTGTGTGTGAGGCGTGCACTATGGTAATCCTATTGTCCTCCCACATCTAATATTAAAATCCAGTATAAGGCATCCACTGTACCTGCAACAAACCCAGAAGCAAACTTTTGGTATGGTAAAGCAGGATTCATCAGCAACCAGGTGGCGGATACAGAAGATTTGTCTTGGCATTCTCTGTCCTTCTTTTCAAGTGTTCCTCAAGTTTGATATGTACCTCAGCAGACTCTCAAGCAGGATTTGACTCTGTACTGTCAAACGAAGACCCATCCCTATATATTCTGTGAGGTTCAGCAAAGTCATGTCTGCCCATTCCGATCAACCTATTGTTTGCTCCAGGAAGGATTTTCACACCCTTTTTCATACCTATTCAAATGCTTATCACTGGCTGGGAGAAAATGGTGAGCAAATGCAAATCCACCTTCAGGAATTTCAGGCTGGGAGAAGGTAATTTTCTTAGTTACGTTTTCTTAATTTTATGTTAAAAATGAGACTTTACCATTGAATTTTATTTTAATGACTATTAACAATAATTGTTTAATTAGCTTTCTAGCTAATCTTATTCCTGAGATACAGAATTAGTATTTTAATCTGTCCTCTGGTTTTCTCTGTGGGCCAGCCAGCCTTCCTGCATAGAAAATACCTTTTTGGTGCTTGTCAGTGTATGGACATTAACTTTACATTTCTACATGTCATCATTTTAAATACAAAGCACCCTACCTTGCGGGGTGACTTATTAATATTTAGAAAGGAGATTTTGACCTGACAAAAAGCTTTATTTTTACAGATTGAATTGCAGTTTATATGCTGCTATGGTCATGCTACAATGGTAAAGCTGAAGCATGTTTTCACCGTATTGTTTGCTACAATATATGCTGCATTCCACTAGTGGAATTTAATTTTTAGGCTCTGGGTACATTTTGTACCATATACTTGGGAGTTACAAGCAAGATAAATTTCTCCAGCATTGGATCTTTCATAGATTCACATGCTTGAATCATCCCTGTTGTCATAGTGCGAGTCCCACTGTATACTATACTGTAGATAATACTACCATAGGCTACAATGAAATGAACAGTCACTGCAATAGCCCATCTACTTTATTTTGTAATAAAGAACCAAACTTAAGTAGCAGCCAATCAGGCGACAGCACGCTGTAGAACACTCCCAAGAGAGGCCAGGTTCCTCAGATTTCCTACTGCACATCGTGTGACAGGGAGTCTCCTTGAGCTCTGCTCAGTTTATTCTTCAATTCACCAGATTCTGCTTAAAATTTCGGATTCTTCAAAGGAAAGTCTCTTCAGGTCGTGTGGAACATGCAGTACGAAGAGACTGCATACTGAAGATCCCCATAAAAAATGTGTCTACTGTCTCTACCCCAAGCATAAGGTAAAGGACTGCAAGATTTGTAGAATCTTCTCAACCAACCCCTTAAAGATAGAGAGTGTAGGTTGCTGATTTGGTTTCAGAGACTGAAAAATAAGTCTGATGTCATCTCTGAGGATGAGGAGAGCTCTACCTCACAAGCCTATCGGGAAACATCTAAAAGAAGAGATCCCCTGAATCTCCTGAGGTTTCTAGGAAAAAGCTTCCAAAAACTCTCGTAAAAATGGAAAGCATTCAATTCCTACTAAGGAGAGAAGGCATGTAACATCTAAACAAGAAAAAACATCTTCAGAACCATCCATTAAGATTACAGTCTCTAAAAAGCCTATATCGTCGACAGCACTATCCTCTGGGTCCCCGTTGACGCAAAAATCACCATCGGAACATGTTTCTACTGCATCGTCATCGAAAATCTCATCGGCAAAATTTGCATCATCGACTACGGATACAACTGCGCCGTCAACTGCAGCCCCACCGCCGACGCCTTCCAGCGACTGCCAAGATACCATCTCTGCCAACGACTTCTTTGTCGATGAAGACTCGGACGACGACGACAACTTCGTCGTCAACAGCGACATCCTCGTCAACAACGTTGGTTCCATTGATGCCAACCTCTGCCTCGTCTAAGTCCACGTCGACGACTACCGTTCCTGCGTCATCGACAATAATGACGACGATTTCACCTTCTTCTCCTATCAAGTCCTCGTCGATGACACAGACACCGCTGCCGTACACGAAACTGACAACGCTGTATCCTAAACCTGGCTGTAAACGACCGTCGACGTTGCAACTAATGCCTTTATACCCGTCAAAAAAAACATGATACCTCTGATGATGGGTACATTGAGGAGGGTGAACCTCGAGGTGAAAGTCAAACAGGTAATGAGTGGGAAAACTATGTTATTTCAACACCTGCTTCTCCATCTCCTCAGACAGCGGATTCTCCGCAGGAGGACATTGGCGGCTTCCACTCACTAAAAGAGAAGCTGCTCACTTTCAATTGTCCATGACAGTCAAGCAGTCTGACTGTTTTCTTTATGATTTTAGAGATTTATCTAGAAAGACTGAGAGCGATACCCATTTTAGATCATATTTGGGAGGAAGGTGTAAAAGTCATGAAAACACCTGCTACGGTTATTCAAGTCTTTCCGAGGATTGGCAAAAAATATAAAGCTCCTGATGATGCGCCAGCTTGTTTGGTAGGGCATCCGAAACCGGAATCTGTCATTTCACATGCTGCCCAACGAAGATCAAGAAATCCTTCAGCAACTATCACTGCACCACCTGACCAGGAGGGAAGGCCCCTTGATAATATTGGCAAGAGGTTTACCACCACCTCAGGCAGTACTGTTCCCGCGGCTAACGCACTGGCGATATTAGGAAGATATGATTGCCAAATGTGGTCCGATATCGCGCCCTACGTGGACCTTCTCCCAGAGGACCAAAAACTTGAGGCAAGAAAAATTGTTTTGGAAGGAGAGACATCTGCATCTGAGATAATAGATGCTTCTATGGATGTGGCTTCTCTAGCCTTTCGTCAGCTCGCTGAAGCTGCTGTCCTTAGGCGTCAAGGGTGGCTGAAAACAATGACATTTCCCCCTGAGGTGCAAAGCAAAATACTGGATATGCCTTTTGATGGCGATGCGCTTTTTGGCAAACGCATTGATGATGCCTTACAGACCATTAAGGCGGATACCGAAACAGCTAAAGCTTTGGGAACGCACCAATACAGGAAGACCCCCTTTCGTGAAGCTTATTCATTTCAAGGAGGTTACCAGAAATATCAACCTCAGGCTTACACCTCATTTTGCCCTTCCTACCAGCACCAACAAACTTTTCGTGCACCGCCAAAGGCTGCTTACTACAGACAGCCCAGATGGAAACAACAAGGTCAGTCCTTACAGACGACACCACTGTGATGTGGTACATAAACAAGCAGGGAGGCGTAGGGTCATATCGTCTCTGCAGAGAGGCTCTGCATCTCTGGTCCTGGGCTCAGGACCATCAGATTTGTGTGGTTGCAAATCATCTGGCCAAAGTGTTGAATGTGCGTGCAGATAGTTGCAGTGGGCAATTCTTGACTGATCACGAGTGGCTGCTTCATCCATAGGTGGTCCATTGCATCTTCAGGATGTGGGGCTTTCCTCCGTTGGAACTATTTGCCACTCGCGAGAACGCGCATTGCCCGCCGTTCTGCAGTCTCCAGTATCCGATGCCGGGAGCATTGGGGGACGCGTTTCAGTTGGATTGGGGCTCAGACCTCCTTTATGCGTTTCCCCCCCATACCCTTGATTCCTCGGGTTCTGAGGAAGATTTGCCAAGACCGGGCCCAAGTTATTTTGATCGCCCCGGATTGGCCAAGAAGGGTGTGGTACACTGACTTACTTCACCTCTCATCGCACCTTCTACTCCGTCTCCCTGTCAGGGTAGACCTCCTCTCGCAGTCGCAGGGGCAGGTTCTACACCTGCAGCTTCAGAGCCTGCACCTTCATGCCTGGAGATTGAAAGGGACAACCTGAGCTTTTTCTCTCTCCCGCTGGATGTGGTGGATGTTATATTATCAGCCAGGAGACACTCCACCAAATCTATCTATTCCTGTAGATGGGCCAGATTTGTTAAGTGGCGTGTTCAATTGATCCTTTGAAGGCCCATTTGTCTGATGTACTTAGTTTTTCACTTTTCTTGGCCCAGCAGGGTTTTTCTATGGCAACTGTTAAGGGCTACTTGTCGGCTTTATCAGCCTTCCTCTGTTTGCCAGATCAACCTTCATTATTTAAGTCCCCCATAGTCATGAGGTTCATTAAGGGCCTTACTAATAGATTCCCTCCCACTCCCTTTATTATGCCTCAGTGCAATTTAAATTTGGTTCTTACCTTCCTGAAGGGGTCTCCTTTTGGGCCTCTTCATAGTTGTCCTTTGAGACTGCTTACTTTCAAGAGACCTTTTCTGGTTGCTATTACCTATGCCAGGAGGGTAAGTGAGCTTCAGGCTCTTAGTTGTCAACCTCCTTTTATAAACATTCATGCGGATAAGATGGTTCTCAGGACCAGAGCTGCTTTCCTGCTTAAGGTGGTTACTCGTTTCCATTTAGGGCAGTCAATCAACTTACCTACTTTCTATCCTCCACCTCACCGTTCTAAGGAGGAGGAGAGACTTCCCCCGCCTGGACCCTGAAAGGGCGGTCAGCTTCTACCTGGACAGAACCAGGGACTTAACCAACGAAGAGCTGGTCATCCAGTCTTATGTGAGAAGAATGAAGGACAAGGGTGTCCACAAGCGAACACTTTCTAGGTGGATCATCTTCTCATCAAGATCTGTTACACCTGGGCCAAAAAGGAGCTGCCTGAAGGTATTAGACCTCATTCTACTAGAGCTAAGACGACTTCTACCGCTTTGGCTAGAGGTGTCCCTGTGGTAGACCTCTGTAAGGCAGCAACTTGGGCCCCCCTCCACACTTATGCAAAGCATTATTGCTTAGATTCAGAGGTGAGGAGGGACTGTCATTTTGCTTGTTCTGTGCTGAAAGAACTTTTGGTATAGGTTGGTGGACACCCTCCTCCGGGAGCGGGACTGCTTTGGAATTCAATTCAAAAGGTGAGAAATCCACAGGCAGATGTATGCATCAGAAGAACAAGTTACTTACCTTCGGTAACGCTTTTTCTGGTGGATACAGTATCTGCCTGTGGATTCCTCACTGACCCACCCGCCTCCCCATTGTCTGCCTACCTATACCGAAAATAATTTTGAGTATATCATGACTAGTATTTCTTTGTCTTTTGAAATGCTATGTAGCTTGTGGCTATGAAATGTCTAGCATTTTCAGTCTCTTTTCTTCCTTGTAAGATATACTCTGTATATTGTTGCTTATATTGTTTACTGTGTATATTTCCAAAATGTTGTCGGTTCACCCATTTGTCAGCACGCCAATGAGGTCTTCTTATGGCTCCGATGACGTCCTACGGAGTCACAAGCGGAGTTGTGCTATTGTGACACTGTGGAATGCTGGCGTAAGGGTAGTTCAAAAGGTGAGGAATCCACAGGCAGATACTGTATTCACCAGAAAAGGCTTTACCGAAGGTAAGTAACTTGTTCATCTCAACAAGCAGGGAGGAACGAGGTCTTCAGTTCTATCTTTGGAAGCTCAAACGATCTGGGAATGGGCACTACAACATCACATAACCATCAAGGCGGAACATCTCCCAGGTGTAAGGAACAACCAGGCAGACACTTTGAGCACACTAGGTCAAGCAAATCACAAGTGGGAACTCGATCAGGTAATTCTCAACTCCATCTTCCAGAAATGGGGAACACCCAACTTAGACCTATTTGCATCTCAAGAGAACCAGAAATGCTGGTTCTTCGCCAGCAGGGGACCTCAAAGGGGGTCATGGGGGAATGCGTTTTTGTTAAGATGGCCAGGACTCTTTGCATACACTTTTCCCCCATGCCCTCTCACACTGGCGTAGCTAGGGGGGGGCGAGGGGGGCGGTCTGCCCCAGGCGGCACAATTTTGGGGGTGGCCGCGCGGCACTGGTCGCCCGTTGCGGTGGCCTTTATAATTTATTTGGGTACACTGTGTCCCCAAATAAATTATAACGGCTGCCGCGGCCGCAACCGGGCACCAGTGCCGCGCGCGCGGCCCAGTTTGAAAGTGTGCGCTGAGCGCACTTAGCACTGACCAGCCTCCAGGGCCGTCAATCACTCTTGTAGCGCGAGCGCTACCAATGACGGCCGTCGGAAACATTAAAAAAAAATATGAATTTATTTTTGCCAGCCCTGCCCTCGCGATGAGAACGACGTAGCAGTGATGCGTCACGCACTTCACGCTACGCGCTCTCGCGCTCATTCTGGCCTGGGGCAGTCAGTGCTGATACCTGGGTAATTTGATGGCTCTGGAGACAGGTCTGGCGGCTAAAGAAGTTCGAACCAACCTCGCCCCTGCCTGCCATAGAGACCCTGGAGCGAGTCACGAGTGAGGTAAGAGGCAGATGGGCGGTGATATCCCTCCCTTTCTCCTGCTGGGCCGGCCCATTAACGTATGCTGATTGAGGTGGGCAGGGGGCCTGAGCAGAAGTGTGGTCTCACTTGCAATGATGTATGGCGCTCAGCAGTGTGAACTAAACTATGCATTTTTTTTTATCCAAGTAAAGTTAATAAAACATGCCCCCCCACCCGCCCTCTTTCTTTTCACAACACTTAGCTGAAGCACTGTTTTGCGAAAAGGCAATACGTAAATGTGGGCCACTTTTTTGGTTGTGCCCTGGCCGATTTGTTATCCTAATCTAATCCTGGCTCGGGGTAACCGCCTGCCTTGAGTGTGTGAGGATTACATGAACTGAATCAGAGGGCACAGATTTCACTGCTGAGGCCGATATGATCTCACATTGCTCAAACCCATGTGGGAAGGTGTGATCTGTGTCCAGGGCCGGTTTAGTGCTTGTGGCACCATGTGTGACAATGTTTGTTGGTGTCTCCCCCATCCATGGTGAAGGTGATTTCCACCTCCACTAAGGATTTCCTCCCCACCACCTTTTAACAGAGCCCCTCAAGTCTCGATAACCAATCTTTTTCAGACGCATTTAATTAGTTATATAGTGCCACTCATGCCTGTGTAGGGTGTCTGAGCACTTTGCATCACACACATTGCATAGGGACAATCAATCATACGTGTGTTAATCAGCATATAGGAAATGTTACATAAGCCAGAGGACTACAAGGTGTATGAGTGACATTTAGTTAAAGAGTGCTTGGTCTGGGGAAGTGCAAACTGAAAACGGAACACCAAAGTTAGGGGTTCTCTTTAATAATAAGAATTGATTCAACCCAAATGAATCCTTTTTGCAACGTTAACCTATGCTCTAACCTATACTTTGCAGTGTGCATGCAGTTCTTCGATGACAATTAATAATTCACTGCTCTATTTTAGGATTTTAACTTATAAACTTCAAGTAACGAAAGGATGTCTCTTTTAATAGCAGTAACTCACTGACCTATTTACATTATATGCACTTTGTGATCTGCATGACATAAGTTCTTTGCAGCAGGCATAATAAACCTTTGAGCTAGTTTATGATCAGTCAAAACATCAATTACAGCTTTCCCATCTTTCTCTTCCTTTTTGCTTACAGTGTGTGTGTGTTTTACCCTCCCTACCTCTCGCACAATGTCTGAAAAATAAGTGCTAGTTCTTAAAACGTGGCCCATACCGACCACCATCGGCTCAAATTAAACACTGCATACATGCCAACGTTTTCAAAGAGGGGAGTGGGAGATTTTTAAATGAAATTGTAAGAGGGCATTTTGCCAATTGGCTTCAGTGGCGTAGCTGGGGGGGGGGGTGCAGTCCGGCCCAGGCGGCACCATCCGGCCCAGGCGGCACCATTTTGGGGGCGGACAAAGGCATTCAGATAAGGCTCGGCTTGCTTTCGTGGTCGTTCGGGGACGGGCAGAGAAGGAATAGGACTCGGGCAATGTCCTCTTCTTTTTTGTGCTGGCAGCTGTCCCCCCACACCCCATCTTCCTATTATTCCCTCTCTTTCTGTCTTGCTCCTCACTTACTGAAAACCATAACTTGAACAAACGGTTCACAACCTCTTTCCTTCTTTCATTTAGTTGCTTCCCTGCGAAATGGATCCAAAAAAGAGGTGCAGCGGGATGGACAGAAATAGAAGGTTTTAAATATGAAAAATAAATACATAACTAAATAAAGCAAGACAGAGTGATTGCAAAGTGGCCAGTTTGGTTTTATTCACACCCAAACTCATCAACCTCACTTTACAGACTTTGCAGTGAAGCGCTACTTTTGTTTTCTCGTCTTTCTTTGAACAGCATTGTTGTCCCCAGGTGGGGAAGTGCACCATTCCAGGAGGTACTGCAATACCTGGTTGATGGATGGATTGGAAAACAAAATGTGTACCTTGGCTCTGTTAATGGATGTGGTCTTTTAAACCATACTGCTTACGTTTATTAAGGATATAAGCAATGGACATTGAAACGGTTCCCTTCAGGGCCCTGTAGTAATGTCCTTAACTTTTCAGGTAAAACCACTCACTGATTTCTGAATAGTGAGTGAGAGATCGTTAAGGTAACCATGTTGTGTCTGCTTACATTTCACATGCTTTACTTAATCTTGCATTCCCTATGAGTGTTTGCTTTTACTTTTTTTTTTGTAGGCAGCGTATTACTCTTATCAAGTGCATAATTTGAATTGAGCCACATCCAAGTGTTTATAGCGGGCACAATTAGGTTGTAGCTGAAGGCAGTGCGAGTTTCTCTCAGTGGGGCAGTATGGTGTTCAGTGGGGGAGAGGATGTGGCACTATGGCCAGAGCTGTCGAATTTGGAACTGGGGAACTGAGTTCAGCCTTCATGACCAGTCCACCAGACCACTCTACTGAGGGAGCATATTCCCATGCTAGACCTTACAAGGCCCCACTAGATCTTAGAAGGCTTGATGTCTTAGCACAAGCAGGTGTACCCTAGTGGTGTTAATTGTGAGTTAACCTTGAAGGCCTGTCCACCACAATCCATACTGAAGTTCATCTCCAGTCTTGTGGGCAGGCCTACGAAGCAGCACACCCTAGAGCAACAGTGATCCAGTCACTGTGACTCTGTCACTGAGGTCACATGAACCTTGAGCAGGTTAGGGCGGTGCAAACGGTGTGACCGCACTGGGTACCAATTTCGGGTGGGTGCGTAGTGTTTGCAAGTATATTATGGATTAAAAAAAACTTGCTGCCACCTTCCTGGCCTCCAGCAATTTTCAGAAACAATAAAAATGTCATGATAACTTCGGTGATTAATGTTCTTCCTAGAGAGAGATCCGAGTTTTGTCTAGTGGAAGGGTTGACTCCTGGAAAGGTAGCACAGAGGGTTAATATGCCTGCTGCAAAGAACATGTACCATGCAGATCACAAAGTGCACTGCTTTAATGGGGGGACCATGATGAATGGTCATTTAATGTCAGCTGTAGATGGTGGATCCCTGAACAGTGTCATGTATGTGCATGTTTGCATTGTGTGAAGGGGATTACCAGGTAATTGTTCACGCAGCTCTCTGATGGATGTCACATGCGGTTTTTCTGAGTCCCCAGATAGATCATGCAGTCTGTGTGTTCTCTTTTGTACTGCCAGTCACTGCCAGTCACCAGTGTATTCAACTGTGTAGCCTTGGACCGTGTCATGTATGTGCATGTAACTTGCATGATCGAGGTAACTATTAGCGGCGATACTACGTGTCTCTCGGTCCTCTTTCAAGTGCTTGCCGTCCTTTTTCCCCAGCAACCCCCCCCCCCCCCCAGGGGCGGCAATCTGAGGGTTAGCCCCGGGCGCCACAAGCTCTAGCTACGCCCCTGCCCTCTCATCTCCAGAGTTCAAATGAAAATGAAACTGTGTCAGCTAATCCTCAGTGCTCTACGTTGGCCCCGCCAGCATTGGTTCATGCAGCTACTTCTGCTATCGCAATCCAAGCCTTATTGCCTGCAAGTAACGACTCTACTGACCATGAGCAAAAGACAAATCCTACATCCGCACCCAGCTTCTCTTCAGTTGCATGCTAGGCACCTGAATTCAGTGAGTTCAAAAACGTAGTCATTTCCCAGTACTGTAGGGATATATTGTCCAAGGCTGGAACTGAGTCAACCACTATGACGTACAAACTAAAATGGAAACGTTTTTCTATTGGTGCCTTAGGAACGACATTCACCCTCTTCTCTCATCTCCAGAACAAATCTTGCCTTATCTACTCTCTTTGGCAAAATCAGGACTGGCGTATGCGTCAGTGAGGGTCCACCTCACAGCCATCTCCCGATACAGACCCACTTCCGACGCTTCTTTCCTTTGTTCCTTTCGCATCATCAAACAGTTCATGAGAGGGTTATTCAGGACTTTTCCTTCCATTTGGCCTCCTCCGCCAGGGTGGCGCCTCAATGTGATCCTGTCTCAACTAATGAAACCACAGTTTGAACCAATTCACAAAATTGAGCTTAGGTTTCTCACTTGGAAAGTGGCATTGCTTCTCGCGCTTACTTCCGCAAGGAGAGTAAGTGAAATTCAAGCTTTCACCATAAGAGGACCCTATTTACAATTTACAGAAGACTATGCTTTACTAAGTACAAATCCTAAATTCATCCCGAAGGTTCCATCTCAGTTTCACGTTAATGAACCTGTTGCCCTACGCACCTTTTTCCCAAATCCTCCTTCTCCAACGGAAAAACCTCTCCACTGCTTGGGTTTTAAACGGTGCCTCAAATTCTATTTGCAATGGACTAAGCAGCTATGCAAAACAGATCAACTGCTGGTCTCTTATGGGCCTCAAAGTAGGATTCTGCTGCCACAAAGATTTCTGCTACTATTCAGCTCTGTCATACTAAAGTGGGTAAACCACTTACAATCAAGGCCAAGGCACCTTCTACAAGAGCAGTTTCCTCTTCTGCTGCTCTTTTTGCTGGAATCCCGTTGGACAAGATTTGCTGTGCCACTACATGGAAGAGTGCACATACTTTCACACGGCATTATTGTCTGGATATGGCAACTTACAGCGAAGCAGCGGTAGGACAGGCTGTTCTACGTCATCTGTTTCAATAAGGTAAGCCTCTACTCTTAGAGGTGTTTTTTCCTTCGGCATAGTGTCTTTATCAGTTTAAAATGATGGTATGCTGTTTTATTTTTTTCATGTTACTTGGTTTATATACTGATGGTAAATAGCTACATTGTATTTTATATATGTTTCAGTATATGAATGTATATTATTACCCACCATCCTCTAAGGGTAGCTATGTATATATTGGATTGTTTCAATACACATTTGTCCATGTAACTGCTAGCTACTCTGATTCAAGCATGTGAATCTATGAAAGATCCAATACTGGAGAAGAAAATTAGTTACTTACCTGTAACTACAGTTCTCCAGTATTGGTATCTTTCATAGATTCACATGCGACCCCCTCCCCTAGAGACTTCCTTATTTCCTCATGGTATAACGTTTTACACATGTGCTTGAAAATCTGAGGAACCTAGCCTCTCTTGGGAGTGTGCTCCAGGGTGCTGTCGCCTGATTGGCTGCTACTTAAGTTTGGTTCTTTTTTACAAAAGAAAGTAGAATGGCTATTACAGTGACTGTTCGTTGCATTGTAGCCTATGGTAGTATTATCTACTGCTTTTATAAGTATACCGTGGGACTTCCAGTACGACGACGGGGATGATTCAAGCGTGTAAATCTATGAAAGATACCAATACTGGAGAACAATAGTTACAGGTAAGTAACTCATTTTTTCACCAATTTGTATGCCAATTTGATCATGTTTAAAGGGGGGTGCACATGCACTTTACTGCTGGTTAGCCAGGGTAAAGTACACGGAGTAGTAAAGCCTGCAAAAATATAGGGTCTAGCAAAAGGGCAAAAAATCCAGGGTACCACGCAGAAAATGCAGATTCCCTCCATTTTTTGTTTTCATTGATTGGTAATATCTCTGGAAACCACTAGATAGTGCCAGCAAATGCAGAATGACCTCATATCTGTTGGGTGGTGTAGGCTGTGAAAGATGTGGGTAAATCTATTTGCTGGCAACTGTATTGTTTGCTTTCTAAAAGCAACATTACAACATTGTAATGACTAGATGATCCTTTGCTTTGAGAAATGTATACATCATTCCACCTTGTGACACACTCATTGGCCTCATAGCTTAAGCAGTAAGTGAATGTTTGCTTTCCACACGCTGCACGTTTGATCATTCTTGCCACACTGACTGATCATAAATGATGTTAACCTCCTTCAGCCATGCAAGCTTCTGTGATGCTCAGTAAAGGAAATTATACATTGTATTTCTGTGCTTTGTTAATCCTTTCCCTGTCACCTAAGTAACCAGACAAAATTTAGATTGTGATGCCAATTTAGTACAAACAGTTACTGCAACTGTTCTGTACAGGGAAGCAAATGGGTTGCCCACCACAAAAGGTCCTACATACAAGAAGGGACAAAAGGAAGTGCAATGTTCTGCCTGAAATATGGCTGAAGCGAACCTGCCCGTTCCCAAGGCTTGGAAACCAGGCAGGAGGGCTTGTGGTCACACCCCTTCCACTGAAAGAATTATAATATGCAATCCAGAAAGAAAAGGTCTCAGTGAAGATTCTAGAGTTCTCTAATCCCCATTCAACTACCCTGTCATGGGCACTGGACAGATAGAGCTGAAGGCTGCTCAGCATGCCAGTGGTTGTGAACAAGGAGGCCCAGACTGCTTACTGTGACTGGGCTGGTGAGATAACAATAGATCTTACTGTTAGTGAATGTCCAGGAACCGCAGGAAAAGGAACTATACAGAACTGAACTTGGTTAATTGGAAGGCTGAAGATATATATGGAGAAAATAAGACTGCAAAGGAAAACTTCTCAAGGTCGAGATGGGAAAAATAGGAATGAAATTATTGGATGAATAGTGACTTTCTACTCCTGTATGCCTAGAGGCAGATTTACCCATTCAAACTATAAAGTGATGGTAAATGTGGAACAACAAAATATAAATATTGTCAGGGTCTCAAATTACAAAATTGCACTAACCAACTTAAAGGAAAATAGTTTTTTAATATGGTACATTTTTCAAAAATGGTTAGAAAAAAATCTGAAATGTATGGCAAGGCCTACAAAAACCCTGACTACTCACAGTAAGACCAGGTGACATGCGCTACAACTACACTTGGAGTCTGTGAGAGACAAATGTGTAATTTAGAATTGCTTGAGCCTATATTCTGAATCAGCAAACCAGTGTTATTTTGTGTTCTACTTTTTCTTTTGCTTCTTTTTTTTTTAATGTAGTCCATTTTATTGGCATTTTTATTCATTGGTGGCTGGTGGAGGGGAATTATACTTGCCATGAGTGCACCCCATTTTTCCCAAAATATAACTTTAGAGTTCCCCATATATTAAGAATACTCTTCATTGTGTCCATGTCAGCATTTTGTTATTAATACCCTTTTGTCAAGAATTACATACAATATTCTAATACCAGAATTCCGCCATTGAGACTGCCATAATTAAATTAACATAAGTCTCTGCCAGCTCCCAGCCAGCAGTTAGCCTTGAATAGGTGTGAACATGTGTAGAATGTCTCCCAGGAGCAAACAATAGGCTGACCTCAATTTGCGGAGATGACTCCCCAAAACTGTGCAGAATTTACAGGGTTGGGAGTGTGGGCATCCTTTTTGACAATACAGTGTAAAATCCTGAGTGTATCAAAATCTTCTTGAGAGATCAGCTGGGTTCACGTATAACACTTGCAACACATTTGAATGGGGAGAGAACACATGCAAAGACAAATCATGTGGATCCGCTGCCTGGTTGCTGAAAGACTCTGCCTCTGTCCTACCAGACGCCCGTCTATGGGTTTATTTTGGGTGCAGTGGCTGCTTCAAACTGAATTTTGGTGTTAGATGTGGGAGGACACTAGGATTACCATAGTACACTCCCCCAGCACTCGGAGCTCAAGTTTAGTGTGACCGAAGACTTTAGCAATCTTGAAAGTTACCAAAATTGGTAGGGTTGACACAGGAACTTTGACCATATTGGCCAGGAGTCATTCCCACCCTAAGGTCCAGGGGGCTTTAGAAATTTACTTCTGTGGTGGATTGGGACTTAAACGAGTAAGTCAAAACTCTTTCACTTGAATGAACCTGGTTGGCAGTACTTAATTTGTGACGGTGCTTTCCGGTGCTCACCACCGGCACTTAATTGGTTTCCGGTGCTCGGCACTGGTACCTAATTTTCAACACCAAACTTAGAACAGTCTACCACATGGTGGCGCTGCTCGTCTAATTTAGAGATGAGCAGAACAACGGTTGTTTAGGAATACAATACACACTAAAATTGCTAATACCTGCCTTCCCAGCAATTCCTTTAGCTTTGGGGACCTGGAATAATCTGAACTGTCGCATTTACTTGCAATAGACATGCGAGAGAGATGGTTAGTAGTTGTTTTAGCAGCGATGACCAGGACAATGGGTGGTGCAAGCTGCAGTGGCCTCCTGGTCAGAGCCCTGGCACTTAATAGTTTACAAATTAAGCACTGCTGGTTGGTGTATTTGGCCCGAGCTCCATTGCGGTCAGATTCAAAATGACCTGATTTACCTCTCCCTTTGTCTATCATTGGCGCTTTGTGCTTTTTCTACTTAAAATTTAGAAAATGTATCTCTCTCGTCCCTCTTCGAGTTTTTTGTTGTTGTCATTTTGGTGTCTTTTTCTTAAATGTTACTCTATTTATCTTATTTGTTGTGGGATGTTTATTGTCTTGCATTTTGATTTTATTACTGTTTTGGTGCTGCATAAATATTTTACACATTACCCTAGGTTTAGCCTGTCTCCTCTGTGTCAACTACCGGGAGTAGAGCTGAGGTTTATGTAGTGACTTTGAGGGTTTACCCTGACAAGGGTTGTGACTATACATTGAGGTGGGTTGTCACCCCAAAAAATAATCCAATTCTAACGAGCATGAATAATAATGAGTGTGAGGCAGTGTTAAAGAGTGTGAGGAAGTGGGAGTATAACTGAGTGAGGAAGAGAGAGTGAATGAGAATGAGTGAGACCAAGAGTGAGTGCAAGTAAGTGTCAGTTAATCAGAGTAAGAGTGAGTCTGATGGATACTTGTAACCGCAGATTCCTCACCTTGCGAATATTCCCATGTGTCAGACTGGATGCGATTTTTCTCAGCAATTCCCTCGCCGGTCTGTGGCATCATACGGGTGGTGGTTGGATCCATCCCGCCCCGGATGTGACCTCAGCTAACAATATACCAATCTCCAAGCATTAACATCAGTTCCTTTCCTTCTGCACCTTCCGATGCAGATCCAGAGCTCGCGCCCAGCCTTCTGTCACTTGACAGAAAACTTTTTTCCAAAATGTTTCCAGTGTGCCAGGGACATGTCCCTCCTGTCCCACCCCTCCCCACCAGGACTACAGGGTTTAAACCCTGCAAGGATTGCTGTAAACAGACATCAGTGGCTGACCTCCCCCTACAAGGTCAATGTCTAGTGCCTGGGCTCTTCGCATGACTTAAAGTCATGCGATGCCTGCTTTCAAATGAATACAAAGGCCATCCAGGACCTAGACCCCAAAATCTGGGTCATGGAGGATTATAGAAAAGCAAAGAAGTCCCAGTCGAATTTGAGGATGCAGTTGCATGCTCAGTCCGAAGCCAATCATGAGAGAGGTCATCATCCCACTTGAGGTAAGTCCAAATCCAAAAAGAAACACAAGAAGTCAAAACATAACTACCCCTCTTCTTGCCACTCTAATCGGGAGAAGTCAAGCAGACGTTAGTGTATTTCACGGTCTCGATCCTGATCCCTCCCCTCATGGACCCGGTTCCTGAGGTGGTCCCAATGTAGCTTGAATTTCCGGGATCATCTGTATAGCAGCAGCTGATCTGGGCTTTTCAAGAAGCCATGCTGTGCATTTTAAAACCGTACTAGCTGTGTCTGGTATACCTCTGGACTCACTGACCCGAGACGGCCTCCATTAGGATTTCCACCAGCGGATCAGTCACTGATGCCGACTGTTCCTCCTGACTGTGCCCGACTACAGGGCTGACGCCTATACCCGACTGCTCACACAGCACGAAGACCGCACCGGTTCCCCGTGTGTCGATGCCAGCACTGATGCCTCCCAAAGCAGAGGAGGAACGAAATTCACAAGGCCCTTGGATGAAGTCAATCCCTCTTCGACCACCGCCTCAAACGGATTCAGATAGAACGCTTCCCTTCCCAGAATTTTTTTTTAATCCCGATCTCCACAATGACGGGGATGATGAATCCCAGCTTTATGATGACGAAAACCTGTTTTTGGACCTGTAGGATGCCAGTGGCCTGGACAAATGCCCTGACATTGGCCTCAACTCTCTGCCTAGCCCCTCTTCGAAGGAATCTGCTTCTTTTGCAGTGGTCATCAGGAGGGCAGCAAAAGTCTTTGAATTACAGTTGCCATCAGTAGAGGTGTAAACCAAGGTCCACTCCGTAAACCAAGGTCCACTCCGCCAGTCTGAGAGTCGTAATGCATGTTCTCATCTACCAGCATTGCACTCCGATACGTCATTTTAAGCTGGCTCCTAGGGTTCTATTTGCATACGTTCTTGTACATGGTGGCTGATAGTTTGCTAGCGGTCCCAGATGATCTTCATGCCAACCTTTAACCAATCATTCCAGATGGCCAAGGCGCAGCAAAATGCATAATTAGGCCTGGTCTGGTCAATTACAAACTGTCTAGGTAGGGCTGTAGGTAGCAGTGTGGTGCTTTGGCGCCACGTCTGCATACCTTCTCCAGGATTCTCTGTCAAGAATCCGTCCCAGGTCCAACACTCCTCAGGATTCGGGCGACGCTATATGGGGTCCACCTCTCGACGTCACCAACTTCCTGCATTAAAGGCACGGAAGACTGGAGCAGTCAAGCGAGGGAAGGGAAGGATGGGAACAGCGGGGAGTAGAACCTGTAAAGTAAAGTTAATACACAAACAATAAATAATACCAGTTGCTATCCAAACACCTACTCTCAGTAATTCTCGCTACTGGGCACCGATATGGTTAAGAGATTCTACTTTCTGCATCCCACTCATACCACCACTCTGGGGCGTATCCATACACAACTTGCAAACTGGTAAACCATAAAGAACCCACAAGTCTGGGTTGTAATCTTGTACCCCTGAAATGGAGGAAAACTAAAGAAGATTGGCAGTCTCCTTTTCTGCCGTATTAGTAGTGGCCTAAAGATTAAGAAAGTAACATGTGGCGTCTATCTTGACACCTGGTTGTTGGTCCACATATGGAAGCAGCACCGAGTAGAACGGGGACTCCTCCCCTTCCGTATTTCTTTGGAAGTTTATGATGTCGGTGTGCTGTGAATGTTATACCACGACATCTGCAAAATACTCTGGAGCTCGGGCTCCGAAATGAATTACGAATGACCCCCACCTAATTCGGTACAGAATAATCCTCTGTGCTATGAAACGGAGGTCTAAATGATTTCAAACATCAGTATCCCTAGGTCTTACTCCAGACCTTTACGAGGGTCTTTACATATCAATACAGACTTTGTCAATGGCCATCCGGCCATGAGAAACGTGTCCGTGGTACACGCTCTTCCTTCCTTGGGTAATGAACCCCTTCAGATACTTGCTGTTTGTCGACGTAGACCGGAACTCCGCCGTGGAAAATGCGTGAAGTCGAGGATCTCGCCTCTCGCCTGGGAATTGTCCGGAAGACGACTCAGATGCCGGGGCTCGCCTCTCAACACGTCGTAACCGCCGCAGGGAAACCCCAGTACTAATGGCAACAGGAACGTTAACTCTGAGTCTCCTATCCTAGAGACCCTGATGCCGAACTCGCTCGGCCAAAAGGTGCAGCTCTCCCCTCGCCTCTCACGAAAGCCGCGGGAAATTAGATTACGGGACTCCGCCCGCCAAATCCGGAAATACATCAATTACGCACACCTGATGTGCGCGATCCGGGCGTTTTATGCCCATGGCTCCTCCCCTTCAGGCCCATGGGATTCTGGGACCCGTAGTCCGGGCGGCGCTCCGTGTACCGATCCTGACAGTAGGTCCCCCGCCAGGCGCCTCCTAGAACCAGGTTTATCAGGGAACTTCCTATAGAACACCTTGAGTTTTGCAGGCGCATGTACATTGCTACTAGGCACCCATGAATCCTCCTCAGCCGAGTACCCCTTCCAGGAGATCAGGTACCACAAGTTCCTCCCTCTGTACTTGGAATCCAACACACTCCGCACTTCATACTCCTGACCTATATCTGTGGAAACCGCAGGGGGAGGTTGGCGCACTCCACCTTTAGCTGGCTTCAGCAGGCTACAGTGGAACACTGGGTGAATGCGCAAGGAGCCCGGAAGCCGTAATTTATACGCCACAGGATTCACTTGTTTCACTACCCGATAAGGCCCGATGTATCTGGGGTGGAAAACACTTCGCAGTTTAAAGTGGATGTTCTTCGTGGACAACCACACCCTGTCCCCTGTTTTGTACTGTGGGCCCTCAACTCTGTGTTTATCCGCCCAGTTTTTATATCGAATTTTTGCCTCCACCAAGTGTCTCTGCACTCTGGAGTGACCTTGACGAACCTCTCTCATATGAGCTTGTAGCAAAGGCTGATTCAAGACCCTACCTGGCATGACTATCGGCAATATTCTAGCGTCATACCCGAAGTTGGCCCTGAAAGGGGATACCCCAATGGAGCTGTGGGATGCGTTGTTATACGCCAACTCCGCCATCCATAACAAAGCCACCCAGGATTCGTGTGCACTTTCAGCATAACATCTCAGATATTTCTTCACCGTTTGGTTTAACCTTTCGGTTTGTCCGTCAGTTTGTGGGTGAAAACTGGAGGACACCGCCGATTCGATCTGCAAAGCCTTACACCACCCTTGCCAAAAGCGTGCCACAAACTGAGGGCCTCTGTCGGACACAATAACTTGCGGAATTCCATGCAGCTTCACTATGTTTTGTAATAACAGCTGCGCTGTTTGACCAGCGGTAGGTAGTGTCTTGCACGGAATAAAGTGGCCCATCTTGGTGAGGCTGTCGATGACTACCAAGATGGCCGAATGTCCTTGATCCACCGGGAGGCCTGTGATAAAGTCCAGGCTGATGTTTTGCCAGGGGGCCTGTGGTGTTGTTAAGGGAACCAGTTGGCCTCTGCGGGTGGAGGTGTCCGTCTTCCCCCTTGCGCACTCCTCACACCGCGACACCCACTCCTTTACATCCTGGACTAGTGATTTCCATATAAAATATCTTTGCATCAACCGTGTGGTCTTTAGAATACCCGGATGCCCTGCCAGAGGAGAGGTGTGACACCATTCAAAGGCTCGTCTTCTAAGGGCTGGTGTGGGTAGGAACAAGGTCTTGTTTTGAAAGGGCAGCCCAGCCTGGATCTTGCGTTCCGGGCCTTTGTCCGCCCAGCTGCTCCAAGCCTCCTGACTCCTGTTGTTTCTGATGCTGTCCAGATATTCTTCAGCGCGTATGGCACATATCACCTTTGACGGCGGTATAATAGCCTCTTTTATGTCTTCCTCGTTTCCTTCAACTGCCAGTACTCGGGATAGAGAGTCGGCCTTTCGGTTATCGACCCCGGGGCGGAAGGTGATGACGAAATTATACTCTTCAAAGAAAAGCATCCACCTCATCTGTCTGGGTGACAGACGTCGGGCGGTTCGGAGATACTGTAGATTCCGATGATCGGAATACACTGTTACCGGGAACCTGGCCCCCCATAGATACGGGCGCCATTCCTGAAATGCCTTTTTAATAGAGAGGAGTTCTTTTTCCGCAATGTTATAATTCCTCTCGGCCGGTAACAGTTTCTGTGAAAGATAGGCCACCGGGTGAAGCTGCCCTGTGTGTTTGTCTCTTTGTGAAAGGATGGCCCCGATCGCTTCATTGGACGCATCCGCCTCAACTATGAAAGGCACATCCAATTGTGGGTGCCTCAAGACCGGTGCAGAGGTAAACGCCTCCTTCAGGTACTCAAAGGCTTGGTTAGCTTCGGTGGTCCAGGCAAATGCCACGCCCTTTCTGAGAAGCCGGGTAATAGGAATAGCCCGTTGGGAGAATCCTTGTATAAATCTCCGATAGTAATTGGAAAACCCCAGGAAGCACTGTACATCCCTCACATTTTGGGGAACCGGCCAGTCCTGTACCGCCTGAACCTTTCGCTCTGACATACTCATACCATCCGGACGGAGTATCACTCCCAAGAATTCCACTTCCGTCACCCCAAACTCGCACTTGCTTAGTTTGCAATACAGTCTGTTTTCTCAACTCCTGTAAAACCTGTGACACATGTTCATGGTGATGGTTGACCGACTCAGAATAAATCAATATGTTGTCTATATAGACGACTACTGTTCTATCCACGAAGTCTTTAAGAACGTCATTCAAGAAGTACTGGAATGCCGCCGGGGCGTTACACAACCCGAACGGCATTACCAGATACTCGAACAACCCATAGCGGGTTTTAAATGCTGTTTTCCACTCGTCCCCTCTACGAATGCGCACCAAATGGTACGCACCGCGCAAATCCAACCGCGTGTAGATCCTTGCTTCCCGTACTTGGTCCAACAGGACTGGGATAAGGGGTAGCGGATACCGGTTACGGACTGTGTTCTTGTTGAGCATGCGATAGTCACAGCAGGCTCTCAAATCCCCATTAGCCTTCGCAATAAAAAACAAAGGCGAGGCCGCTGGTGAACGGGATGGTCGAATGAACCCTATCTCCAAAAAATGATCAAGATACTCTCGGAGATGCTTCGTTTCTGGTTCTGATAGAGCATTGACCCTACACGTAGGAATCACCGCTCCTTCCACCAGATCTATCTGGCAATCATACGGCCGATGTGGGGGAAGCGACTCTGCCTGTTCCTTGCTAAATACGTCCGCAAAACCCCGGTATTCCTCGGGTAGGCTAATGTTCTTTTCGGCGGCCGTGGCTGCTACCCACTTGTGTGCCACGGCTGTGGCCCCCGAACTCCCTCCTACCAACATATGCTCCTGACATTCCTCCGACAAAAACTGAACGGTTCGACCTCTCCAATCGATGGTGGGATTGTGAAGGCTGAACCATGGCATTCCCAAAATTATGTCGTACTGAGGAGCGTCTATAATATTCAAGGCCAAGAAGTCGATATGGTACATCTCACCTACTTTACAAGTTAACCTTAGTAGGTCTGTTTGTTCGAGGAGGAGACCTGAGGTGAGAGGTTTGCCATCCACCGCTAACACTTCTTCTGGTATTTTCCGAGCGATCTTTCCTATCTCTAACCTGTCCACCAGGCCACTATGGATGAAATTACCAGTTGCCCCCGAATCCAACATAGCTTTGATCTGATGAGTTTGTCGACTGGTCTCCAGCCGCATAATCAGTTCGAAATGTTTTTCCACCTCACCCTGTTGAGCGGTTGCAAGGGACGGAATCGTCCACCTGTGTACCTCTGTATCTTCGGAGTCTTCACCCCCCTTTGAATGACCGTTTCCTCCCGCCACTGTGGCAATCGCCTTTTTATTCCGATAAGTCCCCCCAGGTCTTTTGGGACGGGCAGGACATTCCCGGACGTAGTGACCTTTTTTACCGCAGTACATACACAGGCCTTGTGTACGTCTGCACTCTCTTTCAGTCTTTGACAATGGAGCACGGACTGCGCCTACTTCCATAGGCTCAGAGGCCGCCCCACTTCCCACGGCTTCCTTACTCATTCTTTCTCCCCTAAACCGATCGCCCCCCCGGTCTGTAATCCTACCATCCAAACGTAAGGCCAGACTGATTAAAGCCTCACACGTTCTGGGCTGGGGATCAATTCGGGCTATTACGTCTTTTAAGTCGTTGCATAGACCCTGATAGAAAAGAGACATTCTCTTCTCTTCAGGCCATGCCGCTTCCGCTACCAAACGGTTAAACGTGGTTAAATAAGTTACCAACTCTGTTCTTCCTTGTTTTAATTCCAAAAGCTCTGTATCAGCACTGAACGTGGTAGTTCTTCGGTCAAAAACCCCCTCTAAAGCTATTCTGAACTCGTCCCAGTCAGATAAGACCGGATCATTATGGCGTACCAAGGGAACAGCCCAATTGGCTGCATCTCCCGCCAGATATGAGATAGCAAATGCCACCCTCGAATGATTGGTAGGAAAGGAGGAAGGCCTACACGAGAAGTGCATCAAGATCTGAGTAAGGAACACCTGTATCTTATGGGGATCTCCTGAATACCTCTCGGGGTTTGCTAACGGAATAGGGGGCGGTATTGTGACCTGTACCGGATGTACACCTGCTCCGGCATCAAAAGGATTCCTTGATAACCTCTCCACCTTGTCCCGTGAATCCGCCGTTTCTGCCCTAGAGGCTGCCAACTCTCGCTGTACGGCGGTAAGTGCAACTAAGACCTCTTCCATAATGCGTCTCTAACCACCCCCCGAACCGGGAGGAGTCTTAATACGTGGGTGCGTAATTCTGTCAAGAATCCGTCCCAGGTCCAACACTCCTCAGGATTCGGGCGACGCTATATGGGGTCCACCTCTCGACGTCACCAACTTCCTGCACTAAAGGCACGGAAGACTGGAGCAGTCAAGCGAGGGAAGGGAAGGATGGGAACAGCGGGGAGTAGAACCTGTAAAGTAAAGTTAATACACAAACAATAAATAATACCAGTTGCTATCCAAACACCTACTCTCAGTAATTCTCGCTACTGGGCACCGATATGGTAAAGAGCTTCTACTTTCTGCATCCCACTCATACCACCACTCTGGGACGTATCCATACACAACTTGCAAACTGGTAAACCATAAAGAACCCACAAGTCTGGGTTGTAATCTTGTACCCCTGAAATGGAGGAAAACTAAAGAATATTGGCAGTCTCCTTTTCTGCCGTATTAGTAGTGGCCTAAAGATTAAGAAAGTAACATGTGGCGTCTATCTTGACACCTGGTTGTTGCTCCACATATGGAAGCAGCACCGAGTAGAACGGGGACTCCTCCCCTTCCGTATTTCTTTGGAAGTTTATGATGTCGGTGTGCTGTGAATGTTATACCACGACATCTGCAAAATACTCTGGAGCTCGGGCTCCGAAATGAATTACGAATGACCCCCACCTAATTCGGTACAGAATAATCCTCTGTGCTATGAAACGGAGGTCTAAATGATTTCAAACATCAGTATCCCTAGGTCTTACTCCAGACCTTTACGAGGGTCTTTACATATCAATACAGACTTTGTCAATGGCCATCCGGCCATGAGAAACGTGTCCGTGGTACACGCTCTTCCTTCCTTGGGTAATGAACCCCTTCAGATACTTGCTGTTTGTCGGCGTAGACCGGAACTCCGCCGTGGAAAATGCGTGAAGTCGAGGATCTCGCCTCTCGCCTGGGAATTGTCCGGAAGACGACTCAGATGCCGGGGCTCGCCACCCAACACGTCGTAACCGCCGCAGGGAAACCCCAGTACTAATGGCAACAGGAACGTTAACTCTGAGTCTCCTATCCTAGAGACCCTGATGCCGAACTCGCTCGGCCAAAGGTGCAGCTCTCCCCTCGCCTCTCACGAAAGCCGCGGGAAATTAGATTACGGGACTCCGCCCGCCAAATCCGGAAATACATCAATTACGCACACCTGATGTGCGCGATCCGGGCGTTTTATGCCCATGGCTCCTCCCCTTCAGGCCCATGGGATTCTGGGACCCGTAGTCCGGGCGGCGCTCCGTGTACCGATCCTGACATTCTCGAGTGATGTCCAAAAATCACACATTGACATGCCCCTTGACAGCACCTGTCTCTTTTGAGACAAAGCAGACTCAGAGTTGTAGTACTTCAAAGAGAGCAAAACAACTGCTTGTTCTCTCAATCTGAAAGAAACATGTGAGTTATAGATTCCTTACCTTAGAATTACCCCCAGGCGTCAGACTGGATCCGGAAAGTTTTTCGTCAGGAGTACCTCTGCGCGTCGGAAGGTGGCATCGGTCGGCTCCGCGTTCGTCATTGTTGCCGTGTCGCCGGGATGAAGTTGCAGCAGCTACTTAGACGCTGCCCTCGCGCGCTGACGTCGGTTCTTTCTTTTTCCGCCCCAGCCAGTGCAGATCTGGGAAGAGCGGTACCTCCAGTCACTTTTTGACTGACTTTTTTCTCGACTTTTCTCGACTTCTTGTTTGAGTCTTCGACTCCTGGTGCACGAGGGATGCCTGGTTTCAAGGCCTGCGGTTCCTGTAACCGACTGATGTCGGTGACAGATCCACACCGCATGTGCCTCTTTTGCCTTGAGAGCGACTACTACCCCAAGTCGTGCTCCGACTGCCAGTGGGTTTGCGGTAGCGGTCCAGAAAGCTGCTTGAGCACCGGCAGTCTGCTCCACGCTGTTCGAGGTTGCAAGGGAGGTTGAGAGACCGGTCGCGGAGCCACCACCATTCGTCCAAGTCATCGAAGTCTTCGCGCTCAGGGTCGAAGCATAAGAAGTCGTCGAAGAATCATTGTCGCTCTTCGACTTCTCCCTGTCGGTCGGCCGATCCAACGAGGGATGCGGGTGGTGCCACAACCGCGGCTCCGCATGCGGAGCCTTTAGATTCGACTCCAGGTTTCCTTAACTTTCCGGGACCCAGAGCGACTTCCGCCCAGCTTCGTACGTTCTACGAGGTGATGCATGCCATCTTTGGGCGGCCTGGACCCACTGGCGCGCTTTTGTGGCTGCGTAGGAGATAGCTTTGTACGCAGTGGTGTTGCGTAGGGCAGCCGAGGCTCTCAACCTCGAACTCCCTAGCGTGGCAATCAGGACTAACCTCCTGACATAGGTGCTTAAGCCGGCGGTGAGCTCTTTGGAGCTTCTGCTTCCGTTCACCTTGGTCCTTTCTGACATCCTTTTGGACCAGGCCCAACATGGGGGCTCCCGTGGATAGGATGATTGCCCGACGCCACCGCTCGGCCCCAGGCGACCCTACTTTGCTTTCCCAACACCCCACCGCAAGCCTCTACTTCCAAAAGTGCTTTCCATACCGCCCCGCTGCAAAGGGAATCCAAGAAGCTGAATCATATTGGAAAGAAAAGATTTTCTCTTCCGCCAGCTCGGGACTGCGGTCGGTAAACACTGCATGTCTATTGGGCCGTCATTCCCACTCTGTGTGGGATTCGGTTGCGCAGGTGCTGCCTCAGTGTCCAGGGGAGGCCCGGACAGTGCTCTCCCAGGCTGTTGCTGCCGGGAGGGATACGGCCAAGTTTGCCATCCGTTGTGGACTGGATACTGCCGACTCTCTGGGTAGAACTATTTCTATGTCAGTAGCTCTTAGACGCTATGCCTGGATGAGATCCACTGACTTTTTCGGCGACAAAACGGACAGCGCTTTAGAGCGTATCAAGGACTCACAAGCCACGGCTAAGTCCTTGGGCCTCTCCAGCCGCCCAGTAACCACGAAAGGGGCGACCCCGCTATGGGCCACAGGCCGCAGCAAGTTAACCAACCTTTGTGCGGCCAGGGACGTGGGAAACAACCATCGTGGTTCCGGGGTGGATCACCTGGCCCTTCTCCAGCAGGAAGTTACGTCTCTCTTGGCCAAGGGAGCCATCAAATGCGTTCCTGTTCTGAAGTAGGTCGTTGTTGTTATTCCCACTACTTTCTTGTTCCCAAGAAGGACAAGGGCCTGCGTCCTATCTTGGATCTCAGGAATGTCAACCGCTTCCTCCTGAAGGAGAAGTTCAAGATGTTGACGCTTGCTCAGGTCTTGTCTACCCTCGACCCGCAAGACTGGATGGTAGCGTTGGACTTGTAGGACGCCTATTTTCACATCCCCGTCCTGCCGGCCCACCGCCGTTACCTGAGGTTCACGGTAGGCCACGAGCATTTTCAGTTCATCCTGCTTCCCTTTGGCCTTACCAGCGCCCCTCGGGTGTTCACGAAAGTAATGGCGGTGGTCGCAGCTCATCTGCGCACATCAGGGGTTTCAATCTTCCCCTATCTCGATGACTGGTTGTTGAAGACGGGCTCGCCCCAGGCAGTCGTCTCCCACCTCCAGACTACGTCCGACCTTCTGCATTCGCTGGGGTTCCCCATCAATGTGCCGAAGTCACACCTGAGTCCCTCTCAGAAGCTCCTCTTCATCGGAGCGGTTCTGGACACAATAAGGTTTCGGGTCTATCCTCCCGAACAGCGAGTCCGGGATATTCGGGCTATGATTCTGATCTTTCAGCCCTTATCCTGGGTTTCGGTCAGACTGACCCTGAGGCTGCTAGGCCTCGTGGCCTCCTGCATCCTGCTGGTAGATAATGCCAGGTGGCATATGCGGGCTCTGCAGTGGGACCTGAAGTTTCCAGTGGGCGCAGCATCAGGGGAATCTGTCTGACTGCGTTCAGATCTCGGAGTGCACTGCTCGACAACTGCAGTGGTGGTCTGGTATACTGAGCTGCTCAACATGGCCATCGATCCTCCGACCCGTCTGCCTTTTCGGGAGGATCTTCTGTCGCAGCAACAGGGGGCGGTCCTCCACCCAAACCTGTCCAGCCATCCACCTCCTTGCATGGAGATTGAGCGCCGGCAGTTGACCTCTTTCGACCTGCCTCCTGAAGTCTGTGATCTAATTCTGGCAGCCATGCGTCCCTCCACTAAGACTGTATAAGCCTGCCGGTGGAACAAATTTGTGGCATGGTGCACAGCAAAGGCTGTGGCTCCCCTTTCAGCCCCTCTTTCTGAGGTTCTTTTATTCCTTCTTTCTTTGGCCCAGCAGGGCTCTGCTCTGTGTACTATCAAGGGCTATCTCTCGGCCATCTCTGCCTTCCTTCGGCTTCCAGATCAGCCTTCCCTTTGCAAGTCCCCAGTTGTAAATCGTTTCTTGAAAGGCATAACTCATCTCTTTCCTCCTAATCCCTTCGTTATGCCTCAGTGGGACTTGAACCTGGTTTTAACTTATTTAATGTGTGCTCCCTTTGAGCCACTTCACAACTGTCCTTTGAGGCTGTTAACTGTTAAAACTGCATTTCTGGTGGCCATCACCTCTACCAGACCGGCGAGTGAGCTCCAGGCGCTTTCTTCCAAGCCTCCCTTTCTGTCTGTGCATCCAGACAAAGTTGTCCTCAGGACTCGTCTATCCTTCTTGCCCAAGGTTGTCACTGCCTTTCACATCAGGCAGACCATCACTTTGTCCACCTTCTTTCCGCCTCCTTCAAAGGAGGAAGAGAGGCTCCACCGTCTGGACCCAAAACGGGTGTTTTCCTTTTATCTGGATCGCACCAAACAGTTCCGGATAGATGACCAGCTCTTTGTTGGGTACGTGAGCGCCAAGAAAGTTCTGGCCGTACACAAGCGGACTGTCTCCCGATGGGTCGTCTTGTGTATCAAAACATGCTATTCTCTTGCAAAGAAGGAGCCTCCAGTGGGGCTGCACGCCCACTCCACCAGGGCGGCGGCAGCCACTACTGCTCTGGGACGAGGCGTTCCTCTGAATGACATCTTTCAGGCGGCTACGTGGGCATCGCTACACATGTTCATCAAGCACTACTGCCTGGACAGTCAAGTCCGGAGAGATGGCTTCTTTGGATGTTCTGGTGTGAACTTGGTTTTCATACCCACCTCCGGGGTTGGTATTGCTGGGGTATCTATTCTAAGGTAAGGAATCTAACGTGTTTCTTTCAGATGAACAAGTTACTTACCTTCGGTAACGTTGTATCTGTAAGAAACATTAGTTAGTTATAGATTCCTTACCGCCTCACCCATCCTCCCCGTTCTGCAAACTGATTTCCAGGGTTAAGGTTATCCTTTCAGGGCCCTAGTCTTGTGCACCAGTGGTCAGTGTCTTGCATGGCTCTGCGTTTCTGGTGCGGAAAGTCGTGTACAGGACTGACGTCCGCGCGCGAGGGCGGCGTCTAAGAAGCTGCCGCGACGTCATCCCGGCAACAAGACGCCAGCGATGAAAACGCGGAGCCGACCGATGCCACCTTCCGACGCGCAGAGGTACTGCTGACGAAAAACTTTCCGGATCCAGTCTGACGCCTGGGGTAATTCTAAGGTAAGGAATCTATAACTAACTGATGTTTCTTACAGATATTTCAACCAAAGGTAAGTAACTTGTTTGTCTAGCACCTCCCACACTTTCGAGGGAGGGGTTGGGGTTCAGGTCGTTAGCGTCCAGACCCCCAGGGGCAATGACCTACCCAAACTCCTGGTGCCACCACTGAAAAATTCCTTTAGTTTGCCCTAACTAGCGCATTATCACCCAGTTGGAGATCTGATGAGTTATTACATCCACGAATGGCAGTGCATCATATCAGCCAGATGGGTGCTTCCACTTGTACAGCATGGTTACACCCTACCCTTCCTTTTCTCCCCTCCAAATATATCAGGTACACCACAATGGCTTCTGGAGTGCAACTTGTCCTTTCTCCAACAAGAAGTTCAATCTCTCAATGAAAGGGGAGCTACAGAGAGGGTTCCAGCATCAGAAGTCAGGGTGGTTGCTACTCCTGTTACTTTCTGATGTCAAAGAAGGACAAAGGCCTTCATTCTATTCTAGACCTCCTCCCCTGAACTTCTTCCTAAAGAAGGATAAGTTCAGTATGCTCATTCTGACTCAAGTTCTGTCTGCCCTGGATCCAGGCAACTGGATGGTGGCATTGGATCTGAAGGTGCGCCTATTTCCATGTTCCAGTTCTGACGTCCCACAGCTGCTACTTGCGGTGCCAAGTAGGCCATGATTTTGTCAGTTCTTCGTGGTCCCATTTGGCCTTACCAGCGCTGGTGTTCATGAAAGCAATGATGGTGGCCGTTGCCCATCTTTGAAAGTTGAGCATACCAGTCTTTCTCTACCTTGAAGACTGGTTGCTGTAGGGGAGCTCCCCTTAAACAGTCAGTCATTGGCCACCAGCAGACAACAGCTAATCTCTTCACATCGCTGGGATTCTCCATCAATGCTTCAAAGTCACACCTATCTCATTTACAGAGGCTCCCTTTCATTGGAGCCATTATGGACACAATGCGGTTTCAAGCCTTTCCTCTGCCTCAACAAGTCCATGGCATTCGGGCTGTGGTCCTGATGTTTAAACCGTTGACCTGTGTCTCATTTAGAACGGCCCTAAAGCTTCTTGGCCTCCTGCATTCTGATAGTGAACCACACCAGGTGACACATGAGGGCCCTGCAGTGGGATCTGAATCTCAGTGGGCTCAGCACCAAGAGAACCTCTCAATTTCCATTGAGGTTTCAGAGGAGACTACAAAAGATCTGCAGTGGTGGTTGCTGGACTGCAATTGGACAAGTGGCAGACCCTTCTCCTAACCCCAGCGAGAGCTAATGGTCATGATGGAAGCATCATTGATGTGTTGTGGAGACTATCTAGGAGAGGTGGGGGATCAAAGAACCCTGGTCTCTGGCCGCACACCTCTTCCACATTAACCTGTCGAAGTTGCAGGTGATTTGTTTGGCACTAAAGTCCTTCTTACTGTCCATCAAGGGGGAACGAGAGTAGATCCTTACAGACAACGCTCCTGCCATGCGGTTCTGCAACAAGCAGAGCAGATTGGGTTTGTGGGTCCTATGCTAGCGGCTCTTCGCCTTTGGAGCTGTGTAAGTCATAAGCGCATTCAGGCTGGGAAAAGGTAACATGCAGGATCTTTAAACACCAGAGCAGACAAACTCAACTGGCTTGCCTAGAGGATGACGAATAGCGGCTACACACAGAAGTGGCACAGGGCAACTTTGAGCATTCAGAAGAACCCTGTATCGATCTTTTTGTCACTGCCGGTAATGCACTTTGAGTTCCAAAAGGCATTTCTCAGAAGAAAAATAATGGAAAGGACACACCACATAATTAATAACAGAATAATAAGTCCATTCATAAAATTCGGCAACATAGATCCAAAGTGCCAGTAGTCCAGAACACTCAATATGTTTCTAAAAATATCTTTAATTTCATTTCGTAACTGGGTGAAAGATGCACCCAATGTGTTTTGTCCCAATGAACAGAAGGGACTTCTTCAGGGCTAAATGAAACACATCAGTTCTCATGTACTCAGACATGAGGAATGGCATTTCTCAAATAAAAATGTCCTTGTCTCATTTTCGGACATCTAGTGTCCAGATTTCATGAAAGGTTGGTCCATTAATAACTTTTGTTAATAACATCCAACAGCATGTGTCTCTAAATGAAGAAGTTACTTTAGGTCACGGGAATCAGGGGAGACCACAAAAAACAAGACGGACACAGGGATACTCTAGACCGTCATAGCATCAAGGAATTATGATGACATGTGGAAAGACAACTTCATTTGTCGATTTTCCCTTCAAAGGTTTTCCAGCCAATATATCGTTCTCTTGCAATATCTTACTCAAAAAGAGAACTTTCATAGTCTAGGCTTGATATTGAAGGCTCCTTATCCACAACTACTTTCTATTTGCTTCTATATTTGTATACTTTGGATCTGGAACCTCAATTTTGAAAAGAAGCCTAATACAGGACTTGACATATTTTCATGCACCTTTTAGGGTAGTGGCATGCAGAGCCACAAAGCTAACGTTTTAGTGGGGGCATGGAGATAAACACCCTGGCAAGACGCTGCTCATTGCATCACATCATGTTCCTTCCTCAAATAAGAGCACAATGTATTCAGATTCTCTTAGCTGGGCACTACCAGCCTGACAAATGCAAATAACCCAGGAAATTAGAGCACCCATTTTTGTGGAAGGACTTAGTGTGCAGCGACACACTTCACCAACGTCCAAAATCATTTCTTCGAAGATGCCATTCGGTTGTACTGGGATTTGGGATACCTGTACGCCTTCCTGCCTCTCCTGCCCAAAGTTCTGAAGAAGATTCGGAGCGACCAGACCTAGGTCATTCAAGTGACTCCAGACAGTGCAGGGGATTGTGTTATCCAGAACCTTGGGCCATGAACATCTGTCCTCTTATTCAGTTCCTTTTCGATAGGACGGACTGTCACAACAGCAGAGCAGGGTCTTGCACCCGCAACTGCTCAAGTTGCACCTCCATGCTTGGAGATTGAGTGGTGACAGTTAATTGCCTCCAGTCTTGCTTCCGAAGTGGAAGCTGGGGTTCCTCTGGTAAGACCACCTCTGCAGGATGCTGGGAGTTTGATTGCTTGGTGTTTTTCCCAATTGTTGAATGTTCTCCTTTTCTCCCTGTCTCTAGCTCTGCAAGGCCTAGCTCTAACAACAGGTAAAGGTTATTTTTCAGCCTTATCAGGTTTTGTACTTTTGCCTGATCCCTCCTCTTTTTAAATCACCTGTTTTTATGTGTTTTTTTAAAGAGTTGACCTAAACGTTCCCGTCCAAACTTTTTCTGATGCCCTAGTGGGCCCTCAATCTGGTCCTCACATTCTTGATGGGCACCACATTCCAGGACAATGCACAGTTTTTCTCTAAGGTTGCTTGTGTTATAATGTGTACCTCGTTGTGATCACGTCTGCTCATCATGTTTGATTTGCATTTTATAAAGTGCGAACAAATACACTGATGCATCTTGGCGCAAAAAACAGAGATCAGTCAGACCACATTAGCATTTAGTGAACAGCCAGGATTTTAGAAGCTTACGAAAGCTCAGGAGTGAGGAAGCAGATTTTATTTCCAAGGGAAGCAAGTTCCAGCTCCGTGCACTACAGAGCATGAAGCTCCTGCTCCCTCAGGAAAGGGTTTGTGAGATGGCAGTACCAGATTCATGGCTGTGAATTCATGTGAGTGAAAAACAAGCACTTTCTGTCTAGCAACTGTAAACCTCCCAGATCTTGCAATGCCTTTTAACATTGGACTTAAGTTCACACACTCATGAAGGGCTACTACCTGGATAGCCAGGTCCAACAGGAGAGGCACTTTGCCCGTTCAGCCCTGCAGTATTTCCTGGTATGAGCCATTCCACAGATCAACCACCTCCGCAGCTATTGCTTTGGTATTTTTTGACCAGGAGATTAATGTGCAGTTAAACATATCCATCGGAAAAACAAGCTGCTTACCTTTGGCAATGCTCTTTCTGGTGGATCACCTCCTCCCACTTCTGTGGAATGAACTAAAATGTTTTCAATCAAAAAACCTGCACAATCAGATTACTATGAGCCCTGCATCCAACATCACTTCCAGGGCTGTACGAATCCAACACAGAGCCGCACGACAACACTTATCAGCTCGTGAAAAATCTCTTGATCCATTCTGGTGCCTGCGGGTATTCACAAGGTGAGAAATATGCGGTTAGATAAAGTATCCACCAGTAAGAGCAGTACCGAAGGTAATTAACTCGTTCGTTAGAGTGAGTGCAAATTAGTGAGTAAGAGTGTGAGTGCGAGTGACTGAAAATGAATGAGTACAAATGAGCGAGAATGAATGTAAGTGAGCATGTGTTCTTATGCTTGCAAGTATGCTGTTAGACCTTGCAGAGTCAAGGAAAGTTTTGGTGTATAGAGGCCCTCAGAGCAAAATGCTGATACGGGCATACTGGAGGCAATACGTACATATAAGATACCCAGTGCAAAATACTAGCATTGGCATACTAGAGGTAAAGCTTATCTTATGGCACCTGTAAAAACATACTGGCGGCATATGGGTGGGGGACATACATTGCAAAGTGCTGTATGTGACATACGAGGAGGTAACTGTTGGCATAAGGGTCACCCATTTAGGCAGCAGTAATGGCAAAAGTCAGGCACTGGTATGTTGTGTGTAAAGCTTGGGATACATTGGCTCCCATTACCAGATACTGGAGGTACTTTTTGATATATGGAGGTACGCATAGGACATTCGTTTTAAAAATAGGGACAACTAATGGGAACCATCGGGTTTCATTGGCTTGACACACCACGAAAGGACCTGAATATTTAAGGAGTTTCTTTTCTGAACCTATGTTTTTTTTTAGCTAATTTGCGTGAAATTGTCCCTTACAATGCACTGCTAGACACCATTTTTTCAGAGGTGACGCCCCTCTCACTAATCTCTCCCTAGATGAGGTCACTACAATTTACTACTCACTACAATTCAGGTAAATCTAACCTTAGAATATCATTTTGGCACCCTCATATAAATGATGTCTTAAATAGTCATTTTTGTGCTATGTTATTCATGTAGTTATAATGGAATTTCAGCAATGGTAATTATTGTGATTTTAACAAGGTAAAGTCATATGACCTCACTTCCTGGGAAGGCACAGGGTCTAAGGTCCTAGGATGCCATTAAGGTCAATGAGTGAGTGATGTCACTTCCGCGACCACTGGCATTTTGGTGAAACCACAACCATTGGGAGGACCCAAAGAGTTTCAATCCCAAACAATAAGGTAATTGCAATGGTAGCAGTGGTTTCAGTGAAGTGTACATCCCTATTAGTTAGTGGCTAATATTTAAATAGTGTTTGGTATCTAAAAAAGAAAGAAGAGCAAGTTATGCTATTGCTTCAACAGACATGTTTGATAGCAGAGAGCGTAATAACAATGATTGCAAGAGCATCCCCCACATAACAAAACAATGAGTGTCTAGCACACAGTTAGCCTCTGTCCAGTCTATAAAGTAATATGATTTGACTTGCTGTTTGTTTAAACCAAGGATAGTGGTTTATTCTGTACAATTTCAATTGATAAATTTGTTACAGTCGATCTCCTGATGGCAATAAACAGTTAATTTATAATATATGTGTACACAAATAACATAGATGTGTTACGAAGGAGTTGCTCCTTATATTAAGTGATGTAATAAGTTGAGGGGAGGTCACTGTAGATTTCTGAAGAACAACCAATACAGCTGCCAAGTGTTTTGCCACTATGACTTTTTCAAGGCTGTAAGAGACGCATACCGTACGAAGTGCTAAGAGGTACAAGTGAGTCTGGTTGAATAAGAAAAAGATATTGTTTCCCTTGTTACACCTTTAGTGTCATACAGGTAAAGGAGAGTGCTAAGGAAGGAGTGGGCTTGTAGCAGGCCATAATATTATGTTGGTGTATCCAGTTGTGGTGCTCATGGGACCACAGTGTTGGGTAGAGTTGAATTTGAGAAAGAATTGGAGTTGATAGAACAAGACTTTTAACCACCTCACTATTCTGAGAAACAGAAATTAATACTAAAGTATAAAAATATAGTATAGGAGAAAGATCTCACTCGAGGTGTTCACTTAAACATATAGTGCTAGAGGTCAAATTAGCAATAGTACATATTGATGTCTGCTGGATGGATGGTTTGTATTGTAATCGGTCTTTATGGCAGTATTCGAAATATAGGCTGGTGACATCACTATTAATGACTGCAAAACGGAAAAGCTAAAAGAATGGATAGCTGTGAAATCTGATTGCAAGTGATGATAAGCTGCTACTCAGTGTGAGACAGGATAGTGGTACACGTGATCATCAACTCAAACGAGTACTCATGACATGTTCACCAATAGTGATGGACCTTAAGGTGGAAGACAGGGCAATGCCATGGGCCCATTTCACTTTTGTGAAAGATTGTCTGTTAGATCTGATACCATTGGCCTGAGTCTCCCTTCCATTTTTTACTGATTGCCTCCTCTGTTTTTGATATGTTTTGCTGGTTTAGATGCTTTGGTCACTGTGCCACTGCTATTCAGTGCACAGTGCAAGTGCTCCCTATGTTAAATTGATGTACTGATTAGTGTCTCCATGATTGGGCTATTTGATTTACTTGTCAGACCCTAGTACAGTGCACCATGTGTGCCCAGGGCTTGTAAATCAAATGCTGCTGGTGGGCTTGAAGCACTGGTTGTGCCACCCACAAAAGCAGCTTGTAAAGTGTGTCTCAGGCCTGCCAATGCAGCGCCTATGTGCAGTCTGGTACTGCCATGCTAATGTCCCTAAACCTTCCCTTATCTTCATATCAGACACCCCGATGGTAGGCCCAAGAGCAGGGTGCATTGTATGTATAAGGTAGGATATGCCCTGGTGTGTGTGGCATGTCCTAATAGTGAATTACAGCCATTTTCATTTTTCACTATTGCAAGGCTACCTGTTCTCCATAGGCCAGAATGGGCAGTTTGATTATTACATCTTATAATCCTAACTGACTAAGGGAACATGGTAGAAATTCGAATTTAGTATGCCTGAACTCAGAATGATAAAACACATCTTTTAGTGAAGTTGGTTTTAACATTCTGTGTTTGAAAATACCACTTTTATAAAGTAGGTATTTTCTTGCTTCACTGTCCAAGCCTACCTCTGCTAGGTTGTGTATTCCTTGTCTGGAGTTTGAGTGACAGGGCTGGGGAATTCCAGGAGACAGGGCGAGGCAGCCCAGTGGCAAATAGAGAGATCTGCATCTAGATGGGAGGGAGGAGTTGCACCTGGGACCTGAATAGGGCTGGGCCTTCCCTCCACAATGCTGGCTCCACCTCCTGTGGTGTGTCTGATGTCTCTGCCCTGCACTCTGAAAGGAAAGAAGGAGTCATGTAAACAAAGTGCTCCAGGACTGACCAGAATTCGTTTGGACTAGGCAAAGGCCTCTCTGCCTTCAGAGAACAAAGAGAAAAGTAGTATAAATATGGGGACCCAAACCCCAAGACTTTAGATCACTAATGGAACAACAAGAAGAAACCTCTGCCAAGGAGAAGAACCAAAGGAAGCTGTAGGAGTGGACTGCCCCTCTGCCAGTGTGCTGTGTTGCCGGGTTGGCCTACAGTGGTGTTTTCAGTGCCAAGGAGAGGAGAAGGAACTTTGTGTGTACTTCATCATCTTGCAGAATATTTCTCCAAGGGCTTGAACTTGTGCTTGCCTCCTGCTGAAGTCTCAGGGACAACAGACTTCACCACCAGCTCCCTTCCGAATTTCCTTGCTGGGAATTCTATCTGCAGAAGCCTGCGTGTCTCTGGGACCTGAAAGCGAGACGCAACAAGAAGAAACGTGTCGCCGCCGCAGCTGTATATCCACTAAGAAGGGGGACCCCTGAGATAGGATGCGGGCAGGTAAACCAGGGGAACTAAGAATTACCACAGCTGTAGTCATCGCATCGCCGGAGAAGCATGCCGCCGCCGCATCTCCCAGAAGCGTGCCTTTGTCGCAGCTGTCTGCTGTCGCATCACCGGAGAAGGGCCTCGCAACCGTGAGGGTCGCCGTCGCATCATCGGAGAAGCGTGTCGCAGGGCCTGTCGCGGCTCCAAAGTACAGAGTCGCCGCAAGGCTGCCAGGGCGTGTCGCAAAGTCTCAACGTCGTCACATCAAGGGCGCCATCTTATTGCATCGCACCAGATTGTCGCATCGCATCGAGGCGCCAACTCGACGCATCGCAACTGGGTTGCAGCACGAGAATCTACGCATCACCTATTCTCCGGTAAGGATCAAGACGCATCCCCTACTCTGTGCAAGCATTGAGGCGCGACGCATCCTCTCCCCCGAAGCAAGGAACCAACGCATCTCCAACGCTGCGAGCCTTTGGTTTATTTTGCGTTACACATCCAGGTACTTTTGTGAGAACTGTGTCGCATTTACCAACAACCTGAACTAAGCTAATTCTACCATCTTGAAACCAATTTAAAGTACAGTATTGTGGATTTTTGTCGTTTGTGGTCTTGTGTTAAGTCTATATAAATAATACTTATTGTTTATAAAACCTGTGTGGTGTCAATCTGTAGTGTTATTACTGTATGTGTTCACAAATGCTTAACACACTGCCTCTGAGATAAGCCTGTCTGCTCGTGCCAAGCTACCAAGGGGGTGACCAGGAGTTATCTAGTAGTGTAATCCCCTTTCCCTGACTTAGAAGCAAGGGTCCCTATTTGGTCAAAGGTACCTACCTCTGCCAACTAGAGACCCCCAGTTCTAACATTGTCTATTAATTTTGAACTGATAAAAAAGGTGCAGCAGAAAACTAGATCGACCCAATTTGCCAAGTAAGCATAAGTCCCTCTTCAAATGACTGGAGTAGCAATGTCTTAGATTTTAACTTTAGGGTCTAACCTGCATAAAGCAGGTCTATAATCATGTGCCACAAGGCCACAAATGAGGACTTGAGTCATTATAAGACATGTGGAGGAGGTGCAGGAGAATAACCATTTTGACTAGTCAGACATGGCCTATCAAGGAAAGTGGGAACCTTTTTCAAATTGGTACTGTTCCGGCAAAGCACTATAGAAGAGCCGGCATGGTTGATGCAAAGGATGTTCTTGTTTGGGTGGCAAATGTGAATACCCAGATAGCGGCATCCATCAGCGTCCTAAAAGAATAGATAGCTGAATCACTGGCTTCTTATTCCCATTTGCAAGGTAGTTTCAGTAGTGTGAAACATACTAAAGTGAAGATCGTCTTTTATATGGGACTAGCGTGTGCACCTGTGCAAACTGAGTAAGGTAGAGGTGTTGTGGTACAGTTTAATAGGCTTGCTGGGTGGTGGCCAACATCACACCACTCATTGAGCCTCCTTTTCATTGATGATCTCATCTAGTGCTAGTTGGTTTCAAAGTTTGACTGTGCATTTGTGTTGATTCTGTGCAGAAACCTCTTGGATATGTTATCTCATATGGATATATTATCTCATATGGGTCTTTAGTAGCCTGGATTTTTTAATGGCCTAATTCTAGAGCAGCATCGTATGATCTTAGATCGGCATTCCATAGTTGGTCAGACATGTTGGTTAAAGCTCCTGGATGGCCCTCTTGGTCTTCAATGGTGCATTCAGTTAAGTTTTGGATGCATGTGTTCATGCAGATTCATTCAAAGGTAACAAGATTGAGAAAGGAGGAGTCAAAAATGTTTTGGATTTTAGTTCTTGCAGGAAATTTTGGTTGCCGCTTCAGTACAAACCTGTGAATATTTGTACATGTGACACGAAAATAGATCTTTACTCCGAAAGCATGGTTTTTGTCGCTTGGTGTAAATCCTCACAATAGCTTTTGAGATTTGAGTTTGAAAAAAGGTGTTAGACGTATGTTGAAGATTTAATTTCTATGTGAATCCTGTTGATTTACTTTGCACGTTCAAACCACCTTCTGTGAATCACATTTGCATTTTTAGAGATGGGCTTGATTGATGAAGAGCTTGAAATATTATCCTCCTATTTTGAAGATGTCAAGTTATGCCAAGCTGACAAGCTCCTCGCTGTGGGAAAAAATCAGACAGAAGGGCAGGCATATTTGTTTCTGTGCCTAATCAGCGCTAAATAAATAGTGGTGTGGCAAAAGTATTGCAAAAAATGTTTTAAAATCCATTTTTAATCAGACAAACTTGAATTCCTGGAAAGTCACAAAGATGTGGGTACCATTTTATATTGGGAAAGGTGACCCATCTGGCTGAGCTCTCGGATTTAGCTGCATATTCATAGCAAAAAGTGAATATACATACAGCACACCAGACCATTATTGAATGAGCATTAAAAAAAAGGTTTCATACAGATTTGAACTTACAAATTTGCCCAAAGGTCATGAGCACAAATTCAGGAACTTTAAGATATTCACTACAGGCCCTGCATGGGGAACCGGACCTGAATTCCTAAAACAACGTCTCGGCTGGTACACACCAAACAGAGCACTGCGCTCTTCGGACTCAAAGCTAGTGAGGGTGCCCAGGGTAAAAAAAGCTAACTGGGGCGGCAGAAGCTTTGTTGTTAATGCGGCTAAATCCTGGAATTCTCTCCCGTTATCCAGGAGAAAAATGTCCAATCTCATGGCCTTCAGGAAAGCATTAAAAACGTGGCTTGTCTAAAACTCTCACACTTCTTTAGCCCACAGCAGGCCTTCACATAGCGCCAGGACACCTTCAGGTAGCAGTTGGGCTCTACAAATACCACTAACATTAACATTAACATGCAGCCGCTAGGAAGCAGACGTGAGTTAGTGAAGGGCCTGGCTTACGATCTGTGCACACAGTTGTCGAGTCTGTGTCCCACTCCTAATGTTTTTTTAAAAAGAAAACAAATTGTGTGGTGGACCGTAACTGGAGCATTGCAGGGATTTTCAGGTTTTGTTGTAGAACCATAACTCCATGTTACCTGTTATTTTTCTATGAGTTTATTAAGGTTTTCCCATGGCAAGTGCGCTTTTCTTTGGTGAATATGCATAAATCTGGAGTGCCAGACACACCTCTATACTTAAGAATGCCACCTCACTCCAACGGAATCTAAATTTGGCTCCCTTAATATTTTTGGCCATTTCACCAATGTGTATCAAACTTGAGTGAAAAGCTGCAAAATGCATCCTTTATGCACAGAGGTAGTCTAATGCTGACTGGGAGACTGGTTCTACTCCAGGATTGGGAAAGTTGAGTTAATTCTGAGTGTTTTGGGCAATAGTGTAGGTTATGCCGGGTGTGACCCAACCTTTAGACTTTTTCAAGCAAAATTAATTATTTGGAACATCATAGTGTTTAGATACTGTTGTTAAAGTAGCTTTATGTGTTCATGTAATCACAAATAGCATTGACGTGTCGGGCACCATAGGTTTGGGCATTTTCAAGATGGACACTAAATTTGAGCCCTGAGGGCTTGGGGTATATGTGAGGGTGTATTATAGTACCTTTGGTGTAATTTCACAAGTAACACTAAAATCCAGTTTTAGGCAGCTTCTGTACCACCAGCAAACTCTGAAACCGATACCTTGTAAAGGTCAGAGCTGAGCTATCAGCAACCAGACAGTGGATACACACAAAGTGTTTTGGTATTCTGTTTCTCTTCTTTGAAGTGCACCTCAAATGTTATATATAAACCCAACAGACCTGTCAAACATTCTGTGACTCTGTAATGTTAAAGAGAGTCAAAGATATGAGGCACAGTTATAACCCTTTCCCTGTCTGTGTCATCTTCTGTCTCTGAGCAGACTTTAGCATGACAGATAATGTAGACTATTCTAAAAGAGGCCTTGTGGGGTTTCTTGTACGTACTTGTTGCTCAGCAACAACCTAGCCTCAACTTCTACATAGAAAACTGTTTTATCATTAACATTTAATTGATTGGGATTGAAAACACCTATCCAGCATGCGCAGGTAAATTGTAAAAGGTATTCAGGCCTTCGCAAAATTGATTGGGGAGAGTTAAAATTGACTACGGTGTTAATGTGAGCTCTGCTATTATATCAAAAATGCTAAGGATATTAAAACAAATTAAGGTAATGCCCAAATTTGGCTAACAACATTACCATAATAATTTAACATTAACTCGTACTCTCTGTTGTACAGCCATTATAGGGTAAGTGGTCACAAACTATGTAACACAGTGCACAATGTACAATTTAAGGAACAATATTGATAATCACTACCCATGGATGTAATCCAAAATTGTAGTGGATGTAATAAAAAATTGGAAACCCAGAGGCACATTACTGCTTCATACTATATCCAAATTAGATTAATACACTATCATCAAATAAATATGTTAAACATACAGTAAGTCTCCAGCACTGAATATAATCTTACCAGCATTAAACATTTATACACATACAAAATTCAACAGATCTCATTGTATGATATAAATTACAGCTAAACTCGTTTATGTATTGATCAGGTCTACATTTATAAGAAGTAAAATGTAGTACACAGGTATATAATACCCAAATTAATATCATACAATGGCATATAACATGTATAACATATAATAACTCATAGCCAAAGCAGCACAATAAGATATTGTGTCCTCCATGTCAGACTTTCACAAAATACGAACACGTTCACTTCGTAAGGAATTATTCTACAATTGCCATTTTTAATCTGTCTCACTCCAGCTACTGAGTCACACAATCGTACAAACTTTTTTCACTTCACCAAATTCTCAGTCACTCATTTGTGTCTTCTTTCTGTCTTCCAAAAGAGATTGAGATGGTCATTAATGTTAAGTTATTACTGAATGTTGTTAGATGAGGTTGAGCCGTTTCCTTAACTTCTTTTCATTGTACATAGCAATATTGGTATGAGTGGAGCCCACATTAACACTTTTGTCAAACTTAACTCACTTTTATTATTGTTTTTAGGTAGTATATATGAATGTGCTTTTGCGGTGCTTAATCAGTGTTATTGAAGGCTTAGCTTCGGTGCTGAACCATGTGTGGGCTGACACCAGCAGCGCCTCTTCCTGTTTGTTTGACCGCTTATCATGAGTATGAGGCGAGTCCTCATGTTCTAGAATAGGTGCCTTTCCTTTGTATCTGTGTGTTTATTTTTGTCAAACTGCCAGTTCATGGAGCAAGTGGCATATCTGTGGGCTGATAATGTATGAGGCAATGTGTTGTTAGGTAAGGTAATTTAAATTTGGAAACCAGAAAAAGTCAGTTCCAAGGGTGCTCAACACTTAATAGGGCTAGGTATATAATCAATTGTCAAAATATTTGGTGCTTCAAAGGGAGAATAGATTGGTTACCAATTCACTCTCATTATTCACCTCATCCGAGGTGATATATAAACAAATAGCATTCACCCTGAGCACACAGATAGTCTTTGTATTGTCCAAAATGTCCAACAAACGCTTGATCCAAGTTCAAATTCTTTATTCGAATATATCACGTCTCTAATGTAGCCAAGTAGGAATTTCAAAAACACAGCTTGATCTTAAATTCTAATTGCAGAGAGACAGCCAACACGTGTTTTGTCGTGCAGTATAATGCACAGTAGACTTCTTCAGGGCCTATATTCCAAATCTGCCTGTTCGTAACCTTCTCGTAAAATCCATACGTTAGGATTCCCCGGTAAAAAAAAACACAACTCCAAAGTCCTGTTTGGATTACCGCCTCCCGATAATCCTATCCTCTCGGCGGCGTGAAGAAGTCTACTGTGCATTATACTGCACAACGAAACACGTGTTTGCTGTCTCTCTGCAATTAGAACTTAGGATCAAGCTGTGTTTTGAAATTGCTACTTGGCTGCATTGGAGGCGTGATATATTTGAATAAAGAATTTGAACTTGGATCAAAAGTTTGTTGGACATTTTGGACAATACAAAGACTATCTGTGCGCTCAGGTTGACTGATATTTGTTAGGTAAGGTGTTCTTGGGGGTGGGGGGGTACTTTATGGGTGTCATTCGGCATCTGATGGCTCGTATTTTGTTGTGGTTTCGTGATCTTCCTTTACATGGACCGACCTTCATATGTATGCTTAATTTCCCCAGTTCTGATTTTGTCCCTAAGTTGCAATTTGGTAAAGTTTATCTTCACCAGTTCCTGATCATATTATGAAAAAATATAAAATAAAAAAAATGAATTACTCTTCACATCCTAAAGCGTTTTGTCAACTAAAACATTTATATATGGCAACTATTTTTCGATTGCATCAATCTTCTCTAAGATGCCTTTAATTGGTAAAAACTATTTAATTTTAACTATGCACTTTTTGTAGGACTGCCTTAGATCATTCTCCAAAGAGGAAAAACTTACAGACAACAATAGATTTGACTGCAGCCATTGCAAAACTCGAAGGGATTCTCTTAAAAAAATAGAAATCTGGAAGCTGCCGCCTATTCTTTTGGTGCATTTTAAACGGTAAGAAAGTGTTGTAATCTTTGCCTTTTATCTGCCTTTGAGCCCCTCTCACAACATATTTTTGTTTGCTAGACCCATTGTTGCCTCGGGCTTCACATATATCTTCTCATGTATGACTGCTATTTCAAAAGTATAACAATCTTTTAGTACATATAGCAATATTGTATCATGCATTTCTAGGTAATATGTCATATGTTCATAAAATTTGACAGTTAAGAAAAAGCATATGGAAGTTGAACGAAGGTGAAAAATAATTCACTTTTTACTATTCCTTTCATACATTGCGGAAAACGGGGTTCGTTTTTCCCAAAGTAAAGCTGAAGATATTATATAAGATGTGTTCACAGATCTGTCCAGGAGAGAGAAGTTTTATACATTCCAGAAAGAGCATCTACGGCAGTCTGTAGTCTCTTCTCACACATACTAGCTCATTCTTGCTCAAGTAAGTGCATAAATGAAACAAACCGACTTTGCCTTTGAACAGTGGTGGCTCCTCCGCTAAGGTGGAGGAGCATTGCCCCACTGCATGTTGAGCAGTGGAAAATACAAATAAACTGATAATAAGAAATGTATTATAAATTTTATCTTCTTTGCGACTCTAGTCAGGTCGGGCCGGGCTGGGCTCCCCGTCATCAGAGGGAGCAGGAGTGATTTGCACTACCTCCTTAAATGCACAGGACGGATTTGCCGGATCTCTGGGTCCGGCCAAACAGTCATGCACACTCGGCATGTTCTCCACTGGGGTGTGTTGCACAGCCCTGTGGAGAACATACCCTGCCTCCCAGGTACTACCTGAGTGGCCAAATAGGAGTCCGGGAGCTTTGGTGCTTCCAGTGCAGCAGAGAAGAAGATGGAGGCGAGACATGCGGCAGCGGCGAAAAAGCAGCAGGTTAGTTTATTTGTAATTTTTTTCATCCCCCTACCCCACCACTCTCATCCCAAGGCAGCCGCCATTGCATTCGAAACTTTCATGCCACAGACTCAAAAAAATGAATGATGAGGGGGTATGCTTCTGCGGTTCCATCTGGGAAGCCTTTATTTTTGGCAAGATTTTGGTAGAAATGTAGTTGACATTAGCTTGGGCTAGGAAGCAGAGATTCAGTCAAAGGTTGTCACTTGTTATGCTTTCAGTTTCATATTGTATACCTGTTATGCCTTCATAGTAATCACCAAAATAGGTATATCTGCAATTACACTTTTTCATATATTGTGGACTAAAAAGGGAAATAAAGCCGTTGAAAATAACATTGTGGATTTCTTGTGTGTGCATATCTTTTGGGGAGAAAGAAAACTAGCAACCCACTAGAAATAAAACTTATTCCCTGCAGTCTCTTACTGGATCTGACTGTTACCTAATGTGATTTTATTCCATGTAAGTTGTTAAAGATGTGTGGCTTACAGCCTGTTTATGTTTGTTCATTTAATTTTAAAGCTCATCTATCACCCCATTAGGTTACCATGGAGCTATAACAGATTTAAACCCATTTCGAGCGCTGCTATCAATTGTCCAAAAATAAATATGACGAAAGCGTCAGATCTTAAGACTCCTCATGAACTTCTAAAGATCAGAGTCATGTTTTTGAGTGTGTCCGAAAACATATTCCACTTTTGAGCGGCTGTAACCAAGCAAGCCCTATCACCAATTGTTTTGGATGCAAATTTGGGGATTACAAAGTTCATTTGAAAAGCTGACCTTGTAATAAAGAGGTAGTATAGTACCATTTAAAGCGAGACCCGGGAAGGGAATGGCTCGGAAAGTGGACCACTCCTAAATAGATGAAGTTACAATAATCCAGCGACTGGGTTATGGAGACATTTAAAATGTACGTTTTTGTTGAGATGGTGTAAATAGATGAATCACTCACTTAAGTGAGTGTAGTTGAGGTCCAGGCCATCACTTAGTCTGGTAAAGTTAATGCAGCATCTGTTTTTATGCCCCAGTTTTTTGTGTTTTTTTACTATCGGTATGCCCTAGGCTGGATTGTCAAAAGTGGGCTAAAGTAGTGCCATGGGATCTCAAGGTCCAACAAACTGTTTTAAGCTTAAAGTAGTTGTAATTCATCCAAAACTGGACCATTCCTTAACAGTCCTGCTATTTGTTCGACCATTCCCCTGCCTTAATGAGTTTTGAGAGGGAGCGTAGATGCCTGGCGATACCGCTGTGGAGACTGCGGGCAGACCCCCGGTTTGAGGCGACAGTTAGTGAGACGTTGTCACACTACTTTGATAAGAATTGGAGCAGCGCGGGCACTAGGGCGATGAAGGCGGTGCTCCAGGGGTATGCCTCAAGATAACTTATGGGGTTAGGTTCCAACGTGAATGAGATTTTAAACAACACAAGGAAGACCTTGGAGTTAATACTGCCTACACACCCTGATTGACTCACGGACTGGCGTGAGTGCCACAAAAAATTGCTAGAAGACTGGTGCAGACTCGAGAAATACACCTATACCGTGTACCGACAAAGATTACTTGCGGAGGGCGACAAGACCGGAATAATGCTTGCCTGATTTGCTAGAAAGGAGAACCAACAAACAGCAGTTCTGGTGATATACGATACTACGGGGTCCTGATTAGCTATCAGTGGGGTATTCCGGACCCATCTGAGTCAGATTTACTTTGCATGAAGGAATGCTCCAGAGGGTCAGGAAGCGGAGTTCCTAGTGGGGACACCGCTTCTGAAACTTGACTCAGAGGACCGTGAAGTTATGGATGGTCCCATCACTCATGAAGAGATTCTCTTAGCAAGTAAGGGGTGTAAAAATGCAAAAACTCTAGGGAGCGATGGTTTTGCCTATCAATCGGAGCATTTAAAGCGCGCTACTCACCTGGGGGGGAGCAGCGACGGTCAGTCGAAGAGCCAGAGATGTCTTGAGGGTCTTCCTGAAGTTGTGCAGGGTGGGGGTGCGTCTGATGTCAATCGGGAGCTCGTTCCAGGTCTTGGCCGCGATGTAGGAGAAGGTTCTTCCACCCGTTCTTGCTCTGGGGATGCACAGGGTTCCGCGAGGGTGAGGTCGGGTGTCGGAGGTTCCTCTTGAGTACTTGGAAGGAGATTCTATCGTTTAGATATTGGGGTCTGGTGTTGTGGAGGCATTTGTTGGTGTGGGTAAGTATCTTGAAAGTTACTCTCTTCTCATCGGGGAGCCAGTGGAGGTTACGCAGGTGTTGGGTGATGTGAATGTGCCGAGGGATGCTGAGGACGAGACTGGCTGGGATGTTCGGTATGGTCTGGAGTTTGCAGAGCAGAGACTTGTTGATCCCGGTATAGAGGGTGTTTCCGTAGTCCAGTCTGTTGGTTATGAATGCATGGGTGACTGTCTTCCTTGATTCGGGGGGGATCCATTTGAAGGTCTTTCGGAGGATACGGAGGGTGTTGAAGCAGGTGGAGGCAACGGCGTTGACCTTTCAGGTCATGGAGGGGGGAGGAGTAAAGTACGATGCTGAGGTTTCGGGCATGGTCCGTGGAGGGGGGGATTGCTGAGGGTGGTGGGCCACCAGGTGTTGTCCCATGCAGAGGGTGAAGTGTGAGGACGAGGACCTCTGTCTTCTCCGAGTTGAGTTTCAGGCAGCTGCTGCTGATCCAGGATGCAACGTCCTTCATTCCTTCCTAGAAGTTGAGTCTGGCGGTGATGGGGTCCTTGGTGAGGGAGGGGATGAGCTGGGTGTAGTCGGCGTAGAATACTATGCTGAGTCCGTGCTGTCTGATGATGGTGGCGAGGGGGGGGCATGTAGATGTTGAAGAGGGTGGGGCTGAGCAATGATCCTTGGGGTACTCCGCAGTTGATTTCCGTGGGTTGGGAGAGGAAGGGTGGCAGCCTGATTCTTAGGGTTCTGCCGGGTTAGGATGGAGCGGAGCCAGTTGAGGGCGGTTCCCTGTATGCTGGCATCGTGGAGTCTGGCGGTGAGTGTGTGGTGGAAGACGGTGTTGAAGGCTGCAGAGATGTAGAGTAGGATCAGGGCTACGGTGTGTCATTGGTCGATGAGGGTGCGGATGTCATCTGTGGCGGCGAGTAGAGCGGCCTTGGTGCTGTGGTTGTTGTGGAATCCGGATTGGGAGGGGTCGAGGATGGAGTTTTCTTCGATGAATTTCGTTAGTTGGACGTTGACGGTCTTTTCGGTGACTTTGGACGCGAAGTGGAGGAGAGAGATGGGTCGGTAGTTTTTGAGGTCCGTGGGATCTGATGAGGGCTGCTTGAGTAGGGGTCTGACTTGTACTCGTTACCAGTTGTCGGGAAAGATGCCAGTTTCAAGGTGGCGTTGATGGTGGGTCGTAGTTCCGGAGCGATGGCGGCGGCTCTGTGGAAGATGTGCGGGGGTAGGGGTTCGTGGGGCTCCTGAGTGGATGCCTTTCATGGTCGATGCGGTGTCTTCGGTGGTGACTGGGGTCCACGAGGAGATGGTGGGCTGGTTGGCGTTGCTGGAGGATGGAGTGGTTTCGGAGTCAGGTGTCTGGTCGTTGAAGTTGTCATTGAGGCCCTTGATTTTCAGATGGAAGTAGGAGCCGAGCTTGTTGCAGATGTCCTGGGAGGGGGGTGATGTCCGTTGTTTCTCTAAGGGGTTTGGTGAATTCATGGATGACGCTGTAGAGTTCCTTGAAGTTGGCGAGGATTTTGTTCTGGATGAAGGTCTTTTTGGTGGATCTGATGCAGTGGTGGTATTCTGTCATGGCGTTCTTGTAGGTGGTGCAGTCTTCCGAGGATTTGCTGTTTCTCCAGTTCTGCTCGAGACATCTGCACGTGTGTCTGAATTCTTGGAAGTCGGCGGTGAACCAGGTGGCCTTTCTGGGATGCTGTCTGTCAGGGCTACGTAGGGGTGCAAGCGTGTCTGCGCAGTTGGTGATCCATCTGTGGAATTATTTGGCTGCGAGGTTGGCGTTGGTCGAGATAGTGGGGGCCCATCGGCAGAGGGTGGAATTGAGGTGCTCCTAAGTGACCTTGCTCCAGTTTCTTCGTGGAGGGTGGGGTGCAGGTTTGGGCGGCGCTGGTTTGTTGACGTGCAAGTGTACGCAGTGGTGGTCCGTCCATGGGGATTGCGTGGTGTGGCTGAAGTGGATGTTGTTACCTCCTGCGAAGATGGGGTAGAGCGGGTGTCCTGCCTTTTGGGTGGGGGTGGTGACGAGTTGTTTCAGTCTGAGGTTGTCCAGGAGGGTGGTGGAGTTGAGGTTGCAGAGGTTGTCGAGGTGGAAGTTCAGGTCTCCGATGAGCATGTAATCCATGGAGCTGATGACATGGGGCGCGATGAGGATGTCGATGGTGGTGGTGAACGCAGTTCGAGGTCCGGGGGGTCTGTAGGCGAGGGTGCCTCTTAGGGTCATTCTGGGGCTGGTCTGGATCTGAAAATGGAGGTGTTCGGTGGTGGGCGGGCTGTCGCTCAGGCTAGAGGTCGTGAGTCGGAGGAAGCTCTTGTGTGTGATGGCAAGTCCTCCTCCTGGGTGGTTGGGGCGGTTTTTCCTCTGGATCTTGTACCCATCGGGGATGGCGGTGGTGATGTTGGGGTGGAGTTGGAGTTGGTCCAAGTTTCTGTTATGAAGGTGACGTCTGGCGAGAGGGTGTCGAGGAGATCCCAGATCTCTACAGCTGGTTTGTGCAGGGAGTGCATGTTGAGGATGAAGCACCTCAGGGCTTCCTTGGTGTTTGTGTCTGACGTGGGGGCGGTGGCAGTTGGGGTGCGGAGGGTGGTGAAGGTCTGGCAACATTGACGGCAGGATACCTGGCCGTGGGTGGTGTTCATCGTGGATAGCTAGCAGTTGGTGTTCCTTCCGGGGTTGAGTGCGGGGAGGGCAGCTGAGTCATAGCAGTGAGTAGTCGGAGATCCAGGGTCCCTGGCGCTGGTTGCGGTCGGGTCGCTGACAGGTGCAGACGGGCTTGCCTTTGGCACACCAGCGGCGCGCCCGCTTCGCGCGCCCGCCCACCTTTAAATATGGAAGGGGGAGGGAAGCGCAGCCGGGAGGCGGGAACAGGCTGGAAGGAGGGGCCGCGGAGGCAACAGCGGCAGAAAAGGGCGATGAAATAGGCACAACTACGACACACGTAACAACAGTACAAACAAGTCATAAAACAGGCATAATCAGCAGAATACAGAAAAGACAATTTACAGGCGCAATTAACATAAGACAGACAAAAGACAGAAAAATGGGCACAGACACAGGACAGACAACAGCGGACCAGCAGAAGAGCAAGGCTCTCCCACTGGACCACCAGGGATGAGGCGCAGGCAGGAGCCTGTGGGTGGAGGAGGGCCTCGAACAACTACCAGGCAGAGGGGAACGGGGTCAGCCTGTGGAATTATACCACCGCTATGTGGATTCGGTAGCTGATTGTTTGCTAGAACTTTACCAGGAGGCCCTCCAAAAGGGTCATCTTGGAGACACAATGCACAAAGCACTGATTGTGATGGTGCTGAAACCTGGGAAGGGCCCAACGGAGGCCCCCCTCATACAGGCCACTCTCACTATTAAATGTAGATGTGAAGCTCGTTAGCGGCATATTAGTGCTCCCTCGTCTTGCGGCTTTAATACACACATTCAAATCTGGTTTCATTCTGAAGAGATGTACCCTCCACAATGTGAGGAGGCTCTCACACATATATCATGTCCCACAGCTAAAGGGAGTGCCTTACATCAAACAGGCGTTTGACTCCTTGGATTAGAACTATCTCTGGCAGGTGCTCCAGAAGGTGGGTTAGGGCCTAAGTATATATAGTGGATCAGATTACTGTACACTGAACCATGTGCTAGAGTGCAGATGGGAGGGGCGGTCTCAGAAGGTTTTCGCTTACATAGAGGAACCAGGCAGGGTGCCCATTGGCACTGCTCCTATTTGCGCTGGCAATGGATTCGATGGCAGAAAAGTTGTGAAGGGCGCTGGGCCTCTAGAGGTTACAGTACATGGTCGCCCTGTTTTCTGATAATTTTATGTTATTAAAATTTCGAAAGCGCGACTGTTACTCTAAGGTGTCCTGGTGCTAAGTACTGCCTAATTAGTTCCCGCAAAGTGGGGCAGCTATAATGTAAATAGCCAAGTTTTCAGCTCCCGTCTAAAGGTGAGGAGCTCGGTTGCACTTCTTAGGTGAAAAGGTAGGCTATTCCAAACCTTAGCGGTGGAGGTAGTGAAACTCCTGCCACCCCAGGAAGCTTTTTAAACTGAAGGAATGATCACTTGTTTTGCTGTCAGAGAGCGAAAAAGTTCTTCTAGGGACATACCATTGAAATTGTTGTTTCAAATAGTCAGGACCATTTCCATTTAGTGCCTTGAAAACTTTGCAAAGGGCTTTAAACTGAGCCCTCTGTTTCACAGGGAGCCAATGAAGCTGTCTTAGTTCCCTCTTGACTGAAACAAACCTAGGTGTGCCCGTCAATAGCCTGGCAGCTGCGTTCTACACTACTTGGAGTTTGTTCAGGAGTCTCTTTTGGATATTCAGGTAGAGACCATTACAATAATCCAAGCGTGCCATGATAAGTGCCGTAACTATAGTCCTCAGGCTGTCATTGGAAAGAAGAAACTTTATTTTCCTCATAATTCTGAGGAGATAGAAACATGAAGAGACAACCCCATTAATCTGATCTCCGAAAGTGAGTTTCTTGTCCACAATCACCCCTAAGTTCTTCAACTTTTCTACTGGTTCAGGAAGCGTTCCCAGTTCTTTTGGCTTCCAGTGGGTAAAAGAATTATATTTAAGTCTCAATGCCTGGCATATAAGGCACTACAGGGAAAAGGGCCACTGTACTTCAGAATACATCTTAAGAAATATATGCCTGTTAGAAACTTAAGGTCAGCTCAGGCACAACTACTGTCAATCCCCAGGTACAAGCAAGCCTGCTGGGGGGGCAGGAGCTTTATGTTGGGAACAGCAAAGACCTGGAATTCTTTACCTATGTCGATAAAAAACAAGTCACTAATGTCATTCAGAGGGCTGCTGAAAACATGGTTAATTGAGAAATGAAGGTCAGAAGTATAGTTAATCTGCAAGTCAGCATACCCGTCGGTTATAGCGCCAAGACGCCCTCGGGCATACGTGCACTCTATATGTCTGTAAATCAAATCAATCAAATTTTGGCCACCATTCCGGTGTCCAGTTATTCATATTATTCCCGAAAATGATAGATTCAGTTTTTCCAGAATTCAGTCTCAGGCAGTTGGACGCCATCCAACCTGAGATGGCTTTCATGACATTTCCTTCCGGTTTCAGATTCATGGCCGCACTGAAGAGACAGTACTATTTGCGTGTCATCTGCACAGGACGTCAGTTGAAATCCGAATGTCCTTATCAGGGCTCCCAGCGGTGACACGTATATATTAAAAAGTGTGGGACTCAGGGACGACCCCTGAGGCACCCCAAACAGCAGGGAGAAGGGCTTAGACCTAGCCTTGTCCAGGTCCACTCATTGCGATCGGTCAGTGAGAAATGATTTAAGGCGGTTCCAGGTCGTGCCTTGAACTCCATTTTCTGATAACTGGTCCATCAAAACTTTATGATTGACCGTGTCGAAGGCCGCCGAAATATCTTAACATGTTCAAGATTGCAGCGCCTCCTTGGTCCAAGGCCTCTCTAACCTCCTCGGTGGACTTGATCAGAGCCAGCTCGGTGCTGTGTTCAGCTCTGAATCCAAATTGCGTTGGTTCCAGAATGTTATTGGTCTGCAAGAACCGGCTGAGTTGCAAATTCAAGGCATTCTCGATAATTTTTGCAGGTAGTGGGAGGCGGGAGATAGGTCTGTAACGGGTCTTTGGGGTCGAGGGTCTGTTTTTTGAGCAAGGGAAGGATAGATGCCATTTCCCATTTTTGGAGGAATTGGCCCTGATGTATCTGAGGCAGCCAGAATATTCTGCACCAATAATCCTAAACGTGATGCAAGAGTTCAGGGAAATATCAGGACTCTATGTTAACCAAGCTAAATCCAAACTGTTTCCACTGGGCGCCTGGCTGGGGTTCCAATTGGGGCACTACCGTAGGCGGGGCTCCCCTGGGAGCTGGGCACAGTGCAGTACTTGGAAATCGGACTGGCACATACAGAACAGATGTTCCTGTATTTCAATATTGAGAGGGTGGTCAAAGTGATGCGAGCAGCAGTATGACTCTGGAAAGATCTCCCCCAGCAATTGATGGGTAGGATAGCCATAGATAAAATGATCATGCTTCTGTGGTGTCTATATGCCCTTAAGGGCACTCTATATGTGATTCCCAGGCACTACTTTAAGATTATTGATAGATTTAAAATTTACCTGTTGTAGGTAAACAAGTGGAAAAGCATTGGATTGTCCACAAACAAAAGAACTTGGAATCGGGGGAGTGAGAGGTCCTCAACATGTAGCTATACTATATGGCAGCACACAGCATGCAGTCCACTGGCTGGATCCCGATGACAACTAGGAAAAAAAAGACTCCTGCAGTGTTCTCACTATGGAAGGCTGCTGCTCGTCTTGTTGATGGGCGTGCAAGGGTCCCCCCGAGAACACCGTATATTATACGACATGTCTGTGGACTGGAGTGGTCTCACAGGTGCTACATATGCCCACGGGGAGACCCATATGCCGCAAATATGTTGCTGTGGTCCCTTCAGCCGTTCCTTACAATAGTCTAGTGTATGTCAATACAACATTGGAAAGACTGGGGACACTGGGGCACCTGTATCATGACAGATTGTTTGTCACGAGGGAGGGTGCCGTAGACTCCTTTACACCCGGAATAGGTCAATACCCACAGTATGCAAAGATCTCTGCAACAGCGTGTGGTCTGTGGCTGACCTTCCAGTACTTTGGTGACACTGCTGGGCATTTCAAAGGGACGCAAACTGATAGATCTATAGGGCACTGTGTGCGAATATTCCGGGTACAATATTTCGTATCCACGCAAAATTGGAGAAATCTCCAACGCTAGATTTAAACTGCTACAGTACAACTACTTGCATCAAACATATCTTTCTCCTAAAATGTTACATACCATATAAAATATGTGGACGGGCTTGGCAGGGGACTTTCTACACGTGGAATGATCCTGTCCGTCCCTGACATACTACTGGCACACGGTGCTAGAAAACCTTAACAAAGCCACTGGTTGGACTATACAGCCCACGATGAGCCAGGTACTGCTGGGGTTGATCCCATCTCCTTCTAATAAGAAACTTAGTACAAAATTTATGTTGCTAGGCCAACTGTTACCAAAACGCTGCATAGCTATAAAATGGCTCGGGGAGAACACCCAAAATATTTGGACTGGCTAAGAGATATGTGTGAATGGGTGATAGCTGAAGAAGTACGCACGAAGCATGTCTGCAAAATTAAGACGTGCCCGGCAATCACTAGAACGCTATGACGAAGGTTGGTGGATTGGGGTCTGTCGAGAGTTGACATGTGGCTGTGGTGATTGTTTACACCCTTTATGCCGTAAACATTTTCTTTTCTCTAAGGGATCTATACAATAGCAGGGGAGGGAGGGTGGATAGTTAGTTTGGGATTTGTTTCAATGGCTTACATTATAATGTCGGAATGTAGGTCAGACGGTCATTATTGCTGTAAATTGTACTAGAGGCCTGCATTTACTCTCAGCCCAGCTGTCTCAAGACAGCTGAGAGCTTTAAATTGCTCATGTCTGGCTGGCTGGCCCAAGATGACCCACCAAAGAGACAGGCGCACTTTAAACTGTGCAAAGAGCCTCTGCCCACCACTCCTCCCTGCTGTCACTCAGCTGGCCCCACCCCATCCTGATGCTCGGTTCAGGACGGGACTATGAAAAATAAAATGGTAATGAATTACCATTTTATTTTTCATCGGGGGAGAGGGGGATGAGCGGAGCTTTGGGTGGCATTTAGGTGGGGCGACGCTCCTCAGCTCCAACAGAGGAGGCACCCTTGTTTGTAGGTCGTTTTATATTGCCTTTATCAGAAAAGGAACAATATTCCCTTTAGTTTGATATTACTTAAAGTTGTACTCTGCTTGTACTTGATATTTACTCTAATAGATACACATTATGTGTAGGGCTGGGCAGAAGAAAAGTTATTCTACGGTATGCGCAAGCAAATTGTGCAGAAATTCGCTTCTATTTGTCACAGAAATAGGTGAATAGCTGGGAGGCATCTTGCCTACAATCTACAAGCTCACCGGTTCATTGGCTGTTCACGTGGTTCCTCCTATACCTCGTTTTCAAGGATAGAACCATATAAAGTACACAAACCACCAGACACAATCAAAATCTGACTGTTTTTCAGGTTTGCCAGCAGAGTGAATGTAGGTATTTTTGGTAGCCCAGTTTTGTTAAATAGGTGGTTTCTGCTGTTTTGCTAAATACTTTTGCCAACTTCCTAGTAATGTGGCCCACCACCACCTGTGGAGCTCACATATTCAGTAACCCACACCCTTAACATTGTGATTTTATTTTACAGAGAGTGCATTGGAAATTATGTGTAAAAGAAGCACTGACAAAACAAGTACGCTTGAATTATTTGACACATACATTGATGTACATCATACATCCATCCATCCATGCACATATGCAAAGAGATCAATATACCTACAGACATTCTTGCACACAGAGTCCAAAACACATACAGGCCTGAGAAAAACAGGATTTGAAGTAGATGTAACTTATCCCACCTGACTTGGTTGTACCGTTGCTTACACACCTGCTATGTTGGCTGCTAGGAGTTGCCAGGAGAGTACATGGGTACAAGAAAGGGAATAATAAATAGCATTGCAAATCATACAATCTACAAAACAGAATATTAGTATACACCTGACCATTAAGCAAATGGGTGGCAAGAAGGAAACAAGCAAGAGAATAATGGAGTATGATATAGGAGGTCGTAAAAAAGCAAGAGGAACAAACTGCAAGGAACTGGTGCTTGATGATTTAGGAAACCATCGTATAGTGTTAAGAAGTTTGCCAGAGAGAGCATAGATCACATGTACACAGATCCACATACTTAGGCTGATTTACAGTGCAACCATGCCTGTATACTGAGCATATCCTTGACCGCTTTGGTATAATCATAATATAAGAAGCAGTGAAATTCAGTAACTTCATTTAATTAACACTAATATATGATGCTCATCCGCTTGCCAGATTGCTGGAAATACAACTGTGCAGACCTACACTTTCTTCCTCTGTGCAGATTGTTATGTTGCGTGGGTGCCTCAATTAAAGTAAGCGAAGGCTACAACTCCCAGAATTCACAGATTTGTCAATGGAAAGCTCAGCCCTAAAACGTGGCTCCAGGTCCGGTTAAGCAGACTTTCATAACAATGCTTTACTTTTGTTTGTTTTAAAAACAGATCACTTGGCATTTGTCAGCAATGGGAAAAGAATAAAATATTACACACATTATTTTTCATTCATATGCTGTGTTGAAATAAACATGTAGTTCAAATTATTTATATGTATTGTGGCATTGGCAACATTAAGGAAAAAAGCAAATGCATAGATTCTTGATAATTATTTTGCTGTGCTTGACTACAATAATTTTTTAAAAGTTTTTTTCATTGATAAAAATTTCCTTTATTGTACTTGGATGGGAGAGGTAACAGACTTTTGTTTATACTGGCACCAGTGGGCCCCCAATGAAAATAATGTACTAGCTTGTCAAAAAAGTACACTATAGTCCTCAGGTCTATAACTTGCCTATTCTAGCCCAGCCAATCACAGTCCAGAAATTCCACATATCAGAACCCTATGTGCATATCACGTTCAAATAATTTTAGGTGAATGATGCAAGTGCGATTAAGTCACATCTAAAAATAAGCAGTGTTAATGAGTGATTTATTCAGCATGAACTATCTAAGAGGTTGGGCTTCTGGTCACTTGGCATTTGAGGTGAGATTCACCTAATGCTATCAAATTTCTTCCCCTGAGCAGTTACATGATGAGACACTGTAACAATATGTTCTTTATAAAATTAAGTTACCTTTCTAGAAGAGACTTCTAACTGCAGATTCCTTACCTTAGAACTTTCCCCAGGCATCAGAGTGAATCTGGAAAATCTTGAGCAGTACCTCTGTGCGCTGGTAGTTGATGCCAGTGACTCCGCATTGATGTCGTCCACATCGGATATGACATGCATGGTGTCTATACAGGCGCCACTCCAGCACGCTTACTTCTCCAGTATTGGGGTATCTTTCATAGATTCACATGCTTGAATCCTTCCCCGTCGTCGGAGTGGGAGTCCCACAGTACATAAAAATAGCAATAAATATGCATAAAATAACCATATCATAGGTAAATAGAACCAGGAAGTAAAATAGCAAGAAGTTAATAGGAAAATATCTTCCACTTTCATGACTCGTCCATGTCATTATATATAGTCTAAACTACAGCCAATCAGGCGACAGCACCCTCCAGAATGTTCTCCCCAGAGGCTCAGGCTCTCAGAGTTTCTACCGCACGTCGTGTGAAGGGAGTCTCCCGGAGCTCTGTTAAGTACTTCTCAGGTTTCTTCAGAATTTCTTCATTTTATGATGTCTTCTTCTGAGAAATCTCTCTATAGACCTTGTGAGTCTTGTGGGAATCTCTGGCTGTTTTCTGAAGACCCACACAAGAAGTGCATTTACTGCCTGTATCCGGACCACCAGGTGAGAGATTGCAACATTTGCAGAAGTTTCCCTCAAAAGATCTTGAGGGACAGAGAGAGACGTTTACTTCTGTGACTACAGAAGAGTAAGGACCAAGACAACCCCTTGTCTGAAGTTGGAAGTGTTTCCTCTGTCAGGACTGCTTCCTCTAGGAAGAGGACCAACGACACGGATTTGACTTCTCCTGGGGCTAAGGTGTTGAAAAAACAGCACACCTCTAAAAGTGCTGAGTTGCCTTCCACTTCAAAAAAGGCTCCTCCAACTAGTAAGGGTAAAACTCTGCCCTCTACACCCCCGAGAAAGACTGTGAAATCTCAGGCTTCTAAACTCAATTCTGACAGAGATTTACATCAGAAACGGGGTCCCTCGTCGACAAGCTCGACGACGATGTCTTCGTCGACGAAGCCTGCCGTCGCCACGACGACGACGTCAACCTCAAAGATTCTGTCGTCGGCTTCCTCGCCGGCGACGCTGGTGTCTGTCTCCGTGAGACCAACTTCTTCAGTCACATCTTTCTCCTCGTCGTCGACGAAGAAGTTGAAGTCTGCCGTCGACGTCCCTTCATCGACGAAAAATAAATCAGCCTCGTCGACGGCTGCCTCATGGAGGATTGCCTCGTTGAGGATTGCCTCGTCCACGACTGCCTCGTCGACAATTGCCTCGTCGATGACTGCCTCGTCGACTGCTGCCTTGTCGATGTTGCTATCTTCATGCACTGATCTTCAGATTTGGTCTTCGTCTACAGTCACAGCATCCTCAAGGTCATCTGTGGTACCGTCTACACAATTGCCACCATCGACAGCAGCGCCTTCCTGGCGTCAAAGGCGCAAATTTTCCTTGGAGGTCCTTTCTCCAGTTCACACCTCCCCTAGTAGAGTTCCTCTTGCGTTGCCCGAGCAGTTGTTGGATTATGGGGCCGATGAGGAAGAATCTGATGAGGACGTTAGATTTCGTACTGCCAGGAGCCCTTCAGAGCTCTTCATTAAATATCATGATGAAGAGCAAGACGATGACTACTACCCTGAGACTGCGCTTTCAGCTCCAGAGTCAAACCCTACTGCACAAATGCCTATATCTCTTCTAAACAATTTGCAGCACATGTTGGACGACTACTATCGCTGATTTCCTCCATCTGAATTGGCTTCTTCTGTCCCACCAACACCAGTTCCTCATTCTTCATCAGTGCTGAGGTTGCCCAGACCAGTTTCTCCGGTGGCTTCGGTGTCCCATCACCCTCAGGAAGCTCACACCATGGACGATGACAAGGAAGAAAGAGAATTGGATGTCAGATCACTCCTTACGGAATGGGATGACAATCGAATAAAAAACTCAGTCTCCTTCTACTCCTGCTGACTCACCTCCAGTTGACATTGGAGACTTTCATGTTCTGATGGAGAGAGCGGCACAACGGTTCTTCCTTCCTATGGAAACCAAGAAGGATGATTGTTTCCTACGATTTTAAAGACCAGCCGAGGAAACAAGTACAACAATTCCTATTATTGACTTTATTTGGCGGGAAGGTCTGAAGGTCATGAAGACTCCTGCCTCCATTCCTGCGGTCCTGCCTCGTCTAGAAATGAAATACAAGGCCCCGAATAATTCACCTGCATGTCTAATAGGTCAGCCTAAGGCAGATTCCGTTATCTCTCAAGCAGCACAACGCCGAGCACAGTATCCCTCCTCTTCAATGTCGGCTCCCCCTGATCAGGATGGGAGACATCTAGACTCCATTGGGGAAAAAAGTTTCGACCATGGCGGCCACTACTGTCTGTGCAGCTAACTCGCTGGCCATCTTAGGCCGCTATGATAGGCAGATGTGGTCAGACATATCTCCCTACATCAAGATGTTACCTGAGCCCTCCAAGTCAGAAGCGCTCAAAATCCTCCAGGAGGGAGAACGAATCTCGGCTGAGATTATCGATTCTGCTGTGGGTGTTGCGTCTACAGGTTTTCGGCAAATGGCAGGTGCTGCAGTCCTGCGTCGGCAGGGCTGGTTGAAATCCACCTAATTTCGTCAGGAAGTTCAGACGAAAATAATTGACATGCCTTTTGACGGCGAGTCTCTTTTTGGCCAGCATGTTGTTGATGCCCTCCAAGCCATTAAACAAGATACTGAGACAGCAAGATCTCCCGGTACGCTTCAGTTTCGGAAAGCGCCTTTTCGAGGCGCTAGTGTCCGTGGATCCTTCTCCGGTCGAGGAGGCTATAACCAGTCGAGACAATACCAGTCCTATCAAGGTAACTAACGTTACTCTTCTCAAAGACAACAATCCTTCAGGCAACAACCAACTGCATCATATCCACAGAACAGAAGGAAGTCCTCCTACCGTGGACGTGACACATCTAAGAAGCAGTGACAACTGCCACCTGCTCTACCGCTCATTCCTACCAAAGTTGGAGGAAGGATCTCCCGTTTTTACTCAACTTGGTCTGCTATAACCACAGACCAATGGGTCTTGGACATTGTGGCCAGAGGCCATGTTCTAAAGTTTGTCAAACTTCCTCCGACTTCTCCTCCCCAAGGCTCGCCTCCAGCTCATCTCACAGGGCTTTTCTCCCAAATAAATTTGATGTTAAGGAAGGGAGCGAGCGAAGTAGTTGCAAGATTACAAAGAGGCACCGGTTTCTATTCCAGATTTTTTCTAATAAAATAGAAATCGGGAGAATGGCCCCCATTCTGGATCTTCGTTCCCTGAACAAATATCTCAAAAAGCAATCCTTCCGGATGTTGACTCTCCAAGTCCTTCAACTCCTCACTGCGGAAGATCACATGACCACCCTCGACCTCCAAGACGCTTACTTTCATGTCCCGATTTAACCCAGACACAGAAAGTTCTTGAGGTTCCAAGTGGCTGGCAGGGACTTCCAGTTCAAAGTCCTTCCTTTCGGACTATGTTCAGCGCCCCAGGTCTTCACCAAGGTCTTGGCACCAGTGGCTGCACACCTTCGACTACAGGGGATTCAAATTTTTCCTTATTTAGACGACTGCCTTATCAAGGCGAATTCTTTCACAGTCGCAAACACCCATACTCAGAGATGTCTGTCACTTTTCCAATCTCTGGGTCTCTCCATCAATCTAGACAAGTCTCAACTCATCCCTTCGCAAACAAGAACGTTCTTAGGAGCCACCATAGACACTCTAAAGACACAAGCCTTTTTCTCAAACGAAAGACAACAAAAGCTTTGCAAGCTTGCCCAACTACTACGATCAAGAGGGTGCATTTCTGTCTGACAGTTCGTCACTTCTGGGGATGCTCTCATCCTGCATTCCCCTGCTCCCCAACTGTCATCTTAAGATGACACCCTTGCAAGAGGAGCTCAACAAACAATGGCTACAGGTTTCAGGGTCCTTTGATGATCTCATCCGCATCAATCCTCAGATACGGAAAGCATTGCTCTGGAGGACTTGCAAAAGGAACGTTGCAGCTGGCCTCTCATTCCTAGTGGAAGTTCCAAGCTTTGTAATCACCACGGACGTCTCCCTCGAAGGGTGGGGAGCGCACCTTCAAGGACTCGCAGTCAACGGCAAATGGAATGCTCAACAAAGGACTTGGCATATCAACCTTTTGGAGATGCTAGCGATTTTCCTGGCTCTGAAATCTTTTCGCACCATCATTCTCGGAGCATGAATGAATGAATGAATGAATACCTACTTATATAGCGCATGGCTACCCTAGAGCATCCCAGCGCTGTTAAAGACCGAGGACGCTGTCAGGCATTAGAGGATGTTCTTAAACAAGAATGTCTTTAGTTGCTTCCTAAAGGCAGTATGATTTAGTTCATGCCTGATGGGAGTTTATTCCATTCTTTAGCTGCTAGGACCGAAAGTCGACGGCCACCCATGCGGGCCAGTCTGACCTTTGACACAACCAGCAGATTGCGTTGGTTAGATCTAAGAGATCTGACCGAATGATAGTGCCGAAAGAGAGGATCCAAAATGGATGGGCCAAGGTTGTGAATAGACTTATTTGCCAAACACATAGTCTTAAACACAATCCTTTCATGGACTGGAAGCCAATGTAGCAGTCTGATTGAGGGTTTAGCTGATGAACGTTTAGGGATTTTCATGAGTAGGCGAGCTGCACAATTCTGTACAGCTTGCAAAGTTTTTATTGTAGTAGCAGGGGCCCCCAGATAGATAGCATTCGCATAGTCCAGTCGCGAGAGAACCAGCGACTGTACTAATATGCGTCTGGCTTCAAAAGGGAGCAGGTCTAGGATTTTTTTAAGAACTCTCATGAGCCCATAGCAAGTCGAGGCTACTTTATTACCCTGATGCTGGAAGTTCAGGGCAGAGTCCAGCCAGACCCCTAGACTTTTTATTTTGGTCTTGGGCTTCGGAGGGGGTCCAAGACACTGCGGCCACCAAGGGTCAAGGTTGATTGGGGCTTTATAGCCCAGCAGCATGATGTCTGTCTTGGCTCCATTCAGCTTCAAACAGGACGAGGTCATCCAATCAAGTACATTGGAGAGACAAGGGGTAAGATTGTTAATCCCCTGATGTGAGGTATCGTCTCTCACCAGGGAAACAACCAGCTGCGTGTCATCGGCGTAGGTGACAAGCTGAATTCCCCAAGGAAGCACCACCTCAGCCAAAGGTCTCATATAGATATTAAACAGAGTAGGGCTGAGGGATGAACCCTGGGGAACGCCGTGACTCAGTTGCAGCTGGCTTGATGCCACCTCATCCTCAAAGACGGAAAAGTATCTATCTGATAGAAAGGATTGAAGCCATTTAAGAGCCAAACCAGAAATCCCTGCAAGACGAAGCCTATGCAGCAGAAGAGAGTGGTTTACAGTATCAAAGGCTGCGCTGAGGTCCAATAGGACCACCGCAGCGCAGCCTCCCGCATCTACAATAGTCCTGGTCGCCTCCACTACCGCCACCAGTGCAGTTTCTGTTCCTTGCTTCGCTCTGAATCCAGTCTGGGATGAATGTAATGCATCAGAGGCCTCAGCAAATGAGGAAAGAACCTGGTTAACGTGTTTTTCGGCTATTTTACCAAGGCTCGGGAGAAGCGAGATAGGTCTGTAATTCGCCAGATCTTCAGGGTCTAAATTAGGTTTTTTCAATAGGGCACGAACCTTTGCCTTCTTCCAATTGGGGGGCACAACTCCTGAAGCTAAAGAGGCATTGATGACCTGCATTATCACCGGGCATACTGTTTCAGAGACCTGTTTGAGAACCGTTGGCGGGGCAACGTCCTGTGGAGAGCCCGATTTGAGGTGGTTAAGGAGCCTTTCAACATTGGCCAAATCAAGCAGCGGAAAGATCTGGAGAGCTCCAGCTGAATTAGTGGTAGCCACAGCCGACGTATCAGGGCTAATCTCCAAGTCATCTAGACTATGTGAAGTTGTTGCAAAACTCGAGTAGATATTGGAGACTTTAGATGCAAAAAAAGCGGCTAGATCCTCACAATGTTTTTGGGGATCCAAAGCTGGATAAGTAGGTCTCTGAGTAGTCACCAGAGATTGGAAGATTTTAAAAATCTCTCTAGGAGCATTAGCTGCTTCTGAGATTTTACCCTGATAGTATGCTGCTTGAGTAGATTTTAATAAGTTTTTATAGGATCTGAGAGAGGCTTTGTATTGGGTTTTCAAAACTGGTGCAAAATCCTTTCTCCACTTCCTTTCCGCACGTTTACACACCCGCTTAAGTTCCTTGAGTTTATCGGAGTACCAAGGTTGTTTGTTTTGGCCCTTCCGATGATGTATCTCTTTCTTAGGGAGAGTGGTGTCGAGGGTGGAATTGAGCCAGTTGTCAAAGGCTTCATTCGCAACCACTGGATCCTCGTGAGGAGAAGGCGGACAGCTCTTCAAGGCAGTCTCCCACTCCCCAACTGGGAGTCTGGACCACACTCGACTAACTTTCTTAGAGAGGGTGACTCTGTGGTATTGTGTTTCTGGCAACCACCTAAAAGAAAGTAGGGCGTGGTCTGACCAGGGGACAAAGAGGGGCTGTTCACATCCCAAGTTCGAGAGATTAGTGAAACAATGGTCTAATAAGTGACCAGCAACATGTGTAGGCTCTGTCACAATTTGTTTCAAGTGTACTAATCCCAAAGAATCAAGCAGGCATTGCGAGGCAGCAGCATCACTGTCATCAAGGTGGATGTTAAGGTCACCCAGAATGGAGAAGTTGGGAGAGTTACTGATAGAGTGAGAGATTTTGTCTACAAGGTTGAGACAGAAATTATGATGGGCGCCCGGTGGTCTATAAACCAAGATCCCAGAAAAGGTACATGTGGGTGAAAGGGAAATGGAGAAACCAAGACTTTCGCAATCAATAAGTGGGCTTTCATAGGTTCTACATCTGACGGCGTTTTTATGAATGATTGCAACTCCGCCTCCCCGACCTGACAGGCGATCCTGTCTGATGATAGAGTAGTTGGGCGGGAGCGCCTGGACTACATCTGGGTCAGATGACTCTGTCAGCCATGTCTCCGTTAAGAAGAGTATGTCAGGATCACATTCCTCTAACAAAAGATGGATCTCCAGGGCGTGCTTCGGAAGGGATCTACAATTTAGCAGGGCAAATGAATAACAAACGTTATTGGCTTTCCCAGGATTCATAGGCTTACAGTGGGGGCAGACAGTGCAAATATCTTCAGGTAGAGCCTCTATCGGGAAATTGGGCCTCTCCGTCTTACTAAATGCCTTTAACTGCTCACCATTGTAAATAATAGTTTTGGGAAGGATAAAATCCATTGCGCTGGCCCTGTGCCCCGTCCTGGTCCGGCCTGGCACGGACGGGCACAGACGGGCTTTCCTTAGGCGCTCCTTCGGCGCTCAACGGCGCGTCCGCAAACGCGTACGCTAGCGCGTAGGTGGACCGTATCAATTTATGTGCCTTCTGCCTGCGTGTCCCGCCCTACCTCCCCAACAACTAGCGCGCCAACCTCGTCCTCCCCAAGATGGCCGCTGTGATGAGTTTGCCCCTCTCCGTCCCGGCACCAAACAAACAGCGATACGAGGAGCTAGGATGGCCCCAGAGGTACAGCGCTATGAAGGTGTCGAGCGGTGGGCGTGAGCGCGAATAAAACAGGTAAAAATTCAATTTAATACAATTTGATTAAAAGGTCAAGGTAAAGTTCAACAAGCGCTTCAAAGTTAAAATTAACTAAACTCCCGGCTTCCGCCTCAGGAGCAACTGGCGTCCTAGGTCTTACCAGGCTGATCAGTAGCAGTCAATTTATGTGCCTTCTGCCTGCGTGTCCCGCCCTACCTCCCCAACAACTAGCGCGCCAACCTCGTCCTCCCCAAGATGGCCGCTGTGATGAGTTTGCCCCTCTCCGTCCCGGCACCAAACAAACAGCGATACGAGGAGCTAGGATGGCCCCAGAGGTACAGCGCTATGAAGGTGTCGAGCGGTGGGCGTGAGCGCGAATAAAACAGGTAAAAATTCAATTTAATACAATTTGATTAAAAGGTCAAGGTAAAGTTCAACAAGCGCTTCAAAGTTAAAATTAACTAAACTCCCGGCTTCCGCCTCAGGAGCAACTGGCGTCCTAGGTCTTACCAGGCTGATCAGTAGCAGTCAATTTATGTGCCTTCTGACTGCGTGTCCCGCCCTACCTCCCCAACAACTAGCGCGCCAACCTCGTCCTCCCCAAGATGGCCGCTGTGATGAGTTTGCCCCTCTCCGTCCCGGCACCAAACAAACAGCGATACGAGGAGCTAGGATGGCCCCAGAGGTACAGCGCTATGAAGGTGTCGAGCGGTGGGCGTGAGCGTGAATAAAACAGGTAAAAATTCAATTTAATACAATTTGATTAAAAGGTCAAGGTAAAGTTCAACAAGCGCTTCAAAGTTAAAATTAATTAAACTCCCGGCTTCCGCCTCAGGAGCAACTGGCGTCCTAGGTCTTACCAGGCTGATCATTAGCAGTCAATTTATGTGCCTTCTGCCTGCGTGTCCCGCCCTACCTCCCCAACAACTAGCGCGCCAACCTCGTCCTCCCCAAGATGGCCGCTGTGATGAGTTTGCCCCTCTCCGTCCCGGCACCAAACAAACAGCGATGCGAGGAGCTAGGATGGCCCCAGAGGTACAGCGCTATGAAGGTGTCGAGCGGTGGGCGTGAGCGCGAATAAAACAGGTAAAAATTCAATTTAATACAATTTGATTAAAAGGTCAAGGTAAAGTTCAACAAGCGCTTCAAAGTTAAAATTAACTAAACTCCCGGCTTCCGCCTCAGGAGCAACTGGCGTCCTAGGTCTTACCAGGCTGATCAGTAGCAGTCAATTTATGTGCCTTCTGCCTGCGTGTCCCGCCCTACCTCCCCAACAACTAGCGCGCCAACCTCGTCCTCCCCAAGATGGCCGCTGTGATGAGTTTGCCCCTCTCCGTCCCGGCACCAAACAAACAGCGATACGAGGAGCTAGGATGGCCCCAGAGGTACAGCGCTATGAAGGTGTCGAGCGGTGGGCGTGAGCGCGAATAAAACAGGTAAAAATTCAATTTAATACAATTTGATTAAAAGGTCAAGGTAAAGTTCAACAAGCGCTTCAAAGTTAAAATTAACTAAACTCCCAGCTTCCGCCTCAGGAGCAACTGGCGTCCTAGGTCTTACCAGGCTGATCAGTAGCAGTCAATTTATGTGCCTTCTGCCTGCGTGTCCCGCCCTACCTCCCCAACAACTAGCGCGCCAACCTCGTCCTCCCCAAGATGGCCGCTGTGATGAGTTTGCCCCTCTCCGTCCCGGCACCAAACAAACAGCGATACGAGGAGCTAGGATGGCCCCAGAGGTACAGCGCTATGAAGGTGTCGAGCGGTGGGCGTGAGCGCGAATAAAACAGGTAAAAATTCAATTTAATACAATTTGATTAAAAGGTCAAGGTAAAGTTCAACAAGCGCTTCAAAGTTAAAATTAACTAAACTCCCGGCTTCCGCCTCAGGAGCAACTGGCGTCCTAGGTCTTAGCATCAGTGTTGATCCGGACGGACAACACAACAAGTATGCACTACCTAAACAAACAAGAAGGGAGGAGATCCACTCTGCTGTCCCAGCAAGCCCAGCAAATCTGGGATTGGGCGATCAGACATCGAATATCTCTGGCAGCGGTCCATGTCCCGGGAGTATCCAACATCCTCGCGGACTCCCTCGGCAGGTCGACAGTGTCCAACCACGAGTGGGAGCTCCATCAACCAACGTTGGATCGTATATTTCAGAAGTGGAGTCGACCCGAGTTGGACTTGTTCGCGACCAGTCTGAACCGCAAATGCCTATTTTATGCAAGTTGGCTTCCCCACCAAGACTCGTGCAGGAATGCGTTTTTGATTAACTAGTCGCAGATCTATGCCTACGCTTTTCCGCCGATACCGTTGGTTCCCAGGGTTCTCCGGAAAATGAAGAAAGAGCCTTGTCGCCTAATTCTCATAGCTCCCAGGTGGCCTCGCCAGTTCTGGTTTACGAACTCCTTCTATCCGAATGCGATCCCATTCAGTTGCAACCAATACCGAATCTCCTATCCATCCACAACGGGCAGATCTGCCTTCCGGATCTTGCATCTCTGTGCATAGCGGCCTCGCGCCTGAACACCTTGAATTTGCTCACTTAGACATTCCTTCAGAATGGTGGGAGGTCTTAGCTAACGCTAGAGTGCCCTCCACAGTCAAAACCTACATGCTCAAATGGAAGCGATTTTGCCTGTAGTGTCAAGCTGCCAACATTAACCCAATCCATGCAAAACCAGAACAACTTTTGCCTTTCTTGTTACATATGGCAAGGTCAGGCCTTTCCCATGCTGCTCTTAAGGTATTCTTAGCGGCTAGCTCAAGATTCCGACAGGATGGTTCACACACTCTGTACTCCTCTAGGATCATTCAACAATTCTTCAAAGGATTGTTTCGTATGTTTCCTCCCATCCACCGCCCACCTCCACCCTGGCATCTTAACATTGTTCTTTCACAACTCATGCATCACCCCTTTGAACCTATTCATAGGGCTGATTTGAAGTTTGTTTCGTGGAAGATGTCTCTGCTGTTGGCTCTCACATCAGCCAGGCGGGTCAGCGACATTCAAGCCTTCACTATTAAACCGCCTTTCCTTCAATTCACCAGATACTCGGTAGTGCTCCTCACTAACCCCATTTATATGCCTAAAGTACCTTCTGATTTCCATCTCAATGAACCGGTCATTTTAAAGACTTTCTTTCCTAATTCTCAATCACCTGCGGAAAGGACTTTACATACACTTGATGTCAAAAGATGTCTAAAATTTTATTTACAAAGGACATCCTCCATATGAAAATCTGATCAGCTTTTCATAGCCTATGAAACAATGCGTAAAGGTCACCCAATATCCAAACAGTCCATTGCTCGTTGGATTTCTGCTGCGATCTCTTTCTGTCATCAGCAAGCGGGTAGACCTCTACAGGCCGCTCCGAAGGCACATTCTACTAGAGCAATCTCTTCTTCTACTGCTCTCTTTGCTGGTGTGCCTCTTCATCAAATCTGCAGAGCTGCAACATGGTCCAGCAGGCACACCTTTACCAAGTACTACTGCCTGGAGGCTGTCAGCAATGCTGACACGTCTGTGGGACAATCGGTACTCCGTAATCTTTTTAAATAAGGTGAGCCTCTGTTCTTCCCTCCTCCTCTTTGATGCATTCTTATGTACATATCTTGTATATTTATACAGATATACATACGTTTATTTTATGTGATACTGATGTATGTGTGTGTGTGTGTGTGTGTGTGTGTGTGTGTATGTGTGTGTTTTTTAGATATATATATATATATATTTCTTTGATGATCTCACGAGCATTATTATGGAATTACTGCTTTCTACTCTGATTCAAGCATGTGAATCTATGAAAGATATCCCAATACTGGAGAAGAACAAAAGTTACTTACCTGTAAACTGTGGTTCTCTAGTATTGGTATCTTCCATAGATTCACATGCGGCCGACCCACCCACCTCCTCTCAGAGGCTCTCCTATGCTCTTTTACTCTTATCACACTTGTGCTGGAAAATCTGAGAGCCTGAGCCTCTGGGGAGAACATTCTGGTGGGTGCTGTCGCTTGATTGGCTGTAGTTTGGACTATATATGATGACTTGGACGAGTCATGAAAGTGGAAGATTTTTTCCTACTAACTTCTAGCTATTTTACTTCCTGCTTCTATTTACCTATGATGTGGTTATTTTATGCATTTTTATTGCTATTTTTATGTACCGTGGGACTCCCACTCCGACGACGGGGAATGATTCAAGCATGTGAATCTATGAAAGATACCAATACTGAAGAACCACAGTTTACAGGAATGTAACTTTTGTTCATCAGTTCCTTTCCTTCTGCTCCAACAGTTGCGGATCCGGGGAGAGCTACCGAGGTCACGTTTTGACCAAACTTTTCTCAACCTTTGTCAAATCATTTCTCTGGTGTTCTCAGTGTGCTACGGGCATGTCCTCTCCAAAACCTATGGGTTTTAAGACTTGCAGGGAATGTCACAGACAGAGGTCTGTGACTGATCCCCAACTTGGTCTGTTTGTGGTGCTTGAGGTGGCACCACAACTCCCAAGTTCTGTTCCGACTGCCCTCAAAGACCCCATGCTGCTCTTGGGGATGGTCTCTGTCATGTGGATGATCTCTGGCCCACTCCCGGAGCCGTTCCCGAGCCCAGTTGTCCTCAAAGTCTTCATAGGGTACGTCAAAAAAAGAAGTTGAAGCACTGCTCGACTTAACTGTGCTCTTCCAAGTCACCGGAAGGTGGGCGGTGGGGGGGTCATTGTACCTCTTGCCCATTTTTGAACCCCACCCTCAGAGTCGGCACCAACTTATCTGTGCCTCCCGGAGTTTCTTGGTGCCAGAGCGACTCCTGCCCAACTTCGAGTTTCATGAGGTTATGGCCATCATCTTTGGGTAACTGACTCCCTCCAGCGCGCTTTCTGGACCCGGGGAGCTTAGTGGTGTTCCACCCAGATTGCCATTGGTTGGTCTTTCCCCGACGCCACCTGGACCCTCTGGATCTGTTCCTGGATCCGAACCGACTCCAGTCCCGAGCACCATTCAAGCTACATGACTCCTTCAGAATTCGGTCCCTCGATGTCGCTACACCTAACACTGCATGACAAGGGCTATCCTATTACACTGTCAGACTTTGAGATGGCGCTGCAACAGCCCTGTTGAAAGTCGAGACTGGCAATGTCCAGATACGGTTTCTCTGTCTTTTTGCGGTAATGAGGATGAAGCAGAGTTTGACTCCACTGATGACATTGCTTAGTCCTCCTCTGAGGAAAACTGGTATGAGGAGTTAGATGATGCCAGGGGCTAGACAACACTCCAGACTCTGATTTAGTCTCTCAACCTGTTCCGGCCACTGAGAAGAGTGCATCATTCGCCATGGTCATGAGAAAGGCAGCTGAGGCCCTTGATCTCCAGCTCACATCAGTTGAGGATAGAACTAATGTTTTAGCTGAGGTGCTTCAGCCAGGGCACACCAGTGCTGAGCCCCTGCTTCTGCGAAGCCCTGACAGATGTCCTCCACGGGTCCTGGTCCAAACCCTGCTCAGGGGTCGCCCTAGAGTGACCTTCATCCTCTTAATGCCTACATGAAAAAAGACAGGTTTTGAATCTCAACCCTTCCCAGGTACGGTATTCCCTGGAGGATGGATGGTAGTGTTGGACCTGCAGAACGCTTATTTTCATGTTTCCATCTTCCCGGCACACAGATGTTATCTGCTGTTCACAGTGGTCTTGGAGCATTTCCAGTTTGCTGTTCTGCCTTTTGGCCTTACGAGTGTACCTCAGGTGTTCACGAAAGTGATGGTGGTGGTTGCTTCTAATCTTGGGAGGTTCGGGGTTCCAGTTTTCCGTACCTTAACGACTGGCTGTTGAAGGTGGACTCACATCAGGTAGTAGTCACCCATCTCCTGTCAATAATGAACCTTCTTCATTTGTTGAAGTCACACCTGACTCCTTCTCAAAAGCCTCTTTTCATCTGACCCTATCTGGACATGTTCAAGTTTTGTGCCTACCTTCCTGCATGGAGAGTTCTGGACATTTGGGCTGCGATCCTGATTTTCTGCTGGGTCTGATGGCCTTCTGCATCCTGCAGGTGCAGTATGCCAGATTACACATACAGGCTCTGTGGGTACAGCACAAATAAATAACCCAGTATTTGTAAAGCATGAACTAATCACCCCTAAGGGTCTCAAGGCGCTGGGAGCCGTCAGAAAGATTAAGCAAGCTATTGCCCAGAGTCGCATGGTTCTGGGCTGTGCTGCTCTTGGCTCTGGGGATCGAACTGTGAGCCCCGTGCTCTGGAATCAGCCGCCCTGGCCGCTGCGCCACACCTCTCCCATCAGGGGAATCACTCCAATCATGTACAGATGTCAAAGACTACAAGAGATCCTTAGGGGTCACTACTGAATCACGATCTGTTCAGCAGCAGACCCCTCTCCCTACCCTCCCAGAGCTGACAATGGTGACCGATGCATGGCTTCTGCGATGGGGTGGCCACCTAGGAGAAGCGGTGACCAGAGGACTCTAGCTCTAAATCAAACTTTTGGAGTTGCAGGCCATCCATTTGGTGTTGAAAACCTTCCAGCCATCCATTAAGGGGAGGCTGGTGCAGGTGTTTATGGACAGCACCACAGCCATATGGTACAGTAGCTAGCAGGGCAGGGCGGGGTTGTGAACCCAGTGCCAAGAGGCCCTGCGCCTCTTGACATGGCTGTAACTTGAGGACATCTTCCTGGTTGTACAACATCTGGCATGATCTCTTAACACCCACGCAGAAAATCTCGGCCATCTGTGCCTTGCGGACCACGAATGATGTTTACGCCCAGAGTTGTTGCAAGGTCTCTTCCGTGAATGAGGAGAACCTTGGCTCGATCTATATGCCACCGCCGAGAACACGCAGTGTCATCTCTTCTGCTTGTTGGAGTTTGCAAAGTGGCTCTCTCTGAGACATTTTCTGCTTGGAGTGCAACAAGGTACTCCTGCACGCCTCTCTGCTAATATCTCTCCTGCCTTAAGTCCTCATGAAGATCATGACACGTGCCTTATTTATCCTAGTGGCTCCAGATTGGGCATGGAGAGGATGGGATCCTGAAATCTTGGGCATGAGCATCTGTCCTCTGATCAGGCTGGACTTTCAGGAGGATCTCCCGTTGCAGCAGCAGGGCCATGTCCTGCACCCGAACCAGTGAATGCCCCATCTTCGTGCTTGGTGATTGAGAGATGCAGGTTAGTGTTTTCGATCTTCTTTCCGAAGTGGTTGATGTTTGACAGTCAGGAGTCCCTCGTCTAAATCTGTATATGCCTGGCGTTGGAACAAGTTTGTGCTTTGGTGTTCAGACAAGCAATTTGACCAACTGTGAGGAAATACCTGTTTTTGTATGGTCACCCCCTAGGTTTTTTGGCTGATGATGCTGGGTTTTCGGTTCTGAGAGTGCTAAAGAGACCTAAGTGCCAATGCCCTGACCCTAAACTGTATGTCGAAATGGCAATACCCTATTGGAAATGTCTAACTTACCAATATGTCCCTATTAAAGATACCCTGGTACCCAGGGGATTTAAGTCATAGGAGTACCCCAGGACTTGCAGCACTGATTGTGCCTCCCTGGAGGTCCCTCAAGTAAAACAAGTCCCACAGTCTGCCACCCCAGGCTGGTAGTGTAGCCGTGCACTGCTAGCCCAACTTTGCCATTGAAAGCAATAGCAAACCCACAACTTCCTTTGGACATGTGCATATATCACCCCTCCAGCAGGCCTACAAAACCCTAAAGGCTGGGTGCAACATATGACACAGGCAGGACATGTACTTTAAATGTCCTGACAGTAAAACACGCAAAACCACCATTTTTACTGTGAAAAGACTGGTAGCTCAGTTGGCGGGTACAGAGTTGCATGCTAGCCCATCAGCTTTGCTAACTCCTGATCTGTGCAACCAAAGCAGGCACCTCAAGGCATCGAACAACTTGTTACAGTAAGCACGACTTGTATCTCAAGGCCAAATTAATGTAACTTATTGCAGTGTGCAGCTTTAACAAAGCTGCTGCTTTGTTGCCTTTACAACTCTGTGTCTTCCCAAGCACGCATGGAGCCTGCTCCACGAGACAGCTTTCCATTCTCCTGGAGAGACCTGCTAATTACTCTCAGGGAGGAGAATAGTGAGGGTCTACAGATCAGGGAGGTGTCACCTCCCACCTGCAGGAAGCTACTTTGGTGTTAGCCTCAAAAACCCGACTTCAAAGGTGAAGCCACCTTTGAAGGGAAGATGTGTGACACCAGGGGCGAGGGCTGACCAATTACTGGAATGGCAGGCAGAGAGGGGAAACCAGTTACCAAACTGATTTCTCCAGGAGTGTTTAGCCCTGAGGTAGCCACACCCTGGGGGTAGGCTAGTGAGGTCTGAACACCAAGAAAGGGGTCTCGCTGTCTTGGGAGTGGGAAGTCAGGTGCATCCTGGGAAAGCCAGATGCCTCACTCCGTAGGAAGTTGTTACAGGTGGGAGGGAACCTGGTAGCCCATTTGCTACCAACCACATCCTGTCATGAGGGCACTCACCGAGCATAAAGAGGGCACCCAAACCTCAGATGTTTATCAACTTGGAAGAAGAACCGAAGTAGGACTCCCCTACTACAGCAAGGGACCAACAAAGAAAGGCTGCACCAATGAAGACTGCACCTGGTGGGTAGTGAGCAGAGGAAATGTTCCTGCTGCGTCCTGCTCAAGGAGAAGTTGTCTCCTGAACTGAGTCAAGCCAAGAGAAATCCAAGAGCCAGCTGGCTGGCCTCCTGTTTACAGCAGTTGGACACAACAGCTAAAGAAGCCTGTTGGGGCAAGGTAGCAGCCCAAAGTCTTCAAACCGCTGCCACTGCCGCTGTGCAGCACTGAGACACAAGACCCAAAGCACAGAGTAGCCCTTCATTAGATTCACCGGAGGAAAGAAGGGCAAGGCTGTATAGAAAAGCACAATTTATTGAGGGATCGTACTCTGTATAAAAAATCCGCTACGCACTGGTGAAAAAGCGGCTTCCAGAAAGATTTAGGACTCATTCCACCAGAGTCAAGGTTGCAACTACTGACTTAACACTCCAGGTACCTGTCCCCGACATCTGACTGGGACTTTGTAGATGACCCTCCGCATGTTCATGAAGCGCTACTGTCTCGATGGTCAGGTCCGTCGAGATGGGCATTTTGCCCACTCAGTCCTCCAGGCCTTTTGGTTTAAGTCAGTTCACAGGCCCCCCTTCGGGAAGTTTATTGCTGTGGAATCTATTCTAGGATAAGGAATCTACGGTTAGAATTCTTTTCCAGAAGGACTAGTTACCTTTGGTAATTCATTTCTGGTAGAGAGTCTATCTAACCGCAGATTCCTTATCAACCCATCATCCCTCCCAACCCTGCGAACTGGACTCCTTCCTCTGGAAAATCCACCTTGGCTTCAGCATACTGGTCACAACTGTTCTGACGTGGCTCCGCTTCTGTGGGTGCAGAATGTGTCACAAAAGAAACTGATGTCACCATGCTAGGGTGGTGCCTATGTAGGTACCACACACGTCACTTCCGACCGTAGAGGATATTGAGGTGGAGCCATCAGCACCACCTACCGGTGCGTAGAGGTACTGCTGAAGATTTTCCAGATCCAGTCTGACACCGGAGGAATATTCTATGGTAAAGGACCTGTGGTTAAATACAGTCTCTACCAGAAAAAGTGTTATTGAAGGTAAGTACCTTGTTCTGTATGCATTATACTAGTGTATGCACTGTGACCTGTAAAACAGGTCTGTAAATCTTGCTTTGTAAATTAGTAAGAGTAAGGACATAAAGGCAGATGCACAGAGGAGAAGATGGTCATGAACTATTGGGTCCCCATAGGACAGGGGCACACACACTCACACACACACACACACACACACACACACACACACACGTAACCACTCGAACTCATTCATAGTGATTCCCCACACACATGTGGCCCACCATCAAAGGGGCCTCCAAAAAATAAGTTAGTGCCACCAAGGACTGACCTGTCCTACACACCCCATAAACATTTAAAATGCCCCCACATGCAGAGTATGTCTGCCAAAGGGGGTACGCCACACACTTCATGTACACACTATGACACCTTGAAACTCAGAAAATTGTTCTCACGATCACGGGACATCTTGTAGTTTTGGCTACTAGCCCAATCCCTCCATATTACTTGTAATACAGACTTTACGTTGGCATACATTATTGTTATGTTACGTTGATTTGTATAGCTCACTGATCAGCTAAGAGGGTATCCAGGAGCTTGGGCAAGGTGTGTAGGTGTGTGGTCCCGAGGTGCTTATATGAAGAGCCAGGTCTTCAGCTTCTCATGGAACTCAAGTGAGGAGGAGGCTGTGATGTGTTCCATGTGTGATGTAGGAGACTGAGCGACCTCCAGAATTGCTGTTGCAGATGTTGGGAATGTGTGCGAGTGAGAGTGAGGCAGAGGTTAGGTGTCTGGTGGATTGGTGAAAGTGTATGCGGCTGTTTATGTATTCTGGTCCTGTAATGTGTAGGGCTTTCTATGTGTGCGTGAGAAGCTTGAATTGACAGCACTTGTGAATGGGGAGCCAGTGAAGCTTCTTGAGGTGCGGTGTGATGTGGATTCTGCGTGGGAGGTAGAGTATGAGTCTTGTGGCTTTGTTCTGGATAGTCTGGAGTCTGTATAGGAATTGTTTGGAGATTCCGGCGTAGAGTGTTGCTATAGTCCAGCCCCTTGGTGATGAGTGCTTACGTGATGGTCCATCTGGTTTTCTGAGGCAAACATTTGAAGATGTTTTGCAGCATGCATAGGATGTGGAAGCAGGCGGCGCACACAACATTGATTTGAGCCTTCCTGTTGGGCTTGTCATCTAGCATGACCCCTAGATTTCTGCATGGTCTGTGGGTGTTGGTCCTAGATCCAACTGCCACCAGGTGGAATCTAATGGGGAAGTCATATTGCCGAAGACAAGTACTTCGTCTTGTCAGTGTTGAGCTTCAGGCAGTTGGTTTGCATCCAGTCTGCTACCATGGTCATGCAGTTGGTAAAGTTGATTCTGGTAGTGTTTGTCTTGCCCGTCAGGGAGAGGATGAACTGGATGTCATCGGTATACGAGATGTCTTGTGATCAGATGATGTTGGCAAGTGGTGTCATGTATACTTTGAAAAGAGTGGGGCTTAGTAATGATGCCTGTGGGACACTGCATATCAGTTTCTTGGTCTCTGATGTGAAGAGTGGCAGTCTGACCCCTGAGTTCTTTCCGCGAGGATGGAACAGATCCATTTGAGAGTGGATCATTGTATGGAGTCTTCTGATGAGGGTGCTGTGGAAGACTGTGTCGAAGGCCATGGAGAGGTCAAGCAGGAAGAGGGTTGCTGTTTCTCCTCAGTCCAGTATGTTTCAAATGTCGTAGATGGCCACTATGAGTGCTGTTTCTGTGCTGTGGTTCTTTCTTAATCCTCATTGATTTCTGCAAATTTCTATTCATACAGGAAAGTGGCAGACGTGATGGAGGTGTTGATGACGTGGATCAGAGTGGTGCTGATTGGCAATGTTCCCAGGTTGTAGATGAGGTGGGGGCATGGGTCCATTGCATGACAGTCCATCTTGTGTTCTGAGGCAAACATTGGAAGATCTGTCCCAGCATGCGTAGGATGTGGATGCAAGAGGCGCACACTGCGTTGACTTGAGCATTCATGTTGAGCTTCTCATTTAGGATGATCTCTAGATTTCTGCGTGGTCTGTAGGTGTTAGTCCTAACTCCAACGGCCACCAGGCTGCGGCTTGGAGTGCTGAATCTGGTAGGGGTGTTGACTTGAGGTATGTTGATTTGGAAGTGGATCGTGGAGTGGTTGGTCCCTGTGAGCTATGTGGTGGAGTTGTATTTGATGCTGTTGCTTGTGGTGAAGATCGGGTCCAGTGTGCGTTGGTTCTGTGGCGAGCTGGGTTTTGTTGCTCAAGCTTTTGAGGAGTGCTGCGCAACGGGTGATTTCTGTCTTCCAGGTGAAAGTTGACATCACCGAGGATAATGCAGGCTGTGGAGTCGCCGGTGAGCAAATATTAGTTTTGTAGGTACAGATGCTGCAAACCCATGGTGAACTGATGCCTCACAGAGGAGTGCTATCAGACTAGCTTAACTGTATTGCTTCATTTCGCTGACGTCCCAAATTGGATGAAAAGTGATTACCAAATATACACAACTACAAGGCCCATAATGCCAAGTACAGTCTTTGGTGCAAACCATGCATCACATGAATAGCTTTGTGTTCAGAGCAATACTATTTCCCAATACATACTTAATTCGTAAATAAATTGCCCAGAATGATTTGCCAAAAGACCAAGCAAACATACTGGACACAACCTCGAGGGTATGGAGAAAGTACAGAATTTATATTATATTTCAGAAAGAGTGGAAAGCATGATATCTTCAAATCAAGCATATACACACTCACTCACGTACGTATATACACACATAAGGTGCCACGTGGGCACGAATGTGGAGAAACAGCGTGTTGAGGGCACTTGGGTTAAACCATGACTGCCAGGTGGTAATCAGCGTTTGACGAAACTTTTTCCCGCATGGAATCACAACGCGGTCGTTACAATGACTGTGTTGTGATTACGCATACCATTTCTCCGCAAGTCTGAACAACGACTTGCGGAGGGGGGGTGGGGGGTGGTAGGGAGTGTTGGATTTAAAATCCAACACCTTCCCTAGTGTCCGCACAGACTGGAATAGTAAATTATACTATTCCAACATCCAGCGCCCCCTCATCCCCCCCCCCCCGCAAGTTGTTGTTCTGACTTGTGGAGTAATGGTATGCGGAATCACAACGCGGTCGTTGTAACGACCGCGTTGAGATTCCATGCGGGAAAAAAGACCTATATTCCTGCCAGGTACACTTCCGTAGCAGTAATTTTAAAACTTTTATGCGTATACAATAATCAGCAATCTTATTAAGACAGTCTAATTTTGCTTGCACCACAAATTCTTACCACCGTAGTTTTCAAATGTAAAAACAATATTCATATAACTCTATCTAATATTTTGTACATAATATAGTACTCAAGCCATACAGTTTAACATTCGTTCTTGAAACCTTACGGCATAACAATCAATGGACCCACATTTGGGAAAACCCATGTTATTTATGGCAACTCACTGACAAAAACAGTTAGTGGTAAGCATGCTTGAAATATTATTAAGGCCTGTTAATTGCGATGGGGCGCATTCCATTCCATTGTTTAACCTCAGTGTGCCTATACACACAGGGACCAACCATAGGGAAAGCTTTCTTGACCCTGCCTCAAAAGAGAGAATCAAGCCTAAACTTTGGGATGTGTCCTCTCTGAGTCGTAGGCAAACAAGCATGTCTTTGTTCACCTAAATCATTGAGGTGCAGCATAAAGCAGTACATGGAAAGCTTTGCCTTCACCCTAGATCTCTTGAGGATCTTCAGTTTGGGACCTCCTTGGATATACTTCAGCCTCAATGGCGTGATGGTTTAAGTCACAAGCAAATCACTATTTGCGGTTAGTATTTTTTAATGTGAAACATTAGTAGTCTGCCTTATAAAAGTTTTAAAAATGTTTATAGTTAACAAGTGTAAGTATTTTACACCTCTTATTCACAAATACAAACTTGGCGACCTTCCAGGAGCGGATTTGGTGGACTACAGCCCACTGAGTGTCTTGCCTGTAAGAGGAGGAGGAGGAGGAGGAGGAGGAGGAGGAGGCAGTGGAGGAGGCAGGAAACAGCGCGGACCACTCCACTCTCCTGCCACGCGGGACCTTCTAGGAGCAGATTTAAGGGACTGAGTGCCTTGCCTGTAATAGTAGTAGGAGGAGGGAGTGGAGTAGGTGAGACCACAGCGCATAAAGCGCAGATTGCTTTCCCACCTCGCAGAACCTTGCAGGAGTGAATTTGTAGGACAACGGCCCCCAGGTCTTTCCTGGAAGGGAAGGGAGTAAAGGAGGCAGGACCACAGCGTATTAAACACGATTCACACTCCCGTCGCGTGTGCCATCTTCGCCTGTCCTTAACCAGAGAAGCTAGGAGTCACATTTCCTCCCCACTTCCCTCCCCCCTTGGCTTCCTGCTTCTCATCACTCTCCAGGCTCAACTCTGATACAGTAAGGCTGGCCTGGGATCTTGGCTGTAATGTGCCCCTGAGCCGTAGTATTTTTTGCAGCTACTGAGGCGGTAGTTTTGATTGAGACTTGAATTTATTTTTTAAATTGCCAGCTCTCATGGTATTACAAATATGGGTAAGCTCAAGTTGGACCTTTCCAACCCAAATAAAGCGAAGAACTCTACCCTGGCTGGTTTTATTTAGCGGGCTTGGGTGTCATAGACAAAAGCATACAGCTAGAAGAAAGGACTCTTTCCCTTACATAAGACAGCTGTGGACAGCCCTTTTTCTCTGGCCCCAGTGATCTGTTTGCTCTAGCAGGAGGGGTTCAAAGTTGTTGCTCAGAACCTACCCTTACTAATAGCTTAAATTCTCCAAACTACTTCTGCCAATGGTACCTACCCTGCCTCCTGCTGCTAGATCACCAATTGTAAAATATTTGGGAAATAGTTAAAATGGATGGACATTGTTACAGATAAATCTGCGATACAACCCCTTGATCCTCTCCTGACGGATAATGATACTAACGAATCTCTTATCTGGATGTACAACACATTTAAATCTATTTTGTCTGACGGCTTCCGCCTGTTGTTCCAGTAATTAGAGGCCATCAAAAGCAAATCGAAAGAGGTGTTGGGGCATATGCCAGCGGCCTGTTGCAGGGAAGTTCCTAATATAATCACCACTACCACCTCAACATAGACTCTCCCTTCAATTTCTAAAGACACTACCCTACGGATCTTTGCCAATCACAACCCACTCAGTAACCCGAGTGTCATCAGAGTCACTGTGATCCCAGCCCTCCCAAACAACATACAGGCTGATATATCAAGCATGTCAGCCCTGAGCAGACTTAAGGGTGAAATTTCGACACGCAATCTACCACCAGCTGCATTCTCGTTTGTTGTTTTTTTTGGCCAAAAGTCCCTAGACTGCCATCTTGGGTGACTGAGAGTACTGAACAATTAACAAACCAGGTCTAGCATTGGCGACACCCTAATATCCACTGTAAAGTCCAACTGCTTTCATATATATTGTTTGTGCGGCAAGTGGGTTGAGTGGGAACCATGAAAAAGTAATATGTGGGGGACCTTATTATTGCCAATTTTGCTAACCCATTTGCTGCAGGGGAACTGATTCAGTCATCCTATTCATGCCTTGACAGACAAAGTGGAGTTAAGTTACTTCCATTAGGTTATTTACATAGAGACCTTAGAAAGAAGTCCGGAGTCTTAACAGAGCTGTCCATTCCTGTGCTGCCATATGTTGTGCCCTTTCCTGTGCTTGCCAACAATCGCTTTTCCGTTCTGGCTGGGGAGTGCAGCAATGATTGATAGGAGGGGGCAACTCCACTCACCATTTCTGAAGTCTCCAGTGGTGTTTCCACCACTCATAAGGTGAATTTGAGGTCTTCCGACTCAGATGTGGTTGTGGAGGATGTGTTTTTTCCCCTTAGCTAATCCGCAACCAACTGCCCTACCAAAGATGTTAAGTTGCTGAGTTGGAATATTGCAGGGCTTGCTGCTATATGTCGATTGAAGAATTGGGTGGGATTTATTAGCTTTTCTGATATTTTTATGCTTCAGGATACATGGACTATAAGCGAGATATTCTGTGATGGCTTTACTTGCTTTTCAGCCCCTGCTATGCCCTCTGAGGCTGGGAGGGCTTGCACAGGATTAACTGTCTGGTTTAAAACTACCCTTGACTGTACAGCATTGCCTGTCCCTATAAATAATATTTCAGTGTTTCCTTGATATTTGTTATAATGATAGCTTCTTTACCAATGATAATCCTAATTTTGTATCCCTTTTTAGGTCGCGCATAGCGTTGCAGCGCAACGCGCTGTTCGCTTTGCGAGACATGCAGTATACACTATAATGGGGGGAAGCTCCGCCTACTTTCCGGCCTTATTTTTGATTGGCTTTAGTCAGAAATTCAGCATTATGATTGGTTTTTCGCTTGGTAGTCCCACCTCCTGATGGCCATGTCGTCATTTTTGTTCCTCCGAGGCTATCAGCCCCTTTACTTTAAAAACCCTTTTGTTCCCCTTCCTCTCCCTGTACCCTGCCACAGTCTGTACCTTCTTGGACCACAACTACCCCCCCACCCCCTCCCCCTCGTGCCTTCTCTGATGCCCGCACTTCCGTTGAAAATGCAATAGGTCTCCCGTAAATACGAGTCCTATTGCATTTTCAATGCTTGTTTGGGCTGTGATTGGTGGGTGACTTTGCACTATATTTTGCCTGACCCTGTCCTAATCACATGCGCATTAGAAACGGCTCTCATACGCATGCGTGGGGATGTCTTTCTGTGTGCACTGCTCACAAAGCGGTAAAGCCCTAACGCTTCGTGAACACACAGAAAGACATCCCCACGCATGCGTAAGAGAGCCGTTTCTATTGCGCATGTGATTAGGACAGGGTTAGAGACACTGGTTTCAGGCTGACGTCATTGAGTGTGTGTCCAATGACTGTCTGCCACTGGACGGCCCCGCCTGGACTTGTGCGCACGTGAACACAAACAGCACCGAACAGCTCACAGCCTCTGGACACCTATGCGGATGCAGCAGAGTTGTTTATGGAAGATTGTGCCCTGCTGTAAGCAACGGTGCAGGCTCCGGATAGCGTAGGACTGAAACTTCATTTCCTGCTTTCAAACAGTGTCAAAGCCAATGTGTCTAACTTCGTAACCCTGTGCTAAGTGCTTTTTAAGGCACACTGGACTGCATGGTACTTGAACAGCTCGCTGCATGTATCCACAGGGCATGTATGAGCTTTGTGAGGTAGGCAACATGCAAGTGTATAAAGATTACTGCATCCACCATCTGAAAGAGAGAAACCGGTGCGGTGGCCTACAGCATTGTGTTTTAACTCCATGCCTACCTAGTTCCGGATGTGAGCAGAGAGGCCGTATATTGTATGGGTAACAAGCTGAGGCGTCTTTTCGTTGCTCCTGAGATCGGCATGGCTAGGTCACAGTGCTGTTTTTACTGTGTATTTTTTAACTTTACATTTTTGTAAGCACAAAGTTTGGTGTTTCAAATATTCTTGAGCAGACCAGACCCGCCCCCCCCCCCCCCCCCCCCCCACACACACACACATACTCAAACACATTGTGTCACCGCTCCTTCAAGTACCCAGTAGATTCCACACTGCGTGCTCCGGGCAGCGGGTTCCAACCAGCGAGTAGGGCTTTGATACCATCTCTGCACCAAGGGAACGCGTCTCAACGCAGCCTCATTTAGATGGTGTTACGCCCCATGAACTCATTCATCTCCGCCCTCCTAACAAGCTAGACGAGCCATTAGACTTCAAAGGGGTCCCCTGCTCTGAGAGCCTCCGGGGTGGATCTGGGACAGAGAGTAGACCCGAGAACCACAATAAGTGTCCCGCATTAGTGAATTAGATAGGTAAAAAAAAGTCCCATGTTCGCAAACTGGGCCAGCTTTAAACCTGTAAAAACCTGCTGTATACGTGTTTTAAAAGGTATGGAAGATTGATTTTAGCTGCCTGCAAGCAATGAATTTTTTATTGTGAGGAAAATCAACAGTAAAACCAGACACAGCAGACCACAAAACAGGCGCACAAAGAGCCCCCAAAATGAGCTCATTCAATAACCTGTGACGCCAGACAGACCGCTCTTCGGGCACTGCTCGATTACTCTCCTCACACTACAAACATGTTTTCCACTCCCTTGATTTCAGTGGGCGCCCCACAATCTCTCTCAAGCTGCCACTCCATTCTTCTGCCTCCTCTGCTAGCTGTCCGCCCCTCTCTATTTTGTCTCCCATCCTGACTCTTTATCTGTCCCAGTCACTCCCTCGGTGTCTCTTCTCTTCTTACCGCCCAACTCTTCTCTCTTCACCTCACTTAATGTCTGTTTTATTTCTCTCTCTCAATGTTTGCTCTCTTTCTTTGTCACCATCTTGGTCAGCCTTACTCTTTCTTTTTCTCCCTAAGTCTCTCACATTCTCAGTCTCTTTCTTTTTATCTACGTCTATCACTTGTCTTAGTTTCCCTCAGTTTCTCTCTGACTGGTTCTCAGTAGTGAACCTTTTCTTTCCTTCTCATAAAGTGCCTCGATCAGTTCTTCACGGTTATTCATTCTCTTTAAGCCCCTCTCTGTTCCCTAATTGCTCCTGCTCTTGGGCTCCCAAGTCTCTCCTCCCTCCCTCTCACCTATCCTCGTCAGTGTCTCGCTCTTTATTTCGGTCTCCCATTCACTCTTTTATTCTCTCTCCCTCACACACTCTCCGCCTATGTGTATAATATTTAATTCTCTTTCCCTCACTGTTCTTTCATTCTGCATTGCTCACGTTCTCCTTTTTTTTCTTCCACCGCCGGAGAACTGGTTGCTAGTTCTATTGCTGGTTGTTTATTGATAGTGTTTTTTAAGGCACGAACATGGCCCAAAGGGCGATGGATTTCACTATTGGGGTTGGGTTGATACCTTCATAGGATGTGGCATTGAAGGAGTTCTGAGGTTAGCTATATGATCAATAGTGCTGGTTGTCTGGAGGGCATGAATGTAGTTTTGTGGGACCCTAATGAGTTTCTTAATCTCATTTTTTTCCTCGTCGGTGAAGAAGTTAACAGCACAGAAATTGGTGCTTTGTATATTTTTAACTCTGGCAGCAAAAATGGCTCCGCTGGGCGTGTTTAAATAGATTAACCTGGGCATATTGCAATGCCAACAGGAACTACTATTACCTTCTGTTTTTTCACTGTATGCTGCTTCATTGTCCCATCAGAGGTCAGTAAAATACCAGACGCACTTTAGCATTCCCTTTATTCCAGGCAACAGAAACTTGTATTCAGCGAGCACCCATAGACGATAATATTTTTTTCAAATCTTGTATTTTCAGTGATATGACCACCGAAGGGGCTGATTTTATATTAAAAACAGAGCTTTGGACAATACAATTTTCCACTGATGGGCAGTATTTCTCTCCATGTGTTACCATATCTGGCATGTTCTACAGTTTGGTGCTTACTTTCCCTCCATGTTAAATAACAGTAGATGTTTCAGCGCCCAGGCTGATGCGCTGCATCGCTAAATGCATACGAGGTCCCAAAGGCGAGACCGATTGCATTGCAAATGCTTGTTGAATTTATTGGTGAATTAGAGCATAGCCCTAATAATAGAGGTATTGACATGAACATTATTCTTGGGGGGCTTTCAATGCAAAACATGGTACCTGGGACGTATCAGTAGAGGACAAATATTTAAGGTACATACCCTGGATGGTTCTGTTTGTCCTACTGACTGCAGAGGCAAAATGTTATATATCAACCTGCTCAAGTTTGACCTCTGTAATGTTTTCAAACAGGTTGCGCCTAGATGTCTCTTGATGGATATTTTTACTGGGGAAGCGCATACATCAACAATTGATTATATATTTTCCTCCAGGGATTTTTCAAAATCTCAATATGGATGGGACTGTATGCTCTAGTATTTATAGTGATCATAACCTACTATTACTCGGGAAGGCTAAATCCCGGGCTATTGGTGTATGGGGGTACTCATGCTTATTCAGGGGACTATGGCCGTAGGCTAGCATGGAGGAAGACAATTTGAGAGAAATTCAGCGCAAGTTTTGTGTCCATCATCTGGACTTGCTGACTAACTTTTTCAAATGTGTATGTATCAATAGGGGTTGGCTCTGTAATCCCTCTAGGACCTGGGCAGGGAATCTATGCAACAGAAAAGTTGGCCACCCGTGGGAATAGATAGAAGCCTAACTATACTAGTGAACTTATTAATTGGTTACTGGTCTGATCTAGACTTACAAAATATTATTAATTTTCCTTTTAACACAGCGAGTCCCCAAACACCTCGGCATGGGTACATAAAACAGTGTATATACATCTAACAATAACAAGTCACATATCTATTCACAATACAAAATAAGGCATATTTTTATCTATACGTCACTCCTAGTCAAACACAAAACATAGACAGATTCAAATAGAGTGTAGCATAGCACACATATATTCAATGTCCCTATACCAATATGAACTATCTCTCTTCCAAGTGTTTTATATAAACAAATATATGGCTGCGACTTCTAAATGTCAAAGCAATCCATATTAGAGGTAGTCCTTTGTGGTGACATCCATGAGGGAACGTCCTATCCTCGAAATCTTTTAGATGTCTCTTGTAACATATATCAGGTTTAATTTTTAAATCGGACTCCAATCAAAAGAGGTTGACGCGCTTCGGCCCTTGTATTCAGGCCTCTTCGGGACAAAGGAAGTAGCGAAACCTGTAATTAAATACATAGGCATGTTTTACTTATAAGTGTGAAACTGCTCTAGTCTTCAAAAATCAGTACTGGGGGTCCCAAATTCCAGACCTCAAAATTAACACCTCCAGAGGAGTATCGAACATTTTTAATCACAGCCAGCCACCAGATACAGCAACCAAGTGGAGTAGTGCAAGAGAAATTAGTGCAAGGGAAATTTTCTATATTAAAGATGCTGCTGATTATCAGCTATGGACCGTGCATATCAATTCAACAAATGATGGGTGGCTCTAAGTATAAATGCTACATAGTGCTGACATCGAGAATAAGTTCTAAACTCCTCATAGATAAATATAATAGAGTTCTGAATCAATCCCATAAAATTAACATGCAAAAGGACAATCTTGAGGGATTTGGAGCACAACATTGCTTGCAAATCATCACCACTCAAGTATTTACATAGCAGTACCATATATATATATATATATTCACTGAAAAAACCATAGGTTTCACACATGTTATAGTTAGCGGAAATTTTACTGATAAAAAACCAGTGAAATTGCCCCGTTATAGTTAGTGCTGGCAACTATAACTCACGCGACCGCAATCCTCTGCTGATGCTAATACTGTATTTAGACACTTATTTGCCCATGTCTTCTTCCATACATTTTTAGCTATACATATATTACAAATATTTTTTTTCATAAAGACACATATGTCATCAGCAGAAGATTGCGGTCGCGTGAGTTATAGTTGCCAGCACTAACTATAACGGGGCAATTTCACTGTTTTTTTATCAGTAAAATTTCCGCTAACTATAACATGTGTGAAACCTATGGTTTTTTCAGTGAATTTGCAAGGTTTTTTAAATGCTAATTCCTAACTATAACGTGTGTGAAACCTATGGTTTTTTCAGTGAATTTGTACGTTTTTTTAAATGCTAAGTTACTTTACGCCATTCGGGGCGTGCGCGCCCACTTAACGCAGTTCGTTCCGTGCACGGTTTTTATCAACTTTAATAAGCCCTGTACATTTGGTGGCCTTCGGCCACCAAAAGCACAGGGGGTGGGGTCAATGTGGATAGTGTTTTTTTTATTTCGATTTTATAATTTCATGTTGCCAAAATTTAGTTTTTTTTACCTAGGGGTGGGGTAAGTGTGGATAGTTTTTTTTTTATTTTTATTTTTTTACCGTACGCTTACGGTAAGCGTACGGTAAGCGTACTCGGCGAAATTGCCGAAAAAAAAATAAAACCGTTTTTGCTCTCGGGGGATGTTTGGGGACTCCCTCAACATGACTATATGGGAGGGAGTTGTCAAAACAGCCCCGTAACATGTTTTTGGCCATCTTGTTTGATAAACAACACTCAGTGCGAGAGACAAAATGGCGGCCGCCGCTTCCTGGTTTCGGCCGATTCGAATGTTTACTAAGATCTAAGAGCCAATCAGAATCTCGCTCGCGCACGCCACCGTACGCTTACGGTAAGCGTACGGTAAGCGTACCTTAAGCGGGCTCAGATATATATATTGATTTAAAGGCTATTTTCTCAGAATCTACTGAACAGATTTACACCAAACCTACAAAAGGCACTTCCTTGACCTAGGGACTACCTCTCTGCCAAATTTCTAGTAATTCTGTTCAGCCGTTCGGGCTGTAGCTCGTTCTAAAGGTCCTATGGAAAAATGCATGGGAAAAACGCGTTTTGGGACCCCCCTTTTATCTCAGCCCCCACTTGACGAATCCCCCCGAGACTTTCAGGGTAGGAGCGGAGCGTAGCGCCCCACCTATTTTGAGAAATTCGCGAGGATTCATCGACCGGCGCCAAAGTTATTCAAAATAGAATGTTGAGGTTTTCCTATGGAAAAGGGGTCCTAACTATAACTACCTACTGGCGACCGCCAGTAGGTAATATATATATATATATATATATATATATATATATATATATATATATATATATATATATATTACCACACAACAATCCTCCGCGCACAGGAGCCCCCAACCCTACAGGGCGGCCTCTGTAACAATGGGCACGGAGAAGCCCATCACTTTAACTCCATAAACACAACTCAGAGGCCCAGTTCCGGGGACATGGCTTTATTAAGGACACAGCAGCACGACTTGTTTCCTTTTCCCTTACGCGTTTCGGCGTTCAGACGCCTTGCTCACAGGTGGAAGTCCTTTGCAAAGTGCTTACGTGCGCGCTTTAAAACACAAAATAAATCACGTGACTGTTCAAATACTTCATTTCCCAAAGTGCATTGTGCTTTTGTATGTAAAGTACGTGCGAAAAGTTCTCATTGTAATTAGCATAGTGCTTACTTATTTTTCTTGCACAAAGACTCTCGTTGTTTGTAAAATCCCAATGGAAAACAGTCAGGTGAGTCGGCTTTCATGCAGAGTGCTCAAAGTAAGATCTTGTAACTGTCCTTGACATCGCCTGCCTTCCGGACCGATCAGCACGGAGATTCCTCAGCGCTGAATCCCTTCCTCGCAGGCCAACAGTTTTGCTGAATAGCGTTCCTTTTGTAGGCATGTTGCTGCAAGTGGGTCATGCTCCAGATTCATAGTACCACACAACAATCCTCCGCGCACAGGAGCCCCCAACCCTACAGGGCGGCCTCTGTAACAATGGGCACGGAGAAGCCCATCACTTTAACTCCATAAACACAACTCAGAGGCCCAGTTCCGGGGACATGGCTTTATTAAGGACACAGCAGCACGACTTGTTTCCTTTGCCCTTACGCGTTTCGGCGTTCAGACGCCTTGCTCACAGGTGGAAGTCCTTTGCAAAGTGCTTACGTGTGCGCTTTAAAACACAAAATAAATCACGTGACTGTTCAAATACTTCATTTCCCAAAGTGCATTGTGCTGTTGTATGTAAAGTACGTGCGAAAAGTTCTCATTGTAATTAGCATAGTGCTTACTTATTTTTCTTGCACAAAGCACTGTCGTTGTTTGTAAAATCCCAATGGAAAACAGTCAGGTGAGTCGGCTTTCATGCAGAGTGCTCAAAGTAAGATCTTGTAACTGTCCTTGACATCGCCTGCCTTCCGGACCGATCAGCACGGAGATTCCTCAGCGCTGAATCCCTTCCTCGCAGGCCAACAGTTTTGCTGAATAGCGTTCCTTTTGTAGGCATGTTGCTGCAAGTGGGTCATGCTCCAGATTCATAGTACCACACAACAATCCTCCGCGCACAGGAGCCCCCAACCCTACAGGGCGACCTCTGTAACAATGGGCATATATATATATATATATATATATATATATATATATATATATATATATATATATATATATATATATATATATATATATATATATATATATATATATATATATATACAAATTCCCTTAAAAAACCATAGGTTTCACACATGTTATAGTTAGCTGGACATTTCACTCGTAAAAAAACACTGAAATTCCCCCCGTTCTAGTTAGTGCAGGCAACTATAACTCACGCGACCGCAATCCTCTGCTGATGACGTCAGATATTACATCACTGTATTTAGACACTTATTTACCCATGTCTTCTTCCATTAATCTTTAGCTATACATATATTACAAATATTTATTTTTCATAAAGACACATATGTCTTCTGATGGATACATCTGCCAGTGGATTCCTCACCTTGTGAATATTAAGCCTGGGCGAAGCACTACGCTACGCTCGCGTAGTTTGCGAAGTTCGCGCTACTTCGCACTACGCGAACTGCACGTAGCACAGTGCGAACACGCGTAGCGTAGTGTTGCGTAGTGCTGCGGTAATTGTTTGCTTGCTCGCGGTCCTCAACGTCAAGTTGGCGACCGCGAGCAAGCAAAATGACATCCCGGCGAGACTTTATCGTTGTTCGCGATCAGCAACTTCAAGTTGCCGATCGCGAGCATGGAAAATAAACCTCCTGGCGAGATTCCCAACGCAAGGAGGTCAGGTTTCTCATTGCGAGTGGTCGCGTATGCTCGCGACCGCTCGCGATGAGAAACTACCAGTTCGCGTTGAGAAAGCTGAAGCTCGAGTAAAAATCTACTCGAGCAGCAGAAAACTACAGCTCGCACTGTGCAAGATGCCATTTTCAATGATTGCACAGTGCCGGTTGCTTGTCCGCACTGTGCAATCATTGAAAACGACATCTGGCACAGTGCGAACAAGGTACTACGCAGTTCGCGAAGTGCTACGCGTAGCTCGCGTAGTGCGAACTTCACTTTGCGTAGCTTCGCGAAGTGCTACTTCGCGAACTACGCCCAGGCCTAGTGAATATCCCTTGCGCCAACATTCCACGGAACTTTTCTTTCCCAGCACTCCACGTCGACGTGGGCGACGTCACAATGCATCGGCTCTGCACGCGACTCCGTACGACGTCATCGGAGCCATAAGAGGCCCACGTCGGCGTGATGACGTCAGTTCCCTTTTTTCCGCGCCGTCGACGCGCAACGGTTTTTTTCCTGTGCTCTCTAGCTACTTTGTAGTTTAGCGGTGTTACTGTGTTAAATTCAGTATGTCTTCGACGAGGAAGTCGGGCTTTACGTCCTGTAGGGAATGCGGAGGCCTGATGTCCATGACGGATCCGCATCAGGACTGCTTATGGTGTCTTTCTTCTGATCATGACATGGAAGAATGCGGTTGCTGTAGGAGCATGAATCCTAAAGCGCTGAAGGAGAGGAAGACCAAGCTCTTCATGAAGAAAATCGGTGAGGAGAAGAGAGGGAGAAAAAAGGAGAAGTCCAGGCGGGAGTCACCGACTTCAAGGTCGTCGAAGTCGAAGAAACACCACAAGAAGAGGAAGCATTCTTCTCGGCGTCGGTCCTCGAAGTCTAGGAGGTCGAGGTCGGCTTCGCCCCGTCCACGTCGGAACAAGGACTTGTCACCTTCTCCTTCTCCTGCTAAGTCTCCGAAATCTCCCTCGCCGAAGCGGGCTCCAGCTCGTTCCCCGACGCCGTCACGGCTCCGTCCAAGGCTTCGACTCCGGGTCAAGTGGAGTCTGATGTGCCTTTGGATGGGCAAGAACAGGAGGAGGCTGTTCTGGAGCCGGATTACTCTGCGGCTCCGATGGATGATTCTGCGGAGCCGACGCCGGTGACTCCACAAGGGGATACAGGGACGGTCCCTTATCCCCAATTCCCGGCTCCAGGTACGGATCCCTCTGGATTTCTGAATGCCATGTATGGTATTTTTAATAGGGCATCCTTCCCATCCGGAGCACCAACTGGTCCCGTGGGTCCGATGGCGTTTACGCTGGGGGTGCCGCAGCATTACGCTCAGGCCCCTTTTCTGCCCTTTATGCCGATGGCGCCTTCTTGGCAGTTTCCGGCGCCGGCTGGGGATCCGACTCGACCTCGGATGGACCGTCAGTCTTCGGAGCCTTCTTCGACGCCGAGGCCGACTCCATCGGCGCCGCGTCCAGCGCCGCCGACTCCACCTATGGCGCCTCCGACTCCGGTGCCTTTGGCTCCACCGACACCGCGTACGACGTCGACGACGCCGGCTCCCTGGATCCGGTCGAGGCGGGAGGCCCAAAGGGTGTTGGAGGAAGGAAGATATCGGGCAGAGATGGAAGAAGGTGAGGTCGACTCTTCTTCGGATGAGTTTGAAGGAATAGAGGAAGCAAGTGGTTTGGATACCACCCCTGAGTGGGAGCATGCTTCTGCAAGGTCTTCTCCTCCACAGGAATTGGCACCCTACCATGTGGTGATTAAGAAGGCCGCAGAGTTGTTAGATCTGCAGCTGCCCTCTGTGGAGTACAAGTCAAACCTGCTTACGGAGGTGTTACACTCTCCGACGTCGGCTTCGGAGCCTTTGTTGCCTTTCAATGAGGCTATCTTGGAACCAGTGTTGGAGGTGTGGAGGAAGCCTCTTTCAGCTCCGGCGGTTTGCAGACAGGTGGCAAGGAGGTACAGAGTTGCACCAGGAGACCCGGATTTTTTGTCCACGCATCCTTCTCCGGATAGCCTAGTGGTGCAGGCTTCATGTTCTAAACATGCTTCGGGTGCTTTCCCTCAGTCTCCGGCTGATAGGGAGTCAAAGAAAGTTGATCAGGCGGCCAAGAAGACCTTCTCCTCAGGAAGTATGGCGTTGAAGTCATCTAATGCCACATGCTTGCTGGGGCGTTATGTTCATGCCTTGATGGACTCTATAAAAACTTTGGCCCCTAAGTTGCCTGAGGGGGATAAGTCGTCCTTCTTGGAAGTTGTTGCGGACACTCAGGCAGCTGCCAGGCAGGTGATCCAGTCTGGGCTGGATACAGCGGACTCGGTGGCGAGAATTATGGGGTCGTCCATCGCCGCAAGGAGACAGGCTCGGTTCCGTTCTTCTGGTTTCTCAGCGGATGTTCAGGCCACGCTGGTGGATCTGCCTTTTGACGGACAGAAGCTGTTTGGGGAGAAGGCAGATTCTGCCCTTCAACGATTTAAGGACAGTAGGTGGACGGCGAAGTCCTTGGGTCTGCAGGCTCCTGCTAGGGGTTCAACATTTCGAAAGGCTAGGGGATTCGGAAGATCATCCTTTCGTTCCTTCCGACAACCCCAGCAGCAGCAGCAGCAACAACAGCAGCAGAATCCCTATAGGTCCTATAGAGGGAAGCAAAGGGGTCGGAGAGGTTCTGGACGCAACCCCTCTTCTTCCTCCTCCTCCTCTGCTCCAAATGAGGCTTCAGGGAAGCAGCCCTAGATCCCCCATCCCGGATCATGTAAGACCTGTGGGGGGCCGGGTGTCCTACTTTCTACGAGGTTGGAAATCTGTTACAACCGATCTTTGGGTTTTGAACCTCGTAGAGACTGGGTACGCCCTTCCCTTTCGGGAGTTTCCTCCCCCTTACCCTCCTTGCCAAGGTTATTGCTCGGAGGACCATCTGCTTCTTTTGCAGAAGGAGGTTCTAGCTTTGCTTCAGAAGGGTGCGATAGAGGTGGTTCCGGAGCAGGAAAGGGGTCAGGGTTGCTACTCCCGGTATTTTCTGATTCCCAAAAAGGACGGCAGATTGCGTCCGATTCTGGACCTCAGAATTTTGAATTTTTACCTGAGGCAGGAGAAATTCAAAATGCTGACCCTTGCGCAGGTTCTTCAAGCGTTGCAGCAAGGAGACTGGATGGTGTCGCTCGACTTGCAGGACGCGTACTTCCATGTCCCAATCCTGAAGTCGCACAGGAAGTATCTCCGTTTTACGGTTGGGTCGCAACACTACCAATTTGCGGTCCTCCCGTTTGGTCTTACTACCGCACCTCGAGTCTTCACAAAGGTGATGGCAGTGGTGGCTGCTCATCTCAGGAGGTCAGGGATCCCGGTTTTCCCTTACCTGGACGACTGGCTTCTGAAGGCGGAGTCCCCAGAGATAGTGCAGCGTCATCTGCAGGTGACATCTCAGCTGTTATTCGACTTGGGTTTTTCAATCAATGTGCCCAAATCTCACCTGGTGCCCTCTCAACGCAACCTGTTCATAGGGGCAGTACTGGACACTACTGTGTGTCGAGCATTCCCTCCTTCTCAAAGGATTCTTGACATTCAGGAGATGGTCCCTTTATTCCACAGTGGAGCGGTTGTTCCAGTTCTGAAGGTCCTTCGCCTGCTCGGTCTGTTTGCCTCCTGCATTCTGTTGGTCAACCACGCACGCTGGCACATGAGGGCGCTCCAGTGGTGTCTCCGCAAGCAGTGGTATCAGCACAACGGGGATCTCGGGGAGTCGATCAAGATCTCCGGAGAAGCTGCAGCGGATCTGTCTTGGTGGAGTGTGGAGGGCAATCTGTCTCAAGGAAAGCCCTTCCATCTGCCTCCATCGGTGGCCACAGTGATAACGGATGCATCCACTTTAGGGTGGGGTGCGCATCTGGGGGATCTGGAGATCAAAGGACTTTGGTCTCCAGAGGAGAGGTTGCTTCACATCAACCTTTTAGAACTGCGGGCGATTCGTTTGGCGCTCAAGGCCTTCCTCCCTTCCTTTTGCGGTCAGTCGATTCAAGTCCTGACAGACAACACGACTGCGATGTGGTATGTCAACAAGCAGGGAGGAGTGGGTTCAGGACCATCGGATTTGTCTGATGGCAAATCATCTGGCCGGGGTGCTGAACGTGCGCGCGGACAGTCTCAGTCGGCAGTTCTCCGCCGATAACGAGTGGAGGCTCCATCCGGAGGTGGTTCGTCATGTCTTTCGGACGTGGGGGACACCTTGGGTGGACCTGTTTGCCACCCGCGAGAACGCTCACTGCCAGTCATTCTGCAGTCTCCAGTATCCGATGCAGGGGGTGTTGGGAGACGCGTTTCAGTTGAGTTGGGACTCACGACTCCTTTGTGCATTTCCTCCCATACCCTTTATTCCTCGGGTTCTGAGGAAGATTCGCCAAGACCGGGCCCAAGTTATATTGATCGCCCCGGATTGGCCAAGAAGGGTGTGGTTTACAGATCTTCTCCACCTCTCCTCGTGCCCTCCGCTCCGTCTCCCTCTGAGGGCAGACCTCCTCTCGCAGTCGGAGGGGCAGGTTCTACACCCCCACCTCCAGAGCTTACACCTTCATGCCTGGAGATTGAACGGCGTTACAACAAACAAATGATGGACGGAATGCTGACAATGCAGACATTCTCCCCCAGTCAAGCGATCTGGGTTAAATCCATCGTTCTTTTGCCCACTACGCCACCCCAGTTCAGACATGGCCATATGCAAATCAGTCTTGACCCTGTGCCTCATGCCAGATTGAACGGGGCAACCTGAGTTCATTCTCTCTCCCGCCAGATGTTGTGGATGTTATTTTATCGGCCAGGCGACACTCCGCCAAGTCCATTTACACCTACCGGTGGTCCAAGTTTGTAAAATGGTGTGGAGAGAGATTCATTGATCCTTTAAAAGCCCATCTTTCTGATGTGCTCCAGTTTGCTCTTTCCCTGGCTCAGCAGGGCTGTGCTGTGGCCACGGTCAAGGGCTATCTTTCAGCCTTATCGGCTTTTCTATGCCTTCCAGATCAACCATCATTATTTAAATCTCTGGTTGCTCTGAGGTTTATCAAGGGCCTTACAAACATGTTTCCTCCCACTCCATTTGTAATGCCTCAGTGGGCCCTTAATCTTGTTTTAACCTTTCTGATGGGGTCTCCTTTTAAGCCTCTACATAGCTATCCTTTGAGGCTGTTGTCCTTTAAGGTGGTTTTTCTTGTAGCCATAACCTCGGCAAGGAGGGTGAGTGAGCTTCAAGTTCTTAGTTCTAAACCCCCGTTTTTAACCTTGCATGCTGAAAGGATGGTTCTCAGGACCAGGGCTGCTTTCCTGCCAAAAGTTGTCACTCCGTTTCATTTGGGGCAGTCCATTACTCTCCCTGTTTTCTATCCGCCTTCTCATCCCTCCAAGGAAGAGGAAAGGCTTCATCGCCTGGACCCAAAGAGAGCTGTAAGCTTTTACTTGGACAGAACGAAGGACTTTCGTCTGGACGATCAGCTCTTCGTGGGTTATGTTGGACATTCCAAAGGGAGAGCGGTGCACAAGCGCACGTTGTCGAGATGGATTATCCTTGCCATCAAGATCTGCTACGCCCTGGCTGGTAAGACCCCTCCTGAGGGTATTAGGGCTCATTCAACTAGAGCTAAGTCATCTACATCTGCTTTGGCCCGAGGGTGTTCCTGTGGCAGACATTTGTAAAGCCGCGACTTGGGCCTCCCTCCATACCTTCGCAAAGCATTATTGCTTGGACTCTGAGATGAGGAGGGAGGGCCACTTTGCGCGCTCTGTCTTGCAAGACTTTCTGGTATAGGAAGGTGGACACCCTCCTCCTGGAGTGGGGACTGCTGTGGGAATCTATTCACAAGGTGAGGAATCCACTGGCAGATGTATCCATCAGAAGAACAAGTTACTTACCTTTGGTAGCGCTTTTTCTGGTGGATACAGTATCTGCCTCTGGATTCCTCACTGAACCACCCGCCTCCCCGTTGTCCATCTTTGTATACCATGGAATAGGTCTTGTTTGAAATGTTTGTATGCTTACTTGCTTGTTTGATTAGCATTCCTTTGCTTTGTATGCTATGTATATGTATTGGTATTCTGTATACTGTGTATACTTGGAGTTGTCGTTGGTTCACCTGTTCGCCTCGAAGGCACGGAAAAAATGGGTGGAACTGACGTCATCACGCCGACGTGGGCTTCTTATGGCTCCGATAATGTCGTAGGGAGTCGTGTGCGGAGCTGATGCATTGTGACGTCGCCCACATCGACGTGGAGGGCTGGGAAAGAAAAGTTCCGTGGAATGCTGGCGCAGGGGATATTCATAAGGTGAGGAATCCACAGGCAGATACTGTATCCACCAGGAAAAGCGCTACCGAAGGTAAGTAACTTGTTCATCAGTGATGTAATATCTGACGTCATCAGCAGAGGATTGCGGTCGCGTGAGTTATAGTTGCCTGCACTAACTATAGCGGGGAAATTTCATTGTTTTTTTACAAGTGAAATGTCCAGCTAACTATAACATGTGTGAAACCTATGGTTTTTTACGTGAATTTGCAAGGTTTATTAAATGCTAATTCGTAACTATAACGTGTGTGAAACCTATGGTTTTTACAGTGAATTTGTACGGTTTTTTAAATGCTAAGTTATGTATTTATTAATTTTTTTTCTTTTTCAGATTTTTCACCGTGTGCGCGCTGTGGGCATTCGGTGCGCTTCGCGCACCGAGCACCCACGGTTCGCAGTGCGTGCCGTGCGCGCGCGGTGCGCGCACCTCGCGATTTAAAAAAAATATATATATATCTTTTTTTTCTCCCTTGGGGGTCCTTCTGTGACCCCCTGACCAAGGCTAGGGGGTCAGGAACTGTCCACTCTGCCCCCTTTTCACGTTCTGTACCTTTTTTTCTCACCCCCTCAAACTGCGAGAGACAAAATGGCGGCCGACACTTCCTGGTTTCGACCGATTCGAATGTTTACCGACATCTAACAACCAATCAGAATTGCGCTCGCGCACGGCAGGGTGCGCGCACAGTGCGCGCACGGGGCGCGCGTATATATATTGATATGCTTTTAAATGCTATTTTCTCAGGAAATACTGAACAGATTTACACCAGACCTGCAAAAGGCACTTCCTTGACCTTATGGCTACCTCTCTGCCAAATTTCACGTAATTCTGTTCAGCCGTTCGGGCTGTAGCTGCGACTAAAGGTCCTATGGAAAAATGCATGGGGAAAACGCGTTTTGGGACCCCCCCATTTTCTCGGCCCCCGCTTGACGAATCACCCCGAGACTTTCAGGGTAGGAGCTGAACGGAGCACCCCATTTGTTTTGAAAATTTCGCGAGGATTCGTCAACCGGCGCCAAAGTTATTCAAAATAGAATTTGGAGATTTCCTATGGAAACTAGGTTGTAACTATAACTATCTACTGGCGACCGCCAGTAGATAATATATATATATATATATATATATATAATATATATATATATATATATACACACCTAGCAACCAACTTATACACCAACTGGTAACTGTAATTTGACATCAAGATGGTTCACAGAAGGCAATAAATCAATACTGTTCAGAGTTCTACTATAGTGCCCATCGTTCATCAAATTCATTCAAGCCATGAATGGCTGTTCCGTATCTCTCAATCATTTTTGCTTCAATTCTGTCAAGTACAGAATCAACATTGCCCACACTTTGATTATTCTGTATTACAAACAACACTGTCCAACTGATAGCATCCTTTGAATGTTTACGATCTAAGTAATGTTGGACTAGAGGCGCACCATGCACTGTGCATTTAATTCTGGACCTATGTTGTAGAATTCTTGACTTCACTGATTGGGTGGTGTGGTCAATACATGACCTGTCACATGGGCATTGCAAACAATAAACCAAATTGCAACACTAAAAACTTTAAAACCCACTTTGAATAGGTCTTTAACCTCTTATGTCAGTACATTTTGTGTTTTTTTGTTAAATGGCGTGCTGCACAGTTATTACACTTGTAATGTCCAGTGACTGGCGGGAGTCCGAGCATTCCTCTCAAGTCTTTTTTGGTTTCTTCTGGAATGAAAACATGGGTTTGGGAATATTAAGATGTTCTAAGATATTCCAATGACGTAATATTATATTTTTGATTTTGCTGGCTTTAGGATTGTATGTCAAAACACACGTCTGTGGGTGGGTTTCAGTATGCATTTTAGAACTCAATAATGACTCTGAGTGTAAACCAAGCCCTTTTCATGGCATTTTTAACCAATTGTTTGGGGTACCCTCTATTGATTCATTTTTTAACCAGAATATCAGAATTTTCAAAGTAGTCATCTTTATTAGTACAGTTTCTCTTGATTCTGAGAAACTGTCCATATGGCAAATTCTCTTTGAGGGAACACAAGTGGTTACTATAGAAATGGAGCAGGGTGTTGCGATCAGTAGGTTTCCTAAACAGACAGTTCGAGGCATATGAGCTGCAGATTATACACTGTGCATAGATCGCCATCTGGTGTTCGGCCCGGATGTTTGCAGTTTGTTTTTCTTGTTGGACAGTCTTTGGAAGTCACGAGTTCGGTGACTCCTCCTTCGGTCTGTACTGCGCATGGGCTTCGGCTCCATCCTCAGATTGTTTTTTTCCGCCATCGGGCTCGGATGTAATACTTCGTGCTCCGGCTTCGAACCTTTCCAGTTCGACCTTCGACGAAAAATCCTCGGCCATCGAGATTCTTTAGACAGAAATCAACTTCTTCATCTCTCTCTTCGGCACTTCTTCGATTCCAGGCATCGTCAGCGGCCTTCGGGCCTATCTCGACTCCGGTCTCGGCCGATGGAAAGGACTCCCTTCAAGAAGTGCCCAAAATGTGGGTCTAAATTTCCCCACACCGACCTCCATCAGGTGTGCAACCTCTGGCTCTCTCCCGAACACGAGGCCCGAGACTGCCCCGCCTGCAAGTCTTTTCGTTCGAAAAAGACTATTCTGGATCGACGAGCTCGACGCACCATGGTGCACTCATCGACCTCGGCTCCACCTGACATCTTCGGAGAAGACACCGGAGCTTCGGGACAGCAGCACACCGAGCAGGAGGACGATGTCGTCAGCGCTTCCGAGGCCGACGACTCCGACGTGGAGGAGATCACACCGGCTCAGAGGGTCGTGAGTACTCTAGCCCCTCCCACTCCCGCGCCCATACCAAAAGAGACTCCGGTTACCCCTTCGCCTCCGGGCCTAGGGAAAGCCAAGCATACTGCTTCCATCACCCCACCTTCGGGCCCGGTGTAAAAGCATCACAAGTCTCCTGGCGGCTCGGGCTCGAGCCAGCCTCCTAGCGGTGCCGAAAAACATTCTTCGGCACCGAAGAAAACAAGCTCCGTTCCGAAGCCATCGGTGTCGAAACCTGGCCTCTCGGTGCCGACCAAACACAAATCCCTCGGCACCGACGCTTCCGTGTCGAAGCCTGCCTCAGCGCCGACCAAAAAATCGGACACCCCGAGAAAGCATGGCGCGGATAAATCAACGAAGTCTTCGGTTCCAAAAACATCGGCACCGATGGAGGAATTGGCGCCGGAGGAGCTTTTCACACCGGATCCTCTTCAAAAGACTTTAACAAAGGATCCAAGGACTGGACATTTAATTTTGTCTTCCAAGAAAAGACTTTTGCACAAGCCAACTCCTCCTCCATCACCAAAACGGAAGGACTCTGCAACATCCCCGTTCAGAGTACCCTCCCCACCACCTCCACCTCCTCCACCCCCTCCACCCCCTCCACCCCCTCCATCTCCGCCCCCACCTTCTCCACCCTTGCCGCATCGCTCTCCAACCCCGTCTCCAGACCCTGATGACCACGGAGATCCATTCTATGATCCCACAGATGCCCCGCAGGACCCCACTCCTCCGGGAACACCTGACCCATGGGAGGATTATCACAATCCAGATGTCCCAGATGTGCCTCAGGATGATCTCTATCCATCCAGGCCATCTCCACCAGAGGACTCCCTGGGGTTCCACCACCTCTTACAACAGGCGGCACATTATCATGGGGTGGAGTTACACAGTGATCCAGTTGAGGAAGACTTCCTACTTGACACATTTGACATAGCAGATAAATCCACCGCTATATTACCCATGCTTAAAGGGGTGACCAAGCATGCCACAGAGGTTTTCAAAGACCCCGTCAGAGCTAGGGTCTTAAACCCCAGAATAGAAAAGAAGTACAAGGCAGCCCCCACGGATCCTGTCTATATTAAAGGACCTGCGCCCCTAGACTCATTAGTGGTTTCCACAGCTAGGAAGCGCTCCAACTCTCAGTCATCTGGTGAGGCTCCACCACCTGATAAGGAGTCCAAGCTCTTAGATGCGTCAGGCAAACGCACTGCCTCGCAAGCTGCCAATATGTGGCGCATCGCCAACACGCAGGCGCTGCTGGCGAGGTACGATGGAGCACACTATGATGAGCTGGAAGCTCTCATGCAACATCTCCCAGAGAAATATAAGAATAAGGCTCATGAACTGATACAAGAGGGAAAGATTATTACCAACACCTCTATTAAATGTGCACTTGACGCAGCAGACACGGCGTCCAGGGCTATAAACACCAGTGTTCTGCTTCGCCGCCACGCATGGCTCAGGATCTCAGGCTTTAAACCAGAGGTCCAAGCATCTATATTAAACCACCCTTTTGACCAACAACACTTATTTGGCCCAAAAGTAGACGAAGCCCTGGAAAAAATGAAGACGGATACAGATACGGCAAAGTCTATGGGAGCCCTACAATCGCACACCCCTAGACGCTCTTTTCGCCGTTCCTCCTTTCGAGGCTCTGGCAGAGGTTACTCTTCCGATAACGCCTCCACGTCCTATAAGTCCCCTCCTCAGAATACCTTCACGAAGGGCTACCAACGAGGTGGATATCGAGGAAACAATGATAAAGGCAGGGGCAAAACCAACACTGCCCATTCTGCCACACCGCCCACACAATGACTTTCCCCCGCTCCCCCCAGACCATTCCACTCCGGTCGGGGGCAGACTACAAGACTTCCTTCAAAACTGGGAGACCATAACGTCAGCCAAATGTGTGACCCAAATTATTGGGTCAAGGTACTGTCTCGAACTAACTTCTACCCCTCCAAATATTCCACCCAGACACCGTGCGATGTCACAAGAACATACCACACTTCTGAAACAAGAGGTACTCTCCCTCCTGCAAAAACAGGCTATAGAGCAGGTACACGTCAATCAGCAAAATTTAGGGGTCTACTCTCTGTACTTTCTCAAACCAAAGAAAGACGAGACCCTACGGCCCATTCTAGACCTCCGGCCTCTAAATGCATACATCCATTCAGACCATTTTCATATGGTAACTCTTCAGCAAGTTCTCCCACTCCTCTGTCAGGGCGACTTTCTCACTACACTGGACCTGAAAGACGCATACTTTCATATTCCATTACACCCTGCTCACAGAAAGTACCTCCGATTTGTGGTGGACGGCCAACATTATCAGTTCAAGGTTCTCCCCTTCGGGGTCACAACCGCACCACGGGTGTTTACCAAATGCCTGGCAGTAGTGGCAGCACACCTCAGAAGACAAAACATTCACGTCTTCCCCTACCTGGACGACTGGCTCATAAAAGCTGCGTCCTACCACCAGTGTGTGCAACATACAAACACTACCATCCAACTACTCCACCAGCTAGGCTTTACGGTGAACCACCAAAAGTCCCACTTGATACCGTCTCACACAAAGCAATACCTCGGTGCCACTATAGACACCTCAAAAGCTATAGCCTATCCCAACTCAGCCAGAATCGCAAGCATGCAAGCCCTGCGCCAAAAGTTCCTTCTTCAGCACTCTCTCCCAGCAAGAGTGTTCATGAAACTAATAGGGATGATGGCGTCTTGCATTTTCATAGTGCCCCATGCAAGACTTCACATGCGTCCACTCCAAGAGTGCCTAGCACGCCAGTGGAACCAGGCCCAGGGACAGCTGACGGATCTGGTGTTGGTGGACGGCCGCACCCATCGATCTCTGCAGTGGTGGAACACCACAAACCTTTCCAAAGGGCGACTGTTCCTGGACCCGGTTCCTCAGGTGATTCTAACAACGGACGCATCGCTCTCCGGCTGGGGAGCGCATCTCTTACACCTCACGGTGCAAGGTCTGTGGACGCCACAACAAAGGCTACTCCACATCAACCATCTGGAGTTATTGGCGATCTTTCTAGCCCTGAAATCGTTTCAGAAACAAATTTCAGCCAAGGCAGTCCTCATTCGCACAGACAATATGACTGCAATGTATTATATTCAAAAACAGGGGGGGACACACTCTCCCCAGCTCGCCCGCTTAGCACAGAGCATATGGAGATGGGCAATTCCACAAAAAATCTTTCTCCTGGCACAACACGTCCCAGGCATACAAAACACCATGGCAGATCTGCTCAGCAGACAAACGCAGCAAATGCACGAATGGGAACTGCATCCCCAAGTTCTTCACCCATTCTTTCACAAGTGGGGGCATCCTCAGATAGACCTCTTCGCCACCCGCGAAAACAAAAAATGCCCAAACTTCGCCGCCAGATATCCACACCCATTGTCCAAAGGCAATGCGATATGGATGAACTGGTCATGCAGATTTGCATACGCCTTTCCACCTCTCCCACTAATTCCGTTAGTGGTAAGGAAGCTACAACAGCACTCCCTCACACTCATTCTGGTAGCCCCAACATGGGCCAGGCAGCCGTGGTACACCACACTACTACAGCTATCGGTGGTACCACATCAAAAACTGCACCTGTCCCCATGCCTCGGAACCATGGAGAAATCAGGCACCCGGACCCAGCTCAGCTCAACCTTGCGATCTGGCTCCTGAATTTGGATACCTTAACCTTCCCCCTGATTGCATGAACATTATCAAGGAAGCCAGACGTCCTACCACTCGAGCATGCTATGCCGCAAAGTGGAAGAGATTTGTTGTTTACTGCCGTAACAATACAATCAACCCTTTAGATGTATCCATACAGCACATCATATGCTATCTGCTCCATCTTCAAAGGTGTAACCTGGCGTACTCATCCATCCGTCTACACCTAGCAGCAATTGCTGCTTACCTACAAAACAGACAGCATTTATCACTGTTCAGAGTGCCTGCTATTAAAGCCTTTATGGAAGGCCTTAAAAGAGTAATGCCACCCAGGGCACCACCCTCACCTGTATGGAATCTAAACGTAGTTCTTACAAGGCTAATGGGTCCGCCTTTCGAACCAATGCATAAATGTGAGCTACAGTTCCTCACTTGGAAAACAGTTTCCCTCGTAGCTATCACTTCCCTTAGAAGGGTTAGCGAGATACAAGCATTCACTATACAAGAACCCTTTTTACAAGTACATCACAGCAAGGTGATACTTCCCACAAATCCAAAATTTCTGCCCAAGGTCATTTCCCCCTTCCATCTTAATCAATCGGTGGAGTTACCGTTTTTTTTCTCGCAACCTCAATCTGTTGCGGAAAGGGCTCTACATACACTTGATGTTAAAAGGGCCTTACTGTACTACATACAAAGAACGCAACCTTTCAGAAAGACTAAACAGTTGTTCGTCTCCTTTTCTCCACCGCATAAAGGCAACCCCATTTCAAAATCAGGGATAGCTAGGTGGATTGTAAAGTGTATACAAATTTGCTATCACAAAGCAAAAAGAAAATTATCTGTTCCACCTAAAGCCCTCTCTACAAGAAAGATAGGGGCTTCTATGGCTTTTCTAGGGATCATACCCTTAGATGACATCTGCAAGGCAGCCACATGGTCAACACCGCACACCTTCACAAAACATTACTGTGTAGATGAGCACTCCAAACAACAAGCTAGTGTGGGCCAGGCTGTACTAAAGACACTGTTTCAAACTACTGCAATGGATACCGGATAGCTGGACATTTCTCTTGTAAAAAACCAATGAAATTCCCCCATTATAGTTAGTGCAGGCAACTATAACTCACGCGACCGCAATCCTCTGCTGATGACGTCAGATATTACATCACTGATGACATATGTGTCTTTCTGAAAAATAAATATTTGTAATATATGTATAGCTAAAGATTAATGGAAGAAGACATGGGTAAATAAGTGTCTAAATACAGTGATGTAATATCTGACGTCATCAGCAGAGGATTGCGGTCGCGTGAGTTATAGTTGCCTGCACTAACTATAACGGGGGAATTTCATTGGTTTTTTACGAGAGAAATGTCCAGCTAACTATAACATGTGTGAAACCTATGGTTTTTTCAGTGAATTTCAAAGGTTTTTTAAATGCTAATTTCTAACTATGCCTACAGAGATAGGACATGTGAAGAAAGAAGAAAAAACGCACAGAAAGAAAAAAAGAAATGCAGTAAGAAGCACCAGAAGTCCTCAAAGACGAAGAAAAGTGTAGGAAGAAGGATAACGTGCATAAAGAACAAACAGAAGAGCAGAAAGAAGCCTTGTTGCAAAACCATCCTGTACCCTCCACTTTTTCAGACAGATACTGGTGGTAACTGAGTCTGAATAACCAGTCCTAGAGCCAGTGCTATGGTAAAAGACACTTGGAATACAGTGAAAACACCTACATACACTAGGGAACACTATGCGTTGGGGTCCCCCTGTGATCAGCATGACCTCTTCTGTAAGCCCCTAGTATATCATAGGGCAGGGGATTAAAACTACCTCTTAAAACGCGCCACAGGGCTTGTTTGCACATGTCACCTCAGGCCCCGTCCCCTCACTTCCCCACTGTGTAAACACGCCCTGTGGCCGTTTTTAGTTGGGAGATTAAGTTCATTTGAATCCTGAGGGTCCCTAGGGTCCAACTAACCCACTAGGTACCTCCAGTAGGCGCAACAGAGCTGCGTTGCAGAGAGGTGTAAAAAGTGGCACGGCCTGGACCACCTCTCTGCAACGCAGCTCAGTGGCGCTTACTGGAAGCACCTGGTGGGCTAGTTAGCCCCCAGGGGCCCTTAGGATTGAAGGGGAATTATTTCCCCAAAAAAACGCGCCATAGGGCGTGTTTGCACACGTCACCTCAGGCCCCGTCCCCTCCCTTTCCCACTGTGTAAACACGCCCTGTGGCCGTTTTTTAAGTTGGGAGATTAAGTCCCCTTGAATCCTGAGGATCCCTAGGGGCAAAATAGCCCACTAGATACGTCCAGTAAGCGCCATTGCAGAGAGGTGTAAAAAGGGGCACGTCCTGAACTACCTCTCTGCAACGCAGAGCAGTGGCGCTTACTGGAAGCACCTGGTGGGCTAGTTGGCCCCCAGGGTCCCTCAGGATTGAAAGGGAATTATTTCCCCAACTTAAAACGCGCCACAGGGCGTGTTTGCACACGTCACCTCAGGCCCCGTCCCCTCCCTTCACCACTGTGTAAACGCGCCCTGTGGCCGTTCTAAGTTGAGAGATTAAGTCCCCTTGAATCCTAAGGGTCCCTAGGGTCAAACTAGCCCACTAGGTACCTCCAGTAAGCGCCACAGAGCTGCGTTGCATAGAGGTGTAAAAAGGGGCGTGGCCTCAAAACACCTGTCTGCAACGCAGCTCCCTGGCGCATACTGGAGATACCTGTTGGGCTAGTTGGCCCTCAGGGACCCTCAGTATTGAAGGGGAATGAATTCCCCAACTTACAACTGGCCAGGGGGCACGTTTGCAGAGTGCTGCAAGGAGGGAGCGTGGCCTTTGGCACGATGACAGTCTTTTATTTATTTTATTTTTTTAAGAGGGAGGGCTGTGTTGCCCCCCCTTCTTTTTCTGATTTACTGGCACTGGGGACCCCATCCCCCAGGCCCTGCACCCTAATTTTTTTTGTTGAAAAAAATTAATTTGGCCCTCCCAAGGCCTTAATCGGCCCCGGGGACCCCAACCCCAGCCCGGGTCATGGCATTTTTAAAAAAAAATCTTTAGGAGGGGGCTGCGTTGCCCCCCTCCTCAGGCCACTAATGGCCCCGGGGACCCCATCCCCTGGGGCCGGCCTTTGTTTTTTATTATTTAAAAAAAATATATATTTATAGAAACACCTAGGACATGCTGGACAAACCGTACGTACCTATCACCATGACGATTTGCGTGATATTCATTAAAAGGCGACTATGCATAGAATGAATCCACATGGAATGCATTTACACCGCAAGTGAAGCTCTGACGTGTCTGATACCCTACCGTGCCTAATCCCGGCGCCCCCGCCGGTGGGTACTCTCCAAGTAGACACCCTTGTCGTTTATTTATACAAACATGGGTAGCTATTGACGGGCACATTTAATATACACGCACACTAAGCCATTCAAAGGGGATTCGACAAAAATTCGACCAAACTATGCAAGAAACCCCCCTCACAGTTAATAAAATACACATCCACCGCCGGATGTGTAATACTTTTTATTTTACTCTCTGGAAAGGAAACAAACCTCACTTGAGAGTCACAGCGTGCTCCTGGCTGAGCCCAATGCTGTGTTACACCCACCAGTGCCCGCCGAGTGCCTCACACCTCTGTGTTGTATTCCACCAGCTAGTGCGTATGCTATGACACTCTCTAGCCCATGTGCACTGTAACACCACCCCGTGAATATGTCATGCCACACTTGCCTTCACACGTGTTATATTGCCCCATCTAACGTGCCTTCCTCGATGCCTATGTTATAACGCACAGCGCTATGCCATACATATTACAATCTGGGATCCATATCTTTGTCACAGTGCATATGCAACGTTACACTCCTCAGCACATATTTTATATTACAACGTTAGAGGCTAGTTAGGTTACACAACACTGCCCTGTTGTCGGGTTACTCAGCTCCTCAGGATCGGAACGATGCTTGTTATGGTCCACCCCTCGACAGCTTCAATTCTGATAGCTATTACAGCGCAGATTATCGAAGTGGTCGAGTGAGGGAAGGAAAGGGAGGGGACAGCGGGGAAGGAGATCTGAAACGATATAAGAACAACATGTTTAAACACTGATCCTCCCCCTTCTCTCTCCACTACTAGGTCGTATGTGCATGTAGTTCCCTCACTATCCACACTACCTGTAAAGGAAAATAATGAAGTACAATGTTCAGCAAATGGAGCCTTCAGTCTTTTACCCTCAGCTCGAGGGTCCGGATGACCAGTTTTGTACGAATAATAACAATGAGGTCCCACTACAAAAGAGAGAGCACAGACTGGATTAAACGCCCCTACCACTCTTTCGAGTATTCGCTACTTTTCTGCTCTAATCCCCTACGTACCCTTGTGTTATAGACGTTTTGCATCACAGGGGTAGTATGAGCTCTTCACCTGTCATCCACATACCCCTATTAAGGAAAACACAATAGGAACAGTTGTGCAATGATCTTCTTTAAAGTGATATTACAACTCAAGCAAATAATAATTCCACACTCCTGTGTGTCGAATAAACGTGACAAAGTTCCGTGTTAACTCCACACGGTCTTGATATTGGGTCCACAAAAGTTAACTGTTCGTGGAAAAAAAATGGGGTATCCTGCACCGGTATTCCTACAACTCGCAATAGCCTACAAACGTGTGGCCCTCCAACAAGGAGGAACACCTGGTGCGAATATACCCCTCAAAGCCTACCTTAGTTCAGTTAATGTAAAGCGTATCCACGAATCGCTACAAGTGTAACCAAAAACGGTGATAGGTGCTAAACTTCGAGGCGGTGCACAGCACCCTTACCAATACCACAACTGGACGAAGAGGTCTGCACGCGTCGCCCACTGCCACCAGGCTGCTGTACACAATGTCCGCTGTCACCAGGCTGCTGCCTGCGTCGCCCGCTGCCACCAGGCTGTGTACACAATGTTCGCTGTCACCAGGCTGTTACCTGCGTCGCCCGCTGCCACCAGGCTGCTGTACACAATGTCCGCTGTCACCAGGCTGCTTAAGAACAGGGACCAAGAACCAAATCACTGGAGCAAAGTTCCGTGCGGAATACCCAAAATCCAAGGACTGCTTTAGGGTACAAACGGGGGGAGAAGACTGCAACCGAAACACGCTGCGTCTTCTCTGTTCACAGAATAATCGGCAACGCCGCCAGCGCGGAAGGGCTCTTTGAAGCCCTTCCGCGTCAGCGCGCGCACGCCGGAAACGCTAGTGTTCATGGGAGATGTAGTCTCTATGTCTTACGGCGCTAAACGGAAGAGTTTCCGTGTCTTTTGTGAGGGGGCTGCTTATGTCCCTGACAGTACACCCCTCTCCCTCTTAGGCACCTTCCTAACGGGTCTTTGGTAACGGGTGTTTTTTGTGGAATGCTGCAAGTAAACGGGGGGCGTGTATGGCCTTTGCGGGTTCCCAGGAATTGTCTTCTGGCCCATATCCCTTCCAAGCTATCAAGTACCATCTATTCCTTCCTCGTGTCTTTGTGTCGAGAATTTTAGCTATTTCGTATTCGGGCTCACTATTTATCCAAATAGGATTGGGTCTTTTCGTTACTGGAGCTACGGAAGGTTTGAGGAGGGATACATGGAAGACTGGATGAATGCGAAGAGACAAAGGCAAGGCAAGTTTTACCGTAATAGGACTTAAAACCCTTAATATCCTATATGGCCCTATGTATCTGGGGTTGAAGATGGATCTCTTTTTGAAGTGGATGTTTTTTGTGGACAACCACACCATGTCACCTTTTTTATACTGGGGACCACTGCGACGGTGTTTGTCTGCTTCTCTTTTATAGCGCATTTTTGCGGTCTGCAACTGATTTTGGGTTCTTTTTAGTGTGTTTCTGATGTGCTTGACTCTAGCGTGTACCTCAGGAATGTTGTTTCCAGTCTCGGGATGCACAAAGGGAAGAAACCGTGGATGGAAACCATATGTGTTGTAAAATGGGGTTGCTTTTGTGGAGCTATGTACAGCACTATTATATGCTACCTCTGCTACCCCCAATTGATCTACCCATGTTTCTGTCGTGGAGTCTACATAACACCTTAGGTATTGTTTGAGAGTTTGGTTTACTCTTTCTGTCTGTCCATCCGTCTGGGGATGGAAACTAGTGGACAAGGCTACTTGAATTTGTAGGCCCTCACACCAAACTTTCCAAAATCTAGCAGTAAATTGGGTCCCCCTATCAGACACTATGCGATGAGGCAAACCATGTAGTCGAACTCTTCAAAGAAAAGCATCCAACGTAGTTGCCTGGGTGTCAGATGCCTTGCTGAGCGCATGAACTGTAAGTTCCGATGATCGGTGTATACCGTTACTTTTTCTTTGGCCCCTAGGAGGAAGTGTCGCCATTCTGAAAAGTCCTTTTTTATCGCTAACAGCTCTTTCTCGGCGATTGTATAGTTTCTTTCCGCCTCGTTTAATTTCTGGGACATGTATGCGATGGGATGTAATTGTCCGGTCGTGGCGTTTCTCTGTGATAGGACCGCTCCTATTGCAGCTTCGGAGGCGTCGGCTTCCACAATGAATGGTTTTTCCGGGTTGGGATGTGCCAAAACGGGGGCCGTGACAAACGCTGTTTTTAATTCTTCAAAAGCTGTTTGAGCTTCGGTTGACCAATTGAATGGCGTTCCTTTTCTGAGCAACTTCGTTATGGGCGTTACTGTTTTGGAGAAATGATGGATAAAGCGCCTGTAAAAGTTGGCGAAGCCCAAAAAACATTGAACATCGCGAACTGTTTGTGGCTCCGGCCAGGACTTAACCGCTTGCACCTTCCGTTCCGCCATCACTTGCCCCTTCGGAGTAAGCATTACTCCCAAAAATTCCACATTGTCCACATGGAACTCGCATTTTCGGAGCTTACAGTACAAGTTGTTCTCTCTTAAAGCTTGTAATACTGAGCTCACATGGTGGACATGTTGTTCTTCTGATGCGGAGTAAATCAGTATATCGTCGATGTAAACGACTACAAATTTATCCATGAATTCGCGTAAAACTTAATTCAGGAAAAATTGGAATGCCGCTGGGGCGTTGCAAAGGCCGAAAGGCATTACCCTATATTCGTAAAGGCCATATCGCATTTTAAACGCGGTTTTCCATTCATCCCCAGCTCGCATCCTAACCAGGTGGTAAGCTCCCTTGAGATCCAATTTGGTGTAAATGGTCGCAGTCTTCACCTGTTCCAGGAGAACCGGGATCAAAGGAAGGGGATAGCGATTTTTGATAGTGATATCATTCAATGCTCGGTAGTCGATGCATGTGCGGAGCTCTCCGTTCGCCTTGGGAATAAAAAACAAGGGCGAGGCCGCGGGTGACTTGGACGGGCGGATGAATCCCAACTCCAAATACTTATCCAAGTATTGTCTTAGGTGTTCGTTCTCTTTCTCTGTTAAGGCGTATATGCGACCGCAAGGGACTACTGCTCCTGGTATCAGATCGATTTGACAATCGTATTGTCGGTGTGGGGGTAGGGTTTCTGCTTGGATTTCGTTGAAAACATCCTGAAAAGCTGTGTAACTAGCGGGCAAGGTGATGTCTTTTTCTGCAGCAGTTGCGATCCACTGTCGCGCTGAAAGAGCTTGTGATGAAGTTTCCACTGCCTTGAAACAATGTTGGCTGCAATATTCTGAATCAAAGCTAATGGTTTTCGTGATCCAGCCTATATGAGGGTCGTGCTTTTGGAGCCAGGGAAGCCCCAAGATAATACCATGTTGGGGGGACCGGATGATACTGAACTCCAAGTCTTCTTCATGTCGGTGATTGCATCGGACTTCAATCCTGTCCGTTACAAAGCGGATAGGGCCAGATTCTAGTACCCTTCCGTCGAACGCTACCACGACTTCTGGTATCGCTTTCTTCAATAGACCGACTCCCAACCGTACTGCCACATCCTCATCCATGAACGTGCCTGTTGCACCGGAATCCACTAGTGCTTGTGCCTCTTTCCATTCTTCGCCGATTTTAACCTCAATGGTGATGTAAAAAAACCTTTTCACCTCCGCCGCATTCAAAGAGGGCAAATAGGTAGCGCTCGAGGGTTTCCCTCTTAATTCGCTCGAGCGATCTAGTTTTCCGCCTCCTTTGAAGTGTTTGTTCCTTTTCCCATGGTTCCCCTAGAGTTCTGGGGTCTCTGGAGGCAATCTCGGACAAAGTGTCCTTTTTTACCGCAATAGAGGCATAGGCCATTTTTCCGTCTCAAATTTTTCTCTTCGCTGGTCAAAGGAGCTCTCACTGTTCCAATCTCCATTGGTTCGACTTGGTTCGGTGGTGTGTCTCTGGAGCGGACTCTGTCAGTTCGAAGGGGAATGCGTTCCTTCCTCCGCACGTCACTCTTTCTGTCACCCAACCTATGTTCTAATCGCAGGGTTAAGTTGATAAGATCCGTACAAGTTATTGGTTGTGGATCAATTTGCGCAATTATGTCCTTGAGTTCATCTCTTAACCCTTGATAATAAATAGCGAACTGTTTCTCTTCAGGCCACTTAGCTTCAGCTACCAAACGCCTAAAAGTAGTAAGGTAGACCACCAGTTCCTTACTGCCTTGGCGCAATTCCAAAAGTTCACGGTCTGCTGAGAGGGTATGCGACCTACGATCAAAGATGTTCTCGAATTCCTCTCTAAAGCCCTCCCAATCGTAAAGAAGGGGGTCGTCTCGTTGTACTAATGGAACGGCCCACAATGCAGCATCTCCAGCTAAGTAGGAGATAAGGAAAGCTACTCTAGCTTTATTAGTGGCGAAAGCCTTCGCTTTACAATTAAAATGCAGCATGACTTGCGTCAAGAAGACCTGGATTTTATTGGCGTCTCCATAATATCTCTCCGGGGGTGATAAGGGTATAGGCGTGGGGACTTCCACTGTAATGGGGGAAGGATGAGACATGGCAAAACCCCCCGCGTTGAACGGATTTTTCTGTAAACGGTCTACTTTAGCTTGTAAATTAGCCGTCTCTAATCTGGAGGCAGCCAATTCCTGTTGTACTGATTGTAGGGCGGCCACCACTTCATCCAGGGTAGCCATACTAGAGCAGAGGTTTCGATCAGGAGGAGCTAACACCTTGGGCCGATTATTCTGTCGGGTTACTCAGCTCCTCAGGATCGGAACGATGCTTGTTATGGTCCACCCCTCGACAGCTTCAATTCTGATAGCTATTACAGCGCAGATTATCGAAGTGGTCGAGTGAGGGAAGGAAAGGGAGGGGACAGCGGGGAAGGAGATCTGAAACGATATAAGAACAATATGTTTAAACACTGATCCTCCCCCTTCTCTCTCCACTACTAGGTCGTATGTGCATGTAGTTCCCTCACTATCCACACTACCTGTAAAGGAAAATAATGAAGTACAATCTTCAGCAAATGGAGCCTTCAGTCTTTTACCCTCAGCTCGAGGGTCCGGATGACCAGTTTTGTACGAATAATAACAATGAGGTCCCACTACAAAAGAGAGAGCACAGACTGGATTAAACGCCCCTACCACTCTTTCGAGTATTCGCTACTTTTCTGCTCTAATCCCCTACGTACCCTTGTGTTATAGACGTTTTGCATCACAGGGGTAGTATGAGCTCTTCACCTGTCATCCACATACCCCTATTAAGGAAAACACAATAGGAACAGTTGTGCAATGATCTTCTTTAAAGTGATATTACAACTCAAGCAAATAATAATTCCACACTCCTGTGTGTCGAATATACGTGACAAAGTTCCGTGTTAACTCCACACGGTCTTGATATTGGGTCCACAAAAGTTAACTGTTCGTGGAAGAAAAATGGGGTATCCTACACCGGTATTCCTACAACTCGCAATAGCCTACAAACGTGTGGCCCTCCAACAAGGAGGAACACCTGGTGCGAATATACCCCTCAAAGCCTACCTTAGTTCAGTTAATGTAAAGCGTATCCACGAATCGCTACAAGTGTAACCAAAAACGGTGATAGGTGCTAAACTACGAGGCGGTGCACAGCACCCTTACCAATACCACAACTGGACGAAGAGGTCTGCACGCGTCGCCCACTGCCACCAGGCTGCTGTACACAATGTCCGCTGTCACCAGGCTGCTGCCTGCGTCGCCCGCTGCCACCAGGCTGTGTACACAATGTTCGCTGTCACCAGGCTGTTACCTGCGTCGCCCGCTGCCACCAGGCTGCTGTACACAATGTCCGCTGTCACCAGGCTGCTTAAGAACAGGGACCAAGAACCAAATCACTGGAGCAAAGTTCAGTGCGGAATACCCAAAATCCAAGGACTGCTTTAGGATACAAACGGGGGGAGAAGACTGCAACCGAAACACGCTGCGTCTTCTCTGTTCACAGAATAATCGGCAACGCCGCCAGCGCGGAAGGGCTCTTTGAAGCCCTTCCGCGTCAGCGCGCGCACGCCGGAAACGCTAGTGTTCATGGGAGATGTAGTCTCTATGTCTTACGGCGCTAAACGGAAGAGTTTCCGTGTCTTTTGTGATTGGGCTGCTTATGTCCCTGACACCTGTGCATGTTACACTCCAAGGCGCATATCGCATAGCACGCGCTAGTGCCTGTGCTATCTCGTGCTCTCCAATGAATCTGTCATTGCACACAATGTATTGCATATTATATTTCATGCCCGGTTCATCTTATATCACACGTTTTGGTGCATAGTTTATACCATATACTATATCTAGTTTTCATTTTCAATCGTGCTCTCAGGACTATGTTCTATATAACACTGCGTCCTCCTACTCTTTTCACGGGCATTACATTTTGCGATGGGGGTGGAGGGTCAGGGAGTGTTTCTGCCAAGTGAGCCCGGAGTCACAGTCACAAACGTCCTTTTCTTCCTGAATAAAAGTGAGATTATGCTGCATACTTGTTCATATTTTAAGTAGTTCGTACAGACACACATTTTAAAAACAATAAAGTTCCTAATACCCACCTTCTCTGAACAGTTAGCTTGCTGCCCCATTCACCTCCTCCCTATCCTCTGTTCTCTGAATCCATGGACTAGCCTCCTCCCTCCTGCCATGCATGGTCTGATGTGCTGCCACTGCCCTCCATTTAGCATGATGTACCAGTCCACTCATCCTGCCCTCCATTGCCCAATTCTATGGCCCATCATTGACCTCCTGCTTAGCCTCTGTACTTAGCTTGCTACCCCTATTCTCCTTCCCCCTGCCCTCCGATGTCTTTGTGCATGCCCCTGCTCCATCCTTTTTGCCCACCATGTTCCATGGACCTACCACTCCTATCTACTCTGAGTGTTCTGTTGAGCTGCCACTCCCCTCCCACCTGCCTAGCATTGTCAGATGACTGTAACCTGTCCCTGCCACCTCCACCCTGCCTGCCCACATGCCGTGCCCCTATCCACTTCTTCCTGTCCTCCATGGTCCATTTTACTGCCACACCCTTCTGCCCTCTCTGGTCTGTTGTGCTGCAACTGCTCCTCCTGCCTGCCCCGCACGGTCTGCTGTGAGGCCCCTTCCCCTGAACTCTCTTGTCTGTGCCCGGGTCCTGACCCTCCCTTCTATCCTCCATGGTCCTTTGTGCATGCCCCTGCACCCTCCTTCTTGCCCATCATAGCCATTGTGCTGCCACTTACCCTCCCGCTTGCCATGCATGGTCTTCTGTGCTGCCATGGCCCCTCCACCTTCCCTGTGTGGTAAGCTAGAAGCCCCTGACCCCCTCCCACCTTCCCTACATGGTCTGTGTGTATGCCATCATAGTCTCATTGTTGCTCTCCATGGTGTGTCTTGTTTCTAGTGCCCATCCTGCCTGACCTCCATGGTCATCTTGCTGCTCCTGCCCTGCCCCCTTGCCCCCAGCCCTCTGTTTCCATGTGCAGACCCCTATTCCCTCCCTCCTGGCTTGTCTGTTCCATATTAATGCCCCTGATCCGTCCCTCCTGCCCTTTATGGTCTGTTATGCTGCAGCTTTCTCTCCTTTCTGTCCATTATGGTCAGCTAGCTACCATTGCCCCTTTCCCCTCTGTTCTCTGTTGTCCATGTGCATGGTCCTGTCCCCTCCCTATTGCTTTCTATGGATTGTTGTGCTGCACTCCCGTCCCGCATGCGCTGTGTGGTGTATTGTGCTGCTGCTATCCCTGATGCCTGCCCTGTAGGGTCAGTTTGGTGCACCTCTCCATGTCCCTCCTGTCCTCTGTTATCCGAGTCCATGTCCCTACCCCAATTCCTCCTGCCTACCATGATCCAATGTACCATACTTGCGAACATTTTGAACTTGGTAAGAGGGAGATTTTGAAAAAAACTGGGGTATTGATTTTCCCCTTTGAGTTACATTGAAAAAGAAGAGATTGTAGACAGGAGACAGATCAAGTAAAGCTCATTTGAGCTTAAAAACATTGGGCGTTTCCTTGCTGAAACGGGTCTGTTGGCATGTATGGTTGTACTACCACTGCCTCTTCCTTCTGCCCACAATGGTCTATTATATTGCCGCAGCCTCTCTTGCCAGTCCTGTATTGTTGGTTTGTTGCCCCTGCCCCCCTTTCCACTGCCCTCCATAGTCTGTTGTGCTGCCACTGCCCTTCCTGCCTGCCCAGTGTTGTCAAATTGTTGCCTCTGCACTCTCCTACCTGCCTTCAATTTTCAGAGTCCGTGCCCCTGGCCTCTGCCTCTCAACAGTATCCCAATGAACAACTAGATTGCTAACATTCTATATTTATTACAAAAGTGTGGAACGCCCGACGTCATCTTGATGTAATCAAAACTGTAATACCTACAGTATTTCCTTTAGACATTACATATATGAGAGGGTCTTATTTGCATCAAAATTATGGTTAGTGCTCTAAAAAACTAAAATGAGGACATATTTTTTGAGTTTTCAAATAACGACAAAGAACTTTTACATTATTTGTAATCTTTGTTTTTTTATCCAGTTGACCACTTGATTAAATGTTGCACCTAGGGGAGAGGATGTGGTGTTACTTCCAGAGCTGCAGACTTTGCAACTGGGGAACCAGGTTGGAGTTTCTGCTTCAGCTCAACATTCTGTGATTCTGGTCAAATCACTTGATCTCCCCATGTCTACAACCAAAATGAATTTGATCGTGTGTGATGTAACCAATGCTCATGTAAAGTACTCCAATACCTGACAAGTCTGCACTATATAAAACTGCAAATACACAAAAAATAAGTGTTTTGCACACTTCTGTCATTGGGCTACATATGGGCTACATCTGAGTGATATTTGTGCTGCATTTGGGCTCTTTTGTCTCTGGTGGCCATCTTGGGAGATTTATTTGTTATGAAGTTTCCTAATTTCCTCATTTACTGCAGTCTCCTCAGTAGGAAATGCTTTCAGTTTTTTACTTTGATTCCATCAAGAAGGTATTCAGATATGTCACACATTTGCCATAAATTCTGAATGTTAGCACTCTAGTTGCTCATTAGATCACTGTAGTAAAGCTACTGCTCACCAGGGAAGTCTGCTGCTGGTATTCAAAGTGCATGTTTCAGTCTGCATGTCAGAATTTTTTTATGAAATAGAAGAGGATTTGAGAAGTCAAAATGTGCCCTAATTTTTCTTTCTGCAGCACTAATCATAATTTCTATGGCGAAATTAACCCCCTCATTTTGTTCCTTTGTAAATTGAATGTTTTAAGTGTTACCACTTTATTCCATTCAAGATGGCCTCAGGTGTGCCATACTTTTGTCATAAGTAGGACTGTTAGCGCTCAAGTTGTTCGTTAGAACACTCTGGGACATTCTGTCATTGGGCTATACTTGGGCTACATCTGGGTGATATTTGGGCTACATTTGGGCTCTTTTGTCTCTGGTGGCCATTTTGGGAGACTTATTTGTTATGATGTTTCCTAATTTCCTCATTTACTACAGTCTCCTCAATAGGAAATACTTTCAGTTTTTTACTTTGATTCCATAAAGAAGGCATTCAGATGTGTCACACATTTGCCATAAATTCAGAATGTTAGCACTCTAGTTGCTTATTAGATCACTGTAGTAAAGCTACTGCTCACCCGGGAAGTCTGCTGCTGGTATTGAAAGTGCATGTTTCAGTCTGCATGTCAGAATTTTTTAATGAAATAAAATAGGATTTGAGAAGTCACTCAAAATGTGCCCTAATTTTTCTTTCTGCAGCACTAATCATACTTTCTATGCCAAAATGAACCCCCTCATTTGGTTCCTTTTTAAATTAAATGTTTTAAGAGTTACCACTTTATTCCAACCAAGATGGCTTCAGGTGTGCCATACGTTTGTCATAAGTAGGACTGTTAGTGCTCTAGTTGTTCTTTAGAACACTCTGAGAAGCTGCAGTAGAACACAAAGGAATCAACTGACAGTCTCTGCCCTTGTTGGATGTACATGTTTTACTGAGAATGTCAGATTTCATTCTCACATGACTGAGAAAGATAATGTGAATTTACAGAAAATATGCTCTCAGTTTAGCTTATAGATCACCTTCCAAACCTCTGTGGGAAAAGCATGAGAAAATAGTTTTCTCTCAAACTCTCAAACATGATTCATGATATCACAGCAGAAGGCTTTTTCACATGGTAAAATCACCTTAGAACACACCACAATTCCTAAAATGAGTATGGTACCATCAACAAATGATTTATAATATAACTAAAGTCTTAAAACCTTCTATTAACTGCAATGCTTTTTAATGAGGTGCTATCATGTATATTGGTCCCAAGATGGCTGCCAACACTTCTTGGATGAAGTGCTGACAGCCAATCAGATCTCACGATGAGATGTGTGGTTAGGCTCCGCCCAGATTAATATGTGATTTTACTTTTGATTTTCTCAGGAACTACTGAACGGATTTACACCATTTAAGCAAAAGGCACGAGTCTGAACTGAGGACTATGTCTTTGCCACATTTGGTGTAATTCCGTTCAGCACTTTGGGCTGTAGCTGCGTCAACAGGTCCTATGGGAAAATGCATGGGGAAAACGCGTTTTGGGACCCCCCTTTTTTCTCGGCCCCCGCTTGACGAATCACCGTGACATTTTCAGGATAGGAGCGGACCGGAGCTGGCCAAAAGTTTGGAAACTTTCGCGAAGATTCATCAATCGACGCCAATGTTATTCCAAATAGAATGTTGCGGATTTCCTATGGAAAATAGGTCCTAACTATAAGTACCTACTGGCGACTGCCAGTAGGTAATATATATATATATGTATATATATGTGTGTGTATATGTATATATATGTATATATATATATGTGTGTGTATATATGTATATATATATGTGTGTGTATATATATATATATATTCGCTGAAAAAACCATAGGTTTCACACATGTTATAGTTAGCTGGACATTTTACTGATAAAAAACCAATGAAATTCCCCCGTTATAGTTACTGTAGGCAACTATAACTCACGCGACCGTAATCCTCTGCTGTTGCTAATACTGTATTTAGACACTTATTTGCCCATGTCTTCTTCCATTAAATTTTAGCTATACATATATTACAAATATTTTTTTTTCATAAAGACACATATGTCATCAGCAGAGGATTACGGTCGCGTGAGTTATAGTTGCCTACAGTAACTATAACGGGGGAATTTCATTGGTTTTTTATCAGTAAAATGTCCAGCTAACTATAACATGTGTGAAACCTATGGTTTTTTCAGTGAATTTGCAAGGTTTTTTAAATGCTAATTCCTAACTATAACGTGTGTGAAACCTATGGTTTTTTCAGTGAATTTGTACGGTTTTTTAAATGCTAAGTTACTTTACGCCATTTGTGGCGTGCGCGCCCACTTACCGCAGTTCGTTCCGTGCGCGCACGGTGCGCTTCGCGCACCGTGAGCACGCGGTGCGCTTCGCGCACCGTGTGCCCACGTTACGCTACATGGGCCATGAACGCACGATGCGCTTTGCGCACCGTGCGCACATGGTGGAAATATGATGAGCATCGCTGTGATATTTAAAATATGTGTTATTTTTATCTCTAATAAGCCATGCACAAAAGGTGACCTTCGGGCACCTTTTGCACACGGGGTGGGGAGAGTGTGGATATTTTTTTTTTTTTTTAAATTTTTTACCGTACGCGTACGGTAAGCGTAATCGGCGAAATTTTCGAAAAATTTTAAATTGCCTTTTTTCCCTTGGGGGGTCGTTGGGGACTCCATGGACATGGCTAGGTGCTTGGGAGCTGTCTAAACAGCCCCTTTACATGTTTTGGGGCTTTGTTTTTCCACCCCCTGTCAGAGTGCGAGAGAGAAAATGGCGGCCGCCGCTTCCTGGTTTCGACCGATTCGAATGTTTACTAAGATCTAAGGGCCAATCAGAACCGCGCTCGTGCACGTCACCGTACGCGTACGGTAAGCGCACCGTAAGCTGGCTCAGATATATATATTGATTTAAAGGCTATTTTCTCAGAATCTACTGAACAGATTTACACCAAACCTACAAAAGGCACTTCCTTGACTTGAGGACTACCTCTCTGCCAAATTTCAAGTAATTCTGTTCAGCCGTTCGGGCTGTAGCTGTGTCTAAAGGTCCTATGGAAAAATGCATGGGAAAAACGCGTTTTGGGACCCCCCTTTTATCTCAGCCCCCGCTTGACGAATCCCCCCGAGACTTTCAGGGTAGGAGCAGAGCGTAGCGCCCCACCTATTTTGAAAAATTCGCGAGGATTCGTCAACCGGCGCCAAAGTTATTCAAAATAGAATGTTGCGGATTTCCTATGGAAACGTGGTCCTAACTATAACTACCTACTGGCGACCGCCAGTAGGTAATATATATATATATATATATATATATATATATATATATATATATATATATATATATATATATATATATATATATATATATATATATATATATGGTACTGCTATGTAAACACTTGAGTGGTGATGATTTGCAAGCAATGTTGTTCTCCAAATCCCTCAAGATTGTCCTTTTGCATGTTAATTATATGGGATTGATTATGAACTCTATAATATATATCTACGAGCAGTTTAGAACTTATTCTTTTTTTTTTTAAATTTCTTTTTATTTGCAGAAATAAACAAATCAACAACATGGTCAATGGAATCGCATTAACGTCATTCGAACACCGGTGACACACAGAGACAGTATGAGTTAGAGTTTACTGTGAATTAGCTAGGAGCGGTCAATATGTTAGTCTATGGCCTCTAAGCCGGAGCGGCGAGCCTGCGGGGGCTCACAGATGTAACCTCTGTATTCATTCCATTTGGACCACACCTCCCCCCACTTCCGGGGGCACCCTCGTGCCGTGTATACAGTCTTTTCCTGCAGCATACACCAGTCCATGTCTCTTTGCCATTCGGCCAATTTCGGCGGAGCGGGTGCACCCCAGAGGCGGGCAATGTTCCTTTTAGCCACCATTTGCCCCAGTGTGACCCAGAGTTTCCCTTTCACCGGCAGGTCCGTGGGTTCCCATATGTTGAGGAGGCATCTCTTCGCCTCCGGGCGTATCTCTACCTCCCATACCTCCTGCATGCAAGACATCACCCTCCTCCAGTACCTCCGCACACTCGGGCAGTCCCACAGGATATGGAAGAAGGAGCCGGTCTCTCCGCAGCCCCGCCTGCACAATCCCTCCCCCCCCCCCCGTCCCATCGCCTGCAGTCTAGTGCAAGAGATGTATACTCTGTGCAATATCTTCAGTTGTATGAGCCGGAATCTGGCCGAAATTGCCACCTCTCTAGGGGACGCCAGCGCCCATACCCATTCCTCATCGTCAATCTCAAGTCCATCCGCCACCCATTTCTCTTTTAGGGACCCGAGTGGGTCAGGGGAATTATTGATTAGTTTTTTATATGTGAGGGAGATGGCGTGCTCCGGCATGTGACCACCCAACAACCTGTCCTCGAGTGGGGAGGCCTGTGGGGGCTTAGTTCCTGGTGGTATGTGGGACTGGAGGGAGTGCCTAATCTGCATGTATCTGAAGTATTCAGTGCGGGCCAGGTCGTATGTGTCCTGAAGGTACGAAAAGGGTCTGATCCCCTCGGGCCGCCACAAATCTTTGACCTGGGAGATGCCAATAAGGTCCCAGCTACGGAACCCCTTGGTGTGCCCCAAGCTGCCCAGTCTCTCCGATGCCCACAATGGAGTGGCCAAGGTAAGAGTATCGGACCAACCTAGTTTACGCTGTGCCGCATGCCATATTTGCACAGAATGTTTCGTCGGCCCAGTGAGCTGATGTTTACCAAGTTTAGAATAGAGCGCAACCTCATAGTTCCCACCCGGGAGTAACCATCTATCCATCCCGTAAGCCGGGTCGTTACCGTCACTGTACGTCCCCTGGTTTATCGCAGATAAGTGAGCGGCCCAGTAATACTTGCGGATATCAGGGAGTGCTATCCCTCCGTCATACCATCCCAGCGTGAGTTTATGCAACGCTATTCTAGGTGTACCGGACCAGAGGAGGGCTCGCTGCGCCGCCTCTATTGCCGTAAAGTAAGAGTTCGGTACTAGGTCCGGATAGTTTTGGAGGGCGTAAATAAACCGAGGGAGTGCCATCATTTTGAAAAGGGCCGCACGGCCCAGCAGGGATATAGGAAGCTTCTGCCAAGTCCTTGAGTCGCGTTGGAGCCGGCGCAAAGGGGGTAGTGAATTCCTTTCATACAGAATGGACTTGTCAGTGGAGATGCAAACTCCGAGGTATTTGAATCCGTCCTCCGCAACGGTGAGCGGGCAGTCGCTAGGCAGCCTGGGGGGGCTGCCATGGAGGACGTATAGGAGAGACTTGCTCCAGTTGATGCGGAACCCCGAGTTCTTCCCGAAGTTGGTGAGAATATCCATTGCCACCACAATAGACCTTCGTGGTTTGGACAGGTAGAGAAGGATGTCGTCTGCGTAGAGGGAGATTTTGTCCTCCCAGCCATCCGCCCATTGTATCCCTGTGAGGTATACATCCTGCCTGATCCACGCCGCTAGCGGCTCGAGGGAGAGCGCAAATAAGAGGGGTCAGAGCGGGCAGCCCTGTCTGGTACCCCTCTCCAGGGCGAAGACCTCGGAGACCTTGTTGTTAACAACCACCTGGGCCAGGGGCTCCGAGTAGAGAAGACGGATCCAGGCTATGAAGTGTGGCCCGAAGCCCAGTTTGCGGAGAACCGCCATCATGTAGGGCCATTCTAGGGTGTCGAATGCCATGGTGGCGTCCAGCGACACCACCACCGCGTCCTCTTGCATCATGTGGCACCTCCCCAGTACACCATTCAGGCGTCGAATGTTAAGCGCCGTGTTGCGCTGGGGCATGAAGCCGGACTGGTCCGGATGGACCAACGTGGGCAGGACGGAATGGAGCCTGTTGGCGAGTGCTTTGGCCAGTATTTTCGGCTCTGCATTAAGCAATGAGATGGGTCTGTATGAGGAACAGGACTCCCTCGGTTTACCCTCTTTGGGGATGGCCACAATTGTGGCCAGGCGTTGGTCCCGCGGCAGTCTTCCCGTCGCTCTGCTCTCCTCAAACATCTGCTTGAGGTGTAGACTAAGGGCGTCAGGTTTGAGCTTGTAAAGCTCGATTGGGAGACCATTAGGTCCATAAGCTTTGCCCGAGCGAAGGTCCGTTATCGCACGCTCCAGTTCGGCCGTGGCGAGTGGAGCCTCCAGGGCATCCCGGTCTGCGTCCGACAGGCTTGGCATACGAATGTCAGTAAGCAGGGCGACCGAGTCCTCCTCCGGACGGTCGGACCCTCTACTATAGACCTGCCGGAAGTGCCTTGCGAATTCCGGTGTGATCTCCCTGGGCTCTGTAACCATGTCCCCGGTAGCCGTTCGTATTTCTGGTACCACTTTGTTAGTCCGCTGTTTTTTGTCTAGCCAGGCTATTAGTTTGCCTGCTTTGTCGCCCTGGTCGTAGATCCTACCCGCCCTGTGTCTGGCCGCCGCTTGGGCAGGCTGCGCGACAAGCTCCCTGTACTCTGCAGTTTTGAGTCGCAGCCGGTGCTGCGCCTCCGGCTCACTGTCAGCGCATGCCGACTCCTCCAACCCCCCTAGGTCCGATTCCACGGAGGTAATCTGTGCCACCCGTTCCTTACGGCTGCCCGCGATGGCCGATAAGGCCTCTCCCCTGAGCACCGTTTTAAAGGCTTCCCAGAGAGTGACCGAGGAGCTCACCGACCCGACGTTGTGTTCAAAATATTGAGTGATGGAGCTGGAAAGCTTTTTCCTAAGATCCTCGTTTTTAAGATACCAGGCGTTTATGAGTTGCACACAGCCCTCCCGGCCATTCCCCATCGTGATGTGCGTCCAGACCGGAGCATGGTCGGAGATACCGCGGGCCAGGTGGGAGGCCTCCCGTATGACCATGTCATGGTGTAGTGGAGTCAATATATAGTCCAGGCGGGAGAAGGAGTGGTGCGGGCCGGAGTAGAAGGTAAAGTGCCTATCCGCGGGATGCTTCAGCCGCCACACATCCGTAAGCCCAAAGGCGTCGAGGAAGTCAGACAGCCACTGCTGGCCCTGGGGTGTGTCCCTGGGAGGGTGTCTGTCCTGGTTCCCAGAGACCACTGCGTTGAAGTCTCCCCCAATGATCACCGGCCCGTCAGGGAGGGAGAGTAGAAGTTTGCCCAGGTCGGTATAGGATTGGGTTTGAAGGCCAGGGGGGATATAAACAGAAAGGAGAGTTAAACTACGGCCCTCCCACCGCCCTGTCAGCGCCGCAAAGCGGCCCAGCGGGTCTGTTTCCAAGTGGTCAATGTGGAGGGATAAGGAGCGGCGCAGCAGGATCCCTACGCCCCTAGAACCGGAGGTGAAGCCGGAGTGGACCGCCAATGTGTATCCCCCTCTGTTGAGGGCCTGGCATGTGTTACCCATCAAGTGTGTTTCTTGCAGGATGACCACATCAGGGAGGTGTCGTTTAACAAACTGCAAGACAACGGTACGCTTGAGCCCATCACCCAGCCCGTTCACATTCCAGCTGAGGACCCTAAGACTCTTCTCCCATCTACTAGCCATATCCGCTACTGTAGGAGCTGGCCTGTCCCTGTGCATCGGTGTTGTCCGAAACTGTGTACATAGCAACAATACGTGACCATAAAAACCTTCCAACTTCCCCCCCCACCCACCTCCCCTCCCAACAAATCAATACGATACATAGAGTGGTTGGGGCCCCATGTTGTGGGCCCGACACCTTCTGTAGTGTCATCCCTTTCGGAGATCCCCTCCCGCCCCTTCGAACCAACCCCCCCCACCCTGCCCCCTGCTCTGTAGGTTTCAAACTACCCACTACCCCAATTAGCAGAGCGCCTGTCGCCCGACCCCGCCCCGGAGAGAGTAAACCGCCCCCCCCCCGGAGGAAATTCCGTGTGGAGAACGTGGGCCGGCTCCAACTCCGGCCGCCGTACCAGTGTTGCCCCAGACTATAAGTCCCTTAAGTTTATGGTGCACTATAGGATCAGTAACAAAGTCTCGGAGGCAATGAACAGACGGGTCTGCTTCCCACACCCTTGACACCACCCATTACCCGGTGCCAGTGTTATACATTACAGTTCGACGAGGCATGGTTCCACCGTCTGAATCCTCATCGCGTCGCTGTATCTGGGAGCGAGTCCCAGCGGGGACTGTTCGACCTTGAACGCCATGACCTTTGGCTCTGTTCGGCTGCTGCTTGCCTCCCCGCCGCAGAACCGGGGGAGGCGGCCCTGGCGTCTCTCAAGTGGTCACGGTCGTGCCCAACCCGCTCTTCCGGTGTCGCCGCGTCGAGCCACTCCTGTACCGCTTCTGGCGAGGTGAAGAAGTGGGACTTGCCCCCCGCAATGATCTTCAATTTTGCAGGGAAGAACATCATGTACTTGATGCCCCGTTCCCTGAGTGCTGCCTTGACTCCCATGAAGGAGCGACGTTCCTGCTGGACTCGCAGCGTGAAGTCCGGGAAGAATCGGATAGTTGCCCCGCCATAGTGCAGGTCCCCCTGTTGCCTGGCCACCTGGAGGATGGCGTCCCGGTCCCGATAATTCAATATCTTGGCGATTATTGTTCTAGGCGGAGCCCCCGGCCTGGGTCTAGGGAGCAGGGCACGGTGCGCACGCTCGATTGTGAAGAGCGTAGAGAGTCTCTTGGGCTTCAAATGTTTGAGAATTAAGTCTTCCAGGAATAACTCCACACTTTGCCCCTCCGTTCCTTCCGACACGCCAACCACGCGGATGTTACTCCGGCGCGCCCTCCCTTCCTGGTCCTCGAGCCGCAGAGCCATCTGGCGATGTTGGAGAACGAGCTCGTTTATTCGCCCCTCGAGCCGCTTTTCCGAGGCCTGTAGTGCCTTGATGGCTGTCTCGTTGGTTCTCGATCTCTCCGTGGTCTTGCCCAGATCCGTGCGCAGCAAGTTTACTTCAATGGAGATCTTGTCCATTTTCGACTCGAGATTCGTGCCCAGCGTCTGTATTGCGGCCATTATAGAAGTCAGGGAGGGCTCAGTTTGGTCCGTGGCGTGTCCCACCGTCGCTCCAGACTGTGTCGGACCAGTGGGCACCGCGTATTTATCCAGTTTGTTTGTTTGTGTCGTCGTTCCCGCCTTGGGCCGCATGTTGAAAACAGGCTCCCCTACCCCCGGGGTCAGGGCACCGGCCCGGGCGGCGGCAGTCGCTAGTCGCGCCCCGTCACCACCTCCTCAGCTGGGCAGGCCGTTATTCTGTGCGGGAGGCTGGCTCCGTCACCGTGTGGGGAGTCGGGGCGCGCCGCAACAGGCCACCAGCCAGCAGCCCAGGGGCTCGCCTTGCGCCAAATGCAGTTCAGTGCCCTCGGACCGGGGCTCAGGTGTGTGGGCCGGGCGCGCAACCCGCTCTCTCACCCTTCGTGGGGGTCCTCCCGTCTCACGAACGTCACTGCCACCAGGTCACCAGCGCCGCCGTCGCGCCCACCGCCAAGGCGCCGCACCCAGACAGTCGATAGCCCCCAGGCCTCAATTAACCTCACTCACGACCGGAGGTGTCTCCACTCACTGGCTTGGGGTGAGGGTCTTCCGCTCTGCATGCTTGGTCGGCGAGGCCCATCTAGAGGCAGGCCGGTCGCATCCTCGGGCCGGCCGCGGCGTAGGGCGAGGTCCACGTAGTCCTCCACCGGCTGAAGCACCCCTTCCCAGGGGCGTCTCCCGGATAGTGCAGATTCTCACTCTGCCGCCGGAAATCGGGCCTCGCTCCGACCCCGCACAGGATAAAGGCCGCAAGCCGGGGCCTCCGTTTGCAACGCACCCGGCCTTCAGGCTCCACGCTGCGTCCACGGGCCCGCCGCGGCACCGCCGATCGCCGCGATAAGCCCCCGCCGGGCGCTCCAACTGCGCTCAAAAGCGCCGATCACCAGCTCTTCGCCCAAGGGAGTCGGCGCTTCGTTCAGGGTGTGCGCCAACTAGGATTTAGTGCCGGATTTCGTGGGGACAACAGCGGTCCCGGCGGAGCTCGGTTACTAGGCGGCCATCTTCGCCGGCGCCTGGCCACGCCCCCCATCTAGAACTTATTCTTGATGTCAGCACAATGTAGAATTTATACTTAGAGCCACCCATCATTTGTTGTATATCCAACGGGTCGTTTACATATTATGCCACTAGAGTATACGCCAACGACTGTGGCAGATCTGAGCCTCGAGACGGACGTCCGCGAGGAGGATTCCCAAAGCACAATAACCCCGCGCAGGGCAAGCATACATGCGGGCCGGTTGGGTCAGCATTATAGAGACACCGTGCCTGGCCGATATGTTGCCAGTAGACTCGAGATTAAGCGGTTTTTCTTTCCCTTTGTAGACTGCACTGCGGAGCTCTGACGAGGACCGCGCTACTTGGACACGTTCCATTCGCACGACATTATCAGCAGACACATGATCATTTGCGGCTAGGCACTGTATGTGTAAGCTGGCTGGAATTTTCCAGCGCAGCCCCAGTTATCATGAGTAACGTGAGTACTGCCTACTGAGTTTGAGCATGCAGACTGCACTATCTAATAGACACTGTAGTGACTACACAGAATTAATCTGCACGATCCACAGCTTATAATCAGTGGCATCCTTAAATTTCCGTTGCACTAATTTCTCTTGCACTACTCAACTTGGTTGCTGTATCTGGTGGCTGGCTGTGATTACAAATTTGCGATACGCCTCTGGAGGTGTTAATTTTGAGGTTTGGAATTTAGGACCCCCGGTACTGATTTTTGAAGATTAGAGCAGTATCACACTTATAAGTAAAACATGCATATGCATTTAATTACAGGTTTCTCCACTTCCTTTGTCCTGAAGAGGCCCGAATAAAAGGGCCGAAACGCATCAACCACAAGGGACATCTAAAAAAACATCGAGGATAGGACGTTCCCTTATGGATGTCACCACAAAGGACTACCTCTAATATGGATTGCCTTTAATATTTAGAAGTCGTAGCCATATATTTGTTTATATAAAAAACCTGGAAGGAAGACGGTTACTATTGGTATAGGGACATTGAATATATGTGTGCTATGCTACACTGTATTTGTCTATGATTTGTGTTTAACGAGGAGTGATGTATAGATAAAAATATGCCTTATTTTGTATTGTGAATAGATATGTGATTTTTTATGGTTATATGTATATACATTGTTTTTTAAACCCCTGCCTAGGAGTTTGGGGACTCACTTTGTTAAAAGGAAAATAAATAACATTTTGTAAGTCTAGACCAGACCAGTGACCAAGTACTAAGCTCACTAGCATACTTAGACTTCTATCTATTCTCACAGGTGACCAACTTTTCTGTTGCATAACTTTTTCAAAAAGGCCCCAGGCCTAATCTGCACGTGGACACCTTTGTGACCCTAGTGCACATCATCAGAGCCGTCTTTTTAAAGGTGCATAAACATACTAATGCATTTTTATAAATCTTGTAGGTTTGATAAAGCTTGTAGGGAAGCTAACAAACGTTTACTTAGGTCCCTGTGGGCCATACCAAGGAATATTGAGACAGTTGCCATATGTGGAAGGTTATAGAAGCAGGTTATAAGTAAGAAGAAATCAGAGCTGAAGGATGAAGCATGGAATAATTTGGTTTCTTTTTGCAGGACTAGAAACACTAGTCTGTTTTGACACACCATTAATGACAAACGTTTTAATGCTTCCCATAACTTAGTGGGTGTCAATCAGCCCCGATGAATGGGTGGCCCATGTTACTAAAATTTGCTGTCTTAGTCAATGATGGTATGGAACTTGTGGTGCCAACCCTTTCCCTTGGTATTGATTTTTCTCTCGATTGGCTGAAGCTACCTAAGCCAGCACTGATGGGTTGCCAATAAATCTATACAGGTTGGAGGTGGATCTATGGACACCCTTAATCACTAACTATGCCAATTTGGCCTGCGAGAATGGCATAGCTGGGTCCTGGCACACAGCCATCATCATTCCCGTTTTTAAAAATAGGAAATCGCTCATCGCCTAGTTACTGTAGGCCTATCTTCCTCTGGGATTCCTCTGTGAAAGTCATTGTGGGTTACTGATAAACGTGTAATTTATGTTGTGCTGTACGGATTTAGAGCTGGACTAGACATGCTGGAGCAGTGCCTTAATTTGCATCTTTTAATAAGTAAGTGCACAATAGCCAAAAGCTGCCATGTTTATTTACCCTTTAAGGGCCTCTTATGTGCATTTGACAGTGTGGGTCAGATTCAAATAATGTTAGTTATTGGGGGTTGAAAGTAGTTTGGTGGCTTTTTTGCGAACCCTCCACTTAAATCTTAAAGCACTGTGATATTCGGGCCTTGCAGCGAATGCACATAGTGTTTTGGTTTGGGACGAGGAGTCTGACAAGGATGTATCTTATTTTTATTATATATTAAAGGGCTAGACTCCACCTTAACCAGTGGGGGCAGTGATATTATCAATTGTAAAAGTCCAACCCATATGCACATGATGACATTTTAATGTCTAAAACACCCAGTGGGCTCCCAACAGTTTTAGATACCTTTTGTTTGTTTTATTGATGGTTTCAGCCAGGCCACTAATTTAACTAAAAACTTTGATATGGTCTCTGGTCCAAAAAATCTTAAGTCGCGATGCATTGCGCTTTGGGGTACCCTTATTGTAAGAGCACATGCATTTCCCTCTTTGGGGGGAGTCACGATTGACTCTCTGGAATCCTGGGTGCCTTGCCTGGCTCAGAGAAGACTGATGTTTTGCAATTCCATTGGTTTTTTATGTAGCGTGGTTTTAAAATTGGGAAAAAAAACTATTGCGCCCGTCATAGAAATGTATAAAAGAATGTACCAACTTATTTTAACCTATGGCTCGAGGTTTGGGGCTATAAAGCTGCTAAATGCCTGCATGATGAGGAAAATAGAATATTCAAGCATATCCTTGGTGTTCCACCTAGGTCTCCAAGTATGTAGTCCATTAAGAACTGTGGGACCCTATGTCGAGGATTGTATTAACGTGGTCGGTTTAATGTTGTGGTGTTCCATCTGGTGTAACCCAGAGGCTACTTTTATTAAGGAGATCATAATGGACTGCCTCTCATGCGATAGGGGTCATTATATCTCTTAGGTAAGATATATTTAGTAGGTCTGTAATAAGCTAGACAGACCTTCTATTTTTTCAAATCCTGACAACTAGCTTTATGAAGCCAGGGAAGAGGAAAAAGCGGGTTGAATTAGTAAACCTGCTAACAGAGTCCTTATTGACCCAAACCCCATCCAGAGCTGGAGCAGTATCTCAACATTGTGCCTAATACCTAGAACAAGGTACTCCTGGCCAGATTTCGGTTTGGTTTAATTATATGCTGGCTCTCCTTTCTTTTGGGCCACTTTGACCAATTTGCGTCTGCGATGAACATTCCTTGCAAACTATGGCATATTTGGTATTGTTTTGTAAACTGTATCATATTTATACCAAAAGGTTTTTCATTCTTACTTAGGAGTGGTCTGGTGACTAGATGCATCCCTGCGTTATTATATTTACAGATGCTCCCCACACCTGAGGTGTGTGTGTATGCATTGCAACTTTTTAAAATCTGCCCTTCAACATAGACAGTCTTTGTTTTAGATTGCTAGATAGCTACTTTAAACCTATTTTTATACATATTAACTCAATCTGTACTTGCTATTTATTGTCTTTTTATATGATTGAATTGATGATGTGCTTTATGCTTATTTCTTTTAATGATCGAATAAAGCTGTTGGAATTGGAAAATATAAACGTGTGCCTCATTTTTATTTTTTTAGATTTTCTTTTGAAGGAAGATGGAAACAAAAGCTTCAAACATTTGTAGATTTCCCACTGGAATGTCTTGACCTATCGCAGTATGTAATTGGCCCAAAGAATAACCTCAAATACAACTTATTTGCAGTGTCGGTAAGTACTATTCACTAAACAATACCTAATTCAGTAGGCATTGCTTCAACAAAATATTCAAAATCATCCGTATGCCACATTCTGCTTTAAGCGTGCTGCAGTAAGAAATAAGGAAGTAGTAACCTATCAATAATTGCATTCAGCACACTACCAGAATGTGACCAACTCTGCAGTAGCTTTGATTGCATTAGAATTCCCAGCTGATCCATTTGTCTTGCATGTATTTAAGTTTCTAGTCACAAATGATCCAAATTCCTGATAACATGCCTAAGGGCCAGATGTACGACCGTGGAAATAGCGTCTCGCAAATGGTAATACAGTGTATTTCACACTGTTGGCGATTCCCAATGGGTTTGCAAAATTGAGAGGCTCATGAATATTAATGAGCCTCTCGCAATTTGCGACCCCATTGGGAATGGCAGGCCCTCCCAGGTATGGTGGACTGCTGGACTCAGCAGACCACTATGTCTCTGACTGCTTTTAAATAAAGCAGTTTTATAAAATAAAACAATTTGAAACGTTTCATTTCATTCTTTAAGGGCAGGTAGTGGTCCCTGGGACCACTGCCTACCCTTAAATATTTTCCCCTGCATTTATAAAGGGGAAGGGGTCCCCTGGGGTCCCTTTCCCTTTTGCGAGTGCATTAACACCCTCTTGAGGAGGGTGGTAATTTGCGAGTGTTCGGGGCCCGCAAATGCGGACATAAAACATTCTTACATAGGGTTGTGCTCGCTATTAGGAAGGGAACGCCCCTTCCTAATAGTGAGTTGCAAAACCCTATTTTGCGAGTCACAAAAAATTGTGATTTGCAAAATAAGGTTTGTACATTCCACATGCTGTTTTTGAATGCGCAAACAGGTTCGCAAACCCGTTTGCGCATGCAAAAATGGTCGTACATCTGGCCCTAGGTGCGCTATACATTTCAACACATTTTGCCAAACTACAAGGTTGCAAGTAATAAGCATTGCTCAAGTCTTTACTACAGCCCTCACTTAAAGGGAGAAGAAAAGTAGAAAAGTGTAGTGTTCTCCAGCGTTGAATAAATGTTGCAGCCTTGTGTACCTAAAGCAGTTCAACTTGGTTGCTTCAGGATAAAAATGTAGAACATTCTGCCCTTTCATGAAAAATCCATGGTCTGACGTCCAACGGTCTGCACGAGGCACAACAGTGAGATCGCGAGAGTAGCGTCAGTTGTTTCGAGTTTCCATTCACTTTAATAGGCTTCATGAAGTACGTCAAGAATTGTTGAAGTATAGGACTCTTTCTGATGCAGAGCAATATTCCAATGTTTGTAAAGCTGCACAATACCTGTAGGGAATTTTTGTCAAACATGTTAGTCTTCAGAATTTCAAGGAAAAGAAACAAAAATAGTTAGATCCGGCAAGCATTCTCCCGATAAAACATCTCATTAATGAATGTGGCGGTATCTTCTTTTTATTGTTAAAAAGCTTTGATATTTCCCGTTTACAGAAAGGTGTCGGTTGGAACATGTTCAAGGTAGACATTTCATTCGAACCAGCTCTGCTGACATATTTGCATTTGATCCAATTGTGCTAAATCTCCTGTTCCTTGACCAAACATCACCGGAGCCACCTGTGCTAGAACATTGACATTTGAGACGACTATGTTAAAATGTTTCACTTGAGTCAACAGTGATAAATGACTTGCTTCCATCCTGATGAAGCTGAATTTGAGTTGAGCTCTCTCTTTATTCTGATTAGATTCAGTCCCCTGTCAGTGTGGTCTATAGTATTCCCACTAGAGTTTGGAAATGTCTGCCGATGTCTCTAACCCCCATACAACAGCATGGGACTAGTTCTGGTCAAGCTGAAAAGGCATTAGATACTAGTGAGATGTTAATGTTCGCCTCCAGTCATCCTCTGCCGACGGTGGTCAATGCTAGGATGGTAAGGCTGTGTCTTGAGAAGTATAAAGGCGCGTCAGGTGTTTATTGATGATATTTTTGTTTCATACAGAATCACTATGGAGGGTTGGATGGTGGACACTACACTGCGTACAGCAAGAACGCCAGTAGGCATCACTGGTTCAAGTTTGATGACCATGAAGTGTCTGAAATTTCAACATCATCTGTGAAGTCTTCTGCCGCGTATATTCTCTTTTACTCGTCTGTAAAGCTGCAGCCTGCTGAACTGGCCACATGAAGAAAATGACGGCCAATACCTAGCCATTTCATTCATAAACAGTGGAGGAATACAAAAGAACTTAACTTTACTATAGATGGTTTCAGGTGTATGGGCAATACTGGAGAAACTGATGTTATTGGAATGGATGCCAAACAGATGCTGTAGCTTAGCTGCCCCTCTTTTTTTCAAGTAGGTGACACTGATGCTGTCAAATGGGTGTCATGGTAATCCAGTACCATATTTCAGTTTAAGGTGGAAAAGCAAATATTGATCACTTCTTGTTTTAAGACATCCATTCTTTCTAACTCAAATATTTCATTGAGTAAGCCATTTAACTATTTCATTTCTAGAATTTTGAGCTTCTCAACTTAAAACCATAATGTAATTTGACTTACACATTCCTTCCACATACGAGGCCTTTTTACGCTAATAACCTTAATGCTTTTGTCTACTGTGAATACGCTAGAATGATGTAAACGTGTTGGAATGTATGAGTACATATTGATTGCATATTGCACTTAAAAACTGTATATAATCAGAAAAGTGTTTTCTTTTTGTAAAATACTATCCTATTTGAAACATCGATCACATTTAAGTCCCTTTTGAGAGAGGAGAGTGAAAGCAACTTAATGTCCATGTATTGATCACATATGCAAAGAAGCCAACAAGACTAAACCGGTCTACCCGTTGTATGTCACTTTGTCATTGCTTCGGATAATCTGAAACTCTTAACCCCGTTTGCACTGTTACCTCATTTTCTGTGGATGCTTCTTATTCAGAAATGCCATGGAATTTTTTAATGCGCTTAGACCTGTTTGACTTCTAACTGTAGAAAACCCCAGAGCTGTATTTTTCTGTCTGCTAATATTTATGCATTTTCTTTTCTTCAGATTGAATTTGTGATACAGTTATCTTCATTTGTCATATTAAGGAATCTGAGAACTGGTCAGCGCACATTTTATGTTGCTTTCTTCTTGAAGATAACAACACACTCATATGGCATCTCAGCCTGTCGGTTATGCTGCCTTAATATTTATCAGTAAACAGAATATCAAATCATCTATGCCTGCTGCTCTTTTTAAATTGTTGTGTGTGTGATATTTTCTGCCATTACAAGAGATTTCACAACGATATTTCACTAAAGTAACAAAATCAGGTAAAGTTATTTCTTGGAGTGGCATAGGCAAGCACTTCTATAGTTCCTCACACTATAACTTCTTACTTATATACTTATTCCAGTTGGAAGCAGGAACCATAACTGAATATAGTCTTTGCTGAACAATGTATGGCCACTTAATTCAGGAACAATGGTGATGGTAGGATGTGTTTATTTTACTGAACTTTTAGTCCTTGTGTTCTTACAACTGTCACTGAAACTAATGACTGCAATCGGGATCTGTAGCCGCTGTGTAAAGACCTTTTAGTCCTGGCGTTCCTACAACTGTCACTGAAACTAATGACTGCAATTGGTATCTGTAGCCGCTGTGTACAGTCAAGGCCAAAAAAAAAAGTCCTGAAAGTTGGTTTATTTTGTTTAATTTCTTTAATTCATAGAGACAATATCTGATAGAGGCATCAAGCCACAGATTCCTTACCTTTCAATTTCCCTGACGTCAGACTGGATCCAAAAGATTTTTGCGTGAGCAGTACCCCTTTGTGCCGGTAGGTGGTGTCAGTCGGCTCTACGCATCGTTGTCCGTGCTGAAAGTGATGTTTGCATCACCTATATAGGTGCCACCTCAGTGCACTGATGTCAGTCCTTTTCTTTCTGCGCCATTTAGCGCTGATCCGGAAGAACAGCTACCCCTCTGTCGCTTTTTAACCGACTTTTTTAAAAACATTTTGTCAAATTCTGTTTTGAGGAATTTTTCCTCCTGGTGTGTCAAGGTGATTTCCTCGAGGAAGACAGGTTTCAAATCATGTGGCGCCTGTCATGCCGCCATGTCGGTTACGGACCCACATCTAGTGTGTCTGTGGTGTCTCGAGCGCGACCATGACTCCAAGTCGTGCTCTGACTGCTGGGCCATGGCATCGAAGGCTTTGAGGGAGAGGTCCCTGAAGCTGCTTGTGGCCTGGCTGGCAACGCCGTGGAGATCTCGGTCGAGAGGGCAGCTGCAGAAATGCTCCAGGAGCCTCAGGGTATCTTTGTCCCACTCCAGGTCATCAGGACATTCGGGGAAGAAGCACAAGTCGTCGAAGATTGCTTTGCCTTGTCCGTTAGCTGGCACGATGAGGGAGCATCGACATTCCTCGGAATAGTTGCCAGGGCCGACTCCGAGCCTCCCACCTTTTCCAGGAGCCAGAGCAACCCCCGCTCAGATAATGGAATTTTACGAGGCCATGCACCACATATTTGAGCGGGCCGACCCACCGGCGAGCCTTTAGGCCCCGTGGCGGCCGGAGGAGGTCTCATCAGGTTCTGAGCAGACGGCTCAGGCCTCGGCAGGCCCATGTTGATCCAATCCCAGACTGGCACTGGTCATGCCACAGCGACCCGGCCCGACGCCGATGCTCCATACGGTGTCAGTGCCCATCGGCGGCTCAAGCCCCATTTACATCAACGAATTGGACACAGAACCAGAACAGCGTCAATCATTGCTGGCAGAACCCATGAGTCACAGGTCGATGCCAGAGCCTTTTGTAAAGGGATAGACTTCAGGGAGGAATGAGAGAGGTCACTGGACCCCTTAGAATACCAATTAAAAGGCCACAAAATCGAATACTGTGAGGAACTATGGGATGCCAGTGATATGGACACATCCCCAGATACTGATATGCTTTCTTCCCCTACTTTGGGTACAGGGAAGGGAGCATCATATTCAATGGTGGTGAAGAGGGCAGCTGAGGCCCTGGATCTCGAGTTGCCCTCTGTGGCAGTCCAGTCTAACATCTTGACAGAAGTGCCACAGCTGGGTTCTTCCTCTTCAGAACCCTTGCTCCCTCTTAATGACTGGGAAACTGGGAAACTGGTCCAAGCCCAGCACAGGGGCTCCTGTGAATAGGACAATTGCCCCCTGCCGCCACCCCACACCGGGAGACCCGAGCTTCCTCAGATCTGGGTAGCCCAAGCCCTTCCTTCCCATGGCGCTTTCCCTGCCGCACCTCTGGACAGGGAATCCAAAAGACTGGACAGCTTGGGGAAGAAGATGTTTTCTCCATCCAGCCTTGCATTGCAGTCTGTAAATACTGCATGATTATTGGGCTGCTACTGCCACACTTTGTGGGACACAATTGCGCAAGTGGTGCCACAGGTCCCAGGGGAGGCCCTGGCTGTGTTCTCCCAAGTGGTCAAAGATGGGAGAGATGCAGCAAAGTTTACCATTAGGTATGGTTTGGATACGACCAACTCGCTGGGCAGAACAGTTTCGACGACGCTGGCGCTTAGACGCCACGCCTTGCTGATAACATCTGGCTCATCAGGGGATGACCAGGCTTCCCTCATGGACATTCCCTATGATGGCAACCCTCTCTAGACAAGGCAGACTCAGCGCTGGAGCGCTATGACACTCTCGGGCTACGACCCTGTCCTTGGGCTTCTCAGTTGCCCATGTCAACCCCAGCCTGCCTATCACCCCTTTTGTGGCTAAGGAGGAGGTTTTCGACTGCATCAGCCCTACTCTAGGCACTGTCCTATGCAAGCTTCCCTGTTCGTGCTGGGGCGAGGATGAGGTTCATACCGATCTCGTGGGTCAGGTAGCTAGAGGTCTGCCACAATCACCAATCCCCCTACAGCCGCAGCCTCTAAGCCCTCCTAATCTTGTCCTACAAAAGCATGGGCAGCCAGTTGGTGGGAGAATCAGCCATCATCTCCTCCACTGACAGTCCTTAACATCAGACCGGTGGGTTTTACAGATTATTCAAAGGGGCTACTCATTTCGCTTCAAATCCTCGCCTACCCACTTTGCCTCCATCTCACGATCGGCTGACGGAGGATCATTTGGCCTTGCTCCCTGAGGAAGTCAGGGCTCTCATGGCCAAGGGAGCCATAGAGAGAGCTCTGGTGTCAGAAGTAGACAGTGGTTGCTATTCCCACTTATAGGAGGCTGGCTTAGTATATGGTGCACACTTATTTCACTTATGGTGATTTTAGCAGTCTTTGACAACCATAGAAAGCTCTCAAAGTGGTAGCTGTGGAGAGCAGCCTTCAGTTTAATCATGGAGTGTAAAGCATCTTGTTTTACCACGTTTAATCGTCAGTGTAGATTAGATGAAAAAGAACCACACAGTGTTTTATAAAAAAAGAAGTCTATTTATATATGGTATATCTCCCACCCACAGATATCAACACAATATACAAGAATACTTCAAAATAATCAGGTAAGTAGCACACATATACACTGATCTCCAGGGGGAGACCAAACCATATACTAAGAAAGTGGAATGCGAACTGTAAAGGAGGATGGGACTTGGACCAGAAGACTGAGAGGAGCTGGGGACACAAGGGGCCATCAAAGGTATGTACCCAGAAACCCCACAGAGGCTGTGTGCTGAGTGGAAACACAGCCGCGTTCCCAATGGATCTCAATGGAGAAGACGGATATTTTTTTACGCTAGAACAAGATGGCCACGCAGTGGTGAGGCTCCTGCCGGTCGGCACATCATACTGCTGATTACTCCTGATTAACGGCTGTGGCTCCCTCCCAATTTCTACCGTAAGGAGCTAAAGACTATTGACACCCTCGCTGAAATCCTGGGTTGCGAGGAGCGAGGCATGCCGGAGTAACGCCCTCGGCGGATCTTGACCGCGGCGCCGCCTATCTGGCCTGGAGCTGAAGATCGGCGCGAGAAGCCGCGAGAGGTCGTGGTCCCCGCGTGCGGGCCGCTGCTGGAGAAGTGGAGCTGGGAGTCCTGTGCTCGGAGTGGAGGTACGGCTGCGCTGGAGGAGCTCCTTTGGGGCAGACTACCGATGGTTGCTGCGCATGCACCGCTAGCATAAGTGAGAGGAGGCCCTGGCTGTTGCCTGTGATTGACCCTGCTGGCGACTGGTGAGACGGAGGGCTGCGCGTCCGGCGCTGCGCTGCGGTGACTTGGCCTGAGAAGACCGTTGAGGGGTCGTTGGCCGCTGCGGACTGAGACCTGCCTTACCTGGGGGGTGAGCGCCACAGTTGCCCCGGCTGAGTACGGCTCTGGGGGATATCCCGCCTGTAGGACAGAGACAGGGCTTACTGTGGCATTCCCTGGGCCGAAGTTGATGCTGCGGGGTGGCTCCTGGTGAAGGCTCCCGGATTCCGTGTTGCGGACTGGCTGGTATCTTGGGAGCGGCGCCGCGACGCAGCCCGCACTGTGAAGGATGCCACTCGGGCAGTGTTGTTGGTGGTAGGAGCGGTGCTGCCTGTGCACTGGGAGTTGCCGCCGGGACTCGGGCGCTGGCCCTGTGGCGGTGTGGAGCGATCGGGGCGCCGGCTGCCCTCTACAGGCACTGCTGAGGTTCGTAGCTGTTTGGAGCCCGGAGTGGAGTGACCCTTCGTCGCTGAGAAGAGGGTTAAGGACTGTTATATGTGCTGGAGGGCCGATTCTGGATGAACCAGCGAGGGTAGGCTGCTGGTGCGGCTCCCCCTGGATTTCTGGCGGTGGAGGCTACATATCGAGGCTGGGGGTGTCCTGTGGGCTGCTGAGGGACTAGCTGGATCGGCGGAGTTGGGGGCTGCTGTGGAGCTGGTGGTGCGCTCCGCCTGGTCCAGGGCCACTCGTGGCGGCGCAAATTATTGGCCCTACGTGCGGTCTGCGGGTTGCTGTGGCTTGCCTGTTCCCTGCGGGCGCTGTGGGGGGGGGGGCCCCCCTTCTCTGGATCGGGCAGGTGAGGACTGTGTGCTGGAAGGACGAGCGGTGGTCGGAGGCCCTTATCAGCTGGGTCCCCTGGTTGTCCGCGCGTGGTGCGGGCCGAGGGGAGCGACGAGGCCCCCCGGATTGGGAACTCTTGCCCTCCGAACGAGTAGTGCCTCTCCTGGAGTCCGATTTGCTGGATTGTCGCCATGGGTAAGCCTAGGCCCAAGAACGCTGACTCGGGTCGTGGGTCAGAGGAGGTGCCCCCTAATTTGTCGCAAGTGGCCGCTGGAGACCCTATACAGTGGCAGCTCCAGGAGATACTAGCAGCCATAACGGACACGAAGGCTACCCTTCATCAGGACATTGCTACAGTGTCGGTTGGGCTGGGGCTGCTGCGCGACGAGCATAAGAAGCTGGCGGGGAGGGTCAAGGACGTTGAAACTAGTATAGCGGAGTTGCTACCGGCTAATACAGATACGGCCCAACAGTTGCGCACTCTTACGGCGAGGGTGAATATCTTGGAACGAAGGGCGGACGATGCGGAGGGGAGAAATAGGAGGAATAACGTTCACGTGGTAGGGCTGCCGGAAGGAGTGGAGGGGACGGACATGGTGGAGTACCTAGAGTCATGGTTTAAAGCTGTGGTGGCTCCGGAGGGTTTGACTGGATTCTATACGCTGGAGCGGGCCCATAGGGTCCCGGCTCGACCCCTTGAACCGGGAAGACCGCCGAGACCGGTGATTGCACAACTTCTACACTACCGTGATCGGGACCTACTGTTACAAAGGGCGAGAACGGTGGGTCCCTTCATTGTGGGTAACGGTAAAGTGACACTGTTTCCAGATTACACACTGGAGGTTCAACGCCGGCGGGCTTCTTATTTAGAGGTCAAAAAAGCACTGAGGAAGGAGCACTTGCAGTATTCCCTCTTCGTTCCGGCGCGGCTACGAGTCACCCTTGATGATACATCTAATTTTTGTTGACTCTCCTACGGGGGCTTGGGAGTGGCTTGAAAAATACACAGGTGGTCTGACAGCCGCGAATCGGCATGAGAGGTCAACGCCCCGAGGCAGATTGACTGGCAGAACTGGAGTGCGGCGGCAGGGACGGGGTCCCCGGACGGGGCCCCCCACTGTGAAGGCGGAGCTGGAGAGGGCGGCGGCTCTGAGAGCGGTGTAGTCTGTGTCGGGCTCTCCAGGTCCGTCGGTGCGGGCTGAGGAAGGGGGCTCAGCTGAGGATTCTGCAGAGAGTGAAACAGACAATTCTTCGGCTAGTAGTATGAAACTTCTGGTGATCACACCTCAGAGTGTGGATGAGATAATCTGATATTGTGATGGGATGGTTGGAATGCATTGGGTGCCTAGCTGCAGGAAATAGATTATGAGTGGGGTGGGGGGGGATCATTGGAGGGTAGCCTTTTCATGTGCGGTTCCTGATGGCTGGCTGACTGCAGAGCCGACCCTGGGTCAGCTGTGTTCACCTCTACCTCTGAAGTAGTCAGAGGAATTTGCTCATCTGTTAAGTTACATTTTGTTTGGATGGGTACTAGTTTTGAGGTAACTGTCCTTGGGAGGGGGGTTTGGGAATTGGGGGATGTTCATCGAGGTCTCCGGCATGACCATAGTGAGTTGTTATTGAGGCACTGGACATATCATATACCATGGGGACATTGAGTGACTTAAAGTGTATCACGTGGAATGTCCGGGGATTGCATACCATGGGCCGGCGACATAAGATACATGCATACTTGGTGCGGAGAGGGATACAGGTAGCGTTCCTACAGGAGACACATATTGCAGGTGGGGAAGGGCTGGCGCTCCGGCGCAGATGGAGGGGACAGGTATACCATACTTCGTATTCTGCTTTTGCGCGTGGAGTCTTGGTATTGATTAGAGCTGGAGTCCACTTTCAAATGGTGCAGCAAGTTGTGGATCCAGAAGGGCGTTATGTACTAGTGCAGGGCAGGCTGAATGGGAGGGACATCACACTGGGCAGTGTATACGCCCCGAACATTGAGCAGCAAGCCTTTTTTGATTTATTGTCCGGTAAACTGTCCTCGTACTTAACTGGCTCAGTCATGCTTGGGGGTGACTTTAATTCAGTTGTAGACATTTCTCTGGATAGGTCTCACCCGCCGCTATTGACGGTGCCGACTGCTGTGGTTGCCAGGGCTCGTGGCACATGGCAGGCCAACTGGGGGTTGTTGGACACCTGGAGGGAACATCATCCAGATGAAAGGGACTATTCCTTTTTTTCCCCGCTTCATGAATTACATGTGCGATTAGACGCAATCCTTTGTTCCCCTGATATTCACATGGCGGTTCAGCACAGTGAGTATTTGACCAGAACGCTTTCAGATCATAATCCCCTGTTGTTGAGGCTGTGCTGGGTCCCACGGCGTCCGGTGATCCCTGCGTGGCGGCTGGACCCGGAGCTGCCGGTATTCCACGAGGCAATTGGAAAAGGGGTAACTCAGTACTTCCAGGAGAACACGGGCACTGCCTCTTCGCTGGGGGTAGAGTGGGACGCTTTTAAGGTGGTAGTGAGGGGGTTAAGCATTGCGCATAAGATTGGGGTGCGGAGGGTCCTCCTTCAGGACATAGATGCCGCGGACCAGCGACTGCGCGTCTTGAAACGTGAGCGTCCGGAGCGCCCAGAGGGGCAGGGGGACGTATTGGCGGCCCGGGAGGCCGTGGCAGTGGAGGTTGAGAAATTACGATGTTATGATTATAAGCGGTATCTGACTAGAGCCCACGCGGAGCGCGACAAATCTGGTGCATTGCTGGCGTGGCTTGCGAATCCTATGAAGCAGTCGGTCCGTGTATTAGCGCTAAATGGCCTAACGGGGGATGTGTGTTACACTCAGCAGGGCATTAATCGTCTCTTTGCTGGGTACTACGAGAGACTTTATACCAGTAGAGTAGACTTAGATGTGGACCGTCTGGGGGATTTTTTGGCTGGAGGGGAACTACCGGCCCTTACCGCAGGGGAGGCGGATTTGTTGGGGCAGGACGTCACGCTGGGGGAAGTCCGGAGCGCAATAAAACACATGGCGCGGAAAAAGGCTCCTGGGGTAGACGGGCTCCCGATTGAGTTCTACGCAGCTTATGTGGATGTCTTGGCTCCTAGGCTGGTGACCCTCTATAATAAGTCGTGGGAGGTGGGTAGACTGCCTGCCATGACGTGGGAGGCGCTGATAATACCGTTGCTGAAGCCAGGGAAGTCCCCCTCTGATGTAACTGCTTACCGTCCACTGTCTATGCTTACCACCGACTATAAGATTTTGAGTCGGATACTGGCCTCTCGGCTCCTGCCGTATATGCCCCAACTGGTTCATGGAGATCAAGCAGGGTTTATACCCAAACAGAAATACAGCAGGCAATGTCAGACGCCTGCTTCGTGTGTTGGAGGCTGAGATGGACAAATTGCATACTGCTGCAGTTTTCTCGGTAGATATAGAAAAGGCCTTTGACAGCCTGGAATGGCCATATTTATTTCAGGTACTACGTACCTTTGGGCTGGGGGACCGCTTCGTGGCTTGGACGGCCTTGTTGTATAATGATTCCACGGCCCGCACTAAAACGGGTGGTCTGATATCTTCTCCCTGTGCGGTGGGTAGGGGGACGCGTCAGGGGTGCCCTCTCTCGCCGCTGCTGTTCGCGTTGGCCGTGGAGCCGTTGGCGGCCCAGGCCCGAACGGGGAGGTGGTTCGGGGGACTCCGGGTACATGACGAACAACACTATATAGCCCTATATGTGGATGACCTCCTCTTGTTTTTAGAAAATACTCAGGGGGAGCTTGTGGGAGCTAAGAGGCTGCTTAGTTGTATCGAGGACTTGGCAGGTCTAAAGGTGAATTGGTCCAAATCGTGTCTTTTTCCCACCTCCAAAGTAGCGGAGGGCCCCCGGTCCACAGAGGAGGTACAGTGGGAATATACTTGTATAACATATTTGGGGATTCGTATTTATCACGACCGCAAAGACTTGGTAGAGGGCAATATCGGTAGGGCCGTGCGAGGTCTTTGGGGCAGTATGGAATTTTGGCAGTCACTCCCGCTGTCTTTGATGGGGAGGGTGGCGCTTCTTAAGATGGTGGCCCTCCCCAGGTTGTTGTATTATTTTAGAACGCTTCCGGTTTGGATCCCCGCGTTGACGTTTAAGAGACTTCAACAGATGATAACTGGGTTTCTATGGAATGCTGGCCGGCGCCGGGTAGCTTTGCATAAGCTGATGAGACCGTGGGGAGAGGGAGGTTTGGCGGTTCCAGATCTGGAGTCCTATTATTTAGCCGCTCAGCTGCAGTGGCTGACCCAGGCGGTGGCTCGAGAGTTTCGAGGAGTAGGAGACGCCGTGGGGGGGCGGATCCCTGCCTGCCTACTGGCCAGGATTTTTCTGCAACAGCCGCTCCGTCTTGGGGATCTCTCTGCCGAAGTGCAGACCTTTCGGTTATGTTGGAATAGAAGTCAGCAAAGGGCGCGGATCTCCTGTCCATATGCGCCAGAGATCCCAATATTAATGTGCCAGCAGCTGCCGCATGGGGGCAACTGGTCGGTGCTGGAGGGATGGTGTGATGCGGGCTTGTTGGTTGTGGGGGATCTATACGAAGACAATGTTCTGTTGCCTTTCGAATCCATCTGTGAGCGTTTCGGCCTCCCTCGTGGGGACTACCTGCTCCATGCGGCCTTGGTGTCGGCTATTCAGCGGCGGTGGAAGGGAGGACTGTCTGAGCCACGGACATCCATGGCTTGCCAATATGTCGTGCTGGCGGCGGGTACCATTAAAGCGGTTGCATGTTTGTATCGCCGAATGACCTGCGAAAGGCTGGCTCCCCTCGACAGGCTGAAACAGTGCTGGGAGGAGGATATCGAACGGGACATCCCTGATAAAGTATGGGGGGAATTGCTTGAACACCCCTGGAAATGCTCCAGGAATGCTCGTTTCCAACAAATCCAATTTTTTATTTTGCACAGGGCTTATCTTACTCCAGTCAAAATCCAACGCTACTTTCACACGCTCACGGCGTCCTGTCCCCGGTGTCAAGTAGAGGGAGCTGACTTCTGCCATATGCTGTGGAGCTGCCCTCGGATTAGGGATTACTGGTGGGAGGTGTGGTCACTACTCTGCACTATTACGGACCGGGAGTTCGAATTTGGTGTGAGTTTGTGCTTGTTACACTGGTTCCCTCACACTTCAAAGACTAAAATAACCAGTAAATTTATAGATCTAGGGCTTGTACTGGCCAAGCGGAAAATTACTGCTAATTGGAAGGCGCAGCGTGGGCCGAGATTTCGGAAGTGGAGAGCGGAATTTACTCGGTGGGCAGACTGTGAAACGGTTATTCAGTTGCAGACGGCCACCCGCGCCCATAGCGATAGGGCATTGGAATCAGCCCATGCCTGGGGGCACTGGCAGTACTGTTGAACTGCAGACTCTGATAGGGTCTCGGAGATTGGAGAGGCGCAGAGCCTGTCCTCCCCTGAATCTGGTTAGAAGCGTGTTGGGGGATGAGATACTATCTCACTTGGGTTATCAGAGGTCCTGTGGTAGGAAAGATTACGGTGTACTTTATAAGGAACTGAGTGCCTTGATATATATCCAGCCAATAAGTCATGCCGGAGGAGTTGTGGGAAGGGGATGGAGGGAGGGGGGAGGGGATGTTCCATGGTATAGATGCTAGATTTCGGATTAGTTGCATTAATTAAGTAATGGCACTGTTGAGTGAAGTCTCTTCTATTCATATGTTTACAGTAGGACTTTACATGGAGATTTGATGGTGGAATTACTAGGGACTACACTGCAAAGTTTGTTGGGGGAGCGATAATTCAGATAGTATATCATCAGGTAACAGTGGGCATGACTCTATAAGGGAAGCTGTATGTTCAGATGTTTTACGTAAGTGCTGGCCCCTGACTGTAATGTTCTTGAGTGATTTATAATGTTAATAAACATATTTTACAAAAAAAATAAAAAAATGTATCTCAATGGAGAAGTCACGGTTGCAGTTATAAAGAAGGACCCTTCCCGGAGGACCCCAAAGAAACCCTTTGGAACACAGAAAGTTGGAGATTCACCCCACTTGTGGATGCCCCAGGCTACCTGCACCAGGGAAGTCGGGTGCATAGGGGTGAAGTTACATTGGAACTTGCGTAGACGACAATGGGATACTTTGAAGAAGATGCCTCTGAAGAAGACTGTGAAGGAGTCCAGTGGAATCCAAGGGTTGATTCTGGAAGTGGAGAACCTGCAAGCAGAGGGGACAGTCTATGCCACTTGGGGGTGACCAGGAGGCACGGAAGCACAATGCCCACAGATGTTGAGAGATTCAGAAGAGACAACGTGACCTTGTCGCTGCAGCTGTAAGGACCAGGTGACGCTGAGGAAGACCAGGAGCCGTGCACGAGCTGTCCCACGTCAGGTGTCGGTGTCCAGGTGGTCGGTGTCCGGCGGGAACACCAACAAACCTTGGTAGCTGCAACTGGCATGTTAAGGGAAGAGATGCTGTTGTTGGGACCAGCAAGGTCCAAGGGACACACCAGGTTCAGGTGCATCAGAGCAGAACATGAGAAAACATGGGAGCCCCCTGAAGCAGGAGAAGACCCTCAGGAGGACCCAGAGGCCGAAGGCACAGGTGTCGCAAGAGAAGTCAGGAAGCTCATCAAAGATGGAGGCCCACGGTGCAGAGGATGCAGTGAGGATGCTGATTTCTGGAAGATGAGGTTCTGGAGCTTCTTGTAGCCTGAAGATCTCGAGAGTGCAGAGCCAACAAGCCTTGGCAACGGCAAGTTGCCGCTGTGCACAGTGTTTTGGTCCCAGTGGTCCTGATGAGCGATACTGTCTTCAAAATGGCTCAGAAGGTAGGTCAGGCCCGAAGGGAGCTGCAGATTCACCACCTGTGTTGCTGGGCCTTGGAAGTCATTGAGACAACAGAAGCAGCAGAACAGCCAGCTTCGTTGCAGTGCCTACAGATGCAGGGGATTGACTTCTTCACTCCAAGGGAGATTACTTCGGATGTCCTTGATTCCCTCTGGCATTCTGGAGAACCTGGATGAAGCACAGACGCATACAATGCAGAAGACTTGAACAGGGAGACCAGGAGCAGCAGGAGTCTTCCTTGATGAAGTCTTGTTTCCAGTTGAAGTCCAAGAGGTCCAAGTGTCCAGATGGTCAAGCTCAGCTCAGTAGCAGAAGGGCAGAATTGTGTCTATGGTCGGCGGTACGACTAGCTTGCTTCCAGACTCTGAAGGCTATTACCAGGGTGAGGAGCCCCCCAGTACATGGGATTATACTTCCAGCACCGGAATCGGTGTTGGGGTACGATTACAACATGTTTGATACCAAACGGGACCAGGTTAGGTGCAGCCATTATACAGTTAGACAGCTCGTAATGACTGAAGTCCTCTATATAGCTTAAAATGGCTGACTGCACTCACAAAGTCTGGAGAATCGACTCAGGGGTGTCCTGCTTATGTCAAGCACCCTGCAGTCCTGACTGAAGAGCCTGCCATAGGGGTGACTTATAGGTTGTAAGTGCAGTGACCTTAGATATAAGGAAACATATCTGTAGTGAGAGGTGCAAGCACCAACTGACACAGGCTGAAATGGCAGGCCTTTAGTCAAAAGTTAAGTGGACTCCCATGGGTGGCACAATACATGCTGCGGCCCATGGGAGACCACTGGTGTACCTCTGCCTTGGGTACCTCAGTACCATATACTAGGAACTTATAAGGATACACCAGTAGCCAATTGTGGATGTACCAATGTACTTACCAAAGCCAATTTAGGAGAGAAAGCACAGATGCTGGGGTCATGATTAGCGGGAACTCAGCAAACACATACTGACACCAGGCAAAATGTAGGGGTGACCATGAAAGCAGATCCTACTTTTCCTACACTGCTACTTTCATGGTTCCCTAAAAGAACAAGGAGCCTCACCCTGTTTTAGATCTGAAAACCCTCATCTTCTTCCTCACGAAGGACAAGTTCAAGATGCTCACTTTGCCTCGGGTATTGTCTGCCCTGGACCCAGGAGACTGGCTGGTAGCTTTGGACTGGCATGACATCCATTTTCATATTCCTGCCCTGCCCTGCCTGCTCATCTGTGGTTTATGGTAGGTCACATGCACTTTCAATTCATCGTGCTCCCCTTTTACCTTACCAGCGCCTCTCGAGTGTTCACCAAGTTGATGGCTGTAGGCACAGGTCATCTGCGCAGATCAAGGGTGCCAGTCTTCCCCTATCTTGACTACTGGCTGATTAAGGCGAGATAGCCCCAGGCTGTCGTCTCCCACCTCCAGACTATGGTGAACCTTCTGCATTCAGACGCTCCCTTTCATCTGAGCTGTTCTGGACACAGTGCAGTTTCGAGCTTCTCCTCCCGAGCAGCGAGTCCAGGATATTACCGCTAAGATACAGATGTTTCTGCCTCTATCCTGGATTTCGGTGAGCATGACTCTGAGACTGCTGGACCTCATGGCCTCCGGCATCCTACTAGTGACACATGCAAGATGGCATATGCGGGCTGTGTATTAGGACCTGAAGTTCCAGTGGGCACAGCACCAGGGGAATCTCTCTGACATGGTCCAGATCTCAGAGGGAACTGAACAGAACCTGCAGTGGTGGTTAATGAATGCGATTGGATCAGAGTCTGAACTCTGTCCCTTCCACAACCAGATCTCAAAGAAGTGTCAGTTGCGTCGCTCCTAGAATAGGGCGACCATCTGGGAGAGGGGGAGATCAGAGGATTCTGGTCTCTGGTGGAAACCAGACTCTACATCAACATGCTTGAGCTCTGAGCGATCCGATTGCCATTGAAAGCCTTTTTACCCTCCATCAAGGGAATGTTGGTACAAGTGTGCACAGGCAACACCACCACCATGTGGCATTGTAACAAACAGGGCGGGTGGGGTCATGGACCCTTTGTCAAGAGGCCCTGCATCACTGGAAATGGCTGCAACAGCAGGGCATAACCCTGGTGGTTAAACTTGGCAGGTTTTCTGAAAGACAGGTTGGACGAAACTCAGCCGTCGATGCCTAGCGGATCACAAATGGCACCGGAGGTGGTGCAAGGTCTCTTTCAGCAGTGGGGAGAGCCTTGGTTAGATCTGTTAGCCTCCGCTAAGAACGCCAATGTCAGCAATTTTGCAAGTTGGGGTTTCCAAGGCGGCACTCGCTCTGAGATGTTTTTCATCTTGAGTGGAGCTCAGGCCTCCTGTACGCCTTTCCGCCCATATCACTTCTGCCCAGAGTTATCAAGAAGATCAGGAACAACCGGGACCAAGTCATCCTTGTGGCTCCAGACTGAGCATGTAGAGTATGGTATCCCGAGCTTCTCAGCATTTTTATCAATCCTCTGATCAGGCTGCCCCTTCCGGAGGATCTTCCGTCACAGCATCAGGGAAGGGTCCTCCTTCCCCCCTCCAACCTGTCAACCCGCCGCCTCCTTGCGTGGAGATTGATTGGCAGAAGTTGGCAGCTTTTGACCTTCCTCCCAAAGTCTGCAATGTTATTCTGGCAGTCAGGCGTCCCTCCACCAAGACGGTGTACGCCTGCTGATGGATCACATTTTGTATTGTATTGTACAGTAAAGACTATTGACCCTCTTTCGGATGTCCTTCTTTTTATTCTTACTCTTGCCCAGCAGGGATCAGCTCTGGGCGGTCTGCTTTTTTACTGCTACCTGAACAACCCTCTTTATTTACATCCCCTATTGTGAATAGGTTTCTTAAAGGTCTTGTAAATATGCCCACCCTCCCTTCATTATGTCTCAGTGGGACCTTAATCTGGTTCTCACATTTCTAAACTGTGCCTCGTTCAAGCCTCTTCATAATTGTCCCCCCCAGCTGCTCACCATCAAGACTGCTTTTCTAGGGGCAATAACAGCTGCCTAAAGGGTGAGTGAGCTGCAGCCTTTATCTTCCAAGCCTCCATTGCTGTCTGTGTTTCCAGACAAACTAGTGCTTCACACTCGGGCCTCTTTCTGGTTGAAAGTGGTTAACACCATTTCATGTGGGCCAATCTGCCACCTTGGCCACTGTCTACGCTCCTCCACATCCATCAAAAGAAGAGTAACGGCTCCACCAGCTAGACCCAAAAAGGGTGTTGTCGTTTTACCTTGACCGCACACAAGAGTTTCGGGTGGATGACCAACTCCTTGTGATGTATGTTGGTGCAAGGAAGGATCGGGCGGTACAGAAACAAACCATTTTGAGCTAGTTTGTTCTATGTATAAAAATCTGCTACGCACTGGCCAAGAAGCAGCCCCCTGAGGACTAAAGGTCTCCTTCCACCAGGGATAAAGATGCTACTACTGTATTAGCACGTGGAGTCCCAGGTCTGGGCATCTGCCAGGCGGCAACATGGGCGTCCCTGTACACATTTACCAAACACTACTGCCTGGACAGTCGGATCCGTAAGGATGGGCACTTCACCTGTTCGGTCCTGTAGGACTTTTTAGTTTATTATTTGTCGACAGCCCACCACCGTGGATGATATTGCTTGTGTATCTATTCAAAGGTAAGGGGTCTGAGGCTATATGTTTCCATCAGATTAATAAGTTGCCTACCTTCGGTAATACATTATCTGGTAGAGAAAAGATCTAGCTGCAGATTCCTTACCCACCCAATCATACTCCCTGCTCTGTGAACAGCTTTCTAGGGTCAGGCTGATCCTTTTCAGGGCCCTAGTTAGGACACACCAGTGTCGGTGCACTACATGGCTGTGCGCTCCTAGCATGGAAAGTCGTGAAAAGTAACTGACCTCAGTGCACCGGGGTGGCACCTGTATAGGTGACGCGGACGTCCCTTCCGGCGTGGATGCCTCATGGAGCCGACCTATGCAACTTACCAGCACACAGGGGTATTGCTCACCCAAAATCATATGGATCCAGTCTGACTCCTGGGAAATTCAAAGGTAAGGAATCTGCGGCTAGATCTTGTTTCTACCATATAATGCATTACTGAACATAAGTAACTCATTCGTTATTTGCCTCTCATAAACATTTTTATTTTTATGTTTGAGCAATTCTGTTAGTCAGAAAAGTGTATCCTAGTCCTGCAATGATAAATGGAGTGCATCAAAGGGTTGCTGTCATTAAAATGTGGGAATTAATGACTGGAGTTATTCCTGATCATTCACATAAACAACATCCACATTGCATTGTGAAAGAGGAAAACATTACTTGGAAGCGAGAATTCAAAGGAAGATTTCCGTGTTTGTATGTGTTTAATCTATTTTAGTGTTTGAAAGCACAATGTCAGAAAATTCATCAGAGTACTGTCCAAAAACGAATAGCATATGAAATAAATTCTACAGATCGAGAAGCAATCCGCAAAAAGCATTAAATTGTCATTATTATTGGTATCATTGTTATTGTTGTTATTACAATCAGTTGATGCAAAAGTTTCTAAATATATCAGGGAAGCAAAGATGGCCGCAAAGTGAGACTACTTGGAGGCAAGATGAGATGGAGGGGAAAAAAAAGCTAAAATGCCTAATATAGATCTTTGGAGTGCTATCTTGGACTAATGATTTTAGCATAATAGAGGAAGAGAAGGTGAACAAAGACAGCCTAAAAGGTAAAGTTAACAATCTGTTCGAGGCATATGAGCTGCAGATTACACACTGTGCATAGATCGCCATTTGGTGTTGGGCCTGAATGTTTGCAGTTGTTTTTCCTCTTGAAAAGTCTTTGGAAGTCACGAGGTTTGTGACTCCTCCTTTGGATCGTATTGCGCATGGTCTTCGGCTCCATGCTCAGATTGTTTTTTTCCGCCATCGGGCTCGGATGTGATCTTCGCGCTCCGGTTCTGAACAGTTTCCAGTTCTCTAATCGACGCGCAATCCTCACCCCTTTTCGCGGTATTGTTTTCGATCGCGATCTCCACACTCGACGCGGCTCTCATCGATCAAGACCTTCGATTCCAGTCGACGACGACGGCCTTCGGGCCTACCCAAGCTCCGGTCCTGGCTAATGGAAAGGAGTCCCTTCAAGAAGTGGCCTTGATGTGGGTCCAAATTCCCCCACACCGACCTTCACGAAGTATGCAACCTCTGCCTCTCCCCTGAACACGAGGCTCGAGACTATTCGGCGTGCAAATCCTTCTGGTCCAAGAAAACCATTTGAGACCGAAGGGCACGAAGAACTATGGCACACTCGTCGACGGCGATCCCAGACGACATCTCCGGGGAAGGGGTTGACGCGCCTCCGAAGCCGACGATTCAGATGTGGAGGACATCACTCCGGCACAGAGGGTCGTGAGTACCAAAATCAACTCCCCCCCTCCCAACCCCCACACACACCCTCGACAGCACCGAAAAAGGCTTCGGTCATGCCTTTGCCTCCGAGCCTAGGCACGACCAAGAACACTGCTTCCCGCACCGCACCTTTGGGACCAGTAAAGAAGCCTATTAAGCCTTCCGGTGGCTCGGGCTCGAGCCAGCCCACAGTCTGTGCCGAGAAACACTCCTCCGCACCGACGACAAAAAAGAAAATGGCCTCCTCCTCGGCACCAAGCTCCATACCGAAACACTCTGCGCCGAAAAACAGCACCAGCTCCTCGGTACCGACACCGTCCCTGGAACCGAGCAAAATACACAAGGCCACCGACACCCATTTCTCGAAGCTGTGGAGGAGGACTTCCTCCTTGATACTTTCGACACCACACATAGGGCCATCTCCATACTGCCCATGCTCAAAGGAGTTATCAAACACGCACCGGAGGTCTTTAAAGACCCAGTCAGAGCCAGGGTCATTAACCCTCGCATAGACAAAAAATATAAAGCCGCCCCTACAGATCCCGCCTACATCAGAGGGCCAGCACCACTAGATTCCCTAGTAGTGTCTACAGCACGAATGCGAGCAAACTCCCAAGCATCAGGCGAGGCACCACCACCTGATAAAGAGTCAAAACTCTTGGACGCATCGGGCAAGCGCACTGCATCCCAAGCTGCCAACATATGGCGCATTGCAAATACACAAGCGCTTCTGGCAAGATATGACGGGGCACATTATGATGAACTAGAAGCCATAATGCAACACCTCCCTGACAACTATCAAAATAGAGCCAATGAGTTAATTCAGGAGGGCAAAACCATCACCAATACCTCCATCCACTGTGCCCTAGATGCAGCTGACACGCCTCTAGGGCTATTAACACCAGCATCCTCCTCCATCGACATGGCTGGCTAAGGATTTCAGGTTTCAAACCAGAGGTGCAAGCCTCCATTCTGAACCACCCTTTTGACCAGTAACATCTGTTCGGCCCAAAAGTAGATGAGGCCCTGGAAGAAATGAAGAAAGACACTGATACGGCGAAATCTATGGGAGCCTTACAGGCGCTCTTTTCGCCGCTCCTACTTTCGAAGCACATCCAGAGGCTACTCCTCTGACACCGCTTCCACTTCCTATAAAGCCCCTACCCAATCCACCTTTACAAGGGGTTACCAAAGAGGTGGCTACAGGGGCAACAATAACAAAGGCAGAGGCAAGATAAACACCTCCCGCTCTGCCTCCATCCCTACCCAATGACTTCCCTTCACTCCCCCCAGACCATCCCACTCCGGTCGGGGGCAGACTCCAAAATTTCCTTCCTGTCTGGACTACTATCACCTCAGACAAATGGGTAATTCAAATAATTCGGTAAGGATACTGCCTCGAACTAACATCTACTCCCCCCCCCCCCCCCCCCCCCCAAACATTCCACCCAAACAACGCCCCATGTCACGGGAACATTTAGCACTACTAAAGCAGGAGGTAATCTCCCTCCTACAAAAGGGTGCGATAGAAACAAGGCGGCACACACTCTCTGCAGCTCTCTCACCTAGCACAGAGCATATGGAGATGGGCCATACCCCAAAAAATCTTTCTCCTAGCCTAACATGTCCCAGGAGTCCAAAACACTATGGCAGATCTGCTGAGCAGACAAACACAACAAATTCACGAGTGGGAACTCCATTCACAAGTTCTTCACCCCTACTTTCAAAGGTGGGGGCATCCACAGATAGACCTCTTCGCCACCCATGAAACACCAAATGCCCAAGCTTCACCACCAATAGATATCCACACCCATTGTCCAAAGGCAATGCGATATCGATTAATTGGTCAGGCAAATTTTCGTACGCTTTTCCGCCTCTCCCACTCATTCCATTAGTGATGCACAAACTACAACAGCACTCCCTCACTCTCATACTAATAGCTCCAACTTGGGCCAGACAACCGTGGTACACCACACTACTGCAACTATCTGTAGTACCGCACCAAAAGCTACACCTCTCTCCACGCCTCTTAACCCAGAACCATGGAGAGATCAGGCACCCGGACCCAGCTCAGCTCAACCTTGCGATCTGGCTCTTGAAATCCTAGAATTCGGTTATCTAAATCTTCCCCCTGACTGTATGAACGTCATTAGAGATGCTAGGCGACCCACCACTAGAGCTTGCTACGCAGCCAAGTGGAAATGTTTTGTGCTCTATTGTAACAACAATAACTTCAATCCCCTAGATGTGACCATTCAACACATCATAGGCTATTTACTACACCATCAAAGATGCAATCTAGCCTACACGTCTATTAGACTGCACCTTGCAGCCATAGCAGCTTATCTACAAAACAGGCAACATCTATCACTCTTTAGAGTACCTGCCATTAAAGCCTTCATGGAAGGCCTCAAAAGAATAATTCCCTCCAGAGTGCCACCCTTACCGGTGTGGAACCTAAACATCGTTCTCACCAGACTAATGGGGCCTCCCTTTGAACCTCTACACAAATGTGAACTTCAATTCCTAACATGGAAAACTGCCTTTCTTGTAGCCATCACTTCCCTCAGAAGGGTCAGCGAGATACAAGCCCTTACTATTCAAGAACCTTTTCTCCAAATGCACCATAACTAGGTTTTTCTCCGTACTAATCCAAAATTCCTCCCTAAAGTCATTTCTCCCTTTCACCTAAACCAATCTGTGGAACTACCAGTTTTCTTCTCGCAACCACAGACCGTTGCAGAAAGAGCTCTCCACACATTAGATGTCAAACGAGCCTTGCTCTACTACATCGAGAGAACACAACCCTTTCGTAAGACCAGACAACTGTTTGTGTCTTTCTCACCAACACATAAAGGCAACCCCATCTCCAAATCAGGGATATCTAGATGGATTGTCAAATGCATTCAGATTTGCTACCACAAAGCAAAACGAACGCTATCTGTTCCCCCTAAAGCCCACTCTACACGTAAGTTAGGGGCTTCCATGGCATTTTTAGGGAACATTCCCTTAGATGATATCTGAAGAGCAGCTACATGGTCAACACCACACACTTTCACTAAACACTATTGTGTAGATGTGCAAACCAAGCAACAGGCTAGTGTGGGCCAGGCTGTACTCAAGACATTGTTTCAAACCACTGCAACAGATACGGGTGGTCGCCGCTAAGGATGGGTACTGTTATTTAATCTATGCACAGTGTGTAATCTGCAGCTCATATGCCTCGAACGGAAAATGCTACTTACCAGTATGCATCTGTTCTTGGCATGTAGAGCTGCAGATCTACACACACCCACCCGCCTCCCCGGCAGCCTTTATCTGTTCCAGTTTATCTTATTTAGATACAACACACATGGGCATCTTCAATGTTATTACTACGCTCCATCTTTCCCCGCTGGCAAAAAGCAAAATGCGCAATACGATCCAAAGGAGGAGTCACAAACCTTGTGACTTCCAAAGACTTTCCAAGAGGAAAAACAACGGCAAACATCCGGGCCCAACACCAGATGGCGATGTATGCACAGTGTGTAGATCTGCAGCTCTACATGCCAAGAACAGATGCATACTGGTAAGTATCATTTGCCTTCTGCTGGTTTCCTTGTCTACCTGAAGATTCCTCACCTGGTAAATATCTTCAGGCATCAGACTGGATCCAGAAACTTTCATAGATCTCCTACGCCAGAAATGGGTGCTTGGCGCCGGAAGCGACATCAGGATGATGGGGGTGGTGGGGGGGGGCATATGGCACCCACTTCGGTGCACCAACGTCTGTTCCCCATCTGTTTTTTCTGTATCCTTTGAGCCTGAGGTGAGGAATTATATTGAATGGTTGTACCTTTTTTACTGCAGCCTATTACTATCCTTGAGAGCAGGGGAGTTGGGTTGGATCAGTAAAAAATTTGTAAGTATATACAGGTCCCACCAGAAATGTTCTTACTGAAGGTTAGTAAGTTTTTCTTATGATGGACACTTCTACCTGCAGATTCCACTCCTTTTAAAAAGATTCCAAAGCTTTACCTCACTAGGTGAAGGGTCTGAGGGAGTGGTCCAACCAGGAAGTCCTGAAGTACCAACTGTACAAAATGGTCAGCCCTTCTCACCTCCAAATCCTGGCTATAAGGTTTGGTGAAGGTGTGAAGGGAAGCTCATGTCAGTGTCTGATGTATCTCAGGCACTAGAATGCCCCTGGCCAGTGTCGAAAGGGATGCTTTCGCCGTAGTGGAATTGGCTCAGATTTCTTGTGGCGGTTCCTTGTTAGCAAGGGCATAGCACATCTTGATGCTTCAGATTATCTATATTATAGACAATGTCCTCTTTTGGACAGTTTTACTCTTTCTTGCTGCTTATGCACACCCCAAAAGAGCTGGCAGTCAGACCTGAAGTCTTTAGTGCAGTTGATGTAAAAACTGGCCACTTTTTTGGGGTCAAGTCAATGTAGTCTCTGTGGGATGGTGTGGAGGCATAAGGTGGGGATGGTAATGGATTGCCCCAGATGCAAAGGAATCAGTATCTTGGGAAGGAAAGGCGCTTTAGTTCAAAGGACCAGTTTGCCCTGAAAGAAGCATGTTTATTAAGGGGTGGACGCTCAGTGCTTCCAGTTCACTGACATGCCTCACCAAAGAAATGTTCACAAGCAACTCAGTTTTAAAAGTAAATAACCTTGAATGACAACTCTGATGGGGCTCAAAAGGAGCACTAATAAACAAAAGAGTTCTAAGAGGAGGGTCCTAGTGACAATTTTAAGACTGCATAGGATTATATCCCCCAAAAAATAGATACAAAACTGTGTGAAATCCTTGGGTCTAAACTAGAAATGGTAGTGAAAAAAATGTATGGCGAGAACCACTAATATGAAGTGAGTGATTGAATCAGCACAGAATCATTCGCTAATGCCCACAGAACTAACTGTGGGCAGATCCCTTTACAGGACGAAATCCCTCACTCACCAAATGTGACATGCTTCATCATATGGGATTATCCTCCCAAAGGAAACCCCTAGTTCCTTTGAGGGCTACAACCCCCTCTCTGAGAGGGAGGAGCTCTACCCTTCAAACTCTTAAAACATCCCAGAGCTCCTCCCTCTCAGAGAATACAATGCATACAACTGAGATTGACACTGGCACGCCTAGACCCTAGGTCTTGACCAGTCATACGAATTGTAATAGCAACAACTTTATTTATTTAATCACCTGCCCTGTACACTCCGATATGAAGGCATGACGACACGTCGCGTTAAAACACGGATTTTGGAACACAAGAGCACCATCGGGTGCAAAAAGGCTTCTACAAAACTGACTAGCCATTTTCTTACACTCCACCACTCCCTGCAAGATCTGAAATGGACAGTGTTAGAAAGACCATTTATTCCAACACATATTACGGATATTTCTACTTTTCTGTTTAGAAAAGAACAGCGGTGGGTGCACAAACTTTACGGTGATAGCACAGGCCTTAACAATGAGATCTCTTGGGTGTCTCTGTAAAGTGGAAAGATCAGATTTGGTGCTCGGCTAAACCTGTCCTTATTCTAGAACTTGTGCAACAAGCAACACACGGGTTTTGATCCATGACAATTTTTATTACATTTCTACATGCGCCTGCGGAGAGTGTGTCTATACGGCGCTTGCTCTTTTTGCGCAACACAAGGCTATTGTTCGGCGTTTACGTTTCCCTGGTTACCAGAATTTTTTGCGCATGCGCACTTTTCTTCTCACAAAAATATTTTGATTGGTGTACTTTCAGGTTCCTAATATTTGTCAAACTCAGCGATTATACTAGTCATACAGCACAGTATTGCACTTTTACTGGGCGACACAGATTCCTCACTTTTTTATACATCGAGGAGCAGAGTGGGGATACTTAGGCCATTTGACTTTGTGTGCACATGCGATTACACATAGCATGCATATAACGGAGTGTGCGCCAAGGCTTCATTTTCACGAGTCACTGCTCCACCTGTGGCTCGTTTACTTGTTCTCCTGACAGTATAAAAGGAGTGTGCAATACCAGAGACATTCACCTCCGGTTACAGGCTCTACGGACCTGGAGTACCGACGGAGAGGTGAGTGTTGTGCTGGGGCTGACATTATGCGTCTTTCATTACTTATTTATTTTTGACACTGCCTTCATTATCTGGCTTCAGTTCTGCACAAGTCCCTTGGAATCTTTTTCTAACTCTGAGATTTGGGTTTTTTGGCAGTACTCTTTGTACTTAATGTCCTTTATTATATAATTCCCTTATGAAGTAAGTTCAGTTCTCTTCTGGATGAATGATCCATCTGGATTTATAAGGGTAATCTCTCAGGGCTCTGAGAGTTAAATTCCCTTTTCAACATTCTTATGCTGGTTACCTTGCCTTTCCTTACCTCCCCCTAGGCTCCCTTGTTTTTAATTATTCTCCATTTCTCATGTCTACCCCAGGTCTTCTGAAGGCTTACGATACCCCTGGGCCTGTATGGTGATACATGGTGTGACAATGACACATGCACTGTTTTTTTCAGAGCGGTGCTCCCTTTCTGAGCTGTTGCCAGGTTGAGGTGAGGTCCATTACTCAGCAGTTGCGGGTAAGGAATTCATATTTTCTTCATTTCCGCAGAATCATTATTTGAATCAATATGTTAAAACATCTGAATGAATAGCCTTATGATATTTGACTCCTGGCTTTTCTCTTTAATTAGGTAACAGTTCCTCATGATACAGACGGACCTGTGATTTCGTCTGCATTCTATATCCTTTTTTTGTTTAAATCACTTTCACAATAGCAGCAGCATCTTTTTAGGTCCTGACGAAAGCCCTGTCCACGTTTGGACTTTTGAGGCTGAAACATGTTGACCTTTATTTTCCACCACACCAAAGCGGTTTAAATCCATACCGCTGGTGCACTGTTTTTTAATCCTGGCAGTGGGCATATCCGAATAAATGATAAGTTTTGTGCTCATTAGCTAGTTTTAGCTTTCACTTCTCTTACACTTTCTTTTTGTTTGCGCTGCACCCTCACTCGCACTATTTCTCTTCATATGTGGGTTTAGAATACCCTTCAAACTCTTAAAATATTCCAGAACTCCTCCCTCTCAGAGAGGAGGTTGTAGCCCTCAAAGGAACTAGGGGCTTCCTTTGGGAGGAGAATCCCATATGATGAAGCATGTCACCTTTGGTGAGTGAGGGATTTCGTCCTGTAAAGGGATCTGCCCACAGTTAGTTCAATCACTCACTTCATATTAGTGGTTCTCGCCATGCACTTTTTTCACTACCGCTCAAAAGGAGCACCCTTCAGAAAAGTCAAAATAACACTCACGTTCTATTGGGGAATAACATGATGAGTGGTTGGATACAAATTTGTTAGCCCCTTCAAAAACCTCATAATTACTGGAGATTTAAAAAGGGACCGCTGCAATGGGTGTAAACTAATTTGCCAATCCCTTCAAAACCCACATCATTATTGGAGATTTGACCAGGGAAGGCTGGTCTGGAAGTCAGAGGAAAACAGGAGAGCTGCAAACCTTTAATGGTCCCAACTGCACAGCCGTGGTGGGCCAGCACAAGTGTGAATCAGAAGGCCTCCGATAAATGAGCCCTCAAGAGATCCACCTCATGCTCTGCACACCATAAGACAAATCGGTTCTTCCTTCCATGAATAGACCAATTTAGCGGAGGTATAACTATCAAAACAGATCAAGTCCAACTGTCTCTGGTAGCAGTCAGAAGGTTCACAAGTGCCCCCAGCTCAATCTCTAGGCACAAATGTGGAGACTCTGGAGGTTGGGGTTGCAGAACCTGCCCCTCTGACTGTGAGAGGAAGTTTGCACTGATGGGAAGAGACCGTGGGGCACAGGGAGTGGTGCAGAAGGTCTGCGATCCACACCCTTCTTGTAAAAGCAAAACAATGGTTCTGTCGGGTATAGGCAAAACAGTGGTTCTGTCGGGTGTCACCCTTCTTGGGCAGTCCAAGGTAATGAGAATGACTATGGCTTGGCCCTGGTGAATCTTCTTTAACACCTGTAGAACCAAGGATGTGGGAGGAAACATGTAAGGAAGTGGAAAGTTCCACCTTAATCTAAATGCATCCGCCAGGGGCTCCCTGCACCCAGTGCTAGAGGGCACAGAACCGATGGCAGTGGGCACTGTTGTGAGTGACAATGAAGTCCAGCTGAGGGATCCCCCACTGGGAAAAGATACAGTGTGCAGACTTCGGATGGAGAAGCCACTCGTGTTTAGCAAGATAATGCTGGCTCAGTCTATCGGCTCTGATGGTCAAAGAGCTGGCCAGATGGTCAGCAACCAGTCAGTTTCCCATTCTATAGCTCCCATTTCCCGAAACTTGTGGTTCTGTATAGGAAAGGTTAGACCCCAATCCTTACTATTTCCTTACTGTTTAAAAAAAAAAAAAAAGTTATTCTACATTTTCAAGAATAAAGGTATACAAGCACCTTGCATTGCACTATAACAGAAAACAACTTATCTGGTCCCTGTACATTCGGTCTGCTGACTTGCCATGTATTATCCATACTTAGTTCCTCGTGGGCCAAAGTCCAAAAGGTGTGTGTCGCCATTGTGTTACACAGATCATCAGAGTAAGGTGCAGTGTAACATTATGAGAAACAACCAAACTAATTGTGTGTCAAAATAGACTATGGAGGGAAAGAGAAAAAGGAGCAGAGATAGAAAGAGGAGAGGGGCGACCAGCCTTATTCTTCTGCATGTCAAATGCATACGGGTCTCATGGGGTCATTCAGTTAATGTTCCCCGTGCTGCTCGCCGTCACATGAGGGAAGGGCCCAGGAGGGCTTCACAGTCTCAGCTTTAGACCGCATATAAATCTGCAGCGGTCCCCATATGTCTCTGGGTCTGATTTGTGGGGGGAGGAGGTTCCAGTACGCTGCCAGTTGCTCCTGACAGAACGCCCCGTCTCGGAGCCATTCCTCTCTATGTGGAACATGGTCTCTCCTCCAGTTCTTCAAAATACGCCGCTTTGCAAGCAAGACAAGCATCGCCGCCAGTTTTTTGACATTCGATGGCAGGTCTTTCACATAGCCAATCAGTGCTAGCAGGGGGAATCTCTCAAGTTTTGTGTCAAGCATCTGCTCTATAGCATCAAAGATACCCATCCAATAGTACTGGATTTTGGGGCATTCCCAGGCTAAGTGTAAAAAGGTGGCCGCGGGAGTGCAGCATCTCTGGCAGTTCGCCTCGTCAATCTGTCCCACTTTATGAAGCCATACTGGGGTCCTATATAGTCTATTGAGAAATTTGAAGTGAATGAGACAAAGACGATAGTTCGGGGAGAGTGCCTGTGACTGCGCGCAGCAGAAGGTCCATTGCTCTAGAGTGATTGTGACTCCCATTGAGGGCTCCCACTCCTGAACTTATAGGTGCCGTGCGCTGCATATCTGAAAGAGACACGTTAATAATAGATTCCTTACCTTAGAATAATCCCCAGGCGTCAGACTGGATCTGGAAAGTTTTGCTAGCAGTACCCCTGCGCGTCAGTAGGTGGCGTCATGCGGCTCCGCGTCCGTCGCTGGCATTGTAAGCGCTGAGATGACGTCACAGAGACTACTTAGGCGCCACCCATGCGCGCTGACGTCAGTTCTTTCTTTTCCGTGCCAGCAAGGGCAGATCCGGTTAGAGCACGTACCTTAGTCACTTTTTGACTACCCTTTCTGAGACTTTTGTCTCCCTTTCTCCTTGGTGCACGTAGGGATGCCTGGATTTAAGTCTTGTGGGGCCTGCCGTCGGATTATGTCGGTGGCGGACCCCCACGATGTTTGCCTCTACTGCCTGGAGATCAACCACGACTCCCGTTCCTGCTGGGACTGTCGGGCCATGGCCCTGAAAGGCCTCGAGGGAGCGGCATCGGAAGCTGCTGGAGGTCCGGTACTCGTGCCAGCACCGTTTCAGGTCCAGGGACCCTTCCCGGGAATGCTCGCGGGGCCGCAGTCGTCGCTCCTCGGGCTCCAAGTCTTCGCCCTCGGATTCGGGTAAGAGACGACACAAAAAGAAGTCAAAGAAGCGAGTTCACTCTCTGATGTCCCCCCGTCGGTCCCCGGAAGCGGACGAGGGGGACAGGGGTTATGCTCCTTTGGAGCCTGGGAGTCCTGCGGCCTACCCGCCTTACCCGGGTCCGCTGGCGACGCCCGAACAGTTGCAAGAGTTTCTTGCTACCATGGACCGCCTCTTTAGGCCTCGGGCCCGCGATCCCATGTCCGGATCCTGTTGGGCAGCCGGCGCCGCCAGTGGATCCAGCTTCGGCGCCACAGGATCCTGCGCCGTTGGCTCTGGCACCACTAGGAAAAGCGCTGCTGGCTTCGGCCCCAGCGTCACCCTCTGCTCCGCCCCCGGCGCCGCAGTGGGATTCCAGGACCATTTTGTTCTGGCCTGGGATCTGCACTGGGACGCGGCGTCGGCTTGGCCCCGGCCAGCACCCTTCTCGGTGCCATTTCCGACGCTGTTTGTTCCTTCTCCGACCCCAGCTCTGCCGCTGCGGTCTGTTCCCCATGCGACAGAGGTGGAGGATGACTGGGAGGGGTCTGAGGACCCTCTTGCACGTCAGTGTGACTCCGAGCAGGACTGGGTGGATGACTTGGAGGACGCCGACGACCTCGACGTCTCCTCTGACCCGGGGTTTGTCTTCCCCCCTGCCTACCATGGAGTAGGGCGCCTCCTACACGTTGGTGCTCCGTCGGGCAGCGGATGTTCTAAACCTTGATCTTCCTACAGTGGCACTTAAAACTAATCTCCTCACTGAGGTGCTCCAGATGGCGTCCACTTCGTTGGAGCCCCTGCTCCCATTTAACGACGCCCTCACAGACGTCTTGTTGGGCACTTGGTCGCGGCCAGCCACAGGGGCCCCTGTGGATAAGAATGTTGCCAGGCGTCACCAACGGCACCTTGTGACCCCGCTTTTCTGACCACTCATCCTATGCCTGAGAACCTGGTTATCCAAGCTTCGATGTCGCAGAGTGCCTTTCCCACGGCTCCGCCTGATAAGGACTCTAATAAGCTGGGTAAGCGGCTGTTTTCTTCGGCCAGCTTGGGGCTGCGGTCAGTGAACACCGCCTACTTATTGGGCCGCTATTCCCATTGTTGCCTCAGTGTCCTGAGGAGATCCACGCTGTGCTGTCCCAAGCGGTTGCTGAGGGTAAGGATGCGGCTAAGTTCGCCATTCGGTGTAGTTTGGACACCGCGGACACACTTGGTAGGGCGATTTCTACGACTGTGGCGCTTCGTCGCCACGCCTGGTTGAGATCTACTGGGTTCTCGCCAGATGTCCAAAGCTCGCTCATGGGCATGCCCTTTGATGGCACTCGCCTGTTTTGCGATAAGGCCGACAGTGCACTAGAGCGTTTTAAGAACTCGTGGGCCACGGCCAAGTCTTTGGGTCTTTCTACAAAGAGTCCGGCCACTCCTGGCTTTTGTTCCTTTCATGTCCACGCCAGAGGCGCCCAGGCATGTTCCTTCAGCAAGCCTGTGCAGAACCAACCTCAGCGCGGCCGCAGCTTCCGCAGGGGCGGGTTGGGGAATTAGCATTGGGGTCAGTCCACCTCCCCCACCGCTGCTTCTACCTCCAAACCTTCCTAATCCGAGCTTTGTGGAGCACCCCACGCCGGTGGGTGGCAGGATCCGCCACCACCTACCCCACTTGTGCGATATCACCTCAGACAAGTGGGTGTTGCAGATCATCCGCAGGGTTTACTCCCTTCCCTTTCAGTCCTACCCTTCAGCCATGCCACCTCATGTCGGGGGATCACTTGGTACTTCTCCAGCAGGAAGTCACATCCCTCTTGGACAAGGGGGGCCCATCGAGTGCGTTCCTGGGCCGGAGATAGGGAGTGGTTGTTATTCCCACTACTTTCTGGTCCCCAAGAAGGACAAGGGGGGGGCCTCCGCCCCATCTTGGACCTCCAGAACATCTATTGCTTCCTCCGGAAGGAAACATTTAAAATGCTGACTCTGGCTCAGGACCTGGCTGCCCCCGACCCTGGAGACTGGATGGTAGCGTTGGACTTGCAGGACACATATTTTCACATCCCCGTCCTGCCGGCGTTACCTGCGGTTCACGGTAGGCCAGGAGCATTTTCAGTTTGCCGTGCTCCCCTACAGCCTTACCAGCGCCCCTCGGGTGTTCATAAAGGTGATGGTTGTGGTCGCAGCTCACCTGCGCAGGTCGGGGGTATCAGTCTTCCCTTACCTCGATGACTGGTTGTTGAAGGCGGGCTCGCCCCAGGCAGTTGTCAACCACCTTCAGACTACGGCCGACCTCCTGCATTTACTGGGGTTCTCCATCAACGTGCCGAAGTCGCACCTGTTTCCCCCTCAGAAGCTCAGGGCGACCTGTCCGATCATGTCCAGATCTCGGAGGGCACTGCACGACAATTGCAGTGGTGGCTCACGAATCGAGATTGGGTCAATGGCAGATTCCTCTCCCTTCCCCAACCGAAGCACACAGTGGTGACGGATGCGTCCCTCCTGGGATGGGGAGGCCACTTGGGAGAGGCGGAGATCAGAGGACTCTGGTCTCCGGCAGAGTCCCGTCTCCATATCAACCTTTTGGAGCTTTGGGCGATCCGACTTGCACTGAAGGCGTTCCTTCCCTCTGTCTGTTGAAGTGTGGTGCAGGTGTTCACGGATAACACCACCGCCATGTGGTATTGCAACAAACAGGGCGGGGTGGGTTCCTGGACCCTATGTCAGGAGACTCTGTGTCTCTGGACATGGCTGGAACATCAAGACATTACCTTGGTGGTTCAACACCTGGCAGGTTCTCTGAACGCCAGGGTGGACGAACTCAGCCGCCGGTGCTTGATGGATCATGAATGGCGTCTGAACTCGGACGTGGTGCAAGGTCTCTTTCAGCAGTGGGGAGAGCCTTGGTTAGATCTATTCGCCACAGAAGAGAACGCGCAATGTCTTCAGTTCTGCGAGTTGGAATTTCCAAGGCGGCACTCGCTAAGCGACGCTTTGGTCGCGAGTGGAGTTGCGGTCTGCTGTACGCCTTTCCGCCTATACCACTTCTGCCCAGAGTGCTGAAGAAGATTCGGCGCAACCAGGCCCAAGTCATCCTTGTGCCTCCGGATTGGGCACGAAGATACTGGTATCCCGAGCTACTCGGCATGGCGATCAATCCCCCGATTTGTCTGCCTCTTCGGGAGGATCTTCTGTCGCAACAGCAGGGGACGGTCCTCCACCTGAACCTGTCCAGCCTCCACCTCCATGCGTGGAGATTGAGCGGCGACAGTTGAGAGCTTTCGATCTTCCTCTCGAAGTCTGTGATGTCATTCTGGCAGCCAGGCGTCCCTCCACTAAAACGGTATACGCCTGCAGGTGGAACAAGTTTGTGGCATGGTGCACAGCTAATGCTGTGGATCCTCGTTCTGCCCCTCTTTCCGAAGTCCTTCTGTTCCTTCTTTCTTTGGCCCAGCAGGGCTCTGCTCAGGGCACTGTCAAAGGCCATCTTTCGGCCATCTCTGCCTTTCTCAGACTTCCAGATCAGCCTTCTCCCTTTAAGTCCCCGGTTGTTAACCGTTTCCTGAAAGGCATTACACACGCGTTTCCTCCCGTGCCATTCATAATGCCTCAGTGGGACTTAAATCTTGTCTTGACCTATCTGATGTGCGCTCCTTTTGAGCCCCTTCATAACTGTCCTTTACGTCTTCTTACTCTCAAGACGGCTTTCCTGGTAGCTATCACCTCTGCCAGAAGAGTGAGTTAACTCCAGGCTCTTTCTTCCAAACCTCCTTTCCTTTCTGTTCATCCGGACAAGGTGGTGTTAAGGACCCATCCTTCTTTTTTGCCAAAGGTTGTCACGACCTTCCACATCGGGCAGACCATCACTTTGTCAACCTTCTTTACGCCTCCGCATCCTTCAAGGGAGGAGGAGAGGCTCCACCGTCTGGACCCAAATGTGCGCTCGCGTTCTATCTGAAGCGTACACAGCAGTTCCGGGTGGATGACCAGCTCTTTGTTGGCTACGTGGGCGCCAAGAAAGGTCAGGCCGTGCACAAACGCACCATCTCGCAGTGGGTCGTTCTGTGCATCAAAGCATGTTACTCCTTGGCTAAGAAGGAGCCTCCTGTGGGGCTGCGTGCCCATTCTACCAGGGCAACTGCAGCCACTACTGCCTTGGGACGTGGCGTTCCCTTGCAGGATATTTGTCATGCAGCTACGTGGGCCTCGTTGCACATGTTTACCAAGCATTACTGCCTTGACAGTCCAGTCCGGAGAGACTGCTTCTTTGGCCGTACTGTTCTCCGTGACTTTCTGTTGTCATCCATTCACAGACCCACCACCAGGGTTAGTATTGCTGGGGTATCTATTCTAAGGTAAGGAATCTATCACTAACGTGTCTTTCAGATGCACAAGTTACTACTTGTGTAACGATATATCTGTAAGAGACATTAGTTAGTGAAAGATTCCTTACCGCCCCATCCATTCTCCCTGTTCTGCAAACTGATTTCTAGGGTTAAGGTCATCCCTTTCAGGGTCCTAGTTTCTTGGCACCAGTGGTCAGTTTCTTGCATGGCGCTGCGTTCCTGGTGCGGAAAGTAATGTACAGAACTGACGTCAGCACGCATGGGTGGCGCCTAAGTAGTCTCCATGATGTAATGTCAGCGCTTACGACGCCAGCGACGGACGCGGAGCCGCACAATGCCACCTACTGACGCGCAGAGCTACTGCTAGCAAAACTTTACGGATCCAGTCTGATGCCTGGGGATTATTCTAAGGTAAGGAATCCATCACTAACTAATGTCTCTTACAGATATATCGTTACACAAGTAGTAACTTGTGCATCTGTATATCAACGCGTTTGTGCCGTGAAGGATTCCCCAAGAAGCGCTTATGTGCCTGGAACGTGGGTGGCGCGGCATTAGGGAAGGTGGGGAGATAAGCGCTAATGGAAGCTCGCAGTTGGTAGTAAGTCATCTGTTCTAGTATGGTGAGATCCTCCCCCTCCCGCACCTGTCGTGGCTCAATAAAGTTACCCTCCAGGAACACGTCCCCTATTTTGGTGAGCTGGAGTTTTCGTAAGCGAGCACAGGGGCCCTCATCTGCCAGGGATTATAGTGCGGGTGTCTAACTAGGCTGATTGAAGGAGCATGCACTACTTTCAGTCGCGTTCTGCGACGCAGCTCGTGCCACGCCCACACCGTGCAGCCCACCATGTTCACCCTAGCACAAGGGTGAGTCTGAGTCCTGTACATAGCTAAATGCAGAGGGCCATTTGATCGTATTCGGGTGCAGTGTGTGGCATGAATTGCGTAGGATATACCCAATGAAAGCTGAACTGCGCTTGGGCACAGTAGTAATATAAATCGAAGTCGGGTGCCCCAAGTCTGCCCTGTTCAAAAGGAAGGGTGAGGGTTTCCCAGGAAATTCTGGGCTGCTTGCCCGCCCATGTCAGAGTGATCATGTTAGAGCGCAGTGTTCTCCTGAAGCCTGTGGTGAGAGGGAGCGAGAGGTTTGTAAAAAGATAAAGGAATTTGGGCAGAACCACCATTTTTGCGATGGCTAACCGTCCGGTCTTGGACAAAGGCAGGGTAGTCCAGCTCTTTATGCACTGCTCAAGCCAGTCCATAAGGCATCCATAATTTGATCGCCACAGCTCTTCAGGGTTGCAGCTGATCCAAATGCCCAGGTACTTCACCAGGCCGCAGGCCCATTGCAGAGCGAATTCGGAACGGATTTGGTTTGTGGCCTCTGTCAGCGGAAAAATCATTAATTTAACCAAGTTTATGAATATCCCCAAGAGCCCACCAAACCTAAGAAACTCTGTGATCAAGGGATCAAAGTTATTTTCAGGATGTTTCACATATAACGTGACATCATCCGTGTACATGAAGGCAAGGATCACCTGGGGGTGAATGCTAACCCTCTATGGGCGTGATGTTGTCTTAGTCGAGTCGCAAGAGGCTCCATGGCCACTGCAAAAGGTATGGGTGATAAGGGTGTCACCCTTTGCGTGTGCCTCGTGAGACTGGGAAAGGAGATATCACATCACACTGTTCACTCTGATCCCCGCTGTAGGGAGGGTGTATAAGAGGGCGATGAGCTTAAGAAACTTAGGGGTGAGCTTAATACGGACAAGGAGGGCAAACAAGTAAGGCTACTCAAGTGAATCAAATGCCTTGATGGTATCCAGGAAAATTGCAGCTGCCTGCAGCTGTGGGTCATCTTCCTGCATTGTGGCAAAGAGCGTTCACAGGTTATGGGCCGTAGCTCTGCCCGGAACAAATCCGCATTGGTCCGGCCGCAGCATCAGAGGCAGCAAGGGTAAGAGTCACGCTGCTATGAGCTTAGCGAGTATTTTGTTGTCAACGTTGATCATGGACAGCGGCCGATATGATTCATAATTCAAGTGATCTTTGTCAGGTTTAAGAATTGTTACAATGAGGGCTTCTCCTAATGATGGGGGAAGTACCCCGCACTCCAGGGAGTCCTCATACATATCAATGAGGTGTGGGGCCAGCAATGCTGCATATTCTTTATAAAAAGCTGCAGTTAGGACATCAGTACTGGGTGTCTTATCCCCTGGTAGTGATCTATAGTTCTGATTACCACCTCCTCGGTGAACGGTTCGTCATGGTAGGCTTCTCTGCCCCTCCCCCAGCAACAGCAATTGCAACTCCGGGGGGAGGGGCTAACTCAGATGGGCTCTATAGAGGGATGAGTAAAGGAGATCATTTCAGACTCAACAGCTGATTGACCCATTACCAATTTATCATCATCGGTGAGTAGCTCGGGAATGTATTCACTGGCCCACGGTTTCCTGAGGAGTCCCGCCACAGTCCGTCCAGCGCGATCGCCCTCCCCATATCGACGGGCTCTTACCTCCCTTTTGAGGAGTTGAGATTTGCGCTTGGCGGCCTCGTGAAAGTCGTCCAATTTAACTCTAATCTGGCCCAACAGGGTACTGTTTTTACTGACAAGCTCATGTTCTAGGGCTTGTATCTCTTTTTCCAAGCTCTTAAGGTCCCCTCTCACCGATCGGAGCACCCCTGCGATGCATTCACCGCTATGACAGTTTTAAATGCCTCCCATAGAGTTGAGGGGAAACTCACAGATCCCCTGTTGTTTGCGAAGTATTCAGATACGGCATTTCTAATGGTTTCCCGGAACGCCTGATCCTGTAACGCCCCAAGAGGAAGCATCAACCTGAATGCTCGGGTACGGTACTCAAGGATGTCCAGCGTGAGTATCACCGCGGAATGATTGGATAGGGTCCGAAGATCCTTCACGAACCAGGCTGCACTTTTCTGATCAGTAAATAATGTAGTCTTTCCGGCGTGGAACACTTGCAATTTTGCGGGGTACAACAAGGAGTATCTACCGTCCAGCTCTTGCAGGGAGCGTTTCACCGAGTGAAATTCTCTTCTAGCCGCCTGTACTGTTAAGGTGAAGTCCGGGTAGAAGAACAATGGAGTCCCCTGGTACACGACGTTCTGTTGGTTTCTCGCCAGTTGTAGCACCGTGTTTGTGTCCCGGTAGTTCAAGAGGCGCACTATGAATGGCCTGGCTGACGCACCTGGGGAGAGCCAGGGGACCAGCGATCTAAGCGCTCTTTCCACAATGCATACCGGCAAGAGTGATTCACCAAAAAGAGCACGCAGCATTTCCTCCACATAATCCTCCACTCATGTCATTGCAGTGGACTCTGGCCATCCTACGGTACGCAGATTATTGCGGGGTGATCTGGCATCCAAATCTTCGCTTTTATTCTTTACGACCTCTAGTACCTTCTCCATTCTGAGGAGTTTTTACCTGGCATCCCCGCTTTCGTCCTCCAGCGCCAAGGTGCGTTGTTCGACTTGTACAAGGCGTTCTTCTTTGTTGATGATTTTGTCCTTGGGACAATCGAATCTGTCCGCAAGGGAGTCCATTTTATTGTCGATGGCGGTTAGAGATTGCTTGAGGTCACGGAACATTTAGTAAATATACGGTTTGGTAGAGGCTGCACCATCCAAGTTCAAGTCTGGCTGGCCATCTTCCGCTGCAGGGTGGTCCCGGACGGGCCTGCGCTGTTCAAAGACCAGTTTTGCTTGTTTGATATCGGTTTTCCCTAATCTGCTGATGAGCCTCCAGGCCCAGCCAGGCTGCACCCCCACCGTCGTACTTGTCTTCGGTCTCAGGTTGGTGCCGCCAGCCGGTCCCCCAGTGTTTCCAAGCTGAGGGGCCGCCAGGTCAGGACCAGCTCCCCCACAGTCTGGGGGCACCACAACACGTTCACGAGGGGGGGATAGCACTATTCACAACAGTCCCGGAGGGGGACGGACATGCTCCGATACCTGAAGGGGGCACACGCCCCACACACCCTCATCTTGCTCACGGCCAGGCGATGGGGTCACTGTGCACCCGCAGTTATGAGCACAGGATCCAGTGGGGTGAGCCAAGGATTATCGCCCACAAAATGGTAGCTCCCCTGCAAGGCTGTTCCGTCCTTCCTACCTCGGGAAGTGGGGGGGAGGCGGTTACACCGTACAGCAGGTGAGCGGGCATAGTGTGCTGTCCACAAGCGCCTCGGGCAGCCCCTTAATCTCATTAGTGGGTTTGGTGCTGTTTGTATGGGCATATGGGTGGTAGAACACTGGCCACAGTATACTGAGAGCTGCTCCCCAGTTCTACCCTCAGTTCGCACAAGGACAGTTCAAGGGTGCCTCCCAGTGTTCCTGTGCCGATGGAAGCCACTGCGCCTCTGTAAGGCCGTATGGGGGGAGGGGCGCCCTCCATCTAGGCTAACGATGGCGCAGTTCTCTGGGGTCCCTGCCCCATACACAGATGGCTTCTAAGACTTGCATGGGGCTGGGACGTACGATCCCGCAGGCTGGTCCCTCCGTCGCACGAGGGGCGTCATGAAATCGGTGTTGCCGGAGCAGGCAGTTTGTCGGGTAGGATGGGTGGATCAGAGCCTGAGCACGGCCACCCATGGCTCTCCTCTCTCCCGCTACTGTAGCATCCAGCCTACCTGCTTCAGGGGGTCTTCCCACTTCTTACAGCAGTGGCCGCAGGTTCCTCCTTGTCTCTCACACCTCCAACATGGCGGATCTCGGTTTTCGTGGACCGGCAGCTGTCCTCACGGTGCGGGTTGCCACTGCAGGGAAGGCTCGCCACTGCAGGGAAGGCTCGCCCACAGGGCTGTGCTCAGCACAGATACAAAGCAGCGCTTCCTCCCAGGGAGAGAGCACCATCACGCCATGCTTCATAACTAGGCTGCACCGCCGTCTAGTCGGGTAGCAGTACGTGTTTGGGGTTATGCCGACCTCGAAACCAGGCATCAATCGAGCAGTCAGACTCAGAGGGGTTCCCCACATACACTTGCAGGCGATGATGCTGACCGCGGATGGGTGATAAATTATGGATTTTTTGCTCTGCCAGCAGAGCCTCACCAGAAGGCGGCCACTTGCTGCCGGGCTCTCTAGCGCCCCCCTGTTTCCTTACTGTTACATACCCTATTGTGGTCGTGTTAGTCAAGATTTTGAAAGACTGATTGCAAATGAAAGGAAGGAAGGTATTCAATGCCAGCTGAATTGCCCGCAGTTTGAGCAGCTTCATGTGCAGAACCTGCACTTCTGAAGACCCACGGTCTCTGCGCTCAAGCTCTTTGAGATGAACACCCCCACCTGAAGATGAATGTATCAGTCACCTTTTTGTTCGGATAAGGGTCCATCCGACAGACTGAAGCTTTAGAGAGCCAGACCTTTGCTGTGTAAGGAACGGATGCCAGCCTTAAATAAGATGATGGGTTTAGGAACGAAGTTGTCTAAAGTTGTTTTCTACACAGAAAGAACATACCCTGCACAGGATATACTAAATGTGCACAAAGCACAGAAAATAATAAAAGCAGAGTTGTAGTCTTCTGAATGTGGACCAAAATCGGATTCTGGTTTATGACATACCCAAAGCTACAGCTCATTGTAGACAAGAGAAGGCTCTATAAAATACCCCCTTTAGTTGATCCGCCATTTCATGTGGTACTATCTCAGGTGGTCCTGAAGAATGTGGAGTCTTAACATACTGTCCACCGAAACGATCGTAGACCGAACTATACAAGATTATGACCTATAACACAGCAGCGGCTGAAAAAATAGTCTATTCCCCGTTGTTCCCAGACAGTGATTGTAAACAGGAGTTGGAACAAGCATGAATGGTAGAAATGAGGGAATTAATGAGTGTGAGTATAAAGAATGAGTGGTTCAGTTAGTGTGGGGGTGTAATGTTGTCAGAAATAAGTATTTTTCAAAGAAAAAATGTGTATATATGGAAATGGTTTCTTGTGTCTCAAATAAGGTCTTTGTATATGAAATGAATTGATAGATCTATTGTACTACATTGTATTGCATTGTAAGTAGAATTGTACAGCACTGTATATATTGTTTGTATTCACTTTTCATTTCTTCTATTGAGCAAAGTATAATATATAAAGAAATTAAAAATTAAAATAAGAAAAGTCGACAACAATCATAAAAGAAATAAAATGAAATTTGTGCAAGGAAGTAAGGGTCTAATCTTATAGATTTGTTCACAATATGACCAGTTTGGGAGCTAATTAGGGCCCCATAGGAAGCAATACAAGTCGGGTGGGATAGTACATTGTAACTGTTGTTGTTTTTTCCAATGTCCCAGACCTTACAAAGTGCTTTTTTAGGGGGCACCTTGTTTGTACATACAAGGACAAGTCAGTCACTTCTATGGCGATAGCTGGCGGGGAGTTGAAGGTCATCCTCTGAGATAGGTGTTCCTCCTCCAACCACCAAATCAAGTTTGTTTTAGTATCCCGGGAGAACACAGTGGTGTTCCACAGATTTCTCCGATGCTGGAACCTGCATTGCCACCACAGGAGAGCCCATGTATGCCAGTGTATGTGATCAGGAGGATGCAAGAAGACAGCACATTCCCAGCAGGTAGAGATTCATCAGCTAGAAATCAGACCTCCCTTCGTAAACACTGGAATCTTATCCTGAATATCTCAGATCCTTTGCAAAGGAATAGCCAGTTGTCCAGGTAGGGGATGTCAAAATTCCTGGTTTCCTGAGATTGGCAATAACTACCGCCATCCACTTTGTGAAGACTCAAGGCGCCAATGTTAGTCCAAACGAGAGGACCGCGAACTGGTAGTGAATAGACCCCTCCAAAAAAACACAGATACCTCCTTTGCAACTGCAGGATCCATATTTGGAAATAGCATCTTGCAAGTCGAGGGCCGCCATCCAGTCTTCCAGTGCCAGAGGAACCTGAGCCAGGGATAGCTTCTTGAATTGGTAAAAATTCAAGAGACTGAGTTCTAGGATTGGACAAAGACTGCAGTCCTTCTTAGGAACCAGGAAGTACAGAGTATAACACTCCTGCCTAGTTTCCGGCTCTAGCACCAATTCCACTCGTCCGTTCAGCAGCATTACTGTAACCTCCTGCTGCAGTATTGGAAAATTGTTTTCATTGTTCTCATGACTAAAGGAACTGTGGGGGGAAGGTGGGGTAGCATAAGAGGAGTGGTCTGTTAGAAGGGTAAGGCAAATATCCCTTTTCTACAATCTCGAGGGTGTATTGGTTTGAAGACATGGCATGTATAAAGGGGGATACCACTCCTGCCATGGGCTGCGCATACTCTTTCAACAGAAATCTAAAGCGGCTTCCCAAGTGGCGCCTAGAGGAGGAGTTTTGGTTGGTCTAACATCCCATGCCCTTAGCTCTGCCCCTGTATCGCCTGAAGAGCTGGTTTGTTGCTGGCAGACTGGCTAATGCAAATAAAAGCCTCTAAACACCCCCTGAAATAGTTGAGCCTGACAGTAGCCTTTTGCCAGGAATTGGAAGGCCCAAAGATTGGGTCATCATTGTGCCTGCCTTTGATCTCTCAAACACAATATTGGCCTTATCCCTAAAAAGCCTATCTCATTAAAGGGCATGACCATCAAGGTGTTCTGGGCTTTCCTGGGGAAAGCTGGTTGATCAGAGCCAAGCATGCCTCCTTAGGGCCACAGAGGAGCCCATTGCCCAGCCAGATCTAATAATCAGCCCAGCCTGGAGGCATCTTGCTCATACCGACTCACCTCTACATGGTGGTCTTTTAAGTGGTCAGGCAAGTTTGGTACCATCATTTGCGCCGTATTCCAAAAGGGGTGCATATACTTCCCAAATAAACAAGCCACATTAGGAGAGCATGAAGTGTGCCAGACTGAAAGGTCTCTTACCGAGCACCGCCAGATTCTTCGACTCTGTCCAGGGGAGGGCTGCATGGAAGGAGCCCAGGTTTTGTTTTGTACATGGTGACGCTTGCCCTACCAAGCTTTCCAGAGATAGGTTGATGGACAAGAAAGCAATGTAATCTGTTGTAAGTTCCAGTAGTTTGCTGTGTCACAATGTGGTGCAACCACATTGGCTGCTTCGCTTATAGCATAGGTATCATGTTGTGGTGGGTAAGGCATTTAAATTTGTTCGGAATCAGACCCCAATGCAACATACATTGTAGTGGTAGCAAGATTTGTCCTGCTGTTCCTCCCTGTATGTTACCTCTTCCACAATTCATTGCGCCTGCTTCCTGAAGTTTTGTAGATGTCTTTGACAGGGGCTTGATAGCAGACCTTTGTGTCTGCATCTGCGGCATCTGCATCAGTACCTAGGAAAGGTCAACGGGTGAAGATATCTTTGCCCAAAAACTTCATCATGATGTTGAGGACGTTCTGTGTGTAACAGAGAGGACAAGTGGTGCAGATGGAATACCTGCTGGCAGAAATTCAAGCGGAGTCCCAAAAAGTCCCATAGGCCCCGCAGGCATTCCATAGTGGACAGCTTCATGCTTAAATATCACAAAGACGGAGTGCATAAAGAATGTTGGATTGGCTCCCAGCACTTTGAAGTCTTGATTGGTCTGAGGCGACATTCTGAAAGGCGCTGAAAGTTGTGGGGCTAATATGAACCCTGGCACCAGCTGCTCCGCTGGAAGGTACTCCTCAGGAGGAATTATCTCCACCAGTTCTGGCTCAGAGGATGACTCTACAGGACAGAGTGTGTAAAGATAAGTGGCCTTTAGATTAGGAACACCACTTAGGTGAGGAATACCTATGATTTTGCTTTTTGTTTGCACTTTCTTTTTCCTTTCAAGACTTTGACACAGGAGAAAACCTGGTAGCAGGATTAGTCCTGGAGTGCGAGCTGCGCTGAGATCTGCACTTGTCGCAGGTGCGGTCTCTAAAACGTTTGGGCTTGTGCTCTTTTATGGTCTTGGGGTGCATGAAGCCACACTTGTCACATGATCTCGAATCATGCATAATCCCAGGCACCATAGCGACATTTCATGCAGGTCCTAAATCGACATTTCACCATTCCAGTCCCAACAGGGATTGGGTGCTGACTTTTATAGAAGCAACATCCCTAGCACTGTACTCCAATTTGTCAGGTTTGAGAAAAATCTCTGAAGAAAAGCTTCAGATCCATTTCCAAGTACGCAGAAAAAAGGAAAATGAGTGTACTTGCATGGGTGTTATATAAGGCTCCAGTTATGTAACCATAGTGATTGAGCTAGTGCTCCACTACTGGCTCATGAGAGTTGTGAAAGTTTCCGGATCCTATCTGTTGCCTGGAGATATTCAGCATGTGTGGAATCTGCAGGTAGAGGTATATATCAGACGGTAATCAATGAAAAAGTTTCTACCTGCATTCATAAAGAGCATGTTCAATGCGCATGTAATGAATTGTGTGAGGTGAAAGATAGGAATACTGTATTATTCCCACTGCACAGGCAAATCTAATTGGAAATTGATTACACATCTGCATCCTAGAAAAGATTGGTAGATAAAAATAAGATGGGTGCACTTTTTTGTAGTCCTAAATAATTGTAATATCTGTAGGTGTATGCATGTGTATATATACACACCCGAGGCCACTCTCGCAAGGTCTAGTTTTTGTGATTTTTCCTCACTGCACTTGTTTAACCCATTGTGTTCTGTTTGATAGCCATCTGTGTTAGAAATAAGAAGCAACGGACAAAATGCCATGGTATAAATCATATATGCAGATCCATTTGAGTGTAATGTTCTATTTAGTACCATTGTTGAGGTGAGGGGGGTATCGTGACCCACAGGAGACTTCGCCTCATGATTTATTTCCCCGTCACCACACTCACCAGTGGTAATATTGTATTACCTATTGAGGTGGGGTGGGGCATCATGACCCACTCAAGGCTTGATGCCCACAAATTACTGCTCCTCACAATACTCAATACTGGTAGTAAATAGCATATCTGAAAGAGACTAGTAATTATAGATTCCGTACCTTAGAATTACCCCCAGGCGTCAGACTGGAACCAGCGACATTTTTTCATAGCAGTACCCTAGCACGTCCGTAGGTGGCGTCAGTCGACTCCGCGTTCGTCGGCGGTGTTGTGATCGCTGGGATGACGTCGTAGTATCTGCTTAGACGCCGCCCCTGCGCGCTGACATCAGTTCTTTCTTTTTCCGTGCCAGCCAGTGGAGATCTGGAGAGAGCGGTGCATTAGCCACTTTTTGACTAGCATTTTTCGACTTTTTGTCAACATCTTTTTCGAGGAGTTAGACTCCAGGTGCACAGGGATGTCACGTTGGCGGACCGGCTTCAAACCTTGTGATTCCTGTCATAAATTGATGTCAGGTATGGACCTGTACCTTGTGTGCCTGTGGTGCCTGGAGCGCGACCACGACCCGAAGTCGTGCTCCGACTGTCGGGCCATGAATTCGAAGTCTTTGCTGGAGCGGTCCCGAAAGCTTCTGGAGGCTTGGCAGTCAGCGCCACTCGAGGTCCCGGTTGAGATGGAGGTCCCAGTCGAGATGGAGGTCACGGGACCTGTCACGGAGTCACCACCAACACTCTTCTTCAAAGTATTCGGGTAAGTCGAAGCACAAAAAAGAAGGCGAAGAAGCACTGTCACTCTTCACGTTCCCCCTGTCCGTTGGCCAACGCGACACGGAATGCAGAAGGTCGTAGTCCATCGGCTCCGTCCACGGAGCCTACTGGGTCGGCTCCAAGCTTCCTGGGAGCCGGAGCGACCCCTGCCCAACTTCGTAGTTTTTACAAAGCCCTCCACTCCATCTTTGGGCAGCCCGACTCCGACGGCGCGCATTCAGATCCCCTGGACTCGGCTAGGGGCTCTAGGCCTTCGATGTCAGCAGCTTCAGCCCTGGCGCTGGTGGACCCCTAGGGATCCAGGCCTGGATCCGGTTCGGCACCGGTTGACCTTACGACACATCCGCCACCTCTGCCCATTGTGTCCTCAACCGGTGTCGACCACGGCCTCCTCCTCGACTTGGACACAGAGCCGGACAGGCATCGACCGACATCGGTACCTGCGCCGACCGACGCCGGTATAGGCCCCGTCTAGTACTTTTGTACCACTGTTTTACCCTGGTGTTCTTTATCGCCCTGAGTGGCAACCAGAGGAGGGTAAGGAGGACTGGGAGGGGTCTGTTGACCCTTTGGCAGACCAGTTGGATGAACCGGACTGGAGAGAGGAGTTGGGTGAGGCCAGTGGTCTGGACACCTCCCCAGACCTTGGCATGCTTTCTCCCCCTACCGTGGCTAAGGAGGAGGGAGCCTCTTACGCTGTGTTGTTGCGTAGAGCGACTGAGGCCTTGGGCCTCGAGCTCCCTATGGTGACAGTCAGGACCAACCTCCTGACTGAGGTGCTTCAACCTGCAGCAGCCTCTTTGGAGCCCTGCTGCTGTTCAATGTGACCCCCATGGACATCCTTGTGGGCACTTGGTCCAAGCCCAGCACAGGGATAGGAGGATTGCCCGACGCCACTGCCCTTCCCTGGGCGACCCCATTTTCCTCTCCCAACACCCTACCCCTTAGAGCTTGGTGGTCCAAGACTCGACTTCCAAAGGCGCGTTCCCTACTGCTCCCCCAGATAGGAAATCCAAGAAGCGGGATCATCTTGGGAAGAAGATGTTTTCTTCCATCATCTTAGAACTGCGGTGGGTGAACTCCGCATGTCTCTTGGGCTGTTACACCCACTCTCTGTGGGACACGGTCGTGCAGGTGCTGCCACAGTGTCTGGAGAAGGCCCGGGCCGCTCTCTCCTGTGCAGTTGCTGACGGTAGAGATGCAGCGAAGTTTGCCATACGATGTGGGCTGGACACCGCCGACTCACTAGGCAGGACGATTTCAACGTCAGTAGCCCTGAGATGCCACGCCTGGCTGAGGTCCACTGGCTTTTCGGGCGATGTCCATTTGACTCTTTTGGACATGCCTTTTGATGGCCGTCGCTTGTTTGCCGACAAGCGGACAACGCGCTTGAGCGCTTTGGGGATTCTAGGGCTACGGCCAGATCCTTCTCTCTACCATCTCTCGCCCCACACAGTCTTCTTTTCGCCCCTTTCTTGGCTACAGAAGGGGTGCCCCACCACATTCCACCCAGAACCACAGGCCTGCGCAAGCTGCCCAGCCTCTACGCGGCCGGGTATGTGGGACCCAGCGTTGTGGGTCTGGGGGCCAGCGTGCAGGCCAGTCCATCAGCGCCCCCTCTGCAGCCGCCTCCAAACCTTACTAGTCCGACTTTTCAGGGCCACCAGTTGCCAGTGGGCGGCAGGATTCCCCATCACCTCCCCAATTGGCACAACATCACGTCGGAAAGGTGGGTTTTGCAGATAGTCCGAAGGGGCTACTCCCTCCCCTTCGAGACTACCCCTCCCCCCCATGCCACCCACACTCCATCGCATGTCGGAGGATCATTTGGCCCTTCTCTGTCAGGAAGGTACGGCTCCCTTGGCCAAGGGAGCTTTTGAGCGAGTCCCTGTGCCAGAAGTAGGTCGAGTTTGTTATTCCCACTTCTTCCTGGTACCCAAGAAGGACAAAGGCCTGTGTCTTATCTTGGATCTCAGAGACGTTAACCACTTCCTCCGGAAGCAGAAGTTAAAAATGTTGACATTAGCTCAGGTCTTGTCTGCCCTCGACCCTGGGGATTGGATGGTAGCGCTGGACTAGCAGGACGCCTAGTTTCACATCCCCGTCCCACCGGCATTACCTACGGTTCACTGTAGGCCACAAGCATTTTCCGTTTACCGTGCTCCCCTTTGGCCTTACCAGGGCCCCTCGGGTGTTCACAACAGTAATGGCTGTGGTCACAGCTCATCTGCGCAGATCAGCGGTTCCAGTCTTCCCCTATCTCGACAACTGGCTGTTAAAGGCCGTTCGCCCCAGGCTGTGGTCTTCCCACCTCCAGACTACGGCGGACCTCCTGCATTCTCTGGGGTTCACTATCAGCATGCCGAAGTCACACCGATTCCCTCTCAGAAGCTCCTTTTCATCAGGGCGGTTCTGGATACAGCGCAGTTTCGTTCTTTTCCTCCCAAACTGCGAGTATGATATTCATGCTATGATTCCGATCTTTCAGCCTCTATCCCGTGTTTCGGTCAGAATGACCCTGAGGCTGCTGGGCCTCATGGCCTCCTGCATCCTGTTAGTAGACCATGCCAGGTGGCATATGCTGGCTCTGCAGATGGACCTGAAATTCCAGTGGGCACAGCACCAGGGGAATCTTTCCGATTGCGTCCAGATCTCCGAGGGCACTGCACACCAATTGCAGTGGTGGCTAACGAACCAGGATTGGGTCAACGGCAGATCCCTCTCCCTTCTCTAACCAGAGTTCATAGTGGTGACAGCTGCATCAATTCTGGGGTGCGTTGGCCACATGGGGGAGGCGGACATCAGAGGCCTCCGGCGGAGTCCGGGCTCCACATCAACCTTCTGGAGCGCCGGGCGATTCGTCTTGCACTGAAGGCATTCCTTCCCTCTATTCGGGAAAGAGTAGTACAGGTGTTCACGGACAACACCACCGCCATTTGGTACTGCAACAAACAGGGCGGGTTCTGTCGTGGACCCTATGTCAAGAGGCTCTCCGCCTTTGGACATGGCTGGAACATCATGGCCTGTCCCTGGTGGTTCAATACCTGGCAGGTTCCTTGAACACCAGGGCGGACGAACTCAGCCGCAATTGCATGAAGGATCACGAATGGCATCTTCACTCAGAGGTGGTGCAAGATCTCTTTCAGCAGTGAGGAGAGCTTTGGTTAGATCTGTTCACCACTGAAGAGAACGCGCAATGTCAGCAGTTCTGCACGTTGGCATTTCCAAGGCAGCACTCTCTCAGTGAAGCTTTTCGTCCCGAGTGGAGTTGCAGTCTTCTATATGCCTTTCCGCCTATACCACTCCTGCCCAGACTGCTGAAGAAGAACAAACACGACCGGGCCCAAGTCATTCTTGTGGCTCCGGATTGGGCACGAATAGTCTGGTATCTTGAGCTATTGCACATTGCCATCGATCCTCCGATCAGACTGCCTCTTCGGGAGGATCTTCTGTCGCAGCAGCAGGAGATGGTCCTCCACCCGAACCTGTCCAGCCTCCACCTCCTTGCGTGGAGATTGAGCAGCGACAGTTGACAGCTTTCGACCTTCCTCCCGTAGTCTGTAATGTAATCTTGGCAGCCAGGCGTCCCTCCACTAAAACGGTATACACCTGTAGATGGAACAAATTTGTGGCATGGTGCACAGCAAAGGCTGTGGATTCCCTTTCTGCTCCTCTATCAGAGGTTCTCCTCTTGATTCTTTCTTTTGCCCAGCAGGGCTCTGCTCTGGGCACCCTCAAAGGCTATCTTTTGGCCATTTCGACCTTTCTTCGGCTTCCTGATCAGCCTTCTCTTTTCAAGTCCCCTATTGTAAATAGATTTCTTAAGGACATTACTCACCTCTTCCCTCCTATTCCCTTCGTAATGCCCCAGTTGTACTTGAATCTGGTTCGAACGTACCTTATGTGTGCTCCTTTCAAGCAATTACTTAATTGTCCTCTCAGATTCTTGACTCTCAAGACTGCTTTTCTGGTTGTCCTCACCTCGGCTCGCAGGGTGAGTGAGCTTCAGGCTCTTTTTTTCTAAACCTCTTTTCCTTGCTGTTCATCCAGACAAGGTTGTCCTTCGAACTCGACCTTCTTTCCTTCCCAAAGTGGTTACCTCTTTCCACATAGGACAGACCATCACTTTGCCCACCTTCATGCCCCCGCACCCGTCCAAGGAGAAAGGGAGACTCCACCGTCTAGATCCAAAACGTGCGCTATCTTTTTATCTGGATCGCACAAAACAATTCCGGGTGGATGATCAACTCTTTGTTGGTAATGTGGGCGCCAAGAAAGGTTGGGCCATGCAAAAACAGACCATCTCTTGGTGGGTCATCCTTTGCATTATAATATGTTATTCCTTGGCGAGAAAGGAGCCTCCGGTAGGACTACGCTCCCACTCTACCAGGGCAACGGTAGCCACTTCTGCATTGGGACGTGGAGTCCCCTCAGTGACATCTGCCAGGCAGCCACGTGGGCATCCCTGCACAGGTTCACAAAACACTACTGCCTAGACAGCCAAGTCAGGAGGGACGGCTTCTTTGGCCGTTCAGTTCTCCAGGACTTTCTCGTGTGAACTTGGTTCACAGACCCACCTCCGGGGAAATATTGCTAGGGTATCTATTCTAAGGTAAGGAATCTATAACTAATAGTCTATTTCAGATGAACAAGTTACTTAACTTCGGTAACGATATATCTGTAAGAGACCTATATTAGTTATAGATTCCTTATCGCCCCACCCATCCTCCCCGTTCTGCGAACTGACTTTTAGTGTAATGCACTCCCTTTCAGAACCCTAGTTTTGTGCACCAGCGGTCAGTGTCTTGCATGGCTCTGCGCTTCTGGCGTGGAATGTCGTGTAAAAAACTGACATCAGCGCGCAGGGTCGGCGTCTAAGTAGATACCGCGACGTTATCCCGGCGATCACTATGCTGACTACTAACGCGGAGTCGACTGACGCCACCTCCCGACATGCAAGAGTACTGCTACAAAAAAAATTCTCTGGATCCATTCTGACACCTGGGGGTAATTCTAAGGTAAGGAATCTATAACTGATATATGTCTCTTACAGATATATCGCTACCAAAGGTAAGTAACTTGTTCATTACTCTTTGCATTTCTGCATTTACAGAGAGAGAAAGAGCGATAACGGGTAACTTTGTATTAAGAACCAAGATTGCATTTAGGAGTTCTGGTGCCATCATAAACCATGATGCAAAGTCCACATGCGTTGCAAATCTCACCAGAACTTGGAGATGGCAATATAAGACCATGTTACACATTACCCATTATGTATTTTTATGTAACATGTGTTTTTTGGGTGTTTAGCTTGACTGTTTTCTTCAGAATGCAGCTCAAAATGTTCACTGATGGGAATTTGAATGCTACAGCTTTGTTTAGGTTTCATAAATAAAAGGTTGATATAGCAAAGGTGATGGCCAGCTTTATACGAGTCTGTGGCTACAGCATTTACGGTACAAAAGGGGGTGGTGATGGACGGAGCATCAGAACCAATCAAACACTCACACCCAGTCAACAGATCTGGGTTTGATCCATCACCGTTCCTTAGCCCACTCTGCCACCCCAGTTCAGACATGGCCATATGCAAATCAGTCTGACCCTGTGCCTCATGGGAACAGTCCAGCCCGAACTGCCAAGCCATGCCTTCCCTGGACCGGAAACAAGCTTCCTAGGACCGGTTTCTGGCATTTCAGCCGTCTTCAGCCAGGCTTGCTTGAATCCAGTGGCAAAGTGAGCAAGGGACTCACGTCTGAGCATACCCTGGCAACTTATGGCGAACAAAGCGGTACAAAAGGGGGTGGTGATGGACGGAGCATCAGAACCAATCAAACACTCACACCCAGTCAACAGATCTGGGTTTGAGCCATCACCGTTCTTTAGCCCACTCTGCCACCCCAGTTCAGACATGGCCATATGCAAATCAGTCTGACCCTGTGCCTCATGGGAACAGTCCAGCCCGAACTGCCAAGCCATGCCTTCCCTGGACCGGAAACAAGCTTCCTAGGACCGGTTTCTGGCATTTCAGCCTTCTTCAGCCAGGCTTGCTTGAATCCAGTGGCAAAGTGAGCAAGGGACTCACGTCACGTCTGAGCATACCCTGCCCTTAAGGGGGCAGGGTATGCTCAGACGTGACGTTACTATGGGGGTATCGCTCTTACCATATGATTTGCATAATTTGCAGATTTCACAAAAATAATTGCAAGCTTAAATGGCTGGAAATAACACTGGCAGAGAATGTTCTGGTTTAATTTGCCCCTTAAGGGGGCAGGGTATGCTCAGACGTGACGTGAGTCCCTTGTTCACTTTGCCACTGGATTCAAGCAAGCCTGGCTGAAGACGGCTGAAATGCCAGAAACCGGTCCTAGGAAGCTTGTTTACGGTCCAGGGAAGGCATGGCTTGGCAGTTCGGGCTGGACTGTTCCCATGAGGCACAGGGTCAGACTGATTTGCATATGGCCATGTCTGAACTGGGGTGGCAGAGTGGGCTAAAGAACGGTGATGGATCAAACCCAGATCTGTTGACTGGGTGTGAGTGTTTGATTGGTTCTGATGCTCCGTCCATCACCACCCCCTTTTGTACCGCTTTGTTTGCCACAAGTTGGCAGGGTATGCTCAGACGCGAGTCCCTTGCTCACTTTGCCACTGGATTCAAGCAAGCCTGGCTGAAGACGGCTGAAATGCCAGAAACCGGTCCTAGGAAGCTTGTTTCCGGTCCAGGGAAGGCATGGCTTGGCAGTTCGGGCTGGACTGTTCCCATGAGGCACAGGGTCAGACTGATTTGCATATGGCCATGTCTGAACTGGGGTGGCAGAGTGGGCTAAAGAATGGTGATGGATCAAACCCAGATCTGTTGACTGGGTGTGAGTGTTTGATTGGTTCTGATGCTCCGTCCATCACCACCCCCTTTTGTACCCCTTTGTTCGCCATAAGTTGGCAGGGTATGCTCAGACATGAGTCCCTTGCTCACTTTGCCACTGGATTCAAGCAAGCCTGGCTGAAGACGGCTGAAATGCCAGAAACCTGTCCTAGGAAGCTTGTTTCCGGTCCAGGGAAGGCATGGCTTGGCAGTTCGGGCTGGACTGTTCCCATGAGGCACAGTGTCAGACTGATTTGCATATGGCCATGTCTGAACTGGGGTGGCAGAGTGGGCTAAAGAACGGTGATGGATCAAACCCAGATCTGTTGACTGGGTGTGAGTGTTTGATTGGTTCTGATGCTCCATCCATCACCACCCCCTTTTGTACTGCTTTGTTCGCCATAAGTTGCAGGGCATGCTCAGACGTGAGTCCCTTGCTCACTTTGCCACTGGATTCAAGCAAGCCTGGCTGAAGACGGCTGAAATGCCAGAAACCGGTCCTAGGAACCTTGTTTCCGGTCCAGGGAAGGCATGGCTTGGCAGTTTGGGCTGGACTGTTCCCATGAGGCACAGGGTCAGACTGATTTGCATATGCCCATGTCGGAACTGGGGTGGCAGAGTGGGCTAAAGAACGGTGATGGATCAAACCCAGATCTTTTGACTGGGTGTGAGTGTTTGATTGGTTCTGATGCTCCGTCCATCACCACCCCCTTTTGTACCGCTACAGCATTTACTACATTACTATGGGGGTATCGCTCTTACCATATGATTTGCATAATTTGCAGATTTCACAAAAATAATTGCAAGCTTAAATGGCTGGAAATAACACTGGCAGAGAATGTTCTGGTTTAATTTGCCTTTATGCATTATACTTTACATCACCTTGTTGCATAATTTGGGTCTCCATGACACATGTCTAGTAGCCCTGAGAGCGGTCAAACTATGCAGCGTGGTTTGAGGGTTGTTATTATGATGATGAAACCCATATCTCACTGGGAACCGTGAAATATTTTCATATTTCAGTTCTCTAGCAAGTACATATTTTTTATCCCACTGCATTTTAAGCTTCAAAAGCGTGTGTGTGCGTGCGTATGTGTGTTTGTCTAGCTGTGTGTTGTGCACATGTTGTGAGTGTGTGACACATGTATGGTAGTAGGACTCTGCTTATAGTGGGCTTCTGAGTACTGGGACCATTGGGATTCATTATGATTGACCCCTGACTTACCATGGTACAATATGGATGGTGGATACAGCTTCCCCAGACAGTATACTACAGACTGCATTTCTTTGACTGGAGTGCGAAGACTGTGAACCTGAAGTGAAGGAGGATGGAGACAGAGCTCCCCTTAGAAATTGGTGACAGCCGGGGGTAGAGATTTCATGCTTCATTGTGCCATTGTATTAGATACTCCTGCTTGGAGTGAGCATCATTGCCACCTGCTGTGAAAACCACATCCTTGCACAAGGGCTGTGTCTGACGAACACATTTAAAGGAGAACCCAACCAAACCGATCATGAAAGCCTCACCCAGTGGATCCACAATCTCGTTCTAGAAGATGTGCACAAAAGTGTGATCCAATCCACCCTAATTTGGTCCTGTTCCAAGTTTTTCATGGCCAATGAAAAACTTGGAAAGGAGTGCTCTGCAGAGTACTCAAAGAACTTTCTGTATGAGGGCAAGTCTCCGGGAGATGAGGGGACATCACCAGAAAGGTGCACTTACTCCTAGAGGATTTGAGGGTCTGCCTAGAACGTAGAACTCTGCCTGTTTGCTAATTAATGGATGGAGTGCGCCTGGCACTGTAGGAGAATAAACTTTCAAGGGGGAGAAACCTAGCATGTTTTGAGCATGGAAGAGTCCAGAGAGAGTGAGCGACTACCAGGAGCAAATGCAGGAGTGACCCTTGAGTGGAGGGATCTCCCTTTCTCCCAAAATAGTTTTGGTCAAGAACAGCATCAAGCCTTCTACAAATATCAAGTGTCTCCTACAGTCTGCCGAGACTAAAATGCTATTGCTCCCACTGCTGATGTTGGAAGTCAGTGTGCTCTGTCTTTGCTGAGAAGCGCACACTCATTGGCCAACTACCAGAAGTCATCCACAATAGTTGTCATCAGCCAGAGGCCACTATTCCATCAGCATATGGCCAAGTGAGGCCACAGCTGACTTAGTCAAGCTCATCCCATTCCAACCTGGCCTAGAGAGACTGCAACTGCGGAAGACCAGAGCTTAATCAATCAATCAGGGTTTTGTAGAGCGCACTACTCACCTGTGAGGGTCTCAAAGAGCTGAAGGAGGAGGGTGTGAGCGCCTCTGTTGGGGTCATTCGAAGAGCCAGGTCTTTAGGTTCTATCTGAATTGGTGTAGTGTCGGGCTTCGTGGGAGGTGAAGGGGGAGTTCATTTCAGGTCTTGGCTGCAAAGTAGGAGAAGGATCTTTCACCTGCTTTAGCCCTGTAGAAACGAGATACAGTGGCTAAGGTGAGGTCGGCTGAGCGGAGGTTTCTCTTGGGGGCTTTGAAGGAGATTCTGTCGTTGATGTATTGGGGTCCGGTGTTGAGGGGTTTGTAAGCATTTTTGAGCAGTTTGAAGGTTATTCTTCTTTTTTTTTTTTTTTGAAATATTTTTATTGAGTTTTTCAACAACACAGAAAATAAACACCACTCGTATAGTGCAAGGCATGGCATACAGAGGTTTCGAGTTATCGCAGCAATGGCAGCACAGGTGTCACAGAGAGAAATAAACAGCCCACAGGTATCGTACCGTCGTCCCCCTCCCCGCCCATCGCCGGCGGTGGAGCCCCTAGTCATGGTCACTGAGGTCCGAATCTGCTGCATCCGGTGGGGGCTCACAGATGTTCCCCCTGTAAACATTCCATCCACCCCAGACCTGGGACCATTTCTTGGGGCACCCTCTATGAACATACACAGTTTTTTCAGTCACCATTACAAGGTCCATATCCCGGATCTAATGCGCCAAGGTAGGCACCTGCCCCGATCCCCATCTCTGGGCTATATTACGTTTCGCAAGCATGAGCCCCAATGTCACCCACAGCTGGGTCACTCTATTGTGGTCCGTCTGTTCCCAGACATTAAGGAGACAGAGCCGAGGTTCCGGCCGCGTGGGAATTTTGGTTACCTGGGAAAGAATACGCAACACCCCTTTCCAATAAGTCGCTATGATAGGGCACTCCCAGAGGGTATGCAGGAAGGTCCCCTCGAGGCCACAGTTCCTGAGACACTGCGGGGACTCCACCCGGTGGAGTTTGAATAGGAGGGTACGGGTATAGTATGTGCGGTGCAGAATTTTAAGTTGGACCAGTCTTAACTTGGAAGATATGCCCACCTCCCTGGGGGACGAGAGCGCGGAATTCCAATCCGTCTCATCGAATTCTCCAAGCTCTGCCTCCCATTTCCCCTTAAGGGTGGAAAAAGGGTCGGGCGGTTATTTATTATCTTCCGGTACGTTAGGGACGTCGCTCTCTGGAGCAGATGCTCCATGAGGAGCCGGTCTTCCAAGGGCGATGACTCAGGGAGCCGAGTCTCATGTGGAATCGCCGTCCGAAGAGCGTGATGGATTTGTAAATATCGGAAGTGTTCGGTGTCCGCCAAGTCGTACTCCGCCTGCAATTGGGCAAAAGTGATCACCGCTCCCTTACGCCAGAGGTCTCCAACCCTGGAAATACCAATAAGATCCCACTGGTGGAATCCCTTGGTAGTGCGAAGTACCCCGAGCTGCTTAGTGTCCCAAAGCGGCGTTGCCTGGGTAATCCTCCCAGCCCAGCCCATCGCCCGCTGCGCCGCGTGCCATATCTGGAGGGTATGGGCTGCGGGCCCCGCCTGAACGCGGCCTCTTTTTGGGTTGTAAAGAGCTCCGGTTATTCTTCTTTTGACGGTAAGCCATTGGAGGTCGCAGAGGTGTTGGGTGATGTGGTCATGTCATGAGAGGTCTAGGAAAAGTCTGGCGTTCTGGATGGTTTGTAGTTTGCGGAGGAGTTTTTTGTTGATTCCGGCATAGAGAGCGTTTCCGTAGTCCAGTCTGTTGGTGATGAGTGCGTGGGTGACTGTTTTCCAGGACAAGGTGGGGGGATCCACTTGAACGTCTTGCAAAGTATGTGGAGGGTGTTGAAGTATGCAGAGGATACGGCATTGACCTGCCGATTCATGGTGAGTGAAGAGTCGATTATGATACCGAGGTTGCATGCATGGTCTGTTGGGGTGGGTGGATTTCCGAGGGCGGGGGCCACCTGCGTGTCATCGGCGTTGGAGACGATGTTGAGTCTGTGGTTTCTGACTATGATTGTGAGGGGGGGTCATGTGGACATTGAAGAGTGTGGGGCTGAGGGTAGATCCTTGGGGTACTCCGCATCTGATCTCTATTGGTTCTGAGAGGAAGGGCGGTAGTCTTATTCTCTGCTCTGCCTGAGAGGAAAGATCGTATCCAGTCTATGGCTATTCTTCGGATGGCGGCATCGTGGAGCCTGGTGGCTAGAGTGCAGTGGGAGACGGTGTTGAAAGCTGCTGATAGGTCCAGGACGACGAGGGAACGCCGTGTGGCCTTGGTCGAGAAGGGCGCGAATGTCGTCAGTGGCAGCAATGAGGGCAGTCATGGTGCTGTGGTTGCTGTGTAATTCGGATTGAGAGATGTCTAGGATGTTGGTAGTTTCTATGTAGTGTGCTAGCTGGATGTTGACAGGTGCAATGGCGGCCCTGTGGAAGATGTGCGGCGGGCAGGGGTCAGTAGGTGGTCCGGAGTGAATGCTCAGGGAGCTGCTTCAGAGAGATGACGTGTTGAAATCCCTGAAGTATGCAAGTTCCAAGCGAGGTCACCATCTCAGCCCTAAAGGCTCAGAAGCTGCAAGAGCAGGACCATAGCATGCAGGCATCACACTCCTGCCCAAACTGCAACACGCAAATGTTATGTTAAAAGGTTTTTTAAAGCAAACGACTGCCCCCAGAAGAGGGCTTTCTAGTACCAGTCACAAGTAAGACGACAGCAGAAGAGGAAGGCAGGCTAGGCCAAGTAGGAGAACAACCAGGTCTTAAGTTGCTTCTGAAAAATTAAGTGCTTTTGAGTCTTTCTTAGCGAAGCTGGCAAAGAGTTCTATAGTGCTGGAGCAAGGACAGAGAAAGAACTGCAGCCACTCTGGCTCTTCTCTGATGGGGTATGGAGGCCAGATTCAAGTCTGCTGAGCGTTAGGCTCTCATAGAGGAATACAATTGCATCAGAGCAGCAAAACTTGGCAAATGCAGGTAACCATGGGGCTTGAAAACTATGTGAGAACAAAGACTGAACAGCAGACCGAAGTTTAAGAATAAATCCACGAACAGAAAAGGGAACTGAACTGTTGGGTGCATATGCTTTGGGAGTAACTGAGTGAACAGAGCCTGTACCTGATCAGTGCAGTCTCCAAGATTAGATGCCAGGGATTACTGACTCTGCCAACTCCATTAGTGGGGTTGGGAACAGAAAGGTGTGGTGTCTCAAGATTGTAAACAGGATTTCCACCATGTATTACCTATAACTGTGCTGTGCATTATAACTAACGCTTTATGACTCCAGTCTGTAATGGCACAGACAAGCTGGCAGCTAGAGTATTTAACAGTGACTAAGATTAATTCAAGTATTCCCTTCCATCAGCATGCGCGATTGCTGTGAGAACATCCTAATATGTAACAAGATAAATGCTATTGAGTTTAGCAAATAAAATATGACTATAGAACAAAACTCTTGGATACAATAACCATTTTTCACGTGTCGGGCTGCAGCACTGCTTTGGAGACTGCCAAGGCTTCCATTCTCATTGGAAGCTGGGCACTTTGAAACAGCTCTCAGTGCCCGAGCTGTTTCCCTCCTTCTGCCCCTTTAACAATGTAGAACAGGTGCAGGGACCTTCATATCTAATAGATGTTCCGACATTTTCTTCCTTCGGCAGAAGCAGGAGGCTTTTCTTCCTTCAGCAGAGGCAGGAGGCTTGTCTTCCTTCGGCAGAGGCAGGAGGCTTTTCTTCCTTCAGCAGAGGCAGGAGGCTTTTCTTCCTTCAGCAGAGGCAGGAGGCTTGTCTTCCTTCGGCAGAGGCAGGAGGCTTTTCTTCCTTCAGCAGAGGCAGGAGGCTTTTCTTCCTTCGGCAGAGGCAGGAGGCTTTTCTTCCTTCAGCAGAGGCAGGAGGCTTGTCTTCCTTCGGCAGAGGCAGGAGGCTTTTCTTCCTTCAGCAGAGGCAGGAGGCTTTTCTTCCTTCGGCAGAGGCAGGAGGCTTTTCTTCCTTCAGCAGAGGCAGGAGGCTGAGTCAGTGCTCGGTTGCCATGATCAATGCCAGTGCCCGAAGCCAGGGCTTTGCTTGAACATCCGCAGATACAGGCTGTACATCTTGTGCAACCAGCCTTTAGGGACAAGGGGATGAAATGCCAACGAGGGAGGGTCGCCTCTGCTGGGCATTCCAGGCTTCTGCGGGCCCCTGGTCACCTTGTCACTGGAATAAGGGAAGGAGGGCAGAGCGTCTCCTAGTTAAGGCAGAAAGGAAAGTTCACGAGCCAGAGAAAGGCCTGGAGTGTCCTCTGCTGTTGTGCCACCTTCGTTGCAAGTTCAAATACCCAAGGCACACACCCTTTGGGTCTCTTTGTCTGGATTATGAGCTGTGCAGACGGGGCACCCCTTCGCTAGTGAGACCACCACGGGCAAAAGTGAAAACTGGGTTTGGTCGTGAATAAACAGCACCCGCGCTGAGAGGCATGGCATCCAAAAACCCGGCAAAATCGGCCCGGTTACTCATTTAATTATTGCGTCCACCCAGATATCGTTGGCCTCGTGGTCCTCGAAGGTCCACTCTGCTTTTCATCCTTCCAAGGTCAATGAGATGAATAAGATTAAGTATGGAATCAATAAAAGTCTGTTATTCAATGCCAAAATGTCCCAAGGGGTGAATGTTTGCCTTACCAATACATATGTTAAAATAGCCGAATGGTTGGAGTGCCTGCTGCTAAGGTAAACATATGTGCAGCTCACAGATTTGACTCTCACTATGGGAAGCTCTGCCTTACATCTTCTGGGGACCAGTACATTTGGTAATATCAAAAAACGGGTACTGAAAGTGCAAAGGGGTCGGTGTAACTAGACTGTATGTGCGCCCAGGGAATTTCGCGCCAATTCTTTGCAATCATATCACGAACTATGCAAATTAAGGCAAAGAGCTCTGGGATCTTGTATTGCGCTGGTGCATTTGTACACTGAGGTTTGGACTGAACAATGAGTACAAAATGTTGGTTTATACATATGATACAGTGAATACCTTGGTGAAAAATGTCAACACCAGTACTGCATTCCAACTGATAGGGGAATGCCGGAACAAAAGTGCACCCTTGCAATCTGTCTGATTTCACCACAGAAACCCAGTCTGCTTGCGATGTGCATGATGAGGTAGTCTTAGCCTTTTGGCTAAGATCACGTATTGTAGCTGACTGGCCGGCTGGTGAGCTAAGTTGGCTGGCTGGCTAGCTAAGTCGGATGGCTAGGCTGACGGACTAGGCTGACCGGCTAGGCTAGTTGGCTAGGCTGGATGGCTAGGCCGAGTTGCTAGGCTCGTTGGTTAGGCTGGTAGGCTAGGCCGGCTGGCTAGCTGTGGTGATGACTGATAGGACAGGAAAAAAAAGTAGTCTTAGATGGTGGAATCATGTGGTTCTCTTGAGCCCGTCAATCCAAAGAGCTGAGCCTTTATGTGGCTTGTTCCTAACAACCATCCACTAACCTCATGCACCACGAATTAAAGACCAGAAACAAACCTTTCATGTAAAACAGGAAAGAGAAGAGATGCCCTTCTAGTGGAGGAATCGCACAATGTCAAATAAGAAAACGTGGCTCAAACACAGTTTCCCCCCATCACCAAATTGTGTGATGCTAGTCAATTATTTAGCGCCTTTTTCTTCATTATCGCGTACGAGTCAGGATCTGTACTGTTCAAAAATTTCAGTTTTTATTTTATTTTTTTTAACAACTCTTTGTTGGAAACAAATAACGAAGTCATGGGCAAGAAGGGGATGATGGGATTACTTGGAAAGGAGAAGTTGGCAAAAAGGGAGGGGCAGTCAGGAGTACTGCCAATCCCACCTAGTTATAAGATGCACCAATATAGCCAAAGAATAAAAACGATATGCAGTGAAGGCTTCTAGGCACATCTAGCAATAATATAACAAAGCCCCCTCACTGGCAGACTTCAGAAAGAGATTGAAGGCCTGGCTCTTTGATGAAGACACAGCACCCAGGTACTCCTTATGGGGACAATGTGCGCTTTACACATGCTGTTGAGTGATTGATTGATGGACTGAGGCAGTTCCAGGTAGGTCAGGGCCCTGGAAATCCATCTCACTAGATCACCATGGATACTCGCCTTATTTATGATCTTTGTTGGGGATAGAGCGTCACATTCCATTCAAGTTATGTTTGTATCCAGAAAACTGGGAACATTCCAGGATAAGGGGCATCTTTCTGGGCAGCAAGGCTAATGGGTTCACAATGGTTAAGAGAATGTCACCGGCGTACATGAATGATTTAATAGTTCCAGTGGATGAGGGCAAATCTGATATCATTGATGAATGAATGATTGAAGCTGCCATCAGTGCTACATACAACTAATGCACTTTAGAGATAAAATGATGGTTCACAGTGGCCCTCTCGAAGGTGTGGAAAAGGTATACCCACTCGACCCTACCAAAGCCCACTTCGAATCAGTCAAGGAGGCCAGAACCTCTATCCAGAGGTCCATGATATCATGACAAAGATGTGATAGCATGCAAGGTGGTTCCTGGAAAACCTACCAGGTATGAAACGAACATGTGATCTGTGGCCTACCAATGGTAGGACATTTCCAAGCCTAGTAGATCAGCTCTTTGCAAGAATGTTAATGTCCACGTTAATGAGAGATATCGATCTATAGTTTGGGCATGTGAGAGGATCATTACCAGCTTTAGGTAGTAGGGATGTGAGTTTTTATTGGATAGGACACTCAGGTAGTCAGAGATTTGGGCTTCCTTAAAATCTTTTGAGCACTGGACTTGCAGAGACTTAGTTGTTTTGTAAAATTTGTCTGGATAACTGTCTTCTCTAGTTGAGTGGCGTGTGTGGAATTCAGATTTAGCAGCTGAAATTACCTCTGTTGTGCACTATCCTTCTAGTTGATCACCTTCTTTTCAAATGCCACACATCCGACCTCATTCTGGCCTCGCATTTAATCAATCAACTTTCCTCTTTAATCCTTTTGAACGCTAACGTATTTAGCCTGGAGTTGGAAATAATGGGAATAATAATGACTGCCAAAGGGGAGAGGATGTGTAAATAGTCACTTGTAAGGTTTCGTCACGGTAACAATCACCAGATAATGGAACTGGAAGAATGGTTGCAACCTTACCTCACCACACCTGCTGCACAGTGCCAGAACCACATTTAGCAACTGGAGCTGTGCATCGATGCCACCATCAAGGGATTGAAAAGGTGCTCACTTGGCAAGGGTGCTGTTATGTCTTTAAGAGATCATAGAATGTCTATTATTCTTGGAATCGCATGTGTGGTTCCTTGGAGAACAGTTGCGTTGCATTGACCTTCAGAGAGCATCACAGAGGTCCTGTTGGCATTTAACTTCATAACCGGCATAGTGTGATTATTGGGTATAGAACTTTAGCAACAATGGTGAGGCCTGCGCATCACCTTCGGGATGTTAGTGAGTGAAGCCACTAATGTGTTTCGGACCATTTGCTGTTTGATGCCAACCGCTGTATCATCAGACAAGTAAGAAACAATTTATTTAAGTACGCTTCATGAGCCATCAACACTGTGGCAGACCTGTCAATTGACATAACATGACTATGATTATTCGCGACAAATATTTTAAGTGTGACCTGCCGGTAGACTTACAGTAGGGCACTGGAATTGCACATGCTGGAACCTCAGGTGGTGTAAGCGCAGTGCGGAGATGTGTGCCAGGTCGACTCTTCAAGTTTACCTGCACCAAAACACGCAGGCTGCAGTGGCAGTATGTCTGTGTTTGGTGAGGAGTCTCTTAGGGTGTCACAATACATGCTACAGCACATGTAGACTCTCTTTGGTCAGATGACCCTTGGTACCATTGGTGCCTTTTACACGGTGCTTATATGTGAGTCAGACGTGTGCCGATTGTGGAAACAAATGTACAATTTTGGTGAAAGAACACTGGTACTGGGAACCTGATTAGCAAGGACCCAGTACTATACAGTCAAAGTTGCATCACAAGCCAGGCAAAAAGTGTGGGGGGGCCTGCAACAGAAACCCCTTTTCATACACAAGCCCATAGGCCAGGAGACTCAGCCAAACCTGGGATAGTCTTACTAATCTGTCAGGCGAGGAAGAGTAGAAGAAGTGGTCTGAATGTTGCAGGGCCTACTCTGCCTTACATCCTTCAGTCCAGGTCAGTTCCTGTGGGGAGCTGGCCTACCTCAACAGTTTCAGGACCTAACTTACAATGCCCCTTTTCTAACTTGTTAGTATCTGTATTTACTCTTTTTAGTTTGGGGTCAGAGATGTCCACCTCTGCAAATTAGTACTTAGCCAGGACAAAACCCAGCTTACCCAAAGAGGTCATCCACAACTTGATCAACCCCACCAAAACAGGGTCAGAAGCCCTAACTTGCTATTTGGCATATGGTCAGGCCACCATGTCACGAATAGTGCCGCCATTAAGGCTAAAACCCAGCAGAGGCCATTGACAGCTGTCAGTGCCCAGAACCACACATTTAGCTCTTCACTGACAGGCGAAGGAGCAAATTTACCGGCTTCTTTGGGTTCAGGTTGACTGTCTGCTGTTTTAGAGTGGGGGTGTCACCACTTCTGTTAGTGAGCACCCTACTTCCACTCTCTTTTCTGTCAGCTGAAGAGCCACTAACTCAGGTTGGACTGGTGCCTGACTAGTCGGGTCTTTTTGTGGGTCAGGTAGGACCTCACCAGTGCCAACATTGGAGGTCTTTCCTACTGGTGTAGATTCTCCTTCCCTCACTGGAACTGTGGCTAACAGTTGCCTACCTTTCCTACACTTTCTCTTTTTCTTTTGGGGCCTACCTACACTAGTTGCAAATTCAAACCCCAGATTCCTTGGGTGAGAACTGGAACTAGACCAGTATCTCACCTTGACTCAGACCAACATGTGGGTGGTCATTCCCAAGGAGACAGTAAAGGGGGAGGTCTCTACTGACTACCATCCTTCTCTAACTAAGGGACCCAGCTATTTCTAGGGGCACTACAGGAACAGGCCTAACAGTGACCTCCCCTGGAATAGCCCTTACTCTTTTTGTCTCCCCTGGGACATACTGGTTTGAGAGTACCAACCTGTCATGTACCATAGTGTGACTGGCACAGGTATCTTTCAGGGCAATGGCTGGAGTTCCATTCACCAGTAGGTGGTGGAAGTTTCTACTACCCTCAAGAATCTCCAATTCACTTTTTGGGCCCCTTTCCCAGTAAAAGTCTAGGAGGACTTCCTCATCAGAGGAACCGTCCCCAAAGGCTATACTGGCAACCCCTGAAGTTACACTAGGAGTTTGGTTTTTAGGACAGCAAGGGTCCTTGGCTAGGTGCCTTGTCCTGTTACAGTTAGGGCACCAAGTCTTCCTGGGCCCCAGTTCTTACCCTGGAATCCATTTTCAGTTTGTGAGTTGTCTCTGGGTCCCCTCTTGGACAGGTTTAAGGGGACAGGTTACAGGGGACTCCTTACTTTTATCTTTTTGAGAGTGCCCTACTGTCTTTTCTGGGGGGAGGAGGGTCTTCTTGACCTCAGTCTTTTGGTCACCCCCACCATATCTAGTTTTGGACACTGGTCCTTGCCCAATGATGAGCCTTCTTCCCCAACTCTTGGGGAGAGACTGGCCCTAGGTCTTCTAAGTATTGATGCATCTTTTCCTGCACACATTTACTCATTAGATGTGCTTTCATTATGAAATTATAAAGCATATCATCGTCATGCACATTACTTCCAGTTAACCAGCCATTTGGTGTTTTTACTGAGTTATCTACAAAGTCAACCCTGGACTGAGGTTTTTTGAGCCCCCGAGCTTGTTCCTAAACTCTCCAGAGTCCAAACCCCTCAATCCGGGCACCTTTCATGTGGTCATAGGACTCAGCATCTGTCACAGTGAGTGTTAGAAGTCTTTCCTTGCGCTTCCCGGTGAACAGTTCCCAAAGCAATGCTCCTCAGTGTAACCTCTTTAAATGTCTCCATACACAGGCCCTCCCAAAGGCTGTTAACCATTTTGTGATGTCATCACCTTCCTCATATTTGGGGACAATCCCTTTGGGGATTTTAAGGTCATAAAGGTTCACTCTGTCCCTAGTAATTATGCTGCAGCCACCATTTATGGGTGCTAGGCCCATATCTGCTCTTTCTCTTTCTGTAGCTAGGCGTTTTTCCTCCAGGGCTATATTACGAGCTATCCTTGCTAAAAGGATGTCCTCCTCATTGAGGCTGTCCTCAGCACTGCTTGGAGTGAATGACCCACCTGTGTGGGAGCTAGGTACTCTTTGCACTACTCTTTGAAAAGATGGATATAGGGACCATATCTTCTCTGTCTAGGTGAGGTGGTTGGGAATGGTCCCCCTCATCCCTACTTTCTCCTTCTGGGAGGAGGTTTGCGAGTCTACAGAAGGTCTTTAGCGCTTTTATGCCAAGCTGGAGGTAAGGTGTCAGACGAAGAAAGTAATACTTTGTACATGTATGAAGGTACACGTCACCACTGTATATATTGTTGTATTCTAATGATGGGAGCATTCATTTCTGTATTTATAGGACTGTAATAGCATCACTCCCACAATGTATGAAAATTGTGAAACTGTATGTTTAATTGCTCAAAAATCAATAAAAGATTTTTTTTTTTTTTAAAGATGGAGGTAAGGTGTCAGCTTGAGTTCCACAACTACATAATCTGTAACTCCCATTATTTTACTAAAGTTGGGTCCTTATAAAGGACTAAAAACATCTAGGCACTTTTATCCCATAACTAATAAAGCAGACTTTTAACTTTTTAAAATGCGAAAGGGACCTTACCAAGGCCTAACAAGAATTCGGAAATTTTGAAAAAAATTGTCAATTCAAAAATGCAGTTGAATCTAAAGGCAATGTTGGATTGTAGTCATGTGGTCACTTGTTGTCAGAGTGGTTCAGCAGATGCAAAGTCATAGACCCCAGAGCTGATCCACTAATGTTGGAAGCTGGGTCTGTATATACTATGCCAAAGTAAGGTATAGTTTGCACATTGTCCTGTGGGTCTCCAGAGGCTTTACAGAGGCTCACGGAGATAATACTAATGCTCTCTTTTTTGTGGTAGTGTGGGCAAGCAGTTAGGCTTATCAGAGGGCAAAGCTAAGCATTTGTGGTACACACACAGGCAAGAAATGAGTACACACACTTCATGACTAAATCCGAGACCAATGGTTTGTAAAAATATTACTTTTTATATATTTATTTCTTAGAACCAATAATACTTTGTTGCAGTGAAATATGTTTTGCAATATCACTGTTTTTCAATGTAAAAACTGGGCACGGTGCATCTTTCAATCAATAGTCTTATCCTATGAGAGGAAACACAATCCGCAATATGCAGGTAAGTAAACGATGTACGTTATTGAGCTTTTGTATGATGGATAGAACCAGGCAGTGTACTGGTTAGTGACAAAACTGCACCACTGGGGCAACCGGGTGCTGAGGTCAAACTTGGGACCTGGTTCTATTGTTATACCACGGATAAAGGGCAATCAAAGTTGTGCTACGTGTAGGTGAGTAGCACAGTTTTGAAACCTAGTCTCTGAGGGTTAAGTTAAGCACGGGGGGACTCAGCGGCACAGGGGCGGCTGGGTGCAGAAGGCCAACACAGTCTCATGCGCCCGATGTGGAAAAAGGCTGCAGGCTTAGGCCAGTAGACCCATCAACAGAAACCTACAGCTGCACAGGTAAGTTTGGTTGTGCTGGAGATTCGGAACACCATCATATGATCTCCCCAAGGCCCAGGGGCTCCGGGTGCATGGGTGTCATTTGTGTCGAAAATCAGCTTACCAGTGCAGGTCATGGTTGGGGGGGTTGTCGTGCAGAGGCTGCAGGTGTCATAGTGGAGTTCGGAAGGGTTCAACCAATGGTGGACTCTTCCTCTTAATTGCTAGAGAACCATTGCTGGATCGGTGGGCCACTGGAACTTGTGCTGTGAGCGTCTGGTGCAGAGGTAGTCGGTTTCGTGGTACCGCAGGCAGAACACTTAGTATTTAAAGTTGTTTTTCTTCTGGACAGGTCCGCTGTGCAAAAGAGATTAGGAGTCTTTTTAGAAGGCATGCAGCCCTCCCAGGGTTCTGGATGATGATTCACTCTTCTTTAATAGGGTCTCTGAGGACTGCAGGCAGGCCAGTAGGCCTGGGGCCAAGTCAGTTATTGCCTTCAGTCTTCGCTGCTGCATGGTTCTCATTTGTCCTCTTCTACGTAGGTCATCAGTAATCTCAGGATTAAATACTAATTTTAGGGGTAATACCGGCATCAGGAGATAGTAGCCAATGGGCTACTTACCTCTAGGGTGTTTACAACCTTTGCATGTCCACTCCTGGGGAAGGGGCATATCCCTTAACCCTTTTGGCTAGAGTCCTCCAAAACAACATGTTTGGATGATGGAAAGGATGGCGTGTATAAAGCTGTTACAAATGCTGAATGGCTAGCAGTGATGTATAAGGACAAGATTTTGAAAGAAGCCAGGAAGACGATTCACTAGGGTATATGGATTCAGGATTCAGTGTCTGTCAAACCATATTGCAAGGTGATGGAGGAGTAGACAATATGTGGTGATGAACTGATCGTGATAGGAGAAAGATGGAGGATTCTCAAAGGAGTAGGTCACTTCATCTCAGGACACCGTAGGGTGGTCTTGGCTGAGAGGAGACATATATCTCATGCTTTGTAATTTTCTCGCCAACATCGCCACCAAAAGGGCCTTGGTTAGGGGCGTGGGCATCTACACTGGCTGGAGAGGCCCTGGTCAGCATAACAAGGGGCAGGAAGCCTCTGAGGCTCACTGCCTTTCTATGCTTTTCCTGCTTGGGGGTATGTGTGAAGCACCTCCACCCAGAACAGGCTTGATTCTGGCCCATGAGACCAAATGGCTCCCACCTGAGGGGGTCAGAAAGATGTCTAGAGGTAGCAGGCTGGCAAAGACCAGTCAGGCACACACTAGCGAGTTGGTCGGATTTCAGGGGGTACCTCTGAAGTGCCCTCTGGGTGCATTTTTTTTTAAAATAAATCCATCACTGGCATCAGTGTGGGTTTATTAAGCTGAGATGTTTGATACCATTGAAGCCATCATGGAGCTGTGGAACTCATAATGACAAGCTTCCAGCTCATGCACTCAGTATGGCATCACTGTGCACTTATAATGTCTAAGAATGGACTTAGACACTATATAAGGGCATATCTGCTCATGCAGTTATACCCTCACAAGAGGTATGGTGCAGCCTTCTATAGGGCTGTGAGGTCTGCTGCAGAAGTGACTTACCTATGCCTTTTGCAGTGCTGTCAGGCATTGCACACAGGGATGTGCGCCAGGTTGACTCTTCACTCTTATCTACACCAAAAACAGCAGGCTGCAGCAGGATCCCAGTGCTCTACAATCAAAGTTCTATCACAAGGCAGGCAAAAAATGGGGGGGGGGGGGAGGGGGCTACTGCAATAGAAACCCACTTCCCTATATAAGTGACAAACAAAGCACGAGCGTACGCTCGTTCACCTGCTCATTCAATTGAGGAATGACAGCAAAGCAATTAAGGGCACACAAATAAGCAGCACACTCAAATGCATGGTACAAGAATCCTAGTGCTGAAGCTAACGGACATAAAACACATCAGAGTATAAATCAAATATCTATTCAAAGGAACTGTCATTGGCGTGGTAGCTCATATCATGGTTCTGAATCAACAAATTTGAAAAAGAATTCAGGTAGTGTAGGAAACAATGTTACTTCACCTGTATATGTCATGAAAACAGAGGCAGAGTGGGATCAGTGGATGCGGCTTTTAAAGATATCACTACTAAAATCTAGTATGACCAGGATGATGAAGTGCATGCTTTGGAAGAAGTTAAAAAAAAAAAATTCAAAGAGACAGTGATAGGAAACTCTTTGCTAGGCTGAAGAGGCCAAACTTAATGCAACGAAGATCAGCTCAGATCTTTCATGGATTTAATATAATATAATTCAAAGTTTGCAGAAATAAACAAATGGATCTCAGGGTGATAGTAAAAAAAAGTTCAATTTTCTTGGGGCAAAGAATACATTTGGGCAAGTCAAGGACTCAAGCGTGAGATAGCAGAAGCGGGCATGCTCACACCTTCTGACATCAACAGACAATCCATAGTTATGGTGGATGCCGATACTACTGGGATTGGGGCCATTCTTTCCAAAAAACACAATGGCAGAGACATGACTGTAGCCTTGGCCTCTAGAGCTTTGAATTCTTCAGAAAATAACTATTTGTCCAATGAGAGAGAGAGGTATTGACGGGGAATGGGACATTTCAGAATGTAGGTATGGGGAACCAATGTAGTCTTCAGGACGAATCACAAAGCTCTGTTGATTATTCTGAGGCATGCAGTCACTGACAAAGTTCTGGTAGGTTAGCAAGATTTGCAGTCAGACTGCAGATTTTTAACTGTCTAATTGAATACATTCTGGGGTGAAGGAAATGCAATGGCAGATTGCCTTTCATGACTACATAATAAGAGTGAATTGATTGGGGGTTATGAGGTTGAGGAGGTTGTGGCATGTTTGGATGATGGAAAGGATGGTGTGTATAAAGCTGTCACTAATGCTGAATGGTCATCAGCGATGGATAAGAACAAGATTTTGAATAAAGCCAGGAAGACGATTCACAAGGGTATATGGAGAGATGGTTCAGTGTCTCTCAAACCATATCACAAGGTGGTGGAGGAGTTGACAATATGTGGTGAAGAACTGATCATGAGAGGAGAAAGATCTGTGCCTCCTCAGGATTAAATTAGCACATCAAGGTCATTTGGGACAGCCAATGACAAAGAACAAGCTGAAGGAGAGGTTCTGGTGGATGGGGACAGAGGTATTCAGACATGTGATTGGATATCTGGTATGCAGAGAGAGTGAGAAAAGTTTAAATGTAGCCACCGGTGGGGAGGAGCAACATCTTGGTGATCCGGGTGCACCCTGGGTGAAGGTATCTCTAGATTTCATTGAACCGTTTACATGTCGGATTACCAACTTTATGCTGCTGTCTTTGTAGACATTCATTCCAAATTGCTGGGATTTGTTTTTATGAGGACTGTCACCACCACCAGTACTATCAAAGTACTCATGGATATATTTGTGTACCCCAGTACTTGATTATGGACAATGGAATACAGTTGATCTCCAACCAGATGAGAGATTTCTTGGGTTAGCATTTCATCAAACATGTGAGGACACAGCTTTAGAGTTCTCCGCCTAATGGCCAGGTGAAAAATGGCAACAGAATAGTAAAGGACCCAATACAAATGGCTAAGAAAAGTCAGTTTGAAGTGAAAGAAGAGGTGAAAGACATGAAGAAGATGAAACAATATGCTTTATTCAATTTCATTTAAAATCATAAAAGCAATGCGATACAGCCAAAGATGTACTTAGAATAATTAGACATTTGTGCTGGTTTAAAATATTATGTTACAATCTAGTTAACATAAGGTCTAAAGCTGATAATGCAACAACTTTCCTATGACTTCTTATAAACCTAGGGCTACCAGCCCTGAAGTCAGTAGACAAAACATCTAATGCGTACAAGTTTATCCAACCGCACACAGTCCAACATCGTAACCCAAGTGAAACCTAGCAGGTGATACCGTGACGTAAATAAGGAATAAAGTGCTGATGCAATAATCATATCGACTGACAATGTTTGTCCAAAGGAGACAATGTGCCTATCTGTTGGTTGCTTGTGTCCTTGTGCAAGTTCTCTAATTTCGCTTTGGGTTTGTTCAAGTTTGATGTTGGCTGTGTGAACAGTGCGCCTCTGCATTTCTTTTTCTATTCAGTAACTATCGGGTTGCTAACTTTAAATGGCTTTACGAGGCTTAATGCTGGTCCTAGCTATAGCTTAAAATAAACGGGAGAAGAAAAGTTCCCTAACGGGCAGACTTGATTCATCGGTGTCTCTTTTCTAGTTCCTTTGCTGCTTATCTCAGAACCTTCACAGCCTTGCATGCCAGTTGGACAGTCGATCCTCCTAATGATTTTATAACGGCGGATCTGCAGGTTCTTATTTGTTGTTACTTCAATGTTGGCAGTAAAAGAGTTTTCTGGATGGGTAGTAACGCCGGGCAAGTGCACAATAGATAGAGCAATGATTTGTTACTATAACCGCAGAGGTGACAGTCCAGGGTTGGCCAAGACCGTTTCCACTTTGGTGTTAAATCTTTAGATGGGCAGACTCCGAGCTTCAATAACATCAGGTTGAACTTTTTTTGATCTTGAGAAGTGGTCCAGGAAGTACAGTTGAGGTTTAAGGGCCAGAAGTACGACCCGTTTTTGCATGCGCAAACGGGTTTGCGTACCGGTTTAAGCATGCAAAACCATATTGGGCCATGTACATAGCCTATTTAGCGAGTCGCAATTTGTTTGAGACTCGCTAAATAGGTTTTGCGACTCACTATTTGGAATGGGCTTTCAAAACAATGTACAAATGTTTTGCAACCGCAATTGCTGTTGCAAAACACTCGCAATTACCACCTACATCAAGCAGGTGGTAATGCATTTGCAAAGGGGAAGGAGTCCCCCGGGGACCCACTCCCCCTTTGCAAATGCATGCAAAATAATTTTTTAAGGGCAAGCTGCCCTTAAAAAATGAAACTAAAACGTTTCATTTCTTTTTATTTTTATTTTAAATGCATCTCATTTTCTTTTAAGGAAAACAGGCTGCATTTTTTTTTTTAAAGCTGCTTTATTAAAAAGCAGTCCCAGACATGGTGGTCTGCTGTGCCCAGCAGGCTACCATCCCTGGGAGAGCTGGCATTCACAATGGGCTCGTAAATTGTGAGAGGTTCATTAATATTAATGAGCCTTGCAATTTGCGACTCCATTGGGAATCGCAAAACAGTGCAAACACACTGTTTTCCATTTCATTTAGCGCCTCGCAATTTGCGACTCGCAATGTGTCGAAAATTGCAAGGCGCTAAATGAGAGGGGCGTACATCTGGCCCCAAGAGTTTTAAATGTTGGCATCACCACCCACGCATTGCTTTTGTTCATCAAGGTTGTTTTGTCTATTAGCAGTGATTGCAGTCTGATGGCTTTGTTAGTAGTTTGTTTGAACTCAAAGTAGGCGGATACTATGTGCCAGGCCTCTTCTAACTATAGAGATAAAAGTGATTGCAGTAGAACAAAGTGAGCTGAGTTCTTTTGTGTAAATTGTTTTTTTGATTTCCAGCCAACAATAATGGGCGAGGGAGTTTGCCTCTGCTGCCCTCACTCTCCAGTAAAATTTTATGAGGGTGCCTTGTTTTGCCTGAATCTGTTTTTTTAATCCAAACTCCAGCCTGATGTGAGCTTGTCATGTGTATCGTGGGACTAAAAATAATTTCTTGAAAAAGCTAGATTGAGCGGTGTTCAAACCTGATGCATCATTCGTTTTAAGCTGTTCCGATCCGTACGAGAATGTGGGCAAGAATTTAGCTGCTATGACCTTCAGCAAATAATTTGTTGAACAGTCTCTGAGGTTTTTTTTGTAAGATTTCAAATGCAAATAACAACTGTTTTGCTTTTACTTGCCTTGATACCATATATGGCTTATAGTTAAGGTGCCGATCAAGTAATACCCCCAGACGTCTCTGGATGTCACTAAATTTGAGGCATTCCTGTGCTTGCACCAGGATACCTTTGTAATGAAACAAAAAAGTATGCCAGGACTCCTAGGCATCTGGATATCTCTCAGAGATCTAAAGCTACCAAATGTTCTAAGTTAGAAAGGAAAATTAATAAATCAACCAAAGACGCAAAGTTATGGTCTGATCTTCAGTCTGCGGTTTCTTCTCGCAATATGCATAAATTCTGACTCATAATAACCAGACGTTTGGGCAGAGATCACATCAAAACTCCTACTTTTATATTTTCATTGTTGTACCCTGTACATATCTTCTTCTGTTCTACCGGATTTGGGACTCAGATTTTTAAAAAGTCTCCCAGATTTTTCTTTCATTGAAAAAAATTGGAGGTGGTAAAAGTAAACACATATTTAGGTGCAAACATCTCAAATAATGTTTCTTGGGTCCCATATAATACCTCTCAGGCTGCAAAATCAAAGGCTATGAGAATTGGCCATTTACAGTTTTTTAATGTACAGAGAAGGAGGGTAATGTTTTTGCTGTTAAATGTGTATATTCCTAACGTGGTTCCTGTTGCTTTCTATGGAATATAAGCAAGGTCGCTTTCTTCATTTATCCCCAATATTGAATCTGTTTTATGGAAGAGCTACCTTGGTGTAAGCTCCTCGAGCTCTACTGAAATGGTGTGTCTTGAGCTGGGCTCGATGGGTATTACCTTCCGTGCCTACTGCCAAATAATTTCATATTTTCAATATTTATTCAGGAGTCCCACAAATGCATCAAAAAATGTAACTTGGTGGGAACTTGCGTGGGATATTAAAACGATTTACACATTTGGGGCTGTTTACTCCTATTGTATACCACAGTTTCCCTTAAATAATGATGGGGTGTTATTGTGTCTCCATAGTAGCGCCTTAAAGTGTCACTTAAAAAAGCATGGTAGAAATGGAAGTTTCCAGCTTGAGTTGCAACATTGTTTAGAAATAAGAAGATTACAGCTGGTCTGTATGTTCACAAGAAGTGGTGAGATGCAATTTAAAGTCCATCATATGTCCCAGTGGGCGTAGATTTTTCATGAAATTCAGATTTAACCAGATGCCCTTGGGTGATAATGTGTAGATCAAGAAGGATGGGGTCTCCACACATCCATGCTGTCAATATTGTTGAGTTGTTAAACATCATTTGAACCATGTGCATTTTATTCTGTGCTGACCTTTTTTTTATCTGCAGATTTTTTTTTTTAATCCTGTGATTTTAAGGTATTCTGTAGTAACGCACAAAGAAGCACTTGACTTTTTTAAACCCTCCTACCATTAATATTTGTTATCATTTAGTTAAGTTTATGGGTGCATTCTTGAAATAAATTGACCTATTTGTATTCACTAAAATGTATTTTGCTTGCTCTAATCAAGTTTTGTATTGTTTTAATTACATGTATTTTTTAATTCACTGTATTTATTTATTATTGATTGTTGTGGTATTTAAGTTTAATCTGTGGATGCACTTTAAAGAATAAATAAATAAAGAAAATATTAAAAAAACAAAGCAAACTTTGGATGTGGATAGCCACGTCATGTTGTAGGTATGCATACCACAAAATGATTTTTTTGATGTTTACAGAGTTGTATCAGTAACTAAAAATGCCAGGGAGGGGTGAGAAGCAAACAGGGGACCCGATGCAGAAGTGTAATTGGGGAGGGCAGGGGAAAGCAACCTGGGGGACGGAAACATAAAGGGAGGGGCAGAGAAGCACATGATGAGACCAGGGAACATTGAGGGGAGCACTAACGCACACGGCAAGACAGAGCAACACAGACACTGAGGGAGCACACAAGCTCATAGAGAGATAGAGCACCATGGAGAAAGGGGAAGCAACAAGGGGACAAATACAACATGGGAGGAACAGAGAAGCACATGATGAGACCTTGAAACATAGAGGAGAGCACTGAAGGACGCGGCAAGACAGAGAAGCACTGACACTGAGAGAGCACAGAAGCTCATAGAGAGATAGACCGACCTGGAGACAGGGGAAGCAACAAGGGTACAGAAACGACATGGGTGGGGCAGAGAAAAACGTGGCGAGACAAAGTGTTGGAGCTGGCCCCCTCTGCAGTATCACCCCCAACCGTTTTGCCTTTCTCCTCCATTTTTGCTAATCTTGTTTTGCTGGCCTCAGGATTCTGTACACTTTACACTGCTAACCAGTGCTAAAGTGCTTGTGCTCTCTCCCCAGAACATGGTAAGATTGACTTATCCCCAATTGGCATATTTAATTTACTTGTAATTCCCTAGTAAAGTGATATTACATGCACCCAGGAACACTTGAGTAGTCCTTCAAACCTGTCTCAGGCCTGCAATAACAGCCTGTGTGAGCAGTTTTAAACTGTCATTTCGACCTGGTAAAATAAACTGCTTGCCAGGCCCAAACCTTCCTTATTATTACATATAAGTCACCACTAGGGTAGGCCCTGGAGAGTTCAGTGGGCAAGGTGAAGTAGGTTTTAAATTTGGATATGTACTTTTACATTTTGCTTGTCCTGGTAGTAAAAAACTCTTAAATTCATAGGAGAACATTGGAGTTACCATATTACATTTAATTAGCTGTAACTTCCAAATGGAAACAGGTATCCAGTTCATGTTTTGTGTCTTTGGAATTGAAATGAAAAATCCTCTCTTACATACAATACAATTTTGAAAATGCCACTTTTAGAAAAGTTGCATTTTCCTGCATTAACCATTTAGTTTTCTCAGCCTGTCTCTGGGTCACATGACTGGGTGTAGCTGACAGTTGGGCTTTGTGTATTCCTCCACACACAATAAAAAGCTTAGGTGTGCCTGGATGGGCCATCGATGGGAGGATGGAGCTGGGCACAGCCCTAAATCCACTTGAATATGCTGTGGCCTGCCTCCACACAAGGAGCGACATACCCCTGTAGCTAGTTTGCAGCAAAGGCTGGGGAGGCAGGAAGCCTCTGCACTTCAAAGGGAAACCTCTTGAAGCTTTTCCCACTTCAAAGGCACCTGGTATAAATATTGGACCTCAGACACCAGCTCTTCAGTACTCTTTTGGACCTGTAGAGGCTCTGCCAAGAAGAAGGAATGCTGGGCTGTTGATTGAACTGCCACTCTGCTAGATTGCTTCCCTGCTGGACTACTGCCTTGTTGGACTGCTGCCCAATTACCCAGCTGCCCTCCTGTGTGAGTCAGACTGATTGGATCTTCATCTGAACCCAGGACTCCCAGAGTGACTCCAATAACTAGTCTGCTGGCATCCTGTTCAGAGCCACAGGGACATAAGAGGCTCCCAACCACCTGAACCAGCACCAAAATCAATCGAGCCAGCCCCTGACCGGCCAGTGGTGCCCTACAGGTCCTGGACCCTTGATGTGGCCTCAGTAGACTTGAATTGATGTTCTTGGGCTCTTCCTGACTACGAGCTGGCACGTTAGTGCCAAAACCTTGTCACTCACACAGCTCGCAAACACAAACGTGTTGCACTGAATAAATTGTACATTTTATTAGTGCAAAACTATAGAATACAGTGGACTGCTTCTGCACTGTTATGACATCAACAAAACAATGGACGTTTAGCTCCAAGCCTTGTAATGTGGCAAATCACAAAGCTTCAGCCGTAGAAGGTAGAAATAAGTACAGTTTTACAGTTCAAAACACAAAGATAGACACTCTGGTTGCAGTTAAATTTCAATGTTTTTCTGAAAGACAATGTAAAACATGCATACGCACAGCTCATACACAATAAATAAACAACCAATATTCAGTAATGCGACTTGTTGCGGCCTAGTTATGCTAATTGAACCAAACCTATGTTAAGCATTATTTTTCTAAATTTTCAACCACACAATGTTTTCTTTGCTATTTCATGCCTATCGTTTTTATGTGATACTAGGGTGCATTACGGCTCTCACCTTCCTACCTCTTCACTTGTTCAAGGCACTGGTAGACAGACAGGTGGTATTATTACTAATAGTACCAGGTCCTTCTGACGTACTTCATTGCTTGAGGAAACAAAGAACGGAAGCCCCCGATACTCCCCTCTCCCAGGGTGTGGCTGTGGTATTTCACAGACCCACCAGGCACTTAATGAACTGAGGGTGGTAACTAGCAGGCCTGAAACCTATTGGCGACCACTGAGAGATGGCAGAATTGCAAGTGATCCTATGTGGACAGTAGTATGTAAGCCGACAAAGCCCCACAGTCTGTCAGGGACTTAGGCAAGATCACAGATTGAAACTAGGTGGCATGTGGGACAGCACATAGGTGCCTTTCCTGGGAGTCTGTGGTGCCAATGTCTAGGGTACTGATGCACGTTCCGCTTGTTCAGAGTGGGAATGAGTGCAACTGCTCACCACTTGCTTCTACTGAGTCATTGAAGTTGGATTTTCTAATATGTTTATTTTTATCATTATCTTCTTGAAGTTTTATATAGTGCGAACTTGGCCCGGGGGGGATTAGTGTGCTTTACATGAGCACCAGATTAAGAAGTCAAGCTGTTGCGGTTCTACCGGGCAGCTGCACGATAGTTAACAAAAAATATATCAGGTATTTCATTGAATGCAGCATAAATCCGCATGTGGTTAATTGTGAATGAAAAGAAGCACTTCCAAATGTAAGGATTTCTTCTTCTTGGGTATGTTTCCATGACAGCCGTGGTGTATAGTGTCATTTATGAAAAGTGATTATTACATCTTCTGTGGGTGTATTGGTTGGACACTTGGGGCCTCATTTACATGGCCCCAGTGGCACTTTTGCACCGCTGGAGCATCACATTTTTGATGCTCCGGTGGCACAAAGTGCCACAGCATATTTACAAGGCCACGCAAAGCCACAATACGTGGCTTTTCATGCCCTTGTAAATATGTGCCCCTTTCATGCAGGACACTTCGCTGAAGGTGAGTTCCATGTGTGTTGCTGTGGGTGTTCCCACGCAACACCCATGGAATCTGAAGCATTCCCATATTTACAAGGAATCGCAAACCTAGGAATGCGTTATGATCCTACATCTCCCCATGGGAGGCGTGGGAGTGGCACAACAAGGAGAAATACTTTTACTCCTAGTTTTTTCCACTTTCTATGCTTGATGCATTCTGCAGCACGCATAGAAAGAGGAAAATGCCATGAATTATTGTTTTTTTGCAGGAAGTTGTCCCTTCATGCACAAAACCAGTAATACCAGCAATGGAGGCACTCTTGCAACATGACCCAAGGGTGTCTGCGTTGGCGCACGGCTGCTGTTTGTTCACTGGTGCAGGGGAGGACAGGAATGCGCTGTATCTTATAGATACGGCACATTCCTGCCATTTTCTTTTGACGCACGGAAGTGCAGCATAAAGGCCTGCAGTGCTGCCATGCATCAAAAGTTTGTAAATGAGTCACTTAGAATCTTTTTGTTTTTATCCACTGGTCTTCCTTTTACTAAATTATTTTTAATTTGATATTAACAAGTGCCAGGGGCATTTATTTAAGGTACATTCTAAATTGAATTGAGTTGTGGACAGTGATTTATAAATTGACAACAAATATGAAATGAAAATCCGTCTAATAATTCATAAAAAATAGGTGAACTTTCTTGTACCAGTGCTCCATTGTTGCCATGGCATTAGGGAGCCTGCACTGCTAGCCTTTAACTCTGTGAAGTTTGATGATATCATAGTATGAATGATGCGTTCCTCATTGTGACCTATTCAGCATAAGCAGTAACAATACCTGTTAATGTGCTTCAAGTTACCAGTGTCTCGCTGCTTTTCATAGAGCAAGGTTGCAGGTTGCTGGATTCTTCGGATTCAGATCACAAATTTGATTGGTAGGTTTTAAATCAATTTTATTGATCAGGAGTTTGTCCCAGAACAAGATAAGATAGAAGTTAAGTGGGCTGTTATGTTTACCTAACTGAAAATTGTATGTTTTCGAAGATTTTAATCAGGAACGACTTTCTGATGTTACACTACTTACCTGAAGGTTTTTAAATAGCTAGAAAGTTTACGTTTGTAAAAATGTGCTGCACGTTCGTTTTAATGCTAATCGTTGCCGGACAGTAATTTCTTACTTGTGAAAGTCCACTATATTTGCTTTCTGATTGTAGAGAGATGATGCAATGTCTGACACATTTCTATGTTGGCTGATTCCACTGTATGTGGGATATGGGATGTAATTTTATGAGACTGGGTTATTTTCATATAGTTATAGCAGTTACATATGTCCATTGCATGTGCTGTCTCAGGTTTGACCACGTTTGCTGAGATTGATTGCTTTCACCAGAATCCACTGCAGGGATGAAGTTATTTGTTTTGGCTGTATTTTTGCTGGTGGCCGATCAGTGATTGTTTTCTTACCAGGAATGACCCATAGTCATGCCTAACCTTAACTATTCCTTATCAAAATACGTCACCTGGAGTAGACACTTAGCTCTGATGTGCTGGCAGTGATAAAGGGCAGCGTGTCTCAGCTATACACCTGTAGTTGGTCCGCACAATAACAGTTATGACAACGTGATTTTCCACCCTACCATAGTCATTTCTTGCAAAATTCAACAGGCATATTTACAAAGAATTAGCGTAGGGCAGCACGCAACTCATTTTGATGCTCTGCCCTATGCAAATTCGAAAGGACAGAAATGTACTGCATTTAGAAGATACAGTGCATTCCTATTCTTTCAGCCAGTGCCAAATCATAAATTGCAGATGTGCGCCAACGTAGGCACTTTTTCACCATGGTGCAAGGTGTCTGTGTTCTTGGCATGATTATATTTGTGCAGGAAGGGACACCTTCCTGCATAAAAACAATCACAAGAGGTGTTATCCTCTTTCTATGTGTGCTGCATAATGGAGCACTTATAGAAAGTGGAAAAAACTACGAAAAATGTAATAATTTCTTCTCGCTAGGTCTGCTCTGGGGAGGCATATGTTTTTTTAGCACTGCCCCAGATTTACGCTATGTTGTAAATCTGGGGCAGTGTCAAAATCCATGGGTGTTGCATGGGCACGTCTAACTTCAGGAATATAAGGCAACGCAGCAACTTGTGCTGCGTGGTCTTTCACCTTATCTACAAAGCCAAGAAAAGCCACGGAGAGTGGCTTTACGGAGCCTTGTAGATATTGGCCTGCACTGTGCGTCACCGGAGCATAACAAAATGATGCTCCTATGGCGCAAGGGGCTTGTAAATATGCACCAAGTATTTAGTCTCAAATCACAGTTGTGCTGCACTGAGCTGTGTGTCGATAGCTGGCTCTAACTTTCTAGTCTCCTGTGCTAAGCACAAGTTTGCTGTTCTGAACTGAGTTGCTGAGTTTTTCAGTTGTCACTGATGGTTAGGTTATCAGTCAAATATAATTAGGCGTATGACATGTAATGTACAATAAAATGGTAATCCTTAAAATGCAGATTGATACTTGCATATTTGGAAATACATGGGGCAGAAGTGGCTTTTCTTCAAGCAATGCCCCCTGATATCTTGGGGCAGGGCTAACTTTGTGCATCACTGGGGAACCACACATTACTTTGCTTCCTATAGCTAGAGTTGTAATCTTAATCCATTAAACATTGCCTTTCTCATTTAATTATATTCATTGAGACTCCTTGGACAGATTTATTTATCTAGCTGGCTTACTTTGTGACTTTGCCATCATAGTCAAAAGCTCCTACACACCTATCTTTCGACTTCTAAAGTTTTTTGAGGACATTATGCAGCATTATCGTAGACATGGTGACATAAGTGTTATTTGGGGGTTAAAACTTTAAGCTAGTTCTTAATTCAGAACTCGATTGCAGACACAGATACATGACTAGATGGTTTATTGGGTGTATGGTGTAAGCTGCGGGGGGAAGCAAAGGCCTACTCGTAGTGCTCCGCTGTCCACAACACATATTTGAGGACTGATTCCTTGCTTTAATCCCCCAAGGAGGTCCCCAGGGTCCAGTCTCTTGAGTACTAACCGTTGCACTTGCCATTATGTTACCCAACTTACTATAAAGACATGAACTTTGGGTGTTTCTATCATCAGCATTAAGGGACTCAGTATTTAGAGCAAAGGGGACGGGCCATAGATGAATATTTTGAACAGAATGTAGGGTCAGTTGCCTCTTATCAAACCATCTCGGAATCATTTAAAGTTTACATATGATGGACAGCAATCTCAGAGCATACGAAGTCCTTAAATCCATGTGGACCTGGCTTCGGAGTCTTAAGAGGGAGTTAAATAGGGTTCACTGACAGAATATTGATCCCCAAAATATCCCCATAAACAAATTTCGACTTTTTAATATCGATGTCAAAAATATCGAGAAAAAGATATCAGTGTAAAAAATATAGTTGTACAAAATATCGATTTTAATATATATAACAAATAATATTAAATATATAAAAAATAAAATTAACTTAAACAATAAATATTAGAATTAATATACATTTTAATAAATATAACAAATAAATGTAATTTAAAAAATGTAAACATACGTATATAAAATGTAATATATATTTACTTTAAAACAATGAATAAACTATTTATTTTAATTTCTTTTATAATTGTATTCATAAAAATGCATAGATAACTATATATATATATATACACCAATGACATAAAATCTAATAAAAAACCTTTATATTATAAATTAGAACATTAAAGTATTTAAAAGTCTTTAAAATAAAATGTTCTACTTCAGTGAATGAAACAGTAGATAACGTGTTGTATAGCGGAGGGGTAAAAATTACTATTTCCACTCCAGTGAGTGCAACAGTAAGGAAAGTGCTGGATAGCGGAGGGGTAAAATTTACTTTTCCCACTCCAGTGTGTGGAACAATAGAGAAAGTGTTGGATAGCGGAGGGGTAAACATTTCTATTCCCACTCCAGTGAGTGCAACAGTAGGGAAACTGGTGGATAGCGGAGGGGTAAAAATTTATATTCCCACTCCAGTAACTGCAACAGTAGGGAAAGTGTTGGATAGCTGGTGGGAGGGGTAAAAATTGCTATGGTTAAATTGTACTATTCCCACTCAAGTGTATACAACAGTAGGGAAAGTGCTGGATAGCGGAGGGGTACAAATTACTATTCCCACTCCAGTGTGTGCAACAATAGGGAAAGTGCTGGATATTGGAGGGATACAAATTATTAATCCCACTCCAGTGAGTGAAACAGTAGGCAAAGTGCTGGATAGCAGAGGGGTAAACATTTCTATTCCCACTCCAAAGAATGCAACAATAGGGAAAGTGTTGGATAGCGGAGGGGTAAAAATTACTTACTATTCCTACTCCAGTGTGTGGAACAATAGGGAAAATGTTGGATAGCAGAGGGGTAAAAATTTCCATTCCCACTCCAGTGATTTCAACAGTAGGGAAACTGCTGGATAGCGGGGGGGGGGGGGGGGGGGGGGTAAAATGTATTTTCCCACTCCAGTAAGTGCAGCAGTAGGTAAAGTGTTGGATAGCTGAGTGGGTATAAATTACTATGGGTAAAATTTACTATTCACACTCCAGTGAATGCAACAGTAGGGAAAGTGCTGGATAGCGCTGGGGTAAAAATACTATTCCCACTCCAGTGTGTGCAACAATAGGGAACGTGCTGGGTATCGGAGGGATAAATATTATTATTCCCACTTCCAGTGAGTGCAACAGTAGGGAAAGTGCTCGATAGCAGGGGGGGTACAAATTTCTATTCCCGCTCCAAAGAATGCAACAGTAGGGAAACTGTTGGATAGCGGAGTGGTTAAAATGACTATTACAACTCCAGTGTGTGCAACAGTAGGGAAAGTGCTGGATAGCGGAGGGGTAAAAATTACCATTCCCACTCCAAAGAATGCAACAGTAGGGAAAGTGTTGGACAGCGGGGGGGGGGGGGTAAACATTACTTTTCCTATTCCATTCAGTGCAACAGTAGGGAAAGTGTTTGATGGCGGAGGGGAAAAAATTACTATTCCCACTCCAATGAGTGTAACAGTAGGGAAAGTGCTGTATAACGTAGTAAAAAAACATTACAATTCACACTGAAACACTTAAAAAAAAATATATATATATATATTAAAAAGTCAAAAATATAATAAAAGTAATAATCAATATTCTAAAAATTAAAATAAAATGTTTAAAACATATAAAAAGAACACATATACCAATAGTAATTGCATATAACAAAACTTACAGACTATATATAATAAATAATAAATGCATTTACCAATAAATATTTATTTTAAAATACAAAATATATACAAACTAAAATAATGACAAAATATATGTATTTAATTTTCACACCAATGATAAAACACTTCAAATTTCTCAAATGTATTTACATATTTTACATAATTAATAAACAATTAAAACATTATTACTAATAAAACAATTATGAACATTAATCTACCACACACACTTAACACTATAATTTGCACAACACAAACTAAATTAAACTATCAGATAATAAAACACATTTAAAACTTATCTTAAAATTACAATCAAGTACTATTAACTAATAATTAAATTATTAAAATGTATTTAATACCCACCCTGTACCCCTTTTAAACATAAATATACCAAAAAGTATTTAAGAATTACCCAAAATATATATCTATTAATTACCATTAATTAACAACTATATATTAATTAAACACAAATTACTTCCCACCATTTACACTTATAAACACCACAACACACACCTCAAATGAATTACACACTTACCATAATTAACAATTAATTCATTAAAATGAACACCGTTATTAATTCATAAATTTAAAAAAAATTACCTCCAACCATTTACAACTGCAAACACCACAACACACAGCTAAAATTAATTAGTCAATTACCATAATTAATTGACATTCAATTAATTAAATGTAATTAACAACCAATTATTAATTCATAAATTTAAATTAAATTACTTCCCACCATTTATACCTACAAACACAACACACCTAAAATTAATTGCATAATTACCATAATTAATTAATAATTAATTAAGTAGAAGTCATTAACAATCAAATAATTAATTAATTAACACATTTAACACTACAAACTATCAATAAAACAAATGTTAATCAATACATTTAAAATAATTAAAATACTTTCCGCCCTATTCCCCTATAAACCCAAAACCCGCTATGGAACTAAAAGCACAAAATTCATATTTAAAAATGTAATACATTTAATATAATTAAATTACTTTCCACCCTATTCCCCTATAAACCCACAACCCGCTATGGAATGAAAAGCACAAAATTCATATTAAACATTTTTTTTTTAAATTAAATTACTTCCCACTGTATTCCCCTGTAAACCCACGACCCACTACCGAACTAAAAGCGCAATTTTTTTTTTATAACTGCTAAAAACTTAACACATATATTAACCCCTTCACTGCCAGTCCTCCCCCCACCTCCCCCGTGCTAAGCCTTTTTTTGGCTATGTGGGGTAGTTCGCGCTTAGGCCCCTGTAACTTTTTGACCACATAAGGTATCCACGCCAAATTTGCGTCCCTTTTTTCCAACATCATGGGGATTCTAAAGGTACCCAGGGTTTGTAGAAATTAGCCAAGCTACAGGTAATTTGTTTGTTTTTTTGTGGAAAAAAGGGCTACAGGTGAAAGCGTCTGCTTTTTTCCCTGCAAATGGTATCAAAAAAAGAGTTGTGGTGCTGAAATCACCTTTTTCCCAGCTTTCAGGGACAAGCAGACTTTTGTCAGAAAACCAAGATGTTTTACACAGTTTGGGCATTTTTCTGGGACATAGCCTATTTTTGCTAGTTTGTTGTGCTACAACCTCTTTCCAGTTAATGGTAGAAATGGGTATGAAAGCAATAATGGATCCTAGAAAGCTATACATTTTAGAAAAGTAGACAAAATTCTGAATTCAGCAAGGGGTCATTTGTGTAGATCCTTCAAGGTTTCTTTATAGAAACTAACAGTTAAATATAGGAAAAATTGAAAATTAGTTGAAAAAAACAGCCATTTGTGTCAACGTTTTCACCTGTAACTTCTTATAATTATGATAGCTGTTCGAAAGCAATATACCGTTACATCTGCGGGACCTTTCTGGTTGTGGGGATATATAAGACTTCTTCACCAAGAACCCGATGAACCCAGAGCCAATTACTGAGCAGCGTCTTGCAATGGTTTTTTATTATATACCGGGTATATAGCAATTAATTTGGGAAAATATATACATCGAAAAATCGGTATGAAAGACACCTATGTATTTCTGAAATTGGAACAAAATATAGAGTTTAGAAACGGTAGATATTTGCACATTTCCGAAATTGTGAGTACCCATACTAGCATGAGAATTATAGGTCATTTTTCAAAATGACTTATTTTTTACACATTGTCTTTCATTTGGAAGGCAGAAATGCATCAAAAGTCAATATGTAATAACACTTGCTCTACAATTCTGTGTCAACCTAAGTCTCCCAATAAAAATGGTACCTCACTTGTGTGGGTAGGCCTAGTGCCCGTGACAGGAAACGGCTAAAAACGCAATGTGGACACACTTTATTTTTACAGTGAAAACTGACCCTTTTTTTGTAAAGTGCCTAGCTGTAGATTTTGAACCCTAGCTCTGCCGGCACCTAGGGAAACCTAGCAAACCTATACATTTTTGAAAACTAGACACCCAGGGGAATCCAGGATGGGGTGACTTGACTGGCTCTCACCAGGTTCTCTTACCCAGAATCGCTTGCAAACCTAAAAATATATTTAAAAAAAAACATTTTCCTCCCATTTCTGTGATGGAAAGTTCTGGAATCTGTGTGGATCCACAAAATTCCACCTACCTCGCGTTCTCCAACGTCTTCAGAGAAAAATAGTACCTCACTTTTGTGGGTAGGCCTAGGACACGCAAGAGGAAAGGGCCCAAAACGCAACATGGAAACACCACATTTTCACAGTGAAAACAGACTCTTTTTTTGCAAAGTGCCGAGCTCTAGATTTTGAACCCTAACTCTGCCAGCACCTAGGGAAACCTAGCAAACCTATACATTTTTTTAAACTAAACACCCAGGGGAGTCCAGAATGGGGTGACTTGACTGGCTCTCACCAGGTTCTGTCACCCAGAATCCCTTGCAAACCTAAAGATTTGTCCAAAAAACACATTTTCTTCACATTTTTGTGGTGGAATGTTCTGGAATCTGCGTGGATCCACAAAATTCCACCCACTCTGCATTCCCCTATCTCTTCCGAGAAAAATGGTACCTCACTTGTGTGGGTAGGCCTAGTGCCCACGACAGGAAACAGCCCAAAACGCAATGTGGACGCACCACATTTTCACAGTGAAAACTGGTCCTTTCTTTGCAGAGTGCCTAGCTGTAGATTTTGAACCCTAGCTCTGCCTGCACCAAGGGAAACCTAGCAAACCTATACTATTTTGAAAACTAGACAACTAGGGAAATCCAGGATGGGGTGACTTGTCTGGCTCTCACTAGGTTCTGTTACCCAGAATCCCTTGCAAACCTCAAAATTTGTAAAAATAAAACACATTTTCCTCACATTTCTGTGGTGGCAAGTTTTGGAATCTGTGTGGATCCACAAAATTCCACCCAGTCTGCATTCCTCCAGGTCTCCCAAGAAGAATGGTACCTCACTTGTTGGAGGGGTCAAGTACCCACGACAGGCAAGAGCCCAAAACCTATTGAAGCGACTTCAAAATGATCTATCACAAAACAACCTGGTTTTGCAAGGGGGGTCACCTGGGTTTTTGGCCCCGGGCTCGGTGGCCATCTTGGAAAACTACCAAACTTACACATTTCTGAAAACTAGACACCCGGAGGAGTTCAGCGAGGTATGGCTTGAGTGGATACCCCAACGTTTTCCTATCCAGAATGCCTTGCATACCTCACACATAGCTAAAAAACACACATTTCCCACATATTTTTGGGTGGAATCATTTGCCGCCACAAAGGTCCTACCCCACAGCGTTCCCCTCAGTCTCCCGAGTAAAATGATACCTCACTTGTGTGGGTGGGTCAAGGGCCTGTGACTGGGAAGAGCCCAAAACATAGGGAATAAGGGTATAGCACCGAAAATTCTAAGCGCTAACTTTAAAAAATATATATGTTTTTAGCCAATTCTGCATTGGATACCCACACAAGTGAGGTGTCATTTTACTCGGGACACTGAGGAGAACGCTGTGGGGTAGGACATTTGCGCTTCCACAGTAAATCCACACAAAAATATGTGGAAAATTTGGTTTTTTTCAACTAAATTTGAGGTTTGAGTGGGATTCTGGGTAGGGAAACGTTGGGGGATCCACAAAACCCATACCTCATTGGACTCCTCCGGGTGTCTAGTTTTCAGAAATGTGTGGGTTTGGTAGGTTTCCCTAAATGGCTGCGAGCCCGGGGCCAAAACCCCAGGTGCCTCCCCCCAAACCAGGTAGTTTTGTTATAGGTAATTTTGAAGTCTCCACAGTACGATTTGGGCCATTTCCGGTTGCAGCCACTATGCCTACCCACACAAGTGAGGTGCCATTTTTATCGGTAGACCTGGGGGAACGCGGGGTGGTAGGAAATTTGTGTCAGCCCAGTGGTTCTACAACTTTAACACACAGAAATGTGAGAAAAATTGATTTTTTCAACAAAATGTGAGGTTTGCAGGGGATTTTGGGTAGGGAAATTTGGGGGGACCCACGCAAGTCATACCTTACTGGACTTCCCCGGGCGTCTAGTTTTCAGAAATGTGCTGGTTTGGTAGGTTTCCCTAGGTGGCGGCTGAGCCCGGGGCTAAAAACTCATGGGACCCCCCTTGCAAAACCAGGTTGTTTTGTGATAGGTCATTTTGATGTCGCCTCAGTAGGTACTTGACCCACCCACACAAGTGAGGTACCATTTTTCTCAGAAGACTTTGGGGAATGCGGCCTGGGTGGAAATTTGTGGATCCACGCAGATTCCAGAACTTTCCACCACAGAAATGTGAGGAAAATGTGTTTTGTTTGACAATTCTTTAGGTTTGCAAGGGATTCTGGGTAACAGAACCTGGTGAGAGGCACTCAAGTCACCCCATCCTGGATTCCCCTGGGTGTCTAGTTTTCAATAATGTATAGGTTTGCTAGGTTTCCCTAGGTGCCGGCAGAGCTAGGGCTAATAAACTACAGCTAGGTACTTTTCCAAAAAAGGGTCATATTTAACTGTGAAAATGTGGTGTGTCCACGTTGCGTTTTGCGCCGTTTCCTGACGCGGCCACTAGGCCTACCCATACAAGTGAGATACCATTTGTCTCGGAAGACTTTGGGGAATGCGGGGTGGGTGGAAATTTGTGGATTCATGCAGATTCCAGAACTTTCTACCACAGAAAGGTGAGGAAAATGTGTTTTCTTTGACAATTGTTTAGGTTTGCAAGGGATTCTGGGTAACAGAACCTGGTGTGAGCCAGTCAAGTCACCCCATCCTGGATTCCCCTGGGTGTCTAGTGTCTAGTATTAAAAAATGTATAGGTTTGCTAGGGTTCCCTAGGTGCCGGCAGAGCTAGGGTTAAACAACTACAGCTAAGTACTTTGCCAAAAAAGGGTCATTTTTCGCTGTGAAATTATGGTGTGTCCACATTGCATTTTGCCCCTTTTCCTGTCGCGGGCACTAGGCCTACCCACACAAGTGAGGTATCATTTTTCTTGGCAGACTTTGGGAAACGTGGGGTGGGTGGAAATTTGTGGATCCACACAGATTCCAGAACTTTCCACCACAGAAATGTGAGGAAAATGTGTTATTTGTTTTACAATGTTTTAGGTTTGCAAGGGATTCTGGGTAACAGAACCTGGTGAGATGCAGTCAAGTCACCCAATCCTGGATTCCCCTGGGTGTCTAGTTTTGAAAAATGTATAGGTTTGCTAGGTTTCCCTAGGTGCCGGCAGAGCTAGGGTTAAAAACTACAGCTAGGCACTTTGCAAAAAAAGGGTAATTTTTCATTGTGAAAATGTGGTGTGTCCACGTTGCGTTGTGAGCCATTTTCCTGTCGTGGACACTAAGCCTACCCACACAAGTGAGGTACCATTTGTATCGGGAGACTTAGGGTAATTCAGATTTATAAAGCAACTGTTATTACCTATTGACTTTTGATGCATTCCTGCCTTCCAAATAAAAGACATTGTGTAAAAAAGAAGTAATTTTGAAAATTGATCAATAATTCTCATGCTATCATGAGTATTCCCAATTTTGGAAATGTGCAAATATCTACTGTTTCTAAACTTTTTATTTTGTTCCCATTTCAGAAATACATAGGTGTCTTTCATACCGATTTTTCCATGTATCTATTTTCCCAGAATAATTGCTATATACCCGGTACATAATAAAAAACCATTGCATGTCGCTGCTCAGTTTTTGGCTCTGGGTTCGTCGGGTTCTTGGTGAACCCACAAGTCCTATATATCCCCGCAACCAGTAAGGTCCAGCGGATGTAACAGTATATTGCTTGCAAAGAGTTGTCATAATTAGAAGAAGTTACATGTGAAAACGTTGACACAAAAGGCTGTTTTTTTTTCCAACTAATTTTCAATTTTTCCTATATTTAACTGTTAGTTTCTATAAAGAAACCTTGAAGGATCTACACAAATTACCCCTTGCTGAATTCAGAATTTTTTCTACTTTTTCAAAATGTATAGCTTTCCCGGATCCATTATTGCTTTCATACCCATTTCTACCATTAACTGGAAGGAGGTTGAAAGCACCAAAAATAGCAAAAATAGGCAATGTCCCAGAAAAATGCCAAAACTGTGTAAAAAATGTAGGTTTTCTGACAAAAGTCTGCTTGTCCCTTACAGTTGGGAAGATGGTGATTTCAGCACCACAACCCCTTTTTTGATACCATTTGCAGGGAAATAAACAGACGCTTTCATCTGTAGCCCTTTTTTCGCATTTTTCCCCCAAAAAACAAAATTTTGCTGTATTTTGGCTAATTTCTCGGTCCCCTCCAGGGGAATCCACAAACCCTGGATACCTTTAGAATCCCCATGATGTTGGAAAAAAGGACGCAAATTTGGCGTGGATACCTTATGTGGTCAAAAAGTTAAAGGGGCCTAAGCGCAAACCACCCCAAAGAGCCAAAAAAAGGCTTAGCACAGGGTGGGAAAAGGCCTAGCAGTGAAGGGGTTCATTAAGTTAATGGAATCATTTATTTGCATGCTTTGCAATCAAATCTCACTTCTTGTAGCTGCTTGTGAATGAGGCTTTGAAAGGGTCACACTCTATTTCTAAGTGTTGTCAGGTAATACATTGACATTTCTACTGCAGATCTCCTATTGTAAGTAGGGGCATATTTGAATATGAGGAGGAAGGAAATTGCACCTGAGAGTGGGCGTCTAAGTTCCAGATGTAGATTGTGTATAGTTTGCAATTACCAAATAGTGAATTTTTCCGATTTGCTATTTGGTAATCACAAACACCAATGTACAAACGTGTCTTAGATGCATTTAGCGATTCCAAGTGGGTCGCAAGTGGATTAATATAGCATGTTACATCACATGCTATTACATCTCATTCCTTTACAACGCGGTCGTTACAACTACAGCATTGTTAGAACGCGATACCTTTACAACGCAAGTCATTAGATCGACTTGCTGTAGGGGGCGCGCTGGACTTAGTAATAGTATAATTTAATATTCCAACTCCAGCCTGCGTAACAGTAGGGAAGGTGTTGGAATAGTAAATTATACTATTCCTTAGGTTAGAGCGCCCCCTACAGCAAGTGGATTTAATGACTTGCGTTGTAGAGGCATCGCGTTCCAACAACGTGGTCATTAAGGGACTGCGATGTAATGACTGCGTTGTAAACGCTGTCTCCCCAAGTAGACCTGCCTCATTAATATTCATGAGGTAGGTCTCTGTTTACGACCAATTGGGTATTGCAAAAATCACAGGGATGGTGGCCAGCAGACCACTATGTCTGTGATTGTTTTTCAATAAACCATTTTTTTTTTAATGTAGCCCTTTGTCCTTAAATGAAAATGGGATGCGTTTCAAAAATAAAAATGAAAAGCTTTCTTTTAATTTTTTAAGAGTTGGTAGTGGTGCGTGGGACCACCGCCTGCTCTTAAAAAATGTTTTTGCATTCTCACAGGGGAACGGGTCCCGAGGGGACCCCTTCCCATTTGTAAATGGGTTACCACCTACTTGAAGTAGGCAGAAAAATGTGAATGTTTTGCAACCTCATTTCTGTTGCAAAGCATTCACACATACAACTGCGATTGGGAATTAGGAAGGGACACACAAAACATGCCCCTTACTAATACCGAATCACAAACCCAATTTGCAATTCAGTAATAGATTACTGAATTTCAAATTGGGCCTTTGTACATTAAAATTTTTTATTTGGAGGTCGCAAATGACTCTAATCTGCGATTTGGGACGTTTGCGACCTCACAAAAGCTTTGTACATCAGGCCGTATGTGGTTAAATAAGTAGCTCTTCTGTTTAAAGGTACATTGTAATACACAAGATTAACTTGAAATTAATGTAAGATCGTATGTGAGAGACTGATACGAAACTGACATGGCCATTCCTGTCCTCCACTGGCTCCTTCCCTACACAAAGACTGAGACTGCATTTGCCTTCCTGGGGAAAGTGGCCACCTATGGCATATAATTTCTCAGATAGAAGCAGCTACTATTGGTCAGTAAAAAGCCAGCATATTGCAGGATCTATAACTGGACCAGTGTTCTTCTTTGGCTTAGAGCACATTGCCTTAATTATTGTGTATATTTGAGTGAATTAACTGACCCTGTCAGTCCACACCATGAGAAACTCATACAGTTAATCAGGGCAGGTGTTGTATTTACTCTTGTTAAATGTTGTATTTACTCTTGTTAATGTGACTAACTAAAATTAACTTACAGTATTTACCTTTCTCCTGTCATTATAGTTCTCTAGAGTTCTGCCGGAGTCCAGACATCTCATTTTCAACTAACCACTGCATTAAGGGCAGAACGTTCTCAAAAATCTAGACTCCTTAATAATTTGGCTGCAAGATAAGGCCAACCAGTGCCATGGGCATGTACCTGCCCCCCAATACTTTACACATTGGCAATGTTCCATCAATATTCCAATCTGTGTTGGGCACATTTAAACTGAATCTCCCACACAACCAGCCAAATTCCACTCCAACAATTGACTTTAAATTTGTAAAACTGCAGCATTATTGTGCTGATTCAAAATTGACAAAATCAGAGCAAACTAGGGAAGTTGAAGACTCCGCCGAGACCACTACCATCTTGCGCAAAGTCAAGATTTGAGTGACATTGATGTGACACAATTTGCAACAGCAACTAACAGGATACAGATACCAAGCTACGGCTCACCTAACATAACCCTCTGCAGACCAATGTTCACAAGTTTTGCGATGACTCACTGTCCAGTATTGCCTACAGCATGAGACAATCAAACCCCGTGAAAAAGCCTGAGCTTGTAGGGGTAGATTCATCGCCCACCTCAACAATGAATCTATTGCATTTGACAAACAAGTCTGCAAATACATTGGCAACAAACAGACTAAAGAAGAGGGGGACTTTGCTGCAGCAGAAAGTCAAGGACACTAGCTGCACAATGATAAATAAAAAAAAAATTTGTCATACATTTAAAAAAACAATCATATTCAAATAGTAATCATGTTGAAAGTTGTGATCCAACAACTTCAGTGGAGCATGATATTTGATCACCCAATTCTCACCCACCTCCATCAAGTTCTACTGGTTGAGATGGAGAAAGCATTCACTTTTTTCATGGAGAAAACCAATAAGACCCCATATTAGGGAATAAGAGCCAAATTAACAGAAAAAAGAGTGACCAGGACCTCCTGTAACTAAATCCATCCCAATCTGTCAGGTACTGCAATGCATCCTTTTTATTCGACACAAGAAAACTACAAAAATAGTGCAAAAATCTCCATCAAAACACCCCAGCTCTACTCCCGCTCTATCAGTCCATTAAATAGCACTACCTAAATCTGTGGAAGAGCCCTATCCTCATCCCCTGCAAATGAATAGGCCTCACTTGTGTATGTCCTCAAGCTTCTTGAGGGAAGGAGTACCTCATGCACCCAGCAAGATTAGCACACCAAACCTTTGTGCTCTGGCAGCTCCAAATTGTCGTTTCCATACTCCACTATCCTGTCGATGGTTTCCGTTTTTCGCCTTAGACAAGGGCCAGACCACTATTGTCCCTATTACATTTTTCATTGCTGCCATATGTTTTCTCACTTATAGGGGCAGCCCCTCCACTCAGACCTGCTTTTCCACAAACATACACCAATCCATGTCTTTTTACCCAGAGGTCATATTTTTAGGCATATCCGATCCTTATTTCTTGCCACCGTTCCTTTTTGCTATTTTCAGCCCCAAGGTGGTGATAGTTCTGTGTGTGGGAGGTGTGTTCAATCTCTCCAAATGTTGAGTACCTCTAGCCTGGGAGACAGTTTGTTTTGACTGGGATCGAGTGACATAGCTCTGGCACTCCCATGCAGCCTTCAGTAGCCAGTTAGCTTTGGGCAGCCCCATTGTGTGTGAAGAAAGGTTCCCAATCGGCTGCATCCTCTGGCACAGAGATCTGACCCTATTTTCCCCATCTTACAAAAGCTAGATTTTGTTTAGTAGGATGTATGTAGAAAGAGCAACTGGACCAGGCAAAAGCTAACCCAGATCACTATTTCTCGAGGGTGCTAAGTGCCTAATCCCACCCTCCTCTTTAGCTTCTCTAGGGCATTCAGTAATTGTTGAGCAGCTATAAGTAAGTGCGATGGATTCTTGGTAAGGGGCTCTGATAGCTGGGTGGTCTTTCAGCAGGGGCGTCTTTGCAACCTATACTCCAACTACTATGTGAGTCGACATAGCATGGTCTGTCTGGAACTAGAAAAAGTCCTCAGTCTCAGTTATCTGGCAGTCCTCCCAAAGGACAACCCCGGTTTTTCAGCCTCCCATCTTGGCACCAGCTCCCAATTTTCTGATTCATCTCTAGTCCCATCCCTCAGATCTCTGCGTTTTCTGCACTTCAGTATGTGCCACACTGTCGCATACCAGGGTTTGATTCACTAATGCCTTCTCCCATGCAGTTATCTAGTGGCCTCCTTCCATGTTCAAATCATGGACTTGGTATGTACCTTTAGTTCTGCCATTGTCTCAGGTCCATGCAAAGCTGTTGGGTAGCCCCTATATCCCAGAATCACTGTATCTACTTTTAGGAATGGCTCATTGTGATGCAGAGTAGTATTTCCAGCTATCCAGTAGCACAATTCCACTGTCATAGACTCCCCTTGGGTGTTTGGCAAGGCTGTCTACACCTCCCCTCCATCACACAGTAACATTGGGATTTCTTCCTCCAGAATAGGATAAAACAGTGTGGACCATCAGTCAAAGTGAATACAAAACACTTCCAAAATAAATTTCTGTCCGCACTCCCCTGACCCTCCCCCACTCTTCGACCCTCCCTTTCCCACTAGGTAGAACCGCATGGATATGACTTCACTATCTTACCTAGCATTGAAGGTCAAACAAATGGTCCCACATATGGCACTTAATAAATTAAACAATAAATCAACCATAGGTTACACAGTAGCTGCTCGTTTACGATGTCAGGTGTAGGGATCACAGCAACTTGAGACAACCATACACAAACTCTTTCTTGCAAGAAATGTACCTGGAGAGTCCACATCTTTTTATTTTTATGCTCCAATTCAAGAATGCCCCAGATAAATGTTTCCATTGCCAACAATATCCAGAGGTTTCCCGCCCATTCTTGCATTTCCGGAATAAGAGGAGAGTTCCATTTAAGTGCCAGACTCATGGCAAATGTCTGTCTCGTGTCCTGTTTCGATATGCATTTAATGTCAGGTAGCCTCAAATTAAGTACCACCGTCACCGGGATTGTTTGTAAGGGATATCCAACCACTACTCTATATGACTTAGGATTTCCTTCCAAAAGAGCATACGGCAAGTGTAAGCCCACCGCATATATATATATATATATATATATATATATATATAGCGTATCCCCACATTCTCACATCCCAGCCAGCAGAGCTGGCATATCGTACACATGTTTCAATTTCACTGGTGTGGCATGCCATCCCATCATTATCGTATACAGTAATTCTCTATTCTGCAAACTCTTGCATAACTATGGGATAGCCACCTATAGTTTTTGCCATTGAGATGAGGAGAGTTGTATTCCCAAGGACTTGTGCTAGTACTTCATATAAGAACACTCCGGTGCTTTTCCCATATCTCGCAAAATAGCATATATATTAGAAAGGACCCCTGTAGGACCATCATATGTAGCATAACACTTTTCCCAGGCAGTCAGTGGTCTATGTGCTACAGCTGTATTCTCATGGTTAAGAGTCCAATGATGCAACTTGAATTGGTGGATGCAGTCTGTCTCTTTGAGTTTGTAATCTTGCTGACATGTAAAGGTTTAATAGCAGACCCATGAAACAAGTCTCATAGCAACCAGCTCTCCCTTCCATCCAGCGTTTAAAGTCTCTCTTACCAATACCTATAGTGAAATCTATGCTACCCACCAATGGTGTATAGGGAGATGGAAAGGAAGCCAGATTTTACCATCACACTATCCTAGCTGGTTTCAGAAGTTTGGATTAATAGCAGACTGATGGTCTATCTTTCTTGGGCAACCACAGAACAGCTATGGCGCATGATTCATCACTGTGGCATCCATATGGATTCAGTGGCGATTAGTTTTGTCAAGGGACCGTTAAAAAAAGAATTGTAAGCTGAGAGGCCTAATAGTATTTCTTAATGTCTGGTAGCCCCAATCCACCTGAACTTTGGTGCTCTTTCAATATTTTCCTCAAAACCCTGGCCTGTTTACACACCCTTATAAAGGCATTGATCACTTTTTTCCTAGTCCCTATTTCAGACTTGGGGAGAATCACTGGGAGTGCTAGAAAAAGGTAAAGGAATCTCTGCAATACATTCTATTCAATTGCTGCCACCCTGCCCATTCACAAAAGAAAGAGATTGCTCCACTTGTGCAAATAGTTAGTGATACCATTAAGCAGGCATGGGTAGTTTGCTACACACATTAAGTGGTGTTTTGGAGTAATGTAGACCTCTAAATATTCACATTTCTTTGCAGCCCACTTCCGTGGTGTGACCTCTAAGAGTCTAGTTTTGACTTCTGGCAGTATACCTAGATGAGCATTTCAGATTTATCTAAATTGACTTTGAATCCAGATAGTTTCCCATAGGATTCCAAAACTTCCATAACTTTAGGGATCAAGCATTCAGGGTCTACCAGCGTTAATAAGAGATTGTCGTGAAAAAGTGTATTTTATGTTGGTCATCACTGACGTGCATAATGGCAGCTAAGGTCTCTAATACCAATACAAAATTAAAAGGCAAGGGGGGCATCCCTGTTTCATCCTTCTTGATAGGGGAGTGGTCCAGTATGCCACATTGACCAGTACATTTGTGTAGTTCGCTTTTGGCTAGCCGCTATCCAGGGGAGAATGTTGGGGCCCAACTTGATCGCTTCTAGCACCTGATAAAGAAATGTATAGCTGGCCATATCAAAGGGTAGGAGATCTTCATGAACTTAGCCTTTTCAACCAGATGAGGAACTCACTAAATATTATCAGCAGCTTGTCTCCAAAAACCTGATCAGAGTCAATAAGGAATGGGCCAATGAGGTATGAATCTATTGGTCAGCACGTTTGTGAAAATCTTGATATCCGAATTCAAAAGAGCTATTGGCCTGTAGGACTTGTATTTATCAGCTGGTTTGCCAGGCTAATGAATGAGAGTAATATCAACCTTGAGGGCATAAACATACGTGATCACAGAAAGTATGGAACAGTATTACTAAGTGGGGATTAGTTCAGGCGCAAAATGTTTGTTAAAGCAATTAGTGAGACCATTCGGTCCCTGGGCTTTGTCAGGGATCATGGTAAATATTGCATTCAAGTCCTCTTTCCTGGTGTATTTTTTCTTAGATAGCTGCATTAACCATGGTCAGTCACACATAAGTGGCCTCTTTGAGCAGGGGCGGCTCCTCCGCTAAGGTGGAGAAGTGTCGCCCCACTGCTCTGAGAGCAGGAGAAAGGGAAAATAAAATGATAACCCAGTTATTATCATTTTATTTTTCATTACTGGGCTGGGTTAGGGCGGGTCGGGGCAAGGGGTCACAGGTGGAGGAATGGTTTGCACTCCCTAAGTGTGCATGAATGCTTGGCCTGTCCTCTTGGGCAATACACAGCCTGGTGAGGAATATACCGCTCAGACTTTTCATAAAACTACTGCGTTGTGATTGATTTAGGAAAGAGAGCCTGTGTGCTTCCTGCTTTCACTGAAACTGAGGAGAAGGCGGCATGGGAAGGGACCAAAGCAGAGGAGAGATGGTGGCCGGCAAAAGGTCAGTTTTTTGGGGGATTTGTTTGACGCCCCATCACCCCAGTTCCCTGCCAGCTTCCACCAGGGGCGTAACAAACACCCCCGCAGCCCCCGCAGTGCGGGGGGCCCCCAGTCTTCAGTGTGTGAAGAGGGCCCCCTCAGCTCTTCGGTGAGAGCTGTGAGAGAGAGGCTTGCTCTTAAGCAAGCCTCTCTCTCTCTAAAGGTGCCTCTAAAGCAGCCTGCACTGAGCTACTCGTGGGCTGACCCAGGACTGAAGAGAAACAAAGTAACAAGTTACATTGTTTCTCTTCAGTCAGAGCCACGAGCCAGGCCGGAAAAAGGATGGGGGTGGGGGCCCCAGAGACAGCAGGATGCAGCACAGAGGAGAGCTGACAGGGGAAAGGATGGGGGTGGGGGCCCCAGAGACAGCATTCACCAGAGGGCACTGCTCCTCTGAGGCAGCACAGAGCTGACTTCAGCCAGAAGGTTTGCAGCTCCAGAACCAGGATCTGCTGGGACACATTAGAAGGTGAGAGTTAGAGCTATTGATGTTGTAATGGACAATGTATTTTACCTATGCGTTTTCTGTTTGGAGTGGAGGGAATGTGTGTGGTGTCAAGTGGACATATATGGATTGGATTGGAATTGTTAGTTATGGAATTGTGTTGTGTGGATTGGATCTGTGTAGTGAAATAATGTGGTATGGTGTGCAGTGTAATTATGTGGTATTGAGTGGAGTGGGATTGTGTGTTTTGGAGTGGGATTATCTGGAATGGTATTTTGTGTTGTGGAGTGGTATGTAGTGGAATTTACTTATGTGGTGTGCTGTTAAATATTGTAGCATGATGGGGAATTTTGTGGTGTAGATTGGGTGTATGTAGTGTGTTGTGCATTTGTGATGTTAGTCTGAATTATGTAGTTTGTTGTGAATTATGTGGTGTGGAATGGAAATATGTAGAGTTGAAATTATGTTGAGTGGTATTATGAGGCATGGTGTGAAGTGTAGCTATGTGGAGTGTTGCTACGTGGCATAAATGGATTTATGTGGAGTGTATGTATGCAGTATGGAGTAAAGCATAATTATGTGGAGGTTAATTATGTGGAGCTGAGTGGTATTATGTGGAGTGTTATTAAGCTGTGTGATAAATTGTGTGGGGATGAATTGTGGAATTGTGTTACGTGTGGAATTATGTGGCATGGTGTGGTGTATAATTATGCGGAGTGGAATTATGCAACATGTTGCAGAGTTGTATTTTGTGGAGGGTAATTATATGTTTTATAGTTGAGTGTAAATATGATGTGTGAAGTGTAATTATATAGGTTGAAGTGGAATTAGGTGTAGTTGAGTTGTGTGGAGTGTAATTATGTGGTTGGGAGTGGTATTAAGTTGTGTGGAATGTTATTCTGTGATGTGGAATTATGTGGTATGGAGTGAAGTGGAAATATGTGTATTTTTAGGATTGTAATTATGTGGTATGGAATGTTGTAGGGTTAAATTATTTATAGTTGAATTGTGTGGTGTGGAATTATAAGCACGGGCTTAACACAGATCCCAGGGGCGTAACACAGGCCTCCGCAGCTCCTGCGTTGCTGGCGAGCCCCAGTGCTCCAGAGGCCCCCTCAGCGGTGCCAGCAAGCACTACACATCCGTGACTGTCTGGAATAGGTAATTAATTCATATAGGTAGGTTATGTAACTTACGCTCGCTCTAGACTTTTCTTTATAACTTAAATGGTCAAATTTTAAAAATGGTAATGGTGCACACTGCGCAGCGTGCAGATGTCTCCGCCGCCGCTGCGTCTGCGCGGTTTTATTCTTAACCCTTAGGGTGGGGCTGGTGACCAATTGTCATGCGCATTGCTGACTGGTGAAGCGAGGAGGTATCCCAGAGGCCAGAGTGGAGACAATTGAGAGGTAACGTGCGACGGCGACTACCTGCCATAATTTAATTATTTCTCTGGCTAGCCTTGTTTGCCCTGTCTTCTGCGGCCCGCGCAGGTGAGTCTGTCTGTTCGCCCAGTCTATGCTACCCCCCGCAGACAAGTGCACCCCACCCAAAATTCATTGCGACGACCACTTGTGTGCGTAAGGTCTCCAGTTTAGAGTGAAGGCATTTAGTAAAACAAAGGCGCCTTTGGTACATGAAGGTTGTTTGGAATAGAGGGGATGACGGTTATGTTACACGTTAAAGATTAAAAGTGCGTGTCATCAGTTTCACCTGCGATTTATGTTGATTTGCGGATTTTACAGAAAACACAAAAATCGTCATTGAAGTTTGTTTGCGCAAGAAAATGTACCCTTCACCTATGAATTTACACATTCATCTGTGACTTTGGGAGAAGTTTCCTGGTTTCGCCCGACTTTGTCAAGGCAAAACTGACCCGATTTCTTGCCGCTGATTTCTAGTTGTCGAGTGATGTCGGTTCTGAAGGGGCGGGTCCAGCTGAACTGGACATCAGGGTGTGAGTGGGTGGAGTGGGGGGGAGGGTTGGGGTAGAGAGGGGGAGGATTGGGGCTGTGGTGGCAGTGGTGCTACATAAATTGCAGCTTGCAGAAAAAATGGTTTCTAGCTGAAACAGATAAAAGTTACTAAAATACAGCAACATGCATTGCTGCACAGTCGAATGCCCTTCGCTAAAATTGACAGGCCACTCTTTGCTGTTTGGTTGTTAAACTGAGACTGAGGTGAAACATGTGCCAGAACAGTCTTAAGAGGTGCAAAAATTACAAAAAATTAAGTATAAGTATCACAAAATGTGCGGCATTAGACCACACAATTTGCCTTTTCCTGCTGCATAATTGAGTACCTGCAGCATCATTCTCATGGCACTGCATACCATGTACTTCCCCTCTGTTTACTGCTGTCGCAAAGAGCCACCAATCCTACCCCATTGATATGAAAGGAAAAAAATAACATTTACAGCCTTTCTACGTCAGGATGCATGTCCTACCAGAGGTTGCATGTGACTTCCGTGGAAACAGGCACCAGCATGTGTAACTCTTCTCTTTCTGGACTTTTTTTTTTTTTTTAACACCAGCACAACCTACCTCACTTGCGACCTTTGAACTGTGGGGCGCTCCGTGCACTTTTCTGCCCTGAAGCTGTCGTACTCCACTCAGTAGCAGTAAAAGGATCAATGTTTCTGGTCCATAAATGGCTCCAAATCCCTGACTCTATGGATGTGACAAGATCACCCAGCATCCTGCCCCAGAAACCTGCCAGCCACACAGACCTCTACAGGCAGAGAAACCTGCCAGCCCCACAGACCTCTCCGGGCAAAGAAACCTGCCAGCCCCACAGACCTCTCCGGGCACAGAAACCTGCCAGACTCACAGACCTCCCCAAGCAGAGCAACCAGCCAGCACCACAGACCTCCCCAGGCACAGAAACCTGCCAGTCCCAAAGCCCTCCTCGGGCACAGAAACCTGCCAGCCTCACAGACCTCCCCAGGCAGAGAAACCTGCCAGTCCCACAGACTTCACCAGGCAGAGAATCCTGCCAGTCCCTCAGACCTCCCCGGGCACAGAAACCAGCCACTCCCACTGACCTCCCCAAGCACAGAATCCTGCCAATCCTACTGACCTCTCCAGGCAGAGAAACCTGTTAGCCCCACAGACCTCCCAGGGCACAGAAACCTGCCAGTCCCACTGACCTCCCCAGGCACAGAAACCTGTTAGCCCCACAGACCTCACAGGTCACAGAAACCTGCCAGTCCCACAGACCTCCCCGGGCACAGAAACCTGCCAGCTCCACAGACCTCATCAAGCAGAGAAATCTACCAGACCCACAGAACTCCCCAAGCACAGAAACCTGCCAGTCCCACAGACCTCCACAGGCACAGAATCTGGCCAGCCCCACAGACCTCCCCAAGCACAGAAACCTGCCAGCTCCACAGACCTCTCCAAGCACAGAAACCTGTCAGTCCCACAGAACTCAAGCAGAGAAACATGCCAGTCCCACAGACCTACCCAGACAGAGAAACCTGCCAGTCCCACATACTTCCCCAGGCAGAGAAACCTGCCAGCCCCACTGACCTCTCCAGGCACAGAATCAGCCATCCCCACAGACCACTCCAGGCAGGGAAACCTGCCAGCCCCACAGACCTCCCCAGAGACAGAAACCTGCCAGACCCACAGACCTCCTCAGGCAGAGAAATCAGCCAGTCCTACTGACCTCCCCAGGCACAGAAACCTGTTAGCCCAACAAACCTCCTAGGGCACAGAAAACTGCCAGTCCCACAGACCTCCACGGGCACAGAAACCTGCCATACCCACAGACCTCCCCAAGCACAGAAACCTGCCAGTCCCACAGACCTCTACAGACACAGAATCTGCCATCCCCACAAACCTCTCCAGGCAGAGAAGCCTGCCAGCCCCACAGACCTCCCCAGGCAGAGAAACCTGCCAGTCCCACAGACCTCTCCAGGCAGAGACTCCTGCCAGTCTCACAGACCTCTCCAGGCAGAGAAACCTGCCAGCCCCACAGACCCTCTCGGGCACAGAAACCTGCCAGTCTCACAGACCACTCCAGGCAGAGAAACCTGCCAGCCCCACAGACCTCCCCGGGCACAGAAACCTGCCAGACCAACAGACTTCCCCGGGCACAGAAACCTGCCAGACCCACACACCTCCTCAGGCAGAGAAATCAGCCAGTCCCACTGACCTCCCCAGGCACAGAAACCGGTTAGCCCAACAGACCTCCTAGGGCACAGAAACCTGCCAGTCCCACAGACCTCCACGGGCACAGAAACCTGCCAGACCCACAGACCTCCCCAAGCACAGAAACCTGCCAGTCCCACAGACCTCCACAGGCACAGAATCTGCCATCCCCACAGACCTCTCCAGGCAGAGAAACCTGCCAGCCCCACAGAACTCCCCAGGCACAGAAACCTCCCAGCCCCACAGACATCCCCAGGCAGAGAAACCTGCCAGTCCCACAGACCTCTCCAGGCAGAGAATCCTGCCAGTCCCACAGACCTCTCAGGGTACAGACACCTGCCAGTCCCACAGACCTCTCTGGGCACAGAAACCTGCCAGTCCCACAGACCTCCCCAGGCAGAGAAACCTGATAGTCCACAGACCTCTCTGGGCACAGAAACCTGCCAGTCCCACAGACATCTCCAGGCAGAGAATCCTGCCAGTCCCTCAGACCTCCCCGAGCACAGAAACCAGCCAGTCCCACTGACCTCCCCAAGCACAGAATCCTGCCAATCCCACTGACCTCTCCAGGCAGAGAAACCTGTTAGCCCCACAGACCTCCCAGGGCACAGAAACCGTCCAGTCCCACTGACCTCCCCAGGCACAGAAACCTGTTAGCCCCACAGACCTCCCAGGTCACAGAAACCTGCCAGTCCCACAGACCTCCCTGGGCACAGAAACCTGCCAGCCCCACAGACCTCATCAAGCAGAGAAACATGCCAGCCCCACAGACCTCCCCAAGCACAGAAACCTGCCAGTCCCATAGACCTCCACAGGCACAGAATCTGCCAGCCCCACAGACCTCCCCAAGCACAGAAACCTGGCAGTCCCACAGACCTCCACAGGCACAGAATCTGCCAGCCCCACAGACCTCCCCGGGCACAGAAACCTGCCAGCCCCACAAACCTCACCTTGCACAGAAACCTGCCAGCCCCACGAACCTCTCCAGGCAGAGAAACCTGCCAGCCCCACAGACCTCCCCAAGCACAGAATCCTGCCAGTCCCACAGACCTCCCCGAGCACAGAAACCTGCCAGTCCCACAGACCTCCCCGGGCACAGAAACCTGCCAGCCCCACAGACCTCCCCGGGCACAGAAACCTGCCAGCCCCACAGACCTCCCCAAGCACAGAAACCTGTCAGCCCCACAGACCTCCCCGAGCACAGAAACCTGCAAGTCCCACAGACCTCCCCAGGCAGAGAAACCTGCCAGCCACACAGACCTCCCCAGGCACATAATCCTGCCAGTCCCACATACCTCTCCAGGCAGAGAAACCTGCCAGCCCCACAGAACTCCCCAGGCACAGAAACCTCCCAGCCCCACAGACATCCCCAGGCAGAGAAACCTGCCAGTCCCACAGACCTCTCCAGGCAGAGAATCCTGCCAGTCCCACAGACCTCTCAGGGTACAGACACCTGCCAGTCCCACAGACCTCTCTGGGCACAGAAACCTGCCAGTCCTACAGACCTCCCCAGGCAGAGAAACCTGATAGTCCACAGACCTCTCTGGGCACAGAAACCTGCCAGTCCCACAGACATCTCCAGGCAGAGAATCCTGCCAGTCCCTCAGACCTCCCCGAGCACAGAAACCAGCCAGTCCCACTGACCTCCCCAAGCACAGAATCCTGCCAATCCCACTGACCTCTCCAGGCAGAGAAACCTGTTAGCCCCACAGACCTCCCAGGGCACAGAAACCGTCCAGTCCCACTGACCTCTCCAGGCACAGAAACCTGTTAGCCCCACAGACCTCCCAGGTCACAGAAACCTGCCAGTCCCACAGACCTCCCTGGGCACAGAAACCTGCCAGCCCCACAGACCTCATCAAGCAGAGAAACATGCCAGCCCCACAGACCTCCCCAAGCACAGAAACCTGCCAGTCCCATAGACCTCCACAGGCACAGAATCTGCCAGCCCCACAGACCTCCCCAAGCACAGAAACCTGGCAGTCCCACAGACCTCCACAGGCACAGAATCTGCCAGCCCCACAGACCTCCCCGGGCACAGAAACCTGCCAGCCCCACAGACCTCACCTTGCACAGAAACCTGCCAGCCCCACGAACCTCTCCAGGCAGAGAAACCTGCCAGCCCCACAGACCTCCCCAAGCACAGAATCCTGCCAGTCCCACAGACCTTCCCGAGCACAGAAACCTGCCAGCCCCACAGACCTCCCCGGGCACAGAAACCTGCCAGCCCCACAGACCTCCCCGAGCACAGAAACCTGCAAGTCCCACAGACCTCCCCAGGCAGAGAAACCTGCCAGTCCCACATGCCTCCACAGGCAGAGAAACCTGCCAGCCACACAGACCTCCCCAGGCACAGAATCCTGCCAGTCCCACATACCTCCCCAAGCACAGAAACCTGCCAGTTCCATTGACCTCCCCGGGCACAGAAACCTGCCAGTCCCACAGACCTCCCCGGGCACAGAAACCTGCCAGTCCCACAGACCTCACTGCCGGGGCCTCTGAGAACGTTTTTCTATTTTTGTGCTGTGGCCAAAATAGAATAAGCTTACTATGGGCTAATTATTGTTGCTATGTCAGTGCAAAATCAATTAGTTCTGTTTTTTACCTGGTGTTAAAGTGGATGTCTTATGGCCCGAAGTTGTAGGTCTGTTGTTTTTCTAATGAGATAGGTTCATAACTGAAATAAGAGGCATTTCTGGCATCTTCACAGTGGCGTAAGATAAGCCCCCGCAGCCCCCTCGATGCAGGGTGGGGCCTCAAGCTCCAGGGGGCCTCCTCTGCAAAAGTGGCAGGTGGTGGTCCGGGGAGGGGGCCCCCTCCGTGTACTTTGCAGGGGGGCCCCCTCAACTTTCGTTACGCTACTGTCTCTGGGCACAGAAACCTGCCAGTCCCACAGACATCTCCAGGCAGAGAATCCTGCCAGTCCCTCAGACCTCCCCGAGCACAGAAACCAGCCAGTCCCACTGACCTCCCCAAGCACAGAATCCTGCCAATCCCACTGACCTCTCCAGGCAGAGAAACCGTCCAGTCCCACTGACCTCCCCAGGCACAGAAACCTGTTAGCCCCACAGACCTCCCAGGTCACAGAAACATGCCAGTCCCACAGACCTCCCTGGGCACAGAAACCTGCCAGCCCCACAGACCTCATCAAGCAGAGAAACCTGCCAGCCCCACAGACCTCCCCAAGCACAGAAACCTGCCAGTCCCATAGACCTCCACAGGCACAGAATCTGCCAGCCCGACAGACCTCCCCAAGCACAGAAACCTGGCAGTCCCACAGACCTCCACAGGCACAGAATCTGCCAGCCCCACAGACCTCCCCGGGCACAGAAACCTGCCAGCCCCACAGACCTCACCTTGCACAGAAACCCGCCAGCCCCACGAACCTCTCCAGGCAGAGAAACCTGCCAGCCCCACAGACCTCCCCAAGCACAGAATCCTGCCAGTCCCACAGACCTCCCCGAGCACAGAAACCTGCCAGTCCCACAGACCTCCCCGGGCACAGAAACCTGCCAGCCCCACAGACCTCCCCGGGCACAGAAACCTGCCAGCCCCACAGACCTCCCCAAGCACAGAAACCTGTCAGCCCCACAGACCTCCCCGAGCACAGAAACCTGCAAGTCCCACAGACCTCTCCAGGCAGAGAAACCTGCCAGTCCCACATGCCTCCACAGGCAGAGAAACCTGCCAGCCACACAGACCTCCCCAGGCACAGAATCCTGCCAGTCCCACATACCTCCCCAAGCACAGAAACCTGCCAGTTCCATTGACCTCCCCGGGCACAGAAACCTGCCAGTCCCACAGACCTCCCCGGGCACAGAAACCTGCCAGTCCCACAGACCTCACTGCCGGGGCCTCTGAGAACGTTTTTCTATTTTTGTGCTGTGGCCAAAATAGAATAAGCTTACTATGGGCTAATTATTGTTGCTATGTCAGTGCAAAATCAATTAGTTCTGTTTTTTACCTGGTGTTAAAGTGGATGTCTTATGGCCCGAAGTTGTAGGTCTGTTGTTTTTCTAATGAGATAGGTTCATAACTGAAATAAGAGGCATTTCTGGCATCTTCACAGTGGCGTAAGATAAGCCCCCGCAGCCCCCTCGATGCAGGGTGGGGCCTCAAGCTCCAGGGGGCCTCCTCTGCAAAAGTGGCAGGTGGTGGTCCGGGGAGGGGGCCCCCTCCGTGTACTTTGCAGGGGGGCCCCCTCAACTTTCGTTACGCTACTGTCTCTGGGCACAGAAACCTGCCAGTCCCACAGACATCTCCAGGCAGAGAATCCTGCCAGTCCCTCAGACCTCCCCGAGCACAGAAACCAGCCAGTCCCACTGACCTCCCCAAGCACAGAATCCTGCCAATCCCACTGACCTCTCCAGGCAGAGAAACCGTCCAGTCCCACTGACCTCCCCAGGCACAGAAACCTGTTAGCCCCACAGACCTCCCAGGTCACAGAAACATGCCAGTCCCACAGACCTCCCTGGGCACAGAAACCTGCCAGCCCCACAGACCTCATCAAGCAGAGAAACCTGCCAGCCCCACAGACCTCCCCAAGCACAGAAACCTGCCAGTCCCATAGACCTCCACAGGCACAGAATCTGCCAGCCCGACAGACCTCCCCAAGCACAGAAACCTGGCAGTCCCACAGACCTCCACAGGCACAGAATCTGCCAGCCCCACAGACCTCCCCGGGCACAGAAACCTGCCAGCCCCACAGACCTCACCTTGCACAGAAACCCGCCAGCCCCACGAACCTCTCCAGGCAGAGAAACCTGCCAGCCCCACAGACCTCCCCAAGCACAGAATCCTGCCAGTCCCACAGACCTCCCCGAGCACAGAAACCTGCCAGTCCCACAGACCTCCCCGGGCACAGAAACCTGCCAGCCCCACAGACCTCCCCGGGCACAGAAACCTGCCAGCCCCACAGACCTCCCCAAGCACAGAAACCTGTCAGCCCCACAGACCTCCCCGAGCACAGAAACCTGCAAGTCCCACAGACCTCTCCAGGCAGAGAAACCTGCCAGTCCCACATGCCTCCACAGGCAGAGAAACCTGCCAGCCACACAGACCTCCCCAGGCACAGAATCCTGCCAGTCCCACATACCTCCCCAAGCACAGAAACCTGCCAGTTCCATTGACCTCCCCGGGCACAGAAACCTGCCAGTCCCACAGACCTCCCCGGGCACAGAAACCTGCCAGTCCCACAGACCTCACTGCCGGGGCCTCTGAACGTTTTTCTATTTTTGTGCTGTGGCCAAAATAGAATAAGCTTACTATGGGCTAATTATTGTTGCTATGTCAGTGCAAAATCAATTAGTTCTGTTTTTTACCTGGTGTTAAAGTGGATGTCTTATGGCCCGAAGTTGTAGGTCTGTTGTTTTTCTAATGAGATAGGTTCATAACTGAAATAAGAGGCATTTCTGGCATCTTCACAGTGGCGTAAGATAAGCCCCCGCAGCCCCCTCGATGCAGGGTGGGGCCTCAAGCTCCAGGGGGCCTCCTCTGCAAAAGTGGCAGGTGGTGGTCCGGGGAGGGGGCCCCCTCCGTGTACTTTGCAGGGGGCCCCCCTCAACTTTCGTTACGCCACTGACTTCCACTATCGTTGAGACAGGACTTTGTCATTCACTGAGACAGGGTTTGCACACTAGAGGACTCTGCATTAGTCCCTATAATCTTCAGCTTTAGCTGCATTTGCACTAATAAGTCTTTCTTGTAGGTATAATTTAGAACTTTTCTTACTCTCTGTGTGGCCAATGGGTCAACCAGAACTTTCAGCAAAGGTGATATTCCGCTGAGCCTTCAGGGAACCTATGTGTATATGTTGTTCAGTCGCCACTTTAAGCTCAGCTTCCAACAATCTTTTGTAAGACTTTCCTGTCTCACTCTTCTGGGCCCTGTCCACTACACCGTTGCTCCTACAGACAGCTTTACATGTGTCCCATAACGTAAGGAAAGAGATTGCTCAGGTCATTCTCCTCAAAGTACCTATTAATTGCATCCCTCAATGTCTGCTGGCTTAGTCAATCTTTATGGAATGTTCTATCAAATTTCCAACTATTTGTTCTACATTTCTCTTGCTGAATTTCTCACTCCCGAAAAATCATTGTGTGGTCACAGACCACTATGGTACCGTGCACAATGGAGGTTGTGTTGTCGACCAATGCCTGACTGCCCCATTAAGTCTGTCCATGAATAGGATCTATGGACATGAGGGTAGACACTATATTCCTTCTCATCTGGTTTTTTAGCTTTCCAAATATCGATGAGGCTTATGTCTGTCAGTACCTGCTTTGTCTCCTGGGAGAGCACTCCCTAAGTAGACCTGTCATGGTGGTGTCTATACAGGAAAGCATCTGGCGCAATGTTGAAGTACCCGACCCACAAAAGGTTGTTTGGTGCCCAGTTTTTTATCTTAAGTATGAGGCTAACAATATATTGTTGTTGACCTTGATTGGGGATATAGAGGTTGAGTATATCCATCCACTGGGAGTCTCTGTTGTCTGCACCCAAATGAATCAAGCGACCATCTGCTGAGTCATGTTGGACCCATAGTACTTAGTAATGAAAGTGTTTATGTATCCCAAACATTACACCCCCCTTTCTTACTAGCCATAGCCGCATAGTACTGTGTGGTGTATAAGCGGTGTTTCATAAAGTATATGTCAGAGGTTTCTCAAATGGGTCTCTTGAAGACACACAACCTCTGGGAGAGCTTCCTGTATTACCTTCCAAATTTTTTGTCACTTAACCGGGGAATTTAATCCATTTAAGTTTGATGTGATTACTTTAGCCATGAAATAATAGGAGTGTTGAGATATCATGTGCCTGTTGCACTTTTCAAATCTAACTGGATGTCACATTTAATACTACACCATATTTCAAAACATGCTTGTTAGAAATGATGTTTCTGGTTGCCTCGGGTATGCACCTAAGCCAGGCAGAACCCAACACTCTAGTCAGCGTAAGGGAGCTACTCACAAAAGATAACCCCTGCTCACCCCTATGGTAGCTTGGCAAAGCAGTCAGGCTTATCGCAGAGGCAATGTGTAAAGCATTTGCGCAACACACACCCACACCAGTGGCACACTAAGCACACCACAAAAAGAAACTCCACAAAATGTTATATAAAAATATCACTTTGTATTATAGGTAAAACACTTTAGACCACAATCATATAATTCACTGCGCCACTAGGCGCTTGTCATGACGTTACATAGATAAGTTACATGAACCACAAATCACCTTGCCAACTAGGCAATTGTCATAAAAATTAATTTTGTGTAATAAAGCAAATACTTATAAATTGCACGTCATGGGAATATCATGAAAGACATAATTACTGTGTATATCCTACCCTCCAAAGCTACATCATTACATCAGAATATGACGTGTAGCAGTTTTGTAGGGAGAGAAACACGACTCACTGGATATCACTCTTATAGCCTTGGGCACCAGGAAATTAATGACAACGTTGAGCCTGTGTTCCTATCACAGGCTATGCATTCATTTTGTGGGCTTTGTGCAGATCCAGAAGCACTGCATGCCCATTCTGGGGACAACAGTAACTTGGGGTCCTATCAGCAAGTTCCCACTCAGGCGCCTCCGTCGATGCTAGTTACAGATATGGGTCTTGTCCTGCGCTCACCCTGCAATCGGTACACGTGTCAGGATTTGGTGCCTTGCCAGGTAAGTTCAGACATGAAGAGGGAGACATAGACCACATCAGCGGGGACACTCAGCCAGCCCCCCGCGCTCATGAGATGATCCACAGGCAGCTGCCCCCGTGTGCAGTGCAGCTACACAATGCACATAGGCAAATGGGGAAGCCAACTACCACGCGGTGCAGCCTTTGTCATCCGATGCCTGTTGGCCGGCAGCGCCTATCGCTTCTGGGGTGGTGAAATCGGAGGCCTCCGCGTGTCCTGCTGCGGCCTCAAGAGTCCTCCCTTGTTCTTCACCAGTGGCGCCACAGCAGAGCTAACTACCCGTTGGCAGCTGCGCCGCTCAATCTCCTCAGTGGTGCAGGAGCAACTCGGGCAAGCCCCTAGGAACTCCTTGACTTCGTACAGGCAGCGGCAGATTTCTCCTCTGCTGAAGGCAGCACAATCTCCCTCTGTGTCTCCGGGCACGCACCCTGGTTGCTACGGCAACCCGCCGGCCATAGTGAAGCTTTCCTGAGGACGGATTCCCACAAGAGGGGCCTTCGACGTTGTGGCCTGTGCTTCTCAGGCGCAGTGATCTTTAACAGCCCGGGGCCACAAAGGTAGTGCCCCGGCTGTAAACCTTAAGGAAAGATGGCATGGGGGAGCGCTGGGCCCAGGGCAGGATGAACAGAAAAAAAAGAAATATGAGGAAAGGGAAGCACTCACCACGTGCCTCTTAAGGCTCGTTTAGTTTTAGCCTTCCTCAGCCTTTAGTGAAAAGCAAAGCGCTCCACATACAAGAAGAAAGCACTTTGGCCAGGTTTCCTTCTCTTTGGCCCAAAATAAACAAGGGGGGAAGCGCTCTTCAGGCAAATTCACAGCACTCTCCATGCACTTTATGATAACAGGGTGAAGAACAATCCACTCCTTCCCCCAGCTCCAAACTGCCAGTGTCTTTCTTGAAGTCTTTTGTATCCCAGGAGGCCAGCACACACAAGCCTTTGTAGATTCTTCACAAGCAGGATACCACAGCAGGGCAAAAAGAGTGAGTCCTTTCCATCCACCACAAACAGAAGCAGCAACTGCAGGCCAACCCACCCCTCACTCTTGTTCATTGAAGTAATATAAAGCCCTGGGGCTTTAGGTGTGATACTTATACTCCAAAATGTCTTTGTCCTCTTTGTATAGGGTAAAAGTGCCTACATGGGATTTTTTCAAAACGGAAAAATAGTAATGATTTTAAAACAAATTCTGAGAACTCAAACTAATGGCTTCTTACAAATAAATTGAAAAATTAATCAAAATAATTCCCAAAGAACTGATCAAAAGAAAGAATACAAATACAAAAAACAAATACAGAAAAGTTGTATACTTTTTAAATACAAATTTGTGTAAAAATGACCCAAGGCTTCCTATGCCGCCTCTACAGTGCGGATAGCTGAAACCACAATATAAAGGGAAATATCTACCTATAGCATATCTGCCTTCTAAGCAGCTCTGCAGTCACTGATGGTATCATGGATTGTCTGTTCACGGTCAAGGTCTTGTGGAATATCCTGGAAGAGATCTTGGAAAATTAGCTGATCTCATTTTCCGGCGTCTCACATAATATTGTCCTTTAAGTGGGAGGACCCTAGATCGACTATTATGTCACACAGTCTAGTGCTTCCCGTGGTGGTCCCACTATATGTGGCCAGATTATGGGAATCTCATGCCCTGGGTAATTACAAATTGGGAAAGGGCCCTACAGTACAGGATTATGTCATCAGTTTCCAGGTCTTTCCAGATCCGCAAATTATCTTGCCTTGATAGGTCTTACGAATCTGTAAACTTATCCCAGAGTGCCTTCATTTCTTCCTCCATCTTAGTTTAAGAATCCAGTATTTTCTCGACCTCTTTACTCATATTGACAATGTCACCATGCCACCCAGTGCCTGGATTTTCCTTAGTAATGTCTGAGAGACTGGAAGCTAAGTTTGCTGTCAGGGCACCATTTATGTTGTCATCATATGGGAAGAATTATCATACAGGTCACTGAGACAACTACTTAGATTGCCCTTCGTTATGGGAGTCCTCAACTCTCCATTCTTGCAAGCCATTGTGGGGCATTTGTTAATGCAGTCAAATAGTCGCATTGGGTAGCCCTCTGTGCCCTGGGCCCTGGGGATAACCAGTAATCCCCAATCCATGTCCATCTCCTGTACATATGTGGCAGTCAGCAGTCCTGCTCTCAATTACAAGAGCAACCCATGGAACAACTCCTGGTGGCCTACAGACGTAGGACCCGTATCCACACCCGCCAACCACACCAGAAACTTCGGAATCATCATTGACAACAAGCTCACCGTGAAATCACAGATCAACGCCATCTCCTCTAACTACTTCCTCACTCTGTTCTTGCTACATAAGATCTTCAAGTGTCTACCCCTACACCCGAGATGCACCAGGCCCTCAACACCATCCGACTAGACTACAGCAACGCCCTCAACGTAGGAATTGCCGCACACCTCTTACAGAGACTTTAGACCGTACAGAACTCAGCAGTCAAAGTCAAATTTGACCTTCCCCTGATGAACTTACATCACACCCCAACTCAGGAAACTCCACTGACTCCCCTTACAGAAGAGATGCCAATTCAAGCTGCTGACCCATGCACACAAGGCTCTTCACAACCAAGGACGTGCCTACATTAACCACAGTCTGAACTTCCCCCAGCTGTCGAGATGATTAGGCTCCACCTCCCTATCACTTGTCCGCATTCCACCATTACCGCACTTCCAGAATTCCGAAATACCCTCAAGACAGTCAGGAGAACTAGTTTGAGCCTTCCGGGACCTGCAAGTCCCTGGATACCGTATTGGGTATTAGCATCGATATATAAATCCTGGTTGTAGGAGACTGGCTTAGTATATGGTGCTCACGTATGTAAGTGTAGCACCCTGTACTGGTCCAGACAACCATTCAGGTGATTTTATTGGTCTTAGACAACCTTAGAAAGCTCTCTAAGTGGTAGCTGTGGAAAGACCTTTCCCAGTGGACCCTGAAGAAATCCCGTGGAAGACAAAAGGTGGAGAGCCACCCCACCTGTGTATACCCTAGGAACCAGGAAACCTACACCAGGTAATTCCGGGTAATTTCCCACTGTTTTATTGTAGGAGTCTGGCTTAGTATATGCTGCTCACTTATGTAAGTGTAGCACCCTCTACTGATCCAGACAACTGTTAATGTGATTTTAGTGGTCTTAGACAACCTTAGAAAGCTCTCTAAGTGGTAGCTATGGAGAGCAGCCTTCAGGCTTAGTCCTGAAGGTGAGTAAAGTAGAATGATTTACCAGAACGTGATCTTATTGGTAAAGATGAGAAAAAGAACCACACAATGTATTTATAAATATATGTATTTATTATAAGACACGCACTAACATATATATATATATATATATACATATATATATATACCCTATCCAGAGATATAGCACAATGCACAAAATAGTTAGCAAATATAACGGGTAAGTAGCACAAATACACAGTGGTCGCCAGGGGGAGACCAATCCATTACTAATTACTAAAATAGTGGGATGCGACCCACAACTCAAGTCAAGATTATATCCAGAAGACGTAGCTGTGCATGGGGACCGAAAGAACTACCCGAGGTAAGTACACAGGAACCCCATAGATCCTGTTTTCAGAGTGGGAATATCACCGCTGCTCAATTCAAGTCCATGGGTAAGTCGCAGTTGCAATTTTAAGGAAGAAGGACCCTCCCCAGTGGGCCCTGAAGAAATCCAATGGAAGACAACATTTTGGAGCGATACCCCACCTATGTATACCCTAGGAACCAGGGAGTTCTGGGTAATTTCCCGCTTTGTTAGTGTAGGAGGCTGGCTTAGTATATGCTGCTCAATTATGTAAGTCTAGCACCCTGCACTAATCCAGACAACTGTTAATGTGATTTTAGTGGTCCAAGACAACCTTAGAAAGCTCTCTAAGTGGTAGCTATGGAGAGCAGCCTCCAGGCTTAGTCCTGAAGGAGCGTAAAGCAGCTTGCTTTACCAGAACATGATCTTATTGGTATAGATTTAGCGAAAAAGAACCACACAATGTATTTATAAAAATATGTATTTATTAACATATATACATATATATATATATATATATATATAAGACAAAATGGGAGAGGGTATGGGAACATATGATAACACAATCTGGTCATGATCCATGTTCTAATTTTTAAATTACCAACAACAACACTATAGATTATCTAAACACAGTATATATAAAAAAGATGTGCGTTGGAGAAAGAGAAATAAAAGAATAAAACCTGTCGCCATTCACACATAAAAGGAATAAAAAAAACTATGACAAAATAGCTTCTAGAGTAAAAAAGAATATATGTTTTTCCTTTATGTGCAATCTCATAGTATATGCTTTTTAACAGTTTATATACACATTTTTTTTAAATGTAATTTTACTGTTATCAATATTCATGATTGTTTACATATTTATTACATTGTAACTGGTTTTATGATGTATTTTGCCTATTGCACCGTATAATTAAATATTTTGCACATTTTGCACCATTTTGCACATTTGCACATCAACACTTTTCTAAATTTTATCTTGCTGCTATTGCACTTATGCACTTTCTTTTTCTGCCATGGTACTGGATTTATCCAGTTAATGAGTTCGTTTTTTATCTTGACTTGCTGCTACATTTTATAATTTTATGGATTTATCCTGAAATTGTATTGATTGCACAAGGCAAATATGTAAAAAATATATATACACTTGTATTAAGACTTACAGGCAACATATTCCTACAATGGACTTAGCTTATCTCAGCATATATCGTAAGTCTTTCTACCATGGCTATTACCATGTGACATAGAATAGGGGAAGTGGGTGGTACACTTAACATACACTTAAAAAGTGGAAAGGCAATGGTGAATTTGCATGTGATCAAGGGCTCTTGAGGCCCGAAACGCGTCGTGCGTGGGTTGTGAACTGCAATAAACATCCTACCTGAAGTCCAGCGGGGTCCGAGTTTCCTTCTTCGCCGCCGCCGAGTGGAAGTAGCAGGAATTTGAACTTTCCGATATCGTTACGGAGGTCGGTTGCCTCCGTCACCGGACCCCCTCCCCTTAAAGCAGGCGGCCGCCCTCGACCGAAACGCAACGAGGATCCGTGGTGGAACTTTGGCGACCGCCCCCTACCATTGCGAAATAAAACGAGCATCGGCTGGAGGACGCGATCGGCTGGGTCGGAGGACCCGCAAGAAAACGTACTTCGCCGGTGAGTTTTATTGGCAAATGTTGTAGGTGGGGAGAGACTGTACATTAAGGCTGTGTAACGACAAGTCTAGAGTCTATTGACTTGCACGAACCCAACGAATTTTCACAACCCACAATGTCGGCAGAAATGGTGCGAGAGAGGGAAATGGCGGCAGAGGAGGTGTTTGGAATTTCTCCAAGCACCTCAAACAACATAGCACAAATGACAAACAGGGAGAGTGACCATGATTTGGATGTCAAGTCCCTATTAAAAAACCTGGAAAAGAAAATGAAATTGGAGACCACTAAATGGTGGGAGCACAAGTCACTTTCAAAATATGCCGAAGTAGGAAGGGTCCCACGTGGATTACGTATTTTTTTGGCGCCCAGCTTCGACAAACCAAACCCCCACATGCTACGCGAGTGGGGAGAAAGTAATTTAGCCGCTTCCATGAATCTGGTTAATATTTTGGTAAAATATGCCAACATTGATCGTCTGGAAATCCTACAAGAAATTGAAGAAATAAACAATCAATTGAGCAAATTTGAAACAACGGAACTGATCACTAAAACAAAGGAGGCAATAAAAGAAAGAGTAAAGAAACATGAAGAAAAAATAAAATTTAGAAAGTCACACAAGTTCGCTCGTGATCTAGCGGACTATGAAAATGGCCAAATCTTTACTTTTGCCCGCAAGTTCGACACAGTAAGAAGACAACATTACAGTGAAAAAGCGAAGTGCAACACTGCAAGTGTACATATCGAGGTGGACAATGACAAAGATTCATCCAGCGCGGACACTGTTTCGTTGACAAGTGGATCGAGTGTGGAAATAGACCGTCCATATGAACAACAAACTAAACTAAATGTGGAACAAGAACTTGATTTTTTAGTGGAGGGAAGACTGTTAACATTACGACCGAGGCAGCAAAAGAGGCCAACAGAAAACACAGAAAAGAGAGAAGAGCCAACAGGCGCAAAAGGTGCAAACAAAAACACGAAGAAGAAAACACAGTGGCAAAGAAAACGGCGCTAAAAGATAACAGTATAGTCAATCTATCTTCAATAGAACTAACCAAAGCGGAGCAACAACTACTGGCACTCGGTTTAAATTTCTGCCCAGGTGATAGCTTTGATTATGCACGCACCCGCATTGACGTTTACTGCTTCATTAGGAAGCTTAAACTTAAGAAATTTTTTGCGTTACAATCAGGCAAACAACAAGAAGATAAAACCTCAGAACAGAACACTACTCCAGGTCCGATGTTGGCAGCCTCGGACATTCCTACTTTGCTCACACTACAAGATCTACATGGACAATCAGACTCTGAAATTTCTAATGATGACACAGACTTGAACACTCAAGAGAGGCTAAGAAAAATCAACCAAATACAGAAAGGGGCTGGGATCAGTCCTTTTAAATCTAAATCATGTTTTATACCACTAATGCCGAAAGATGCTGTTGACATATATCATGATATGGTCAGCAATGATCTAAAAAAGTTGAACCACAAAATTAATAAAACTAGAAAACAAAGAAATATATTTTTCAAAAAAAGAGAATACGAGAAATTAATGAAAAAACTAAGGGAAAATCATAATGTGGTTATAAAGAAATCGGACAAAGGTGGGAATTTGGTTTTATGGCCGAGAAATGATTACATTTAGAAGCACAAAGACAGTTAAATAATGAAAGTTGCTACATTAAATCTAGCATTAAAGAATACAACACAGCCAAGACAGTGTTACAAAAAAAGCTGGCACATTGGAGACGTGAAGGTCTCATATCCACTGAGGAGTACAAGTTTATGTATAATGAGTTTCCAGTATTACCGGTGTTATATTAAATTCCTAAAATACATAAAAATGTCATGCCCGTTCCTGGTAGGCCCATCATATCGGCCATTAACAGCGTAAGTGAAAAAGTTGGCCAATATATTGATTATTTCTTACAGAACATAGTTAAAGATTTACCTAGCTATGTTAAAGATACAGGCGATTTTCTACAAAAAATTGAAAATCTAACCTGGACTGATGATCTGTGTCTTATCACATTAGACATAGAATCATTATATACCAGTATAGACCACATCCAGGGACTAAAAGCGGTAAAACATTTTTTAGATCAAAGATCTAGTGAATTCTATGAACACAACAAAGCCATTCTGGAGCTCATCTCATGGTGCCTCAACAACAATTTTTTTCTTTTTGATAAAGATATTTTCAAACAGCAACGAGGCGTGGCGATGGGAGCCTGTTTCTCCCCCAGCTACGCATGCTTGCATGTAGGCTGGTGGGAGGAACAGGTTCTCAACAAGGCACACCAGGCAGTGGTTGGGACACACATAGTTTCATACTTGAGGTACATAGATGATGTATTTATACTATGGAAAGGGAACGAGACAGAAGCCCATGCATTTATTGAAGACATCAACAAAAACACCATGAACCTTGTTTTTACATCCCACATCCATAAGACACAAATTGAATTTTTGGATGTATTAGTGCACATAAAGGAAGGGAAACTTGCTACCACACTATATAGGAAGCCAACATCGGGAAATATCATGTTACATGCAAAAAGTTCACATCCCAGGCATCTAATTGCAAGCATCCCTTATGGAGAAATTCTGAGACTTAAGCGGATCTGCAATAATGAGTCAGATTTTAATGTGTGCACTAATGAAATTGTGGGAAGGTTAAAAGCTAGAGGGTACAGTGATAAGATCATTGGTGAAGCTATCAGGAAAGCAAGCACACGTCCGAGACAGAGTCTCTTTAAAAACACCAATATTGAGATTCAATGTGTATCAGATACAAGAGCGTTCAAGGTTGACGGTCCAAGATTAATTACAACCTATAGCAATGAAGAACGCAAAATTAGAGCTATAGTCAAAAAACATTGGTCTATAGTGATGACTGATAACGTGCTTTTCAACAGATTAACAGAAACTCCGATGATCACATTCAGAAGAGGTAAAACCATGGGATCTATCTTAGAGAAAAGTTCCCCAGAGACCAGGAAAACTGCTGGCTGGTTACAACCCAGCAACGGTTTTAGAAAATGTGCAACTTGCAGAGCCTGCAAGTTTGGCTGTAATAAGACCCACTACTCAACTCCATTCAGTGAATCTCCAATACCAATACGTGGCCATTACAACTGCAAAACCGAGTATGCTGTATATGTCCTGTCGTGCACTTGTGGCCTTAACTACATCGGTAGTACGAAGCTACAGGTGCACGTCAGGATATTGCAGCATATTAGGGCCATTTTACATAGTGATCCAGCTTACCCGGTGGCACGGCATTTCAAGCGAACCCATGCTAACGATATCAACTGTCTAACATACTTTGTTATTAACGCTGTCCCGAAGTCACGAAGGGGTGGGAATAGGGAGCGTAAATTAAGACAGTTGGAAACCAGGATCATTTTGGAGTTCGACAGTAAGTGGCCAAATGGGTTGAATAACACAGAGGATATGCACAACTTCCTATGAATGGGTACATTGAGAAAGATATAGTAATGATACATAATGATACCCGGCATGTGTAACACAGAGCCACCCCATAAGACAAAATGGGAGAGGGTATGGGAACATATGATAACACAATCTGGTCATGATCCATGTTCTAACTTTTAAATTACCAACAACAACACTATAGATTATCTAAACACAGTATATATAAAAAGATGTGCGTTGGAGAAAGAGAAATAAAAGAATAAAACCTGTCGCCATTCACACATAAAAGGAATCAAAAAAACTATGACAAAATAGCTTCTAGAGTAAAAAAGAATATATGTTTTTCCTTTATGTGCAATCTCATAGTATATGCTTTTTAGCAGTTTATATACACATTTTTTTAAAATGTAATTTTACTGTTATCAATATTCATGATTGTTTACATATTTATTACATTGTAACTGGTTTTATGAGGTATTTTGCCTATTGCACCGTATAATGAAATATTTTGCACATTTTGCACCATTTTGCACATTTGCACATCAACACTTCTAAATTTTATCTTGCTGCTATTGCACTTATGCACTTTCTTTTTCTGCCATGGTACTGGATTTATCCAGTTGATGAGTTCGTTTTTTATCTTGACTTGCTGCTACATTTTATAATTTTATGGATTTATCCTGAAATTGTATTGATTGCACAAGGCAAATATGTAAAAAATATATATACACTTGTATTAAGACTTACAGGCAACATATTCCTACAATGGACTTAGCTTATCTCAGCATAGATCGTAAGTCTTTCTACCATGTCTATTACCATGTGACAGAATAGGGGAAGTGGGTGGTACACTTAACATACACTTAAAAAGTGGAAAGGCAATGGTGAATTTGCATGTGATCAAGGGCTCTTGAGGCCCGAAACGCGTCGTGCGTGGGTTGTGAACTGCAATAAACATCCTACCTGAAGTCCAGCGGGGTCCGAGTTTCCTTCTTCGCCGCCGCCGAGTGGAAGTAGCAGGAATTTGAACTTTCCGATATATATATATATATATATATATATGTCCAGCTCCTTACTTTCTACAGTAAATTAGGGCCAGCACTCACGTTAGGTGTAATCCGTTATAGATTTATTCACGAGTTACAATCAATAGCAACATTTTTTTTTTTTTTTTTTGTAATCCGTTATAATAGGGACCTGATTGTTGCGGGTGACTTTAATGTCACTTTTGAACCCCTTCTAGACCCGGACTCAGAATGGGGCCTAGACCCCGAAGAGGACCGACTTTGGGGCATACCAGCCCTCTCACTTTCCCCCATCAAAAGGTGGTCCACGGTAGCAGTGCAGATAAACGCATTTTGTCTCGAGAAAGGTTTAAGGGCCTTGAACGGCAGAACTCTAGGGGACAAGCTGGGAGCACCCACCTTCGATAATGGCCGCTCATCAAGCAGGATCGACTACGTTCTTTGTTCCTCGAGGCTGTGGCACCAACCTATTGATATGGTGGTCAAGCCAAGAATAGAGAGCGACCATAACCCTATCTGTGTCTCCCACAGCTGGTGGGGGAACCCCCGCTTGGCAAGCAAGGAACCAATATTGGCTCCCACTGGCTGCGTTCCAACCAACGATATGCGGAGGTTAAAGTGGATCCAGGTAAAGTCCAATGCTACAGCTATTGCTAGTATTGACACCGAGCTCTCCGTAATCATTGCGAGACTGGAGGATGCTCTGAGGGTTAAAGAAAATAATGATCAAGTTACTAGATTACACGAGTCTTTCTTTGAGGGTTTACGTGGCTTCTTTTTCAAACAATCAAAAAAGGGCAACAAGCCATTGTGTAAGCGATTGAGGTGGTATGACAAAGAATGCAAATGTGCGAGAGGAATTTTGGCACAAGCCCTTTCTAGTGGGAACAAGCTTTATATCCAATTAGCCAGATCCTCCTACAAGAAGTGCCTTGTCCAAGCAAAAAAAAGATGGGACGAATCGTATTGGCTTGACCTGAAGGAAGCTTGCCATGCTCGGGACTCCCGACTGTTCTGGAATGTGATCAAATGGAACAGAGGTGGCTCGCCCGAAAACCCTTCAAACCACGTAACCCAAGAAGATTGGCTCGGGTACTTCAAACCCCAATATGCTTGTGACCCCCTTTATAGAAGTTTGGAACTAACCTCGTATGTCTTCTACTCGTCTGGCCCCTTTTGCCCTAAGGACGTCCTAGCCGCTTTGGCCTGTGTAGCCGCTGGGCGGGCACCAGGTTTGGATGGAGTTCCATCCGACCTTTTCCTCACCAACAAGACTTCCTGGAGCAAGTATATCGCCTTAGTGGCCAATGCTGTGGCCGAAGGAGCCCCAGTGCCTAAATCTTGGGGGGGCGCTATTATAATCCCAATATTTAAAAAGGGTGATAAAACCCTCCCAGGAAACTATAGGCCCATCAGCCTAATCGACACAATTCAAAAAGTCATTGGGAGGATGGTATTGAACGAGGTACTGGTCTGGATTGAAGGTAATCAGATTCTCTCTAGTCTCCAAGCTGGTTTCCGTAAATTTACCAGCACGGTGGACCAGGTGTTTCGTTTTAAGCAACTCCTCTGGAAGGTTGTCACGCTAGGCAAAGGTAGTCTCTATGTCACATTTGTGGATTTAAGAGCTGCCTTTGACCTTGTCCCCCGAGAGCAACTTTGGAGGGTCCTCGAAAAGCATGGGCTTCCCTTGGAACTCTTGACCTTAATTAGGAGGCTCCACGAGCCTAATTTTGCAAAAATACAGTGGGGAGGCCCGGGGGATACAACCCCTGAGTTTCCGGTCGAGCGAGGTGTGCGCCAAGGTTGCGCCATGGCACCCACGCTCTTCTCCCTGTACATTAATGGAGTGGTCGATTACATGCTTCAAGTCAACACCGACGCACCCAAGTTGGCCGGCGTTTCTACTCCAATATTAATGTTTGCCGATGATACTCTTATAGTATCCAAAACTCCGAGTGGCATGCAAAGGGCCCTGATAGTTTTCGTAGATTTTTGTAAAAAACATGGCTTGGAGGTCAATGTGACCAAGACCAAACTTATGACATTGAACCCGCACCCTAGTTATAGATCAGGCAAGCTTATAATGAATGGCCAAATTCTTGAGGAGGTAAAAAACTTTGTTTATCTGGGTATAAACGTGACCCAAAATAATAAGTGGAATAGACACTTGGAACTGTCTACGCTGAAACTTACCCAGATCACGGGAACATTGGTTAACGAGCACAAAAAATCCCTGACCAAGCCAATAAAACCCGTGCTTCAAGTATACGAGGCAAAGGCCCTTGGCTCAGTGTTGTATGGGGCTGAGCTTTGGGGCTTCGATGCATTATCATCCCTAACAGTCGTCGAAAATAAACATTTTCGTTGTATAACTGGTCTTCCACAAAGCACGCCCCTGGTCCCACTACGTTATGACCTAGGTAGAAAGGCCATTAAGGATTTGGCCAAACTTCGCCCGGTCTTATACTGGAGGAGATTATGGGTTACACCAGAGCTTAGGCCTTATGCAATGAGCATTATGGATGTAATGCAAGCCGACAAGTTCCACAAGATTGGGTGGCTTAGGAACCTCCGAGAAACCCTGCTAGACCTGGGACTGGAAGGCCTATGGAACGACCCAGTTGCTGCTGGGTTTCCCGCTAAGAAGCTTTTGAAAACGCTCTACTGGGAGCGGGTAAATTACAGGGTGTGGAGCGACTCTATCTCTTATACGATGACCAGTTGATTCTTAGAGGCAAAGGCAAGCCCACTTTTCGAACCGTATTGGGATTTGATTACCTTACCAAGAGACAGGAAACTCTATTTCCAACTTAGAGCAGGCTCTCTCCCACTTAGGGCTCTAACTTACGGGTGGTCTAGTGTAAGTATAGGTACCTGCCCTGTCTGTGGTGCTAAAGAAGAATCTGTCGCCCATTTCCTGTTTGTCTGCCCCGTATACGCCAAACCTAGACGATTTTGGCTTTCTCCTTTGTGTAAATTACTGGGCACAAGGAGTTCCGCTACAGCTATTAGAGTTTTAAGCACAAGCACTTTCCCAGTCCACTCAATTGCCTTAGCCAAATATTTGGGTTGGGCATGGTCTTTAAGATGTAATGCCCTCCGGGGTACCGAGGAGGCACTCTAGTAGGGCTTCATCCTTGGATGTTATTTCCCATAAATTTTTAGTTTTATATAATGGTTTACTATATATCTGTATTGCACTTCATCCTAAAGTCTACTGAAATGTTTAATTCTTTTCTTAAATTTAAATTTTAGCTATTTATAGAAAGATTTTATACATTTTTTAGCAAATGGGATTCTTTACAATTCTGTTTTATGTACATGTTTGTGTCTTGTATGAATCTTTTTTTATTTGAATAAAGACTATGATGATGATGATGATGAGATATATATATATATATATATATGTCCAGCTCCTTACTTTCTACAGTAAATTAGGGCCAGCACTCACGTTGGGTGTAATCCGTTATAGATTTATTCACGAGTTACAATCAATAGCAACATTTTTTTTTTTTTTTTTGTAATCCGTTATAGATTTATTCACGAGTTACAATCAATAGCAACAAACGCGTTTCGGCGTTAGCCTTCGTCGGTGTCGACGGGCGCCGTTGTCGTGGCAACTTAAATTACAAAACAATAGCATGCAACAAACAAAGGACTCATGCTCAGCTTTGAGCGCCATCTTGGAGTATGTTACTAATCACGTATCGTGCCTTGCAAAGTGATTCAACTTATAACAGAATACATTCTTCTGGTCATATTATCCAGTAATTTAATCATAGCCACAATTAATAACGGGCTATTTCACAAGACTAGTAGTATTAGCGCCTGACTGAAATTGCACTATTCAAATGCGTTCTTTAAATAGCGTGATGTCGCCCTGGATGGGCTTGCGCAGTATGGACATAAACTCCCACCATATCTTAGTACTGCTCAGAAAGCCTTTTACAGAATAACTTGAATGATTCAATGTAATGAACAAGGGACTGTTGTTCCGGTAGAGCACCATCTTTGAACATGTTTACATACATATTACAATATGTGATGAGTCTAACACGCAGCATATGGTATCAATCATGTTACCTAGTCCACTAATGTCTACATAGCGCCCTATATGGGCTTACTATATTAGTGTTTTTGGATATGTCCAAGGACTATTATTTGTCATTAAAATCACTATATGGTATTACCAGATCGTTTCCAGTTTGGTGATCGCATGCAAAATTATACCAAATGAGGGTTACCAATTACTATTCCTATTATTCATCATAAATGAACTGCAAGTTCCTCCCCACTGTTCAGACCACCTGGATATTTTGTTTGGAGGTCAATAATGTAGCGAGATTCCAATCTCCTCAGACTCCTCTTTCTATCACCTCCCCTGCTACTCTTCGGGACATGATCCAAGCAGAAAAATTGTAACAGAGATCTGTTACTGTTATGCTTACTCGCAAAGTGGCGTGCAACCGGATAATTCGTGTCTCTACTAGTTATTGCCCTTTGGTGTTCCAAAATTCTCATCTTCACAGGATTTATAGTGTTCCCGATATATCTTAGACTGCATGGACATTCCAGGCAGTAAACCACATATGGGGTACTACTTGTCATGAATTTGTTAATATGTCGCTCTCAATTCATTCCAAATTTTGTATGTCATGACTCGTTTGCTCGTGGCACATGCTCTGCACCTGCCACAGGGAAAAGAGCCACGTAATCTCTGTAGCCCTGTTTCAGATTTATTGGCTTCCTTTGTTTGTTGCATGCTATTGTTTTGTAATTTAAGTTGCCACGACAACGGCGCCCGTCGACACCGACGAAGGCTAACGCCGAAACGCGTTTGTTGCTATTGATTGTAACTCGTGAATAAATCTATAACGGATTACACCTAACGTGAGTGCTGGCCCTAATTTACTGTAAAAAGTAAGGAGCTGGATATATAGCGGTCTGCCACCGCTGGACCGGGCACCCGCTCACAAGTGCGGTAACAGGCAAGACCAACGGAGCAGCGATATATATATATATATATATATATATATATATATATATATATCCAAAACAAAAGTCCTCCGTTACCGGAGCCCCCGACCCTTCAAGGCGGCCTCCTTTAAACAATGAGCACGGAGAGAGCCCCTCAATCAAATACACCAAAGACTGGAGGCCCAATACTGCGCAGGATTGTTCTTTTATTCAACACCTTGCAACCTCGTCCAACGCAGTAAAAGCCTTCCAATATCCTAACGTTTTGGCCCCTGTCGGCCTTGCTCACAGGTGGAAGGAATAACTTCAGAATGCCAAGTGCGTTTCTGCGTGCATTTAAAAATTCTTTTGGTCACATGCCTACAGATGAAAAATACAATTCCCATGCTGCACCGTTTTTAACAAATATATTAAGGCAGTCCTCAAGTTTGTGGCAAAGTGCATTTTACATACCCTTATGGTGGTGCAACACTAATATTGGAAATAATACCAGGTAGCCAGGTCAGTATCTTCAAGGTTGCAGCATCTTTCCACATGGATTGAAAAAAGCGTCTTCCTGCCAGCACGATCGTCGGTAATAGTCCATTACCGCGAATCCTTTCCAACACGCGCACCTTTTTCACCCCATATATACATATCCTATCCGGAGATATAACACAATGCACACAATACTTAACAAATAAAACAGGTAAGTAGCACAAATACTGATTTTAGTGGTAGCTGTGGAGAGCAGCCATCAGGTTTAGTCCAGAAGGAGTGTAAATCAGCTTGTTTTACCATACCGGAATCTTATTGGTATAGATTAAGTGAAAAGAACCACACAGTGTATTTATAAAAATATGTATTTATTATAAGACACTCACTGACGCATATATATAGCGCCTATACGGAGATAGAACACAATGCACACAATACTTTGCAAATAAAACACAAATAAAACACAAATACACAGAGGTCGCCAGGGGGAGACCAAACCATACACTAAAATAGTGGGATGCGAACCACGACTCAAGTCAAGACTATACCCAAAAGACCTAGAAGGGCATGGGGACCCAAGGAACCGCACAAGGTAAGTAACCAGGAACCCCATGGAGGCCGCTTGCTGTGTGAGAACACGACCGCTTACTCAATTCAAGTCAATGGGTAAGTTGTAGTTGCAATTTTAAATTGCAGTTGCAATTTTAAAGAAGAGAGAACCTTCCCAGGGGACCCTGAAGAAATGCCATGAAAGACAGAAGGTTGGAGAGCCACCCCACCCATGGATACACTAGGATACAGGATACCAACATCAGGGAATCCTGGTGCATAAGTGCGAAGTGGCATCAGAAACCGCCGTCGGACTCAATGGAGGACTTCAGGAAGATGCTGCTGGCGAAGAAGGTGAAAGTGTCCGGTGGAATCCAAAGGTCGATTCAAGATGAGAAATACCTGCAAGCAGAGGGGACAGAGTCCATGCCTCTCAGGAGTGACCAGGAGGCATGGAAGGCGAATGCCAACCAATATCGAGTGTTGCAGGAGAATTGAAGGTGAACTTGAAGCTGCAGCTCTGTGTGGACCAGGCGAAGCTGTGGCAGACCAAGATCTGTTCACGAGCTGTCGCACGTCGGATGTCGAGAGTTGAGGGGTCGTTGTCTACCGGGAGCACCAACAAGCTTTGGCAACTGCAAACAACTTGGCAAGCAAAAAGGGCGCAGTGTCGGGACCAGCAAGGTCCAAGTGACTCACCACAAGCAGTGGAGTCAGAGTAGGCCCCAAGCAATCAGAGGAGACCACTGGAGTCAAAGGTGACCCTCAAGAGGACCCACCGGCCAGAGGCACAGGAGTCACAAAAGGACCTTGAGCATCTCAACCAAGATGCAGGCCTACGGTGTAAGGGTTGCGTTTAGGAGAAAGATCTTGGCTTCCGGCGATGCTTGAGGTTGGAGCTTCTTGATCCTGAAGATCTCTGAGGGAGAGAGCCAACAAGCCTTTGCAAAGACAATTCTATGCGGTGCATAGGGGTTCTGTTCCAGGGGTTACGACAAGGGATACTGGCCTCATTCTCAGGAATAAGACAGTGCAGGCCTCGAGGGAGTTGCAGAACCACCACCTGTGTTGCTGAGCCTTTTCTAGTCCATGGGAGGCCAGGTTCAGCAGACCTTCCAGCAGCATTGAGGTGCCTGCAAAGGCAGAAAAGTGACTACTTCACTTCAAAGGAGATTCCTTCCAGTGTCTTGGATGTCAACAGGTCTTGTTAGGACCCTTTATGGAGCACATTCACATACTTTGCAGCAGATTTGCAGGACAATGAGCCCAGGATCAGCAGGAGTCTTCCCAGTTGCAGTCTCTGTGCCCATATCAAATTCCAGAGTGCCCAGACGGTTGAAGATGAAGTGGTGTCTTGTTCTGAATCTTGTCCCATGAAGAATCTAGGGACCCTCCCACAGGTAAGCCCTTATGTACCCTAAGGAAAGGGTTGGGACGATTCAGGGGTCCCTCCAAGAAGAAGAGCTGGACAGTGGGGAGGTTACTCCCCAGGTATTTTGTCCAGTTTCAAGCCAGAGCAGGAACCAATGGCTCCCTTCACTGGTATGAACTGGAGTATGCAAGGAGGGCAACAAGTGTACCCTTCATACAGTCTAAGTTGCTCTGGCAAGCACCCCCACCGTGGCCCAATGCACTAAACCCTGTTCGGGAGGTGGTCACACCTCTCTGTTATAGGATATCTATTGTTCTGCCTTCCCCTGCTCAAGCTTGGCTCAGCAGGAGGGCAGAAACTTGTCTTCGGTGGGCAGCAGCTGTCCGGTTCTGTAAGACTTGTACCAGGAGCACTGAGGGCCTCCCGGAGGAGCTTAACAGTGCATGGAATCCTACCTCCCACACTGTTTATGGTGTGGGAGGTATGATTCCAACATGTTTGATACCAATCATGACAGGGTTCATTACAGCCAGGGAGAATGGACTCCATGGATTGCAGGGGTGCCCTGCTCATGCAGGGTCACCCTCACATATTTATAACGGAGCACCCTGCCTAGGATTGAAAAGCCTGCCTTAGGTTTGACTTATAGGTTTTACGTGCAGTGACCTCAGATATAAGGAAACGTATATCTGTAATAAGTTGTGCTAGCACCAGCTTACACAGGCTGCAATGCCAGGCCTGTAGCCTCAATTTGAATGATCTCCCATGGATGGGACAATACATGCTTCAGCCCAGGAGGAACCACTGGTGTACCTATGCCCTGGGTACCTCAGTACCATATACTAGGGACTTACAAGGGTACATCAGTAGTCAATCTGGGGGGTACCTAAGTATGTCCAATTTAGGGAAGAAGTAGAGACCGGGGTCCTGATTAGCAGAATCCCAGTCAGACTAGTCCGTAAACCACAATGACACCAGCAAAAAGTGGGAGTTACCATGAAAGCAGATCCTACTTTCCTACACATATGGGTTGATTGAAGGTTAGGAGGTAACAGTATAAAGGGAACAGTCCCCACATATCTCCTTATATTATGTTATTAGCAGTCATGAGGATTATTTAGCTGAATACACCTCTGTTGTGTCTAAGGGCAAAAGGTCTACATGATGTTAGCCTCTCGTTCAATTCAGCAATCCCAAAGTAGGCTGAAATATGGCCGCATCTGCTTGGGGAACGAGTGCTGGGGAGGAAAGGCTGTTGAGGAAGCCACCCCGGTGGGTAAAACTGTACATTAGATGCTGTCTGAGACATTCAGCCTGCCATGTCTAGTTCGTACTGTCTCAGGGAGGGTTTCAATTCCCCTCAGTCAGATCGCATTGGTAGCCGAAGTCCGGAGCTCATCCTTCAGACATCTTTCATGTCCGAGTGCAGGTTGCCTGCCTAAAGCTTTCGAAGTAATTCTGGTTGGATCCTGTAAGGGATACTTTGGAACGCGTAAAAGACATGGTGATCCTTTTGAACATTTCAGCCTGGCTTAGTATAGCCAGTGCAGGGCCCTCCAATGCCTATGCTTATTCCTGAAGCTGTTCATAAATGGGGTACAGATTTTTAATAGTAAGACTTCATTTCTATCCATTACATGTTTCTCTAAATATTTAAATCCCTAAATAAATATTGATATGGTTTTTCTGTATTTTACCTCCCAGGGTCAACGTGTTAATGAATAGAATAGTAATGTTTCCCAGTTGAAATATAGATCCTGTGTATGTGCCGAATATCTGTATTAGTCTGGTTATTAGAGCATGACACGTACAAAAGGATATCATCAGTGTATAGAGAGATTCTGTCCTCATAGTCTTCCTCCCCTCCCAGTCCGTGAAACTGAAGATCTTCCCGGATCCAGCAGGACAGGGTTTCCAGCGAAAGCGCATATAGCATTGGGGATAGGTGCCATACCTGCCTCGTACCCCTCTCCAACCTGAAGAGGGCACTATATAATACAAGTTACTTGTACAGTCGCCATTGGTTGACTATAGAAGAGCTTTATCCACCGCCGGAAGCAGGGGCCTATGCATACTCTTTTCAATACTCAATGCAGGTATGTGCACTTCAGAGTGGTGGAGACTTTCATGGAGTCAAAGGATAGTGCAGCTGTGTGATCTCACAATCTACTCCGGCAGCTGTAGAGGCGTGTGATGTTCAGAGTAGTTTTTCTATGAGGCATGAAGTACAACTGATCAGGATGACCCAGTTTAGAGATTTTTTTTAAACAGAATTGTATTGGTTCTTAACATTTGTACATATATATCAAGCCAAACTTTCAATATGTTAGTTTCATTACTCCCATAATAAAAACTCTCACAGTGCCCAACTTTCTCTACCTCAACTGTCACCCCTCCTCCCCCAGCCGCATCATACAATATCTGTGCCCCTTCAACCAAAACATATCCCAGCCTGCAAGACTTATCTCACCTACTCTCATAGTCCCACATCGTTAGGTAGCTTCTTTTTACATTTTGTGTTAAGCAGTCATAAGCATGATCCTTCGTTTAGGTCCCATGCCCTTCCTGCTATCTCATATTCCATTGTGATGCCACTGCCGATGTAGGGTCCAGTTCCCTCATACAGCCCACCAAAGCCTCCCGTGCTCGTGCTCCCTCAAGGGAGCTATGGCTTCAGTTGGCCTCTCGAAACAGCACTCCACTTTCATATCCTTCCCACGTCTCAAGCTCACTGCACCAGCCCTCTATTCTGGGCCCCTTAGCTGGCTACTAATTTCGGATAATCTACCGCTTTGTTAGTGTTAGTGTGGGAGGCTGGCTTAGTATCTGGTGCTCACTCATTTAAGTGTAGCACCCTGCACTAATCTAGACAAACCTTAAGGTGATTTTAGTGGTCTTAGCCAACCTTAGAATCCTCTCTAAGTGGTAGCTTCAGGCTTACTCCAGAAGGAGTGTAAAGCAGCTTGTTTTACCAGAACGGAATCTTATTGGTATATATTAAGTGAAAAAGAACAACACAATATATTTATAAAAATATGTATTTATTATAACACACTAACTAACACATATATAGAGCTCCTATCCGGAGACAGCACACAATACTTTCCAAATAAAACAGGTAAGTAGCACAAATACACAGTGGTCGCCAGGGGGAGTCAAACCATAAACTAAAATACTGGGATGCGAACCACAACTCAAGTCAAAACTATACCCAGAAGACGTAGAAGTGCTTGGGGACCCCAGGAACCACCCTAGGTAAGTACCCAGGAACCCCACAGAGGGAACACAACCACATGCTTAGTTCAAGTCAATGGGTAACTCGCAGTTGCAATTTTAAGGAAGAAAGAGCCTTCCCAGTGGACCCTGAAGAAATCCTGTGGAAGACAAAAGGTTGGAGAGCCACCCCACCTGTGTATACCCTAGGAACCAGGATACATACACCAGGGATTTCCGGGTAATTTCCTGTTTCGTTAGTGTAGCAGGCTGGCTTAGTATATACTGCTTAATTATGTAAGTGTAGAACCCTGCGCTAATCCACACACCCGTTAATGTGATTTTTGTAGTCTTAGACAACCTTAGAAAGCTCACTAAGTTGTTGCTGTGGAAGTCAGCCTTCAGGCTTAGTCCTGAAGGAGTGTAAAGCAGCTTGATTTACCAGAACGTGATCTTCTTGGTAAAGATTAAGTGAAAAATAACCACACAAGTCATTTATAAAACAAAGTATTTATTATAAGACACTCACTAACATATATATATATATATCTCCTATCCGGAGATATAACACAATGCACACAATACTCTGCAAATAAAACAGGTAAGTAGCACAAATACACAGAGGTTGCCGGGGGAGACCAAACCATATACTACAATAGTGGGATGCGAACCACAACTCAAGTTGAATCTATACCCAGAATATGTAGAAATGCTTGGGGACCCAAGGAACCACCCAAACTATTTTCCCAGGAACCCCACAGAGGCCATTTGCAGAGTGGGAGTACAACCGCGTGCTCAATTCAAGTCAATGGGTAAGTCGCAGAGGCAATTTTACGGAACAAAGACCCTTCCCAGTGGACCCTCAAGAAATCCTGTGGAAGAGAAAAGGTTGGAGAGCCACCCCACCTGTGTATACACTAGGAGCCAGGATACCTACACCAGGGAATTCTGGGTAATTTCCTGCTTTGTTAGTGTAGAAGGCTGGCTTAGTATATGCTGCTCACGTATATAAGTGTAGCACCCTGCACTAATCCAGGCAACTGTTAATGTGATATTATTGGTCTTAGACAACCTTAGAAATCTCTCTAAGTGGTAGCTGTGGAGAGCAGCCTTCAGGCTTTGTCCTGAATGAGAGTAAAGCAGCTTGTTATACCAGAATGTGATCTTATTGGTATAGATTAACTGAAAAAGAACAACACAATGTATTTATAAAAATATGTATTTATTATAAGACACTCACTAACATATATATATAGCTCAAATCCTGAGCTATAACACAATGCACACAATACTTTGCAAACAAAACAGGTAAGTAGCACAAATATATAGTGGTCGCCAGGGGGAGACCAAACCATTTACTAAAATAGTGGGATGCGAACCTCAAGTCAAGACTATAGCAGAAAAACGTAGAAGTGCTAGGGGACCCAAGGAACCACCCTAGGTAAGTACCCAGGATCTCCAAAGAGGCCGTTTGCAGGGTGGGAACACAACCGCGAGCTCAATTCAAGTCAATTGGTAACTCGTAGTTGCAATTTTAAGGAAGAAAGACCCTTCCCAGTGGACCCTGAAGAAATCCCGTGGAAGACAAAAGGTTCGAGAGCTACCCCACCTATGGATACCCTAGGAATCAGTATACTTACACTAACGAATTCCGGGTAATTTCCCGCTTCGTTAGTGGAGGAGGCTGGCTTAGTATATGGTGATCACTTATGTAAGTGTAGCACCCTGCCTTGACCCAGACAACCCTTAAGGTGACTTTAGTGGTCTTAGACACCATTAGAAACCTTTCTAAGTGATAGCTGTGGAGAGCATCCTTCAGGCTTAGTTCAGAAGAAGTGTAAATCAGCTTGTTTTACCAGAACGGAATCTTATTGGTATAGATTAAGTGAAAAAGAACGACAAGGTGTATTTATAAAAAGATATATTTATTATAAGACACTCACTAACACATATATATAGCTCCTAAACGGAAATAGAACACAATGCACATAATATGCAAATAAAACAGGTAAGTAGCACAAATACTTCAGTGGTCGGCAGCGGGAGACCAAACCATATACTAAAATAGTGGGATGCGACCCATAACTCTAGTCAAAACTATACCCAGAAGACATAGAAGTGCTTGGAGACCCAACGAACCATCCTAGGTAAGCACCAGGAATCCCATAGAGACCGTGGGGACACGACGCATGCTCAATTCAAGTCAATGGGTAAGTCGTAGTTACAATTTTAAAGAAAAAAGACCCTTTCCAGTATACCATGAAGAAATCCCATTGAAGACAGAAGGGTTGAGAGCCACACCACCTATGGATACCCTAGGAACCAGTATACCTACACCAGAGAATTCTGGGTAATTTCCCGCTTTCTTTATGTAGGAGGCTGGCTTAGTATATGGTGCTCACTTATGTAAGTGTAGCACCCTACAGTAATCTTGACAACCGTTAATGTGATTTTAGTGGTATTAGACAACCTTAGAAAGCTCTCCAAGTGTTAGATGTAGAGAGAAGCCTTCAGGCTTAGTCCTGAAGGAGTGTAAAACAGCTTGTTTTACCAGAACGTGCTCTTATTGGTACAGATTAAGTGAAAATGAACCACACAATGTATTTATAAAAATATGTGTTTATTATAAGACACTCACTAACATATATATATATATATATATATATATATATATATATATATATATATATATATATATACAAGAAACTTTCCAACTGTGCAGTCGCGCACAACAACAGGAACAGACAACTCCAATTCGCCAATGCTTACAAATCGTCTTTATTCAATATACGATACGTGCTCAGTCCATGACGCGTTTCGGGCCACTCGGCCCTTGCTCACAATATATATATCCTTCTCCGAAGATCTAACACAATACACAAAATACTTTGCAGATAAAACAGGTAAGTAGCACAAATACACAGTGGTCGCCAGTGGGAGACCAAACCATTTACTAAAATAGTTGGATGCGTACCATAACTCAAGAGGAGACTATACCCAGAAGACATAGAAGTGCATGGAGATCGAAGGAACCACGCGAGGTAGGTACCCAGGAACTCCACGGATGCCGTTTGCAGAGTGGGAAAAGGACGTGTGCTCGATTCAAGTCAATGGGTAAGTCGTAGTTACAATTTTACAGAAGACAGACCCTTCCCAGTATACCCTGAAGATATCCCATTGAAGACGGAGGGTTGGAGAGCCACACCACCTATGGATAGCCTAGGAACCAGGATACCTACTCCAGAGAATTCTGAGTAATTTCCCGCTTTATTAGTGTAAGAGGCGGCTTAGTATATCGTCCTCACTTATGTAAGTGCAGCACCCTGTACTGATCCAGACAACCATTCAGGTGATTTTATTGGTCTTAGACAACCTTAGAAAGCTCTCTAAGTGGTAGCTGTGGAGAGCAGCCTTTAGGCTTAGTCCAGAAGGAGTGTGAAGCAACTTGTTTTACCAGAACGTGATTTTATTGGTATAGATTAAGTGAAAAAGAACCACACAGTGTATTTATAAAAATATGTATTTATTATAAGACACCACTTACATATATATATATATATATATATAGCTCCTATACAGAGATAGAACACAATGCACACAATAATTTGCAAATAAAACAGGTAAGTAGCACAAATACACAGTGGTCGCCAGGGGGAGACAAAACCATATACTAAAATAGTGGGATGCGAACCATAACTCTAGTCAAAACTATACCCAGAAGACATAGAAGTGCTTAGTGACCTAAGGAACCACCCTGGGTAAGTACCCAGGATCTCCAAGGAGGCCGTTTGAAGTGTGGGAACACGACCGCGCGCTCAATTCAAGTCAATCGTTAAGTCGCAGTTGCAATTTTAAGGAAGAAGGACCCTTCCCAGTGGACCCTGAAGAAATCCCGTGGAAGACAAAAGGTTGGAGAGCTGCCCCACCTGTGTATACCCTAGGAACCAAGGTACCTAAACCAGGGAATTCCGGGTAATTTCCTGCTTTGTTAGTGTAGGAGTCTGGCTTAGGATATGGTGCTCACTTGTATTAGTGTAGCACCCTGCAGTAATCCAGACAACCGTTAATGTGATTTTAGTGGTATTATACAACCTCCGAAAGCTCTCGAAGTGTTAGCTGTAGAGAATAGCCTTCAGGCTTAGTCCTGAAGGAGTGTAAAACTGCTTGTTTTACCAGAACGTGCTCTTATTGGTATAGATTAAGTGAAAAACAACCACACAATGTATTTATAAAAATATGTGTTTATTATAAGACACTCACTAACATATATATATATATATATATATATATATATATATATATATATATATATATATACCAGCTCGGGCTTGTTTCCAACACAGTGAGAGGCACTCGAGCGCAGACACGAGCCTCAAGCGGCAGCTCAATCTTGTGTCAGGAACTCCGGACTTCCGATACCTTTGGCAGCCCAACCACCACTGCCTGACGCGTTTCAATAATCTTCCTCAGAGGCTGTTCGTGGAAAGGAACACGCACAGTCCGGAACTGCAGGTGAGAGATTTCTTTAATTGCGCGCCCCCTATAGGCTGCTTAAATAAGACTGCGCATTGTCTGCTGGTACCTGTAGTTCCAGAGGGATGCAGATATCCCCTCTAAAGTGCGTTTGAATGTTCTGCCGGAATATATAAGCCCCCAATGAGCCTCAGAAGTCGGGGGTTCCCTCAATTTAGTGTCTTACGCCCCACATCACGAGGCTGCTGAATGTACTCCTCTGCGGCCCCCAGGTTCCCGGGGTGGTGCACTCTCGGCGGCTTGGCAACCGCCTATAGATCCAGCTCGGGCTTGTTTCCAACACAGTGAGAGGCACTCGAGCGCAGACACGAGCCTCAAGCGGCAGCTCAATCTTGTGTCAGGAACTCCGGACTTCCGATACCTTTGGCAGCCCAACCACCACTGCCTGACGCGTTTCAATAATCTTCCTCAGAGGCTGTTCGTGGAAAGGAACACGCACAGTCTGGAACTGCAGGTGAGAGATTTCTTTAATTGCGCGCCCCCTATAGGCTGCTTAAATAAGACTGCGCATTGTCTGCTGGTACCTGTAGTTCCAGAGGGATGCAGATATCCCCTCTAAAGTGCGTTTGAATGTTCTGCCGGAATATATAAGCCCCCAATGAGCCTCAGAAGTCGGGGGTTCCCTCAATTTAGTGTCTTACGCCCCACATCACGAGGCTGCTGAATGTACTCCTCTGCGGCCCCCAGGTTCCCGGGGTGGTGCACTCTCGGCGGCTTGGCAACCGCCTATAGATCCAGCTCGGGCTTGTTTCCAACACAGTGAGAGGCACTCGAGCGCAGACACGAGCCTCAAGCGGCAGCTCAATCTTGTGTCAGGAACTCCGGACTTCCGATACCTTTGGCAGCCCAACCACCACTGCCTGACGCGTTTCAATAATCTTCCTCAGAGGCTGTTCGTGGAAAGGAACACGCACAGTCCGGAACTGCAGGTGAGAGATTTCTTTAATTGCGCGCCCCCTATAGGCTGCTTAAATAAGACTGCGCATTGTCTGCTGGTACCTGTAGTTCCAGAGGGATGCAGATATCCCCTCTAAAGTGCGTTTGAATGTTCTGCCGGAATATATAAGCCCCCAATGAGCCTCAGAAGTCGGGGGTTCCCTCAATTTAGTGTCTTACGCCCCACATCACGAGGCTGCTGAATGTACTCCTCTGCGGCCCCCAGGTTCCCGGGGTGGTGCACTCTCGGCGGCTTGGCAACCGCCTATAGATCCAGCTCGGGCTTGTTTCCAACACAGTGAGAGGCACTCGAGCGCAGACACGAGCCTCAAGCGGCAGCTCAATCTTGTGTCAGGAACTCCGGACTTCCGATACCTTTGGCAGCCCAACCACCACTGCCTGACGCGTTTCAATAATCTTCCTCAGAGGCTGTTCGTGGAAAGGAACACGCACAGTCCGGAACTGCAGGTGAGAGATTTCTTTAATTGCGCGCCCCCTATAGGCTGCTTAAATAAGACTGCGCATTGTCTGCTGGTACCTGTAGTTCCAGAGGGATGCAGATATCCCCTCTAAAGTGCGTTTGAATGTTCTGCCGGAATATATAAGCCCCCAATGAGCCTCAGAAGTCGGGGGTTCCCTCAATTTAGTGTCTTACGCCCCACATCACGAGGCTGCTGAATGTACTCCTCTGCGGCCCCCAGGTTCCCGGGGTGGTGCACTCTCGGCGGCTTGGCAACCGCCTATAGATCCAGCTCGGGCTTGTTTCCAACACAGTGAGAGGCACTCGAGCGCAGACACGAGCCTCAAGCGGCAGCTCAATCTTGTGTCAGGAACTCCGGACTTCCGATACCTTTGGCAGCCCAACCACCACTGCCTGACGCGTTTCAATAATCTTCCTCAGAGGCTGTTCGTGGAAAGGAACACGCACAGTCCGGAACTGCAGGTGAGAGATTTCTTTAATTGCGCGCCCCCTATAGGCTGCTTAAATAAGACTGCGCATTGTCTGCTGGTACCTGTAGTTCCAGAGGGATGCAGATATCCCCTCTAAAGTGCGTTTGAATGTTCTGCCGGAATATATAAGCCCCCAATGAGCCTCAGAAGTCGGGGGTTCCCTCAATTTAGTGTCTTACGCCCCACATCACGAGGCTGCTGAATGTACTCCTCTGCGGCCCCCAGGTTCCCGGGGTGGTGCACTCTCGGCGGCTTGGCAACCGCCTATAGATCCAGCTCGGGCTTGTTTCCAACACAGTGAGAGGCACTCGAGCGCAGACACGAGCCTCAAGCGGCAGCTCAATCTTGTGTCAGGAACTCCGGACTTCCGATACCTTTGGCAGCCCAACCACCACTGCCTGACGCGTTTCAATAATCTTCCTCAGAGGCTGTTCGTGGAAAGGAACACGCACAGTCCGGAACTGCAGGTGAGAGATTTCTTTAATTGCGCGCCCCCTATAGGCTGCTTAAATAAGACTGCGCATTGTCTGCTGGTACCTGTAGTTCCAGAGGGATGCAGATATCCCCTCTAAAGTGCGTTTGAATGTTCTGCCGGAATATATAAGCCCCCAATGAGCCTCAGAAGTCGGGGGTTCCCTCAATTTAGTGTCTTACGCCCCACATCACGAGGCTGCTGAATGTACTCCTCTGCGGCCCCCAGGTTCCCGGGGTGGTGCACTCTCGGCGGCTTGGCAACCGCCTATAGATCCAGCTCGGGCTTGTTTCCAACACAGTGAGAGGCACTCGAGCGCAGACACGAGCCTCAAGCGGCAGCTCAATCTTGTGTCAGGAACTCCGGACTTCCGATACCTTTGGCAGCCCAACCACCACTGCCTGACGCGTTTCAATAATCTTCCTCAGAGGCTGTTCGTGGAAAGGAACACGCACAGTCCGGAACTGCAGGTGAGAGATTTCTTTAATTGCGCGCCCCCTATAGGCTGCTTAAATAAGACTGCGCATTGTCTGCTGGTACCTGTAGTTCCAGAGGGATGCAGATATCCCCTCTAAAGTGCGTTTGAATGTTCTGCCGGAATATATAAGCCCCCAATGAGCCTCAGAAGTCGGGGGTTCCCTCAATTTAGTGTCTTACGCCCCACATCACGAGGCTGCTGAATGTACTCCTCTGCGGCCCCCAGGTTCCCGGGGTGGTGCACTCTCGGCGGCTTGGCAACCGCCTATAGATCCAGCTCGGGCTTGTTTCCAACACAGTGAGAGGCACTCGAGCGCAGACACGAGCCTCAAGCGGCAGCTCAATCTTGTGTCAGGAACTCCGGACTTCCGATACCTTTGGCAGCCCAACCACCACTGCCTGACGCGTTTCAATAATCTTCCTCAGAGGCTGTTCGTGGAAAGGAACACGCACAGTCCGGAACTGCAGGTGAGAGATTTCTTTAATTGCGCGCCCCCTATAGGCTGCTTAAATAAGACTGCGCATTGTCTGCTGGTACCTGTAGTTCCAGAGGGATGCAGATATCCCCTCTAAAGTGCGTTTGAATGTTCTGCCGGAATATATATATATATCCTCCTTATCCGTAGATATAACACAATGCACAAAATACTTTGCAAATAAAACAGGTAAGTTGCACAAACACACAGTGGTAGCCAGTGGGAGACTAAACCATTTACTAAAATAGTTGGATGCGTACCACAACTCAAGACAAGACTATACCCAGAAGACATAGAAGTGCATGGAGATCGAAGGAACCACCCGAGGTAAGTACCCAGGAACCCCTGGATGCCGTTTGCAGAGTGGGAACACAACGCATGCTCAATTCTAGTCAATGGGTAAGTCGTAGTTACAATTTTACAGACCAAAGACCCTTCCCAGTATACCCTGAAGATATCCCATTGAAGACAGAAGGTTGGAGAGCCACCCCACCTATGGATAGCCTAGGAACTAGGATACCTACACCAGAGATTTCTGGGTAATTTCCCGCTTTGTTAGTGTAAAATGCGGCTTAGTATATGGTGTTCACTTATGTAAGTTTGGCACCCTGTACTGATAGAGACAACCATTCAGGTGATTTTATTGGTCTTAGACAATCTTAGAAAACTCTCTAAGTGGTAGCTGTGGAGAGCAGCCTTCAGAGTTGGTCCAGAAGGAGTGTAAAGCAGCTTATTTTACCAAAACGTGATCTGATTGGTATAGATTACGTGAAAAAGAACCACACAACGTATTTATAAAAATATGTATTTATTATAAGACACTCACTAACATATATATACATCTCCAATCCTGAGATATAACACAATGCACACAATACTTTGCAAACAAAACAGGTAAGTAGCACAAATACACTGTGGTCGCCAGGGGGAGACCAAACCATTTACTAAAATAGTGGGATGCGAACCTCAACTCAAGTCAAGACTAAACCGGAAAAAGAAAGAAGTGCTAGGGGACCCAAGGAACCACCCTAGGTAAGTCCCCAGGATCGCCAAGGAGGCCATTTGCAGAGTGGGAACACTACCGCGGGCTCAATTCAAGTAAATCGGTAAGTCGCAGTTGCAATTTTAAGGAAGAAAGACCCTTCCCAGTGGACCCTGAAGAAATCCTGTGGAAGACAAAAGGTTGGAGAGCTGCCCCACCTGTGTATACCCTAGGAACCAAGATATCTAAACCAGGGAATTCCGGGTAATTTCCTGCTTTGTTAGTGTAGGAGGCTGGCTTAGTATATGGTGCTCACTTATGTAATTGTAGCACCCTGCACTGATCCAGACAACTCGTAAGGTGATTTTAGTGGTCTTAGACAACCTTAGAAAGCTCTCTAAGTGGTAGCTGTGGAGAGCAGCTTTCAGAGTTAGTCCTGAAGGTGTGTAAAGCAGATTGTTTTACCAGAACGTGAGCCTATTGGTATAGATTAAGTGAAAAAGAACCACACAACGTATTTATAAAAATATGTATTTATTATAAGACACTCACTAACATATATATACATCTCCAATCTTTAGATATAACACAATGCGCACAATACTTTGCAAACAAAACAGGTAAGTAGCACAAATACACAGTGGTCGCCAGGGGAGACCAAACCATTTACTAAAATAGTGGGATGCGAACCTCAACTCAAGCCAAGACTATACCCGAAAAACGTAGAAGTGCTAGGGGACCCAAGGAACCACCCTAGGTAAGTACCCAGGATCTCCAAGGAGGCCGTTTGCAGAGTGGGAACACGACCACACGCGCTCAATTCAAGTCAATTGGTAAGTCGCAGTTGCAATTTTAAGGAATAAAGACCCTTCCTAGTGGACCCTGAAGAAATCCTGTGGAAGACAAAAGGTTGGAGAGCTACCCCACCTGTGTATACCCTGGGAACCAGGATACCTACACCAGGGAATTCCGGATTATTTTCTGCTTTGTTAGTGTAGGAGGCTGGCTTAGTATATGGTGCTCACTTATGTAAGTGTAGCACCTTGCAGTAATCCAGACAACCGTTAATGTGATATTAGTGGTATTAGACAACCTTAGAAAGCTCTCTAAGTGTTAGCTGTAGAGAGCAGCTTTCAGGCTTAGTCCTGTAGGAGTACATGCTCTTATTGGTATAGATTAAATGAAAAAGAACCATACAATGTATTTATAAAAATATGTGTTTATTATAAGACACTCATTAACATAGATATATATATATATATATCAAAGAATAGAGCCCAACTCCGACTTGCTTGCAAGAAGACATTTATTCGTCAAGTGCTCTGCAGCATCAAAACACTCTTTTTAACTTCCTGACCAGTTTCGGCGACCTCGCCTTGTTCACAGGTGAGTGTAATTTGTAGCCTCCTAGTGGTCATGTGGTCCACGGTAAAATACTGCAGGCCCCAGAATGCACCATAGTGTGAAGATCAATGTCTTAGTGAAAATGTCAATTCAAGTGCAGACAGTGTTCAAAATCAATCACGGGCACAGTGCCCCTCGCTGCAAAGCACAAATTAATTTACTTGCAATGCGGTGTCCCAGAGAGAGAAACGTCTCTCTCATCTCCCTTTCTCCTTCACGTTGCCAAATATCCTCGGCAATCCTGTGGCTGGCACGTTACACGAGCGGGTCATGCCTCCTCCATCAAATATTCGCAAAGGGCTCCATTTACTGGGGGCCCCCGACCCTGCAGGGCGGGCTCTTTGTGACAGGAACGGAGAAGCCTGTAGTTTCAAAGCATCAAAGAATAGAGCCCAACTCCGACTTGCTTGCAAGAAGACATTTATTCGTCAAGTGCTCTGCAGCATCAAAACACTCTTTTTAACTTCCTGACCGGTTTCGGCGACCTCGCCTTGTTCACAGGTGAGTGTAATTTGTAGCCTCCTAGTGGTCATGTGGTCCACGGTAAAATACTGCAGGCCCCAGAATGCACCATAGTGTGAAGATCAATGTCTTAGTGAAAATGTCAATTCAAGTGCAGACAGTGTTCAAAATCATTCACGGGCACAGTGCCCCTCGCTGCAAAGCACAAATTAATTTACTTGCAATGCGGTGTCCCAGAGAGAGAAACGTCTCTCTCATCTCCCTTTCTCCTTCACGTTGCCAAATATCCTCGGCAATCCTGTGGCTGGCACGTTACACGAGCGGGTCATGCCCCCTCCATCAAATATTCGCAAAGGGCTCCATTTACTGGGGGCCCCCGACCCTGCAGGGCGGGCTTTTTGTGACAGGAACGGAGAAGCCTGTAGTTTCAAAGCATCAAAGAATAGAGCCCAACTCCGACTTGCTTGCAAGAAGACATTTATTCGTCAAGTGCTCTGCAGCATCAAAACACTCTTTTTAACTTCCTGACCGGTTTCGGCGACCTCGCCTTGTTCACAGGTGAGTGTAATTTGTAGCCTCCTAGTGGTCATGTGGTCCAGGCTTCTCCGTTCCTGTCACAAAGAGCCCGCCCTGCAGGGTCGGGGGCCCCCAGTAAATGGAGCCCTTTGCGAATATATATATATATATACATATATATATATATTACCTACTGGCGGTCGCCAGTAGGTAGTTATAGTTAGGACCACGTTTCCATAGGAAATCCGCAACATTCTATTTTGAATAACTTTGGCGCCGGTCAACGAATCCTCGCGAATTTTTCAAAATAGGTGGGGCGCTATGCTCCGCTCCTACCCTGAAAGTCTCGGGGGGATTTGTCAAGCGGGGGCTGAGATAAAAGGGGGGTCCCAAAACGCGTTTTTCCCATGCATTTTTCCATAGGACCTTTAGACACAGCTACAGCCCGAACGGCTGAACAGAATTACTTGAAATTTGGCAGAGAGGTAGCCATAAGGTCAAGGAAGTGCCTTTTGCAGGTCTGGTGTAAATCTGTTCAGTATTTCCGGAGAAAATAGCATTTAAAAGCATATATATATCTATATGCGCGCAGGGTGCGCGCACCGTGCGAGCACCGTGCGAGCACCCTAACGTGCGCGAGCGTAATTCTGATTGGTGGTTACATGTTAGTCAACGTTCGAATCGGTCGAAATCAGGAAGTGTCGGCCGCCATTTTGTTTGTTTTCAGTGCGAGAGTGAAAAAGGAAGGTGGCGAACGTGAAAAGGGGGCAGGGTAGAGAGTTCCTGACACCCTAGCCTTTGTCAGGGGGTCCCTGAAGGACCCCGAAGGCAAAACAAATTTTTTTTTTTTTTTAAAAATCGCGGGGGTGCGCGCACAGTGCGCGCACCCTGAAAAACACAAAAAAAGTGTTAGCTGTAGAGAGCAGCCTTCAGGCTTAGTCCTAAAGGAGTGTAACGCAGCTTGTTTTACCAGAACGTGCTCTTATTGGTATAGATTAAGTGAAAAAGAACCACACAATGTATTTATAAAATATGTGTTTATTATATGACACTCACTAACATATATATATATATATATCTCTTCTATCCGGAGATATAACACAGTGCACAAAATACTTTGCAAATAAAACAGGTAAGTAGCACAAATACATAGTGTTCGCCAGTGGGAGACCAAACCATTTACTAAAATAGTGGGATGCGAACCATAACTCAAGACAAGACTATACCCAGAAGACATTGAAGTGCATGGGGACCGAAGGAACCACCCGAGGTAAGTACCCAGGAACCCCACGGATGCCGTTTGGTGAGTGGGAACACAACGCATGCTCAATTCAAGTCAATGTGTAAGTCATAGTTACAATTCTACAGAAGAAAGACCCTCTCCCAGTATACCCTGAAGATAGCCCATTGAAGACAGAAGGTTGAAGAGCCACCCCACCTATGGATAGCCTAGGAACCAGAATACCTACACCAGAGAATTCTGTGTAATTTCCCGCTTTGTTAGTGTAAGAGGCCGGCTTAGTATATAGTGCTCACTTATGTACGTGTAGCACCCTGAACTGATACAGACAACTCTTAAGGTGATTTTAGTGGTCTTAGACAACTTTAGAAAGCTCTCTAAGTGGTAGCTGTGGTGAGCAACCTTCCGAGTTAGTCCTGAAGGACTGTAAAGCAGCTTGTTTTACCAGAAAATGATCTTATTGGTATAGATGAAGTGAAAAAAGACCACACAGTGTATTTATAAAAATATGTATTTATTATAAGACACTCACTAACACGCTGGGGGCGCCTCTGGCCACTCTGCCGGTCGACAACCACGAGGTTGTCAACAATTTATTGTATCATACTGGGGATGTGGCTCAACATCGAGCGCGTTCTTTAGCGGCCAATAATCTTGTCTGCGGTCTACTGAACGTTCGCTCTCTGGTGAAGCATCATGCCGAGATTGCCCTGCTATTGGAGTCCTCGCAATTGGACATACTATTCGTTACGGAAACATGGGCCACGGCAGATAGTGGATTGGAACTAGGTTGGGCTTGCCCACCGGGCTATCTGATCAGACATGTACCTCGTACCTCTGGTAGGGGAGGTGGAGTAGGTTACATCTTTAAAGACTCGATTTCCCTGGTGGAGCTAGAGGTTAGGGAAGTAATGGGGTTTGAGCTTATGGGCTTTTCCATTATGTCCCAGGGTGGTTCGTTGATTACAGGGTTACTATGTTATAGGCCCCCTTCCTCGACCACAACCTTTATTCAGCCATTGGTTGATTTAATTTACGATCTCTCAAACTCCCATGCTAAAGTTTTAATATTGGGAGACTTTAACCTCTGGCCGTCCGGCCCTCAAGACCTGGCCTATAGGGAGCTCTGCCAATCGTGCGGTAATATTCAACTTACACAGTTGATTTCATCACCCACGCACGTTAAGGGACACGTGTTAGATCTGATCTTTGCTGAGCCGGAGGTGGTGGTGGTGAATGAGATCCTGGAACAGGATTGGACAGATCATTTCTTGATCACTATGTCCATTGGTGTACCTGGGCCGTTAAAATCAAATACTACAAGTGGCTTTAAGTTTAAGCGCCAATGGGCCCGACTGCTTAGAGAGCCAATTCGTCCTACTCTGCTGCCTAGGGGTTTTTGGGTGGAGGACAGTGTAGATAAGAGCTATGCTGCACTCTGTCAGCAAATCTCGGCCTCCCTAGAAGAATTGGCTCCTCTGCGGAGGGTGAGGGACAGACCTAGAGCGACTAATGCCTGGTTTAGCGACGATCTGAGACAGCATAAGATCCGCTGTAAACAGGCTGAGCGTACTTGGAGGAAAGGATATAAGGAGTTGGACAGGGTAGCGTATAGAGTGGCCTTACAGGTATATAAGAACCAGCTGAGAAGTGCTAAGGCAAAGTTCTTGGAAGATACCTTGGATAGGGCCGCAAATAAATCGCAAACCCTGTTCAAGCTGGTCAACAATTTATCTAATCCGTCCTGTACAGCTCCTACCATTCCAGCCTCTCAGGTGCTGTGCGATTCGTTGGCTGCTGCTTTTGAGGAGAAAATAAGAACTATCTTGAATGGACTTTCAGTGCCCGGACAACTGGAATCGCCGCCTCCTCCTTCACCGGAATTTCTTCGCCATTCGGTATCGCTCCGGGATAATAACGAGGTGGATACCTTCTGTTTACCTTGCTTTCCCATTCCTACATCGGAGGAGTTTGATTCACTGGCCAACGGAGTGTCCTCGGGCTCACCGCTGGATCCAATGCCTCATAAGATCTGGAAGGCATTTCAGGATGAGCTGTTCCCTCCACTTTATTCCATCTGCTGTCAGTCATTGATGACGGCGACAGTTCCAGATAGCTGGAAAGTGGCAATAGTAACTCCACTATTAAAAAAGGCTTCTTTAGATCCATCTTGTCCAGCTAATTATAGGCCCATTTCGCTCTTGCCTTTTGTAATAAAGGTCCTTGAGAGATGGGTCACAAAAGCCTTGTCCAGCTATCTGGAATTAAATTCCTGCCTGGATACAGCTCAGTATGGCTTTAGGCCGGCACATGGCACGGAGACCGCATTGGTCACCGTGTTAGATGATCTGCGAACGCGTGTCGACAAGGGCAGTTCAGTTTTTCTGGTACTGCTGGACATGTCGGCCGCGTTTGACACGGTTGACCATGCGGTTCTCCTGGAGCGTCTCCGTATTGCGGGTGTAACCAGTCTAGCTTTAGACTGGTTAACGTCCTATCTCAGTGACAGACAGCAAGCAGTGGCTTTACCACCTTTTCAATCAGCCACTTGACAGGTGAAGCAGGGAGTTCCTCAAGGGTCGGCGATCAGCCCGATCCTGTTTAATTTATATCTTCGACCCCTTATAGCATTGATTAAGTCATTCGGCATATCAGTCATCAATTATGCCGATGACACTCAATTGATTTTTTCTTTTGAGGGGAGTGAGTCGGTTTCGAAAGATATCTTTCATAGCTGCATGTCGGCCACGGCTGAATGGCTGCGAACCAACTCACTCCAGTTTAATGGGGCTAAAACGGAGGTTCTCCATTGCTCTCCTGACCGCCTTCCTCGGGCGTTGCCTGATGACTTTTGGCCACCTTCCATACTTGGCCCTGTGGCAGGAGCTAAATCGGCCCGTAATTTGGGAGTGGTGTTTGAACCGGACCTACAGTTGGATGGTTCAGTTAATAAGACCGTAGCGACTTGTATGGGCCTGCTCCGCGCTCTACGCAAAATTTTGCCTATTCTCCCCAAAGGCTTTAGAGCAGAGGTGGTGCGGAGTATTATACTCAGTAGGTTAGACTACTGTAACGCACTGCTCTTAGGAGCTCCTAAAAAATTGATCCTTAGGTTTGTGGAAATATGGATTTTTCTGATCAGTTATGTCCCCTATCTTGGACCCCAACGGTTCCATGTATGAATCACAAGTACATGTATGTTCCCTCCAGTTCCAGTTATGAAGACGCGAATACATGTGCGTCCACCGTCAACCTGTCCTCTGTCAGATCCGCCATGAATAGGCTGGATATTCCATTCCTAAGTATGAAAGGCCACCGGCTTTATATGGTTCACTTATGCCATTCTACAGTCCAGGCAAGTAGGCCCTGATTCTGTCATCAAACTCTTCTTGCCTTCTGCCTCTGAAATCTCCAGTCTGAGCCTGCAACTGTGACCATGAACTTTGCCTCATTCTCTGCGCGGCTCACGAAGCCTGACATCAGCCTGCTGCCTGCCAAAAACTGTATTTCACCTTCGAAATTATCTGCTCCGTTCCCTGCCCGATGCATTCCTGTCTAGTAGTTTAAGTAAACATTCTTCCAGCTACCGAGCAAAGGCTCGGCTTCTCTGTCTTTATGAAAGTAATTCATAGCTCTATTGCTATGGAAGATTTCCGCCCTCGCATCTAGTGTAGACACTTAGACGCTTGTACACGCACTAATGGTCAGTATAGTCAGTATAGAATAAGATTCTACTCGAAGAGACCTCCCTTTGTGGATAACATAGTTCTTTAAACATAGGATGTTAGATATGATTTGGGATTAGGTTGATTTGACCCCCCAGACTTCTTGTCTCCACATGTAGAGCTAAATGTCAAGTCCCCTTCACCCCCTAGCTGCACGTCAATCACACGTCATGCTGCTGCGCACGCATCTATGCCAAGTATAATCTTATAGATCCACCTATATATGACATCATAACCAATTATGTTCCTTTTTACTCCTCATTACGCCTATTTTCGGTTACGCATGTGAATCGTCATTTTCCTTATCAATTGTTACGCCTACCACATTCGCTTCATTGTAATGTATGTTCTATAAAAGTCATTTCTTGTCAATAATGTATGTACTTCACTTCCTGAACCTTCGTGGTGACGGAACTTGGAGCAACCGATTATAATCGATCATTGGAATAAAGCCCATTCCGAACCTCTAATACCACGGATTCTGCCTCTTATTTACTGAGCTGTTTTATTATGTTTCCGCACCAAATTAAGTCCCGGTAATTCAATTATTTACCACATGAATGGCGCCCGAATAGGGACACTTTCTCATCTCACGCGCCGGCGGTGAGTTGCAGGCCCGGTCTCCTGCCACAGCTGGACGGACAATAACGCGTACCAGCAGGATTTCCTGTATCTCCCTCCGGTCAAGCGGGGGCGACTGAGGCTGCGATCAACACCCAGACGAGGCGGTGAGAAGTGCGAAGTATCCCGACCAGAGCCTAGCTGAGAGAGCAAGATCCGAGGTATACAGAAGCCCACCAGTTTCCGAAGTCCCAGGTTGAGTCCAGTCTCCGCAGTGTTCGAGTCCAGTCCAGTCCGGTTCAAGTTCAGTTCAGTTTCCGAGGCCTTCCGTTTCCGAGCTACCCGGTGAGTACCATTACTGGGGAGGCTTTCTGACGTGCACATAGTTTGTGCCGGTCAAGACGGGTTTGGGGTACACAAATCCGGTCTGCACTGTTTCAGCAGTGTATCTGTACTGTTTAGCAGTATATCAAGTATATAATTCAGAATGATTCAGTTAATGTCGAGTATTATGTTTAGTGATTTAAGTTTTCCTTAGATCGTCATCATTATTGATTGTTCAGGTAAATGTTAAATGTTAAATGTTTTAAGTACGTTCTGCATATTGTGGTGTGAATGACTGTTCATTATCGTGTTTACTGTATTAAGTTTGTTCAAAATCAAGTATCAGATCAGTTCTCAATATGCCGCTCTTTTCGAAACTAAGACAGATCACAACAAGAAAAGGGGTACTCGAAGAAGCCGTTCCTATTCCTCCTAGGGACACTCCAGGGTACTTCATGTATCATAAACATGGCTTAGACGCTATATTATTTCTTAATTTATGGGTAGACTACACCAAGGAATTACCAGAGAGTCAGAGGTGGCCCGCAGCGGGGACCTGGGATGCAGAGTGCATCATGAAAGTCGAGGAAGAGTTATGGAAAAGGAAAGTCAGACAGTCACAGAAAGATGCCGTTGAGTTATGGCGTAAAGAATCTCATAGACGTACAGAAAAAGCACTCCGACAGGAAGAGAAGAATAAAGAGAGTTCAAATAAAGTTCGAGAAAATCTATTAATTGAAGAAGGTATCCGAGTGAAATCAGAACAAGTAGACAGACAAAGAAATGCCCTTATGAATGGTATGTATCCCCTTCTGGCCGAAGGATTACCTAAGGCTACTCCAGAGATACCAAAAGACTTGCCAACCCCATTGTTTCCAATAAAGGTACATCCTAAGGGGCATCCTAAAACCGCAGAAGATGTTTTTCTTTCCTCATATTTAGATGACGCAGCTCCCGAATATGCTAATTCCGCCCCACATAGACCGCCTGCCAGGGAGGTTCAACGCCAAGATCCAGTACCCGTATCTCTACAGCAACAAGTTCCGGCAAGCACATCTGTTTCTACATCTGTTCCTACAGCTACTTCTATAGCTGTGTCCACACCTATAGTTGCTGTATCGCGTTCAACGAATCCTTTCACACCCGACACCCCAGATGGGGCTACGGGAGGTACTAGCAACATTTTTTCTACGCCACCCAGAATAAATAAACTTACTTTTCAAGAGTCAGCACATTCACGTACACCCAAACTCATAAACGCCCGTACGCTTAAGGAACTTCTTGTAGATTGTAGATATGACCCTGTGCCCGGCAAAGAGGACGAAATGATCCTGGCATCATTGCGTATCAGGCGAGCCGCAGTGTATTTAGTGAAGTTACCAGGAATGACTGCGCATCTAGATAATATATATCATTTTGTTCAAACAGGGCGAGATTCTGAATGTATTAACAGAGCTATGGAATATCAGAAAGTGGAGATACAGGGGGAACTGTTACGTTTCCTCATAAATTGTGTGATCAGAAATCAAGACCGACCAGGGGTAGACCCGGAAGCAATGCAAATTCTTACCAGATGGAGTCAGAATATATCAGAAGGAAGACATGATAAGCAAAATTGTATAATAGCCATGTGCCGAAAGATCCGTAAAGAAATAGAACGCCTACACGAAGAAAGATTAGCGGTAGACCAGTTCGAGCAAAGCGAGGAAGAAGGATCAGGACTGCCCACAGGACAGTCAGACACCATAGCCTATGTAGGTAGAGGAAGATCTTGTAATAGTAATAGATGTTTTACTGACCCGATACGTCCGATATGTCCAGACAATAACAGGAGTTTCCCAACACCCATAGTCCATATAAGGTCTAACGAGCATTCGTTTCAAGCCGCTGACAAATTACTCCGAGAACAAAGGGGTTATCATTTTCTCGATTCTATGGATGAACAAGAATTAGCCAGGTCAGCTGTCCATCGGATTGACAGTCCCGGAAAGTATAGTGATGATACAGTAACACGCACATTTTTGAATCTCACCCCAGATGAACAGCGTTTAGCTGGGATTTATATGATTCAACAACTCCTTATACTATATCAGAGTCAGCATTCGGACCCTGGTCCCTTACCTGATATATTGACTGAATTACTCATGAATAGATGGAGAGGTTCAGGTACTAAGTTAATTAAAGAAATACTAGAATCAAGAAAGCAGTACATTCTTTTTGTATGTTCAGAACATGTTTCACTACCCATTAAGGAAAGAACCACGTATTACATGGACAGACAGAATCCTTTACGAGAAGTACACCCAATAAAGGGCGAGGACAATGAGTTTAAACGCGTATTTGTATATACGCCCATATCGAAAATAGAATTGTTAGAAATGAAGAAAGTGGTACCCAGTCATGACAAAGATCCAGCGGGTTTTCACCGAGAAATTAAAGACATGTTACTCATGGGAGAGTATACCTATCCCGACATTATGACTATATTAAAGGTATTGATGCCTGCTGGCATTTATGAGAAACTCAGGGAAAAAGAGTGGGAGGTAGGAGACCAAAAGATAGAATGGTCCGTATTAGAAGCAGAAGAAAAGGCCCGAACTGCAGGAGCAGGACTCGGGGATAGAACTAAAGCACTGCCAGGTTTATTAGTACAGGTACTGCCACGTTTATTAACTACGAAAAAAGAAGATTGGGGTACAATTTCAGCCTGTAAACAGAAGCAAGATGAAGACACTAGTGATTACTATGCCCGATTTGAAAAATGTTTTGGTATAAATAGTGGCATAAAAGCAAGTAGCGAATCATACCCACATCTGTTTGTAACAAAATTAGTAGAAAATGCCCTGCCCCAAGTAAAGAATAGAGTATTAAAATTCGAGAGTACCTGGCAAGGTAACACTCCATCACAAATGTTACAAATGTTACAGTACCATCACAATAGAATTAGAGAGGAACAAGAACATGAACACAGACGCATGAAAGACACGAAAATGAAAATGCTAGTTTCTCAGACAGTTCCAGCTGAAGGACATAAAAAGGGTATGACACATTCCGGTGATTCAGCAGGACCTGTAAAAGGGACATGCAATTATTGTAAAAAGCCAGGTCATTACGTACACGATTGTCCAGTTTTGAAACATAATATCGCCATAGGTAATACAAAAGAAAGACCACGGCCACCTAGACAGGATCAGAATGAACAAGGAGCCCCGCAGCACGCACAGTCCATGCCAGCTCCACCACAGTCTGTACAGTTTGTGCCAGCTGCACCAGCGCTGCCCGTTGCTGCCACACAAACCACGACACGACAACTGTATCAGACCGCACAGTACGACTATCCTGATTACCAACGATACGCATGAACCAGCCTAGAGAGGGAAGTTGACTTACCCCTTATCGAGATCCCTGTAGATCAAGAAGGACCTTATGTACATAGTGAATTATTAGGCCAAGACAGAAAATTTTTACTCGATACAGGGGCAAGTCGAACAACCATAAAACGTAGTGAAGTTCCAGGGGCACCCCTCTCAGGCTCTCAGAATATTTCCCTTGGTTTTTCAGGAAAACCTATTGTTAATGAAGTGTCACAACCTCTTCCACTTACGATAGGACCTTTGACCCGAACTACAGATTTATTGCTTACTAAATCATGTCCAGAAAATTTGTTAGGAATAAAGACACTGAAAGCTCTAGGAGCTATAATATGTTGTTCTCCGGAAGGAGTAAGATTGTTTCTACGTGATTTTAAAGGTCACTATGTATCTAGAGACATGGATCCCCGACTGCAGACTTTACCTACACATCTATGGGCACAAGGCCCTACTGATGTTGGTTGCATGAATATTACACCATATCGAGTCACACTAAAGGCAGGAGTGGTACTTCCACGAATGCGACAATACAAGTTACCACCAGATGCTGTAGTGGCTTTACTACAAATCATTGACGAGCTCATTGCCCAAGGAGTAGTTGTGGAAACAGACTCCAATGTATGTAATTCACCAATAATTCCGATTCTTAAACGAACAGATCCAAAGGCCCCGCCAGTATACCGATTGGTTATCGATCTGCGCGAATTAAACAAGTGCATTGTGCCACAATTTCCTGTGGTCCCAGATATCTCGTCATTATTGACGGCCATTGATTCCGAAGCAACATTCTTTACTGTAATTGATCTCAAGAATGCCTTTTTCAGCGTCCCAATAGATCCGGAAAGCCAATATTTGTTCGGATTTAGTTTAAATGAACGTAGCTTTAAATTCTCACGCGCACCTCAAGGATTTACAGAAAGCCCCAGCATCTATAGCCAAGCACTGAAACGAGAACTTGACAGTATCCACATGCCAGTTAACACTGCCTTGCTTCAATATGTCGATGATCTGCTGATCACCGCTAGAAGCGAACCCGAATGTGAGAAAGCATCACTGACAGTTTTACAATTCCTAGCTGAAAAGGGACACAAGGTGTCCCCTTCTAAGCTGCAATTCTGTGTCCAGCGAGTTGTTTATCTTGGACACTCGCTGTCCAAGGAGGGAAGGCAGCTTACACCCGACCGCATTCAGTTAATAGCTAACATGCCAATACCCAAGACACAAAAGGAAGTACGGGCTTTCATAGGCCTCACTTCATACTGTAGGCAGTGGATCCCTCAATATGCATTTCTAGCAAAATCGCTCATTCAGTTGACAACACAGGAGGCAGCCACATCAACTGTTCTCCCTTGGACTCAGGAACATACACAAGCTTTTGAAAGCCTAAAGAAAGCTTTATGTCAAGCACCTGTTTTAGCAACGCCATGTTACAGAAAACAGTTTACACTCTTTGTTACAGAACGCGAAGGTACTGCCTTGTCAGTACTCACACAGGAACAAGCAGGAGCACACAAACCATGTGCTCATTTTTCTAGTACATTAGATCCAGTAGCTCAGGCTTTGCCTGCGTGTCTGAAATCAGTGGCAGCGACAGCTTTAGCAATCAGACAAAGCGATGCCATAGTGTTAGGACATCCATTGACAGTTCAAGTACCACATGCAGTAGAGGTTCTTGTAAATAGAACGCAAACACAACACTTGACTATAGCGCGACTTACAGGGTACGAACTTACATTGTTCCAGCCACATATAGAAATCAGACGCTGTAACACATTGAATCCTGCCACACTTTTGCCAGTAATCGGAACAGACCCACTAGCCCATGACTGTATTGAAGTTATTACTATAACGACGAAACCCAGACAAGACTTAACCGATGTCCCATTGTCAGATCCAGACCTGACATTGTATGTAGATGGTTCATGTATGAGAACAAATACAGGAGAGTTAGTGGCTGCTTACGCAGTCACAACAGATACTGAAGTCATTGAAACAAATCGTATAAATACTTTGTCAGCTCAAGCCGCAGAGCTCATCGCTCTGACACAAGCCTGTATTCAAGCCACAAATAAAAAAGTCAACATATACACTGATTCACGTTATGCATTCGGAGTTGTACATGACTTCGGCGTGCTGTGGCGAGAGAGAGGTTATTTAACTTCCCACGGTGCCCACATTCAGCACGGACCCCTCATTCATGCCTTATTAGATGCGATACATCTACCGAATGCAATATCAATTATGAAATGTAAAGCTCATACGAAAGTCACTGATATCATTTCTCAAGGCAATGATCTAGCCGACAGAACAGCTAAACAGACTGCTCAAACACAAACATCCGACATGACAAAGACAATAGTCCCGATGCCGACACATTGTATGACAGTTAAAGACCCTACTTTTGACGTAATTGACATCCAGACACATGCTACACCAGAGGAAATAAAGAAATGGACCGAATTAGGAGGGATCCAAACGGATCAAGGATGGATGATGAAGGAAAAGTCTGTGTGGTTCCTTCCTGATTCAATGGTCCAAGTTATAATTAACACTATACATAGTCCAGCACATCTAGGAGAAAAAGCTATGCTGGATAGCATTCAACACATTTGGTTCAATAAACATTTACGAGCAGCAGCCAAACAAAAGGTCCGTACCTGTATGATCTGTTGCCAGTTCAACCCAGGAAAAAGCGTTCCCGTAGAACAGGGTGGATTTCATCCTCCTAATCACCCTTTTGAAGTCCTCCAGATGGATTATATCCAGATGGAACGATGTCGAGGATTCAAATATGTTCTTGTAGTTGTTTGTGCTCTTTCCCGGTGGACGGAGGCATACCCGGTTTCAGATTACACTGCCCCGACTACTGCCAAACAGTTGGTTCGAGAATTCTTCCCACGATACGGTTTACCACGTGTTGTTCACTCAGATAACGGCCAGCCGTTCTCATCCGAATTAATGAAACATGTTTCACTTTTGTTAGGTTATCAGTGGAAATTCCACTGTGTCCGACACCCTGAGGCAGCAGGTCTCGTAGAAAGACATAATCAGACCCTGAAAATTAGATTGTCCAAAATATGCAGGGAGAAAGGGGTCGACTGGGTAGTAGCACTACCAGTTGCACTCTTTTACACGAGAATGGTAGCACACTCTCGAACAGGGCTATCCCCGTACGAAGTGATCTTTGGCAGACCACCAAATATGTGGGGGACGCCTATGCCACGAAAAATAACTGATATTGACTGTAATATGCTGACAGATTACTTGGCTTCCTTGATGTCTGCACTACAATCTTGTCGTTCACAGGTAGCTGCAGCCTTTCCCGACAACACTGAGGTGAAACCCCTTGACGTAGTTCCGGGAGACCTCGTTCTTGTGAGGAATTTCGACCGAAAGACTCAGCTGGAGCCCAGGTGGAAGGCACCCAAATTGGTCCTGCTCACCACAAGGACAGCCGTGAAGATCGAAGGCAGAAAAGGATGGGTGCATTCAAGTCATATCAAGAAATTTCATGGACTTCTTTCAGATGTAAATAGCCCACCTCGTGTGTCTTCACCCATTGACTCAAAACTACCTTTGGCTGAGGCCAACAGTCAGGAACTTTATAAACTGAAACTCAGGCCTAAACCGTCGGATGATTTGATTGTTTAAGTCCTCTCCAAGGTGAAGCGGTTGAATCTGTCTCCGACATGTATCCCTTAGACCTGAATCATGGAAAATCGCGAAAAATGTTGAAACGACATGCGTACTGTAAATCACTGCGTAGCCATTGCATAATGACGCTATTAATTTTGTTTTTCTTAAGTCTTTTAATAATTACTGCAAGTATATTGTTGCACATATATTATCCTATTTCTAGGCATGTTTACAATGTTACTGCTGAACATTCTTTTAGTGAATTACCTCCGCTTGAGTTGTCTTATAGATTTGCGCTGCGAAATAACACGTTTATCAGTATGTTACATCATTCCCATCAGGTTAGCAATGCTACAAATTGTTGGATATGTGGCCGACTCCCTCCCTATCAGAATTATAAAGGAATTTTATCTTTCTTTCCATACCCGTTCACACACAATGGCTCCTGTGGAGCATGGTTTAGTTTAATTAATTCTCTAGATTCGAATTCTGCAGTTTATCAAGATAGCTGGGTATGGGGAAATTTGAACTTAATTTTGCTTAAGGTCTGCTACCCCAACAAGGAGGGACTTCCCCAGAGAACAGGAACTGATCTAGAAAATGAAGTGTATGGATTAGGTAATTTCACGCTTAATCTTATGATCCTAAATGTCGAATCCGAAGCTACTCCAGTTTTGCCCGCTATGTCAATATTTCCAGTAAAGGGTGAACTATGTGTAAGGAAAAATGGTTCCATACATATGGGCCATAGTAAATGCACGACTGTAGTAGAATTCAGTGATCAAGGCAAGTCCACATTTAGAGCTTCCCGCCATTCCTATTTCATATGTGGTCAGACGGCATATGTACGTTTGCCTCTAGACTGGGATGGTACTTGCTATATTGGATTCCTTTTGCCGCCTGTTTTTTTAGCTCCTCTTGATTATCACAGAAATATTCATTTAGTAAATAGTAGAGTAAGGAGAGATCTCCCGATAGTCGATTACACTGAAACAGCATGGGAAAAATACACAGATTTCAATAAAGGTCTCTTTCCCTATATAGGTACTGTTACTAATAGTAAGCTGATACGTAGATTAACTAGAACCCTTGAAGCAGTAGTGAATGAAACTATTTCCGCTTTAGGCAATTTAACAGAAGAGCAGTCTGCTATGCGGATTGTTGTGCTTCAAAATCGTCTTGTCCTTGACGTCATCCTGGCTGATAGGGGCGGAGCTTGTAGGGTCATCGGATCAAGCTGTTGCATTTTCATACCAGAAAATTCGCCATCTGTATATAAGGCCATAACTCGCCTTCATAAGATTGTAAGCCAGATACACCAGAACCCAGGCACCTGGACTTGGTCCGGTTGGTTTTGGAGTGTATTATCTACCTTTGGATGGAAGGTCCTATCTTTCCTAGGTATTGGTCTTCTCATACTATTCAGTTGCTGTCTATGTCTACAATGTGGACCAGCGATCTGTGGTCTGTGTGCCACATCGTGTATTACACCACCAAGAATTCATTCGTCACGGAAGAAGAAAGAAGAACAAATGATGTTATATGAACAGATCAATGGATTGATGAAGATTGATATCTCTTAACGGGCAAGTAGGGGACAAGGAGGGAATGTGGAAATATGGATTTTTCTGATCAGTTATGTCCCCTATCTTGGACCCCAACGGTTCCATGTATGAATCACAAGTACATGTATGTTCCCTCCAGTTCCAGTTATGAAGACGCGAATACATGTGCGTCCACCGTCAACCTGTCCTCTGTCAGATCCGCCATGAATAGGCTGGATATTCCATTCCTAAGTATGAAAGGCCACCGGCTTTATATGGTTCACTTATGCCATTCTACAGTCCAGGCAAGTAGGCCCTGATTCTGTCATCAAACTCTTCTTGCCTTCTGCCTCTGAAAGCTCCAGTCTGAGCCTGCAACTGTGACCATGAACTTTGCCTCATTCTCTGCGCGGCTCACGAAGCCTGACATCAGCCTGCTGCCTGCCAAAAACTGTATTTCACCTTCGAAATTATCTGCTCCGTTCCCTGCCCGATGCATTCCTGTCTAGTAGTTTAAGTAAACATTCTTCCAGCTACCGAGCAAAGGCTCGGCTTCTCTGTCTTTATGAAAGTAATTCATAGCTCTATTGCTATGGAAGATTTCCGCCCTCGCATCTAGTGTAGACACTTAGACGCTTGTACACGCACTAATGGTCAGTATAGTCAGTATAGAATAAGATTCTACTCGAAGAGACCTCCCTTTGTGGATAACATAGTTCTTTAAACATAGGATGTTAGATATGATTTGGGATTAGGTTGATTTGACCCCCCAGACTTCTTGTCTCCACATGTAGAGCTAAATGTCAAGTCCCCTTCACCCCCTAGCTGCACGTCAATCACACGTCATGCTGCTGCGCACGCATCTATGCCAAGTATAATCTTATAGATCCACCTATATATGACATCATAACCAATTATGTTCCTTTTTACTCCTCATTACGCCTATTTTCGGTTACGCATGTGAATCGTCATTTTCCTTATCAATTGTTACGCCTACCACATTCGCTTCATTGTAATGTATGTTCTATAAAAGTCATTTCTTGTCAATAATGTATGTACTTCACTTCCTGAACCTTCGTGGTGACGGAACTTGGAGCAACCGATTATAATCGATCATTGGAATAAAGCCCATTCCGAACCTCTAATACCACGGATTCTGCCTCTTATTTACTGAGCTGTTTTATTATGTTTCCGCACCAAATTAAGTCCCGGTAATTCAATTATTTACCACAGGTTGCAGAGGATTCAGAGCATGGCGGCAAAACTGGCTTTATCGCGCCCACGCTCTGCTTCCTCCTCGGCAGCTTTAGCTGAGCTACATTGGTTGCCGATTCAGCAGAGGATCGCCTTCAAGGCGGCATGCCTGGTATTCAAGGCGCTGCATGGACTTGGACCATTACCACTCCAGGGCCTGTTTTCTTGGTATCAAGCTGCACGGCCTTTGAGATCCTCATCGGCGTTTCTGGTGCGGGTTCCTAAGATCAGGTGGCCGAGCTTTTAGCCACACAGCCGCCTCATTATGGAATTCCCTCCCGCTAGTGCTGAGGGGTAAGCAAGATCTGACCTCCTTTAAAAGGGACCTTAAGACCTATCTGTTCCCTAGGGCAATGTAAATATTCTTCCGGTGGTTTAATTTGGGGTCTCAGCGCCAGGATACCCTCGGGGTGACAGATGCGCTTAATAAGAGTCAAATACATACATACATACATACATACATACATACATACATACATACACATATATATAGCTCCTATCCAGAGATAGAACACAATGTAGACAATACTTTGCAAATAAAACAGGTAAGTAGCACAAATACACAGTGGTTGCCAGGGAAAGATCAAACCATATACTAAAATAGTGGGATGCAAACCATAACTCTAGTCAAAACTATACCCAGAAGACGTAGAAGTGCTTAGGGACCTGAGGAGCAACCCTAGGTAAGTACCCAGGAACCCCACAAAGGCCTTTTGCAGAGTGGGAATACAACCGCGTGCTCAATTAAAGTCAAGGGGTATGTCGCAGTTGCAATTTTAAGGAAGAAAGACCCTTCCCAGTATCCCCTGAAGAAATCCCACTGAAGACAGAAGGTTTGAGAGCCACTCCACCGATAGATACCCTAGGAACCTGTATACCTACACCAGAGAATTCTGAGTATTTACCGCTTTGTTAGTGTAGGAGGCTGGCTTAGTATATGGTGCTCACTTATGTAAGTGTAGCATCCTGCACTGATCCAGAGAACCCTTAAGGTGACTTTAGTGGTCTTAGACATCCTTAGAAACCTCTCTAAGTGATAGCTGTGGAGAGCAGCCTTCAGGCTTAGTCCAGGAGGAGTGTAAATCAGCTTGTTTTACCAGTACGGAATGTTATTGGTATAGATTAAGTGAAAAAGAACCACACAGTGTATTTATAAAAATATAGATTTATTATAAGACACTCACTAACATATCTATATAGCGCCCATCCGGAAATAGAACACAATGCACACAATACTTTGCAAATAAAACAGGTAAGTAGCACAAATCCACAGTGGTCGCCAGGGGGAGACAAAAACATTTGCTAAAATAGTAGGATGCGAACCTCAACTCAAGTCAAGACTATACCCGAAAAATGTAGAAGTGTTAGGTGACTCAAGGAACCACCCTTGGTAAGTAACCAGGATCTTCAAGGAGGCCATTTGCAGAGTGGGAACACAACTTATGCTCAATTCAAGTCAATAGGTAAGTCGTAGGTACAATTTTAAAGATGAAAGACCCTTCCCAGTATCCCCTGAAGAAATCCCACTGAAGACAGAAGGTTTGAGAGCCACCCCACCGATAGATACCCTAGGAACCTGTATACCTACACCAGAGAATTCTGAGTATTTACCGCTTTGTTAGTGTAGGAGGCTGGCTTAGTATATGGTGCTCACTTATGTAAGTGTAGCATCCTGCACTGATCCAGAGAACCCTTAAGGTGACTTTAGTGGTCTTAGACATCCTTAGAAACCTCTCTAAGTGATAGCTGTGGAGAGCAGCCTTCAGGCTTAGTCCAGGAGGAGTGTAAATCAGCTTGTTTTACCAGTACGGAATGTTATTGGTATAGATTAAGTGAAAAAGAACCACACAGTGTATTTATAAAAATATAGATTTATTATAAGACACTCACTAACATATCTATATAGCGCCCATCCGGAAATAGAACACAATGCACACAATACTTTGCAAATAAAACAGGTAAGTAGCACAAATCCACAGTGGTCGCCAGGGGGAGACAAAAACATTTGCTAAAATAGTAGGATGCGAACCTCAACTCAAGTCAAGACTATACCCGAAAAATGTAGAAGTGTTAGGTGACTCAAGGAACCACCCTTGGTAAGTAACCAGGATCTTCAAGGAGGCCATTTGCAGAGTGGGAACACAACTTATGCTCAATTCAAGTCAATAGGTAAGTCGTAGGTACAATTTTAAAGATGAAAGACCCTTCCCAGTATCCCCTGAAGAAATCCCATTGAAGACAGAAGGTTTGAGAGCCACCCCACCTATAGATACCCTGGGAACCTGTATACCTACACCAGAGAATTCTGAGTAATTTCCCGCTTTGTTAGTGTAGGAGGCTGGCTTAGTATATGGTGCTCACTTATGTAAGTGTAGCATCCTGCACTGATCCAGAGAACCCTTAAGGTGATTTTAGTGGTCTTAGACAACCATAGAAAGCTCTCTAAGTGGTAGCTGTGGAGAGCCGCCTTCAGGCTTTGTCTAGAATGATTGTCAATCAGCCTGTTTTACCAGAACGGACTGTAAGTGGATTAGATTAAGTGAAAAAGTACCACACAGTGTATTTATCAAAATATGTATTTATTATAAGACACTCACTAACACATATATATAGCTCCTATATAGATAGAACACAATGCACACAATACTTTGCAAATAAAACAGGTAAGGAGCACAAATACACAGAGGTTGCCATGGGGAGACCAAACCATATACTAAAATAGTGGGAAGCGAACCACGACTCAAGTCAAGACTATACCCAGAAGATGTAGAAGGGCATGGGGACCGAAAGAACCACCCAAGGTGAGTAACCAGGAACCCACGGAGGCTGTTTGCAGTGTGGGAACATGACCGTGTGCTAAATTTAAGTCAATGGGTAAGTTGTGGTTGCAATTTTAAATAAGAGAGAAGCTTCCTGAAGAAATTCCATGGAAGACAGAAGGTTGGAGAGCCTCCCCACCCGTGGATACCCTAGGAACCAGGATATCTACACCAGGGAAGCCAGATGTATAGGTGCAAAGTGGCATCAGGAACTACCGTCAGACTCCATGGAGGACTTCAGAAAGATGCTACTGGTGAAGAAGGTGAAAGTGACCGGTGGAACCCAAAGGTGGATTCAAGATGTGAAGTACCTGAATGCAGAGGGGACAGAGTCTATGCCACTCAGGAGTGACCAGGAGTCATGGAAGTCTAATGCCAACCAATGTTGAGTGTTGCAGGAGAATTGAAGGTCACCTTGGAGCTACTTGGAACAGGCGACACTGTTGAAGACCAGGAGCAATTCACGAGGTCAAGATTTTAGGGATCGTTGTCCGCTGGGAGCACCAACAAGCCTTGGCAACTGCAAACAACGTGACAAGCGAAAAAGGTGCAGTTTCGGGACCAGGAAGGTCCTAGTGAATTACCACAAGCAGGGGAGTCAGAGTAGGCCGCAAGCAATCAGAGGAGCCCACTGGAGTCAAAGAGACCCTCTAGAGGACCCACCAGCCGGAAGCACAGACGTTGCAAAAGGACCTCTAGCAGCTCAACAAAAATGCAGTTCCACTGTGTTAGGGTTGCGAAGTGGACAAAGATCTTGGCTGCAGGAGATGCTTGAGGTTGAGGCTTCTTGAAACCCGAAGATCTCTGAGGGAGAGAGCCAAAAAGCCTTTGTAAAGAGAATTCGATGTGGTGCGCATGGGCTCTGTACCAGGGGTAACGACAAGGTATTTTTTTTTTTTTCTATTTTTATTAAAGTTATTGCATACATATACAGCATATAAACATACCAAAAAGCACTGCAAGGAAAAATACCAATATGAAAGAAGAGAGAGAAAAATGTTAAAAAAAATAAATTTTAAAAAAAAGGAATGGGAACAAAACCAATAAGCAATACGAGGTACATTTCCGTGATCAGAAGATGTCACATGTGCATCTGTATTATCCTGTACTTGCTGCGATGTTGAACATTTCGGGTGATACCGAGGTACATCAAGCATAGTTTATCATACAATATCACACAGAATCGTAATCAGTCTGAGTTAGCAAATACTCTCTCAACGGAGCCCAAATGTCCGTGGGTCTAGATGTCGTTGGCATCTCCTCAGCATAGAGGTCCAACTGCTCACGGCAGTACACCAAATCCTTAACCCAGTCATCTACTTTCGGAGCCAGTTTACTCTCCCACGTGAACAGAATTCGCCTCTTGGCAAGCAAGAGGGCCACTCGCACAAACCTCCCCATGACAGCCCTCAGGTGAGGGACATACCCAATAAGGCACTCCAGAGGCGTGCATTGCAACACTTAACCTGTCATAGTATGTATGCGTGTGGTAACATTCTCCCAGTAGGGGAACACAGGATCACATTGCCATGCTAGATGGAGGAAATCCGCACATCGTCGACAATGATCAGTGTCCCTAAGACCCATTTTATGTAGCTTAACAGGAGTATGATACATTTGATGAATGAATTTAAAATGAATAATTTGCAAATTACCATTCGGAGCAAGGCGACCCGTTAGCATGCAAATCTGTTCCCACTCTTTTGAATTAATCGGGGGAGTCACTATGGCATTCCATCGCTCCAAGCTTTTATCTGGTCTACGGACCGTTTCATCCTGCACTGCCTTGTATAGCTTAGTAATTCGTTTTTTCTTGGTTGGGGCTACCAGTAACAACTGAAGCGAATTAAATGTGTTCGGCTCAGCGGGGAACTCAACATAATGATCTCTTACCGCGCGCTTCAATCGATAGCAGGTGTACTGAAAGAGCGGAGTGGGATTTTGGATGTAATGGAGGTCCTCATCCGCAATATAACTGCCCCCCCGGGTAAAGATCGCTCATGTGCGTGATGCCAGCCTCCTTCAACGCAGTTATGGGCCCACTTTCCTGAGTGACCGATAAAGCCGCGTGCCCAACAAGAGGTAACGCAGGAGCATATAAAGATAGTTTGTGTGTGCGCTTGCCAATCGCCTGCCAAGCCGCAACTATGGTATCAATTGTGTTGATCTCTGCCCTGGGCGTCTGCCTACGCGTATATGTGAGGACACTCATCAGAGATACAGGTTGAGCATCCCCATCCTCTACAGCCACGTGTGGAATATAGTCATGGGACCTAAACCAATAATGAGCATATTGGGCCTGTGCGCAGAGGTAGTAGACATAGAAATCAGGAGCAGCGAATCCACCTCTGTCATATGCAAGCGTTAATGTGAGCCAACTAATTCTAGGCTGCTTATTCCCCCATACTAATCACAATAACTGAGTTTGCACTGTTTTTAAAAAAATGCTTGGTCAGCTTGATTGGAATATTACAAAACCGGTCTAAAAACCTAGGTAGTATGACCATTTTAATTACTGCAATTCGGTCGGCCAGGGACAATGGAAGGTGGGACCACCTATCCACTTGTTGCACCAAGGTATTGTATGCTTGGCCATAGTTCTCTTTGATCACAATATCAGGATCATGGTGCACCCATTCGCCCAGGTATTTAACTGGATCCTCAGACCATATTAATGGGTATTCTAACTGGGGCGGAGACGTAATTAGCGCTAGCGGAATAATAACCGATTTTTCCCAGTTAATCCGAAGTCCAGAGAATAGACCAAATGTAATATATTCCCGGATGATCGGAGACAAATGAATCTGGGGATCGCGGACAAACAGGACCATATCGTCCGTGTACATGAAGATCCCGACCGGACGGTGATTAAAATTAAGAGCAGCGACTCTGTGACATTGCCGGATTTTACAAGCCAAAGGTTCCAAAACAAGGGACAGCCCTGTCTGTTACCACATTCTATACCAAAGGGTTCTGATGTGAGCCCACCCACACGCACTCTCGCTGAGGCGTCCGTATATAAAACCTGTATCCAGCGTGTCAAAATAAAAGGAAATCCCATTCTGTGCAATATGTGGAACATATACTTCCACTCTATGGAGTCAAATGCTTTAGCGGCATCTAGCATGACCGCAGCAGAAGATAAGTTAGGGTTAAGAACGTGGATCATAGCAAAAATAGTGCGCAGATTATGGGAAGTGGACCGTTCTGGAATAAACCCAGATTGGTCCGGGAGTGCCAGAAGAGGCATCAGAGGCTGGAATTTTGTAGCCAGAATCTTGCCAGTATTTTGGCGTCAAGGTTTATCAACGAAAGGGGGCGAAAAGAGTCACAACGTGTAGGCGATTTGTCTTTTTTAAGGAGAGTGATGATCAAGGCCTGGCGTGAGGAAGGAAGAAGTATCCCAGCCTCATGGGCCTCCGCGTACATCTCCAATAAGTGGGGTACCAGGAGATCTGCGTAAGCCTTGTAGAACTCCGCCGTTAGGCCGTCGGGCCCAGGGGCCTTATTATTAGGGAGAGAAAGAATAGCCTCCCTAACGTCAGTTTCATCTATGAGCTGGCTCAAATATTCTCTGTGGGCATCCGAAAGCCACGCACAGGCCGTATCTGCTAGGTATTCATCCATAGCTTCATCATCCATCCCGCCTAGATGAATAAAACTGCTGAAAAAGACCCACTATAGCGTGTGGTGTGTAGTGCGCCATTCCGTGAGTGTCAATAATGTGGTCAATTAAGGGAGTGTCAGTCCTAGAACGCAACTTTTCGGCTAGATTTCTACCCGGTCTCCCCCTTCACCATATGCTCGGGCCACACGCCTTTTAACTATGTACCTCGCCTCAGTATCAGATAGTTTGTTGTATTCCGCTAGTAAATCATGAATGCGCGCCAACGTGTCTGAAGATGACGAATGCAGATATTGTCTCTCAAGCACATCCAGAGCCCGTTCCGTTTTGGACAGCTGACCTCTAGTGTCCTTTAGGATCCCCGCCGTGGTACCTATGCATGCCCCCCGTATTGTCACTTTAAATGCCTCCCACAATATGGCCTGACTATCCACTGAACCCACATTCAAGTCAAAGTATTGTGCAATAGCTTTTCTGATGGCTTCGTTATATATCAGATCAAGTAATGCCTCCGCCCGAAAACGCCACGTGAAAGGGCGATGAGGATTTATGGGAATGCAGATGGTAAGGACAAGAGGGTTGTGATCAGATAATGTACGCGGGGTCGTATGGCCCCCCTCCACCCACCCATTAGCGTTGTCGATCAGCAGCCAATAGTCTAGTCGAGACCAACTATTAAACGCAGGGGTGATATGTGTACCCTCCAGTGTCCCCTCAGTTCGCAAACGCCAAACGTCAATCAATCCCATTTCCACCATGGCATCCCTGATACACTCGGCAACCTATTCGTGCATGCGCCTGAAGGGTTGGATTTGTCCACTTGTGGATTAAGATGGGTATTTAGGTTGCCTCCCCACAGGACCGCAGATTCAGGCCATGCACGCAAAACATTAAATATTTGCAGAAAAGGAGTCGGATCATCCACCACAGTACCATACATGTTTACTAATGTCACTAATGCCATTCCCAGCTTGCCTTGTACCATGGCCCACCGACCCTCAGTATCTGTACAGGTATGTACAGGCTGAAATGGTATTCCCTTTTTAATGAGGATAAGCACTCCTCTGGAATAAGTAGAGTACGAGGAGGCCAATCGGAAAGATGCCCATCTATGTGCTATCCTGACTTCTGCTTGTTTGCTCAGGTGTGTCTCCTGTAAAAAAGCAATCTGCACAACGTGTCTATCTAGATGTGCTAACACTTGTCGGACCTTTTTTGGGGTGTTCAAACCACGAATAGTCCAAGTTATGCATTTATACTTTTCCCCTATTATCTATACAGGCAGGCCAACCGCTTCCCCGAATGTTGGATTACAGATAGGATGCACAAATAGCGATAGAGACCACATTTACGACTTAAAGTCTGACCACAGTACCTACAACTTAAAAGATTAAAAAAAGAAAGAAAAAAACTCCCCTCACCCACTTTAGCAACCCCAATTTGCCAAAGACAATTCCCTCCATTATAAACAATCCCAACAGAAACAAAGTGATGCTATGCAGCAAGTGGGGTATACCCATTGGGGGACGTAGTGGCAAAGTCCACTCCCAGATCGAGTAGGGATGGGGCCACTGATAAGACATGATGGTCTCCTACTCATTAGCCATCTTGCCTAACCTGTGGGCGAAGGTATGACGGAAGACACTGGACACGAAATTCCACATCTTTAAGGCACATGAGGCGTAGCCCAACAGAGATATGGAACACAACTAGCTTTATGAATGAGATATTAACCCACTCTTACCCAGCAGTGAAGCACGATAAGACATAAACTCAATATGAAACAGCAAACCTAGAGGTCTCCCCCCCCCCCGAATGCACAGTGTGGCACCATTACATTCCGCACATGCCGTAAAGCAGCCATGCAATTCAACTCTGTTATACAACATAGTACACTAATATACAAACATGTGCACTAGGAAACAACAATCAGAGCCCAGGGCCCCTTACTACTCAGTCGTCAATGTCTGATGTGGGGGCCGGAGAGTTCTGCCGGCGGCAGAGGGACCTGGCGTATTCCATTGCCTTTGTCGGATTCGTGAAAATCTTGGCGTTGTCAGACTCGCCTATGCGCAGTCGCGCCGGATAAAGCATGGCATATGGAACCTGGTCTTTCATAAGCAGTTTCTTAACTCCCTGAAACTCCTTACGTGCTGCCTGTACTGTAGCCGTGAAATCCGGATAAAATGATAACACATTTGCCTGGTAGGTGATTGTGCCCTTCTGGCGGGTGATACGCAACACGGTGTCTCGGTCTCTAAAATTCAATAATCTAGTGATGATTGGTCTTGGGGAGGCGCCAGGTGGTGGGCGCGTCGCCAGGGATCTATGTGTGCGTTCCACCGCAAACATTGCCAAAAGGTTGTCAGCGCCACAGATATCCCCCAAGAGAGTTTCCACATAGTCTTCCAGGCGCCCAACATTGGTCGACTCCGGCAAACCCAAAATGCGCACGTTTTTGCGCCAAGAGCGAGCTTCAATGTCCTCATTCTTTGCCTGGATGACAGCCAAGAGTTTCGTGATGTCAGTGGTTTTCGCAGCAACTTGCTGAAGGCCATCTTCGGCATCCAATATACGCTGCTCCGCCTCTCTGATCCGCGCCGCGTGTTTGTCTAGTTTTGCAGAGAAATGGTTCATCCTGCCGTTAAGGGCCTCTATCTTACCGTCAATGGCCTTTAGGCTGGCTTGTATAGCAGATAATGTCTTTTCTAGTGCTGTGGGGGCCTATGATGTCGATTCCAGCTCTGAGTCTGAGGCTGCATTCTGCGAAGACTTACCGCCTTTGCGCAGCTCGAAAGTTAGCCGAGGCTGATTTCGATCAGGCTTGCCCATGATGCTCTCAGGAGACAGAAACCTGCCCAGATGAAATGTGTCACCACCTGTGGCAGGTGCAGAGGGAGTTGTGCGTGTGCCATACAAAATAAGTGCCTCGATCCGTAAGGTAGATGCTGGATTATCTTTCGCACTAAACCTGCACAATGATGACACTCTCCACTGGTGAGTAGCCCGCGGCCACTAACACGGCTACTTACAAGAGAGACTTATCCTGGTACCTGCCAGTATGGCACACTGACATGTGGGTGGGGGGGCGCATTTGTTTAGGGGGGTGTTAGGGGACAGCGCATTGGTAGTTGGGAGTGGCTTAGATTGTGCTCTGCAACGGTTTCTATAAGCGGGAGAAGGCCACTGCTATGATGAACATTGTGGATGACAATTGTAATTGAGTTTTGCAAAACAATGATGACACTCTCCACAAAATAAGGACGCTCCCGCAATTCGAGGGCAAACAACTGTGTCCCTGTGCCCCCTATTTCCAGTATCCTGTAACAGGAAGAATGTGGCGTCTTGTGCTCCCCTTCACTGTAGTATAGTTCAATATAGTGACCGTATCACCACAATCACTCGCTCCTAAGCCGGCAACAGGGCCCAGGTAGTATTCAGGAAGGGACAATAGATGCAACTATAAACGCTCCCAGCACGTGACCCACACAGACGAAGACACCGATGGTGTCCAGTCTCACTAGACACGTATCTTCTCTCCGTGTAACAAGCCCCTCTCACAGGCAGAATTGAGGCTATATAGCACTCAGCAAAGGGGCACTTCCTTGTATGGGGAGCTTCGGTATCCGATCCCACGTCGAGATACCACTCGGGCCACAGCAGTCTCCAGCAGGTGCAGGGAGCCCCACCGCAAGCGGAACCCAGCCTCCGCGATCAAAGGCCAACGCCGGCCACTTGCGTAGTGCGTCCCAGCGTCCGCCCGCGCTCACTTAATTTCGCCGGCCCTCACATGCAGTCAATAACGCGCCTTACTATTCAGCCGCCGATGTCCTCGCAGCTCTTTAGGCCCACTCGATCACCCTCTCCGACACCGCGGTAGCTGCTAGGAATTCACAGGATTCCTCACGGCCTCAGCCTCGCGGCCGCCATTACAATCCCAGCCGGGGTGCGCCGCAAGTCCTTCACCACCTCCGAAAGGAGCTCCACCACCGATAAACACATCGCCAGATCGCCCTCAGTGTCAGCAAGCACCTCCGCGCAGGTAAAAGCAATAAATAGCCCAGTTGGAGCAGGATTCTGAAAGGATGAATTCGGCGGCCGGCAGAGCAACACTACTGTGCAGCCATCTTGCCAAAAGCCAGGCCACGCCCCGGGTTACGACAAGGTTGTTGCAGAACCACCACCTTTGTTGCTGAGCCTTTCTCAGTCTGTGGGAGCCCAGGATCAGCAGACCTTTCAGCAGCATTGCAGTGCCTGCAAGGCAGGGAACTGACTACTTCACTTCAACGGAGATTCCTTCAGGTGTCTTGGATTTCAACAGGCCTTGTTAGGATCCTTTATGGAGCACATTTACATATGTTGCAGCAGACTTGCAGGATGATGAGACCAGGAGCAGCAGGAGTCTTCCCAGTTGCAGTCTCGGTGCCCAGAGCAAATTCCAGTGAATTCCAGAGTGCCCAGACGGTTGAAGATGAAGTGGTATCCTGATCTGAATCTTGTCCCATGCACAATCTAGGGACCCACCCACAGGTAAGCCCTTATGTACCCTAAGTAAAGGGTTGGGACGATTCAAGGGTCCCTCCCAGAGGAGGGGCTGGACAGTGGGGAGGTTACTCCCAGGTCCTTTGTCAAGTTTCGAGCCAGAGCAGGAACCAATGGTTCCCTTTACTGGTCTGAACTGGAGTATGCAAGGAGGGCACCAAGTGTGCCCTTCATACAGTCTAAGTTGCGCTGGCAAGCGCCCCCACCCTGCCCCAATACACTAAACCCTATCCACGGGGTGATCACACCTTGCTGTGACAGTATATGTATTGTTCTGCCTTCCCCTGCTCGAGGTTGGGTCAGCAGGAGGGCAGAAATATGTCTCTGGTCGGCAGCAGCCCTAGCTTGCTGTCCGGTTCTGGAAAACTGGTACCAGGAGGACTGAGGGCCTCCCGGAGGAGCTTTACAGTGCATAGAATCATACCTCCCACACCGTCAACGGTGTGGGAGGTATGATTCAACATGTTTGATACCAAACATGACTGGGTTCGTTACAGGCAGTTTAGAAATGGTCATCGCGTACTGACGCATGGCCAATCTATGTATCGTAATGGCTGATGCAGTTACAACCCGGGTGAATGGACTCTGTGGATTTTAGGGGTGCCCTGGTCGTGCAGGGGCACCCTCACACATTTATAACTGAGCACCCTGCTTTCAGGATTGAAAGGCCTGCCTTAGGTGTGACTTATAGGTTTTAAGTGCAGCGACATCAGATATAAGGAAACGTATATCTGTCATAAGTGGTGGTAGCACCAGCTTACACAGGCTGCAATGGCAGGCCTGTAGCCTCAATTTGAATGGTTTCCCATGGATGACATAATACATGCACTAGCCCAGGGGAACCACTGGTGTACCTAGGCCCTGGGTACCATAGTACCATATACTAGGGACTTACAAGGGTACATCAGTAGCCTATCTCGGGGGTACCTAAGTACTCACCATGTCTGATTTAGGAAAGAAGTACAGAGACTGGGGTGCTGATTAGCATGATCGCAGTCAGACTAGTCTGTAAACCACAATGATACCAGCAGAAATTGGGTGTTACCATGAAAGCAGATCCTTCTTTCCTACACATATGGATTGATTGAAAGTTAGGAGATAAAAGTATAAAGGAAACAGTCCCCACAGATCTCCTTATATTATGTTATTAGCAGTCATGAGGATTATTTAGCTGAATACACCTCTGTCGTGTCTAAGGGCAAAAGGTCTACATGATGTCAGCCTCTCGTTCAATTCAACAATATCAAAGTAGGCTGCAATATGGCTTCATGTGCTTGCGGAATGAGTGCCTGGGAGGAAAGGCTGTTAAGGAAGCCACCCAGGTGGGTTAAACAGTACATTGGGTGCTGTCTGAGACATTCAGCCTGACATGTCTGGCGGGTGCTGCCTCAGGGTTGGTTTCAATTCCCCTCAGACAGATCACATGGGTAGCCCAAGTCCGGAGCTCATTCATCAGACATATTTCATGTCCGAGCGCAGGTTGCCTGCCTAAAGCTTTCGAAGGAATTCTAGTACGATCCTGTAAGAGATATTTTGGAACTCGTAAAAGTGGGTGGACAGGGTGATCCTTTTGAACATTTCGGCCTGGCCTAGTGTAGCTGGTGCAGGGCCCTCCAATGCCTACCCTCATTCCTGAAGCTGATCATAAATGGGGTACAGATTTTTAATAGTAAGATTTCATTTTTATCCATTACATGTATCTCTAAATATTTAAATCCCTAAAGAACAATTGATATGGTTTTTTCTGTACGTTACCTCCCAGGGTCAACCTGTTGATGGATTTAATAGTCATTTTTCCCAGTTGAAAGTAGATCCTGAGTATGTTCCGAAAATCTGTATGAGTCTGGTCATTAGGGCATGAAACGTACAAATGGATATCATCGGTGTATAGAGAGATTCTGCCGCACATTCTTCCTCCCCTCCCCTCCCCTCCCCTCCCAGTCCCTGAACCTGCCTGTCTTCCCGGATCCAGCAGGCCAGGGGTTCCAGCGAAAGCGCTAATAGCATTGGGGATAGGTGCAATCCCTGCCTCATACCCCTCTCCAACCTGAAGAGGGCACTATATAATACCATTTACTTTTAGCGTGGCCATTGGTTGACTATTGAAGAGCTTTATCTACTGCCAGAAGCAGGGGCCTATGCATACTCTTTCCAATACTCAATGCAGGTAAGTGCACTTCAGAGTGGTGGAGACTTTCGTGGAGTCAAGGGATAGTACAGCTGTGTGATCTCTCAATCTACTCCGGCAACTGAAAAGGTGTGTGATGTTCAGCGTAGTTCTCCTATAAGGCATGAAGCCCAAATGGTCAGGATGACCCAGTTTAACAATTTTTTTAAATAGAATTTTATTGGTTCTTAACATTCGTACATATATATCAAGCCATACTTTCAATTTGTTGGTTTCATAACTTCCACATCAATAACTCCCAGTGCCCAATATTCTCTCCCTCAACTGTCCCACCCTCCTCCCTGAGCAGAATCATACAATATCTGTGCCCCTTCAACCACAGCAGATCCTGGTCTGCAAGACTTGTCTCACCTACATTCAGGGCTCAAGTTGGGGGTACACGCGGGTGGACGGTGTCCACCCACTCTTTTCACAGGGTGGATGCTGTCCACCCTGCCAAGAAGTTGAGCCCCACTGTAAAATATGCTGAACACTTCCCGATGTAATTTTGAGACACCAGGATACATTCAATAGCGCCTGCTCGTTATCTGCTCTCCTTCCGAGCAGTAACGTGCCTACGGGGAGGGGAGTTTTGTCATTTGAGTCTCCAGCTGGGCCATAACAAAGGCCGAACTTAAGGGCCCATTTGGCCTTCTTTTGTCTGAGTAACCAGGCTGGGGCCTGCCTGTAGCCTTACACCTAGATGTAAATGCAGAGGAAGGGAAACAAAAGCAGCAGCTTGTTAACACTTCAAAGGCGCATAAGAGAGGCACGATTTTGACTTTGTTCGGTCCTCCATATATAATAGATATTCATGTACTGTAACAATGTTTCAAGTTCAAGTTTATTTATTTATTTGATTTAGTTCTCAACTGAGAACCACAAATATTCAATACATAATATAACATTTTAAATAGTTTAATTAAAAAAGAAAAGTTTTCATTCTCATACAAAGTAAAAATAGGTTTTAAAAATGTATATAATCTGTAGCAGACAAACTCATTTGGCAGAGCCTTACATAGTGTGATCAACTCCTGGACAGAATTAATTCTACATTTTATATAAATTGGTTGTAAAAACTTTTTTCTTGCCTTTACCACTGTCGCATTTGGGCAAGTGAACAACAAATGTTCCAAGTCCTGCTCCCCACCATTACACAAGTTACAAAGAATACTTGATTTTTCTTTTCGTAGCCACTTATATGTAAAAGATTTTAAAGGAAGTATCCCAAATCGAAGCAGTACAATCGATCTCCTGACCCCATGCTTTAGGTTAAAATTAATATACTGTTGTGTTTTCTTAAAGACCATAGTTTCTGCAAATTTTTTATATAAAGACAATTTAGCGCAGTGTTGAGAGTCAAGATCAAAGCTGAGTCTTGGAGTAAAGTGTTTTAAAAAGAGCTTCAGCTGAGCAGGAATCCATGACGGTAACAAATTAGTATTAACATTAGATAAATTAAAAGCAGTTAAAACATTCCTTGAAAATACATGTTTCGAAGTATCTTTTCCAAATGTCTCTATTTTAAGTAGAGATCGAAGCGTTCCTTCTTCCGCATGGAGGAGGTTATATGCCCATCTGATGATATTGGTAATTCCTCTGGCATAGGAGCTGGTTAATGAGAACTCAAAACGGCGAGCTTGTACCGGTACAGCTTGAGACAGCTTTGTTAGTTTCCGTAAGATCTTCCCTTCTTTTAGGTCTAGATAGTTCCATTGGCTTATTGGGATGTATTCAAGAGCATATGACAGCACTGGTGGACTCTTGGCGCTGTATACCTGACGCAGTGAAGAAAAGTGTTTTTGTCCAGTTGAAGCATATAAGCGTGAAAGTGCCCCCACATGAACGTCGGATTTACGAGTCCGGTTCTGAGTATGGAGCACGTTTTGTAGAGACTTTGGGCCTCATGTAGGTAAATAAAATTTACCGATTCTTAAATACCGAACCGTACCGAATCGGTAATTAAGAATCGGTAAGTTATATGTAGGTAACAAGTCGGTAACATTTACCGAATCGGTAACATTCGGTATTTTCCGAATCGGAATTTACCGAATCGGTAAATACCGCGGTGTTATTTACTGAATCGGTAAATACCGCGGTGGTATTTACCGAATCGGTAAATACCGAATCGGAAAATACCGAATCAGAAAAACGAAATCACATGACTGTTTGAAACAGCCAATCCTGTGCAACCAAACCCCACCCAAGTAGGAAGTGGCCACACCCAGGCAGGTGCACTCAATCAACAGACTCAGGAGAGGCTTGGAGTGCAGAGGAGAGGCAGGGAGCCAGTGGCTGATTGTTGAGACCAAACTACACTATGTCCAGCCAGAGGACAGGAGGGGAAAGGAGGCGCAAGGTGAAATTCAGCCCCAAGGAACTCCAGGTGCTAGTGGAGGAGGTGGTGAATCAGCACCAGAAGCTTTTTGGGAGGCAATCCCTGCAAGTGGCAGAGTGCGAGAAGCGCACCATTTGGCTGGCAATCCAGGCGCAGGTAAATGCCGTGGGAGTGACCCACAGGGACATTGACGTTCTAAAAAAACGCTGGTACGACCTGCGCATCGTGACTAAGAGGAAGATGGGGGACATCCAGAAGGAGGCCAGCCGGACAGGAGGTGGAACTAACAGGGCACCTGCCCTCACCGAACTGGAGGAGCTGGTGCAGTCGACAATCGTGTCGTGGGCCTTGGGGATGCCGACAGCTCTGCCAGAGCCGCCACCCAACAAGGTAAGAGGAATGCACAGCAATGTAGCCCCCCCTACCCCTATCCCACATCCCCCATTGTGAAATGAGTATCCCACTCCAGTCCATGTGTTACTGCAGACAGGCAATGCATTATGGGAGATGTAGTCAGGGATCCCCCACCATGAACAGAATAGCACAGAACAATGATGCATGGTACAGACATTAGCCTAAAGCAGACAGAGGACAATGTGAGAGTGTTACAACAATTTATTGTCATGCTTGCAATGCATGCCTTCAGATACACTGAGCTGATGTTGCATTTCTGTCCACAGACGTAACATCGCGCAGGACTGCAGATGGCACAGGAGAGGGGGCACACCGTCAATCCAGTTCAGCTACGGGCAGCACAAGTTCTGGCCAGAGAGCGTTGCCACTGCCACCATCCCCAGTACCTGAGCCAGCATCCCCAGTACCTGAGCCTGCATCCCCAGTAACAGAGCCAGCATCCCCAGTACCTGAGCCAGCATCACCACTCATGCTGGAGTCACCGGCCACATCACCGCCTGCAATAGTGAGGTCGAGGAGGCGTGCTGCTGCCAGGCTGCGCGTGTTACACACATCATCTGATGACAGCAGGTGCCCGGAGCCAAATACTATGCCCCAGGATGGTAGACATACCACTGTGCCCTCCACCTCACAGGGAGAAGACACGGGTGCAGGACGGCGCCGCAGGTCGCGTGAGCAAAGTCCACCACCAATCCATCTCAGCCATGGGATCTTTGGGGGCCTTGAGGCCAACATGCTAAAACAACAGCGCCTGCAAACAAAGGCAGTCATTTCAGTACAGCGGCATGTGCGGGGACTCAGAACAACATTCAGACACATGGACAGGAACATCGGCGCAATGGCGGCGGGGATTTCTGACATGGCAGCGGGCCTGCGGGACGTGTCACAGTCCATGCAGCTGTTGTGCAGCAAGTTGGACGCAGAGAGAGCTGCAAGGCGCCGGGAACGGCAGAGGGGAGACAGGCACACCAGGGCACTCAACCGCCTGGCAACTGCAACATCACTTCTCTGCCGGCGCTCAGTGAACATGCAGGAGGGCCTGACACACTGCAGCAGCGACGTCACTAGGGGGATGGTGCAGGTCACCAGTGCCCTGGAGGTCCTATTGACCAGTCAAGCGGCCACAAGTGGTGCAGGGGATGCTGCTGAAAGCATGGACACCAGCAGCAGGAGCAGCATCACACCCCCCTGTCCCAGAAACACGCAGGAGCAGCAGGCGGCATGGGGCTGGCACCAGTGAGGAGGCTGATTCCGTGCCAATGTAGCGCGTGGCCGCAAACTTTGATGCTGCACCGCGTAGCAATAGACTATTGGGTGACGTAACCCTGGTCTTCACACTTGTGAATGAGCAATGTTACCAGAATTGCATAATCTTGGTTTCGTGGCGTAGTGGCGCATTATTAAACTACTACATGACAACCAACAACTGCCTGTGTCCCCTTACTTACTCAGAAATAGTTGCATGTGATCTCTGCCCGTCTCACTCTCCCATCTGTTGCTGTTGGCACTCCATCTGCGTTGGCCTCTGGCTGTCCTGAATCATCCTCATTGTCCTCAAAATCTGTTAGTTCCACCTCTGTACCTCTCTTCGTGGCAAGGTTGTGCAGCATTGCACAAGTGGCGATGATCTTGCAACAGATGATGGGTGTGTACTGGCGTGCGCCTCCGCTCTTGTGGAGGCAGCGGAACCTGCTTTTCAATAGTCCAAACGTGCGCTCCACCACGTTGCGAGTAGATTTGTGTGCCACGTTGTATCGTCTCTCACTGTGGGTTGATGGGTGTAGGTAGGGAGTGAGGATGAATGAGCGCACGGCATATGCACTGTCGCCTGGGTGAGTGAAAGGGAACCATCAGTCACATGCCTCAATACACTTTGATTTGCTAGTTTCATGGTGCGTCACTGTTACTTACCTAGCAGGTATCCCTCTCCAAATTCTCCGGCAAGCAGTCGTGTGTAGATCCCACTGTTCTGGAAGATGTAGGAGTCGTGGGTGCTCCCAGGAAACTTGGCAACAATGTCAGTGATGATGTTCCCTGCATCGCAGATAACCTGCACATTGATGGAGTGGGTGGACTTTCTGTTTCTGTAGATGTGCTCAGTGGCAGCTGGTGGGTAGATTGGGATGTGTGTGCCATCAATACAGCCAATTACATGGGGGAAGTGTGCCATGCGATAAAAGTCAGTTTTAGTTTTCTGCAGGTCAGCCTGTGTGTTTGGGAAGCTGATGTAGTGGTGCATTCTCTGCATCATGGCATCCAGGAACTTCCTGAAGAAACGGGACAGGCAACTCTGGGATACACCGCCCACCGCAGCTATCACCCCCTGGTAACTGCCAGATGCGTGGAGATGTAGGCTGCAGAGTACCTGCAGATGTGGTGGTATGGCATGCGCCCTTGGTGTTGGCTGGTCCAGGAGTGGGTGCAGGTCCCTTATCAGGTCCATGATGGTTTGGGGGTGTAGCCTGTACCTTTCATGTATCTCATCCTCAGTCAGTTGGAATAGTGTGATACGCTGTCTGTAAATGCGTCCCTCCCGTCTCCAAATCCTCAGTCCTGCTGCCTGTAGACGTAGACGCCTTGCAATGACATACAGAGCGGCCATGTTGCCCACGCTGATGCATTTTGGGATTTCTTTTATGCACTGTTGATGATTACCACCTGCTTTCAATCTGTGTTAATTACCGACTCTTAATTACCGAATTTCATCGATTTCTAAAATACCGAATTTACCTACATGTCTTTTTCCGTTTTACCACTTCATATTTACCACTTCATATTTACCGAATCGGTAAACATGTATTCGGTAAATATGAATCGTATTTTAGAACTCGGTAAATATGAATCGGTATTTATCGCTTCATATTTACCGATTTTCGGTTTTTGGCCTCCTACATCTCACTTGACTAAATACCGGTCGGTAACGGGAAATTTACCGAATTTCGGCCGTTACCGACCGGTATTTGGCTACCTACATGAGGCCCTTAGTGAAGATTCGACCTAAATAGGTATACTCATTTGTCACTTCCAACATTTTTCCTCCTAGAGTCCAGTCGAACTTGGCACTCTGTTTCCTTCCTGAAAACGGAACTGTTTTCGTTTTCGCGATGTTCGGTATTAAATAACTTTCCTCCATATAATTGTGGAGTGCTTGCAGGCTTCTTTGCAGGCCGAATGGTGTTAGGTCTAAAATGATTACATCATCTGCATACATCATGGTGTGAATTTTGTGGAGGGCAATTTTAGGTGGAAAGTTGCAGATCTGATTAGAACATTCAGGAAGGTCGCTGATACAAAGGGAAAACAATAGGGGAGCAAGAAGGCATCCTTGCCTAAGGCCGTTTGGGGTTGGGATAGGGCTTGTGAGACCCTTTTCCCTCCCCATTTGAACCTGACACCAGGTTCCAGAATGTAATGATGTTATCAGGGCCGGCTTTAGCGCTGGTGGCGCCCTATGCGACAATGTTTGTTGCCGCCCCCCAATGACCACCTTTGTCAGGGATTCCCTCACTACCACTCTTCAACAGTTTCCCTCAACTCTCCATAACAACTCTCTCACACATGCATTAAATTCGTTTTATAGCGCCACTCATACCAGTTTAGTGTGTCAGACCCTTTTACATCACAAATATTAAACTGAGACAATCAATCCAGTGGCGTAGCTAGCCCTTTGGCTGCCAGTGGCAGTCACTGCATTTGCTACACCGCGGCGGGCGATTGAAGAGTGGTGGGGATTTCCGCACCGAGACGACAGGTAAGAGTGGGGGGAGGCCGCTGCCACCAAAACTCGTGCCGCCTGGGGAGGACCACCCCACCTTGCCCCCCCTTGCTACACTACTGAATCAATTATACATGTGTAAATCAGTGTATGGGAAACATTGCATAAGACAGAGGACTTCAAAGGAGTCATGTCATCCATACTCGTAGGCAGTGTAGTTTAAGAGTGTTTGGTCTGGAGAAGCAGAAACTTCGAATATAAAACGTAACACCGTGGTTGGGGGTTCTCTTTAATAAGAAGAATTGATTTCTGCCCAAATGAACCCATTTTGCAACATTAGGATAAGGAAAGACCAGGGAAAAATCATAACGCTGCAATCTATAACTTGTAGTTTGCATGCAGCTGTATGATGACAGTTAATAGCTCCCTCTTCTACATTAGGATTTGAACTTACAAACTGCAACTAACAATAGGATCTCTTTGACAAAAGCAGTAACCTACTGACTTATTTACATTATAGGGTCTTTGTGATGTGCATGGTACATGTTCTTTGCAGCAGGCATCTTAACACTCTGTGCTACCTTACGATGAATCAAAACTTCCACTTAACAAAGCTCCAATGTCTCTCACTCCAGAATGAATTTTAATCACTGGAGTTACCGTGACATGTTTATTGTTACATGAAAATTGCTGGAAGAAAAGAATGCAGCAGCAGGTGCTTTATAAACCATAATATATGTTGCCCCTCCACAGAGCCGGCCCTGCCTAACAGTTACATGTTTTAATTTAGAAATACTGATAGTGAAAGTAGAGAGCGGAGCTCGGCTCTATGTGCCTAGATCAATTAAATAAAAGACCCCGAACGTTCACGCAAAACCTTTTATTTTATTTTATGATTCATAAGCAACGCAAATCTTTAACTGCAGCGTATGTGTGGGCATAAAAGCGTGCCTCCTGATCTATTTAACTCCGTTTTTTCTCTTCTATTTCAACGAAGTTTAACATTGTGGAAAAGAAAGAGAGACAACAGTGTTCGACAGTGCAGGCTTTTGGGCAATGCAACTGGTGCCGATTTCAGAGCACGAATGGCGCCCCCCTGATCTTGGCACCCGGTGCGGTGGCACCGCTCGCACTGCCCAAAAGCTGTCACTGAATGTTATTATATGGAGTAATTTATCCGGGATAACCATTTTGCTGAGTTTTTTCCAAAGTGTTCCTCTATCCACTCTATCGAATGCGGTGGTGAAGTCAATGAAAGCAGCATGAACAACTTGGGATTTTATAGCCACATATTTGTCTAAGATGGTTTGCATAACAGCAATATTGTCAGTGACCAAGTGCTTTGATCTAAATCCGACTTGATATAGGGGGATTAGTCCTGATGAAAAAGCCCAGTCCTTAAGGTGGTCTAATACTGCTGCTGTAAAAATCTTTCCTGTTGCATCTAGAAGGGCTATCTGCCTATAGTTGCCAGGATGCAGCCTTGAACCCTTTTTGTGTATAGGTATTACAATGCTCCCCTTCCAAGATTTGGGGATTTCCCCAGTGGTAAAGATATGGTTAAAAAGGGGAGATAACATCTTGCTCCATGCTTTAGGATTGCATTGGAGGACCTTGATCGAAATTTGGTCAGGACCCGTTGCTCCCGTCGTTCTCGCCTTTTTTTATATATTTAGCTCAATTGGAAAGGGACTTGGTGCTAGCCAGTTTATTAGACATTTCTGAATTAGTATTTAGTTTATATAGATTGGCAAGGTATGATTCCCATTCAGCTAGAGGCACCGGGATGGCTTGTAATGCTTTTTTCGTGCCTGTTTCTTTAGCAATTATATTCCAATAGGCGCGTTGGTTATTTTGTTTTGCTGCTGTCTGAATGTCTACCCAGTTTTTGTCCTGGGGTATTCCCTTGTTTTTTGCCTTTTCTCTCCTGCGTTGATTTTTCAATTTGTTAATTTCTAGCTGTTTTGATACAGAGTATTCCAGAAACTGCAATCTTATCAATTTATTTAATTGTCTTATTTTTGTAAATAAATTTGTTTTTTCGTATTGATTCTTTGTTGGACCCTGTTGTTTTAGGTTTTCCTGTAATTTTTGTAATAACTTTTTAATGGCCGTTTCGAAGTTTGTTATTGGATTTATAGAGTGAGTTATGTGTAATAGTTGTGTTGTATCGATTATGGTAATAATTTTATTGAGTGTTATTGAATTCCACTGAATCCGTCTTTGGGCCTGATTTACCAAAACTGTGCTATGAATGTACATAATATGGCTTGAAAAAGAAAGTTGTATCTTCCACTCTGATCTGCTTGCAGGATAGCATGGTCGCTGCCATGTACAAAATTAATTTTAAGGTGTGAAACTGTTCCGAACAGATCCGAGCTACAAATCATGTAGTCCAGAAGTGAGGAGCTACAATTCCCTTGCCTTGTATTTGATGCGGGAATGTCTCCTTCTACATTGCCATGTAGTATTATTCCACTTAACAATGGGAGTGAGGCTAATAGAATTTTCCCTCTTTTATCAGCTTGGTTTTCTTTGGGAAATAGTGGAATGGAGATTGCTAGGGCCTCTTCTCTGTGCCAGTTTGCCATTTTTGATGTAGCTCATTTGATATTTTCCCATTGAAGTTGCCCATGGTGAAGAATGATGGATAACCTTGTCTTCTACTGTCTTTTCGATATCCTCGAGGATTTGTATAGCAAGTACGCCCATGTAAGAATGTCAGATGTGTTACTCTGTCCCAGTGCAAAATAAAAATTTAAATACCAGTATTTATTTGTTTTACAGCGCTATTCATCCCAATATAGGGTGTAATATCACTTTACAGCAAACATACACATTATTTTGACAATAAATCACATGTTTGTAAATCATTGCACAGGATGTGCTACTGGGTGTAGGAGTCACATAGCATCCTTCAGAGCTCACTCTGCTATACTAGAAGGATTACAATGCAACTGTGTGTAACAAAAGGATCTCTGTGTTCAAAGCAGTAGCCCACATACCTATCTACATAAAATAAAATCTGCCATCCGCATGTTACATGATATGCTTTGCAGGAGGCCCATTACCCAGTATGCTACTTTAAGTCAAAACTAGGACTAGACAAAAACAGATCTTTCCATCAAATGTGTTAACCACTAGACAGCTAAAGCAATCATATCTACATAGAAATGTGCTGCACATGTAACATTACGCCTGGTGGGGTAGGCTGGCAGCAGAGTTAGTTTGTCAATCCTTGGGTAAAGAAACCTGTCACGCGCAGTGATCTCACTTCCTGTGATGTCACTTCCTGCAATGCCACGTGCCGTGATGTTACTTCCGTGGATACACTAGGAACCAGGATACCTACCCCAGGGAAGCCGGGTGCATAGGTGCCAAGTGGCGTCAGAAACCGTCTTTGGATTAAATGGAGGACTTCAGGAAGCTGCTGCTGGCTAAGAAGGTGAAAGTGTCTGGTGGAACACAAAGGTGGATTCAAGATGAGAAAAATCTGCAAGCAGAGGGGACACTCAGGAGTGACCAGGAGGCATGGAAGGTGAATGCCAACCAATGTTGTGTTGCAGGAGAATTGAAGGTGACCTTGGAGCTGCAGCTGTGTGGACCAGGCGACGCTGTGGAAGACCAGGAGCCGTTCACAAGTGGTCCCACATCAGATGTCAAGAGTTGAGGGGTCGGTGTCCGCCGGGAGCACCAACAACCCTTGGCAACTGCAAACAATGTGGCAAGCAAAAAAGGTGCAGTGTCGGGACCAGCAAGGTCCAAGTGACTCACCACAAGCAGGGGAGTCAAAGTAGGCCCCAAACAATCAGGGGAGCCCACTGGAGTCAAAGAAGACCTTCAAGAGTACCCACAGGCCGGAGTCACAGAAGTCGCAAAAGGACATCTGGCAGCTCACAAAAAATGCAGGCCCACGTTGCAAAGGTTGCGGTGAGGACAAAGATCTCGCTGCAGAGATGCTTGAGGTTGTAGCTTCTTGGAGCCTAAAGATCTCTGACGAAGAGAACCAACAAGCCTTTGCAACGATATTTCGATGTGGTGCACAGGGGTTCTGTTCAACCTGTTCCGACGAGGGATACTGGCCTCAAACTCGGTGAGAAGAGAGTGCAGGTCTCGAGGGAGATGCAGAACCACCACCTGTGTTGCTGAGCATTTCGGAGTCCGTGGAAGCTCAGGATCAGCAGACCGGTCATCTGCATTGCAGTGCATGCACATGCAGGGAAGTGACTCCTTCACTTCAAGGGAGATTCCTTCAGGTGTCTTGGATGTCCTCGGGCCTTGTGAGGATCTTGTATGGAGGAGAGGCACAGACGTTTCAGCAGACTTGCAGGACGACGAGACCAGGAGCAGCAGGAGTCTCGGTCCAGAGCAAAGTCCAGTGAACTCCAGAGTGCCCAGACGGTTGAAGATAAGATGGTGTCTTGATCTGAATCTTGTTTTCACGACGAATCTAGGGACCCACCCACATGTAAGCCCTTAAGTACCCTAAGGAAAGGGTTGGGACGATTCAGGGGTCCCTCCCAGAGGAGGGGCTGGTCGGTGGAGAGGTTACTCTCATGTCCTTTGTCCAATTTCGAGCCGGAGCTGGAGCCAACGGCTTCCTGGACTGGTTTGAACTGGAGTATGCAAGGAGGGCACCAAGTGAGCCCTTATTGCAGTTTGAGTGGCGCTGGCAAGTACTACCACCCTGCCCCAATACCCTAAACCCTGTCTGGGAGGTGGAGGTGGTCACACCTCCCTGTGTCAGGATATCTATTGTTCTGCCTTCCCCTGCTCGAGCTTAGCTCAGCAGGAGGGCAGAAACATGTCTCTGGTTGGCAGCAGCCCTAGCTTGATGTCTGGTTCTGGAAGACTGGTACCAGAAGCACTGAGGGCCTCCTGGAGGAGCTTTACAGTGCTTGGAATCATACCTCCCACTGCATTTATGGTGTGGGAGATATGATTCAACATGTTAGATACCAAATATGACTGAGTTCGTTACAGCCAGTTTAGAAATGGTCATCGCGTAATGACGCATGGCCACTCTATATATCGTAATGGCGGATGCACTTACAACCTGGGAGAATGACCTCTGAAGGTTGACGGGGTGTCCTGCTCAAGCACGGACACACTCACACTTAGAACTGAGCACCATGCCTTCAGGATTGAAAGGTCTGCCTGAGGGGTGACTTATAGGATTTAAGTGCAGTGACCTCAGATATAAGGAAATGTATATCTGTCATAAGTGGTGGTAACACCATCTTACACATTCTGCAATGGCAGGCCTGCGGTCACAGTTTGAGTGGTCTCCCATGGGTGGCATAATACATGCTTCAGCCCATGGAGGGGCCCTGGTGCACCTATGCCCTGTGTACCTCAGTTCCATATACTAGGGACATACTTGGGTACACAAGTAACCAATCTGGGATGTGCCTAAGAACTCACCGTCCCATTTAGGGGAGAAAGCACAGAGACTGGGATCTTGAATAGCAAGATATAGCAAGATCCCAGTCAGAGTTCCTACAGTTAGTATTAGAGCCAGGTCCAGAAACCAACTCGTAACCTTAGTTTTAGCTATATGAGTTAACCAGCTTAAAAAGCAGACACCTGGTGAACAAGGGACCTTCATCTGTGTAACATCTGCCACATTTGTCATAACCTCTACCCAGTATTCCGTTAGGGCCTGACAGGGCCACACCATATGATATATCTTTGCTCCCACTGTTCCACAACTGGGGCATGTGGCTCCTACTGCCTGAAAGCATCTGTTCATCTAGCCGGGGGTAAGTATGTCCTGTGTAGTTTAAATCAGCCATTTTTGTACACTTTCAGGATTAGCTCTAGTATTTTTTGCCCAGCCACCCTCAAGGGAGACGATGTGGCCTAACGGCTAGGGTGGTCCACCTCGAAGCTGGGGAACCAGGTTCCAGTCTCGGTAGGGATGCTCAACACTCTGTGATTCTCAGCAAATCACTTAATCTCCCATGCCTAACAAAAAGTGAATGTGTCCGTCTGTAACACAACTGGTGCTCATGTAAAGCATTCTGGTACCTTAGTGTCTAGTTAGTTAGTTTAGTGCTAATTAAAACACTCACCCCCAAACAATAAGTGTTTGATTACCCCCCCACCCCCCATCCCCCAGTCAACCTCCCGTCGTTCCTGAAGGCAATCCAGGGATTTCAGCATATCTGCCCTGATCATACTATAAAAGCAGGAGATGGCTTTGAAGGTGCCAGAGGGCATGCATGTTATTTGGCAACTCCGAATTGTTGGAGGCTCCCCGTTTTCCCACCCCCCCAATTTTCCTTAGTCGCTGCTGACATTGCTCTATGGAGCAAAACGTGCCCCTTCAGGAGGTCAAATTCTAGTCTCAAGTCTTAGAATGGGAGTAACTCATCTGCACAAAATAAAGTACCTATTCAAGCTATGGCAGCAGCTGTCTGCTGTGACAATTACTGCCAGTATAACCCTTGGGGTAGTTCATCTAGTATGTGTAAGTGTATATCAGGTGAGTACTGGAACTGTTTCCATGCTTTTTGTAAGCATTTTAGCCAACGTTTCATTACCTTGAGCTCGGCAGAGGCCCCCTTGAGTGGTCATCGAACTGCAAAAAGCAGCCAGAATTCCGCCGCCAGCATACTTTTTAAAATCCTCAAATTTCACTCTGCCACTGCGGTCCTGGCAAGCCTACACTGGTTATCTGTGACTAAAAGAATACAGTTCAAGGCTCTATGCCCACTGAGCCATGTATAAAAAGGGTGCAGTGGTAATCCAGAGGCTCCTCACTCCTTACAACATCGCAAGAAGACTGCGTTCCACCAACCAGCAACTATTTGCTATGCCCAGAGTAAAAAGAACCAGAAGTAGAGGAAGCTCTTTTGCATTTATATCCCCCAAGCCATGGAACGCACTCCCCCAGCATATTAGGAAAATGGAGTCTGAACTCTAACTCAAGAAATTGTTGCCAACCCATCTTTTCAACTAACTCTATTCATTCAGCTTCATCATCTGTTACTAGTCTCAGCGCCCTTCTGGGTAGCTAAGTGATTTACAATACCTTATTAATAGAATAGAATGGATAATGTGTGCCTGATGTGATATTCAAATCTAATTGAAAGGGGCACTGGGTCAGACCTGGTATCACCTGTGATACAATACCATATTTCAAAACTTGGACTCCCTTCCCTTCCCTCCCCCGACCCCCAACTCCCCAACATCGTCCTCTCCCTCAAAAACCCCTAGCTCGATAGGAAGAGGAACCAGCATATCCCTCTTGCGCAATGTAGCCTGCCATCTCCCATCCCAGAACGCCCCCCGGCTGCCTCCAGCCAAAGCCAAAGCTACATCTCTCATATTCATACAGTAGCACACCGGGCTGGATGGGTGCATCGGCTCAACAGTTTGGTCCACCGCACTCGGACTGTCGCTCGGATAGAAGCACCTAGAGTTGAGGGCTTGGGCTTTGTGACTCTGCAGTTGGATCCTGAAATAGATCTTTAGTCTGGTGAGCCTTTCTTGGTCCAGAGGTTGGAGGAAGAATAGTACATGCCCAGTGAGAGCCAGTTCTGCTCTCTATACACCTGTAGCACACCTGTGACCCTCCTCAAAGTCCCTTTCCTTGTGTGTCCAATTTTCGAGCTGTCTGGTGGGTAGCAGAAATATTCTTCAAACTGTCTTACGATTTCCAGGGGCGATTCACTCCCCCCTTTATACAGGATGGTGGGCTCTCTCTTTGTTCCCTTGATGGGCTATCATTGGCCCTTTCAATGGTACTTGGGCTGCTTCTACATAGACCCAGCAATTTCTGTACCTCCTCTACTGTGCAGATTTACAGTGTAGCTGAAACCACAATGCAAAGGGAAATATCTGCCTATTGAATATTCTCGAAAAATTAGCAGATTACATTTTTTGACTTCTCACATTAACAATGTCCTGTAGGTGGGAGGACGCCCGCTTAACTATAATGTTGCAAGGGCAGACACCAGGGGGCATTTTACCAACAACGGGTGCTAAATATCGCTATGCGCGAGTAGCGCGATTTTACTTATCGCCGGCTACCGCTGGATTTTATCGCCCGGGTAGCGCGTTATCAACAACGCTTATCACCCAGGAGATAAGAATCAAACGATAACCGGCAAAATGCAGGAATATCGCTGGTAATCCAGCAATATTCCTGCAGCGATAGGGAATTACTTGTAAATAGCCCATGGTGGTTGTAGCCTGAGATTCCACCCCCCATTACACATATAGCTAAGTCTGAATTTCTGCAGACGTTAGCTATCAGCAATAACTGCGGTTAGCACAGGTTTTGACATCGCTATGGGTGTCAGGGCAGGCCTTGTAAATATCGCAATGTGCGGTTAGCGACCTATTCCCTGTGGTTTTGCTCGGGAACGCCTACTTTGCATCTCATTAGAGATGCGATGCAAGGCGTAAGCAAAACCAGTGCTACGACAAGGAAACATGCGCTAGCGTGTCCTTGCTGATGCCATTATCGCCGCTTTTCGGCCGAAAACGGCCAATAAAGTGGCGATAATGGGCTTGTTAATATGCCCCCAGGTGCTTCCTGTGGTGCTCTTACTCGCTGTGCCTGGATTATGGGAATCTCATGTGGTTGGCCCTCTTTTAATACAATTTGGAAAAGAGACTTATAGTACAGGATGTTGTCATCACAATCCTTTGTTCCGAAACATTCCGGATCAGCATATTATCTCACCGTGATCTGTCTACCAAATCTGTACAATTTGCTAAGAGCGCCTTGATTTCTTCAACCTTATTGGATTGGGAATCCAGTATGTTCTTGACCTCTTTTCTCATGGCAATTATGTCATCTTTGCTGTTTGCCACCAGGTCACCCATGCCTCTATTTCATTAGTCACTCATAAGAGATCGAAGCCGTCCTTTAGGACTTATGCATTTGTGTCATCATATTGGAAAGTTTATCATTCTGGTGTCCTAGGCAAATGTTTAGATTCTTATTTGTTATGAGGGTTCCCAACTCTTCTTTGTTGCTAGCCATCATGGGGCCTTAGTTTAATGCAGCGGAATTGCAATTTTGGCGGGCTGGTCTGCAGCAGGGTCAGAGGATCCTCAGTACTCACCAAGCCACTTCTGTCTCCCGGACTTACTTGGCATTCGACAAATTAGTAGTCTTGCCTTGAAGGGATTATCCAGGACGAAATCCAGAATGATTTAGCCAAATCTCAGGGGCAGTATCAGTCAAAGGTATGAAGCCCACAGGACATCATAGGCAAGCACAAGGAGGCATCCGTACTATACAGGCCCCATTTGGGGCAAATGCACCTGAGCAACCGCTCACATCTAGTTTGCTAAGTCCTTTAGTTCAAATGTGGGAGGTAAGAATATAAAGAAAAAAGTCCCCACAGATCTTCTTGTATTCTGTGGTTAGGGATTGCAAGGCTAATTTAGCTGTATTCACCTTTTTTGCATCTTCGGACAAAAGGTCTACTCGATGTTCTCTCTTTCAGTTAAGCAATCACTCAGTAGGCTGTAAGATGGCTGTCGTCATCATGTGTTCAGGGAATGAGTGCCAAGGAGGAAAAGGCAATCAGGAGGCCTCTCCTGTGGGTTCAACTACGTATAGGCTGCTGTATGTGTTTGGACAGGATGACCATTTACAACATTGTGGCCCGGCCTAGAATAAATGTTACACATATCCCTAAATGTTTAAATCCCTCCGGAACAATTGGTTTCTCTGTACCTCACCTCCCACGGACAACCTGTAATGGATAGAATAGGGATTTCTCCCAGTTGATGGTATATTCTAAGTATGTGCGGAAAATGTGTAGGAGCCTGGGGATGATGTCATTAGGGTGCGACATGTACAAGAGGATCTCATCAGCGTAGAGTGAGCTTCTCTCCTCCCAGTCCCCAAACCAGCATGTCTTCCCAGATTGAGCAGGCCAGGGGTTCCAGCGATAGCCTAAATAGCAATGGGGATAGCAGACATCTGTGCCTCATACCTCTCTCCAGTCCGGTACAATATAGTAACATTTACCCTTGCCATTACTTGAGGATATAGCAGCTTTATCCACTGCCGGAAGATTGACCTTTTACCCACTTTTTACAACACTTCAGGTAGGTATGTCCTCTCCAGAGTGTTGAAGACTTTTGCAGTGTAAAGGTATAGCACGGCTGAGTCTTCTCTGTGATCCTCAATCTAGTAAGGTTGCCATATAGGTGTTTGAGGTTCAGCTTAGTGCCCCTATGAGGCCTGAAGCTCAACTGGCCCAGATGCACCAGTTTAAAGATGACCTGCCTTAGTCGAGTGCCCAGTACTTTTGCTTGGATTAAGCTGTGATATAGGCCTATAGAAAGGCACAACAATCTGCTGGTTTCCTGTCTTTCAGGACTGCCACAATCATGGATAACTGCTGGTCATAGGGTATCTGGCTTATTTCATTGGCTTCAAGGAACATCGGTCTCTTGTGCGGCGCTAAGCCATGCTTTTATATAGTTCTATTGGAAATTTGTTCAGTGCTGGAGCTTTCCCAGATGAATGTCTTTGATGGTCCTAATTATCTCACATTATACTATGTCTTCATCTAGTTAATTTGTTTCCTCTGACATGAGGACCAGGAGGCATATATGTTTGAGGAAGCCTCCTGTGTCACTTAATAACTTGCTCGTGATTGACCGATATAGGCCTTGATAGTAACTTGCAATTTCTGCCACTATTTCTGTTTGCCCCTTGACAGCAGCTTCTTCTCCCTCCGTATTTCCTATACCAAATTTCTATCCCTCTGTTGTTCAGTCATACAGGAACCTCCCTAGTTTATTGCCTACCTCGTTTAGTCGATACTGCAAGGCCATGGCGGTGGTTCTCTCTTTATTATCAGCCAGGTCCCCTTACTCTTCCTATCGTAGCCTCAGTAATGGCCTACTTTATTATTTACATACTTTTGAGACCCCTGTTCAAGGAGTAGGATCCCACACCATAGTTTAACGGCTTGTTTTCTCTTCCATTTCCTCAACCCGCTTAATAGACAGATAGCCTGCCCCTCTGGACCCCCATGTAGACTTCCCATGTTATGAGCTCTGAGGTTACGGTACCCAAGTTTTCTTCAAAGTAGTGGACAGTGCCCTTTCTCAACTCCTGAGTGATGCTTCTATCTTTGAGGTACCATAGGTCTTGAGCCCAGGCCCTGTCTCTATCTCCATATGGGTCCTGCAGCTTGGCCCACATCTGTGAGTGATTTGAGGTCCTGTTCGCAATCAGTCTACTGTAGTGGATCTCCCAATATAATAATAGATTTTTGGTAAACTGTTGCATGCTCTGGAGTGGAAAGTCTTTTGTCATGCCCTGGGGTGCTGGTTGTCTAGATGTCAGATAGACCTTTGGCCCAAAGGAATCCCACCAAAGAAATCTCCCCTGCCCTTTCCTGTCATTGTGAGTATCTTTCCTCCCCATCACTCATCACTAGATTGAAGTTGCCTAAAAATAGTACCCAGTCAGGTAGGTGCAATAGGAGGGTGCCCAGTGTCTTCAAGGTCTATGCAAGGAGTTTAGGTAGGACGCATAGGGAGCAAAGGTTGATTTGTATGCTGTCCTAGCAGCCCCTCTCTTCAACTTTTAACCCTTGGATGTCGACACACGTATGATGAGCGTTGACTTCGTAATTAGAAGTTCTACTCCCTTTGAGTCAGACGTGTGTTCCACATGCGCCAGCACTTTATATCCCTCTTTTCAGTGCCTCAAAGTTGTTTCCCTTCAGGTGTGTTTCATGTAACATTTCCACTTCATGTCACTAGTGTTTTAGATACTGAACCACTATGCATCTCTTTGTTTTGTTCCCAAGTCCATTTATATTCCAGGACAACCTGTTAATTTGCCCCCTCCGCTGCATGCTTTGTGTAGATACACAGTGAGAAGCTTTTCTTTGCTCTTGAACTGCCCAGTTGTCTGGCTTCCCATGTCTCCTGGAGTCTCTGAGACAATGGAGAGGACGCTCTCAGTTGAGACCAATGACAGCAGCTATTTGAATAACTCCCCTCTGAACCACCCCATCTCCTTGTCCCTCCCTGCTACCTTGCTGTCTGGGCTTAAAACTACTTGGCCTCCCCAACTCGCCTGTTGTGTCCTCTCAGGCCACAGAAGCTGTACTGGGAACCTTTTCAGCTTTGTCCTCCCTCATCCCATTCCCTGCAGTCACCATTTGTCCCTCCATCCTTTCGCCCAGCAGAGCAGATGCAGGTATCTAACCGATAGTCCTCATTGTGTTCTGGTGCAATGTAATTATAAAGCCTCAACAAACTATGCCAAAACTATCCTCAGTCCTCACCAGTCCATCAAATAACACTAGAATACATCTGTGGAAGAGTCCTCTCTTCATCTCCCGCACATGGATGCACCTGACTTATACATGTCTCCAAGCTCTTTGAGATAGGGAGTATCCCAAACCACCAGCAAGATTATCACACTGACAGCACATGACAGGGTAGGTATCTGTGCGAGCACTCAGGCCAAGGAACACCCAATAGGTAAAATGGGGGGGGGGGGAAATCAACATTCTTTCAGCAAGTCCACCAGCTGTAACCCAGAGCTTGAGTCTTTTTTTTTATTCAATTAGAACCGCAATACAACTTTAGAGGGAACATGATTACTTGAACAAGGCAACATTTTCAAGCTCCTGACATATTTCCAGAATGTCCCAATTTGTTTTCTGAAGGATCAATAAAAAAACTTGCATTTCTTTCTGCATAGATAAAAGAAAGTAGAAAAACCAAAACAAAGGTAAAAAAATAAAAGAATGAGTTTGACTGCATTACGATCCAAAAACCAAAATTTGACAAGAGGGGCATTCTAATTTCGCACCTAAAGCCAGATCGCTCTCTAACAATATGCCTACAGTGCATCGCAAAAAGAAACAAAAAATGATCGAAACTCAATGAAAATGTCTGGCTTTTAGGGAAAGATCCATCACCCACCTCAACAATGGACTTAATGCCTTTGGCAAATGAATCTGCAAACACAACGACAAAAAAGCAACTATACACAGACAAAGGAAGATGAGGATTTTGCAGCAGCGGAAAATCAAGGAAACCTGCTGCACAATGATATATTAAAAGACAAACTTAAGCCTTGCCTTTAAAAAAAGAACAGCATAAGAGATAAACAACTCAAAAGCAAAGAAATACAAGTTTTATATGAAATCAAACTGCACCCAACATTAAGCCAAAAACAAAATGTTATCCCCTCCCTTCCATAGGAAATAAAACATTAGAAGCTGAGCCACAACCCCCTTCATATACTAATCACATTGAAAGCTGTGATCTAACAACTTCAGAAGAGCATGATATTGAACAGACACATTCCTCATCCAAACTCCAACAGCAACTACAGGATGATTTCGAAAAAAGTAAAAAAGTATTGACATTAGAACAAAACTTTTCACCTGAACACAAGCAACAAGACCCCAAATAGGAAGGAAGAGAAAGCTCAACTTTAAAAACAAAAGAGCCAAGTGGGCGTCCTGTAACTATGGCCATTGCAAACTATGAGGTTCTGCAGGGACTCCCTATTATAAAGCACAAGAAAACGAAAGAAAATAGTGTGAGAAACCTTCGTCAAACTATGCCAGCACTGTCCTCAGTCCACACCAGTCCATCAAATAACACTGACTTAATCTGAAGAAGAGCCCTCTCTTCATCCCCCGCACATGGATAGGCCTAACTTATACAAGTCTCCTCGTCCTTTGAGGTAAGGAGTATCCCAAACCACCAGCAAGATTAGTTTACTGACAGTGCAATACAGGAAAGCAATTTGTGTGAGTACTCAGGCCTGGCAGCACCCAATCGGTAAAATGAAAGAAAAATCAACACCCTTTCAGCAAGTCCACCAGCCATAACCCAGAGCTTGGGAGTTTTGTTATTCTATTAAAACGACAATACAACTTTAGAGGTCACATGATTACTTGAACCCAGGCAACATTCTCAAACTCCTGAGGTATCTCCAGAATGTCCCAAAAAATTTCTAGACAATCAATAAAAACATTATTTTTTTTTGCACAGAAAGGAGAAAGTAGAAAAACCAAAGCTATAGTATTAAAAGATGAGGTTGACTGCATTATGATACAAAACTCAACTTTTGCCAAGTGGGTCATACTAATTTCACACCTGGAACTTGATTTTTCTCCCACAATATGTCCACAGTGCAACACAAAAAAACAAAAAACTATCGAAATACAATGAAAATGTCTGGACTTTTAGTGGAAGATCCATCACTCATCGCAACAATCGACTTATTGCCTTTGGCAAATGAGTCTGCAAATACAACGACAGCAAGCAGCTATAAACAGACAAAAGAAGTTCAAGACTTTGCTGCAGCAGTAAATCAAGGAAACCAGTTGCACAATGAAACATTAAAAGAAGACTTTAAGCCCTGCATTTAAAAAAAGAATTGCATATGAGACAAATGAATAAAAAGCTAAGAAATGAAATCTTGATATGAAATCAAACCGTACCCAATTTTAGGCCAAAAACCAAATGTTACACCCTCCTTTTTATAGGAAATAAAAAAATTGAATCTGAGCCCCAACCCCCTATATATACTAATCATATTGAAAACTGTGATCTAACAAATTCAGATGAGCATGATATTGAACAGACACATTCCTCATTCAAGCTCCAGCAGCATCTACAGGTTGATTTCATAAAAAAAAAAGTACTGACATTTGAAGAAGACTTATCACAAGAACAGAAGGAACAAGACCCTAAAATTGGAAGGAAGAGACAATTCAACCTTAAGAGAAAGGAGGCAAGGGTACCTCCTGTAACTATGTCTATCGCAAATTATGAGGTTCTGCAGGGAATCCCTATTATAAAGTATACATTTTTTTTTAAAAAGTTAGTGAAAAAACCTTCAGCAAACTATGCCAGCACTGTCCTCAGTCCTCACCATTCCATCAATAACACTAACTAAATCTGGAGTAGAGCCCTTTCTTCATCACCCGCACATGGATAGACCTAACTTGTACAAGTCTCCAAGCTCTTTGAGGGAAGGAGCATCCCAACCCACCGGCAAGATTAGCACACTGACAGCAAAAGGCAGGGAAACAATCTGTTTGAGCACTCATGCCTAGCAGCACCCAATAGGTGAAATGGAAGAAAAATCAACACTCTTTGAGCAAGTCCACCAGCTGTAACCCAGAGCTTGAGACTTTTGTTATTCTACTAGAACCGCAATACAGCTTTAGAGGGCACATGTTTACTTGATACAATGCAAGATTCTGTTAACTCCTGAAGTATCCCTTGAATGCCCAAAAAATGTTTTCTGAACAATCAATAAACATGTGCCTTTTCTTTCTGCTCAGAAAAGAGAGAGTAGAAAAATCAAAACAATGGTACTAAAATACAAAGTTGAGATTGGCTGCATTATGAAATCAACATTTGCCATGATGAGCATTCTAATTATGCACCTTGAGCTTCATCACTATCCAACAATATGCCTACAGTGCACCACAAAAAACAAATCAATAAATTAAACCCCCCTGAAAATGCCTGGACCTGTCTGGTTAGATTCATCACCCACCTCAACAACGGACTTTGGCAAATGAGTCTTCAAATACAATGACAGCAAGCAGATATAAACAGATAAAAGAAGATGGGGATTTTGCTGAAGCAGAAAATCAAGGAAACCAGCCCCACAATGATAAATTAAAAAAAGTTTGAAATCCTTGCATTTAAAATTTTTTTTGCAAATGACTCAAAATCAAAGAATGCATTTTTGATATAAAATCCAACAGCACCCAGCCTTAGGCTCAAAATGAATTGTTATTCTCTCCTTTCAATAGGAACTGAGCCACAACCCACCTTCATATACTACTCACATTGATAGTTGTGATCTAACAATTTCAGAGGAGCATGATATTGAGCTGACATATTCCTCATCCAATCTCCACCAGCATCTTCAGGATGATTTGGAAAAGGTAAGAAAGCATTGACACTTGAACAAGACTTTCCACATGAGCTCAAGCAACAAGATCCCATAATAGAAAGGACGAGGCAACTCAACCGTTAAAACAAAAGAGTCAAGTTGACCTCCTATAAATAATTCCATAACAAACGATAAGTCTCTACAGGGTATCCTTATTATAAAGCACAAGGAAACCATAGACATTAGTGTGAAAAACCTTCATCAAAATACGCCAGCACTACCTCAATCCTCATCAGTCCATCAAAAAAAAGCGCTCTCTCTTCATACCACGCGCATGGAGAATCTCCGAGCTCCTTGATGGAAACAGGATTCCAAACTACCAGCAAGATTAGCACACTGACAGCACCAGACAGGGAAGCAATCTGTGGAAGCACTCAGGCCCTGGAGCACCCAATAGGTAAAATCCAAGAAAAATCAACACCCTTTCAACAAGTCCACCAGCTGTAAGCCCAGAGCTTGAGACTTTTGTTACACTATTAGAACCTTAATAGAACTTTAGAATTCACATGAATACTTGAACTAAAGCAACATTTTCAGTCTCCTGACGTATTTCCCCAATGTTTTATGAAGAATCAATAAAATATATCTTTTTTCTGCACAGAAATGTAGAAAAATCAACACAATTGTATTAAAATACAAACATGAGTTTGACTACGTTATGTTACGAAAATCACCATTTGCCAAGTGGGACATTCTAATTTGGTGCATGGAGCCTGATTCCTATCCAACGGTGTGCCTACAGTGCACACCAAAGAGGAAAAAAACAAAACAACCTAACCCCCATGAAAATGCCTGGACCTTTGAGGAACGATCCATAAACCACCTCAACAATGGAATTTATTGCCTTTGGCAAATTATTCTGCATGTATAACAACAAGCAGCTATGAACCGACTAAAAACGATGGGGATTTTGCTGCAGTAGAAAATCAAGGAAATCAGCCACAGAAAAAAGGAGGATAAGCCCTGCATTTAAAAAGTAATTTCATAAGACACAAATGAAGATGGATATATGCTGGGTAAATTAGCTTTAAGTATTTAACTATTTTTTAAGGCACATATATCTAGAACATGGTGTGCTAATATGTACATTGATGCTGTAGGTAATAGCGGTTATGCCTTAAGCCCATGGATAATTACTGGTATCTGAACTCTTCTACACGGATTGAGCGTCGGCACAATGTTGCACATAGAAGTACAAGAGGACCTTTTGACTTTTAAAAAGTAAAGTTTGATATCTCCATTGGTGTGGAGATGTCTTACAATATCCTACAGAAATCAGTCATAAAATGGTGTCAACATGTGCAATTCTACACAATATAGTGACTCTGAAAGAATTGGAAGTTTGGATGTCTGAGTCAGATGAAGAGGGCAAAGAGCCATCAGCACCTCAACAAGATGATGACTCAAGAACAGCCCGAGGTCGCGTATGCCCGACTAATGTAACAAATAATTGTTTTACAGGATAAGTTATAAATATACCAAATCATTTTAGCATAATAATACAAATGCTTTGTAGTTGGTAAACCATAGTCTCGCTTTACTTTCACATATGGTAACGTATGTAAGCAAAGTAATATAACATTACTCTAAGACACAAAATGTAAATAATAAGGTACAAAAGGTATAATATGTGTTATATAATAATATAAAATAAAAGGTATAACATGTGTGTTGTTACCCTAAACACACCAAAAATAACAAATGACAAATAAAATGTCTAGCTTTTCCTTCATGAAAATCTGGGTTCAAGCATGAGTATGTCGAATGTTTTGAAAACCAAATGTAATGATTTTCTTCATGTTTGTCTTTTCATTCCAGGTACTGATCCTTAAGCATTGATGCCTTCAAACCTCCAAAGAATTGCACATTTTCGTCACTATGAGCAGTTCCCAGAATTTGTTAGGATTGTGTGTTGACAACATGGCGAGTGCGAGCTCCACATCGACTGGATTTGTCTTCGCCTCCCTACAGTTTCCTGGGTGACACTCTGTGTGTGTCTTCCACACTCTTCTTGCACTAAATGTGTATGGTCTGTGACTCTGTCATTTATATATTCCGCTTAGAGTGCTGTGCCCTGGCTATGAAGAGTAATTGGTCCGTGAGATTTCACATGTCCCTCGGCTTCTGACACATTACTTCCATGAGCCTGGATATCTGTTAAAAAATGGAATCATGATGAATAAATTTGTTGTACTCAAGCTAATGTGTTAATGTGTTTTCACTACATCTACCAAGATACACTATGAACAATCACTGCTTTTTTAATGTACACTAATATGCTGATTCCATTCCCTATTTATGTATACACAAGAATTAAAAAGGTTGTATAATGTATAAGTGTTTTGACACTGCCTAACCACATATATTTTTGAATGCAACCATGCTATCTTATACTTCCCTAGATGGGCTTCTGGAATGTCAGGTGCATCAATTTTACTGAATCCATTGACTGATTCTGAATTCAGAGTAGTTTTTACCAGTTCGTCTATTGCAGTTGGTTCGGGGCAGTGGCGGACCTTGTTGCAGGGATTCTGCTTATGCACAGTTCTATGTGCAGGAAACAAGGACCTCAGAGAATTGTGGTGTACCAGAAACTCCCCTCAGAACCAAGAACCCCTATCCGACTAGCTTAGTGTCACATTCGTTATCCGAGATTTAGCTCGGCGGTCCCAATGTATAGACAACCCAGAACAAGCAACTTAGATACTCTCAGGAGTGGTGGGAATCCGAAATACCCGTTGGTAGCTATATATCAGTCCACAACAGAATAACAAAGACACGGTAAAGTTTAAAGAGTTAAACCTCGCGTCCTAAGATGCAGTACTTTGGCTAACACAAGGAGACAAATGGTTAGGATCAGCACCATCAGCATTGTTACAATACCATAGAAAATGAAAGGAGCAATCATAATAATAATGACAGTGGAACGCAACCACCCTCCTTTCTCTAGCAACTAATAAGGTATTATTAGACTAATAGAAGGTCTCTTAGGCTTGCATGGGGGACCCCATACCTTATAGATTAGCTTAGTGGAATCACATCACAGGATCAGCTAGGCTCTCTCCTGCAACAGCTCTTCGTTTAGAATGTAACAGAAAACATGCTGCTCTGTAATATTAAAGGGCTCGTCTTTCAGGTATTGGCAGCTGTATGTATGTTATGGCTAAGAAGTGGTACGATCAACCTGAACACCACAACCTGCACCGTCTAGTGACCCAGACTCGTTCTTTACACGGTGTACAGACCAAGGTCACAGCTCGCTGTTAAGGATGTTAAACAACAGACGGTTCTCATGTGAAGCAAAGTCGAGTCAGCAGTTCTCGAATGAATAACATGTAACAACAGTGTCGCGTGCAAAAGCAGCAGAAGCGGCAAGCTGGCTTTCTAACAGCCATCGAGGTTATGCTAACTTAGCGTTGTACATAGGGAGTGGTTAACCCATACTACACCCCCCTTTGATCGGACTACTAACCACTAGGGGCGCACTTATCAAGAACGTAGAGTTCAAGTTAGAAAGAACGGAACCAAGGGCATGAACTATAAGCCCATATAAGGTAAGTGTAAAGTTCGAAAGGGAAAAAAAAAAATTTCAAAACAGAAAAAGATGTCGTCAGGTGGAAACAAACCATGAAAAAATGGGGAAAAAACGACATCGATGGATACATCATGGGTCGACCAAGACAAAAAGTCAATCCATAAAGGTATGGGCACAATAAGTTGCAACAGCCTCCAAGAGGAAATCATTGGAGCGTTCCGCAAAAGTATCTGCCATCCAATTCAGCAAGGGAAAGGAACACACGTGTTCACTCACAATCGGAGCTTCCAGCACCACACGGGGACAACAGGAAGGTTCCTCGATATAACTTCGTTCCAGAAAGTCAATCGCAACCTCTTCAATGGCCCAATTTCCAAGGACTCCATGTGCCGCACCCAAGGCCATAAACCCAACACCAGAACATTCATACTCATGAGCCGTTAAGGGGTCCATCAGTTGACCAAAATCCGGTACAGGTGACACCGAGGTTGACAGGCATAAATCCAGAGCCCACTGGAATGGACAATCCAGGCAGTGAAAGACGGGTTGCACACAAGTAAAGAAGGGAAACCGGAAGGACAATCCATACGCGACACTTAAAGTCGCCAGGGGCATGTTGTCTCTGTACTCAAGTCGCGCAGCCATTGCGTAGGACGCAAACCAACAGAAGTATTCCAGCTATAAGGGCGAGAAGCAAAGGAAGACCTCTGAAGAAGCTGGAAAAAATAGAATGAAAAAATGCGGGAATCACACCAAAAATAGTCTGAAAGGAGGTCACGAGGCCGGAGCCCACTAGTTTAAAAAAATGAATTATGCCGGTCGTAGACGAGGCATTAAAGATAGTCTGTATCAATGTTCCAAAATGGAAGGGGAGGTCAGTATTCAAAAGTGCCTGCACCTCCGTGCGGGTGTTTGCCACGTGAAGAAGAAAGGTTTCACGGGATGAAGTTAAAGCGACCTCCCTTTGAGACAAAAGAGCCCTTATTCTGCTCATCTGGTTGAACTCTACGCTCAAGGTTGGAATCGAAGGCCAGATAGAAACATCGAGCCGGCCATGCGGGGGTGGGAAAAGGACATTATTACAGCAAACTACACGCTGTGAAACAGTGACTATGTATGGTATGCCCTTTAGCATCCCACAGCAATTCTCATTATTCAAAGCAAATAACTACCGTTAGCAAGCAGTGTAAATGAAGGGGTAATAACTGGCACCGGTACACCTTTCAGAACGCAAGCCAAATTAGGAGCGTGTACATTGCAAGCACCATGTAATTGTATGTGTCTACACACTACAGAATGATCAGGAGCAGAAGTGCATTCCTCACCCTTCAGATAAACCTCTGTGCCCTCCCGCATGCATCTATATGTAAACGGGAGCGACCAAACTTCGCGCAGGAACGCACTACCAAGTTGTTCATATCTGCCAAGAGCATAATGTTTCATGCACAAACTAAATTTAAAAAGCGAAAAAGGTAAAGTGATCACGCCGTGGATAAGCCACACGGCTGAATTTAACTCAGCAATAGAGAAAATCAATGGTTCTAATTTCTCAATGTGCAGCAATGAATAAGTCGCATCCTTCATAGACATAAACTGTTGTTTCGCAGTTAAATTAAAAGGGAGGAACAAAGAGGAAACATTCATGTAATCCCATGGGACCTTCCCTGCCTTTAACGTTTGTAAAGTCCATGCAAACTGCATAACAGAACGCAACTGATTCTGGCCATGGTACAACACAGACAAATCATCCTGCACAATGTCTACGACAGATGAAACAATATTATCTAAAGTGTAAATTCTAGAAGACAAGGTATTTATACTATTATCAATCACAGCCAACACTTTTTCCATATTCGCCTCCTCAATAGCACGTAATCTGGAGGCAGCCTCAATTTGTGACAATTTCCAAACTTCGTTGTAAATAGCATATACCCATCTTTTGGGCCTGCCTATTGAAGGACCTTTAATAAAATCATTCAAATCAATTTTGTCGTTTAAACGTGACAAATGAATTTTAACAGATGCTAATGTGGAATGTTGCAGCCACGACTGGCATAACTTACCCACAGAGTAGGTAGTTACAGTGTGTGATGATTCAAAACGAGGATCTACCCTGACTTGAGTGTACCCAGGTGCCAAGGCTAAAAATTGACGTTGACAAGAATCTGAACCCGTTTGCCATACCAACCACCCCTCAGGATTAAACCCCGAAACATTAAAGGTGGTGTTGGAAATGAGGGACTGCAACCTAGTAAGGGAAAGATCTGTGTAATTACCCCAGCCGGGGTACGCACCCAGATCCGGGATTGTGGGGGAATTCAATTTTTTAGACGTTGCCAAACCAAAACAAGTCGTCTGAAAAATAGATGAATTCAAAAATAAAATATGGTTTGGGATAAGACAGGCGCGATGCAAAGCTTCTGTTCCCTGAACCTGCCATGGTTTAGTACCCCAAACCGATTTAAGATCGATAGTAGCTTTCCATAGCTCATAGCCTCCGGCAGCCAATTCGTCCATAAAGGACTTAGAATATAATAATTTGGTATGTGTCAACCTTACCTTCGAGGCGGTCTCAGACGCCATTTTAAAATAAAAGGAGGCCGGTTTAGACACACTAAAATCCGAGAAGTATGTGAATTTGTTCACTAACGTGGCAGAACTGCCATGAGAAGGGGCCGGACAATGTTCCCATTGTGTGTAATTAACAAAATTTCGAAAGGTATTTGCTCTGTGTAGGAAATGTGTGCCATAATGTTGATAACAAAATTGTTCACCATAATTAGCAGAATTTAAATACAAATCTTCAGCATCAAATGCAGCATAATATTTTAGATCAGAAAATAGTGCTTCCATTGCTTGTCCATCCAATCATCAGATCGGATATTCTGTTTAACTACATCACCCATAGAAACACGAAATACATTAGGCACATTAATCACTTCGGTAGGTCCATGAATTTGAAATTTAACAGCATCCCAAGCGATCCCATCACGCACAGGCCAGGCAGTAATGTTCACAAAAGTCTGGTCCCTTTTCATAATGTGTGATGAGGAATGGGGGGCCAAAGATCCATCAATTAATCCAATCGTAGATCTTTCAGTCAGGTAGTGTCCATTTATGAGTTTAAAAAACACTACCACAAAGCCAATTGTCATGAACAAAAAAATACATATTAGTACCAGCCAGATGTAAGTCCATGGTGCCACCAAAAAATGTCTCTTGAACCATGCAAAAAATATGCAATTTTGGAAGGGGCAGTGGAAGTCATTGATTCAGTGTCAAAGGAAGAACGGGACTGGTTAATCGCTGTTGAATGTAAAAGAGGCAACGGGACACTTGCAGGATAAGCATACTCAGGATCATCAGGCAAACCACCATCAGTAGGCGGCATAGGAGGGGCAGCAACAGCATGCATCTCAACGGCAACCTCAGGCATGATGTTCGAGGGCGGCATCACAACAGAATTTCGCAGAATGGAAGGGCAAGAAATTGAAGGTGTCATACTATGAAGTATCACCACTCGCTGTAGCTTGACATTGTCAATCGAGATGTACCTGTTATCCTTACGTCCAGGAAGTGGTGGTAAAATAACTGTACGTGTACCCTGGACTCCAAGCACCGGGACTGGTGCACGATAAGAGGGGCCAAACTCTTTCTTGTTCTCCACCTTCTCACGGACCAGGTCACCAACTCGAGGTAGCCAGCCGACTACCGGAATCTGGAGCTCAGCTTCGCATGTAGAGGGTACGTGTTCCTTTGCCAGAGTGTCTCTTGCTTCTTGTAGATTCTGCAATACAGCACAGTGATCATCTAGGTCAAAAGGTGCAGCAGCCGCCGCCATGTCTAGACCCTCAAGGTCCGGAACAAACATTCGCACTCCAAAGAGCATCATGTATGGGGTCCGCCCACCCAGAGACCTTCTAGGGAGATTATTAAGTGCACGTTGCACGTCATACAAGTGGGTTAGCTAGCTTCGGCCTGTACCTAAAACCCTTGCTGTCAAAGATTGCTTTAGGTCACGGTTCATTCGCTCCACAACACTATTGCCCTCAGGTCGGTATGGAGACGAAAATTTGACTTGGACCCCCAAACTTCTCATGGCTTCTTTGTAAGCCCTAGAGGCAAACGCAGGGCCCTGGTCAGAATGAAGGGTACCACATGCAAAACTCCCAATAAAGACATGCAAATCCTTGATGACCGTCCGGGCATCAGTACTCCTTTGCGGCCACACCCACAGAAAATGTTTGCACGAATCCACTGCAACCAAGATGTACTTGTATGCAGTATCAGAGGAAAAAGGACCACAGTGATCTAAATAAACACACGCAAGTGGTTGATTAGATATATACAGCTGCGTTTGTGGTGGACGCGCGACAGTAGAAGGTTAATCTGCTGGCAAATGTCACATAAAAGAACATAAGCTCACGCTTTTTTGTACAAACCGTACCACCAGTAACGTTGCTGCAAAAGAGATACAGTCGCCGAAACGCCGGCGTGCGCAGACGCAACACCTTCGTGGGCAGCTGTAATCAGAGATGGTCTGCAGTCCGCGTAGGGAATCAATCTGTCACCAACGTCGTTAATCCTCACTAACAGGACGTTATCAGGACTTAAACGATAATGGTAGCGGGAAGGGAATCCTTTCAGAAAGCCCGTCCCTGTCTCAGACGCAGCAATAGCGGCCAAAATGTCATCATCAATCCTAGTTTTGGATCTTGTAACTGCTGCTACTAAATATGTCGCCACTGCGGTTTTTGCTGCCTAGTCTGCCAAACTGTTACCGACAGCATGGACACCAACACGTTGGTGACAAAGAGTGTGAATCACATTCACGAGGGGCAGACCTTCTTTAAGTTCTGCCACTCGAACCCAAAGCGTTTTGTGCTTTACTGTGCTGCCTTTCGAATCACGAAAGTCATTGTGACTCCAAAAGTGTAGATTCTCGTATGATTGAACACAATAGAACGAGGCACTCACTATAAGAGTGGTGACTCGAGGATCAGCAAACTCCAGTGCAAGCACCAGAGCTTTCAGTTCTGCCAACTGCGCGGTACAATCACCCAATGACTGCGTATGCACGACATCAGACTGGAACTCACCGTTCACGAAAGTACCCACTACAATTGCGCAGGCCACTGAATAGGCGTGCTTTGATCCAGTTGCGGGTTGCGCAGACCCATCAGTGTAAATGACACAATGGTACTCCTCGAGCGGGCGCAAAGTCAGAGGAGCCGGATGAACAAATTCATACTCCAAGAACTCCTGTGTCTGTAATGCCGCGTCAAAAATATATGTGACGTCTGGCGAAGTCAAGGAGGTTGCCCATTGTATCCACCTTGGATGCAAAGCCTTAGAATTGGGTACACTGGCTTTAGTGACCGCCTCAAGGGCAGCGTACGGTGTTACCACCAGCATGTGCTTCCCCTGTGATAGTGCTCGCTCTTTCAGGATCGCAATTTGAACGGCTGTCAGTACTTTCTCGACAGCGGAGAAGCGCAGCTCAGCCGAAGTGTACAGATGAGATTTGTAAGCAATGGGGACGGTGTCGCCCTCATTGAACGTTAAGTAGGTGAAACCCACTGCACCCGGTACGATTCTAATGACTAGGTTAGTGTGGTTATCACGAGTTTGTAAGAACTTTGAAGCAAGAAGATCAGACTGCAAAGATTGCAATGCAGCTGAATGCTCAGGCAGCCAGCAAGATTTGGTAAAAGTAGGTTGTACCAAGGCATAAAGCGACTTGATACGCTGGGCATAATCAGGAATGTAGGTACGACCGAAATTCAGAAAACCCAGCAAAGATTGTAATTTCTTCAGTGTCGTAGGAGTACTAAGGTGTGCGCATTTCTCAAGGAACTGCGGTGCCAAGCCTCGACCCTCATGATTGAGTTCGTACCCCAAGAACAACACTGTGAACTCGGCAATGTGGGACTTGGCAAAGTTGAACTTGTAACCAAAGTCAGCAAACATAGTTATTATGTTATCCACGCGAGCAAGGTGTGGAAGCAACTCGTCGTCCGTCAGGTAGATGTCATCTACATACGAATATGCTTCCGGGTCAATCATCTCCAAAAGTGAGACCACACGAGCAGCAAAGACCCCGGGGCTGTTTTTATAGCCCATCGGGAGCCTTTTTGACCTCTTTTGTTTGCCACCCGAGGTAAACGCCGTCCACTCATAGCTATGAGGAGACAGGTTGTGGCTATAAAAGCCATTGGAGATGTCAAGAGTAGTTTTAAATCGTTTTCTCACGAGACTATCGACGAGAGCCGAACTGTGTGTATTCTGACCGCACATGTCCGGCAGTGTGAATTTAAGTGCCGGTAATCCAAAACTAGGCAGTACGATCCGTCAGGCGTCGTCACAGTGAATAAAGGATTATTCATGGGTGACACACATGTTTCAATTACTCCCTGATATTCCAATTGCTCAAGGATGGACGCGACGTGAGATAGAGCCTCGCGACGCATGGGGTATTGGGGTTGTGGCTGGGGTTCCGACCGCAACGGAATCGTATGATTGGGAGAAAATTTGTCCCAGCCCACCTGAGTACGGTACAACGCAGGTGCGAGCACCTGCGCCCACTCCCCGGCTAACCTGTTAGAATGTTCCAGTGGCACTGTGTGCCCAAAGGACGGGAGGATTACTACCTCCCCTCTAGGAGCCTCTAACACGAAAGCCGGGGGCCAATCTGCCTCCGCCAAAAGGATATCATAGGTGGTGGTCAGATTATCCCAAAATACCACTTTCATTTTACGTTGGATGTCACCCTCAATTAAAAGGACAATTTCAAACATCCGTTCAGGGGGAGCTACGCGAGTATCAGCAGTTTCAACACTTACAAATGTATCAGTTGCTGTCGCCGCCAGAAACGGACGCAGCGCTTGTCGCACTACTGTAACTTCCGCCACGCTGTCTAGCAGCGTTAGCGCCCATGTCTGGTTCAGAAGCTGTGTCCGTACCATCTGAGGCATATCTCGCAGTCAGAGCAGCAACTTTCTTCTTTTGAAACGGGGGTCTCTGACTTGCAGACTCGTCCTGCTTGCCTTTACCGTCAGTCTGACGGGGCTGCTCACGACCTTGAGCACCCCTTCCCTTCCCACGATCTCCGCCACCGGATTGAAAAGCCGATGTTTCCTGTGAAGAACGAGGAGAGTGTTGTTCAGAAACCTGAAATCTATCAGGTGACTTAATATTAGAACGATCGCGCAAATCATAAGTGCGTTCACTTTGTACCTGCACCGGCGACGCAGAACGAGACCTCCATTTCTCTTGCTGCTTCCCCTGTTTTTTAGCTCGCCAACTTTGTTTTGGAAAGTTGGGCTTCTCGTCTTTGGTAGACGAACTCACTTTAGTTTGCTGCACCTCAGTAGGAATGATCACGGTGGGTTTCACACCCAAGGCGCTACGTCCCACCATTCTGTAGGCTTTCGCTATAATTTTAGCGAATTCCTTTGGCCTGTCGCCCGGATCCAGTAGTGCCAACATATTACACACTTGGAATTGCATGGCATCTCCCTTGAGGTTGCCCATAACCATGGAACAAACAATATCGAAGCTGTCTACAAGCCTCATTCCCAACTCAATTGCTGCCTCTGCACCATGATTGTCTTGGACCTTCTTGATGACTGGGGGCAGTACAGACATAGACGGAGTGCCATAGCACTTCGCATAGGTCGCAGCAAAGACCTTGCCCCAATTGTCACAGTCGACCATATCCGGGACCAGATCTTTCGGCAAAGTAATAGTGAGTATCCTGTGTTTATCCACAGGAGAAGTATGTGGAAACACGGCTTCTAATTGATCAAATTTTTCAGCAAGCCAGTAAGGAAATTCATCCCTATTTTGGGGGCGCTTGCCGACAACCGCATTAACCATAACAGGACTGATGACCATCGCGTGATGGTCAGTCGTGTGGCCCGCAACCGCAGGTGCCCCCACCTGTACATTGCGAGACACGTACTGCACTAACGCCCTATGGACCGTAATCAGGGCAGTGTGTAGCACTCGTAACTCCGCCACCGCCACAGTCATGTAGCAGGGATGGGGTGTATAACCGGCCAGCACCGGCCATGTGGCCCCTTCAATAGACAACGGGCCCATTCTCGCCGGCACTACCGCATGGGGAAGGGCGCCATTAAACCAAATAGTATGCTGCCAGGCAGTGAGAGGAATCTCAAGTGTCCGATAAGGGGCATAGGCTGCAGGCATCGCTGTGTGAGTATAGTCGTGGAACAAATTGTCGTTTGCATCCACTGCCTCAAACGTCACCCAAGAGTAAAACAACTCATACGGGAACGCCGCATCAGCGCCTACCACAAAGATAACAGCCAAGCCATCATCAGGGACCCCATAGACCCGTAAGGGGAACCCGACTATGCGCGGCAACATTGACCGCCATCGGGACACTCAGAAGAACAACAAAGAGCTCTACTGTAGCACTGGGGGTTCAGAAAAAGAAAACCTTTTTAATTATCAAGCTTGAAAGAACCTTTAGTTGAAACCTAGGTAGGTTAAGCCGTCACTCCCGTTGTCCGGAAACCAGAGTGAGGGCGTTGTGGACTAATAAAAGCACTACTAAGGCGTCTCAGATCAAAAGACCAAACGTTAGGTGCGCCATGTTGCAGGGATTCTGCTTATGCACAGAACTATGCGCAGGAAACCAGGACCTCAGAGAATTGTGGTGTACCAGAAACTCCTCTCAGAACCAAGAACCCCTATCCGACTAGCTTAGTGTCACATTCGTTATCCGAGATTTAGCTCGGCGGTCCCAATGTATAGACAACCCAGAACAAGCGACTTAGATACTCTCAGGAGTGGTGGGAATCCGAAATACCCGTTGGTAGCTATATATCAGTCCACAACAGAATAACAAAGACACAGTAAAGTTTAAAGAGTTTATTTTATAAACCTCCTAAGATGCAGTACTTTGGCTAACACAAGCAGACAAATGGTTAGGATCAGCACCATCAGCATTGTTACAATACCATAGAAAATGAAAGGAGCAATCATAATAATAAGGACAGTGGAACGCAACCACCCTCCTTTCTCTAGCAACTAATAAGGTATTATTAGACTGATAGAAGGTCTCTAAGGCTTGCATGGGGGACCCCATACCTTATAGATCAGCTTAGTGGAATCACATCACAGGATCAGCTAGGCTCTCTCCTGCAACAGCTCTTCGTTTCGAATATAACAGAAAACATGCTGCTCTGTAATATTAAAGGGCTCGTCTTTCAGGTATTGGCAGCTGTATGGATGTTATGGCTAAGAAGTGGTACGATCAACCTGAACACAACAACCTGCACCGTCTAGTGACCCAGACTCGTTCTTTACACGGTGTACAGACCAAGGTCACAGCTCGCTGTTAAGGATGTTAAAAAACAGACGGTTCTCATGTGAAGCAAAGTCGAGTCAGCAGTTCTCGAATGAATAACATGTAACAACAGTGTTGCATGCAAAAGCAGCAGAAGCGGCAAGCTGGCTTTCTAACAGCCATCGAGGTTATGCTAACTTAGCGTTGTACATAGGGAGTGGTTAACCCATACTACAACCTCCTCCAGTAACTCTCGCCTCAATTAGACAGTTTGCAACCTTCTCGTTTGTCCATGATCTGAGATCTTGCCATCGTTTTTTGATTTCCCTCAATGGATCTCTGCATCACACCAACAGAGTTGGGTTTTTTCTGTATTGCTTTCCATATTTAATACTTTTTTGATAAAGGCACTGTGAGGGATGATTTCCCAAAAGGTTTGTCATGGTGCCCAGCACACTACTCTCTCAATATTTCCAGCTCTTTTCTTGAATATTTTATTTTGCATTTCCAGGCCCCAGCCTCCTTCTCTGTGTCCTTTCTGTGTCCTTTCTTGACATTTGATGTCTTAATGGGTGGATGCCACACACACACAGGACGATGTTGTTTGGATTCTGTCCACAATCTCCAGCATGCACACTCTGCTATTTCCTATTGAGCAGCACTTTTCGGTTGTGTGGTCATTAGGCTATGCCAAAATACGACGGCCACTAATTCTGACAGGATTCACAATTTAGGAAATTGCAGAATGCAATTACCTAAGTAGCGCACCAAACAAATACTGATTCGCAAATTGTTGATGCAACTATTATCATGCATTCCGAATGGCGATTTCCTAATTGCGAGGTGCCATTTGTCGCAATTAGCAAATCACTAATCAGATGCTTCATACAACTGTCCCAATATTTATAGTAGATGTGAAAGGAGGGGAGGCGCACACCTATTACAATATGTAAACCAAAAAGTGTATTTTAAAAACAATGGTGCTACAGTGTGACGCTTGCTGTCTGTGCAAGCGTCGACTATCAAGAAAGGGAATTACTAACCGGCGAGGTAGTATACACTGTGCACTGTGCACCGGATTTCTGAAGAACCCTTAGCAGTGTTTTAACATTTCAATCAAACAATGAATGAGATGAAACCAATATTTTAAAACAAAAGAATTTATAGCTTCTCATGCATATTTATACATCATTATCATTTCAGAAAAATCTAATAATTTCACATGAAACATCGCGTAGCTTGAAAATTATAACAGCTGCATTGAACATGAGGACCCCAGCTCTTTTGCGACAAACACACATCCTTGAAAAGCAAATAACTGCTGTATAAACTGCCGAACGTTCTTTGGCAGTGATCAATACTAAACTGCAAAATCTGAACCTCTTAATAATCAGGCCTAGCAGTGCCCACAAGCATGTCCCTCCTGCTTCCCAATAATTAATAAATGTTAGCGGCTATTTACCAGGCCTTCAGGTAAATGGTGATTTAATTTCTGCTATTTACTCAACCACTGGCTAAATAGTAGAAATGATTTACTATTTGGCTGGCAACCTTGAAAATAGAAAAGAAACTTCACTATTTACCTGGCCACTGGCTAACTAATAGTCTGACTGTTTTGCAGACAGCTGTGCAAATAGCAGAGAAACTTCACCATTTACCCATCCACATGCTAAACTGTTGAGATTCTAAACTGTCTGGCTCACAGCCGTGTAAATAGCAGAAAAAAATCACAATTTAACCAGCAATTGGTTAAACAGTAGAGACTCTACACTATCTTGCTGGTGGCGGTACAAATAACAGGAAACCTAAATATTTACATGACTGCTGACTAAATCTTAGAGATTTTGCTCTGTCTCACTGGAACCATGCAATTAGCTGAAAACGTCACTATTTACTCACCCGCTGGATAAACAGTAGAGATTCTGCACTGTGTGGCTGGCGGCCTTGCACATAGCAGAAAAACTTCACTTCTTACCCTGCAGCTGGTTAAATAGTAGATATTCTGCACTGAGCATCTGGTAGCTGTGCCAATAGCAGGAAAACTTAAATATTTACGTGGCTGCTGGCTGAAAAGTCGAGATTCTGCCTGTTTGTCCAGCAGCTGTGAAAATAGTAGAGATACTGCACGATTGGCTGGCAGTTTTTGGAAAAGCTCTCCCTCCATGAGGCATCTGTCCTAAAGGGATGCCTTCCCCTTTGCAAATTGGTTGCCACCCCAACTAGGGGCCATTATCTCATCAATGGTTTGCAACAACTTTTGCAGTCACAAATTATCAATCAATTCCTTTCTGAATTGGAAAAGGGAGGGAGGAAACCTCTTTCATGAACCCTCCTATTTGCAATTCAGAAACAATCGTAAATGTCATTTTACTAGTCTAAAGAAATCTTCAACTCATAAAAAAGGGTTTTGAGCATAATGATAAGTATTTGTGTGGTCACAAACTGTGTGCTTTTGCAACATGAAGCCCTTCGTGCTAAAACTGACAGATGCAGGCACTACCCTTTAAGTCTAAAAGTCCCAAATATTTGAAGGTTTCCAAGTTATTTTGAAAACGGCATGGCACAGAATGCCACTCTATTACACCGTGGGCCAAGACATGGCAAATTGGGAGGCCCTTCATAGAGTTGTCTAGTGTTCCAAAAATGTTCTTACTTCTTTACATTTATCTGCAGATGCGACTAAAAATGAAGAGGATCAGAACCTTTGGAAGGCTAGTTAAAGCTGTTTACTCTTCTAAAGCTATACACTCGCTTTTAATCACAAAGCCTTGGGAATGTACAGGAGCCCGATACATCTCTTTTTCTGCAGCAAATCTGTGCATTTTGGAATTATTCATTCTGGTTCAGTTCAAGTAAGCAAATCAGACTAAAACACTTAAACAATGATTTGTAAAAGTAATAACCAGAAATGGAAAATTGGTATCGCAGTAACATAGGGGCATCTAATATTTAGGATGATTTTATCAATATCTAAACAATTGCATAGAGCTCCTTATGAAGTGACCTACATAGTATATTTAAGAGGCTTCGTTCCAATCTCATGACAGAAGTAAAAAACAACTATGGGCTTGATTCAGAGTTTCGAAGACGGAGTAAACCCAGTCAGGATGGATGAGGACAATACCACTGACATCCTGAGAGACCTCCGCCTACAGAAAATGTAGAGTTGTCCGTTGACTTGTGAAAAGCTCTCTAGATTGACAGGAACTGCTATCATGGCAGTTCCCATCTATGCACAAATTATTTGAAGGACAGTAGAGTCAGATATGATGGCTGGTAAAGACTTTTAAAAAAACATTTTGTTTTTGTTGGAAAGGGGTTTAATATTAGTGATAAGTAGTGACTTACCACTAGTATAAAGTCCACAAACAAAATAACAGGTACAGATAGGGTCTCAATAAATGAATCCCTTGTTGAACCCTTGGTAGCTGGCAATGAGCAGGCAGTATACAGGTGTGTGATACATTCAAACACACCAATACATTGAACAAATAAGGCACAACACACAATAAAAATCCAAAACTAATTTATAAAAAAAGTTTGTATTTTTATGAAGGAATTTACACCAAACCAACAAAAATCCAATGTAGGGAACTGGAGATATGAATTTTTAAAGAATAAACACTTTTTAGTGCCCAAAAACAATAGCGCCAAATTAGGACATCTGCTCGCACTTGGCCGGGACAGAGTCAAAGTTTGAGATCAACCACGATGGATCCCCAATACTTTAAGCTGGAGGCCTCAGTCCAAATTTTACCTTCTCACTTAGTCATTTTCCTGGAACTTTTTCTCTCGACGCCAAACAAGGTTCCTCTTCAGGACAGATTAGTATCAAAGTCATCGTCTAGGTGTTCTGTGATGCCCCAATTCTGGAAGTCTGCAGCTCCGGAGCTTTCAGCGGGACGAATCTGAAATTCCGGCCTGGTCGCCGGCAGAAGTTCCCCATGAGGATTAAAAGTGTCCACAACACCATTCCAGTGGTTTGGAGTCTCTGAGATGGTTCTTGGGATGTTGGTACTACAAATGTAGATTTTCCACAGCCAGCTGAACAGAAAATCTGGATTTTATTAAGGACACGGAGGCTAAGATTATGCAATCTCCTTTTATTGCCAGCTCACACAGCAGCAACATTTGGTAAGAAGTTAGAACTTTCAAAACATTCTGAACATCTATATACTCTAGCAACAGGCAGCCATCTTCCTTCTTTTATTCTGCGCTGCGAACGGTATAAACTTTAATCCAAACAAATTCCTGATGAATATTTCCAGGAAAAGAAAGGTTCCATGACCAAACTTCGTCACTCTGAAAGAGAGTAAATAATAGGTTAGTCTACCCGGGCGGGTATTAGTGGTGGGATAATCTTAGCCTCTGTGTCCTTAATAAAATCTAGATTTTCTGTTCAGCAGGCTGTGGAAAATCTACATTTTATGGCACGACACGGAGGCCAATATTAGGCAAGTTCAAAGTGCATTCAATACATTATCAATTACAATAGACATTGGTTTAAAGTAGCAGCTTTTAAACATGATTTCGTTAGACCAGTCGCCTGCACTTAAAATGTCCTGTAAACTCCCTCTCAAGGTGAAAGCTTTGGAGGCTGAGGCGCCTCTAAGTGAATGAGCTCCAAAAATAGAGGTGCCCACACCCACTTCAGTCATGACATCTTTCACCCATCTAGCTATGGTAGGGGGGAAACGGCTTTTGTGAGGTCTTTTATGAGATATAAGAAGTTGTGTGACGTCGTTCCTCAGAATAAGGGTTCTCCTTTCATATTCTCTCAAACATTGCACCACACACAGTCTAGGGTTTCCAGAGAAGTAAGAGTAGAAAATGGTTGAGGAAAGAATCTTAGTTCTTCTTTTAATATAGAAGCATACTCCTTCAGGTTGATACGCTTTACTGGTGACATCTAAAGCTCTAACATCAGATGTACGTCTAAATGAAACGAGACATAGGAGGGTTGTGAGTTTACAAGAGAGTTTTTTAAGTGATAAATAGTGATTATCACCCCAGTTCGGTAAAACTTGAAGGATCAGTTTAACATCCCAAAGCGAGGTGTACTTAGGTATCGGTGTTTTAAGGACCCTAATGCTTCTCATAATCCTCCTTGTCAAAGCATTCTGACCGACAGGTAGTCCGTCTATCAAGGAATGACCAGCAGAGATGGCTGATCTATAGATGTTTACTGTCCTATAGGATAAACCAGATTCAAATAATTCTGTTAGGTAATTTATTACATAGACTACATCAGTTGAAATGGGATTGATATCCCGTTGAATACACAGCAAATCCATTTATTCCATGCCAGTCTATATGCCTTTCTCGTGCCGGAAGCCCATGACTCAGATATGAGTCTGAAAGCATCTGGCAAAAGGCCAGGGATTTCCCACTGTCTCCGGAAATCTTCTGTGAGATCAGTGTGAGGGAGCCTTCTTCTATCAGAGGATGTATTTCCCCTTAAGGGCCCAGAACTAGGGTCTGGAAGTGGGGAATTAGTAAGGGGAAGTCTATTGACATTTCTAGAATTACAGGGAACCATGCTTGGGATCTCCAAAGGGGAGTTACCACTACTACTGTTTACCTGAATCTGCGTGTATGTAAGAGGAACCTGGGTAGCATGACAAATGGCGGGAAGGCATAAGGCCTTAGACCTCTCCAGTCTTGTAGGAAAGCGTCCACCCCAGCTGCTTGAGGGTCTGGTTTCCAGCTGAAAAACTGTGTCAGTTGAGTATTCAGCCTGTCTGGCAAAGAGATCCATGTTGAGAGGGCCCCATATGTGATGGATGTGTAGGAATATCTCCCTGTTCAGTCTCCAGTTGCTGGACTCTTTGAAGTTTCTGGAAAACCAGTCGGCTACTCCATTGCTCAGTCCAGGAATGTGTTGTGCTACAACTGAAATTCCTTTGCTTTAACAATAACCCCAAAAGTCCTTCACTACTTCCGCTAAGTCTTTGGAGTGTGGTCCTCCCATCTTGCTCACATATTGGACTGCTGAAATGTTGTCCATGCGAAGCATTACACAACATTTCGTCTTTTCTTGAGTGAATCTGCGGACTGCAAAGGAGCCCGTTAGGAGTTCTAAGCAGTTGATGTGCATGTTCCTCTCTTGATCTGACCAGCGTCCCCCAGTCGAAGAATTTCCGCATCTCGCTCCCCAACCCTCTAGGCTTGCATCTGAATCTATCACCAATTCGGGTTCCTCCCCGAAGATTGCCCTCCCGTTTCACGCTTGTGCGTTCTTGAGCCACCACACCAATTCCTCCCTTGAGTCCTGATCTAGGGAGAAAATTTGAGAGTATGATTGATTTGTGCGAAGGTATCTCTTTTTAGTCTTTGGAGGGCTCGATAATAGAGTGGCCCGGGAATATGGCTTGGATGGTTGAGGATAGGAGACACAGGATTTTTGCTAAGTCCTTTAGTGTAATAGTCTTCCCTAATAAGACCTTCTTTATTTCCTTCTGTAACTTTTTTTAGTTTGTGTCTGGGTATGCGCAGCTCTGTGCGGAGGGTGTCTACAATGAACCCCAGGAACTGAGTGTCTTGTGCTGGAGTTAGGCATGACTTTTTAAGTTTACTACAAATCCTAATTTTTCTAATATCTCTATCTCCCACTGAGTATGTAGGGATACTATGTCTTTGGACTGACCCATTATTAGGATATCGTCTAGGTGTATTATTAACCTTACGCCGTTTGACCTGAGCCATGCTACTACCGGCCGGAGTACCTTTGTGAAGAACCAGGGTGCTGAAGATAGTCCGAACGGGAGACTGGAGAATTCCCATATTCTGTTTTGGCATGTAAAGCGGAGGTATTTTTGGTGTGGAGGCCAGATGGGGATCTAATCTTGTTAACCAATCTCCTTTCCTTAGGATGTCCCTTAAGAGGTATATGCCTTCCATTTTGAAGTGGCGGTAGACCACCCATTCGTTCAAATCTTTGAGGTTTATTACTGGCCTCATCTCTTTGTTCTTTTTCTCCACCCAAAAAATGTTGCTGATATAGCTAAACCCTGGATGAGTCGCCTCTCTGATGGCACCTTTGGCTAGGAGGTCTTGCATCTCCTTCGTGTTTTGAGTGTTCTTGAGAGAAAATGATTTCCCTTGGGATTTTGTCCTGGAAGGGAGTGTCTATGAACTCTATTCGGTATCCCCTGACCATTTGTAGTACCCACGGATCTTGTGTCACTAAGTTCCAGTTTCCAGAGAATTGGGCTAGTCTCCCTCCCACCTTTATAGGGGAAAGTAAAGTAAAGCCTTTCTGTCTTCTATCGCCTCTGGTATTCTGGAAGAAACCTCCTCTCTGTCTTTGGGGATAGAAGTTGGAATAGCCATATGAACCATAGGTTTGGAAGGACCTATTGCCTCGTGCCATGTAGGGTCTGGAGGAAGGTATACCGCGGCCGGGGAACCGACCCCTTGTTCGCCCAGCCCTTGCAAAAACTCTATCATGGAACACCTTTCTTATTTCTTTTTGGGACTTCTTTATGGAAGTGAAGATTCCCACATACTTCGCCATCCCTTTAATGAAGTCATCGCCAAAAAGTTGGTCTTGAGAAGAAGGTCCCCCTTCTTTATTGGCGAGCTTGATGAATTTGGGGTCCAATTTTAAAAGGATGCTTTTTCTTCTTTTGTTCAATAGGGCCGTGTTCGCGTTGCCAAGAAGGCAAACAGCTCTCTGCGTCCACTCTCGCAGTTTTTTGGGGTCTACTTCACTGTCGCTTAGGTAGGCTGTCTCAGCCATCTCGAAGATTTTAGTAAGCGAGCCAATAATGTCCAGGAGTCTGTCCTGGCAGGACTTTAAGCCTCTGTCTAGGCCTCTTCTAGGGTCTTTTTCTCCCTTGTTAATCAAAGACACAACCTTTGGGTCGAGTTCGGGTGTCTTAGTTATCATATCTGGGAGTTATGGTCAAGGGCATTCGGACCGTAAACGAGATCTGATCTCTTTAGGCATCTCTCTCCTCAACCAGAAGGTAATGTATTTAGCCACATGTTGTGAGGGGGTCCATTTGGGTGACAGGGGATGTTTTATCATGAGGGGGTCAAACACATTATCCCCAAGTGGGTCAAGAATCTTAGAACCAGAGGCCGAAGATGCCTCATCAGATGTCCCTTTTTTGTCGTGGGTGTGTCTTCATAATCAGAGTTGAACTCTGAAGAGCAGGACAAATCCAGCTATGGCTCATAAGTTTGGTCCTCATCAGATTCACTGTCTATAGGGACAAGCGGGCCGTCATGCCCATCCGCAGTGTCGAACACACTGAGTCCATCGGTTAGACCCTCAATGACCCCTTTAGTTTTATTTGACTTTTTATGAGGGTGGTCACCCGATGGCCTTTTTTTGTGAGACTTATCAGGCCAAGAAGAGCAACCGGCTTCGTTAGTAGGCTGATTGGAGAGGGTTTCTAAATTTTTATTGATGGTGTTATCCAGCGACCCCATCAGTATGCCTAAAGCCCTATTTACAAAATCTTCCAATCTATTCTCAACTAATGAGTCTAGCTGTTGCTCAGACATTCCCCCCCTTTTTTTTAAATTAATAATTATTTAAAATGACTAAATGCAGGTAGCTAGGTAGAGATTAAATATATATAGAAGGAGTATAAGGGGTTAAAAAACTGCCAATAAGTTATTGGTTAAAATGCAGGCCAGTAGGGGGCAGCCGCGTTAGGCAGATCCTTTCCTTGGTGCTGTAACTGTCGTTCGCGGTTGGAATCAGGGTTTGACAATGTGCTCAAAGATTTAGGAAGGGCCGTCCTCTAAGATGCTGAAAACGAGGCTTATTTCCTACTTGTAGGGAGGTGGGCATATCGAAATGAGGGCCCCTGTGCGGTCGCGTTTGGGGTAGCGACCGCACCGGGAGAGAGAGGAATATCGTGCGAGGTAAGCCTTTAACACTTTAATGTATTTAGATACATTTACGGGCCATGTGGTCTACGCGCCGGCAGTCCCAGAGCCGGTCGCGTGAGTCAGGGCGAAAGCGGCGATAGTGCGTGCCTGGCCTCGGCGCGTCTTTGAAAAATGAGGGGGAGCGAGGCCCCAGTGTGTAGTGCGTGCGTGAATCAGCTCGAAAGCGGAGACAGTGCACGCCTAGTCTCGGCGCGTCTTTCAAAGAAGAGGGGGAGCGAGGCCCCGGTGCGTCTTTGAAACCTGAAGGGGCAAACAGTGAGGGAAAATAAAATTGGTGTCTGAAAGAGACGGTAAAGTTGTTGACTGGTGAAAGGTGGAAAATAAACGTGCAAAAGATGTGGAAAGCCCTAAAGTGTTTAGATCACCATCTCATAGGCATACAGATAACAGCAAATAGCATAAATAGTCAATTAGGCATATAATAAAATATTAGTAGTAAATCTTAAATAGCATTAATCAGAATAATTGAGAGGAGACAAAATAAGGATTACTTATCTGGTGAGCAGCAGCAATAAAATAAGGAAGATGGCTGCCTGTTGCTAGACCATATAGATGTTCAGAATGATTTGAAAGTTCTAAATTCTTACTAATTGTTGCTGCTGTGTGAGCTGGCAATAAAAGGAGATTGCATAATATTGTACTGCGTGTCGTGCCATAAAATCCCATATTGCACCTGGCCAAATCCTTAAACATCCACTGGACACATTCCAAGCTAGGGACATCTTGGTGGAGATGATGCAGGTGGGCTCAGGTAACCTGTAGCTTGCAGAGGGTCCACTCCTTAATCCTTCTTGAAGGAAGGCATAGTACTTAGAGTGCAGACCTTTGTAATTTCTTCTCGTAGTTTCAGGAAGCAGATTGGAGTTGTCATGCAGCTTTTCCATATTTATGCAGTGGTCCTGGGTGTGAAGCGGGGGGGACTCCTGAAGAATGGGATGCACTTCCTCCAACGTGTGGCGTATTCTTGTCTCAGAAGGCACTATTATTCCAAAATCCAAAATGGAGAAAATCTCTCCATGGAGGTTAGACCTGTCTAAGCCAACCCACTGGTGTGGCTCATATTCCTTAACACTCCTCTTCCATCCCATTCCCTAATCTAATTTAATCTAATTTAAGGGGCTCCTGTGTGGCTGGGGTTGCAGGATGTGGGGGTGACCCTGTGCTGCCCTAAAGTCTCATTCTCCCTTTGAAGACTAGTCTGGTTACTTCACCCGATCCTCTCTTTCACTTCCGCCACTGCAAGATAGCTTGGTTCACCCTGGCAAGGCTAGCCAATCAGGCAAAGGGAGCTGGAAGGCTGGATTTTGGCTTACAGAAAAGAAAATGTAATAACTTATTTTCTGTGATAGTTATTATAAATCTAAGTGACAAGTTTGTGGATTTATCATTACTATCATTTTAAGTCCTTGAATGACATTTTGAACTTCTTATCAATATATATATTTTTTTTTTTATGCTTTATTGTGCAAAATAGCATCATTACAAATATGGGCCTACAACCACCAGGGCCGGCCACTAGTATATGCATGTCAATTGCGTGACATCACGAAGCAACAACTGATCCCCAGAGGAGATATTCTCGGCAACTCAGAAGCTAGGCAGGATACAAATATTTTAAATTTTAAAAGAAAAGAACAAACAAAGAAACAATAAAACAAAACTCAAGGCGAGAAACAGTCTAGACTGTGTCGAGCGCCGATGGGGGGATCCCACCACATCAGGTAGAGAATCAGGAGGACAATAGAGATGACCAGGGGGGGGGAGGCAGCGGGGAAGTCAGAACAATCAGCCAAAAGGGTACAGTATTCCAGGAACATCAGGATCAGGGGGACAGAGAAATGTCCGGGGTATCCACAAAAGGGGGCGTACAGATGTTACCTCGGTAGGTGTTCCACTGACCCCAAATTCTACCCCACGCCCCAGCTTCTTATCAATATTGATGCTGAAATAAAATATTCCAATGTTAGCCTATGGAGCCAGTTATCTACAATGGGGAAAACACTTTTGGCAGTTTGTCTCTCACCAGGACTTCTAAAACATCTTTTATAATGTCCCTGATTATAGTTACATGGCACCCTACCCCTGGGGCATCTAAACCGTAGGGGTGACTTACATGTATAAATATGGTAGATCACTCCTTTAGAAGTACCTTTTAATTCCAAAGTCGAAGTTGCATCTAAATTATTTTTAAAGACAGTCTGCAAAGCAGGCAACACAGCAGTGCACACTCCTGTGTGGGAAATCTACTGGGCCTCTAAACCTCCCTTCTCCATTATATTCTGGTGACTAGGGACTTATAGGTAGTTTGAATCCCCCTTACCATAGTATATACTGGGGACTTACAGGGGTCTCTCATTGCCAATTATAATTATACGGAATTACAATATACTTGTAATCAGAGCAGAGGTCCTGGGTCTGGTTAGCAAAGCCCTGGAGCAGTCAGAGTCAGAAAACGAGCACCTAGTAGGAAATATGGGCGCTAAAAGTGGGGGACACTACAAACAGGTCCTGATTTCTCACAGTGCACAATTACTATGCCTTTGCCTCTTTTACTGCATCTGTAATACAGCTTGGATGCAATGGCAAAAGTTTGCCTCATTTCCATGGTCTTTTACTTGAACCGGACGCCACACTGGCAAACAGCTGGAGCAATTGCACTTTAAACTTTTATATACAACAACCAACTTCAATACTCATCGAACTAAGAAGTATAAATGATGACAACATGTGTACTGAGCCCTGAAGAAAGTTCTTGGTGGACGAAATGCGGTGGCTACTGTTCAATTGATGAAAATTTACTGAAAGAAGAAATTATCTTCACATCTGTTTATTGAGACTAGATGATGACATTGCTTGAAGTCACAAATTGTGTACAATAGACTCAAGTAGTATGCCTGTGCAGAGATGTTGCGACTACTTCTGACTACAACCAATAGACAGTCAACAAGCTGTGTGATTTATGTTATTGCTGAAGTTGTTGTTTTGTATATAAAACTCATTGAAGTCATGTAATTTTGTTGATGTACGCAAGCATTATTTTCATGTACATCATTCTTTTCATTAATTGTTGATTCTTTGAATACTTCTGAATCACAGAAATATAAATATATTGTCCATTTGTATTATAGTTGATACGATTGCCTTTCTTCATTAAGGAGAGTGAATTTTTTTATAACAATTCTGTTCATCGCTGTGCATCCGGTATACAGGTGATAGTTCATCTGGGGGCATATGTATGAAAGCAAATATTAGTCGCAAACACTGCGAATCGCAAAAAACAGCGTTTTTGACTGATTTTTTGCAATTTCATATGTATGACACACATCCCTAGTGAAAACTAAGAAATCGCTAAATTAGCGATTTCTTAGGCTGCGAAACATGAAAACCGCGATTTTCCTTGCGAATACTAAATTTGCGATTTCTTAACTTTGCGAAAATCGCAAAAATGATATCGCAAAATAAGAATTCGCTAACACATGTATGAAAAAGTCGCTAATTGCGATTTCACGACATTCCCAAATTAAGAAATCGCTATTAACACCAATTGCATGCAGGTGGTAAACTGGTGCAAGGTACTTAAACCACCCCACAATGCAACAGACCCACCCACAATGGCAGCAATGTTCGTGATAGCCAGGAGGCTGCGTATTCGGGCCCTTGCACAGAGGAGAATGAGACAGGAACGTATATTCAGGCTGCGCGTCACTCTGTTCCAGCACACTGAAGAGGACATCTATGACAAGTACAGACTGCACCCACAGACCATAATGGACCTGATTGAGGAGCTGAAACCCTACTTGGAGCACCCTACACGCAGGACACAAACAATTCCCACACATGTGCAGGTCCTGTGCTCCCTGCACCTCCTGGCGTCAGGGAGTTTTCAACGGGTAATAGCGGAGGTTGGTGGGGTGTCACAGAGTGCACTTTCGCGCTTTTACATGCTTTTCTAGATGCAATGCTACAGAGGCTCTCACATCACATATACCCCACGTCATTGACTGCATCGATGGGACCCATGTGGCCATCACACCCCCATCAGCAACTGAATATGTCTACAGAAATATCGGAAATGCTACCATTCCCTCAATATACAGATTGTGAGCAACGCAAAGTATATCATCAATGACATCGTACCAAAATACCCCGGCAGTACACATGACTCTTTCATCTTCAGACACAGTGGAATACACAGACGTCTGAGTGCTGGAGAGTTTGGGGAGGGATACCTGCTAGGTAAATACATGGCACACATCAATACATCCACTACATCACTTGAGGGGGGGGACATTGAAATACCTATTGTGTCTGTCCCTGCAGGTGACAGTGCCTATGCAGTGCGGGACTTCATCCTGACCCCATATCTGGATCCTGCAAATGCAAGTGAGAGGAGCTACAACAGGGCACACAGATCTACACGCTGCGTCATTGAGCGTACCTTTGGAATCCTGAAGAGCCGCTTCAGGTGCCTGCATAAAAGTGGAGGCGCACTGCAATACAGCCCTGAGACCTGCTGTAAAATCATGGCAAGCTGTGCAATGCTACATAACATGGCAATGAGGAAAGGCACCACAATTGATGTGACCGATACAGACACATCGGATGACGAGCGCCCTGCTCCCCCTGCCAGACCTGCATCAGGAGTTGGGGCAGCTGCTGGACGCCAGAGACGGACTGAGATCACACAAAACTACTTCTAGGTGAGTAATGATGAAATGAGACAAAAAAGCTTGATAATGTGTGAAGTGTTTATTCACACTTCACAATAAAGAAAATTGTAGCTGTCCCCAGCACATGTTATGCACACAGTGCAGGTAAGGCACAAGTAACTGTGCAAACAGCATTGTAGGGTTCATTCACCCGTGTTGCAGTAAGTGTCACCGCACATGTTCACCTCCTTCGGTGACGTCCAGGCTGAGTGTCCCCCATGGTGTTCCCTTGTCCTGCACCCTGTCTGGCACTGCGTCGTCTGTCCCCTGGCAATGTAGGAGTGATGCTGCTCCTACTGGCGGTGTCTTCACTCTCGGCAGAGGCCAGGAGTGCGCTGCCACCTGCGTTGGCCGTCTGCAGCTGCTCCACAGCAGTGGTTACCTGTGCCAGTCCTCTGGCTATATCCTGGCAGCAGTGCACCATTTCGACCTGCATAGTGACGCTTCTGCGTGTGAGGGTGCTGGTGGTGGTGCAGAGGCGGTTCACGGCCTTTGTATAGTTGTTGAGGCGTGCATTGGCACGTCGGCCAGCCCTATCACTGGCAGCTTGGTTGTGCCTCAAAGTGTCACATAGCTCACGGATCGCCCCTGCCATGGCCATGAAGCCCTCCCCCATGTTCTTCTGGTCCTTGTGTATACGGCATAGCTGCCTATTGATTGACCTCAGTGCTTTGCTTTGCAGGCGCTGTTCCTGCAGCATGCTATGTTCCAGGCCTGAGAAGACGGATCCTTCGGCTTCAGTCGCAGTGCTGCTCCTGGGCCTTGACCTGCGTGTGTCCTGTGGTCTACTCCTTGGCCTTTCTGTGTCCTGAATGGGCATGTGTGACACACCCTGACTCCCCTCTCTCCTGTCACTGTCATCCCCTGTGGCAGGTAATTCGTCCTCAAATGGAGGCAGTGGGGGCACATGTGCGCGCTTCCTGCGCTGGATTGGATTCTGCTCAGTCTCGTCACTGGTGTCCTCAGGCTGTGCAGGTTCTTCTCCCTCTGCGCTGTCTTCCCGTGCCCTGGATTGTGCTGTGGATGTAAAGGGGACTACATGAGTTTGTGTCTTTGTCTGCATTTGGCAATCAATAAAGTTCCTACAGTTTGTTTTGGCTAACCTCTGACACTGTATCATTCGCTTATCCCCAACCCACATGTTGCATTAAATTTCCTTTGTCTCATGGACACACTGTCAGACATAGTACTACGAGTCCCATGATGCATTGCTGGGTGTGCTGTAAGACTTGGACTGGAATGACATTTTGGGAGGTTACTATGCGCATTTGGGGAAGTGTGCATGGGATGGGGATGAGTGCAGGTTGATTTTGCATGCATCTTACCTTGGCTGCTGGATGCAGGGTCGGAGCTGTCTATGTCAGCCACACCACGAACGCTCTCAGGCAGGAGAGTTGACTCCACAAGCTCCTCGTGGGGTGTTGGCTGTTCTGCTGTGGATGGTCCTCCTCCAGTCTGATTTGCGTCCTTCAGTCTGGCTGCCACCCTCTCCTTCGACCTCTGGCGCATGTCGTACCACCGCTTGCGCAGTTCTTCAATGGTACGATTGGTCACCCCCACTGCATTCACCTTATTTTGGATGTCTAGCCAAATTTTCCTTTTCCTCGCCTCTAGGACACGCAGTGCCTTCTTGCCAAAAAGGAGCTCATGGCTGCACACCATCTCCTCAATGAGGACCTCCTGCTTCCTCTTCCTCTTCTCTGCATCCTTGCCCTCCTGTTGTTTGTGGGAAGCCATTGCTGGTTGCTCTCTCCTGGGATGCCTCCTCACACTCTCCAAGCAGCCTCTGGGTGTGGCTCAGGTGAGCAGGTGCAGGAAATCACTACAGTTTCATGTTTGTGATGTCATCAGGCTGCACCTGGATTGCAGATTCCCGTTTTTGCGATTTCTTAATTAGCGAATTTCGCTATTAGGAAATCGCAAATGGGGTTTCTGAGAATATTTTGCGATTTTTAAGAAATCGCAAAATATTTGCGATTTATTTTTTACATCCAGTTTTGCGAATCTCAATTTGCTAATCGCAAAATATCGCAAATTGGGATTCGCTAAACGGGAGTTTGATACATATGCCCCCTGCTTCTTCCTTTGTTGTTTAGGTTGGCTACCTCATCTGGTTTGCACGCTAGATTTTTCTATAATGAAGTGAGATATTTGATTCTTGTACTTAAACCATTGATTCTTTTGTATTAAGTTTGAGTGCGCTGACTATTTTAACATTTTCTGTTCTGTGATACAGCCATATCATATACTCTTAAGTGCATTATAACCTTGCGGTAAATGGTAACTTTGGGATGGCTGCATCAAAACATGTTGTGTTTGGTGTCGAACGCTTTGGAATACTACCCCCCGCCAATTCTGGCGGCGGGGGTAGCATTCCACCCTTCTAGAGGGAGAGACATGTTCACACTGGCTAAACCCGGTAGGACTTTCCTGAGCCATGGCATCACAAAATGGATGCCTCTGCCACAGACACGGGTCTGGCCTCCTGCAGCTGACCGAAACTCCGGCAGGGGAGGCCTGGACAATAGGTTTCCTGTCGAAGGGAGGTGTGATCACCTCCTCAGACAGGCAGATGTGTATTGGGGCTGGGCGGGAGCACTCTCTGGTGCTTTGAAGTCCTGCACTGGGGGCACGTTTGCTGTCCCTTTGCATAGCCCAGTTCAAACTAGTTGCAGGGGCTGCCTGCCCCTGCTCTGGAGCGAAACTGGGCAAAGGAAATGGGTGTAACCACCCATCTTTCCAAGCCCACCCATAGGTGGGGCCTTAGAGTTAGTCCATCCCCTAAACTTACTATAAGTATAGGAATCCAGTCCCTAGGACTTTAGATTACCCTGGCCGAAACTCTGCAACATATATCCTGGACCTTCGACGTTCTATCCTGACTAGAAGACTGAAGAAATCTCCCTTGGGGTCAAGAAGTGAGTCCCCTGCTTGGCAGGCACCAAAGAAGCAACTGACGGGTCTGCATCGCTGTAGCTCCCGCCGGACGCCGAAGTCTTTGCATCACCAGAGGTAGATTTCCAGACTTCCCGAGGTTACCCTGAGTCCACAGCAAAGCTGAGGCCCGTGGCTATCGTGGGTGATGTGGAACCGTGACCCCTGGACACCGTGAACTTTTGCAGCAACACTATCTTCCTGTTCCTCCTCGAAGTTGTGCTTTGGGCTCCGAGTAGCCCCAGCCTTCAGCATCTCCTGCACCAAAGATTGTTGGCCTCCACTCCACGAGTGACCCGTGGGCCAGCTTCAAGTGCGACCACTTGAGGCTTCTTCGCGATCACTAGCTCGTTGGCTACAGGTCCCCACGAAGGCAACTCCTTTTCTGCTTGGGCTTTCCTGGTTGCTCCAGACGTGCCCTTACTTACCTTCGCTGGGTGAGTCCCTCAGACCTTGCTGGTCTGCACCGCAGTCCTTTCTCTAAATTCCAGTGACTTGCCGTTGCCAAGGCTTGTTGAGTCCATTCTGGTTGCCGACACCGCAGCACTCGACAGACTTCGTGAGACTGCTCGAATCCGGCTCGTGGACTTCGTCAACGCCTCCTGGACCTCGTGGCTGAAGAGTCAAGACACCCACCAACTCACCTGAAGCACCTGACATCTGTGGGCATTGGTCCATCCTGTACTAGGTAACTGGCAAGTGACCCAGACTCTGTCTCCTCTGCTTTCAGGTTCCTTACATCTTAGATCCAGGCTTGGATCTCTGCGGACACTTCTCCTCTTCACGGCAGCAGCAGTTCTTTGCAGGCTCCCATTGAAATCGACGACGCGACCCGACACCAAAAGACACCTATGCACCCGGCTTCCCTGGGTGAGTTAACTCGAGTACTCCGGTGCTCACGTGGGTGCTAGCCCTAGAACTTCCTAAGTACAAAAGGGTTTGGTCCTGACTCGATTAGAAGTGTCCCTAATCTTTAAATTTCCAACCGCGACATTGCCCATAGAAGATAACGGGAACCCGCGGTTGTGTTTACACACTGCATAAAGTCCCCATGGATCCCCTGTGTCACTACCGTGGGCGGTTCCTTGGGCTCCCAGCGATTATAGAGGCTATAGGCCTAGTGTCTATCCCAGTCGTGTTATATCACTTTTTTGGTATATGGTTTGGTGCGCCCATAGGGCCCAAACATGTATTTGTGCAATTACTGATAATTGCTGACTTGTAAACTAATTACTTCGAACTCCAGTCTCATAAAAAGGCTAGAGGGGTGTGTTTTATACTAAATACATATATTTTAAATATATACATGGTGTGGTTATCTTTTAATTTGATCATTCAAGAGATTATAGACTGGTAAAACAAGCTGCTTTACATTCTTTTAAGACTTAGCCTGAAGGCTGCTCTCCATAGCTACCACTAGGATAGCTTTCAATAAAGGTTGTCTTTAACCTATCACCATAAGGGGTTGTTTGGACTGATTCAAGGTGCCCACTAGAACTAGTGGACAGCATATATCAGGCCACCTTCTCACATTGAGGTACATAAGGCTAATGTTAATTTGCAAATTAGGAGTCAGTGGAGCTCTTTGAGGTGTAATGTGCTAAGCATGCAGGCTGGTAGGTTGAGGCTGGTGACTGAGTTTTGTAAGGTTTGAAGTCTTCTGGTCAGTTGAGCGTTGATTCCACCATAGAGTGCATTGCTGTAGGACAGCTTGCTGGTGATGAGGGCTTGAGTGACAGTACTATGATTGTTGGTGGGGAGCCATTTGAAGATGTTTTCCCCATTTTTGAATGTGAGGAATTAGGAGATGGAATAGCATTCACTTGGCCGTTCATGGTGAGTTAGCTGTCAATGATTATTCTGAGGTGTTGCATGGATTCCTGGGAGGAGTGTGGGTCCGAGTTCAGAAGGGCTCAAGGTGGAGTCCCAGAGTGAGTTGTCTTTGCTGAAGATTACTATTTGCTGCCAACTTGCCATTATTATTCCTGCACATGCAGACTCCCAATGAATGAATGAATGAAAGACGATTTATACCGCGCAGACTAAGCCCAAAGGCATCAAGGCGCCAATGTCACATATTCAATAATACTGCAATGGTAGAACCCAGCTGAATCCTATCACTTATTATTCCTGCAGCAGTGAAACGTGCTATCACTGCTCCTATCCATCCGTGCATATTCCTGCATGTGAGAGACCTGCTGCTCCCTATACATGCATATTCATGCATGCCAGAGCCCTGCTCCTACCTGTCCATGCATATTCCTGCATGTGAGAGCCCTGCTCTTACATATCCGTGCATATTCCTGCATATGAGAGCCCGGCGCCTACCTGTCCGTGCATATTCCTGCATGTGAGAGCCCTGCTCTTACATATCCGTGCATATCCCTGCATTTGAGAGCCCTGCTCCTACCTGTCCATGCATATTCCTGCATGTGAGAGCCCTGATCTTACATATCCGTGCATATTCCTGCATGTGAGAGCCCTGCTCCTACCTATCCATGCACATTCCTGCATGTGAGAGCCCTACTCCTACCTAACAGTGCACATTCCTGTATGCGTGTGCCCTGCTATTACATATCGTTGCAAGAGCCCTGCTGCTCCATATACATGCATATTCCTGCATGCGAGAGCCCTGTTGCTTCCTGCATGAATGCATATTCCTGCACGTGAGAGCCCTGCTACTACCTATCCATTCACACTACCACACATAGAACCTTTCTGTTACCTATTCAGTGATATTCTTGCGTGTAAGATGCACTGCTGCCACATATTGATTAATATTCAAGTATGCGAGGTCCTGCTGGTACCTATCCATGCATATTCCTACATACGAGAGTCCCGCTGCCATCTATCCATTCATATTCCTGCATGTGAGAGCCCTGCTCTTACATATCCGTGCATATTCCTGCATGTAAGAGCCCTGCTCCTACCTATCCGTGCATATTCTTGCATGTAAGAGCCCTGCTCCTACCTATCCGTGCATATTCTTGCATGTGAGAGCCCTACTCCTACCTATCAATGCATATTACTGACACATATTTATTAATACTCAATTCTGCGAGGCCCTCCTGCTACCTATCCATGCATATTCCTACATATACGAGAGTCCTGGTGCTATCTAGCCATTCATATTACTGCATGCGAGAGCCCTGTCGCCACCTATTCATTCATATTCAAGCATGTGAGACCCTGCTTCAACCTATTCATTCATATTGCTGAATGCATCCACATTTTGAGCTGGAAAAAGTAACCTTTTGTCAGGCATAATCCTTCCTTTTTAGTATTTACAAGCCAAACCTAAGGTAGACCCTACAAGCTAATAGATTGGGGTGCATGGTATTTAACAAGCATGACAAGTGTATTTATGTTTTACATGTCCTGACAATGAAAAACTCCTAAAATAGTTTTTCACTGTTTTAAGGCCAATCTCTCCTATAGGTTAAAACAGGGTTACCTTATTTCAATTAATGAGAGCTAACTTCAGATTGGGGAGCTGACAGATCAATTCTGTTTGCACTCAAATGAACTGTAATATAAAATCCCCTTTAATGGTAAAGTCGGTTCTCCCATCAAGATTGTGTATTGGGTTGAATGCTGTAGTTCTTATGTTGACAAATCAAATCGGCCTTGATACAGTGGAGACAGGAAGTCACGTAGGTTCTAATGAGTGCACAGTGGGATAAAAGTGGCAAAATCCTAAATTGGAATGTCAATGGGCTTGGGGATAAGGTCAAGCGTAGCCATAATCCTACAATATATTAAGAGGCTGGCCCCAGACATTATACTGCTTCAAGAAACTCATTGGGTGGGCAACTCCTGTAAGGCGTTAAACAGATGTGGCTACAAATCAGTAGCACACACCGCCTTCACGACTAGCTCACGAGGTGTAGGCATAATGGTGAGAAACTCATTCCCTCTATCCATAAACTCCACATGGACGGACGATAGGGGACGATACATAGGAGTCTCGAGGCGTTGGGGAGAGAACGTATTGACGCTTATGTTGGTCTATGTACCTCCTGGCCTCCAGACCGACCTTTAAGGATTTGGGGACAATCCTATTATCACTCCCGGAGGGTCTCCTGGTAGTGGGGGGTGAATTCAATGCAGTGGTATCAGGCACCCTAGACCGCCACCCGCCACGTGAGATTGGATCTTCTTATAGATGGCTGTCTAACTTTATGGAACAATGGGGTTGGTGGACGGGTGGAGGACATACAACCCTGACTGAATTCAGCATACCTTCCACTCTGGGGCACACCATAGCCTTTCTCGTATGAACTACCTCCTGGTTCCTGCGTCTCAGGTGTCCGACATTCAAGAGATCAGACATCTGTCAAGGGGGATCTCCGACAACTCTCTGGTATGGGCATGTATAATCCCAGATCGGATGAGGGTAGGTAAAATTGCTCCCATTAACTCCTGGTATTTCTGTGACCCAGGAGTCCGGAAAGCATTACTCCAAGCTATAGATCATTACTCCCAAGAAAACGAGGGAATGGTGGACTCGGCCCAGACCTTGTGGGAAGTGTTAAAATCCGTAATACGAGGGGAGGCACTGTCATTAATTGCAGGCAAGAAAAAAGATAGAAAAAAATTGTAGAGGTTGAAGGTGTGGTCCTCCAGCTGGAGGAGGGGCTTGAAATAGGGGTCACTAACGAGGCACTCCACACTCTACAACTCAAACAGGAATAGTATAGATCGTTGGCCACAAATAGGGCTCAAATCCTTGGGAGAGAAAAACTGAGCCAAATATATGATCTCGGGGATAAAGCGGGGAAGTTAATTGCATGGCTCGACAAGAAGGAGTGAGCTAGTAGAATAGTTACGGAGTTGAGGGGTGCTGACAAAACATCCATACTTGATCCACAGGACATAGCGAATCAATTCACCAACCACTACAGGGAGGTTTACCATACCAGTGGGTCATTCATGGAGGAGGACTCCCAATCTCTAATACGAGACATAACACTTCTCACCCTGACAGAAGAAAACCGACACTTCATGAAATGTGAGTTCTTCAATGACGAAATAGTGCAAGCCATCAGGTCTCTACACTCAGGCAAGGCCCTAGGACCCAACGGTATTCCCATTGAGTTGTACAAGCTTAGACCCGATAGATTAGCCTCATACCTCTGAAATATGTTTGTGGAAAGCAGGGAGCTGGGAGTTCTACCCGAAGATCAGAGGGTGGCCACTTTGATCACCATTCATAAGGAGGGTAAACCAAAGACTGACTGCGCCTCCTATAGGCCGATCTCTCTGCTCAACGCTGAGCCTAAAATCCTGGCTTAACTCCTGGCAAATCGCCTGGTGAAGGTAATTGGCGACCTGGTACACCCCGATCAGTCGGGTTTCATGCCACGTCGAAACACCGCACTAAATTTACGACGAGTGCATGGAATGCTAGGATGAGTAGCGTTGATTCAAGAGGCAGCAATAATAGTGTCCTTAGATGCGACTATGGCATTCGACACTATCGAGTGGCCATATCTCTTTGCAGTCCTTGCTAAAATGTGGTTTGGACCGAGTTTCATTCAATGGGTAAGGCTTCTATACTCAGAGCCCCTGGCACAGGTAGTAGTTAATAATAAGAAATCGACGGTGTTTAAACTGAGTAGGGGGACCCGTCAAGGGTGTTCCCTTTCCCCTCTCCTATTCGCCCATACCCTGGAATCTCTGGTTGCCTGGATTCGTAGGGACCTTTTCATACGAAGCCTGCGTTGGTCTTCTGAATGGGAGGACCGTATCTCGCTCTACGTAGACGACATTCTGCTCTACCTGGCTTCCCCGAAGGCATCGTTAATAGCGGTATTGGATATACTGGCCGTATTTGGGAGATATGCTGGGTTTTCTATTAATTGGGGTAAGCCCCTCATCTACGTCTTACAAGGGGATCCACCCAATACAAATCAGTTCAACAGGCTTTAAATATCTAGGTATCTTTATCTCTCTAGACCAGACACTCCGTTTTAATTGTAATCTGCTCATCCCATGCAAAGGTTGAAACAAGACATAGCAAGCTGGAAAAAGCTTCCGCTTTCGTTGCTGGGCAAGGTGGCCCTTTTTAAAATGATGGCGTTGCCACGCTGTTTATATGCATTGCAGAACTCTCTAGACCCAGTTCCGGCATCATATTTCAAAGAAATCGAAGTGCAGGATAACCAGGGTGTGCAAAACTGGGATTCCACCCCTTGTCTTTGAGACCCAATATGTTCCTGGTACGTGCCTCACAAATGGCTACACCCAACAGCCATTGGAAGAGAGATAATGTGGTTAGTTGATGGAGGTTCGTACCCTTTGGTTATGCAATGATTTGTTTAGGAAAAAAAATGTCTACAAGATGTGTTGCGTTGAACAATATATAGTTCCTTTATTGTCTTGTATGCACAGGTTAACGATGTTAAAGAAACAGCTGACACGTGTTTCGCCTAGTGGCCAATCGGCCAGGGGCTTTTTCAAGGCTGATGATATGAATCACAAGTGTCAGGTTCAGCAGATACAGCACATTACATCATATAACATGTGGGGTGACCAACAACCAGGTGCATGAGTGAAGAATAATAATATTAAAATAAAGGTGCGAGCAAAAGAGTGGTAAGTAAAGATACAAGAGAGGCAGACCTGATACATTTAAGAGATCAGAGGTAAAGTCAGAACAGAGAGAAATGAGAATCATAGGCACAAAGAAGAAGTGGGAAAAGTAAGTGAGAGGGTAGCAAGGGGAGAAGGAAAAAAGGAAAGGAAAATAAAGGAAGAATAGGAAAATATGGCGAGATAACAAATAATAAAGTTAGAGGCATGAGGACAACTCCAAAGCTTTATCAAACATAAAATAAAACATCTTCCTTTCTTTTCCTTTCCCTTTTTCCTTCTCCCCTTGCTACCCTCTCACTTACTTTTCCCACTTCTTATTTGTGCCTATGATTCTCATTTCTCTGTTCTGACTTTACCTCTGATCTCTTAAGTGTATCCGGTCTGCCTCTCTTGTATCTTTACTTACCACTCTTTTACTCGCACCTTTATCTTTAATATTATTATTCTTCACTCATGCACCTGGTTGTGGCTCACCCACATGTTATATGATGTAATATGCTGTATCTGCTGAACCTGACACTTGTGCTCCATATCATCAGCCTTGAAAAAGCCCCTGGCTGATTGGCAATTGAGTGAAACACGTGTCGGTTGTTTCTTTGACATTGTTAACCTGGGCATACAAGACAATAAAGGAACTATTTATTTTTCAACGCAACACATCTTGTGGAAAATTTATTTCCTAAACAAATCATTGTATAACCAAAGGGTACGAACCTCCATCAACTAACCTCAAAGAAATCGAAGGCCTACAGAGGGAATTATTGTGGGATGGTAAGCCTTGCATAGCCTTAACCAAATTAACACTAAATTGGTATGATGGAGGAATTAGCCTCCCAGATATAAAAAAATACTACTGGGCGACACATCTTGCAGCCATTAATCAGGGCACCTATGGACACACGGACGATCCGGGGGATGCCATGGATCGGTGGCTCCTATTGGGAGGGAACTATAACAGAGCACTCTATTCGCGACCCCGAAAACACTCATTAACTGGGCCAACTAAACACTCGGTCCATATTTGGCACGTGGTAAATAAGCATTTGGGTTGGGACCGAAAACTCATGTTGGCAACTCCTTTGTAGGACTCTGAGAGACTGGGGAACCTGTGGAGGATGAAGGGTTTCGATAAATGGGATCTCACATATTAGAGATGTATGGGTTAAAGGCGAAATGATTCCGTTTGCCTCCTTGCTGCAACAACATGAACTAGCCAAATCAGAACTTTTAAGATACACCCAGATCTGCCATGCCATCAAGTCCCATCTCCCAAGAGGCTCATTCCCCCCAGAAGCCTTGCCACTAGAGGATAGACTGTTAGATGGCTACCTGCCTGAGAGGGCCATCTCCTTGACCTATAAAAAATTAATCAACAGTATGGAGGACCCGCTTCAGTCACTCAGGGAAAAATGGATACGTGATGGGATCGAGCTGGACGATGAGGAGTGGCAGGAGGCAGTGTCTTCCCCGTGAGAGGTGGCCATTCAGGCTAGACTGCGACTAGTCCAACTTAAAATTCTCCACAGAGTCTACATTACAGGGCCTGGTTTAGTTCGCATGGGTAGAGCAGAAGTAGGAGATTGCAGGTGACAATGTGGGAGGGAGGGAACATTTATGCACATAATATGGGAGTGTGACCTCATACAAGCATATTGGCGTAGCGTACACGACACTCTCAGTGAAGTGCTCACACTAGACCTGCACCTGGAGGCTCGGCGATGACTTCTTAATGTGTGGGAATCCACCGACCTCACTACCTACAACAAACAATGGGTCACACTGGGATGAATGCTAGCAAAGAGGAATATTGTGCAACTGTGGGGAGTCTCACAACCGCCTAGAGTAGAGGTATGGAAAGAAGATCTAGACTGGTGTATGTTCAGGGAAAGGCAGTTTATGTTGCCCGGGGCTGCCCCAGGAAGTGGGCCTGGATATGGAGTCCTTGGAATAGCTACCGAGGGAACATCTGCAACCCACCGCAGTGTGATGCTCAGGACGAATCCCCTACCCCATAAAATGTTTCCACTATGTACTGTGGCACGAATCTATTTGAATCTGTATCAGCTGAAACAAGTGCGCTTTGTCTCCTCTGTCTCGTATATTGCATGTCGATGTATAAGTTCAATAAAAATAAATAAAAATAAAAAAAGATTCTGTATTGGGTCTAGACGGTGAGCAATGGGACCTGGGTGTAGCTGGGAGAGGATCTTACTAGCAGGATGGCTGGGGAGGAGCTGCACCCCTCCCCCCGATTTCATTTCAAGGACCATGCCCACAGCACACTCAGTTTCGGGGACAGGCCAGTGAATTCCCACACAGACTGCCACCAGGTATAAAAAGGGACCTTGAGAAGCACTCATCAGAACATGCCTGGACCTGTGAAAATTCAGAGGAAAGACTACCCTTTTGCCAGAAAGACTGCCACGCTGCTTAAAGGTCTGCCGTGGTGTCTGAGGAAGGAAGACTGGACCTCCTTGCCTTGAGTCCAAGCTACTCAGAGTGGCTCCAAAGTTCAACTGGTTGACCTCCTGCATAGGCTACAGGGAGACAAAAAGCTTCCAGAGGCTTTCCTGAAACTTCCCAGCTGACCAGCTGCAACTGGATCTGTCTGGACAGGCCTAAGCCTTCCTGCTGGTCTCTGATGGAGTGTCTCCTGATCCCTCAGAGGTGCCCTCGGGTTGGCATCAGGGAGACCTCCTCTTGAGATAGAAGGTGAGAATCCTAGAGTTTGGGCTTGTCACGGCTACAAACTGGCCAGCTTATGCTAAGACTCATCCACTGTGACGATCACCAACTCGTATCTCCAGTAAGATCTTCTCTTGCACTAAATATTAGGTGCATCATAAATGCTGATGTGGCTGAGATTTTAATTTTTTTTTTTAAAGAAATAATATTTATGAATTAGAATAATATATTGTAATTATTAATTATTACATTTATGTTAGTCTGCTGTCATGTTAATGTAAAGTTAATCTTAATCTGCTGTAACATTTTATTGTATTGTTTATAGGTGAATAATACGTATTTAAATGTAATTTACATTTTTGTTGTTCATTTATTTTTTCAATAAATAATAAACTATATTATTTTTCACAATACTTTGCAATTGGGAAAACTCCACTCTTGTGTTGAAGATCTCGAAGAATGAAAAGTTACTTGCAGTAACTTTATATTTGTAAATTCAGCCTTAGGTGTCTCCAATCCCTGGTTTCAGGGGTGGAGACATGGAAGACATGTGAGCCTACACTTAAGTGTAAATCTACACTCGGGAATGCTGTATAGTAAAAAAGTGTAGATTTACCCCAAGGTGTGTGAGTAAATCTGTGTATCTAAAATTAACTTTTTTGACTAGGACTCAACATAATTTACTTTTCATTTTTTTAGTCATGTAAATGGTTATTGTATATTTTACCACTGCATAGTATAAAAGCGCTGCACAGAATAACTAACTCTACTATGAAAAGGATTCTAATATGGAATGAGATAACAAGGATAAAATTGAGTTATCTTGCGGTTATCGTTCAGGAAATTCTTCCGAGAGGACATGATTTTATAGAACAGAGTGTAAAGAGTATAACTTTAGAGATACAAATGAGCAACAGTTATAAAAATCAAAACTTCAGTGCCTATCAAGAAGAATGATTGAAAGAGAAACTGCAAAAACGCAGGAGGAAGTACAATCGATCAAAACTGCTAGACTGGTCAGAGAATTCAAGAATTCAAGAGGGAATGCTGAAAGAAAGATTGCTTATGACAGGGGTGGATGTACAACCAGTTGAAACAAAAAGGTTAGGCAAGTGAGAGCAAAATGGAGGCTGAGTGAGGAGAAAGAAGTAGTTTATGAAGCAAACAAATAGCAATAAATAGTTGCAGAGATAAGATATAGAAGAAAACCAATGAAATAGAGAGAGAGTTTAGAAGAACTGGATCAAAATGAGACTTATTGTTGCAAAGAATTTCAAGAAATGGGTGGTTTTTATGATAGTGTGATCACATTAGGACGTGTGACAGCAGTGGTAGCTGGCATCTATGGGTGCAAGAGCAAAATAAAATTTAAATAAATAAAACTTACGGAACGCAATAAACTCCGCTCTGGTTCTGTTCTTTCCACAGGAAGTGGATGAGCAAGACAGCTTGGTTAGAAATGTTTAAAGTGCGCATGTGTAGCTGGATATCACAAGGCGGCCAGACAAAAAGACATGCACACTTTAAACAGTGCACAGACAGTCCACCCTTCCCCCTGCTGCTGTCACTCTGCAGTGCCGCCGCCCCCACCCACCCCCTGATGCTCTGTTTTGAACAAGGGATGAAAAATAAAATGGTAATAAATTAACATCTTATTTTTCTTCTCTGAGGGCTTTGGAGAGATTTTAATTGGGGTGACGCTCCTCCTCTCCAACGAAGGAGCCATCCCCGCTCAACAGTAGAAATGCGAGAAGAAAATGGCGGTGAAGGCCACAAATGAAACTACTGTCATATGCAGTATTGGGCAACATGAGAAAAGAAGGGGGAAAGAAAGAGCCAGTCAGGAGAAGAAACATATTTATTCTTTCTTTTGTGGCTCTGCCCACGCTCTATGGATGGTCATGTCTCCTCTTGGGCAGACAATATCTGGTTTGGGTGAGGTGGACTAAGTCCCGCATGTGGTGTGGTTGAAGTTAGTTGTCACAGGCAGGCTGCTGCCTTTATGCCTGTGCCCCAGGTATTGTACAGCCATGAAGAAAAATTATAGGTATGAGTCTATTCTTATTTGTGAACTGTAATTGACAGAAACCCATTCCAACAATCCTGTCCACATTGCGTAGTTAGGAAACCCAGACTTACCCATCAATTCCCTCTATCACGGTCCTCCTAGTAATGGTTCTCTTAGGGCTGGTGTTCCTCATCCACTGGCTCCGGTCCTCCAACTTCCCACGATGCGGGTCACTCTAGTTCATGTAGTACCTGTAATGCTGTCCCTCCTTGTTAATATGGTCCAGGACCTTATGTCCCTTCTACCCCTGGTGCTTCTGTTAATTCGCGCCCTTGTCCACTGGGTCAAGATCCCAGAGTTTCACATCCTGTTGGCCCTCCTGATCCTTCTCACCCTGATCCTAATATCCTTAGTCCTGTTTTACCTTGCCCTGTTCCTTATTGTATATTTGTTTCTGCTTCAGTCGGGTATTGTTAACGCTGGTACTTGTAGAATAGGTCTCCCTGGGCCTGGTTTTTCTTGTTCTCTTGGCTCTGGTTGTCCTAGCCTTCCTGGTGTTCAACCTTCTGGTCCATATTCTCCTCTTCTACTTGTCATCATCATCCTCCTCCTTTTGGTCCTACTCCTTCCTTCTCCACAACCCCAACAAAATGAAGTTAGAGAGGTAAAGCCTCCAATCATGTCACACAGATTTTCATTTTTTTGGCTTAAGGATTACTGTTGCTGGGACAGCACTGTCAATGACAGAAATGAGGGCTCAATAGAGACAGGTCTTTGCCCACTTAAATACTGTTTAGCATATTTAAAAATTTAAAACGACCATTCACTATGTTGTGCAGGTGGCTACAATGTCTGTGCGGCTGAAGGGGCAACTCATAACATCAATAAGCATCTATGCCTAAAACCCACTTTGCTAGGTGAATCCTATGAAAAAGTGTGTTTATTCACAGGTAGCAGAGTGAACTCCTCCTGTGAATTAATCACATACATCACTTACCTGTCTCCTGCATTCACTTCCCCATTCCACAGACACCCCATTACTGTGCCTCAGTGAATATACCTCCTGCAAGTGTCCCAAGCACTGTTCCCCAAAGCACCAATTGCCTACTGTACGTATGTCACCCTCTGCGGCCTATATAACACCTATCTGTCTGCATTCCCTGTTTGTTGCTGATCGTCAACTACTGCTGTGTTGCTAGGTTTGGAATACTAAGCAAGCACAACCCCCTTCAAAAGAAGCCTAGAGCTAGCAAAAGGTCTTCCATAAGAAGCTCAAAAAAGCCCAGCCCAACAAAAATCATCAAAAGAAGCATCATGAATATTAAAAAACAATGTATTTTCATTAGTTAATAATATATTTATGTAACTTGCTTTAAAACCATACTCATTCTTCTTTGCAGGCAGCCATACAGTCCTATACTGCAGATAAATATCTGAATGCCATATCCTGACAGTCCTTAAATAGAAGTTTAATTCCTACATTTTTTATTTGAATTTTAAAATAACATATATGTTTTATTCAAAATTTATTTTGCTATTGTTTTCATTCATGCACTTACCTTTGTACAAACGATTATGTTTTTGTATATGCACTTACATTCCAATGTGTCACACATGTTGCATCCCCATTACAAGATTGCCACCCCACTACCATTGATTGTTGTCCCTTTTTTCTTCACGGCTGACTAAAAGAAGACTTCATTCACACTATTGATCCGGCAGCCAGTTAAAGTTTACATCATCTCTAATATTTATCCTATGGCCGGCGGAACAGCAGAGATTATGCACTATTTTGCCAGCAGCCCGGTAAATAGCAGAAATGATGTACTATTCGGTAGCCAGGTAAATAGCCACTTCCCTTAAAAATATATGTAGTTTGGAGATAAACATCTTCATTTCATCTTGACACTCTTGAAGGTCCCTCACCACTCTGCTATTCCCCAGTATCAAGTTTTCTTTGCACTTGGCACACACAGTCCTGGTATTATAATTCTAAAAATAGGACTACAAGTAGGAGGATACAAAGCTAAAGACGGGAGTGGATGAGTTACTTATGCATGAAACTAAGAAACATTAGCGTTCTTGGTTCAATCAGTGCCTGATAGCTAGCTGAACTGTCCCTTATAAGCAATTTATTGTATAGGACCTTAAATGTTCCTAGCAATTTTCAAACATGGACTGACGGGGAAACTTGCAGTGGGTTTGAAAAGTTTTCCTGGAGACCACACGCATTTACAAATGGAGTTCATGTGTGAGTGCTACGACTAGAACAGGTGAGTTTGAGAGGCAACCCGTTGCCTATAATTACACAATGATCATGCTATATTGTGGGCTAGTACCGGTGCCTCACAGGGCTAAACACTTAAGACACTGACATACATTTCCAGAACATATTCCCTGTTGGAGTTCCAAATCATAAAATCAATGTGCTGCTGGATTAAAAAGGCAGTTTAACTGAGACATAATTCATGACAGGTTGCTTAGCTTAACGCTCTACCCAGATATTCTGCAACTATTGCCGTACTCATCTCAGGTGATGGACCAGTGTTTAACATGTCCAGGTTGGAAAAACTGCATCCATGTTAAATTATAAGGAATTGTGAACCCCTGTGTGTCCTGGAGTAAAGCTTAAATAGGCACTCATTGAACTTATTGTGAAAATATTGGAGCTAGAAAATGTATGGTTGAAACATGGATCACTTGTGGAATAAACTGGACTATGAATGGAAGACATTGGTTGAACGTTATTGGATTGTTAATACATATTTGTTAGCTGTTGTTCCTGGGTTGGGGGACCTGACCTGACAAGGCTCCATCTTCTATATTGATATATTTACACGCACGGATGGAGCGTGTTCCAGGGTGGCACGCCCTATATACGGCCTTGAGCATTGCAAAACCTTTTGAAGAACTTTACATTTTGGTGTGCATTCTACCTCTTTAGACATGCAGCCACATATTGGGCACCAGAACTTATTTTTGGGGGCCCAGACATCTTTTTCATCAATAGTCTTTGACTGAAAACAAGAGAGAGAAAGGCCAACAAGGAAGAATGAAGGAGGAACTCTAAGACAGGAAAATAGCGACAAAGGAAAAAAGCAAGGAAAAAACAGAACGTACAAGGGTTATCATAAGAGGAAGTGTAGGGTGGTGGAAGAGAGGGGTATGAGGTGGACTCAAGACTAGGCAGCAGTGAGCTCCCACAAAAAACTTTGCATGCTTGGACTTATTCTTTTGCTAGTTAAAATTAGTTTGCAAGGGAGCACATGATCAACAAATGTTTCCAGACCTGCGCTAACACCTACTTGATAGCAGCCTCTCTGACCCCAGGGAGCTTGCTAAGGAGGCAGACCAGAGGCTCAGCACCAGGAGTGGCCCCAAGAAGAGGCATTCAGGATCCCCCTGCAGAGTGAAGTGGACCTCAAGGAAGACACAGAAAAGTCCCAGAGCAAGTTGAGGGAAAGTATTCCCACGCTCCTTCTGAGAAACAGGGGGGAGGTTCTGGTGGGCAGTAGCCCAGGACATCCCATTTCCAACCCAGTTGCTTTGAGTGATGCCAGTTAGGACAAACGCCAGGGGCTCAGTCTTCCCTAAGAAACCATCCACTTGTTGGACCTCTGCAGGGGTAGAAAATGTGGCCTCAGGGGTAAGTAGATCATGCCCTAATCTCCCTTAGTTGAGAGATAGACTCAGAGGGTGAGCTGGTGAGCCCTGAGGGTGGGAGTCAATACTTCCACTAGGTAAAAGTGAATGAGATCCCTCTCACTGCTATGAGGGACACCAGGTCACCCAGGCCATGGTAGTGGAAAGACTGGTTTCCTCAGAGCAGTACACTGGACAGGTGTGTAGGATAACACAGAGACAGGACATTTTTCTCCCCATGGCTCTGGTATCCCTGGAGTATGGTGGGGAGGTGGCCTAGAGGAGGGACATGGTTAGTCCCCAGATGCCAAGCGAATGCATGTTGGGAAATGAGTTACCACCGGGGCCAGGTCAGCTGGGAGGGGTGGCCACCCAGGGCACCCTGAAAGCTCAGTTTTCTGGAGCTACCACTCCCAAGCAGAGGGTCCATAGGCCCAGATGGAAGGGCAGGGGCTGGAAAGGCTCATCCCTGACTCTTGTTCAGCTGCAGTATACAGACCCTGGGCTTAGTGGCAAGTCTCAGGCTACCACCTCTGGGCTGGTGGGAAGGAGAGTGGAAGAAAGGTGCCTAACACTTGGGGATGCTGCCTCCCACTATGAGAAACCTCAGAAGTCAGAGAACCCTGGCTAGCCTGAGCCCTGGATTTGGACACTGTTGGTTGTTAGTGGCCTCTGTTGGTTGCTGTCCTTATGGGCAGAATTTTCCTAGGGTTGGGGACAGAAGTCTGACTCAAGGAGTGGAATGGACCACATCACGTTTTTGGCCACGGTGGTACTGTCTGCCTAGTGGGATCGATATGTGAGCAAGATAAGGTTCTGTGCTTCACAGATGGCATCCACGGATGAGGAGAAGGGTTCCCCATGGGTCAGTCCACTGGCTCAGGAGAGTGTAGACAGAGGGGTCCAGCTGAGTTCAGAAGGGCATAAAACTAGCCAGGGCTTCTGCAGTTGAGGGCCATTGTCCATGTTCTAGCGCCTAAGCAGGAATGTCATCAAGGTCTCCCCTGGGTTTTGAGTGGAACGTGGTCGTGTTAGACACCGCTAAGGTCCTTATAGGTCATCTAGGTCCTCTCTACAGTGGCACCCACAAACTTTTTGCTTCACCCTCTTATTTTTCTAAATTTGTGTTTGTTGACCTTAGGACTCTCTGTCAACCAGTGTTAACGTGGTTGTGTTCACTCCCTAAAAAATTGTCAAATTGGCTAACACATGATTGTGATATTTAATTTACTTAGAAGTCCCTAGTAAAGTGGGGAAATATACCCAGGGCATGTAAAAGAAATCCTACTAGTGGGCCTGCAGCACTTATTGTGCCACCCACACAAGTAGCTCTGAAAAATGTGTCTCAGGAGTGCCATTGCAGCCTTCCAGCAGTCTGGAACTGACAATTCGACTTGGCAAAATGCTTTCTCTGCCAAGCTCAAAACCCCTTTTTTAATACATAAGGAACCCCTAAGGAAGGCCATCAACAGCCCATAGGGCATGCTGCATGACATTTATTAAATGGTAACTTTTGAATCGGAGCAGGTAGGTAAGTCATGTTGGGCGTCTGAAGAAGTGTAATTTAAAATCCTCATTAATGAGAAAGTAGGATTGTAGGTCACAATTCTAAAAATGCCACTTTTTGAAAGTTGCAAAAAGAACAATTGTTGGACGCAATGCTGAACAACATCAAACATTCACAGTACAGAGATATGGGTCTAAATCCATCGTTTTTATGCTCACCATGCCATTCCAGTTTGGACCCAGCTATATGCAAATCAGTCAGTCTTGACCCTACTCTCTATGGGAACAGTCCAGCCTGAACTGCCAGTCCAGGTTCTCCCTGGACTGAAAACATACATCTTGGGACCGGTTTGGGGGTATCACCCCGCACATCCTTTTGCTCACTTTTAGAAAGTTGGCATTTATGTGCCATAATCACTTGGTGTCTGCAGCCTGTTCCTGAGTCATATGACAAGCAGTAGTAGGCAGTTGGCCTTTGTGTATTCCTCCCAGACTGTTTGACAATAGCGGGTCTGGGCGTTGGCAGGATGGGCTATCTTTGACATGATGTAGGCAGAGCTGTCCCCTACCATACTTGTACTTCAAAGGCAGTGGTACACCTCACACACAAAGGATTTCACACTAGTCTATTGTGCCCAAAGCCCGACAGGGGGCCAGGGTAAGGAGTTAGGAAATTCTGACACCACTGTAGGGGGAAACTCCAGAAGCTTCTCCCACTTAAATGTTGGCCGCCTAGTACAACAAGCATTGCAAAAGCCAATAGGTCTCGCCTTTGGGACCTTATAAGTATTTAATTATGCAGCACAATATCCTTGGTGCACCTACATCAACTGTTGCCTGGCAAAACACTTATACGGTCCAAAAGGCGAGAGCTATTGGCTATGCCAATGCTTGTTAATGTATATTGTATTCATAAAGAACCTTTGTTCAGCTCATCTCTAAATTAGATTAGTAGCACCACCATGTGCCAGACTGTCATAAGTGTGGTGTTGACAATTAACTGCCAGTGGCGAGCACCAGAAACCACCGGCTCAAATTCAGCACTGTGTAGGATTAATAGCTAACTTCACAATTCAATATATGCTGTTGTCATGAATTTTAATCAATCCCCCATATTCTAATAATAAGCAAAGAAATTAACGCTGAAATTATCAAACCTTATCATATTTAATTGGGAGAAAAGTGAGTTAAAAAACCCTGCTAAACTGACTACATTTCTCAAAACGAATGGGAAATAAAACCATTGCGAACGAATCTTGAATGATGAATTCGATCAAACAAAATTACAGTGATGAATTAACATTCACGATTGCCAGACATCGTCACCACCCAGGTGGGGCAGGCTCACCATGATAACTAACTCACCTACCCTCCACATGAGTTGTTAGCGCAGCGGGGGCCACAGGGTTGTCTGGTGACGAGCGCTGCATGTCCACGGTCTTTAAAAGGCATAAGAAAGTGTGTTACAGTCTTCACTGTTGTTTGTAGCAGCACCGGTTGATCCCCCCCTTCCCAATGCAATTTTGCAGAGCCAATCAGTCCATCACTGCAAGAGAATCCTACAGCAGAGCTCCAGCATTTCCAATCAGTTGATAAGTAGCCAAAAAGGGCACACTCTGGCAAGATAGTGATGTATTTTTGGAGAGTATACTGTGGTGGATACCTATGAAAGAAAGGAGTTAGTATTTAATTAGTGTTGTGGTAAAGTGTATGTAGCCAAAAATAGTTTGGCAATTTTAAACTGGAGGCAGCAATGTGATTTGTCTATGGTCCTGCAAGCAGATGCAGTGGAGGAGGGGTAAAATGTAGATTGTGTGGAGACTCCGCGCTTAAGGAAGCGTTTTGGAGAAGAGTGTTTTGGCCAATTTTATCAATGGCCAGTAGATTACTAAAATTCCATTCGTTGGTTTTCAGCTGTTTCAATGTTTTGAATGCTTCTTGTTGCTCAAAAGAGTGTAATTTCTGATATTTATCTCTGCATGCACTTCATTTTTGGGGTTTTATTCACACGAAAGTGTCACACATTTGGTCCGTGAGTTTCACTCGTCAGTAAATTGAAACCATGGAAATGCACAAGGAATCTGAAACCTTGGCAGCTATGATAAGACCACGGTCTCAAAACACATACCAAGAAAAGCATGCACGACCATGTAATGGAAACAACGTAACCTGCACAAAAATCAGCCGGCGTATACAGCGCAAAGGGAAAATTCAGACTTCACTGTCAATATATAAGGAAAACAGAGTGGGTGTGCAGCAGCAAAGACAGAGAACAAACTACGAGTACATCAGGTCTTATAGCATCTAGTTGGTCCTGATTGGTGAGGCAGTACTGATAATATAAAAATAACTCATGTCATGTGTAGTTTAACAATGTGATTGGCTGCTGTATTTGAGTAATAAAAAAGAAAAGCATAATCCGAAGCCTTCGGTCCTAACAGAATTGCAATTACAATTTCTTACACCCTTTCTTTTGTTATGAGATTTCATAAGTCTGCCTATATATCAGGGTACCCTAGATTTACAAACTAATGCCCCCTCATTAGTTTAAACGATCCAGTTAGTTTTGCTTCCGCTCAGGAGCCGATGCGAAAAGGATGCTACCACGAAAAACGGTGTACTGCAGCGCTCTGTATGGGGACACCAGAATAAATCTTCCAGTGTCAAGATGTGCAACTTAATAAGGATGCATTAGAATGCGTTTTGTAAAGGGAACGAGACAGTGATCAAGCAGCAAACTCAGATCGATATGTATGATCAGTCGCCAGCAAAACAAACAAGCTGGCATTTCCGGGTCCGTGGCTCGAAATTTTTTCCGGTTCGTGGTGGGAGGGTATTTTTCGCCTGACAAGCATTTTCTGAAGCAAGTACTTCTCTTTTTAGCCAATAGCAGGCTTATGGGACGGCACAACCACCAAAGCCCCTCCTTCTACTGCCCTCTTGCCCGCCAGTCAGTGCAACACCGCTTTGGGATTGGCTCTGGTTGCATTCAGCACTGACACTGTGGCGAAAGGTGGCGGCAATACGAATTTCCGTAACTTATACGCAGATGGCAGAATAGTCTGATATTCGAGAACGGCAACCTAGAGCCAGCTGTGGGCATGTTTATTGTAGAAGGCTAGGTAAGGCCGGCGGGGTTTACAAGCAGAGACATTATTTGAGGTAGTTCATTGTGTTTTCTCTTCGATGATTTTGTTTGCCACATTCACGAAAATTATTTGGATGTACAAAACAAGGTATTGGGGTGCGTAATATGAAATGCTCTGCTGAGTCAAGACACATAAGCACATAAGCTAACAAGAAGCACATAAGCTAACAAGCAGCGGCCGTGGCCCTGAAAGCGACGCGGCCGCGATAGTGAAAGCGATGGTGCTAAAGAAGTAGAGCCTCCCAGTCCTGGACCCTTCAAAGGGGAGTAAAGGTGCTCTGCCAGCCCAGCTGTGGTCTCCATCAAAACCGATGTGAATCGATGCAAAGTGATGCAGAGCTCCGCAAATCATCGCCACACAACTTGGAACCAATGCAGAGTGACCTAAAGCCCCACCATGCCCTCGCCGTACAGCTTTATTAGAACCAACCCCGAATGACGAGAAGTCTAGTAAATCAGCACTGTGCCGACCGCGCCCGAAGAACATAAGGCACAATAATCAGTGAGCCAAACTTAGGGGCCCATTACGATGCCGGATGGAAAAGGCTTCGGTTCGCCGTGCCCGTGGCAAAAATCCACCTGCATGATCCTCTGCATCTCCGTCGGTCAAATCATGATGCAATGCACACAAAATCCTACCACGGCAGACCGGCACTCACAAATGTCCATCCGCCATACTCGGAAAAGTTGCAAATCCGACCGTGGCAGACGGGGAAAGCAGTTCAAAGGACTAAAAAGGCCGCTCCTACCGTGGAATGACCGCATGGCCAATTATGATGAAACCACGGAGCTGGAGGATGGAGCATTGCCTACCGATTTCCTGGCTCGCGTATAGACCAAATGAATGGCGATAGTAACAAACTGAACAGCGGAGCACAAAGTGTGCCTGGACTCGACACTGCCCACAATCACATCACACACACACCACACTGATATACCCCAAATATCCATTTGCAATGTAAACCATGCCCAGCATGGAAGAAACACCTGGAGGACATCACACATGTGGACACACCCACATACCACAGCATAAAACCAACCCCTTCCTGCACCAGCAACCTTTGCACACCAGAAGCTGACACAGAGAGACAGGACACCATTTACGCACACAGCACAACATGACATACACCCATCTCCACTCAACACCACTTCCCATCCACACACCTGACACACTCCACGTAACTCCACCACTTCCTGCACCTTTATCACCTTTGCACCATGGCCAAAAGGAGAATGCCCAAATTCACCTACACTGAATTTGATGGTAGATGAGATAATAAGGGTAGAACCACATTTGTATGGAAGCCTGGTCCAACACATCCCACTTTTGCGCAAAACCCAGATGTGGACAATGATTTACAACAAAGTCAATACTGCAGGGACCACCCTACACACACTGCGTGACATCAAAAGGCGTGGGTCGACCTCAAGTCCCGAATCAAGCATCGGGCCCACAGCAATCATGAGGCGGCCCATAGAACTGGTGGCGGCTCTCCCATACCACCAGTAACCTTCACTGAATGGGAGGAGAAGGTGCTTGCCATACTACATCCCGAGAGTCTCACAGGAATCGAGGGGGGAGTGGAGGCTGGTAAGTACAAACAAAATGATCACATCTCACTGTAATGTACTGTTGTGCACAACAAGTGAGCCTCAATTGCCAGACAAAATCAAACTCATATACAATGCACGCTCCATGAATGTCTCCTAAGGCTAGCATTTCCTTCCTCTGCTACACTTAACAGGTAGGTAGCCATCTTACACGGGAGGGGGTTGTCGGGACTTGACAGCAAGACCTCATCTCCCACAACGCCCTCTGTCTTCCCTCCCAAACAGCAGGGATCTATCTGACCACCACATCCTGCACTTGTGAGCCAACTCTGTCAAGCTGCATAAGTTGCAGCCAGTGCACACACAGAAAATACCATTGAGAGTTCACATGAATCACAGTGTCATTGATGAAGTCACATGTAACTGCAAAGCAAATCCTCTGGCCCTCACTGTCCGCACCACCATAACTCCCACAACAGCTGCAACAGCAACGCTGACCGCTGCAGCACCGACCTGTGTGGCAGCCACCTCCACCATCACCACCACTGCCTCCAACACCGTCCCTGTGCCAGTTGCAATCAACACCACCAGGCAGCCTCGGGGTGCTGTGGACAATGTGCTGCTGCAGCGCCAGGCACCGCCACAGGTCCGTAGCAGCAGGGCAGGTGGCAGGGCAACTGGGGAACAGTCACAAGAGGACAATGAGACAGAGGCCCAGGCCACCATGCAAACTGTCCTTGGTGCATATCAGCAGAACCAGGGACAGATGGGGGCAGGTCCTTGACGAACTGTGTGAACTCCGCCTGCTGCAGAGGTCCATGGACAGTTGTTTGGGCCAAATTGTCGAATACATGGGCCAGCTTGTGGGTGCCCTGAGGGACATGCATGCAGCACAAGCATCTGGCCACCCACCCGTGGCCAGCCAGATGATAGTCACAACACCTCAGCAGCGGCCACAGGGAGGGGTGAGTAACATCACAGCAAATGCTCAGACACCTTCGATCATGCAGCAGGGTACCCCCAGGCCAAATGGCGTAAGAGGTGTCCCGAAAAAGTCCCAGGGAGGATCACGTGGCAAAGCACCATGCCATACCAGTTCTCGGAGCCAACGTTGATGTCACCAGTGTCACACCGATCATTGAGTTTGTTTTAAATCCGATCCCACATTGCCACAAGGATGGGAGTGTACTGTTGGACTGTGGAATCCCACCATTGTGTGTTCCACCCGAACCATCCATGTACCATCACTTTCAACTTCAACCCTCACCTGTCACTCTTTGACAAATAAACGCAAATCATACCTGTATGCCTTTGTATCAAGATGACATTTTTATCATAGTGAGTAGCATGTTAACTCACATTGCAATGTATCATGAGACGTGAATGCGACAATCAATTGACAGAGTAGAGGAACCTGGAATGACACAAGGAAAAGACAGTGATTTGACATATGATGGCAGTACAGGAAAAGCACTGCCCTAGGCAACACTGTACAAGATGACCAACAGTCAACATAGGCCACCACCATCAACATTGACAGAATGGGGATGGGCGCACACGACTTTACCTCCCAGCACAGTTTAGCCCTCAACATCCTGGTAAATGCACTGCAGTTGAAATGCTTACTTGTCTTTCCATGGAAGTGAGTCACCACGGCTGGATGCAGGTCAGTGCTGTCAATCCCTAGACACATGTGTGTTGCGTTATCATCATACATCAGTAGGGGTTAGATACATTGTGATCGGTGTTTGCTGAGGGAGCGGCCACAAGCCACTCGGGTCTCTGTACCTCTCCCTGCCCAACTCAGGTGAAACACTTCAGTCCCATGGCAAGTAAGCATTAAGACTGAACTGCATTTACCTGAATGCTAAGAGATGAACTGTGCTGGGAGGTGCAGTGTGCTCCCATCCCCCTAACAACATCAACATGGACATAACGGAAGTTGTCACAGATTACATAGGGCAGACCAATGAAATCCTTAGCAGTGTGCCCAAAAGAGCCAGCATCAAAAACGCATCCTGTCATGTGGACGATGGTGACATTGTCGCATTCACACACTCAAGCACTGTTGCACAGGGCTTTTCATGTGACGTGTGATTCATGCATGTTTAACTACATGAACACCAGTCCCTGAGAACATACCCACGCTAAATCTATGTACCAACAAAGTTATCTTCCGTTGAATTAGCACAACTGCTGCTGTCACAGGGCAAGCATCACGTATATAGGAACTGTTGCACAACGTGTTCCTTGCTGTAGCAATGTTCTCCTCACTCCCCCATATGTGATTGTGGATATTCATTTGTGGCCTCAAATTCCCACAGCGAAAGCATACTTCAATCAGTGTTCAGGAACAATGGACTTCTGTTTGGACAAGTAGTCGCTCCCACATCAGCCCGGAGACCTTCGAATTCCAGGTGTCTTGACCGTCCCACGCGATTCAGTCACTGCTAAACACGGCACTCCCACTTTTTTCTCAGGGAACTGACACAAAGTTTTGATAGCGTCTGACACTGAAGGCCGTTGCACACTTTTTTTCGAACTTGTGGGCTCTGGCCTTGTCCCTTTGTTTCATGCTATTTCTGTGGTCCTACCGGGTGTCATTCCTACAATTTACATACTGCATGTAGCGGTTTCAGATCATTACTTTGGCTGTACAGCTGAGCGCTGGTTCTGAGATTGCTCTCACTCCATGTCTGACCGTCCAGTGGTCCAGGGCAACCCCAGTCAGTTGCAACTCTACTGTGACCGCATGCAGCTTCTCTTCGGATGTGTCCCATTAGCTGAGCTACGCATCAGTTATAGGCTAACCTTCTGATATGCCTATTTCACCTGCGTGCAACCTGTGTTCTGTCGCAGATGCCCCTTTCACTGGTCCATGGATGTCTGCCTTTCCAACACATCCCTTGCTGCTCTGGATCATGAGCTGTGGGTGAATCCTTTGTTGTTCCACGACCAGGACTGCTTCGGTGATACACGTTTATGGGATGCCTCTCAATGTGTCAGACAGGCTGACAGCTGCGCCTGTGCGTTTGTGCAATGGCTCCTGTGCCATGCCTACATCGAACCAGACTACTTGGACCGGTCGATCCGCTGTGGTAGGGTTAACGTTGTGATCCGACTTGCAAACCGACACTAGATTTCAGTGTTGGCGGCGACCGGTACCATTATGGCCCGGCACGGATTGAACGAGGGTTAAGCATTGCTAACCCTTGTTGATACCAAGGTACCAACCACCCCCACACATTTTTTAGGGTGCTGTAAAGGTGGCCGCTTCTTCACTGAACGCGTTGGGTGACCACCACCAAAAAATGTGGAGGTAGTACATCACTAGGTCCTGAGGAATTGCCATCAACCTTGATAAATAGGCTAGAAACATGTCGACCTCTTTTAAGCGTATCACTACACAACATTAGGTGACGATACGCGTTATACTCATTTTAATTAGGGAAGTAGCCATACTCATTAAAATATTTTTGGATTGGACTATTTTTCCCTATTTTAACGCACTTAACACCTTCACTTGTACCGACACTAGGACCCTCACTTGCACTTCACCTATCGGCTCTGGAAAAAAGATCTCCGAGAAGTAGGCCCCTTAACGGGTGCCTGATCGGGCATTGCAGCGCCGGCCCGAGTAGGAGCAGACCCGATGATGAAGCAAGACACCTACTTGTCAGGTGTGTGAGGGTCTTTTTCCAATAAGGAGATCACTCTCCTATTTTCCATTGGTTTCAACCATACAGTTAGCATTTTTCATTTCTCATCTTTTGATAGGAACTTCATACTCAGTGTTTAAATACATCGAACCTCTCCCAGGTTGCCATGGGATGCTCCTTTCAACCTCGTGGTGCGGGGAGAACATCTGTTCCTTCATACTGCTGGATTGGATGGAGGTCCTTTTTGCTGAAGATGATTTGGATCATCTTTTGGAACTGATTGCCTTCGAAGCTGCCTGTGTCTTCTTGGATTCGTAACTACTTAACAGCAACAGGAAGTGTTGGTGACTAATTCAATATTCTTTTGCCTTTTTCACGCCTACTGACAGGAATTATCATTCAGCTCTCTGACTTTTGCCCTGTCTGCATTAGCTTTGACTCTGCTGACCTCTGCGGTCTGTTTCGCTTGGTACCACAGAACTGATTAAGGGGAGGCTGTCATCTAACCATTGTGGACACTGTCGAGTGGCATGAGCCCGGATTACATTATGCAGCTGTAGTGCACCAATATTACATGGCGTAATTGTTTTGCAAGTACCTTAGTATATGTATGTCACATGAGAAGAGCTTGTTCTTTGCACGGTCCAGGAGTAATGTCGGAAAACTCTGTCCGTGGTCGGAGAACATTGTCCCTTGTCATTCTGTTCTGGTCTGGCCCTCGCACCCAGACTCAACAAAGTCTCACAGCTGCTAGAGGACACGGACGCCTTTTAGATGTCATGGGAAGGCGGGCTAGAGACCCCACACTTGGAGAGTGATCCATCCAGTGATGAGCGCGACACAGCACATGTGATGTACATTTCACCATATATAGGCTGAGGAATGGGGTCTGCTGACAAAGCCCAGAGACTAGGGACATCCCATTAAACTCTTTCCTGCAAGGGGTTGGGGAATATGCTCCGTCCAGGGAGATTATTTATGTGACATCTTGCTTCATGTGATATGGATGTGTCACTATGGTAACTGTTTGTGTACTCATGTATTCTCAGCTTGTTGTGGCACGTATGTTGCATGTTTTGACACTGCAGTAAAAAAATGAACATTTCACAGCGTTTCTTGTCTTCAACTTATATAATTGTGTACAGGTGCTTGAATACCTCTGAGTGAGTAAGAGAGCTAGTGGGGTACTATAGCAATTGGTTCCTGTGCTTATGGGTGCTCAGTCCCTGCCTGGCCAAGTTCTCTAATGCTGTGCATAGTCCTCTATGTGTACAAAATGACAGCAACAATTCTCAAATTTGTGAGACAACAGCAAGGCACTCCGGCATAGTCATAGTCGCTCATTGTTAACTTACACTCAACTGAAGTAGTTGACCATGAGCTGTTGACGCTGGTCAAGGCCTTCTTCCTCACCACTGTCATGTGTGGGTTGGGAGCGGGGGGCTACTGCTGTTTATCGTCGTCCAGAATCAGGGGGATCCTTCTGAGCAAGGCCAGGCTGTGTAGCATGCCGCAGACTACTACCATCTGGCATACCTTCTGTGCTGATTACATAAGTGCACAACATCATAATGGGACACCTTCAGGCCCCAAGCCTGTGGCACAGCCTTTTTGGTTGCTTATTGCAATGACACTTTATAATTTGTCACTTATTTCTCATTTCACTGTTCTTAAACTGCGTTCATTTTCCACTTTTGCGCTTAACACTGTTTAAAACCACATGCAAGGGAAAGCACCCACAAAGAACAGCGCAACAAAAGGACTATTGAGAAAGCATGCTGCTATCCACATGCAAGGCAGAACATCATCCTCCACAGTGCATGTTTAAATTTTGGGAAAGTCAGAATAACACTGGAATTTGCAACACTGAACAGCGCATGTGCGTACAATGTCATCAACGCTTCACAACGTGTACTGCTGTATCATTCATTCATCAATTTTGCACTACAGACTTTATGTCGGGTATTTTGACGAAGTGACTGTTGTTTTATGGGAGCTGTAGTATTTTAGGCATACTCAGGAGGTTAAACACGGTACTGGTGGTAATTATGCTGGCCTAAGGGGGAGGGTTTATTGTAGGAGGGGCGAGAGCTAAGTTTATAGTCAGGTGGTCGGAAAGGAAAGGGAACTCTGTTTTCTGATCGAGGGAGGAGGATGTTTGGTCGTTAGCAGGTAAGGGAGTGCAAGATCAAGGAGGGAAAAGGGCGAGTTAGTGGAGAGGGAAGTGCATGGAGAGAGGGTTGTGTATACATGCTGGGATAGTAAGTGGAGAGAAGTTTGTGGGTTGTAGGTCACGGAGTTACAGTATAAGAATCACTGACCTTGTGAGAGGGTGGCACACTAGAGATTTGAAAGTGTAAAGATCGAGTTTGTCTATAGGCAATTGGGGGTTATTTTAAACAGTACAAATAACAATTATAATATTTTTTTGTGAATTTGATGCACGCAAGTTACAGAGAAATGAGGGGCAATCTAGAAAACATGAGAGTGTGTACAAATAGTGGCGCATGGAAAATTAATGTATGTTCAATTGTTTACATTCAGTTACCCCTGATGAAGGCCCTAGAGGCTTGAAATGCATTGGGTTACAATAATCTGCTTTCTGATGGATTTGGCTTTGGTATGTGTTCTTGAAGAGAGGTTTGGATGGCCCATTACGGACATGAGAAATTTGGGAAATGGCTTTCCCTTACATGTGGTTTTAAACAGTGTTAAGCGCAAAAGTGGAAAATGAACGCAGTTTAAGAGGAGTGAAATGAGAAATAAGTGACAAATTATAAATTGTCATTGCAATAAGCACCCAAAAAGGCTGTACCACAGGCTTGGGGCCTGAAGGTGTCCCATTATGATGTTGTTCAGTTGATCACGTGCTGTTCGGACTGAGCACGTCGCCAGTGAGCACGCAACGTTTAACTTTGATGGATTGAATAAAAGGATGAATTTTTGGAAACGGCAGGTGTGCTACCCACATATATATATATATGTTGAGTACATAAGTGCACCACAAGTCTTGTCCAGGCACCTAAATCTTGACTTCAGCAGTCCAAAAGTGCGCTCCACCACACGACGTGTCCTCCCATGTGCATCATTGTATTGGACTTCCCTTGGCGTTGTTGGATTCCGCAGTGGGGACAGCAACCACGGATGATTGGGATACCCAGAGTCACCTAGTTGTGAGACAAACAGGTAAACAGTGTGATCTGAATATGTGAGGAAAGCAGCATGTCACACATACATCACAGTCATTGACAAAGCCCACTCACCAACAAGCCAGGCCCGCTCGGGTTGCAGATTGGGCATCGATTGGTGTATGATGCTGTTCCGCAAGATTTGGGAGTCATGTGCTGACCTAGGATACTTTGCACACACATGTGAGATGATCTGATCCGCATGGCATACCACTTGCACCTTGATGGAGTGGTCGTGTTTTCGGTTCCTATAGATGTGTTCACTTTCCTGTGGCTGAAGGAGGACACTGTGGGTACCATCAATGGCTCCCACAACATTTGGAATGCATCCCAGGTCATAGAACTCCCCCTTTACAGCTGCCAATTCATCCCTCCTCGGGAAGTGGACATGTCTGATCTTGTAAAGCATCAATGCTGACAGGACGTCACGCACTCCATACTAACCATGGGCTGTGACATCCCACCGACATTGGCCACAGTGTACTGGAAAGACCCAGTAGCGAAGAAATGCAGTGCAGCCATAACCTTCACTGTAGCAGACAATGCAGCCGGATATATTCTTTTGGGCTTCAAATGGGGCTCCAACTGTGTGGTGATCCAAAAAAGAATTTCCGGATGATTTCGATGTCCTCCATCGTCATCAGGTCAGGGACAGGGCGAAAGATGGGCGGTCTCCTCCTACGTATGTCAGGGTACACAAGCATGGGCTGAGTTATAGATGAGAAGTGGTGAACAGCTTACCCAGAGACTCACACAACATTGACAGGACTCATGGTCACGTGAAACGCACAAGTGACCTGCATTCAGACGTTTCTTTTCTCCACTCAGTCGACATACTGACACTACGACATCCAAAGAGGTCGATGTGTATGGCATATAGTACACTGCTACACCAAGAATGAGCTGCCCTGTGGTTAGATGGCACGGCACTTATGTTTCCCAGCATCAGTGCTGTGTTGCATGTAGCTGCTGTCACTGCACAATGGTAAGCTTTAGTCCCAGAATACACAACGACATTATGGGATGAGGGCAGTGAGTGTCATCTGGACAACGCAACATGGATATACAGAGCAGTGGACAGACATGTGGACATTATGGGGTCAGTCGTGCGTGAGTGTGTGAGGAATTTGCGTAACAGACATTGCAATGTTCACCTGAATGAGGCACAAATGCACATGGATAGTGTATACATGCCCACATGGCTAACAATGGCTGATGATGTTGGTCAGAGCTATGTTTGTTTGTTCCACATGTGCACTCCTATGATGTGTGTGGGAACATTTACAGACAATGGCAGCTAGGCACACTGCACTCCACACCAGTACGTGTGTTAGGAGTGCTAGGGATTACAAGTATGTCTGATTTGCCAACAATGGACACCTCTGATTGTCTGCCTACACCACTGGCCCTTCACAAGTCGACCCCTGACCAAGAGATGCCAGTCAGATGTCAAGGGATATTCAAGCGATGTTCACAGGTTGGATGTTTCATTATATAACATTGGTATAGTACAAGAGACATTTGTCCTTTTGTTTTTTTTGAACAGTTTTTTTTATTAAATATGAAACAGAAGATCTGCATTTACATCTTGACAATTGACAGGATATTACTGTAACAGTCTCACAGCGAGCGACAATACGTGTAACATATTACAGCTATATGCATGTCATGATTTTCATACCTCCTCCTCTGATTCCCAGTCTATTGCTGAGGGGTACATATATTTCCTCTATCAATATTCCATTTACCCCACACCCTCCCCCACTTCTTGGGGCACCCTCTGTGGATATACGTGGCTTTTTCTGCTACCATAATCATATCCATGCCCCTGCACCAATCCTCGTGAACCAAAGCTTGTACCGCCCCCCATTTCTGGGTTATATTCCGTTTAGCTATTATCATCCCTGTCGTTGCCCATTTTTGGTCAGTGTGATTCACGTCTGTTGGTTCCCATATATTCAAAAGACAACGTTTGGGTTCAGGTGGGACTGGGCTGGCGCAGACCTCCGTGATAGTGTTCATTACGGCTGTCCAGTATAATGTAATAACTGGGCAGTCCCACAAGATATGGTAGAAGGTGCCTAAGTCGTTGCATTGATGCAGGCAGCGCTGGCTGTGGCTTCCCCTATTTTGCATAACTTCACTCTCGTGAAGTATGTCCTATGTGGTATCTTGAGTTGTATCAGGCGAAGTCTGGAGGACACCGCCACCACCTCTTCCTGCCATTTAGCCTGTAGTGTCAACATGGGGTCTATTTGATTGTTAATGATTTTCCAATATGTAAGGGAGATCGCTTTCTTATCTAGGTGGTCCATTAAAAGACGGTCCTCTAAGGGGGAGCCCTCAGGGAGAGTTTCCTCTGCTGAAATAGCAGCTTCCAACTTGTGTTTTACCTGCATATACCGGAACACCTTGATAGGAGCCATCTCGTATTGTTCCTGCAGGTGAGTAAATGTAACAACCTTCCCCCCTTTCCAGCGGTCGCCCAGCAGGGTGATCCCTATTAGATCCCACTTTTGAAACCCCGTGCTCTTGCCCAGTGTGCCTAGCTTGCTGGTATCCCATAATGGGGTGTGTTGTGTCAGCTTGTCAGCCCATCCCAGGTGTCGCGTCACTGTATTGCCATTTGTGAACCATATGCGCTGCTGGTCCCAGTAGGCTTGACTTTTTCTGTTTGTTGTATAGTACTGGTTTAACTCCCCCCCCCCCCCCCCCCCCCCCCGAACCCAGGGCCAATTTATCTAGGCGGTACGGTGTTGGGTACATGGATCCACTGATTGATCACTACCAGTTGCGAGGCCAAGTAATACGCCCGAACCTTGGACAGGGCAATGCAGCCATCATACCAACTTCTAGTGAGTTTGCCCGCAGCTATCCTAGCCGGTTTGTTCTCCTATAGGAGATTATTAACTTTTAAATCAATGACCTTAAAATATGACTCCGGGACACGGTAGGGCGTGTTCTGCAGGGCATAGATAAACCTGGGTAATGTCATCATTTTAAAAAGTGCCGCCCTACCCAGTAGGATGAACGGTAGTGTTCTCCAGTGTTTAATGTCACATCTCAGCCTCTGCAGTGGTTCTTGGAGGTTCAACACTTGGAAGTCGTCCGGGTCAGACGTAACATGAATCCCCAAGTATTTAAAGCTATCTGTTACTACCCTAACTGGGCAATTCTTTGGCAACTTCGGATGGGGCCCGTACAGGATATACAGTACTGACTTCTCCCAGTTGATTGTGTATCCGGAGATCTTTCCGTATCTTTCGCATATATTTAGTATACCATGAATGGACCACGTGGGGGAGGCTATATTCAACAGAACGTCGTCTGCGTAGAGGGAGATCCGGTCTTCCCATCCCTCCATCCAGCGCAAGCCGCGAACCATTTGATCTCCTCTGAGCCATGCAGTCAATGGCTCTAAGATCAGCACAAAAAGGAGCGGTGACAGCGGGCATCTCTGCCGTGTTCCGCGCACCAAAGGGAATTCCTGTGAGATAAGTCCATTTACCACTACATATGCAAGAGTTTTGGTGTACAATAGATGGACCCATGAACAAAACTTAGGCCCAAACCAATGATGCTGGAGGGCTGCAAAAAGAAACAACCATTCCACGGAGTCGAAAGCCATTTTCGCTTCGAGAGACAGGACCACCGCCGCCTCCTCTCGTATTGTGTGTTTACGGCCGAGGATGCTGAATAGCGAGGTTCAGGGCTGTGTTCCTACCCGGCATGAACCCAGATTGATCTGGGTGAACTAGTTTATTGAGATATGGGGTTAATCAGAGCACCAACGAAATCTTGGCTTCCGCGTTAATCAGGGAAATAGGTCGGTAGGAAGTGCTCTCAGAAGGGGGTTTGCCTGGCTTGCGGATAGCTACTATAGTAACAATGCGTTGCTCCTTAGGGAGCTCTCCCTGAACCAAGCTTGCTTCATACATTTTCAATGGATAGGGGGGCACTTTATTCGCTGCACGTTTGTACAGTTCTATTGGGATAACATTTGGGCCACTGGCCTTCCCGGACTGTATGTTGTGGATGGCCACCTTGAGTTCGTCTACTGTTAGGTCAGAGTCTAGCTTCTGGGTCTCTTCCTGCATCAGTGTCGGCAAACGTATGTCTTTGATGAAGTCTAAAGCATCTTGGACCGTGGTCATAACCGTGGATGCGTACACCTGCTTAAAGTGCGCTGCCAGCGCATTTGCTATCTTCTGTGGGTCAGATGTGGATCCCCCATTTTTTAGTCTAAGCTCTGCCACTCATCTATCTGCCCGCTACCTTTGTCCAACCAAGCTAGGAGTTTACCGGCTTTGTCCCCTGATTCATAGACCTTATGGTGGACTGCTGTCAGGAGGGTTCTAGCGTCTGCCCATAAGTATTCTTTATATTCTTGCTGTTTTGTGCGTAGCCTGTGCGTGTTTGAGGTCTGATGGGTCACAGGCATGTTGTGACTCCAGGTGATGTACCTCCTGTTCTAAGGCCTCTATCTCTTTCTTTTTTGTGACCTTCAATAAGGGATATGGCCTGTCCCTGGACGACCGGCTTATACACCTCCTAAAGGACCAACAGCGAGGAGACCGACGCCTCATTTTTCCTAAGGTAATGGGTTGTTGTAGTAATCAGGCCTTTTCTAATCTTAGGGTTTTGTAGATATCCTGGGTATATTGCATACATACGACTTTGTGTGGGAGTGTGCGATGTGTACTCTGCCATCACCGGGAAGTGATCCGAGATGCCCCAAACCGCCCTACATTGTCTGTGGCCGCAATGATGTAATCTATACATGAAAGGCTATTGTGAGCCCCAGAGTGAAAGGTATACTGTCTTGTTTGTGGGTTTTTAAATCACAATAAGTCCAGCAAGCCGTGTGCGTCAAGAAAATCTGCTAATCTGGAGCTGGTGCGGTGTTGAGGCCAGAGGGGTGTACGGTCTTCTGCGTCATTTAGTGTAGCGTTAAAGTCACCCCCCATTATCAGGTCTCCTTCTGGCAATGACAGCAGGAACGCACATAATGCCTGAAAGGCCATCGTGTGCAAAGCAGGTGGGATGTATAATGTTACAAAATTGATTGGGCGGCCTTCCCATTGAGTGGAGATCGCCGAAATCGGCCTTGGTCTGCTAGTTTAAACTCCCATCGGTCCAGCACCCTGCATGTCGCCCCTAGTAGATGTGTTTCCTGCATCTTATCTTTATAACTGCTGGAGCTTTACGTTTTAGATATTGCAGCACCAGCCCTCTCTTTACCTTATCCCTTAAGCCATTGACATTCCAGGAGATGAGCGCTAGCTTCGGTATTGTAGTGCGTTGTGACATTGGGTTATCTGAGGATGTGTGTGAGGATATCTGTATCGGTCCGGGTTAGTGATGTGGCATGTGTACCAGTTTTCGTGGAGACTGTACATGAGTGTTCGCAGATCATCAGCAACAGCAGCTTAAACAATAGAATAACATACATCAAAATTTTAGTGACCCTTACAAAAGTTCCCTCCCCCCTCCCTGCATTACGGACTTAGAACTACCCGCCTCCCCAATTTTGCAGAGCGCTCATATCCCATTGCCTGGTACCTTTGGTGGGGGTTGGTCTCTCCTTCCATTCCCCCCGTACGTCTCCTTGCCAATTAGTTACTACTACAGCTTAAATATGGAACCTATAGGTAAATGTGCGCATGGTAGCATAATTGTAAACACAGGCATCTATTCTTCTGGGAACTTGCCAGTACCGCCCGGTGGCTTCCGGGCTCCACGGATGAATTCCCAGGGCTTTGGGAAGGTTCCACTGACCTTCGCGCGCCTGCGCGCACTCTGTGCACTCGAGACCCCGGCTTCTTCCCAGCGGCAAGGCCCCAGTTCTTTCACTCGCCACAGTTTCAGCGCCAACAGTCTCTGTTCCGTTACAGGGCGGTTGCTGTGCGCCTGGTGTCCTCCGATGCTCGCTGCGCCCCTTGGTGACTACCAGGGTGGATGGATTACCTTGTGGATTTACAGAGATGCCAGAAGGGGGTCCGGAGCTCCTTTAGGTGGCAGCCATTTCGTTTGGCTGCAAGCCACGCCCCCAACCTTTGTCTTTTTTGACTCCTTCCCTCATTTCAGGCCATGCTGGCCACGAGGCATGACTATGTATGTAATTTCACTCTCCTTTTCTTGGACATACCATGTGTGTGCAGACTTGACTCAAAGGTCACACTCTCTCATACCTTCACAGTGTAGTGACCAGCTGGTCACTGTTCTAGTTGTTCTGATGTACCAGCCACTCCCAGAGGGCTGGCTTACCCACCACCCCATAGCCCCCCAGCACAGGCATCACTTGACATGTGACCCTGCCAACAAACGGGACCGGACGCATGCGCCCTCGGCCAGTTCTCCTGTACATGTACGGTGTCTGTGCGGTTACTTTATATGCATGGGGGCCTCATGCCCCACAACATTACACATGGGGTGCACCAATCACTTTAGGCAAATGAGTTGTGATGTGTGATGTAACTCGCAGGGCGCCAATGCAAATGCAGTATGTGTTCACATGCGCGGTAGCTGGCATCCGCAGCAATGACACGCATTTGCCCCAACTGACTGATGCAAGGTTGCGGTCGCTGCTTCCAGGCTGCTGTGGTGTGGCAACCACAATGCGAATGGGCCATCAGCCAATGGGAGCCTTCGGCGTACATATTTTGATATTGCAATGTGCACGCTCCACAATTGCGGGGCTCTGCACTGGCCCCAATTGCCTTCAGGGGTACCGAGCGTCACTCATGGTGATTGGGTGGGCTTCGCACTTTGCATTTGGCACGTTGCCACATTCATCGTGGTGCCATAACACTTGCTGGGAGTTCTAGTTGTTCAGGGGTTGCATACGTGGATATGTTTGGTACGTACCTCTGCTGTTGAGCGCAGCGGCGTCTAGTCTACCGGAGGTGCAGCAGGTAGTGCAACGGGAAGGCCTGTAGCGCAGAATCCATGGCGGCTCCAGTGGTTTAGATGAGTTCTGTATCGGCTCTTCCTCTCCTTTGTTGTGTTTCCGCCATCCGCAACATGGTGGTTTTTACGCAGCGTTGGGATGGGTTGTTTGCCACATCGTAATCTGGTTGGTGGATGGAATGTGTTTCCTCAAGCCGGTCTTGCTCTGTTAACTCCATACACCACCCTTGCGTACGCACAAAATGTGCGGAGCCTGAAAGACCGCTGCGGACGGATAATGGCCTCTGTTGGACCATTGTAATTCGTGACTTTGTTCCAACCCAGCATTACCAGATAACTGTAGTTGATGTATTGCACTTTCTGGTGCTACTTTTATCTAAACCTTAACAATTACATAGTTCCAATTCTACTAATTGGATTTTTATCATTTTGGTCTCAAATAATTAAAACTTCCTGATCAGAAGGTTCAACCTGGTCAAGTCACATGCTGTTGAGAAGTCCAGAATCACCCTATTCAGTCCTACTTTTTTGGGCAACCACAACTCTTACAGATTTGCTTCTCTTGCAGGGAGCACCAGTCCATGCCCTGTCTCCATTGATTCAGATCTGTCGAAGTACCTTTTCGAACACTGCAGCTGTTATGGCCATGTGAATGCCTGAAAGTGATACATCAGCACCCTTGTGTGGTAGTAAACTGTGGTAAATATTTCATTACCGGTACTATTTTTATGCGGTAAAGTCTATTAAGAATAACTCAGTAAATATAAGAGGCAGAATCCGTGGTATTAGAGGTTTTAAAAGGCTTTATTCCTATACAAAGGAATACAATTCGAATTGTAGGCATTCTATTCCATCACCACGAAAGTTCAGGAAGGAAGGGCATACTTTATTGACAGATAGGCAGTTTTATAGAAAATACATTACAGTGAAACAGATGCAAGAGGCGTAACAGCTGATAGTATAGATAAAAGGTGCATACGTAACTAATAGAGGCGGTATATGGGCGTAATTTAATAAACGTCATTATACATGATGTCACAAGTGGGTGGATCCATAAGAGAATCCTGCAATGTCAGCAGAAATATTTGGCAGAGATGCGCGCGCAGCCGCATGACGTGTGATTGACGTGCAACTAGAGGGTGAAGGGGACTTGACATTTAGCTCTACATGTGGAGACAGAAGTCTGGGGGTCATGTCAACCTAATCCCAAATCATATCTAATATCCTATGTTTAAAGAACTGTGTTATCCAAAAGGAGAGGTCTCTAGGATAGAATCTATTCTATACTGACTGTTAGTGCGTGTACAAGCGTCTAAGTGTCTACACTAGATGCGAGGGGGTAGGAATATTCCATGGTAACGGGGCTATGAATTACTTGCATGAGGACAGCGAGGCCTGGCCCTTTGCAAGGTAGCTGGAGGAATGTTTACCTAAACTACTAGACAGGAATGCATCGGATGAGGAGCGGAGTAGATAATCTTGAAGGTGAAATACAGTTTTTGGCAGGCGACAGGCTGGATCAGGCACCATTAGCCGCGCAGGGAGTAGGACAAAGTTCATGGACACAGATGCAGGCTCAGACTGGAGCTTTCAGAGGCAGAAGGCAGGAAAAGGTTTGAAGACAGAATTCGGGCCTACTCGCCTGAATCTGTAGAATGTGGAAAGTGAACCACATAAAGTCGGTGGCCTTTCATACTTAGGAATGGAATATCTGACCCATTCATGGCGGATCTGAAAGAGGACATGTTGACGGTGGACGCACATATATTTGCGTCTTCAAAACTGGAGCAGGAGGGAACATACATGTACTTATAGCATGCACATGGAGCCGTTGGGGTCTACGATAGGGGACATAACTGATCACAAAATTCATATTTCCTCATTCCCTCCTTGTCCCCTACGGACCCTCAGGAGATATCGATCTTCATCAATCCATCGATCTGTTCATATAGCATCATTTGTTCTTCTTTCTTCTTCCGGGATCTCGAACGAAAACTTGGATGTGGGATACACGAGGTGGCACACAGACCACAAATCGCTGGCCCACATTGTAGACATAAGCAGCAACTGAATAGTATGAAAAAGCCAATACCTAGGAAGGATAGGATTCTCCATCCCCAGGCTGACAACACGCCCCAGAACCAACCGGACCAAGTCCAGGTGCCTGGACTCTGGTGTATCTGGCTTACAATCTTATGAAGGCGAGTTATGGCTTTATATACTGACGGCGAATTTTCTGGTATGAAAATGCAGCAACTTGATCCGATGACCCTACAAGCTCCGCCCCTATCGGCCAGGATGACGTCAAGGACAAGACGATTTTGAAGCACAACAATCCGCATAGCAGACTGCTCTTCTGTTAAATTGCCTAAGGCGGAAATAGTTTCGTTCACTACTGCTTCAAGGGTTCTGGTTAATCTACGTATCAGCTTACTATTAGTGACTGTACCTATATAGGGAAAGAAACCTTTATTGAAATCTGTGTATTTTTCCCATGCTGTTTCAGTGTAATCGACAATTGGGAGATCTCTCTGCTGTCTATTGTGTACTAAATGGGTATTTCTATGATAATCAGGAGGAGCTAGGAAAACAGGTGGCAGAAGGAATGCTATGTAACAGGTACCATCCCAATCTAGAGGTAGACGTATATATGCGGTCTGGCCACATATAAAGTAGGAATGGCGAGAAGCTCTAAATGTAGACTTGCCTTGATCACTGAATTTTATTACAGTGGTGCATTTACTATGGCCCATGTGTATGGAACCATTCTTTCTTACACATAATTCCCCTTTTACTGGGAATACTGACATGGCGGGCAAGATTGGTGTAGCTTCAGATTCAACGTTCAGGATCATGAGGTTAAGTGTAAAATTACCTAATCCATATACTTCATTTTCTAGATCAGTTCCTGTTCTTCTGGGAAGTCCCTCCTTGTTAGGGTAGCAGACTTTAAGCAAAACTAGGTTCAGGTTTCCCCATACCCAGTTGTCTTGATAAACTGCGGAATTTGAATCTAGGGAATTAATCAAACTAAACCATGCTCCACAGGAGCCATTGTGTGTGAATGGATAGGGAAAGAGGGGCAAAACTCCCTTATAGTTCTGATAGGGAGGGAGTCGGCCACATATCCAACAATTTGTGGCATTGCTGGTCTGATGGGAATGATGTAACATACTAATGAATGTGTTGTTGCGCAGCGCAAATCTATAGGACAACTCATGCGGAGGTAATTCGCTAAAAGAATGTTCCGCAGTTACATTGTAAGTACGCTTAAAAATAGGGTAATACATGTGCAATAGTATACTGGAAATAATGATCAGAAAACTTTAGAAAAAACAAAATTAATAATGTTACTGTGCAGTGACTACGAAATGATTTATAATACGCATGCTTCTTAAGCTGCATCTGATGATTTCTTTCTCTATTCCGGTCTAGAGGATACATGTCAGAGACAAATTCAACCGATTCACCTTGGAGAGGACTTAAACAATCAAATTGTCTGACTTACTAGACCTTAATTTTAGTTTGTAAAGTTCTGAGTTTGACTGCTCAACCAAGGGGAGCTTTGAGTCTGTCTGTGAGGGAATACAGGGTTGAGTATTCACACTGGATGGTAGTCCATAAAATTTCTTGATATGACTCGAGTGCAACCACCCTTTCCGTCCCTCGATTTTCACGGCTGTCCTTGTAGTCAGTAGAACCAACTTCGGTGACTTCCACCTAGGATCCAGTTGGGTCTTCCGGTCAAAATTCCTGACCAGAACCAGGTCCCCAGGAACCACGTCATGGGGCTTCACCTCAGTATTATCGGGAAAAGCTGCGGTTACCTGTGAACGACAAGATTGTAGTGCAGACATCAAGGAAGCCAGGTAATCTGTCAGCATATTACAGTCAACATCAGTGATTTTGCGAGGTATAGGCGTCCCCCACATATTTGGTGGTCTACCGAAGATCACCTCGTACGGGGATAGCCCTGTTCGAGAATGTGCTACCATTCTCATGTAAAAGAGCGCAACTGGTAAGGCTACTATCCAATCGACTCCTTTTTCTCTACATATTTTGGACAATCTAATTTTCAGAGTTTGATTATGGCGTTCCACGAGACCTGCTGCCTCGGGATGTCGGACACAGTGGAATTTCCATTGGTAGCCTAACAGAAGGGAAACGTGTTTCATTAGTTCGGATGAGAACGGCTGGCCATTATCTGAGTAGACAACACGTGGTAAACCGTACCGTGGGAAGAATTCTCGAACTAACTGTTTGGCAGTAGTCGGGGCAGTGTAATCTGAAACCGGGTATGCTTCTGTCCAACGGGAAAGAGCACAGACAACTACGAGAACATATTTGAATCCTCGACATCGTTCCATCTGGATATAATCCATCTGGAGGACTTCAAAAGCATGATCGGGAGTTTGAAATCCACCCTGCTCTACGGGGATGCTTTTACCTGGATTAAACTGACAACATATCATACAGGTACGAACTTTTTGTTTAGCTGCTGCTCGCAAGTGTTTGTTGAACCAAATGTGTTGTATGCTGTCTAGCATAGCTTTTTCTCCTAGGTGCGCTGGACTATGTATAGTGTTAATGATGACTTGAACCATTGAGTCGGGAAGAAACCATATAGATTTTTCCTTCGTCATCCATCCTTGATCCGTTTGGATCCCTCCTAATTCAGTCCATTTCTTTATTTCTTCTGGTGTAGCATGTGTCTGTATGTCAATTACATCAAGGGCGGGATCCTTAACTGTCATGCAATGTGTTGGTGTCGGAACTATTGTCTTTGTCATGTCAGTTGTGTGAGTCTGATTCTGAGCAGTCTGTTTAGCTGTTCTGTCAGCTAGGTCATTACCCTGAGAAATGATATCGGTAACCTTTGTGTGGGCTTTGCATTTCATAATCGATATTGCAGTAGGTAGATGAATCGCGTCTAATAGGGCTTGAATGAGGGGTCCGTGTTGGATGTGGGCACCGTGAGAAGTTAAATAACCTCTCTCTTGCCACAGTACGCCGAAGTCATGGACGACTCCGAATGCATAACGTGAATCTGTGTATATGTTGACTTTTTTATTTGTGGCTTGAATACAGGCTTGTGTTAGAGCGGTGAGCTCTGCTGCTTGAGCTGACAAAGTGTTAATACAATTTGTTTCAATGACTTCAGTGTCTGTTGTGACTGCGTAAGCGGCCACTAACTCTCCTGTACTTGTTCTCATACATGACCCATCTACATACAATGTCAAGTCTGGATCTGACAAAGGGATATCTGTCAAGTCTTGTCTGGGTTTCGTCGTGATAGTAATGACTTCGACACAATCATGTGCCAATGGATCTGTTCCGCCTACTGGTAACAGTGTGGCAGGATTTAACGTATTACAACGTCTGATTTCTATATGTGGCTGAAACAATGTTAATTCGTAACCGGTGAGTCTTGCTATAGTCAAGTGTTGTGTTTGTGTGCGGTTCAAAAGAACCTCTACTGCGTGTGGTACTTGTACTGTCAATTGATGTCCTAACACTATGGCATCGCTTTGTCTGATTGCTAAAGCTGTGGCTGCCACCGATTTCAGGCACGCAGGAAGTGCCTGAGCTACTGGATCTAATGTACTAGAGAAATAAGCACATGGTTTGTGTGATCCTGCTTGTTCCTGAGTGAGTACTGACAAGGCAGTACCTTCACGTTCTGTAACAAAGAGTGTAAACTGTTTACTGTAACATGGTGTTGCTAGGACAGGTGCTTGGCATAAAGCTTTCTTTAAGCTTTCAAAGGCATGTGTATGTTCTGGAGTCCAAGGGAGGACAGTCGATGTGGCTGCCTCCTGTGTTGTCAACTGGATGAGTGGTTTTGCTAGAAATGCATATTGAGGGATCCACTGCCTACAGTATGAAGTGAGGCCTATAAAAGCCCGCACCTCCTTTTGTGTATTGGGTGACGGCATGTTAGCAATTAACTGGATGCGGTCGGGTGTAAGCTGCCTTCCCTCCTTGGACAGCGAGTGCCCAAGGTAAACAACTCGCTGGACACAGAATTGCAGCTTAGAAGGGGACACCTTGTGCCCCTTGTCGGCCAGAAATTTCAAAACCGTCAGTGACGCTGTCTCACATTCAGGTTCGCTTCGGGCGGTGATCAGCAGATCATCGACATATTGAAGCAAGGCAGTGTTAACTGGCATGTGGATACTGTCAAGTTCTCGTTTCAGTGCTTGGCTATAGATGCTGGGGCTTTCTGTAAATCCTTGAGGTGCGCGTGTGAATTTAAAACTTCGTCCATTTAAACTGAATCCGAACAGATATTGACTTTCCGGATCGATTGGGACACTAAAGAAAGCATTTTTGAGATCAATTACAGTGAAGAACGTTGCTTCTGAGTCAATAGCTGTGAGTAATGAAGACATATCTGGGACCACAGGGTATTGTGGTACAATACATTTATTTAATTCGCGCAGATCAATAACTAATCGATATACTGGTGGTGCTTTTGGATCCGTTCTTTTAAGAATCGGAATTATCGGGGAATTACATACATTGGAGTCAGTTTCGACAACCACTCCTTGTGCAATGAGCTCGTCAATGATTTGCAGTAAAGCCACAACAGCATCTGGTGGTAACTTGTATTGTCGCATTCGTGGTAGTACTATTCCTATTTTCAGTGTAACTCGATATGGTGTAATGTTCATGCAACCAACATCAGTGGGGCCTTGTGCCCATAAATGTGTAGGTAAATTCTGCAGTCGGTGATCCATGTCTCTGGACACGTAGTGACCTTTAAAGTCACGTAAAAATAGTCGTACTCCTTCCGGAGAACAACATATTATGGCTCCTAGAGCTTTCAATGTTTTTATGCCTAACAAGTTTTCTGGACATGATTTAGTAAGCAATACATCTGTAGTACGTGTCAATGGACCGACTGTAAGTGGAAGAGGTTGTGTTACATCATTAATTATAGGTTTTCCTGAGAATCCAAGGGAAATATTTTGTGAGCCTGAGAGGGGTGCCCCTGGAACTTCACTGCGTCTTATAGTTGTTCTGCTTGCCCCTGTATCAAGTAAAAACTTTCTGTCTTCCCCTAATAGTTCACTATGTACATAAGGTCACTCTTGGTCTACAGGAACCTCAATAAGGGGTAAGCCAACTTCCCTCTCTAGGCTATCTCATGAGTATCGCTGATAATCGGGATAATCTGTTTGTGCGTACTGATACATCTGTTGTGTAGTTGCTTGTGTTGCCGCAATAGGCTGCGCTTGTGGTGGTGCTACGATCTGTTGTGGAGCTGCCTGTTGCGAAGCTAGTTGTTGCGGAGCTAACCTAGGTTGTGCATGCTGAGGGATTTGTTGTTGATTCTGATCCTGTCTAGGTAAACGTGGTCTCTCCTGGGTTCTACCTGTGGCAATATTATGTTTCAGGACTGGACAATCGTGTATATAATGACCTTGTTGTTTACAATAGTTGCATGTCCCTTTCGTTGGACCTGCGGAATCACCCTTTTGATGACCATCGGCTGGAACTGACTGTGCAACAAGCATTTTCATTTTTGTATCTTTCATACGTCTTTGTTCATGTTCTTGTTCTTCTCTAATTCTATTGTGGTGGTATTGTAACATCTGTAACATCTGTGATGGGGTATTACCTTGCCAGGTACTTTCGAACTTCAATACTCTATTCTTGACTTGCAGCAGAGAATTTTCAACTAATTTTGTCACAAACAGATGTGGATATGACTCACTACTGGCTTTTATGCCACTATTTATACTAAAACATTTTTCAAATCGGGAATAGAAATCACTAGTGTCTTCATCTGGCTTTTGTTTGCAGGCTGAGATTGCACCCCAGTCTTCCTTTTTCGTAGTTAATAAACGTTGCAGTACCTGTATTAGTAATCCTGCTAGTGCTGTAGTCTTTTCCCCAAGCCCTGCTCCTGCAGCTCGGGCCTTTTCTTCGTTTTCTAATGCTGTCCAATCTATCTTTTGGTCTCCCACCTCCCATTCCTTTTCTTTGAGTTTCTCATAAACACCGGCGGGTAGTAGGACTTTTAATATTTTCATAATGTCGGGGTAGGTATACTCTCCCATGAGTAACATGTCCTTTATTTCACGGTGGAAACCTGCTGGGTCCTTGTCATGGCTGGGTACTACTTTCTTCATTTCTAATAATTCCAATTTAGTTATAGGCGTGTACACAAATACGCGTGTAAAATTATCACCGTCACCTCTGATTGGGTGCACTTCGCGTAACGGGTTCTGTCTATCTATGTGATACATTCTTCTTCCCATTATGGGAACTGGAACGTGTTCTGGGCATACGAAATTTAAATATTGGTTTCGGGATTCTAGAATTTCTTTAATCAAATCAGTACCTGACCCTCTCCATATGTTCGTGAGTAGTTCTGTCAATATGTCAGGTAAGGGTCCTGGATCGGAGTGTTGGCTTTTATATAATATAAGGAGGTGTTGAATCATGTATATACTAGCTAAACGCTGTTCATATGGGTCAAGATTCAGAAACGTGTGTGCAAGTACATCCTCATTGTATTCGCTGGGACTGTCAGCCCATTGTACTGCTGACCTGGCTAATTCTTGTTCGTCCATGGAATCGAGCATGTGGTACCCCCTTCGATCTCGGAGTAATTTATCAGCGGCTTGGAATAGGTGTTCAGGGGATTTTGTATTTAACATAGGGTTTGGAAAATGTTTATTATATTCTGGACGTATTGGACGTATCGGGTCGTTAAAACCTCTAGTATTATGGGGTCTTCCTCTACCTACATAAGCTATCGTATCTAATTGTTCTGATTCTTGCTCCTCGTCTTCTTCTGATTCTACTCTGTCTGTTTCTCGTCTTTCTTTATGTATTCGTTCTACTTCCTTGCGGATCTTTCGACACATGGCGATTATACACGCCTGTCTATCATGTTTCTCTTCTGATATGTTCTGACCCCATTTGGCAAGTCTTTGCATGGTTTCGTGATCTGCCCCAGGGCTGTCTTGATTCCTAATTACACAATTTATGAAAAAACGTAGTAGTTGTCTTTGGACATCCACTTTCTGGTATTCCATAGCTTCGTTAATACTTTCTGGACCTCGCCCTGATTGGACAAAGCGATATATTTCGTCTAGGTGTTCACCCATTCCTGGTATCGTCATTAAATATAATGTAGCTCGTCTTATACGTAGTGATGATATGAGCAATTTATCCTGTCTACCTGGTACTGGGTCGTATCTACAATCCACAAGCTGTTCTTTAAACATGTCGGATGTCGCTAATTGGGGTGTACGTTGGAGTGCTAAATCTCTAAGGGTCTGTTTATTTCGCGGCGGTGTGGCAAACATGTCTGTCGTACCTCCTGTAGCACCATCTGAGGTGCTAGGCACGAAAGGATTCGTTGGGCGTAGGATAGAGATTGTAGATGCGGGAAAAACTGTAGAAACGGACGGGCCTGTTGGAACTTGTGTAGGAGTTTGTAGTTGCGGGGATACAGACGAATGCTCTTGGTGTTGAACACCATCGGCAAGCGGTGTGGGTGGTATGGCATTAGCATACTCGGGAGCTGCGTCATCTAAATAGGAGGAAAGGAAAACGTCCTTTGCTGTTTTGGGATGTGTTTTGGGATGTGCTTTTATCGGGAGCAATGGAGGAGTTAAGTCTTTTGGTATTTCCGGGGTAGCCTTAGGTAACCCTTCGGCCAGAAGAGGATACATACCATTCATAAGAGTGTTTCTTTGTCTATCTACTTGTTCTGATTTTACTCGGGTACCTTCCTCAAGTAATAGATTTTCTCGGGTTTTATTTGAATTCTCTCTACCTTTCTCTTCCTGTCTGAGTGCTTTTTCTGTACGTCTATATGATTCTTTACGCCATAATTCAATGGCATCTTTCTGTGACTGTCTAGCTTTCTTTTTCCATAATTCTTCTTCTACTCTCATGATGCAATCTGCATCCCAGGTCCCCGCTGCGGGCCATCTCTGACTCTCTGGTAATTCTTTGGTGTAGTCCACCCATAAATCAAGAAATAATACGGCATCTAGGCCATGCTTATGATACATAAAGTACCCTGGAGTGTCCCTAGGTGGAATGGGAACAGCTTCTTCGAGTACACCTTTTCTAGTTTTGATCTGTCTTAGTTTCGAAAAGAGCGGCATTTTTAGACCTTATTACTAGAACACACTTTATACAAGACAACACAATAATGAACAGTCATTCATACCACAATATATAGAACGTATTTAAAACATTTAACACTTAACAGTTTTTCGAACAATGATAACTAATAGAAAACTAGTTACTGACATAATACTGACACTAGATAGTACTTATTTATATGCAAGACATACTATATATACTGCTAAACAGTACAGATACACTGCTAAAACAGTGCAGACCGGATTTGTGTACCCAAACCCGTCTTGACCGGCACAGACTATGTGCACGTTAAATGCCTCCCCGGTAATGGTACTCACCGGGTAGCTCGGAACGGAAGGCCTCGGAACGGAACTGAAACTGGACCGGACTGGACTCGACTCGACTGGACTCGGAACTTCGGAACCTGGTGGGCCTCTGTATACCTCGGATCTTGCTCTCTCAGCTAGGCTCTGGTCGGGATACTTCGCACTTCTCACCGCCTCGTCTGGGTGTTGATCACAGCCTCAGTCGTCCCCGCTTGGCCGGAGGGAGATACAGGAAATCCTGCAGATACGCGTTTTTGTCCGTTCAGCTGTGGCAGGAGACCGGGCCTGCAACGCACCGCCGGCGCGTGAGATGAGAAAGTGTCCCTGTTCGGGCGCCAATTTATGTGGTAAATATTTCATTACCGGTACTATTTTTATGCGGTAAAGTCTATTAAGAATAACTCAGTAAATATAAGAGGCAGAATCCGTGGTATTAGAGGTTTTAAAAGGCTTTATTCCTATACAAAGGAATACAATTCGAATTGTAGGCATTCTATTCCATCACCACGAAAGTTCAGGAAGGAAGGGCATACTTTATTGACAGATAGGCAGTTTTATAGAAAATACATTACAGTGAAACAGATGCAAGAGGCGTAACAGCTGAAAGTATAGATAAAAGGTGCAAATGCAGTATGTGTTCACATGCGCGGTAGCTGGCATCCGCAGCAATGACACGCATTTGCCCCAACTGACTGATGCAAGGTTGCGGTCGCTGCTTCCAGGCTGCCGTGGTGTGGCAACCACAATGCGAATGGGCCATCAGCCAATGGGAGCCTTCGGCGTACATATTTTGATATTGCAATGTGCACGCTCCACAATTGCGGGGCTCTGCACTGGCCCCAATTGCCTTCAGGGGTACCGAGCGTCACTCATGGTGATTGGGTGGGCTTCGCACTTTGCATTTGGCACGTTGCCACATTCATCGTGGTGCCATAACACTTGCTGGGAGTTCTAGTTGTTCAGGGGTTGCATACGTGGATATGTTTGGTACGTACCTCTGCTGTTGAGCGCAGCGGCGTCTAGTCTACCGGAGGTGCAGCAGGTAGTGCAACGGGAAGGCCTGTAGCGCAGAATCCATGGCGGCTCCAGTGGTTTAGATGAGTTCTGTATCGGCTCTTCCTCTCCTTTGTTGTGTTTCCGCCATCCGCAACGTGGTGGTTTTTACGCAGCGTTGGGATGGGCTGTTTGCCACATCGTAATCTGGTTGGTGGATGGAATGTGTTTCCTCAAGCCGGTCTTGCTCTGTTAACTCCATACACCACCCTTGCGTACGCACAAAATGTGCGGAGCCTGAAAGACCGCTGCGGACGGATAATGGCCTCTGTTGGACCATTGTAATTCGTGACTTTGTTCCAATCCAGCATTACCAGATAACTGTAGTTGATGTATTGCACTTTCTGGTGCTACTTTTATCTAAACCTTAACAATTACATAGTTCCAATTCTACTAATTGGATTTTTATCATTTTGGTCTCAAATAATTAAAACTTCCTGATCAGAAGGTTCAACCTGGTCAAGTCACATGCTGTTGAGAAGTCCAGAATCACCCTATTCAGTCCTACTTTTTTGGGCAACCACAACTCTTACAGATTTGCTTCTCTTGCAGGGAGCACCAGTCCATGCCCTGTCTCCATTGATTCAGATCTGTCGAAGTACCTTTTCGAACACTGCAGCTGTTATGGCCATGTGAATGCCTGAAAGTGATACATCAGCACCCTTGTGTGGTAGTAAACATATGGGTGCAGATTTATGATGTTGTGAATTATGTTCACTACATGTGATGGGTCCCATTTCTCCAGGGGAACATGCAAGCCAACAAGTTGTTTAATCGAGCCGGGTCATTGCCAAGGAGTTGTGGCTAGAATAGTGTCATGGGCTCGTGTTGGGTTGGTTCATGGCTACCCATCCAAGCCTAAAAGCTACCCCCTGACTCATGGTCAAGAAGACAATAACATTCTGTGGAGGACAGGCAGGGACAAAGCTGTCAGTGATGTGTTGCAGCAGGTGCAGTGAAACCGGGGCCCAGGTGACACTGGTGCATTGCACCCAGTTGTGGTGTGTTCACACTACTTAACCAGAGTTTGTGGGGGTCCATTTTTCCTCTCTGCATTAGGGCCTATAGTACCCTTTAAAGCCTCTGGGGGCAGTATTGAGACATTAGTACCAACATATCCCTAATCGCCAGTGGCTATGCTACTGAAACATGTACGTTTTCATACAAATACATAAATATGTAGTAGAATAGTGAAATGAGCAAGGAAATCTGTGTAAAATAGTAATAGTTTGCAAAACAGTCATTGTTTACAAATATGTCATCTGGCACTAGGGAGGCACTGTTGGCAAAAGTTGATACTATCTCGCCTGAGTGCTTCCAGTCAAACAAGTATGTCCATATTGTTGAGATACCACGAGTCCATGAGTAAACATAGTTGTTGTCTGGCTATGGCGTTGTTCTATCCATGGTGTCAGTCTCTTGGTCGTTCATCGCCTTTCTGGTGACCCTTCTTGCGCTACCCTCGTTTCCTTAGTACCGGGCCGTACACTCATTGTCGTCATTTGCCGCAGTTTGCCCCGTTGATTCCCCGATGTTGCGGCTGGATGCCACCCTTCTAACCAGTCCTTTGCCTCTTCTGGTGCAGTGAAAAAACATACTTTTCCTTCCGCTTTGACCCGCTTCGGAACAGCATGGGGTATTTCAGTTCTCTCTTTCTCAATTCTTTCTTGACCTCCATGAACGTGCATCATTGCTTGGTTACTGCCGCTGTATAATAGGGAAAGAAAGTGATCGTTTTGTCATCTAAGCGGACTGGTGGGGCAATTCTAGCAGTCTGCAGTATTATGTCCCGGTCCCTCACATAAAAAATGCGGGCAAGGATCGGTCTAGGTGGTGCCCCTGGTCTCGGTCTGCCTCAAGGGACTCTGTGCGCTCTTCCCACCGAAAAGTAATTGGAGAGGTCTTTGGGTTGTAGGTGCTGTTTCATGAGCTCCTCTACGAACAGGCCCACTGCCTTTCCTTCTGCTCCTTCCGGTACCCCAATTATTCGAACATTGTTGCACTGGGACCGGCCTTCATAATCATTAAGTTTGTCGGCCATTACTTTGGTTTCTGCCTCCAGTAGGCGTACTCGACGTTTAAGTTCCTTAGTCTCCCCACAGAGTGTTTCAGTGGTTATCTCTACATCTTTGACCCGAGCGGATATATTCTTGAAATCAGCTCTGAGCAGGCAGAGTTCGACTGATATTGTGCCAATCCTGCCATTCAGTGCGGTATATACTCTATTTAGCGTGGTAAGTATGTCCTGTAACGTGACCGTGGGTCCTTCTCCGTAGGCCGCGTCTGCCGTACGCCCTGTTGACTGGTCTGTCAAATCCTGTTGGTCTTTTGTGAACGCAAACTTATCCAGTTTAGTTTGCTGTGCGGTACGTTTTCCTCGACTGTTGATGCACACGGGCGGTAGTACTCGCCGTTGCCTGCCTAGGTGACCCCGCGCCACCTGCGGCCTTTCGGGTTTCTTACCCCCGGGCGGAGTCACTGTTCGCTCCCTCCTCCGACGGCGACAATCGCTGCTTTGCCCCGAGTTTGCACCGATTATCCTTCACCAGTGGGTCTCTTTATGCGCCTCCTGGGGCCCTGAAGAATATTCCTCCCTTTAATATGATGTTCTGCCCTGGGCTGGAGTGTCCACTGTCAGCAGCAATGCCCACCACCCCGCTGCCCGCTCCGGATGCTCACCGTCTCTGTGGCACTTTGGTGGCGATGATGCAGCGACCTGTTTGTGGGTGGGGGGAACGTGGATATTCCCTGTTGCCTTTATGGTTCCCCTGGGCCTCAGGCCCCTGTCGAGTGTTCGCCGTCAGTCTCCGCTCCAGGATAGACTGTCTCCACGGGCCAGCACCTCACCACGGACTGCTTTTGTGTTATCAGGTGGGGGGAGGGTCCGGCAGTAACATGGCAGAGAATGTCAGGTGCGGCTGAACTTGCCAGTACAGCCCGGTGGCTTCCGGGCTCCACGGATGAATTCCCAGGGCTTTGGGAAGGTTCCACTGACCTGCGCCTGCGCGCACTCTGTGTACTCGAGACCCCGGCTTCTTCCCAGCGGCAAGGCCCCAGTTCTTTCACTCGCCACAGTTTCAGCGCCAACAGTCTCTGTTCCGTTACAGGGCGGTCGCTGTGCGCCTGGTGTCCTCCGACGCTCGCTGCGCCCCTTGGTGACTACCAGGGTGGATGGATTACCTTGTGGATTTACAGAGATGCCAGAAGGGGGTCCGGAGCTCCTTTAGGTGGCAGCCATTTCGTTTGGCTGCAAGCCACGCCCCCAACCTTTTGTCTTTTTTGACTCCTTCCCTCATTTCAGGCCATGCTGGCCACGAGGCATGACTATGTATGTAATTTCACTCTCCTTTTCTTGGACATACCATGTGTGTGCAGACTTGACTCAAAGGTCACGCTCTCTCATACCTTCACAGTGTAGTGACCAGCTGGTCACTGTTCTAGTTGTTCTGATGTACCAGCCACTCCCAGAGGGCTGGCTTACCCACCACCCCATAGCCACCCAGCACAGGCATCACTTGACATGTGACCCTGCCAACAAACGGGACCGGACGCATGTGCCCTCGGCCAGTTCTCCTATACATGTACGATGTCTGTGCGGTTACTTTATATGCATGGGGGCCTCATGCCCCACAACATTACACATGGGGTGCACCAATCACTTTAGGCAAATGAGTTGTGATGTGTGATGTAACTCGCAGGGCGCCAATGCAAATGCAGTATGTGTTCACATGCGCGGTAGCTGGCATCCGCAGCAATGACACGCATTTGCCCCAACTGACTGATGCAAGGTTGCGGTCGCTGCTTCCAGGCTGCCGTGGTGTGGCAACCACAATGCGAATGGGCCATCAGCCAATGGGAGCCTTCGGCGTACATATTTTGATATTGCAATGTGCACGCTCCGCAACTGCGGGGCTCTGCACTGGCCCCAATTGCCTTCAGGGGTACCGAGCGTCACTCATGGTGATTGGGTGGGCTTCGCACTTTGCATTTGGCACGTTGCCACATTCATCGTGGTGCCATAACACTTGCTGGGAGTTCTAGTTGTTCAGGGGTTGCATACGTGGATATGTTTGGTACGTACCTCTGCTGTTGAGCGCAGCGGCGTCTAGTCTACCGGAGGTGCAGCAGGTAGTGCAACGGGAAGGCCTGTAGCGCAGAATCCATGACGGCTCTGGTGGTTTAGATGAGTTCAGTATCGGCTCTTCCTCTCCTTTGTTGTGTTTCCGCCATCCGCAACGTGGTGGTTTTTACGCAGCGTTGGGATGGGCTGTTTGCCACATCGTAATCTGGTTGGTGGATGGAATGTGTTTCCTCAAGCCGGTCTTGCTCTGTTGACTCCATACAACACCCTTGCGTACGCACAAAATGTGCGGAGCCTGAAAGACCGCTGCGGACGGATAATGGCCTCTGTTGGACCATTGTAATTTGTGACTTTGTTCCAATCCAGCATTACCAGATAACTGTAGTTGATGTATTGCACTTTCTGGTGCTACTTTTATCTAAACCTTAACAATTACATAGTTCCAATTCTACTAATTGGATTTTTATCATTTTGGTCTCAAATAATTAAAACTTCCTGATCAGAAGGTTCAACCTGGTCAAGTCACATGCTGTTGAGAAGTCCAGAATCACCCTATTCAGTCCTACTTTTTTGGGCAACCACAACTCTTACAGATTTACTTCTCTTGCAGGGAGCACCAGTCCATGCCCTGTCTCCATTGATTCAGATCTGTCGAGAAGTACCTTTTCGAACACTGCAGCTGTTATGGCCATGTGAATGCCTGAAAGTGATACATCAGCACCCTTGTGTGGTAGTAAACATATGGGTGCAGATTTATGATGTTGTGAATTATGTTCACTACATGTGATGGGTCCCATTTCTCCAGGGGAACATGCAAGCCAACAAGTTGTTTAATCGAGCCGGGTCATTGCCAAGGAGTTGTGGCTAGAATAGTGTCATGGGCTCGTGTTGGGTTGGTTCATGGCTACCCATCCAAGCCTAAAAGCTACCCCCTGACTCATGGTCAAGAAGACAATAACATTCTGTGGAGGACAGGCAGGGACAAAGCTGTCAGTGATGTGTTGCAGCAGGTGCAGTGAAACCGGGGCCCAGGTGACACTGGTGCATTGCACCCAGTTGTGGTGTGTTCACACTACTTAACCAGAGTTTGTGGGGGTCCATTTTTCCTCTCTGCATTAGGGCCTATAGTACCCTTTAAAGCCTCTGGGGGCAGTATTGAGACATTAGTACCAACATATCCCTAATCGCCAGTGGCTATGCTACTGAAACATGTACGTTTTCATACAAATACATAAATATGTAGTAGAATAGTGAAATGAGCAAGGAAATCTGTGTAAAATAGTAATAGTTTGCAAAACAGTCATTGTTTACAAATATGTCATCTGGCACTAGGGAGGCACTGTTGGCAAAAGTTGATACTATCTCGGATCCTAAGGTATGAAGAAGGCATTACTGAAGGAGGGTCACACTTACAAGATGCTGATGATAAGGTCACAAGAGAGCTCACAAGTCCTCTAGTGCCAATAAGACACTGCTGAAGGAAAGTAGCCCTACCTTGGGTCACAAAATCACATTGGCATTTACAAATGAAGATTTTGTGAATGGGATTCCTTAAAAATTAGAAAGCATTTCTGGAATAAGTTGACTTTGCAAGAGTCCAGGAGTGCTGAGAAGGCACTGCTGGGACACTGATGAAGCCCCTTAGTAATATGACGGTACAACTGGATGAAGCTCTCACTGCTGTAATCGTTGTCAACAGAGTCAGTTTTGTTTCTACCGAATAAGCTGCTGTGAAGAGTTGTAAGCTATGTTACATACTCTGTGTGGCTGCTGTCGCTGTCACATTGGTTCAGGCACTCTAAGCTGTGGAGGACAGAATCTCTGTGACTTAACAAGGCCTCATTTAGTGGTGCACTTCTGTGATGGTCCACCAGGGTGGCTTTTAGACCAGGGCAGACTGGTGCATGAGCAGCGACAAATCCTGGCATCCCAAACAGCTCTCTATTTCTGGGCTTGTCTGGCTGCTGCTCTCATTCTATCTTAATTGGGTGGATCTCAGTGTAGGCAGCTGTTCTTGGTCCCAGGAATGATGACTTAACCCACCTTGTAGAATATGGCCTGGGCGGCAGGTGCGCAAACAAAAAACTATCACTTCAGCATGCTGTTTTAATTTGCCCCGCCTTGGGCCTGGGAATTTTTATTAAACTCTTCAGTCAGCACGTCGGACAAAACCATAGCCCTGACATCTTAGGGTGGGTTCATATAATTCCCCCGGCCGATGACATCTCATGTCTTCCAAATCTATATTCCTCCTTTACCTTAACCAAAATTAAAACACATTAAAAACAAAACCCTTGTTCCAACAGGGATAGCATAGAAATAAAACACAGGAAAACAAATATATGTCACCTATCACATCAAACTTCAGACGTGCAGGGGTAGCGATGTAGGTAACATAGGAAAACACATCAAATATACTTCACATATCACATCGTGCTTTAGACAGGCAGGTACCACGCAGTTCACCATCTCTCTGTTCTCGACTGTCCTTTCCAAAGGACCAAAACACCTTCTGCTCACTCATTCCAGCATATAGTCTTTGTACGTTTGTGATGGCGCTGGGTTTATTCTCAAATGGTATCTCTGGGACCCTCCACTTTGCACTAGAGGTGTGACAGTCTCTGCCTCGATCTCCTTCATGTCACAGTGACTGGGGTTCTCTCGGGTGGTGGGCTTGCAAAACTATCTTCATCATATTTTTGTAAATACACTTCCACACCCCCCTCATTCGGGCTTATGGTGTCCCCTTCCTCTGGATGTTCTTCTGTTAGAAAACATTTAAAGTGTGAAATATTTCTTGAGACACTGCCTCTTCCCTGTTTAAGCTGTCACCCTGGCTCCCCGGTATTTGATTAGGACTTTGTCCCCTGGCTCAAATGTTCTGTACCAGGCTCGCCGTCTTCTACGGGCATAGTCATTATGGCACTACCTCTGGCTTAAAAACTCTTGCTGTGGCTCATGACTATCAACCTACTGACGATGATGGGAAATAGAGTGCGTAACTGTTCCCTCCATGCCGGTGATGGAGTGTGGTGTAGCTCTGCACTCTCGCAGAAACATGTATATCGCATTCTCTATGCCTTCCTTTCTGCCTCTACAATGCGGATCACTTTCTTTAGGCTCCTCCCAAACCGTTCTGCCTCCACATTGGCTTGGGGCCACTGTAGCATGATTCGTCGGTGTTGGGTGTTCCTGGACTGGAGGTAATGCTCCCATCTAGTGCTGTTGAATGGAAGTCCATAATCAGTCCTGATTTCGCCCATTAGTACATGCGCCGCCATGATCTTCTGCATCTTTGGAATAACAACCCCTGTGGATGTGGAAGGTATCAGATTGACTTTCGGATATTTGCCATTAGTCGGCAGTGTCTTTTTGCCACAGGACAACTGGACCTTCCTCAGTGAACACTGGGGCTAGTGGGTCTGGGAGGCTGGTTGCTTGGTACTCAGTACTCTTCTGCACTCTTGTCTTGAGAGGATGTCTGTACTCGCCCTGAAGTTATATTCTTGGAACTGCAGGATCCATTTCTCGAATCGCAGTAGGGATTGAGAAGCAAATCCTTTAAAGAGAGAAATCAGTGGCTTATTGTCGGTGTAGACCATAATAGTGTGCCCATACAGGTAAAAATGGAAATGGCAGCATCCCCAGTGCGCTAAAATGACCTTTGTTCAGTCGGAGTCAGTATCGCAGCTTGAGTATGCGACTGGGTCCTATTCTCCAACTCCTTGGCATTTTGACAGCACGGCTCCTAAACCTGTGGCAACTGCATCTACCTCCAGTTCTGATGTTCTCTGGAGGCCAAAGAATGCAAGCGTGCTTTATGCAGAAAGCGTGATTTGTTTTTCTGGAACACTATCTCTTGAGATTCACCTCCGACCCAGGGGTTCGAGCCCTAGGTGAGCTTTCAGAGAAGTGTTGTAGGATCAGCCCGGTTCTGCATGAAATGGCTGCAATAAGTGACAATCCCCATAAAGCTTTTGGCTCAGGACACTGACGTGGGGGCTGACGCTTCTCGTATGTTGCATACTTTTTCTGGGTCAGTGGCAACTCCATTTTTTATGAAGTGGTAGCCAAAGAAAAATATGTCTTTCCGAAGGAATTTACACTTCTCCTTGTGGAGACTGAGGCCATGATCCTGTAACTATAGGAAACCTGACCACAGCTGCGTCAGATGACTTTCGATGCTAGGGGCATGCACCAGGATAATGTCTCTGACATTCAGCTCAGCAGTGAGCCTCAAGAGTATTTCTTTTATGATATTCTGGAAAATCTCTTGTACTGCCATAACCCCACATGCGTTCACAAAGTAGTTATGTGTCATGAGTTGGGGTGCAGGGGTATCTGGATGTACCCTACCCACAGGTCCATCTTAGAGAACCATTTTGAACCGGCTAGTTCCTCTATGATATAATCGATAGTGGGTGTCAAATGTCTCTCTTGTTTGGTTTCCAGGTTGGGTATCCAATTTTGACACATATTCTTACAGCCTCAGGTTGTATTTTTTTATTTTTAGTAACCACGATGGGGAAGTCCCAGGTGTGAGTCTGTGACTTTCTCAATAATTTCCGCCTCTTCAAGTTGTTTTAACTTCTGTTCGACTTTGGGGACAGTTAGGAAGCCACCCTTCAATAACGGAGGGCAATGGACTGGATTGATTTGTCTATGTGAAGGCACACCAATTTGTTCTTCATGCACCCAATTCCTTGAAACAGCAGGGAGAACTCTTGCAACAACACATCTATGTCAACTGCATGGACGGAGAAGGCAAACTGGAAAAGACCCAGATCCTGCGCAGTTTGGCAGCCGAGTAGGGACCTCTTCCCTTCCTGTAGACGTACACCTTAGCTTTTGTGTTGGAGTCACAATGGCTGAGGTTAGCAGATATTTGCAGAAATATTGTATGCCCAAATGCTTGACCCTTATTCTCGTGGGCTGGAGAACTGGTGGTGTTGGTAGTGATGCATATTATTCTATGGCCATCAGGTTGATGGATGCCCCCGTATCTATGAGGGCGATTACTGGGGACTCAGGAGGCGGAGCTGGCAGCTCGATGTGGCACCGGGATACTTGGAGCCTGGTTTGACTGCATGAATAACATTCACTACCTTGGCCATCATCATTCATATCACTGTCTTCTGAGACTTCTGGTGCTGCATTGACTGCTCGCACCTGCTTCTGGCAAGGTTTTGCTGACTTCTGGCTTGAGTGGCACACATTTCCAAAATGATATAGCTTGCCACATGCCATGCATCTCTTTCCAGCTGCTGGGCATTTCCCCAGGTTGAGTTATGGACCTCCGCACCACCGACATGAGTGTACAGTCAAGGGTGTCTGGCTAAGCTGTGCTTGGATTTTTGGGGCATCTTAATGGATTGTATTAACTGACCCAGTTTTCGCAGACTGTTGTACATGTGTGATACCCTGGCCTTGGACAGCTCTTTCGATCAACCCACGTCAAATATATCCTTCCATGTTGGGCGTTTGAAGGATATGCTCTCGGAGCTTGGACGGGGCACAACCCTGTGCAAATTGAGCCCAGATATCGTCGTCTTCATCAGGCAGGGTGCAGGTCCTGGACAATTCTTCGATGTGGGCGAAGAAAACATTGATGGACTTCTCTGGACGTTGGCGTGCCGGGTGGAGGAAGAGCCACTTGTAGTCATGATTTACGGATGGTTTGAAGTAGGCTGTGATGGATTCTTTGAGGTTGCCATTTGTATGGGGTGGTCCTGCCTCTGCGATGCCCTTTGCGATCTTGTGGATGTCTTCTACAGCCGAATGTAAATGAAGAGATCTTTTCCTCTCATCAGAGGTGTCAAGGGAAACAAATGATTTCTCCAGCCAGTCAACCCACTCTCTCCATTGGGCCACTAGAGTGGGCGGGGTTCCAGTGACTGCAAAATGTTCCTGTGCCAGGATGGATGCCATTTGGGCTGTGTAGCCGATGCGCACGTGGATAGTGGTGGTGGGGTTGAAAGTGCAGTTGCGTGGTGCATAGGCTTGGGTACCCATGCAGATGGGCATCTTGGATCGGTGGTACTGCCTGTGCTGCAATACTAGCAAGGTCAGATGTTCATGTGGTGGATGTGGCCTTGGTGTGGTAGCACATGCGCCCTTGCAGGCGGATGAGGATGCAGTTGCTCTGAATGCCTGGACAGGAGCTAGCAAATGACCTCCTTCAGGCCACACTGCACATGTTAGGCGTTGCCACTGATCTAAATGTGGGGACCAGCAGGAGGTGATCTTTGACAGGGTGCCAGGTGTTGCAGCCATTGTCTACCCCTTCTTTGCCATATGGTATGGCTGGGCCATTGTTTTGTCGTGGTGCGATGAGGCTGTGTGGGCAGGCAGAAGTCAGGAAACGTGGGAGCGAGTGCTGGCACCAGCACGTGCTTGAGATGCAGGAGTATACTAGCCACCGGGCGTCAGGCTGTCAGCAGGCTGGACGAGCCGCCAACTCCAGATGTGCAGCCCCACGGGCCCCACAGCGGGCGTCGGTGGACCATGGCAAGGGCAGATAGTGTTGAGCACAGGAGGCGTGTAGCCAGGCCTCCTTGCCACCAGTGTAGAATGCGGCCTCGACGACAGTTGCATAAACAAACCAGACTCACTCCAGTGAGCTGTTTTAACTTGCCCCATCTTGTGCCTGGGGAATTTATTTTAACATCTTCAGTCAGTGTGTCTGGCCAAACTGTAGCCATGACGTTTTAGGGTGGGGTCATCCAACACCCTTGCAGATGGCACACAAATGAGAGGGACATTGCACATCTCCCAACTCTACACTCCAGTCTACAAAGGTGTGTGCCAGACTGCAAGATGAGTCTTTGTGGTTCCGTGGCCTGGCCATGCATTTGGTCCACTGTTTAACTATGCCTCCCTCTAGGGACTGTCTATAGCCCAGACCCCATTTTAGACTACATGCTGAACTGGTGGCACTTTGGAGTCATACTGCCCAGCATGCATATATATGATATGTGTGTCCTAAACAGTGCTAAGAAGTTCTTGCCTCACTCTTTACAATAAAAACAATCCCTCTAGACTTCATAAAGACTGCAAACCAATTGCAGGAAGGACATCGGTTTATGTAGGTATCCCAGACAAACATATCTAGTGGTTGCTTTCGTCCTCTACCTCCCCCCCCCAACCCCCAAGGCTCCACTCACCTTTAACAAAAGATCCCTATTCCTTGCTAAGAAGCAAACTTTGTAGTAAAGTTAAATTGGTATGTGTTGCACAATATTTATTACACTATCTCATTTATTCTCTAGAGTCATTGCTGCCACACCTGAATGACTCTTAATTTTCTTAAGTAGTGAGTTAATTTGCTGACACTGTCTGATGGATTGGTATTTTCTCCACGTTTGATCTTTCATACTGTTAATTGCACAACACTGTCACAATGCAATACTAAGGGCAAGCAAATGTGTTGCTCCGGGCCCTTAAGAAGTTTCTTTTTCTTCTTCCACTGCATTCTCAGAAAGCAGTGGTTCATGCAGTCTGGGTTGGACCAGGCTAATGCTCTTTATCATGGGCTTCCAGAAGGCTTCATCAGCAGGGTTGCAAGTGGTCCAGAATGCTGCAGCTTGCCTGATTATGAAAACGTCCTTGGTGAGCTTCAGTTTCTGGTTATCCCAGATCTCTCCACTGGCTCCCAATTAAGAAGAGGATTCTTTTTAAGTCTTTGGTTCTGGTTCATCTGGCCCTTTTTCTTCTGGCATGCTCTATCTCTCTGCAAGATTTTAGTTGTATCGCCTTGTCAGAACACTTCAGTCAGCCATGGCTGCCCTGGCAGTAGTACCAAGGGCTAGGCGGTCAAGAAAGGGGACCGCTCTCTCTGTTTTTGTTAGCTAAGGGATTGGAATCAGCTACCTCTGGAACCTCTGTCCATTGGGTCCAAATTGTTATTCCAGAAATAGCTCAAGACATGGCTTTTCTCACTGTGCTAGAGCTGTGGCAGAGGATGATTGAACTTCATATTCTTTAGCACGGGCCACTCTTTGGAGTAACTGCTTGCTCTACAAAACACATTTGTTCATTTATTCCTTCATTCATTCATTAATTCATACCAATAAATGTCATAAAAAATCACATAAGATAACATAAAAGTTGGTCTCTGAAAGTTGGACTACAAATTCCAGCTCCGCATTGCACCTAGCAAAGGATCCAGATGTCATCTGTGAGGTTTTGGGAGTTTCCCCTTATAAGTTTTGATAACATGGTGCCAAACAGGGCAATTCACACCACTATTTTTATGTAAATCTCATAAAAAACCGTAGAATTTGAAAGGGCATTTTGTTAAATATTCCATTACTCTCATTGTCTGCCAAATAAGCCTGGCCATGATGATTCCCAATCCCAGGCAATTTGTGAAAAAATGGTGGTAATAATAGAAGGTAAAAACAGTTTGACAATCTGATATTTGTAACTTTTAAAAGAAAAATACATTTGTATAAAGCTTCATAAACATGGAGGTACCTGGAAGGTCAGATCATTCTTCCATCCTTTTGAGGTTGGTAAACAAACTACCATTACATTCAGTAACTGGAACTCCTGATCATTTGGTGCTTAGAAGCTACAGTTTGTGGAGTGACTTTTTTTTAGAAAGTTTGATCCACCATCTTCTGGAATCTGACCATTGGAGATGAAATGAAATGAAATGAAATGAAATAGATTTATAACGCGCAAACTTGGCCCGAGGGGCATCAAGGCGCCTAACATAATAAATTGAATCACCATGCGCAGTTTAGTAGTATGCTTTCCCGAAGAGCCAAGTCTTAAGGGCTTTCTTAAACGAGGGCAGAGATGCTATAGTTTTAAGCTCAGAGGGAAGAGCATTCCATAATCTAGGAGCCACCGATGCGAAAGCTCTACCTCCCCATCTTGTCTTCTTAATGCGGGGGATAACAAGGAGGTTTTGTTGCGAGGATCTAAGGCATCTGCTGGGTACATAATTAAGCAGCAAAGATCCCAGTCCATCGGCCAAGTCTGCTGTCAGAGCCTTATGAATTAAACAGATAATTTTGAAGGAGATGCGTTGTTCGATGGGCAACCAATGAAGAGTCTTCCTGGCTAATGTGGCAGAGGCAGAGAGAGGCAGATCCAAGACAAATCTTGCTGCTGCATTCTGGGTTACCTGCAGACGGAGTAACAGTCCCTTGTTAATCTCCGTATACAGCGCATTGCAGTAATCAAGGCGAGATCCAACCAGTGCTACGACTGTTTGCTTTCTCGCCTGTGGTGATAAGTAATGAGCTATTCTACGAAGGATTTTTAGAACTTCCCAGCAGGTGGCCACAGTTCTATTAATCTGTAGGTTCATAGCTAGCTCAGCGTCAAAGATGACACCCAAGTTTCTTGCCGATTGTGACGGGGTCGGACAGGTTCCTAGAGATGCCGGCCACCATTCACTAGACCAGGCGTCCCTGTCCTTTCCAAAGATCAGCACCTCGGTCTTATCGCCGTTCAGCTTCAAGGAATTGAGAGTCATCCAGTCGGCAACCGACTGCATGCAATTCCTGAAGCCGAGCGCTGTGGTGCTGACAGACTGTGACAGGGACACCATGATCTGAGTGTCATCTGCGTACGACACTACTTCCATCCCCTGAGATCTTACTAGTCTAGCCAGAGGTGCCACGTAAATGTTGAATAGGGTCGGGCTGAGGGCCGACCCTTGTGGCACCCCACATTGCAAAGACTTTGCAGGGGAGAGATATTTGCCCATTTTGACCCTTTGATCCCTAGCCTCAAGAAAGGAAGATAGAAGATCGAGGGCGGCCCCCTCCACCCCCAACTCCCTCAGTCGCGATGTTAAGACTGAGGGAGAAAGGGTGTCAAACGCAGCTGTCAGATCCAGTAATACTAGCATCATGGTATGGCCTTTATCTACATTCATTCTGATGTTGTTAGTCACAACAGTGAGTGCAGACTCCGTGCTGTGGAGTTTTCTAAAACCATGTTGAGTCTGATCAAGGAATCCCGAATCGTCCAAAAATGCCGACAAATGATGGTTCAAGTGCATCTCAAGCATTTTGGCTGGGGCAGGAAGAAGGGAAATTGGTCTAAAATTTTTTAACACCTCAGGATCTAAAGAAGGTTTCTTCAAAAGAGGCCTGACAATGGCCCTCTTCCAAGCCGAGGGAAAAACACCGTGCTGAAGAGCGCGGTTCATAACCTCCAAGATGTAGGGAAGAAGGGTTTCACTACATTCCTTCAAAGTTTTAAGCGGACACGGGTCTAAAGGAGACGAGGACTTCGTCCTATTCAGAAGGAGGTTAAGATTTTCTAGAGTGACAGGAGGAAAATTAGTCAAGGTTTTAACCGGATCCTTTGACCATGTTTCAAAAATTGACAGTTCAGTGGTTATTTGAGGTCCCAGTCGTTTCATCTGTGAATCCAGTTGCATGGAAATATCTACAATTTTCGTATGGAAGAAGCTGGAGATATTGTCACATAGTTCCTGAGAGCCTGTTATGGGATCAGGTGACTGTAATGAGCAGAGGGAATCTACAATTTTAAAAAGTTCCCTCGATGAAGTCAAGGACGTAGTAATGTTGGAGAAGTGGTCTTGTTTGGCTTTGACAACTGCGGTTTTATAGATTTTTAGGGAGCTTTTATACAACTTTCTATCCTTAGTGTCCCATGTCCTCCTCCACTGTCTTTCTTGTCTTCTACATCCTTGTCTCATAAGCCTAAGTTGTTCCCCAAACCACGGAGCAGAGGGTTTTCGCCTCGCGACATATCTAGGGGTGGCTGGCGCTAAGACCTCCACGGCCCTCTGTATGTGGTTAGTAAGTTCTGTGGCAGCCTTTTCTGGGTCCAGAGACAGGGCAAGGGTTCAGTGTAGGAAGCTGATATTGGTTCAATATGAAATAATACTTTTTTCTTGGATAACGTACACTTGTGTGTGTGTGTGTGTGTGTGTGTGTGTGTGAGTGCGTGTGCGTGTGTGTGTTCAAGTTTGCACTAGAAAATAAAAATGGCAGTAGCTAAGGCACCCTCGTAATTTAATAAGAGCTAAGCACCTTGTACAGCAGCATTTATTGAACGGAACAGCACAGTGACTTCACATGCACAGGCGTGCAGAAAGTTTAACACCAATGCTTGTTTTGTTTAATTAGAAAGCACCGATGCTTTATTTCGTTTTAAATTCATATTTCAGCTTCTAGCCATTATTTTTCCATGAGCATCTCAAATCCTCACCGTCTTCTTTTTTTTTTTTTTTTTAAGGGGGATCATTTTTTTAATTAATCAACCTCCTACTTGCAAATAGTCTCTGCTATTTCAAACAAGCATTGGCATAGCCAATAGGCCTCACCTTTGGGATCTTATAAGTGTTTAGCCAGAGCTTTTGGCTTTCCCAATGTCTTTAAGCTATGTTTTAAAGCAGCATAGCTGCTGTGCAGCATGTTGAAAAGTTATTATAAAAATGTGTTACAAGCATTTAAAAGTTTTTATAAACAGTGTGATAAGCATTTTTGTTACCCTGTGTATAACCAAGAAGACAACTGAACGGCCATATTAAAAAGAGAACTAACATAAAAAACGTCTTCTAGATTTTTTGTCTTTGGAATGCTGCCATCTTTTTCCTGCAAGCTCTAATGCTTGTTTGTTATAGCTTTTTTTGTTGTAGGGGCATAAACACGAAAAGGCTTACTGAGGATAGAGAATGCTGCTGCACCAGTGTACGGCATGAAGCCCTGTTCGCCGAGAGCCAGAGCACAATATTGAGCAGGCACTCTAAGGTAGTCAGTTGAGCTCAGCCAGGGAGATTTATCTCAGGGGTACACAATTCCAAGGCACATTTTTCATTTGTACACCCGCCACAGTGTGAGGGCTTGCGTTTCACTCGGATTGATACCTTTATAGCTGTGAGGTGCAGTTGCCACACGTGGCGCTTTCACTCAGTGCTTTTAAGATACAAACAGAATGTTTTGATTACTAATAATTGTAGACCTATTGGAAGTAATGTAAAATTTCCTGTAATTATTGTGTAGTTGTCTGAAAACAGCATAGCAAAGGTGTTTTTAAACATGACATGGAACCATGTATGTATTTTGGTGATGGGGGCTTGTCATTGACGGCCCCAGCTCAGGGTATCACACCTATCATGCACACGAGGGCAGCACTGAAAGCAGAGCAGCATTAACATAGAATTGTACCAGGGCACCGCCGCACACAGTAACACCCAGGAAACACCCACCACCCGACCCTGTGTACTAATAGGCACTGCTAAAACCGGTGCCACACCAGTGTTGTACCAAAAGCAGAGAAGTTCAAATACAGAATAGTACAGGCCACTACCAGACACAGCAACACCCATACAAACCTATCATAGCACCGTAGCACCACAGCACCATGACACAAATAGACCCTGTGGATTGCCAGACCCAGTGCAATAACTGGGCACCACCAGAAACACTGAAGCAGAAACACAGTAGCGCCGGTTCACATACAGACCGAGCAGCAGACTAATCCTGCAGTTTCTGCAGGGCATTGACAGACCAAAGGCACCAGCAAGTCATGGCTTGAGCACAGTGGGACCCAGAGCAGCATCAAACCATAACCAAAACAAGGCAGTGCCATGAAGCTGACAGAATTATCAAAAAGGTAAACCAGTAACAGCACCATGGCCGAGTGTGACCCAAAACTCCCCCAGGGCATGGCCAGAGCTTCACTAGGCCATGGCAGAGCTCCACTGGGCATGGCAAGGTGCAGGGTGCACTAGGTGGACTGCCATACTACCGTGTGACCCAGACCTGCATGAGTGTAGGGGCAGAACAGCAATAGGTCACCGCAAAAAGTAAAGGTGCAAGGCACAAGCCAGTAGTGCCATGGTAAGGCAGACCCGATACTTGTGAGAACCTCTCATGATAGCAGGGCAAAGCAAGACCAAGCACAATGCAAAGCAAGACCTACCGCAGCACAAGAGCAGCTAGATCTGTCAACAAACAGATCAAGGCAAGGGCAAATGCCACAGGTAGCAGGGAGTGGGCAAAACACTAGCGGGACTGGACCCCCTGGGTAACAGCAGCTGGGTGCGGTGACCATTGGCAGTCCGAGGCTGTGTGTGTGGCTGGGGAAGGCTGCCTGCCATTCATTCTCAAGTGTGTGCTTGTGTAGGGGGTGGGGGTCGTGGTCGGTTTCTACAGCATTCCTCCAATCCCTTATAGCCGTGCTCCCTCCAGAGTTCTGAAGCTTGGCACCTGCATCAATGCACCGTCAAGTGTTACATTTTATTCATCTGTACAGCCCCTGAAGTCTGCCATCCAGACTGTCCCCGTGGCCCCTTCATGCACAACTCACTATCTGCTGTGTGACCTCGGTGGCTGCCATAATTTTCGGCTCTAAGGCCAGCAGCAGCCACAAAAAGAAACTGTTCCAGGGGGGTTGAGACCAAGCCAGGAGCTGGGAGGGGCAAGCAAGGGGCGGGCTGTGTGCAGTGAAGAGCAGCCTCACCGGCCTCAGTGCACAGTTGGTCTGCACACATTCAACCTCTTTTGAAGTCGAAGGAAGCAGCTGTATGTCTTTCTTTTATCGCCGTGATGATAAAAGAAAGGCACCCGGCCGCCTTGCTTAAACATACAGCAGGCGCCATCTGATTAAGGTGTTCTTCTTTTTGATAGTCAGAACGAAGGAAACACTGCCTGATTTAGGGAAATACTGTGTTGTACCGACACTGGGGTGGGTGGAGGTAGGTATGCAGGGATAAGTGAGGAGGTGGGAGGGACGAATGTTCCATTAAGATGCAAGCAGCTATGGGCGTAGAAGCTGAACATGCAATCACAGTGTAAGACGAGCAGGAAAAAATAAGGAAATAGTCCCCCAAAGTACAGATAAAGATCCAGAGTATAGGCATACAGTACTTAGTCCCTGCTCCATGGGAGGAATGAAAAGAAAGACGAGGGACAAAGAGGCAGGACTGACCACTAGCAAGCAAGGATTTTTGAAAGACACTGAAACAAGCAAATGAAAAGCAGGGGAATGACTTTAAGCCAAAGAGAAGTATATACTAAAGTATGTACAAGGTCTCGAATGCTTGACCTAAAAATATTCTTTCAGTTCAAAGAGTGGTGGTTCACCATGGTTTGTGTTTAGGGGTTGGGATAATACAAAAAAGGGTGTGTTGAAATAAACTAAAGGGGCAGTCTTTTTCATAAGTTATGACAGACGCATATCATGCCTTTTCCCGAAAACTGCCTTGCCTCTTTGTACTTGGGGACCCATATATGAAGAAGTGATGCAGTGCAGCGCAGCAAGTCACCTTGCTGCACTGCACTGATTGACAGGGAAAGGGCAGGAATACAATCCTGTCCTTTCCCCTGGGCTGGCGCCTTTTTGGCAGCTTAGCACCAACGCAGGCACCCTTGCACCATGGTGTTACCCCTGTTATCTCCAGTAAGTCACACACTGCAGGATTGCTGTGAGGTCTTCAGATGCCACACTCCCTTTTTCCACCACTTTGCAGATGCGTCTCCTGGCGCACTACTGGTTGACTGGCTGATTTTTGGCTGTGGGGACCCCATACCCCGGGGCCAGGTATTTTTAGAATGGGGACGGGGCTGCCCGGCCCCCTTCCCCAGGGACTCCATCCCTGGGGCCCGGCTTTTTATTTTTAAAATGTTTTTTTAATAAAGAAAGGGCGGCCACTTGGCCCCCCCCTTCCCTGGGTGGATTTTGGCCCTGGGGACCCCATCCTCCGGGGCCTGCCCCTTTTAAATTAATTTTTCTGTTTTTACACATGGGAGGGGGGCTGTGCGGCCCTCCTCCTGGGCCAATTTTGACCACGGGGACCCTATCGACGGGGCCCACCCACAATACTGGTTGCTTTCCCACTCCGGCCACCCAGTTTCTCACGTCCTTGCTGGTAACCCACATCCTGCGGGAGCCACATTACATTTGGACAGAGGAAGCTGCTGAACATGCAGCTCCCTCTGTCCAAAAGCAATTCTGCTCCGCTTCGTGCAAGTCGCAGCATTTTAGTGCTCTCGCTTGTACGAAGCGGAGCAGAAATTGCTATGGCCTGGCGGGAACGGTGCTCCCGCCAAGCCATAGAAAACTGCATTGTCCTTGGGGTGGGCACTCCATAACATTGCAGGAGCCGGCCCTGAGGGGGTGGCGGTCCTCAGGGTCATTATTAGTTCCAGAAGGGGGGCAGCGCATCCCCCTTTCATTGTTTGATTTAGCCCAGGGGAGGTGGCGACCTCGGGCTGCGGGGGGTCTGCGCACCTGCATCAATTAGAATTAAAGCCTTGAGGAGGTGGCGGCCCCTATGGCTGCAAGATGGGGGAGGTCCGCCAGTAGGTAGTTATAGTTGGGACCAAAGTTTCAATGGCAAAAGCATTTTTTGACTTGCCTTTAATTTTGGCGTCGTTTGACCAATCTTCATGAAAATGTTCCAAACATAGTGTCAAGTAGGTTCTGGTTGTCGTGGAAAGTTTGGGATGATCTGTGCAGTGGGGATTGAGAATTTGGGGTGTGAAATAAGGGTGGGGTTGTAATGTTAATTCCCAAAGAAAGCTTTAGCCACATCTACAGCCCAAACTGCTGAACAAACTTACACCAAATTTAGCAGGGAGGTAGATGTTGGTTCAGGGAACTGCCTTTACCACATTTGGTGCAAATCTGTTCTGCATTTTTTGAGAAATTTAAGCAGAAAATATTGTGATAATTCTGGGCATGGATATTTCGCAACAATTCCTCTGGACGGAACCTGAACAGAAAGTTGCGGCTGCCATTTTGTTGATCGGAACGGTTCTCGGGGCTGAAAATCTTTGAAAAAGCTAACAAAAGGGGTCTGAGTGGAGGTTGTCTGACCCCATGTTTGAGAAATTGGGGTGTTAGTAACACTTGTTATGTGTCCAAAATAGATTTTTCCAATCGGCCGCCACTCTATCACAAGGATGATGTCATCAGTGATGTCATGAGTGATGCCGCTGACCATGTCATGAGTGATGTAATATGTGACGTCATCAGCAGTGGACTGCGGTCGCGCGAGTTATAGTTATCTGAACTAACTATAACGGGGGAATTTCATTGGTTTTTTACGAGTGAAATATCCACCTACTATAACATGTGTGAAACCTATGGTTTTTTTAGTGAATATATATATATATATATATATATATATATATATATATGTACACACTAGCCAGTGACTGTCACACACTTATGTACCTACTCACATATTCACTCAGACAAGAGAAACCTCTAGTGTGTAAAATAATTTAATATGTATGGATATATGCGTTTTTAAACTTTATGGAAAAGGCGCGATTGTCGCGGTTAACGACGTCATCGCAACATCGCGAATAACCACAAAAACAGAAAATAGGCCTAAAAGATGGCTTTTAAAGATACTTAGTACAAAATAAGTGTTTAAACATGTTTTTAAAGAAACATGTATTGTATATAGTAATATGTGTAGTGCAAAGACTAAAGGTTACAGGGATTTTAAAGGTAGGAATTAGCATTTAAAAAACCTTTGAACTTCACTAAAAAAAACAAAGGTTACAGGCACATTATAGTTAGGCTGACATTTCACTCATACAAAATTAGAGAAATTCAGCAGTTATAGTTACCTGAGTTAACTATCACTCATGCCCCCGCAATGCACTGCTTATGACCTCACATATTACATCACTCATGACATGGCCAGTGACATCACTGATGACATCATTTATGACATCTCGAATGACAATACAGACAGCCTAGTCAGTGACCCAAACATTCACTGAGACACCAAATCAATTGCTTATACAGTCAGTCACGCACCCACTGAATCATCGATACAGGCACTCACACACCCACTGATTCATCAGTGCACCTTGGTATATATATTTAACACTAATAAATATTTTTAAAACACTCACAGTCACTAGATGATGTCATTGTAGATGTAACCTTTGTTTTTTCAGTGAATATATATATATATATATATATATATATATATTATATATACTCACACATGGATACACACATAATGTGTTACAAATAGTATCACTCATTAGTAGTACTTGTTTACTAATTTACAATTTATACTATCTTATTATACATTTTTAACACTCAGAACCCTTTATAAAACACTCATAATCAGGGCCGGACGGGTGGGGGCTGGTTTTGGGCCTTGGGGGCCTTTTTTGTTACAGGGACGTTTTTGCAGCATAGTTGCAAAATCGGCCCTGTAACAAACTCGGCCGAAATCCGGCCCGGGCAAAGAGCTTGGCGGCAACCCTAACCCCCGGGTGGAGCCTGCCGAGCACTTTGCAAGGGTCGGTTTAGGTTCCCAGTCCGGCCCTGCTCATAATCACTGGATGAGATCATAAGTGATGTCATCAGTGATGTAATTTGAGATAACATCAGTGATGCCATCAGTGATGTCACTGACCATGTCATGAATGATGTAATATGTGAGGTCATAAGCAGTTTCTTGCCGGGGCGCAAGTTTTAGTTGGCTCAGGTACCTGCTGAATTTCTATGGCTTTTTAAGTGTGAAATCTGAGCCTAACTATCCCATAACTATAACCTTTTTTTTCCTGTGAATATATATGTATATATATGTGTATATATATATATATATATATATACACAAACACACTATATAAAAAGTTCAACAAAATTCCATTACCATTAACAGTAATTAAAAATTAAATACAGCTATATTAACAAAAACACATTTGATGAAATTAATAACAATATTTGACAATATAAATTGTAAATACAAATATTTGATATATATTAATATAAACATAAAAATATATATAATTTAACAATATAACAACAAATAATAAAACAGTGAAAAAAATAATGTATTACTAAAAGTAGGAAAAGAGTCACACTTGAGAGGAGTTACACTTACTATTCCTAATCCAACGGAAACAAAATCAGGGAAAGCGTTGGAGTTTGGAGGAGTTAGATTTGTTAGTCCCACTCCAATCTAAACAACAGCAGGGATAGAACTGGACTTTAGAATGGTTAGATTTATAGTTCCCACTCAAAATTAAACAACACTAGGGAAAGTATTTGACTTCAGAGGGGTTTGATTTACTATTCCCAATCTAGTCTAAGCAACAGTAGGAAATTGTTAGAATTCAGAAAGAACGACCACTCCAAAACAGAATCACCTTTTAATAAAATATTTAAATACCTAACAACATAAAGTAATTAAAATACATTTAAACTAAAAAATATATATTATATACATTTGAAGAAAATATAATTTTTAGTACAAAAACACAATAAATGTACACATTCAATTTACATAAAAATGTACTAACATTAAAGACAATTAGTTATAATTTGCTTAACATCCCTCCATATTTCCTTAGAAATCTAACAACCTGATACTAAATTATATACTATAGCCTTACAGTCCGCCGTAACGAGCTATACTGGCTAGTAAAGGCCCGCTCCAGCGTTAAAGGCCCTCGCCAAAGGCGAGGGCCTTTAACAAGGAAGCGGGACTTTAACCCCTTCGCTGCTGCGGACATTCCGCTGCAGCGCTGGGGGGGGCAGGGGGGCAGCGCGGCGGGCCTGTGCTCATGACGGAGCCGCTCCGTCATGAGCCACAGTTGAGCTGTGCTCATGACGGAACGGTTCCGTCATGACTCCGCCCATTTGCGTTGTCCCCTCGCACAGGCGGGGAAACAGCGCCGCGCAGGCGGAGCGGCCGCCAACAGGATTGTCATGACGGAACCGTTCCGTCATGAGCACACGCCAACCGTGGCTCATGACGGAACGGTTCCGTCATGAGCAGGGAAGGGGTTAATAGCCAGTATAGCCCAGCTACGAAGGGCTATAAGACTATTAGAGCATTCTGCCACTAGAGGGCAGAATGTTCTAACAAATAAAACAAAGGCCTCTCGAAGCCCGAGGGGATTTAAATCCCCTCGAGCTCCGAGAGGCCGTTGTAAAAACATTGGAATGTTGCTTTGCGGGCCTTTACCAGCCTGTAGAAGCACGGGGCACTCCATTGTCTTCAATAGAGTGCTCCACATTCCAATGTTCTAATACTAATTAACTTAAAAAAATATAAAGTACAATTTGAAATAGCAAATATATATTTTAAAAATAGTAAAATGTATAGCAGTAATACTAACACCTAAAATTAATATACTTACGTATATATTCATAATTACTTAAAAATTAATTATTACAGCTATATTAAAGTAAACTATATTAATTACAATGATATCCTTATTAGCAAGATTGCATACAAATAACCTGTTCTTTTTTTGATATTCTGTTTCACAATATTTTTGTAGTGATGCTATATTTTACACAATATTCTTGTCAGATGATTTTATTGAATCAATATTTGTGTCATTCAACATATTTACTGTGTGCCCACATTGAGACTGTCCCTTTTCCAATGGAAACTTTAGCTGCACAACTTTTCTCTACTCTGACAAAATGGGACTACAAGTCCAATTTAGAAAATAGTGTTTAATACTTTATGTAAAAATGCCCATTCTTGAAAATATGTTTTTGAACTTTGTGAAGATCTCCTATCTATAACAGGGGCACATTTTATGGTTTATTTTCCCACAGAAATAGCTGGTGCATGCCTTTCAGAGTCCCTCATGTCAGTCGATCACATTCTGTTCCTAAGCGTTCACTGTAAATATTTTACTCAAACTTCGCAATTTGTGATAAACAGTGAATATTGTGTAATTATAGGCATAAGGGTGTATTTACCGGAATTTTGCATGACAAGAGTAACATGAAATACCCGAAATTCTAAGAATTATGTTGCATAATTTACATTTCACCCAACCCTAGCACTAAGCTGCATATGTGCTGTGAATGCATCCAAATACAATCAGTTAAAGTAGCCTCAGTGTTAGTCAAGCAGAGCAGCTGGTAGGAACTGATGTAATTCCATTCATGTGGCACAACAGACTGACAGCGGACCAATGGGGAGGTGCGACGAGCAGTAAGGAATCGGGTGGCTGAGACTTTGTATGTAACTTTCAATTAATAACAACAGTAAACCAGTTTAGCATGCAACGTGGGGATCTGTGATCCATGTAAGGGGTTAGTGGTTGGGGCCAAATTGCAGGTGGCAACTGGACAAGGGATCCTAGATGTAAATAGCCAGATTTTTGCCTACTCTACAAATAGGTGTCCCCCACTAATTGTAATTACTTTTGGCCCATTTGACCCTTCAATGCCTGCAGATTATACCCATGGTACTTTTAGGAGAACCCCAATACCCCTGGAAGTGTTGCCTTCCATTGGGTTGCTCATTTACTACCTCAGAAGGCCCCACTGTTTTTTAAATGCCTATTAATTGTTAGATGTGACATCTCCCACCTTCCCATGCCCCCTATAAGGAACATTGACTACAAGAGTAACATGTAATCCAACAGCTACTGAAGCTAAAAATCTCCATTGTCAAAGAGAAGCTCTGCAATCTCATCACAATGTGCACACTGTGTTCCCATTTTGCAAGAAGATCTTATGCTCCTGAACCTCAGTCTTAACACTCTAGCCTCTATATTCACCCTATATCCTATCACTTCAGTCAATTGTGCCTCCTGCACACTAGTATCCTCCTGCAAACTGCTCAATGCCCTTCTTACCATCCCTTCCTAACTTGACTAAGCCCTCTGGCTATGCTCACTCCCTCCTACTTGGAGTGGTGCTCGAACAATTTTCAGAGTAGGGGTGTTATAATCAATGTTACAACACTGAGGTCATGGGGTTTGTGAAAACAATCTAAGGATCACCCAAAAAACAAATCTAGCTAATGAGCCACACCCATTCAGCAGGGCAGTGCTAAGGGTGTGATATCTAGCCTATGGTGTGTTTTCTAGCACACTGTGACAAATAAACAAGGTGTGATAGCACAGTGTCATTTACAAAAAGCACATTTTCCAATTAATTCATCATAAACTTTGCACAGATATGCAGTTTTACTGGAAACACTATATAAGGGACAAGCAAAATATTCATTGTGTGTGATTTCAGCTTATATTTATCACTAGTGCGTCATTAAGTAAAGTCTCTTGATTTATTTTGATCGTATTATAATCTTTGTTTCCATCACACAACAGAATGACAAAAAATGTGCTTCATTTGTTGTTTCCTAAATTTTGAAATATTTTGAAATATTTGCACATTTCATTTGCAAGTATTTATAGTGGGTTGCGTGTTAGAAAAAATCAACATCATTAACCCTTTCTTTCACACTTCCTATAGGCTGGCAAGATTTTCAGATAGTTCACTTTACAAAATCCTCTAATTTTGCAGTCAGTAAAAGAAAAGTAAACACCAATCTCTCCATGTTAAAAGAATACGCAGCAATTAGTCAGAAGACATACCCAGACATTTGACCTCAGTCTTTTAATGCAGAGGAAATGAGACAAGAGAAAAACAGAATTAAAAAGGCATCTTTCTGCCTTCATTATCTTCTGACCGCCGGCACAGCCCTTCATCCAGTGACTATGCCTACCTCACCTTCCCATACTTCTAATGTTACTTTCCACTACTTATAACAACACTGTAAATCTTGCTCCCTCTCATATAATCATACCATTATTTCCACCTACTACCATAAAGTTCCTCTCCTTCTAACAGCTCACTTCCCAACATTCCCAATCTCCCTACTCTATCATACCATAACCATCTCAACCTTCTCAACCCTACCTAACAACTCTCTATCTCTCTTATCCTGTCTGTTCATCAAAGTATGATTAGCAAACAAGAATTGCTCAAATATTGATGATAAGACCTCATTGAATGCAGACCACCTGTTCATCACCTAAACTTTGCTAGGTGACCGTGTATTCACAATTCCCCATTACGTGTAACCTCCCCAAAAAGAGTGGAAGAGGCTTGGCAATTATGTTTGAGAAAACAATAGAGACCCGAAAGGTATATGTGCCAGACCAAATGCGCATTACTTCTCCGTGGGGTCCCTTCATCTTTTTCCTGCTCATTTCTGTTGTTTTAAACACCTTTTAAACAACAGATCATACAAAGATCTTTTTAGATGCAGTTCCCAGCATGAATGTAAACCACAAAATATATTTGCATGCTGAGAGATCTGGGCATTTGGTCGGCCAACCCCAATTAAGATCCATCACAACAATTCTAAACACCCTCAATCTAGCCTAACTTGTTTCAAGACTGACACATTCAACTGAACACATATTAGATGCAATCTTTAATCTGGTGGAACTCAATACAATAACAGGAAGCCATAATGCAAGTTGGAACAGTCACAGCACTATCTCCCTTTTTGCGATTGTCCCCATTAGAACAATTACAAAATGAACAATAATCAACAAATAAAAAAACAGACACTTGAACAAGGTCAGCCTCTCAGCACTTGGCTTACATCTCCCTCCAACCAAATACCATAAGTGGAACAGAGTGACAGCTGTCTTGACAAACTTGATACCTCTTAAGACGCCTCCCATACTCTACCCACTCAAAGAGGTCATTTTGACTTGCTAAAAAGATAAAGAAGATGAAGATAAATGTAGGTGTTTTACAATGCCAATGTAGGATATCAAATAACCAAAATGACAAAGCATGCTTTGGCACATACAAATCCTCTATTAAAAAGGCAGAAAGTCTCAACTGCTCCCAGGGCATTTCCAAAGTGAAATGTCCATCCAACGAACTGCACAGAAACGGCTCAGAATTTTGCAACTTAAATTGTGCCACCACCAAAATCTTGCAATCCAAAGACCTCTATAATTTCATTGCAGATTAAATTTCTTTCAAATACAAAGAACCTGGAAAATTAGTTCAGGAAGAAACACCCCAAAACCCCTTTACACCTTTCTCATCCACATCTCAGAAAGCAAGCGACTCCATGAAGGACCATCAACGAGAGACACTAGGAGGAAGGGGCCTGAAAGGACCACTCAGCCTCACACAGTAGGAAAGCAAAACCAGAGAGCCCTCAAACAAGGAACAGACCAACCCCCTTAGTCCCCTCATAGTACAAATCAGAAATGACAATAAATGAATCAACCCAAACACCCAACGCCATCAGTGGGAGTTCTGACTGAAACAATGACATTAACAGAAATCAAGACGTTTGGACTCTCTGTCTGCACAAAAAACCTTTGTGGCCTGAAAGTCCAGGTACCTACCACCATAGATAAAACAAGTCCTTCATGTGACCCTTCACAGACTTCAAAAGATGGAACCCCACACCCAGTATCCGTCTTCTGGCCCCCAACACAGGGCAAAACATAGATTCCACTTATCCCACAAAACCCCTGCCCAAATTCAGCAATCTCTGCATCCACATTATCCCTCAGTGGCACAACGCCATCCAACACAACTACCAACCACCCTATGGTGATGTAGGTGGTGGGGGAAGGAAACAGCCAGCATCATGTCTTTTTATTTTCTTATATGTAGAAAACCATGGTCAACATCCAGTGGTTCCATAGATGGTTTTCCATTTCCACCCATTTCTAAAACAGTCCTCTATTGTCCTGTTTTATAGGGTGTCGTGCAGCTCCAACATTGACAGATATTGGAACTGAGACACAAGTATATTTTGGACCTGATTGAGAGTTACACAGTAAAATAAAATCCTCTGATTTGTGAATGAATTGGTAAATGCATTGGAGATTCAAACATGACATTTTTTCCCCATAATTTTCCTGTGATGTAGGAAGTTTGACATGTGGATACTTACCCAAATTACACACTCAATCCACAAATCTAGGGTAATCTTCCATTACCTTCATCATAGGAATAGCATGCCAGATAACATTCTGCTGACAAAATCACCAGTGCTGGAAATGCCACTAATGAGGGCTATACTGTTGAAAACTGACCTGGGGAGACCATGCCAAAAATGATGGTCTCTCAGGAATATTCCATCTTAGTGTAGAGAACACCCAGGAGTTTAGGTAACTCTCCCCACTTTCAACTGGGGGGGAGATAGGCACGTGTTAGACCTGAAAGCCTTAGGGTGGTCTTCACCCAAGGATTTTACCTGCTTACCTCCAATTTTGCTGAATTTGTTTATGTTGGACTTAGGACTCTGTGCTCTTTACCACTGCTAACCAGTGCAAAAGTGCTTGTGCTCACACCCCTAAATATAGTTTATTTGATATATACCTAATTGGCATATTTGATATACTTGCAAGTTCCTGGTAAAGTGGTATACCATATACACAGGGCCTGTAAATTAAATGCTACCAGTGGGCTTGCAGCACTGATTGTGCCACCTAGTAGCCCTTTAAACCTAGTCCCAGGCCTGTTCTTGCTGCCAGCAGGCAGTGTTACACTGCCATTTGGCTTGGCATTTGAAACCCCTTGCCAAGCCCTAATCACCCCATTTATTACATATGTCATCTCTAAGGTAGGCCCTAGGTAGCCCATATGGTAGGGTGCTATGTAATTAAAAGGTAGGGCATGTGATTTTAAGTTTTATATGTCCTGGTTGTGAAAAACCTCCAAACTAATTTTTCACTACTGTGAGGAATACCTCTCTCATAGGATAAAATTGAGGATTCCTTATTATATTTAATAAGCTGTAATTCCTAATAGAGGAAAGGTTGATTTGTCAATCAATCATGGATTTGTAGAGCACGCTAATCACCTGTGAGGGTTCCAAGCGCTAGGTCCAGTCTGCTGAGGATTTCAGTTGAAGAACGAGGTCTTGAATACCCGTCTGAATTCCTGGAGGGAGAGAGGGAGATATCCTCTGGTGGATGGGGAGTCTGTTCCAGGATTTTGTGCTGAGGTAGGAGAAGGAATGACTTCCACTGTTGCTGCGGCTGATACAGGGGTGTGGTGACGGAGAGAGAGGCAGAGTACAGAAGTCTTGAGGGAAGGTTAACGCTCAGGTGGTGGTTCATGTATGCTGGTCCTTGGTTGTAAAGCGCTGTTCGGGGTAAAGGAATGAGCGAGGCAGGTGGATGGAATGCAAGGGCGTTTTATTGGGCTACCAAGTCCGGTGATACGAACAAACAATCCAAAGACAACACTGTCCAGACTCTCTTCAGCCGTGAATCAGCTCTTCGCTTCTCAGGGCTCATGTTGTCTTCACGGGCTTCCCAAATGGCGGTATGAAAACAAACAAAAGAAAACACAAGCTTTATTATCAGCCGGTTTTGCAGTGATGAGGCTATGGAGACCCTCCCACGTTTAACTGCCACCTGGGTACGAGACAACCGCCCGTCTCCCAGACCCCCGGAGTCGGTCACAAACCTGTTGGAGCCACGAACCTCCAAGTCCGTGGCTGGGCGCTTGGCGGGGAATGCCTCCTGGCTCCTCGTCGGCCGGTCCGGCGTCGGGGCTTGGTTCCTCAGCAGGCGCGCTCTGTCCTCTGGTTTTCTTCGGCTGTGGGAATCGTGAAACGTCTTCCTCGCCGTCCTTTTCCTCCTCTTCCTGGTGGACGGCCCAGTTTTTAAGCATTGACAAATCCCGTCCCACGATGTCATCGGGGGTGGGGCTGTGCTGCAGGTTGGCTCCGGAGTTAAAGGGCCAGAAACCCGGGACGTCCGGAGTCCCAGGATCACCGGCGGCAACCTCAGCATCAGGTAGATGGAAATGAGAAAAGGGATTTGCTAAAGGTGAGTCCCGAGGTTGCCCCATGGGGGCGGGAAGGGACGAATCCTGACACACCCCTCCCCAAGAGTAGTCCCGGTCGGGGACATACGGCATCCGGGAGAGAAAGTCTGCGTTGGAGTTGGCCGTACCCTTCCTATGGTGGACATCAAAAGCAAAGGGCTGGAGGGAAAGGAACCAGCGCATGATGAGCGGGTTGTTACATTTGTTTCGGCTCATCCACACTAAAGGGGCATGGTCCGTATATAGCAGGAACCGATTGCCTTCCACATAATACAGCTGTTTTTTCACGGCCCATTTCACTGCCAGACATTCCTTCTCGATAACCGGATATCTTTGCTCTCGGGGGAATAGCTTCCGGCTAACGAAAAGCACGGGCCTCTCGGTACCATCAGGGGCTATTTGGGATAAGACAGCCCCGATGCCTAGATCAGAGGCATCTTTTTGGAGGATGAACGGGAGACTGAAGTCAGGAGACACCAACACAGGCACACTAGTTATCGCCGTTTTTAGTCTCTTTATGGCCTCTAACACCTGAGGGGAGGGATGCAGCACTGCGTCCTTGGGGGCGGATATCTTTAGGAGGTCCGTCAATGGTGCCGCTATCTTTGAATACTGTGGGATAAAACGTCTGTAGTATCCAAGGGGGCCTAGAAAAGCACGGACGTCTTTCTTAGTAGTGGGAATGGGTGTTTCGGTAATGGCCTTGACTTTTTCTTTCTGGGGTTCAATACAACCGTTTCCCAGCAGGTACCCAAGGTATTTTACACGGTGAAAGCCTACCCGAGACTTCCTAGCGTTGATGTGTAGGCCTGCAACTCCTGCACTACCAGGCAACAGTGTTCGAGGTGTTTTTCCCAAGTAGGGCTGGAGATCACTATATCGTCTAGGTAGGCAGATGAGTAGGCCTGGTGGGAACGCAACACCTTATTCATCAAGCGCTGGAAGGTCGCCTGGGCACAGTGTAAACCAAAAGGCAAAACAGTGAACTCAAACAAACCGTCTGGGGTGGAAAAGGCAGTTTTTTCCTGATCACTCCTTCGCAGGGGTACCTGCCAGTATCCTTTAGTCAAATCTAAAGTGGTGATGTACCGGGCGTTCCCTAATTTTTCTGTTGATTCATCTACTCTAGGTAAGGGATACGCGTCCAGTTTAGAGATGGCGTTGACTTTCCTAAAATCAATGCAGAAACGGATAGAACCATCTGGCTTGGGTACAAGGACAATGTGGGATGTCTATTCGCTTTGTGATGGTCCGATTACACCCATTTGCAGCATTTTGCATACCTCGTCTGACACGGCTGCCCGACGGGCTGCCGGGATTCTGTAGGGCTTTTGTTTTATTACTTGGCCTGGTTTTGTCTCCATGTGGTGTTCCACCAGGCTGCTTTTTCCGGGGCTATCCGAGAAGAGGTTTTTGTGGGGAACAAGAAGGTCTAGCAGTTCCGTGAGCTTCTGGCTGGGAAGGTCCTCATTACCCACTAGATGTTCAAGGGTGCAGGGATAGTCCTCCTCGGGGAGGGATATCTGGATGTTCTTTGGAGGGGTCTCTATCCACTTTTTTAGCAGGTTAATGTGGTATGACTGGTTCTTATGGGGGCTTATCTGAAAACTATAGGTGGTTCCTACCACTTTATAGGAGCCCTTCCATTCGCTCTTTACTTTAGACAGAGAGGATGGTAACAAGCCCAAGGCCCACTCGTTTACCTGTAAGGAGCGCCATTTCTTTCCTTTGTCGTAATGGTGCCTCTGTTTTTCCTGACTTTTTTCTAGGTTCTTATGTGCGAGATCTCGCAGCTTACCGATCCTAGACTTTAAATGTAGGGAGTATTCCAGGAGGCTCTGGGTGTTATTTTCTTCCTTTTTCCCAGGTTTCTCTCGTCATCACTAGTAGAGTAAGCGGTTGTCGACCATAGAGGAGCTCAAATGAAGAACATCCCAAGCTACTCTGGGTCTGCCCTCGGATGACGAAGAGAGCCAGGGGAAGGAGACGGTCCCAGTTCTTCCCTTCACTCGTTAACATTTTCTTTAGGGTTAACTTCAAGGAGCCATTGTATCTCCCAACTAGGCCATCTGTCTGTGGATGGTAAACGGAAGTCTTAATGTGTTTAACATCCAATAGTTTACACACTTGAGACATTAGTTTGGAGACAAATGGCGTTCCTTGGTCGGTTAGTATCTGTTGGAGAAACCCAACCCGGGAGAAATACTCCAGTAGCTTGTCCGCAATAGCAGAGTTAGTAGGGGCCCTGAGGGCAAAGGCCTCGGGGAAGCGTGTACAATAATCAACCAACACCAAGACGTGCTGATACCCTTTTGCGGACCGGGGTAGGGGGCCTATGAGGTCCATGCGTAAGCGCTCAAAGGGTTGTCCTATGATGGGCATTGGCTGTAGGGGAACAGGAGGGGGACGGTATGGGTTTTTTCAACTAACACACAGAACACTCCTGACAATATTTCTTTATCTGAGCATATATGTCGGGCCAGTAGAAGAACCTCAGGATGTTCTCCGTTTTTTTCTGGGCACCCACGTGGCCGGCTAACAGGTGTGAATGGGCAAAGAATAGGACCTGTTCACTGAAGTCCCTGGATACGAGGAGTTGGGGAGGGACGGTAGGACCAGGGGACCTATATAGGAGGCCAACTGTTCTAGGATGATGGAGTTCATGATGTCCTCCTTTGTCTGATCGCTGGGCTTCAACCATTTCTCAGCGACCAACTTAAGTTTAAAATACAGGGTTTTAGGGCTATCACCGGGGTCCCCTTTTCTTGGCGAAACCTGAGGCGATAGGCCTCCGCATCCATGCCTAAATTATCCAGTATCACCGCTTTCACCTCCTCATAGGGGGTCACCCCGCCCGCGTTGGCCACCTGGTAGGCGGCTTGGGCCTCTCCTAGTAAGAGGGGGGCCAGGAAGAATGGCCATTTTGATACAGGCCAGCCGGAGGCTCGTGCTGCTCGCTCAAAATTCAATAGGAAGGCGTCCGGGTCTTTGCCTGAGAGTTACTTTTGTAGGGATACTGTGGGTGCAGACCCTGTGGTTCTTGTTAATTTATGCGTAACCCCGGTCGTGGGGGACTCCTCGACAACGCGTAGAAGTGTTTCCAGCTGGGCCTTCATCTGGTCCTTGAAGGTATCCCTGTCTGCTTGGGCGCTAATGAGCAGGCGCTCTTCAGCCCACTCCAGCTTTCTCTGCCCTTCCACCAAATGCTGAATTAACGCCTCCATTTATGTATCTAAACGGAGCCTAGTCTGCCCGCATTCTCCACCATGTGTTACAGGGTTAAGGAATGCGCGAGGCAGGTGGATGGAATGCAAGGGTGTTTTATTTGGCTATCAAGTCCGGTGATACGAACAAACAATCCAAAGGCAACACTGTCCACACTCTCTTCAGCGGGGAATCAGCTCTTCGCTTCTCGGGGCTCACGTTGTCATCACGGGCTTCCCAAATGGCGGTATGAAAACAAACAAAAGAAAACAAACAAAAGAAAACAAAAGCCTTAATATCAGGCGGTTTTGCAGTGATGAGGGATGGGGTTAGTGTGGGAGCACCAGTTCGCCGGGGTCGTGAGGAGGAAAGGGAGGAAGAAACCAACCACCGAGACACAGGGGACGACCCGGTACACACGGCTATGGAGACCCTCCCACGTTTAACTGCCACCTGGGTACGAGACAACCGCCCGTCTCCCAGACCCCCGGAGTCGGTCACGAACCTGTTGGAGCCACGAACCTCCAAGTCCGTGGCTGGGAGCTTGGCGGGGAATGCCTCCTGGCTCCTCGTCGGCCGGTCCGGCGTCGGGGCTTGGTTCCTCAGCAGGCGTGCTCTGTCCTCTGGTTTTCTTCGGCTGTGGGAATCGTGAAACGTCTTCCTCGCCGTCCTTTTCCTCCTCTTCCCGGTGGACGGCCCAGTTTTTAAGCATTGACAAATCCCGTCCCACGATGTCATCGGGGACGGGGCTGTGCTGCAGGTTGGCTCCGGAGTTAAAGGACTAGAAACCCGGGACGTCCGGAGTCCCAGGATCGCCGACGCCAACTTCAGCGTCAGGTAGCTGGAAATGAGAAAAGGGATTTGCTAAAGGTGAGTCCCGAGGTTGCCCCATGGGGGCGGGAAGGGACGAATCCTGACAAGCGCTTTGTAGGCGAGCATCAGGATCTTGAATTTGCAACTCTTGTGTACAGGGAGCAGTAGAGTTTCTTCAGGTGGGAGGTGATGTGAGTCTGTCTGGGGACGTCGAGGATGAGTCTGGCTGCGGAGTTCGGGATAATCTAAAGTCTCTTAAGGAGGTGTGATATGATTCCGGCATAAAGAGTGTTGCCGTAGTCCAGGCGACTGGTGATGAGGGCTTGAGTGATGGTACATCTGGGGGTACAGGGAGCCATTTAAAGATCTTACAAAGCATGTAGGGGGGTGAGGAAGTAGGCAGAGGAGACTACGTTTATCTGGCTCTGTTTAGTAGTGATGGAATGGTAATGTTAAATCCTCTTTAAAGTTGGATTTTTTTGTTAGTATTTTGAAAATGCCACTTTTAGAAAGTTAGGCATTTTCCTGTTCTTAACCATTTGGTTTCTGCTGCCTGTCTCTGATCAGTGTACGGGTTGCGTGACTGCTGGGCTTTGTGTATTCCCTCTAGAATTACCCACACACAAAGGGAGCTCAGGTTTGACTGAATGGGTCTTCCCGGGAGGATGGAAGGAAGGAGCTGGGCACAGCCTCACATTTACATCTGAATGGCCTGTGTCCTGTCTACACACAAAGGGCTGCATATCCCCCATACTGAGCCTGGAGCCAGGGCAGGAAGGGAGGACCTCTGTGCACTTGAAAGACCCTTCTTTGAAGTCTACTTCACTTCAAAGGCACAACTGGGTATAAGTACTGGACCTCCGACACCACAAGCTCATTCAATTCTGGACCTGTAACCAAGAAGATGAACTGCTGTGCTGAAGCACTGCTACTCTGCTGGGCTGCTGCGGGTCCGCAAACACACGCTGAGAGCACCGGGCACCTACGGATGGATGTACTCGTCTTCTGAGCCTGAGTGGTTTTAAAAAACGGTGTGACAAACTCACGGACTGTGTTGGACTTTACTATGAATGCCTACAGATAACGCCGAATTACACCGTTTATGTTTGAAATTTAAGACCTCCTGGGTCGGAATTATCACCAGGTTTAAGGTCCGATTTATTGGCCGTACTACGATAAGCCCTGAAGAAGTCGGGGGTGTGTGTACCCCATGACGAAACACGTGTTGGCTGGCTGGATTATTCTGAATTACACCATAAAAACCGAAAACTGAATCTACCTGGTCGTTCTGTGGTCCCTCATTACTCAATTATTTTGTTGTATGATTTTGTTTTAGATACAAATGGTAATATGCCTTAAACACTGTGATTTTAACGTGTGCACAGTCTTGCTTTCTGTTCGTATAGTGGGCCGTGGCCCACTTGTAGAGGGTTTAGGGGTTGTTTTTCCCTCTTCTGTGGCACCGTTACTGATATATTCAACTTGTGACAAGAACGTATAAAAGAGAGCGCTCGTAAATAACCTGACAGTTTGAAATAATACCCCCATTTTTGCTAATTATCTGTGGGGACTTGAACGTTACTATAATCACACACTCTCTCTGTGGGGACCTGGCATCCTTATTATCACATACTATCTCTGTGGAAACCTGGCCGTCAATATAATCACAAACTATCTCTGTGGGGACCTGGGCGTCCCTATAATCACACACTATCTCTGTGGGGACCTGGGATCTCTATTATCACACACAATATCTGTGGGGACTTGAACATTACTATAATCACACACTATTCTGTGGGGACCTGGCATCCTTATTATCATATACTATCTCTGTGGAAACCTGGCCTTCAATATAATCACACACTATCTCCGTGGCTACCTGGGCATCCCTATTATCACACACAACATCTGTGAGGACTTTACTATAATCACACATTTTCTCTGTGGGGACCTGGCCATCACAATAATCGCACACTTTCTTTGTTTGGGCCTGGGCATCAATATAACCAATCACATGCTTTCTTTGCAGGGCACTGCACCTGCCTATATTCATACACTTTCTCTGTGGGGAACCTGGTAACACTATTCTCACACACCATCTCAATGATGACCTAGACATCCCCATAATCACATACTATCTCTCTGGGGAACTGGGCATTCCTACAATCACACACTATCTCTGTGGGGATATGGGCATCAATATAATCCATCACACACTATCTTCGTGAGGAATTGATCATGGCTATACTCACACACTATCTCACTGATGACCTTGCCATGTATATAATCACACACTGTCTCTGTTGGGACCTGGTCATCAATTTAATCACACTGTTGCTTTGTGGAACTTGAACATTATTATCATCACACATTATCTCTGCAGGGACATGAGTGTGTCTGTCATAATCTTGTTTCCATAGAGAGACTTGTGCTTGACAGTTGTCACACACTTTCGCTGCAGGTCTACAGTCACTGTTGATGTGGGCATCCCTATTATCACACACTATCTCTATGGGGGCCTAGGCTTCGCTATAATCATACAACACAACAATCCCTGCAGGACTTGAGCAACACTATAATCACCCACTATCTGTGCAGGCAACTGGGTGTGACTATAATAACATACTATCACTACAGGGACCTGAGCATGACTCTTATAACAGTATCTATGTGGGGTCTTGAACATAACTATGATTCATTCACTATCTCTGTGGGGTTTTGAACATAACTATAATCACAGAGTATATTTGAGGGACCTTGAACATGAATATAACCACACCCTATCTCAATATGGTCTTCAGAGTGAGTATAATTAAACGCTTTATTTGTGGGGACCTGAGCATTACTGTAATGACACACTATTTCCACATGAACATCAGCATGACTATCATCTTACCCTATCTCTACAGGGACTTGAATATGACTATCATAACACTTTCTATGTGGGGACTTGAATATAATTATGACACACTCTCTCTGCGAGAACCTGAACCTGACAATAATCACACACCCTATCTCAATATGGTCTTCAGAGTGAGTATAATTAAACGCTTTATTTGTGGGGACCTGAGCATTACTGTAATGACACACTATTTCCACATGAACATCAGCATGACTATCATCTTACCCTATCTCTACAGGGACTTGAATATGACTATCATAACACTTTCTATGTGGGGACTTGAATATAATTATGACACACTCTCTCTGCGAGAACCTGAACCTGACAATAATCACACACTATCTCTGCGGGGACTTGAACATGCCAATAATCACGCACTATCTCGGCAGGTATTTGAACATGACAATAATCACACACTATCTCTGCGGGGACTTCAGCATGACAATCACACACAATCTCTGCGGAGACTTGAACATGACAATAATCACACACTATCTTTACGGGGACTTGAACATGCCAATAATCACACACTATCTCTATGGGGACCTGGGTACTGAATAACACACTATATCATCATGAACTGCAGCATTACTGCTACTGTACACTATCTGTAGAGGGACCTGAACCTGACTATAAACAAACATGATTATAATCAGATACTGTTTTGGAGGATTTCAACATGTCTAAAAGCACACACTATGTGTGTGAGAACCTGAGCATCCCTATAATGACAAACTATCTCATGTGACTAAAACATAACTAGCATCAAACACAATCTTGTTGGGGACTTACGTATTAGTATACCCACAAATTATCTATGCGGAGACTTGAACATAAATATAATCACACACTATAGGAACTTGGGAGTGACTACATTGAAACACAATTTTAATATAATCACGCTCTATCTCTGCAGTGGCTTAAAAATGATTATCATCACATACTCTCTGTCAGCTGTAGAACATTACTATAATAACATACCAAATCTTTGAGGCTTATTATTGCATAACATGCAAAGAAAATGATGCCTAGTGGTGAGGTTAATGAAAAGGACTTGACTTGACTTGACTTTCCAATCAGACCACATTGCAGGATGTTTGGCCTCTAAATTATCTTAACATTGTGTTGTTTCCTTATTCCTGAAAGTTTGTGAGCACTCAGTAACAGGCTAAATATATGTAAATCCCTTTCCAGGGACTTCATATGCTATAGGCTTCTGCTAAGAAATTCATTTTAATCACAGTCCATGTTCTGTGTGCTCGTAGGAGACCATGAGTTATTTATATATTACTAAACTATCATGTAATTTAAGTACAGCATTGAAAAATTACATTTAGCCATTTGTTTATGAAGGCATTCAATCACAAATTATAATTATTGAGTAAGTCCCCAGAAGGATTATAACACGTGTTCAAACCCCCACAATGAGAGTTCTGTGCGCACAATTAAAAAATATTATATTTGCAAAAAATGTTCTTAACATATTTCTGTTAATAGCATATTTTTAAAACATTGGCAAAGGTTAGTCCCCACAAGGCAGGTGTTCACACATAGTCCCCTCAAGGATGGTAACACTTCTGTGTGTGTGTGTGTGTGTGTGTGTGTGTGTGTGTGTGTGTGTGTGTATATATATATATATATGGCCCCATCCTCTGCTACCACTGTAGAGGACAAAGAGGTACAGTAATGGTGAGGGTTGGCTATAGCTAGTTTAACTATGTAAACATAATATTTCCTGCAAAATCCCATAGATTCTGTAACTTCAGTACATAATAAACCTAACAGTTGGAACAATCCCCCACATAAGATCAAAACAAAGACAGCACACTTCTAAGCTCAATGCTACACAGTACAGCATGTTTACCATGTAGGGATGTGCTGCAGCACCACACAAATAAGTAGCAAGCGCTGTATAAACAACAAAACAGAACAAAAGAAAACAAGTACCTTGAAGAAATACAGAAATAAAAAAGATAAAATAGCAAATTAGAAAGTTGCAACACACCCAGCTCAAAACAAACAGCAATCAAGACAAACTTCAGCTATGAAAATGTAACAGAATATACAAAGCAACAATCAAAAAAGCTTTAAAAAGGTACTATTCAAACAGAATTCAAAATGTTAAATATGTCAATAAAGAATTTTATATAATTCTCCCCGAATTTCATAAACTTAAGTGCACAGAAAAAACTCATCCCATTACTCAAGAATTCACTGGCAAACTGGCAAATCACATTGGATTTCTATTTACAACAAAGGAAAACCACTAGCACCAACCTATTTGCAAAACTCCCTCCAAACATAGGCTAATCCAGCCTCTGCATTCCTTCAAACAATTATCACAAAGTAAAAGTATAGATATGGTCAAAGCAAGCATGTTAGCCAGCGGCCCTTCTTACCCTTGTACTCCACAAATCGTCAAGAACATTCTTTTAACTACCTCTGCTGCCATACCAGTAAGAAGAATCATCAATAATTATTTAACTACAGGAATCTTTCCAGAAGACCTAAAAAAGGCATACATATGCCTATTATTAAAGAAAACAAACCTGGACCCGCATGACCCCAACAACTACAGACCAAGTACAAATGGACCTTTCCTGGGCACACTGATAGAAAGAGCAGCATTCACCCAGATGTCACAATTCAGTGGAGATAACTCCATACTTTCAGACTACCAAACAGGATTCCGCCCAGGAAGAGGCACAGAATGTGCCCTCATCTCCATCTGGGATGACCTTAAAAACAGTTGACGGGAACAGGGTTGCTGCACTACTTCTCTTGGACCTCTCTGCTGCGTTCGACACAGTTGACTATGGCACTCTAATACAAAGACTCCACGAACCCGGCAAAGAAGGAAGTGCTCTTGTCTGATTCACATCCTACACTCAAAACAGAACAAATTTCATCCATACTCCCCCTTTCTAATCCAAACCATACTGCACAAAAGTAGGCGACCCTCCAGGCGCTATCAACTCACCCATGCTTTTCAACATGCATGAAGTCATTACCAGCCATGATCAATGAATTTCAGCTAAGATGCTATAACTTTGCAGATGACTCACGAACACTCCTTACACATGGAAGCCCCAAAGACATTGGAAATTCAGAAATCTTCACTTGCCTCAGAGCCATTAATCAGTGGCCAACCTGGAGCTTTCTCAGATTGAATGCTTATGAAACTGAAATATTCACATGTGGCCAATGGAAACATTATGAACCACTCTGAGCCTAGCCTGATGATCTGGGTCCATCTCCTAAAGAGTCTAAGGAAGTAAAAAATCTTGGAATTAGCATGGACTCCAAGTTTTCAATAAATGCCCAAGTGGACAAATTAGCAAGATCAAGCTTCATTACTATGAAAACACTGCAACACATCTTTCCCCACCTGGGATTTCCACACACCATCCAGGCTACTATCTCCTTTGTACTGTCTAAACTTGATTATGCCAATGGCCTCAACCATGGAACATCTTTATGAACTATGAAAAGACTTCAGCGGATTCAGAACTCTGCTGCCAGACTACTCCTACATGTAAAGCCACGAACCCGCATCTCTCCAGCCTTGAGGGCCGTGCATTGCTTACTGGTTGCCAGAAGATCCACCTTCAAGCTGCTCTGTATCACCCACAAAGCAATATAGACCTGGACCACTTTTCATCAGGAATAAAAGCACCAAAAGCATTCAACATAGGAACCTATGGTCAAGATTGGACTCTCGCCTCAAAACCCCACCATGCAAGAAAAAAGCCATAGATGGTGCACATTTCTCTATTGAAAAAGCCAAACTATAAAATTCGTTACACCCAAACATAAGATCCACAGATAACTTATCTGCAGAAGACTACTCAAGAGTTGTCTCTTTCCTACATAACAACCATACTCAAATACAAATGTACAGCATGTCCCTATGTATGTAAACATCTATAATTGGATAATATGTATGTATCTAGATATGTGTATTTCTTTGTACAAATATGTATAATAACTATGGTTTTTGAAATATATACATATTCTGTAGGTCCGCTTAACAAATGTATATATTACTTATGGATATATATATAGGTTTGACAAAGAACTCAGCTGCGGTTGAAATTTGTTAACTGTTGTGAGCCACAAATAAAGCCGTTTGAAAGTAAACCTGAGCGTGCTGGAGCTTGTTTGGATTTGGAAGCAGGCATGTTGAAAATATGCGGTGAAGAAAGAGGCAAGAGAGGTGCAAAACGAGGCAAGAGGTGCAGAAAGAGGCAAGAGAGGTGCAAAACGAGGCAAGAGGTGCAGAAAGAGGCAAGAGAGATGAAGAAAGGCACAGAAATATGCAAGAGAAGTGCAGAAAGAGGCAAAAGGTACAGAAAGAGTCAAGAGAGGTGCAGAAAGGAAGAAAGCCACAGAAAGAGGAAGAAAAGTGCAGAAAGAGGCTAGAGAGGTGCAGAAAGATGAAAGAGGAGCAGAAAAGAAAGGCGCAGAAAGAAGCAAGAGAAGTGCAGATAGAGGCTTGTGGAGTGCAGAAAGAGGCAAAAGAGGTGCAGAAAGAAGCAAGAGGTGCAGAAAAGAAAGACGCAGAAAGAAGCAAGAGAGGTGGAGAAAGAGGCAAGAGAAGTACAGAAAGACGCAAGAGAGGTTGAAGAAAGAGGAAGAATTACGCAGAAAGAGGCAAGAGAGGTGCAGAGAAAGGAAGAAAGGTGCAGAAAGAGGCAAGGAAGGTGCAGAAAGAGGAAGAAAGGCGCAGAAAGAGAAGAGAGAAGATATAACTATAACGTCCTTGAAAACCTGTAGTTTTTTCAGTGAATTTCTAAGGATTTGTAAATGCTAATTTCGAACGCGTAGGTCTTACAAGAGGTACCAGAACGGCTTCTTGGCCCCCATGGTCCCTCAGTGGTAAAGTGGACTTCATCTCCTAACCAGTAGTGCACCAGGAGGCATGTTTGCAGAGGGGTGGAGTAAGGAGGTGTGGTCTCCAAAGACCTCTTAGCAATACCACTGTGTGGGACTTACTGGAGGTAACAGGAGGGGTAGTTGGCCCCCAAGGATGTCCTTGGGGGCCAACTACTCCTCCTGTTACGTCTAGTAAGTCACGTTAGCAGAGTGGTGGAGAAAGGTGGCTGGGCCTCCAACCAGCACTCAGGAATTCCGCTGCATAGGATTTACAGGAGGTACCAGGACAACCTCTCGGTCCACATGGTCCCTCAGTAGTAAAGTGGCCTTCATCCCTCAACCAGTAGTGCACCAGGAGGCATGTTTGCAGAGTGGTGGAGTAAGGGGGTGTGGTCTCCAAAGACCTCTTAGCAATCCCACTGTGTGGGACTTACTGGAGGTAACAGGAGGGGTAGTTGGACCCCAAGGATGTCCCTGGGGGCTAACTACACCTCCTGTTACCTCCAGTAAGTACCACAAAGCAGGATTGCTGAGTTCTGTTAGCAGGCCATGCCCCCTTTCTCCACCACTCTGCAAACGCACCTCTTGGTGTGCTCTTGGTTGGGGGATGAAGTTCCCTTCGCTGCTGGGGGTCACTAGGGGCCAACTAGCCTACATGTTACCTCCAATAAGCCCCACACAGTGCGATTCCTGAGAGGTGGACGCAGGCCAAGTCCCCTTTCTCCACCGCTCTGGAAACACGCATCCTGATCCTCAGGACGCAAGGGGACCTCATCGCCCCACCAGCAGTGCGCCACGAGGCACGTGCGCAGAGTGGTGGAAAAAGGGGCATGGCCTCCAACCACCTCTCAGCAATCCCACTGTGTGGGGCTTAGTGGAGGTAATAGGTGGGCAAGTTGGCCCCTAAGGACCCTCAGTAGGGAAGGGGATTTCATCCCCCAAGTGCGCGCCAGGAGACTCGTTTGCAGAGTAGTGGTGAAAGAAGGCGGGGCTTCTGGTGAGTTGCCGGCTTCCTGTTTTTTTAATTTTAGGGAGGGGGACTGTGTGGCCCCCCTTCACCTGACCCTTTTAGGCCATGGGGGCCCCACTCCCCGGAGCCAGACCCATTTTTAATTTTTTTTTTTTTAAATACAACCCAAGATCGAAACTGGCCCCGGGGACCCAATCCCCTGGAGCCAGGCCTTTGCTTGTCTTATTTTTTTAAAAGGGAGGAGGCCCCCCCTCCCAAGACATATTTGGGCCCGGGGACCCCATCCCTCGGGGCTTTGGCCTTTTCTTTTTTTCATCTTCACAGAGGGGAGCCGCGTGGCCCCCCTGCCCTGGCCGATTGTGCCCCTGTGACTACATCTCCCGGGGCCCAGCCATTCCTTTTTTTTTTTTTAAGAATAAAGGGAGGGTGCCCAATCCCCCCCGGGCTAGGCCATCTTTAAATGGACCGCGGGGGGGGGGAGAGTCTGTAGGTCTCTGCGCTCCCGGCCGGCTCCTGCGGTGTCCAGCATTGGTTTTTACCCCAGGGAGCTGCTAAAATGCAGCTCCCTGGGGGTAAAAAGCAAAGAGTACTCGCTTTGAACAAGCGAGAGCAAAGTGCTCTAGGTTGTTCAAAGCGAGTACACTGTTTGCTATTGGATGGCGGGAGCAATGGTCCCGCCATCCCCTAGCCAACTGCAATGTCCCAGGTGTGGGCACCCTGGTACATTGCACCCTGGTGGGTGGCGGTCCACAGGGCCTTGGAGGGGTTGCTCCCATCATGTTTAAAACTCCGGGGAGGTGGTGGTCCCCGGGGCCGGGGTTCCGAAACTGACTCCCGCACTTAATTTCTGTATGCTCCGTGGAGGTGGTGGCCCCGGGGCCTGCGGGGGGATGTGTGGTCCACCCACATGTCATAACCATGGACCCTGGAAGGCGGCGGGCCTCGGGCTGCATGGAGGACAGGAGCCCCCCACAATGTTTTAAAAATAAAGCCCCAGGGAGGTGGCGGTCCTTGGGGCTGCGGGGGCTGTGCCCCCCAAATGTAATCAGTATGGGCCCGGTGAAGTGGCGGTCCCCGGGGCTGCTGGGGGCCCCCGTAGAATATTTTGGCATTGCCCCCGGGACCTGGCTCACCCGGGGAATTATTTAAACGAACCGACGATTTTATATTTTTTTTAATGCTTTTTTTGGCCCTGGGGGTCCCTGTGACCCCTGAGCAGGCCTATTGGGTCAGAGTGTTTCTACCCTGCCCCCTTTTCTTGTTTTTTTAATTATTTTTTTAAACCTTTTTTGAAAACTTTTCAGAATGTATTCACAAAAAAATAGAGAATCATATAAAGGACCGTTGTTGGACTTAATAGATTGCAGCTGCAGAACAGTGCTTAAAAGTTTAGCTTTAACATGCAATGGACCTCAGCAATACTTTTCATCCACTCAGGGGCGTAAAACAGGTTCCTGCAGCCCTGTGGGTGCAGGAGGCCCCCCAACCATTCAGAGCGGACCCATTCCACCAGCGGCCATGAATATTTGTGAGATGTGAAAACTCAGGAGTCCCTCTTCACATTCTGCAGGGAGGCTCTTCATTTTACATTATGCCACTGCATCCATTGTGGAACCTCTTTTTTCAGCTGTCATGTTTGTTGTGTCATCTCGTGAGAACCTTCCTCTTATCCTCCATTTTGATCATTCTGGTATGGACGACCTTCACTTTTTCTATGGGTGACCTCCATTGAACATAAGAACTCCATTTTCAGAAAAATTGTCTCTTAAAAGAATGGCAGTGTGGAGCCTTGGGGGAAATTAAATCCTTGGAGTGGTCAGCAGGGCAAACAGGAGGACAGGGCTCGTGCACAGGGGGATATTACTTTAGTTTACTTGATGTTGAATCACATGTGAAGTTTCATGGCCAAAAGGTAATTAAAATCTAAAATTAATTAAACACTTGGAGAGCTGATTCATGGAGTAGTAACACAATCTGATGAAGGCCTTACCTGTAAATAAAGTAAACACTGAACAAACTGACGTTGACTCTTTAATGAAATGCTAGAAAATGCTGTTCCTCAAGGCAAAGATACATAACTCAAAATGAAGCAATTGATGTTCGAGATGTTAGGAAAAGAATTTGTCATTTATAAAGAATAGGTTTATTCTGATATGCCTCTACAAAGTACGTATCATGACCCTGCAAGAAGAGCACCAGTACAGAGAAGCCTTGAAGAATCGAAGTCCACTTCTGACATTTTCCAATTAAGGAGTTTTTCCCCGTATGGAAGAACCCCAATGTTAGTCTTTACGACTTCCACATTTATTTCCCACCTAATATTACTCTAGCAAATTAAGCAGAGATGGTTTGAATTCTAGGCTAATCGAACAAAAAAATGTATGCTATTTTATGACTTATCCGCCAGGCTAATGGTGCTTTAAAGAGGCCAACCAAACTACACCTTTAGTGATGCAGAGAGGCCAACCAAACTACACCTTCAGTGATGCAGAGACGGATATTTTACGTGAACGTTTAAAGGAAGTAGTGAAGCAAAGTCGAACCTCTTGACTTGAGGGATGACAAAGAGTTAAAGAGACAAAAAAGAATGCCTTGAGACATGCCATAGAAACAAGATTAAAAAGATAATGGTGTGAAAATAAATTCTGAAATGAAGCAGTCACTCGACATACTTATAAACAACATACTATAACCAAAACGCATATTCTTGATCAACTTTTCTCTCGGCTCGTTAACCCGGTGATCCAAATGTACAAAATATATGTTTTCTACTCTAGATTAACAATATTGTAACTTGACTTGGGTGTGGATATAGTGAACTGTAAAACCTCATTAGCCGCATTACTTGTAAAATGCAGCCACCATTCCGTGCTTTCTTTACAAGAGTGAAGTCTGACATCATTTTTCTTTGTAACCCGTTGACCCACTTCCTGGATTAGCCTTGCTTAACATTACTTTGTTTTGTGGTATGTATGTGATCGAGGAAGAACCACACTCGAGAGTTGAGTCTGTGTTCCTTAGTATAAAGATGAAAATTAAAATCCTGTTCTGAATCGATGATAAATATACATTTTGGGTTAATTGTAAAGTTGAGTTTGAGGAATAGAAAATCATAATGTAAGGATCAAACAACAATTATTATATTATTTAAATTCAAAGTAAAATTTCAATACTCATAAAGGACTTTGATGTAGAATGTTTGTGGCTGGTTGTGAATCCAAATAGCGAACTTCTCTTTTTTTTCAATCTGACACCACCGTTCCTTTTTATGAAAACAAAATACAATGGGCATGGTTTTATGCAGTGGAAAGGGATGTTTTCAATCTTAATTTTGGATTTTAGTTTTTTTATTGAAAATTTCAGAGGAAGTGACATATAACCATGGCAGTCATAACCCCTCCCCCCACTATACCAAACAGTTCAGTTCATAATCAACCTAAAGATGGCCTCACAGCCCCTCCACCTCTTGCCTCTCCCTCCCATCATCAAGGTCAGGCCAACAGTAGAGCTTAATCACAGAGATCACACACTAAGCCGTGCTCTGTCTCCTCGCTTCTAAACCCAAATCGTTATTTCAAGTGCTCACGTTCTGTCTCTTTCCTGGCATCCCGCAGCCTGTGATTAAACTTCCGGGGATATTAAATATGGATTTGAGGTACCTGGAGCGTGTCGGAACTCCAATGATACGTCTCAAAACATGGGGCCTTAATCTCTTTCGAAATGTAGAATGACCTGCAGTTTCCATTGTCATTTTCACCATGGCGAGTAAGCGCCATAACCTATAAAGTTAGGCCTTAGCCATTGGCACCAGCACTGTTCTCGGTCTAGCCACTTGACGTGCTGGTAGCAGAGACTGTGCAATCTTTCGCCGCCTCTTAGTGAGGAGCAGGAACACCCCATCTGGCAGACTGCCTGACAGCATCTCCAAGGGATCACTATGCACAGAGAGCGACAGTATAGTATACGTCCTATCAGCAGTGTCAAGTACTCTTCCCAATATCTGGCCAACTAGGGGGAGTTCCAAAATGTGAGGAAGTGTGACCTCTCCTCCACATACCTACCAACGCCTGTCGGATGAGTCTATTTGACATTTCTACAGTCTACTTTAACAGTTCCTTGTTACATAATCTGCTACATTTTTCTACTCATATGAACTCTTCCACTAAAGAGTGAAGCACGCAGCGGATCCTGAGGGGAGCTGGAAGTGGATGTGTCTGGAAGATGTATAGTAGCCTTGACAGTGGGCATTTTGACAGTCACAATGTGGCCATACCTTGAGTTTGTGTTAGTATAATAGCCCTGTAATTCAAGTTGTGCTTGACCTTGACTTGTCAGCAGGGTTTAATTAGTCTGGTTAGTCTTATTAATACTGGAAGCCAATTGGGTCCCCAAATGGGTAATTACCTCCAATGTCCAGCAATACAGAAAGTCTCTACTGTATGAGAACTTCATCTGCGTACTGGGGTATTCAAGTTAGAACTTTTGATTTTCTCAAGTTTATCTTGAACCCAGTGGCCTAGCTTAGACTATCAATCTCTGCCATCAGTGGGAGAGAGTGTATACTTTGACTCTAATAGAGACAAAGGCCATCATGTGCATGTATTACCATTTGAATTTAAAACTCCCTTTGCGAACTCTACTTATTTCCACATTTTCCAACTTTTGAACCACCACACACTTTAAATATACATTGCAAAAAGGAGTAGTGTCAGCATGCAGCTCTTTTTCATCCCTCTAATAATAAGTAAGGACCCAGATTGGATTAGCATTCCGAGGTGTAGTCCTAGAGCCTCAAGTATTCATGAAAGGAATGATCAGTTAAAGGGGTCTCTAGGATCTACCAGTCCACCCAGTCAAACGCTTTTTCAGCATCAAGTGTGACCACATTCACTCATAGTGATGCTCACCTACCCTTTATGATATTCTGCAGGACTTTATTTAGTGTTGCTGCTACATGGACTGGCCTTAATGTCTTGTCAAAGTGGATAGTCTGTGGGAGCAAGTCTTCAAATATCAAATGCACGAAGAAGGGGGGACTGGGAGCTAGCGGAAAAGGAGGTCCAGTACCCGCGCTCACAAGATCAGATGGGTCAATCACTGCAGCGTCACTGTTCCTAATAAGGTTGCTAGCCCATTCAGCAGCTAAAAGTATAGGTGGAAAGATACCTATCTTCATTAATGGTCAAAGGTTGGATACAGAAAAGGGGAATTCCTCCTAGTTGGAGAAGTGCCCTCACGCATCCATAAGGGTGTCATGCTTCATCACTGGGTGTCTTGCTCCTCGTGGGGGTGGCGCTGCAGTCCCCCACGGGCCCCGCGAGAGGGCTCTTTGGGGGAGATCTTTTCAGAGGAACGCCGCTGTGGTGAGTGTGTGTGTGTGTGGGGATTGGTGCTGGTGGGTTAAAAATATCATACTGGTACCCTTGGAGGTATTTATTCTTGGGTCCGTACGATATAGTTAAAAACAGGCAAAGAAAGGAACTTTTGAACAAGTTGTCAATTCTGGATGAAATGCAAGTGATAGATGGTTGAATTAGGTCTAGTCAGGTCGGCATGTTTCACGCCTGTGTGGTCCCTAGTGGATCCAATGGCTTTTTGTCAGGACGTCGGCGTCCAAGCGGCTGAAGGCAAGTATCAAGGCTGTATCCAAGGAGGTCAATGTAACCTCACAAGCTGCTTTGTCCGCCGCTGAGGCTTACCTGGATAATTTTTGGGGTTGGTTTTACATACTAAGGTGGTCGATATCGATTGAGTGCAGAGCTGCCCTGACCACATACCTGAATCAGGGTAACATTACAGTGTGTATTGAGTGTTGTTTTCTCGAACCCCTGTACCACTTCTTTTCTACTTCTAAAAACCTCCATGGTCCTGACGAAACGCCATTGGATCCACTAGGGACCACACAGACATGAAACATGTCGACCTGACTAGACCTAATTTAACCATCTTTCACTTGTATTTCACCCAGAATTGCAAAAAGGGACAAACCCACCACATTGACATCTAGGTCAAAAGTTCCTTTCTTTGCCTGTTTTTAAGTATATCGTGCAGAACCAAGAATAAATACCTCTAAGGGTACCCGTGCAATATTTTTAACCCACCTGTACCAATCCCCACGCACCCACACTCCCCACTGCGACGTTCCTCTGAAAAGATCTTCGCCAGAGCCCCCTCGCGGGGCCTGTGGGGGACTGCAGCGCCACCCCGATGAGGAGCAAAACGCCCAATAATGAAGCTTGACACCCTTATGGGTGTTTGAGGGCACTTCTCCAACTAGGAGGAATTCCCCTTTTCTGTATCGCACCTTTGACCATTAATGAAGATAGGTGTCTTTCCACCTATACTTTAAGCTGCCGAATGGGCTAGCAACCTTATTAGGAACAGTGACCCTTCAGTGATTGACACAGCAAGTCTTCAAGACCAGAATACCTGTAATGAGTATCATGTCCTACTCAAAGAAGGAAATAAGGTGACAGGAACCCAAATCTTTGAGATCCTTCTGGTTTTGAGACTACTTTGAAGAGCTTTGCACATTGATTGAGTGATGGACGCACTTTACAAAAAGGAATTAAAAATGAGACCCTTGAGAGATAAGATCACTCCAAACTTTTTGTGGCTTAGTAGCCATCTGTTTCCAGGCCGTTATTACTCTTCAGTTTACCCATAGCTGTCAAAACCCTGTCCAAGGTTACAGGAGCAACAAGGTCATACCTGATGGACAGTCGATATTCTGGGCAAACTGGATTTCTGTATGCAGAAATTGACACCCCCTATCATTGCCAGACCCCTAGAGTACAGCTGTTTGTATACAAATGTTTGCTCTGCACCTGCACCCTTGAGTGGACTCTTTTTTGCCCTGAGCTTACATGCTAAGACCCTGCCCGCCTTATCAATCTTTTTCATGTATTTGTAACAGCACATTTTGAGCCCTCTCTAGACTATAGTACAGATCTGGGTTTAAACTGCCAATATCTTCTTGCAAATATTTTAAGATGGCATGCTTTTATGGTATTTGTTGAGTCTCCAGGTCAGACGTAAGCTTCTTATTAACCATTACCTTCATTTAGTTTAACCAGGCCCCTAGGGTTGTAAACTACCATTGCCGCCTTCATACTGCTCCACAGAGAGCTTGGGTTTACCCCGTCTGTCTCATTCTCACCACGAAAGGCTTTGAGGCTTCTCCCCACCTGAGCCTTAGCCATATTATCCTTCAAGAGAATAGTATTCAGTCGCTATTGCCTAGTTCTCAACCTCTGACATTTGTTATGTTCAAGTGGATTGGCCCCTGATTGCTAGTGTAATTTGTCTGATAAAAGTTTCAGCCACACTACTAAATAGAAAATTGATGAGTACAAAGTGGGCTAAGTATACCTAGTCCCCATGGACTGCCCTCCGTAGGCATGGAGAATGTAAGGAGTGCTGCTAGTGTTTCGTGACCTGCGGCATTCCTAATCCTCATCTGATTCCGATCTCTCCATTACTATATTTAACCCCCTGCTTAGGATCACTTCCCCTTCTGCCTCCTTCAGTGGAGCTGAATTACAGTGTCTTAGAAACCACTTCTTTCCGGCAATTGTGCATAGCCACATGCAATACCACATCTACTGTAAGCATAACATAACCCCCTTGGGGGTCATCATTTTCAGTATTTTACCCTTAAAGTGGTTTCTGCAATTTAGCCCACACCTAACTTCTTCACCTAATTTGAGATGTAGTATAGTTGTGAAATTCAATGCACATTCTGCTCCTGCCCTTTCTGAGCAGATGTGTTTACGCAATAGGGAACTGTCTGTCCTCTTCTCTCATGGCACGTGTATAATGGCCCCTCTCCTAGCTGGAATGTTAGCCATCAAACATTGAGGCTGTTGATTTGTAAAAGTTTTGCCATCATTCATAGGAGTGACTGCCTCGCTCTTTCTGCTCCTTCGCCTACCCACCCACGCTCTTCGCCTGCCCCCCCGAAACTAAAACCAAACATCCCTCCACCTTCCCTCAGAATCAACAGAACTATCAACCAACCCAGTACTCAGCACTAACCCTCACTGGTGCCCACTTCAGATTCACCGCATACTATGACAGATGTTGCGACTTTTAGCACTATTCAATGCGGACCAAAATGCAAAGCCCAGTGGTTGTTGGCAGAAACATCTTTAAGGCCTCTTCCTCTTAATGAGTACTCCGACTCTGGCTCAGATCCTCAATATTGTACATCATGATGGTAATTCCAGTACTGAGGTTGGCTACCTACTCCCTCCCACGAGTGCTGATGCAGGCAACTATCTTGCCTTCCAAAATTCTGATGGCCTAGAAGCCTCACTTTGTGCCTCCAACCCTCCAAATTGCTTCATTTATTTCGGTCATGTGCAAGGCTGTGGAAGATCTCAAATTGCCATTGCTGGTGGAAGAGAACCAGACCAACCTCACTGAGGACCTCCAGCAGGTCTAATTAGTGACAGAACTTTTGTTTTTGTTTCCTTTCATTGATGCCTGGATGGATTCCTTTTTGGTTGCTTGGGACAAGCCATCTTGTGCGTCTGCTGTGAATCGTCAAATTGCATGCCATCATTGCCCTGCTGCTGGTGATCAAGACTGATCATCACTCTCTGGAGATTTTTGTAATCTAGGCCTCTTGTTCTACCAACTAGAATTATTCTCTGCCCCCACTATATAGGAAGTCTAAGAACATTGATGCTCTGCTTATGAAGGTTTATTCCTCAGGCCCTCTGATCTTCCAATGCCACCTGCCTTCTGGCCTGATACTGACCACCTTGATCATTTTGTGTAGGTCATGTATGATGGGCAACATACAGCTATACAAATTCATCAATCTTTTCTGGACACGATGGATTCTGTGGTTAGATATGCACCATGACTGGATGTGTTCTATGCAGGGTGGCTGCTAAGCGGGAGCCTATGCAGTATACGCAAGCCAGGCCAGCCCATGTTTTTTTGCAAGCATTCTCCCCTGCAAAGACTTTATAAAAACTGTCAGAGATTATGTTGTAACAGCAGTTACGTGTACTACGATCATTTTGGATTAAACACAGAAAACAAAAAAGCAAATCCTGATGACCACTCTTATGTATCCATATGGAAAATGTGTGTCAATGAATGCTGTAGCATGCCCTAATTTATCATAAAATAGTTATCTCTTTGCTATGCTAATTTAACACTTGTCTTGTTTGAGGGGAGGGGAGAGGTGTGGCCACTAAATAATGGTAATAGTTGTGCCTTATTGACTCTCACTTTCCTTGAACCTGGACACAAGGATCTGCGGTCATCCATTCCAGTCAAAAGACCTGCATGAATAAAGATATCGAGAGTACACAGAAGAGGTCATCAGGGGGTGCATGACATGAGTCATGACGCAACAACAAGGAAAAACAACGTCTTAAACTGTAGCAGATAGAGGTATGCCATATCCATGCAATCAAGATGGTGGCAGTGCTGTATTGACTAGTGTATCTTTCAACAGGTCTGAGGTGTGAGTGATGTTTCGGGTACCTGTGTGGTGATGGGGAGTTGACCCCTGCAGAGAAGAAGTGCTGAGGAGGTCTTGCAGCTCAGAACATAGTTCACCTCTCTGATAGACTGGCCTGCTGAATGGTGGACATGATGTGAGTGCACAGTCAAGATAGCGGTGGCACTGGATAGAATAATGCTTCACCTACCAGAGCTGCAGAAAGTCTGGGACTGGACAGGTGGCAAGGAGATGACCGTTGCAGAAAAGGACCATGGAGGTCTCCGGCCTGGAGCGTAGTTCACCTAACTGGAAGACACCATGCTGAATACTAGGCCCGCTGGTGCTGATGAGATGTTATAACAGCGTGAACTTGCTCTGAAGAATCCCATTGAGCAGGTTTAAGAGGTGAACCTGGAGAGTGGTGAACATGTGTAGGGTTCCCGGCTATCGCGTGAACCAAACCCTTCTTGCAGTGTGATGAAAGCATTGGGGTCTTGTCGCCACACTTCATCGGAGTGAGGTCCTTCTTCAGAATTAACAGTGTGAATGAGTAAGCAAGTACTGAGTATTGACGCCTCAATGGGGAGCTCCAATAACCCCTGACAGAAAGTCTTATAAATCTGAATTTGTGTATCACCTTTGCATTGTTGTGGACTGAAAAGCTCTCTCTATCTTGGTCTTCTGGAATGTGGCAGACCGGATTTATAGTCGATGTGAGGCTCTTGCGGTGTGGGAACGAGTGGCCAATGACTCATTGGGAGTGACGCATAAGTGAGTTTGTAGTGGATGGCAACTGGCAAAACTATATTTAAAAAAACACAGTGTGGAGGAAGGTGAAGATTAACTCATACACTTGCCTGTGTAAGTTGCTAATTAGCGTCAGCTAAATGAAGTTAAAATGGGGTATCATAAGATAAAGAAGGCGGAGACCATGCTGACAGAAGACAGTGCTATTGTATGCAACACAGGGATGCAGATGAGGCAGGACATGCAGATAAACTAGATAATATCCTGGGTGCCAGAAGGGGATAAAAAGGAGTGATTGTAGCAAAAAATGTACACCGTTTATCAGTGGATCTTAACATACTTCAAGCTGACCAACACAAAACTGTATCACGATGGTCAAAAGAAATATTGTTAAACAAGCAGTTAAAGAAGTCCGAAGATTAATAAAAAAAAGTCGCACTAAGGTCTTAGAGGAAATGCTGAGGACCCGAAGGGGCATTCCTGCCACAATAATTTCAGGATCGCGTGATTGCCCGAAAGAATCGAAGGCTCAGTTGTGGAGACTCACCTACAGAATTTGCTCAAACTGATGGTTACACCATAGGGACTTTACCAATTTTTTTTGGTATGGAGAATGCATAGGGTCTTGGCTTACCTCGGGGAACTGCCATGTCCAATAGTAGCAAGGATAGGGAACTATAAAGACCGGGATCTACTTTTCAAATGCTCCAGGACATCAGGCCGACACCGGTGAACGATCAGAAAGAATGTTTGTTTACAGACTACGTAGCAGTTATGCAGGTTAAACAACACTTTTGTGGATGTAAAGGAAAGTTTCAGACAGCTGGGAGTGTTGCACATGCTCCTTTTTCAAGTCACTTAAAAAAAAATTGGAAAACAATAGCCCTTTTTCACTGCTAAACCAGAGGAGGCATGGAAATGGTCCGGAAAGTGTGCAGCCGCCAGACACAAACCACTAGTACGTCCACGCCCTCTTAGGGAAATGCAATTGCATTGTTGTGGAGGAGTTGTAAGAGGACATTCATTGCATGGCCCTCACAAGAACTAATAGCAGCAGCAAAGGAGAATGTGTTAAGGGCAGTGAGCAGCTGGGAAGAATGAAGAATCACAGCACACAGTGAAGGCTCCGACTGTGATTAAGAGGCGTCGTGGTTCCCAATTAATTTCCCTCTTTTAGAGGGCTTTTGCTAAAAAATTGAATATTGAGACCAGATACTCCACTAGTTATCATCCAGAAACAGTTTGGTTTGATTTGTGCTTGTCTCAATGTGGACAGTCAGGTCGTCTTTTTTGGCTTTCTTGAGGTAGCAGTGGTATTTGCTAAGGGCAGTTTTGAAGGAGGTGAAGTCTGAATGGTTTTTGCTGGCACACCATCATCTCTTCAGTCGTTTGCACTCGGAATTGGAGGCCTGGAGTTCAGGGGTGAACCAACTGGCATGTTTTGTTGATCTTCTGGTGTGGGTTGTTCTCATGGGGGCGACAATGCCGGTGCAGTTGGTGATCCAGGCTGAGAAGTCTTGGACGGCTTTCTCAAAGTTGTTAGTGCTGAAGCGGTGGAATGTCTGTTGGTGTTGAGGGTGGCAGTCCAGCGCGGGGGTGGGGAGAGTGGTGATGTGTCGTAGTGAGCTTGCAATTGTGAAGTGGAAGATGCTGTTGTCTGTCCAGGTGATTTTGGTGGTGTGGCTGAAATTGATTCTGTCACTGGCTGTAAAGATGAGGTCTAGGATGTGTTCTGCGCGGTGTGTGGGTCTGGTGACCAGTTGCATGAGTCCAATGTTGCTTATGTTTTCCTGGAGGTTGGCGGAGTTGGGGTCATTGAGGTCGCCGAGGAAGATGTAGTTCCTGTAGTGATTGCCCAGGGGGTGATGATTTTGGTGATGAGTTTGCAGGAGCTGTGACGTGGGCCCTGGGATCTTTATGCGAAGGTTACTCTGATGGTTGTGTCTGTGTATATCCGGATGTGGAAGTTGAGGTGTTCCATGATTGATGGGATGTCATTGTCGGTGGTGGTGCAATGGAGGGTCTCCTTGTAGATGATGGCAATGGCTCCTCTGTGTTTGTAGGCGTGGTCCCTGTGTATCATCTTGTAGCCGTGGGATGTTACGGTCGCGATGCCAGGGGTTGAGGACAGTGTGAGCCAGGTCTCGGTGATGACCATCACATCGGGAGTGGAAGTGGTAATGGTATCCCAGATTTCAGTGGCGTGCTTGCAGAGTGATCTTACTTTGAGCACCATGCACTGTAGCTGTTCCGCCGGGTTTGAGGTTGGCTGTGTGGGTGTTGCGCTGGTGTTGGTGCCACAGGTGAACCGGCAGCAGTGGCAAGCAAAGGGTCCTTTGTTGTGCCTGGAGGAGGAGATGTACCAGTTGTCATTGCGGCCACTAGGGGCCAAGGCAAGAAGCTCAGCGGCGGTGTAACAACAGATGGCCGGGGAACCAGGGTTCCTGTAGCTGGGCGCGGTACAGGCGCAAACAGGCTTGCCTTTGGCGAACCGGTGGTGCACCTGCTGCATGCGGCCAGTGGTGTAACGAAACCTGAGGGGGCCCGCTGCACAGTTTCGGACTCAGGAGATTTAAGGCCAAGGGCCCCACGGCCCGTGCATAGTGCCGGGGAGGGCCTGGAGCTTGGGGCTTCCTCGCAGAGTGCGGGCTTCAGGGGCTATTGTTATGCCACTGGTGCAGCCGCGGAGCAGCCTGCGTAAGTAGTCTTGGGAGGGGCTGTCAGGGAGGTGGGAGTCTGGGAGCAGAGAGCAATGGCAGGGGGAAAAAACATCGGGAAGTTGGGGATAAGCGCAACAGCACAAGCAACAATAAACAAATACTGGGGTCCTAAAGAAAAAACAAGCAAATAATGGACAATGAGCTGAAAACTATACAGTACAATCTTCAGGAGTGGGCTACTAAAGAAAAAACAAGCAAGTAATGGACTATGAGCTGAAAACTATACAGTACAATTACCAGGAGTGGAGCAAGCACCTGGGTGACTGCGGGACCAAACCCGAGACCTCGGAGCTTGAGGACGAGGTACCAGACTCTGGCACTAGGCAGAAACTGCATGGGAGTGGCACGCAGACCAGGGAGGTCAGCAGTGCTAAATTTGACCCAGTGGATTCCCGTGCTCGGCACTGGCACTTAATTCTTAGCACTGGCACTTGTGGCAGTTTGCCACGAGATGGGGCAGTCTGTCAAATTTGGGTATGAGCACAACAACAGCAGTTTATTAATTCAATATACATAAACATTTACTAATAAATGCCATCCAAGCCATTCCTATAGTTTTGGGGGCCTTGAATAGTATGAATTGTCACTTGTAGGATTGTGATGGTTAGTAGTTGTGTTGGTTCTGTCATTGGCAACACTGGCAGCGGCAATGGATGGTGCAAGGTGCCGTATCCTACGGACAAGTGCCCTGGCACTTACTGTTTTGTAAATTAACCACTGGAGGTCAGGGCTACTCATAAGATATATTTCCACTTAGTGTACTTGGAGACATCGGGGCATATTATTAAGGGCAAAATAACATCGCCCTATCTACAAGGCGATGCTAACATGCAGTAGCGCATGTTAGCACCCGTTTTCCCGACGCCTCGCTTTGCATCTCTAAAGAGATGCAAAGTGGGCATCATTAGGCAGTACTCCTTGTAAATTATCGCTGATGTGCACATCGCGATATTTACAAGGAGGCCCACGCATTTTTGCAGACGTCTGCAAAAAAGCTGACTTAGGTATACTTACCATTGGGGGTGCATTATGCTGATACGACCACAGGGTCGTATCAGCAAGGTTATCGCTGTTTTTCATGGAAAATCGCTGAAAAACCAGCGATGTTCCATGGAAAACACCGCTATCGCTGGAAAATTATCTCTAAATAATTTCTCGCTAAGAGCGGCCAGCGATAAGTATTGCTGCCGCTTGATAATATGCCCCATCATTCTTTTAGCTAGTTTGTGTGTAAGTCATAGTATGGGCTTCGTGTTTAAAACAATAGGCCCTGTGGTGGGTGGCATGGGGGGGCGAGGGAGAGTTGAGGGTAGTTCTTTATCAGTTACATAATGGGCACCTACTTTAATCAGACCTAATAGGCCCAAATAACTTAGCCGACGACGATTACATGGCACCTTTCACGCAGCCATGTTCACCACACATGCCAGGGGTGTGCTCACCTGGGTTAATCCTAAAACAGGGATCAAATTGGAGGCGCTCGAAATGGAGTCGGAAGGTAGGTTTGCTATATCCAGATGCTGGGGGAAGAGGAGTGGACTTGATAATAGCCAATATTTACGGGCCCAATTTTCATAATCCAAAGTGTTTTCAGGATTTGTCTGGGTGCCTGAAGGACATTTTTGCATTACCGCAATTATGGGGAGGCGGTTTTAACTGTGTGCTAGACCTGGCACTGGATCGCTCTGGGGGTCCTTGTCGGCGCCTTTCTGCTGCGGCAAAGGATATTGGGAATGCGACGACCCAGCTAGATATGGTCGACGTATGGCAGACAAGACGCCGCCCGATGGAGGTACTACTCACTATTCTACCCCACATGATCTCCACACCAGAATTGACTACAGGTTTGCCTCTAGATCTCTGTATCCTCAGAATAGAGCTTGCATGACCCACCCTCATTCTTTCTCAGATCACTCCCGAATAATATTGGATATCGAGAGACCACAGAAGACACCAGCCGGGTTCACCTGGCTGTTTACACCTTACTCGTTGCTAGACTGCGTTTTTAGGACTGAAATGGCGGAGGCCATAGAGAGTTTTTTTGCCATTAATATTGAATCTGTTGGCCAGTTCTCTACAGTTTGGGAGTCCTCTAAAGTGTATAGACGGAGGAGAGCCATGTCTAAGCACTCTGGAGTTCTCTGTTCCCTTAGAGGAAGACTGGCTAGTTTAGAGAGCCGATTGATTGACCTGGAGCGCGAGGCCCTGGTGGGAGGAGATGCTCAGATAACGGACACATTGAACAATACACTTGAGGAATACCATGAGACAGTGGATAATGAGATCAAACACATGGGGAAATACGCTGTCGCCAGGACATATGGTGAAGGTGAAAGGCCGGGTTCACTCTTGGCAGCACTGTTGAGAGATGGGAGAGAGCTGGGATGCATGACTGAGCTGCGGGCAGAGGGCGGTGAGCTGCTGAGGGATCTACATGCAATAGGGGATAGATCCAACCAGTATTACTCAGACCTGTACAGATCTAGAGCAAGTGTGGAGGAGGCAGCGATCCAAGATTATCTGGAGGACATCAAGATGCGGTGGTTGACTGATGCGGTACAAAAGGGGGTTGTGATGGACGGAGCATCAGAACCAATCAAACACTCACACCCAGTCAACAGATCTGGGTTTGATCCATCACCGTTCTTTAGCCCACTCTGCCACCCCAGTTCAGACATGGCCATATGCAAATCAGTCTGACCCTGTGCCTCATGGGAACAGTCCAGCCCGAACTGCCAAGACATGCCTTCCCTGGACCAGAAACAAGCTTCCTAGGACCGGTTTCTGGCATTTCAGCCGTCTTCAGCCAGGCTTGCTTGAATCCAGTGGCAAAGTGAGCAAGGGACTCAAGCTTGTTTCCGGTCCAGGGAAGGCATGGCTTGGTAGTTCGGTCTGGACTGTTCCCATGAGGCACAGGGTCAGACTGATTTGCATATGGCCATGTCTGAACTGGGGTGGCAGAGTGGGCTAAAGAACGGTGATGGATCAAACCCAGATCTGTTGACTGGGTGTGAGTGTTTGATTGGTTCTGATGCTCCGTCCATCACCACCCCCTTTGGTACCGCTTTGATCGCCATAAGTTGGCAGGGTATGCTCAGACGTGAGTCCCTTGCTCACTTTGCCACTGGATTCAAGCAAGCCTGGCTGAAGACGGCTGAAATGCCAGAAACCGGTCCTAGGAAGCTTGTTTCCGGTCCAGGGAAGGCATGGCTTGGTAGTTCGGTCTGGACTGTTCCCATGAGGCACAGGGTCAGACTGATTTGCATATGGCCATGTCTGAACTGGGGTGGCAGAGTGGGCTAAAGAATGGTGATGGATCAAACCCAGATCTGTTGACTGGGTGTGAGTGTTTGATTGGTTCTGATGCTCCGTCCATCACCACCCCCTTTTGTACCGCTTGGATCGCCATAAGTTGGCAGGGTATGCTCAGACGTGAGTCCCTTGCTCACTTTGCCACTGGATTCAAGCAAGCCTGGCTGAAGACGGCTGAAATGCCAGAAACCGGTCCTAGGAAGCTTGTTTCCGGTCCAGGGAAGGCATGGCTTGGTAGTTCGGTCTGGACTGTTCCCATGAGGCACAGGGTCAGACTGATTTGCATATGGCCATGTCTGAACTGGGGTGGCAGAGTGGGCTAAAGAACGGTGATGGATCAAACCCAGATCTGTTGACTGGGTGTGAATGTTTGATTGGTTCTGATGCTCCGTCCATCACCACCCCCTTTTGTACTGCTGTGGTTGACTGATGCACATAGGAAATACCTAATGTGGCCACTCGAAATGGGTGAAGTACTTGCGGCACTCAACTCAATGCACTCAGGCAGTGCCCCGGGGTCGGACGGTCTTACTGTTGCTTTTTAAAAAGAATTTAAGGACTTATTGGTGCCGCACCTTATCTCTCTATTTCAGGATATGGGGGAGGATGGGAGAATGCCCCCATCAATGAGGGAAGCACTGACAGTTTCAATACTAAAACCGAGCAAACCCCCTAATGAATGTTCATCATACAGGCCCTTGTCACTCATTTATGTTGACACCAAACTATTCACAAAAATTCTAGCTAATCGATTAGCTCCGTTGGTTCCACTCCTGGTAGGTCCAGAGCAGTCAGGGTTCATACCTGGGCGTAATTTATCACATAACCTACGAACTATGTTTGGAGCTATATAGCATATCTAACCAGAGATTAAGGCTGCTGCGGTCTTCCTTGACGCAGAGAAGGCCTTTGACTCTGTGGAATGGCCCTTCATGATGGCAGTGCTGAGGCGCCTAGGGATGGAAGAAATATTCCTGCGGCTAGTGGCGGTGCTATATAGTTCTCCCATGGCCAGGATAAGAGTTGGGGATACAGTGACTGCCCCCATTAAAATATCAAGAGGCACTCGTCAGGGATGCCCCTGTCGCCTTTGCTATATGCTTTGGTTGCTGAACCCTTGGCATGTGCACTTAGGGAGTATCATGGGCAAAGGGGAATCCGTTTTCCGAAATATAATTTCATTGTGTCAGCTTACGCGGATGACACCCTTCTGTATTTTAGAGAACTGGAGCATAATCTATCCCTAGTCCTAGATGAGGTTGTTAGATATGGTGACCTCTAGGGCCTGAAAATTAATTGGTCCAAGTCAACTATTTTCCCTCTCTCCACAGCAATGGAACCTATTGAATTAGAATACCCACTAATATGGACAACTGATCCTATGTGCTACTTAGGGGTCCAAGTGCACACGTACTCCGACCTGGTTTTCAGTGAAAACTATGGCAAAGCAATTGCTAAATTAGAAAATGATGTGGAGGGATGGATCTGACTTCCTCTGTCCCTTATGGGGCGTATATCACTCATGAAGATGGTGGTGCTTCCTAGATTTATGTTTCTTTTTGTGAACGTCCCGATGGTATTACCTACAGATACTTTTTAGGTTATTCGGTCATTGCTTTTGAAGCTGGCCGGGAAACACTCATGAGTCATACACTGCCTTACTCTATGGGTGGCATTGGTGCCCCAGATTTAGAGTTGTATTACTGTGCCGCACAAAGCTTCCCTGCCTACTACTGACTGCATGAAGAAGTTGGCCATACGCAGCTACAGATTGAAAAGCTTCCAGCGGCGCCCTCCCCTCTCCTATCATTGTTGTGTCAGGCCCCTTTCAGACGACCGGGTATCATAGACTCTGTTAATTCTGTTATTCATGCTTGCCATAATTTGCTAAAGCGACAGGCGGGCGCTGTCCTATACTGCCCCTGACCCTGATGGAATGGTGCTACTGGCTGCTGCTATGCTACGAAAAAGAGGTTGTCCGAGCTCTGGCTGCAGTCAACATCACTAAAATAGGAGATCTGTTCGCTGACAGCATGGTTCAAGAATGGGCCGATGTTGAGGCTGAGGGCCACACTCACTCGCTGCTTGTGCGGTTTCACTTCCACAGAGTGAGGCATGCACTTCGTGAGCTGCTGGGTGAGGACATGCTCGAACCCCCAGAGGTAGCCTCCTTCACTTCATTGTTGTGCTCGGACTCACCCAGTAAGCTAATCTCTACCATCTATAGCATATCAAAGGGCTACAGCAGGAATCACCACACTAAAGCTAGGCTGGACTGGCAGAATGATCTCGGGGAGGTGCTAGATGACAGCACCTGGAGGTATTGCTGCGAGGTCACGCAACATGTGTCATTGAATGGAAGTCATCGACTTATACATTTTAAGTTCCTTAATAGAGTTTACTACACGCCTGATAGATTATGTCCCTATGGTTTGCGTGACTCTGCAGAATGTGAGAGTTTTGGGGGTTAGTCCGGCTGGGTTCCTGCACACTACCTGGATATGCCCGGTGGTCGCTAGATTCTAGGAATTAATTTTTCGTTGGCTGAGTGATATTACAGAGTTGACACTATCGTGTGACCCGCTGGTGGCTTTATTGGGGTAGACGAAATGACTGCATAAAGATGTGCGCTGCCTGATTGATATGGGACTCTTGCTGGCAAAGCGAAGGGTGGCGATGTGTAGGGCTCGAGGGCCAGCCCCCACTGTTGCGGACTGGTCAAAAGATATGATTTTCTGTAACACTCAATCGGATTTATATAGCGAATTGTTGCCTCCCCAGTCCCGTCCCAAAAGCTTCCGGGGTCTTTATCTGACTTATTTAGCAGCAAAGGAGGCACCTTGACGTCGCAGATGTAAGTCGGGACTCTACACCATGTTCAGAATTGAAGTTTACCCTGATGCTAACTACATGCGTTGACACCCTACATTAGGTTTATTATGTTGGTAGCTGAGCAAACACTGGGAATTGTTTACTTGCACATCATAGGTGCCTGTATTCTCCTGCAAGATTATGTGACAATGCTATGTAAACTCTTGTAAACTGCACTGTACGCCAAATGCTGATATGCAATTGTAACTGCCATTTGATATTGTTTTCTTTTTGGAAACCTAATAAACAAATAAAAAAAATAGGCTCAAATAAAGTATACTGAGAGGAGCAGGTTCATTGAAAGATAGTTGGCAGGCAGGAAGGATGTAACGGAATACTGGTCTTAAGGAATAAAAGTCACCCCACTTAAACTTACTTTAAACAAGTATGAGTTACCATAGATACCGTATCTTAACTTGGAATGTGAGGGGATTGGGTAGACCAGCAAAGAGGCATACCATATATGCATTTATATAAAGGAGGATAGCTCATAGTGTGTTTCTTCAGGAAATGCGCATGACCAAGGAGGAAGGAGAGAAGTTGAAGAAATGATGAAGTGGTCAATTGTGCTACCTGCATTAATCTCCATATGTGAGAGGAACACATTTGGGGCCCCTTGCACAACGTTGGAAGTGGGGGTAAAGTATTAATGATCAGGCACAGAGGTATGTGGTAATCAAGGGCTCCCACATACATACTTTACATACCAGAATTGATGTGTTCCTCAACAACACACTGGTGAGGCTTAGCCTCCAGCCAGTGAAATCTGACATCTCTGTGTTAGTTATTTCCGCCCACAGGGGGAGTGATCTGAAGTCATCTAGCTAAAGATCTCACATTAGAGGACCTTGGTAAATATACCGGCCCATAAATACATAGTCCATCTGGGAAAAAGTGCGAAAAGCCCCAAAGCAGAATGGATACTGTCAGTCAATCCCCAGGATGATTACCTTGCCAAACATCCGCTAATCCCAAGTGCAAGTCGAACTGTAGCAGGCCCGAGTCCTTATTGCCCCACCTGCTATGTGTTCTGTCCAGGTCCTCCGATGTGATTGTTTTTTTTTTTTTTTTTTTTCGAAAAACCTTTATTACAATTTCAGAGACATACAAATATGGGCCTACAACCAACAGGCCAGCCGCTAATGCACACTATAAGCCTAGTCACAGCTTAACAACCACATCGATGAAGCAACAAGAGAGCCACTGGAGTGCTAATCAACTCAGCCGGCCGCAGCCGCAGTCCATAGACAAGCAAAGAAAGGTTTCATATTTTTGAAGAAAACGAAAAACATCACACACACAAGGCAGAGGAGGTTAATAGCAGTAACATGTGCTCCCCGTATCGAAGGAGTAAACAAACCCAGGGAGAAAGAGGGGGGGGGGGCAGGCAGAAGAAACCAAATGCGCATGTCGCAGGAGCATAGAGGAATGCGCGGGCTAGGGAGACAGAGCAGCATCCATCTCACGCGTCTGGGGCGGGGCGCAAATACCTCCACGATAGGAGTTCCAGGGACCCCACACCTTAATCCACTTCCCAGGCTTGCCTCTCGCCACATACACCGTTTTCTCTCTGAACATACACCAGTCCATGTGTTCCTTCCACGCTGAGACCGTTGGTGGCCTCTGAGAGCCCCACAGTTGTGCAATGTCACGCTTCGCTACCATATAGCCCAGAGTCACCCACTGCGTCTGCATCACATTGTAATCAGTCGGCTCCCAGACATTCAGCAAACATCTCCGTGCCTCCGGCAACAAGGCAACATGCGTGACCTCTTCTAACACCGCATGCACTCTACACCAAAACCGAGTCACCTCCGGACACTCCCACAGGATATGGAGGAAAGTCCCCAGTAGTCCACAGCCTCGCTTACACAGACCATCCACCGAATACCCCATACGCATCAAACCAGGCCCCGTGACGTACACTCTATGAATTATCTTAAGCTGGACGAAACGCAAGCGGGCCGGGATAGCCACCTCTTTCGGGGAGGCCACCGCTGACACCCAATCCTCGTCGTCAAGTTCCAAACCGTCGGCAATCCATGTCTCCCGCAATGAGGTCAGCAAACCCATTCGATCATTGATAAGCTTCTTATAAATCAGCGAAATGGTGCTGTCCGACACATAGCCGTCCAATACTCTGTCTTCCAACGGGGAGGACTCTGGAATAGCCGCCACGTCCGGGAACACGGAACACAAGGCATGATGAACCTGAGCATACCGAAAGTATTCCCTATCGTTCAACTGATATTCAGTTTTCAACATGTCGAACGTCTTGAATTTCCCTTTCGTCCAGAGATCCCCTACCTTGTTGATACCAATCATATCCCATTTCTCAAAGCCTTTCGTAGTACACAGATAACCCAAACGCTGGGAGGCGTACAATGGCGTTGCCCGAGTCAAGCGATCCCTCCACCCCATCGCCGCATTTGCTGCATGCCACACCTGCACCGCGACCCGCGTCGGGCCTGTCAATCGCGCATCAAGGGACCCCGAGTACAGTGCTCGATTATAATCCCCGCTTGGCAATAACAATTTGTCCATCTCAAAAGCCGGGTTCAAAGCAGGCCCATACATCCCGTGATTGACAGCAGCCAACTGGGAGGCCCAATAATATCGTTTAATATCAGGGAGAGCGACCCCCCCATCATACCACGGCAGAGTTAGCTTGGCAAGAGCAATCCGCGGCCGCCCATCCCAAAACAATCGACGCTGAAGACACTCCACCTCCCGAAAATAGCAGGCCGGCACTACGTCCACAGTGTTCTGTAGGGCGTACAAAAAGCGTGGCAGCGACATCATTTTGAACAACGCCGCCCGGCCGAGCGGCGAGAGCGGCAGCCGCCGCCAACCCGCCACATCCGCCCTTAGGCGCTGAAGGGGGGGGAGAAGATTCCGCTCATACCGGGCCACCGGGTCCAGGGTTATAAAGATTCCCAAATATTTGAACCCCGACTGCGCCACCTGGATGGGGCACCCCCGCGGAAGGGGGGGGGCCTCCCCGGAGAGAACGTACACACAAGACTTAGCCCAGTTAATGACCAATCCGGAGTTGCGACCAAAGGAGCTCAACACATCCAACAATACAATGAGCGATTTGCGCGGAGATGCAAGATACAAGAGGATATCGTCCGCATATAGGGAGACACGATCCTCGTACTCCGGCGTCCATCTAAGGCCACGCATCGAAGGGTGCCACCGCAGCCACTCCGCAAGGGGCTCCAAACAAAGCGCAAAGAGAAGAGGCGACAACGGACATCCCTGTCGCGTGCCCCTACCCAAAACAAAGGGGGCCGACACCCGTCCGTTGACCACCACCTGTGCCAGTGGGTTATCATAAAGCAATTTCACCCAACCGATAAACCCCGGGCCAAACCCAAACTTCGCCAATGCTGCCCAAATATACGGCCATTCCAAGGTGTCAAACGCCATGGTAGCGTCCAGGGACGCCAAAATGGCCGGCTCACGGATGAATGGCGCTCTAGCGAGGACGCCATGCAGTCGCCGCAGGTTCAAAGCGGTATTGCGATGGGGTATAAAACCGGATTGATCCTGATGAATCAGGTCGCCCACGACCCGGATCAGGCGATTGGCCAGTACCTTGGCAAGGATTTTGGGCTCCGCGTTCAACAAAGAGATAGGCCTGTAAGAAGTACACCGATCCCGCGGCTTCCCTTCCTTATGGATAACAACAATAGTAGCAAGACGTTGGTCAGGGGGGAGGGAGCCCGCCACCTGTGCCTCAAGGAACATGTCCCGGAGATACGGCGCAATCTTATCTGGGCGCAACTTATATAATTCGATGGGAAGGCCATTAGGACCCATGGCCTTGCCAGAAGCAATAGAGCGAATGGCCAAAGCAATCTCATCCGGCGACGGGGCCGCATCCATCAATAATTTATCCTCATCAGATAGAGATGGCAGAGCAATGTCTTTAAGCAGCAGTCGAGAGTCTTCCTCCGATCGCTCAGAGACAGGAGAGTAAACCCCGTGAAAATACTCCGCAAAGCAATCAACAATATCACCGGGGTCCGTCACACACACACCATCCACCCTCTCAACAACCGGCACCACTCGACTCGCTCTCTCCTTCTTATCCAACCAGGCAATCAACTTCCCCGCCTTATCACCCATATCGTACAAACGCCCCTGTTGCTCCCTGCTCATACTCTTAGCAGATTCAGTAACCAGCGCCTTGTATTCGGCCTGCTTAAGCCCCAGCACATGCAGTCTGTCATCCGTAACACCTTGCTCCAAATCGAGCTCCAACTCGGTGATCTCATTTTCTAGTCAAACCACCTCTTTCGCCTCGCATTTTTTGGTATGGGAGATGAGAGATAGAGCCTGGCCCCTGAGCACCGTCTTAAAGGCCTCCCAAAGGGAGACGGCGGAAGACACCGACCCCACGTTGTCGTTAAAATAGTGGTCCAGGGACTTAACCAGGTCTGCACGGATCGTGGGGTTTCGTAGGTACCAGGGGTTGATCGGCGCCACCCTCCCCTCCGCCCCCAAGGTGATATCTAAGTGTAGCAAAAGAGGGGAGTGATCAGATATACCGCGGGCCAAGTGTCGCACCTCCCCAATCATCCCAGCTTGGGCCGCAGGCACTAGCATATAGTCAAGCCTCGAAAGACTACCGTGGGCCCCGGAGTGGAAGGTATATTGCGCTTGTCCAGGGTGTTTCAACCACCAGCAATCTATCAGTCCCAGGGTATCCAGAAAGTCCCCCAGCCAGTTCTGGGCCCGAGGGAGGTCCCTAGGGGGGTGTCGATCCTCAACTCCGGAAACCACTGCGTTAAAATCCCCCCCCAAGACCAAAACCCCCCCCGGGAGCCCAAGTAGCAGGCGCCCCAAATCGGCAAAGGTGGCCGTCTGCAGGCACGGCGGAACGTAGGCAGTAACCAGCGAAATCAACTTACCCTCCCATCTCCCCACCAGCGCAGTGTAGCGCCCTCTGTCGTCGTGGAGCACCTCATCCACCTCCAACGGGAGAGAGGTCCTAACTAAAATGCCCACTCCCCTCGAGCCAGAGGTGAAACCAGAATGGGCCAAAAGGCGATATCCTCGCCTGTTCATGGCATGGAAAGAGTTCCCTATGAGGTGCGTCTCCTGCAGAAACACAATGTCAGGCGAAATACGTTTCAAGAACTGCAGGACCACCCCCCGCTTTATCCTGTCCCCCAGCCCATTCACATTCCATGAAAGAAGTCTCAACCCCTTACCCCCCATCCCTCCCAGCACAAACCATCCCCCTCCCGGAGAGCACAATCATAATAGCACAACAGAAAACATTACCCCGCCTTGTGATGCAAACAAACCCCAACTCCACCCCATCAACCCCAACAAAACTCCCCCCTCCCTGCACCCCTGCGTGAGCCCAAACAGCCCCCCCAATGTGCAGTGTGCCTGTCGCCCCAATACGAAACTCACTACAAAAAGGACAAGAAAAACCCCAGAAGGAGGAAAGGGCCCCAGCAAGCCCCCCGCAACCTCCAAATACCAAAGGGCAAAGTGTTACAAACTGGAGTCCAGTGCAGCCACAGGTGCAAAACGATACCAGTCCGGTCCATAGCCAGGTTCCCAGTTCCATTCCTACTCCGTCGAACACTCTCCGCTCTCCGCCATCCGACCTTCCCGACCTCGACCCCTAGGTAGGGCATCCAGCCACTCTCCCACCGCCTCCGGCCGGTCGAAGAAATGTGAGCGACCCTCTAACTCAACCCGCAGCCTAGCCGGGAATAGCATCGCATATTTCAGATCCATGTCCCTCAAGCGCCGTTTGATGGCCAAAAATCCCAACCGTTGCTTTTGAACCGCTTGCGTGAAGTCTGGGTAAAAGCTAACAGTAGAGTTCTCAAACTTTAATGGCCCAGCCACCCTCGATGCCTGAAGGATAGCATCTCTATCCCGAAAGTTAAAAAGTCGGGCAATGATAGGCCGCGGGGGAGCACCCACCTTGGGCGCACCACCTGGAATCCTGTGGGCCCGTTCCACAGCGAAGAACTTGCTCAGCCCCTTGGGTGCTAGATGAGTCACCACTAGATCCTCCACAAAAAGATCTGCAGCAGACTCCTCCGATCGTTCGGGAACCCCGATAATACGGACATTATTCCGCCTGGCCCTGCTTTCGGAATCCTCAAGGCGACGATCAGTCAGGGCACTGGCGAGCTGCAACCTCCGCACCTCCGTCTGCAAAGCGGCCACATCCACAGTTAGGCTCGACGCCGCTTGAGTCAATGAGTCGACCCGGTCATTTGTTTTGGACAGGTCCGCTCTGACCAAAGTCACATCAATCAACACCGAGTCCAATTTATTAGCCAAGGTATCAAATTGCTGGTTCACATTCGCCTTCATCTCCTCAATGGCCCCCATGACATCTAGCAGAGTCAATTCGGATGATGCGCCCGAGGCCTCCTTGGGCGGCTCAGGCGATTTATGTGATCCACTAGGGGATCCCTTTGGCTGCGCATAGCGGTCCATGTTGTTGGCCTGGGAATAAGCTCCCCTCCGGGTAGACTTGGGTTTCAGCTTGTCGCCGTCCACTCTCGCCGCCATCATCAGCGACCACCAAGGTCAGCACACTCCAGCACCCGGAGGAAGGCAGGCGACAAGTGCAGGAGATCTGGGCCACCAACTGAAATAGGCCCGTTTACAGTTCGAGAGTCAGGCTATGCACTCCGTCCTCGGCACTGCTCACCCAAAGTCCCGACGTCAGTTTCCGCAGATCAACTCGAAACCGAAAGTGAAAGCACGGGGTCCGGGGCAGGCCCAGACTGGCATGCCGCTGTTGTTCACTTCGCACCCGGGCACCTCACCAACTCGAGTTCGGGACCAAGGCCGGAGAAGGCCGCAAATTTCAGATCGCCACCAGTCCGGTTCCCGGAGTCCAATTTCAATTTGGAAAACGAGTGGCACCTTAGCGCAAGATCATAGACAAAAGCCCGTCTAAAAAACCAGGATTATGACAGGATAGACGTGGGAGATTGCGGAGGCCCCCGGGAGCCACACCTCCGATGTGATTGTTGAGCTCCCCCCACCCCATCCTCGGCTTCAGCAACAATCCCTCCAGAATCTGCGCCCAGGTGCCCATCGCAGGATCATAGCAGCCCTGGGGATCTAGCCAGGTTCACTGTCATAAAGGGGCTGATATCTTTATCAGTATTGCTGCTCTACAATGTGGCCTACAGCCTGAGTGGACCTAAAGACTGTACCCCTCCCCCCCCTTCGACTACATGACAATTCTTGCTCCAGAGAGAGATGGGTGTCCTGTAAGGAAGGTACATGGGGTTGTGACGTTTCAGCATTTGGAGGACTATTCCTCTTTTCATCTTGTTGCCCTGACCGTTACCATTCCAGGAAGCGAGTCTAAGCCTGCCATGCTGTGAATTAGTCATTCCCCCTACCAGGGTGTGTCAAACCGGTCTCCAATCCATGCCCCCCAGCGTCTCCTTCAGCATTGTAACATTGAATTTAAATTCTGTCTTTAACCAAAGGCAAACATTCAAAACAGCCCTCACAGCCCTTCCCCACCAACTACCCCTCATTCGGCAACCTTACGCTGCAGCCTTAGGGCCTATAACAAGTTTGGCGGTGTGAAAGTGGGGCAGCACGCCAAACTCGACCACCGCTTGCCCGCCAGAATATGAGTTTTCTCATCTGGCAGGCGGTCCTTTGGCGTTCTCACGGCGGTGTCTTTGAAAAAGGCACCGAGCCAAAGCTAGTTACTGGACGGCATGGATTAAGTCCATGCTGTGCAGGAACTTGGTATGCATGCAGACAGGGGGGCATGCCATGTGCCCTCTGCATGCATCCCCATGGCATGAGGCACCAGGGGGTCCCTTAGTTTCCTCACCGCCAGCAGTTGCATTGCGTGAACACCGCCATCAGACCACTGGCAGTGAGGAAACTCGTAATATGCTTGGTGGGCCGCAACACCGGCATGAGTATAAGGCGATTAGCACACATGCACGAGGTACGGAGCTTGAATGAGGAACTGGCACTAATGGCCATGGATCTCGAGAAAGCGTTTGATACCATTGACTGGGGGCAATTGCAGGAAATGTTGAGGTCTTCAGGACTCTGCCCACAGTTTTGCCAATGGGTTAAACTCCTTTATACTCACCTGAGTGCGCGGGTACGAGTGGGCCCGAGCCGGTCAGAGACGTGGACACTGGGGCGAGGCACGCATGGGGGGTATCCACTATTGCGGCTGCTCTTTGCGCTGGCCATCGGGCCTCTGGCAGTTTGAGCTCGAAGGGATCTTGAACAGTGGGGCATACATATCAGGGGGAGATAGCAAGTAATATCCTTACACGCGGAGGATGCCCCGTTCTATATCTCTTCCCCTCGCGATGCGATACCTAGGCTACTGCAGCTCCTGAAAGACTTTGGAGCTTACTCCGGATTGCGTCTAAACAAACATAAGTCCCCGCTCTACCCTGTGGCTCAATTGTCTGCATTGCCACCAGTGCGGCTTCCAAGTCTTGGGTTGCGATGGGAGATGGGGTATTTCAGATATCTACGTGTACAGTTGACACATGAGGATTCGCAATTGCTACACCTCAATGAGTCCAGGGTGGTCGAATCGCTAAAGCAATTGATGGCCTTATGGAGCTCTCTGTCGCTCTCCCTTATGGACAGGCTAGCGGTGTCTTCTGTCTAAGATGGTGGTACTGCCGAGTTGCCTGTACGTGCACCAGAACTCGTTGTGTAACATCCCCATGCGAGTATTCAAGCAACGTAACTCTGTGTTGGTATCCCTATTCTGGGTGGGCCATCGTAATAGAGTTGCCTTGAACACATTAACACAGTGGTACAAGGAGGGGGGATTGGAAGCCCCCAGGATGCATTTATATTATTATGCAGCTCAATTACAGCATTCGGCTTGGTGGTTGGATAAGGGAAACAACTGGGGAAAAAAGACTTCTGAGGGGGCGAGTCCAGCCGGATAGGATCCAAACGGCTTTGAGGGTGCGGGCATTACAAGTGACATGCCATATATGGCCAAACAGACTACAAGAATATGGCAGTCATTCGTAGAACGAATACTAAAACATGCATCGTTCTACCAGAGCTCATTATATGGATTCTTACCCCAGTGCAGAAAATGATGGACATGATGTCATTCCAGGCATAGAGGCAAGGGGGTTGTCGGGTTTTATCGAACTTGTTTCCAAACAAAACCTTCATCTCCAACGAACAGGCTTGCAACTGTTTTGGGCTGGGTAAGGGCCAATTTCTCCAGTATGCTGGACTCTTGGACCTGGCTAGGGTGACATGGCTCACATATCGAAATGTCCCACAAATGACACAAATGCTGGACATAATGCGTACCAGTGGTTCCGGTCATTGACTTATTTCTCTCCTTTATAGTGCCATGAGGGCCAACGCGGCAGGTCCTCCACCAAGGGCCCGGGTGGCGTGGGACAGGGAATTGACACCCTGACTGAGAATAAGTGGAAAGCAATAAGCGCACTCACGCATACAGTGTCTTGCAATGCACGCTTCAAGTAGATACATTTCAACTACCTACACTGCACCTATATGACCCCAATGAGACTGTTCCGCATTGATCCGGACTACTCTGATGCATTCCCACGGTGTGGTGCACTGGGGGCAGATTTTCTACATCTGGCGTGGGGGTGCCCTGAGGTGTACCGATTCCGGACCCGGTGGTGAAGTCAGTGAAGAGGGGTACAGGATTTCATGTAGAGTCAACCTCGCTGCACTGTTTACTCCGACATCCAACCCAAGAAGCGCAAGGTGGAGTATAAACTCTTGCAATTCCTCCTGCTTCTAGCAAAGGACATGAGGAAGCATACCCCCACTCTAGATGAATGGAAGAGGGATGTGTGTGAGTGATCTCTGGTGGACGAGGCCCACATGAAGACTAGCAGGAGGGATGAGAAATTAGAAGAGGATCTAAGGACTTGGAGGGAGTTATGTCACATTTTCTTAAACCCTGACGTGAACCTATGTGATCAGTATGACACGGATGATAGTGTATGTACAACTGAAGAGGATGTGTGTTGATATCTCTGAAGTTCACATGACAAGCTTATTGTTATTAGATAACTGGTAAAGCTAACAGTGATCATGAACTGTTTATACATTTTTGCACTTTGTCGTGGATCTCACCTGAACGCAATGTTTGACATTTTGCACCTATGGTGGTTTTGTTGATTGAAAAAAAGAAAAATAAAGGTTTAAAAAAAAAAAGTGGGCATCGTTTATTGAAAGGCTTTGATATTTGCACAAAAAATTGACCACTAAGGCAAGTGAAACAAAAGTCATGGTTATAAATCAAAAAACAAACTTATGAGTACCTTTCCAGTAAATCAAACTGTTCTGAAGCAAGCTAATTATTTTGAATACTTGTGCATATCCTTCAACCAAAAATTAATTTGGAGGAAGCAGCTTGAAAAGATAGTAATCAACAAGTTATGGATCCTATATTCAATGAGTGAAACACTTCACGGGATGTCAAATATCTATGGACAAGCTGCTAGGTCTGGAGGCTCAGTGGACTAATGCATCCACTGCAGGGGCCTGTGTTCGACCTCATGGAACAGGTTCAAATCCTGGCGGGTCTACTCAGCCTCTAATCCTTTCTGAGGTCGATAAAATGAGTACCATTGAGTTGGGTAACAATAATCATCTGTTATTTAGCACCAAGATGTCCCTTTGGTGGTGAACATGTGCTTTACGAATACACGTTATGTATGAGGCAAGTTGAAAACACTTATTATATTTTAATTTGTATTCTCTGTTTACAGTTCTGCGTAAATAACTTTAGTAGGCTCTTAGTCTTCATATGTATTGTTATGGCTTATAGCTAACAACAATAAATAACTTTTCTCTACCTGTGAGAAACTGGGTTGCTGGTTGATGGGGGTGTGAGTCCTTCTCAAGCACCAGCCACAATCCTGGTCAGGGTGCACCTCAAAAAGTCACTAAATTAACCTGTGCTTAACCCTCTGGTAGTTTGCCACAAAAGTAGTCAGGCTAACTCAGAGGTAATGTGTAGAGTATTTATGCAGCACTTAAACAGCACTTAAACAGCAATTAAGTGAAAACACCACACAAGTAAAATCCCACACCAACTTAGAAAAATAGAGTACATTTGAATAAATTATTTGACGACAAAACAACAAAAATAAAATCAGTAGAACTGGAGTTACGAATTTGTAAAGTGAAAAATAGTGCCTAAAAGATCAATGCACCAACCCCAGATATTTTGTCGCACAAGACCAGGCCAAAGTCGAATACTATGGCCAACCGTGATGAAACACAGTTCAGATACACGAAGAGGAGGGCCTGGTATCCACTTACCTTTGGACTTAAACAGAATTTCATAAACAAATGTCTGAGAAGGTGATGTACAGGTGGACAACGCAGTCGGTGGTGTCCAAGGAGGGGGCGTCATCGTTGGGGAGCCGCTGGACTAAAAGTTCGGTCTTTTATGGAAGTCTAAAATTTCCAGTGGGTCGAAGCTACAGGCTGTAGCTGACGAGGTCTCGACAAGGCCTGGACAAGAGCTGCTGAACATGATTCGCTGCTGCGCAGAAGAACGTATTAGGAGCTATCGCGAAGTCAGGCCGAATGGCGATGCGCCTGGGTGGTTAGCCTAACCAGTAGGTCACGGTCTCCTCTTGGTTTTTAGGGCACTTTTTGGGTGAATTTGTTTTTGCCCATGTGTTGGATTTGGACTATCTGAGCAACTTTAGACCCACTTCTAGGGGTCCAAGACTGGAGGGTTCCCATTTGGAGGGCCTGGACTTACTTCGGCTGGGTCCAGGTGTGGCTTCAATGTGGTTGTGTCTCTGAGGCACTGGTCAGGAGGCCAGCCAAGTAGCCCTTGAGGTCAGCCCGGTAATCATGGGTTCAAGCAGAGAAGCATGTCTCAAGCAGCAGGGCAGTCCTCTGAGGGCACAAGGCAGGCTTCAGGCAGCAGGGCAGTCCTCTGAAGTACACAGCAGATCACAGGCATTAGGGCAGTCCACTGAGAGTCCTCCGCAGGCATAGAAGGGTAATGAAGAATACATCTGCAGATCCTAATTTTATACCTGGTACCAGCTGTGGATGAATCTTCTGAAATTTCCCCCCTACAAAAGTGTCTGAAATTTCATGCCTCCATGCAGGATGACTGAAGTCACAAAAGGCTGACGTTCTTAGTGTGTGAACTGAGGCAGTGTCTTTGAAGTGCAAGCGGTGCTCTGCACAACTCTGCACCCCCACCATCCTCCCAGGATGGCCAATCATGCCAACACCCACTCCCCTATTGTGTAGCTGTCTTGGAGAAAGTTCACAAAGGCCAACTGGCAACTACACCTAATCATGAGACCCAGGAACAGGTGGCAGACACCAAATGGTGAGGACTAGAAAATTCCAACTTTCCAAAAGTGGAATATTCAGAATTGTGACTTAAATCCAGACTGTACGATTAAAGATTATTTTAAATTACAATTCCTCTTTCTTTTTCCTCACTTTGGTAATTTAGCGCCCTATATTGCTTTTCTAGTTTCTTATGGCATCCCTCAGCCCTTTCCCATGTCTCTTTGATGGTATTATTTCTGATTCTCGGCAGACATATGGAACCCATAAATGACTAATCAAAGTTTTAGCCTGAGCCATGCTGCTAGGACTTTGGGATAAGAGGACACTGCCATGCATCTGCTGAAGTGAGGCAAGGGGTTCACATCACCACTTTTGTCATTCATTTTAAAATCTTATGATATAATGATTTGTATAGCACACTAATCACCAAGAGCCTATCCAGGCGCTTGGGCAGGTGTTTAGGTGTGTTGTCCCAAAAGGTGCTTAAACGAAGAGCCAGATTTCCAGCTTCTTGCAGAACTCAGGCAGGGAGGAGGAGGTTCTGATGTGTTGAGGAAAAATGCATCTGTTATGTTCACAGTGGTGCAAAAAACAATTGCTAGACTATTCAAATTTATCTGTGTTTGGTCCACTGAACAATCTCGTCAATAGGCAGCAAACTGATCCCTTGCCAATGATGGTAGGACTGACCATATACCACCTCTGAAATAAGCTTAAAACAGTCCCAGTATACATCTAGTCATAAAAAGTCTTAAACAAACTAATAAAGCAGAATTCACCCTGGATTGTTAGATGGTGGATAATCCGGTTGAATATATATCATGATGCTATGTCGTGAGTGAAAGGAAACAACAATAGTATGTTTGTTTATTGGTATATTTTTTAAAGTAGTGGTTGTTAACTTGTGGTCTGTGGACCGCAAGGGTCCATGATGCCTACTCAAGGGGTCTGTGAATGTTTAGAAAATGAATATCAGCAAATGAATGAATTATATATGCATAAAAAAAGCAAAAGGTAAACTTGAAATTTTTTACATGTACTGCAGATTTGAAGGAATCTGAAAATGGAGTTCAAAAATTAAGTTGGCATTCTTAGCTTAGCTCGTGGGGTCAGTACAAGTACAACAAACCAAATAGAGTATTGATACTTTGCCGCCTCAATTGAAGCACTGGTATGTGCCAACAAAAGGAGAGCACGCATTAGCATAAGAAATGATTAAGTGATATGCTAGAGTCTATCATATCTCATCATTTTTTAGAAATAAAATCACATTTTGCAAACCTTCACATTAAAATTAAAATGTCGATTTTTGAGAATCTTTCTGTTTGTGAATTAAATAAAATATTTTATAACTTGTGTATGTGTTTGATGTTTACTTATTTCTTTATGCTTGTGTATTGTTTTGAGTTTGAAATCATTGAGATTGCTTAGGCTGGGGTCCCTGGCTTCCATTAGTGATTCATTCTGGGTCCACAAAAGTCAAAAGGTTAAGAACTGCTGTTGTAGAGTGTTCCTTGTTAACTTGTGGGTTCTTGCTAGGTTCAGTCAATAAAAAGTACAACTGGAGCAATTGGAAGCTGCAGTTCAATGTATAAAGAAGTACTCCTTCACTGAAACCCATTGCTGAATAGTTACAGTCACAGAAAAGTGAAGTTTTGAGGTTATTCCTGAAGCAGATGCAATCAGATTGAGACTTCTAGCTGCAGATTTCTTACCTTAGAAATATTCCCAGATTTCAGACTGGATCTGGAAATTTTTGAGTGGTACCCCTGTGTGCCGGTAGGTGGCATTGGTTGGCGTCTTTTGCACTAGTGCTGGAGCAGGTAGTACAACATTTTGTATACCCCCCCATTCTGCATGTTTATATTAATCCAAATAATCAATTAATTGTAATATTATTAATCTGTTTGAAGTGATAACTCACCAACTATATTAACAAGAGAAATACACGTGGGAATTGCACTTTGCATGGCTATATTAATTGTAAATTAACTAGTGTACACATATTAATAGTAGAAAATTAGAATATTATGGGCCTCATGTAGGTAGCTAAATACCGGTCGGTAACGGCCGAAATTCGGTAAATATCCCGTTACCGACCGATATGTAGCTATTTGGGATGTAGGAGGCATTATTCAGGATTCGGTAAATTAGCGAATCGGTAAAATACCGATCCGGTAAATAACGAATCCTGAATGTAGGGAGCACTCTAAAGAGTGCAAATTAGAATTAAGAATTCGTTATTTACCACCAAATACAGGTTGGTGATAAATAACGAATACCTTGCAAAACGCAATATTTTGCAGATGTAAGAGTGCCATGTGGCAGACATACATGCCCTTAGGGCATGTATGTGCGCCACATGTGCACACATGCAAGAATCAGGGGTGCAACAGGGTGTCAATGTGACACCCTGCCACCCTTGTATATGCTCCCCCCATTACCGAATCGGTATTTACCGAATCGGTAATGGTGACTGGCTTCCCATTGATTCCTATGGGCCTCCAGGCCCATAGGAATCAATGGGAAGGTATGCCCCATTACCGAATCGGTAAATACCGATTCATATTTACCGAATTTTTCCGATTTGGAAAAATTTACCGAATCATTACCTACATCACATTTACCGATTCATAAATACCGAATCGGTAAAATTCGGTATTTATGAATCGGTAAATGTGTTGCCACCTACATATGGCCCTTAATGTTATATATTGCTTTAAGTGATGTATTTGTGATTTGTGCTTTATTTAGTAAGTATAAACCGCTCTGAGTGTTGCTTCTGCTAGATAAATACACACACATATGGGTATTAGTAAGGGGATAACATTTTATCAGTCATTTCCATCTTTTAATTACGTTGTTGTGTTTCTTTTGCTTAAGTTGACCATTTCGGCCTATACAAGATGGCTGAACGAGACGTTAAACGTGACTGCCTTGACAACACGAGGTTCTGGGTGAAGTGCGCATGCGTCACCGCCAGCAACAGTGGCCTGGACCTGACCCCGAGAGAACATGTACCCTCCAAGGTCATTCCGGGAACCCGTCCAAGACTAAGAGACAATGCTCAATTTAAAAGCTGGAACAAGCAAGTTTGATGACTTCATCTTTCAACACCCTGAGAACTGCTCATGGCCAGTCGAAATTGACCAATAAGAACTCTCTAAACCCAATCTTGATACAATTTTGTTAGTATTTTCATTATAAAAGTAGGTAGGGAATTAGGGTAGGATGGCACGCTCTACTCCCCACCTCTGGACGCCCTCGCTCTTCTTTGACGAACTCGATTTCCTGACGTTATGCTGACGGAGAGGACGGTGACACTGCTGGACAGCTGTTATCCTGAATCTATGAGAGACTGAATTGCGGCCTAAACTTTGCAGAAAATTTCTCTTTGACTGACTGACTTAGAGGACAACGTTAGGCAGAATAGGTAAATATGATGCTCTGAAATGCTGATGATGATTTTAACATTTCCTTCAATTTTCTTAGATAAAGAATAATTGATTAATTGACAAATGTGTTGTGTCGATTATTTGAAGAAGATTAAGAGAAAATTAATAGAGCAAAGGTAGACGAGTAAATCATCAAGTACCAACTCAACTAAATGATCTATCTCCGTATGGGAGGGATATCTTAGGTTTAATGTCAATGTGTTTAAGGTGAGGTAAAGGTATTCCTCTCATGTCAGCGTTGTGTAACGAATTTTCCCTCGGAAAACAGGTCAACCGAGTGTAAGTATATTGGTGTTATGGGCCCCACCAATGAATGTATGTGAGCAAATTGAATGTCGAGGTAGTTGGTCTGTGCCTGAGGGGGAATTTGACGTTCAGCGCTACATCACTAGAAGTGACATATAAGGTACCTATATAGGCGCCACCTCACCATGCTCACATCTGTTATTTCTACGCCACATAGCACATATCCGTGCAGTGCTACCCCTCAGCCACTTTTAAACACTTTTTGAGAACAATCTTATCTCCTGGTGTGATAGGATGTCCCCCAAGAAACCAGAAGTTTTCCAACCATGTGGTGCCAGTCACAGACAGATATCTGTGCAGACCCCCACTTGGTCTGTCTATGGTGCCTCGAGAAAGACCATAACTCGAAGGCCTGCGAGGATTGCTGTGTTATGAATCCAAAGACGCTGATGGAGTGCTCCCTTGCTTTCGACGTCGGATGACCTAATGATGATCAAGTTCCCAGGACCGCTGACAGAGCCGCTCCTGACTGTCGTCATCCCGGTTGAAGTCGTCGTTGGTTAAGTCGCTTAAGAAAAATAAATCGAAGACGTTCAAATTGTCTTCGACTTGGGGGCGTGGCCTAGCGATCCATCATGGTGGACACATGTTAGGCGAGCTCTGCTCAGCCTGTGCCAAATATCCTGTATTTATCCTGTTTTGTCGGAGTTTTGTTTCTGGATAAACTCCTGCTGAAGTGGTGGAGTTGGTCAGTGGCGATTGCGGCACACAGGCATGCCGGGACAAGTTTCCTTGAAGCGGCAGCAGTGGTGTGCGGACTTGGCGGCCTGGCGGGCGAACCTAAGGCGGAGTCTCTTGGGCGGCAGCCAGAGCAGTGATCGGCGGACGCGGTAGCACCGAAGTGCTCCGTGTGAAGAAGGGTTGGCTGAGGGTTGTACCAGCTTCTGGAGGCGGGCTTCGAGCGTGTGCTGCGGCAGAGAAGGTGTCCGTGTGGCCGGGAGGGTTCTGGTGGCAGCCCAGTGAGTGCTCTGCGTTCTCCCCTCCCCCTCTCCTCCATTGTTTCATCTCAGCAGCCATATCGGGCCGTGCGGGGGGGTCCAGAGGACACACCGAGGGACGTAGTCGGGCACAGAGCAGAGAGAGCCCGGGCTGACTGTTGTGCGGCCCCGGAGTTTGCGCAGAGCTCCAGCTGGTTGTGTGAAGGGCAGTACTTATGATCATACCCCTCGGCTGCTAAGGCTCACAGGCCTGTGGCGTGGGGGCCAGCTGAATAGCGGTTGGGGCCCAGGGGCCATTGAAACCTGCTCAGTGGAGGGACGCCCTGGACAACATCTATAATACTAAAATCAGGTGCAGGCCTTGTATCGTACTGCTCTCCCTAACACTGTGGAAAATAGTCTTCGAGGACTATGAGAAATATATGCTGCAGATGGACTAAGGTGCAGTGTTGGATATTGGGCCACTGACTGTTGTAAGACCCGGGGATTGAACAGAACCCTGGTCTGCTGGGACTAGTCCTGCACACATAATCATACCCTCATTGGCTGTCGCGGATCATGGGCCTGCAGTGTGGGGGCTGGCTTGGTGATGGCTGGGCCCTGCAAGAAATTGACACTTGCCTAGTGAAGAGCCGAGCCTAGATAATATACACGGCACAGGAACCAGGTGTAGGCCTTGAGACGACTTACCCTCGACGGCCGGGGGCGGTAAACAGGCGGCAGGCGGGGTACCCATTGGGGGGGAGGAGGCACTGTCTGCGAAGGCGGCCGGGTTAGACCACGGTGCGGCGGGTGGGCAAGAAGTCTCCACCTGAGTCCTGATATCCTAGCAGATTTAGGGCCATATGTATGAAGCTGTTTTGCAATTGCAAACGCTGCGAATCGCAAAAAAACGGTGTTTGTGATCGCAAAGCAGAGTTTTCCTATGTATTAAAGTGTTCCGATGCACAAAAATGGTAATCGCAAATTTAGCGATTAGGAATTTTGCGAGGCATGGAATATACGAATAATTTTGCGAACTTGCAATCAGCGTCACGTCATTTGTGAACTTCGCAAATAACGTACTCGCAAAATGCGTATTCGCAAAATGAGATGCATGAAAAATTCGCACATTTTTGCACACCGCAATTACCACCAACTCTGAGCAGGTGGTAACCAGGTGCAACCTATTTAAACAGGCCCACAATGCTACAGGTATTTTCCACAATGGCTGGGCTGTATGTGATAGCCAGGAGAATGCGAATCAGAGCTTCTGCACAGAGAAGGAGATGCCAGGAAAGGATCTTCGTAGCGCGCATCACCCTGTTCCAGCGGACTGTGGAGAAGATCCATGTGAACTACAGGCTGGACGAAGACAGCATCCTGGACTTAATAGAGGAGCTCAAACCCATACTAGAACACCCCACACGCAGGACGCACACAATTCCCAACCTATGTATGGGTCCTGTGCTCACTGCACTTACTGGCATCAGGGAGTTTTCAGGGGGTGAAAGCCACAGCAGGAGGGGTCTCTCAGAGTGCACTGTCGTGCTTCTTCCACGCTTTCCTTGATGCAGTGGTACAGAGGCTGCATCACCACATCCAATTCCCCAGCACACAACAGGCACTAGATCAGACCAAGCAGGAGTTCTACCAGATAGCCCAATTCCCCCACATAATTGGCTGCATAGATGGGACACAAGTCGCTATCTCACCCCCCTCACAGAATGCGTATGTGTTCGGAACCGCAAGTCCTCTCATTCCGTGAACATACAGGTAGTGTGTAATGCCAAACATGTCATCAATGATATTGTTGCTAAATACCCGGGCAGCATACACGACTCATTCATTTTTCGCCACAGTTGAATTAACCGACGACTCATAGATGGGGAGTGTGGTGAGGGCTACCTGCTAGGTAAATGCATGGCTTTCAAAGACACAATCAGTAAAGCTCAGAAGTGGCAGGACAGTGTTTAACATGATTCTTGACACCCTGCAGAAGACAGTGCGTATGCTGTACGTGACTACATCCTGACTCCGTACCTAAATCCAGCCACTGCTGGGGAGCGGAGGTATAACAGCGCCCACCAAGCCACCCCCTGTGCTATTGAGAGAACATTTGGAATCCTTGAGCTGTTTCCGCTGCCTACATAAGAGGAGCGCTACAGTACAGCCCCAAGACATGCTGCAAAATCGTGGTCACATGGGCCATGCTACACAACATCGCCACCAGGAACGGCACCCAAGTGGAGCTCACAGATTCAGACTCATCAGATGAGAAGGGACCAGCTCCACGATGCGGACCAGCCGGTGGTGTTGGTGCGGCTGCCGGCCGCCAGAGACGAGGTGAGATCACACAGAACTATTTCTAGGTGAATAATAAGGACATAATGCTATAGATTGGTGCAAAACTGTGTTTTTTTATTTCCTTGGGTGCAGGAACACATTCATCACACAGCCTGACGTGCACACAATGTGAGTCCAAATTGCTTGCACATGTTAAACACACGGTGCAAGTATGTTGCTCAAACATGAGTCAAGCTGCAATGTGTTGCCTCACCCATTGCCATGTGCCACTCATGACAATTCATCTTCTGCGGGCACGGCCTGTTGTCCCTCGCTCAGGGTGCTCACTGCCCTCCCCTGAGTCATCGGCTGTTCTCCTCTGCCGCACACTCTGCCATCTGTCCTGGGGAATAGGTGAAGATGCTGCTCCTGCTGGACTGGTCCTCACTCTCCAGTGAGCTGAGGGGTCCTGTGCCACCTGTGGCTGCTGCCTGCCGCTGGTACACGGCATGTGTGACCTGCACCAGGCCCTTTGGCCACATCCTGTCAGCAGTGAGCCATTTCATGCTGCATGCTAACACAGCGATGTGCCAGCAGTGACATGGCAGTGGACAGGCGGGTCACAGCTTTGGTGTATATGTCCAGGCGGCTGTGGGGACGTTGTCTCTCCCTGTGCCTGGCTGCCCGGTCTCTCCGCATCTCTGTACACAGTCCTTCTAGTGCACCAGTCATGCCCATGAAACCATCCCTCATCTGGGTCATGTTGTTGTTATGTGCGGCAAACGAGCGCTTTATTGACTTTAATGCCTTTGCTTGCAGGCGCTGGACTTTTAGCATGTTGCCTTCAAGCCCTGCAACACCATGTCTTCGCCTGCGGCAGCTGTGCTGGTGGACGGCCATGCCCTGTGCCTGGAACCTGGAAGAAATTCTGGAACTAGGACGGACAGGAGACTGTGCTGTGCTGCACGCTGGCCCTGGACTTGCTGATCTTCTCCACTTGTGTCCTGTGGACCTGCCTCTAGAGGTGGGAGTGGTGGTACTATGAGGCGCCGTCTGCGTGTCACAGGGATTGCTGGTCTGTCTTCCTCCTGCTCCGATTGCCCTGACTGGTCTTCATTATGGGATGCATCCTCCCCTTCTACAATTGATTCCTGTGTTTCAGGTGGTGCTGTGAATGTAAATGCGCACATTAATTTGGTGTCCTGCCTCGCATTGGTTATGCAATACAGTTTTCAGATTTTGAGTTACATGGGTACTATCTGTCTGTTTTTTGCCTTTCCTGAATTACTCATCCTGATTCTACCTTGCTGGGTCTCACTGCTCCACTGTTTGGTGCATGTGACTACATCTCCCATAATGCATTGCTGGGTGTGCTTGTTAACATGTACTGGAGTTGCATTCATGTTTAGTGCCTGGGTCTTTCCTGAGTGTGTGAGTGATGTGGTGATGTATCAGGGGAGGAATAGCATGCTTCTTACCTTGTCTGGGAGTTCGGAGCTGTCCAGGTCAGCCACGCCACTGACACTCTCCGCCTGCAGGGTGCCCTCCACCAACTCCTCAAGAGGTGTAGAATCAGTTGCAGTGGACGTCCCACCACCAGTCTTCTTTGCCTCTGCCAACCTTGTTGCCACCTTTTCCTTTGAACTTTGGCGCATGTCGTACCACCTTTTGCGGAGGTCCTCTACGGTGCGGTGGGTCACGCCAATGGCATTCACTTTCTCCTGTATTTCACTCCAATTTTCCTTTTGTGTGCCTCTGGCACACGTTGGGATTGCTTCCCAAACAGGAGCTCACGGCTGACTGCCATTTCCTGTATGAACACCTCCAGCTCCCTCTCACTGAACTTTTGCTTCCTTTTCCTGACATTCTCCTCCTGCTGCTTCTCTTTCTTCTGTGTATCCATTTCTCCTTCTCTCAGTTGCAGTGCACAAGTGGCTCACTCTCCTCCCAGACTATCACTCAGCTTCTAGCAATCAGGTGCAGCATGGACAGTCACACTTCCTGGTTGTGATGCCATCAAGCTGCACCTGAATTGCCGATTCTCAGATTTGCGATTCCTTATTTGCAATTTCGCAAATAAGGAATTGCAAAATTGGTATTCGCATTAATATTCTGCAAATTTTTGGGAATTGCTTAAATTTTGTGATCTTTTATTTACATCGGGTTTTGCAATTCTCAAAATGTGATTTGCTAAAAATCGCAATTTGAGAATCGCAAAATCTTATTTTGATACATATGGCTCCTAGTGCAGAAGTGAATATTGGCAGCGGAAAAGGTGAGAAGGGAAGATCCCAACGCCACAAGATTTACAAGTGCGGGCTGTCCTGGGGTCCCGACTTGGGTGTTACAGAGCCGCCATCTTGAGAGACTAGTGTTCGGTTTACACGATGACGAAAGACAAAACGGCGGGAGGGTCCGCTAAACAAAGTACATTGGACCGTTACACCGGAGCAGGGGCCACGGCAGTCAAACAAGGAGGCGCAGCAGGAGGCATGCTGGACAATGTAGCTCTTATGGCGGCCATCACACAGTCTAGGGATGTCTTGGATGCGAAGATTGGGGCGTTGGGCTCCGACGTTATGCTTATTCGGCAAGATCTGCGGAATGCGGTGGAGCGTATTACGGAAACCGAGACCAGGATTTCGGAGGTGGAGGACTCAATCACTACCCTACAGAAAAAAGTTGTGTCATTGGAGACAGTCACCAGAGGCCTGGCATCGCGAATGGAAGATGCGGAGGGCAGGGCCAGGAGAAACAATCTATGCTTTGTAGGATTCCCTGAAGGACGTGAAGAGAGGGACATGGAATGGTTCCTGACTCAATGGCTCACAAACTGGCTTCCCCCGGAAACGCTGTCCTGCTGTTTTATTGTTGAAAGGGCACACAGGGCTTTGATGCAGAAGCTACGCTAGCATCCTTGTATTTCCAGACTATGGGCCTCATGTAGGTAGCCAAATACCGGTCGGTAACGGCCGATATTCGGTAAATATGCCGTTACCGACCGGTATTCAGACAAGTGAGATGTAGGAGTCCAAAAACCACTTTTCGGTAAATATGAGGCGGTAAATACCGATTCATATTTACCGAATTCCAAAATACCGAATTAGAGTTACCGAATACATAATTAACGATTCGGTAAACATGAAGTGGTAAATATGAAGTGGTAAAAATTAAAATGACATGTAGGAGCACTCGGTAATTAAGAAATCCAGGAAAATCGGTAAATAAGAGTCGGTAATTAACACGGATTGAAAGCAGGTGGTAACCATCAACAGTGCAGATAAGCAATCCCAAAATGCAACAGCGTGGACAACATGGCCGCTATGTACGTCATTGCAAGGCGCCTACGTCTACAGGCAGCAGGACTGAGGGTGTGGCGACGGGAGGAACAAATCTACAGACAGCGCATCACACTATTCCAGCTGACTGATGCAGAGATACATGAGAGGTACAGGCTACACCCCGAAACCATCATGGACTTAATCAGGGACCTACACCCACTCCTGGACCATCCAATAAGAAGGGCGCACGCCATACCCCCACATGTGCAGGTGCTCTGCAGCCTACATCTGTTGGCATCCGGCAGTTATCAGGAGGTGATAGCTGCGGTGGGTGGGGTATCCCAGAGTTGCCTGTCACGTTTCTTCAGGAAGTTCCTGGGTGCCATGATGCAGAGAATGCACCACTACATAAGCTTCCCAAACACACAGGCTGCACTGCAGAAAACAAAAACAGACTTATATCACATGGCACAGTTCCCCCATGTCATCGGCTTTATTGATGGTACACACATCCCAATCTGTCCACCAGCTGACACAGAGCACATCTACAGGAACAGGAAGTCCACCCACTCCATCAATGTGCAGGTGATCTGTGATGCAGGGAACATCATCACAGATATTGTTGCAAAGTTTCCTGGGAGCACCCACGACTCTTACATCTTCCAGAATAGTGGGATCTACACACGACTGAGTGCCGGAGAATTCGGAGAGGGATACCTGCTAGGTAAGTAACAGTGACGCCCCTTGAAACCTGCAAATCATAGTGTATAGAGGCATGTCACTGATGGTTCCCTTTTACTCATCCAGGCGACAGTGCATATGCATGCCGTTCATTCATCCTCACTCCCTACCTACACCCAGCAACCCAGAGTGAGAGACGATACAACGTGGCACACAAAACAACACGCAATGTGGTGGAGCGCACGTTTGGACTACTGAAGAGCAGGTTCCGCTGCCTGCACAAGAGCGGAGGCGCACGCCAGTACAAACCCATCACCTGCTGCAAGATCATTGCCACTTGTGCAATGCTGCACAACCTTGCCACGAAAAAAGGTACAGATGTGGAACTAACATATTTTGAGGACAACGAGGATGAGTCAGGCCAGCCAGAGGGCAACGCAGCTAGAGTGCCAACTGCAATCGATGGGAGAGAGAGACGGGCAGAGATCACATGCAACTATTTCTGAGTAAGTGAGGGGACACAGCGAGTTGTGAGAAGTCATGACGTAGTTTTAATGTGGCACCACGCCATGAACACATGAACAGGCCAATCTGGCAATATACCATCTATACAAGGAGTATGTCCAGGGTTACGTCACCCAATGGGAAGTGGCTAAGCAGGGCTACATCAATGTTTGCGCATACGCGCTGCAGTGGTGGATTGCACGGCCTGTGCATCCTCACTAGAGCCAACCCCAAGCCGCCTGCTGCTCCTGCGTGCTTCTGGGACGGGGGGTGTGATGCTGCTGCTGGTGTCGATGCTCTCCGCAGCATCCCCTGCAGCAGTTGTCGACGCCTGACTAGTCAATAGCACCCCTAGTGCACTTGTCACCTGCACCATCCCCCGAGACAGGTCGCTGCAGCACTGTGTTAGGCCCTCCTGCATCGTCACAGAGCGCCGGCACAGTAGAGAAGTCGCAGTTGCCAGACGGTTGAGTGCCCTGCTGGTAGTGTCCCTTCTCTGGCGTTCCCGGCGCCGTGCTTCGATGTCAGCATCTAATTTGCTGCACAACTGCTGGATTGACTGGGACATGTCCCGAATGCCCGCAGCCATGCCGCTAATGTTATTGTCCATGTTGACTAATGTTGTCTTCATCACCCGCATGTGCCTCTGGACTGACATGACTGCCTTGGATTGCAGGCGCTGTTGTTTCAACATTTGGCCCTCGAGCCCCAAGAAGACACCATGGCCGTCAGTGGGTGCTGGTGGACTCTGGACACGCGACCTGCGGCGCCCTCTTGCTCCCGTCTGTGCTGCCTGTGAGGTGTGGGGCACAGTGGCATGGCTCCCTTCCTGGGGCCCGGTGCGGTCTTCTGGGCCCATGCTGTCGTCTGACGAGGTGTCTAAGGCTCGTAGCCTGGCTGCTGGACGCCTCCTCATTCTCACACCTGCAAGCGGAGATGTGGCCGGTGATTTGAACATGAGTGGCGATGCTGGCTCTGGTTGTGGTGATGCTGGCTCTCGGTGAGGTGATGCTGGCTCTGGGTGCGGCGAGGCTGGCTGTGTTGGTGGTGCGGCTGCCAGTGGGCCTGCTCCCTGGTCTGAACTTGTGCTGGCTGGAGGTGATATTTGTGGCCGGTGTGCCGTCTCTCCTGCAGCATGCCCTGTCCTGCATGATGTCACATCTGTGGACAGAAATACAACATTGGCTCAGTGTCCCCGAAGGGCTGCATTGCAAGCGTCACAATAAATCATTTCACATTCCAATATGTCCTCTGTCTCCTTGTGCCTCGAGTGCGTGACATGCCTTGTTGCCCTGTAACATTTACGTCATGGTTAGTGTTGCCCTGACTACATCTCCCGGAATGCATTGCCTGTCTGCACTGACACGTGTGGACTGCAGTGTGATTCTCGTTTCACAATGGGGGATGTGGGATAGGGGTAGGGGGGGCTACATTGCTGTGCTTTCGTCTTACCTTGGTGTGTTGCGGCTCTGGCAGAGCTGTCGGCGTCCCCAAGACCCACGACGCTCTCCTGCTCGATTGTGGCCGCCACCAGCTCCTCCAGTTCGGTGAGGGCAGGTGCCCTGTTGGTTCCACCTCCGGTCTGGCTGGCCTCCTTCTGGATGTCGCCCATCTTCCTCTTGGTTACAATCCTCAGGTCATACCAGCGCTTTTTGAGGACCTCAATGTCCCTGTGGGTCACTCCCACAGCATTGACCTGCGCCTGGATGGCCAGCCATATGTTGCGCTTTTCAGCCTCAGGCACTTGCAGGGATTGCCTTCCAAACAGCTTCTGGTGCTGCTTCACCACCTCCTCCACCAGCACCTGGAGTTCCTTGGGGCTGAATTTCAGCTTCCTCCTCCTTTCCCCTCCGTCTCTCTGTGTTCTCTGGCTGGACATGCTGTTCGTTTACCCGCTCGCACATGCAACGGCTCCCTGCCTCTCCTCTGCACTCCAAGCCTCTCCAGGGTCGGCTAATTATGTACACCTGCCTGGGTGTGGCCACTTCGGCTAATTATGTACACCTGCCTGGGTGTGGGCACTTCCTGGTTGGGTGGGCTGTCGTTGCACAGGATTAGCTGTTTCGTCAAGTCATGTGATTTTATTTACCGAATCCGTACATACCGATTCGGTATTTTCCGATTCGGTAAATACCACCTCGGTATTTTCCGATTCGGTAAATACCACCTCGGTATTTTCCGATTCGGTAAATACCACCTCGGTATTTACCGATTCGGTGAATTCCGATTCGTGATTACCGAATGTTACCGAATCGGTAACTGTTACCGAATTTTTACCTACATATAACTTACCGATTCTAATTTACCGATTCGGTACGACTCGGTATTTAAGAACCGGTAAAATTTATTTACCTACATGAGGCCCTATATGCGGCTGGTCCAACAGAAGTGACAGTCATTCATGGCAGCCATGGCCCGCCTTCATAAACTGAAGCTTCCATATGCCTTGCTGTACCCCGCCAGATTGAGGGTGGTGTACCAATCACGCTCACTTTTCTTCGAGTTGCCTGAGGATGTCTTCAGCTGGTTAGACGAGACAGTAAAGATTCGGCCCCACACGCCACCCAGGATGGAATCCGATTCCTCGTCTAGTGATGTTGTCCACAAACCCCCTAAGCCTAAAGTTAAATGAAACAGAAGGTCGAGGTCTAGACGCCGATCTCAATCCTGCAGTGATCCTAACAGATCTGCATCGGTGCCCCAGCAGGGAACTTCAGCCTCATAGCCCCTGACAGGGGACTGTTGGTGTCAATGGATAAGACCGATGAAGCACGAGGGGGGGCTAGTACCTTTGTTAGACTCTCAATAGTCGAGGGGAATGCCTGCTGAATATGGGCTGGTTAATGGGGAACCATTGGCGGGGCGGGCTGGGGGCTCCTGTTGGGGTCAGCAAGCCACCTCTGATGTGACAGATATTTCAGCAGTTTTGAGGTATGGGGGAGATGGGGAAAGTTGGGGAACATATGTTGTATGTTTGCACTGTGTCACTGCTATACATGACCACTACTCGCACACTGATGCTAATTGTCCCACTTACTAAAGACCCGGGATCCATCGATGGCGGTTCCAATAGATAGGTTGCGAACCCAGGCCAGGAATCTCCGAATAGTGAGTTGGAACATCAGAGGAGCACTAGACAAAGTAAAAAGAGGGGCTACACTCCAACGGGCCAAACGTTATCATGTGGATATCCTGATGCTTCAGGAGACGCACTTAATGGGAACAAAAGCATTGTGTCTCCTCAGATATGGCTCTATTCAAGTATTTCACTCTGGCTTTACTAGGGGGTCTCGTGGGGTTGTGATTCTAATCCACCGTAGTGTCCCATACAAACACACTAAGGCATGGACAGGCACCCTTATCTCTCGACGACGCATGATTCCTATTACTGCCTTGATTATATATTCGTACCATCAAGTGACGCCAGTAGAGTAAGGGCCATTGAGATCCTCCCAAGAGGTTTGTCAGAGCACACCCCAGTCGTCCTAATGGTACAGTTGGGTCCTGAGAAACAGTCCTTTCGTTGGCATCTCTCCCCTGGCATCTGCAGCATGAGAAATATCGGGAGCATATAGGGCAGGCCATCGAGCAATACTTGGACATAAATGTAGGGTCGGTAGCAGAGGCTGCAATTCTGTGGGAGGCCATGAGGCCAACCATACGGAGAATGGACATCTCATTTTGCGTGGCAGCGCATCAAACAGTGTGAATCGCTTCTGAGGTTGGAGGCGCATATAATGGAGTTTGAGCGGAGCAGTAGGGGAGAGAGGGAGAGGGAGGGAGTCTGGTGCGCCGACAGCTGGTGTTGGCCTGACAGACACATGCCAACCTTTGGATGGACGAGGCCCATCTGGCGTGGCTGGCATCCTGCAGCAGAATTTACCAATGGGGCAACAAGTACAGTAAACTACTCCATAGACTGTGTCAAGGGGGCCTTGCACCCCCAGGTTCTTCCCAGTATACCGGGCCCAGATGGAAGGGTTCTCAGGGATCCCTCTCTAATAGCGGAGAGATTCGCAAGTTACTTTGCAGAGCTGTACACTCTTTACAGGAAGGCATGATACACCGCTTTATAGATGACTTACCGCCCTGGGCTCTCTCAGACGAGGAACGGACAGACCTAGACCCCCCCTCACTGAGGAGGTGCTTTGCACAGTGCTGGGGGATTTGAATTCTGGAAAGGCGCCGGGTCTCAATGGATTCCTATGCAAATTTTTTAAGAAATACTTCCCTAAATAGGGGCCCTATTTCCTCAGAGTTGTTGATGAAGCAAGAGACAGAGGCCACCTTCCACGAGACTGGATACATGCGGAAGTGGTCGTGTTTCATGAACCGAGCCGGCCCCCGGACCAACAGGCCTCATACCGCCCTATTTCACTGTTGAATGTCGAGGCAAAATTTGTGACCAAAGTACTGGCCAATCGCCTCCAACCTCACATAACCAATTTGATCCATCTAGACCAGGCCGGCTTTGTGCCCCAGAGAGCTACTCATCATAACATTTGCTGAGCATACACTTCCATAGCCACCATCCACAGAATAGGAGAACAGGCTGCCCTCTTGTTAGCAGATATGGATAGGGCATTTGACTCCCTTAGTTGGGTATACCTATTCGCACTCCTAGACAGCCTTAACATGGGTCCACGATTTTTGTCATATTTAAAATTGCTATATACGGACTTTACAGCGTCGGCGCGCGTTGCGGGATCCACCTCCTTCACATTTCCAATTGGAAGGGGCACGCGTCAAGGGTGTCCCTTGTCGCCATATCTTTTTGCCCTGACAATGGAGCTCCTGGTGGCGTGGGTGCTGATGGATGCACAGGTAGCAGGCTTTGAGTGGGCACATGGGCTCTCGGATCGCATCACATTATATGCTGATGATCTCCTATTCTTTTTAACTAACATCAACAAGACGGGACCAAGGCTGCTCCGCATCATGCAAATCTTTGGGGAGTCCTCGGGCCTCTTTCTGAATCCCTGTAAATCTACCCTGTGGGTGCTGGGAGGAGTGACTGGACTGGGGCCTTGGGCATCGGCAGTGCAGGTAACAGTGGAGGGAGTGAAATATCTGGGAGTTTTCTTGTCGGATTTGCCAAGCGTGGCATGGGACAGAAATATTATTCCAATATGGCCGTGGGTACGTGGGGAGATGAAAGCTTGGTCGCACATGCCCCTCTCCATTTATGGCAGATCAGATATCTTTAAAATGGTGTCGTTGCCGCGTCTGCTCTACCCATTGCAGAACCACCCATACCCGATTCTTCCTAAGTGGTTTCGCCAGGTTAATGCAGCGTTGGGCAAATTTCTGTGGGCGGGGGGCGTCTAAAGTTGTGTTGCGGACTTACTTTCTGTCGGCGTATTGCGGGGGGTTGGCTACTTCAGATGTCTAATCGTACTATATGGCATCGCACCTGCTAGTACTGAATGAATGGTGGTATGGGGCTAGGAAGGACCCCGCATATGCAGTGGAGCGAAGGTTTATGGGAGAGTCTACCCTTCATACTATATTGTACTCGACGCCCCTGCGTAACTCTCTACTGCCGGCCATGAGGGTGGTATTCCAGATCTGGAAACAGTCCCTCCGTAAGATTTGGTGGTGTGACAAGCTGACTGGGGAAACCCCACTGTGGCATAATGGTCCACTGCCACAGCTGATTTTGCGGGTGGGACAATGTAGGAATCTCTACAGGAGATGTGATGCCAATAACTCAATTTTATAAATACCTCTAATTTCGGCACGCCATTTATCCTAGCATTTCAGGGATAGCGGCTCTCCCTGAATTTAATCCGATTGAAGCCAAGGTGTTTATGGGCGATCTGCAGGACCATAAAATCTAAAAAATGTATCAGTCCCTGGTGACGAATAGCCCTACCATATTAGACAAACTTAGAGAAGTATGGATGGGTGATCTTGGCCAAATAGATGTAGCTGATTGGATGGATGCACTTGTCTCCCCTCGGGAGGCAGCGATAGCAATGCAGCTGCGTTTTATCCAATTTAAATACCCACACCGGGTTTATTATACCAGGCTAAGGTTGTGGAGGGCGGGTCTAGTGTCATACCCGATATGTCTACGGTGTGGTAGGGAAGAGGGATCCCGCATACATATGATTTGGCATTGCACAGCACTCACGAGATTCTGGCGAGGGATTCTGGCTTGTCTTGCAAAAGAGCTCCCCTCCTCACCAAGATTGGCAATCCTACACATCATGGAGGGTATTGGGGGTAATGTGTATAAAAGCACCTGTTACTGTTGGGGCTGACATTGGCTAAAAGGGATATCGCAAGGTTGTGGAAGGCATCGGCCACACCTTCTCTTTCGGCATGGAAGAATGGACTTGACTTTTGTATGGGATTGGATATACCAATATTTAAGGCCAGGGGTTGCCCGCAAAAGCACCCCAAGATCTGGAAAAGATGGGCAAACTACCGGGGACTATACCTGGACCCAGTGCCCCTAGCGGATGCATCTGTATCCGTATTACCATGCGGGCTTATTGGGTGAGGGACCAACAATATAGTGATGGAATTCATCTGTTGGGGTGGGCGATGTGGTGGGAATTAAGACGCTGTAGTGGAGTAGTGCAACAGGGGGGGTTCATTACGTTCATGTTGTCTTATTTTACATAACTATAACTATGATAATGTATAAACTAAATGTCAATGACAATGCCATGCAATGTATAATATGGCAGATGTTTCCTGTGTTAAGGGGATCTGTATTGTGCTTGACTTTTGACACAATAAAATTTGTTTATAAAAAAAAAGGTCTTCGATTTCACTGCACCCATCTAAATACTCAGACGAGATGAGGAAGCGTGGGCACTCCAAGCCCACGCCTCCCTGGAGCAATCAGGGTCAATACTGTACTTGCCTGATTTTTCTTGGAGCCAGAGCAACCCTCCTCCAATTACGAGAGTTTCATTTTTGGGCGTCCCGACCCCTCTGGAGCAGTTTTCTGGACCCATGGGTCCAGGAGACACCCCACATTGGATTCCTGTTGAGGGGTACACACTCTGCGCCAAGCTGGCCCCTTGGATCTAGTTCTGGATTCGGAGTCGCGCTGTCACTGAGACTTTCTCTGGCGCCTGCTCCCATGCCGGTGCTGTCGACGCCCATCAACACCGCTAGCCCCATCGTCCTTGACTCCCACATGAAGCAGAACTGGCTCCCCTTTAATGAAGTTCTCACCGATGTCCTGCTCGTAGCCTGGTTCAAGTCCTGCACAGGGAGTCATGTGCATAGGATGATTGCCTGCTGCCACTGCCCCACTCCTAGGGACCCCCACTCCAGAGAGCTTGGTGTTCCAGGCCTCCACTTTCCAGAATTAACCCTGGTGTGTTCCCTTCCACTTCACAGGATAGGGAATCAAGAGGTTAGATACCTTTAAAAAGATAATGTTCTCTAGGCTAGCCTAGCACTGCAGTCGGTGAACACTGGATGCCACTAGGGCCATTACTGCCATTCCATCAGGGATTCAGTTGCGCAAGTGCCACCCATTGGTCTCTGAGGAGGCCTGAACCATACTCTCTCAGGGTAATGCAGATGGGAGGGATGCAGCAAAATTTGTCATTCGTTGTGGTCTGAACATGCCGACTCGCTGGGCAGAGCGATTTCTTTGTCGTCGGCCTTTCAACACCACATCTCATCTGGCTAAGAAGTACTGGCTTTTCCCGGGATGGCCAAGCATCACTTATGGTGAGGAAGCAAAAGACATGCCCTTTGACGGCTCCCATCTCTTCAGAGAGAAGGCAGACTCTATGCTTTAGTGCTTAATCTAGGGCTTCGGCTAGGTCATGGGTCTCTCTATAGAAGGCGGCATCCCCAGTCCGTCTTTCGCCCATTTCATGGCCACGGAAGGGGTTTCCAACCACATCAATAACCTCCTAGCTGTGACGGCCATCAAGCGTTTACACTATTTCATGGTCAAGGACGCAGATCTCACAGACCACGTGGGATGGGTAGCCAGAGGTCAGACCAGTCCACCACTCCCCAGCAGCCACAGCCTCCAAGCCCTTTTAGTTAGTCCTCCTACCATCACAGGCATCCAGTGTGGGACAGGATACGCCATCACCTGCTCCACTGGCAGATTGTACAAATGGACTACTATACCCCCTTTATGACTGCCACCTCACCCATGCCACCCACTGATGACTGTTTGATGGAGGATCATCTTTCCTTATTCCAGCAGGAAGTGTCGACTCTTTTTGCCAAGGGAGCTATAAAAAGGGTGCCTGTCGCAGTTGCTATTCCCACAACTTTCTGGTGCCCAAGAAAGATGGAGGTGTTTGTGCAATACTAGACCTGCACCTTCCTAATCTCTTCCTCAAACAGGAGAAATTCAAGCTTGCTCAAGTTTTATCTGCCTTGGATACAGAAGAGTGGATGGTGGCGGTGGATTTGCAGGACACATAATTTCACATCCCTGTCCTGTCTGCCCACATACGTTACCTTTGGTTAATTTTTTTTTTTTAACAAACTTTAATGAGCCATTGTTCAGAGCAATACAATATCACAAATATTCATGGCATTTTTCATTTTATGTGTAATATTGACTCATCTGTTTCCATAAGAAAATATACATATTTCAACCCCATATCCCTCAGTTCCACAGTATGGAAATAATAATGCTATGAATGTAGCATGCAGGATCATATATATGCATTTCAAACGTCTCTAAGTTATCTTGGCTGGAATTTATACTGTTATTCCCAAACTAAATTAAACTACCCCCCTCCCTACCCCTTCCTGGTCTGTCCGTGTGCCTCCAATTCCGTGCCATATCCGTGAGAATCATGGATTCCAACCTATACCGCCCGTATACCATGGGTCTTCCTCCCTCCCCTCCCCAATTGTTGCTGTCTGCGTAGTAAATGTCTGATAGACTCAGGAAAGTGGGATATCCAATTGTGAAAGGTCTTCTAACATAATGTCCCAGTCCATGGAGATGGGACGTTTCCTCAACCCCCTCGCCTCCTCTCTTTGAAGTGCCGCGCTTTCCCACCTGATTACCTCCTCTTTCCATACATGCAGTGGGGGGCTCCTTGGTGACTTCCATCTTATTGTGATTGCTCTGATCGTTAATATAAGCGCTAGATCTAGGAACCGTAATTGGACCTTCTGGGCCTTGGTGCGCTTGCGTAGGCCCAAGAGGCCCTCCAATATGTTATCAGTCATTGTGAGATGTGTGATCTCTCCCAGAACGCTACGAATGTGTCCCCAATATTCTCTAAGGCGTGTGCAGGTCCACAACATATGAGCAAAGCCAGCCTCCTCATTCCTGCACCTCGGGCAGTAGCTCTGGGTTTCCAGGAACATACAATGTATCCTCTTCGGGTCAGATACGCCCTATGGAGAACCATATATTGTATAAACTTGAGCTTGGCATTTCGGGAGACCCATTTGGGGTGTTCCAAAATGCTTTCCCATGCCTAGTCTGTAATTACCACATATGCAGTCTCTGCCCATTTCTCACGGAGGTCCGTAAGGCAGATGGAAGCCTGTGTCCAGATGCCGGTATATAACCACCCCTCCCCATGTAATAAAGTAGATGGACCAGGTCATGTTGTGGAGGCTCGCTACGCTGGGGTGCCCATGTCGTCTTGATGTAATGTGCCGTCATTGTATGTAGCAAGTAAAGGCGATCTGGAGCCCCCGTGTTCCTTACAAATGTATCATGATCTAGGAGCATACCGTCTCCGAAGAATGAACCCACCTCCGCTACTCCCACATCTGTCCATTCCTGTATCTTAGCCATTGTGATTCAACTACCCATGACCGGCAGCCCTAGTAGCGGGATATTGGAGGCGTAGGGGAGCGTGGTCGACATGTACTGTAGGGCCTTTTTCCAACATTGCAGTGCCGCTTTTAACAGCGGTGGACCGTCAGAGGGTGGCTTTGCCCTTGGGAGCAGCATGCTATGTAGTGTACCCCTGTCTAGCTCATGCGCGGTATAGTTTATTTCTTGCAAGTTCCTGCCTGCTTTCCAGAAAGACAGCCATTGCAATTGGGCGGCATAATAGTATGCTTGGAAATCAGAGACACCCAGCCCTCCTCGGTTCGATGCCAATTGTAATTTTCTGACACTTACTCTGCGCCTGTCTCCGCCCCATATGAGTTCAAGCAAGAGTGTGTCTGGAGTGCGAAATGTGGCCTGGGGCACCACCAGGGGTAGATTAACAGAGAAGTACAATAGCCGGGGCAGCATCACCATCTTGGAGATGGCTATCCTCCCTATCACGGACAGTGGCAGAGAGGTCCAGAAGGAAACGCTCGGGCGCAGTGAGGCTATGGCCTTCATCAAATTACCTTCTAGTTGGTCCGATGGAGCCCTGTATACGTTAATGCCTAAGTACTTAAATGTGTTTAATGCCACGAGAATCTGATAGGTGCCAAGTTGGAGTATGTCCGGACGAGGACCTTCTTGGAAATAAAAGGCATAAGACTTTCCTGCGTTAATCGCCAGCCCCGATATAGTCTCGAAGGTGGAGAAGACGACAGGGAGCGGGTCCGCTCCATTCTCCAAATCACGCAAATATATGAGAATATCGTCTGCGTATATTGAGACGAGGTGTGTAGTGTCTTGTATGGGAATTCCCAAATCCCCTGACGACCGCCTCAAGGCTATGGCCAGCGGTTCTAATGCTAGCACAAACAGAAGAGGGGAGAGGGGCACCCCTGCCTAGTACCTCTGTGTACCGCGTATTCTGGGGAGATGTATCGCCCCGTACATGCCCTTGCAGTAGGTTCAACATAGAGTAGGCGTATCCACCTCAGAAAATCGTGGGGGGGACCAAAATGCAACAGTGCTGCGAACATGTATTCCCATGTTATGGAGTTGAACGCCTGACGTAGATCTAATGCCAGACATCCCGCCTTGTCATAGTCCCTGGGAGCAGCCCTCATTATGTGGTGGGGTCTTCTAGTATTGAGTGAAGTGTTACGTGCCAGAAGAAACCCACATTGGTCACTGTGTATAAGAGTGGGGAGAGCGGGGACCAAACGGTTGGCTAAGGCCTTACTAAGAATTTTATATTCGGTAGCCAGTAACGACAGCGGTCTATAGTTGGACATTTCAGTGCTGTCTCTTCCGGGCTTGAGAAGTGACACCACCATAGCCTGCATCATGGATTGTGGTAATCTATCGGTTTCCCAAGCCGTCCTATATAGCTCCTCTACTTTTGACGTTAAAATCTCCGAATACGTCACATAAAATTCGACGGGCAAGCCGTCCAGGCCCGGGGCTTTATTACGGTTAAGGCCTTTGATCGCTGCTTTTATTTCATGTTGGGTGATGGGGCCTAAGAGGTCCTTCTGCATGGCCTCCGTGATCTTGGGAAACTGTAAGTCATCGAGGAAGGCATCTATGAGGCCATCGTCTATGTGCGTTAGTGTCGCGTATAGAGTACTGAGGTGGTCACAAAAAGCTTCATTAATCTCCATTTGAGTATGAAGCAGGCCTCTCTGTGGTGTACGAATACAGGTGATTAGAGGTGCTAGTAATGCACCTGACTTGTCGTGTGTTTCAGTTGTGTATATGCTCGGTAATCCATGAGTCTAAGTGTTTCCAGAGTCTCTGCATGGCTAATATGGGCTTCCTGGAGAGTTGCCCTTTTATCAGCATCTGTTCTAACTCTGTCATTAGCGATTCTGTAGCTATAAGTCTTTTGTGTGCTTCTTGGCGTGCCTCTACAGTAGCACTAATTGCCGAGCCTCGAACCACCACTTTGAACGCGTCCCAATCTATGAGGTCGGAGGAGGCTATATTCTAGTTGTCTTTAAAATAATGATTAATGGTATCTGACAACGTGGTCCGAAAGGGGGCATCCTACAGGAATTGGGGCCATAGTTTCCAAGTCGGTACAAGGGTCGGAACCCTGCCCCATGTTAGAGTAGCTTCTAAGGGATTGTGGTCCGAAAATGTCTTGGCCAGGTATGCTGAGTGGTGTATTTGAGTAGCTATAGAGTGGGAACAAAGAAATCTATCGAGCCTAGTATGAAGCTGGTGGACCGGGGAGTAAAAGGAATATTCCCTGTGCGTAGGGTGGAGCATGCGCCATGCGTCTATAAGAGCCCAGCCCTGTATCCAAGTATTCAGAAATTCAGCCTGTTTGTGTGTACTGGCTCTGTGTAGTGGTGGATGGGATCTGTCTAATTAAATGTCTAGGACTGCATTGCAGTCTCCCCCTAGGATCCAGGGAGTGGCTTCCCATCCCGCCAAGGCTCTGCCCAGATCAGTGAAAAATGTGTCTTCATCGAAATTCAGCGCATATATACAATCCAGGGTTACATGCAGTCCATCTAAAGTGCCCTTTAAAAGTATACATTGCCCCTGGTCATCTATACGGCGATCCACTTCCACAAACGGGACCCCATGGCGTATCCAAATGGTCGCCCCTCTAGCAAAGGCCGAATAATTAGTAGTGTATAGTCGGCCTCCCCATTTTTTCCGGGTCTTCACCGCCTCTGCCTCCATCAGATGGGACTCCTGCAAGAACACGATCTGTGCCCTCCTCCTGAGAAGGTAAGTGTGTACTCTGTGCCGTTTGCTCACAGCCCCCAATCCCCGTACATTCCAAGTCAATAGGTTGTATGTGCCTAGGCCGGTACGTGTATAAGCTATATCCGTGTTACATGTGCCATTCTCTGCGTAGTGCGGAGCCCATGAATATGTACAGACCAGGAAGTCCCTAACCCTTGTAAACTAACTATAAACGGCGCAGCCAATAAACCGTGCTGAACCAAACCAAAACTGATAACATACAGAAAACATAGAACCGTGCATGCGCTTTGTGGGGAGTAAGCGCAGCCAACCATACTGCTGTCTGTATGGGTGTATAACTGTGGTGGCTCTACGGGGCCCCGGGGGGGGGGGGGGAGTTTTGTACCTCTCAAGTTATACTTGTCAGTGCATTGTATAGTATAAATATTTGTGTTTGGGACGAGGAGGTCCACTGGCATATGCTTCCCGCGAGGACCTGGGGTTGAACTCTAATTTTTGGAATCTCACTAGTCTGACTTACCGATTAGTATGCACCTATTAATATAGCATAACAGCACAGTTTACAATACAGGCATCGTATTTACTGTTAAACGCACAACTCTACGAGTTCAATCAAAAAAGGATACTGTCTAACGCTTAAGATCGTGTCAATGTTCAAGCGATCCTCCCCATGTGAGCTTGATATGGGGAAAGTTCAGGACAGCCCCTCAGCTGTCCAACAGGCCATCTCCCATTTGAGGCGTCGCCGAGGGGAAAAGAGTTATGCTATGCTCCGAATCCGAGTGTATGGTGCTGTCGTCCGTCGAAATCTTTGTATCGTCCTCGCGGAAGGATCCACTGACTGCCAGCGCCTCCTCTGTCCATCTTCTTCTGGGCTGGAGTTGGGCCTAGTCTTGCCGAGTCTCTTGAGCCTCCTCTGTCCTCTGGGCAGCTGTTGTTGTGACGGTACAGGGCTGTGTCATACCGAGCCAGACAGTCTCTCCTGACTATGATCCAATTCCATCACCTCAAGCCATTCTTCCACATCAGTGGGGCTGTCAAAGAAATAAGATTTCTTGTTGTGCATGACTTTGAGCCTGGCTGGGAACAGTAGGGCATTTTTAAGTTGGGCCGCCCGCAGTTTTTTCTTCACTGCTTGAAAAGAGGTCCACTTCCGCTGCACCATGATCGTGTAGTTCGGGTATAATGAGATCCGCTGATTTTCATATTGGATGTTCGACTTTTCTCTTGCTTTCTGGAGTAGTATGTCTCTATCCCTGTAATTCAGGATTTTGACTATCAAAGGTCGCGGGGGGCTCCCACTTTCAGTGCTCCAGTTGGAATCCGGTGAGCCCTCTCCACGCAAAAATATGGGGACAGACCTTCCAGGGCGACATGTTCTCTGAACCATGCTTCCATAAAATCCACAGGTCTCCCTCCTTCGCTTCTCTCCCGCAGACCAATAACACAAACGTTATTACGTCGGTTGCGTCCTTCCGCGTCCTCAATCCGTTCCTGGAGTTCAGTAACTTGGTGTTGTAGTTGTTTTATTTGCGTCGCCTGTTGCTTGAGTTGGGGGTCTATGCTTGTCAGCGCCGTGTCATGGCTTCTCATCGTGTCAGCGAGCTTCCCATGATCTGCCCGCAGTAGAGTAAGACCGGTTGTAAGGACTCCTATCTGCTATTCCATCCTCTTCTTGGAGTCCCGGATTTCCTGCAGTATTAAGTCCAACTTCTCTGAGTGGGACTCCATAGGGGCAGAGGCGGACGTGCTCGGCGGTGGCCCTTCATTGTCGGATTCATGGTGTCCCCCCCTGCAGGTAAGCCAGCATCTAAGACTTTGCCCTTGAGTCTGCCCATCATGAAAGCCAATCAATTTTAAGTTGTGTTATTGGTGCTATGGGCCCTCACCACGCGCAGTCAGTCCACCTGGCCGTGACTAAGGCTGTAAACTCCCCTCCTCACCGGGCAGTGATCTGCAGCGTCTTCAAGTCCTTAAGCAAGGCCTCTCCCCCTCCGATCGCCGTCCTCGCTGCCTCGTGATGTCCGAATTTATACTGCAGTCCCTGGGGGTCTATCTCACTTCAGGCTGCTTTCTGCGGCGCTGCACCTTGACCCTCCTCCGCAAGCGTCCCCCGCAAACCCTCCGCTCCTGTCCTGATCAGCTCCAGCGTAGTTCCGCCCGTAATGTGTGCAGGGGGGGTGCGGAGAATCTGCATTCAGCGCTCTATGCAGTGGCACCACTGAGAGGCCTCCAGTACTTTGCGTCTACAGTCCACAGTCCATGCCAGCCCCCATATGCAGCTCCCCCGCCGTGCGGCTCCTCTGTAATGCGGCAGGCCCCGGTGAGGAAATCAGAGGCGGGGAGAGCCGTCCGCTCCCAGCTCGAGTCTCCGTCCCCATGCCTCCCTTCGCGCTGTGTTGTAGTGTCAGTGCTCAGCCCTCCGTACCTTTTGCCGGTCTCCCAGTCCTCCGAGAATCACCAAGCGGGCAAGCCGGAGCTCAGCCGATCAGGGACGGTGTGGGCCTTAATCCGGCGCGGAGCCCTCCCAGGCACTGTCAGCAGGCCGTACGCCCCGCGCTCCGCCTCCGATGCCCGCGACTTTCACCCTGCAGTCGCCACGTCGTGTCGGGGATAAAATCTGGTTCCCGATTATGTTGGGGAGATTCCGGGACCTCACTGGCCCCCCTGTGAAGTCGCAGCATGGTGGATATCAGGATTCTGTCCCCCCCCAGGGTCCGGAGCCTCACCAGGTTGCGACCGCCATCTTAGGCGGTTGGCCACGTCCCCTTACCTTTGGTTCATGATGGGCTGTGGGCACTTTCAGTTTGCTGTGCTCTCCTTCTGCCTTACCAGCTCCCCTCAGCTGTTTACCAAGTTGATGGCGGTGGTTGCGGCACAATTGTGGAGGTCTGGGGTTCCAGTCTTTTCCTACCTTGACGATTGGCTGTTGAAGGCGGGCACACCCCACGCAGTTGTTTCCCATTTCCATACTACGGCAAACCTCCTTTAAATGCTGGGATTGACTAACAACACGCCAAAGTCAAAACGGACTCCTTTTCAGATGCTCCATTTCTCGGAGCTGGTCTGGACACGGTGCAGTTTTCGGCTTATTCTCCCGAACAGCAAGTCTGGGATATTCAGGCTATGATACCATTTTGCCTCTATCCCGGGTTTTGCTGAGACAGATTCCATGGCTACTGGGCCTCAAAGCCTCCTACATCCCTGTGGTAATACAAGCCCCTAGGCATATGCGGGCTCTGCAGTGGGACTTGAAGTTCCAATGGACGAAGTATCAGGGCAATTTCTCTGACATGGTCCAGGTCTCAGAGGGAATAGTAAAAGACCTGCAGTGGTGGCTGACGAACTGCACTTTGGTTAGTGACTGACCCCTCTCCCTTCCCCAGTCCGAATTGACTGTAGTGACAGATGCGTCACTCCTAGGCTGGAGCTGCCTTCTGGGCGTGGTGGAGTTCAGAGGACTCTTGTCTTTGGTGGAGTCCAGACTCCACATAAACTTGTTCGAACTTCGGCTAATTCTCTTCGCATTGAAGGCCTTTCTACCCTCCAAGACACTCTTCTTCTCTGGACATGGCTGTAACACCAGAGCATGTCCCGTCAAGACACTCTGCTTCTCTGGACTTGGCTGGAACACCAGAACATGTCCCTAGTGGTTCCACACATGGCATGCTCTCTGAATGCCAGGGTGACAAACTCAGCTGTCAATGCCTATTGGATCATTAATGGCGTCTCCATACTTCCAAAAGTGGGAAGAGCCTTTGTTAGAGCTATTCGCCACTGCCAAAAATGTGCAATGTCAGCAGTTCTGCACACTGGAGTTTCCAAAGTGACTCTCACTCGGAGATGCTTTTCATCTAGAGTGGTGCTCCAGCCTCCTATATGCCTTTCTGCCAATACCATTCCTGCCCAGAGTTTTCAAGAAGATCAGGAACGACCGGGCCCAAGTTATTTGTGTGGCTCCAGATTGGGCTCGCAGAGTCTGGTATCCCGAGCTGTTGAGCATGATCATCAGTCCTCCGGTCAAGCTCCTTCTACGGGATGATCTTCTGTCGCAGCTACAGAGGAAGGTTCTGCACCAGAACCTGCACACTCTTCACCTTAATATGTGGAAATTGAGTGGCAATAGTTCACAGCCTTCGAATTTCCTTCGGAAGTCTGTGATATTATTCTGACAGCCAGGCACCCTCCACCAAAATGGTATACACCTGTCACTGGGCCAAATCTGTGGCCTGGTGTGTATCGGAAGTGAATTATCCCCTATCTGCTCCCTTCTTAGGTCCTATTATTTGTTCTTTCTTTGGTTCAGCAGGACTCTGCTCTGGGAACAGTTAAGGGCTATCTTTCAGCCATTTCTGCATTTTTGATGTGCGCACCTTTTGATCCATTACACAACTGCCCTCTTCAATTATAAATCCTCAAGACCGCCTTTTTGATGGCTATTATATCAACCAGGAGAGTCAGCGAGTTGCAGGCTCTCTCTGTGTACCTGCCATGTACTACTGTCTACCCTGACAAACTGGTTCTCTGGACACATGCCTCCTAACTTCTAAAGGTAGTCACTCCTTTTCACGAAGGCCAGGTGATCACCCTACCTTCATTTTTTGCCCTGCCTCATCCTTCTAAGGAAGAGGAGAGACTCCACTGCCTGGATCCAAAAAGAGCATTGTTCTACCTTGACTGCACAAAAGAATTGCGGGTGGATGATCAACAAAAAAGAGAAAGGCTGTGAAGAAACTAGCCATCTCCCGATGGATAGTGCTCTGCATAAAGTTCTGCTTTGCATTGGCCAAAAAGCAACCACCTGAGGGATTGCATGCTCATTTTACCAGAGCCAAAGCTTGGACCACTGTGTTAGCTCAGAGAGTTCCAATCCTGGATATCTGTCCGGCTGCAATGTGGGCTTCATTGCACAGGTTCGCTAAGCACTACTACCTTGAAGTTTGTTCCATCGGAATGGGCATTTGCCCATTCCAGTTCTGCAGGACTTCTTGGTCTACATTGGGTTCTCAGACCTGCCTCCAGAGAGGCATTGTTTAGGTGTATTTTCTGAGGTAAAGAATCTGTGGCTAGAACTCTCTATCAGATGAATAAGTTATGCACCTTCAGTAACGCCTTATCTGGAAGAGACTCTATCTAGCCACAGATTCCGTACAGGCCTTTCCATCCTCCTCGCTGTGTGACTTGGATGAAGACTTCCCCTTGCAAAAGGCCCTAGAAACCTGCATCAGTGACTCATTGTGGCTCTGTACTCCTGGCGTGAAAAGTCGTGAAAATTAACTGACGTCAGCAAGCCGAGGTGGTGCCTATATAGGTACCACATATTCTACTTCCAGCGCAGACACTGCCGACAATGGGGAGCCCAACACCACCACCTACCAGCACACAGGGGTACTGCTTGAAAGTTTCCGGATCCAGTCTGACACCTGAGGATAATTCTTAAGTAAGGAATCTGAGGCTTGAAATAGTCTCTACAAGATAAGGTGTTACAGAAGGTATGCAACTTCTTCTTTTGGTGAAGAATGTAGGCTTTCCACAACTTCGAACGATGGACTACATTATCCCTCCATGTTTCCGTCAGGTTACGACTACGCGACATGTAGAGTGCATTTGGCAATTATAATGTCTTAGTGGGATGTCAGTTTCTACAGGCACTCCGTACAATCTACACTGCAGAGAACTACTGAATTAGTTACTCAAATTCAGTCAGTGAAGCATTTTTAGGACAGATTTGATGCTGCTCCACTCTGTAAGATGCACATCCTGCTGGCAAATTGGTTTTGTACCATTTCTAGCCAATGTAGAGTTTCTTTGAGAATAGATGATTCTGCAATAATCAAGACATGCCATCACTAAGGCAATTGTGAACTCAATACAGTCGTCTGTTAAGAGAAGAGGGAGAAGTATCAGTTGCACTGCTTGCCACAAATTGATGCTCCTGGTCAGTTCATTCCCATGGGGTTGCCAGAGGATGGATCGAAAGAGAGCTCAGTTTTTACAGAATTTCTAGGTTCTTCTCTTTTGCAGTTACAGTCCAAAATTCAGAACCCAGGTGAATAGTTGTCTGTTTGAGACTATTCTTAGAGCGACATCACCCTGGTCTTGCCTACATTCATGCAAAGTAAGCTGTCTTTTATCCTATTGAACATGTTGTTTAAGCATGTTTTTCATGGCCCTTTTTAGGTCTGGCTTGACAGAGCAGCTTTTGCCAGCTATTATGTGATCAACCTAAAAAAGGGTTTTGTTGATAGCCAGGAGTACTTTTTGATTGGGCAGAAGTTGTGTGCTTCCACATAAAAGTGATTGCCCTCCATTTTGCTGAATTATCTAGCTGCTTGAACATTCAGGGGCACACACAACATTGTAATGCAATTAAAGGGGGATATTCTCAAGAACGTGTGATGTACATCACAAAATTAGCTTAACGCAACTCTTCACATTGCAGTCTATTGCGGGAAAATAACTCTGTGTCAACATTGTATTCTCAAGCTGGCGGTACCATGCGATAGGCCCATGACAACGCGTCAAATGCCCGCGATAAAGTCAACGCGACGCCGCAAAAATGCAAAACATGAACGCCAAAAAAGCCAATCGCGATACAAAAATCCATAAAAAACAGCCAGAGGCCTGAAATTACCATGCCTCATGCGGGAAAATGCACTATAAAAGCAACCCAAAAAAAGGAGGAAAAAAGAAACTGCGTAGCACCATGGATGCACCCGGACCGATTGCAGAGGCCAACGCGAGCCCCACAAGCCCCACAGACCACCATAAAGGAACATCGGGGTTGGGGAAGGGCAAGGAGAAGAGGAATAGGAAGACGGGGTGCAGTCCGCAGGAAAACCAGATAAGCGTCACAGAGGTGATAGAACACTACCCTCAACTGAACGTCCGTTTAACAAACGTGAATGCAGTCGGAGTGTCGAGGAGGTCAATGGAGGAGGCCAAGAGGCGCTGGCATGATGTGAAAAGCAAAACCAAGCCCAAACCCGCTGCCAACAGGAAGGCAGCAACGGCGACAGGAGGGAGTCCTGCACCACAGGAGGAGCAGGAGGAAATGGAGGCTACAGTCATTAGTGTGGAGATGGTGCAAGGAGCTTTGAGTACGGACACATCTCGATAGGACCTGACACAACATCAACAGGGTGAGCAACAACCAGGGACTGGGGGACGGGCGGAGATGGCCACAATGGCACACATGCACAACGATGTGCAGCACACTGCACACCCACAATGACCCTGGATCATTTCCCTGATCCCCGTGGCACACTGCAGCACACACACATAGCAAGAACAGCACTTCCCATGACAATGTGGCATCAAGTGCAACACCAATGTCAAAAAAAGAAGAGCGGGGGGGGACCAAGAGCTAGTTGATGGTCCAGTGCCCGTTCTCCAAACTAACCATGAAGTCAACAAAGGGGGACACTGTTCCAAGGTGAGTAGTGCAGACCGTCACTATCTCACTGCAGGGAGAGAAGAAAAAAGGAAAAAAGGAGGAAAGGGAAGTGTCCTAGGTCTGGGACTCAGTGGGGAAGAACAAGTCTTGTCTCTTGTTGCCCTCACACACCCCATCCACTAGACAACTCCATCTCTCCAGCAAGAACATTAATCACTGGAGTTATCTTGACAAACAGGGCCCCTCTGCTCTGAAGTCAGTATCCAGTGCGATCAAACCGCCCTAAAAAGGAAGTAATTAACAATTGAATTGTAGATTGTTTAACTGTAGGTTGCTGGCTGGAACCTTGACACATTACCATATGAATTGTCTAACTAAATACGCCTAAACAAATCCCTTGTAGGCATATTTACCTGTTAATAGCTTACTTTCCCAAGACTCCAAGGGTTAATTGGGTTCCCCACTTTCCTTTGCAATAAAATGTAAGCAGCTACGGGTCTGAGCAGCAACAGTGTAACATGAAGTTGATAACATGATAAAATAGTCCCCCCACGAGCAGATCAACAGAACAAAGCGTAGTGATATTGTATTAAGTCCCTGCTCCTTGGAGGAAAAAGGAGGGACAAAGAGGCAGGACTGGCCACTAGTAAGCAAGGAGTTTTAAAGGACATTGAAACAAACAACTGAGAAGCAAGGAATAGCATTTGGCCCACAGAGATATATGTATACTAAAGTATACAAGAGGTCATACGCTTATGCTCGACCTAAAAAAACAATGTGCAAAGGTTTTTTTATCCCCAAAGGAGGCGCAGGAAACCAACATGGGAGCAGATTGAGGTCATAAGCAACTGTGGGCATGAGGGGCGGAAGCAACAAAGGGCGACAGTGGGTTTTTAAAGAGGGTGGGGGTGGAAGAACCATGGGGGAAGAAGGGCGGAACCAACATGGGGATAACTTGTAGGGGAAAGCAACATGGGGGAGGGATGGGAGGAGGCATCAAATAGGGGAGAGAGAGCAACATGGACCTAGTGGGCGAAAGCACACAGGTAAATGGTGGAGGAGCACACGGGAAAACAACAGGAACAAGAGGCGTGGCGGGGAAAAACCAAATGAGAGACAGTGGGAAAACACTCTTAAAAATAGTGCTTGAGAAAACGAACAGTGGAAGGACATAGTTAAGCGCCCATGCTCCAGGAGCGGAGAAATAAAAGAAGAGGAAGGAAAACCCACACAGCTAATTAATATGAAGCAATTAAGTGACAATGACGCCAATGGAAAGCAATGGGTGCACTCTGTGCTCACAGTAAGATGACAATATATCTTGCAAAAGACAGCGCATACACTGTGTTAGCTGAGACCTAAAGAATAATAAAAGTATTAATTGGATTGTGACATCAGTCACAGTGATGTACGCTACCTGGATGAGAAATGTAAAAGTATAAGTGACATCACGTAGACATTTACAACAGGATGTTTAATGATAAAACGGAGGTCGTTGTGAATACCAATTATTCTTAACTAGCCTTTAAAGCTAACACGGGAAGTTTCAACGGTGGTCAGGGTCCACGCTAGAGTCCGATTGGTTCGTTGGTGTAGAATAAGATATAGGCAGAGGCATTCTGTATAGTAGATTCAGGGGCGTTGAAGCATCGCGTGTCATCAAACGTGCTCCACTGCTGCGTCCGGCTGTTCTTGCAGTAGGCCGTGTAGTGCCCCCAGTCCAGGTCGCCGAAGTGGTTCTGTGAATGAAGAGACAGTTCATTCACATTACTGGTCTGTGCATTCAATAGTAAGCATCACAGTTCAGGCAAGAAACGTGTCTGTTAATGGAACTGACATTGTTGGGTCGCATGGCAATATTGTTAGGCATGGGGCCCAGCGATTAGGCTACAGCAAAGAAGCACAGATTTCGAAATAATCATGACCTGTATTAGTATTAATGCAAAAACAAAAATATAGCCGTGTGCACTTCGATGGGAATACCTGTGACCTGACACCCCGCATCTGCAGGGTGGAGACATCCTCCTAATACAAGTCTTAAAGTTAACTTCGTGGGCAGGGTGAAATTCATGTCATCGAAGCCAGAATGCTCCTAGGCAACAACTTTTGGGGTTATTTTGATTTCAAGTATAAGTTATTCATTTTGACCCCAAAGGGTAACATTGTTTACAGATGCCCGTCGCTGTTTGGTACTTCTATATGACATAATCGGCCACTGGTATGAGTTATTTGAGTTGGCATCACCTAGATGCTAACACAGTGGTTGCAGCTGTTTGGGTCGGTATCTTGGGCCCAAGCAGGCGCTGGACCGTTAGTGCGGGTCATTTTAGCTCCCCTACGCTTCCCATGCAAAATAAAGACATTCTTTTGAAAAATATATAGATCTGACTGGTTCCTGAAGGTTATCATGTGTGATTACGGTGTCCTATTGTATACGAGCTCCAGAACTGCCCTGGCGCCCTGGAGGAAGCCTTGGATGCTCAACCTCGCTCTCTTTGGGAGTCTGCCCGAAAAATTGCTGACAGGATTGTAGGCTTCCGCAGGGGTCACCATTACCACTGGTGCTGCACAGCACCTCTTAGCCCTCTTACACCTTCAAGTACTCACAAGTTGATGTGGATTTGGACGAGACACCAGTGTATATTACATTTAATCCAGATAGTTCCTTTTACACTGGACCTCCAAGAAAGACTATCAAACATTGGAAGGTGGATGCGGCACACTTTCCCAGAATCATGCAACTCTAAAACCAAGCTTATCTCGTGTCAGATAACCAAGCTGCCTGCCTGCCTGCCTTCCAGGTGTTCTTGGCAGTCCCTTCCAGTGTCTTAGAAAAGCAAAGACTTCTAAGTTCCCAGATTGTGTTTTTTGCAGTTTCAATCTAGATTGGTGTCAATAAATCTTAGAATACCGAGACAGAAGCAACTATTGCCAGTGGTTTACATCAATTTCATTTTTTTTTAAATAATTTATTTATTGAGGTTTTTCAAAATAACATAGGTCATACTATTCAATGACATACAAGGATATAGTACACTTGAGCAGGGACTCTGTGAGGAGTCACCCTGCGGCAATCAATCCATGACCTTGAATTACAAAAAAGCATAAAAACAAGAGAATACACAGTGCAATTCAAGCATCATTGTGCACCAGCAGAGGGTGCTGATAAGGAACGATAATATTAGAGGGCCGTTACATTGTCTTCATGTGGGTAGGCGGGCAGAAGGTGGGGGAGAGCGGATGAGAGAGACACAGCAACGAAGAAGAGGGGGAAATCATATACAACCACTCAGATGTTAAACATAAAAACTTCCAGCGGTAGGGTGACCAACCGGCATGGGTGCAAATGCAGAACATTGAGTGTAAAAATTGAGGACAAAGGGTGAACATTCAGGACAAAAATTCAGGACAGGAGGTCAAAATTCAGGACAAAACTTCAGGACAAGCGGTACGTTTTACAGACACATCAAAGGAGGTCACACAATAGTATATAAGTAATCCCATCTATATCCAAACATATTCATCCATTTGCAAACCTATCCATCATGTATCCTTCCATCCATCATTTCAATCATCCATCACTCCATCCACATTTTCACCCATCCATCCATCCACTCTTCCACCCATCAATCCACTCATCCATCCAGCCATTTCCCTTTCACCCATCCAGGCATCCTTTCACTTACTCATCCATCCACCCAGTCACTCATCCTTCTATCCATTCACCTTTTCGGTCATCCATCCATCCATCCTCCCTTTCTCTCTCCATTGGCCCTTTCACTTAGTCATCCTTCCTTCCATCTATCCACCCATCCTTCTACTCATCCACTCATGAATCCATCCATTGACCCTATCACTCATCCATCCTTTCACTCATCCATCCACCCATTCACTCCCCGCTCATCCACCCTTTCACTCATCCATCTATCCTTTCGCTCATTATCCATCTACTCACCCTTTCATTCATCCATTCACTCTTTCACTAATCCATCCAGCCATCCACCCATCCCTTCACTTACTCACTTGCCCACCTTTTCATATTAATTATGATCTGAGCCTGTGTCTGCAGAGTTGCAGACAGAAGAGGCCCATCAAGAATTTCACCTTTGCTGTAGTTCCTAAAACAAGGGTCGGGTGGGGGTAGGGTTCACTATGCCCCTGCACATAGGGAGTATGAAAAAGTGGAAGTCACTGAGTCATGCATGATGCACAGTGCCATGCCATGAGGTGACTGTGACATGGTGTTTTTTCCAGAGCTTTAAGCGGGATCTCTCCAAAGGGGGTGTTTGATGTAATTAAGGGCATGGCTTAAAACACCTAAGCTAAATATCTGTGCATAGCATAATGTGCCGCCGGACTGGTATTTTGCCTCTTCTGTCATTGCATCCAGATATGTAACACAACAAGTAACATTACACCTACAGCAAGCCAGAACGATTGACTTTGTCAATGGTTGTTAGTTGCATAAAATAAAGATGCAGCAACCATGGCTTCGTTGAATATAATACTGAAAATGCATTTTTCTAAAATGATGAGACTGAAAGAACTCTAGCCCGTTCTTTTCAACTTGTTTCACCAGCTTCTTTGAATGAACTGGATTCTCAGGTTGCCGCACTGGCGTTTTTGCACATTCCTTCCATCTGACAGAATGCGACTGTGGCAGGAGGAGGCCACCACATGCTGTAAGAGCCCAGACGGCCCATTGTCATTCTGTATGTGGCAATCAGCCACAGACAGAATGACAATGGGCGGGGTGGGGCTGCTCTTGTGCTCTCAGGAAGAGTGCGAGGTGACTCCATTAGGGTGCTGAGGCTTCATGCAGGGAACAGTGCATGGAACAGTGCTGTTCCCTGCAATGCCCAAAATTACGGACAAAAGGCGTCCGTAAAAGGGATCCTCACGGACAACAGACGTGAGGTCCAAATTACGGACGGTCTGTGAAATTTATGAACGGTTGGTCACCCTATCCTGAGGTGTCTCAGCTCATGGGCCGTGGACTCCGGCATCACCTGCGCATTCCTCCCATAGCAGGTGACCTCAGGGTGAGGGTGTGCCAGAAGGCCCCAATAGCTGGTCAAGGGCGGGCTGGGCAGCAATTGATGTGGGCGGATCAGCAGAACCTCCCTCCGACAAACTGGTATCATAATCATCATCCTCTTCGATGTCATGGTCATGCAATTTAGTAATCCTACTACCGTAGATCTCAAGATCCTGCTCTGCTCTGTTGTCTGTATGGACTATCCATAGCCTGCATTCCTCAGCCACTATCCACTCCAGGAGCTCCAATAGCCATTTGGTCCATACTGGAAGGGTCAGGCTAGTCCAATAGCTATGCGCCTACGGGCTAATATGAATCCCAACTGGGCGAGTTTGTACTGCATGTTTTCCCTTCTTAGGGAGCGGTAACAACCTAAGTAGGCAGTGTCGGATTGTAAGTTCTGCATTCACACGTGTTACTCTGCGAATTACACCCAGTACCTCATCTCAAAAAGGTCGTAGAATCGGGCACCTCCATGTGATATGCCCAAAATCAGCAGAGAGTGCATTACAGCGATTGCATCCCGCAGGCCTCATCGGGTTGACTCTGTGGTGTCAGGTAAGCTTTATATATGTAAATGGGGGTTGTCTGAACGTTTGTGCTGCAAAGAAGCAGCTGCTGTGCCTACCTGTTTGCTTCTCCGGCCTCCTGGGGGTTGTCGTGTCCTCGTTGATGCCGATTGCCTCCCCCTCCCGCCGTCGCATCGGTGAAATTGGCGACCGCTGTGTGGAGGGAGCAGAAAACCACACTTCCCAGACTCCTCCACTTCAGCCCACCGGAAGCGGACACCCTGCATTTCGCGCCCGAAGGCGCTTCAAAAATAACTCCACCCCCGGCAGAGCGGGGGTTGTCTGAACGTTTGTGCTGCAAAGAAGCAGCTGCTGTGCCTACCTGTTTGCTTCTCCGGCCTCCTGGGGGTTGTCGTGTCCTCGTTGATGCCGATTGCCTCCCCCTCCCGCCGTTGCATCGGTGAAATTGGCGACCGCTGTGTGGAGGGAGGAGAAAACCACACTTCCCAGGCTCCTCCGCTGCAGTCCACCGGAAGCAGACACCCTGCATTTCGCGCTCGAAGGCGCTTCAAAAATAACTCCACCCCCGGCAGAGCGGGGGTTGTCTGAACGTTTGTGCTGCAAAGAAGCAGCTGCTGTGCCTACCTGTTTGCTTCTCCGGCCTCCTAGGGGTTGTCGTGTCCTCGTTGATGCCGATTGCCTCCCCCTCCCGCCGTTGCATCAGTGAAATTGGCGACCGCTGTGTGGAGGGAGCAGAAAACCACACTTCCCAGGCTCCTCCGCTGCAGCCCACCGGAAGCGGACACCCTGCATTTCGCGCCCGAAGGCGCTTCAAAAATAACTCCACCCCCCGCGTCGCGGGACCGCACGTGGGCATCGCCGGGCTAAGCCCGGGCAAAGGGCGGGCCGTCTGTGGCCGTCCGGGGCTGGCCGAGGCTGGGCTGGGTTACACTCTTTTTCAGTGTTCCTGCGAGACTTATCGACTACACACACCTGGGATACTGTATATGTACCTACCAGGTTGTATATGGAATGAAGGGGGTATTTATATTTTAACTCTTATTGAGGAACTCTGATAGAATCTGCATAAGGCTTTTTATTTTTAATTGTTGTGTATTTTTTGTATAGATTTGTTACATATTTTATTTTATTTGTGAGCCAACCATGTCCACAGTAAATAAAGATACTGGACGTTCCAATATAGCCACCCTTGACAATTACCTTGTGAAAGTAGTCGACAAAATTAATAAAGAGCGTCGACTTTCTTTGGGTCGGGGGTGTTTGTCGCCCCCCCCACTTAGCACTCCCAATTCACCCAGCTCATTCCCTACTCTGTTAGGGGATGGCAGTGATAATCTTGAATGCCCTGTTCCCTCTGTAACGGTTAATAATGAAGTACCAGACCCTATCCTGACCGCGCCAGATTTGCCTCTAGTACCAATAGCTCCACGCTCTCCGGCCCCAAGAGCGCAGAGAGTATTAAGATCAGGGAAGGGTGGTGCGAGGTCAACTATCCCAAAACGGGGGGGGAAACACCAAAACAAAAATAGCTTGGACCCCCCTACTAGGAGCGCTATCAGTGATCCAGGTTTAGAAATCAATAATACCCAAGTAAAACTAGACCCTAAGCAGTTGGAATTTCTGATTAGTATAATTGATACGAAGCTTGATAATATTATCATGCCCCTTATGGACAGACTTGATATTCTTTCAGAGGAAATCAAGAGGCTGTGTGGTCTTTTGAAAACACATACAGAAACAAAGGTAACTATAGAGGACCCATTTAAGGCTAAGGCCTCCGAACCAAAAACTTCAAAAATCCCTAATGGGGAATTACGTCCTAATACTGTAGACAGATCTAACTCTATGGTGGGCCAAAGCTCATCATCAAAATCTACGGTAGTGGACAAGCCAGGGAACATCGTTTGTAAACCTAAAAGTATTGGTTACTCTACGCCTAATTTACCCCCGGAATGTGCGCCATATGTGGTGGTGCTAACAAATGTCCCACCACTTCTGGACACCGGGTCTCGTAATAATGAAGAATCTCACGAGTCCCTCAAAAACAAAACAGTGGCTTGGCTCAATCGAGAGTGTAGTTACCCAGTAGCACAGTCTGATCATATCTTAACTACGACTAGAGTTAATTGGATAGGGAATTCCCCCAAAAGTATTAATGGTGACTGTGTGATCGTCAACTTTAACAATCCCCAATTGGCTACTACTACTCTGCTTAGAGCCACATCTCGACCCTTGAATGACCAGGGAATTTTACTCAGACCGCTGGGGTTCTTCTATCAACATGTAATTAATAAACCATCTAATGTTTTGAAAAGGGGTAGTGGCAGTACCCATTATGTGCCCAGCGGGTTTGAGGTGGTTACATCCAATCGGTATCAATGTTTGAGCGGTTTGGATTGTAACGATTGACTGGTCTTTGATGAGGCGTTTTGTGAAGATGGAGTAGTAGGGAATCACCTCCGGGCTGCTAGGTAATGTTAAAAATCCTTCTGACTCTTGCCCATTAATTGGCGTTGCAGGCGATGTGGAGGGGGCCAAAGGAGTCGCCTCCCCAACGGACAATCACATTTTGAGTCCTAGCATATCTCCCCAGGTTGAAGGTATTGAATCTTCCTCTGGGTTTATGAGTAGTTTCCTTGTCAGTTGGAATGTTGCTGGCCTAGCATCTAAAGAAGATAGCCTGGGGTGGTCTGAATTTGTTAATCTTTTTGATATCTGTTGTTTCCAAGAAACATGATGCAAAAAATATTTGGGATACAATGGGTTTGTCTCCCATCAGTCACCTGCTATTGCATCTATCTCCGGAAGAGCAAAGGGAGGGCTTTTAGTCCTGATTTCCATCAAAATGCCTATTTTGGTTAAAAAACATGTTCTAGTGGGGGCCCACTCACAGATTTTATGGTTTTGTGAGAAGGATGGTAGAAACATTCTTCTTATTAACTTTTACAATAATATATTTGACAGCACTAGGCACTTGGTGGTAGATGCACTGAGAAGTGCACTTGATGATATTATCGAGGGTTCTAATGTTGTTTTTGAATTTATTCTGGCGGGGGATTTTAACACTGCAGTTTGTCCCCACTCTAATCAATGTCTGTGTGGGATTACCAACCAGTTTGGGGATGTGGACGTCCATTTTCCTCATAATAAGTATGGGGATTCTCTGACCCATCTCCTAGCGGCCCTTGATATTGAAATATTGGTTACTGAAAAGAATGATCAAGGGGAAAGTATCCCGACATTTACAGGGAGGGGGGCAAATACTGTTATTGATTTTATTAGTCTTTCGTCTAGTCTTGTCCCTTGGAGTTTTTCACCTAAGGTTGTGGATATTGTGCTTAGCGACCATAACTGTATTGTTGTAGAGTTTGTTTGGTGGAATAAGAAACCCGTACCTATATCCGGGATCATAGATAATATTGAACCACACAGACCCAATGGTACAAGGTTAAGATGGAATGGTGACAAAGCGGTTTTGATGTCGAATTTTACCATTCATAGTTGCGATTCTTGAGCAGGCTGACGACAATACCGATTCTGTTCAACATTTTATCCGTATTAATTCCATCATAGACCAAAAATTTACTAAATCGACTGAGAACAAGTCTAAACATTATAAGGGCTGGTTCGATCATGCTTGCACTTGCGCTATTAAAGAGCTTAAAGATGCACTTGCTTCAAAACCGAGAATTAGGGACCAGGTGTCTCAGCTCAGATTAAACTATAAGAATTCAGTTAAGCGCAGGAAGTTAGAACTACAACATGAGGCCTGGGATAAATTGACACAGGCCGCCGAACAGAAAGATTGTATTTTATTTTGGGCCACGGTTAATTGCCCTTTTTTAAAAGATGAGAAGGTTCCGGAACTAACCTCTATGGTTAGTATGGAATCATGGATTTCGCATTTCTCTATTATTTTTGATTCAGACAATGTTTTGGCCAACCAAAATGCCTGTTGGCCTATAGTGCCCTTGGATATTAGTACTGCGGAGGTCTTAGACAGCATTGGTGCTAGCAAAGGTGGAAAGGCCCAGGGCCCCGATGGGGTGCCCATCGACGTCTACAAGCTAGTGCCAGAGGTATGGGGTCCTTTGCTGGTTAAAGTCTTTAACGCCGCAGTCTGCTTCGGGGTACCCCCAAGCTGGGAGGAATCAATTATTATACCTATTTTTAAGAAAGGTGATCGGGGGGAGGTGAAGAACTATCGTCCCATTTCCCTGCTGGATTCCTCTGTAAAGATAATGAGTAGGGTACTCCTGGCTAGGCTAGAAGAATGGGCAGAAAATAATGGCATTTTGGCAAATTCTCAGTATGGGTTCAGAAAGGACCGTGGGACGATCGAGCAATGCCTGAATCTAGAACTTCTGATTGGGAAATATACCCAGGCCAGGAAGGGTTCTATTTATCTCTGCTTTGCAGACTTAAGTAGCGCCTTCGATCTAGTAGATCATGCTATTCTCTGGGCCAAGTTGATTGAAATGGGGGCCCTGGAGGGCATCATCTTTTTTTTGGCCCGGCTTTATGAAAAACTCCGTACTAGTGTACGGTACGGTTCCAATGGAGAGTGTACTACTAAATTCCGGATTGGGCGGGGAATAAGACAGGGATGTGTTCTTGCCCCCCTGCTTTTTACCCTTTTTATTAATGATGTGGACTCTGTTTTACAGTCAGTAGTGGCAGATGCCCCTAAAGTTAATGACACCTATGTTCCGGTATTACTCTATGCGGATGATGCCGTTTTATTGTCCAGGACCCCGATAGGTCTTCAACACTTAATGGATAGGTTCTCATTGTTTATTTCATCTAAAAAACTTGTGATTAATAAAACCAAAACCTATACCATGGTGTGTGGCCCGGGGAAGAGTAATCCTCACTCTTATTTTATTGATCAATATAGGGTCAAACTAGTGGATAATTTTAGTTATCTTGGAATCATTTTCTCAAAGAACGGTAGTTGGGCCAGTGAGCACACCAGTGTTAGAGCTAAGATGGCTAGAAGCTCTAACGGGGTGTTTACTTTTGCCACTAAACTTGGGGACAAAAGGATTAGTGACATGCTTAAGATCTTTCAGTCACGTTGCCTTTCCACCGCCCTTTACGGGGCGGGGATCTGGGGCTTCGCCCCGGCTGGGTGTCTACAGTTGGAGGAGAAGGTTTTTCTGAAAAAATTGCTGAATTTACCCAAATCTGCTTCTAATGATTTAGTTCACAATTAACTTGGTATACCATTTTTAATTGATTTGATTCTCCTTAGGCCATTATTGTTGTGGCGGTCAATTTGGTTGAAAGAAGAAACGTCATTAAATAGAGCAATCATCAATGACTGTCTCACTGCTGATAATCATTTTAAGATCCCATGGATCAAATATATTGTCAACAGCTTTCAGGAAATCTATGGTATTGATATTAAGGCTGACAGATATGGGGCCACAGCAATTTCTAAGGCAGAAATGAAGCATATTTTCTTGCAGTGTAAAACTGAGAACCGGATTTGCAACAATGGTAACCTATCTACCTGTGTGCAATATAGCACTATGAACGAATTGAAGGGTTATCAACCGTATCTAACCCAGGTGACCAGAGTCTCTCATAGGTTCGTTTTAACCAGATTGAGGATGGGGATTGTTCATAAATTGGTTGCATTTCCCTCTATAAATAAGCAGCCCACCGGACCTTGTCCGTGTGACAATTTGTCAGCACAAAGCACGATGCACTTTCTTCTGTTGTGTCCACTGTATAGAAATTTTCGTGTAGCTTTTTTAAAGCCTATCTTTGTAAAATTTGGTGTCAGGACAGTGCATGATTCTTTTCAATTGCTTTTTAATCTACAGCATCCTGATATTTGTTTCTTTACTGCAACATTCCTACTAAAAGCAATGTCAGGAAAAGCATGAGTTTTTAAGTATTTATTCTCCCCCCGCCTGTATTATATGTTTTCATTTTTAGCTATATGTCATTCATTGTGATATTTTGTATTGTATTGTAATTATTTCCTCATATATGTGCTTATATGGACATTGTTTTTTGTTCCGAATAAAGCCTTATGAAATGAAATACGTCAGCTTTAATTCTGGCATTACCATTACTAGCCACCTCACATACCTCTGCAAGTGCCCTCTTACATTCACCTTTTGTAAGCAGGGTCTCTAAATCCTCATCCCAAGTGGCGTGCTTAACGGCTATGTTAATTTGTCTGTCATGCTTTAGGGATGCCCTAGTCAAGATATAAAACAAACACAATGAGATGATGGACGGAGCGCTGAAACATTTCAGACACTCACCCCCAGTCACAGATCTGGGTTGAATCCATCATTGTTCTTTAGCTCAATTTGCCACCTCAGTTCAGAACCAGCTGTATGCAAATCAGTCTTGACCCTGTGCCTCATGGGAACAGTCCAGCCCGAACTGCCAAGCCAGGTCCTCCCCGAACCGGAAACAAGCAACCTGGGACCGGTTTCTGGGTAACACCCTTCATCAGCCAGGCTAGCTTGAATCCAGTGGCAAAGTGAGCAAGGGACCCACGTCTGGGCATAACCTGCCAACTTAGGGTGAACAAAGCAAACACAAGGAGATGATGGACGGAACGCTGAAACCTTTCAGACACTCACTCCCAGTCACAGATCTGGGTTGAATCCATCATCGTTCTTTAGCTCACTTCCCCACCTCAGTTCAGACCCAGATATAATACCCCTTGTGAATCAAGGGTCCAATGTAACTTGTTACTACTGGGATTCTCCTGGCTCCTTCGGAAATGTCGTCCAGATGTCTTGGGCCATGTACAAGATACTAGCAAACTTCAGGAACTGCCCCCCACCTATTCCAAGGTCTATATCCATTTCCTCCTGGGACAAGAAGACTCCGATTAAAAATAGGTCTCCCGCTCTCTGGCAGCCCCCGGCTAGCCATTTCAAGACGTCCATGGCAAGATGTTTAAAAAAAAAACAAGAGCAGGTGTTAACCTCTGATCCATTTCAGAAGGAGAATCATCTCACAAAAATAATTTTTGTGAGAAACTAGTTTCTGTACAACACTTTTGTATGTTGAAAATTCATTGGACAAAGTTGTTGAACTTTGCAACTTCGAGGACAAATCATTCTCTATTTAAGCAGGCTTTTCACAAGGCGATTACTGTAATTTCATTACTGATATATCTGAGCTATCTTACTCACCATGATTTCCTTCAACCTCTGCTTTATCTATTGCCTAGAAGAGGCAATATTTGCCACACTGCCTCAGGTGACATCTAGCTCCCCCACTGCACCATAAAGACTAAGATGACAAAGACAGAGAAGTGATATGAAACTCAAGTGTAAGCAACACCGTGCGTAAAGCTTAGAACTGCCCGTTCCCACCACCACAGTCTTCTCTTGCTAGAGTTTTGAAATGCAGAATTATGGTTTTTCTTATTACTTTTGCACATACTTCTTCAAGATTTTTCTTATGTTGTTCTTAGGTAAAAAATTCCCCCATGGTGCAGGCCCCATCTATGCATTGCATTTCTCACTATATTGATTCACTAAACCGCTCATTCACTGTAGAGCAATTGGCCCATGGCTTTTTCTGAGCCTCTGTCGCTAATCTGGGAAGAGATCCTCTCCCATTAATTCACATTCTTTTAGTGTTTCTACTGTGTACGCCCAATACTTCTAGTTCAACTCTTCCTTTTTTTAGACCGCTTGTTTGTTTTTCCAGTTCAAAACAATAGGATCTCCATAGGACAACACAGCATTATGATTTCAAGACAAACCCACACCACTCACAATCAGAAATGAGTACTGGTGGACCAGTCGGGATTCATGACGCACCGCAGCACCAGGCTGAACCTGTGCCGGCAGATCGGTATACTGCATGTAACTCAATCAGGCATGAAAGAGCAAATGGCTCTTCTGTCCTTGGATGCGAGTATGGCCTTCGATAGCGTGGAATGGAACCACCTCTATGCTGTCCTGGTACATTGTGGCTTTGGCCCTAAGTTTACTGCCTGGGTTAAACTTCTCTACAATCAGCTGTTAGCAAGGGTAAGGGTCAATGCAACCGTTTCCTGTGCCTTTGCCCTGCAGAGAGGGACCAGACAGGGGTGCCCTCTGTCTCCAATTCTATTTGCGCTTGCTCTGGAGCCGTTAGTGGCTTGGGTCCGGCAAGACCCGTTGATATGGGGATCCCTGTAGGAGATGAGTGGGTGGACAGCATCTCTCTGTATGCGGATGCTAGCCCACTGTATGTTAAGAAGCCAAGGAAATCAATAGACCGCATCCTTCAGATCTTTCGTATATATGGAAAGTATTCTGGATATAGAATTAATTTGGAAAAGTCATTGCTGTTTTCACTATCCGGAGGGCCCCCTGCCCTGACCTCTAGATGTTCTGTGCTGCTGCAGGATAATGGCTTCAAATACCTAGGGATCTTTATCACACGTGATCCAAGTGAGTTTTACAGCCAAAACTTGGGGCGACAGCTGGACAGGCTAGTCATGGATGCAAAACATTAGCGTACGCTCCCATTGACACTGATGTTCAAAATGATGGCCCTCTCACGCCTCTTATATGTGTTACAAAATTCACCCTATGAGACACCTCCTGGTTTCTTCCAGAGAGTGGACTCGTAGATTACGACATTACTGTGGAGTGGAGCGTCTCCCCGCATTGCTCTGAGCAAACTCCAAAGTGGGGTCTTTGACAGGGGCCTGAGGGTGCCGGATATCCATGGCTACTATTGGGCCGCGCAATTGGTGAATGTTAATGGCTGGATGTTTGATGATCGTGCGGAACCAGCCTATAGAGTCGATAGATTGGCCATGGGGATGAGAGGCCATGGGGATAGATACTACTATATAGGAAGCATGTTGACAAGCTTCTCCCGACACATACACAGAAGTGAGGGTGTGGAAAGCTGCCATGAAATACTTGGGGTGGGGGAAGAAGTTCTCCGGAATGACGCTACTTTGGGTGAGGGATTTTCTGAAGGAGGTAGCAAGCCTGGATGGCTTCACCAAAGGGGAATTGCTAGGTATAGAAATGCTAGATGACATTTGGAGAGGAGGGTGTATATTGCGTTTACAAAGTTAAAATGAGACGACTAGATGGGGCAGGATGAATGGCTTTCATACATATGATTGGGACATGCACTCAGGAACACGTCAGGGAAGGTGACACAATAGTAGAAGCTGCACCTTTAGAAGATATGGTTTTGACAGAGAAGATATGTGAAAAGACAATCTCTCTCTTCTATAGAAAGATAATTAATAATGCCCCAGATACCATGAACACGATTAGCGTGACGTCGGCACTTTAGAGGAAGATCAATGGGTGGAAATACTCCAGGGCCCAAGGGAGGTGGCAATGCGTGCCAGATTCCGGCTCATTCAACTCAAGGTGTTACATAGAGTATACTACCCCAGATCAGTGTTGTATTTAACGGGGAGGTGTGAAAGTGCGAGTTGTCACAGGGGCTGAGAGTTGGAGGGATCCTTTTATCACTTGACATGATAGTGCCCAAGTATTCAGGAACTTTGGATAAAGACAACGAGGGTAATGTCAGAGGTGGTAGATATGGATGAGCCACTTGATCCTAAATGACTCCTTTTAACAACTGAGGCTAATGAAGACTGGCCCCGACATGTAAAGCAATGGCTGATGCTGGCAGCAGTGGTTGCTAAGCATAATATAGCAAGGAAGTGGGGGGTGATACCCACCCCAACACAGGAGGAATGGGCAAATGACCTGGATTGGTGCTGGCAAGCAGAATCAGTGATTTATAAAAGTAGGGGGAGACCCAAAAAGGGAGGGAAATGTAGTCCGCAATGAGGATATATTGTGGACTCTAAGAGAGAAGTGGGGTACGAATGGGGTCCTTACTAGGGTGGGCTCAGAAATGTCAATAGAAATAGATAATTCAACTGAAAATGAGATCAATTATGCAATATTACTGCTCTGTGTATGTACAATCATTTTGTAGATTAATAAAAAGAGTTTAAAAAAAGAGTGTTGGTAGGAATTGGGCAGCAGAGAATAGGGAAAAGACACAAGGAAAATCCACAATATCTCATTCATATGGAAAGGGATATTTCTCCATTTTGAACACCCCAACCCTGGGTTAGCGAAAACCCCACTGGTCAACTAATACACAAAGGAATACGTAACTCGGGTGGTGCTACCCCAGTATCTGAATACCTATTTATTCATTTAGTAGCCTCTAGGAAATCTCGAGCTGATGCTGCTGTGTGCTAATGTGGATTTCGTTGCCCTCCAGAACATGTAGCTTAGTTGCATGAGGTAATAATGCAGCAATGTTCATCTGCAGAAGTTACATGTAATCAACTGAAGAGCTTTTTGTTGCACTGCAGCCTCAAGTCGCACCTGTTACTTCAGGAAAAACAGGAGTAAGGCCTCAACATCCTCACCATCTGGAAGTGGAGGACAGTCAAGTACTTTGATTATATTTGTTCTTAGTTTATTTTTGAGTATTTCCTCTCTTCACGTCAGATTTCAACTCCGTCATTACTGCTAGTGTACTATATTCCGTGCTTAATTTGAGCCAGTCGTTTCCGGTGTTTGGCACCAGCACGTTAATTGGCAGCACTGGCACTTATGACTGTCTGTCACATGGTGGCGCTGTTTGTGTAATTTAGCTATGAGGAGAACAACAGTTGATAATTAATTCTATGTACATTAAAAGAACTAGCACCTGTTCCTCAAGCCATTATTATAGCTTTGGGGGCCTCGCATAGTGTGCAGTCTCACACTTGCAGCAGTGTGATGGTTAGTAACTGTGTTGGTTCTGGGATTGGCAGTGCTGGCGGGGGTGATGGGAGGTGCAAGCTGCGGAGGCCTCCTGACAAAGGCCTGACACTTTAATAAAAATTAAAAAAAGCATTGACTATATTTGAATGTGTGATGTTGACTGGCATAATTAATCTCATTGGGTTTACCCCGTGGTCTCCAATTTTGTCACAATCAAACCCTTCCCCCCACCACCCCCCCCCCCCCCCCCCCAGTGTTATGACACTTCTCTCAGTCCTAGTGATCCTCAAGGACCAGTCCTCCCGGGTCATCTCCATTTTTACCATTCCCAGTCAAAGCTATTTACAGAGGTGCTAAATCCTTTCAGCGAGCCCATGATCAAAGATCCATCTGGGTTAAATGTACCATTTTAGGATCTTTCTCTTTTCCCTAGGCTTTAGGCTTACCTCTACTACCAACTAATGTGACAGCATTAATGATCTGATATTTATTGCCAGTGACCAGGGCTTTAAAACGGTGCCTGATGACATCTTGTCGAATATGCAACCATGCCCACTAGCTGCTCCTTTCTTATCTTGAATTATGCCGTATTTGGAAGCTGAATAATCTTACAATGTGATATTGGACCTGTTTCTCAGCTCCTCATAATAATTGTTCTCACATTGATTATTTTCTTATTTCTAAAACTTTAGCTAAGGTTACAGCGCATGACAAATTAGCAATTCCCTTCCATCGAATATACAAAAGTTGAGTTGTCCTTCAACACACAAAGAAGACCTAGAGAGAGTATGCAGAGTCTGAATTCCTTGTTTTTAAAAAACATAATCTATTTGAAAGTATCAACAAGCATTTGCAATGCAATCGGTCTCGCCTTTGGGACCTTATATGTATTTAGCTATGCAGCACATTAGCCTGGGCGCTGAAACATTCACTATTCTTTAACATGGAAGGAAAGAATGCACCAAAGTGCATGACACGCCAGGTATGGGAACACATGGAGGGAAATATTGACTTTCAGCGGATTATGGCATAGTCCAAAGCTTTGTTTTTAATATAAAATCAGGGCCTTCGGTGGGCAGATCACTGAAATTACGGATGCTCGTGGACGACAATTTCTTTGGACTGGAATTTAGAGAATGCTAAAGTGATTCTGGTATTTTACTGACCTCTGCTGGTCGTTTTCTATTAAGACAGTTAAATAGAGGTAGTTGAGCAAGCAGAAAGCAATTCTGTGGTTTTTACTGACCTCTAGTGGTCGTTTTCTATCAAGACAGTTAAATAGAGGCAGTTGAACAGAAAAAAAAATACCCTAAGCGGAAGCAGACAAGTCCTAGGGCTGATCTCCAGAGCCCACAAAGTACATACACATATAAGTATATACTAAAGTATATACAAGAGGTCTTGAATGCTTGACCTAAAAAGGAAACTAAGAATGATAATAAAGCCAACATGAAGCAAATTCAGATCTTGACAGTTGTGTTGGAAGCTCCAAGACATAAATGGGAAAATATTTTAATTTGTTCACGATAAAAAGAGGGAGCATGGCAGAGAGCGTTTGAAAACACACCGTAATGTTTGAACATGTACACATTTGAATCATCTAACGAGTTCTTAATAAAACAGCTGTAAAATATTTACTACAAAAAAATGAATACTTTTATAAATAGCAGGACCAGGACTAACGGGATAGGCAAAGCTCCATAATTACAGAATTGCTGAGAATTGTTTTACTTTGCCCTATTCAAAAGCTTGAGATAAAGTTTCTCACCAGTTTTCATAGCCCAGTTGTATGCATGAAACCTTGATGGCTATATTGAAAGGTGCAGTATAACTCTCTCTTTCAAAATTGTGAATGAGGTGTGAACCCACATGTGTCACCCACTCTAACAAAATGCAATGGCAAAATAATAGGTACTAGTAAATAGGCAGCAACGTTAGCATACACAGTGGGATAAGTGAATAAGGTTAGGAGATGATTTACTTCCAACTGTGTACCACCTGCGTACACCATCAGGTTTTGCTTTAAGAACATTTTGTAGAGGAGATGAAGTGAAAACGTTTAGTTCCGTTTCTTCTCTTCACCCAGGTGGCTGCGCCAGTCCCGAACAAGAACTGTGATCTGTGAGATCAGAGAAATGTTATTCTTAATGGCTAAGCCGTGCATCCTCTTGATGGTAATCATCAGATACAAAGGACACAGCTCTAGATGTTCTGTGCTGCTGCAGGATAATGGCTTCAAATACCTAGGGATCTTTATCACACGTGATCCAAGTGAGTTTTACAGCCAAAACTTGGGGCGACAGCTGGACAGGCTAGTCATGGATGCAAAACATTAGCGTACGCTCCCATTGACACTGATGTTCAAAATGATGGCCCTCTCACGCCTCTTATATGTGTTACAAAATTCACCCTATGAGACACCTCCTGGTTTCTTCCAGAGAGTGAACTCGTAGATTACGACATTACTGTGGAGTGGAGCGTCTCCCCGCATTGCTCTGAGCAAACTCCAAAGTGGGGTCTTTGACAGGGGCCTGAGGGTGCCGGATATCCATGGCTACTATTGGGCCGCGCAATTGGTGAATGTTAATGGCTGGATGTTTGATGATCGTGCGGAACCAGCCTATAGAGTCGATAGATTGGCCATGGGGATGAGAGGCCATGGGGATAGATACTACTATATAGGAAGCATGTTGACAAGCTTCTCCCGACACATACACAGAAGTGAGGGTGTGGAAAGCTGCCATGAAATACTTGGGGTGGGGGAAGAAGTTCTCCGGAATGACGCTACTTTGGGTGAGGGATTTTCTGAAGGAGGTAGCAAGCCTGGATGGCTTCACCAAAGGGGAATTGCTAGGTATAGAAATGCTAGATGACATTTGGAGAGGAGGGTGTATATTGCGTTTACAAAGTTAAAATGAGACGACTAGATGGGGCAGGATGAATGGCTTTCATACATATGATTGGGACATGCACTCAGGAACACGTCAGGGAAGGTGACACAATAGTAGAAGCTGCACCTTTAGAAGATATGGTTTTGACAGAGAAGATATGTGAAAAGACAATCTCTCTCTTCTATAGAAAGATAATTAATAATGCCCCAGATACCATGAACACGATTAGCGTGACGTCGGCACTTTAGAGGAAGATCAATGGGTGGAAATACTCCAGGGCCCAAGGGAGGTGGCAATGCGTGCCAGATTCCGGCTCATTCAACTCAAGGTGTTACATAGAGTATACTACCCCAGATCAGTGTTGTATTTAACGGGGAGGTGTGAAAGTGCGAGTTGTCACAGGGGCTGAGAGTTGGAGGGATCCTTTTATCACTTGACATGATAGTGCCCAAGTATTCAGGAACTTTGGATAAAGACAACGAGGGTAATGTCAGAGGTGGTAGATATGGATGAGCCACTTGATCCTAAATGACTCCTTTTAACAACTGAGGCTAATGAAGACTGGCCCCGACATGTAAAGCAATGGCTGATGCTGGCAGCAGTGGTTGCTAAGCATAATATAGCAAGGAAGTGGGGGGTGATACCCACCCCAACACAGGAGGAATGGGCAAATGACCTGGATTGGTGCTGGCAAGCAGAATCAGTGATTTATAAAAGTAGGGGGAGACCCAAAAAGGGAGGGAAATGTAGTCCGCAATGAGGATATATTGTGGACTCTAAGAGAGAAGTGGGGTACGAATGGGGTCCTTACTAGGGTGGGCTCAGAAATGTCAATAGAAATAGATAATTCAACTGAAAATGAGATCAATTATGCAATATTACTGCTCTGTGTATGTACAATCATTTTGTAGATTAATAAAAAGAGTTTAAAAAAAGAGTGTTGGTAGGAATTGGGCAGCAGAGAATAGGGAAAAGACACAAGGAAAATCCACAATATCTCATTCATATGGAAAGGGATATTTCTCCATTTTGAACACCCCAACCCTGGGTTAGCGAAAACCCCACTGGTCAACTAATACACAAAGGAATACGTAACTCGGGTGGTGCTACCCCAGTATCTGAATACCTATTTATTCATTTAGTAGCCTCTAGGAAATCTCGAGCTGATGCTGCTGTGTGCTAATGTGGATTTCGTTGCCCTCCAGAACATGTAGCTTAGTTGCATGAGGTAATAATGCAGCAATGTTCATCTGCAGAAGTTACATGTAATCAACTGAAGAGCTTTTTGTTGCACTGCAGCCTCAAGTCGCACCTGTTACTTCAGGAAAAACAGGAGTAAGGCCTCAACATCCTCACCATCTGGAAGTGGAGGACAGTCAAGTACTTTGATTATATTTGTTCTTAGTTTATTTTTGAGTATTTCCTCTCTTCACGTCAGATTTCAACTCCGTCATTACTGCTAGTGTACTATATTCCGTGCTTAATTTGAGCCAGTCGTTTCCGGTGTTTGGCACCAGCACGTTAATTGGCAGCACTGGCACTTATGACTGTCTGTCACATGGTGGCGCTGTTTGTGTAATTTAGCTATGAGGAGAACAACAGTTGATAATTAATTCTATGTACATTAAAAGAACTAGCACCTGTTCCTCAAGCCATTATTATAGCTTTGGGGGCCTCGCATAGTGTGCAGTCTCACACTTGCAGCAGTGTGATGGTTAGTAACTGTGTTGGTTCTGGGATTGGCAGTGCTGGCGGGGGTGATGGGAGGTGCAAGCTGCGGAGGCCTCCTGACAAAGGCCTGACACTTTAATAAAAATTAAAAAAAGCATTGACTATATTTGAATGTGTGATGTTGACTGGCATAATTAATCTCATTGGGTTTACCCCGTGGTCTCCAATTTTGTCACAATCAAACCCTTCCCCCCCCCCCCCCCAGTGTTATGACACTTCTCTCAGTCCTAGTGATCCTCAAGGACCAGTCCTCCCGGGTCATCTCCATTTTTACCATTCCCAGTCAAAGCTATTTACAGAGGTGCTAAATCCTTTCAGCGAGCCCATGATCAAAGATCCATCTGGGTTAAATGTACCATTTTAGGATCTTTCTCTTTTCCCCAGGCTTTAGGCTTACCTCTACTACCAACTAATGTGACAGCATTAATGATCTGATATTTATTGCCAGTGACCAGGGCTTTAAAACGGTGCCTGATGACATCTTGTCGAATATGCAACCATGCCCACTAGCTGCTCCTTTCTTATCTTGAATTATGCCGTATTTGGAAGCTGAATAATCTTACAATGTGATATTGGACCTGTTTCTCAGCTCCTCATAATAATTGTTCTCACATTGATTATTTTCTTATTTCTAAAACTTTAGCTAAGGTTACAGCGCATGACAAATTAGCAATTCCCTTCCATCGAATATACAAAAGTTGAGTTGTCCTTCAACACACAAAGAAGACCTAGAGAGAGTATGCAGAGTCTGAATTCCTTGTTTTTAAAAAACATAATCTATTTGAAAGTATCAACAAGCATTTGCAATGCAATCGGTCTCGCCTTTGGGACCTTATATGTATTTAGCTATGCAGCACATTAGCCTGGGCGCTGAAACATTCACTATTCTTTAACATGGAAGGAAAGAATGCACCAAAGTGCATGACACGCCAGGTATGGGAACACATGGAGGGAAATATTGACTTTCAGCGGATTATGGCATAGTCCAAAGCTTTGGTTTTAATATAAAATCAGGGCCTTCGGTGGGCAGATCACTGAAATTACGGATGCTCGTGGACGACAATTTCTTTGGACTGGAATTTAGAGAATGCTAAAGTGATTCTGGTATTTTACTGACCTCTGCTGGTCGTTTTCTATTAAGACAGTTAAATAGAGGTAGTTGAGCAAGCAGAAAGCAATTCTGTGGTTTTTACTGACCTCTAGTGGTCGTTTTCTATCAAGACAGTTAAATAGAGGCAGTTGAACAGAAAAAAAAATACCCTAAGCGGAAGCAGACAAGTCCTAGGGCTGATCTCCAGAGCCCACAAAGTACATACACATATAAGTATATACTAAAGTATATACAAGAGGTCTTGAATGCTTGACCTAAAAAGGAAACTAAGAATGATAATAAAGCCAACATGAAGCAAATTCAGATCTTGACAGTTGTGTTGGAAGCTCCAAGACATAAATGGGAAAATATTTTAATTTGTTCACGATAAAAAGAGGGAGCATGGCAGAGAGCGTTTGAAAACACACCGTAATGTTTGAACATGTACACATTTGAATCATCTAACGAGTTCTTAATAAAACAGCTGTAAAATATTTACTACAAAAAAATTAATACTTTTATAAATAGCAGGACCAGGACTAACGGGATAGGCAAAGCTCCATAATTACAGAATTGCTGAGAATTGTTTTACTTTGCCCTATTCAAAAGCTTGAGATAAAGTTTCTCACCAGTTTTCATAGCCCAGTTGTATGCATGAAACCTTGATGGCTATATTGAAAGGTGCAGTATAACTCTCTCTTTCAAAATTGTGAATGAGGTGTGAACCCACATGTGTCACCCACTCTAACAAAATGCAATGGCAAAATAATAGGTACTAGTAAATAGGCAGCAACGTTAGCATACACAGTGGGATAAGTGAATAAGGTTAGGAGATGATTTACTTCCAACTGTGTACCACCTGCGTACACCATCAGGTTTTGCTTTAAGAACATTTTGTAGAGGAGATGAAGTGAAAACGTTTAGTTCCGTTTCTTCTCTTCACCCAGGTGGCTGCGCCAGTCCCGAACAAGAACTGTGATCTGTGAGATCAGAGAAATGTTATTCTTAATGGCTAAGCCGTGCATCCTCTTGATGGTAATCATCAGATACAAAGGACACAGCAGGCCCAGATTAAAAATACAAATGTGACTCTATCTCTCTTTTGTTGTTGAAAGTATCATCAAACTAGGAATGTCGCTTGGTAACATGGCCGACTGTATGTCATTTCATGTCGCTCCCGTTGGGCGCCACGTCGTTCAGCATTTCTCAGGTGCTTCCGACACCATCGACCACTGGGAAAGAGTGGCAGCAACTACCGACGCAGTCGACTGCAGGAAGGTGTGTCCGGGGGCTTACGGGATGCCTTGTGGAGGCAATTCATTCGGCAGTATACTGAGGCCCCAGACTGAGAGTGGCGTCTCAGTGACTTGGTGCAGTGGAAGTCTGGCCCAGTGACCTCCTGACCGTGAGTAGAGATGCTATGTTGCTAGGTTATGAGAGGTCTAGGATGAACAGTGGTGCAGGATGAGAATCCCCCGAAAAGGGCAGTGCCGGAGGGAGGGAGATGCAGCCATCATTGACCGAAATCTATGGAGGGATGTGCTGCACATCAGATCTGCTCTCCAGCGGGCTGGCATGGAGAGTGGGGCCCAGGGACTGGGATTAGTGTCCCCACACCCCCGAGGATGAGTGAACCTGGCAGCGCGGCCCACTGGCAGTGCCTCTCTTCTTTTCCAAGTATGAGTGAACCTTACAGCTTGGCACAGTTGCAGTCGGTGCTCTGTAATGCCTTGGTGTTCACAAAAATGAGTAGTTATCGTTTTTCCTTTTGTCTCACACACACTTAGGGGCACTTAGGGGCACCCTTCTGTGTTCCTAGTCGTCACCCCCTGACTATAACGAGAAAAATGGGCTTAAAACAGGATTTTGTGAAGTTAGCTAATCCAACAGGTTTCCATAGATTTTGAGTTTCTTGATGGCATATTTGATTGACTCATCTCACCACAATACTTATGTATGTATTTATGAGTCAAATAAAGTGCTATATGTCACCTCATGGTCAATGGATGTCAGATGTTGGTCATCAACAGTGGATCCTAGAAGCAACCGCTAGCGCAGTGAGGCACCTTGGAAATGTTTACAGATGAGGTCCTTGTAGAGGTTGTCTAGAGGTTGTGTGCAATTGCAGACTTTGAGCTTGACACAGTTAGTTTATTTAAAATGAAGGCCTAGTCTCTTGAAAAAGAGGCAACTGTGGGTGCTCACATTCATGCTAGGGAGCAAAGGATCATCTAGATAGGACAGTTTTCATATTTTTCTTGAATGTTGAATACCGGCAAGGATATTGTAGAACAATGGGCTCAATGCTTTAATGGCTGTTTCAGATTGATGCTTGTAACCACAGATTCCTCACCATAGAATATCTCCCAGATAGCAGACTGGATCCGGAGATTTTTCTCTTAGCGGTGCTCCAGTACGCTACTGGGAGGTGTTGTGCGGCTCTGTATTGGCTCTATATCGCCCAGGAAGAGAAAATGTGGAGCAACATCTAGGCACTACCACTGCGCTGACATTAGTTCCTTTTTCCCCACACCTTTTGACGCAGATCCAGAGCTAAGCTCCCATCAGTCTCTGACTACTCTAAACGTGATACAGTGTGCTAGGGAACACGGTCCCCACTGAAAACCACAGGACTGCAGTAAGAAGATCCTGGTCACAAATCCACCAGGGGTCAGGACAAGACTCTCACCCATGTGACAAGTGTGCTTAAATGCAGTAGATAGCGAATCAAGACTGAGACTTGAAGTTGCATGTAACTGTACACAAAAAGAGTTCATGGGTCTAGCGTAGATTCTGCTTTTACTCCAAGCTGTGATCCGAGTCCCACTGTCAGGATCACTTTAGTGACTGCTCCTCTTCCTGCCCCAAGTCTTCCAGTAAGTCAAAGTGCAACCATAAATAGAAAAATGTGAAGTCGGAATTGACCGTATTTCATCACTCCAAAGAGAGGGCACAAGGGTGTTGATATGTCAGTCGAGCTCCATCAAGATCAGAAGCCATGTTGGGGATTCCTCCATTGATTCCGACGCATCCCCAGTTTTCGGCCCATCGTTGACCCCACAGCAGTCTGCGGTCAACAAATAGGTCGTGCTACAAATGTTCAGAATGCTTCTGGCTCCTCTTATTGCATCTTCGGACGCTATGAAACCATGGAACTACATGGGCCTTCAATCTGTTTACTGCCGGTGGGCCCCCCTGCAGCACCATATGTCCCCATGGCAAATGTTTCCTGGCCCGTACCCACTTTAGTACAGACTTCTACTCTGGCCTCACGATACACTCTGATTCCCACCTCCTCGACACTTATGCCGACATCGCTGGCAGAAGAGGATGATCCAGTGTCTTCACCCATGTCTGATCAACTTGACTAATGTTGCGCTATGAGATTACAACAGTGCAACGTGGTGTCATGCACCACGGCTCTAATCCTGCACCTCTACCGTGTAACAACTATTAACAGAGGCTCCAATATGTTTTTTACTCTGACTTTGATCCTATGCCAGAGCAGGAGGTACTCCAGGGTATTGGTGGTGGTAGTGAGGAGTGTCTGCTCCCCCTGATTACACTTATGATGCCTTATAATTTAGCATACAGAATGCCAGTGGGCTTGATACCTGGCCTGAGACAGGGCTTGACTCACAGTATGGACCAACAATGGAAAAAAAGTGCCTCATTTCCAGCAGTGGTTCGGAGGGATGTCAAAGGGCTTGAATTACAGCTGCCCTCCGTTGAGACTAAAACAAATGCTTTGGCAGAAATTCTTCTGCCTGGCCCAGCAACACTAGAGCCATACCTTCTATCTAATTATGCCTTCATGGATACTCTGTTGGCTATCTGGTCAAAACCGCATGTGAACAGGCAGATAGCCAGATGTCATAGACTGGAATGTGGTGGCTGACTTTCTCACCAACCACCCCTACACCAGGCAGCCTTATTGTACGGACCCTGAGATGTAAAATTAATCCTAACTACTTTCCAACCACTTATCCAGATACAAATCTAAAAGGATTGATGCCTTTGGCAAACGTATATTTTCTTCCACCAGTCTGGCATTGCAGTGTTTAACTCCATCTCTTTGTGGGTCCAGTACACAGATGGCCTTTGGGACATAGCCAGCAAGATCTTATCCGCAGTCGCCTCACTTACCCAAATAATACACGATGGGCAGGACACAGCCAAATGTGTCATTCAAACAGGTCTGGATACCCCAGATTACCTTGGCCAGGTGGTTGGAACAAGTATTGCCCTTTGTATGCATGCCTGGACAAAGTCCACTGGTTTCTCCAGGGATGTACAGACTTTGATATTAGACATGCCTTTTGATAGGTGTTGCCTTTTCGAAGAGAAGGCAGACTCTGCTTTATAACAATTTAAGAACAGCACTGGCACCAATTTCCACACTAATTCTGGAAATTTAGGGTAATTCCAAAAGGCTGATGTATAGGCAGAGACATTGTCTACAACCAGTGATGCATTAGTCAGCCCAGTCCTTTGAAGCCTCAGCCATGGATCTGGTAGGCAATGTGTGGGCCAGAACGGCAACCAGTCTTCCAACTCCTCCTCCCAGGCTACAACTGCTTTAGTTTGCTCATAACAACGAGTGGGAGGCAGGAACCAGCACTATCACCACGGTTGGCAAACCATCATGGCTATACACAAATTAGAAAGCCCTACGCTACCATATGGACTTTGCAGACCTCTTTCTTAAACAAGCAAAAAATCTTTTTTTGTATATGTAGAACGCTCACCCACCAGGATTGGGTCTTGGTGGGATGCTACATCATTGGGTTACTTCCTGTTCTGCTGCGGAGCGGTATGTGCTGCAAGCAATGAGCTCACAGGAGCACTGAATAATATCAAACTATTTGTACGAGAATAGGAGTTGGGGGTGGGGTGGTTAAAAATACCTGGCCGACAGCAACTGTTACCTAATAAAGTGGGAAGTTCTTAGGGGTACTCTGGCCCTAACTTTCTCCTCTGACTTGGTCAACATGTTTTTGCCACCCTTCCCTGTGGCTTCAGTCGGGTCTGGAAATCTACACGTTTCAAAACCGAAACTTACCGCATTTACGTTTATAAGGCGGCGTCCCTCGGGTCTCCTCCTCTTTTTCTCCTTGGACCCAGAAAAGCCACAAGAGCGTTGGAAACCACCCACCCACCCACCCGGCAGTAGAGCAAGGCGAAGCATGGTGGAGCGCTGCCAGTTAACACCAAAGGGGGCATGCGCAGCAATGGAGGTTCAGCGACTGGATGGACCCCAAGAGGGGGTACGATGGAACTGTGCAGTGGATAGGCAGGGAGGGGACTGACCTCTTGGTGGTCCTGGACTCTACTGTAGAGGGTAGGTGCGGGGAGGGGACTGACCTGCTGGTGGTCCTGTATCCACTGCCCTATCCCGCAAAGTATAGACTGTGTGGACTCTTTGGGAGGCTGCCTGTGTGTACAGGTACCTCAGTGGGCCGGAGCGCTATGCGGTGCCTTGTATTTCAAACAATGCAATGTTTGATGTAGCGCGTTGGGGCCTGCCGGCACAATGTGCGCAGCTGGATCAGCAGAGTCGGCCATCAAATTTAAATACATGTGTATGGCGAAGCTGAAACCAATTATAATGTTATGCCTAATTTCCTTACTGCTTTTTTGTCATGTGGATGTCGCAAAAAGTCTGTTGATGTGAATAATGAAATATATCCAAGTAGTACTTGACTCCCGTAGTGGTTGTGTAGATTTATATGATTTAATGTGAATATAAGTCTACGCCTTGTACAACATAACTGATTTTGGATATTCTTTGGCACAGTGGGCGCTGAGGGGTGTCAGAAGTGAAGGGGAGTGAGTGTTTCATTGTGCGCGTACTATTCTAAGGTACGAAATCTGTAGTTAGGTACAGTATCGACCAAAAAGAACATTATCATAGGTAAGTAACTTGCTTGCTCTCTCATTTGAACCTGTTTCAGCAAACTAAAATGGGTTTCTAGTGAGAAGACGGTGTAGGACTATTTCCTGAAGGTAGGTAGGACACCTTGTAACAGAATTCCCCTGTCTAAGGTACACAGCTTTTTTTATTTCCCTTGGGTTACCGGAGAAGTTTCTACAGATTGAAGCACAGCCTTGTTGTCTTCTTTTCTATGCTGTGCATATTTTATACTTCACATTATTCCAACCCGTTGTAGTAAGCATTTGAGAAGTAGCTGGTAGTCCACTGAATTGTAGGTAGACTATATTCAAAAGTGATCTATGGATGTTACGTGTATTTGTAAAGCGCACTTTCACCCGCAAAGGTATTGTGGTGCTGAAGAGGTGTGAGTGTCTGCCATCCAGTGGCGGCTGCTTCAAGGAAGCAGCAGCGAGGTGCTGTAGTTCGGAGCTCTGCCAGGGAATGGGAGCCTGGGCATGTTCTCCACCCAGGCTGTATTGGTGCCTGGGTGGAGAAACTGCAAAGTATGCATGACTGTTTGGCTGGACCCGAGAGGGCTGGCCAATCATTCATTGCGCATCTCAGATTGCTCACCACTCCTCCTCCCTGCTCCAAGAGCAGAGCAGATCCGTCCACCCATACAAGACACAGCAGCAGGAACAAATAAAATGTTAACCCCTTGAATGCCCATGACGAGCTGGACTCGTCATGGCACACAGTTTTCGTGTGCCCATGACGAGTCCAGCTCGCCATGCGGCATCCCTTGGGATTCCCTTTCAACCAAAATAGCCTTGGGAGCTGGGGAAGAGCTTCCCCAGCTCCCGGGCCCCCCCCTGGTTTCCCTGAAATGACGATCAGTGCACACGTCGCGCTGATGTCATTTCAGTGAAACCGAAACTGAAATGAGCCCAGTGGATATCTGCTTGGGGATCGCCACAGGAGGGCAAACCCCAAGCAGGGATTCACCCACTAGACACCAGGGAGGGGGGAGCGGCCCCTTGGGCAAGGGCCTTTGCTCCTGAGGGGGCAGAAAGCCCACTAGGCGCCAGCGAGTACGCAGGCTTTTTTTATGAGTGGGGGCTGCCCAAAATGGTCATACCAATGCCGGCACCCCCACAAAAATTAGCCACAGTCTTTCTGCCCCTTTAGGGGCATATTGGGATGAAACCCCCTTCCCCGATTCCCCCCCAGGTGGCAGAAAGCCCACTGGGCTCCGACTTTTTTTTAGCAATGTGCCTACCTGTGGATTTTGGGTCCTAGCACAGTTGGCACGTAGGGAAACCTAGCAAACCTGTACATTCTTGAAAACTAGACACCAAGGGGAATCCAGGATGGGGTGACTTGACTGGCTCTCACCAGGTTCTATTACCCAGAATCCATTGCAAACCTAAAAATGTGTCCAAAATAACACATTTTCCTCACATTTCTGTGGTGGAAAGTTCTGGAATCTGCGTGGGTCCACAAATTTCCACCCACCCCGCGTTCCCCAAAGTCTTAAGAGAAAAATGGTACCTCACTTGCATGGGTAGGCCTAGTGCCCGCATCAGGCAAGGGCCCAAAACCTATTGAGGAGACATCAAAATTACCTATCACAAAACAACCTGGTTTTGCAAAGGGGGTCCCATGAGTTTTTGGCCCCAGGCTTGGCCGCCATCTATGGAAACCTACCAAACCCACACATTTCTGAAAACTAGACACCCGGGGGAGTCCAGGGAAGTATGGCTTGTATGGATGCCCCAAAGTTTCCTTACCCAGAATGCCCTGCAAACCCCAAATTTAGCTGAAAATATCACTTTTTTCACACGTTTTTGTGTGGGAAAGTTGTGGCATCACCGGGCTGACACAAATTTCCTACCACCCAGCATTCCCCCGGGTCTCCCAATAAAAATGGTGCCTCACTCATGTGGGAGGCCCAAATCCCCACGATAGGCAAGGGCCCAAAACGTATTGAGGCGACATCAAAAATGCCTATCTCAAAACGACCTGGTTTTGCAAGGGGGGTCACCTGGGTTTTTGGTCCGGTGCTCGGCGGCCTTCAAGGGAAACCTACCAAACCCACACATTTCTGAAAACTAGATACCCAGGGGAGTCCAGGGAGGTATGGCTTGCATGGATCCCCCAAAGTTTCCTTACCCAGAATGCCCTGCAAACCTCAAATTTAGCTGAAAATATCACTTTTTTCACACGTTTTTGTGTGGGAAAGTTGTGGCATCACCGGGCTGACACAAATTTCCTACCACCCAGCATTCCCCCGGGTCTCCCAATAAAAACGGTGCCTCACTCATGTGGGAGGCCCAAATCCCCACGATAGGCAAGGGCCCAAAACGTATTGAGGCGACATCAAAAATGCCTATCTCAAAACGACCTGGTTTTGCAAGGGGGGTCACCTGGGTTTTTGGTCCGGTGCTCGGCGGCCTTCAAGGGAAACCTACCAAACCCACACATTTCTGAAAACTAGACACCCGGGGGATTCCAGAGAGGTATGACTTGCCTGGATCCCTCAATGTTTCCTTACCCAGAATGCCCTGCAAACCTCAAATTTAGCTGAAAAAATCACTTCTTTTACACATTTTTGTGTAGGAAAGTTGTGGCATCACCGGGCTGACACAAATTTCCTACCACCCAGAGTTCAACCGGGTCTCCCGATAAAAACGGTGCCTTACTCGTGTGGGAGGCCCAAGTACCTGCGACAGGCAAGGGCCCACAACGTAGTGAGGCAACATGAAAAGTGCCTATCTCAAAACAACCTGGTTTTGCAAGGGGGGTCACTTGGTTTTTTGGGCCGGTGCTCGGCGGCCACCTTGGGAAACCTACCAAACCCACACATTTCTGAAAACTAGACACCCGGGGGATTCCAGGGAGATATGGCTTGCGTGGATCCCCCAACGTTTCTTTACCCAGAATGCCCTGCAAACCTCAAATTTAGCTGAACAAATCACTTTATTCACATATTTTTGTGTGGGAAAGTTGTGGCATCACCGGCCTGACACAAATTTCCTACCACCCAGCGTTCCCCCAGGTCTCCCGATAAAAACAGTGCCTCACTTGTGTGGGAGGCCCAAGTACCCGCGACAGGCAAGCGCCCGAGACGTATTTAGGCGACATCAACATTGCCTATCTCAAAACGACCTGGTTTTGCAAAGGGGGTCCCCTGGGTTTTTGGCCCAGTGCTCGGCGGCCACCTAGGGAAACCTACCAAACCCACACATTTCTGAAAACTAGACACCCGGGGGATTCCAGGGAGGTATGACTTGCCTGGATCCCTCAATGTTTCCTTACCCAGAATGCCCTGCAAACCTCAAATTTAGCTGAAAAAATCACTTCTTTTACACATTTTTGTGTAGGAAAGTTGTGGCATCACCGGGCTGACACAAATTTCCTACCACCCAGAGTTCAACCGGGTCTCCCGATAAAAACGGTGCCTTACTCGTGTGGGAGGCCCAAGTACCCACGACAGGCAAGGGCCCACAACGTAGTGAGGCGACATGAAAAGTGCCTATCTCAAAACGACCTGGTTTTGCAAGGGGGGTCACTTGGTTTTTTGGGCCGGTGCTTGGTGGCCACCTTGGGAAACCTACCAAACCCACACATTTCTGAAAACTAGACACCCGGGGGATTCCAGGGAGATATGGCTTACGTGGATCCCCCAACGTTTCCTTACCCAGAATGCCCTGCAAACCTCAAATTTAGCTGAACAAATCACTTTTTTCACATATTTTTGTGTGGGAAAGTTGTGGCATCACCGGCCTGACACAAATTTCTTACCACCCAGCGTTCCCCCGGGTCTCCCGATAAAAACAGTGCCTCACTTGTGTGGGAGGCCCAAGTACCCGCGACAGGCAAGGGCCCGAGACGTATTTAGGCGACATCAACATTGCCTATCTCAAAACGACCTGGTTTTGCAAGGGGGGTCACCTGGGTTTTTGGTCCGGTGCTCGGCGGCCTTCAAGGGAAACCTACCAAACCCACACATTTCTGAAAACTAGACACCCGGGGGATTCCAGGGAGGTATGACTTGCCAGGATCCCTCAATGTTTCCTTACCCAGAATGCCCTGCAAACCTCAAATTTAGCTGAAAAAATCACTTCTTTTACACATTTTTGTGTAGGAAAGTTGTGGCATCACCGGGCTGACACAAATTTCCTACCACCCAGAGTTCAACCGGGTCTCCCGATAAAAACGGTGCCTTACTCGTGTGGGAGGCCCAAGTACCCGCGACAGGCAAGGGCCCACAACGTAGTGAGGCGACATGAAAAGTGCCTATCTCAAAACGACCTGGTTTTGCAAGGGGGGTCACTTGGTTTTTTGGGCCGGTGCTCGGCGGTCACCTTGGAAAACCTACCAAACCCACACATTTCTGAAAACTAGACACCCGGGGGATTCCAGGGAGATATGGCTTGCGTGGATCCCCCAACGTTTCCTTACCCAGAATGCCCTGCAAACCTCAAATTTAGCTGAACAAATCACTTTTTTCACATATTTTTGTGTGGGAAAGTTGTGGCATCACTGGCCTGACACAAATTTCCTACCACCCAGCGTTCCCCCGGGTCTCCCGATAAAAACAGTGTCTCACTTATGTGGGAGGCCCAAGTACCCGCGACAGACAAGGGCCCGAGACGTATTTAGGCGACATCAACATTGCCTATCTCAAAACGACCTGGTTTTGCAAGGGGGGTCACCTGGGTTTTTGGTCCGGTGCTCGGCGGCCTTCAAGGGAAACCTACCAAACCCACATATTTCTGAAAACTAGACATCCGGGGGATTCCAGGGAGGTATGACTTGCCTGGATCCCTCAATGTTTCCTTACCCAGAATGCCCTGCAAACCTCAAATTTAGCTGAAAAAATCACTTCTTTTACACATTTTTGTGTAGGAAAGTTGTGGCATCACCGGGCTGACACAAATTTCCTACCACCCAGAGTTGAACCGGGTCTCCCGATAAAAACGGTGCCTTACTCGTGTGGGAGGCCCAAGTACCCACGACAGGCAAGGGCCCACAACGTAGTGAGGCGACATGAAAAGTGCCTATCTCAAAACGACCTGGTTTTGCAAGGGGGGGTCACTTGGTTTTTTGGGCCAGTGCTCGGCGGCCACCTTGGGAAACCTACCAAACCCACACATTTCTGAAAACTAGACACCCGGGGGATTCCAGGGAGATATGGCTTACGTGGATCCCCCAAAGTTTCCTTACCCAGAATGCCCTGCAAACCTCAAATTTAGCTGAACAAATCACTTTTTTCACATATTTTTGTGTGGGAAAGTTGTGGCATCACCGGCCTGACACAAATTTCCTACCACCCAGCGTTCCCCCAGGTCTCCCGATAAAAACAGTGCCTCACTTGTGTGGGAGGCCCAAGTACCCGCGACAGGCAAGGGCCCGAGACGTATTTAGGCGACATCAACATTGCCTATCTCAAAACGACCTGGTTTTGCAAGGGGGGTCACCTGGGTTTTTGGTCCGTAGCTCGGCGGCCTTCAAGGGAAACCTACCAAACCCACACATTTCTGAAAACTAGACACCCGGGGGATTCCAGGGAGGTATGACTTGCCTGGATCCCTTAATGTTTCCTTACCCAGAATGCCCTGCAAACCTCAAATTTAGCTGAAAAAATCACTTCTTTTACACATTTTTGTGTAGGAAAGTTGTGGCATCACCGGGCTGACACAAATTTCCTACCACCCAGAGTTCAACCGGGTCTCCCGATAAAAATGGTGCCTTACTCGTGTGGGAGGCCCAAGTACCCGCGACAGGCAAGGGCCCACAACATAGTGAGGCGACATGAAAAGTGCCTATCTCAAAACGACCTGGTTTTGCCAGGGGGGTCACTTGGTTTTTTGGGCCGGTGCTCGGCGGCCACCTTGGGAAACCTACCAAACCCACACATTTCTGAAAACTAGACACCCGGGGGATTCCAGGGAGATATGGCTTACGTGGATCCCCCAACGTTTCCTTACCCAGAATGCCCTGCAAACCTCAAATTTAGCTGAACAAATCACTTTTTTCACATATTTTTGTGTGGGAAAGTTGTGGCATCACCGGCCTGACACAAATTTCCTACCACCCAGCGTTCCCCCGGGTCTCCCGATAAAAACAGTGCCTCACTTGTGTGGGAGGCCCAAGTACCCGCGACAGGCAAGGGCCCGAGACATATTTAGGCGACATCAACATTGCCCATCTCAAAACGACCTGGTTTTGCAAAGGGGGTCCCCTGGGTTTTTGGCCCAGTGCTCGGCGGCCACCTAGGGAAACCTACCAAACCCACACATTTCTGAAAACTAGACACCCAGGGGATTCCAAGGAGGTATGGCTTGCCTGGATCCCCCAACGTTTCCTTACCCAGAAAGCCCTGTAAACCTCAAATTTATCTGAAAAAATCACTTCTTTCACACATTTTTGTGTAGGAAAGTTGTGGCATCACCGGGCTGACACAAATTTCCTACCACCCAGCATTCCCCCGGGTCTCCCGATAAAAACGGTGCCTCACTTGTGTGGGAGGCACAAGTACCCGCGACACGTTGGGGGATCCACGCAAGCCATACCTCCCTGGAATCCCCCGGGTGTCTAGTTTTCATAAATGTGTGGGTTTGGTAGGTTTCCCTAGGTGGCCGCCGAGCACCGGGCCAAAAAACCAAGTGACCCCCCTTGCAAAACCAGGTCGTTTTGGGATAAGCACTTTTCCTGTTGCTTCACTACGTTGTGGGCCCTTGCCTGTCGCGGGTACTTGGGCCTCCCACACGAGTAAGGCACCGTTTTTATCAGGAGACCAGGAGGAATGCTGGGTGGTAGGAAATTTGTGTCAACCCAGTGATGCCACAACTTTCCCACACAAAAATGTGTGAAAAAGGTGATTTGTTTCAGCTAAATTCGAGGTTTGCAGGGCATTCTGGGTAAGGAAACGTTGGGGGATCCACGCAAGCCATACCTCCCTGGAATGACTGATAATTCTCATGCTAGTATGAGTATTCCCAATTTCGGAAATGTGCAAATATCTACTGTTTCTAAACTATATATTTTGTTCCCATTTCAGAAATACATAGGTGTCTTTCATACCGATTTGTCCATGTACACATTTTTACAGAATAATTACTATATACCCGGTACATAATAAAAACCATTGCATGTTGCTGCTCAGTTTTTGGCTCTGGGTTCGTCGGGTTCTTGGTGAACCTACAAGTCCTATATATCCCCACAACCAGCAATGTCCAGCGGATGTAACGGTATATTGCTTTCAAAGAGCTGTCATAATTAGAAGAAGTTACAGGTGAAAACGTTGACACAAAAGGCTGTTTTTTTCAACTAATTTTCAATTTATCCTATATTTAACTGTTAGTTTCTATAAAGAAACCCTGATGGATATACACAAATGACACCTTGCTGAATTCAGAATTCTGTCTAATTCTCCAAAATTTATAGCTTTCCAGGATCCATTATTGCTTTTGTACCCATTTCTACCATTAACTGGAAGGAGGTCGAAAGCACAAAAAATAGCACAAATAGACTATGTCCCAGAAAAATGCCAAAACTGTGTAAAAAATGTTGGGTTTCTGACAAAAGTATGGTATCCCCTAAAAGCTGTGAAAATGGTGATTTCAGCCCCACAAACCCTTTTTTGATAACGTTTGCAGGGAAAAACCCAGATGCTTTCATTTGCTGTCCGTTTTTCCAATTTTAACCCAAAAAAACTAAATTTTGCAGTGTTTTGGCTCATTTCTGTGACACCTCCAGGGAAATCCACAAACCTTGAGTACCTTTAGAATCCCCATGATGTTGGAAGAAAAGGACGCACATTTGGCGTGGATACCTTATGTGTTCAAAAAGTTACAGGGGCCTCAGCGCGCACTACCCCAAATAACCAAAAAAAGGTGTGACACAGAAGGGGGAAAAGGCCTGGCAGCGAAGGGGTTAATAACACCAAGTTACTATCATTTTATTTTTCCTTTGTTTACACTGCAAAAAGCAGCGCCTTAGCAGAGGAGCCGCCTCTGCTGCCATGTTTGACTCTCCCATGATAGACGTGAAGTCCTTGTCGATAGCAGTAAGTGTGGTTCTGATGGAGGTTTTAATTTGATTGTTGGTCATGGGGGGGATGGGTGGCTTCTACAGTTGTTTAGTAACCTCACTAGCCAGAGCTGTGCTCAGGTATCATCTGTTTGAAATTGCGCAGTAGCTGGAAGTGTCATTGTGGGTTCACGTTTTTAAGGCAGCAGTTGTAACTACATAATTGAGCAGCTGGGGACTTTTACCTTTCACAGGTATACTGTATTCAGGGCCGCAATACTTCAGTTAATCCTACGAATTTTAAGGCAGTGAAGGGGATATGCAGTGTGGGGCAGTATGGGGCAATGGGCATGGTTCAGGTTGCAGATTAAAGCTTCACAGATCTATTTTATTTTTGCATGGGTTAAAGTCAGAAGTTCTTTGCAGCACTATGGAGGTGCAAAGGTGTTTTAAAATCTCCCGATTAGGATAGTACAAGGTTTGCTGGCTTTTCAAACTGGCTGATAGAGTTGACATCTGATTTTGTGGCGTTTCTAACATTCAATTTCAGCCTCTGATTTTGTTTTCTGCACCAGACATGGTCCAGGTTGCTGCTGGCTCTTTTCATATTATAGGTCAATGGTGAGCTGAACTGTTTCCTGGTCTGCTGAGACACTGTTTTTAGCCTCGTCTTCACATGGGTTCAACTAGGGTCATAAGCACGTAGGGTGATTCTAGAGAGAGTTAAATATCTCTATTGGGTATGTTTTTAGGCATTTGAATAGAGTTGATGCAAGGGTAATGCTTGTCTGTTTGGAAGGGGGCTGCCTCAGGATCACAGGGTGGGTAGTGAGATAAGCAAAAGAAAAAGGGTTTGGACTAAACTTTCTGTATCAATAAAGGGTCTGTGAGAAGGCTAAAGCCAGACACAGCTGACTGTTAGGTAAGGGGATTAGCTCAATTCCCAATAGTTGCATATCCCCTACTGGGTTGGAGCCTGGCTTTGTTTTTTCATAGTGAACTCCGACATTGAAATCTCCCGTTATGATATTTTCTGCAATATTACTGGCAATAGTGAGGTAAATTAAAACATGTCTTTCAGGACAGTGATACCATCATATAATTTCATTAAACAATTGCTAGGATGAGAAGAGTCATTGGGGCTGGCCAAGAAAATACTGCAAATTGTTTGACACCGCCTGCTTGAGTAGTCGTTTTCTTTGCTCGGTGGGCACACCTCACACCTCACACAGGTACTTCTGATTCTCTCAGGCTGCATCAACATTGAACAAATGTAACCTTCCTTTCCGAATCCCTCTCTGCTTCCTCTCCTTCCCTCAAAAGTTCTATTTTTGTTTCTGTCCCAGTTTCAAGGTCTCTTCTAATCCCCATCTCATTTACCAGTTGGGGCACTACCGTGTTTTTCAATGCCAGAGGCCTCTGTCAGCTTTACAGCTGGAAATAACCCTCTCCCCTCCACCTCTGACAGTGGTATCTGAGGTGCCACCGTATTTAAGGTGACCCCTCGAGCGTAATTCCTGTCTGCTCATTTCATGATCAGGACTGCCATGTGTACCTTGGCGGTGCCAAGCTTGAAAATTACTCAAATGTCTTTCACGTGCTGGGAACAAATTCCTCGTGATAAGATATTGGATTTTGCTTTTGCTAAACAGTTGGCGAATTTTATATAAGGTCAAGCTAGCCACCGCTTTGCAGCCAGTCCTTGAAGTTCTAAATCCCGCTTTAGTTTCCAAAGAGTCAAATAAAATAGGTGGCGCTTGAAATAACCTTCAGAAAATAAATACACTTAAGGGCTGATTCACAAAGCTGTTCATGGGTATGGGAAGTATAACTTCACAAGTACTCTTTTACACACTGTTACATGCCTTTGTGAATAGGCCCCGACACCCCCAACTCTCTATTAGTAAAAGTGGAGCAAGGGGACAGTCCTTTATATTTGTATTAACTGAATATTACTATTTCAGATGTTTTGGGGCTAATTCTCAAATACATGTAATAGTACATACAGGTGTACACAAATAAACATCTTTTATTTCAGTCAGTGCCAAGACAGCCCTGTTGGGGTGCTTTACAGATACATGTTATGTAATGTTATGCTACAGAAGTAGGCCAGATGATTCTCCTACTGGGCTAAGAGTCCACATAATGGGAACATGAAGCACTGATGATAAAACAAAAAGAATCCACATCTGCAAAATGCCCAAGACAATCAGCTACGCACTACCAGTAAGGGACCTTATTTTATACTCACCACCACTGCATACAAGTTGTACTTTGGAAGCCTTTGAAATGGTGCTGAACAATAAGGAGAAATATCCAGATTCCTAAGTGGATAATGAACCTCTGTTTTTAATTTTTTCTTGACTCGATCGCTGCAGTCAAATCTGATAAGGAAAAACACAGCCAGGTTAATTTGGGGTTTGCTTTCAACTTCTCCCAAACGGAGATTTGGAATTTCTGCTAGAGAAGGGTTTCACTCCCCTCAACCAGTAACCCAATTTCTTGCAAAGCATTTCTAATTTTTTCGAATACCAGGTTTCTTTGTTGAAGGAAGCTGTCTTGTTATGTTACCAAGCATGTATGTGTCAACCTAGTGGCAGCTGCTACATTTTAAAATTGGTAGGGCACATAAAAAATGTAATCAAACATAAAAATAAACGTAACTTTCTTGACAGTGTTCTACAGCACACGTACACCCGAATTCCTCCTGCTTCGCACTGTTTGCTGGACAATGTCAACCGATCTAATCCCAGCACTCCTCTCTTGCTGTTTAGAATGCTAAAGCCCATAAGAGCAGTGCTAGGATTGGCTGGAGTACGCAAACACGGCGCTCCATCGGACACCTTCAGGGCTGTGCCGCTGCTTCTCAGCTGCCTTTCAGCTGTTGATTGCAGGACCCTGAACTGTGCATGTCAGGCACGCCATAGTGAAAAACACCGGCCAATCTGACATGCGCAATTGAGGTAACACAGCCCTCAGGTCAACCAACTGTATTTCTGTGATGCAGTTGGGAGGTCAGGGGGTCAACTCCCACACGTACCTATGGACACACGCCCCTGTGTCACCCTTTTTCATTCTCACCTGAGTGGGCAAGAGTGGGCTGTCCAGAGTACCCACCCTTTGGATTTCACTGAGCTAATCTTCACAAATCATATAAGGCACAAAATTGTCCTGTGCTGACAGTCTGCACACAGAAAGCACATAGCTGGTTATCCAGAGCCTTACGGAGAAGACACAACAAGTGTGTTTGTTTCTGTGCTTGGCGCCGTGATTTATATTTTAGCACGGTGCCCACGTTCAGAAATATTCTTAAATTACTGTGTACGGGCCCGTTCTTTGTTTTAGCAAGGCTCCCATTTTTATACTTACAAAACAGGCGCTGCACTTTATAATTGAGCATGGCGCCCGCTTTTATGTTTAACAAAACCACTAGCTTTAAGCCTTGCATATGCAAGAGCTATTGCATTATGCTTTTTAGGTTTTAGGTCTCGCAAAGGGCAGCGCATGCGCTGCCTCTCCGAGACATCAAGTAATTAGTATGTTGGGTGAAACTCCACCCATTGTTTTTATATTTGTATTTTCGCTTGCCATTGGTTAAATCTGGCATTGCACTTTTTATGTATCACATTGATTGGCTGGTGGTCCGAAACGTCACTTCCGTTTTTCTTCCGTTTTGCAGGAAGCAGCATCGACCAACTACAGTTTAGTTCCGCTACTTGGGGTTATCTACTCATTTAGGGACTATTTCCTTGTTTATTTTCCACCACCAGCTGCCGAGTTTGGAAGTGTTGGCTTTAACGTAATGTTCCGTGATTGTGGGCAAATCACTTCATCTGCTGCCGCTAGTTTATAGTCACTGTTGCTCGCCGAGCTTTGATGTAACCACAATGACTCACGAGACAGGAATTGTGTTGATTGTAATCCCACTTGTTTGTTTCGTAGCGAGATCAGTGTACCTTTTGCTTTTTAGTTTCCTGTTCCCGCCCCCCACCCATTGGCCGTGTTCCAGTTCCCTTTGTTCCCGCCCCCCTCTCGCAGCTTGTGGCGGTCATGGAGGCGCGTGTTTGTTTTCTTTATTGGCACAACGGCTTGCTAGCTTACAATCAGCGCGCCATGCCGACTTTCACTTTCCAAGTGCAGACAGGACAATGGCGGGGTGCTGCGAGGTGGCCCTAAACCAGGATGGAGCAGTCCCTCGGCTATTAACACAGCCGACAGAATGGGCATCACACAGCAGAGTCTGTGCCCTGTTCTTAATATTGCTGTTGCCAATGCCGCCGCACGTGGTTTGACTTGATTGTGGTGTTTTGCTGTATTCCCGTTATTTGTGCCTCACTAGAAGAGATGGAGGGCAAGCAAGGCCAGTGAGTGTGCATTTACATTAATACCGTACGTTTGTGCGTTTATAGAATTGATGCCTACCATTGATACAACTCGCATTATACACCGTTTCTTGTTGCAGCTCTAGCAGCAGGGTTCGTGCAGAGGCTCAGGAAAGAGGTGAAGTGTTTTGTTTAAGTTACACAGCACAATTAAGGCACTCTCTCTCCCTTTTCATGAGCGATGACGGGCCCTTCCTCTTTTTTGTCACGTGTGTTTTGGTTATGGACTTGTTACGCAGTTAGCGGGCTTCACCTACTCGGTCTTGTGGCAGGATAGTAGGAACACCTGAAGTGCGGCGCTTCCTCTATTACAACCAAAATCTGTCAATTGTATTGGATGGTCCAGCAATTAAAGTAAGGCAACATGTTTTCCTAAAAGCTGTGATTTGTCACCCGTATTGTTTGCTGCAGTGCAAATATATGAATGAAAAGCACACTATTCCCCCACTGAGTTCTAATTGCTATATTTCCCAACGTTTCTACTCTTTAAATGTAAGAAAGGATGTAGTGTGATGAGTTAAAACCTGGCAAGCTAAGTTCCAGTCTCGGTGTCTGCTTGACATCATATAATTCTCCTTGTACCCAAAAAATTAATTTGCCTTTGTGTAATGTAACTGCTGCTCATGTAAAGAGGACCAATACCGTCAGGTCAAGTTCGCTCTGTAGAAAACTGTGGTGTTTATTATTTTTAATCAGCTCAATGAAAAAAAAAGTATAATATAAAATGTTTTTGCAGACTTAAACAGATCAGGCACTATTCACTGCAGTGTCACTTTCAGCCCCACACACTTCCTGCAGCAGCTGAGCCTAGAAGTGAGGGGAGGCATAGCCTCGCAGCACCCCTCCCTGCTCCAGGCACCAGGGCCCCCCCTGGAAATGGAGCCTCCCATATCCTCTGCTGCATCAGCCCCCAGGGGCGCTAAACTCCCATTGCTGCACCCCCCACCTCCATAATCCTTCTTTCCCCTCTGCTGACATTTCATACAGGGGTTATAGCTCCTGCTAGCATTGCTTTCCCCACAAGTACTCCAAACCCTGCGAAGTCATGACTCTCTTGCCCCTCCCATTGCAAAATGCTGATTTTATCCCCAAATACAATTTGTCCCATATGCCTTCCTTTGAACTGCTGTATTTTCAGATCGTGCTGCTACATTTAACTACACTTAACCGCACAACAGTTCATGTAACTTCAAAATTTTTATAACTTTACAAACTTGTTATACAATGCAGCCCTGCGCTGTTTACTGGACCCTGCCTCACCCCATACCAGCACAGGGGGAGTATGTAATACTTACCCACAAAGCAGCTTCCTTTCCCATCTAGTCCTGCCAGATGCCCGACCCGCCCACAGGCCATCTGTCACATTTACCTCCTACCATTAATCCCTATAAAAAATAAAATACTGTGTGGAATTCCGCTCGGTAAAAAACTAATCTAACTTGTAACTGCATTTACTTGTGAAGTATTACGGCATTATACCAGTGTTAATGCACCGTCACCTTCCTACTCGGAAGGAAGGGAGTGCACTTCTATAGCCCATTCCCTAATTAGCATTTTTTATTATATACCACTGTCTGGTGCCCACATGCCTTTCCTGTTTATATTCTGCAGTGTAAGATGCTCCAGGCAGCCTACCAAGAAGCAGCATCTTACATTATTTGACTATAATAGTTGTCCGTGTTATCACTTGGAGGTCAGGGTTTCTGGTGCGTGTACTCGTCTGAAACGGGATTAAAGTGCATAGATTGCATTGGTGGACAAATGGAAGCAAGGGGTTGCAGGGAGGTATCCTTTCAGATGGAGGCACATGGTTAGTGTGTTATCTTTTTTTAAACAAAAGTTTTTATAGATACGTTTTTATAGATTTTTTTGGGTGGTTGGGGGGTCAGGGGAGGCTACCTTCATTAGGTAAGGGGGTAGCTGTGTCTAGTAGTGGTGGAACAAACGTATTATGGTTGCACTTCCAGAAATGTAGGAACCTTTGACGCCTCCTGGGCAGGTTGGGGATATCAAAGGGCCATAGCAAAGGGGCTGTAATTGTTTTAGAACTCGCCAGAAATCAGACACCCTTGTGTTGGTAGCTTCCAAAATGGCTGGGGGTTCGACAATTTGTTGCTGTTTATGCCCTGCTGTAACAAGCATTTGCAATGCAACAGGTCTAGCATTTACGCGAGTTTGAGCTATTGGCATTGTAAATGACAATGCCTTTTTATGCTTTGGTTTTTGAAACATAAATACAACGCATTGTTTTTTGCAATGTCAATAGCTAAAACTGGCGTAAATACGAGACCTATTGCATTGCAAATGCAATAGGTCTCGCATTTGCGAAAGATTAAGCTATTGGCATTGTAATTGACAATGCCATTTATTTATCTGTTTTTAAAACCAACACGTAAATAAAAGGTTTGTCATTTACAATGTCAATAGCTCTAACTTTTGCAAATGCGAGACCTATTGCATTGTAAATGCTTGTATTTATTTGCCGCTGCCACGTGACTGGGCTCCAGCTTCTCATGAGCACCGTGTGTCTAAATTGTCCCTGTATTGACATGCGCGCTTTAAGTGATTTGCCTAGAATCACCAGATGTTAAGCCGACTGGAAGCTGGTTCTCCAGTTCCACAGTCGGCAGCTTTGGATGTAACGCCACATCCTCAAAGTGTGGACGTGGGTCAGGGTGTACCGGAGGTGATACATGTGAGAAAGTGCCTGTTAGTGTACTCGTCTGAGTGTGCGAGAGTGGGCCGCCCAGAGTACCCACCCCTTGGATTTCACTGACCTAATCTTCACAAAACATGTTGGGCACAAACGTGTCCTGTGCTGACAGTCCGCGCACAGAAAGCAAACAGCAGGTTTTACAGCGAAGACACAACGAGTGCGTTTTTTAAATGTTTGTTTCTGTGCTTGTGAAGACTAGATGCAGACAGATCACAGATATTTGCATTATTGCATTACATTACCTAGATTATGTAGATATATTTGGCACGGCCTCTAATTGTTTTTCGTGGCTTCCCGGAGTTTCGCTAAATGAAATACTGCAACCTATTCTCCCATAGAACGGCTCAACACCAGCATGAGTACTCGTATCTGTTATTGTAAACTATCGCTGCCATCTCAGCTGCGATATTTGTAACCTGGCTAAGACAATCACCTAAACATATGTACCTCATATTTTTTTTTCTGCTGACCGAAAACATATGTTACCTGTTTGGTTGGTTATTTCTTACATCGTCACTGTGTCATTTGTAAAACCAGTTCCCAAGGTCATTATCTGATTTACTTCCTCTATCCAATCTGACCTTTGATGTACTACTGTAGTTTTATTTCCTTTGCTCTGTCTCTTTATTTGTTTTGCGTTCGTGAAACCGATAAAAGTTATTGAAATCAAAATAGAACGGCTCAACACCTCAGAGGCTGCATCACTCCGGTTTTGATTTAAATGCTTGTTACCAAACAACTACCAATTGTAAGCTAACAGAGGACCAAAGTAAGTCTACCTGAGTGGTCAAGCGCCCAGTTACTCTCTGTTGCTAACCACTTAATATCGACCTCATGTCCACCTCCACCTATGGACTTCATTTCACTTACATATACACTATCAGATGAGTAATATTTGAAGCCCGCACCTTCGAGGTCATAGACTCTATAAAGTTAGTTTTAAAAATACTGTAGTCCCTTTTAAAGGGTACGGTCATGTAACCCTGAGATTGTTAGATGGTTGTTCAACAAATGCGGGGGGATATTCTCAAGAACGTGTGATAACCATCGCAAATTTAGCTTAACGCAACTTTGCATATCGCAGTCCATCATGAGAAAATATTACCGTCTTAACGTCCAATTCCCAACCGGGCGGCACCATGCGATAGCAGCATGATATTGCGCCAAATGACCGCAAAAAAATAACGCGACAAACAAAAAATGCGAAACACGCACGCCCAAAAAGTTGCGATGCCCCATAGCGCGATACCAAAATCAGCGAAAACCAGCGACAGGCCTCCAATTCCCATGCGTCATGTGAGAAAATGCACCATAAAAGGGAGAAAGAAAAAAAAATTCCACTTGCATAGCACCATGGATGCACCCGGAACGAGTGCAGAAGACAATCCGAAATCCACAAGCCCCACGGAGGACCAGCAGGGAACCCCGTGTTCGGGGAAGGGCAAGGAGAAGAGGAAGAGGAAGACAGGGTTCAGTCCTCAGGAAGACCGGATCATCGTCACGGAGGTGATAGAACACCATCAACAACTGTTCGTCACCTCCACTGCGGCACTGGCAACCCAAACGGAAATTTGGCACTCCATCGTCTCCAAAGTCAATGCAGTCGGAGTGTCGATGAGGTCAATGGAGGAGGTGAAGAGGCGCTGGAATGAAGTGCACAGCCAAACCAAGGAGAAACTCGCCGTCAACAGGAAGGCAGCAAGGGTGACTGGAGGTGGGAGTCCTGCACCACAGGAGGAGCTGGATGAGCTGGAGGAAATGGTGGCCACAGTCATCAGTGTGGAGATGGTGGCAGGAGTTGTGGGCCTGGACACAGCTCGAAATGACCTGACCCAACAGCAACAGGGTGAGTAACCACCAGGGACTGGGGGACGGGGGGAGATGGGCACAATGGCACACATGCACAATCATGTGGAGCACACTGCACACGCACAATGACTGTGGAACATGTAACTGATACACTTGCAACACTGCAGCACACATACAAACACCAAGTAGGCCCCTGTCCACCATGTGCACATATGGGTCCCCTCCAAATCACCAATGACACAATCGAGCCATGCACATGTGATGAATCCAGAAAAGCAGCGGCTGAGTGAGCCACACTGACTATGCAAGTGACACTGCATGACCGATAGCATAGCAGCAGCCAAAATACATGACATGGTGCACGAATAGACATGGAGGTGGCCCAGTGCGGATCACATCCGTAAAGGAGCACGTCACACTCTGACACGTGCACCCACAACCCATGCCCTTCAATACACGCAGCAGACAAACGATGCACAAGGCCACAAAATCTGTCCAAGAGCACATATGACCCAAGTCGCAAACGTTTCAGCCCCCGAAAAGCACACAATTCAAAGGCAGACCGCCTCAAAGGGTTAAGGGTACAAGGAATCTGAGCTGCAGGGGCAACTCCCCCACAATGCAGCATACACACATAGCAATCACAGAACATCAGCAATGACAGCAATGTGGTACAAGGTGAAACACCTACACCACAGGACAGAGGACACAACAGGTTCCGCTTGTGCAACTGTCCATTCACATCTGGCATTGCCTGACACTGTACGGGTAGTAGCACACATCCATCATGTAGTCGAAAATCCCACTGTCTGCCATCAAATAGCCAGCTCCTCCAAATCAGTCACAATGTGCATTGTCATGCAGTCTGTATGTAAACATCTGCAAAGCGTCAACTCTGTTAACCTGCAGCTCCCCTTAACATTGCGGAGGGACAATCAACACTTACTGCAGAGCAGACCACAAACCCCATCAGTGATGATGAAGAGAACAACCTGCACATATGTCAAGACACCCTCCCACGGATAATGGACAGCCTCTGCACCCCACCCCCAGGAGCAGGGCAGGCCAGCTGCCTCGAGGTGACCCCACCACCTGCACAGACCACACAGCAGGAAACACACACCACCACAGCTGTCTCCCAGGACCCCCATGAACAATACATGGAATTTCTAATGCCATGTGTTGGGTTGCCAGGTGGAGTTGGCTGATCAGCCGCGGGTGGGTTTCGAGCTCGTGGCAGCCAAACTCAATGCCATACGTAGGTGTCTGAGGCCCATCAGGGACTGCGTACAGTCCCTAATGGACACCCCCTGTCCGCACCATGCTCACTGACAATCCTTGGCTGACCTCGCTGGGGCCATTACTCGGATACAAGAACTGTCTAGTCAGACATGCACCAGCGATGACAGCACAGAGTTGGCACAGATGCGGAGGACAATGGAGAACATGGAGCAGATGCAGTATGGAAGTATGGCTGCCACGGTTCAACACCAGCGAGATGTAGCTGAGATCTTCCATGCCCTGCAGTTCATCATCTTGCCATTGCTGCCAGTGAGCCAGTCCCAGATAACTGCAGCGGGGACTTCGATACACAGATCTCCGACCCCTGATGTGTCAGTTGCACACAGTGATGCAGCCCCATCACCTTCGCACCCTGATGTGTCAGTGGCACACAGTGATGCAGCCATTACACCGCCACGCATACCGGACACACCAGCCACAGAAGAAGTATCAGAGGAGTAAGATGTGGATGGTAATTACTGTGTGAGGAAGGAGGTAGTAGCATCCATCACCGCCAGATAGCCCGTCCCTCCCTGGTTCAGCCCTATGCATCATGCCCTGGTACAACACCTTCCACTGACCCCCGGAACACTCTGTGACATCCACCCGGACCCCGACATGGACTGCCATATCTTTACTGCTTGACAATTACACAGCAATCCTGCTGTGGACTGCACTCTCCCTCTTCCAAATCACTTTTCAGTCCCCAAAGGACTCTGGTTGGCCCACCACTGGGCTTCCATGTGATGTGGGCTTGGATGGCCATGTACAGCTCCAGCTCCGTCATTCACCAGAATGTGATTAAAACATTTGAAATCACACAGATGTGTCATGACTGTGTTCACTCAAGTATGAAAGTATGGCTGGATGTAGGGACAATGATTGCACAAGAAGGTACACCCTGGTGAATGACACCAATGCACATGTTTATCCCTGAGACACATGGCCAATTGGATGACTGTGAAGGTGAGTACTAGCTGTGACCCCATTGCACATCAACTACAATCTCACAACCCCCCAACGTAGGCACACATCCATGTATTGAATAGGGCTGTGTGTAGGAATGACCAAATCGGTAGCAGGCTAGTAGTGGTGTCCAACATCACATGTGACAACAGTACTTCACGTTGCATACCTACTCACACACATCTGTGTGGACACATTCTGTTATGATTTTATGACATTGCTCCACGTGATTAGAGGTTGGACACCATACTCACATTGCTGAAGACACGTAAGTGCACAGGTCTGCCAACAACTATTCCAAAACAATGTCTGGCTCACAGAGATGGTGCTGTCAAAAGGGACCCACCCACATTGTACATGCGTCAGTCAGTCCCTACCTGTGTAGGGACGATGCTCATTGTGGCACACGAGTGGTCAATCTAATCAACACTCATCACAGTTAGACACCAGTGAAGTTGCGTAGACTTTATTGGCATGTGCGTGTCAGTACAAACAAGGCAACGGCCACAACATGCAGGCACATGCTTAAGACACTCACACGCAGCATGGGAACATGTCGAGGTGCAGGAAATGGTGAGACAGAAATTAACACCAATCATTACGGATGGCAACGGTCTCAGCCCACCTTGCCTTGCTGGACGAGTCATGTGTTGTTTGGCGTCTGCCCATTGCCCCATGTGAGGGGGTACGACTTACAGCCCATGAGGTCTGCATAGTGCTCTGCCACTGGACTGCGCCGACTGTCTGCTCTGCTGACAGTGATCAGGTGAAAGGGTCCGACAAGGTCACATGTCGTGCTACATTGCCATATGTGAACTCTCCCCCCAGCAGTGTGTCCGAATTGGTAACGTTGCCAAACGATGCTGTGCTGCTCCGACCATGGAACTGCATCACCTTGCACAGGTGTGTGTAAACGCGAAGTTCCACGCACATGCATTCAGAGTCCAGACAAGGGCAGACATGTCCTCTGTTGTGGTGGGATATGTGAGCATTCCCCATGATGCAACAAGGTGTTGGGACCTGTGCTGTGGGTGACAATCCGATGTGGCTGCAGGAACGTAGATACTCGTCCATGAATGCCAGTGCAGCTTCATGTGCAATCTGTTCCAATAGTACGTCGTTGTTGGGTTCAAGGAACACCAGGGTGAGCCAATCCATTAACTGGTCTGGGAAAATATGCTCAGTCCACGCCGTTTTCCCATTCCGCAACACAGCCCAATTGGGGAGCGCCTCGATGTGGTCACTGCACACGAGGAGTGGTTTCAATCTCCCATGCGCAACTGCCAGCACATAGGCCAAAGATCAGTGCATCCCATGCACGGCTATCCCGGTGACACTCCTGTTTGTGGGCCGACAGGGGGCACACTGTCAGGTCATAATCCAATTCAGCTACCGTTGCGTTGGATAGGCACACCTCCATGGGCCACTCGAATGTGCATGATCAACAGTGGAACCAGGGCTGGACGCAGGTGACGTAGGCAAGACGGAAACTCAGACGGAAACTGATTTGCAACACTGCCATTGGCAGGGATCCCAACAGATGCAGCATTTGTGCACTGTACAGTTCCACGTGACAGGGGTTGTGCATGTGCCCGGGAATGCCTGCCATTGCGTTTGTTGGTCTTGTGGCATCGGCACTCCTCAGACCGGCGGAGGTTCGGGGGACGATATGCCACAGCTCTGGGCAATGAGTCGTATGTGTGTGCAATGTTTGGACGTATGGGTAATTTTTATCCAATGTGTCAAGGGCATCCCTTGCAGGTGTAGGTCATGCACGGACAATTATGTGTGGGGTGTGGGCACGTTGGTTTTTCATTTGCGCAGTTCGTGGTGTGGGAGTCGTCGGAGGCTGGTATGGTATCTCACGCAGGGAGTGCCAGCCGCATTCAGGACCAAGCTCGGGGTTCGGTTGGCCTTCAGCCTTGTGTGTTGAGACAAAGGAGCTTACATTCATGATTTTAGTCTGACTAGTGCTTGCATTTCTTAAATGTGATGTTGACTTCGCGCTGACTTTGATGCCAGGCCTGTGATTTGGGGTGCACAGATTTCGAGACACACGCAGCTGTTGGCATGTTTGCATGAGCCAAGGGCCCAATTGGCCTTGCGCTCCTTGTTCAGTCTCCCTCTCTCTTTCTTTCTCTCTCTCTCTCTTTCTCTCTCTCCCTGTCCTTTGATGAGTGCCTGACACACCTTCTTATCTTGGATATTGTCTTGCAGGCTGTGAGACACAGATTGTCCAGGGATGCCCCGCCATGACTCTTCAAAATAGTTGTTTGGTGACAAATTAGAATGTGACATTTTGTTTGGTCTTTCAATGGTGAATGAATGAATCAGGATTTCACTGCTCACATGTATGTTGATGGTTGCAATTGTGCGACATCAGGTGGGTGCTTTTGTTCATGTTTTCGTGCCGTTGATGTGCAGTGTCTTGGTCCGGGGGAGGTGAAGGGTGCCCAGGGTGGGCCCGGTGGGGGGGAGGGGGTGTGGTCCTGGGGGTGGTGACGGTAGGTGGTGTGGCCCTCTTGGGTGTCCGGCACACATGTTCAGTGGCTCCATGGCATCTGTTGTTCTTCAGGTGTGGCTCTGGACTGGGCTCCCTTTTCTGTTGAGGCTGTCGTCCGACTTTGCACCAGGTAAGAGCAGGTGTTAATTTCCTGCTGCTAACGAGCCAAATCGCATGTTTTGTGGACTTATCGCCGATCTGGCTGGTCGTTGAGAATGTTGCGGTGTAGTGTTGATGCGGCTTTTTGCACGGGAACGCCTACTCTGCATCTCATTAGCGATAATTGCCAGGGTAATCTTTGGCGACGTTTTTTGCAGCTGCTATCGCAGGTATACTGGTGCTATGGGCTGTTAGCACCGGCTTGTGAATGGGGTGATAAATTTATCGCGACTTTGGCTGCGATAAAGTGCCGATAACTCGGCGATAGCTCCTTGAGAATATGCCCCGCAGTGCATAAGCAGGTGGGACATACTTTGAATAAATTGTTAATTTCCAGCTGTAGCCAGTACTTTTCATGCTAATGTTTTTGCTTCTGCCTTTGCTATTGAAGCTTGATTTGGTTTCCACTTTCTCTATTTAAATCCTTCAAAGATGCAACCCTTATTCTTTAACTGAATTCCTTTTATTTCTCGTCCTCCCTTGTTTATCTCTCATCTCTGCTTGTAGTATGCTGTTTTCCCAATTCAGAGCTATTCTTTATTTTTATGTTCACATCTTATTTAGTCTCAAAAATGCGTTTCATGGGTCACCTTACTTATTTTGTGTTCATTGGCTGTCCTGTATCTTTCCAGTATCACTATTTCTGCATCATTTTTAAATGTAGCATAGTTTATAGTCTTATGTATCTTGTTTATTAGCTTGGTCTGTGGCAGGCAATCTACAGTAAAGGACTTCTGAATTGTCTTTGTGGTCCCTCTTGATCCACGTCCTTTCCCTTTTAGCCCCTAAAATGTGGAATTAGTTATCAACTGTCATATCACTGTCTTTATCCATGGTGTTTTCAAGAGACATCTTAAAATCATATTCTTATTTCAGCATTTTCCAGGCTAATTCTTTGTAATTGTACGCCTGTGTGTTGTTTCCTTATGCTACTGTGCTCATATTCATAATTTTTGGGACATTTTCATAATTTTGTACTGTTTGATTTTTGTACTCAGTGCTTTTTATAAAACAGCGTAGCTTTAATAACTTAATAGCAAAAAACATAGTTCACCATTTTATTCCACCATAAACACGGAATATTAGAAGTCCACAGCTGATAAGGCAATGGCTGTTGAAGGTGTGTGCAGGTCTGTGTACAGATTGCCTGTAGAAATGCAAGAAGGCATATACTGCTGGAGAATTGTCTGACTGCGTGAACACTTGACTGAATTTAAGCATTAAATCCTGCCTCCTGCCTGAATATATGCACCATAATTATAGTAGTGGTGCTGTAATGTGACTGGAGCAAATTAGCAAGAGCTGCAGACAAAGCTAGTATGAACATTGGAACATTATTTGAGTGAACTTCCCGGCAGAGATTAATTAAGTGGCAACGTGGATCCATCTTGTAATAGGACTTCTACATGTTTTGGTGAGGCAGTAGTCCCTTCACAACAGACTGCCGTTGTAGTACGGTGGCTGCATTTGGTGGTGTGTATAGTTCTCCTTGTGAGGACCGCATCTTGTAGTTAGGTCATCAAAACGTAAAATGAAGACTTTCCAGCTTGTAGTGAGGCAGATGAACCGTGGTGAGATAGCTGCATCTAATGATGAGGCAGTTGTATCTTGTGTTGTAAAAGTTGCATCTCGTTTCAGGACAGTTGCATAATCTGGTGGGATATTGTGTTAAGGGGGCTGGTGTAGAGAGATGTTTCAGGATGTTTTGAGATGGTTGTATATTCAATTATATCTACTCATATGATGTTTGCAGGGTGTGATATGGCTATTTTAGTTGTAGTAGAAGCAGCTTGTGGTGTTGCATTTGTGACAAAGCAGTTACTTATGTGACTGCACAGATGCATCATTTGACTGGGCAGTTGCATCTTGTGGTGGGACTGTTGCATCTTCTGATAAACAGGTTGGGTTGGCCATACCCATTTCAATGCATTAAAAGCTTTGACTAGGACATGCTAGAAAGCAGACTTGTATCAGTTAGACATACAGTGAACAACAAGAGGTGGATGAGTAAACACGTACTATCAATTTGTGTCATTTTGCGAAAAATAATGTAGTAGCAAACCTTCATTGTCTGGCAACACAAACCATTAATGGGAGCCGTAAGCAAACGTTTGCCATGGTATGGAACCAGAGGGCCTTTTTCCAAATATCATCTGCTATGAAATACTGCCCCATTTGAGTGATTAATCCAAAATCAATGCCAGCTAGGCAAAATGTGTGCAAATTATGTTTAGGACACACAATATTCATTACAGCTGAATATTTCTGTGCGTGACATTCTGACATACAACTCTATGGCATCTTACTATAGTCCTTGCTTATGGGAAGCAAGGCTGGCAGTAAAAGAGGCGCAGTGAATGCCAGCCTTGCTCCCCTTAATCCTTTGGGTGCTCATGACGGAATGGTTCCGGCATGAGCACCAGTGCTCCTGTGCTCAACTCCTGTGCTCATGACGGAACCATTCCGTCATGAGCACATGCTCAGAAAATCCTTCTGCTGCAGACAGCAGAGGGATTTCCCTTTTTTTTTTTGCCTGGGGAGGTGGGGAAGAGCTTCCCCAACCTCCCCAGGCCTATCTTTGTATTTCCTTGCAATGACGATCGTGCACATGAAGCGCAATCGTCATTGCTATGAAAACGAAACTGAAACTTAGTTTCAGTTTCTCAGTTTCGGTGGTTGTGGGGCTATCTCAGCCCCCCGAGCACCGAAACAGATGGGAGAGGTATTGTTGGAAAGGGGAGAATCTCCCCAGTGCTACCATTTTCTAGTGGATCCCTGCTTAGGGATCACCCTAGGAGGACGATCCCCAAGCAGGGATCTACTCACTAGCACCAGGGAGAGGGTAGCGGCCCCTTGGGCAAGGGCCCTTGCTCCCCCCATATTTTTTTGGGCATATGAGTCTTTCTGCCCCCCCTGGGGGGCAGATGGGGGCAGAAAGCCCACTAGAATCCAGTTTTTTTATTTTATTGATGTTGGGGTGGGGGCTGCCCAAAAAGGGCATGGCAATGCCCCCCCAGAGAAATGTCAGTCTTTCTGCCCACCCAGGGGGCAGACGGGCGCAGTAGCCCCTAATCTGCCTCTGGGGGGGGCAGAAAGCCCACTAGAAACCAGGGACTTTTTTTAATTGATGCATGGCAATGCCCCCCCAGAGAAAGGTCAGTGTCTCTGCCCCCCCCAGAGGGTAGGCAGGGGCAATAGCCACCAATCTGCCCCTCGGGGGCAGAAAGCCCACTAGAAACAAGGCATTTTTTAATTTTATTGATGTTGGGGTCTGTGGGCCGGCCAAAATGGCCATGACAATGCTGTCACCCCAGTGAAATTCCAATCTTTCTGCCCCCTGGGGGCAGATGGGGGCAGTAGCTCCCAATCTGTCCCCCCGGGGGGCAAGAAAGCCCATTAGAAACCAGGGATTTTTTTTTATTGATGTACGGGCTGCCCAAGGTGGGCCAGCCAATACCCCCTCCAAAAAACATGCAAAAGTCTTTCTGCTCCCCCCCAGGGACAGATGGTGGCAGTAGCCCCTGATCTGCCCCTGGGGGGGTAGAAAGCCCACTAGGCACCAGGGATTTTTTTTATGATGTAGGGGTGGGGGCTGCCCAGAATGGGCATGCCAATGCCCACACCTACCCCAAAAATTCCACAGTCTTTCTGCTCCCCCGGGGGGCGTACGGGGCAGAAAGCCCACTAGGTGCCAGCGATTACGCTGGCTTTTTTATGCGTGGAAGTGAGGGCTGCCCAGAATGGGCATACCAATGACTCCAAGCCCCCCAAAAATAGCCACAGTCTTTCTGCCCCGGGGCAAATCCCCCCCCCCCCCCCGATTCACCCCCAGGGCAGCACAAAGCCCACTAGGCACAGACTTTTTTTTTTTTTTTAAATTTATTTTTGGAATTTCCAACAATACACATCACACTAGGCAGAGACTTGATTTTAGCAATGGGCCTACCTGTAGATTTTGAACTCTAGCGCAGCTGGCACATAGGGAAACCTAGCAAACCTGTACATTTTTGAAAACTAGACACCAAGGGAAATCCAGGTGTTTGAAAAGTCACGCAAATAGCCACTTGTGTCTATTATTGTATAAATGCATATATATTGAATAACCATGTATTTTGTGTAAATTCATGTGTAAAATTGAATATGATTATTGTTTATTCTGACATAAAATGAATTAAATGTTTAAAAAAATTTTCTTGCTGTGCATATTGCAGTCCTAGTAAACTTTATACTAGGCCACCCCCTTTCTTACAACACACGTGCCACGCAAGCATAAGGCAATATTGCACGCCTATCGGTAGAATTTCGTTCATTTTTTTAAAAATTGAGTGCGCCCACCACCCATCTTCTACGTTATCTCCCGGGTAGAGTGGACACTCTGAATTATTTGGGATGGCCGTGCCTTTCATAGTCCGGACTTTAATCCTTCCCTTGGTTATGAGCAGCAAGCTCCTGTATGTGTTTTGAAGGTGCTAATATGGGTCTTGAGCCTTGACATCGGGACGTTATTTCTGATTTTGGGTGTTAACTTGGCTTAGGCTTTAAAATTAAAGCCATTGGATGTGTATGTTTAATTAGCACGAGGTCGTGCTTTTTTTTGCAAATCTGTTTTTATTAGTTTGTAGTTTTGGTAAAAGAATACATGTTATGGCATCATACTTTACACACAGAGATTCATAAGCATATACAGATTGGTAAGCCGTGCCTGCAGTCAAGAGAATATAACCTGCTGTCGGGTTATGCGCCAACCACCACCCGTTTAGGAGCCGACTACATTGTCCTTATCAGTTCTAGTGTCGTCACTTGAGAAGGGGCCATCGCCACCGCATACCAGCCACTGAGCCGTACATGGAAACTTATATCGCCCACACAACTCAGGCGTAAAAAAAACAGAAAAGTTACGTACAATGCAAAAGAAAAACCCATAACAGAGGCAGCGTGAACAGTGATACACATAGTTTGCTCCTTCCCCCTTCCTACCCCTTCTCCCCCCCCCCACCCCCTGGATCACCCCCCCAGCTCCCACGGATGCAACTATCCCCAAGTGTTTGCAGATGCCTCGTCTTTAGGCCAGAGATAATAGGGGCTATGCTATCCCGTCAGCGAGACTGCCTGCACTGCGCCGCCGCTTGCGCTGTCATGACTGACCACCCCTATGCAGCCCGTGGTACCCTCCCCGTCCAAGCGCCGGAGCTCAGCAAGCAACTGCTCCCAGCGGTCCGCCATGGGCTCCCTCCGCAGCCCCAGAGTGTCCTCTCTACGGATGGCAGTCCCCTCCGCCCTGGCCCATGCCTGGAATGAGGAGCTCCAGGCCCGTGTGTGTGGTGGGTCATGCGCCTTCCATCTCCTGGTGATGAGGCGCTTTGCTACTACAAGCCCCATGTCCAGGAATCGGGACGCTACCTTGTCTTTGGGCGATCTTGTAAATTGGTGTAAGATGTGTTCAGGCCAGTCTAAGGGGATGTTACGACCCACACTCCCCTCCAACAGCCCACTGACCGCCCTCCAATAGGTGCGCAACTCAGGGCAGCTCCACAGCATGTGCAAAAACCCCGCCCCCAGCTCCCGGCACCGAGGGCAGAGCGCGTCGTTGCGGTGGAAGTACCTATTAATCAACTCAGGTGTGAGGTAGGCCCTGTGAACTATGAACAGCTGGATTTGGCGGAACCGCATATTTCGGGGGATGCGCACTGGGCTTTTAAGGACCCTCGCCCACTCCTTGTCCGCCAGTGGCCTCCCCAGGTCCAGCTCCCACTTGCCGCGGAGCGGGCCCAGACCAACCGCCGTGTGCTCCCGTAACGAGGCGGCGAACCAGCGGGCCAGGTGCCCGCCCCTCCCCATGACGTGCAGGTATTGCATAGTTAGGTGCTGGCCAGGCTCCGTAGCCATGCTTCCCCATTTGGCGGTGAAGCTCGCCAGTAGTGAGCGGTGCGTAAGGAACCCGCCGGGTGGGAGCCCGTCCGCCGACACTAAGGTCTCATACGGTATCAGCTAACCGTCCCTGTATAGGTCCCCCGGTGTGTGTACGTCTGCCTCCCACCAGCACGTCAGTGCGGGGGCCGCAAGTACCCCCCCACCTCCGGGAGAACCCTCTAGGGGTATTGCTGGCGCGTATGGAACAACAGCGCGCATGAGGTACAAGGCCCTCCGGAAGCACCTATGCGCCACAGCCAGGAGGAGCGGCAGCAGTCCCGCAACCGCAGCCAAGGGGTGAAAAAGACCGGTCACACGTTCCAGCGAGTAAGGGGCTGCCACCGTGGCTGTATCATCCCTGCCTCTATCAGCCAAAAAAAAAAAAAAAAAAAAAAAAGTGCCTTACGATCCTTGAGCGATAATAAAAACATCATTATCAAATCAGCGGATAAGGGTGGTGCAGTGGTACTTCAAAACACAGACGACTATGTGGATGAGCTTGAACGGCCACTAGGAATGGAGGATAGTTACCAACCGACCCCACGTGACCCGATGCCTCTTCTTAAATCCATGATAGAAAAAGTGACCAAAGGGGGTCTCTCAAATGGATTCCTAAGCCAGCATGAACATGACTTCCTCAACAGCAAAAACCCTCGAACACCGACCATCTACACCTTACCTAAAATACACAAACGATTGGAGAAGCCACCCGGAAGACCCATTGTCTCGGGATGTGGCTCGATCCTGGAGCCACTCAATCAATTTATAGACCATTTTTTACAACCCTTCGTGTCTAAAACGAAATCATACATAAGGGACACGACACATGCCATCCAAATACTGGAAGGACAGGCTTTTGATCCCCAGACCCAGCTCTTGGTCACACTAGACGTGTCCTCCCTGTACACTTCAATTCCTCAAGACACGGCATTGGACATCGTCAGAAACACATTGGACTCCAGACAAAGACCGCATTGGATCCCCACTGAATTTTTGATCTCTTTACTTGACGTTGCCATGAAAAAGAACTACTTCACATTCAAGAAACAATTTTATTATCAGTGCAAAGGCGTGGCCATGGGAGCTACATATGCCCCAAGTCTGGCGAATGTATACATGGACCACTATGAAGAAGAACATCTATATAGTCTGGACAACCCATACCTGAATGCTATCGCGGTATGGAAGCGCTATATAGACGACGTGATAATGATTTGGAATGGGGATAACAGTGAACTCAACAATTTCTTTACCTGGCTAAACATGAGATCTACGGATATCCAGTTCACAATGACGAGCAATAACGAATCAATTGATTTTCTTGACTTAACATTCCGCTCACAAGATAATCTGTTATACTGTGATCTGTATCGCAAACCAATGGAAAGAAACTCTTTACTCAAATACCAGTCCCATCACCCACGCAGCCTGCGAGACAACCTCCCTTATGGCCAATTCCTCAGATTGAGGAGGAACTGCACGAGAAGGACAGACTACTTCAGGGAATCTGAAATATTAGTATCCAGACTCAGAGAGAGAGGTTATCCAAGAGGTCTACTCAAACGGGCAAAGAAACGGGCATGGTATTGCCCCCGGGAGCAACTGTTGGAGACCAACCAAAAACAACCAGAGGAACAAAAAATAGTCTGTGTGACTACATTTAATACTAAAAGCAATGAAATAAAGAAAGTTGTAAAGAAATACTGGAACCTGGTAGCGAGTGAACTACAGACATCACAAGACCCGACATTCGCCTTCAAGAGAGGTAAAAACATCAAGGATTCGGTGGTAAATGCATATTTGGACACACCCAAACAACCGGACCTCAGGGACCTTTTGGGGTTGGCACCTGTAACTGGACATCATAAATGTGGACAATGCAAGGCGTGCGATGTATGCTATGAAGGAACTACATTCACATACACTGGAAGAGCATACAAACTTTCCCAATTCACAAACTGTAACAGCATGAATGTCATTTATGCCATCCAATGCCCATGCGGACTTATATATGTGGGTCAAACAACTCAGAAAGTGAAAACACGTATTCTGCAACACATGAGCAGGGTAAGGTGCAAGGTACATGGGGCCCCAATGGTAGAGCACTATACCTCACACAATCACTCCCCCAACAACATCACATGGTGGGTACTTGAAAAGATTGTCCCCAGCAGCAGGGGTGGGTCAATAGCGAGGTTGTTGAACTACAAAGAGTGTAGATGGATCCATTTGCTTAACTCGGTCCAGAATGGGTTGAATGAGATGGAGGAGATCTCTAAGCAAATGGGCCTACTGTGATTACCCCGTAACGCGTTATACAGGAGTCGCTTGACTACACAATACTGGCTGAATCATACTTTAGATTCACTGAGTGTAACATAATCTCTCTTCCTCCCCATTCAAGCTTAGTTAGAACGCCCTGACTCTTTGATCTATGTCCTGTTTGTCACTCCGTGAATTGGTTTATGTTATGTGCATGATTGCTAAGACCGAAAATGGAATATAAATCACCGTAATCTTTTAATATTGATTTTACCATGTTTATCTGTACTCCAGTACATTTTACGTATGTAGACAGTATGTCTATGCCGTCTTTCGAATTAAGTGCTCATTTCGATCGATGTATATGCCATTATCAATTACACTCCTTGTTTTGTGAATTGTGTTCACTATGTTTCACTTCGAAATCAAAGTTGCCGATATCAAGTGACGGGTTTCCTCTTGCCACACCACACTTACGTCACAGCAATCGGCGCTTTTTGAATCCCTCAGAGGATACACCTTGTTTAAGTAGTTACTATGGCAACGCTTGACGAGGAGATGACACACTTTGTTTTACGGAGTAACCATGGCAACATTTGACGAGCAGTGACGTCCCGTGACGTTTCCCGACTCGCACCAATGGGCTCACAGAATCCCCCAGATGACAGCTTTGCACTTCGTCAGCATGGAATCTGACACGTCCAACGACGTAGCGTAAACGATTGCCTAGCAACCACCCGTGCTCGGCGTCCACGCGCACGCCACATTAGGCTTATATGCATACTCACCGCAGGCATTCATTGCTGATTCACACGAGACGAGCCAGGACCCACAGGCCGGCCTTTCGTTTCTTCAGAACAAGGTAATTGTGAACCGCGAAGAGACCGCATTTATTCTTAGACCTCGTTCTTCCTGCTTCGAGGCTATTTAATCCTTACCTCATGATTGCTTCTTTACAGTAAAATTTCGTCTGAAGAAGCCCATTCCTACCTACACTAATGAGGTAGAAGGATCTGGATTATAGACAGCGCCGCCCAAGTAAATAGGTGAGCGTCAGCCGTGCACTACTCTAACCCATCACACAGCATAGGTGCCATGGCTTTTCTCACGCTGACCCTTTCTATTATTTATTATCTTCCAGACACCGTCAATATCAAACACTATGATGGAGCCCCAAGTGAATTAACCAGGGTGAGCAATTCAAGCCCCCCCTTTTTCTCGTTAGTCTTTATCTAACAACTTTATATAATATTATTAATATTCACGATGTGTGTAACTACTTCACAGGCCGTCAATAGGATAAACCATTGGAGTGTACCCAATCCTGACATTCACGCCGGATTTTTACCTACTCCATAGACTTAGACCTTCTAAGGTGAGTCAGCTACCATCCTTAGCACATAGATCAACCTCGTTCTAGTGACAACACACCTGACTTAGTCTTCTTTTACTCACAGGCCGTCACGCTTTAATTCAAGTCCTGATGAAGACCCGCACTGACCTATCAAGAGGGCAGTACTAGGGATGAAACGTCGACTAATTTGTGGACCTTCGTATAGAACCTGTGCCAAAAAAGAACTCTTCCACAGCGCAGTTTTACTATTCGACACATCCTGGCCACTTACGAAAAATTCGCTTTTAAACTACTGTACATATCACGCACATTGTCACCGAGCACCTATTTCTCACTGTGTCACTTCTGTCAACACATCATTGCATAACGGCCACCCGTGAAAATATTGATGTATGCATATATGAATGACGCAATTCATATATAAATAATTTTTTGGTTGCATTTGATCTGTCTTGTGTGTTGCTTAAAGTCAAATTAATGTACATTGTTGAAAAATGCTTGACTAAACCGTATGCGCAAAGCAATACTTTCACCCAACAGAACCACTGTTACCTTATAAACTTACTACCCAGGTTCTGAGGGATACTGGGTCACCCCATTGCTCTTTTGAATATAAATGGTGCAGGTTCTTACCTGCGAGGGTTTTTACTCTCATTCAATGTCTTTGGACTAATTTTCTATATCTCTTCTAAATCTTTTCTATTGTATATCATTTTGTGTTTTGTTCTAGTATGTCTGAGAAAGAAACTTTGTCATATAGTGAAGACTATATAGCCAAATTGATACATGACCAGGGAGCGTCTGGATTTCTACTAGGCTCTGATAGAGTTTCCGCAGACACTAGTCTGAATGAAAAATTGGCCAAAATTGAGAGATTGGAGAAGAAGCTAATCAGAGCACGCCTTCACGGGCATGTATTGACAAAATATCTCCAGTCTAACATAATTCCCAAAGGCTTACAAGTACGTAATGAGCCGGCTATATTTATAGATATCCCGAAATTCAGAGAAGGATTCAGTTACGTAGCAAACAACTGCTCCAGGCATTGGATGGTCTTGGGGGTGGAAACAGCATTAGAATACGTTAAAAACTTAACAAAAGAAATAGAGAACCTTAAAAAGGAATTAATTGATGACACCTCCATTTCCAACGCCAGGGAGGCATTAGAAAGAGCCGAAAAGACACTCTCTGACTTCAACACCATCACTCTGAATAGGAAGCTAGATAAGTTATCCAAGGATATAAGGAACTACGACAAGAACATAACTTATCCCTATTTATCGGACGACTATTACCAGCAAGATAGTCAGGGTTTCTTCAGCAATAAAAGCCGACAGGGACCCAGAAGATTTTACACCTTCTCAAATTCTTCTGTGGGAAGTGGCTCAGATACTGAATCTGACGGACCTTCCACAAACCCACAAACCACCCAGGGTGCACGTTTTTTAGGAGAGGGCTACCGCCAACACAACAGGGGCGGAGGGAGAGCTCAAAACTGGGAGAGACCGAGAGGATGGAACAGGGGGAGGAACACCCAGCAAGGTACATCGCGAGTTCGGTTCTACCAACCGGAGACACACGGGGAAATATCTACACGGAGGCAAACTTACAGATGGTAGAGGCCCATACTCCTTTTGTCCAGGTGCCTGACCAATCGGGAACTACTCTACATCCCATACTTGATTTGTGTGAAGCCAACAACACGCTTCCCATGATCCAGAATAGCACCATTTCATCTGATCCTATCATCAATTTATCAAGTCACATCATGTCTCAGGCTGAGAAAGACATACTTGCCAAAGGACTTTCCTTCGTCCCTACAACCATCCCGGATTCTTTCCAGATCAAAATCGAGCTGCAACGCTTCTTTCGCAAAATCAGATTAAAGTACTATTTCAGCAAAAATACCTACAACCCGGTACCTGCTGCCACAGGATTTAGACCCATTTCAACCTTCACCCCAGGGTCACACATGGTGAGTGAAAAAATACTTGCATATGAGAAGATTGTACTTGAGGAAACTATGCAAATTGTGGCAGAAAGAAAGTACATAAAGTACAACATCAGTAAAGAAGAAAAAAGTGCCCTACGATCCTTGAGCGATAATAAAAACATCATTATCAAATCAGCGGATAAGGGTGGTGCAGTGGTACTTCAAAACACAGACGACTATGTGGATGAGCTTGAACGGCAACTAGGAATGGAGGATAGTTACCAACCGACCCCACGTGACCCGATGCCTCTTCTTAAATCCATGATAGAAAAAGTGACCAAAGGGGGTCTCTCAAATGGATTCCTAAGCCAGCATGAACATGACTTCCTCAACAGCAAAAACCCTCGAACACCGACCATCTACACCTTACCTAAAATACACAAACGATTGGAGAAGCCACCCGGAAGACCCATTGTCTCGGGATGTGGCTCGATCCTGGAGCCACTCAATCAATTTATAGACCAATTTTTACAACCCTTCGTGTCTAAAACGAAATCATACATAAGGGACACGACACATGCCATCCAAATACTGGAAGGACAGGCTTTTGATCCCCAGACCCAGCTCTTGGTCACACTAGACGTGTCCTCCCTGTACACTTCAATTCCTCAAGACACGGCATTGGACATCGTCAGAAACACATTGGACTCCAGACAAAGACCGCATTGGATCCCCACTGAATTTTTGATCTCTTTACTTGACGTTGCCATGAAAAAGAACTACTTCACATTCAAGAAACAATTTTATTATCAGTGCAAAGGCGTGGCCATGGGAGCTACATATGCCCCAAGTCTGGCGAATGTATACATGGACCACTATGAAGAAGAACATCTATATAGTCTGGACAACCCATACCTGAATGCTATCGCGGTATGGAAGCGCTATATAGACGACGTGATAATGATTTGGAATGGGGATAACAGTGAACTCAACAATTTCTTTACCTGGCTAAACATGAGATCTACGGATATCCAGTTCACAATGACGAGCAATAACGAATCAATTGATTTTCTTGACTTAACATTCCGCTCATAAGATAATCTGTTATACTGTGATCTGTATCGCAAACCAATGGAAAGAAACTCTTTACTCAAATACCAGTCCCATCACCCACGCAGCCTGCGAGACAACCTCCCTTATGGCCAATTCCTCAGATTGAGGAGGAACTGCACGAGAAGGACAGACTACTTCAGGGAATCTGAAATATTAGTATCCAGACTCAGAGAGAGAGGTTATCCAAGAGGTCTACTCAAACGGGCAAAGAAACGGGCATGGTATTGCCCCCGGGAGCAACTGTTGGAGACCAACCAAAAACAACCAGAGGAACAAAAAATAGTCTGTGTGACTACATTTAATACTAAAAGCAATGAAATAAAGAAAGTTGTAAAGAAATACTGGAACCTGGTAGCGAGTGAACTACAGACATCACAAGACCCGACATTCGCCTTCAAGAGAGGTAAAAACATCAAGGATTCGGTGGTAAATGCATATTTGGACACACCCAAACAACCGGACCTCAGGGACCTTTTGGGGTTGGCACCTGTAACTGGACATCATAAATGTGGACAATGCAAGGCGTGCGATGTATGCTATGAAGGAACTACATTCACATACACTGGAAGAGCATACAAACTTTCCCAATTCACAAACTGTAACAGCATGAATGTCATTTATGCCATCCAATGCCCATGCGGACTTATATATGTGGGTCAAACAACTCAGAAAGTGAAAACACGTATTCTGCAACACATGAGCAGGGTAAGGTGCAAGGTACATGGGGCCCCAATGGTAGAGCACTATACCTCACACAATCACTCCCCCAACAACATCACATGGTGGGTACTTGAAAAGATTGTCCCCAGCAGCAGGGGTGGGTCAATAGCGAGGTTGTTGAACTACAAAGAGTGTAGATGGATCCATTTGCTTAACTCGGTCCAGAATGGGTTGAATGAGATGGAGGAGATCTCTAAGCAAATGGGCCTACTGTGATTACCCCGTAACGCGTTATACAGGAGTCGCTTGACTACACAATACTGGCTGAATCATACTTTAGATTCACTGAGTGTAACATAATCTCTCTTCCTCCCCATTCAAGCTTAGTTAGAACGCCCTGACTCTTTGATCTATGTCCTGTTTGTCACTCCGTGAATTGGTTTATGTTATGTGCATGATTGCTAAGACCGAAAATGGAATATAAATCACCGTAATCTTTTAATATTGATTTTACCATGTTTATCTGTACTCCAGTACATTTTACGTATGTAGACAGTATGTCTATGCCGTCTTTCGAATTAAGTGCTCATTTCGATCGATGTATATGCCATTATCAATTACACTCCTTGTTTTGTGAATTGTGTTCACTATGTTTCACTTCGAAATCAAAGTTGCCGATATCAAGTGACGGGTTTCCTCTTGCCACACCACACTTACGTCACAGCAATCGGCGCTTTTTGAATCCCTCAGAGGATACACCTTGTTTAAGTAGTTACTATGGCAACGCTTGACGATGAGATGACACACTTTGTTTTACGGAGTAACCATGGCAACATTTGACGAGCAGTGACGTCCCGTGACGTTTCCCGACTCGCACCAATGGGCTCACAGAATCCCCCAGATGACAGCTTTGCACTTCGTCAGCATGGAATCTGACACGTCCAACGACGTAGCGTAAACGATTGCCTAGCAACCACCCGTGCTCGGCGTCCACGCGCACGCCACATTAGGCTTATATGCATACTCACCGCAGGCATTCATTGCTGATTCACACGAGGCGAGCCAGGACCCACAGGCCGGCCTTTCGTTTCTTCAGAACAAGGTAATTGTGAACCGCGAAGAGACCGCATTTATTCTTAGACCTCGTTCTTCCTGCTTCGAGGCTATTTAACCCTTACCTCATGATTGCTTCTTTACAGTAAAATTTCGTCTGAAGAAGCCCATTCCTACCTACACTAATGAGGTAGAAGGATCTGGATTATAGACAGCGCCGCCCAAGTAAATAGGTGAGCGTCAGCCGTGCACTACTCTAACCCATCACACAGCATAGGTGCCATGGCTTTTCTCACGCTGACCCTTTCTATTATTTATTATCTTCCAGACACCGTCAATATCAAACACTATGATGGAGCCCCAAGGGAATTAACCAGGGTGAGCAATTCAAGCCCCCCCTTTTTCTCGTTAGTCTTTATCTAACAACTTTATATAATATTATTAATATTCACGATGTGTGTAACTACTTCACAGGCCCGTCAATAGGATAAACCATTGGAGTGTACCCAATCCTGACATTCACGCCGGATTTTTACCTACTCCATAGACTTAGACCTTCTAAGGTGAGTCAGCTACCATCCTTAGCACATAGATCAACCTCGTTCTAGTGACAACACACCTGACTTAGTCTTCTTTTACTCACAGGCCGTCACGCTTTAATTCAAGTCCTGATGAAGACCCGCACTGACCTATCAAGAGGGCAGTACTAGAGTTGAAACGTCGACTAATTTGTGGACCTTCGTATAGAACCTGTGCCAAAAAAGAACTCTTCCACAGCGCAGTTTTACTATTCGACACATCCTGGCCACTTACGAAAAATTCGCTTTTAAACTACTGTACATATCACGCACATTGTCACCGAGCACCTATTTCTCACTGTGTCACTTCTGTCAACACATCATTGCATGACGGCCACCCGTGAAAATATTGATGTATGCATATATGAATGACGCAATTCATATATAAAGAATTTTTTGGTTGCATTTGATCTGTCTTGTGTGTTGCTTAAAGTCAAATTAATGTACATTGTTGAAAAATGCTTGACTAAACCGTATGCGCAAAGCAATACTTTCACCCAACAGAACCACTGTTACCTTATAAACTTACTACCCAGGTTCTGAGGGATACTGGGTCACCCCATTGCTCTTTTGAATCTATCAGCCAACCAGCGGGCAACCCATTGTAGCTGGGCTGCCAGGTAGTAGTGCTCAAAACATGGAGCCGCCAGACCACCCCTGTCCGTCGGGAGGAAGAGCTTTGTGAGCGCCAACCTGTGCCTGGCAGTGCCCCAAACAGAAGGCGGGGGAGCATGACCATTTTGGCGAGCGCCACCCTGCCCGTGGTCGTCAGCGGGAGCATGCTCCAAAAGGCCACCTGCGACCTGAGCGCCGTGACCGCCCTCCCCAGGTTGCCATCGAATAAGTCGGTCGGGCAGCGGTAGATTTGTATCCCCAGGTATTGAACCGGCGTGCCATTCAGGTGATAACCCGGGTCCGCAGTCCCCGCACTAAAAGCGTACAGACAAGATTTACTCGCGTTCACGCGGAGTCCCGAAACAGTGGCAAAGGACCGCAACAACGGGGCCAGCCGCTCCGGCATACATCCCACATCCTTAACGTACACTAACAGGTCGTCCGCATAGAGCGACACCTGGTGAACAGCGTCTCCCAGCGGTATACCATTTCCCAGGGTCGTCCGCACAGTCGCCGCCAGGGGCTCCATCGCCAGGGCGAACAGGGACAAGGGGCATCCCTGCCGGGTGCCCCGGCCCACCGGTACCGCCTCCGAGACATGGGGGCCCAGCCGAACACGGACCGTGGAGTTCCTGTAGAGCAGCTCGACAATCCGGAGGAAATCCCCATCCAACCCGTATTGTAACAACACCGTGGACAGGTAGCCTCATTCCAAGCAATCAAACGCTTTCTCCAAATCTAGGAGGAGGCACCCCGCTCTGGGCCATCTGTGCACGGCCTCACCGGCCACCCTGAAGTATCTCCTAAGATTTAACGACGTGGGCCTCGCAGGGACAAATCCGTTCTGGTTGGAATGCACCAGATGCGGGACCACTGGCGCCAATCAGTCCGCTAGGGTCTTCGCTAGGATTTTGTAGTCGACGTTGAGCATCGCCAGGGGACGGTAGGAGCCCAAGGCCGTGCGGTCGGGATCCGATTGAGGCAGGGAAACCAGGAATGCCTCCCGCATGGAGGGAGGGAGCGACCCCTCCTCCAGCACTTTGTTATATAGCTCACGCAGCAGCGGCACCAGGGACTCACGGTACGCCTTATAGTACTCCGCAGGCAATCCGTCCGGCCCCGGAGTTTTGCCCGTCGCCATTGATTGGATCACCTCCCCAATTTCCTCTAGGGAAAGGGGCCCACTGAGCGCTGCGTTATGCTCCCTGGTGGCCACAGGCAGGTGAATGGAAGCTACGAACTCCCCAAGAAGGTGCCGGGAACCCGTCCCCTGAGCCGCTTACAAGTGCTTGTAGTGGTCCACGAAGGCCCGATGTATTTCGCGCTGCGTGTGTACCACCACTCCGTCCTCCCTGCGGATTGCTCCGATCGGGTCCCGGCGATCCTCCTGTCGGATTAGCCAGACCAGCAGACGGCCCGCCCTGTCTGCTCTGGCGTGTGTTCTGGCTGTGTGCGCCGCATAATTGTGACAGCGGAGTCGCTCCAGGAGCTCCGCGTGCTGCCCGCGGAGATCCCCTAGACTACGTGAGTGTCTGCCCCCTCCTTCTCCTTCCCTCTCGTATTGCAGGAGGTCGTCCTCGAGGCGCGCCAGGGAGTCTGAGAGGGCCCGACGTATGTTCCACTGGGCCCCCAGGCAGTGCCCCCGAATGGCCACCTTATGGGCGTCCCACTCTACCAAGGCACTGCTCGCCGTCCCCTCGTTGGCGTCAAAGTACGCTAGTATAGCTGTACCAAGGGAGGAGCGGAACTCCGGGTCCTCCAGCGCGCTCGGCTGAAGTCGCCAGGTGGGCACCGGCGGGCGGTCCGCCACCCAGCCAATCCGAAGCCATAAGGGATTATGGTCGGAGTGCGTCCGCCCCAGGTATTCCGACTGTTCGATAAGTGGGAGCAATGACCGGGAGCCCACTATCCTGTCCAACCGTACGTGCAGGTCATGTACCGCTGAATAATAAGAGTATAGCCTATCCGTCGGGTGGAGTGTGCGCCACAAGTCCTGCAGCGACCAGTGCACGAGCCAGTCTCCCAGCGCCCGGGCGTTGGACTCCACCACCGTGGCACGGAGGGGAGGGAAGGATCTGTCCAACTGGACATCCAACACCATATTAAAGTCCCCTACCAGCATCCAGGGAAGCCCAGCATAAGGGTGTAGAAGCTGCGTCAATCTCGCCAAAAAGGAGGCCTGATTCTCATTAGGCGCGTATAGCGAGCCCAGCAACATCTCTTGGCCGTTCAGCTTCCCCCGCACTAATGTATACCTGCCCTCCCGATCCACCACCACCTCTTTGCAATCGAAAGGGACACCTGCTCGCACCCAGATCAGCGTGCCCCGCACGTGCGCCGAGTAAACGGTGCCGTACGTTTGTCCTCTCCAGCGCCTAGAGAGCCTGCCCAGTTCCGTCGGGTACATGTGCGTCTCCTGTAGGAGGGCAATCCCAACGGAGTGTCGCTGCAGATAGGAGAAGATGGCATAGCGCTTGGACGGCGTGTGCATGCCCCGTATGTTCCAGGTCACAATGTTAGTGTGCGTCATCGCAAAGCTAGGTGAGCAAGTCGGGCTGGGGGCAGAGCGTCCGCGCCAGGGAGGGGGGGTGGGCCACAGTCCGGGGGGAGCATGTTAATGCGCTGCCATGTAAACAATGTAACCATGATGAACAGTTTAACAAGTAGGGCGTATTCCCAACGGGGCATCCGTCCAAACCTCAGAAACGCTAAGTAGTATTAGGCTATTGCAGTGTGGTGACTGATGGGGTTCGTGTAATCGTAGCGACCTGCTGGGACTAGTACCCCCTCCCCTATCCCCACTGGAAGAGGAAGAAGCAGCATCGTGTCCGGAGCTCAACTGCCGCGCAGGCCCTATGCAAACCCCCAGCGCAAGGCGCCCGCAGGTGTAACGTCTGGTGGCGCGCGCCTTGCGCAACCCGCCCCCACGAGGCCAGGCGCTCCCAGTTCTGACCCTACATCCCCCCAGGAGGACCCAGGGCCCCAGAACCACCCAACACATTGCCACGGCATACACGCGGCCCCAGTTCAACATACGTGGACCCTGCCCAAACTTCGACATCCTGACATCTCATCACACAATCAGGTCCGCAGTCTGCGGGGTCACCACTGGCAGAATCAAGTCTTCCGAGACCACCGTGGACGGGGACGACGCCCCACTCGCTCCCGGTGCATTGTGCGTGCAGGCCTCCATTCGGTCACTGGCGGGTGATGTCCCAAGTGTCGGCACCGCCTCCAACATCTCCCGCCGCTCCATCCGGATTCACTCCGGGCTAGGCGCCACCGGTCCCGGCCGTGCCAGTTGCTGTGCCCCCCAGCGCCCACGTCTTCTGGATCGCCTCCCCGGGCGGCTGTCGACATCCGAGCCAGCAGGCCTCACCCCCGTCCACTGCCCTGACTCCTCCAGCCAGTCCCACACGTCCGCCGGGGAGTCGAAGAAGTGGGCACCTTCTTTTGCAACCACTCGCAGGCGGGCCGGGAACAGCAATGAGTAAGGGAGAGCCAACTCCCGGAGCTGGCACTTCACCGCTATGTAGTTACTTCTGCGCCGCTGCACGGCTGCGGTGTAGTCTGGAAATAGCATGACTCGGCTGCTGCCCATGGTCAGGTCACCAGACTTTCTAGTTTCGCTTAGAACCGCATCCCTGTCCCGATAGTTTAGGAGCTTGAATAGGAACGGTCGGGGCCGGTCCCCCGGCTTGGGCCTCTGCGCCGGCACCCTGTGCGCCCTTTCCACAACAAAGTGCTGAGATAACACCCCCTGAGGCAGGAGGTCCCGCAACCAGTTCTCCACATATTGCTCCGGGTGCCTACCCTCCACTCCTTCCGGGAGACCCACTGCGCGGATGTTATTGCGCCGTGAGCGTCCTTCCGCATCGTCAACCCTGTCTTCGAGCGCATGGACCCGGTCCAGCACATCCTGCAGCGCTGCGCTATGACTCCGGACTACAGGTTGTAGCTCCTGAAGCGTCTGACCATGTGACTCTACTCTCTCGGCCAGTTTGCGATGGTCTGCGTGAAGGAGGGTGAAGTTGGATGTGACCTTGTCAATCCTCGTTTCGAGGGACGCCCTTGTCTGATCCAGGGTAGTGCCAAGTCTCTCCACTGCCGCGAGCATGGTGTCCATTTTAGTCGAGAGGGCCGCCGATTGCGACTCCGTATCTCCCCCCGACCGGCCCTGCGCGGGGTCCAGGCTCCCAGCACGCAGCTGACCCTGCTGCCATTTGTCGCGAAGTCGGCCCATCGCGTGCTGTTGGGCAGTCGGCATTCACAGCTCGTCTCCGGGCGTCGTGTACACAACCGGGCGTGGGCCCTCCAATCCCCGCCGGCACTCAGCTCCGCTCGGCCGCCGGAGCTATACTCGTTCCCCAGGGCCCAGCCGCTGGGCCGCAGTCAGCAGGAAGAGGTCCGGGGATACCCCACAGCCCGCAGCAGCAACAGGCTCCGGAAGGGAAGCACACCGGCAGTGTACCCCCAGGCCGCAAGGGGCTCCAAGAATCGTGCGCCTCGTTCCCCTTAGGGCATCGCACCACCGTGCCTGCTCACTGATGCGTCGGTTAGCCGATGTCCAGCCCAGTCCCGTTCTGGCCCTGCCAGGTACACCCGACCGGTGCCCGCCAGCAGACCGCTGTGCGCCATGGCTCGCTCGCTCTGCGTCGTTGCAGCTGTACAGCCACTAGAGCGCTAGGCAATCCAGGCGCTGGAGCCCCGTCGGCCAGCTTCACAACAGGGGCCCCGCTCCCAGGGACTCTACGCCCAGCACCCCGGGTCACAGTCACTTGCGGAGGCTCCCCACCTCTCCAGTGCGTGGCTCCTGGCGGTCCCTACAATGTCCGGTACACCACCCTCCGCCACGGCCTCGCACAAAATGGCGCTTCCCAGGAAATGGCGCCCGCCTCTGCCAGTACCGTGCCTCACTGTCCGCAACCGGCAAGCCACGCCTCGGCCTCCGGGCTCTCCGGGCCGCCCCAGTCCAGGTTCCGCTACTCGTGCCGCTCAAGCTCAGGGCCCTCCTCTCCACACGGCTCGCACCCAGGCACTCCGGGCTCATCACAGCAGGCCCCAGATCGCGGCTCACCGCGCTGCCTAGGCCTCGACGGCGGCCCCCACCGCTCGGGGCCGCAGACTCCCCCGCACTCCAGGCACGCTGTCCCCCGGGGGCCGCAGCTCCTCAGCGCTCCGCCGCCGAGCAAACCACAGTGCGCAGCAGGCTCCCAGCTTGCAGACCAGGGCGTCACACTTCACTGCACTCCACGTCGCGGGGGCCCCCCGCAGCACCCGGCAGGGCTCCTACCAGTCCGTGTCCGCCGGCGACGTCAGCTCGCAGCCTTCAGGGCACCTCGGCCGCGAGGGGAAGGGACCTCTCGTGCGGCGCCGTCCCCCTCTCCGTCTCCCGGCACTATCGCAGGGTCCCGTGGCCGGCCCCGCCTCACAGGCCGCCGCGCGCTTCCTCTCCGCTCAAGCCCCACCGGGTCACGGCTCCTCACAATTGCTGCTCGCGGGGCCACGCCAGCTCCTCGTCACTGCCCCACACCGGGCCCGCGTCCAGCTGCCACGATCTGCCCCCTCTCAGGATAAATGGCAGGATATCCAGGAGGTAACGGTCGGAGCCTCAGTCGCTCGCGTCCGCCATGTTGCCCGGCTGGCCACGCCCCCCAGCACGAGGTCGTGCTTTGTTTGTGCAGAGTAGACAGAATAATAATTGCAATTTGGGACACGTCTTCTGCTCTGCAGTTGCTTAGCTTTGAAGGGAAACTTTTCACTATCACTGCTTGACATTGGCATCAACAAGGAGGTAGAACATTTCTGCATAGTGACCTTGCTGAATCTCCTGGTTTAGTACCAATGCGGCTCTGCATGTTACACTAATGTTTGGAAATGAATGCGTTCTGTTCAGCCAGTTGTTGCTATTCATTCAGCACTAGGTTCTGAGTGAGAGGTCTCGCCACCAGCTGCTCAGAGATGACAAAGCTCTCTTAAAATCCGGGAAGAGAAAACACTGAAAGCCCTCGGGTCTGCAGCAAATCTGCAGAGTATATTACTTTCCTCTGCAACAGACTGCACGAAGATATGATGATGCGCGGTCTTACCGAAGCTAATGGCTAGAGATGTGTGAGGAATAAAGTTTGAGGTTCCTATTCTATTCATTCTATTTATATGTAATATCAATGAGTTATCTATTGTAACCTCATCCATATCCCACACTTTGGATATGTGCAGCACACATGCAATGTGTGTATTGTTCTAGTACAAACCCGTCAGTAAAAAACCTATGCTAGATTTCACAAACACATCTTTGCATAGTGTGTGGCGCTAGGCAGCCTGTGTGTGCATCTTCACATGGGGAAGAGGGCAGCAGCAGGTCATATTTAGTAAATGGCTCTGCAATGCTCTCTCCCCCTACTGCAAAACAGCACACCAACTTTGGATGCTGTGCTGCATTGTACTATTTTTAATACCACTGCCCCTAAGTGTTTAGTAAAAGCAAGTTATCAAAATGTGTTTATCCTTGTTGAAAATGTAGCTTGAAAGCATGTATTTCAAATGTTAGCTAATCTTTAACCAACAGTATCCTAGGACTAAATACATTACTATTCTAGCTCGAGTCCAAGAATATTTCAGTGGCGGCCAGCAATGAAAATGGGTGGCGGGACAGGGAGGCGGGGGAAAATGAGGTACATAAAAAATTAAATAAAACATACCTCCTGCCCGCGTCACAGCGTCTTCCTCGGCACCTCCCTTCACTCCTTCCACTGGATGGAACAGGAAGGACCCATGGGGCACCCAGGCTCCCCTGAGCCAATAACATTGCTACAATGCAGTATTGTAATTGGTCTGAGCACTGTGGTTCGGTGCTCAGACGGGGCCCCGGGACCTGGGCATGTTCTCCACCCAGGCTGTAATGAAGCCTATTGGAGAACATGCTATTTGTGCATGAATGTTTGGCCGGCCAAACGTTCATGGGCATGTAGGTAGTGAAAACTACTCCTCACCTCCCCCTTTCAGCATAGAGCCCCGCCCCACCTCCTAAAGCTGCCGTACCCGCAACAAGAAAAAATATAATGATAACAACATTGAGTTATTATCATTTTTTTTTACACTGCTGAAAAGCAGTGAGGCGACGCTCCTCCGCCTTAGCGGAGGAGCTACCACTTCTGTGCTTGTTTTAACATGGCTTGGTAAAATACATTCTATATCTAGTACTGGATTTACAAATGTTTTGCACCAGGTGTGCCTCGCTTTTCTAATGCAAAGTCTTAAGAGGAGATTTACAAACCAATGATTGTAAACCAAAGTAAGACACATTGATGCAAATGTACCTCCTTGCATGCTTTGGATCAAAGAGACGTACCATGGGAAGTGATGGATGTTCCAATGCAACCACCCATGAGTTTGCCACAAATCCTTATTTATAGAGAACTGTAGACAGGGATTTAGGCCAAAATACTGTGCCACGTACAGGCAGATGTAAAGAGGAGAAATGTTTTAATTTCACCACATTGTACTGCACACATACAAAGTTAGAAAAGACCCCTCCAGCAAATAGTATGCATCTGAAAGCACAGCCCCCCTTGCTGTATGGTGCAAAGGTGTCTGCATTGCTGCATAGCTGCTTAAAGTGCTCCAGAGCAGGGAACGAGAACAAAGTCACATCTTGGTAGGTATGTTGCTGTTCTACTCACTCACATTCACACATTGTAGTGTATCAACTTTACTTGCTGCCCTGTGTTGCGTGACTTGTATGTAAACCCGGGCCCTAGGCTGTCAGACATGCTGCTTGTCAAAGGTTCCCACTATACAGTAACGTATACTGTATGAGCTGTTATTGCTGTGGTAGGTTTTAATATAGCTTCATTAAAACTTGTTTTCTCTAATAGAATTGACCATATTTTTCAGTGTATTTAACTTCCCCAAACTTTTCACTAAAAACCCGAATTCTGGCTATCAGATCCCCAAAGCTGGCGTGCCCGGTGCGCGGTGGACGAGCGGGGCTCCCAGCCAGAGCCTTCCTTTCCCTCCGCCACATCTTTCTGTTCTTGCAAGGCAAATTCTGTAATATCTAAAATAGATCGATAAATCATGTTTCCTTGGTTGGAAACGATGCGCAACATTTCTAAACGTTTGTGTTAAATGTCCCCTAAATTATCTGGAAAGCATGTCTGCCTCAAACACTGCAGCACTTAACTCGGCTTTTTAACCTTGTGCAGTATGTCAGTTTGAGAGCATTTAACCTGTGTCAGCTGATGTCACGTTTCAGGAAGAAACTGAAAACCAGACTGTTTCCTAGAGATTAGATCCTTGCCTATCTTGGTTAGATACACACAGTGGCTGACTGGTAATCTAAGCGCCAGGATACCCTTCGGGTGGCAGATGCGCTATACAAGTTTGCCTTACATTACATTACATTACATCGGCCACTCTATTAGACTGAAGTTCATACAAAATGCCACCTACATTAGATGCAGGCATGATATATTTATCCTATGCCAGAGACAGGCGAGTCTATTAATTAACACTACCTAGTGGCACACACACATATGGAAATTCAATCCAATACAAATGACTTAAGAAAACCTTGAAGATGTACCTTTTTAAATGAAATATTAGAATCTTCGGTGCTTTCAGCAGAGTGGTCTTAGCTTGGGCATCCTGGTAGCTGTCACAATATGAACAATGGACTGTGTTGTTCCACGATAAAATGTCTTGCCCAAAGAAGTTATTTAGACAGTCCTATTAAGTAAAATAGCATCCAATTACACATCTTTATGAAATATTATACCACACAGTAAAAGCACTTCAAAATATATATATCATTACAAAAAATCAACAATTAGCAACAATACCGTTATCTGAAAACATCTCAGCCATATGTAACCAATCAACTATAAAGGAGTTGCACATTTAAGGACAGTGTAACGAGACAGCAAGTGGGTAGCAGTTCTTGTGGAGCGTGGGAATCCCCCGCCAGCTTCAGCTCTGGCCTTCTGTCACGAGAAGAATGAGCTCCTGTTACCATGAACGTTGTGCGATAGTATTGCTAAATATTTTCAGAACAAAGTGGAACACATTCATTGGGACATCTACTGTCCTAGAGTCAATTCACCTGGAGTCTTTCCCCAAGCCTCATCATCCGGTGAAGACAGTTCATCATCCCCAGCCTACTTTCTCCAAATTTGCTCCTCTCCTCTCTATCCAGGTTATGGACCGTATTCTCTCAGCCAAGTAGGGCTCTCCCTTGAACCCATGCCCATTTTTCTGTTTTGAAAATGGTTCCATTAACGTATGGCTAATATTCTTACTATTTTGTTTCACACCATGGTTAAAACTGGATGTTTTTTAAGGCCTGGAAGAAGTGCTTAATTTGTAAAATATTAAGTGCCAGGGCTCTGACCAGGAGGCCACTGCAGCTTGCACCACCCATCTCCCGTTCATCGTTGCCAAAACAACTACTAACCATCTCTCTCGCATGTAAATGTTCAGATTATTCCAGGTCCCCAAAGCTAAAGGAATGGCTGGTTAGGCAGGTATTAGCAATTTTAATGCATATTGTACTCCTAAACAACCTTTGTTCTGCTCATCTCTAAATTACATGAGCAGCGCCACCATATGGGAGACTGTTCTATGTATGGTGTTGACAATTAGGTGCCGGTGCCGAGCACCGGAATGCACCGGCTCAAATTAAGCACTGCCTGGAAGGTGGCCTCAATTCTACCTTTTCTCAAGACACGTAGTCTCAACCCTAATGACCCAAATAATTCTCAGCCGATTTCCCGACTTCCTTTGCTAGCCAAATTGGCGGATAAAACCATGAATATCCTACCATCTTCTTTTATTCAGGATAACAGTCTGCTAGACAACACACAATACAGCTTCAGAGGAGGACATAGCACCGAATCTGCGCTGATTAAATCGGCAGAAGAAATCAGAGAGGCGTTAGATTCGGGGGGAAAGGCTGCCCTGATCAAATTGGTTCTCTCCGCGGCCTTTGATATGGTCCACCATGATCTTCTGCTGGACCATCTAGCCTCTATTGGAGTACCAGGGCTAGCACTCACTCTATTGAGCTCCTTCCTGTCAGACAGGAAGCAGTTTGTGGCACTGAACTTCTTTGTCTCCGAGCCTTTTTCTCTACTGTGTGGGGTTCCACAGGGATCCACAATCAGCCTGAACCTGTTTAATGTTTGTTTCAGCTCTGACGCCTATAATTAGATCTATTGGGTTTGTCTTGACCTTCTGTGCCGATGACACACAAATTGTTGTGTCGGCTTCAAATCGGGACACCAACAATTGTAGGAATGTTCATGACTGTATGCTGGCCATCAGTTCTTAGATGAGCAACAACTGCCTAAATTAAATTATGACAAAACAGCGGTTATTTTATATGGCAACAATCCTTCCTTCTGGTCCCCTTCTTGGTGGCCAGAGGAACTGGGCTCTTTCCCCACACCCATCAGGAAAGCCAAAAACCTAGGAGTCCTTATGGTCAATTATCTTTCTTTTGGCAACCAGGTCAATTCTTTGACGGTTTCTACCTTTTATATTCCAAGGCTGGTCAAAAAGATTTTACGATTTATTTCTTTAGAGTCCCAAAATACTGTGGTGTCCTCCCTTATCTTGTCATGGCTGATTACTGTAACAGCCTGTATCTTAATATGCAGCAGCAACATCTTAATAAGTTGCACAAGCTTCAGAATGCCACCTCTAGACTTCTATCAGGTACTCCTAAATTCTGCTTTGTTAAATCAGTAATCCAGGGACTTCATTGGCTCCCCGTCAGGAAGAGGATTTCGTTTAAATCTCTGTGCATGGCCTTCAAAGCTCTAAACAACACTGGCCCTTTCCAACTCAGACAGAATTTCAAGTGTTACGTTACCCAATAGAACTCTCCATTCTGCAGGTGCATGAAAATTGGTTGAAACCATATTTTAAAAGGCAAATTGGGGTGGAAGAAGCTTTGTCATTGGCACAGCTACGGCTTGGAATGAACTACCTCTCTTTCAATCCCTGATCCGCTTGCTTTTAGGAAAAGTCTTAAAATATGGCTATTTAAAAACTAGGCCCCTTGCTGCTCTGTATCCTGATTTTCGTTGGAACTAGCGCCAAAACACCTTTGGGTAACAGTGTGCTTTATAAGATTGCTTATGATGAACATTAACATTAACAGGGGATTCATGATGTTGCTCCCTGATGGAGCTAGGAAGCTTGTTTCCGGTCCAGGGAAGACATGACTTGGCAGTTCGGGCTGGACTGTTCCCATGAGGCACAGGGTCAGACTGATTTGCATATGGCCATGTCTGAACTGGGGTGGCAGAGTGGGCTAAAGAACGGTGATGGATTAAACCCAGATCAGTTGACTGGGGGTGAGTGCTTGCTATGTTCAACAATCCGTCCATCATTTCCTTTGGTTTTTGCTTTGTTCGCCATAAGTTGGCAGGGTATGCTCAGACGTGAGTCCCTTGCTCACTTTGCCACTGGATTCAAGCAAGCCTGGTTGAAGACGGCTGAAATGTCAGAAACCGGTCCTAGGAAGCTTGTTTCCGGTCCAGGGAAGACATGACTTGGCAGTTCGGGCTGGACTGTTCCCATGAGGCACAGGGTCAGACTGATTTGCATATGGCCATGTCTGAACTGGGGTGGCAGAGTGGGCTAAAGAACGGTGATGGATTAAACCCAGATCAGTTGACTGGGGGTGAGTGCTTGCAATGTTCAACAATCCGTCCATCGTTTCCTTTGGTTTTTGCTTTGTTCGCCATAAGTTGGCAGGGTATGCTCAGACGTGAGTCCCTTGCTCACTTTGCCACTGGATTCAAGCAAGCCTGGTTGAAGACGGCTGAAATGTCAGAAACCGGTCCTAGGAAGCTTGTTTCCGGTCCAGGGAAGACATGACTTGGCAGTTCGGGCTGGACTGTTCCCATGAGGCACAGGGTCAGACTGATTTGCATATGGCCATGTCTGAACTGGGGTGGCAGAGTGGGCTAAAGAACGGTGATGGATTAAACCCAGATCAGTTGACTGGGGGTGAGTGCTTGCAATGTTCAACAATCCGTCCATCATTTCCTTTGGTTTTTGCGTTGCTCCCTGATGACCAGGATCCCCAACTTGCTGGTTTTGAGAACAGCACACTGGCTGTCAGATGCTGTTCCATGGGCTGCAGGGAAGACCAGGGCTACTGGACCCCAAACGTGATTGTGTAGGGTACTTGGCACCTTCCTAATATTGCTCTCAAAACTGTGGCATGTACAACCCTTTCTCTCTGCTCTAAGGGTAGCAAAGACAAGCATTCACAAGTTACTCAGAGAGTTAGTATGGGAGCACGAGCTCAGAACTAAAAAAATAATAGATACAATACCTTTAATTTCCAGCCCCTGCTTGTCTTTTTTATTATAAGAAAGTACTTTTAATTCCACAGCAGTACTCAATGCTAAACAATTCAATTGTGACTACAAGGTGATGCTCATGATCATGACTCTCTTTTGGTCAATTCTTAATTTGAGCCAGTGGTTGAAGTTGGGGTCCACCAGCACTCATTTGTTTGGGACTGGCACTTATTTTACCTCATCAGTCTTTGACAAAGTGCAAGAGAAAAAAAACATGTTGGAAACCAAGAGGAAGAGGAAGATGGAGAACTGTGACAAAGGTAGAAGACCGCAACCTGCAATAGTAAGATACAGGAGTAGCGAGTGTCTGGTCAGGGCAGTCTTACAGATTTTTGGGGGCTCAGGCAAGACATATTTTGGAGCCCCCTGTTTGTAATACCTTTGAATTTGTATTATACATGGTCTGCTATTTGCAGCCTGTGTGATGCTGAACAAAGTTTCAAAAACGCGGTTCATACAAAAACAATTGCAATATGTGCTTTCCAAAGCCCCAAAAGTTCTTAAGATCATACAGGACAAATAGAGACTGAGTCAGAGGTAGAGATAGGCATATACAAGGAAAGGGGCTGAAATACAGAAATAGACAGAAGTGACCTGGAGGAAAAATGTACTTACCCTGGGGCACCTTGGAAGGTGTGGGCCCTGGGCAATTGCCTTCTTTGCCCATGCCTTAAAATGTATCTGTATATGATGGTGGATTAAAGAGGCATGAGGTGAAATCAAGACTAATCAGCCTTGGTATTCAGCACGCTGATATTCCAGTGGGCTTGCCACCAGCTTCTGAGCAAATCTATGGCCCAAGCACTTATTGTTTTGCCAATCAAGCACTGCTTATGGGTCCTTCATCCCGCCCTTTCTCGCTGTGCTTTCGCTCACCTGGGTGACCCTATTTAGGATTGCATCCCAGGAAGCTTGAATAGGACACGGGTGCAGATTACATTTCCCCAAAGTCAAATGCATAATCAGTTCATGGTATAATCTTGTTATTCCCCTTGTTGTCAGATTAGGCAGGAGGCGCTCACCTCAACTCATTTGCTGCAGTTCAGTCAGACTGTAGGCAGGGGCCCACTGTAATCATCTACGGCCTCTGCACTAGCCGCTGGGGAGGGCGAGCGTAGCTTGAGTCTTCACAAAACATGGCCCACACTTGATTATCAGATGCAGCTTGGCAGTCCCTGGTGAGGTTCTGCGGGATCCTCTGCGATTGTAACACCCTTCTGGACCGAATGCATAACACGATCGGGCTGCACATGGCAGATGCAGTCCAACCCAGACTGATACACACAAGGCAGTTACAGCCCATTGTTCTGCAGCTTGTATTCAGTCTCCAGTTTAGTTTCTCATTTTAATTTAGCCTCATTTTCTAATGGTGATTTGTACATGTTATCCTATTGCGAGAATGACCCTTGCATGCATTTATTCCTGATAGACATTGTCACCCTGTAGTTTGCCCATTTAGTTCCAGGGTTGCACACATTCAGAACATGAGACATTGTTTTATTTATTGTGCTCCTAAAGAGATGAGTCTTCTGCTTTATTCTAATTAAAATGCTATCCTGCACCTTTGGCGCAGGTTGGTAAGCTTGCGGTTCTGTTATTTAAACTGTGTCCATGTTGATGTCGGTGAGAAGTTTACTTTTTCCAGAGTCATCACGGAATGCTGCTGTAATATGCAGTCCCTCTGACCTCGATCTTCATCCTGGGAAGGAAGATATATGTGCACTCAGTCGGAGGTGCATTTGTGGATGCACTGAGCCTGGCTTCCTGACATGCAGTACCAAGCTAAGGGGTTAGGTCATTCTGACAGGCCTGGCAGATGGGTACTCCCAATATCCTCTCTTTAGCATAGATGCTAGAAACAAATAGGAGTAACTTTAGCAACATTATCAACAATTACCATGGTTCAGTTGTTTGTGTCTATCACTATTCTAAAAATTGCTTATTGTAATAATTTGTCTCATCTTTATTACAATTGTAGCTCATGTTTTATTTACAAAGATTAGAGCTTTTGAATAAACATTCAAAAATGCTATATTATATATTTTCTTTGTGAGCACTGTGGGCATGCAAGATTGACAAACAAGAGGGTTACAACTATTGCCATGATTTGGGGGTTGGAGGCAGTACTGTGAGCTAGCCGAACAGACCAACATTTACTGATTATATAAGGACTCAGTCTCTGTATTATGAGGTTTTGTTGCTCTAAATACACAGTCCTACTAGATTAGTAGGAACCGTATAGCATGGCGCCAACAACATTCTAGGTTTGTTACCTACTGAGTGTGCCTCCTGAGAGTTTACTTGCATGTGCTCAAAGCTCCTTTATTACCCTTATACAGAGACGTCTGTGGTGATAAAGGTTTTTATCCTCCTTTAGCTTAATAGGAAGTACCTATTTATGTCTGTAGGTTAATTAAGCCCAATAAATCCTGTGTAATCAATTTTATATTCTCATCTTTAATATGGCCCCTTATACCATAATACAAATACTGTACTTAATTTGATCTTTATACTGATCCTAATAAATCATATTCTATTTTATCACTACAAAGTCCTCACTTAGATGGCAAAGGTCATAAAAACTGTTGTAGCCCTGAAGTCTACCTGAAGTCCTCAAACAGAGTCAGGCTGAACATGGAGCAGCCCTTATCCTCGATTTGGGGATGAAACTCATTCGCAACTTTGCCTTGTCCTTAATTATTTTGAGCAATATTGCAGGGAAGGCAGCTGCATTGGCTATAAACCAATGGCTTGCTACAGTTCCAGTGGCAGACAAGGAACGTGAACTCTCTAAAATTATTTCTGAAACATATACTTCTATAGGTCATGACAGATTGGGAACAACCATGAATTGTAATTCCCACGTGCTACTGAAAAGGCCTGGATGCGCACGCCAGTGGCATTTGTAAACATGAGGAATAATGCTGCCTTAAATAAAAAGACATGGAATAAATATGAAATAACTGGAAGAATATTGTTTTATTGTTTAAACAAATACTTTTTTCACAAGGCTGGGCGTCTGAGTGGCACGAGAGGTCGTGCCCTATATACAGTGAACTATGGTTGCGGGCTAGCTGGGACAGAGCTCGTTTCAGTCAGCACGTCGCAACACTCAAAAGAAAATCTGAACAAGCAAGAGTACAAGGCGCTGTGCAAGTTATCATTTTTGTTCATAAATTACCAAGCAGACACCAGAGTCTTCTAATGAGCGCTGGGATAAAAACAAAGCTAAAGCAAAAACCCGGAGTGGATCTCTGCAACCAGAGTATTCTGAAAAACGTTATAATTTACATCACTGTGATACAATTAAACAGCCTGATTAGTATCAGTATTCCGATACACAATCTTCTTGTTCTTTTAAGGACTCTGCAGACAGACGGTCTGAGACAGAGGGAATGGGCACCGCAGACAGCAACGGACTCAATGTCAGCATAAAAAAGGAAGAGAAACTTCTACAACAAAAAGGACAATTCAAAAAGAGAAAGTTGCCGGAATTTCAGTTAAATATGCCACAAATACTCAGTATTTCTTCTGAAAAAGATCTGGGCGAGGACTCTGCTTGACAGTGCAGCAGAGGTCCTCATAGTTCACCAGACTCTTCAAGAGTTTTGGTGGTGAGACGGACTAATGACTACCTTCAAGTAGAAACTCCAGATCAGCGACTCAGCCTTTCTGACAGACTCTATGATTGATTAATTGATTTGATTTGATTGGCATATTTCTAGAGCACAGCAAATGCCCGAGGGCGTCTTGGCACTAGGAACGAAGGATCTGACCGGCGCTGGCGGGATAGACACGATGGATACGTTGTTGAAGAGCCAGGTTTTCAGCGCCTTTCTGAAGGATAAAAGTGAAGGGCTGCTCTTTATGGAGGTGGGCAGCGGTTCCAGATCTTCACTGTTCCCAGCAGGAAGCTTCTTCCACCCAAGTGGGCTTTCTTAAACTTGGGTGTCTGCAAAAGTTTAGAATGGGTAGATCTTAAACTTCTGGCCGGCGCATATCATTTCAGGTGCGTCCTCAAGAATTGCGGCCCTGTGAGCCAGTGCAGGGCTCTTAAGCCGTGGGAGACTGATTTGAACCTAGGAATATCTAATACTAGTCTGGCTGCAGCATTCTGCAAACGCTGCAGTCTAAGTAGATGTTGGGATTGGATCCCCATATATAGGGCATTATTGTAATCTAATCTCGAAAGGGTCAAGGCTGGAACCAAAGTTATAACTGCAATGGGAAGTATAAATGGACTGATTTTTCTGATCATTTTTAAGATGACCCAGATGGTGGAGGAGAGCCTATTGATCTGACTATTAAATGTTAGCTTGTCGTCAAAGATGACTCCAAGATTTTTGACGTTGGATACAGGGATAGGACAATCGCCCAGATTGGCAGGCCACCATCTGGGTGACCAGATGGATGAATCCAAGCCCAACAGCAGGACTTCAGTTTTTCCTCCGTTTAATTTCAGGCAGTTGAACTGCATCCATTGGTTGACTTGCAGCATGCGGCCGTTAAAATGGTCGACGGTCTCCTCCACGTTACTTGAGACTGACACCACCAACTGGGTGTCGTCTGCATAGGAAACAACCGAGAACCCAAAATGTCTGATGATTGAAGCCAGGTGGGCCACATATACATTGAATAATGTGGGGCTCAGAGATGAGCCCTGAGGCACCCCACAAGGCAGTTTGAAGGAGTTGGAGGAGAAGGCTCCTAATTCAACTGAAAAGGTACTGTCGGCTAGGTAGGACAATAACAGTGCGAGGGCGGAATCTCGGATCCACAGCTCCACCAGTCTACTGGCTAGTATATCGTGATTTACTGTATCGAAGGCCGCCGATAGGTCTAACAAAATCAAGGCGGCCTTGCACCATGAATCTAGTATTGTCCTAAGTTCCTCAGCTGCCATGACCAGAGCTGTATCCGTTCCATGTCCTTCTTGAAACCCGTATTGTGAGTGATCTAAAAGTTTCCTGGACAAGATGTGTGCAGTGAGTTGTACATTGAGAATTTTCTCGAGTACTTTTGCTGGAAATGGAATTCTGGAAATAGGACGGTAGCTGCTGGGGTCCATTGGGTCAAGGCTCTGCTTTTTTAAAAGAGGAAGAAGTGAGGCTATCTTCCAGGGATCTGGGAAGATGCCAGAAACGATTACCTTATTGAACACAAAGCTTAAGTGTTCACTTAGAATTTCCGGAAACATATTAAGTATTTTAGGAGGGCAGGGGTCTGTTGGGCTCCTGATTTCAATGTTCTCACCACCTGAGTAATTTGTTCTAGTGTGGGGGGAGAGAAGGTGAAAGCTGGGATGGGGTCAACGGGATCTGTGGTTGTGGGAGTGATCTGGGCACCTGTGACTTTGCTAGCGCTGTCCCTAAAGGAATTATACACTGTTTCAACTTTATCTATGAACATCTGACCCAGAAGATTGCAGAATTCTGCGTTGCTTTCCGTCCAAGCCATTCCTGGTAGTTTAGCTATTTTTTTTACTGTAGAGAAGAGCTCCCTGCATGAGTTCCTTGCCTCACGGATCTTTGCTGTAAAGTATTTCCTTGTTTTTCCTCTATAATCAAATTCTTCTAGGCTGCCAATGCTTGTGTATACTCTGAGTTAGACGTACACATTGAGGGTGACTTCCATGTACAATATTAAGGCAGAATTGAACTAATGACTGCGACATTCTCCTCGCTGGGACTGTTTGGCCACCTGAGTTTGTTAGAAAAGTCACACAAGGAGAGGACGTAATCATGCCTTCTTTTTCCGTTATTGTCCCCACGGATGTGATAACAGCATATGCTACAGAATGGGCTCTTGACCAAGCCCCAGCATAATATTACAACCAGGCATGTTGGGATAATGACTCACCTTATCATGCTATGCCTATAAGGTCCAGCCCGCAAAAGCAAGCACAATACCCTATTAAATATGAAGCTGTTAGGGAGATTAAATCACAGTTGTCATTGAGCCTTGTGTTTCCAGATCATTCCTATAGTATAGTCTTTTGCTACAGACAATTAAACAGTGACACATGCACTATTGTGGTTCAAAATGCACATAGAACAGGTTTAAAAAACAACATTGTACGTAAAAAATAATAAACTACATTGGACATTTCCAATGGCTTTTTCTGTCAAAATATAGCGTCTGAAAGCTGTGACTTAACCGCCTTCACAGCACTAGGAGACCAGAGAAGGTTCTGTGGGCTCCCACAAGGGTATAAGAACAGCCCAGATCTGTTTGCTGCCCGAGTAGCATTAATTCTACAAGACATTGACTCTGAATCGTTAACATACTTTGATAACATTTACCTCACAGATGATGATTTAATCACAGATTTGGGCCAGGGTGGATCATATAATTTTAGGATTCACTGAACATGACTATACATTCAAAATCTAAAATTGCCTTTCTCCGTGTCCTGTTTTTGGGATACAAGTTATCTATTGAAGGTAAAAGTCTAGTCCACATTTCTTAGGTAAATGTGCTCTTATACAAACACCAGCTACACTGAAGATGCTTCAATCTCTTTTGGGCTTCCTAAACTTTGGTAGAACATACATACCATATTATACACAATGGGTTCAACAATTCTATGATTTAATTTGTTCAGACTTTTCTAATAAACATTGGACTACTGAACACACTACTATTCTCAGAAATTTACAGACTGATATGCTTGAGTCTAAACATTTACACACTCATAATAACTCTACCAACTTGGTCATCCTTATAATTGCTGGTTCCACTAGATACACATATGTTTTACTCAATGAAGGTGAAACAGTGCCGATTGCTTATAAAATGCATTTATATTTCAATCTGGAAATGCGTTTAGCATTGACAGACTTTTTTTTACAGCTGTCCTGAAGGAATGGCTATTGGCTTAGGAGAAACGTATAATTGTGGTGTTCTGGCCTTAGAGGCAGTCACCAATGCTAGCGTTCCTAAAGCAAAAGCCTTACATCCAAGATGGATCCAGTGGGCCAATTCCTTGACAGCTACTGATGTAGATTATGTTTTTGATTCTACCTTACAAACACAGGTATACCTCCAGTATGAGCAAGACTACCCTGTGTCTAATAAAAGTTTGCCTTTAGATCAATATGATTTTGTAATCTATACTGATTATTCAGCCCAGTCTATGGTTGCAACTAAGTACAAATATTTAGCAGCATGTGCTGTGGTGAAAGGTGTCATGAAAGATGGTATATGAATTGAAAGCATTGGTTCTGGCATTGCAGAATATGGATCCTGAATCCCCCCACACTTACATTGTGTGCTTCCTATTACTGCATCCAGGCCTTGAATGATAATTTACTCTATTGGCGCATGAAGGGATTCATTTATTTAAAAAAAAGGCTAGCAAGCATATATTCCTTTGGGGCAAGGTGGTGGCACGTAAGTATGCTTTCCACAGCTCATGCAATTCATAAATGAGTCATCAATGTGCTCGTATACACGTTGCAGGAATTTATTAGCTGATGAAGCTGCTAAGGTAGCTGTTCAAACAGTTTTTGTAGCTGCGATTTCTCGTTCATGTAGGAGGATTGCTGTTGACATCATGGCTGAAGTCACTGCTTCGGCTAATGGTGAGCCCTTGCCTAAAGGCTATTCAGCAAAATACTAAAGGTTATTCAGCAAAATATTCCTATCTATAGAGTCCTCAAAATATCCCCTTAGCCCACATTCCTGGGGTGGGTGATCAAGTGCTACCCAACAAGGACCACAGGTAGAGTTAATAATGGCTGCTCATGAATTATTAGCGTCTGTCCATGCTGGTGTAGTGGCTACAGTTTTTTTACAATAAAAAGGCTACTAGTGGCAGGGTCTTTACAGACAGACTAAAAATGATGTCCTTAGTTGTGACATTTGTCAACAAATTAAAACTTCCACTGCTGCACACCCACTGCAGACACCTCTTTTAGTTTCCAACAAGCCAATACAATGTGTCTATTTAGATCACTGCAGGCCACTCCATTTGGATGTTGCCTGTACATTTATTTTAGTGGCTGTTGACTCTTGTTTTTGATTTCTATGGGTGTGGCAACAGCAATAAGCTGACGCTCAAGCTGTTGTTAATAAATTGCAAGTCTTTGTTGGTACATATGCAGTAGCAGCATTACATTCGGATGAAGGACTGGCCTTCGCCTCTAAGGTTTATCGGGATACTGTGGGCACCCTGGATGTTGCTGTGCATGATTCTGCCCCCATCATCCTGAGGGAAATTCAATAGTGGAACGGAAGAAACAGGACTTAAAGTAGCCCTTAACAGTTAGAGTATTAGGTTCAGGTCATAGCTGGATCCATAGCCTGCATGAAGTCCAGAGATCAATAAATAATCTGCCTAGAAGGTCTTTGGGTGACTGGACTCCTTCTGAAATTCTCATCGGGGTCTGACTTTATGTTCCGGATCTTCTTAACCCTGGCACAGTGGCTGAATGTGTGCCCTCTAATATCAATAAACATTTTGCCGTCTTACAGGAGCTACAAAACATCTAAGATGAGCACTTCAATTTGAATTCTAAACGTTCTGCCACTGTTGAAGTGAAGGTGCAACCAGGGGTTTCTGGTGGGATTCCTAAAGTTGGGGATCTAGTCTGAGGGAAGATTGCAGGTAAAAAAGAGTTTGGCCCGTCATACTGTGCACCGGTGCCGGTCCTTGCTGTCAAAGTTACTTGAACTGTGATTTTGCCACCGCTTGCTGGTTGTAAATACAACAGACTTGTTTCAATTGATTTGATCATGCTGCACTATATGGCCAGTCCTAAACAGCAGGCCACAAGATTTTCTGGGTAGTTCCTTCACACCTCTCTGTACTCTGCACAAAATTCCTCAGCACGCTTTATGCAGTCCAAATATTTCTGCACCCCGGCTTGGGTCTACAGATCCTGAAATTTCCTTCTTACCAGTTAATCATGATAACACAGGATGTGTTTTTAACGTAAGTTTACCATTTTCTACTGCTGCTGCGCCTTGCAATAAAAGTATATACTACCAACCACCGTTGGAGGTACCTACCTGTTCTCGTTTGCCCGCTGAGGTTTCTGATTTTACAGAGACTCAGACGTGGTACACATGAGTTTTTTCTTTAGCACAAACAGACATATCTGATTCCTCCATGGTCCTACTGCTGGATTTTTCTTTCATTATGTTTTCTTTTCCACAGGTTTGGATTCATCACAGTGTTATTTCTATTTTTGAATGGACACTATTTTCCAGATTGTACTTCACCAGAACTTGTAGCTGAGGTGCTGACCCCCCATTCTTCCTCACATAAGGTCCGGAGGGACTTGTCCCTGATGAACATTACTGCATTCCCTGTCCATGATAATATTGTTTGGGATAAAGTTACCTATGGCATTTTTATTCCAATACAAACATTGCAAAATTCCATATGTATTTAAAGTTGCTATGGATGACTTTCTCAGTGGCTGCTAGGGAGGTCGGACGTAGCTTGTGTCTTCACCGAACTTGGTCCCCCTCCTGTTTGTCAGATACCACTTGGCAGGCCCTGGTGCTGCTCTGTGGACTCCTCTGAAAATTTAGCCACCTTCTGACGAGACATAGCTGGGCAGGTGCAGCCCAACCCGGATGGATACACACAAGGCAGTTACAGCTCACATGGGCCAGTACACACAGTCAGGCAGCTGTGGCGGCAGGTATAGCCCTGACTTGGGCAAACAGACTCAGCAGATTGTTGTAGCCCACCCTGTAGTGACACACATGGCAGGCAATCGAACCCCACACGGCAGATACACATGGCAAGGAGAATGTAGACCACCTCCAGCTGACACACATGGCAGGCAGTTGCTGCCCCAACTCGGTCCTATATACATATCAAAGGGAGATGCAGCTCACCGTGGACCAAATATACATAGTCTTTCATGGCTCTCATCTACAAACTGGAGCACCCACAATCTGGGCCCAATGAAATGTGAGGTTTCTGCACCTGGCTCTCAGCTTCTTTGAATCTGCAATCAGGGACACACGAAAGAGCAGGCCTGACCTAGAAAGTTAATTACTTACACAACAGAAACTACTGTCCTACCCTTCACCCCATATATTTTAGGTAATCACTAAGTAATAGGAAACACTGAAGAAAAATTGCTTTTATTTACTTTAGTAGTTCTAAGTAGAAGCTTAGAATAATTGCCCTAAATTGTCCCAAACCTAAGAATACTCTCTATGCTCATTTTTCCCTAGAAATTGGAAGTGTTTAGAAAGAACTAATTAGCAGCCGTATCTTTAACAACATTTTAAAGGTAGACCTGTCTCCATCCTCCACACTTCAGTGTCTGGAACTTCAGCCAAAGGATTGTAGGCAAAATTCTTCCTGTGTTTGGGGAAGCTATCCTCATCCTCCATCTTGTACTATGCTAAACCCGGAGTATCAGAATGGATCGCACTGGCTTCAGTACACAGACTAATCTGCACACAGAGTCCGAATATCCACACGTACTACACACATACCATACAAGCACACTCATGAACATACACATAGGATATCTGCACAAGGTTCTGTATGCCGTACAATAGGTGAATTTTACATGAGAGGGGTCAGTATGCCACATTCTCACTAACAAAGATAAAGGTCAGGTTCACTATATGATATCAGAAAACATAGTATGCTGCCACAGCGACTATATGCTAAACACAGTACAGGGGCAGTAGTCCTCTGTCCACTATAAGGGCACACTTGGTGCATTCCTCCAGGTCATAGGACAGGTTCTGGACAATGAAAGGTGTATCCCTCCTCACACGTGCTAGCTGAGTATGATGCCAGGGCCAAAATAAAAGTCAGGATACCAGATACAAAAGTAATCTGAAAGAGACAGTTAGTTATAGATTCCTTACCTTAGAATTACCCCCAGGCATCAGACTGCACATCGAAAGGTGGCGTTGGTCAGCTCCACGTTCTTCGTTGGCGTCGTGGTCGCTGGAATGATGTTGCAGTAGCTACTTAGATGCCGCCCTCGTGCACTAATGTCAGTTCTTTCTTTTTCTGCACCAGCCAGAGCAGATCCAGAGAAAGATAGGTACCTCCAGTCACTTTTTGACTGACTTTTCTGAATGACTTTTGTCAACACCGTTTTTGAGTCTTTCAACTCCTGGTGCATGTTAGGGATGCCCGGTTTCAAGACTTGCGGTTCCTGCCAAAAACTGATGTCACCCGACGGGTTTGCACCACATGTGCTTGTGGTGCCTGGAATGCAACCACGATCCCAAGTCGTGTTCCGACTGCCGGGCCATGAATCCAAAGTCTTTGCGGGAGAGGTCCCGAAAGCTTCTCGAGACCTGGTAGTCTGCTACGTGCCATTCGAGATCCCAGTTGCGCGGGAGGTCAAGGGACCCACCACCACCACTCGTCTTCGAGTCGAATCACAAGAAGAAGTCGAAAAAGCATCTTATCGCTCTTTGACTTCTCCTCGTCCGTCGGCAGACGCAATGAGGGATGCGGGTGGTGCCCCTCACGTGGCTCCGCGTACAGAGCCCGAAGGGTTGGCTCTGAATTTCCCTCCCTGTCCGGGACGCAAATTGACCCCTGCCTAGCTCCGAAGTTTTTATGAAGAGATGCATGCCATCTTTGGGCAGCTCGACTCCGTTGGTGTGCCTTCGAGCCCCCGGACTTGGCTGGAGGCCCTGGGCCTTCGACTCAGGTGGCTTTGGCCCCAGCACTGCAGGGTCCCCTTGGATCCAGGGCTGGATCCGGATTGGCGCCGGTCGTCCTCATATCACCTCCACAGGCGCAGATTCCACCGGCACCATGCCCGCAGCCTATGCTGGTTGTGTCTCCCGCCAGCGTTGACTCTGGCCTCCACCCCGACGTGATACGCAAACAAATGATGGACGGAATGCTGAATAAAACATACATTCACCCCAGTCAAGAGATCTTGGTTAAATCCATTGTTCTTCTGCTCACTACTCCACCCAAGCTTGGACCCAGCTATACGCAAATCAGTCTTGACCCTGTTCCTCAAAGGAACACTCCGGCCTGAACTGCCAAGCCAGGTCCTCCCTGGACCGGAAACAAGAATCCTGGGACCAGTTTCTGGGTATTACGCTTCATCAGCCAGGCTAGCTTGAATCCAGTGGCAAAGTCAGCAAGGGACCCATGTCTGGGCATACCCATCCCACTTAGGGAAAAAGTGATACGCAAACAAATGATGGACGGAATGCTGAATAAATCATACATTCACCCCCAGTCAAGAGATCTGGGTTAAATCCATCATTCTTCTGCTCACTACGCCACCCCAGTTTGGACCCAGCTATATGCAAATCAGTCTTGACCCTGTGCCTCATGGGAACAGTCCAGTCCAAACTGCCAAGCCAGGTCCTCCCTGGACCAGAAACAAGCATCCTGGGACCGGTTTCTGGGTATTACCCTTCATCAGCCAGGCCAGCTTGAATCCAGTGGCAAAGTGAGTAAGGGACCCACGTCAGGGCATACCCATCCTACTTAGGGCGAAAAGTGATATGCAAACAAATGATGGACGGAATGCTGAATAAATCATACATTCACCCCCAGTCAAGAGATCTGGGTTAAGTCCATCGTTCTTCTGCTCACTACGCCACCCCAGTTTGGACCCAGCTATATGCAAATCAGTCTTGACCCTGTGCCTCATGGGAACAGTCCAGCCCGAACTGCCATGCCAGGTCCTCCCTGGACGGGAAACAAGCATCCTGGGACCGGTTTCTGGGTATTACCCATCATCAGCCAGGCTAGCTTGAATCCAGTGGCAAAGTGAGCAAGGGACCCACGTCTGGGCATACCCATCCCACCTAGGGCGAAAAGTGATACGCAAACAAATGACGTGTATACGGAGCCGGACCGACGTCGACCGACGCCAGATCCGGCGCTGAAAGGTACTTTTGTGCCCCTGTTCCACCCTTGTTCTTTCAAGCCATATTGGCAACCGTAGGAGGGTGAGGAGGACTGGGAGGAGTCTGGAGACCCTTTAACTGACCAGTTGCAGTATAATCCGGACTGGAGAGAGGAGTTGGGGGATGCCAGTGGTCTGAGTACCTCCCCAGACCTTGGCATGTTGTCTCCTCCTACCATGGCTACGTAGGAGGGAGCTTCTTTCACAGTGGTGTTGCACAGGGCGGCCCAGGCTCTCATCCTCGAGCTACCTACGGTGGCGATCAGGACTAACCTCCTGACAGAGGTGCTTCAACCGGCAGCGACCTCTTCAGAGCCCCTACTGCCATTTAATGAAGCCCTTACTGACATCCTTTTGGGCACCTGGTCCAGGCCCAACACAGGGACTCCTGTGGATAGGATGATTGCCCGATGGCATCGCCCGGCTCCGGCCGACCCCTCTTTCCTCTTTCCTCTCCCAACACCCCATCCCTGAGAGCTTGGTGGTCCAAGCCTCAACATCCAAAGGCACATTCCCTAACGCTCCACCTGATAGGGAATCCAAAAATCTGGAGCACCTTGGGAAGAAGATGTGAACACCGCATGTCTGTTGGGCCGTTACACCCACTCCGTGTGGGATACGGTAGCGCAGGTGCTGCCTCAATGCCCCAAGGTAGCCCGGGCCGTGCTCTCCCATGCGGTCACTGAGGCGAGAGATGCAGCCAAGTTTACCATACGATGTGGACTGGACACCGCCGACTCGCTAGGTAGGACAATTTCCACGTCGGTAGCCCTTCGACGCTACGCCTGGCTGAGGTCAACTGGCTTTTCGGGGGATGTCCAGGCTACCCTGATGGACATGCCCTTCAATGGCCGTGGCCTTTTCGGTGACAAAGCAGACAACGCACTAGAGAGCTTCAAGGACTCTCGGGCTACAGCCAAGTCCTTGGGCCTCTCCACCATCTGCCCTGCGCAGTCTGCTTTTTGCCCCTTTCATGGTGCCCTGCCACATTCCACCCAAAGCCACAGGCCAGTGCAAGCTGTTCAGCCCCTGCGCAGCCAGGGACATAGGACTCACCGTCGTGGGTCTGGGGGCCAGCAAGCGGGTCAGTCCACCAGTGCCCCCTCTGCAGCAGCCTCCATACCCTCCTAGTCTGACCTTTCAGGGCCATTGATCACCAGTGGGCGGCAGGATCCTCCATCACCTCCCCCACTGGTGCACCATCACGTCGGACAGGAGGGTTTTGCAGATAGTCCGAAGGGGCTACTCCGTCCCCTTCGAGACTACTCCCCCAGCCATGCCACCACAGTACCATCAAATGTCAGAGGGTCATCTGGCCCTTCTCCAACAGGAATTTAACGGCTCGCTTGGCTAAGGGAGCCATTGAGCGAGTTCCTGTCTCAGAAGTAGCTTGTGGTTGGTATTCCCACTACTTTCTTGCGCCCAAGAAGGACAAAGGCCTGCGTTCTACCTTGGATCTCAGGAACGTCAACCGCTCCCTCCGGAAGGAGAAGTTTAAAATGTTGATGCTAGCTCAGGTCCTGTATGCCCTCGACCCTAAAGACTGGTGGCGTTGGACTTGCAGGATGCTTACTTTCACATTCCCGTCCTGCCGGCCCACCGGCGTTACCTGCGGTTAACGGTAGGCTGCGAGCACTTTCAGTTTACCGTGCTCCCCTTTGGGCTTACCAGCGCCCCTCGGTGTTCACAAAAGTGATGGCGGTGGTCGCAGCTCATCTGCGCAGATCAGGGGTTCCAGTCTACCCATATCTCGACGACTGGCTGTTGAAGGCGGGCTTGCCCCAGGCAGCTGTCTCCCACCTCCAGACTACGGCGGACCTCCTGCATTCGCTGGGTTCTCTATCAACATACCGAAGTCACACCTGATTCCCTCTCAGAAGCTCCTTTTCATCAGAGCGGTTCTGGACACGACGCAGTTTCGGGTTTATTGTGCCGAGCAGCGAGTCCAGGATATTCAGGCTATGATTCTAATCTTTCAGCCTCTATCCCGGGTTTCAGTCTGAATGACCCTGAGGCTGTTGGGCCTCATGGCCTCCTGCATCCTGCTAGTAGATCATGCCAGGTGCCATATGTGGGCTCTGCAGTGGAACCTGAAGTTCCAGTGGGCACAGCATCAGGAGAATCTGTCTGATTGCGTTCAGATCTCGGAGGGCACTGCATGACAATTGCAGTGGTGGCTAATAAACCAGGATTGAGTCAACGGCAGATCCCTCTCCCTTCCCCAACTGGAGTTCACAGTGGTGACAGATGCATCACTTCTGGGGTGGGGCAGCCACAGGGGAGAGGCGGTTCAACACCTGGCAGGTTCACTGAACGCCAGGGCGTACAAACTCAGCCCCAGGTGCATGATGGATCACGAATGGCGTCTTCGCTTGGAGGTGGTGTAAGGTCTCTTTCAGAATTGGGGAGAACCTTGGGTAGATCTATACGCCACCGAAGAGAACGTGCAATGTCAGCATTCTGCACGTTGGAATTTCCAAGGCGGCACTCGCTAGGCAATGCTTTTCGTCACAAGTGGAGTTGCGGTCTTCTATACACCTATACACCTATACCACTACTGCCCAGAGTGCTGAAGAAGATCAAGCGCGACCGGGCCCAAGTCATTCTTGTGGCTCCGGATTGGGCACAAAGAGTCTGGTATCCCAAGCTGTTACACATGGCCATCGATCCTCCGATCAGACTGCGTCCTCGGGAGGATCTTCTGTCACAGCAGCAGGGGACGGTCCTCCACCCGAACCTGTCCAGTCTCCACTTCCTTGTGTGGAGATTGAGCGGCGACAGTTGATAGCCTTCGACCTTCCTTCCTAAGTCTGTGATGTTATCTTGGCAGCCAGGCGTTCCTCCACTAAGACGGTATACGCCTGCAGATTATACAAATTTGTGGCATGGTGTGCAGCAAAGTTTGTGGATCCCCTTTCTGCCCCTCTTTCTGAGGTTCTCTTGTTGCTCCTTTCTTTGGCCCAGCAGGTCTCTGCTCTGGCCACGCTTAAGGGCTATCTCTCAGCCATTTCAGCCTTTCTTAGTCTTCCTGATCATCCTTCTCTTTTCAAGTCCCCTGTTGTAACTCTCTTTCTTAAGGGCATTACTCATCTTTTTCCTCCTGTTCCCTTTGTAATGCCTCAGTGGGACTTGAACTTGGTTCTTACTTATCTTATGTGCGCTCCCTTTGAGCCGCTACATAGCTGTCCTCTCAGACTTCCCACTCTGAAGACTGCCTTTCTGGTTGCCATCACCTCTGCTTGCAGGGTGAGTGAGCTCCAGGCTCTTTCTTCAAAACCTCCTTTTCTGGCGGTTCATCCGGACAAGGTTGTCCTTCGAACTCAACCCTCTTTTCTTCCCAAGGTGGTTACTTCTTACCACATTGGTTAAACCATCACTTTGCCCAACTTCTTTCCGCCTCCTTCTAAGGAGGAAGAGAGGCTCTACCGTCTGGATCCAAAACATGCGCTTTCGTTTTATTTGGATCGCACCAAGCAATTCCGGGTGGATGACCAGCTCTTTGTTGGCTATGTGGACGCCAAACAAGGTCGCGTCATGCACAAATGGACCATCTCTAGGTGGGTCATTTTGTGTATTAAAGCTTGCTACTCTTTAGCAAGGAAGGAGCCTCCAGCAGGACTGCGTGCCCATTCCACCAGGGCGACTGCAGCTACCACTGCTTTGGGACGTGGAGTCCCCCGCGATGACATCTGTCAAGCAACTACATGGGCATCACTGCACATGTTCACAAAACACTACAGCCTGGACAGCCAAGTACAGAGAGACCACTTCTTTGGCTGTTCTGTTCTCCAGGACTTTCTGGTGTGAACTTGGTTTGCAGACCCACCTACCAGGTTGGTATTGCTGGGGCATCTATTCTAAGGTAAGGAATCTATAACTAATTGTCTCTTTCAGATGAACAAGCTACTTACCTTCAGTAACTATATATCTGTAAGAGACTAAGATTAGTTATAGATTCCTTACCGCCCCACCCATCCTCCCCGTTCTGCAAACTGACTTCTAGGGTCAGGGAATACCTTTCAGGGCCCTAGTTTTGTGCACCAGTGGTCAGTGTCTTGCATGGCTCTGTGCTTCTGGAATGGAATGTCGTGTAAGAGAACTGACGTCAGCGCGCTACTGCGACGTCATTCCTGCGACCATGACGCCAATGACGAATGCCGAGCCGACCGACGCCACATTTCGACGAGCAGGGGTACTGCTGATGAAACAATTCTCCGGATCCAGTCTGACGCCTGGGGGTAATTCCAAGGTAAGGAATCTATAACTAATCTATGTCTCTTACAGATATATTGTTACCGAAGGTAAGTAACTTGTTCGTCAGACACTCAGGGTAGGAATACATGCTTGTGTACCATGCAGGGTGCATCTCTATCCTAACACTTCCCTTTTAGTGTTAATATCGCTCTTTTACTCTATCATAAGCCTCTCCTTCAACACTTATAGAATTCCATTTCAAGAACCCACATATAGTTCTTCCAAAGAACCTGAAATCCTAACCAGCAACATTACATAACCTTCCAGCACTGAGCCTCAGACAAATTAACTATGTCTGTGCACCTCAACTCCACACGTCAGCACACTTGCCACTGTGACCCCAGCCTTGTCCTTTGCGTCACCTGGCACTGCTTTTGCGACCCATAACCTCAAAGGAGGCAAAATCAGTGCCAGAGACACAGCTCCCTCCTACGCCCATTTTTGATTACACTAATAGTGAGTTACACTAACTGTTATTACACCAACAGTGAAATAATTGACTATTATTCTCTATTAGAGTAATAAAAAAGGAACCAAGAGATCCAAAATGAGCTCTTTGCTGACTTTATGTTGTGAAACTCATGCTTGCAGGTGAGTGCATATATGTGAGTGTGTGTGTCTGTATGTGTAAGCATGTGTGAGTGAGAGTCAGTGACAGGAAGTGAGTGAGAATGAGAAAGATTGGGTGAGTGAGAATGAGTGAGTAAGAGTGAGGGGAGTGAGACTTATTAAGAATGAATGTGAGGGAGTGAGTGAGTGAGTGTGAGCAAAAATGAGTGTGAATGACACTGAGTTAATAGCAAGTGAGAATAAGTCAGAGTGAGAATAGGAATGATTATGAGTGTGAGTGAGAGTGAGTAGGAGCAAGTGAGAATAAGGAAATAAGTTTAAGAGAGTGAATGAGAAGGAATGTGTACATGTGAATGCACATGAAGAGTGAGAATGAGTGAGGGTGATTGTAATTGAGTGAATGTAAGTGAGAGTGGGAAGGAATGTGGTGTAAAGCTTGCAAATCTGCCATTGGTCCTGCTATATTATGCTTGCAAATCTGCCACTGGTTCTGGTATAATGAAGGCCATTCTATGCTTACAGAGGCACACAAGACAAAATACTGGCACTGACATAATAGGTAATTTTTTGCATAAGTGGCATCCATAGTATAATACCGACACTGCCATGCTAGAGGTAATTCTTAGTATGTGGGTGATGTCTGGGAAAATGCTGATGCTGGCAAATGTTAGGAAATTATTGGCATGGGTCACCCTTGACAAAGTGTTGGTAGCACGTTAGAGGTAATTCTTGTCATAAGGGACAACAACCATGGCAGGGCCAACCATAACAGAATCCTGGCCCTAAAATACTAGAGTAATTGTTGACATAATGGTGACTCATGTCCTCGATTACATTAATAGCACAATTCAGGCAAAGACATATTGAATGTAAACTTTGACTCAAGTGCCACCCATGGCCTATATTTTTCGTACCCGTGACAAAATGCTGGCCCTGGCAGAATGGAGGTAAGTTTTGAAATATGGGGGTACCCATAGTACATTTGGGATCAACTTCTGAGAAACATCAGTTTACACTGGCTTTCCACATTATCAAAGGACCTGGATATTTAATGTTTGCTGTTTCTGAAGCTATGGCTTTTTAGCAAACACGTGAAAGAAAATTGTGACTTCAAATGCACTATTTGACACCATTTATTTTCAAAATGGTCTTGACGTATAACCCCCCTGCACCCCCAGCTGCGGTCCGTGCAGGTAACAGCAGTGTAATGTGTGCCATCGTGACCATCTCCACCCGTCCCCCCAGTACCTGGTGGTCACTCACCCTGTTGCGGTTATTTTGTGTCCTGTCGAGCAGTGTCCGGTCCCCCTCCGACCACAGTAACCACACTGATGACTGTCGACACCAGCTCCTCCATGTTATCCAGTACGAGCTGTGGCGCTGGGCCCCCACCTCCATTCTGCATTGCTGCCTTCTGGTTGGCTGTGAGTTTCTCCTTGGTCTTTTTCTTGATGTCATTACATCGCCTCTTGACCCCATCCATTGTCCTCTTGTGCTCTCCGTCGGCATTCACCTTGTCCACGATGTCCCGCCAAATTCCAAGTTTGATGCCCAATGACATGTTGGAGGTGACAAACAGTTGTTGATGGTGTTCCATCACCTCCGTGACTATGATCCTGTTCGCCTGCGGACTGAACTTCGTCTTCCTCTTCTTGTCCTTGCCCTTCCCTGTCCCCGAGGTCCCGGGGTGCTTGTGGTGTTGCGCTCGTCCTCTGCGCCTGCTCCGGCTGCCTCCATGGTGCTTGGGTGTTGGTCAGTTTGTGTTTGGGTGGTTTTTTTTTACTTTTATGGTGAATTTTCCCGCCTGCCAGGGTTGTGTTGCAGGCCTGGTTCTGCTTATCGCTCATTTCCTCATCGCGATTTGGCCCATTGCAGGTTTTTTTTGTGTTGTGGTTTGTGTTTTTATCTCCATCGAGGTGGTTGTATCGCGGACATTGTCCGTGGTTTAGGCAGACTATCGCATGGTACAGCCTTGCTGTCAATTCCACGTTGTCACAGGGTTATTTTCCCACGATGGGCCGCGATGTTGAGAGTTGCATTAAGCTACTCTTGCGGTAGTTATCACACGTTCTTGTGAATATACCCGCGTGTGTATTTACTTGCCCTTGACGGGGGTAGTAGTTTCTGCCTGGCAGGACCATCATCTCAGCCAACCAGAATATCCTGTTTCCAAAACACACTGAAAAAGGCAAAGGACTAGTGATTGCTTTTCAGACGACGTTACCCTCAATGCCATTCATAGATATTTACATTGCAGAGTTATATCGTAATTTAAACCTCATGTATTCTTTACAGCAATATTTTCCAATGAAATATATCTTTTTTTGATGTTCATTCACTTAAATTAGCAATATAGTATGTTGCCCATATAATCTGCGTGACCTACAATGACTGTCTCCCAAGGTAACAACGGGGGTGAGGATGTAGTGTAACGGCCAGAGTTACGGCCAGGTTTGAAAGAACTGGGTTCGAGTCTCGCCGTAGCCCCAAAATTCTGGGCAAATCTTTTAATCTCTCATGCGCTCATGTAAAGCGCTTGAATACCTTTGGGTCGAGATCGCGCTATATAATAATGAGGCCGCGATGGTGACACATGATAGACTGCGCCGGGGTTATAAAGCACTGAAAAGATCAAGCACTGGTGTGCAGCGCTCTTGCAATGCATATGACATCAACATATTTCGCTTCTTTTGAGTCTTCCCCCTGGAGTCACATATATCTAGAGGCCAGAATGCCTGGACTACTTTGAGAGCCCAGCTGTAAATGAGTGAATGGGAGGTGAGACCTTGCAATCGTAACATCAGTTAAGTGTTCTGATTTGAGGGCCATCGACTGACTAGGGAACCCATTTATTATATATAAAATGAGTTTGTATGTTTTGCACACGAGATTGGTCATTAGGCCTGTTTGTGCATTTGTCAAAGCATGTGGTCAGGCATGACTGTTGAGATTATAATCGCCTTAGAAATGGTGACCTTGCCAGACCTGGAAACTGGGAACATCAGTCTGTTTATAAAGGCGTGACAGAAAACAATCATACTTCCATACTGGTTTTTGTTTTGTTTGGCCTATGGCTTATTAGGGTACCATGGCTAACCTAGAAGTTGATCTCTAAAGGGGATACTATGGGAGGCGCCCCAACCTGGGCTTGTTTCCTCACATATTCACTTGCATATGAACCTCTGAGTGATGTAGGCACCTCTGGGGAGTAGGCTTCATTATTGACGTCCCCACCTCTGGACACATTTATCATCAGTTGTGGGGGTGTGGACCGTCATATTCCTTTGCTAAATATGACCAGAATATAGTTTTCAATGCACTTTTCTTTGTCCCTTTCCATTTGACTCTTGGTTGTGTGCATTGATATGGTTATCTTGCATGCCCACCTGGACTGTCTCTCTCAATGTATTCAGCTGCCAGTGCTGTTTTCAAACGTGCCCTGAGACCCTTTCAGGCTGTGGTAATTTCTGCTTAGCTACAAAGTCTTATCTGTTAGGGAGTTCCCTGAGGCATTTTCTTCTTAGCCGCCACTCCACCTGCTTTTACTGTTTACGGTGACATTTGCGATTAGGGCTGGTTTCTTCCTCTTTATTGCTTCCGTGTCCTCCAGCCACATTTATATTAAACCACTTTATGTATATGCTGCAACTAGCTGATGTATTCTGTGAGCCGACCAAAAGGGGGTTTTCCTCCTCTCAATTTAGCATTTTTTCATAACAGTGTTGCACGGTTTGTAAATTAATATCTCTTGGGGCTGTGCCCCCCTGAGGGGTGGGTACCAAGGTGCCTTTTTCAACTTTCGATAACAGCTATTCATTCAATCAGCATGTCCGGGTGAGTTGCTGATTTAGTAGGTTGTATTGTGGGTGAGGCCTGTTACCAGCTAATGCAGTCAGGTTTACCCTTGTAACAGGAAGTGACTCTTTCTAACAGAATCTATGGCTTCAGGGCAAATTAACCGAAAACCACTGCAACTACTTCTGGTATTTTATTCGTGGCTCCAGCAGCTGCTGAGGAGGGTACTGTACCGTATGTTTGTGTGTCTATTTGTCTGTGTGTATGGGCGAGGTAGGTATGTTTGCCTGTACGCATGACTGACGTGTCTGTGTGTCTGTCGGGTCGTCCGTTGGACCTGCTGGTGTTTGCGCATGGTTCCTGGAGTTTGCACCTGTGCATGCATGTGTGCTTTACATATGAGCGTGCGCAGCCTGCATGTCAGAGCGCGTGCACGCGCATTGCCGTTCTCGGACGCTTGCCCTGCGCTGCCGGGCTCAGCCAATGACATCATCTCCAGGCCGCTGACGGCTTTGGTGCGCTGCGCAGTCCCCTTAGGCCCTACCTAAGGCCGGGGCCCTTCTCCTGTCCAATCAGCGTCGGCTCAGCCTTAGGATGACTGCCAGGTCAGTGGCCCCAGCTTCCGTCGGACACAGAGGCCTGAAGCCTCGGCTTAGCCCGTCCTGAGAGCGTTGGCCCGGATCAGCGGCCCGAGGGGCTTGGAGCCGCGCTGCAATTACTGAGGCGAGCCGCAGCCCTCGATCTGAGTAACCAGCAGTTTCTTGCGGGGAAGGCTCCCAAAAAACAAAACTGGTTCCTCACCACGTCTGGCCTGCAAAGGGGTTAATTTTCTGTGCTTCTTTCCTCAGCTCAGTGCTCACCCTGACTGTCTGTTGCTACGATGGTAGTGGTGTACTTGAAGGGGATGGCTGGATAATAATTACAATTCCGAGCCTCCGAGTTTTCACTAGCCTTCTGTGTACCATTTCGATGTTTGCAGTTTGCGTGTGAAGTATACAAATAAATAAAAGTCATCGCTCCATTCGTGAATGGCATGTTCTGTGTATCTGTAATGTTGTTCTGTGGAGAAATTATCTACGTTAGTCTGTAAAAAGAACAAAAACATTAGCAAGGCTTGTGATTAGGTCATAATGCTTGAGAGTGCATTCCTCTGCTCTGCCTATAAGTGCAGATTAATCCACAGCCAGTAATGGCTTTACATTGAAGTGTCTTTTTTTCCTGTTTGTGATCTGACATTAGTGGATGGATTTCAACAATCTTTAAGGCACTGCCATAAGCAGTGTCTGGGTGCGTTCCGTTCACTTGTGATTCAGAAGTGCTCCAGCGCCTACAAGTGCAGCCAGTTTGTTAAGTGAGACTGTAGTTAGCTCTGGCGCCTTTGTGCACCACTTCTAATATACCTGGAAGTGTAGCCTTAGTGAGTTTCTGAACTCCCGGCTTTAATTTCTAACAGTGCAGCTACTCTTTCTAGTGCCCACTATTACCCCTATATCTACTGTATGGCAATGTTTGGCTTTGTGTTAACCCTATGAGCGCCGGCACATTCTGGGTATATATGAATATAAGTACTAGTGAGTGTGGAGCCTAAACCTAGATGGGAAGTTGGTGCCCGTGACGGCGATAGAAAGGTAGATTACATATGCTTTCCCAGTGCTTAATTTGAACTGCCTGTTGCAAGTGGGGCCCACCAGCACTTTTTTGGGGGGGACCGCTACATATTTTTCTTAATCAGACTTTCACCCAAAGCAGAGAGACAAAAACATAACAAGCATTTACAATGCAACGGTCTCAGCATTGTTAAAGTTAGAGCTATTGGCATTGCTCATGACAATGCCGTTTCTTTAAATGTTTTAAAAACAAAAACATAAACAAAAATAATGTCATGAGCAATGCCAATAGCTCTAACTTTACCAATGCCGAGACCATTGCATTGTAAATGCTTGTTACACCTTGCCCTCGTAGGAGCAAGTGTGAAAAGGGGTGCAAATGTTATTAGCATATGGTGTAGCTCTTGTTCGTGTGCCTAAGAGACCTTGTTAGTGTGTTCTCAGAACCTGTCCTATAGGAAACACCCCCTCCCCCACACCCAAGCACTGCTCTCCGTGGCTTATTTATTTTGGATTTTATATAGCGCGGGCCACGTGGCCAGAGCGGTTTACGCTGGCGAAGGCAGAGCGCAGAGAGCCATGTGCAAGCACACTGTGTGTAGTACAAAACACAGAAACAACGAGGGTGTAAATGCAAATGCAGATCATAAAATTATACCTGCACCGTCAGTTGCCTCGCTCGGTGAGCCGCAAACAGGAAAAAATGTGTCTTTGATTGCCGAACATCCTTGAGAGAAACAGGTCTTCAGCAGACAGTCGTTTTTCACTCACACCATTGAAGGTGACAGGTGGCATCCCAACATTAAAAATAAGAGTCCTCCACTTTCTGTTTTTAAACTAATTATTTTGTTCCAAAAAAATCTGATGACTAAAAAAAAACATGGCGCAGCGGTAAGGCAATAATGCCACACTCGTATTTATGACGCTGAGAAACGTCAAACTTTCAGAGAGGCGCTATTTAAAGAAAACAAAGTATTGTTGTTTTGGAGGGATCACGGCAAACGACGCGCAGGAGGAACGTGATTCATGGTGAGGTGACAGTCCCGTCGTTACATATAGAACAAACTGCCAGTTTCAAAAACAACTGGAAATGTTTCCATAGTAGTTCGTACCTCATATGCCTTCACGTATATAAAGTGGTGATATATCCGGTGAAATGTTCGCCAGGGAGTGTGGCACATACTGCTTGGATGCGAAAACGTTTACATCCCTTCTATCCACTAACAATCCCCCCTCCCCCAAACAACACAACAAACGAACACCACGGCATATATTTTCGTTGCAGGTTCACTCTTCAAACCTTTTTCCTTCTTACAGTGCAGATATGAAGGGTTAATGCCTTCTAACAAATAATATGGCGGAAGTGGACACCGAAGGCAACGATTCCCAGTCGTTTTCGTTTGGTTTTTATTGAAGAAAACAAACCATGCAGTTTTGGGTTCCCAGTTAAAAGAAAACAAACATTAAAGAAAGAGTGCCGGCAAAAGAGTGGCTTTACTTCTCTAGCACTTCGGGCTGAACAAACCGCCTCTGTGCGCTACGAGCTGATATACTCTGGTCGGTCCAGTGTTTCTCGGGCTGGGTGTGGACAGCGACCCCTCCCGTCTTGAAGTGCGGGGACAGACTTTACACATACGACAATGTGCTCACTTCTCATCCGGGCATTGTGTAAACCTCACCATACCTACAAAAATATAAACCGAGCAGGGGACTTCAGTACCTCATTTTAACGCCCCTTTGCTATACCCAGCCACCCCCACACGCACCTTATCTCTGATCGTGGCAACCTCCCGGGTAGTTGAAATAAACACTCGCGTGCTCTGGGCTCCATGCGGCGAGAAGCCGCCAGCGCGTTTGGCCCATTTGGTAGCTTCGCAGCACTGTGAAAACAAGTACACCACTGCCTTTCTCCGAGGCGAAGCAGAAATGCCTCGGAGAAAGGCAGCGGAGCTTTCGGATTCGGGGGCGTGTTCTCCTCCTGCCATTGGCTGGAGGAGATAATTAGACTTCTTGAAAAAAACGCCCCCGAATCCGAAAAGGACGGGGCCTGTTCGGAGTGACGGACCTCTTCTCCAATGGCTGGCCAGCATTCAAGAGGCCAGCCAATGGAGAACAGGGGAGAAGAGGGGCGGGTTCAAGCCCCTCTTCTCCAAGTCATTAAATCTCCGACTTCCGGTTCTGCCTTCGGCAGACCGGCGGTCCTCGACCTAAAAAGGGGGAAGAAAGAGGAAGAGAAATATGGAAAAACAGTGACACAGGAAGAAAGCAGTAGCGAAAAAGAATGTGCATGAGCTAAGGGAAAGGGCTGACGGAAGCTGCTCAATGGAGATCTACATGAAGTGCTGACATTCTGTGAAACAAAGAGATAGACCTTTCAAGTGGGGATAGCATTTAATCCTGACCTAAAAAAGTTAAAAGGCATCTCCTTTTCAACATTGTCTCTCTTACATTCCTTTGGGATAGGGACTGTAGAGCCCCCACTACTTGCTACTGTCATGCTGCTTCACTTCAGCCACCGTCTTGCATGGAAGCTCCCATATTGCATCTGTCAGGCTCCACTAAATGAACTTTTGCCACCATGTGCTAGTTTTATGGTACTTGAGAGTCAGAAGTGACAGTTGAGGATGTGGGTGGGGCATCTAGAGTAAGTGGGTGGAGCCACTGGTAGAAGAGGGTGGAGCCGAGGGGAAGTGGGTGTGGCCTCCTAAAAAAATTGTGAGCACCTGCACTTCATATTTTACAAATTAAGCACTGCTGTACCCACAGAATAACTGGAGGACACTGGTCCAGTATCCTGCGATGCGAATATCTGAGTGAAAAGTTCCCCGTGAGTATAAATCGTCTGGGATAAATTGAGGCACTGCTCCCACTGCGAGATTGACACCTCCTCTGTGAACTGCATACATGTCAAATGAGGTGGGCAGTCGGTACTCGATGCACATGTCTGGTATGTTTATGGCAATCATGGTTACACCCACATATACAGATTAGATGGTGCCATTAAGTGTAATAACATTTTGGAAGAGGAGTCACCTTTCGTATCCAATGGAGGTAATTCTTATAAGTATTAAGCTATGGTCTACTGCTCGGTGTAGTTTCTGACTACTTTAAATGTTGGCGCTTGTGAGGTCTCCAAACTAACGTGGAGCACCCCTAGAGAGGCCGGCAGGCAGCACACATGAGCCGAGATGTTGGCCCCCTTTAGATCACTCTTGGGTCCTAACCCCATTGAGTTAGGCTGTGAGACTGCAGGGTGGAGAGAAGAAACAGAGAGCTCACTGAGCCATCCCTGGTCTATTTCATATGGACTGCCAGAGACACGAGCAGGCTTATTTTATGGTGCCTGCACATCTTTGCATTTCCTAATTTAGCAATCTAACAATATGGCAAGCAAATTAATTATTGCACTTATAATATAAAAAGGATTATTAAGGAATCCCGTCTTATTGTCTGCTGTTGTGAGAACAAAAGACCCGCTCTCCTCTCCTGTTCCGTCTGCTGTGTGCCGCCCTTTTCCCAAGTCTAGGTTTATTGGTGGAGGAATCCTATCTAGCGTTCCCCATCAGAATGCCCCCAGCAGAGTGACCTTCCTCTCCCGATACAGGTTAAAATGGGGGCTGTTCTACGGTGTTACACTTAGTAAAAAAAAATGTGAGGACAGTCAGCACTCATAAGATATTCATGAGAACGGCACACGTCTAATGCTCAATATTTAGAGCGAGAAAGGGCTTCCAAAGAAAAGAATGTGTACAGATAAATTAGAAACAACCAATTACAATTCTGTATGTGGTAATGTTTCTGATGTTTTATCATGTCCGATAGGCAGAGCAGTATTTAGGGTGCATTCTCAAGCAGTCCTCGCCTGGCAACTGTGCCTCTTGGTGGCTTTACCTGGCTCCCCTCCAGTGTGAACCTGGTTGTTTTCTGCGGGTAGCTTCCCTGGCTGCAATCTCTGTGCTGTTGCTACTCACCTCCCATTCTTTCTCATCCAGTTCACTTGGTCGTGGGCAACCTGTGTCAGTGGTGCTGAAAGGGGCTTCATTCAACGGGCACTCCAGTGTTTCTCCCTCACTGTTCCCATCTCCTCTATTTCCAAAGTGCTTGTGGCACTTTGTTAAGAATGAACAATCTTAGGCTCTCGGAAAGTGTAGGCTAATCTGCTTTGATTCTTGATATAGCCTCGGTCATGGCACAGTAGATGTCCTAGAACGTATCAAAGACCAGTCTGCACAAGCAGCGTCAGAACAATCCTCTTCCCATCTCCCCTCAGCCCAGTGACCCATCTCCCCTCAGCTCAGTGACCCATCTCCCCTCAGCCCAGTGACCCATCTCCCCTCAGCCCAGAGACCCATCTCCCCTCTGCCCAGTGACCCATCTCCCCTCAGCCGAGTGACCCATCTCCCCTCTGCCCAGTGACCCATCTCCCCTCTACAGTGACCCATCTCCCCTCTGCCCAGTGACCCATCTCCCCTCTGCCCAGTGACCCATCTCCCCACAGCTCAGTGACCCATCTCCTCTCAGCCCAGAGACCCATCTCCCCTCTGCCCAGTGAACCATCTCCCCTCAGCCCAGTGACCCATCTCCCCTCTGCCCAGTGACCCATCTCCCCTCTACCCAGTGACCCATCTCCCCTCAGCCCAGAGACCCATCTCCCCTCAGCCCAGTGACCCATCTCCCCTCTGCCCAGTGACCCATCTCCCCTCTACAGTGACCCATCTCCCCTCTGCCCAGTGACCCATCTCCCCTCAGCCCAGAGACCCATCTCCCCTCTGCCCAGTGACCCATCTCCCCTCTGCACAGTGACCCATCTCCCCACTACAGTGACCCATCTCCCCTCTGCCCATTGACACATCTCCCCTCAGCCCAGTGACACATCTCCTCTCAGCCCAGTGGCCCATCTCCCCTCAGCCCAGTGACCCATCTCCCCTCAGCCCAGTGACCCATCTCCCCTCTGCCCAGTGACCCATCTCCCCTCTGCCCAGTGACCCATCTCCCCTCAGCCCAGTGACCCATCTCCCCTCTTCCCAGTGACCCATCTCCTCTCAGCCCAGTGGCCCATCTCCCCTCAGCCCAGTGACCCATCTCCCCTCAGCCCAGTGACCCATCTCCCCTCTGCCCAGTGACCCATCTCCCCTCTGCCCAGTGACCCATCTCCCCTCAGCCCAGTGACCCATCTCCCCTCTTCCCAGTGACCCATCTCCTCTCAGCCCAGTGGCCCATCTCCCCTCAGCCCAGTGACCCATCTCCCCTCAGCCCAGTGACCCATCTCCCCTCAGCCCAGTGACACATCTCCTCTCAGCCCAGTGGCCCATCTCCCCTCAGCCCAGTGACCCATCTCCCCTCAGCCCAGTGACCCATCTCCCCTCTGCCCAGTGACCCATCTCCCCTCTGCCCAGTGACCCATCTCCCCTCAGCCCAGTGACCCATCTCCCCTCTTCCCAGTGACCCATCTCCTCTCAGCCCAGTGGCCCATCTCCCCTCAGCCCAGTGACCCATCTCCCCTCAGCCCAGTGACCCATCTCCCCTCTGCCCAGTGACCCATCTCCCCTCTGCCCAGTGACCCATCTCCCCTCAGCCCAGTGACCCATCTCCCCTCTTCCCAGTGACCCATCTCCTCTCAGCCCAGTGGCCCATCTCCCCTCTGCCCAGTGACCCATCTCCCCTCAGCCCAGTGACCCATCTCCCCTCTGCCCAGTGACCCATCTCCCCTCTGCCCAGTGACCCATCTCCCCTCTTCCCAGTGACCCATGTCCTCTCTGCCCAGTGACCCATCTCCCCTCTGCCCAGTGACCCATCTCCTACACATCACATCATCCGGTCCTGCTTTGTAGGTCGGTAGTCTCTATTGCAGCGTCCATATTTTTTCTCCCTAAAGATAGTGACCTTGATGCTAATGCACTCATACCAACATAATTCTCCTGATGCTTCTTAACACTATCATCCTATCACCATGAAAAATCCTCCACCTTCTTAGAGCCCCAAAAAACAGGTGGCGAAGTTGCCCTCATCCTCAATGAGCCCCTTAAAATGATTCACTCAACAAGCTCCTTCTCACTCCAGTGCCTTACTGTGGAAACTGCTAAGACAACGCCTAAGCCACTGATGTGCAACTGAGTGATTGGGCGCTCACAAATTAGAAGGTAGTTACCTTGTCAAGGAAGAACGTGAGTTTATGCTAACAGAAGCAATTAAATGAATAACATAGCTACAGTTAATTCTACAGTTTTCAGGAATAACAGTGCTGCACTTCAACTCAGAGAGTCTGAATCACAGAGATAAATTGGAAGGTATATCATTTGCATAAAAATTGATAGAGGACTCGATATAGTGCTAAGGAATTAAAAATGTAGATAGTAGATGTCAGAGTTCAGCAGACTGATGAGTTAGAATGGCGATAGCCCGTAGCTCTGTTTTCTTTTATCCCATTCTACTTTCTTCGGGTCAATGCTTAGCCGAAATATCATCACTGTGTACGGCTGACAGGAGCTACGGAGAAGAAACATTCATGACTACTGTTGGATCCGGGCTACAAGGTGGGTGCTTTTTGACAGATATATTTTGCATATCACAGGGTATATCGGGAGCGTGGAAATTGGTGCCCGGTCCTACATAGGGCTCCCACGAGCTGATTATCAGACTCCTTTCTAAAAACCATATTGCACAGTCTTTCGCTAAAATGATGGATCTACCCTTTACCTGATTTTCAAAATGAACCCACTTTGAACATTTCTGACCATTTCAAATTGGATTGGAAAGACCACTTGGTAATTTTTTGTTACCAAAATCCTGACCGCACACACTGCCGGTGCCAAAGTGAAGATGGAAACAGTAAAATCTAGACATCTCAAACATTTTGACTCAAAGGCCTTAATTTGATATACTTTGTAAGCCTACAGGCAAGGGCACATGGTGACCACTCTATGAAAGTAGAGCTTTAAAATCGTACGATCTCCAGAATTATGGACTATCCCTGTCACCTGCAAATTGAATGGAGCCTAGACTCTCTAATAGGTACAACGTTGATGTAAACAAGATTTGAAAAACCCTACGAACTTCAGAAAGCAACTTCTTTACACTCAAACCTGCCAGAAAAACATAGAAGCAAACTATAGACTGCACAAAATCATCTTTCATAAAGCTGAAACTTCAGACACAAAATCAATCAAGAGAACTCTTTTAGAACGCACAAATGCAATCCACTGTGTGGACCCCACCTCTCTCACTATGTATAAAGTAATGACTTAGCCTCCTACTTCTTCAATTATCTCTGGAGAACATACTCAAAGTTAAATACCTGCCGGGTACAAAAAGAGGTCGTTTCTACAAACAAATCACTTAGTAACCTGGAGTGCCCCCGCTCCCCCACCTGAAATACATTCAAGCAAGTCATTGCTAATACTAAACTGCCACATTTCTCGTCATACCATCTCCAGACAAGAAACAGTCTAATGTCCTCTCCCTGCTATGGTTACAAATCATCAGCCTCTCCCTCAGCTGGGATGGGCAGTCTTCATCGGCTTGTTGTATGCGGCGGACACTCCGCCACATTTCTCATCATACCATCTCCAGACAAGAAACAGTCTAGTGTCCTCTCCCTGCTATGGTTACAAATCATCAGCCTCTCCCTCAGCAGGGATGGGCAGTCTTCATCGGCTTGTTGTATGCGACGGACACTCCGCCACATTTCTCATCATACCATCTCCAGACAAGAAACAGTCTAGTGTCCTCTCCCTGCTATGGTTACAAATCATCAGCCTCTCCCTCAGCAGGGATGGGCAGTCTTCATCGGCTTGTTGTATGCGACGGACACTCCGCCACATTTCTCATCATACCATCTCCAGACAAGAAACAGTCTAGTGTCCTCTCCCTGCTATGGTTCCAAATCATCAGCCTCTCCCTCAGCAGGGATGGGCAGTCTTCATCGGCTTGTTGTATGCGGCGGACACTCCGCCACATTTCTCATCATACCATCTCCAGACAAGAAACAGTCTAGTGTCCTCTCCCTGCTATGGTTACAAATCATCAGCCTCTCCCTCAGCTGGGATGGGCAGTCTTCATCGGCTTGTTGTATGCGACGGACACTCCGCCACATTTCTCATCATACCATCTCCAGACAAGAAACAGTCTAGTGTCCTCTCCCTGCTATGGTTACAAATCATCAGCCTCTCCCTCAGCTGGGATGGGCAGTCTTCATCGGCTTGTTGTCTGCGACGGACACTCCGCCACATTTCTCATCATACCATCTCCAGACAAGAAACAGTCTAATGTCCTCTCCCTGCTATGGTTACAAACCATAAGCCTCTCCCTCAGCTGGGATGGCAGTCTTCATCGGCTTGTTGTATGCGACGGACACTCCTTGCACTCCCGCCATTTTCTCCTAGTCCCCAAACAGGACTGGTCCGCCAGCTTAATATCTGGAGTGGGGGAAACAGATAGACGCAGGGTCGCGTGAATCAATCCCAAATGTAGGGCCTGATTTAGATCTTGGCGGCCGGATTACTCTGCTCAAATATAAATCCCTTACTTAGAAGGAATCCATGCTAACAATGCTCATTGCATGATCGAGACAGGTATTTTGGGGGGTTCCCCTCACCCTTTTCCCTAATCACACATAAAATAATTCTGGATTAGATTTTCATTGCTTTTTTAGGAGCCGAGTTAGTTCAGAATATGTGCAAAATGCAAAAATATAACACCAAATATCTCAAGAATGATGATGAATAAGTATGAACAGAAAGCAAAAATGTTATTTTCTTTCCTACAATTCTTTTTCTAAGAAATCCTACCCCTGAAAAGGAGCGGTGTGCCGTAACGTATAGCCGTATAGTAAGGGCAGACTGCTTGAGGAGTATGAGGCCATACTCTGTAAGAAAACAGCTGTTATCAGCCAATGTTCTTGTCAAAGGAGAAATGAGTAAGCTCCCTAGAGCAAAAAAAGCCCCTGACACTCGAAGACCCTGTATCTGTTCTACAGGCTATTGTGAGAAAGTGAGCCCATGGTTCATGATGTAGTGTGAGAAAAATCTACTGGGAATTCTGACTTCTAATCATGCATATAGGAAACTACTAGTGTAAATCATAACACTGTACGTTGCATGAATATATGTGTGAAAATCACACTACCATTATAAGTAAAACAAACAGAGCACATTGTAATACCATTATTTCTAGAAACACAATAAAAAGCAGCATTTGCAATGAGTAATTTTAAGCATTAGATTCTAAACAAATGGTAGGCATGGGCATAATCTGATGAGCACCTAGGCTAGCAACATGAAAACACACACCACTTATTAACCTAATGCTGACCCAGAGATGCTGGGCAACTACAGGCCAATCAACAGAAGTCCTCTTACTGTCTAAGATTCTTGAAAAACTTGACCGACCAACTTGAAAAAATTCGGTGTGCAATTTTCAGCCTCTATTTGTGACCAGTATTTTAGTACACCTGGCTGATGGTTACTATTTCGATAAATAAGGTGGCTTGGCCTCAGCGGCCTCTGGCGTGAAACCCCATTGACTGAAGGCTGCTCCACCATACATGTGTCCTCCTCAAGACCACCATGAAAGTCTTGGCAGTCCCAAACAGTAAACAAAAGAAATAAACCCCACAATTGGGATAGGACTCCTAGCGCACCATCGTTATATACGTTTTGGGTTTTAAACAAAACGTTGCTTTGGGAATTTGTTTCTAAAAAACAATAAGTGTTTGCTGTGCAGATTCAAAATAATGTGATACTGCTCTGCAAACTGCTCCCCTTCTGTGCAGTGACCACATCAGCATGTGCAATGCAGGCAGTTAAATCCCAGCCAGGTGGGTCTTCTGATGGAGGAGTGGAGGGCACGGCCTCTGGTGACCTGGTGCTCTGCCAGCCATAATCTAACTAACCCTGCTAGTGTCTTTTGAATGGCTATTACCAGATATTACTTTACCACTGAGTTTGATATGTGCTGAGAATAACTAATCTACCTGATAATACAGAGCCTGGTTATTACAGACCCAAAAAGTGGGAATTATGGACCAGATAGACTCTCCTAGTGGCCCAACATCTGCTACCATCGTGCAGCATGTCTTTTTTAAGTCTCGCCTGGCGTTAGCAGTGTGCATGCGCGACTCTCGCCATGCAAGAGCTTCTTGGAATCAATACGGATTCCGAAGCTTTCAGAGGCGGACTTGAAGCCCCGCCCATCTTTTTCATTTGCTGGCGTCATCCTCCATGCTAAACGCTGGCTCACGATGGAAAAGTAGGCTTATTAGTCTCTCCTTGTTGCCGCCCTGTCCACTTTTGGCCGCGCACACCGGGATTGGATCTCTCACTTGCGGCGTTACACCGTCTCCTTCATTAGCTAGTACGCACTCTTTCTTTGTCATTGTGAGCGCGGGCCGCCTGGGTCGCGCTTGTTTACGTCGGTAACCACTTTTTTTTTGTCCACTTTTTTTTGTTATTATAAGACGACCACGCTTGTTTTTCCCTATTAAAGCCCCGTAACGGCCAAAGCTCAGGGTTTCACATTTCAACAACTGCAAAGCAAAAGCAATGCAAACAATATAGGGACACATACGTTTTCGATTGAGTATATGTGAACTGCGTATTTGGTTAGTAGTGCAAAGGCTCATTGGGCCGCGGTGTATTTACAAGGTCTGACTGGCTGGCGTAGCATTTCCCACATGTTCATTGGTTGAGGTGCCTCGGTAACAACACTGATGTTACGTTCCTACGATTTATGTATTACAGGATGAACCCGGGCACTTGAAACTTCGCCATTGCGGTCAGACTATTATCAGCTTCTGTTGACCACTCCGGCGCGGAAAGCCACCGGCTTTTATTCCGCCAGACGTTGCCGTTTTCTGTACCCTGCTCCGTCCCGCCCCCTTGAGCACTGGGCTGGCACTGTAACAGCGGGGTGACACCTGCATGTTAGTGCTTAGGCCGCCTGCTGGGCTTTTCTGCTGTCCATCTTGGGACCACTAAGAGGACGGTAAGTGTTTCCGTAGTGACAGTGCTCTGAGCAGGCTCACGCTAATTGTCCGTTGGGGGTGTTATTGGACTGCCAAATTCAGTTCTCTGGATTAAAGGCTTGTGATCAGCAGGGTCTGTTAGTGGCTACCCACGAAATCTTATGCACCTAGCGCACAGTGACATTCCTTAGTGTGAGCCTCGGTGTTTTACAGGGTAAGCAATGTGGCTTGTGTGTGCATGTTCTTCACAGACGCCGGTTTGCACGTATGGAGCTGAAGGCTTGCACAGGTACAGCGGGGTGACACCTGCGTGCTAGTGCTTAGGTCACCTGCTGAGCTTTTCTGCAGTCCATCTTGGGACCACTAAGAGAGCGGTAAGTGGTTCTGTAGTGACAGGGCTCTGAGCAGGCTCGCGCTAGTTGTCCGTCGGGGGGTATTGAGCTACCAAATTCAGTGCTCTGGATTAAAGGCTTGTGATCTGCAGGGTCTGTTAGTGGCTACCCACGAAATCTTATGCACCTGAAGCACAGTGACATCCCTTAGTGTGAGCCTCGGTGTTTTACAGATAAGCAATGCGTGTCTTTGAGTGTCACCTGGCTTGTGTGTGCATGTATGGAGCTGAAGGCTTGCGCAAGGAAAGAGTTCAGCTGTGAGGCTTAGAGGGTGCCATATTTGGGTTGTTGCGTTCCTCTGTGCTCCTGGTTACCTTGTGGGTTGAAGACGACCCCAGGCTCGTCTTGTGAGGCAGTGGTTAAGAGGGACAGCTGCAGGGCTTTTTCCATGAATGTCTTGTCCGACATGATCGATAATGGAGGAAGGACAGGGACAACAATATATGCTTTGAGTTTGTGCAATGTTCCCATTAGATGTTTTCGTTCTCCAATGTCATGATCTAATGCATGTATATTACCATAGGCTGGGCGCAGATTGTGCCTTACATCCGAGTTAAGTTACTATTTCGATCCCCAGCATACTAACTAACCAGTGATTGTATCACGCTAAGTTGAAGAACTTGAAATAACAGAGAAAAGCCCAACAAACTAATGACAAGCATTTGCAATGCAAGAGGTCTCGCATTTACGCAAGTTTAAGCTATTGGCCTTGTGAAAGACAATGCCTTTTATTGATGTTTTAAAAACGAAAACAAACATAAAAAGCATTGTTATTTGCAATGTCAATAGCTCAAACTCGTGTAAATGCGAGACCTATTGCATTGCAAATGCTTGCTGACTTTTACTTCCTCCCTGATTTTTTAACTGCTGCAAATATGTAGAAAATCTCACTATTACTGAAGAAAGTGCCTGACGCTTTCACTTTGTTGTGAGTGAATGTGCACTTTTTATGTTAAATGTCAACAGAAGGGTCACACACTGAGCTGCACGCCTGCTCCAATCTTCCCCTGGCCTAGTCCATCCTGTTAGAGAAAGTGTGGAACTGTCTGTTTACTGTTTACTGTTTTCTAGTATTCACAGATTAGTTTGAGAACAGCCAGCGCTACCATCACCAGAAGCCTGCATGTTTTGTGTTTCTGGTACTTGCCAGAAGGGATCAGTCTCAGTGGTGGTGCATGATTTGTCGCCGCAGTGAAATGCCCAACAAGGCTCTAGTGCAGACTGCTTGTCAGACAACCATCACCAGCTCCTCCATACAGGAGGGCTGTGTATGAGGTGACAACAGAAGTCTCACACAGGCTGGCTAGCCTGTAAGGGCCATACACAGGCCGGTTAACCTGTTGCAGTCCTCCCTAATGTCATAATAGCAGATATAGCGTGGAGTAGTCTGTTTACTGACATGGTCACAGTATTCATTGATCAGGTCAAGCCTCGCCAGTGCTGAACATTCCTTCACACATATGTTTTGTATATTTAGTACTAATCACAAAGGATTCGTCTCTGTGGGGGAGCATGACTTGCTGATTTAGCTCAGAAGGTACTCAGTTGCATGCAACTGACTTACTCAACCATCACCAGCAAATCCAACAAGGAGCGGCTTTTATCAAATTTAATTGTAATCCCTTAGGTGGCATAAAAAGGCAATACACAAAGAGTCATCACAGTGCCACGAGGGTTGTGGTCAAGAGGGAACAATTTACCACCTTATATGGGAATGCCCACAGACATACTGGGCTAAAATTGGAAGAATGATGGTACAAGTGGCTGAGGTGGAGGTTCTCCTGGAACCGAAGTGGTTTCTGTTGAAGATCCCTGAGGAAGTGGCATGGCCAACATACACTGGCATCTGGCTGGCGTTGGCTGCGGTGATTGCCAAGCGCATCCTAGCCAGGTGCTGGGGAGCCCGAGCCTTACCAAAGGTGGAGGACTGGCAGACGGATCTAGACTGGGGCTGGTTGACATAACAAACTATTGATCATAACAGAGGTTGTCTGAAGAAATGGGAATAGATCTGGGGGCAGTGGCAGACCATTCAGGGGCTGTAACAGGGACTTTAGACATATAGGGAGGGCTGTGTATTACTGGTGAGATACCCGCTCCGATAACAGGAAATAAACTGTAAACCATTTGGTCGGATTATATGTAAAGGGATGGTATTACTGATGTGCTGCTATTTCGTTGTGTGCAATAAAAAGATTTATTTTAAAAAAGGCAATGCCCACATGCAGTTTAAACATAACCCCACCCATGACTCCTAGTGCACTTCGGATAGAGATGTGTAATACTTTACTGTCTGTGAGCCACCCTGCATGTTATTTTGCAGACACTAAAAGCAGCAAGGGCTTTGAGTGGTATAATAACTTTTTAACCCAATTATGATCAGTCTAGGTGGAAGTCAACTTAAGAGACAGATAGGTTTCTATATGGTTTAGTACCATAATATTGGACTCTAAATATGTTGCTACAAAAGATTTCAAAGCCAGAATATCGCTTGCCGAATTAATGTGAAGGGCGGTGTAGATATAGGTAAGTATAGAATCACTGTTCTTACTTCCATAGCTGTAGATTACATTTACCTACAAAGTACATAGATGTGGAGTTCAGAATAGTAAATATACATGTACCCGTATATAGTTACCGTCCTAATACTTCGGTAGGCGATATTCTGGCAATTATAGTTTGGTAGCACAATGTTTTTGTGCTGTATATTCTGACACAGAGCCCTCTATTTTCTTCACACCACTCAAACTCTCAGTTCTGCCATGAAGTGCCAGTGTAGACAACATGGTGGTTGATTACCTGGAGCAGAGGTCTTCACATATGAAGCGGGTGCCCCTGGCTGGCCATACACTGATCTTGGGGGGGCTGCCAGGCCACGAGGGGCATTTTGTATGGTTCTGGGATACACAGATGCAGTTCAGGCTGAAACAGGCCCTGAGCAGCTGTGTAATGTCCACTAGTAACGTCTCTTTTCAGTCATGTCCTTCAAAATCCTACCCTCATTATTGAAAACATGATCACTCTGGATACTCCGGCTCTGATTATGAGTGGACAGTACTGAGGGAACGGTAAATTCACATGGTACTTTACCATTATATTGTGGTAAATCCACCCCCGTACCATCCAATTATGAGTTAAACCCCATGTAGTGGGAGATTACCATGTGGAACAATTTTTCTGGTCATAATACCACACGGAATTCCAAAATTCCCTGGGGTTAAATGTATACATATATCACCTGCTCTAAGCAGATGGTAAATGTATGCTGGGGCCTCCAGGTGTGATGGTGGTGGTGGTGAGGTGTGGGTAGTGGGTGTAGGGGCAAGAAGGGGAAGGTGATTTCTGGCAGTAGAGCACTGAAGGGACAACACAGGCAATGAGGCTTGGCTGCTGCTAGTAACTGCAATTTGAAATTGCTGGCCGGAAAAATCGGTTCTGCTTCCTCCACATCTGGCTAGGTGGGGAAAAACCTATCAAGAATCAAGCGGAGCGAAAATCCATGTGGTAATTTCGCAACGCCTGTCCCAAAAATAGGCCTCAATCAATTATTTCACAAGATTTTTAAATGCTTTTCATGAACCTCACTGTTTGGATCGTTACATTTGTTTAGAGCTGTCAAGTGGACACATTTGTGAATCATAGTTAGTCCTAGTATTATAGCTAATGGAAAATGCATTTTGGGAATTGTAGTTTTACATTTTACATTGTAAACATGGTATGTGCCCAAATGCCAGCGAGGTACGACATTATTGCAAAAGACAAGACAGAACCCCAGTTTTTGTTATCATTTCTGTGACGCCCTCTAAAGTCCTTTACACTTTTTGACTCCTTGGCTCGTAATAAGTTTTCGGTTTCACCCATGGGATTTATTGGAAGAAAAGTCAGATAAAACATTGCTTTGGTCAGTTGTTTTAATATGCCCTTTAACCTCGCAGTCTCACCCAATATGTTTGGCTTGTTTTCTTTGTATTTGTAAGAGGGTTTGTCCTCAAGATTCACTCCAATTCTGTTGCTTGTTTGTAGTATTATTATAGAAAATGGATTTCATCGAATCCCCCGTCCCCAACGATGAACTGATCTTGCAAGAGGGAAGGGGTGGCATAAAAAAGTTTGAAGACCATTAACCTAGAGGATCTGCCTACCCAATAACTTGACCACGAGGCGCCTCATTTATCCATTCATTGAGTAACACTGGCACTTTACTCCTGAGTAGGACAAGAGGGAAAACCCGTGCATCAAATTCAACGTGAGCGCATCAGTCGATGCCATGCAGAATGTCAACAATGGGTCATGTGTTTGGCTACAGAACTTTTAAAATAGGATGCACATTTGACAATTCACTTCACATGGGTTCCACATATGTGACGTGCCATGCAAAGTTACATTTCCAACTACACATATACGCTTCACCTCTGTAGATTCATCCGTATGATTTCTTTTTCATAAACAACAGCAGACTAGTTATTTTTGTCTTGTAAAAACCTGGAGAAAGCCTGTCAATATTCCAGCATTGTGGACAGATTCAGAAAGCCATACATTTAATTAAGCAGCAGCATGGCTTCAGACAATTCACACTGCGGAAGAACCAACGACCTTAAACTTTCTCAGTGTATTCCATCCACATGGCTCGTTTCTGAACAAATACCATCATATTGTGGCGTATACTAATTTGCTGTAAGAGTTTTTTTCCTCGGTGGAAAAAATCTGTGTATTGATATATTTTGAAACGTTAAATCATCTTTCCGATATTATCAAGCAGTTATTTACATCAGTGATGCATAAATGCTGAAATCTGAACTGTATGTACCAACATGTCCCTTTATTTTATGTTGCAATTGAAAAAATACAAAGACAATCTCCCTCAAATCAAAAACAGCAAAAAGCAGGAACAAACCAATGAAAATTAGCAGCCACAATAAAAAATGAATTCTATACAAAAGTGTTTATAAGTTACTGTATGATGTCCAACAAACAGATGACATTAATGCGATATGTACTAAGATTAAGAACAAAAATACTGCCCATACGCTCATGTAAGAGCACGATTTTGCTCTTTCATTTGTAGGGGTGCATTATAATTATGGGTAGTTTGCGCACATATATAATCCTTTATTGTGTTAACATTGGGTCATTAGAACGTGTATGGTAATAATGTGAAAAGTGAAGTGTTAAGTATATTTCAATGTAAACGTGAAGAAATTAACGTTGCACTTATATGCGGTTAGTCGAAAACCTTAACGTGTAGAATTCGTACATGTAGCTAAGGAGTACTCTCACAATTGATGTGTCTTATGTAACTCGTTATTGAATGTGCTCAGTAATAATGTTCATTTTATATGTGTGCTTTCATGAAGTTGTGTGCCATTTCTTATGTTGACCCAATTCTGTATGCATGAATTTTCTTTTTCCCCTGGAAGTTCTTGCGTTAGACTCATTAGTGAATTTGTTCTTTCTCACGTTTCTGTTGCAGGTAGAGAATTCATCCTTGTTTGTTAGAATAATGTCTTTGTTTTAGGAGTTAGACTTAGGGAGGAGAAGATACATTGAACGGCGATGCTGATAATAACGGATCGTTGTAGTTTCTCATCAGTGAGAGCCTGGGAATCAAGGTCATCTAGCCAAGGTTTGGGAGCATCGCTGCCGCATGGAAAGTTACTTACAAGAGGTGGCTTGCTTGGATGGTGTGATACCGCATTGCATCTTGGGATGTTACCAGCAAGTTCATGCATTGAAGTAGGGACAGTGTCTGCGACTTCTGCCTTGCCTTGAGAGAGAGAGCATCTTAGAACGTGCTCTGTAGCTTTGTGCTACTTGACCCATTCAACATCAGCGGACTTCTTAGTAAGCCTTCACGTGCTAAAACCTTTGCAGAACTTGCCTTGGGGAAATGTTAAGTAGGGATGTCACGTTAGTGGTAGTGTAGGGACAGACTAAAGCTTTTTACCTATGAACCTCCAATGAAGGGGAATCTAGATGTTGGAGCCATCATTTTCTGTATCCGGATTCTGGAACTTGCTATTCTGTGTATGTTGCACCATCTTAATTTCATCCGTAGGTTTGGCTTTGTATTAGCTCTAATGTATTTCTACACCCTCGTCTTGAGGTACTTGTATGCCCAACTGTTCTTGGCTTTGTAATAAATTAACTAAATTTAATTGGGAGTCTGTGATTCTTTGGAGTCATGGTTCATTGGAACTGTAATGATTGATTGGCTAACAATTTTTCTACTCTCCACACTTTCATGCAGAGAAAAAGAGACATCGGCCTAGGGTTCCATAGTAACTCTAGAACGTAGAACCCGGCTACTTCAGTTGGTAACAGAGTAGGATGGTTCTCTCATGAAGTGAGGGGAGAATCTAGAAAACTCTAGAAAAGACCTAGATCCCCAAAATAGAGCTTAATGATCAAGAGCGTAGAGCGACGGACTTTGGCAGAGACCGACGGAGATTGATGATGCGGGGAGAACAGCGGTGAACGGAGGAGTGAGTATTAATCGGGATGCGTCATGTGTTGGATTGTGGCAGTGTGTTGGTTGTATGATGTCTGGTGGAGTTTGGGTGAAAGTCGAATGAATGTGGTTTCGGGCTGGACGTGGTCCAAGAATTATGCTTTGAGTATCAGGCTCTGAAGTAGCCTAAGATCCCAGGATGTATTTTGTGGTGTAGAACACACTGATTTGTTGTGATTGTCTGACCGTTGGTTTGAAGAGATGTCGTGAGAAGTCATGCAACCCACCTGGGACAAGGAACTTTGTGTGAGTGGGGCGTGTTAGGATAGTTTGGTAAACCTTGTGTACAGGGGTGGACTATATTGATTAAGATGACCAGTGCAGGTTGATGGTTGCTGTGTGTCAATGTTCTTGAGTAATTGAATTCTATCAATCTTTTAGAAAGGTAGACAATTATGGAATTTTGATTGCATGAGTGAATGGGAATGGCGAAATTGTGAGGGAGGGTGAACCGCTGCGAGGAGGAAAGAGTGACATTGGAGTGTGCTGTGCTGCGATAGGTCGGATGGTGTAACGTACACTGGGATTGGCAGGTGATCATCAGAAAGTTGAAGTGAGGATATCTTTGTTGAAGGGAAATTTTGGTTTAATCATGCGATGCTCTAAGGTATTACGGGATCTCTGCAGGGGAGATAGGGGAGTGGTAACTCGAGTGGGTGAGGAAGCACTGCCTGAGGATACCCTGCACATTACATGGCAACGAATGAAGGACTCCATACTATTGTTTGGCTTCGAAATTGGCACAAAATCACTGAAAAAGAGGGATATTTGGCTTTTCCATGATATGGTTCATTACGATTGGAGGTGTTATATCAGTTGAGGGGAGTGATGTCTTCATTACAGCCTCTACCTAGACCAACACAGTTTGAGGCATTAGATGCTTAGATGTGAACAGCTCAGGTAAAGAATAGGAAAAGATGTCAGGGGAAAATGAGGAAGGCAATGAACGCATATCAGGATGCACGATGGGATGCACAGCTAAAGAGGTGGAGAGTAGACATCATTGAGGGAGAGAGACTGTACCCATTACTTGTGAAAGAGGGAGATACTCAAAATAGGAATGCTGGAGGAGATGGAAATGATGGGAGCGATACCCATGACTGCTTGATAGATAGACTATTAGCAGAGTGTCCTCCACCATATAATCCACATTTAGAAGAAGGAAGGCGAGAACTGGCAAATTCAGCGAGTATGGAAAGAAAGGCTAAGTGCAGGGGTAGTGGGAAGGATTTCAACATGAGCAGAAGGAACCGGGATTCCAGAATTTTGGAGGAGCAGGGTCAAGTGGAGTCAACCCTGCTTTGCGATTGCCGGAAGCCCTTATGGTACCAGTCACCATCGGACTTGTAGTCTGTGTATGACCTGAGTTTAGTGGAAAAGGCTAGTCAACAGCAGCCGGTGATGGGAGAAAGGGTCAGCTCAGGGTGGAATGGGACGATGAATGGAAATAGCCCATTTTAGGTGCCTGTGGAATCTAGTAGCCCTTTGCCAGCAACTGCAGCTCCTTCATAAGTGCGTGCTGGGTCTAGTACCATACAATATGTGCCATTGGCAAATTCAAATTCCGATTTGAGAATGTGGGAAGCTACAGTTAGGGGACCCATGGGAAGGATACCAGAGGTGGGTGCAGATCAGGGAGCTTCTGGAAATCCGCATGTCTTGCAGACCCCAACTTCAGAAAATCAGCAGAGAAATCGAAGTTGTGAAAGAGAAGGCCAAAGTAGCGTGTAGAGTCAGGGCACAATCAAGATTGCAGTAAAGGCAAAATTGCTAGACGTTGTGAGATTGAAAGCGGAGGTGGATGAAATATTCAGTGGGAATTTGCCTTAGGAAAGGTTAGAACTTTATGAACAGGATGAACTATTTTTTGAGGCGAAGGATGTCAATCGTAAAGCGAGTCGAGCACGTGAGAAATTGATAGAGTTGGCTCAAAAATATGATGTGGATTTGTCCAAAACAAAAATGTTACAGGGGAATCACAGGTTCAATTTTAGTGATCAAGAATTAGAAGAGAACAGAGTCACAGGTTTGAAAACGCACATTCGGGAGCTGGTCATAGGGATACACGCATGGAGCATGCTTCACAAATGGGAGGAAAGATGGTCAAAGCAAAAGGAGGGGGCATACCAGGATTTGAAGCGTACCCATTGCGAGAGGTACTAAGTGGAGGATATGTGCATGTGCTGTGGAGCAGGGGTGACTTGGCAGCGTTCACAAATGATTTTCCTCGGCTGAGGGAGAAACCTGCTGAATGGTATAAGCAAGTGGATCACTTTGTAAAGATTTCAAAGGTGTTGTGGCTTGATTTGAATACTTTATTTGACATTGTGGGTCCTATTGACTTATGGTCCGCTTGTAAAATTGCCATTGAATGTCCTTCTGCTGAACCAGATGGGGATCCCATAACTCATGGTCCTTCACCTTCGGCTATGAAAAAGTTTGAACAGGTAATTACATGGTCGCAGTCCAAAATAGCTCCACAAGATATTGATTGGGTCAAGACAGATCTAACAACCCAGGAGCCCAAGGAATCAGTAAATGGTTACTATGAATGGCTTCTGCAAGCCTTCGAGCAGTACAGCGGGTTAGACACTCTAGATCCTAAGGATATGTGACAGTTTGTTTCTAAATTTGTGCTAGGACTGAGGCCAGAGATTAGCGTTATGATTCAACAGCATAACAAATCCGTGGACGAGATCCTACGGTGTGCCAGATATTTCAGTGATGAGGTGGATTCCAAGCACAGGAGAAGGAAGGACAAGTTGTTGTTGGTGCAGATGAGAAATGCGAACAGAGTAGAGCAGGAGCAGACAAATGGGGGAACTTTAGAATCAGGGAAACAACCAAGGAGGGATTCAGAATGTTCCAGACAGGAAAAAGGGAAAGGTACAGACCCCAAGCCAGGTGTAGACATCAATACGCTAAAGTAAATGACTGATTGTCATTATTGTCACAAAATTGGGCATTGGAAGCACAAGTGTCAAGCATATCCAGCAAATCAGTTACAGGAAGAAGAGATTGCACATGTGCTTGATGTTATAAACACAGTGACAAGGCCTAGATCCTTTATGGGTGGAGGTCAGAATCCGCTAGTGCAAGTACCCCAACCTCCGAGTAATCGAGCGTACCACCAATACCCTTTTGGAAACTCTGGACGATTCGATCTGTCACAATGACGGTGCCTTAGGGGAGAGGAAGATTGAACCCTTGGAGCAGTCTTAAAGGTAGACCAGAGTGGACCGTATGTGGAGGCAGATGCAGACAGTCATCCCCTTACATTCTTGATTGATACTGGTGCTACCTGTTCTACTGTGAGATCTGAAGTAGTTCCAAACCTACCCCTCTTGGGACAATCAATACAAGTTGTAGGAGTTGCCAAAAGGAGAATGACAAACCCCCTAACAGAAGAGATACCATTGAAAATAGGAACCTTCCAGTATCTACACCAGTTTGTGGTGTGCTATTCGAGCCCAGTCTGTTTGTTAGGACGTGACCTCTTATTCAAACTGCATTGTACCATCTATTGTACTCCTAGGGTAGTGTAACTACAGACTAATAATGATGACATTGTATTCAAATTGGCAAATCAGAACCACTGTGTAGAGAAATGTTTCTCGTGCTAACAGTGGATGACATGCCATCGGACTTCACAGGGGAAGAGATAGGATTGATTCGAGAAGTTGAGCCAGTTCGCATATAGGTCAAGCCAAATGCAGAGTTTTCAAGAATGCCCCAGTACAACCTGACCCCGGAAACAGTGGAAGGGAATACACCTGTTATTGAGTCCATGATCAAGCAGGGCATCTTGAAAGGGATACTAGGAAGCCCGTGCGATTCACCTATAATGGGGTTACAGAAACCGAGCAGTAAATACCGCATTCTTCAAGATTTGAGGAAAGTTAATTTGATTGTGATTCCATGTTGTCCCGTGGTACAGAATCCATCTGTGATCCTATTCCAAATTCCTTGTGAGGCAGAATGGTTTACTGTGATTGACTTGTGCCAAGCATTCTTTTCGATACCCTTACATGAGGAAAGCCAATTTTTATTTGCTTTTCAGGCTGGAGAACCATGTGTTAACGTGGTGTTGTATTCCACAAGGGTATACTGAGAGTCCATCCATCTTTAACCAGATCTTGAAAAAGAACCCTGAGAGCTTGGTGCTGCCAAAAAGTTCAGTGCTTGTGTAATATATGGATGACCTACTGATTGCTTCAGTGACCGAGGAGGCTTTTAGGGATGATAAATTTGCTCTATTGAATCACTTGGCAGAAAATGCACACAATGTGGCCCGAGCAAGCTCCACTACTGCTTGCCTGAAATCCAATATTTGGGTCATCACATTGAGAAAGGCAAGACACAAGATTGCATTGAGGCGATCATGAAAATGAATCCACCGACCATGCAAAAGGAAGTTAGGATGTTTCTGGGAATTGTTAGTTACTGCAGACAATGGATTCCAAATTTCTCATTGAAGGCAAAGCCCTTACAGAGGTTGACGCACAAAGATGTAAGTGATACGGTACCCTCGGATAACGATTGCTTGGTTGCCTTCTTGGAGCTGAGAGAAATCCTGTGTCACGCTCCAGCTCTAGGAATACCTGATTACAACAAAGCATTTCCATTATTTTGCTGCGAAAGGGAGGGATGTGCTCTATCTGTACTCAACCAGACACATGGGGGTGACGTAGACCAGTAGCCTACTTTTCAGCGACATTGTTGAAGGGGAAGATTGTTAAGACCATGACTGTCTGGATGTGATGTCTGGATGTGACTGAACTTTGCCCCAAACCGAGACCCGACATTGTGGATGAACCTCTAACTGAATCTGACCAAGTACTTTTTGTTGATGGTTCATGCTTAAGAAACAATGAGGGTTACTTGAGAGCAGCTGTTACTGCTTGTACCATTTCTGGATTTGTGGAAGCTACTTGTTTACAGGGAGTATACTCCGCACAGGTAGCTGGAATCATTGCTTTGACCCGTATCTGTCTTGTTTCTGATCAAATCTGAGTCACCATCTTTGCTGACAGCCTGTATGGTCTCGGTGTGGTTTAGGACTTCGGACAGCTGTGGTCACAGAGGGAGTTCTTAACGTCATCAGGATCTCACATCTGAAAGAAGAGTATGTGAGACAACTGTTGGAAGCCTTACAAAGACCGAAGGAAGTGTCAGTCATAAATTGCGCTGCTCAAGGGAAGGATTTTGTGACAGTTGGGAATTGATATGCGTACAAAGTTGCCAGTTTTTGTGCTATTCATAAATGCATTTTTTAATGGTGACTATTCAGGCGAGAGCACAGAAAGAACCGAGCTCAGCATGATGTCAGCCATAGAGGATACCTGGGAAGAAGGTCAGTCATCTGCAGGGAGAAATGTCAGGCCAGGAAGAGGCTGGTTGGATCAAAGCATGTTGTGAAAAGAGAGATGATAGCATTTGGGTTTTAACTGACAGTAGAGCAGAGTTACCAGACTGTTTACTGAATCCACTGGTGAAACAGATTCATGGAGCAGTTCACATTGGGAGGGATGCGATAGTGCAAGTGTTCAGACAAACGTGGTTTAACCCGAGGTTTCATGTGTTTGCTGATGCAGTGTGCATTTTATTGAGATGCCTAGGTGCAACAGGCTTGGGTACATTCTGGTTGTAGTGTGCATCTTTTCATGGTAGGTGGAAGCATATCCGACTAGAAAGTGTGATAGCCTCACAGTAGCCAAGTTATTGTTAAGAGTTGACACCACGGTTCGGATTTCCAACTTTATTGGAATCGGATAGAGGAACTCACTTTCATAGTGAGATCATGAAGCTGTTGTGCACTGCCTTGAATGTTGATCAGAGAATACACTGTAGCAGCAGGCCGGAGGGGTCAGGCCTTGTGGAGCAGATAAACAGGACTCTAAAGATAAGAATGGCAAAAGTGTGCTCTTCGACATCTCTGAATTAGCCTGATGCGTTGCCTTTGGTGTTGATGAGTTTGCGCAGTGTTCCAGACGGGAGAACCGGATTATCCCCACATGAGATACTCATGGGGAGGTCGATGCGCTTGCCTGCAGTGCCTTCCACAGTATTGATAAACATCACAGATGATTTGGTCCTTGACTATTGCAAAGGATTGGCTGATGTAGTTCGTTCTGTGTCTCACCAGGTTGAAGCTGTGACTGCACAGACCTCAAAAGACCTCTGTCAGCCTAGGCACGGCGGCTTGGGTCCTAGTCCTGAAAGATGTGAGGAAGAACTGTCTTGATGCACATTGGTGAGGTCCTTACCAGGTGATTTTGGTGATAAATACTTCTGTGATGTGTGGAGGTTTGCCAAACTGGATACATGCCTCCCATACCTGCAGAGTTTCAGGACCCTCAGTAGAAACAACTCATCTCTCTGAAGTGAATCCAGCCATAGTTGCAAGCCCATCGGAGAGGGCAAGTCAAGCTGTGGGGGTTCCTGAAGTGGCTGGATACCCACCAGGTCAAGCTGAGGGGAGTCACCATACATAAGGCCCAGGTACAGACTCTGAGGGAGACAATAACGTTGTGAGTGGTATAGAGTCAGACTCAGCTGAAAAGACTGGTGTGAAGAGTGGTCGGCTGCTGTGGAAGAAAACTGAGAGTCGTGGCCTGTGAGACAGAAAATGCAAAATCTGAGATTTGCGCCAGAAGCAGATCTTGCACCTATATCTGAATCATCTGAGTTGGATCCAAGTGATACAGAACGAGCACAGGGAAGCTTGAGGAGATCGAGGAAAGAGAGAGAGTACCGTACCAGAGATAAGCTTCCCTGGAGTGGAGGCGCGGAACATCAGTGCTGATAATTGAAACTGAACTGCTAGTCCCTGGAGTGGAAGCTAATGGGGTTCTAACACTAACTGTACCAGATCCACCGAGACTGAGTAGCTTACGGAGCTTGATTTTGGAGGATCTCATGTTTCCAACTTTTGGGTATCAGCCACCAGCTCAGGAGATTGCAGCATTTTGTATTTAACTTTTGCAGTTTCATTGAAGAGACTGGCTCTGATCTCATAAGGGATCTACATTTAACTGTGAACTGTTAATAAAAGTATTTTGCTCAAAAGAAGATAACCTAGGCCTGAGTGGACGAAGAATAACATTAGGGTCTTGTCCATAGAAGAAGAAGGAGGGCTAGGGAAGCCTTCCAGCTGTGTAACTAAGTGTGCCACAAACTGAGTGAGAACTATTACAAAGACTTCAAGAAACTGTGTATGAACTTTGTTGTGCAACAGTGAGAGGCAGAGAAAGAGACTTTGCATTGATCCTTTTACAGTCACAATCTGAACTCAGACAGACAGACAAAATGTTATGTTATGTTATGTTATTTTAATTTATTCAGCGCGCAGTTACTCGGAAGTGTCCCGGCGCTAGCATCAGAAAGGCGGCCGAACCTCAGAGGTCCATCAAAACAGCAATGTCTTCAAGGACTTTCTAAACAGGCGCGGATCACAGATAGCCCTCAGAGTCAAGGGAAGAGAGTTCCAGGCAAGGCAGGCTCTGCGGGCAAACGAGTTGCCCCCCAACCGTTGACGCTTGAATTTGGGGGTCTGCATAAGCAGCAGAGAGGATGACCTCAACTGTCTCCTAGGGATATAAAAGGAGAATCTATCCTGCAAATACTTGGGGCCGCGACCATACAGGGCCTGATGTACGATAGACAACATTTTGAATTTAAGGCGTGATTCCACGGGAATCCAGTGAAGTGACCGAAGTTGAGCCCGAGCACTGTGCCAAGGGGACAGGCCGCCTAGAAGTCTGGCTGCCGAATTTTGGACCACCTGCAGTTTCTTTACAAGGTAGCCCGGGCATCCCACCAGGAGGGCATTAGCGTAATCTAGGCGGGAGAGAAGCAGAGCTCGCACCACCGTCTCTCTGTCTCTGTCTGGCAGCAAAGGAAGAAATTTCTTCAGACTCCTCAGTAGCCCAAAGCATGTGCCGGCAAGTTTTTTTACATGCGAAGCAAAGTCCAGGTTTTCATCGAACCAAACGCCGAGATTTTTAACAGCCCCATTTATCGCTGGGGGACATGGAAAGCCCGAGGGCCAAAGTCTTGCTCTGAACTCAGAGGAAAAAGAGCCGAACAACAGGACTTCCGACTTTGCCTCATTGCATTTCAGCTGTGCATTGGCCAGCCACTAAAAGACAGAGGACAAGCACTGATGTGGTCTGAACACCGAGTCGTCTTCTTTGTTCCAAGTGAACAGCAGTTGGGTGTCATCCGCGTAAGCCATCACTTTAGCCCCCAGAGACTCCGCCAAAAAAATCAGCGGAGTCACATAGATGTTAAAAAGCAGAGGGCTAAGTGACGACCCTTGTGGGACACCAGTAGTAACCCTCAAGGGGACCGAGGCACAAGGAGGGAGCCAAACCTGCTGCATCCTTCCCTCCAGAAAGGAGCTGATCCAAAGCAGAGCTTTCCCAGATACTCCAATATCCGAGAGGCGGTCAAGGAGCATGGCATGAGGCACCGTGTCGAATGCCGCCGAGAGATCAAGCATAATCAATGCCGCTCTCCCGCCGGCGTCCAAACACTCCCGAATCGACTCCGAAACCTCCAACAGAGCGGATTCGGTACTGTGGGAGGCACGGAAACCAGATTGCGCCGGATGGAGCACGCCCGCTCCCTCGACAAAATTAGTCAGTTGAAACGTGACCGCCTTCTCGCAAACTTTGGCCAGGCTAGGCAAAAGTGAGATGGGTCGATAGTTTTCTGGGAGCAAAGGATCAAGGTACTTTATTCGGTTAATTAAAACCATGAAAGCATACTATACACAAGATTAAAAATGTTTAAAAAAATGTTAGTTAGCAGCAGAGGTTTTTACACAGACCTAACATTAAATAGTCAAGGACAAACAATCTATAATAAAACATTTGTAAAAAACCATGATACATGAAAGTCAATTAATATAAACTTGAAGCATAAAAATCAAACTCAGTGTTATCCCCCATGTTCTATAGCATTAATTATCAACAGAGATCTGAACTCTGTTGAAAATGGAGTCTGGAAATTAGAACCTTGGCACAAATGTATAATAGGTACACTTGTATTAGGAGTAATCGTAGTCATAGCTCTAGTCATTACTATGTTATAGGTTCACACAAAGCTGAAGTTAATGGAGTGGGAGTACACGGTACATCCACACCTACCACTTCTAGCACAAAAGAAGCTGACAGTGCTTTGATCAATCAAACTAGTCGCTTGCTGCGCGTAGATTTATCTAAGAGTTATTATACGTTGAATGCGTATGCGCAGCTGTTCTATGAGTAAGTAAATACTATGGATGTGAGAGATTGTTATGTGTGCATGCAATTACTTGCGTCTGTTGAGGAGGGTATCACGTACCATCACCTGCCCTTGATGTATGTCATTACTTGTAGTTTGTTGCATAGCATGCTTTATGGTAAGGGTCATTACGAGTACTATTTCTCGAATTATGATGTGGTGCTTTCAGAGGTTCCAGCTTACTAGCATCTGAGCAAGTATGATTATTACAAACAAGAAGAGAGAATGGGAAAGTATTTCATACCTAGTGTTACATTAGACACACTGTATGCACTTAGACATAATTTGACACGCATGCTGACTGACATAGAGAAGAAGTTTGTAGATCAAGTAGAAGGTAGACATAGATCATTAGTAGTTAAGCTTAACAATAGAAAAGTACATTTTGAATAGACCAAGGAAGAGTTAGCTCACAACGCTAGGGGGTGTTATGGTCCAAAAGCTTCAGACTGGGAACATCGAGGGAAGCTTTGCATCAGACAAGTACACACATATTATGACAAAATATTTGTGGGACAGAGTGTGTGTGACCACATCTTTACAATTGAGGCTTCAGCAAAGAAGTCCTTACAAGAGACAGTACAAGTGGTGCCAAATGTGTATTTCGTGTGTGGAAAAAATGCATATGTCCGATTGCCATTGAATTGGTATGGCACATGTTAGGTGGCTGTTGTGTTTCCCAAGATATACCATGTGGAGGATTTGAAGAGTTTGGAAGTCCCAACATAGAGAGAGATGCAGTACCAGTGCAGGAGCGATTGTAGGAGATGTGTTTGGAGCAATAATACAGAGTTTGGGAGTGGTTTTAATTGATGTCGAGATCAGAAGGTTGTCAACTGGATACGTTGTCAGTAAATTCAGCAAGTCATTCATACTCATGGCAGGAAAGATGGTCTCAATAAGAGTTATGGTGTTACAAAACTGTCTTGCTTTAGACGTGTTGTTAGCAAAATAGTGCAAAGTCTGTAAAATGCTGAGGGTTCAACAGTGCTGTACTTATATCCCAGACCATAGCAAGGATCTGAGGAAGTATATAAGTAACATCACTGAGATACATCCTGAGGTACATAATTTGGCAACTGAGGGAGTTTGGAGCAAGGTTGGTAAAGGATTTGGAAAGGTTAGAAGTTGGTTTGCAAGCCTTGGGAGAGGAATTCTTGGTTCTATCTTGAAACCAATAGTAATACTTGTGGTTTGTATCATCTTTTTGATGGGAATAGTGAGAGCTTACAAGTGGCATCGGTCCAGACAAGCTGAGAATTCTCTTAGACAGCTAGAGAGGAGACTGGAGAGACTGCATGACAGTCACTATGAGAATCTTAAGAATTTAGAGAAGTTTCGACAGGGAAGACAGGCTACAACTTCTGTTTAGGTTGATTCTTTCTACAGGGAGTTGAAAATGAGTATAATGACACTAGCCATCAGAGCGGGGCGGGGCTGTAAGAGTGCGATTTTGTTCTTTCATTCGTAGGGGTGCATTATAATGATGGATACTTCACGCCAGTATATAATCCTTTATTGTGATCACATTGGGTCATTTGAACGTGTGTGGTATTAATGTGAAAAGTGAAGTGTTAAGTATATTTCAATGTAAACGTGAAGAAATTAACGTTGCAATTATAAGGGGTTAGACGAAAATCTTAACGTGTAGAATTCATACATGTAGCTACATGTAGCTAATGAGTACTCAATTGATGTGCTTATGTAATGTGTTAAATTGAATGTGCTCAGTAATAATGTTCATTTTATACGTGTGCTTTCATGAAGTTATGTGCCATTTCTAATGCTGACCAAATTCTGTAGGCCTGAATTGTATTTTTCCCTTGGAAGCTCTTGCATTGTACTAGGTAGTGAACTACATGTGCATGTGGAGTTTATTCTTTCTCACTTTTCTATTGCAGGTGGAGAATTCATTCTTGTTAGTTAGAATAATGTCTTTATTTTAGATGTTAGGCTTAGGGAGGAGAAGATACATTGAACGGGGATGATGATAATAAGAGATCATTGTACTTTCTCATTAGAGAGAGCCTAGGAATCAACGTCATCTAGCCAACGTCTGGGAGCATCACTGCCACGTGGAAAGTTACCTACAAGGAGATGGCTTGCTTGGATGGTGTGATGTGGCTTTGCATCTGGGGATGCTATCTGTCAGTTCATGTATTGAAGTAGGGACAGTGTCTGGGGGACTTCTGCCCTGCCTTGAGAGAGAGAGCATCTTAGAACAAGCTCTGTAGCTTTGTGCTACTTGACCCATTCAACGTGAGTGGACTTCTTAGGAAGCCTTCATGTGCTGACAACTTTACAGAACTAGCCTTGTGGAAATGTTAAGTAGGGATGTCACATTACTGGTAGTGTAGGGACAGACTAATGCTTTTTACCTATGAACCTCCAATGAATGGGAATCTAGATGTTTGAGCCATCAGTTTCTGTATCCTGAGTCTGGAACTGGTTATTCTGTGCATGTTGCACCGTCTTACTTTCACCCGTAGGTTTGGCTTTGCATTATTTTCAATGTATTTCTACACTCTCGTCTTGAGGTGCTTGTATGTCCAACTGTTCTTGGCTTTATAATAAATTAACTAAACTTAACTGGGAGTCTGTGATTCTTCGGAGTCCTAGTTCATTGGAACTGTAATTATTGATTGGCTAACGATTTTCCTCCCCTCCACACTTTGCTGCAGAGAAAAAGAGACATTGGCCTAGGGTTCCAGAGTAAATCTAGAACATGGATTCCGGCACCTTCACTCATATATGTCTAATGTGCATTTTTATTTGTTGTTTATCTTACAGTTGATCAATATTTGATTAATATTTTATTAAACACACACACATATAATCCAATGTCGATAACATTGCTGTACAGGTTGGAAAGGGTAATATGGCAGTATATTGACTTCAAAAATATCAACTGCACCAGTTCAGAATCACTACTATCAGTGTAAGTATATATAAGGAATATGGATTTACTATTCTAGCTACACATCTATTTACCTTGATGATATTGTTCAAGTCAATATTGTGGAGTCGATACTGTTGCACGCAGACATTAAAACATCGATTTTGTGACTCCATAACATAAGAAAGAGTGCCACAATAATTTAGGATGCAATAGAAGTTGATAAATAAACTAGTTTCTGTCTACATACTTACCACCCTACATATGGTCATGCATATAACATACCTCGAGAGAACAGTTGACCGTGGATGGAATGGGGAGTGACAAGACAGTGAAGATCTCAGTCGTAGTGTTAGTTTTCTTACAGTTGAGGCATATGGTGTCGTATCGTATCTGTCCTTCTAGCAGACGGGTGATAATTGATGACTCCTTCAAACTAGCTAGTAGCCTACCACTGGAATTCTCTCTTCCGCTGGAGGCTCTTCTTCCATTATTCTGCAAGAGCAACAAGCGATGGTCCAGTGAAACAACAACAGAAAACTGGGTGAGGAATACAATCATGTTCAACAACTCAAATCTCATATCTCCATTACATTGTTTTTGAGTCAATCTGTAACCTATTTAAATCACTGAGGGCACAGTTACTATTAATTAACACTCCTAGCTGCAACGAGACTCATAAAGGGTGTTATGATCATTTTTGGGTATTTGTGGCTCGCTGATCAGGCTGTGTTCTTATACATTGTAAAAACTATTTAAAATGTAACTGAGGACCTGTTGTGATGCAGGTTGGCATGTAGAAATACACAGACATCACCAGTAGGTTAAAAGAGGGTTTAAAGTAAGTTTAATGGATACATAAATGACCCCCACCAGGAGACGATGCAGTTAGATGGTCAGCCGTGGTCTGTCTAGCTCAACTGGCATTCAGGGAATCCTCATAACCATGAGGTGTGTCTCCATTACCTTCCTGCTCAGTCACAACTGTAATTGTTTTCCAATAATGTCTGTGCGTCATCATTAATTGAAGACCTACCGGTCGAATCCAATGGCAAGGCCTTAGAGACATCAATAGTGGAGACACTAGACAGATGCGCTCCCCTGAAATTGAGGAGGCCATTGAGATCTTCTCCATCTGAGCAATGGTACACCAACTATCTCAGAAATGTAAAGAAGGAGAGTAACGTCTTGGAAAGCCGTTGGTGGCTCTCCAAATCCCCGATTGGTCATATGGTTTTTACAGCTGCATTAAAACTGTATCACAAAATTCTTAGGCAAGCTAAAAAAGTACATTTTGTGAGGAGATTGGAGGAGAACAGCGGATCATTAAAGTAACTATTTAAGATAGTCAAACAATTATTCCACCCTGTAGCCTTAAGCCAAAATATTCCAGCTTCGGCACAGCGCTGTGAAGAGCTGGCGGAATTTTTTAATGATAAAACCAACTATGTTTGACCCAATCCCCATCAGAAGAGTCTTTTTCTAAAAAAGCTAATCCACACCCCAGAACGTCTGCCCATTTGGGGGGAGTTTCAGGAAATTACAACAGAAAGTGTGGAAAGAATAATGAAGGAGGTAAAATCGGGTTCACCATTGGAACCCTAGCTGCATTTCATCTTTTCAAGGTTAGCCTCAATTCTAAGCCCATATATCACCTGGCTGTTCAAGTCTTTTTTGAAAAACGCCGACTTTCTATCAAGCTGGAAATAAGCTTTATTGCTGCGGCTACTAAAGAAGGCTGGAGGGGAAGTTGCTGTCCTTTTCAACTACTGCCCCATTTCACTCTTGCCTTGACAAAAGTGCTGGAAAGGCTAGTCAACGCTCAGATTTCCCAGTTCCTGGAAAATAATAACAATCTGGATGTGTCTCAAACAAGCTTTAGAGCCATGCACTGAATCCACCTTGTTGGCGGTAGTGGACAGAATTAGATCAGAAGCTGACCAAGATAAGGCGGTAGCCTTGATCTTATTAGATCTGTCCGCTGCCTTTGACACTATTTCACACTTCGCAGTTAGTGCACAGGCTACACGAAGGAGGCCTACACTCCACCACTTTACAGTAGTTGGCAGGTTTTTTATCCAACTGATCTCATTCTGTTCATTTGGCTCAATTTAAATCTACTCCCCTATGGTCTAATTGTGGGGTCACACCTGGGTCCTCCCTTAGCCTGTCATTGTTTAATATCTATGTCACTCCCTTTATGTGTATTGTGAAGTCCTGGGGCTTTGAGACATTTGCCTAAGCAGATGAAACTCAGGTTATAATTTTCATTGATGAGTCAGTCAAGAGCTCATGAAAATCTACTGGGCTGTCTTTCTGCTGTGGCTAACTGGATGCAATCACATTGTCTGAAGATGAACACAGAGAAGACTGAAGCCCTGCTGTTTGGTGGAGCTGATAAAGTATGGAATGACTCCTGGGACCCCACCTCTCTTAGTGTGGCTCCCAAACCCCAAAGAGCTGCTAAGAACCTGGGATTTGTGTTAGATGATTCTCTCACGATGTAAGATCAGGTAGATTTGGTGTGTGGGAGATATTTTGATTCCTACCCATGTTGAGAAATCTATTCGGAAGGATCCCTATAGCCTGGTGCAGGACAATTACCCAGGCTCTTATTTTGAGCATACTAGATTATGGTAATGCCCTATATTTAGGAACGGCTGACTACCCGCTTAGCCGTCTGCAGCTAATACAGAATGAGGCTGCCAGATTGATCTGTAATAGCCTCTAAAGAAGCTCAGCCTCAGCTTTCCTCAATCAGCATCACTGGCTCAGAATTCATAAATGGGCCAGGTTTAAATTAGTCTGCTACGCATATATGCCATTCCATGAGTCGGGCCAGCTATACTGCTTGGCAAAGTGGCTTTCTACAAACCCACTAGAATGCTGTGGTCCTCTCATTAAGCCTTGATTCGCAGTACACGCATCAGGAAAGCCAAAATGGGTGGCCAATTGTTTAGTCAACAAGCGGCACTTCATTGGAATTTCCTACCTTTAGAAATTAGCCTCACGTAGGATCTCCTTGCATTTCGTAAAAGCTTGAAGACCTGGCTTTACCACCTCTAGTGGCATGGAGTTTACAGAGCTTCTGTGTGTTTGATCTAGCATCCGGATGTCACTATGGGGGATGATGGTTGCGCTTTATAAATTAATTAAATAACACAAGTTCCCTTTCACTAGCAGGTTAGACTGATTCATGAACACGAATGTTCCATTGAATCATTATATCCTATGATTTACTATTTCTGAAAATGCTTTGACTCTCAAAATGTGTTGTTTTTCTGGTTACCCCTGCGGTCTACCAGCCTCCTGAAGCAGTGGCAGGCTTCACAGTTTGATAGTGATACCATTTTGGATAGTTAATTGTATCATTTCCTTAACAAACGTGTTCTTAGAGTAGGTCCCTCCTCTTTATTCATGGCTCGGGTTAGTTTGTGTAAAATGAATAGACAATTGGGGACTCCGACACGTGGGTAGAACTACCTCCCACCTCATACTTCTCTTGTTTCCCCCAGATGCAGGAACACTTGGTGGATTGGATGTCCGCAGATGTGGGATGTAGGCCATGTAGGTAGGGAGCGCGCTCCCTATTCCTACTTACCTTAGCTTATGTGTGAGCCATCGAGGTATGTTGCTCAGGAGGGCAGAGTGCAGATAGCCTAACCTTTTCTTTTCATGAACCACTTTTCTTTTCTTTAATGTTGGTCCATGATGGAGAGGATAGTGAGGTGCTACGTGTTCAGGTTGTACATTATTCCTTTCCCTCAAGATAGATCTTTGTTTGGATCTAGTGATGGTGAACTGAACTATAAGGGCCATTGATTCCTTCTGTTCCCAGATGGGTCTTGCCAGAGTTTGGCAGTAGATTTAGGCTGGGTTTACAAATGCTTCTATCCTAGAATGTCTGTTACCAGTTTTAGTGAATTTGGTATTAATTCAGTCATCAGTACAGTCGGTCACAGGGAGGATGCTCGTGATTGGTATAGCAACATCTGAATTGATTTTCCAGGAACGGATCACAATCAATGGCCCTTAAAGGCTGCTTCCTTGCCATTGTTCCTTCTACTCTTCATGAAGTACTGCACAATATGCCTGTTTGACATCATGCCCTTCTGTATAACTCTCCTGTTCCCCCTATTTCTCTCCCTGTATGTCTGCACCCCTGCCTCTTCACCCTGTAAGAAAGCCTGGATTTATTTCCCAGGTGGTGTGGTCAACAGCCCCCATCCTGAGATCTCTGCTTGGCTCCATGGGAAGGAGGCTGGAGACAGTTCTCTTGTTTATTTTTCCATCAATGGAAATTCTAGTCCATGAAGTACAGAGAGGCTTATGTGTTCTTGGGGTACCTCTTATTTTTCCTGACTAGACTGGCCAGACAGAAGCCTGCAGAGGTGCACACCCGGCCATGGATCCACTGGTTGGCACAATGATTTAGGAGTCTGACTAGTCTTGTCCCACTTTATGTTTTCACCCTCTCTGTAGAGGATTGAAGCAGCTCTCAACAGCATGTTTCACTTTAACAAAAACATTTATATCAACAGTAACTCTTCAACGATGTGCAGAAGTTGACATACCACCACTGTAAATATATTCTTTAAAACAGATATTCTAAACTGGAGAGTGTTCTATATTAGGAAAGTCCTTTATGTACATACATATGTAGATAAGTGTCTCTAAAATGCACAGTTGTTAAGATGGTATTTTGGGGAGACCTGGTACATGAGAAGACTCGAGGAAAGGCAGAGGCACCTGCTCATGAGCAGAGACCCCTCTCATTGATGCACTTACTCTCTTAAGATCTTCATGCAGCCCATTCAGGGCGTAAATCAAGAACTCCTGGGCATCTTGCTGAGTCCTCTTTCCAAAGGCTGGGTGCAGATCACTAAATGCGGACCAGAATGCATCCGGTGATACATGCTTTACGTTGCCAAGCCACATATCTGACATCACACTGGCGAAGGCACTAGCGAGCTCACCTCTCCCACTTAAAGAGAAGAAACAAAACATGTATTGTCGTTCAGGTCAGCAATACGCAACACCACCATACTTTTAAAATCTGAAGAAATAAATCTCTTTCTGCAATGCATTACTGTATTCATCTTTAGCACCACTTTCTAGTTTTCTTACCACTTCATTATTTATCAAGTTATATTTGACATGCATTTAAAAAAATGTATGGAGTAAATGGGTGATTCTGTTAAGAATATGTTTTCCATGTACTTGCTACAAAGGACTTACATTTCATTTGACTGCAAATCAGAGATATTGGCATCAATTCCTTTTTGCAGGAGCAGGAGGAGCTGCTTAAGCTGGCAGTGCCCCCGCCCTTGCTGCATGGAGATTAGGGGAACCACTGGTTTACTGTTGCAGAATCTCTGCTAACTCCAGCAACGGTGAACCCAGGGCACACGTCCTAAAAAAGGAAGTGGGGGGACTAACCTAGTTAATCAGAACGCAAGTGGCATCACGGCACGTGACATAGCGGTGGGTGACATCACAGCGCGTGACACCACAGGAAGTGGCATTATAAGAAGTGACTTCAGATCTTAAGCCCTCACATAATTGTTTAAAATGTCTATCATGAGTGCATTGGAGCACATTTCGAGTATACAGGGAAACCATCCTGATTTAGGCAGAAGATTCTCACTTTTGTAAGCTACACATAAAACAATGTTGTCTTTTGTCAGCGTAAACTTCCTCTACCCATAGTGCTTTAAAAGAAAAAATAGTGGTACTTAAATTATTTCAATGCCTAATAGTGGTACTTAAATTATTTCAACGCAGCCTCATGGGTAGTAAGCACTATATAAATTACATTTATTCTGTGTACATACTGGGAAAGACCAACACATCTGACATTCTTACAGTGCATGCATATCGACCTAAACAGAGTCTAAAGGAAGTGAAAGGCCGCCTCCTAAGTAGGTGTGAAGCGCTAACAAGGTGTGAGCCTTTGTTTCCCCTCTGCTTCATTTGCTTCTAGGTGTGCGGCTCCTGACTGCTCCCAGCCAAGATACTCAAACAAAAGGAGGCCTGATGACCCCTCAGATTCGGCCTTTGTTCTGGGCCCAGCAGGAGTCTGAACTAAGAGAGCCCCGTCCCCGCCTGCATGTTGTTGGGGATGGAGAGCAGACAACCTGCAGGCGCTGCTAAATCTGTCCAGGTGTTTGCAAATTACACCAGGACAAATTCAGCATATTTTTACAGTGGGCCCCAACTTCTTGGCAGGGTGGACAACGTCCACCCTGTGAAAATAGAGGGTGGACGCCGTCCACCTGCGTGTACCCGCGACTCGTGCCTTGGGTGAACCCTTACACCTCAGTAGAGCCGCAGGAGGACCCCAGTGTCACAGTGACCGTCATCTCACTCTATTGAGGCCGGGGTGAGCACTCCTCTTTCCGCCCCATGTCCACAATGCAAGGCACTACAGAAACAGGCAGGACAAGTGCTAAATGACCCTCAAACACAAGGGGAAAGTACCTCGTAATAGGGCCTTTCACTTCTTGTTTGGTGACAACAAGCTCCTGCTCGCTGGCAGTTTGTTTTATCAAACAAAACGTTTGCCAAGCGGGTTCTTTAAACATGGGGACTGCTTGGCAGACCATCAATAAAAGTGCTTAATTTGTGCCGATGGTTTCCGGTGCTCGGTACTTAATTGGCAACAACGGTATTTAGGGCTGTCTTGATTTAGAAATGGGCCCAATAACAGTTGTTTATTAATTCAAAATACATTACAAACGACTAATTCCTTGTGTCCAAGCCACCCTTATAGCTTTGGGGCCTGGAAGAGTCTGAACTGTCACACTTATATGAGGAGTGTGATTGTTAGAAGCTGTGCTGGCACTGACGTTGACCGCACTGGCACTGCAAGCTGCGGTAGCCTCCTGACGAGGGCCCTGGCACTTTCTGTTTTACGAATTAGGCAATGAAGCAAATGTAGCCGCCCTCAAAGCAGTTCCCTTCACAGCATAGCCATTGCTAAATATGGCCAGTGTTGTATTGCATTGTAAGGGTTGATTGGTCTAAGATACACATATCTATGGTCGCAAAGACACATTACACAGGGATGCGATGACTTCCATACATTGTGACATTGAAATATACACAACCCTATCTGCAGTATGTCACTATATATACACACAACTTTATAGAGAAGAGGGTGATGGTTTATGGCACTAATAACGATAAGCAAAAAGGAGAAGTCTGCAGAGACATGTAGAACCTTCAATACACATATACTAGCCCAATTTACTGTAGGTATCTTGACCATGCATCAGTAAGTAATTGATATAAAATCATTTAAATGATTAGTACTACCAATGACGAAATGAAATAAAAATATGCAAATAAGAATACGCAAATTGCCTGTAACACTCATGTTCTTGTAAATATATATCAGGAAAGCGAGACCCTCTGCAGCTATGGGTCCGGATATGATACCAATAAAAGTGCTACAGAGTGACCCCGCAAAGTGCAGTGTGTTCCTGGAACCCCTTTTTCATTATTGCTACGCTACTGCTCAAATCCCATTTTCATGGACAGGGAGTATCATTATTCCAATATTAAGAAAGGGCACTCGATTTAACCCTGGGAATTATAGACAAATTGCACTTTTGGATGCTTCAGGGAAAATATTTGCAGCAAGTATCCTCGAGCAATTAAGGACTGGGCTTTCTCTAAAAGTATAATCCCAAAGTTTCAAGCGGGTTTTCGTCCCAATCACCCCGTGATTGATAACATAGGTATTTTAAACTCGATCATTGACAAGTATGTACAATCCAAATCGCAAATAGTATATAGTCTTTTTGTTGATTTCGCGACAGCTTTCAATAAGAATTGATAGACCAACCCTCTGGAGGAAACTGAAGAAAATAGGGATCCTGGATCCACTATTGAGACTGATAGTAGCTCTTCACACCTCAACTTGGTGCAAACTTCAGATCAGAGGAGACAAAGCCCTGACTCATTAAATACTTATGCTTAACAGCCTAATGTGGGGCTGCCTTCTAACCCCCCTCCTGTTTTCGCTTTATATAAGTGATCTTCCAGAGATCTTCCTAATTGTAAGTAATTGTCCTCCAAATGTAGCCTATGAAAAAATATATGCGTGAATGTAGGCCAATGACGTAGTGATTTTCGACCTTACCCCGCTGGGCTTACAGAGAAATATAGACGACACTCACTAGATATACAGAAATACATTTCCTAAAGGTAAATATTTCTAAAACAAAGGTAGTTCCCTTTAGGGGTCGGAAATGCCATCTCCACTATAATTGGCAACTAGACGGCACTAGATTTGAGGTGGTAAAATCATACACCTATCTCGGGCGTGTCTTTTCTCAAACTTTAGAAGTTCATTCTCATCTCAACAACATGAACCAAAAAGCAGAAGCACATATTTATGCCATAAGTACATTTTATAACTATTCAGGCAAGAGGCATTTTCAAGCACCATTTGAAATATACAGGGCCAAAATTGCACCAACAATAACCTACGCCATAGAGTATATCCCTTTAGCCAGATGGAACGCTCTGCATATCAGTGAAGGTAAATTTCTGTGCAAATTAATGTTATTAAGTCAAGCTGTCCCGGTACAGATTCTTCGCTTGGAATTTGTCATTATAAGTGCATTTTCAATGGCCTTAGCAAATATAATTAGATGGGCTTTCAAATTTCTGCATGCAGAAGAAGGCCCATTAAGGGCCCTATTGAGATACGAAAGCTTTAGAACAGGGAAAAAAACCACATTTCAAATAAACTTTAAGACTGCTCTACAATACTTCCAGTGTACTGAATCCATTCTTCAGTCCTGGACTCCAGCACACCTGAAACACTTTCTGAAAAATGCGACTTTGCGTTTAAGTGTCGACCAGGATAAGGCATATTGCCTGAAATTATCTCATTACAACGCTATCACTACTAAAATCGAGTTTAAGTCCCCTCAACAATACACAAGTTTTACCTTGGAACATAAAATGAGGAGATGTATTACTATGTTGCGATTAGGACTACTTCCTTTAAAGGTTTTTACAAGACACTGGAACAACCTCGATAACAATAGTGGAGTATGTGATAAATGCAACCACGGAAACCAGGACCTAGCACATATATTATGGTTATGTTCTAACTAGGAGGTAGTAGGGGCTCAAAACCATTTTATAAAACCTATAGTTTTTAGACATAACCTTTTCTCCTTCATAGATTTAATTGCTCTTTTTAAAAATCCACCAAATGAATTTGTGTGCTATAAATTGTACACATTTTTGAAATGCGTTTCATTCTTGTTTTAAATATGTGTGATTTTCATATTAAGTTTTAAAATATTTTACACAAGAATTCTATGTTTATAAATGGAATTATGTACAATTGTTGACCTCGTAAAAGATCTATATCAATAAAATTAAATTGTAAATATATATAACCAATTTTAGAAATCTAATAATTTGTATATCTTCATTACCTTGCAACTATTGTAACTCAAACCAAACAGCAGTGGAACAATAAGACATTTTAAAGTATTTTTACCGTGTTCAAGATGTTGCATGTCACCAATGACAAGGCTGTGAGGCGAAATGCATCAATCTCAAAGTGATTACTATATATTTTGTATCAAGACGCAATGATGGTACATCTAACTATTTATCTATATGTTGGGAAGTGGGTTAGTAGCAGTAAATATGCATCTACCACTGGCAATAAGGCCACTAACACAGTCTAGGTCTCAGTACTGGTCTCCGTAAATTATCCCCTTGCTGAAACCTGGGTAGCTTGGCTGCAAGTAGGCAGGCTTAACTTAGGAGCCAGGTATGTAAAGGATTATAATTGAGACACAACAAACAATAAAAATCCAACACCAATTTATAATAATCGGAAATATGTTTATCATTAAAATGACACCAAAATGACAAAAGTCCAATATATGAAACCGGAGATATGAATTTTCAAAGAATAAACACTTTATAGCACTTAGAAACCTATAGCACCACTCTGGGACTTCTGGTGGCGCTTGACAGGGACAAAGTCAAAGTTTCAGGCCAACTGCGATGGTGCCCTGCTTGGATAACCCTTGCGGTAGGCCTCGGATCAAATTTTACCTTTGGACTTAGAAACTGTTCTGAAGCATTTTCTGCCAGGGTCCCTCGATGCTCTTCACCAGTCTGGATTCGGTGAGGGTTTGCCGGCTTGCTTTCCAAGGAGCTCGGCGTCAAACTCTGAAAGTCGGACGTCCGGAGCTTTTAAGTTTGACGAACTAGCTGGTCAGGCAGGCTCGCGGTTGAAGGTGGCTGGTTTGGCTCTTGTGGTTGAGTCGGTCCCCTTTTGGAGCTTTTTTCCAAAGTTGCTCCAAACTTCTCCAAACTTCTAGAATTATTCCTGAAGTTCCCCTTGAGGGTCTGAAGTGTCCAAAACACAATCCAATGGTCTGGAAGCTCCAAGATGCTCCTTAAAAGTATGGGACCACAATTTCCACAATGCCCCTGGACTAAACCCTTACAAATCCAGTGGATGCACCCCAGAAATGGGATTCTTCGTGGGGATGGTCCAGGTGAGCTCTGTTAACATGTAGCTTACAGGGAGTCCACTCTTTATTCCTCTTGAAGCATAGAACATCCAAAGGCCTGTAGTTCCAGATAATGCAGCAGGTGCAGTCAGTCAGAATACAGGGTTTGATGGTGCAAATCAAGTTTCCAGCTTGGCAAGCCTTCTTCTTCTCTTAGTTTCAAGCAGCAGATCTGAAAGGCTCTGCGCCTCTAACATATTTATTCAGTGTTCTCTGAGGTCAAGCAGGAGAGTACTCCTGTCCAATGAGGTGCATGTCAACACCCCAGAGCATCCTCTCCCAGAAAGCACTATTCCTCAAAAATTCAGTACGGCTGAAACTCAGCAGAGGAGCAAGAACTAATTAAACCAACCTCCAGTTTCATTTCATAGCTCTCCTCCCCCTACTATCTGCAAATTCCTGCAACTTAAGCCTGCCATCTGGCTGGGTCAGAGGGGCTGGTAGCTAGATGGACCTTTCATTCCCTGCCTGTCCTAGTCCCCCTTTGAAGATTCATGCTTTACAACCCCTCTCCCCTCCTCTGGCATTCCTGTGCTCTCTCCAACAGATAGTCTCTCCATGGGTGAGCCACTTATCACTTCACCAAAGCAGCCTGGCTAATCCTGTTAACTCTGACCAACCAGCCATTACTGCATGTAACGCAACTGGTACTCATGTAAAGCGCACTGATTCCTTTGGGTCAATATGAAACTCCGAAAAAAAGAGAAAAAAAACATTTTCAAGTTGTACTAGACTGAGGTGCTTAGTGAGACAATGTTTAACATAATCAGATGATAGCTGCTTTCCCAAGGCGTTTCCTGTACGGTAGACAAGAAATAACTAATGTCTCTGATGCCGGAACTCAGTGCTGCAAACTGTTGAAAAAGGGAAATATCTAGGATGAGAAATGCATTCTTTAGAAGACATCCTATTCTCGAGACAATCACGCATCCTGAAATGTCGAGTTTTGAGGACCTTATTTCATTCTATTTGATTTTATTCTTTTAAAGTAATCTGTTGGCAGAGATTTTCAGGCATTGTAAACCATAAAGGACTAATATGAAACAGACTAAGTGAACAGTCAGAGGGTCCAGTTCTAGAAGAAATGAGCTTTAGATGGCTTTGGTAGATTAGACATGATTTGAGGTTTGCCTGAGAGTCAAAGACAGTTGATTGCACAAATTGGCGCATTCAGTTTAAAGGAGCAGCCTTCCCTCCCAGGTTCTTTAGTCTCGGGTATCTAAAGCAACAATTGTCCTGTGGAGCATAAGAAGCAGGCAGGCTAGAAGTGTTGTATTAGGCTACCACAGTGGAGTAATATGCTTTACGAGTGAGAAATAAGCATTTAAACTGAGTTCTTTGTTCTATCAGTAGCCAATGAAGGTGTTAGCTTACTTGGGAAAGGTTTTCAATTCTTTTTAATTGGGCAGGTCAAATCACTTCTGCGTTCTATACTCTGTAGTTCCCTCAACAAATCTGTGGAGTGCTCTAAGTTGAGGACACAGCAGGAGTCTTAGCTCACACTCACTCTAGTAGAGGCAATAGCCAAATTCATTTTTCCAGTGAGCTCTGGTAGAAAATTTCTAGGGAAAATATCTCTTGTGATCACAAAACTATTCTGAGATTTCTCTCTGGGTGTAACTCTTCAGATTGTTAGGTGATAGATAACTTGATAATCTTAAAAGTTGGGTTTCTCCTCCAATTTAGCATCATGTAATTGTCTTTTGGGTCTTGCCTAACATACATCAATGCTTAGTTTCTTGTGAAGCAATTTTCTAATGCTGGGGAGTTCTAAAGTCATCACTGCCACCAGCTTCTCAAATCATGGATTTCAATGGAGACATGCGTTGTACATTAACTACTGCCTCAGCTAGTTAAAAAATAATCAAACTGGTAGCCACTGAAAAGGTAGCCCATTAGTAGCAGGAAACATTGGAAGCTTAATTGATAGGGTTGTTATTTGTTATTTAATACTAGAACAAGATATCTCACACTACAAGTATTTAGACTTTTAAAGCATAGACGGTTGCCTAAAGTGTTACCCTTATTTAGCCACTGTCACTCAATAAGAAAGAGTTAGGTTGCATAAATCTTTTTTTGACAAATTCTATAAAAACTTAAGATGCTGTGGAGGCCATTATTCACTGCATCATCCATTCCAAGAGCAGACACAGACTCAGGCCTCCCAACGAGAGCCAATATATCAGGAAAGAGGATATCACAGTTCCAGGCCATACGGATACATTCATAGTTGCAGAAAGAAAAATGGAAAAAGGGGTTAGAAACAGAACAGTGTGCAATAGCTCCTGACAAACACAAACTTTCTAGTTAGTAGCAATCTTTACATATTATTGTAAAAGCAATTGGTAGTGAGTGCACTTTGTAAGTCATATGAAATTTGTTTCCAACAAGATCTCATTCAGCCTCTCTTTCTGTTCATCTGTGATATAATACAGCCTTGGAAAGCTGGTCAATTAGCTTTGGTGAGGTTGTGGAACTAAGCCATGGTGAGATTGTGGAACATAAAGTGAAGGTTTATCTCTTCTGTTACTCCATTAGGTGGTGAGCAAAACGCAGAGCGGCCACATCAGGCCCCACCGAGCCCTGTAATGACTTTCATGGCTTTCATAACTAAACTGATATTCAGGCCAGCTTATTTCCTTTGTCTCTCATATGTTAAGAATGTAAAAGTACACAGGTTTTGTGGTTTACACGGGTAAGACCTGAGGACATAACCAAAATATGGAAAACTTTACTTTTTTCTGAAAAATGTATAGTTTGTTTCAAAAATAATATTAACAAAATGTTTGCTGTGCTAAATTCACACTCTTTCCAACTTTTAGAAAAAAGCCACAGTGGAAACAAATAATTTTTTCACATCCATATTTGCAAATGTCTATTAGGTGGTCAAAAGTTCCGATTTTTATAGTTTCTATCAATTTGTAGTTTATGTAGGAAACATATGAAAACTTGATGAAATACTGAATTCGGCAAGGGGTACTTCGTTTAGATTGCTGAAGGATTAGAAAGAAACTAAGGGCTTGATTTAGACTTCGGACTATGTTATTTACTCCATCAGGGTAATTTAATGGTTTTTACTGTCCCTTATTGCCACTTTTTTCACGGCGATATGGGAGAGTAAAACCTAGTCATTTGACTACCCACTCTATATCGAGCGGTCGAATGACGAAACCTCCAGCAACCCTTACTTTGTAAGAGAGGTATGTCAATGATGGCGAATGAAGTAGTCTTTGTTACTGACATTCTTGAGGTCCGCCGTCTTTAAATCAGGTTGGCAAAGAGGAGAAGGTACTCTGTCACCATTGCAATGGAGCACCCTCTCTACCAAACTCTAAATCAGCCCCTTAGTGTTAAAATAAGAAATAATAAATTTAAGAGCAGAAAAAAATAGAAATAGGTGATAAGATTTTCATCTTTAACTTTTTCCACTGAAGGCCAATCTACAAAAGTAGTCTACTGTTACATGTGCCACTTGTTTTTTTTTTATTATCCTCATATCACCAAATATGCGTCTGCAATTCTTTAAAAGCCGCCCTTCTGACCTGTGCGCCCCATGGCTACTGCAATCGCTTTGGTCTGTACCCCGAGCCAGACCAGCCCCATTGTTGGTGGCTTGGTGTAATCATAGGACCAAGAGGGGCTATACAAGTCCCAGACTTCTACCCCACGATATAAAGGCCTGCCAGATGTTCAAACAGTTCTCTTTCCTCCTCCCTGGTCCAATCGGGCCATTGTAGAAGCAGCTGAAGCAGCTGAAACCCAGCCTTCAAGCTTGGGGGGGGGTGGGGGGGGGGGGCAAGGGATCTCTCCAGTTCATACAAATTTCCCTCCGTTCTATTAAAACAAGATATAGCAGTAAACCTCTTTGTGCATACCTCATCTTCTTACTTAACGTGCCATCATCCACAAAAAAGACCAATGTCACATTTACGGTGATTTTCTCTCCAAAGATACCACAAAGGGCATCCTCGACTCCCTCTAAAAGGCACTGAGTCTGGGACACTCTCCCCCTCCCTCCCCCTCACTCTCTCTCTCTCCCCCTGTCTCT